>NW_025814867.1:105065672-107875672 GCF_022079265.1 Lynx rufus | reverse complement strand
AGACAAATTAGAGAATTTAACCAAGATAACCTAGTGGCCTATAATGGCAAACTCACTCCTCACTTCATGTTGCAAATATCTTCAATATTTGTTTGTTTGCCTCCCTAGGGAAACAATAATATATACCATCCAAAATGGAGACATAAAGATATATGAATTCCTTTCCTTTTTGGCATTCTTAAGAGTAACTTTTTAAAGCAATTTGAACTGTTACAGAGTCACCAAGAAGGCACAGCATTAATGAGGACAGCACTGACATAGAACATTTTGACAAAACATAATGAACTGCTCACTTTTTATAAGGAGAACAGAAAGCTGTGATAGTACCTCCAACTCAATGTCAAGCCCAGGCTTGTTGGGATTTTAACTGGATGAGCAAAAGTAATATAATGTGCAGAAATGTTAAACATCCATCAAGTTCCTGTTGGAAGTAAACATTTCAGAACAGCAAAGAAGTGTTTTAAGAAGCAGATAATCCTTGTAGACCATGGTGAGGTTTGCAAAGTATTAAAAAAGAGAATAAAATAGAACTGATTCCCCACTCCACCTCCTCCCTATATGAGCTCCTTATTGACGGCATAGATTTAATTCAAACAAGTCAAATACTCCCTTACAGACTTTGGTGGAGAACTATTTTGTTCAAGCACCTTAAAATGAAAGCACAGGAGAGGTGATCTGATAACACGTTTGAAAGGCTGAGGACCATGCTTACAACAAAACCAGGCTGGGAATTATCTTATTATCCCCAAATGGCTTCAGGGAAAAGAAATGTCACTATCCCCCAAGAAATATTTTATAATTCAAATATGACTCCAGCAATAAGATAAGATTTTCAAGAATTTGAAAACACTTCTCACTAGCTATTGGGAAAATGAACAGCATTCAAGTGATTTCTGGGTCTTTTTGAATAGCATAATATTCACACCTATGAATGGTGAGGCCTATACTTTGGTTAAATTTAATTACATAAGTTTGAATAGACACAAAAACAGTACTAACAGATTTCCAAGAATACTATATAGCAAATAACGATCCACAGTATAGTGGAGAGAGTGGTAGGAACTTCTACATCTTTCTCAGCAGTTACCATGATTTTTTCCATGTACAAGTATTTATTGGTACAAATGTTTAGAATACAGAAAGAAAGTAAGGAAAGAAAAAAGACACCTCAACTCCAAAGTGACAGTGAATTCGGGCCTGCCCACAGCCAAGGGGAAGGCCACTCCAGAGTGTCCTGGCATGGAGTGCCCCACCCCCACACCCGTGCCAACTACTCCACCTCAGTGTTCCCAGGCAAAAAACTGAGGGATCAGGGTGTGAAGATCTTCCCAGCTGCTAGTGAGCATGCAAGGGAAGAAAGGGATGTCTATGTGGCCTCCTGTGACCCAGAAGCCAAGATACACAGAGCAGGAGGCAGAGGCTCCCAATTCAGTTAGGGGAAGGAGCTGCACGTCTAGGAAGAACAAAAGGGGATTTCGGAGGTAGACTTTTTCATGGAGTTAAAAAACGGGCACATTATCCAACATCTCCCGGTGGCCAGAGGGGGGCAGAGTTGCCACCTGAGCTTACTGCTGCCAAAAGCAGACTAGCACAACTACCCGAGGTTCTCTGCACTTGCGAAAGAAGAGGGAAAGGTGGGCATGAAAAACAAGAGAGGAAGAGAAAGACAGCCCTAGAGGTATGGAGACAGTGGGGGTGGGGAGCATATCAAGAGGAGTTCTGGTTCCAGTAGATGGAAACTCTCTCCTTCCACAGGTCCAGAAACAAGCTGCGGCTCCAACTTCCTTCAGGAGGCTCAGACACGGATGGGGTGAGGTAGTACATATGGTAGCCACCATCACAGTTGTCACAGTGATCTCCAAGGTGCTGCACAGTGTCTCCAAGGTGCTGCAGATGTTGCAGCACTTGTGCTAGATGCACTGCCAGCAGCAGGTCTTCACAGCTGCCATCATCACCAGGGTGAAGTTCAGGAAAGACAGGTGCTCTGAGTGGCCACAATCAGAACAAGACACCAGCTCCTTGGACTGCCCTGTCTTCTTGTTGATCTTTGAGGCAGAAGTCACCATAGTGTTGGGCAGGGCCAATCCGTCCAGACCCTTCTTGGATTTCTGCTCCTCTGATCTCAGAAAGCTGGGGTGGGTGGCTGTGAGTCTTCCTTATCCTCACCCTGCTCCTTAGCCAAGTGGGAGTGGTGACTGAGGCCTGGTCAGTTCTTGTAACATTGTCCACAAATGTCACAGGCACAGGGCTTGTCCCAATCCCCAGGATGGAAGTGTCCAGATTTGTATAGGCACTGTCCACACCTCTACCCTTGGATTTCCCCCTTACCCAGACACCTGGGAATGTCTTCTTAACAGTCCTCATCATCAGGGTCATCCAGGAAGTCATCTGGTCCTAGAATCCACGTCAGTCACAGGAAACTTACCCAGGCTGTCATCATCCTCTCCGGATCTAGAGCACCTCACTTCTCCGGGGGTCGGTGCGCAATAGAGCCTCTAAACTGCTGCCATCTTGAGAGATCAACCCCTTTTTCTTCAGGGTCTGGTCTGTGTCTGGTTTAATAGATGGTTAAAAAAAAAGTCTGGATCCTCACAAGGGTGGAACCACTTCTTTTTCTGGTGGCACAGTACATATGGTAGCCATATGTAGGACAGGGTAGGAGTACAGGTACCCAGAGGCCAATCCTGGACCCTGGTGTCCCTTTCCCATCCAGAGATAACAGTTGCTCTGGAATACTCTAGGCTGTGAGTCCAAGAAAGGAAGGCACACACAGGGCTCAGCACAGAGGTGGATATTATATCTATGGCATTGCTCATGGCATCTTTGTAATTCTGGTCATCAAGAAGCTTCACCGCATTTGCCACCACAGCTGCTATCTTCCCTGCTCCTTTCTTTCAGGGCTTACCATGATTTTTAATTACTTATTTATTGTCTAGCTTTTCTAAAAAAAGACGCTGAACTGTGTCATTGTTGGTTCACTGCCATAATTTCAGTCCTTAACATCAAGTCAGACGCAAGATGGTTATATAATGCCTGACAGATAGGTGACTACTAAGCTAAAGTAAGGAAGAGTAAAGCAAAAACAAACAGTTCTTTGGGGGAAAAAAAACCAAACAGTATATCCAGCAATGCTAGTCCTAAATTATAACATGGCAATGACTGCTTGAACATGAGTTTTGGACTTCTGGTTTTCATATAATGTCTCTATAATACTATTTTACCTCCTTCATCTTACTTATTGCCTGACTCTTGGAAACATTTGACTTTATTACCTCCACCAATAAATAAGATTAATGGCACTTCAGAAGCTTGACTATCAGGCTTAATTGGGCAGAAAAAAAGTTTGGTAATAAAAATATAATTAATGAATTGTAAGTATCCTTGAATTATCTTTGAATAAATATAACAAAAGATATTTCTGTTAAAATAACTAAAGAAAGAAATTTGGTAAATATGTTATAGGAAATACAGTGTGTATAATTACTATAAGCTTTGCAAAGAATTTAGTCATATGGATATAAAGAAGTTCAACAAGTCTGTCCTTCTTTTGGTTTATGGATAGACATTTTCACTTAATATTTAATTTGCTTTAAATATACTATATATTTTTATTTAAACTAAAATAAACAAACAAATAAAAAAAGTAGTTCATCCATTTATTCCACCCACGAACCCTCATCTGTGGCAAACACCAATCTGTTTTCTGTACCTATGACTTTGGGTTTTGTTTGCATATTTTGTTTGTTTGTTTGTTTGTTTGTTTGTTTTGGATGTTTTGTTTTGTTTATTTTAGAATCCACATATAAGAGAAATCACAGTATTTTTGTTTATGTCTGACTTATTTCATGTAACAAAATGCCCTTGAACTTAAGTGCTAAGAAGCAATTTAGATTGAAGCAAAGATCACTTCAGTAACATTACTGTATACAGTAATTATGTCTTTTGTCTCAATATATAACATATACATAGAAAATGCTATTTTATCCTCTGGCTATGTAAATAGTATGAGAAGCCTGAAAATATAAAGAAGTTGTATAAAGAAGTAAAAGTATCAAAAGCTTTCTAATTCTTGCTTATATATAATAATATATATTCATATATATATTCATATATATATATTCATCTGAGTATGATTCATCTTCAGTATATATTCATCTGAGTATGATTCCAGTGGTTCAAAAATTAACATAACACTGATCTTTTTGAAAATTTGCTGCTTTACCCCTTAATGAAACTTAAACCATTTTAACAACTCTCTTGATATGAGATATATGTAAAGAAGTGTTGTGAAGTGTTGGAAAAAAATTGAAAATATAAAATGCAGAAGAGATTAATTATGTCCACACACCCATTATTCCTCTCTTCCTCTCCAATACCTCTCCATTACACCCATCGCTAGAAGTTCAGTATAGGAGAAAACAGCTAAGTGAGGGTGGATGAGACATCCTAAAGAGGCCTGGAACCCACCTTTTTACAAACATCTAAATATTACTGAATTGCTTCAAAAATACTCAAAGGGGCATCACTGTTCAAGTTCCTTTCCTTTTTTGACACCTTTACAGCTTGTATAGGAAATTTTAAAACTCCAGGAAACTGTAATGGCACAAATATATCATTTTCATTAATCATGTTAGAAGTAACACACCTTATGACATTTTTCAATGAGTAAGAGCAATCTGATAATACTCCTCTTGTGCCTGTGTAAGACACTCTGACGATTTGCCAAATTGAGTTTGACATTTGCTTTATTTGTCTGAGTTATATATTCATGATAACCCCTTAGCATGTTTGAATCAAAGTATTATCTTTAAGGAAAGTTTTATGATGATAACCATAGACATTTTGAATAAGAAGGCTAGAAAAGAAAATTACTTGTGACGAACCTGATTAGAAACATAATGCAAAATGAATTTAGAAATGACAGACCCCCCCAAAAAAAAAACTTTTATATAAATCCAGTCTTCTGTATCAAGCATATTAGGAGATTTAAAATGAGACTGGGGGTGCCTGGGTGGCTCAGTCAGTGAAGCATCTGACTCTTGATTTCATCTCAGATCATGATCTCATGGTTCCTGGGATGGAGCCCCGTGTCAGGCTCTACGCTCACAGTGTGGATTCTCTCTCTTCCTCTCTCTCTCTCTCCCTTTCTCTCTCCCTTTCTCTCTCCCTCTCTCTGTCTCTCAAAATAGATAAATAAACGTAAATAAAATAAAATAAAATAAAATAAAATAAAATAAAATAAAATAAAATAGTAAAATAAAATAAAATAAAATAAAATAAAATAAAATAAAATAGAATGCATTTTATCACTATCATTGCAAACTATGCTGCTTGGCTTGTGGTATATACTTAGGTTGTTGTAAAATGTCATTTGATTTATGTTTTACCACTGCTAACATGTAGAAAAATGGAGAAATGAAAGATAATTTCCACATAGTGATAATGAAATTAAAGAAGAAACAATGCTGGAAAGTTAGAGTATTATTAACTTCAAATTTGCCTTCACACACAGTTGTATGAAGAAAAGCCAACATGCATTTTAGCAGGATAGATATGAATGGGACTAGATAGAGTCTGAGACATACTGTCTGATAATTTATCTTGCCTTGGCCCACATCTCCATTCCTATGTTGCTATCAGAGCTCAGGTCATTATTACCTATATCCTGGGATATTCTAATATCTTTCAACTGATCTCACCTCCAGCCACTTCCTGACTTAATTCATTTCTCACACATTGCTAGACTCAACACCCTGATACACATTTGTGTTCATGGCTCATCTCAGCTGAAATATTCCAGGGGCTTCACTTTCCTATAACTTAGAATTGAAACACTTAAGCTGAATCAAGTGTTTCAAAACAATGATACAAACCTACTTGTTCATCGATATTGCCCAGTATTCCAAAGACTTCACTTTTCAGGAAAATCAAACTAATCACTATAGTGCAATCACTCTTCCATTAATTACTGGAATGGCTTTCTCTCCATCAAGATATGTGCAAATCCTACACATCTCTCAGAGACTATTTAAAGTGCCAACTCACCTCTTAAGTGTTCCTAGAATTCACACCTGTTCTGGAAGCAAACTTTCCCTCCTGTGAATGCAGGTAAAATTCTGCCTGTCATTATTTGATAAAAGTGTTTTATTCCTTAAAATCTGTTTAGTTAACAAATATTTATCAACAACCATGGGAGTGTTTATTTACTTGAACTATTGTTATACGTAAGCAAAAACAAAAACAATACAAAAACATTTATGCAAAGCATCTAACAGTATACACCCTATTTTAATAGGTACTTAGTCAAGAGCATTTTCCTTCCATCATCTTTCCCTACTTTACGGTCCATGACTGGTCTATCACTATAAATTTCCACAGCAGTTAATCTATTACCTTCTATGTAATGAATGCTCCATAAATATTTGTTGAACTACAAGGTAATTTTTTTTAGCTCTTTCTTCATTTCTTTAAAAACTGTCACATTACTTGTACTAAATGTTAAATATGGTTCATTTTCTGAAAACGTCCATTTTCATGGACATAAACCTGGTTATGCTATAATGCACAACTAATAATACTTTTTGTAATGTAAGAGCCATTGCAAATATTTATAATTATTTAATTAGCTTTGGTAATCAGAATAAATATTTCCAAGGAACAAATTAAGAATATTATCTTCCTGGGGCGCCTGGGTGGCGCAGTCGGTTAAGCATCCGACTTCAGCCAGGTCACGATCTCGCGGTCCGTGAGTTCGAGCCCTGCGTCAGGCTCTGGTCTGATGGCTCAGAGCCTGGAGCCTGTTTCCGATTCTGTGTCTCCCTCTCTCTCTGCCCCTTCCCCGTTCATGCTCTGTCTCTCTCTGTCCCAAAAATAAATAAACATTGAAAAAAAAATTTTTAAAGAATATTATCTTCCTTTCAAAAGAGAAATTATCAAAGCTGAAAGTGTCACAAGTACTTGATAATAGACTGTCTATTATACTTAACAAGGCAGATCTTTCATGTTTACATTCTATAGCCTTGCATTGTACAAACCAATTAGCCAGGCAAAATGAGGTGTATATGTCATTCTGAAATAAGAAGTAGGTAGGGGTCTGGGACTTCAAAGGGAAAGAAGTGATTCACAGGAAGATTAAAAAGAGGAAATCTTTGTTAAACAATTGTTAGCTGGGCCTAACAGAAACAATGGAACAAGAAATTTTAACAAACAGACTTTGCTAAATTCCTCCCTGTCTACTACACCTACTTCATTATAATGTAAGTCTCTATGGTGATAGCTCCCTTTCTAGAGCAGATACTCTATCTAAATTATTTTAGCCAGTTGGGGGAAGGTCAAAATTTCTTCATGAATCTTTTGGGCCTTGATAATTTTCAGCTCAAAATAATTTGCATGCCAAAGTGACATATCTTGGGACAATTCATTCTGAACCCCTGCACATATAACTATAAATAAATTACAATCAGTAACTCAGCATATAAAATCATTACCTTTCATGATATATGAAATTGAATGAAAAATTTAATGAATGACCAAGTGTTTTTTCTACACAGAATATATGTAACAAATCAATATTCAAGTATGATAAATAATGTCAACATAGAGCAAAATATACAAGTATAAAGAAATGCACCATTAAAATGTATACATAAACCACTGATATCCTTGTGCAAAGCTAAAACTGTGATGTTTTACAAAACAGCATTCTAATAATTGGGTAAGAATCAAGTATATTTTGAGAGAACAGATAAAAGACACAATAGAAAGAATATGATTGCTTTCTCCAACATTCAACAAACACATACTTGGGTATATCACCTCCTAATCTATTTTCACAGTATTTTATGGAACATATGGTGTGTTTGGAAATATTTGGTTGTTTTAAATGATATACAAAATGTATAAACATATCTCATCTTCCAAGGAATTTATAAATTAGCACACACATGAAGCAGATGGTATTATATAATATTTAACTAAACACTGTACTAGGTTATACAGATTATATTGTTAATTAGTTTTGAGAAAGTTCAGAAAACAATTTTTGGATTAGTTCTGTGCATTTGGCTGATTAAATTATTTTGAAAGCTTACAATGACTATTCATGTTGTGTTTTCTAGGACATTCCTATCAAACTTTTTGTTTGAATAAAACTGTCTATCCTATATCTACTAAAAATTAATTATAGGATATATTAAAAATGAATAAATTATATATATTTTATTACCAAATTTTTTACACTCAATTTTTTTAAAAAATAAGGACTTTGATTTTGACCTGAAAAGTACCCAGAAGTCCCTCCATCTTGGATGCATCAGAGGACTGAGGTTGTAGGGAAAACTGCTACCTGGAAATCTAGAGTAATAGACACATCCAGAAACACTACAGAGACACTGTAACACAAATAAAGAATGCCTTTGATGGACTCATCACTAGACTCAACAAGGCCAAAGAAAGAATCAGTAATCTTAAAGTTAGATCAATAAAAACTTGCCAAACTGAAAAGCAAAAAGAATTAACACTAATTCTTAAACAATCTCATCCAGAACATTAAAGATGAAAAAATCTTCCCAACTAATTTAATGATGCTAGTAGCTCCCTGATATCAAAACCAGGCAAATAAAATATAAAAGAAAGAAAGAAAGAAAGAAAGAAAGAAAGAAAGAAAGAAAGAAAGAGGAAAGGAAAGAAGGAAGGAAGGAAGGAAGGAAGGAAGGAAGGAAGGAAAAAGAGAGAGAAGGAGGAAGAAAGAAAATGCTAGGGCACTATCTCTCATAAACATAGACACAAAAATTCTCAACAAAATGTAAGCAAACCCAACCTAAAATGTATAAAAAATAATTATACAACATGACAAAGTGAAATTTATTATAAGCATGCAAGGCTTGTTCAATATCTGAAAATAAATCAATGCAATCCTACCCTATCAACATCTTGATCCAGATCTCAAAGTTCTGTGTTCAAGCCCTACATTAGGCTCAGTGCTGGGTGTGAAGCCTACTTTAAAAAAGAAAAAAAAATGCCCAAAAAACTAGGATTTAAGGGAATATCCACAACCTAATAAAGAATATCTACAGAAAACCTACGGCTGATATTGTATTTAATGGTGTATGACTGAATGATATCCTCTAAAGACTGAGGACAAAACAAGAATGCCTGCTCTCACCAATCTTATTCCACAAAATACTAGAATTTCCAGCCACAGAAGTAAAGCTAAAGAAATAGGAGCCATGGTGATAGGACAGGAAAAACAAACAAACAAACAAACAAACAAAACAAAACTTTGTATTTGCAGATGGTGTCATTGTGTACATAAAAAATTAATAATAAAAAAAAGCTCCTAGAAGTAGTAAGTTCAGCTAAATTGCAGCATATAAAAGGGACACAGAAAAACCAATCACATAAATGATAAAATGTTATTTATAATCATGCCAAAGAAAAGAAATACTTAAGTTTATACTTGGTAGAACATGTTTAGAGTCTTTATGTGTGAATTACAAAATGTTAATAAAAGAAATCAATAAGACCTAAGTAAAAGGAGAATAAACCATGTCTGTGTATGGAAAGATTCAACATAGGAAAAGTGACAGTTCTTTCCAGATTGACTATAGGTTTAATCCAATACACACCAGAATTCCACAAGATTTTTGTATCCATTTATAAGTTTATTTTACAATTTATGTGGAAAGGCACAGGACCTGTAATAATTAAATAATAAATAAATAATATATATAATAAATAAAATAATAAATAAATAAAAAGAAAGTAAAAAGAGTCTCTATCTGAAATTAAAGCTTACTTTATAGGTATAGCAATTGAGACAGTAAGATATTGGTGAAGGATTAGGTACACAGATCAATGGAAAATAAATAACACAAAAAAGACTCACACAAATAAACTCAGCTGAGTTTTCACAAACTAATAAAAGTAATTTAATGGAGGAAGGTTAGCCTTTTCAACAAATTGTATTGGAACAACTGGGTATTCATAGGCAAAAAACAAAAACAACAACAAAAAATAAATAAAACCCTCAACCTAAATCTTGCATCTTATACAAAATGTACTCAAATGAGTAATGAAGATAAATACAAAATGTACAACTATAAATAATAAATGATGATAAATCACTGGCATATGGCAAAAGTTTTTAAATTTGACATCAAATGCACAATCCATAAAATGAAAAAACCTGGTAAATTAGATCTCATGAAAAGTATAAAGTTTTGCTTTACAGAAATCCATGTAAAGTGGAAGAAAATATTTGCAAGTTACAAATCTGACAAAGACCCAGAAGCCAGAATATATAAAGAAGTCTCAAAACTACACAGCTAAAAAATAACCCAATTAGAAAATGAGCAAAAGATAAGAACAGACTTTTCACTAAAGAGGTTATACAAATGGCAAGTAAACACATAAAAAGGTGTATGACATCATTAGCCATTTGGGAAATGCAAATTAAAACCACAGAGGATATCAACACACACCCATCAGAATGGCCAAATAAAAAATAATGACAACACCAAATACTATCTAGGATGTGGAGAAAGTGGATCATTCATACATTGTCAGTAGGAATATAAAATATAAAGCCTGAAAATTTTACATTGTGAAAAACAGTCTGGCAGTTTCTGAGAAAACTAAACATGTAATTACAACACGACCCAGCAATCTCACTCTTGGACATTTATCCTAGAAAAAGCTTATGTTCACACAAAAATGTATACATAAATGTTTTTAGTAGTTTTGTTTGTAACTAAAACTATAATCAGCTCAGATGACTTCAATAGCTGACTATTAAATAAACTGTGGCTCACACATACCGTAGAATATCACTCAGCCTTGAAAAAGAATTGTCTAGTGATACACACAGCTTGGATGAATCTGCAGAGTATTATCGTGAATGAACACATCATTCACCAACACACCAGTTTCATGAAGGAGTTTGATGTTGGGTCTCTCATCTTCAAGTCCAAGTTGAAATATGAATGTCTTTTAATCCATAAAATGATAGCACATGTAAAAGGCTACAGAACTTAAAATTATGCTTTCCATTATCATTTTCACTCATATTGAATATTAAAATTCATATGAATAAAAACTTTAAGTCAACTATTTTAGAAAGTCTTGCTATTCAAAGTATGGTCATAGGATTAACTGCACTGGCATCACCTGAGAGCTTGTTAAAAATGCAGAAACTCAATCAAACTTAATCAAACTTAATCAAAATCTTCATTTTTCAAGATCTTTCTCTGTATGTAAACTTTTGAACATCATTGTTCTGGAGTAATGGATATCTACACAGTGGGTAATTGTGCAGTATAATTGCAAGATCTTTCCTATACATTGTTATGTCCTGTGTATATGGGAGTTGAGCTACCATATAAATGTCATATCCTAGCACATCAAAGGATATAATCAACAGAATGAAAAGGCACCCTATAGAATGAGAGAAAATATTTATAATTCACATATTTGATAAAGGGTTAATATCTGGAATAAAGAACACCTACAACTCAACAACTAAAAAATCAAATAACCTGATTAAAAAATGGTCAAAGGACTTGAATTGACATTTCTCCACAGATGATTTACAAATGACTGATATGCACATGAAAAGATAATCATAATCATTAATCATTAGGGAAATCAAAACCACAATGAAATATCATCTCATGCCCATCAGTATGGTTACTGAAAGGAAGGGAAGGGGAGGGGGAGGAAAAGAGGAAGGGAAGGGAAAGAAGGGAAGGGGAAGGGAAGGGAGAAGGGGAGGGAGAGAGAGAGGGTGGGGGAGAGAGGAAGGAAGGAAGGAAGGAAGGAAGGAAGGAAGGAAGGAAGGGAGGGAGGGAGAGAGAGAGAAAAGAAGGATAAAAGGAAAAATAAGTTTTGGCAGGGATGTGAAGAAATCTGAACCCTTGTGCACTGTTGGGGGGATTGTAAAATGTTGCAACTGCTATAGAAAACAATATGGAGATTCCTCAAAAACGTAAAAATAGAGCTACAATATGCTTAAGCAATTCCACCTTTGGGTATACATCCAAAAGAATTCGAAACAAAATCTCAGAGAGATATTAACATTCTCAAGTTCACTGCAACATTATTCACAATAGTCAAGACATAAAAACAACCTAAATAGTCATTAGCAGATTAATGGATAAAGAAAATGTGGTAATACGTACCATGGAATGTTACTCAGCTTTAAAAAAAGAGGAAGAAAATATGAATGAACTTGAAAGATATTATGCCAAGTGAAATAAACCAGTCACAGAGGAACACACACTGCATGATTTCACTTATGTAAGGTATCTAAAATAGTCAAATTCATAGAGGGGATATAGAAGGGGGAGAAAAGGGAGCTGCTACTCAGTAAACATTAAGTTTCAATTATTCAAGGCAAAAAAGTTCTGAAGATTTATTTCATAATAACATGAATATACTTAACACTACTGAGTCATACAGTTAAAACTGGTTAATATAGTAAACTTTACATTTTTTTAACACACACAGGTACACATACAGCCAAATCTATCTCAGAATAATTCTGCATAACATTTGTTATCCCAAAAAAGAGAAAAACAAAACAAAAAACAAAAAAGATACAAGAGAAAAATAAAACTGTAACATACCCTCCAAAATCTGACTCCAACCAATCTTGCCTACTGTATCCCCCAATATTTATGTATTAACATTTCATTTTAGCCAATATATAACATACCCTCCAAAAATGTGATGACCCCAACCAATCTTGCCTACTTTATCCACCCCCCATATTTATGTATTAACATTTCATTTTAGCCAATTTTTTAGCCAATATCATTTAGCCAAAATATATAACCACACTGAATTCCTTCAGCATAACAGACACAATGACTCACAACTCAACTAGATCTTGTTCATTGCCTCCATCATAACACTTCTCTTACCAAAAAATATAATAAATCATTGTGCCTGAATTAGTGGGATCAGATCTTGTTAATCATTATATGCCCAACATTTAGCCCAAAGTATGGAATATGCTAGGCTTTCAATGCTCTCTCCATTTAAAATACACACACACACACACACACACACACACACACACACACACACACTCCAAATTCTTTACCCAGTGAAATCTTTTTTTTTTTTTTTTTTTTTTTTTTTTTAACAGCTCAGTTGAATCTAATCTCCTTCCCTAATGGTTTTGGCCCATAGCTGTCTCTCATTTCTCTGAATTCTATTATTGTGACATTATTTTCAAGCTGGTATTACTATTTAAATGTTTATTTCTCTACAGCTTCTCTTTAAAAAGAAATGGTCAGAGAGTATTTATAATTCTTTGTTTTCTTGGGTATTAATAAATACTATGAACCAATTAATTTTTGATATATAGTGACTTATATGGATTTTGATATAGAATTAAAGATTTTCAGTTTAATTTTTAGTTGGTTAATTATTTGATTCATTGAAAAAATCTTTCTGATATTTGTCTCTATAATGCAGCAATTTCCCAGGAATTTATTTTGGAATAAACTTATTGAAATGGTCTATTTATGGGTTCACTGAAACTCTGCTCTAATTCAGAACCCAGAGTATTATGGCCATTATATTTTTGTTAGGCTTTTATAAAGTTAAGCACTGCTCAGAGACGCAATTTTCTAAATAGCCTCTGATGCTCTGATAGCGGTCTATTTTCCAAGAACACACCCCAAGTAAGGAATTATTATCAGGAAAATGAACAACAAAATATGACAATTTATTGTCCCTTAGCCCCAAAAGCATAAAATATTTACTCAATAAAATGGGCAAATTGGTATAAAAAGTCCACATCACTGAGATGAAATATCAAAGCTAAAATGGTTCAATATTGTAACAGCATTTATATGAGGACAAGGCTTGGATGGATAAACTAAATTTATAGCTTTGCCCTTTTCCTGTTTTTGCATGGTTAATTCTTGTCAATATTGAATTATGTAGGCTATTGTACTTAATTAATGTGAGGATAAGCTCATCATTGTTTCCATGAATAAACCCAGTTAGAATGGTGATTTTCTGACATGAGTTTAATATATGCTGATTACAGTAACATTTCCATAATGGTTTTTAAAAATCACTGATAATAATTGTAAAATATTTTATTATGAGTTGCTTTTTAAATCATGAGCAAATATTTGTTTGAATCATGAGAAAGTATATTAATAAAGTACAAAATTTGTTATGCACTAGGGCAAGTTAGATTTCCACGTACTCATAACTGAAATAATCAGCATTTTATCACCGCCATCCTTGCTGTTTAAAGTACGGCCTTTGGACTATAGACAGTAATATTACTTGGAAGCTTTTAAAAATTATTAACTTCAGGTCCTATCCCAGCCTACTGAATTCTAACAAAATTTTCAGATAATATGCATTTACCTTAAATTTTGAAAATATCTTATCATCATCATCACTTTCATTGCCATCATAAGAATCCCTCTAACTGGCACCTTGGAGCTTCAATGTGTGTTTAAAAAAATGTTTATTTTTGTTTTGCATCCATGATATCACTCAATGTGGTCCAGTGTGCACAGCATTAATGTGTGTCACCTATATGATGAAATGTCATTTTACTCATAAATATCCCACTGGCCACAGCTTCTCCAACTTAAAGTATGTACCACCTGGGGAGTTTGTCAGACTGCAGATTTTGAACAGTAGGTCTTGAATGGGCCTGATTCTGACTCATTTTCTGTTTTAATAGATCCAATATAATCTACCTGATATAAGGTACCAGACTGGATCCCCCACTGCAGAAGAATTATTTCAAAGTTTAATGTTACCCTGAACTGTATATTGGGTAGACATTTAGCAATACATTAAACCAGTCAGACTCCATGACAGGTAATCTGTATTACTGAGCTCATGAGTAAGTTCCATCTCTGCTACCATGACCACTTTCCACTTTGTACACAGAGTCCACTGAGAAAGTACCAATGTGTCCGGGTAATGTTGATTGCATAATTGATGATAGCATCATCTGCATAGAATTCAGTAATTTATAATTTACTTTAGACATAAATATTGTCACTCTTTGCCAATTTGAAAGATTCATCTACACATATCTTCCTCTGACCAACCTGTTACCAATTCCCCGTCTTATAATTTTCAAATCCATGATCATATGGCAAAATTTTTAGCCACTGTCTATACTATGTATATAGCCACTGTCTATAACTACCACTGTATAGTTATATTTATAACTATACATCTGGTCCTTTCTATACCCATATGAAGTGACAACCAAATATATTGCATGAAACTCTGTTTATGGGAAGGATGCTCTTACCCAAAACCTTTAAGGACTGTACTTGGAAGTGATTATATTATGTTGGCAATCTAGATCTGACTGGTATCAGAAGACTGAACAAAGCCTGTGTTAGAGAAAATAATGGTCCCAAAGAGGTCTGTCCACATACTAACATGTGGTATCTTTGAATATATTGTTGCATGGCAAGACAGAATTAAAGTTGCAGATAGAATTATGTTTGCTGATCAGCTAACCTTGAGGAGAGGAAAGTACCTTTGATATTCCAGGTGGGCTCAATGAAATCACAATGTAATCCTTTTGAGAGAAAAGTTAGGCAGCACCATCAGAGTCAGGAAGAGATTTGAAGACACAATGCTGCTTTTCTGGCTTTGAAGGAGCAGCAGGGGCCATGAGCCAATGAATACAGGAAACCTCTAGGACCTAGCAAAGGCAAAGAAACACCACCTTGCCTAGATCCTCCAAAAGGAATGCAGCCCTCCCTGGTGACACCTTGATTTCTAGCCCAGTGAGACCCATTTGAACTGTAATATAATATTTCTGTGTTGTTTAATGCCACTAAGCAGTAGGAAACTAATACACCATCTCTTTTTCTGTTACCTGATCATAGCAAACTTCCCACAAGGATATAAAAATCAGTTGAAGGAGGAACGACAACGTGGTAGAAACAGTTACTGTGGATATATGAGAAACTTGCTCATGTAATTAACTTGAGTTATCATAACCACTCAGGTCCAATATTAAATATACCACTTCCTCTTTAAGATTGGGCACCACTATTTTCACTGAAATTTGTCACTTTGTGGACTATAAAAAATTCAGTTATTAAAGGGCAAATCAAGTGTCCTGGTTATTTGGTATTCCATGGTGAATAATCAGTTTCTAACAATGCCAAGTAGCAAAACAAGAGGTATTACCAAGGAATTATATTTAATTGTGAAATAAGACATGCATGCCATTTAACACCCCGATGTGTCCTGCTATAACTCTCTTACTAGGACTTTTCAGAACTTGAGACAACAAAATACCTGCTATTTTAGCAGAGCAATAGGGAGAAAGATAACAGAAACCACCATACACCAATTTGACTCCATGAAGCACAGCATTTTACCCAGTATTGCCAAATCTGGACAATTTTAATTGTTCTCATCCTTGAGCAAGAGCTACGAATTAGGGGATACACTACGTGGGTGAAGTGGTCTCATAAGAAACTCCTTTCCTGGGGCGCCTGGGTGGCGCAGTCGGTTAAGCGTCCGACTTCAGCCAGGTCACGATCTCGTGGTCCATGAGTTCGAGCCCCGCGTCAGGCCCTGGGCTGGTGGCTCAGAGCCTGGAGCCTGTTTCCGATTCTGTGTCTCCCTCTCTCTCTGCCCCTCCTCCATTCATGCTCTGTCTCTCTCTGTCCCCCAAAAATAAATAAACGTTGAGAAACTCCTTTCCTTATACACTTACATATAATACTACATATTGAGAGAAAGACTGCACATGCCATTTATAAAGTTCATTAAGTACTTTTTGTTTTTATTACATTTATTCATCATAATAATTTTTTACAGTTACTAATATAAGGAAATAGTTGAGAAGAGGGCATGATGGGACAGCAATAAAATTGCAGTTACATGTACATGGAAATACTAATTGTTCATCTTTAAAAACGTCCATAAACAAATTTCAGTTTCTGTTTTCAAAGCAGTATCTGTGCCTGCCCTTCCCCCCCCCAAAAAAAAAAAGAAAAAGAAAGAAAAGGAAAGGAAAGGAAAGGAAAGGAAAGGAAAGGAAAGGAAAGAATACACATATGCCCTGGTTTTCTAAACATTTGTTTAGTTAAAATAACATTTTAAAAAACAAGATACATATTTTACAAAAGGCAACAAGTTTTTATCAGAAAGCTAATCAAAACACTCTTTATAGGAAACTAAGTGGAAAAGAAAGTAAAAATCTGTAAACTATTTAGACAATTCCGTATGATACATTTCAGAGTTCAGAAAAGGGTAAGCAAAGAAAAAAAAGTAAGTAATGTTTTGATATCACCTGGTATGTTTTTGAATACTAGTATAATAATGATGAATTATTTGTTATGAGTAAAAAAAAACGTATTTTTTTTAATATGGTACTGCTTTGAAATTAGACTCCATTTGCTTTACTCAGGTGTTTTGTGTCTAGAGTGTGCAGTCTAATTTTGAATAGGTACCCTCAAGAGCAATACTGCACTTCTTTTTTTTAATGTTTTATTTTTTTAAGTAATCTCTCCACCCAACGTGGGGATTGAACTCAAGACCCCTAGATCAAGAGTCACATGCTTTATCAACTGAGCCAGCTAGGCATCCCTCCCCATAAGATTACCCTTCCTAAATGTTTGCCATGACATTAAAAAATGGTTTCAATAAATTATAAATACTATTAAGTATAAACTATTGAATAATTTATGAGTGAGAAATCTTTGCTTTTACACCTTATTTTTAACTCATTATATCCATACCAAAGCTTCAAATGAGTATTTGCTTATTTATAAAGATTTAAACCAAGAGCTCTTGAAGAAAACCATTTGTTTCACACCACAGCCATCTTTCATCTTGAAGTTATTTAGCCGACTTAACGCAAATCATAATAATGATCAGATACTTTAAAAGTCTGAATGCAGCAGGATTAAAAACAATCCTGCAAATCTTTTGTAACTGGAAAGAGGAGATCAGTGACCACAATTCAAAGAAAAGTTTAGTGGATTGCAACATTAGAGAAAAACACATTTTCTGCAAGGGATTTTGAATAGTTTAATGAGAGTGAAATGCATGATTATGGTGTACAGCATGGTAGAATTCAATGGAAAATACCAAAAAGGGATCTATAGTAACTTTCTAGTTTAGGGAGAAAATACAATACAGTGAAGGGGTGATGTCAAAGATAAAACATAACCAAAAGTGATTAACTAGGACTTTTTTGCCTTTCCCACATGAGAGCCTTTGGCAAAGAATAAGCTGTGCAGCTGACAGCAGGCTGGATATAAAGAGATTACAGCTCAGACAAGAAAAGAAGCTGAATTCAATGTTCCTTAAATTTAAGACATGTGGATGAGTACACAGTAACGGAAAGAAGTTTAGTACCAAAGAAGACATCCAAATGGCTAATAAATGTACAATGTACTCAACAGCAGTAATCACTGGAATGCAAAATGCAGCCACTTCCTAATAAACCAGAAAGGGTTAATGGAAAAGAAAATACATAATATTAAAGAACTTTTAGGTCTCATGGAATGTTTATATATATCTAGAAAAAATGTCTATTTATACAATAACTTTAGAAAATGTCATTAAAGTTGGACATATATATGTATGTATATATATATATATATATACATATATATACACATACATATATATACACATACATACTTTGCTCAGCAAATGCTTTCTGAGGAATATACCTGTACTGTTTGCTAAGTAAAGCTGCCCAAAAAAGTAACACAGACTAGGCTTAAATGACAAAAATATTTTTTCCTCACAGTTACAGAGGCTAGAAATCCAAGATAGACGTTTTGATAGAGTTGATTTCTACTGAGAGCCATGAAGAAACATCTATTAGGTCTCAGCCTGGCATGTAGATGTGATCTTCTCCCTGGGTCTTCACTTTGTCTTCCCTTGTCTGTCCAGATTTCTTCTTCTTATAAAGACACCATTTATATTGGATTAGGATTTATTCATATGCCCTCATGTTAACCTAATTACCTCTTTAAGACCCTATCTCCAAATAGTCATACTGTAACACACTGCATTAGGACCTCAACATATATATTTTGAGGGATGAAATATATGTATTTCTCAACAGATATACCTACATATACTTAAAAACATTCTGCACAATGATATTTATTGTAGTACTATTCATAATATTTCCAAAATATAATCTACCCAAATGAACATATACAAAATGGGTAAGTAAATTTTGAAATTTTTACACTATAAATTAGTATACAGCAATGAGAACATAAAGATGAACCTCACAAAAAGAAAGGGGCACACAGAGTATTACTTTGTTTATGTAAAGTACAAGAATAGGAAAAATTAACCTATAATGTTAGAAGTCAAGACAGGAACTATTCTTGGTGGTAGGGGTGTAAAGACTGTGACTGAGGGGGAGCAGAGCATGAGGGCAAATATTTCAATACTTTATTGTGGTATCCAGTTTGTGAAAATATGTTAGGCTTTTCACAGAAGAATCATGCATGTTACTGAGCATATTTCGTAATATAAGATTAAAAAAATAAATGAATCCACTGGCTGACTAAAACCACTGATGTTGGTTTTAAAATTTTTTTTCAACGTTTTTGTGTTTGTTTGTTTGTTTGTTTTTTTAATTTTTGGGACAGAGAGAGACAGAGCATGAACGGGGGAGGGGCAGAGAGAGAGGGAGACACAGAATCGTAAACAGGCTCCAGGCTCTGAGCCATCAGCCCTGAGCCTGACGCGGGGCTCGAACTCACAGACCACGAGATCGTGACCTGGCTGAAGTCAGACGATTAACCGACTGCACCACCCAGGCGCCCCTGATGTTGGTTTTAATAACAGGACATATTATTCTGTAATATTTTATTTGGGGACGTTAGAGTAACGATTCAATAAACATCCCCAAACTGTAAACTTGATGAACTATTTTGTGTTCCAGCTCTGACCCTTCGATTTAGGACTCTGAACAAATCTTTTTCAGTCACTGAATCCTTGATTTCTCCCTTTAAATGAATGATTCTCCCCACCCCCACCCACCCACCCCAGGGGAGAAGGGCAGAGAGGGAGGGAGAGAAAGGATCTTAGGCAGGCTCCATCACCAGCATAGAGGCTGACAAGGGACTGGAGCTCAGGATGGTGAGGCCATGACCTGAGCTGAAATCAAGAGTCAGACACTTAACAGACTGAGACACTCAGATGCCCCTTAATGATTTCTATAATAACTTCCTTTGGAGTTCTCTTCTAACTTTAGAATTCTATTTTTTATTAATTTTTGGATTGAACTGTTGAATTAGAGTGAAAATTATCTTTAAACATTTGACTAAAAACAAGATATGTTTTTCTCGAGTGAAAATAAGAATTTATTTCCTACTTTACTGTCACTGAAATGTTACGATTAAGTTTAGATATAGGATTAAAATTAAAGGGTTAACATTTCTGTTATTACATTTTATTTCAAGTTTATTCACTTATTTTTGAGAGAGAGAGAAAATCCCAAGCAAGCTCCACATTGTCAGTGCAAAGCTCAATGTGGATTGATTTCAAAGAACCATGAGCTCATGACCTGAGCCAAAATCAACAGTTGGACACTTAACTGACTGAGCTACTCAGGCACCCCTCATTGTTGTTATTAATTTTGATAACTGTATGGGTTTACAGAATTATATTTATTTATATAAAAATAATTAAGATGGCAGGGTTTTCCTCACAATAATTTAATGATTTTAAGTAAAAAATATCCATTTATCGATATTATTTTTTTGGCCCTTCTTTTAGTTTTTATTTTTTTAAGGTTTTTTTATTTAATTTATTTTTTTAAATTTACATCCAAGTTAGGTAGCATAAAGAGCAACAACAATTTCAGAAGTAGATTCCTTAATGCCCCTTACCCATTTAGCCCATCCCCCACTCCCACACCCCCCTCCAGCAACCCTCTGTTCTCCATATTTAAGAGTCTCTTATGTTTTGTCCCCCTCCCTGTTTTTATATTATTTTTGCTTCCCTTCCCTTATGTTCATCTGTTTTGTATCTTAAAATCCTCATATGAGGGAAGTCATATGATATTTTTCTTTCTCTAATTTCAATTAGCATAAAACCCTCTAGTTCCATCCACATAGCTGCAAATGGCAAGATTTCATTCTTTTTGATTGCCGAGTAATACTCCATTGTGTGTGTGTGTGTGTGTGTGTGTGTGTGTGTGTGTGTGGACATTTGGGCTTTCTATACTTTGGTTATTGTTGATAGTGCTGCTATAAACATTGGGGGGACATGTGTCCCTTTGAAACAGCATACCTGTATCCCTTGGATAAATACCTAGTAGTGAAATTGCTGGGTCATAGGGTAGTTCTATTTTTAATTTTTTGAGGAACCTCCATACTGTTTGCCAGAGTGGCTGCACCAGTTTGCATTCTCACCAGCAGTGCCAAAGAGATCCCCTTTCTCTACATCCTCACCAACATCTGTTGTTGTCTGAGTTAATGTTAGCCATTCTGACAGGTGTGAGGTGATATCTCATTGTGGTTTTGATTTGTATTTCCCTGATGACAAGTAATGTTGAACATTTTTTCATGTGTCAGTTGGCCATCTGGATGTCTTCTTTAGAGAAGTGTCTATTCATGTCTTTTGCCCATTTATTCACTGGATTATTTGTTTTTTGGGTGTTGAGTTTGATAAGTTCTTTATAGATTTTGGATACTGACCCTTTATGTGATATGTCGTTTGCAAATATCTCCTCCCATTCCGTCGGTTGCCTTTTAGTTTTGCTGATTGTTTCCTTCACTGTGCAGAAGCTTTTTATTTCGATGTGGTCCCAATAGTTCATTTTTGCTTTTGTTTCCCTTGCCTCCAGAGACATGTTGAGTAAGAAGTTGCTGTGGCCAAGGTCAAAGAGGTTTTTGCCTGCTTTCTCCTCAAGGAGTTTGCTGGCTTCCTGTCTTATATTTAGATCTTTCATCCATTTTGAGTTTATTTTTGTGTATGGTGTAAGAAAGTGGTCCAGGTTCATTCTTCTGCATGTTGCTCTCATTTTCCCAGCACCACTTTCTAAAGAGACTGTCTTTATCCCATTGGATATTCTTTCCTGCTTTGTCAAAGATTAGTTGGCCATACTTTTGTGGATCCATTTCTGGGTTCTCTGTTCTGTTCCATTGATCTGACTGTCTGTTTTGTGCCAGTACCACACTGTCTTGATGATTAGAGCTTTGTAATACAGCTTGAAGTCCTGGATTGTGATGCCTCCTACTTTGGTTTCTGTTTCAAGATGTCTTTGGCTATTTGGGGTCTTTGTGGTTCCTAAATACAAATTTTAGGATTGTTTGTTCTAGCTCTGTGAAGAATGCTGGTGTTATTTTGATAGGGATTCCACTGAATACGTAGATTGCTTTGGGTAGTATCGACACTTGAACAATATTTGTTCTTTCTTTCCAGGAGCATGGAATATCTTTCCATTTGGTTTGTGTGTCTTCTTCAATTTCTTTTATAAGCTTTCTGTAGTTTTCAGTGTATAGATTTTTCACCTTTTTGGTTAGATTTATTCCTAGGTATTTTATTGTTTTTGGTGCAACTATAAATGGGATGATTTCCTTGATTTCCCTTTCTGTTGCTTCATTATTAGTGTATACGAATGCAACCGATTTCTGTGCATTGATCTTATATCCTGCAACTTTGCTGACTTCATGGATCAGTTCTAGCAGTTTTTTGGTGGAATCTTTTGGGTTTTCCATATAGAGTATCATATCATCTGCAAAGAGTGAAAGTTTGACCTCCTTCTGGTTTTGGCCCTTCTTCTAAAACACATTCTATTTTTCTATTTAAAAAAATCTATTAATTTTTATTGGAGTACAATTAACATACAGTGTTATACTGTCAAGTATACAATATAATGATTCAGAATTTCTATAATTACTCAGTGCTTATCATGATTAGTATACTCTTAATGTACTTTATCTATGTCATCCATCTATCCCACCTCCTCTCTGGTAACCACCATTCTGTTCTCTACATTTAAGAGCCTACTTTTTTGTCTCTTTTTTTTTTATTTGTTCATTTGTTGTTTCTGAAATTCCACATGAATGAAATGATATAGTAATTGTCCTTCTCCACTTGGCTTACTTCACTTAGCATAATACCCCTCCAGATCCATTGATGATGTTGCAAATGGCAAGATCTTATTCTTTTCACTTACTGGTAATACTGAAACTTGGCAAATACTTTCTAATAATGTACATTCTTATGTTATAGGAAACCTTGCAACTATTGGTAAACACACATGAAAGAAAAAGAAATATCAGTTAAATATGGCTGAGAACCATCTCAAAGGCCAGATAAAAAGAAAAGCAGGCAGTGAGTGGCTGAGGATTCTTACACTAAAAGAGAACTAGTGGTGATGTGAAGTCAAAGGCTGACACAGTTAAATCAACCGAATATAATGATAGGTTGCTGTGTAGAGGAGGGGAACACAAATATTTACAATCAATCAAATCCAAAAGAAAATGAAACAGAACAGAAATCATACCAGGGTTGTAGACAAGTATCAGCATTGTCAGGGGCACATATTGAGTGATTTCTGTAGCTAACAAGAAATACAAAATTATAACTTGTGGGTTGCCTCATGTATTGAGCAGTAAAACTCAATATGAAACAGCTTTATTGAGCTTTTGCTTTGGGTCCCCATGTTTTATACTGAGACTTGCTATAAAATAGTTTCTAAGTCAAAAAACAAGAAAAAGTAATAGGAAGGAAGATAAACTGAAGTCACCCTTAAGCAGTTGCCTGGCATTGCTACACGTGTTTTCCAGAGATATTCATAGAATACAGCTGATGTTGGATCCATTAAGATTACTGTTTGAAGACAAGTGGAGAGGGAGAATATGAAATATAATGAATAGCTTTCTGGTTCTAAATGCAGGCAGAGGTTTAAGTGTTTTACACTTCCTTTGAGTGGTCATGCAGTAACCTTTTCAAACCTGATGACAAACAACTTCACGATAGGGCAATAATGTTTCCATATGAAAAATGCCAAAACACTAAAAAAAAAACTACTATTTTTCATATTTCAAATCCTGAATTTTTAATCGCCTTTTAACTAGTTTACCTTTTTACACGTGAAAGCAGTTAAAAAATAGAGAATAGAGGTATAAATACTTATAATGGTTTTAAAAACTACATATAAGACCAGGAGATTTGACATGAGGTAAATATCACAGATGTAATTTTTTTTTAATTTTTTAGTGTTTATTTATTATTGACAGAGAGAGAGAGAGAGCATGAGTGGGGAAGGGACAGAGAGATAGGGAGACACAGAATCTGAAACAGGCTGCAGGCTCTGAGCGGTCAGCACAGAGCCCAACACGGGGCTTGAACTCACAGACAGCAAGATTATGACCTGAGCCGAAGTCAGACCCTCAACCGACTGAGCCACCCAGGTGCCCCACAGATGTAAATATTTTTTAAAAAATCTTTTATTTTATTCTTGATCATTTAAACGTTCTTACATGATTTCATAACTAAGCAATTAGTTCAAAGTACTAATGACCAACTTAAAAGTGACATTAAGTGATATTAAGAACAAATATTGAATGGTATAAAATTCAATGGGAAACAACTATTGTTTAAATAACAATAATAATGCTGGGGGATTGTTGTAGTGAGTTCAAGTCAGACAAATTCAGATTTTACACTCACTTGTGACACACTAAGACATTAAACCTATTTGATGTTTCTTTTACAGATCAATAAATGAATAAAAAATTTGTGACTGTTCTTTTCTCTTACTATCAGTAGACAAGGCTATTAAAAACAGCTTTTAGTACATAATGTGGGAAAAACACTGCTTATATTCTGTTCTTTATTCCCAGTGCTTAGTGTTATTATTCACATATCAATGGACCATGTGCAGATCCCATTGTCCTGAAAAAGCTGTATGTAATCCAAATGTCCACTGGTCCATGCTCTCAGTATATCATAATGCTGAAGTGAATGGTAGTCTATAGCACTGATTAACTATTAACTGCTGCAGCATATTACGTTACTTTTGGTTCAAAAGTGATGTAAAATCATGATGTACAAATGCAGAAATGCATAGATACAGTTTCACTGGACAATTGAAGATAAATCTTTTCACCTACATATGCATTCAACCATCTCTTCATTTATTGTCAACAAAGATTCACTCAGCACTTACAATGTGCCAGCTCCCTCTTTTTCTGACGCTTAGAATGATCAGTAAACATATTAGTCAAATATCTTTCCTCTTCAACTTTACTCCCACATGAAAAAAGATATGAAATAAATAACAATAAGGAAATTATATATTATCTGTTGATAAATGTTTTGCTAAAAAATAGAGAAAGGAAAGGAAATTGGCAGTGCAAAGTGGTATGGCAGAAGGGAAAGTTGCAATTTTAACATGGTGGTCAAAGCAGTCTCAGTGGTAATATATCTTTGAGAAGACATGATATAGACAAAAAACTTAGCAATGCAGATAGCTGAGAAAGAAATGTTCTCATAAAAGGAAACAGCCAATACAAAATCTTAAAGTCAGAACATGTCCACTGTGTTCAGGTACAGCAAAGAAACAAGTATAGATGGAACTAAGGGAAAGGCAAGAGATGAGGTATTCAGGTAATAGGGGTCAATCCATGAAGGACCTGGTAAATATGTGATGGATAATTTTAAGTGTTAATTTGGGTCATGAGGTGCTCAGATATTTGGTTAACACTGTTTACAGATATGTCTGTGAAAGTATTTCCTGATGAGATTAGCATTTGAATGAGTACAGTGAGTAAAGCAGATTGTTCTGTCCAAAGTTGGTGTGTATCATCTAATCCAGTGAGGGTCTGGATGGAAAAACAAGGAGAAGGAAAAGAGGGAGGAGGAGGAGAGGGAGAAGGAGGGGGAGAAGGAGAGGGAGGAGGAGAGGGAGGAGGAGAGGGAGGAGGAGAGGGAGGAGGAGAGGGAGGAGAAAAACAGGGAGAAAAAGAAAGGAAAGGAAAAGAGCAGAAGAAGGGAGATTTCATTCTCTCTGCCTGACTGTTCACACTGGAACTTAAACCATTGGTTCTCATACCTCAAAACACGGACTAGAATATACTGCCAGCTTTCATAGGTCTCTAGTTTGCAGATGGCAGATTACAGTACCTCTCAGTCCCCATAATCACATAGAGCCAATTCCTTATAGCAAGATGTAGATACAGAAATAATTTACACACATAGATAAAATCTCCCATTGGCTCTGTTTCTCTAGAGAAACTAATACAGGCATTTTAAGGATTTTGGCTTTTATTTTCAGAAAAATGGGAAACCACTGCAGATTTATGAGTAGTCATAAATCTTTAACTTTGTTTAAAATATATTATAGAGAGTAAAGTAACAATCAATACTACAGATGATAGTAGCTTGGTACAAGGACAATTTATCAGAAATGGTATGAAGCGGTTCATTTATTGATATTTCAAAGATAGACATATAGATATATATCTATATCTAGATATATAGATATCTATACATCTGTAGATATCTATATATATCCTCATGCAATGTATATGAGGTGTGAGGGAAAGAGAGTGAACAAGAATTTCACCAAGGTTTTGACCAGAGGAATTAGAAGGATGAAGCTACCATTATGACAGATAGGAAAGACTGTGGCTGCAGCAATACCATATTAAAATTTTGAATCTCTCAAATCCCCATGAGTTTTTCAGAGTACTATGATGTAGATAAAAATAACCACCTTGAAATATCAGACTAATGTTATGTATGGTGCAAAGGTATTTACTTTTAATTTATTTCCAAACAAATTATCTTATTGCAAAGAAAATAAAAGATAAAAAATATTGAAGGAAGATAAAAAGATGAGCAAGATGAAAACTTTTTAGGAAATTAAAAGCAATGATGCTTTTAGGGAAATTAGAGATAAACCTCCCCTTACCAATTATGACAACACTGTGTATTATTTTTAGCATTTCAGTTTGCAGAATAAGCAGAAAATAATTTAGTTACCAATCTACTAAAACAAGCAAAAAACAAACAAACAAAAACCAAATACTTTTTGGAATAGTGGTTTTCAAATTGCTTTGTAGAATCCCAGCTTTCTCAGAGGGAAGGAGCTCTCATGTGAGCAGGAGGGACCAAGCAGTCAGGGCATAACTTCACTTTTGTTTTTTACATATTAGCATTTAAATTGAATATATATTTGTATATATTTATATAAATATATATATATGCATATATATTTTTTTCGCTGAATTGTGAAAAACACTGCTATAGAGGAAGATCCTTCTTTTTATTCCTCCACTGAAAATGTGAACTTCCTTTTATTCTTAAGTACTATCATTAACTTTAAATTTGAAATAAAGTGGAAACCCAGGACTGATAACATGAAATGCATGCATATATGTGAAATTTTTATGAGATTATTTTTGACTACTTCTATTATGGAGGATGGCCAAAATCCAGCAATAATTATTTTTTGTCCTTATCAAAGAAATAACAACTGAAAACATTATGAAATCTAATTGTCACTGTTCCACTTTTAACTTACTCATATAATATTTGAACTTAAAATTTCTCAACTGAGAGCTTCAGGTATTTCTTCTAATTACACATGATATTTGCTTCTTAGGAACTTTGCCTATTATTACAGAAAGTGTAAATGGCATGTATATGGTCAATTGCCTCACATGCATGTATTTACTCATTTCACGATCCATGAGATAACTTTTAATTTTAGAAAAGGGGTTTTCAAGGGAAAAAAGCTAATTTTTAAAAAAAAAATTTTTTTTCAACGTTTATTTATTTTTGGGACAGAGAGAGACAGAGCATGAACGGGGGAGGGGCAGAGAGAGAGGGAGACACAGAATCGGAAACAGGCTCCAGGCTCTGAGCCATCAGCCCAGAGCCTGATGCGGGGCTCGAACTCACGCACCGCGAGATCGTGACCTGGCTGAAGTCAGACGCTTAACCGACTGCGCCACCCAAGCGCCCCGGAAAAAAGCTAATTTTTATTAAGAATGTTTTAAAATAAAATATAAATTTCAAATTACATAAAGCTCATATTATTCATAGGGTTTCTTTTGAAACAGAAAATCAAGGGGCGCCTGGGTGGCTCAGTCGGTTGAGCATCCGACTTCAGCTCAGGTCACGATCTCACGGTTTGTGAGTTTGAGCCCCGCGTCAGGCTCTGGGCTGATGGCTCAGAGCCTGGAGCCTGCTTCAGATTCTGTGTCTCCCTCTCTCTCTGCCCCTTCCCCGTTCATGCTCTGTCTCTCTCTGTCTCAAAAATAAATAAACATTAAAAAAAATTAAAAAAAAAGAAAATCAAAAAAAGCATCCTTAACAAAATAGTTCCATAAAATG
Source organism: Lynx rufus (assembly GCF_022079265.1). Classification (NCBI taxonomy): domain Eukaryota; kingdom Metazoa; phylum Chordata; class Mammalia; order Carnivora; family Felidae; genus Lynx; species Lynx rufus. Next base: position 107,847,319 of record NW_025814867.1, on the reverse strand, counting down.
TTGTCTTTGCATATTCAGAACTAGAAATTTTAGATCATTTCATTCAAATCAAGTAGTATGAGATTATAGATCAGTTAATAAAAGTGGCCCATTGACTTGCATCTGAGTCAAGAAAAACGATTTGTTTCAGTCCAACTAAGATTTAATTCAGCTGCAATAGCATTATTCTCTGGAATGTATGACTACAGCCTCAATATACTTACATTTATATTAAAAATGTCATCTTGGTTTTTTGTAAAAACAAAAAATAGTTTATCATCTTGGGTCAACAGTTTATACATAGGCTATTTTGAAAGCAACAGCAGTTCTCTGTGTAACTCTTTATGTCTTAATGAAAGTCTGCCTTCTCAAAATCTCATGGTCCTACTATTTAATGAATATAAAAATCTACATTTATCTAAATTTTACATCATAAGTTGCAAAGTAACATATTAGTTAAATTTTTATTTTTTTTATGTTTTTATTTTATTTTTGAGAGAGAGAGACAGAGTGCTAGTGGGGGAGGGGCAGAGAGAGAAGGAGACACAGAATCCAAAGCAGACTCCAGACTCCGAGCTATCAGCACAGAGCCCAATGCGGGGTCGAACTCAGATACCCTGCTTAGGATTCTGTGTCTCACTCTCTCTCTGCCCCTCTCCCGCTCGTGCGCTCTCTCTCTCTCTCTCTCTCTCTCAAAAATAAATGAACATTAAAAAAAATAAAAATAAAAAGATGATGTTTTACAGTAGGGAGTAAGATATTCCTTGGAGGATTTTCACCTCTATAGTTTCATATTATAAATTACGGCCATGCTGTTTATTCTAGGAAATTGTCGTGTCACTTGATATATTAAAGTATTATGATTATTTTTTAAATATTTATTTTGAGAAGAGAGAGAGTGAAAGCAGGGAAGGGGCAGAAAGACAGGGAGAAGGAATCCCAAGCAGGCTCCACGCTGTCAGTGCTGAGCCCAACAACAGGCTGGATCTCACCAACCTTGAGATCATGACCTGAGGGGAAATCAAGAGTCAGACCCTAACCAACTGAGCCATCCAGGGACCCCATGATATTATGACTATTTATATATTGTTTGGTATTGTTGTTATTTTGATATTTTTTATTTGACACAATGTAGTACTTATAAAATTTATTTCAGCAGTATAATTATACATAAAATATTTAAAGTAAAAAAACACATCAAATATTAGAACCCACTGGTGCTCAATAATCTTTTCACAAGCACTGAAATAACAAGAATAATTAAGGGTTTGAGATGAAACAGTGAAATTCACCATTAAATATTATAAGGTACTATTGATTAAAGAGCAGTAAGAAATTAAGGAACCTCTCACTGGAGGTGGTATTGAGCAGAGAACCAAATTAAAGCAAGAAATGAGATGGATTAAAGTATGACTATTAGCGTAGGGACAGGTATAGTCAGGCATATTTTCTGAGTCTACATATCTAAGTGTGAACACGTATATGGCCAGAGAAGCCTGTTTCATAGTTATATTAAGAGTTTGGGCTTTATTTTCATATGTGGCAAGGGTCTATGAAATCATTTTAAGAAAGGTCATACATAATTAGATATGGTCATGTAATATTCAGCATGGTTGTAGTTAACAATACTTTATTGTATACTTAAAAATTCCAGAGTATAGATCATAAAAGTGCACATCATCAGAAAAAATAACTGTAACTATGTGAGGTGATAGATGTTAATTAAACTTACTGTGGTAATCATTTTGCAATATATATAAATATCAAATCATTATGCTATATACCTTAAATTAATATTATGTTATATGTCAATTATATCTCAATACAACTGGGAAAATATGGTCATTCTGGGTTTGTAAAGATGATAAGAGAATTTAGTAAAAACTGAAGTTGGCAGGAAAGTTGGATACTGCTACATTTGGTCAAAATGAGATGCAGCTATAAATGAGAAATAACTATATATATACTTATATACATATGTTATATGTTACATACAATTTATATATAATTATATATATAAACACATATAAATGTGTGTAGATATGTGTGTATGCACATATCTTAATGACTGCTGATGTAGAGATATTATGGAAAACACATAAAGCTTTATGATTTAAAATACGAATATGTTAGCAAACCACACATTTCTTAATATTGTAATATATTCCTTTCCTTTTTATGCATAATCATGTATGTACTTAAACATTAAAAAATAATCTCTCTATTGCATAACATAAAACAATAATTTATTTCATATGTGCATGTGAAGAGTGAATAGAGAAGAAAAATTAGTAAATTTTAGTTTCTTGGTGTCTTTTGATGCTTTCTTCCTAGTGTCCTACATTATTCAAATTTGAGCTTATAGCCTATAAATTATGCCCATATATTTTATTCATTTTTTTTCCTCATAAATTCCAGTAGAGTCACCAAGTTACAGAAAGTAAAAGTTTTGGTTGTAATTAGTAATAGATGTAATTGGCCATTGGATTGGGGGTAAAGAAGAGAACTAAAGACAGGACTTAAGAACTGATTTCGCAATTCACTCTTAGCACACATCAAGAAAGCTGAGTCAAACATTTTCTTGGTGAGCCTCAGAAACATGTTTCCATTTGCTACTAAAGTGTGGATAGTGCTAACACATGTGTCTGCATGTAATGCCTTTATTTCTAATGTGAATTTTCTTCATGGAATTAAAACTACAGCTCTGGGTAACTGGAAAGGGGGTGAATACATAATATGTCACAGTGATATTGCCTTCTGAGTATAGTTGGGCTACAGAAGTTAATCAGGTGATGCAATTTTTACCTACAAAAATGTGCAAGTCCCTACATGTTTGTAATGAGTAGGAGACAAAAGAAAGCATGCATTCTTTAGAGGTAGACAAAATGGTTTGTGCTCCCATTTGGGTACAGTTAAGAATGAGTATGTTATTCAGTTTTCTAGGTCTCATCTTGTAAACTGATATGCCAATACCTTTCCTCCAGGATTACCGTGGGAATGAAATGACATAAATATATATAAAGTACCTGCCGAACAATGAGCACTTAACAATAAGCACACAGTGCTTAAATACTAAGTACTCAATACATACTAATTTCCTTCTTCTTCCACTTGATTTACAATAGAATACTCTGGTCTCCTAGGAAGAATGAGAAATAAAGTCTGTGATACTAAGAATATCCAAGAGTTTAAACTCCAAAACACAAAAGGACAGAAGCAGGCCCAGATCTTCGGAGGGCCAGTGAAAGATTGAGGTAGTTGAGTAACCTGGTAAATTAGTGAATTCTAACATGGAGAAATACTTTTCCATCTAGCACTGGTGGTGCCAAGCAAATACTGCCAGAATGAGTGTGAAGGGAATTTTTACAATTTTGTTAAAAGTTATAGTAGAAAGAACAAAAAGATTTACAAGATTGGCAGAAAGCTAATGAGGTGATATTGCTTTGGGGAGAGACACATAAATTGAATATTACATTCCTGGACAGAGACCCCCCTCTCATCGGCACAGAACTGACAACTCTAGAACTGGGTATGAGAAGTATAAGAAGGGGACACTGGGAACGTCTACAATAGTATCAGCAGTTATGGGGACAGGTATAGATGAGGTAAAGGAACAAAGCAGCAGCAGCAGCTTTGATCCTGGGTGTGAGAGAAAAACAATAGCAGGAGAGCAGTAATGGTACTCAAGGAGAGTGACATGAAAGCATGGAAGTTGTAAGATTTGGAAATTCAGGGTTTTCCATGGAATGGGGCTTCAGAACCATGGCGGGTGTTCACTGACATTTCTGTGATAGACTTGCTGTTTCAAAGATAATTAATTCCTGGTGATGCTGAGATGCACTGGTAAATCAAAGAGCTAACACTCTCCAGCCTAAACATGCAAAGGAGCCCTTCCTGTTTTTATAAAAGTAATGAAACCTTAGGGACAAATCAGTGGGGCTACAATCTTGGCCTTATCAATGATTTTCGTTGACACCTTACCTAACAGTTTGGTGTTTTCAGCTATTATATCTATGGAATGGAAGTAATAAAATATTATAAAGGTTAAAAGCATTAAGATATGTAAGGTACATATTCATGTTCTATAAACTTAGTTATCATTATTTTCATTATGATTGTAGTTATTATTTATTATAATTATTACTCAAGTAAGAAGAGCTTATTTCAAATATAAGTGTGATCTTAGTTGCTGTATACTTTATGATCAGTAACTTCTAGTTGGTCATTTCATAGATTTTCTTTTCACGTATAGAAGTAAAATATACATTCAAGTGCCATCCAGTTTAAATGTAGGTTTTAATCCTTGAAATTCATACATTACAATATTTAAAGTACCTGGGATAGTGATACAAAATTAATATGATTAAGGGCAAAGAACTACCAATTATTTATAATAAACACAACTAAATATGTATTTATACTGATTATTTTTCTGAACTGTAAGTAATTCTGCCCTTATTAATAAGAATCATTTGGGTCATTTATGTGTAAATGATGCACTACTTATGTATAAAAGACAGAACACCATGGCTATTTAACTCTCTAGACGTTAAGTCTTTGTCCAAGATGAACACACACACACACACACATGTGCGCACACACAGAGGCACACATGCAATTTATATAGATAAAATGCATACATATAAATTTACCTGGATAGTATTTTATTAACAAACTTTGTGCTATGCAGTGCTCTAAGAGGGAAAATACAGTATTTCACATGCAATGATTGTTTTTTCCTGAATAACATACTGAAAGATCACAGGAAACTTAAGACCAAGATCCAGATAATGGTATTATAATGGCCTTTTTGATTATGGGGCAAACTACTGGAGTATTCTTTAGGAAAAAATATTAATGTTCATGTGTTTCAAATTTATAATTATCTATTTTAAATTTGGAACAATTATAGGCTCTCCCTGCCCCTAAGCTGGGCATTTACATTGATTTCTAAAGTCATTTAAAATAAAGTATAAGTGAAAATTCAAAAATTGAATTATTGGGGCACCTGGGTGACTCAGTTCGTTAAGTACCTGAATCTTGATTTCAGCTCAGGTCATGATCTCACGGTTTGTGAGATCAAGCCCCACATGGGGCTCTGTGCTGACAGCACAGATGCAGATTCATTCAGCACAGAGATTGCATAAGGACATTGTCTCTCTCTCTCTCTCTCTCTCTCTCTCTCTCTCTTTCTCTCTCTCTCAAAATAAATATTTTTTTAAAAAACTGAATTACTCAGACTTTGTTTTGAATTAACATTCTATAGCAATATATGCCACAATTTGGCCATTTTCAAATATTATGTGGCTTATACTGTATCAGGTGCTTATTATGTTTACTAATCACTCCCCATGAAAGTTCATTAGTAGGTAGTAGAATTCCTACAGATTGAAAATAAAAAGTAGACTGAATAACACCATCTTTAGTTTGTATACAAATACTCTGTATTTTCTATAAACAGGATCATTATAGGTTACACAAGATAGGAATTATCTAAAATAAATTCAATGATGAATAATGTCAGTGGCTGTTTTTCTGATGTGCCTTTAGGCTCTGATAAGGAATCCAAATGACAAAACTTGAAATATGTTTCCACCTATTCTGTAAAAGATGGTAATCATTTCATTTGCTTATCATTTCCTTCCCACTCCTGCATCTCCTTCTTCAAGAACATGGGTTATGCCCTTTTAAGTCTGCTCTGAAAACTCTTCCCAAGGAAGCCCTTGATACCACCTTCTGGTAATCACTGATAGAACTACAGGTGTTCACTTGTCCCAAGTCGAGACAGTTGAGATTCTCTTTGAAGAGAGAAGACTCGTTTCTATGAAAAGACCACACACAGTAACTGCATTCAGGCTCTGTTGAGCATAGGAACATAAAGTCAATATAATGCCAAGCAGCCATTTTCTACCATGTACACTCCCCGACAAATTAAAAAAGAGACCATGTGGAGTGACAAATACCAAACAACAAACAAACATGAGTGTTGACTCCTGGTAGCTTTAATATTCCTGGTTGTAGTCTTCTGGGTAATATTTTAGAATTATATTAAGACTTAGGATCTCAGTAATCCTCTCAAATTCTTTTTAATAATTATAGTAGTTCCATTTGTTACTTATAATCAAACCAGTATTTATAAGTAACCAATAAAAGATTCTGAAAATCAAATTATCCTAGATTAAGACACTATGCATTAGAAATTGGATATATATTGAATAATTTTAGGGTTGGAGACAGAGTGAGAAGGGGATAGAATTAGTTACCACACAGAAAAGTAAAAGTACAGAAACTAGAATTCATAATGGCTAACATCGTCAGGAAAACTAGGTGAAAATGCATACTTTCAAAAATTTGCTTTTTCAAATCCTCACTCTATTCTGAACCCATTAACAAACTCTCTACTAGGGATCAATTATTGCTGCTTTCATCATGAATATTTGGTGAGACTGTTCGTACAATTTTCTGAAAGCTCAAACAATGAATAAAGGATCGGGAGTAGGAAACTGGAGTTCAAATGTTTTCCAAGAACAGATGTCAAGGAACCAATAAACATATATCAAGTTTAAAAGACAACTTAGATTGGATATATTCTTTCTGGAAATCATTATATGTACATATATTTTTCTAGGGAAATTGTGAAAAAAGTTAAAAGAAAATTAAGACAACATCTTCAAGAACTCAAATATTTAAGCATGAGGTTAAGATGAGCTGATAAACACTGACCAGAGGCTAAAAAAGAATAATACCTGATGTGTGTAGCATTATGGAAACAAAAAATATAATTAAAGAAGGAAGACATGGTACACTGAAAAGTCAGGAGGCTAAAACACATGCATTGGATTTAATGTCATTGACAGAACATAGAAAATTCTGTGGAGTGAAAAAAGATGGTAACAAAATGGAATGAGTTGGCAGGAGGAATACAAGGGACATAAATACCTCTTTTGAAAAGTGATGGAGAGAATGAGTTGATAGTATAATATTAAAAAGACAGAATTAAGAACATTTACATTATGTTTTTAAAAATATTTTATATAAATGGAAGCGAATTTTACAATAAATTATATTAAAAATTTTAAAAAATAAAAATATTTTAAATAATAGAAGTTGTTAGTGTTTAGGGGAATTTTTAAATGATAGGAATGTTTTTACAGAGTAAGAAGGGTGAAAATAAAAAAGAGACAGCAATAATCAATAAAGTCAGGTTCCCTAGAAGATAATATATGATGTTATATAGGACCTAAGAGGAAAGATGGACATTAAATTGACGGAGACATTTTGGCTCTTAGATTAGGGTTTACAAATTTACCAAATAAAGATATATAATTTCTAATTAAATTTGGATTTCAGACAACCAATGAATATTCTTGGTATTTTAGGGCCATAAATTCTAGTCCTAAATAGTACTCAATAGTATAAATTCTATTACTAAATAGTACCAAAATTCTATTTATCATTTATCTGAAATTCAAATTTTAGTTAGACATCCTACATTTTTCTGGTAACCTGAAACCCAAATGAAAGAGTCCCCACCCATTTTTCTGCACATGGTGTTTGGAAAGCCTCTCTTTGGCCCTTCTTTGACCATAACTGACAGCACAAAGTGAGGAGTCTTTCCCAAGAGGACATGGCCATTTGGAACCCATGCTTAGCCATTCTAAAACCAGAGATACTGCAAATCCCTGCCAGTAGGGGTGAAAACACACTTTCAAGGCTGCTTGTGTCTCTTCCTCATATCCCTTCTCCCTGTAAAAGACTGCACTATCAGTGTGCTCCTGCATAAGCCGCCCAAAACATAAGGTACAGCCAAGGGATGGGTCCTTGTGGGGCTGTAGAAACATCTCGGATGTGCAGATGTCTTTCCACATACATGATCTTCAGGTGAAAAATGGATGAAAGTTGGTAAGGAAAAGGGAGTAAGAAGACAAAGTGGCTAGGGCAGCTTTAAGAACATCCAAGGGCTTTAGTATTGCCAGGTTCCTCTAAGGGATTCTGTGGAGTGTGAAAAATCTTAATTCAACTCTGATTTCCGGGTTACCCTAAAGTTTCACTTTTCAAGGAAGAAGGAGAGGACACATTTTACTTAACAGCTTTCTAGTTTGATTTTGACTTTTCTTTCCCTCAGTTCTGGAAATGTAAGGAGTGGGCCTGCAGAAAAGTATGATTTTCATTGTAACTATGTAAAGGAGAACATGGTCATGTGTCCTTATAAGTTTATAGACATGGTGATAGTATATTGAGGAAGACACTCTCTGATGGCTTCTGATTTCTCTGAGGCAGTAATCAGGGTTATTTTCTAAAAAGTAGGAATGTGTGTGTGTGTCTGTGTGTGTGTTTCTGTGCGTATGTGTGTCTCCAAATGGCAATTCTAAGTTTTGACAAGATTTTATATAATTATCAAGAAAAAATGTGGAAAATATGACTGAATAAAACTGGTAGCATTTTTCAGCAATTAGTATTGAGAGGAGCCAGGTTATGATGCTGGATCTTACTTTATAGTGATAATTCAAAATTTCAAATTAGGTTCAGTTATGTTGAAAGATGATAGATAGATACCTTCATGAAAGATCAAAATTTTACCAGGTGGTTGCAGTAAAATGGAGAAAAGCAAGGAGGTCCAGGGTATTTGGAAGAGGGCAATTAAAATGGTGTGTGATGATAGCTAGATACTTTTGGTGGGATGAGGAAAACAAATTAGGAAAAGGGGGAGTTGGAGTGTTAATGTGCCAAGGTGCTGCAGAGAAACATCTCTAATCATTGTTTCTAAAATTTACTTTATTCCCTTTACTTTCACATTGTCCTTTACAAAAGTCTTATAATTAGTATTGTGGAGTTGGGAGATTGACAATAGCTTTCAAGTCACAAACTGTTGATTTTAATTTCATGTTTCAAACATTATATGTGATCTTAGGAAAAGCATAACTTACTTGATCCTCAGTTTCATCATGTATTAAAATATCATATGAATACTTGCATCATAGTATTGTTACAAAATATTACTAACAAACATAGCTAGTGCTCAGATAGTATCAAAATTCTGTTTCTTTTTTTTCCTCTCTCTGCATATGTATGTCATGTATGTGAATGTATGTGTATATACATATATCTCTCCAAGTGAATTCATTCATTTCACTTATAAGCTGCCTTCCAAATAGCGAAAGTCTCCTTCTTGAGTATCAGACTTGCATTTCAACCACTTATGAGTTATATACCTTCCTGATGTTTCATGGTTATTTCACATTGAAAATTGACTCGTTATTTATTTCTCCCAAATCACTTATATTCCAACAAGTTAAGCTTCAGCTTTATCAAAATTTTGCACTGCCACAAACATGCTGCAACATCGTCCCTCCAAGTCTTAGCATGTTCTTTCTTCTCTCTTTTATTTACTAGTAAACTCCAAACAGTTTAAATGCTAGTTCCTCTTTGATGCCCGCCATGAACATCACTGTAGACATCCTATGCAGACTGGGTTTTTATATTTTCAGTGAATCTTTAAGTCATGTTTTAATCCCTTCAGAGTTACACATGAAGACCCTCTATTAAGCCAAACCAAAAGAAAAAACATAAATTTGCTTTGGACTCAAGAGATCTATTCAGGCAATTCTTTCTAGGCTATGCTTTAAATCTTATCTCCAAATATCCCATTATGCTATTTTTAAAAAATTTTTTTAATGTTTATTCATTTTTGAGACAGAGAGAGACAGAGCATGAATGGGGGAAGGTCAGAGAGAGAGGGAGACACAGAATCTGAAACAGGCTCCAGGCTCTGAGCCGTCAGCACAGAGCCCGACGCGGGGCTCGAACTCACAGACCGCGAGATCATGACCTGAGCCGAAGTCAGACAACCAACCAACTGAGCCACCCAGGCGCCCCTGCCATTTTTTATAGTACTTGTATTCTACCTTTCTCTAAAGTCTCACAGAAAGTTTTACTTAATCGAGCTTCACTACTTTTTTAATGTTTATTTATTTTTGAGAGGGAGGGAGGAGTGCAAGGCAGGGAGAGAGGGAGACAGAGAATCCAAAGCAGGCTCTGTGCTTTCAGAGCAGATCCTGACACAGGGCTCAAACTTATGACCTGAGCCAAAGTCAATAGTTGGTCGCTAAAGAGACTGGGCCACAGAAGCCCCCAATCCATTTTCACTCTTGAAGAGAATTTAGAGTTGGCCAGCTCTGCACTGTGCAACCTGATACCTAACTTCAGATATGCACTCCCCGCTGAGGTTCCTAGGACTCTAAGATGGGGTTCCATGTTGCACTTCACTAACAGACAGGGATAAATATTTATCAGACGATGCATTAAAAATCATTTTCTACATGTCCATCTTCCTCCTAAACCTAACTTCTTTTAGTGACAGTGGATATGTCTAATGCATTTACTTTCTGGTAATTATCTAGTTGATAATGCCAATCATGCTATGATGCTTCAGTAGTAACTTTTTAAACAAATGGGTGAAAAAAGAAAGGAGTAAAACTCATGTGCTAACTTCTACTATAGCTGTTCTGGCAACAGTTGTTCTGTTTTTGGCTTTATGTAATAGGTATACACCCACCTGCCTTACCCTTACCAGCTGGTTCAATTCCTCCCAAGGTAGAAGTGCCACTGTTGGAACTAAGACATGTATTAATAACTGGCTGCTCTGCGTGCCGCATTATCTTCAACTTCTCCTCACTGATGAGTTTCCTTTTATACTTCAAACTAGTATTTTTTTTTAAATAGCATTGAGTGTATGGGGTGGCAAGGGAGATTCTACATCTTTTCTGTGCACCTTCATGACGGATATTTCCTACTTACTCCCTTCAATCGTAGTTGGGCTAAGGGGAAAATTATAAACTCAGAGCTATTTTTTCACATCATAGTTAAGATATCCCTTTTCCTCCTCTGACATTTGGTGCTATTGATGATAAATCCATGGTCAATTTTAACATTTTTTTCCAAGAATCTGATTTTCTCCTGGTCTAGCTTTTTTTTTTTTTTTTTTTACATATTGTTTTCCAAAACATGATGATGTATCTAGGGGTAGAGACTTTTTTTTAAACTTTATTTCAATCCCATGTGGCATTTATTGAGATTTAACCTGATTACTCACACCTTTCTCTAGTTCTGGGAAATTCTCAACCATTATCTCTTCCAACAGCATCCTTCTATCACTTTATTTCTTTACTAATTTTTGACCTCCCTTATCACATGTTAAACTTATGGGTCTACCTTCCATTCTTTAAATTTGATTTAATATTTTCCAACCCATCGGGTAATTTTCAATAATGTGATCTTTTACTTTACCAATTTGCTCTTCAACTGAGTATAATATGCTATTTAACCACTGATGAAAAACAGACTCCAGAGCTAGAAGTCCTGGCTACAAAACTATCAGAAATTACTTAAATTCTCTGTGCTTCAGCTTCTTCCTTTTAAAATGAAAGAAATTATGGTACCCACTTTGTGGAATTATTCTGAATTAATATTTGTGAACTATTTATACATATTTCTTTCTTCTAGTATATAGCTAGTCTAGACTTTCAACTCCTCATAACTGGAGTATTCCAATTGTTTTCCATTGCATCCCTTGGGGTGGGGGGAAAGGAGTTTCTTCTAAAATTTACTTTCATCTTATAAAGCATAGCCACATACATGCTATTATTTTACACATAAACCATCCATGTGCCAGATTAAAAAAAAATCCAGGAGTAACAGCTATTTTCTCATGATGTAGTCTACATGTTTAAAGCAGGATTTTCATCAGGTAGACTTAGTTCTACCAATTTATATTTTCTTTATACCTCTACCTGACACTTCACTTAGATGAGGGTTTCTACTCAAGTCTAAAAAATATGTCATACACATTCTGCTTTGGATCTGTATTATGCATTAATTCAATCATTTACTTATGTATGCAATCACTATTTATTATTTCATATTTTATTGCAGCTATTGTGCATACAAAAATGAGTAAGTAATGATTTCTGTTGTATTCTGAAGTCACGGACATGAAACCATGTAAATATTTTTACTATAAAGTGATATGTACTATAACGAAGGTTTTATAACTCTACCTATATGCTAAAAGAAGCTTACATTTCTTTTTAATAATGAATTTTTTCACACATAAAAAAGTTCAGATAGTAATATAACAAATGTTCTTTTAACTACCACTTTGAATTAGCAAATGTTAATATTACATCACATATGTTTCAGATCTTATCATTCTATGATCAAATTAGTTTGGCCCATTTTTCTACTCACTAGAAATAGTCACCAGTATAATTCCCAAAGACTTTTTAAAATTTTTCTTTTCATGTGCTACTGTAAGATATGGAAGATCATTTTCTTAATTCAGCTAATTCTCTGCATTGCAGCTGAGTCCAAGTGTAAGTATTAATGACACTTTTATAAAAGCTTGGTAATAGCTAAGACTATATGAATGATCTCCTTTAGATTTATTCTGACTCTTCTATACCATAAGAAATTTCCAAGATTAAATGGCTCCTTATATAAACTTCACCTTTTAAGACCTGGTACACATGTTGTGCTTAATAATTAAACCCTATCAGAATGACATATAATGAATTTACTTCCTTCAGAAGAGAATTCTTTTTCTCTCCCACTAATGCATTCTGCCTCTAATGAGCCTGACATATAGCTTAATTATTAAATAATAAAATAATATTTTTATTGGAAATTATTTTATGGAATGGTTGAATTTCAAAAACATCATTGGTTGGGGCGCCTGGGTGGCTTAGTCGGTTAAGCAACCTACTTCGGCTCAGGTCATGATCTCGCGTTCCGTGAGTTCGAGCCCCGCGTCGGGCTCTGTGCTGACAGCTCAGAGCCTGAAGCCTGTTTCAGATTCTGTGTCTCCCTCTCTCTGACCCTCCCCTGTTCATGCTCTACTCTCCCTGTCTCAAAAATAAATTAAAAAAAGTTAAAAAAATTTAAAAAAACAAATAATATCATTGGTTTATCACCATCTTTCCTTTATTAAAAATATGAAATGAAGATGAAATCGTAATATCCTGTTTTTAGTTCAGTTTTCTTTACAAGTATTCTCTTAGCAATTTTCTGATCCAAACACACAAACTCCAGATACATTCATACATTCACATATACTAAGATGGGTGGAAAACATAAAGATAAAACAATACATTTTAGGCAGTTTCAAAATCAAAATATTAGTATAGTTTGTTTCCCAAACAGAATGTTAAACTACTCAATCTAAAGCATTCACATTTCCTAGGTTGAACCATATGAAAAATTTTAAGATATTTATTTTTAATTCATTTTTCTCTTAATGTTAAGTGTGATGGTTATTTAATTCTATGTGTTAGTTTGGACTAAGGGACGCCCAGATTAAACATTATCTCTGGGTATGTGGGTAAGTGTTTTCCAGATGAGGTTAGTATGTGAATCAGTGGACTCCATAAAGTAGATTCCCATTCCTCATATGGTAAGCATCATCCAATCTATTGAGAACCAGAATAGAACAAAAAAGTGGAGGAAGAAGAAATTCACCCCTTTTGCTTCTTGCTTTACTGCTGAGCTGGAACACTGGTCTCCTCCTGCCCTTAAACTGAGATTTAGATGATCACCAATCTTGGTTTTTGGGTCTTTGGACTTAGACTGAAATTATACCATTGGCTTTCCTGGGTCTCCAGCTTGCAGAATATATTGTATATTTATTATAATATATAATATTACATGTCTCTCTCCCCCTACATACTGGTTCTGTTTTTCTGGAGAACCTTGACTAATATAATGGCCAAATAAGACCATTTTCATATGGTGTAATCTAAGAAATGGATTGCTTCACTGTATTCAAGGTTTTCTTGAGAACAAAGGTTTGGAACATGCTTCTCTTTCTGAAAAAAAAAATACTGGGGAACAAATCTACCTAGAAAAAAATTAATATACATCTTCTATCTTAGAAGACAGAGCATATGTTTGATACTTTGAATGAATGATTCTATAGCTTTAAAACCTAAATTATGTCTTTGAAATTATGTCTTTGGAAGCATTCTGTTATAGACAAATATACAAGATACTAAAGGAAAAGTTCACCCCAAAATATAACCACCATGGAGCAAATTCAAAATATCTAAAAATATATACATAGTAACACTTAAAAGCACCTACGCAGATTAAAAATTGAAATCCAATATAGTAAACAGACACTAAACCATAAAATTACAGGGTTTCTAGGGCAAAGATTTGAAAACTGAATGTTCTGAGTGAAAGCACCCAAGCCAGACTTATGACAAGAAGCCAGAAAAACTGAACATATGAAAACAAACAAAAATGATGTATTAGGCACATATTATGCAAAATAAAGTTAACACAGTCACATTAACATATGAAAACTAGAATGTAATAGAGAAGACACCAATAATAACAAAGAAGGAGAGACAGGCATGTTACTTAAGATTATAAATTCATAAACACATATAAGAATCATTAACCTAAGGGATTTAAAAATATAAACTTAATAGATTCAAAAGAGAAATAACATAATTATAGAGAAAAAAAATTAATTCATCAACATTTTTTAAGCTCTTAATGTGCTAATCTTAGAAGCATTTATGCTTCAAGGAGACCAAATTATGAATGAATTTGACATATGGAAGTCATCAATAATAATTCCATAATAAGTAACATATATATGGACTTATGCTGTAGCAAGTACAGATCAACAAAATTAAAAGCTAGGTTCCTTTATTAAAGATTAATTGTTTAGACATATCTATCAAATGACTGATAAAGAGCAAAACATATTACTAAATCTAGTGAAAAATGTTAAAAATATTGTTCAGAGACATAAAAGAAACCTAAATATTCAGAGAGAGATTAATGCTAGACTTATGCAGATGAGAAAGTAAAATATTATAAAATGTAATAGAGCTTTACAGCCATGATAAAATCATCATAATCATCAGTATTTTTAATAGAAATCAAGAAATCATAGTAAGTTAATATTAACATATAAAGGCATAATCCTTAAGGAAAGAAGAGCAAGGTGGAAAAACTGTTCTTATCATATGTAAGAATGTTGGTAAAACTACACAAATTTTAAAAAAATGGTTATTACTACAGAATTAGACATACAGATCAGTAGAACAGAAGAGAAAAGGATATCTAAAAACAGACATAAACATTTATAGGTACTTGTATTTGATGAAAGTGGCAATGCAAAACATTAAGAAAAAGACATTATTCAATGCATGACATTGAGCCAGGAAAGTTACCTCACATCACACGCATAATTAATATACATTTGTATTAAATACTAAATACATTAAGAAGAGATATTAATCTGTTACATGTAGTAGAAATTTCTTGGAATAGGAGAAAAAAAATCTCTTAAACATGACTGAGTAATGATTGATGAGTCTCACTACATCAAAGTATAAAACATTTAAAACCAAATTATTTTTTTAAAATGTATAAACACAAAGACAAATAATAGAGTAGAAGATATTTGTAACCATAAAACAGAGAAAATGGTAAAATCCAGGTTATGTAAATAGCTTCTAGATACCAAGAGGAAAAGAATAAGCATTTCATTGAAGAGAACCTATTTTTGAACAGTATATATATGCAAATGGGTTCAACCTGACTAATAATCAAAGAGATGCAGATTAAAACAACTTATTATTGCATATCTGAAAAGAGGCAAAAGTGAAATTTCTCATAGCGATTATCTAGGAAGATTGAAGAAAGTTGGGTCTTGCATACACTTCTGCACTTCCAGGAATATTATAAACTTTCAGAATTATTTTGGAAAACACTTTTGCAAAATTAAAAATATATATTTCAAATATACTAATCCAGCAATTCAATCTCTAGAAAGAAAGAAATATGTGCATGTGTGTTAATGTCAGAATCAATCTTAAAATACAAAACTAAATATATACTTTGATATGATGGCATACTTACAACATGACGGCTAATATAAATGTACTATATTTAAATAAATTACATTTTCACATATCAAAAAGGATATATTTTTAAATCTCAGCACTGAATAAGAAAAGGACATTGAAGAACAGTGCATACAATTTGTTATTTACATAAATTTTAAACACTGGTAACATTTTATAAATTTTACCCATACATCTCCACAGGAAAAACGTAACATACATAATTAGAGAAGTAATTCCAATTGACAGTAATGGTTTTTTCCAGTGAGAGAAAAGGTAAGTGGATTATATTGAAGGGAAATAAGGGAAAAGTCTCATTGAATTTCTATATAAATTCAAAATATTCTCAAATTTTGGTTTACATTATTTCCTTTCTATATGCACTTGTTTTTAATTTTTTCATATTATATATTTTTTATATTTTTAAAAGTTTTCTCTAATTTCTTTATTTCATTGTAGTCATATTCCCTCAATTGACTCTTCATTTGATACTCTGTGACCCATTTATATTTTTTGTCATTTCTCTTTGATTTCATTTTAATTTTCTCCTGTGAGTTTTTTCAATTTCCTTGAGTGTTAATGTTATTAAATTCTCTTTTCTGTTTTCTTTTAGATTTTTTAATTTAAACCTTTATTGAGTTTCATTTTAAAATATCAGGAGAGAAAAATAAAACCTGGGATAATTTTCAAATTAGTCACACACCATGGCTTACATTCATAAACTTTGAGAAAAACGGCTTATAATAAATCATTTCAATTATATCCTAAGGAGAGACAAAAAGTATAAAAATTGATAATATAAGAGTCTCTTCCAATAAGAAGTGAGATACTCAAAGTATACTCTTCCTTGGCATATATATGTGTACATAATGCATATCCCCACAGACTACTTTTTCAAAATCTTCATATATAAATTAGGAAATTCCTTTATATAGTCCAATAGGAATATAAAAAGACTCCCTTGTGTATATAAACCACAATTTCTTTATCTATTCATCAGTTGATGGACATTTAGGCTCTTTCATAATTTGGCTATTGTTGAGAGTGCTGCTATAAACATTGGGTACAAGTGCCCCTATGCATCAGTACTCCTGTATCGCTTGGGTAAATTCCTAGCAGTGCTATTGCTGGGTCATACGGTAGGTCTATTTTAAATTTTTTGAGGAACCTCCACACTGTTTTCCAGAGTGGCTGCACCAATTTGCATTCCCACCAACTTAACAGAAACCCATGGGGGAGGGGAAGGAAAAAAAAATAAAAGAGGTTAGAGTGGGAGAGAGCCAAAGCATAAGAGACTCTTAAAAACTGAGAACAAACTGAGGGTTGATGGGGGGTGGGAGGGAGGGGAAGGTGGGTAATGGGTATTGAGGAGGGCACCTTTTGGGATGTGCAGTGGGTGTTGTATAGAAACCAATTTGACAATAAATTTCATCTATTAAAAAAAATAAATAAATAAATTACTTCATTTTTACTTCAAAAAAAAAAGACTCCCAAATTTTATTCTATATACTAATTTACATTTTTATTTTGAATAATCCTAGGAATATGTTTTCTTTTTTAATAAAATTCAAGCTATTTGTATGTAATCCTTTTCCTATATAGTTTTGTTTTATTTTGTTTTATTAAGTCCATGGATTTATTCCTGTGTCCAAAGGTTGCATTACATCTTTTTTTGTCATTTTTTAAATTTAAATTCAAGTTTTTTAATATACAGTGTAGTCTACATGACGTCTTATTCTTACTAACACTTTGAAAACTGTAGTATAAAAGCAAAAACTACATTTTTGATGATTCAGAACATATTTCTTACCAATATGACTGTCCTCAATATATTTTCAAAGTATATATATTTAGAGTTAAAATATAGTATCATTTAATTATACTATCAATAAAATAGAGACTTTTTAAATCTCAGATTCTGGCAACATAGCAAATTAATTATTTGAGCCACATATCAAATAAAATGACCACTACACTTTGTTTTCATTATCAAAATTTCATTAAAACTTTTGTGAAAATCTCTTGTATTTTCCCATTTAGGACCCTGCATCCTTTTTTTTTTTTTTTTTTTTTAATTTCCTTTACAACATAAAGGTGCTCTCTTGGCTTTTCTCCCTGCATTTTTCTAGAATACCCCCTGAAATAAAAGCTGGGCTATTATTTCAGAACAGGTACTAAAGTACTCTCCCAAAATAATTCTAAATCTTAATTTTGCATTAATCCATATGCTTTCCACAATGCACCCATATTAAGCATATCACATTTAAGTATGTGACTCAAACATAGATTTGTTTCTTTGAATAAGATGTTCTTTAATATTCTGTCCTAGTCACAAACACCATTACCCTACACCTTGGTGATACCTATGAAATCCTACTCACCCTCTCACTTTAAAACTTGCACTTTCAGCACTCACAATGACTATTATTAGCCCCTCTTCTCTGCTTTTCACTACTAAAAATAATTGTCCTTTCTTTATGCATGTATGTGTAGTAACCCATTAAATTTTTTTTTAATATGGGTATGTCCTACCTTTCTATTCAAAATGTGTTTCTAATCTTCATGCTATATAATCCATATTTTGCAAGGAGCTCACCTTTTTGATATCAGAATCCATGACTCCAATCTTATTTATGATATATAAATGCACCACTGATGTGTTTTCCTTTCTAAAAATACCAACCAGAGAAGAGATGGGTTTTAAAGTCTTTTGATCCATAAGCGGGACTTCAAAATTTGGCTTGACATTTATTTCCATACAAATCAACAACTAGTTGGTTGTGTTAAATAAGTGTGATGAGCCTCTAGCTCTTTCTTTAGCTTTGTGTTTCTGACTGTCTATTCTCCACATTACTGGCAGATCTATCTTTCCAAAACAGAAGTCTGATCATTCTAGTGCTTATAAAGACATGCGTATGACAAAAAATATTTAAAATATCTGACTTATTTTGCTCTCATTTTATACTTTCCTTTTCTTTGCCAGTTTATCTAGAGTGAAAAGTATTTTGTGATCATAAATTGTGCCTTACTTTTATTTATATATCTCTCACACTTAGAACATACTAATTACTTTTAAAATTCAGTGGTCCTTGAATATTCAACATATCATGTCAGGATCTCAAGTATTTCTTTATATTGTTTTTAGGATGTGTTCCTAAATGCATTCCTAAAATACCACATAAGAAATGAAATCAATACTGTGCAATTCTAAGTCCTGGTCATGGTCACAGTTAAATCATTCTACATATAAAATAGTGTCACAAATGATAATTCTCTCCATATAGAGAACAGTAACACAGTTCTATTTTGGCCAACATCTCTTTTTCTTTGGCACAGAGTATTGTTGAATAAAATAAATTAATGAATGGAGTGGAATCAAGTGGATAAATGGGAGGATGTGAAGTAATGAGATGATGTTTCTTTCTGCAAAAACCCCAAATCACTTTCTACAAGAAGATGCTCATTTACTTCGGATTACTCTAATCATGAAGAGTTTTCTGAATATCTCTTCTTTCTTTCTTTTTTGTTCCTTTTCTTACAAATTTTGTTACATAAGGAAAAAAAAGAAGAAGATGTAAGCGACTTCAATTTTCATGGTTCATGTATGCGATTAAAATATGGCACAGAACCTACAACAAGGAGCAGAAGGACACAACACTGGGACATTAAAGCTCACCTGGGGAAACCAAAGGAATGCTTCATAGAAAAAAGAATGCTTAAGTGGTATCCTCAAGACCTTCTCAGGCAGTTCAGAGAGAGCAGATATTCAATACAGACCAAAGAGCATGAGCAATGGGGTGTAGGGGGACACACTCAATGACTACATCAGTTCTGAATGGCTAGAACCAAAGACTGCAGTTGTGAAATAAGGAGAGGATAAAGAGGACATATGTGAAATAAGAAGAGGACAATGGGCCACTTCATAAAGAAACTACAGAGTTTCAATATTATTTTATAGGTGATTAGGAGTTATGAACATTTTCCAAGCATGGGGTGACATTACTAGCTCTATATTTTAGAAGATAACTCAAGGAGAAGTGTACATGGTAGAAAGGAGAGGGGAGAGGTTGAATGCAGATTATTCAGACTGGGGGTGATAAAGGCTTGAACAAAGTGGGGCCAATAAAGCCAGATAGCCCAATTTGGAGAACTGTATATAAATAAACACAAGAAGATACTGAGAGGAAAGAACAGATATTGTGATGTATTTTATCTATAAATACGTAAGTGGTAATTTAACTTATTACTTCAAAAATAAAAATAAAGCAAAAATGAGATTACATTTTATGATCTCTAAATGTGACACTTATACTAAAGCATAAGTTACTTGCAAATTCTTCTTCATTCCTTATAAATTCACATTGTCCCCAGATGTGTTATTAAAATTATTTCTTGCTACACTTAACTCCTATCAACCTCACATAAATATCAATTCACTGTTATCCGAAATACTTCATTTGTTTGGAAGTCAGAGTCTAGCCTTTCGGTTCTTAATAACCAAAAGGCAATAAATGCCTTTAGGAAAAAAAAATGCCTTTAGGAATTTAAGAACCAAAGAAGACATTCATAGAGACTGGGAATGACAATGAATCTCAGAGCCCCGGGATAAGATTAGTGTATGTGTCCTCTGTGCTTGCAAAGCTAAAGACGTGGCATGGGCTCATACCCTCCTAACAGAATGGACACATCATATTCTAAGATGGATTTCTGATAGCCAGGTTCTCAGCCCCTCTGCGGACTTGAGGGCCGAAATTACTAACTTACTTCTCTCCCCACCCAAATTTGAAATTGAATGAGGAATAATAGCCAGAGAGATGAAGATTAAAGTAATATAAATGTGTGGCCATTTACCCTGGCATTTGTCCCCAGAAGTAAACTATTCTCCCAGTCTCAGATGGATCTAGACAAATATAGACCTTTTGCTAGCCTTGAGCCTACCCCTTAGGAGCTTACTACTCAAAGAAGTAGAGAAGTTGGCTAAGCAAGGACAAACTACTCCTAAAGAAAGGAATCACGAGACAGAGTACACCTGATCAGCTCTTTCTCCAAACCCTTCTTCATTAGGAAGGGATGAGTGAGATGGGGGAGACAGGGAGAACTCTTCATCTTTGAAACTTTGAAGATTGGAAGATATGTGTGTCCCTTCATATCCAGTGGCTTTCAATCAGGTTTAAACCCCATCCCCCCAGAGAAATTCAGAAATATACAGGGGCACCTTATAGTTGTCATTTGCGTGGGGAATGTTATTGGCATTTGTTTTCTGGGTCAGGAAACATTGAGCACATTCCCACATGTAGTAGAGACTGACAAAATGAAAACTTATCCTGACCAAAATGTTGTCACCTAATTCTGAAGACCCTGTTAGGCCTCATTAGAGACCATAAACTGCTTGGTTATTTCCTTAGCAAAATATTAGGTGTATTACATCGAATACTTTCCCATATTTGGTGTCATGTTTTAACTCTCTTCTGTAAAACAGACATGTTATTGGAGATAGCAAAGATCTTCGCAATCTCTTTATTTAGAAGTGTCCATATTGTATATCTATAATTAGGGTCATTTCAGGCATATGTAAGATGATTCAGAAATGTGTTTCTGAGATGTAGAAGTTTTAAACATGAGCTGAATAAGGCATAATGTGAAATTTAAAGGAATGAAAAGGTGAAACTCCCAAACTGAATATGATTATAGTGAACTTTGTATAGTGACTTTAAATACCCAGCCCATTAGCAGGAATCAGAGTATCTTAGAATTCTCTGTGATCCATTCAACTATCCAAATGACTAAAATAAGGTTGTGCTGTATGTATATTATTAAACTTGTATCATGCAGGGATAATTAGGTGTTTTGAAAGTAATAATAATTTTTAAAATCCTGTTAAGAATTTATCTCTTCTAATGGATAGAGCTAAAATAGTCAGATAAGCTGAATTAACTGTTCTTTTCTATTACTCCTATTCTGTTAAGGTTTCCGCTGCATTGGAGCACTTGCTTCTTTTTTGTCTTTAAGTTGATCCCTATTTTAAATGCTTTCTGAGATTAGAGAAGAGTTCTCTACTCTCCACACAAACTTTAAAAACGTTTCCTACTCTTGTCTTTCACAGTTCTACTAATACTGACTTCAGAAGTAAAATGTAAGATAATTTTAAAGTGATTTGAAATTAAAATGCCTACTAAAGTTTAGGATTTGGGCAGAGAATTAATACACATTTGGGAAGTCAGATATAGTTTTCAATTTGGTAGATTATAGCAACAGACAGGCCTGAAATATCTTCAGTATAATTAGTTACAGAGGGTAACATAGTCAAGAAAACACCTTTACAGGTTAATATACAGGTTAACAAATATATGTATATAGGTAAATAAGATGTGGTATATACATATGTATATACATGTGTGTATACACACACATGCAAACATACAATGGAATATTACTCAGCCATCAAAAAGAATGAAATCTTGCCATTTGCAATGACATGGATGGAGGTACAATGTATTATGTTAAGTGAAATAAGTCAGAGAAAGACAAATACCATACAATTTCACTCACACATGGAATTTAAGAAACAAAATAGATGAATATAGGGGAAGGGGGAAAAAAGAGAGGGATGCAAACCATAAGAGAGTCTTAAAGACAGAGAACAAACTGAGGGTTGATGGAGGGAGGTGGATGGAGGCATGGGCTAGATGTTAACTAACTAGAATTTAAATAAAAAATTGAGAAAAAATATATGTACATGTATATATATATATGTGTGTGTGTGTGTGTGTGTGTGTGTGTGTGTGTGTATATATATATATAGTTTCAAAATCTCTTAATAAAGTTAGAAATAATACAGTAAAACCTTGAATTGTGAGTAACTTGTTCTGTAAGTGTTATATACAAGATGAGCAAATATGTCTAATAAATTTTAACTTGATAATGATTGATGTCTTGCAATATGAGTAGTATGCGATGCCATATGTCACATGATCA
Source organism: Lynx rufus (assembly GCF_022079265.1). Classification (NCBI taxonomy): domain Eukaryota; kingdom Metazoa; phylum Chordata; class Mammalia; order Carnivora; family Felidae; genus Lynx; species Lynx rufus. The sequence continues at coordinate 107,824,451 of NW_025814867.1, read as the reverse complement.
CAGCTGAGCCAATGATTCTCTCTCTCTCTCTCTCTCTCTCTCTCTCTTTCTCTGGGATTATGGGTGACTGTCTCCCATGCTTGGATGCTTCGTCTCACGCTGCAGTGTTTGGCAGAAATCAGTGATTTTTCAGAACGTTGGAAGGTGCCCTTAATTGGCACTAGTGTGTTTTTGTCATTTCAAAGCACCTATGGACAGTCTTTTGCTTTTCCACATACGAGTGTGCTCAGAAATGCTTTGCTTCATTCTAGGTCAGGCTGCCTGCGGATATAGACCCTTTCCTCTGCTGCCTTATTGCCAGTTCCATTAAATACAGTATATGACCAGAGTTTATTAACATTGTATTATAGTCAACATAGGTGCAAGCATATATAATAGCCCCCATACAGAAAAAGGCTGAAAAGAAAGGTGGTAAGGAGAAGATGATTATGGTGGAAGTTAAGAAGGAAATCATTGAGAAGTATGAACAAGATATGCAAATGGCCAAAATTACATTTAAGAAAAAAAAGTCTACATGTGCATGTCATCTGCAGAGGATGAGGAGAAAAAAGACAGAGGAGTCCGTCACTTCAAATGAGATTAGGGAAATGTGTAAAATGTGGGAAACCGTGTAAAACTCTATAGAAAAGCACAACCTGAATAAGGATGCAGCAGTGTGAGGAATGAACCTATTTAACAACAATGCAATGTCACATTTCCACGAAATCCTCAAAAGGAGGCAAAAGCAAGGGTCATTGGATAGGTTCCTTTTTAAAGTTCCATGAAAAGAAAAAGATCCCACTGAGTCAATAGAAGTGATTATGTTAGTGATAGTGAAAGTCATCCTACACAATAACCCTCTTCTCTCTCGTCTCCCTCACACTAGGTACAAAGGTTTTCAAAGGTAAGTGCAGGTTAATTTATTTTTCTTTATATTTTGTATTTTATTTATGATTTTGTATTATATTACAGTATTGCAAACATTTTTATATGAATATTTTTGGGTTGTGGAACAAATCATCAGAGTTTCCATTATTTCTTATGGGGAAATTTGCTTGATATACAAGTGCTTTGGATTACAAGCATGTTTCTGGAACTAATTATGCTCACAAACCAAGGTTGTTCACTGTATTTGAATTTATAATAAAAATTTAGTTATCTGGAAAAGAACACTAAAATATCTATAATTTTGCATATTTATCTTCATGTTGCCATCTTTTTTCTCTTACTTTATTTTAATCTCATATACTAAAAATAAAAAGTAAAAAGTAGTTTTACAACTACATCACATATATAAATGTGTGTGTAGTATATCATTAAATGCACCATGTTGTAGACAGAAAATTGATAACTAAAATAGATATTTTTATAAATTGTAGACGGCAAAAGTAGTATTGAAAGAATGAAAATCTTCGGCAGTTTCTACTATTTAAAGTTTTCTTTATTTACTGTTAGGATATAAAGTTATAATTCATCAGATTCTAGTGAATTAATTGGTTAAGACAAATTTTGCTAGATTAAAAAATAATTCTATGGAGGGGCACCTGGGTGGCTCAGTCAGTTACATGTGGGACTCTTGCCTGCTCAGGTCATGATCTCATGGTTGTGAGATTGAGCTTTGCATCTGCCTCTGTGCTTGGAATTCTCCCTCTCCCTCTCTCTGTCCTTTACCTGCTCTCTAGATAGATAGATAGATAGATAGATAGATAGATAGACCATTAAAAAATACTATGGATAAAGCAAGCCCCATACTTATATACACTGATATAAATGTTTTTTAAGTATCTATATTAAAGAATTGAGTATGGCATCAAAAGTATTCAGCAAAATAATTTTCTAAATGCAATATTATCAAATGCCTCCAAGAAACATGATCAGATATTTACAGTTTATGCCCACTCTTTCTTAGAACTAACCTCATATTTATTGTGCATTGGATTTGTCCCCTAGAGAGGGATAAAGCAGCCATTCGACTTTTATGCCACAGTGTTCACATTTGTTATTGCTGTAGCCTTGTATTTGAGGAATGTTTCAGCCTCTTTTTACTTCTGTATCTATTCTACTAAAATCATTACTAGAAATGATAATGGATATTTATAATTCTATAATCATAATAGTAGTTACTCATAACCCATTCATTTTTGTAATAAAAAATAAAAGACAAAAATAGAATTCAATGTGTTTTTACGACCAGAAAATTAGAAAGAAGTAAAACAGCACCATTTTTATAAAAAAAAACTGTTTTTCCAATTTAATCTCCCATGATACAGCACAAAGTCTGAAAGACTCAAGGAACAGTAATAGATTTAATCTATCTACATGTGTTGATTTTGACTTCCTTAAATTGGACACCTCTGAGAAGTATAATCCTTAACTGAATACTATTGAAACAGTCGGTGATGGCCAAGTCCTGTTGATACGCTGGGTCAACTGGTCCATCTGGATGTTCTTAAGCTAGCTTCAGCCTGCTCGGTTTTTTTTTCCCCCTGAATTTACTGACTAGGTATCTTTTTTACTTATGTAAGAGATTTAGGATAATCCTCATATATTCAGATTTTCTGTATCTTCACACCTGGAAAGTACCTTTTAATCATGTAATGTCAAAGGTATCTCATTCCACAGCACAGAAAATTATTTTGTATTCACAGTATGTCCACAGCTCTACCATGGTCTTTAAGGGTCCCAAAACTTACGTTTCTAACAAAATTGGTAGAACTCAAAGTGTCTAGTGACCTACCACTTTGATATAGCTCCAATCCCAAGAGAATAACTGAAAACCCTTCTGGGGATGCCAATGATTATGCATATGTGAACACTAAAATTTATGTTAAGGAACTCCATAATGCTTGGAGAGGTTCTTAGGTTTAACATGTGCACATCCTTTTATTACACCACATGGCCTTAGTCATTGCTTTGCCACTGGGCTTGAAGGGAGTTAGGTTAGATTAAGAGAATTCACTGGGACCAGGGCTATTCAAAGACTATTTTCTAACTATTTATTACCAGGCCACATTATATAGGTATAGAAAACGTTACAGCAATACTTGACGTATCGTCCAACAGGTTGCTGAGCAGTTTGGGTGTTATAAAACTTGATGGTAGATTTATGAAATGAGGGGAGAATGGTAATAGCGGCTACAAAAATATAGCAAAAAGGATCCTTGTAATAGAATTTTTCTGCATCTTGACTGCAGTGGTTGTCACACAAATCTACAAATGTGATATAATTATGCAGAACTAAATGCACACACACACACAAATGGTACATATAAAACTGGTGAAATCTTAGTTAAGATTGATGGACTGTACCAATGTCAATTCTTTGACAAGCTGTTACAATATGGGGATGGTTATACCTAGTTATTCTGTATTATTTCCTACAAGTGTATGTGAATCTAAAATTACATTAAAATTTAAAATATAAGAGAAATGGTTTTATCACTTTCTGCAGAGTTGTTGAGGGATGAAAAGAAAATGGAGCCCATATTTTATCATTTCTACCCTAATACTCTCTTCCCTTCACATTGGCAAAGGATCAAGGCAAATAATGTACAAAGTTAAAAAAAAAATCTTCTCATTACTAGTTATTTGCCTGAACTGATGTTAATTTTATTAATTCCTACAAGTAACTGAAAAGGCATAAGTAATATTATGAAAGTGCAATAGTTAAGGAAACAAAGGCATAGTAGAGCTACAAAAAAAAATCTGGGCCAACAAGTTATTCTTTCCTATAGATAAATATCTTAGAATGTGAAAGTATAACACTGAACAACATGTGCAGAGTTACCATACTGCTTATCTACTTGTATTTTCTTTCTTTTCTGGATGACATAAACTATAATTTTTTTTAAGAGAGAGAGAGAGTGGGGCAGGGGCAGAGACAGGGGGAGAGAGAGAGACAGAGAGAGAGAGAGAGAGAGAGAGAGAGAGAGAGAGAGAGAGAATCCCAAGCAGGCTCCAGGCTTTGCATGAAGCCTGACATGGGGCTTGATCTCATGACCCTAAGATCATGACCTGAGCCAAAATCAAGAGTCAGATGCTTAACTGACTGAGCTACCCAGGCACCTGTATAAATGTTTTTTTAATAATTAAGAATTATCTGTAAATTAATATTTAAAAATATATATACTTAACTTGAAAATGAGAAGAGAGAAAATTATTTATGGATTTGGATGTATTCATTTTCTATTGGCTACTGTCATAAATTACCACAAACTTAGTGGCTTCAACAACACAGATTTATTACATTTCTAATGGTCAGAAATGAGTCCTACTAGCTAAAATTATTCTGGCAAGGCTATGTTCCTTCTAGAGGCTCTAGGGAAGATTCCATCCTTACCTTGTCTGGCTTCTAGAGGCTGTATGTATTCCTGGACTCATGGTCCCTTCCAGAAATGGCACCACTCCAATCTTTGCTTCTATCATCATACCTCCTTCTTTAACTCTAACCATCCTGCCTCGCTTTTGTAAGAAACTTTTTTATTACATCAGGCTCATCTGGATAATCCAGGGTAGTTTTCCCATCTCAAGATTCTTAATCACATCTGCAAAGTTTCTTTTGCTACTTTAAGTAACATATTCATAGTTTTCTGGAATTAGGATGTTGGCATCTTTATGCGGCCATTATTTTGTCTCCCACAGGTAAACTGATACTGTATAAAATCTCAGAAATATGTAATTTCAAGGCCAGGTCATCACTGAGTCTATGAAATAACACCATGAAGTAAACACAGTTCATGATTTTGAAGCATATATCCATAATTCTGCCAAAATTCAGTATTATGACCTCTTGATGTAGGGGTCTCCATTATAAAGCATATGAATCTGAAATGACAGGTAATTCTTAAAGAAAAAAAAGTTATGGTTAAATTTATCCTTATGAAGTAGATATACTGACAAAAACTCTGCAGATGTTGGATAACCAGCAGGAATTTTCATAATGTGAACCATTTTGTTTAATTCTTATATTTTGGGGCAATAAAGCGTAAAACTTTGCATAATCTAGCATAAATAAACACATGTGGACTAATATCCTTGCATAATAGTTCACACAGGATAATTTCTCATTTTGAATACAATACTGCATAACATGTTTAATAATTGAATAATAAAATATTTTCAACCTGAATGATGAATGTGGTATTTGCAGTCATTAAAATTCAAATTTTTATAAATGATTCATAATTCTAATGATAATTACTAAATCTCACCCTCTCCCTGCCATAAAGAAAAAGAAACCATGGAGATCCACTTTAGTGATAAATTGTTCCACCATATTCCTATGCATCAAATTTCTAAAACCTACTAAGATTGTTAACTCTCCCCTGATCATGTGGCTAAAATTAATGATTCAAGAAATATGGGTCTTGCACTTTCATTTCATTCATAATTAATAATATGAACAAAACAGAAAAAAAAAGTCCCTGATGTGCCAGCTGTAGTGGCTGGCATTTATAGGTATTTGTACAACTAAAGGCCTGTTATATATGTAAACTGTATGTACTTGGAAGGTTTAGGTACTGCAAGTCATTTGCTATTTCACTCTACCTCTTTAACCCCATTACTAAAGTATTGCAAAATTTGGTTAGTGAGGCTCACACTGTTATGTACTTGTGTTTGTAATTCTATTTGAAGTCAGAAATTTTTCCAGAGGAAACTGGGTTTTTATCCCCATGTCCAAAAAAATGTACTTTAGGTTGATCATGTACTTAATATTTTTATTATAATTAACAGTAGTAAGGTATGTGGCCCTGTTTTGATGTTTTGAGCTGCACAGAGCCAAATTTGTTTACAATTTTATATAAAATGATAAGAATGCACAGGAAAGTATTGAATCTAAATAAGGGACTTAGAATGATTTACAAGTATTTAGGTTTATTGACAATTGGAGAAACATGCAAATTATTCCTTTTAGTTTGACTTTTTTGTTTTCTACTTTTCTAAGAGAAATGAAATGAGTTGTGAAATATTTCGTACTGAGGTTCTAACCCTCAGACAACCAAATAAACTTAAAGATCCCTTATAAAAGCAAGGAGATTCATCCTTGGGCCACAGAATTAAAATATATCTTATTTCCTCAGGTCGGTCCATAATGTTTAAGTAATTAATCATTTTGCATTTTCAGAAAAATTGAGAATTAAAAATATAATTGGTACCAGATAATGGCTGTGGCTCTGTGTTTTAGAATGTTTATAAAAAATAAATAAATGATCCTACATCCATAAATATTTTAAATGGATGGCTCCACTGACTGCACACACATAAAAAGCATTAGCTTGTCAGAATGAATGACAAAATGGCATACAATGAAGTAGACTCGCTGTGAGTTAAAACAATTCACATTCTAAGACATTCAAAATTTTTGCACAAAGGAAGATGTTGCATGTTCTGTGAAGTAAGCACTCTATGGACAAGGCTATCACAGCACTTAGTGTGTCCATACCTGACTTGCTATCCTTTTAAGCATTTACTTTTTGAGAACATTTTAGTCTTTATGTTAGTATTACTGAGGATTGATTAAATTGATTCCTGGAGAAAAGATTCCACACGACTCAAAAGGAATGTAAATTGTGCCTCTTCTTTATCCTTCTTTCTATAAAGTACAGCCTGCAGGATGTGGCTACTATCCATATCCATTTTGTTCAGGGACATTAACCTTGGGATACTGACGAAGCAAAGAAAGTAAAGCATAACAAATTTAATATAGCTGAGGATGTAGTGAAGAACTTTTTTAATGAAAATTATGCCATTTGGGTTTTTTTCTGGAGAAGGAGAGGTCATCATTTTATAATTTTGTACAGTTACAACATTGGTAGCTCCTGTATCAGAGTAATGATAACATCATTATATAAATCTAATAGAAGAGGGAAGACTTTCTTGTGGTCTTGCAACTAATGACTGAAATGAACTTCCCCTCTAAAGAGCAGATATTGGCTTGCCTTCCTTTTCCTTTCCCTTCCCATCTGTTCAGTACCCTTCTCTCCCTCAGTACTCCTACCATTGCTCTTCCTCTACCCCCTCGCCCCACTTCTCTCCATTTTTGAGGAATTTCTGTTCCTCTCAATATTACCAGGATCTTTACTTCTAAAGACTTTCCCTATTAGATAGGCCCAAATTGTAAACACTGCAACTACTCTAGTGAGTCAAAACTAAACTCAGGTAGAAGGATGAGGAAATTACATATAAAGAAGAGAAATGAATTGTAATTTTTTAAGCTACCTGAAATACTTTACAGGTAAAACATACATATGGTAACAAAAGCAACTGATATATGTTTTTGTTTTCGTTTTTCTGGGAAACTACTGGTGCATTAAAGCTACGATGATACATACAACTGCTTGTTAAAACTTCATGACAATTGGAAATCAATATTGCTAGTTGTACTATGTGGATAAAATAAAATCTTTATAATAACAGAACAAATTAAAGAATTAGAAAAGTATGTACATACTATTATCTACTAAGTATATGATTACAAACATCTAGCCAATAATAATATACAGACAGCATGCAGAGAAATATCATATTGAATAGAAAAATTTCAGATTATCACAGGTATGTAAGTAACTAAATCATCTGACACATATGTACTGTTAATTGAAACTCTCACTAGAATTGTGCTGTATTGATTATCTAAAACTTTGATCAGGCACCTAATTCTATCAACCATGTTTCAGACTTAAAGAATAAACTCTTCTGTTAGTTTTGTTCAGTAAAAGTTAAGCAAAAGAAGAATCATTTCACATCTCTTAACCTGGAAAGAGATTCTCAGAAGACCAAACTTGAGAAAAGCAAAATGAAAAATTTGTTTATAATCCTATTATGCATATAGTGCTATTAGGGATCAAACCATATTTCTCTTTCGAAAACTAAACACCATGCTTATAAATTTAAGATTAAAAAAATGGGGCTGACCCACCCATCATTTACCATTGACTCTAAATAGATAACTTGAAGTCCCAGGTTTCACAAAAATACCTCTTTAAGAGATACTTAAAATCAAATAGTTTCCTTAAATCTATAAATGCAGTTTGATTTAAATAAATGATAGCAATATAAATATATATAGGCCACTTTCGTGGACAGATTAGACGATAGGTGTGTTGTATATATATATATATATATATATATATATATATATATATATACACACACACACACACACACACACGTGTAAATCTATATATCTCTGCATATATATCAAGATAATAACTTTATCTTTATGGCATTCAAAAATAATAGGATTAATTTCATTTAAAAGGGAGAGTAGGGGTACCTGGGTGGCTCAATAGGTTAAGCATCTGACTTAAGCTTCAGATTCTGTGATTCCCTCTCTCTTTCTGCCCCTCCCCCACTTCTACTCTGTCTCTCTCTCTCTTTCTGCCTCTCAAAAATAAATAAGCATTTTAAAAAACCAACAAATAAATAAATAAAAGGAAGAGTAAATGTCCTTTCTCTCATAAATTCATGTTCAGTGTAGATAAGACTTCTGTTCTATTTCCCCAGTATGTCTTAATTTTTTTTTTTCTGCAGCTACACCTATATTCAGCTCAAAGAAAGACTTATCGGTTAAGATTATAGCTTATTCTTGGGGCACCTGGGTGGTTCAGTCGGTTGAGCGTCTGACTTCGACTCAGGTCATGATCTCACAGTTAATGAGTTCGAGCCCCACCTTGGGCACTGTGCGGACAGCCCAGAGCCTGGAGCCTGGAGCCTGCTTCGGATTCTGTGTCTCGCTCTCTCTCTCTGCCCCTCCCCCACTCATGTTCTGTCTCAAAAAAAAAAAAACAATAAAAAAATTATTAAAAAAAGATTATAGCTCATTCTTAATTATTTTTATAGCATTTATTTCCCCAAGTGGATATCTAAGGTAGCAAATCTGCTTCATCTAAAACCTGAAAGGAGGGAAGAAAAGGAGCAGAATAAGAAAGAAGAAAGAGAAAATGAAGGAAATTGTACACAATTACACAATTGCATAGTAGGCTATCCTCCCTGTCCTATGAAATAGGACAAGTCTATTTATATTCTACCCACTTCAGTTCCTATCACCTTACCTAAAATGTAAATGATCCTCCTTCAGGAGGGCACAGCACAAGGTAAATGTGATGGTTATCATTGTCATTTTGAAGACATATTACATGGTAGTCAATCTATTCTAAAATATTTCCCTGATCTAGTTTCCAAGATACATGAAATCTCAGAGAGTTTTCAACAATTAGTTTTAAAGTCAGGGTAAAAAAAATGTTAGTGGCATGTTACACTGTTCATTTTGAGATAAAGGCCTGTGCATGATAACACTCTCTCTGTTGCCTTATGGTAGGGAAACCAAAAACAAACACAAACAAACAAAAACATACAAACAAAAAAAAAAAAAAAAAACGGTGATACGGAAAGGTGGAGTACTCCAAAGAAAAGTTAACACTGTCTACTGTGTGATAGTTATTAAGGGTTGACTGTGACATGAGTTTACACATTTATTTTTTTTTTTTTTTTTTTTTTTAATTTTTTTTTTTTTTTTTTTTTCAACGTTTATTTATTTTTGGGACAGAGAGAGACAGAGCATGAACGGGGGAGGGGCAGAGAGAGAGGGAGACACAGAATTGGAAACAGGCTCCAGGCTCTGAGCCATCAGCCCAGAGCCCGACGCGGGGCTCGAACTCACGGACCGCGAGATCGTGACCTGGCTGAAGTCGGACGCTTAACCGACTGCGCCACCCAGGCGCCCCTACACATTTATTTTTAATATCCCTTTGAAAGACTGAAACAAGTATATTTCTTATATTTTTAGATTAAAATGGGAATTGGAATACACTTCTTACTCTAAGCTTTTTAAAAGAAATCTAGATAGAATGCAAGCTATACTTGGCATAAGACTTGTATTCCATACTTCATGGTGCTTAGGAAGTATTTAGAACATCCACTACCTGGGGAATTATCTAAAATGGATTTCATGCACCTGCCCTGATACATGTGGTTCCTCACACTAATGTGGTCACTGAAAGAACAGCTTCCTTATGATTGTTTTTTAAAAAATCACTACAAAGTGTCATTTCCTTAAAAAGCATCAAGAGACTATTAGGAGAAACTGGGTGAGAAAATGATGAATATAAAGGAAATAACTGTTTCTCCATGAGTCTAGTAGCCTTATTTTGAAGACAGTTACAGAAAAAGTTCTAAAATTATTCTGAGCAATAATATTCCTATTAAAGTAAATTCATTAACACTGAGAAAATGAATACTTCAAAAAACTATTTAGTAGGTTCTCTTCTGTTAATTTAGAAGTAGGACACATTATTTTTTATTTATTCTCCATATATGACAAAGCAATTACTTCTCAGCATTCTGGGCAAGTTTCCATAATGGCACTCCTAAGAACGCAAAGGACTACTGACATCTCGGATTACATAGAAAGACTAGGGAATCAGGAGAAAGAAAAAAAAACACTAAAGGAAACATTTGTTTGATTATACTAAGGAATATAAAAAGAATTACCATTTTAGGGAAAGAGAATTACTAATATAAAAGTACGTGGTCAATTATATATGATAGATTATATCTGATAGATGCATATAATTATATCCAAATACTGTGCATATATACTGCATTGCAATTCACCACAAGCATTTTATCACATTCCTCCATTTTTCAAAGATTACTTATTGTATAATTTTGTTCTGATTCTTCAAACATTTTTATTTTAAACTTTAATAATATTTTCCTAAAACTTGATTTCTTAAACAGTAAATAGTGAATGCCAAAATAACCTCTTAAGAATAAAAAGTAAAGCCTATGTTTATTGGAGAAGAAGAAATTTAAGTGAAATGTTGCATAGCAAGTATATGATACTGTGAGCTAGAAGAGCCACAGGGAAAGAATGCTATGCTTTCCAGGTATCAGAAGACCTTATCGAAGAAACTTGTTAGTGAATGAAATAGTCAATTTATTCTCACAGCTGTATACTCCCATTTATCCACTATGTTCTATGTTTGCTCTGTGAACATCTGGAGCAAAAATGAGAAACCATTTTCAAATAAAACAGTAAACATTTGAGCAGAAACTAGAGAGCTTTTGAATGAAAACAAAATAATTCCTCAGAATTGTAGTTTCAAGAAATCCTGGGGTGTTCAGAAACTAATGTTAACATGTTTCTTTAGATTTAGATGATATTTAATATAAATATTAATGACAATTTCATTAAAATCTGATTTCCTAAACAAGTGGATTATTCTTTTATTCATTTCTGCAATTTGAAACTGCTGTTTCCTGTTGAATATGGACAGCATCATTCAAAACTGCAATGTGTGGCATATAGTTTATTACATGCACGGAAAAACAAACACTTTTGCAAATTATAGATATTTACAAGCAGGGAAAATGGAGCAGACTCACACTGATATCATGGTGTCAATATGTTCAGGAAATTCTGTACGATACTGTCATGAGTAAGTGTCACAACAGATGGGAGGTCAGATAATTTCTCAGAAAAGCATACACAGATCACATCTTTAAGAAAATATTCCTCCCAATTTCCTACTCCATTAGATTAATTAATCCATACTAATGTTCAATACCCCCAAAGACATTTCTCCATTACATAACAAATTAGTCATATAGGAGGATCCACTAAAAAGTGACCATACTTTAGTCAGTATAATAGTGTAAGTCTTACTGTAAGTGATCCCTTTACAGAAAACATATAAATATGATGGTTCCCAGCATTATGATATCATAGCACCTATAAATACAAGGGGAAGAGAAATACATCCTTTTAAATTAAGAGTTTATAGTTCTCTTGTGGATATCTTCCAGCTGAAGATGAGCCTCTATAATTCTTCTTTGACAGAATAAATTGGAATTCCATGACTCCTATCAGGTATTACAGAAAGTTCCAGATATCCTAATCTATATGATATACTGTTGATGAGCTACCTGATCTAATTTTTATGCCCTGGGGGAATTTCCAAACTATTATTGGTAAATGAACATGATACTAACAAGATAATAAACCTGAGCCACTAATCTCACTGGGTGATTACTGCCTTTCAAATATACAACATACACATATTTTTTTTTATATTTACTCATCCACAGTTATAAACAGCAGCTTAAATCAAAGTTTGCCTCTAGGACAAAGAGAAAAAATAATGGAGTTTGAAAATATGGCTAAAACTAGATTTTCTTCCTGCTTTTGAAGCTGCAGTGCTCTTTATCACAGGCATGCCATTTGAAGAAAACCCATGTGGTGTCTACTTCCATTTTTTCTACATTCGAGCAGACAACAAAATTCTTTGAGTTTCCCATCTCCCCATCTGATAATTTACTTTTTATGATAACCATTTCTGTTTTACAAATGTCACATTAATAATCTGATTACACCTTTAAAATGTCAAGCAGCTAAATATCATGTTTTTTTTTTTTTTGCTGTATACCACATATCACTTTTTTGCATTATAAGTGTATAGTGGTTATTGATTAACCATATTAAAGGCTATTTCCACGGTTACCTGCTTTAGTTCATGAGTGGTCCATGAATGCTCTGCTCTTGTAAATATGCCATCTTATCACTCAATGCTGTTGGCAGTTGGGTATAAAACAGTCAGCTGACACATACCACTAGTTAATCTTAACTTTTAAAAAATCAACACTTATTCTTTACCATTCTATTCTAATGGTAAAAGTACAAATGGAGGCTTACATAATTTCCAGAAGCTTGAGGATTTAAGAAGCAAGTTTTTACCTTAAAAAATTTTATTTGGCAGTCACAGGATAAAGATGGACTTGAATCCAGTTCACAGGATAAATACGAACTTTAACTTGGATGTGTGTGTGACATCCAGCTGCTCAGTTTTTCATACATATCCATATGGTACTACTCTCCAGTTTTTATTTAACTCCATTCATTTTCTTTGTTTTTCAAATGATCTTTTTTCAATTGTGTTTTGTTGTAGAAATTAACACTCTAAAAACAAGCAAGACTATTTTAGTCTCTTGCTTCAAGGCTTCTCCCTCTAAGGAAAATTTCAGTTGCTGTTTGTCACTGCAAGTAAGTAAATGCAAGAATATATATCTGAATGGTAATAATCAGAGGGACTACTGGTTCAGGTTTATTATTAGTATCAGTCTGAAAAATAAAATAGCTAGTTATTTTACTAGCAAAATGAGTTGATTTGAGAATAGCAGAGGAATTGCAATTTGGGACATGCAAGCTATGGTGAACCACAGGCAAATCTGAAGAAGCAAAGGGAAGGTTAGCTTTTACTAGGTTTTAGGAGAAAACTGGGGAAAGGGTTGCTTCAAAGAAAAGTTCATTGGAGAAAAACAAGAGTGCAGTAGGTAGTGCACTGTTGCTGGGGCAGAGATGGATCTTCCTTCTTTTGTTTAAAAGCAGGAGATGAAATTCCTATGTGAAAAATGCCCTCCCATGTCAAGGTAATTCTTTGCTGGTTATGCAGGCTGCAATACGTGATGCATAAGTGAGAGCTCCCCCTTCAGGCCTTCCTGGCTCCATTTTAAATGAAGTTTCCTTTTTTTTCACAGTAGCACCTGAATTTACCACCTTACCAGCCTTTAACATAGATGGTGGTTAGACAGGGATTTGGGAAAAGACCAAAAAAATACATTGGCTTGCATTTTAGAGTTTATGACCAGTGCTCTTGTGCCTATTATGGTAATAAGCCAAAACAGCAATTCTTCCAATGTATCTTTTGGGAAGATGCCAAAATAATCAATTCCTCAAAAGACAATAGATGTTTCAGATACTAGTATTTATTATTCCATGTGTCTTTCATATTAACCACCAATTCTGTGTCAATCTCCTCTTCCTTTCTATAATTACCTGTATCACCTCCCCATCATCTCCTCCTCCGTTTCCCCTCCAGGCTTTGTTAAAAACCAAAGGATGAGGCGCCTGGGTGGCTCAGTCGGTTAAGCATCTGACTTCGGCTCAGGTCATGATCTCGCAGTCCTTGGGTTTGAGCCCCGCGTTGGGCTCTGTGCTGACAGCTCAGAGCCTGGAGCCTGTTTCAGATTCTGTGTCTCCCTCTTTCTCTGACCCTCCCCTGTTCATGCTCTATCTCTGTCTCAAAAATAAATAAATGTTAAAAAAAATAAAATAAAAACCAAAGGATTTCTACTTTTATGACTTGGAGAGGCAGCTTAAGAACAGGGTTTTTTTTTAAATGTTTATTTATGTTAAGAGAGAGTGTGTACACAGATGAGTGGGAGAGGGGCAGAGATAGAGAGAGGGAGAGAGAGAATTTGCACTGTTAGCTCAGAGCCTAGTGTGGAGCTTGATCCCATGAACTGTGAGATCATGCCTTGGGCTGAAATCAAAAGTCAGATGAGCTTTTGATCATTGACTGAGCCTTCCAGAAACCCTGAAATGAGGATTTAATTGAGCTGTAAATTGTGGGAAATAAGTAGTACTTAGCTAATATGAGAGGTAGTGGTCTTCCCAGAAAAAAGGTGTGAAGGAACAGAAGGTTCAAAATACCCCCATCTGGTTTTCAGAAGGTATTTTCACATTGCTACTTTTCCTTAATTTCTTACTCCTAGACATTCACTTTGATATTTTTATACAATAAGTACTGCTTACAATGCTTAATCTCATTTCTTTGATGGGAGACAAAAAAGTACACATACAGAAAGACAGAAATGGCAGTCACATTTTCTAAGAAGGGAATTGACACTTACTAAGGTCCTCTTTGTTTGTAGGTACTTTATGTACCTTATCTTATTTATGTCTCTTAAAACTTTAATATTATTACCTACCATTGTATGGATATAAGAACTTAGACTTATCCATGTAAAAAGCTTGCCCGAGGTCACCACCTCTTAAATACTGCTGTGTTTTTGTTTTTAACTTGTGCTTGACTTAGTAATTATATAACTGTTCTTTTTAGTCTTTTGTATTCCAATGATTATTATTTTTTAAATGTTTATTTATTTTGAGAGAGAGAGACAGAGAGAGAGAGAGAGAGAGAGAGAGAGAACACAAGCAGGAGAGGGGCAGAGACAGAGGGAATGAGAGAATCCCAAGCATGCTCTGTGCTGCCAGTGCAGAGGCCCATGCAGTGTCAATCTCATGAACCACGAAATCAACCTGAGTCAGATGCCTAACCAACTAAGCCACCCAGGCACCCCTCTGATTATTTTTTTTTTACATGGAGACTTTAAACACACATCAAGAAAGAAAAAAATAGTGTATTAAACTTCCATTTACCTTCACCTAACCTCAACAACTATCTAATCATAACCTCATCCTCTTTTTCCCTTCCCAGAATATTTGGAAGCAAATTTCAGACATTACTTTACCCCAAAATAATTAAGTATGTATGTATACAAAACTAAATATATATTTTAAATAAAACCTAATATTATTATAAAAATGTATAGTAGATGGGGTGCCTGGGTGGCTCAGTCAGTTGAGCGTATGACCTCAGCTCAGGTCATGATCTTGCGGTCGGTGAGTTTGAGCCTCGCATTGGGCTCTGTCCTGACAGCTCAGAGCCTGTAGCCTGCTTTAGATTCTGTGTCTTCCTCTCTCTCTGTCCCTCCCCACTCGTGCTCTATCTCTCTCTGTCTCAAAAATAAATAAACATTAAAAAATTGAAAAAAAAAGTATAATAGGGGCAACCTGGGTGGCTCAGTTGGTCAAGTGTCAGACTTCGCCTTAGGTCATGATCTTGTGGTTTGTGAGTTCAAGCCCCACATCAGTCTCTGTGCTGACAAGCTCAGAGCCTGGAGCCTGCTTCAGAGTCTGTATCTCCCAATCTCTTTCTGTCCCTCCCTCTCTCACACTCTGTATCTCTCTTTCTCTCTCTCTCAAAAATAAACATTAAAGGGGCGCCTGGGTGGCTCAGTCGGTTAAGCTTCCGACTTCAGCTCAGGTCACAATCTCGCGGTCCGTGAGTTTGAGCCCCGCGTCAGGCTCTGGGCTGATGGCCCAGAGCGAGCCTGCTTCTGATTCTGTGTCTCCCTCTCTCTCTGCCCCTCCCCCATTCATGCTCTGTCTCTCTCTCTCTCAAAAATAAATAAATGTTAAAAAAACATTAAAATATTTTAAAAATGTATAATAATATACTTTCAAATATCCAGTCAGTGGACAAATTCTCAATTATCTCATAAAAGTCTAATTTTATAGTTACTTTGATTCAGGATCTAAAGAGGTTCTACACATTACGATTGGAAGCTTTTTAACTTTCTTTTAATCCATATGTTCATTTTCTGTTTTATTTATTTTTTCACTAGAAATCAAATTGTGAAGAAACTAGATCATTTGTTCTATAGAATTTTCTATAGCCTGTATTCTGTTGAATGTTTCCCAATTTTATAGTTTAATATATTCCATTACCCTCTAAATACAGAGGAAATGTCCTGTAAATTGTTATTAGATCTAGAGGCTTGAGTTGATTCTTGTTTCAATTCTTTTTTAAAAAATTATAGGTGATATTATGTTCTTCCACCAGCAAACACTAATGTCTGTTTGACTCTGTTTTTTTCTGTTATCATTATTGATAATCAACGCCTTGCTCCATTAGTTTAATGGAGTTACAAAACAATGTTCCTTAATTTTATCATTCCTTTTATATTTGTTTACTTGCATATTTCTATAAGTACCTTTTATGTTTACTAGTTAGTTACACAGTGGTACAATTTGTATAGGAAAAGCAGGAATAAATGCTTGATACTTCCCCATTAATTACTAGTTTTCAAAATAATAAATCATTCCCTCATATGCGACAAAATTATAACAAGTTAGATTTTTTGTCATATTATGACATCAGAAATTTACATGTCTGGCTCTGGGCTGATGGCTCGGAGCCTGGAGCCTGTTTCCGATTCTGTGTCTCCCTCTCTCTCTGCCCCTCCCCCGTTCATGCTCTCTCTGTCCCAAAAATAAATAAAAAAACGTTGAAAAAAAATAAAAATAAAAAAGAAATTTACATGTCTGATATGTTTAACCATTCACAATTTTTTTTTTTAACATTTATTTATTTTTGAGACAGAGAGAGATAGAGCATGAATGGGGGAGGGGCAGAGAGAGAGGGAGACACAGAATCGGAAGCAGGCTCCAGGCTCTGAGCCATCCGCCCAGAGCCTGACGCGGGGCTCAAACTCACGGACCGCGAGATCGTGACCTGAGCTGAAGTCGGACACTCAACCGACTGAGCCACCCAGGCGCCCCAACAATTTTTTAATGCTAAAGAATGTCCCATTTTTTACTTTTGTTGTGTCTTCTAGTTGAATCCTGAGTCCTTTTGACATGACCTAAATGGACTTGGTAGTTCTTTGCTACCTGAATTGACAATATATTCCAGGTTTATACTATACTATAATTTGTGTTGCAGAGTTGGATCAAACATTTCTCTAACAAGTCCAATTTGAGTAGGAAATACAATGGTATTTTAACGACTTCCGAATCTCCATTGCTAGTTCAAGCTAGACTCTAAATGCAAAGCGCTATAAGTTGAAGATTCATACTGACATATGTCCATGTGTTTTGAACTTAGCATGTCCAAAGTAAACTGATCTTACCTCCATGAAAGTATAACACACAATGACAAATATTTTATTTTCTGTGTTCTTCATATTAATATTAATTAATTTTCTGTGTTCTTAATGTGTAACTTAATATTAAGATGCTACTGAGTTATACTCAGTTATTCATTCCAAAATTTAAGAATCACTCTAGATAACCTTCCCTTCCTCATATTCAGTCCTTTAATACAGTTAATTTCATTTCCAAAATGTTTTTTAATCCTACCCATACCATTTCATTCATTCTATCATCTTATCAACCTGTTATTTGTATTACTTTTATAGTCCTCCCACCCCCAGTGGGACTGGAATACATAGAACATTGAAAACTGTGGACTTTTTTATATAGGATGTAGAAATGTACTCAAGTGACATCCAGCCACCAGTGTGTCCCACTTTTAAACTAGCTTCTATAGTACATGCAGACTATTTAGTCTAAAGTACAGATACTACAATCACTTAGTGCCATGGACGCCTTTAATTCCTTATTCCAACAGAATGATACCCAAGTTCCCTAGAATAACTCTCTACACCTTTACTGAATCCTTGTGTCCCTACCATGGCAGTGAGATAGATACCTTTTGCTCATTTTCAGACAGTTTGGGGCATTTCTGCTTCAGAGATGTCTCATGAGTAACGTAAGTCTCCTCAGCATGTGTACTGGTATAGCCTAGAAGTGTGGGATGTTAACACTCTCAAAAGCAGTCTTTAGTTAATAAGAACAAAAGAGAGTAAACATTGGGTCCATTTCCCTGTAATCTGGAGGGGAAATTCTAAATTGCCTCCTACACAAATCCTCAGAGGGTTCCAAGTAGAATTGAGCCCCAGTTGTCTGCTGCAGCAAGCAGTTAAGCAATGGTCCTTTTCATTTTCCACCCTCTTTATTCACCCCACCCCCCAATAAACTACCTGCCTACCTCCCCACTCTGTCTCTTTGATATACACACTCCAACTGTACTGATATATAGGTTCTGCTCTTGAGAGAACTGAAACTAAAACAACAGTTTATCTTCTTGGGCAGAATTTCAGTAAGTAGGTGTTTCTTCCTTATTTATGATTTTTCTGCTCACTAAGGGAAGGTGTCTATTGCTTGCCAAAGCTTAAGTTTTGGGTCTATAAGAAACCACTTAGCTCTTATTGAGATGTAGGCTTTTAGATAAGAGGATATTACCTATTTAAACTTCAAAAAAATATTTTACGAATGATAAAACTGAGATAAGAAACATTTGATTCCTCTAAGATTACAGAATTAGGTATGGAGGATTGGATCTGTGGGTCAAAATTATTTACCCTAATATGAAACCGTTTTGAGAAATAAATGAGTAAAATAATGAATTAATGAAAATAAATAGATGAATGAACACATACTTCCCTGCTTAAAATGCTCCAATGACTTTCCACTGTCCTTTACATAAAATACCCAATCTCTATGGTGGCCTATAAGCATTTTACATCATATGTGGCTCACCTATCTTCTCACACCACTCCCCATTTTGCCTTCTCTTATGAGAACTCTTCTGTTTATCTGAACACAACATCCTGCTAACATTGTAGGAACTATCCCATAATGTTCTGTTTGGATTGTCTCTTATCTTTCTTCACCTAGCTAACTTCTTAACTTTTAGATTTGAATGTTAGTGTTCTTTCTGCAGGAAAGTCTTTCCTGACCACACAGATTAGGTTACACTGAACTGAAGTACTTCACAGAACTCAAGTAGATAGGAGTCATTCTTAAGTACTTACTGTGTGCTCAATGGATATCCGGCACTGCTCTAGATTGCTGCATATACAGTACACAAAACAATCTCTGAACTCAAGTAATTGACATACAGCTAAGTATTTGGTTAAGATGTTTTTTGACAAGACTCTAAACTCTAGGATAGGAAATCATGTCTGCCTTGCTAACCACATAAGAAGTTGCTCAATAAATAGCTTCTGAACTTTGTTAATGTCCAAAAGATCTTTTGAAAATATAGGCAAGCTTCAGCAACATTTGTACTCTGAAAGTTCTTTTTCTCACTTGTCAGTATATATAAATGCATATATTTAAAGACACGTATTTATAAATACTCAGTAGAATATCACATATGGGGTAGTATATGTGTGGGCAAAGAGCAAAATTCTTGTAGTGCATATTTACCTTGCTCCAAGGGAAAGTGCTATCCTTAACATGTGGTCTTATCCATGAGTTGTAATTCCCAGTTTAGCTGAGTAGGACAATATGCTGGAGGAAACAGCTATGTGTTTATGTGGGAGAGGGGATCATGGGAGATTGTATTGTAATAATCTGTTGCTTGACTACACATGCCTCTTGTTTTTTAATGATGGTTATTTGTTTTTCATTCAGTGTTTTTGATGGATGCAATTTCCAGCATGCAATAGCACCAAGTTTACGTTGGGGGGTGGGGGTGGATTTTGAGATGTCAAATGGAAGATCTAACTTACAAGAAAAGACAACTGGCTGAAAAGTAGATTATATTACTGTGAAGCAAATGCAATAGGGGAAACACCTTAACTTTCTTTTTTTTTTTCCTTGATGCAATATTTTAATAAAATCATGAAGCTTGATTTCAATAACTTATTCTGAAATTTCATCTTTCTAAGTCATTATTTGGTTCAATCAGTGGCCTCCTTGAGCCCACATGCTCTTACAAAATAAATAAAATAAAAAAGAAATAAAATGAATTAAAATAAAATAAAATAAAATAAAATAAAATAAAATAAAATAAAATAAAATAAAATTTCAAAAATAAAACAATCTATGTCTGCTTCACTACATGTCCTTAGACTATAAGGGAAAAAGTTAGGCTTATCAGAGTTTTACAGGCATTCTGGGAATCGGCCTATTTTGCAACATGGGATCTGTCCTTTCATGAAGTGTACTCTGGCATATAGAAGCAGCTGCTGGATCACTCTCCTGAGTCCTGGCAGCAATTGGTAAGCTACCATTTGGCCGTAAGCAATAACCTGACAAATGCAGTTTTCTCATCTGTGTGCCACTCCCGTGAAGTGTGGACCCTTAGAAGTCTCACTATATCCAATGCTCCTAAACAGGGCAGGCCACACTGGTCTCATCTCTGAGGAGCCACACTCCTCCTGTGAGAGCTGGATGAATGTGTTTTTGTTGCTTCATGGCCTCTGAACTACTAAACCTTTACATATGGCAGTCTTAGTTTGCTGTTTAAAAGACACACTTTTAACAATCCATTCAGCCATCAAACGCTCCCTGAAGGGTACATGCTTCTGAGGCACTTTATAATTGTGTTACGTGATTGATTCAGTAGGTGTTAATGATTATAAATGATCAGTAAATTTTCCTTATTAAATAGACAATAGCAATAAGCCCTGTAGTAAATAGACTTCCATCCTGAGTCTGCTATTTTTATTCTGGAAACACAAAAGGCTTATTGTTTCGGTTTTATTCCACAAATTTTATTTTTTCTTTGATAGACCTTTGAATTAGTTTTCATCATTGACATGTACTAGAAGGTCATTCAGCTACTTTTCTTGTCTAACACTGAAAAGGTAAATTTCTTTCCACTGAATAACTTAAAATAGCTTAAAGCATTTCTTCAATGTCTCAGAAATTCTAGGAATGCAAAGATGTGTACTCCATGATCCTAACTTCATTTTTACAACTTCCAAATTGCCTGTTTACTGTTTCTGTGAGGTTATTGTTTCTTCACTTGAAAAGACTCTATAACATAATGAATGTTATGGACCCCTGAGATCTTAGTAGGACCCCTGAGATCTGAGTTCTAATTCCAATCCATATTTACAACCTATTAGATGCTAAAACTTGGGCATACAGCTTATCTTCTCCTTAAATGAGGTAGAAATGAGTAAGTGTAGAAAGTTAAGCATACTGGGGCTGTTTCAGCCGCTCTGACATTCTTACCATTCTCTGGGTCAGACGTGCTATTCTAGTTTCTATCATCTTTCTACTAGTGGACAGGAGAAAGGACTAGAGTAGGGAATAACTAATCCTTTTATGTAAAAATCCTAGAATGATAGAAACCATTCAATCATATGAATCTGAGTGGCCAAAATTGATTTACATAACCACATCTAGGAATAATAAAGAGCAAGATATGAGCATTTAGCTGAGTGACCACAGGCTTATCCAAACTCTATTACTAAGAGAAGAATGGAAATTGAGAGATAACTAGCACTCAGCTAAGCTTGGATTCTTCCTGGTTCTATTTTCTTATTTTTCATTATTCTCTAAAAATAAACTCTGGTTTGTAGATTACAGTGTTCTCCTTCCTGTGATAGTAAGAGCCTTAGGATAATCATTAATGTTCTGATATTACTGCCATGCTGCAAATAGCGCCTGTTATGAATATTGATGCCAGTTATAGTATGCACGCACACTTAAAATGTTTAGCCTTAATGATTCACAGGAATGTCTTACATACCTGTCCATCTTACTCCACTCTATGTTCCGACAGCAGAGTTGCTGTAATAAGTATGCCACACTTATAAAATAATGATAAAAATAAAGCCTAATGATTCCCATTTCATGAACCAACATATTAACTTCTGTTCATCTACTTCTACCCAATAATATAAGGAAAAGAAAATAATAGTCTAATCTTGGTCAAACTACTTACTGCACTTTAAATGATATTTAAAGGAATACGGTCTTCATTATATGCTGGTAGCTTTAGAACCCTTTTCACATTTTAGGATACATAGCTCTTCTATCCTGAGGTTTTCTGCATTTCCTCCAGTATTTTCCTCCCATGACATAATGTATAAATTTCTATTAACGTCACAATTAGCATGCAGTAATTTTCCTTCCTTTCCTGTAAGAAAACTATGTTATAGCTTTTCTCTTCTCTCAGAGTTTCCTAACTTCACAAGTCAACTGATTTCACTGTAGCGTAGAATGTTCTCACTTGCCATCCCTAAAATTTAATCCACTTGTAACCACATATCCCTATCATTGCTTACTTTAAAATAATTTTTCTTCATTTGGTAATAATCCTACTTTTCCTCTAAATTTAATTTTATTTTGCCTTCTTTAACATTTCTCTCCTTAAATTAAACTCCATGCTCCATAATCAACTTTGGATTCCATGCTGGTTCATTCTCAGCAACATAAAAACACATTTCCCTCCAGCTATCACCATTTTGCCTATTTTCAACATTTCCTAAAATTTTATATATATAGCAGTTTAACTGGCATAAATTTCATATCTTAAAAGCGTTCAAGTTAAGTTGTATGCATATACGTATGAAATCATGACCATGACAAAGATAATGAACATACACATCCCCTGCCTAAATAGAGCTACATACTTAGTTCCCTTTTTTGATACTCTTTCCTTGCATCCATCTCTGTCCTCAGATAATCACTGATCCACACTTTGTCACTACAGGTTTTTATTTTCCTGCAATTTCATATAAATTGAACAATACAATATTAATCTTTTTGCCTGGTTTCTTTAACTCAGCATAATTATGTTGATATTTATTCATGTTTTTATATGTATCAATAGTCATTTCGTTTCTAATGCTAAAGTATTCCATTGTGTTGGTATGCCAAAATTTTTCATCTATTCACCATATGAACATCAGGGCTGTTTCTAATTTTTGGCTACTACCAATAAAGCTGTTATGAACATTGGTGCACATGTTTTTGTATGGACAAGTGTTTTCATTTCTCTTCAGTTAATATCTAGAAGGAAGAACGCTGGATGATAGGGGAATAAAAGATATATTTTACTTTTTAGAAACTGCCAAACTATTTTGAAAGACACTGCACCATTAACATTCTTATCAAAAGGTACAAGAGTTATATTTTCTTTGCATCCTAATACTTAGCATGGTCATTTTAACTTTATTCATTCTAATAGATATATAAAGATATGATAGCGTTTGGTACTTCCCTAATGACTAATGATGTTGAATATCATTTCATATGCTAACTTAATATCCATATATTTTGTTTGGCCATATTTCTATTCAAATATTTTGCCTAATTTGTTTTCTTCTTACTGAGTTTTGAGATTTCCTTATGGATTAAGGATAAAAGTTCCTTATTAAATACATGGTTTCAAATACTGTCTCCCAGGGGCACGTGGGTGGCTCAGTTGGTTGAGCATCTGACTTCAGCTCAGGTCATGATCTCACGGTTCATGAGTTCAAGCCCCACGTCAGGCTCTGTGCTGTCAGCTCAGAGCCTGGAGCCTGCTTCAGATTCTGTGTCTCCCTCTCTCTCTGCCCCTCCCCCCTTTGCACTGCATTGTGTCTCTGTCTCTCAAAAATAAATAAAAACTTCAAAAAAAATTTTTTTTAAATATTGTCTCCCAGGTTATGGCTTGTCTTTCCATTCTTCTAATCATATTCTTCAAAGGCCAGAAGTTCTTAATTTTGATAAAGTCTTATTTTCTTTATGGATCATAGTTTTGGTATCATAAACAAGAAATATTTGCTTAAATCAAGTTCAGTAAATTTTCTTCTATGCTTACTTTTAGAATTTCACTGATTTATGTTTTACATTTGGATTGATGAACCATTTTATATTAATTTTTGTAGATGTGACATGTGTCAAGGTTCAGTTTTCTTTATTGCATACGGATGCCCAATTGCCTTAACATTATTCACTGAAAAACACCTATTCTTCATCTTTTAAATTACTTCTGAATATTAAAAATATTATTTAATAATAATAATCAGGTAACTATATTTGAGTGGGTCTATTTCTGAGCTTTCTCATCTGTACCATTGAAATATTTGCTTACCCTTTCACCAATACTACATTGCCTATATTATTACAGCTTTATAATACCTTAAAATTGAATGGGGTGATCCTTCAACTTCGTTTTTTCAGAATTTTTTTTATCTAGTTCCTTTCTTTTCTGAATAGCTTTTAAAATCAATTTCTTGATATTTACCAAAAAAAGAAAAACTTGCTGAAATTTTCATTGGGATTATGTTAAATCTATAGGTTAAGATGGGGAAAATTAATGCCTTAACCATCCTTAGTCTTCGATATATGGATAGAATATATCACTCCATTTATTTAGATCTTTGATTTTTCCCATCAATGTTTTGTACTTATTAGTTTGCACATTATGCAGATATATTGTTAGATTTATACCTAAATACTTCAATTTTTTTCTGTAATTAGTATTTAATTCCATGCATTCATAAAGGAATATTACTGACTTTTGTGTACTTTCTAAATCCTTGCAATCTTCCCAAACTCACTTACTACTAGATTTTTTTGTCAATTCTTTAGTGTTCTATATAGACAATTAGCTCATTAATGGCTACTGATAATTTTATTTGTTCCTTTTCAATCAGTCTGACTTTATTTTTATGGACATATTGTAGGCACCAGTTACTTCACTATGTTAATAGGAGAGCTACAAAAGGACACATTTTTCTTGCCCCATACTTAGGGGAAAGCATTTATTGTCTCACCTTTAAGTATGATCATAACTGCATATTGTATAAAATTGCCCCTTCTTAGGTTAAGGAAGTACTTTTGCTACTTTACAGTTTCTTTGCTTTCATACTACTGGGTTTGGAATGTTCTTTACATATTTTGAATAGAAGTCATTATACATTAATTTTTAGGTATGAGAGAAT
This sequence comes from Lynx rufus, assembly GCF_022079265.1. Classification (NCBI taxonomy): domain Eukaryota; kingdom Metazoa; phylum Chordata; class Mammalia; order Carnivora; family Felidae; genus Lynx; species Lynx rufus. The sequence continues at coordinate 107,799,332 of NW_025814867.1, read as the reverse complement.
TGGTTTATACTTTGCATATGCATATCCATTTTATAATAGGACCATTTTATTGGAAACATTATTATTTATCAACTGGTCTGTCTTTATACCTTTCTCCAAAATTATTTTCCTTTTATGTGAAGGTCTATTTCTCCTTTCTCTATTTTATGCCATTGATCTATTTGTTGGTCTTGATGCTAATACCTCCCTCAGTAACATAGCTTTATAGTAAGTCTTGATGCCAGACAGGATAAGTTTTCTAACTCTTCTTTTGTGAAATGATTTGAGTATTCAAAGGTCCGTAGGAAGTCTAGTCATCATTTTTCATAAAAGTCTGCTGTCATTTTGATTGAGATTACATTGAATATATAGATCAGTTTGGGGGAGAATTAACAGCTTAACTATAATTTGGTTTCTAATACATAGATACTGTATAGAGACATAAATATAGATACATGACTATATACTAAATACATAACACATTTCTCCATTTATTTAGGTCCTTAATTTCTTTTAGTCATGTTTTATAGTTTTCAGTGTTCAGGTCACACACATCTTCACACTGATTTAGATCATGGTATTTCAAATTTTTAAGGCTATTGTAAATGTTATGGTTCTTTTTATTTCAATTTCTGATTGTTACTAAAACGTAAAACTGAATTTGTGCTATAATATGAAGTAAAGCTGATTTTCCATGTTGGTCTGGGGTCAAACAGTTATAGTAGCTCTTTTGTAGATTTCATCACATTTTTTTTTTGTTACAGAGACAACCCTTCCATCTGCACACATTGAAGGATCACCCCATTCAATTTTAATTTATTATTTTCAGTATGATTTTTAAAATCAATTTTACTTGCCTTATTTACTTGCACTGGCTGGAACTTTCAGTCAAATATTGAACAGAAGTACTAAGAGTGAATATCTTTGTTCTTCCTTATCATAGCTTAGTCAGTCTTTTATTATTAAATATGATGTAAGTTATAGATTTCTTTGTACATGCCCTTCCTGAGGCTGAGAAAGTTTGGGTGTAGTGTTAGTTTGCTGAGAAATTTTTATCAAAATGGACATTAAATTTTGTTGTCCTTTCAGTGTCTGTTGAGATAACATGGCTTTATTTTTAGTTTGTTGACGTGATGAATAACATGACTTGATTCTGCCAACACTGATTTCCTTAAACACCATTTAGCCAAGTTTTATGATTTGCTATAATTGTGACAAGTTTGTTTGCATCTATGTTCCTGAGAGAGACTGTCATGTAGACTTCTTATTATGTCTTTGTCTGTAACGATTTTATACTAATTCCAGCTTTGTAGAATGAGTTGGGAGGAGTTTTGTATTCAATTTTCTGTAAGAATTATGTAGAATTGGTAATATTTCTTTCTTATATGTTATATATGATCTCCCAGAAAAAACATATGGGCCTGAAGTTTTCTTTGTGAGAGGTTTTTAAATAAAATTTTAATTTCATTGATAGTCCTTTAGGTTATATATTTCTTCTTTAGCAAGCTTTGGCTAATTTTTCTCTTTCAGGTGATTTTTCCATTTTATCCAAGTTTGTGATTGTATTGCTATAAAAGTTTTCATACTAATCCTTTATTACACCTTAAATATCTGTAAAACCTGTAGCAATGTTAACTTTCTCATTTTCATTTCTTATAGTTTATGACTTCATTTTTTTTTTTTTTTTTCTGATTGGTCTGGCTGGGCAATTGTCAATTTTATTGTTCTCAATGAACTAGCTTTTGGTTTCATTGTTTCATTGATTTTTTTCTCTACTGTTTGGCTCTTTTCTATTTCATTAGTGTATGTTTCCTATTATTCCCATATTCTACTTTTTTATACTAACTTTTTTCTAGTTTTTGAAGGTGGAAGATGAGGTCATTGATTTGAGATCTTTCTTATTTTCTAATTTAGCCATTTAGTGTCATAAATTTCCCTCTAAGTTCTAGCAGCATACTACAGATTTTCGTATGTCATGCTTTCACTGCCATTCGTTTGCAATGATTTTTAATCTCAATTTTACTTCTTTGTTGTACCTACATTATTTACAAAAATGTCATTTAGTTTGTAAATATTTGAAGATATTCTATGTATTTTTTTATTGTTGGTATCTAATCTGACTCCACTGTAGTCAAAGAATATACTTTGTACAATCAAAATACTTAAAAACCTATTAAGACTTGTTTTATGGCCCAGAAAATAAATCTTTCTTGGTAAACATTACTGCATTTGTAAACCATGAGTATTCTGCATTGTTGGGTGAATTGTTTTATAAATGTCAAATTATAACACATTATAATTTGCTACAAATTATAATTATAACAAATTATAACTATTGTTGATTTGTAACATATATATAATTTGTAACATATATAATTATATATATATATATATAACATTTATATAGATGAACAGAAGTTAATATGTTGATTCATGAAATGGAAATCATTAGGCTTTATTTTTATCATTATTTTAATAAGTGTGGCATACTTATTACAGCAACTCTGCTGTCAGAACATAGAGTGGAGTATATTTTATATATATTTTATATATATTTTATATATATTTTATATATATTATATATATATATATTTTATATATATATATAACATACATAATTATAACAAATTATAACTACTGTATAATTTGTAACAAATTATAATTATTGTATAATTTGTAACAAATTATAATTATAACAAATTATAACTATTGTTGATAGTATTCTCTGAGACTTCTATATCTTTCCTGATTTTCTCTTTAGGTCATTGAATGAGAGGTTCTGAAATCTCTCATAACAATTATGAATTTGCCTATTTCTCCTTGCAGTTATATAGGTTTTTGTTTCATATATTTTTAAGTTACATTACTCAATTCATAAATGTTTAGAAGTATTATGTGCTTCATGATTTCTATATATTTATAAACTGACCCTGTTTATGCCTGGTAATATTTGGTCTGCTGTTTAAAATAAATGTAACTATTTGGGGCGCCTGGGTAGCTCAGTCGGTTAAGCATCCAACTTCGGCTCAGGTCATGATCTCACAGTTTGTGTGTTTGAGCCCTGCATCTGGTTCTGTGCTGACAGCTCAGAGCTTGGAGCCTGCTTCTGTGTCTCCCTCTCTCTCTGCTCTTCCCCTGCTCATGCTCTGTCTCTCTCTCCTTCAAAAAATAAAAAATACAATAAATATAACCATTCCAGCTTTCTTTTTAGTTGTATCACCATAGGATACTTTTACCTATCATTTTATATTTAACCTGTTTGTGTCTTTACATTTAAAGTGGTTTTCTTTTAGGCAGCTAGCATTTGGAGGCTTCAACTATATATTTTTTCTTTACAAATGCTAGTTCTCTGGTGAGATTTTTCATTCTGAACACATTAATCATAGTTATGTTAATGCACAAGTCTAGTAACTCCAATATGTGGATCACCTCTTAGATCTCTTTTCGTTGTCTTTTTTTCTTTCTTGGTCTCTCTCTCTCTCCCTCTCTCCCTCTCTCTCTCTTGCTCCTCTCCCTCCCCCACTTCTTCTTCCCCTCCCTTCCTTCCTCTTTTTGCTTGCTAATTTATTAGTGAATGTTGGTCTGTTTTTTTTTTTTTAGTATAAAAATTGTTGAGGCTTTGGATTATGATATCTTCTCCATAGATGATTCACAAAATCCTTTCCAAGGAGCTACAGCTGGAGTGAATCACCTTACTCCACTTAAATTCTAAGCTAATTCCAGATGAGAGAGGTTACAAACTTTGTCAAGTTTGATTTACCTATTTTGGTTCCAAAAGGGATTCTTCCTACCTGGCAGGCCTTAATTCCAATTGCCGACTTGCCAGCCCTGAGAGATTTCATTACCTTCTTGACTGAGCTTTCCACCTATTTTCTGCTGACCTTATTGGCCTCTTGCCTTCTAAGCTTAAATAATTGTTAAATGTCTCAAGGGTAAAACCTAACAGAATGCAAGGCCCGCCCCACTACCACTTTACTTATTAGGAAACTTTGATCCTGGAGGCCTGGCTTCTCTGACTGGTCTAAAATTCATTTTTATATGAAAAAAAAATCATATAAAACAGGATTCTGTTAATGGCATTTGGAGGTCACTTTTCCCCTAGGATACATGAGCCTTTTGAAAGAGGAAGCTGAGAGTCTAAGAAACTTAGCAGTGCTTTTGATGTTACCTGTACCTGTGAAAATGCCTGTTTCTTCTTTTTTGAGATTCCAAATGGATGTATGTTAAATTTTCCATTTGTATCTGTTTATCTCTACTGAATTTCTTTCATTTTGTCTCCCTTTCACCATTCTGAATGCTTTCTTTGAACTATGACACACTTACTAAATCCTCTCTTTAACTTGTCCAATCTTCCCTTGAATTTATCTGTTCTATTAGTCAATCATTAAATTTTTATTTCTAGAACTTCTATTTGTTTCTTTATGTAGTATCTGATTCTTTGCCATAATTCTCATTTTTAAAAAAATGCTTTCCAATACTGAGGAGACATAGCAAGGCACAAATTCTAAATGTTCTATGAACTCAAAGCTGGATAAATAAAGCTCATACACAAGCAAATCATTGCTAAACTGCTGAGAGTCAAAACAAAAGAAATATTAAAAGTAGCAACAACAACAAAAGTCATGTCCCATGGTGCAATGATCAGACTAGAAGCTCATCTGTAACATTTCGGTTTGAAATAAAATAAAAGTAGGTGTTCTACCAGGACCATGTTCACAGAGACACATTCTACAAGGTGTACTCATGTGGAGGGGACACTCAAATGTGCCTGAGCCTGGGAGAGGTAAAGAGTCCATTTCAGAGCACACTGCTTAAAACTAGAAGGTTCCAGGTTTAGCCCAGAGATCAGGTTTAAATAGGGTGATGGTGAAAGTAATAACTCAACACCTAAGAAGGCCCAAAAAGGAAGGGCTAATGGAAAGCAAATCTGAGGGTATTTTAGTCAAACTTCAAGAACTTAAGATATTTGTCTCTTCACAGAAAATGCCTTTGGATTTGTAAAAAAAAAAAAAAAAAAAGAAGAAGAAAAAAGAATTATGAACTTCAAGATCATCAGCTTGGCCATTCTATCAACACTAAAACATTCTATTGTGTTGATACAAATACAAGGCATATATGGTGTTTTGGATTATATATTATATGTATATTATATAGAGAGGGGTTAATTTTCAAATATGAATTCTTTAAAATAACCTGTTTCTACATTTCCCTCATTCATTTCTAAAACAATCATGTTTACCATTTCAATCTGTGTTTACCAAGTTTGAAATTGTACAACTTTTCTATATAATTAAATGCACACTTTAGATTGTGAAATGCATAATTATAACATGAAATATGTATGTCCTGTGGAGTAATGTGCATGCATCATTTACTACATAGTGAAGCAGATACACTTTTAATTAAACTCTATAATGTACAATATAGGACCAGAAGAATTATGCTCTGAATAGCCAATTCTATAAACAGTCATAAAGTCATTACATAAGTGCCTCTAAATCATTCATTGAACATTCCCTAAAGAGGAGTGAAGAGATGAGATGTTTGATTTTAATACTAATTTTATGATATAATTTTCTTTTTGTTCTAAGCAGTGCAACAGTTGTACATTCCTCTAAGGATATAGGAAACTATTGATAATAAATAAGGCAGGGATGATCTAGCTCTCCATCTGCTGACTAACATACTGTTCCTGGCACTCTGCAATGAAAGCATAATAAATGAAAGAAACATACTTCTTAGTCCTAGGTTTGGAAAGAGCTTCATCTGCACACAGTGCAGGACATCTGCTGTTGATTCCTTATGGACCAGCTACATAGTCATTTCCAGGTGTGATTCAAGATGCTAACCACCCAGGGGGCTGTAGCTGTTTAGAGAAGCAATTCTCACGCTGTAGAATGATGAAGATTCTGTTGTAATATGGGGAACACTGTCTGGAAAACTAAAAATCTGAATGTTTGCAAGCCACCGGGTGGCTCTGGTGTAAATGACACAATACGTCAGCACATGCTGAAGTTCAGTGCATTTTTACACAATAGGTCAATAATGCAGGGTCAGCAGACAGAATGTGTATGGGATACATGATGGTTCTTGCCTCCTCTATCTTCCTTTATGTTTATTCTAAAAAAAAGGATGTCATACCACAGTTTGTTAGAGAAAAACTGTGTTTTGAATTTCACTATAAAAGATCCCCATGTGTATATGTCTCATTGGAACACTATTCAAGAAATATAGTGATATTCAGTTATCAGGCAGGATGTTCCCAATATCTACCAAGTTATGGAATTCTGAGCAGGATTCCAGCTATGTGGCAATGAAGTGATTTTCATGGATGACTTGTATATGAATTGATCTTTTTCCTATTTCTCATATGACTAAATCCTAGCCTACTGGTGAGCTTCAGAGTATCTGGCAGATGCCCCCTTCTAAAGAGAAAAACTTTATTCTTTATTATATGGCTTCATTGTGCATAAATGTGCAAATAGAAATAAATATAATTATCTAAATAGAAGAAGTAAATCAGAAATTAAATGTACACATTTTGAGAAAGAGATGTCTGCCTTTCATCTTAACAGAAAATCTTGAAATGGGCAACTTGAGGTAGTTCTTAAAATCAAAAGGCAGTTACACATTTTTAAAGAAATTAGCAGAGTAAAAATTCAGGATTGCAAGGTACTGATACAATAGGGTGATTTTCAGGGACAGATAGAAAGAACTATGACATTTTAGGGGCATCTCGGTGGCTCAGTCGGTTGAGTATCAGACTCTTGAATTTCGACTAAGGTCATGATCTCACAGTTCGTGAGTTAGAGCCCCATTGTCAGCACAGAGCCTGCTTGGGATTCTCTCTCCCTCTCTCTCTTGCCCCCTCCCCTGCTTTCTCTCTCTTGCTCTCAAATAAATAAACATGAAAGAAAGAAAGAAAGAAAGAAAGAAAGAAAGAAAGAAAGAAAGAAAGAAAAAGAAAAGAAAAGAAAGAAAGGAAGGAAGGAAGGAAGAAAGGAAGGAAAGAAAGAAAAAAAGGGTGAAATTTTCATTATTGCACATTTTAGGTGTTATATTTTATGCTTAAAATGCTATGACATATTAGGCAAAGTTATATCACCTCGTGTATGGCAAAAAGGGAGATTATTTAATTTTTTAAAACCATTTTAAAGTTCATTATTCAAATTTTCATTCCCATAAATTTTGATCTTGACAGAAATTGTTGTAACATCTTACTACTTATTTTGGACTTGAAGGCAGCCAAGAGATGTGTTTCTTTTTGTTCTGGATTTAGAAGAATGATGACTTCATGGGATAAATTCAGAGTTCCTGATGTCCAACTAATCACCCGCCTTGTACTGAGAAATGAAAGAGCCCTGCCAGTCAGAACAAGTCTCTTAAAAATGGTCATGAGGAGAAAGGCAGCAGAGGACTAATATTAAAAACATACTTTTTACTTTAATTTTTAAAATTTTAAATCCAGTATAGTTAATATATAGTGTTGTATTAGTTTCAGGTGTCCAATATAGTGATTCAAAGAAAAAATACGTGTGTGTGTGTGTGTGTGTGTGTGTGTATTTTTTCATATATATGTAAAATACATATTTATACTTATTTATATAAGTATATAATTATACATTCTATAAGTTTATAATATATATGTTAAACTTTGATTTTTTCCTGAGACATTAAGGATTCAGAAAAGTTTTATTGGGGCACAGGGGTCAGCTGTCAACTTGCTCTTTCAAAATATTACCTTGTGCTTTATGAGAAACTGAGCATTATTTTGAAGATGAAGACTACATCTTACTGACCTTTGAATTATCAGTACACAAAATGTTCTATTTCTAGCATCTAGTTCAGTGCCAGACACAAAGTGGCTGCAATTATATGGGCGCATGCACACAAGAGAGAAAGTGAGTGAGAGAGAAGGAGGGAGGGAGAGATAGATAGAGGATTATATGATTTGGAAATTCTTTTGCATTGTCTAGTAAAAGCCTTATGTGGTCCAAATCTCCATTCTCTTCAAAAAGTTGATAAAAAGGAATACATTCTATAGAAAGGGAGTGTCAAGTGTAGGGTCTCCCCAGGGTTTATACAAAGTTATGGCACTTCCAGGTGTGCCCTAGCAGAAGCTTGCTATTCCATGAAATGACAAGAGGAGAGGAAACTATGTACTGCTCACTGCTCTTTGTAAGTCCCACTGCACTGAAGCACACTGACTGATGTTTACCAGTCTTTCTGTGACAGTTTGATTATCATGGGGCTAACTCATCTTTCCTGGTGCCAGACACGTGGAATATTCTCCCCTGCTGTGCTGGCTGGTGACCAGGAGTGCCAGCGACAGTGTACCTATTATATGACTATGTACAGGTCCTAGATAACCCTGGCTGGTCAGGTCACTAGGCCAAGATGATAAAGCCAATGTGGGGGTGGGGGTACAGAACTGGTGTCAAGAACGAACTTTGAATAGTAGAATATCATTGGCAATCTTGCTAGCCTGTGCAGTCTGCTACTAGTGAAACCACTTCATGTTTTTATTTCCTTTAAAGAGAAAACTTTAAAGATCTACAACAGTGATCAAATAGCCTTGATTTCTAATTGCTGAACGTATTTAAATATAGATGAGACAGACATTAGTTGAAGAAGAAGATTTATGCTGATCAGCATTAGCAAATTTCAGCAAAATGATTCTTCACGCATTGGACTGTGATTTATCTTCAAATACATTTTTGGGGAAAGTTTGGCAAAATATGTATATAGATAGTCATGTTCATTATACTTCAATGGAAAATAATTTTTAAACTTGAGCAGATGGATTTTAGGAATGAAAGAGTTGTTGCTGAGTATAACTGAATTTTCTCTCTTATCTATAGCAAACCCACCAAGACTCCTTTAGGCAAATATGTATTATCAAATAAGTCACTGTACTAATCCTTTCAAGTGTCATTTTTTTAAACTGCTTGTTCTAAACTATATAAATTTATTACTATCCCTACCATAAGTCCACTCCTAGATTCCTTTACTGTGGAATTATTTATTGTTGAATACATATGTTTGCTATATTGCTGAGTTTAAAGTTGCCTCACTCCAGAGAATTTTAACCTAAGCTTAAAAGTTCTTGAAAGGGTGCTGAGAGCCTTTCTGTCATATTAAGGATATGAGTTTCCACTTGGTTATTTTATTTTTCTTCATTCCCACTTTGTTAAACATACATGAGGACATATATCTGGCTAGTCTCTAGCAGAGAGGGTTTGCTTTCCTTTTTTTCCAGCAGGCATAATCACATTTCTGGAAAGAAGAAATGGTGATTTAAAACAGCTCAACATCTCTTGTATCTGAATAAGGACACTCAGAAATGATGCACACTCACAGTTTTCACATGGCTCTGAGGTGGTTAAATTTGGCTCCTCAGTCAAGGAGGCATTAAACACAGAGCAGCTCCATGGGCAAAGCAAAAATAACTGTTATGTGGGGGCTGTTAGACTGGCAGTAGATTGCTATCTAGGGATCTTCACTCTCTGTTAAGTTCCTTCTCACACTGTGTGGGAAATGGCAGGAAGAGATATTTTAGCCAGGATACAAAAGAAAATACACATTGCTCACAACAAGGCATAGAAGATCAGTCAATTCTTTAAAAGCCCCTTGGAAAGTTCAAAGACCACATAGCCTTTCGGAATGTTCTATTAGAAGTGTCCTAGACACAACTTATGGTCATACCTCCCCTGAATTGGTTCTAGAATAAATGTAGTAAGAGTGTATCTTCCTGCCCTCTGCAAGTTAAGGGATTTCCTTGTTCAGTTATAAGAGTGCCTATAGCACATGTCTCTATCTCTTATTGTTCACATACCCTGGTTATGGAATAACTGAATTCTATTTATATCTTTAAATGGTATTGGATGAAATTTTTCAAAACCATTATGCCAATTATAAAAGGATTCATCTGACTATGAAGGTAAATGTATAATTTATTGCCCAAAGTTGGATGCTGTTGGAGAATGAAATAGGAGCTCTTAGTAATTATGTTTAGAACAACAGTAGTAAATTGGGCCTTTTATGGGAATACCAATATATGGTCATCCCAATCATAAGAGAATGATTTAGACATGTGGTACATTCATCAAATATAATTAGGCTTCAATAGTGTCCATCAACTCTGCCTATTGAATGAGATGAGAATCAACAAGCTTCTCTAACAAAACGATTGGAATTGGAACAAAGCGGAGTATTTTAACATTTTACTCTAAAAAGAGGTTTTACACAGTAGCTGGCACTTAAACTTAAATAAAACAAGGTATTCAACAGTTAGTTCTAAATCTTATTGAAAAGTAGACTATCAACTAGTTCTTTAGTAAGAAAACTGAAAATAAATCAGGAAGTCTTAGTTTTAGTCATACTCGAACTACTATTTTCAATTTTTATACATTCAAAAAATTGTTTATTTATTTATTTTGAGAGAAACAGAAAAATCATGAGCAGGGCAGGGGTTAGAGAGAGAAGGAGAGAAAATCCTGAGCAGGTTCCACACAATCAGTGCAGAGCCTGACACAGGGCTCAAACTCACAAACTGCAAGATCATGACCTGAGCCGAAATCAAGAGAGGGATGCTTAACCGACTGAGCTACCCAGGCATCTCTGATTTCAATTGTTAATTTAGAAACTGAAGTTTTAATTTTATGTACTCAAATATTTGGCAAATTATGAGTTTAATATATCACTTTCAACATTCCTTTCCAAATTTGGTATTTTGTGATTTCCACTAACTCTATTTTTCTAGTGAACAAGATTAGATCCTAGGAGATACTGGAACTTCTCTCTCTTTTTTTTTTTAATAGAATTAATTGTCAAGTTATCTACCATACCATGTATACAGTGTAGTCTTGCTTTCAGGAGTAGATTCTATGATTCATTACTTATATACAACACCCTGTGCCCATCCCAATAAGTGCCCTCCTCAATGACCATCACCCATTTTCCCTGCCCCCTCACTCCCCCACTCCCATCTACCCTCAGTTTGTTCTCTGTATTTTAGAGTCTCTCTATTTTTTTTCCTTCCCTTCCCCCATGGTCTTAAGTTTCTCAAATTCCACATATGAGTGAAAACATATATCTGTCTTTCTCTGACTGACTTATTTCACTTAGCATAATACCCTCCAGTTCCATCCATGTTGTTGCAAATGGCAAGATTTCATTCTTTTTCATCGCTTAGTAGTATTCCCTTACATAAATATACCACATCTTCTTTATCCATTCACCAGTTGGTGGACATTTGGACTCTTTCCATAATCTGGCTATTGTTGATAGTGCTGCTATAAACAGTGGGGTACTTATGAACCAGCACTCCTGTATCCTTTGGATAAGTTCCTAGTAGTGCTATTGCTGGGTTATAGGCTAATTCTAGCTTTAATTTTTTGAGGAACCTCCATACTGTTTTCCAGAATGGCTGCACCAGTTTGCATTCCTACCAACAGTGTCAGAGGGTTCCCCTTTCTCCACATCCTCACCAACATCTGTTGTTTCCTGAGTTGTTAATTTTGATACTGGAGTTCCTGATACACAGGGACCTTATGGAGAACGAACATAGGCAAAGTACCATGAGACTCTTTACATTCTGCTATTGCATCATATTCACTCTTCAGTTCAGACATAGTGAACTACTTGAATTTCCCAAAACATCCCTTATTCCTTTATGCAGTCTGTTTCCTATGTTAAGAATATTCTCCACTCTTCATTCCCTCCAACTTTAGCTATATCTAACTCCTAGTCATCCTTCAAACATTGATCCCCTACCCTCAATCTGAACCCTTTCACTGCAGTGCCATAGCACTCTGGGCATAATTCCACCATAACATGTCTCACAAACTCTATTATAAGTGTTCATTCTTTTTATTTCCATGCTAAACTCTGAGCTACATGCCTTTTCTACCTCTGTATCTCCAGCAACTAATCTAGTAGTTCTCAAATAGAATGCATTCAATAAACCATCAACTGAATCATGAAAAGCAATTATTCCTCTCCCAAACAGAAATAAATCTGTAACAAAAAAATATTCCTGTAGATGCTTGGATAAGATATTCATCACATATATTATCATATATGTAAATCAAGGTGAAAATAAGTTGAGTTTGGACAGCACTCTATGCTTTACAGAAATCCTTACAATTTATACCATTGGAGCTACTGCAAGAAAAACACTCCATAAAGGCAACAATGTGTTTATGATGACCAAGACACTGTGTTAGGCATAATAATTTAGAGATTAAATTGACATGAATGGTTTCCAAGATGGCTCTACTGTACACTAAATTTTGCTCTATAGTGTTTTGGAGAGGTTTCATAGAGTAAAAAAAAAATCTATTTTATTTCTTGCTGTGTCTTCATAGCCTCTAAACAAGCATTCCATTTACTTTATCACTTTTTATAAAGCCCACACTCTCCTCTCCAGCATACATACATGCATCTGCACATGAAAGCTAATTTTAAACAGGCTTAACAGAAATTCTCTTTAAACAATGTTAAATGGACTCAGAATAGCATAGATCTCAAATACCTTTCGTCACTTATAAAGTCATGTGGAATCAACATCCTCTTAGTAATTAAGTCTCAAACATGGCAATCATTTCTTTTTAACTTACCTTTTTCCTATTTCATCAATTGCCATACTTGATCTTTAATCAATTGCCATACTTGATGAATTGTAAACTTATATTTCTCAAAACTATCCATTGCTTCCCACACTGCTTCTACCCCTATGACTTACACATTGATTAGTCATGTTTTCCTAATTTGCTATGACTGATATCAAATTTACCTGCTTAATAATTCCAACCTCTACTCTCAGATTATTTTCCTTAAAATACTGCTTTTAGCATTCTTAAAGTATTCTAAAACATAGAGTAACAACCTATTATGTACAATATATAGTCCAAATTCAATACTCTAGCCTTTTAAAGGCCTTCCAAAATCTGGCCCCAACCGATTTTTCAACTTTCTCCTCTAATGCATAACATAAATTCTCCTTTTTGGAGGACTCTGACCTCAAAACGTGATTCGTCAGGCTATATTTACCCCTGTTTTAACTCTTACCACAAATTTGTTCATTATACCTCTTCAGCTCTGTATATTCCCTTTCTCCCTCTAGAATTGACATTAATGTTCTGTTAGTACCTAAATGAAAATGGTTACCATTTGTCTCCAGCCATCAGTCACTAATAATTACTGCCTCCCTAACTGCTCCTCCTCCCGACATTACTTCAAAAGCCATGGGAATCTCTCCTTAAACTGAAACAGCTTTATACTCTTAGCACAAGTGCTCATTACTGTGTTCCCTTCAGGCTGCCTGACGACTGAAAAAAAATATATCCTAAGGAAAAACAGGTAGGGTCTTTGCTTCCATATTTAAATGGTCTTCCTTATATGGTTAGAAAAAACAATACCCTAATCTCTAGTAAAATTTACCTTTTCTCCTTCAGTGCTAACTTCAACAAGAATTTCCAAAAAAAGTGAGACTTTTCTTATTACTTATCTTTTCAGGCATACAAATGTTCTAGTACACTGAGAAGCATATTAAGGATAATGGTGGGATAAGGGGCATTTTGCCATTCCTTACTTACGCTTGTGTAGTCTGTCTTGTCCTTTATCTTGGTCTCAAAGTCCTTCTTCTCACTGTGCAAGCCTAATGTTATTAATGAAACAAAAGCAGTAACATGGTCCAATGTTAGATTAAATGCCACAAGAGCAGTATTTGGGTCTCTTCTATATCACACAATTAAACCAAGCACTCATTATCTTCTGCGCTGAATATTTTCTCCTTAAATATGACTGATATCTCTTACTCTGTTCACCTGTAAAACTGTATTATTTTTCCACAAGTCTCCATTCGCCTTTCTCTCCAACACCAACAAAGACCTAAATTTCCCCACTCCATTAACTTTGCTCTTGGCCAAGTAACTTGCTTCAGCCAAGGGATGTGGGAAGACATGAAAATACATCAGTTCCAAGTTTCTACTGGCTTTCTTTCCCACCTGTGATCCACCATAAGAAATGGTTGTGACTGCAGCACATAGTTACTCCACTTCACCTTAGTCTCCAACACACAAACATCTGGAGAAGACCTAAACCCAAGCCTAGTCAAACTAAGCCAAGAAGAATCCCAGACAGCCTACTGACCATTGAGTAAAAAATAATGTTTGTTTTAAGCTAATAAATTTTTGGATTTGTTGTTTATGTAGCATTCTTACAGCAAAATTTAAGATATTTCTTGGAGACCTATGATCAATAAATAGGTTTCCATATACATATATGATTTATAAATGCTATGGTATAAAAATATCTTCCAGTCATTGTGCTGAGCAAATAAATCAAAGATTTTATAATATACATTGTGTAATTGTACTTTTATGAAGTTGTAGAATAGGCTAAACCAGTCCATGGTGATAGTAATTATTCCAAGGGTGGGATAGAAGGGGTTTGAACAATAATCTGCTAGTACAGGTAATCATCTACTTAAGGAACTTTTTGGAATAATGTAAAGTTTCTAAAATTTGTTCTAGATGTTGATTACATGATATGTACAATTGTCAAAACTCAACAAACTTAAAAACTGTGTATCTTAGGAGTGCTTGGGTGGCTCAGAGTGTTGAGTGTCTGACTCTTGATTTCAGCTCAGGTAATTATCTCTTGGTCATGAGATCGAGCCCCAAGTCAGGTATCTGGGCTCCACATTGGCTGTGGAGCCTGCTTAAGATTCCCTGTCTCCCTCTCCCTCTGCCCTCTCACACACAAGCTCGCTCGCTCTCTCTCTCTCTCTCAAAAAAAAAAAAAAATTAAAAAAATAAAACTGTGCATCTTAGTAAATGTTAATTATAAATCACTAAAAGAAAACCCATTAAATACTACCAGCTCACCCTTGAACTTGACTCTTATATCTCAACATTTTCACTTCAATGCTAATAGGCAATGACAATACACTAAAAATCAAATTGCTAATTCCACTCACCCCTTAAGAAAGTAGGTCTTACAAATCTATGTCTCATTCAGTAAATGGCAGCTCCATTTCCCCAGTTCTTTATGCCAAACAGTAAAAAAAAGAAAACAGCACTGATTCTTATCTCTCATATATACATCCAACTCATTGACCATTCCTCACCACTTCCTCTGAGAATACCTTGGCCCAAGGCACAGTCAACTCTCCCTTATCATTTTGTAAGGGTCCCAATTTCTGTGACTTTTGATGTTTTTCTTAATATAGTAGGAGTTATCTTTTAAAAAGCATGTCAGATCATACAATGATCTACTCAAAATTATCCAATGACGTCCATTTAAATTAAAGGCAGGAGAAAAAAAAGAAAGGTTCTTAACATATAGTTTCCAAACCCTACATGATACGTGTTTCTTCTATTTCCCTGAACTCATCTGCCACTCTCCTCCTCATTCCTTAGTTCCAGCCACACTAGTCTCCTTGCCTTTTCCGAATGTAAAAGAAGACAGCCACCTACAGGACACTGCATGAATACTCTTTCCTTAGATAGCCATAGTACACATAGTAGGTTCTCAATTGACATTTGCTAAAACGATAAATGAAAATGCCTTTTTACATCCTTGTTTTTTTCCATTTAGTTTCATCCGGAAGCATCATGATCTCCCAGGAGTTATTCTGGCTTAAACACTAGCTCTGCAAGCACTTGCTGCTTGTTCAACCTAATTAGCATTACTTACAAAGGAAATGTAGAGCAGCCCAGTGCAAGTGTAAAGAAAGCATTAATCAACCTGAGAGCAAAGCTTAAAAGCAAGATAGTAACAGAACCTACTTCCCAACTCCTTTAATTATTCTGGCAGCCACAAACAAAGTAGGCTGATGAGAGAGGATGGAGGCACTAAAGAGAGCATTGCCATGATTCTGTCCCAAGGAAGTCATTCTTTCTCTTACTTTCTTCCAGGTTTCTGGCACCTCCACCCTATCCAATTCCTTCATCCCCCATATGCACCTAAGTAAATAGTTCTAAATCTTTATAAAGTGAATTCAATCACTCTAGAGGGGAATATGCCTGCATTCTAAAATTTAAAAGCCTGGCTTGTATCAGTTAAATGAAAACAAAATCTCATTCACTGCTTTAACACAGAGAGAAGGGAGCAGCTATGAGCCAAAAACAATATCATAATGACAACCCAAGCACCTGAACACATGTTAAGACCAATTTTCCCTGTTTAACTTCTTACCTTCTGGTTCTTCCAGCCATTAATTCACTTAATAATAGCAATAAACTATAATTTTCAAAAAAAGATTAATTTGATTCACACACAAACATAAAATGAATAATTGTCAAAGATTTTAGTCAACTCATTAATTAATGAGTGAGCCAGTAGACACTAAAACCAGTTCAAATGAGGGTTTAATTACAGAGATCTGTATTCTCTACAGGACACATTTCCTTCATATCACCGTGAAAAAAATCACTTGCATTGCCGTCAGCATTATGGTTCTCTGCAAGTTAACTTCTATCTCCAGAGTTGTTCAGTTGCTAGTGGAAGACATAATGATACACCCCTATGGGACTGAATAATCTCCAATGAGTCCACTAAACAATGCAAGCATACCACTCCAAAGACACCAGAATTCTATTTGCCTATTTCCAAGTCATCGGAAGTGTTTCCTGACATTAAAAAAGGAATTGCCTTACTTCACTATAACTTTAAAAACAAATTGTACTGAAAAGTCTCCAGAACAGTGAAATAGTTTAGACATGTTTATTATACCAGAGAAACAGTACGTACATGGTTTCTCTTCAACTGTTTGTTGACTCGTGACTTAAAAATTTACTCTCTGGCAGACTGACTTTTTGAAAAACAATTGCAACCCTCTTGCTGCAGTGAAGTCATCATTTGTCATCAGTGTACAATGGCAAAAGGGTGAGAAAGTAACAAGAAAAAGGGTACCGTAATACTTTATTTACATATATTGTTTTCCATTTTTCATTTCCATGTGTCTGTATCCTGAGTGGTCCTGCCGGCAAGAGAAAGGCTCTATTCTCTTTGGTAAAAGTGAACTCATTGAACAATGACACATACGTAGTATAATACTGTTCTCACAGTTGCACTAGGCACATAAACATAAACACCTCCACTCTTAAGAAATTGCTCTTTCAATATTTTACACACGGTTGCCAGTGTTGGAAAAGAAATTTTTCTCCTTTACCCTCCAGGTCTCCTTAACCCTCCATAAGACAGATTGACAAGAGAAAAACAAACTCAATTACATATGCACTGGAACTCCATAAGAAAATGAGACCCATAGACAAGTTGGCCAGTTGAGGTATATAGGCCATCCTGAGCTAAGGAATGGGATAGAGGCCTGGGGCTTCAAAGGGGAAAAGGGTAATTCACAGGACAATAAGAACAAATGCTTAGTAATTGGATGTTTGCCCTGTTATACAGATAGGTCATTCAGATCAAAGTTATTTCTGGTAATATCTCTCTCTGAGCCAGGCCCCCTTGTAAATCATTTTAGGTGCTTTGTAAAAGGCTTTCTTTTTTTTCTTCATTTAAATTTTAATTAGTTAATATACAGTGCAATATTGATTTCAGAAGTAGAATTCACTGATTCATCATTTATATACAATACCCAGTTGAGCACCCAATGCTCATCACAAAAAATGTCCTCCTTAATACCCATCACCCATCTAGCCAAAAGTTTTTCTTGTATCGGCTGGGTCTTAATTGCCTTGAGCCCAAAATAATCCACATGCCAAAGTGGCATAGTTTGGGGTCACATATTTTGTTCTCCTTCACTATTAAGCATTTGGATTTTACATTTCTTAATGCTCTCAAATAAAGAAATGTTTAGAATTTTACATATACTTTCTTTTAAAAAAAGTTTTGTTTTGTTTTTGTTTTTGTTTTTGTTTTCAACTTTAATTCCAGCATAGTCACCATACAGTGTTATATTACCTTCAGGTGTAGAATATAGTGATTCAACAGTTCTATATATTATTCAGTGCTCATCATAGCAAGTGTACTCTTAATCACCTATTTTACTCATCCCCCTCCCAACCTCCCTTCTGGTAGCCATCAGTTTGTTGTCTATAGTTAAGAGTCTCTTTCTTGGTTTCTCTCTTTTTTCTTTGTTCATTTGTTTTGTTTCTTAAATTCCACATTGAATGAAACATGATATGATTTCCATGTTGCATCCATCCATGTTGCAAGTGGCAAGATTTCCTTCTTTTTTATGGCTGAATAATACTCCTTTGCATTTATATACTACATCCTCATTTATCCATTCATTTGGACTGCTTCATATTTGCATATACTTTAAATACCTTCTCACTCCAGTGGCTTAAAGAATGTCTTCATTCAAAGTAAATAAATCGAGGGGCGCCTGGGTGGTGCAGTCGGTTAAGTATCTGACTTCAGCCAGGTCACAATCTCACGGTCCGTGAGTTCGAGCCCCGCATCAGGCTCTGGGCTGATGGCTCAGAGCCTGGAGCCTGTTTCCAATTCTGTGTCTCCCTCTCTCTCTGCCCCTCCCCCATTCATGCTCTGTCTCTCTCTGTCCCAAAAATAAATAAACGTTGAAAAAAAAAATTAAAAGATAAATAAATAAATAAATAAATCGAAATCAAACAATTAATCAATATTACAATATTAATATTTCAAAAATTTGAAATGGATTGGCCTGTGACATCACCACCACCACCACCAACAACAAAGTAACATGATTTTTTTCAATAACTTACCCAGTTTTACATATTGGTTCTGAACAATTTTTTACAGAATATCAAGTCTTCGACAGGGTTTCACAAATCATTATTATTTGCTAAATACACACTCATTTTCCTGATTCATGCTTCTAAACTCAACCACCCTCTTACTATGTCATATTCTCTCAGGGATGAATTGACATCATCTATTGCCATATGAGGAATCTTCCTTTTAGTAACATGTATCTTCATTTTATTTTTCTTCTCTCATTTGGTGTAATGAAAATATCATGGTTCACACAAACCTGCATCCAGATCATCTGTACTAGCATCAAAAATCAGTTCCTTTTGATGTTTGCATCAGTTTTATATTTTTGTATGAACCTGACATCTTACTCATTTTATTTTTATTTTTTTAACTTTTTAAATCTTTATTTATTTTTGAGAGAAAGAGAGAAAGAGAGTGCAAGCAGGGGAGGAACAGAGACAGAGGGAGACAGAGAATCCAAAGCAGGCTCCAGGCTCCGAGCTGTCAGGACAGAGCCCAACACGGGGCTCAAACCCATGAATTGTGAGATCATGACCTGAGCTGAAGTCAGACACTTAACCAACTGAGCCACCCAGACACCCCTGATATCTTACTCATTTTATTTGGCCTTTAGTTTTTAATTGTATGATTAATATTTACTTGTTTTATGACAAAATTACTATTTCAATTTAATCCTGACAAATTTCTGTATACCTGAATAAATACTGCATGCACCATTCATTATTTCTTGATATGCCAAAAATCCATGATGACAATCAACATTTAAATATATTAAAGTATATTTATTTACATTAAAATGTTTGTATTACATTGTATTAATATTTACATTAAAATGTTATTTTAAATATACACACACATTCCTGTGTAAGTAAAAGCAGATGTCCTCAGAAAGATGAGACACTTCAATTGTGAATGCCAGTACCTGTAAAATCTATACATTTATAATATTCCATAACAAAATAATTCCTTTTTAAGATATATATGATTAATACCTAAGATCATCTGAAGGACAAAAATTCAAACTGTTTATTAATAACATTAATTCTGATAGTTCCCATTCCTCCAAATATGTAATATTATAAAGAGAATTCATCATTGATGTGAGAGACAGCAGAGAAGGCAAAACAATCAGCACGAATAAAAATAATCAAGCTATTTTGAAGAATTTATCTTTAAAATTACTTGTCTTTAAATAAATTAAAATGTAATATTTTTGAGAGGATAGAGGATTGGGACTGGCATAATTTGTAAGAAAAAAGATAACAGACAAGATATTATGACTCAAAAGTAATGATTAATATTTTTTGCATGCTTGTTAGTCTGCAAAAGGCATTTCTTAGGTGACTAGCCACTGTTTATAAATTCGGTCTGTAAATGTACTGTTCTGTATTTAAATGCTAACATTAGTAAAAGGGTTAAAAAAAACCCTCAATTCTACTAACTGAGACATTTAGCTAACTCAGAGACTGGCATGCCAGTTATCTGCAAGCTATGAGGCACTGTCCTTGAAACTTAAGTGATATCCAAATGAAATGAAATGCAATGATTTTACTGGACTCTGTGTCAATGCGTGTTACATTTGTTTTGATACTATTTAAAATGTATAAATCTAACAGTAGATACAAGCACTTGTGAGTATAACTTTTTTAAATAATAAAACAAATTATAAATACAAATGATTCTAAAAAACAATGAAATTCAATAACATCCATTATTTAATGTGATTTTTTTTTCCTGAAACCAATTCACTGACTTCTAATATGAAGTTTAAAAATAAAAGCAGTAGCACCAAGTTCAGGCCTAGATTTATTCTGATTCTTTATTTTGGCTTTAGTAAAATTAAGTCAGAAAATGGCTATTAACATAAGTATACTGTTAATAACTTGAAAATATATTTGCTAATTCAGGATAATTCCAATTTGCATCTAGCCCAAACTCTTCTTGTGAGCAACTCTCAAAGGCTAATGTTAGTAAGATACCTTTAAACACTGCCTCACTCACCTGAACATAGATTTAGCTTTATGGCTTTAAAAAAAATTATGTTAAATATATATATCTAACCCATATTGATAGAATAAGGAACATAACATTTATTTTATATTGACCAAAATAATTATTGCCAATGAATTTTCACAAGTTAGTAATAAAGAAATGTGATTGACACATTTCTTTGGCTAGCAATGAGCAGTACTGGTGATGACAGAGTTGATTTCTTTGAATTTAATGTATCAGGGTTCAGAATACATTACTCACAAAATGCGATGCTTTGCCATATTGAACATCTTATGTTGAAGGAATCTGAGAAACATCCGGTGTAGAAAGACTCTTTGAACCCCTTTTTCTTCCCTGAAGCAGGTCATAGGACCTTCATGTGAGAGGTGCCCTCCCACACGCAAAGGAAAAAAAGCACTCTTATCCTCAAAGACAGACAGATGCTGAGAGGAATCCGAATAAACAGGTCTTGCTAACCATCTTGCTACTGAAATAACTGCACTTGCACATGTCCTATGCAAGCTGTAAAAATGATGGTAATCAGCAGCTCAGTAATTCATAAAGATACTGAATAACTCAGTATTTATCCCAATAATATTAACAAGCATATAAATATGCTTATTATTGATGATCATTGGAATACAATTTTTTATAAATTCTTATACAAAATTCATTACCCTCTGAAAATATGTTTATGTACCCCAGCAGCCCAAAATATCCAATTAGAGGACTATTTCTATGAGGTTAGAGTACACAGGGACAGATGAGTCTCACATGAGTTATATTGAATTGTTGATAGCTGAGGTAGGGTAAGGATGAATGAATCTAGAGCACAAGACACCAGCTGAGAAATAATATTAGTTTGAGTTCAGGATAGGGAACAACATATATCACAGTAGAATTTCTGGAAAATCAGGAGGAAGCTTTAGAATTTGGGGTGTGTAGGACTGCAGACCAAGAAAAAAAAAAGAAAAATAGAGAGAGGAGAAAATTACCACATAACCTAGGGTAGGCTCTGGGGATTAGCCAATTTATCATTACTCGAGCATGGTCCTGAGGAAAAGCAAGGATATAAGTATTTTTTGGAGCTGATTTCTTTACTAAACACGTTATAAAATAATTTAAAGAATCAGCAACTCTCAGCATTTGCTCATTTTTTCCTGATAGAATCAAGTCTATTTATTCTCTGCATGCCTATAACAATACTTTATAATGATGGAAATCAGCAGAATTATGTAGATTTAATTAAGTATAAGCATAATTAAATAAAAAAAGAATCCCTGAAATAGCTTTTAACATCTCAGTTAAAAAGGAAGACAGTATTCGGGTCAATGTTTTTGACTGAAGCTATATAAAGAAACTACTGAGCCTCAAAAGTTATTTGACCATCTGTCTTCCCTTAATCAGGTTCTAACAGGATAGGTTGTAGGCACAGGGCATAGAAAACAGTGTATAAGGAAGAGTTTCAGAAAGAAGAAGAAAATAATCCTGAATTGCAAAAGACAGAAGTAATTTTAAGGCCCTGGATCACTTGTTTGAAAAATGTTATAAAGAAATGAATATGCTTTTCCTCTTCATGAGTGTTTTTTTTTCCTTTTTTTTTTAAATTTTAGATTTTCATCTATACCATAATATTAAAATTAAATTAAAAATTTCTACACATATTTTATGATAAATTTGGATGGAGCAATTGGGATCACAAAATTAATTGTGTTTCTACTACCCTACCAAAATGGAACTCTCTGTTTTACATGTCACCCAAGAATTCACATTGAAATCCTCTAGACTCAGACAATTCATCTTTTTCAAACCCCTGAATACAAATAAAAGTTTTTAACAGGTGACTCTGAGTGGCTGCTAATTAATACTCTTGGCCATCTCTTGGTCCTACCACTGAGTACCTCCTATGTTGCTCTCCTACAAATTATGCAGGAAAATATCTGTAACTCAGTAATACTGCAGCGAATATTAACACTCAATAACCTGGCAAGCACTAGAACAAGTCTATTTAGTTAAAAGTCTCTCAAATAGCTAAAGAGTTGGAGTTACATCATAGATTAGCACTATCTTTCATTTAAAAAAGAAATCTGAATAGACCAACACCAAATAAATAAATTGAATAGATAATTAATAACCTTCCAAAACAGAAAGCTCCAGACTCAGATGGGTTCACAAGTGAATTTCACCAATTAAAGGAAGAACTTTTACCAATTCTTTCTCTCTCTCAGAAGACACAAGCTAAAGAAATACTTCCTAACTCATTTTACGAGACCAGAATTAACCTTAAAACAAAGATGAGACAATAACATTCCAAATAAAAAAAAAACTGCAGACACAATACCTCTAAAAAATCATCAATAAAATATTACCAAGTCATATCCAACACTGTGTAAAAGGAATTATATACCACAACCAAGTAGGATTTATCCCAGGTATGTAAGGCTGGCTCATAATTTGAAAAATAATTACATAACCATCACATAAAAAGGCAAAAAAACCTCACAATTACATCAATAGATGTAGAAAAATTATGGCAAAAATATAACACCAATTTGTGATAAAAATTCTCAATAAGGAATAGAAAGGAACTTCCTCAATTTGATAAAGGATATCTATTTTTAAAATCTACAGATAATATACTAATGATAAAAAACTTGAGGGGCACCTGGGTGGCTCTGGCAGTTGTGTATCCGACTTCAGCTCAGGTCATGATCTCGCGGTTTGTGAGTTCGAGCCCCACGTTGGGCTCCATGCTGATAGCTGGGAGCCTGGAGCCTGCTTCAGATTCTGTGTCTTCCTCTCTCTCTGCCCCTCCCCCGCTTGTGCTCTGTCTCTGTCACTCAAAACTGAATAAATGTAAAAAAAAAAATTAAAAAAACTTGAAGCCTTCCTACAAATAAGATAAACTAGGCAAGTATGTTCCTTCTCACCACTGCTTTTCAACATTGTACTGATAATCCTAGGTAATGCAATAAGACAAGAAAATGAAATAAAAGATATTGAGAAGGAAGAAATAAAACTGTCCTTGTTCTTAGATAACATGATTATCTATGAAGAAGATCTAAAAGAGCAGAAAAAAAACTTTAGAAACTAATGAGTGACTATAGGAATGTTACAGGACAAGGTAAATCCATAAAAGTCAATCATGTTCCTATATATCAATAATGAATAAGTGGAATTTAAAATTAAAAACACAATACCATTTACATTAGCATTTCCCAAAATGAAATACTTCAATATAAACTTTAAAAAGTATGTTTAAGATTTGTATGAGGAAAACTACAAAACTGTGATAAGGGAAATCAAAGAAGAACTTAAAAAAAGGAAAGATTCTAAATGCTCATGGATACAAAGACTCAAGTCATCACATACACATTGTATGATTTCAATTACATGACATTCGGGAAAAGGGTAAAACTATGCAGACAGTAAAAAGATCAGTGGTTACCAAGGGTGAGGGGTGAGGGGACTCAGTTGGCAGAAAATTTTTAGGGCAGTGAAACTTTCATCTATGGTATTATAATGGTGGATTCATGTCATTATACATTTTTCCAAATCCATGTAATATATCCAAAGAGTGAACTCTGAACTTCAGGTGATAAAATGAATCAACTTAGGTTCATCAACTGTAACAAATAAAGAACTCTGGTAGGAGATACTGATAATAATAAAGGCCATGCATGTGGTGGAGTCGGGGGGGGGGGGCAAGAGAAATCTATGTACTTTCTCCAATTCCCTTTTAACCTTTTATAATGAAATAATACCAAGAAATACAGACAAATAAACACAAGTGGACCTCCTCTTGGTGAAGTATGGTAAAAAAACTAAAATTTTACCTACTCTTTTCTACCCACACCAACCACCACCATTCAAGCAACTGTGAAAATAATCCTGTTATAATTCTCCCCAGAAGCAGAAATAGCCCAGAAACAACTAACTTAAGCAACAATTTAAGCTTAAATAAGAGTTATGTGGTATTATTTATGCCATACAGTATTCTATAGTTTCAATGATTATTGTTATGATACCAACTAGAAGTTAGTATCTTTGATTTCACACTATTTCTGTCTACTGAATATCTCTACACCTAACACAACACACACACATTCTCACTAAAACTACTCCTTTACCTATTATCTCATTTAGTATCTTCCGAATCCTAAACATTCCCATTCAACTTTCCCTTCTATATCTCTTCATCTAATCTATCAAATATTCTGGATATATTCTTCAAGTATCTCTCAATACAGCCATTCTTTTGCTATACTGCTTCTCTTTTAAGGGCTTATCTCATTAACTTGCTATACATTTCTGCCTCCAGTCTCTTCTTGATCTGCACATTGTCCTCATAATCTAAGTCATACAGCAGATAGTATAGCTGTTCCATTGTACCCTTTTACCAAAAAAAAAATGTATATGTGTATATATATATAATATATTTTTAAAGGCCACAGACCTTCATTAAAGTACTCCTGTATAATTTTTCAGATTATTCTCACAATATTTTTCCTTGGCCTGTAATCCAGTCAAAATAATTGCACATCTAGATAATACCATTCTCCTTTTGGTCTCCATGCCTATTTCCAGGCTTTCCTCTTCAAATTTCATTCTTTATATTTTCTACCTAATAAAACATAATCTTCAAACTTCATCTTAGAATCATCTCTTTAAAGTCTTTTCTCTCTCTCTACAGTGAGATACTCTCTCTCCAGCCCCTCACTAGACTCCAGCAGAATTTCCTTGATGCTTCTATTATAGACATTATTAAGTACAGTGTAATTATCCTCCACCATGAGAGCTTTGTTACTAGATGTATGGACTTGGGTATATATCATTATTCCCCAGAAAAGAGGAATTCATTATATATATTGGTTCTTGCAAAGTACTCAATTACTCTAGTTCATCAAATGTAAAATGACATTCATTATAAGAGGCACATTATTCTATATACTACTGAGAAAAGAAAAAACTGATTGCAATTAAACTATGACATGCCATTGAATATAAGAAACATCTCAGTTTGAAGGATGTTAAAATATGAAAATAAATAAGAGTCTTAAAAGGATTAAAATAGAATGCTTTATTTTGAACCCTAAATATTGTTCAGGGAAAATACAATAACCAGAAATATTTTTAATCAGTGTTAGTTTGCACATTTAAAGAAGGTATAACCACTGTGGGAAACATAATGGAGGTTCCTAAAAAAACTAAAAATAAAAATGCTATATGATACAGTAATTCCACTACAGGGCATTTACCTAAAGACAATGAAAACACTAATTTGAAGAGATATATATACCGCTACGTTTACGGTAGCATTACTTACAATAGCCAAGATATGAAAGCAACCCAAGTGTCCATCAATAGATGAATGACTAAAGAAGATGTGGTGTGTGTATGCATAAACACAGACACACACACACACACACCTACACACACACACACAAAATGTAATTATTCTGCCATAAAAAAAGAACAAAATTTTCCACAACATGGATGGACATAGAAACCTCTATGTATTATACTAAATAAAATAAGACAGAGAAATACAAATATCATATAATTCCACTTATATGTGGAATCTAAAAAAAAGGCAAACAAAACAAACAAGAATACTCTTACATACAGAGAACGGGTGGTTACAGAGTACAGGTGGGTAGGAGATTGGTGAAATGGGTGAAGGGGATTAAGAGGTACAAATTTTGAGTTATAAAATAAATAAGTCATGGAGATAAAAAGTACAGTACAGAAAACATAGTCAATAATATTGCAATAATGTTACATGACGAATGGTGAGTACACTCACCATAGTGAGCACTGAGTAATGTACAGAATTGTGAAATCACTATGTTGTACACCTAAAACAGATACAACATTGTATGTCAATTATACTTCGATAGTAAATTTTTAAAAAAGGAAAACTGGGGGATGGTGAAAAATAATGTTACCTACATTACTTAACTTGGACGATTACATTTTTAATGTTAGGTTATTTAGAAGATGAAGTACTTTAAGGAAAATAAATTTCACACAACTGCAAAAAAGAAAAAGATATTTGTTTTAAAAAAGGTGTTAAATAAAAGCATGGGGAAACAAACAATACAGTTGTGACATTTAATCTCAAGTATACAACCTAACAATTCCAAGTATTTGATGTGATTGAAAACAAGCATTTTAAGTCACTTGAAACAAGTCACATTCTCTACTAAAATATGGTAATCATGAATACACAATTACAAGATATAGTAAATGAAACAAAACAAAAACAAACAAAAACAGTTATCATAATGATGTGTGAATAGATACTTCAAGTACATAAGTACTACATTGATTAAAAAAACATTCACAGGAGAAAAAATAATCTGTATTAAATATCTTAAAAGGAAGTAAAAATGGTATTCTCTGGAATATTGCACTAAATGAATCAAGAGCTGATAACAGAGATTCTAAAACAGCATTTGATTTTTTTATTATTTTTGTAATAAATGAATATAGAAAATATGTTTAATAATTAGATATACACTTCATCCTATGTTAAATAATGTGATGAGAATAAACTTTACACAGGTGTTATGAAATATATACTTTGACATATAAAATTAATAAATTAAGTATTTTAAATTTTTTTTTTCAATCTTTATTTATTTTTGGGACAGAGAGAGACAGAGCATGAACGGGGGAGGGGCAGAGAGAGAGGGAGACACAGAATCGGAAACAGGCTCCAGGCTCTGAGCCATCCGCCCAGAGCCCGACGCGGGGCTCGAACTCACGGACCGCGAGATCGTGACCTGGCTGAAGTCGGACGCTTAACCGACTGCGCCACCCAGGCGCCCCTAAATTAAGTATTTTAAATAGATATTTATCTCATTCAATTATATATCTAAAGGTTGACTGGAAAATGTGGACATTTTCTTTATTTGGAAGCGATTTTTATTATAATATTTGATATACAGTAATCTTGAATTAACCGTACTGAGGACATTTCCTATGTCAAAATAATTTTTTTAAAGTGTCCTGCCTCAATGTGTGTCCATGTGAATGGGTCATTAAAGTCCTCCTAATGCACTGCTATTGCTTAACAACAACAACAAAAGCTTAGAATAATGAAGATAAATTAAAAAATATGTATTAGGAGATCTGGCATAGTATCTTATTAAAACCAAGTGCTTAACTTAAATAAAAGAATATTAGATAAAGAAGATGTGATACACACACACACACACTCATACACACACAGGAATATTACTTGACCATAAAAAAATAATAAGATCTTGCCTTTGTGACAACATGGATGGACCCAGTGCTTATCATGCTAAATGAAAAAAGAGAAAGACAAATACCATATGACTTCACTTATATGTGAAATCTGGAAAACAAAAAAATGAACAAACACAGCAGAAACAGGCCAATAAATATGGAGAATAAACTGATGGTTGCCAGAGGAGAGGTGGGCAAAGGGATAGGTGAAACAGATGAAAAGAGTGTGGGAGGTAAAGGCTTCTAGTTATGGAATGAATAAGTCATGGGAATGAAAAGTACAGCACGGAAAATAGTCAATGGTTAGAATAGATTTGTACAGTGACAGATGGTAGCTACACTAGGGGTGAGCATAGCATAACATATGGAGTTGCAGAATCACTCTGATGTACACCTGAAACTAATGTAACATTTGTGTCAGCTAAACTTCAAAAAAAAAAAGTTTTCTTTCTAAGTTCAGTCATATTGGAAACGATTTCACTGTGACACACCTACAAGTTAATACTCAATAGATATGACGGTATCTATACATATATGTACACCTGTATATATGTATACATATATATGGTATCTATCCAAATTTAATGAAAAGTTTTCAACCAAGATGTAAAAATGAAAAAAAATAGTAGTTTACAAAGTTAATATATAAAGTGGGATAAGATAATTAATAAACAACACAGAATATTCTATTTCCCCCAAATATCTCAAGTTCTTTGCAAATGAATTATTCAAAATGCGGCAATAAATCAAAGTAGTAATTTGAAGGTTTTAAAAAAAGACATTTTAAGTGATTTTAACAAAGAAGTTGTCAAAATCAATGGAAGTTTCTTTTTTCATAGTAATGTTTCACTAGAGCATAAGGTTTCTTTTTTTTTTTTCTGGCTACATATATTTAATTTACTAAAGAATGTTGCTTAGCAAAATTTTTACATAATAGTCATGCAGCTTTCGATATGACATGGATTTTTTTCAAAAGTTACTTTTTTCAACCATCAAAAATGTAAAATTTGACCATGAGAAATTTAAATTTCATTCTTTTAAATTTTTTTTTTATCACAAGTTTACTCTTTAATCCCATTCCCTATCTCCCTCCTCCCACCACTTACCTCCTCTCAGTAACCATCAGTTTGTTCTACAGTTAAGAGTCTGTTTGGGGTACCTGGGTGGCTCAGTCAGTTGAGCTTCTGACTTTCAGCTGAGGTCATGATCTCAAGGTTAGTGAGTTTGAGCCACAAGTCAGGCTCTGTACTGACAGCTCAGAGCCTAGAGCCTGGAGCCTGCTTTGGATTCTGTGTCTCCCTTTCTCTCTGCCCCTCCCCTGCTCATGCTCTTTCAAAAATAAATAAATATTAAAAAAAATTTTTTTAAAGAGTCTGTTTTTTGGTTTGTCTTTTTCCCCTTGCTGATTAGCTTTGTTTCTTAAATTCCACATATGAGTGAGGTCATATGATATTTGTCTTTCTCTGATTTATTTTGATTAGCATTATACTCTCTTCCATTGTAGATAGATCATATACATGTCTATCGCATATATATATATATATATATATATATATATATATATACACCACATATTCTTTATCCATTCATTTGTTCATGGACACTTGGGCTGCTTCCAAAGCTTCCCATTGTAAATAATGCTGCAATAAACATATGTGTGCAGGTATTACTTTGAATTAATGTTTTTGTATTTGGGGAATAAATACCCACTAGTGCACTTACTGGTTTTACTGTAGCTCTATTTATAATTTTTTGAAGAACCTCCATACTGTTTTCCAGAGTGGCCACACCAGTTTGCATTCCCACCTACAGTGCAAAAGTGTTCCTTTTTCTCCACAGCCTCAACAATACTTGTGTTGCTGATTTTAGCCATTCTAATGGGTATGAGGTGATATCTCATTGTAATTTTGATTCGAACATGGGGTTTCCTAAGGCAATTAAGTTCTCTAAGTCAAAATATCTGAATTCACATATCATGAGTTTTCACTTTGATCAAAGACAGAAAAGATGGAAAAGGACAAGATCTACATAGACTTTACTATTAGAGAAGTATCCCTGCCCAATTCACACACATGATAAATTGGGAACCCAAACCTTAGAACAAAGGGCAGCCAGTATAATGACAAAGAAAGTGTAATCTGATATTAAATCTATGTATATTTTTCCTCCCATAAATACACAAATTTAAAAATAGTTGCCCTCTCTAAAACTAAGAGGTCCCCTTTTAAAACATATTAATATAATTGACAGTTAAATAATCCCTGCAATTAATAATTTTATTATTATCATGGTTCGTGGGTTTGAGCCCCACATCGGGCTCTGTTGCTAACAGTACAGAGCCTGGAGCCTGCTTTGAATTCTCTTTCTTTCTCTCTCTCTCTCTCTCTCTCTCTCTATCTCTCTCTGCCCTTCCCCCGGTCAGTCTGTCTCTGTCTTGTTAAAAAATTTAAAAACATAGTAATTTTTACTATCACTTTTTATTTTTTGTCAAATAAGTCCCAAAGTAGTCTTGAAATAAGAGCAGATAGCTTTATAAAAGTCAGAAATGCCATGGTCTATATTCATCCTCTGAGACTCTAGCTAGACATCCAGCTGAGACTCCTAATGATCATTCAATTACATATTTATAAAGCACCTGTACAAAATGATATGCTACAGAATTTCATGTATATCATAATTGAATGGGAGTGGGATGGACAGGTAAACAATCACTTATAATTAACCATGGATGCTATGGAATTTCTACATATTAGGAGATTGTTGTGTGGAAAATAAAATGTTGAAAACAAAAGTACACTGTCTCTACCTGCAGGGATGCTGCAGAAAAGAAAAAAGAAGATGACTAGGTCTGATCCCTTTGCCAAACATGCTAATTACAGCCCTTCTGGTAGACACATGTGTGGTACTTGGTAATGGGAGAATCCTTAAATTTGAAATGCTTTTCCAAGATGTGCCTAGCCTGTTCAGAACTGCTTATGGAGAATAAACATGTAATATAAACCACATAATTACCAGGGTATAACTTGTAGATATTCATGAACTAAATAGCTCATGTTTGTGTAAATGATGACCTGTGTGCATCACTTAGGTATCACAGATGTTAAAACCAAATCAGAAAACATCACAATACAGCAAGAAACAATCTGAAGCACTGTGGGGAGTCCTGCACTTCTCCATACGTCTTCACCTATGTTTCACATTTACTGTTACTTTTGAAATTTTGAAATTATTAGCAAACTTTGGTATTAGCTAAGAGTTCCAATTTTTGTAAGATTTAACAATCCCATGGTGTGAGTTATCTCAGGTTAGCAATCTGATTTGAAGGAGAGGATTGTAAGATTTGTTTAGAAGCTGCATGAGCAAAGCAATGACTCTGTATTTACATAGATTATATATTCTGGGGTATTGTAATGGAAGGATTAATGAAGATCACAGAATTTAATACTCTGAGTCTATCCACTTCTTGGCACTATCACCGTAGTGTAAATAGTGTACATACCTAATAGATAAGCAAACCTTATGTGTAATAGGCACATATCAGATACTTGGCTTAAGAAAAAAATGAGAATACCTTGTCACTTATCATTTCCTGTGTCATTTTTATTAGTTTACTAGGCCACTAGGTGGGCCAATTTAAAAGAATATTCAACAAACAAATGACATACATGGATATACATTTTAGGTAAATATGTTCTGCCCTTGACATAGAGAACAAATTGCAAAAGGGTAGAAGCAGAGGTGAGAACACTTCACAGGGTTAGGGGTGGAGGACTGTAGTTATTAATGGGGAAATTGATACAGGGTTTATATATGGATAGCAGTGAGAGTTAGAGAGATATTATGATGGATTAGCAAACTGTCCCATGCCAGGATTATGGATAAGTGCAAGGTTCAGGATGAACATAATTATTTGTCTTCCATAAGTAAGATTTGTAGATAAGAGAGAAAGGAGTTATAAGAAGAGTTCTGGAATACCATAATTTGTTTTCTTTTTTCCTCTTTCTTTTCTTTCCATATAATCCATTGGTACAGAGAATGGAAGAAAGGTGTTAGGATATCTGTCCTATGGGACTAATCTATGGTGAATGCCTCCTAAATAAATATACACATAACCTGATCCCATCAAACGTTTTTTAGCTGCAAAGTGGATATTGCCAACAACTAAACTCTTCTATGAGTTTTTCTAAAGCTATATCAATTGTTTAATCTCTTGGAAAGTGCCTAAAATCACAAGCATGTGGGAGAAACTGAAGCATGAGGAAAGGACACGTCATCCTGAAGAGCCAGAGGAAATTCATATCAAGAATACAACTTCAAAACCAGAGAATTTTGGTATAAATAAGAGATGGGGGGGACAAGTGAGGGCCCATAGGGGCTTCCATAATTTAATACTGTTTGAAGAGCACAGACACGAGTAGCAACTGGTAGACCACACCTTGCTCTGCCCAGTGGACAGAGAGGTGCACACGCAGAGATCTGGGCTTTTGGGACTATTCTCCCCCAGGACACACACATCATATGCTGGGGACAGGGTACAAAGCAACACTGATGCAGGGGGAAAAGGGGTCATTGCTCTTGGAAGTGAATGAGGACAAGCTGAGACCACATTGCCACTGCATACTCCCAGGGTCTGTCTGGGTCAATCTGGGGATCCTCTGTCTGTCTACTCCCCGTATTTGTGAGCAGGGACGGGGAGTGCCCTGGCAGTTTATGGGTTGTGGTCAGCCTTGGTAATAAACTCATCAGTGAGGCCAAGGGGTAGGATCAGGCTTAGGAGGCTGAAGCATAAGGTGGGAGGACCCAATATTCATGGCTTCACATGTGCCGCCTGGGTAGTTACCTGGTTTGGGAGGAGATGCCCTCTACCACCGACTTGCTGGGTAACGTGGACCAGTTTCCTTCTCCTGTCTGGGCCTCCTCTCCTGTGACAGTCTTGTCCGGGCCCAACCGCAGATGAGACTCTCCGGGCAGGAGGCGACAATGCAGGCCTCCAGGAAAATGAGAACCGACTGCCCTGGGCCATCTTGGTGCACTCCAGGGCCTCCAACAGTGGCACGTCATGGATGCACAGCGCTGTACCAGCACCTAGGCTGGGGCCAGCGGGCCAGAGTCTCGGGCCTCCTAGCAGGTCATCCCTGTAGACGCTTCCACTGCTGCCCAGGCAGGTGTTGCCCAGGCCCGCACTGAGGGGAGCATCCTGTTCAGCCGCCCACTGGGCGCGGGGTCCATGGCAGCAGGACAGCCTGCAGGGCGAGAACCACGCCTGGAGTCTCCAGCCGGCAGGCGCTGCAGGCTGGGGGCGTGGCCTGAGGCTGCGCAAGCGGCTGCGCCTGCGCAAAAAGCGCGTCCTCAGCGAGCTCCCACCTGCCTGAGCGTCCTGGCTGCTTGGCTGGTACCGGTACGTGGTGGAGCCAGTGTGGGCGGAGGGGAGGGTAGCCTGGGTCTTTCTCCCCCTGTCCATTCCATTGCCGGCACCTTTGGCTGCCGCCCCCCACTAGCTCCTCAAAGAGTAGAAGCCCAAGGCCACAGCTTTGACTCAGGCGTGTGGCCATGGTGCAGACCACCACTTGGTCCTTGGTGAAGGGCAATATGGTGACCAGGTCACCTTTGCCACCTGCCACCACACAGCAGCTGTCAAGGCTTCAGAACACGCAAAAGCAGGCCCTCCAAAATAGCTCTTTTTGAGCACACAAAAGAGCGGGGAATGAGAGTGGAAGGCCCTCTGGCAGCAGTGCAGGTGCTAGGTGCGGGCTGGGGAAGAACTTGTTCACTGGCCCTCACCCACCGCCTCCTTGGCCAGTGGTGACAGGGCCCTTGCTCTTGGCGGTGCAGACAGGGCAGCCCGGGCCCTGGGTCAGCAGGCTATGCAGTGGAGCTGGCCCAGGTGCATAGGTCTCTGGCATTGTACAGGTTCAGGTAGCCACTGGCACGTGAAATCAGGAACAGGCTCTGTGGCTCAGGGAGTTACTTCAGATGTGTTCTTGGTCTTCTCCATCAGCCATTCCTCATTGAATAGCTTGCTGGTGTCCTCATTGAGAGTCAGGTTTTGCACCTGGCTGAGGAGACTCCCCACCCCCAGCCCCCATCAGGGAGATGGTCTCTGTGACAGCAATGAAATGGTTGAAGCCATGGCAGGTGATCTAGGTGCCTTTATAGATGATACAAATAATGCGAAAAGACAGGACGACTTCCTTGAAAATTAGAACTGACACCCATAAGGAGAAATATCAGAATAAGAAGTCTACCTGACACTCAGATGATGATAATTAAGAGATAATTCCCTTCAGAGATTGTAAAGAAATATAAAGAAAATTCAGGGAAATAGTAAAAGCCTATAAGAAAACTCAAATTTCATAAGTAATATGTCCATGCTAAAGGTAAGAAAATCCTAACATAGAATGTAAGATTAAACATTTTGCTCCTACTGTAGAGGAAAAAATGAAGTAATAAAAATTGTGAAAGAAGTAGTAAATACAAAAGATATCCCACCTCTAATGGTAATTACTCAAAGACAGTAGGTATTGTCAGACATATTTTCAAAGTTTATAATGCAAAACTTAAAAATATAGTATGGAAAATGTGATGAAAATTTATTTTTTTGAAAATAAAACATTATTTGAAGTCAAGAATGAAAGAGTATGGCCACAAAATGATATATTTACTAAATAATGAAATGGCATAAATCAAGAAAAATCTAAAGAATTGTTTTACATGGAGATATGAGATTTAATTTAATTGCCAAAAAAAACAAATATATAGTAAAAACACTATAATGGGGAGCCAAAGGACTTAAATTACCAAAAACTAATGGGCTGATCTAGTGATTAAGGTAACTAAAGTCAAATTCTTTTAAATTTCTTCCTATGTAGAGAGAAATTAGAACACTAATTAGAGAAATACAGTTAAACACAAGGTTTTTGAATACATAGAGAATGAATTAAAAGCAAGCGGTATACCTCTCAGTTTCATCTAGTTGTAAAAAAGTAAACCAATGAGGGGCGCCTGGGTGGCGCAGTCGGTTGAGCGTCCGACTTCAGCCAGGTCACGATCTCGCGGTCCGTGAGTTCGAGCCCCGCGTCGGGCTCTGGGCTGATGGCTCGGAGCCTGGAGCCTGTTTCCAATTCTGTGTCTCCCTCTCTCTGCCCCTCGCCCATTCATGCTCTGTCTCTCTCTGTCCCAAAAATAAATAAACGTTGAAAAAATAAATTAAAAAAAAAAAAAAAAAGTAAACCAATGACAATGCATAAAAAAATAAAAGATAAAACAACAGAAAATGTGAATAAAGAAGTAGTGGTCATAAAGGTAATAGAATATTAGTTAACTTACATATTAACTTAAATTAACAAATTAACTTAAATAATTGAAATTTCATCATTATTAATAATTTCATATTTCATAATTGCATAGTACTTAACAATCTAGAGCAAAGTAAGTGCTTAATAGATAATAGTGATCATGACAATGGTGATAATTATAATTGGTCTATAATATGTTTTAAAAGTGCACCTTAGTTATGCACACACACAATAGATAAAATTGAAAATTGTACGTTAATGCAAAAATATATATGTAATGAGTGACAGGGCATATTTTTTATTATTTGATGTTTTTGAGAAAGGATTGTGTGGTGGGAAATGGGTGGATAGAAAAGTCAGTGATTGAATCTTTCAAAAACTGAAGTCTTCAGTAAGTTTATAACGCATAGGCAATAAATTATAAAGAATTGTAACGAGTCAGAGGTTCTGTCACTCAGGTGTACATAGAGGTTTCTTACTCTGGAGAGGAATAAATATGAGGTCCCTGAGAAGTGGAACATGTTTGTGAGAATGGTGACAGAATTCACATAATTCTCTGGAATCTAAGAATGAAGGACATCTCTATCACTTTCTGAGGTGATTTGAGTTAAGTTTTGGTATCTGGGAGGAATGCAGACTCATAATACAAATTGAATTTCTAAAAACTTGCAAGAAAAAAAAGTCCTTTTTTTTGTGTTTGAATCGCTGAAATGAAATGTTGCATCACTGGAAACTATACAAAGATATATTAATATTTGGTGCTTAATCATGTTATATCAAAATAAGTATAAATTATATTTATCAATGATATAATTTTCTACCTATAAAACCCAAGACAATCAATAAAAACAATGAATAAAACTGATGAATTTATAAGTATCCAAAGTTTAAAGTTTCTTATTTATTAATAATAACAGCCTAGAAAAATTATGAACAAAATATTTAGAACAGCTTCAGGAAAAAATATTGTGAAGTACTTAGAAACAATTTTGATAAGAACATTGCATGATTTCTGAATAAACAGAAAGATGTAAGATGAGTCATAATTATAAATATATAATAACTTCACAGATTAACGTATAAATAGTACTGCAAAATTATTTGCAGGACCAAAATAATAAATAGAGAAATCCACAAAATTAATTACTTTAAAAGACTTGCCAAATACAAAATAGAAACTATAAAATCACTATCATTCATATATAGAAAAGTAACCAGGTAAAAATGACAATTGAAAAAAAATTCATTTCAGTAGTAGCAATAAAAAGGTGTTTCCATAAAACTGGAATGATAGTTTTGCTTTCAAAGAAAAAGAATTGTGAAAAACATACTCAATCTAGGACTGAACTAAGGTCTTCATGAGGCTATCAGTGATTCAATCTTCTAAATTTCTGCTGTGTCTTCTTTAGCATGTTGGCTCCATCCTTATGTTTATCACCTCATATTCCCAAGAAACTTCTTCACCTCCATTATATATCCATATTCCCAGCAGAGAAAAAGAGTAAGACAATATATAAAATAATATCAATCAATTAAATATGTTCTTTTATAAGCTTACAGGTGGGGGAGCACCTGGATGGCTTAGTCCGTTGAGCATCTGACTTGGGCTCAGTTCATGATCTCACAGCCCATGGGTTCAAGCCCTGCATTTGGCTCTGTGCTGACAGCTCAGAGCCTGGAGCCTGTTTCAGACTTTGTGTCTCCCTCTCTGTCTGCCCCTCATCCACTCACGTTCTCTCTCTCTCTCTCTCTCTCTCTCTCTCTCTCTCTCTCTCTCAAAAAATAAACATTAAAGAAAGCTTTTTAATTGTTTATAAGATATTTACTGGGAACATTATCCAGTATCATCTACTGACATCTATTTGGTCAGAATTATTGTGTCACACATTTATTTTTAGCTACAAATTATGGTTAGAAATGTAGTATTAGTTTTATTCTAAACACATTGTCTCCAAACTAAATGTTAAGTTCTGTTAGTTAGGAAGGAAAGAAGATCAAATAATCAATCTGTATTTGTCATTGTGTGTGCGCACATACACACATACACACAAACACAAAGGTTTAAGTGGGATATATTCTATTAAAGTCTTCCTTTTTTTTCCTGTTCTTCAACACGAATAATATAAGGAACAATTCTTGATAGTCTCTATTCTTTACTGTTCATCCTTTTGCCTAGCACACTGCCTAGGAAATGGGGCTATTTAAAAATACATATGTTTATTGGGGCGCTTGGGTGGCTCAGTCAGTTAAATGGTTGATTTCAGCTCAAGTCATGGTCTTACACTTCTTGAGTTGGAGCTCTGCATCATGCTCTGTGCTGACAGCTCAGAGCCTGAAGGCTGCTTGGGATTCTGTGTCTCCCTCTTTCTCTGCCCCTCCCCTGATTGCACTCTGTCTCTCCAAAATAAATAAACATTAAAAAATTAAATAAAAAATATATATATTTAATGTGTGTGTGTATATATTTAATGTGTATATGTGTGTGTGTGTGTGTGTGTGTGTGTGTGTATGAATAAACTCAGCAGATTAGCTTTGAAACTGGCAAGCATATGATGCCAGAGGTTTTGACTGACCTCTGGAATTCTTTGATGGTGACTGTCAACTAGAAACTGTTAAATAAGACTATGTGGAGGTTCTGTTGATAACATGAAAAAAGTAGGAAAAAGTAGAGTTTTGTATTTTTTTAAGCAAACGTATAGCATTGTTTTGTATTCTTTATAAAAAAAGCAATACACATAAAATGTTACTGCCACTGTCTGAATTTTTGTGTTTGCTTTTAAATTCAGTGAAAAAAAAAAAACAAGAATGTTAAGAATGAGTCAATTCATATGAAACCCACAGAAAAAGTCAGCAACTTTCCAAGATAATGAATGTAGCACACCAGAGAACAAGAAAAATAATTATAAATAAAGAATTCATTTCAGATATTTGATTATTAATACTTTTTAGGGTGTTTCATTGAATGAATTCACCAAATAATAGACTTTCTCATAAACTGATTAGAAAAAATTTAGGAAGAGGGGCGCCTGGGTGGCTCAGTCAGTTGAGTGTCCAACTCATGACTCAGGTCATGATTTCACAGTTCATGGATTCAAGCCCTGCATTGGGCTCTGTGCTGACAACTCACAGCCTAGAGCCTGCTTCAGATTCTCTGTCTCCCTCTCCCTCTGTCTCTCTGGGCCTCCCCTGCATGTGCTCTCTCTCTCAAAAATAAATAAATAAACATTTAAAAAAAAGAAAAAAATTGAGGAAGTTTTTTTTTTGTTTTTTTCTGATGAGTTTATAAGCAATTGACATTACAAAGGCAAGAAGAAGTGATACCAAGCTTGTGTGTGTGTGTGTGTGTGTGTGTGTGCGTGTGTGTGTGTGCATGTGGCAACTAAGAATAGAAGCCATATATTTCTTCCTCCCCACAAACCAGTAAGCAGCTATTACTATCTGATTTCACAGATAAGGGAATTAAAGCTCTGAGTTTAGTAACTTCAAGTATATAGACTGGTGAATGGAACATCTACAACATGTACTCAGGAATATTTCACTCCAAAACCTTTTTGAGATATATGACCCGTTCTACCCATAATTTTCATACAAATGTATGTTCCAAGGAATTTGTTGCCTCCAAATATATGGCATTTATAAAATTTCATGCCTTAGCTACCTATTGGGCATGGACATTCTTTTTTAATGAGATTGTCTACTGTTTAAAATGTGCCTTTTAAAAAGTTTTCTAAGATACTCATACAAAAGTTTTATCTTAGAAATTTAAGATTTGTTGGCACTAAAACAGACACTCAGATCAACAGAACAGAATAGAGAACCCAAAAATGCCCCACAAATGTATGGCCAACTAATCTTTGACAAAACAGGAAGAATATTCAATAGAATAAAGCAGGTCTCTTCAGCAAGTGGTGCTGGGAAAACTGGACACTGACATGCAGATAAATGAACCTGGACCATTTCCTTACGCCATACACAAAAATAAACTAAAAATGGATGAAAGACCTAAATGTAGGACAGGAAGCCATCAAAATCCTTGAGAAGAAAGTACGCAAAAACCTCTTTGACCTTGGCCACAGGAACTTCTTACTCAGCATGTCTCTGGAGGCAAGGGAAACAAAAGCAAAAATGAGCTATTGGGACCTCATCAAAATAAAAATCTTCTGCACAGCGAAGGAAACGATCTGCAAAACTCAAAGGCAACTGACAGAATGGGAGAAGATATTTGCAAATGACATATCAGATAAAGGGTCAGTATCCAAAATCTATAAAAAACTTATGAAACTCAACACCCAAAAAAGCAAATAATCCAGTGAAGAAATGGGCAAAATACATGAATAGACACTTCTCCAAAGAAGACATCCAGATGGCCAACTGACACATGAAAAAATGTTCAACATCACTCATCATCAGGGAAATACAAATCAAAACCACAATGAGATATCACCTCACACCTGTCAGAACTCAGGCAACAACAAATGTGGACAAAAGGGATCTCTTTTGTACTGCTGGTGGGAATGCAAACTGGTACAGCCACTCTGGAAAATAGTATGGAGGTTTCTCAAAAACTTAAAAATAGAACTACCCTATGACCCAGCAATTTCACTACTAGGTATTTATCCAAGGGATATAGGTATGCTGTTTCAAGGGGACATATGCACCGCAATGTTTATAGCAGCACTATCAACAATAGTCAAAGTATGGAAAGAGCCCAAATGTCCATCGACGGATGGATAATGGATAAAGAAGATGTGCTATATATATATACAATGGAGTATTATTTGTCAGTCAGAAAGAATGAAATCTTGTCATTTGCAACTACGTGGATAGAACTAGAGGGTATTATGCTAAGTGAAATTAGTCAGTCAGAGAAAGACAAATATCATATAACTTCACTCGTATGAGGACTTTAAGACACAGAACAGATGAAACAAAGGAAGGGAAGCAAAATTAATATAAAAACAGGGAGGGGGACAAAACATAAGAGACTCTTAAATATGGAGAACAAACAGGATTACTGGAAGGGTTGTGGGAGGGGGGGAATGGGCTAAATGGGAAAGGGGCATTAAAGAATCTACTCATGAAATCATTGTTGCACTATATGCTAACTAACTTGGATATAAATTAAAAATAAATTTAAAAAAATTAAAAAAGAAGAAATTTAAGATCTTTTGTGTATCTGAATGTGTTTTAGTTTAATTCAGACATGCCCCTAATGATTTAGCAGCTCTTTTTTTTTTCTTTATTTTAAGCTGCCATTTGGCCTTTGGCCCTTGCTATTGAAAAGTCATATTTTTTTCTATCCCTCCTTATACAGCAGTATTTCCATCCCTCCGATCTATCTACCTATCTACCATTTCTATATCTATGTGTATTTACATGTGTGTGGGGGTATGGGTATATAGGTGTGTTTCTCACAGGTCTTTCCCTATATATTGTTTGATTTTTAACTTTCTAAAGCTGTAACATTCAGAGTTAAGTAGAGCATTCCATAATTTTAATGTTCTTTTTTTTCTTTCTTTTTTTTGTGAAAGCCTGTACTTCCCACTCCCCTTTACTCAATTCTCCCCCCATCCTGCGATCACCTATTTGTTCTCTGCATTTATAGGTCTGGGTCTGCTTTGTTTATTTGTGTCCTTTGGTCAGACACAAAGGAATTTATTACTCAAAGTATCCGCATTTTCACCCATTCATGAACCTCAGTTAACTCAGGGTAGCTCACATATATCCAGATGACACCTATACACATAGTGGTTGTGTTATAGGGGAGAAGTCCTGAGCTTAACAAACCAGAATTTTTTATAATGGACAACCAGCATGCCTACACTTTTCCAGGGAAGTAAATATTACCTTAATTAAACTTAACAGTAAATCCTACTGCACTTTGCTTCAGAGGATGGCATGATTATCTTCTGAACCTATAAGCAAACCTGTCCTTAGCTCCAGAGAGATTCTGTTTTCCAAGACTATACAATTAAAAATACAATACAATACAGGGGCGCCTGGGTGGCTCAGTCGGTTAAGCATCCGACTTCGGTTCAAGTCATGATCTCACAGGTCGTGAGTTTGAGCTCCGCATCAGGCTTTGTGCTGACAGTTCGGAGTCTGGAGCCTGCTTCAGATTCTGTGTCTCCCTCCTCTCTCTCTGCTCTTCCCCTGCTTGTACTCTGTCTCTCTCTCTCTCCCCCAAAAAATAAACATTAAAAGTTTTTTTTAAATACAATACAATACAAACTTCAAAACAATATACCAAACAAAATTCAAACAAGAAAGAGAAGTCAGTGCTTTGTTCATAAGATATGCAGAAATCTAACAGATATGGAAAAGTGTCTCCCAATAATCTGCATATTACTTTTCTGAGCAAGGCCTGCTCTTTTCCCAACATAACTTGTCATTTGACGTGTATATTCTCTTCTCAATCTTCAAGTGTTGATTATTTTACAAAGATATTTATGTTGTTTAATCCACTTTTCTAAAGTTCAACAGGTCATAAAATAACATGATTGATGGAAAATATATGAGATAAAACAATAAAGTACAACAAAAAATAGACAAAAATTTCAAGGTATATATACCTACTGAGGAGGAGTGGGAAGTATAGAGCCGGAAATTAGTTCACACAAATCCTGTGTGGGATTAGTAATCCCTATATATTTTTTTGTTTTTTACAAAGTAATCCCTATACTTAAACTGAATACTGAGAAATATTTTCCCCTGAAAAATGTTACAAATAGTATTTTATACATGCTTATCAATATTCAATAAAGGCAATCAAATTACTATTTTAAAAGATTTAAAATGTTTATACTACTACAATCTAGAGACTTTTTCCCCTAAGAAGTACAGTATATGGGTCGAATTTGTTTGCATACTGTACACTTAATTCTATTCTGTGTTCACATACTGCACCACCAGCACTGAGTTTGTGTTTTTCCAATTCCCAATATTGATTACAAAAGGAAGTAGTAGACCTGCTTATTTGGTAAACCATGAAATTGCTGGTGTTGCCCATATAATCTTTGGCTCTGAGGAATCCTGCATGAGTAAAACTGCTACACAAATCATTACTGAATTGTAAAACCAATACAAATAATTTCCCATTGACCAGGAACGGAAAAATGCTGCAGACAAACTGGGATTATGTTTTAGTAAAAGGCATAGCCCTAATTATGTTAATTTGGGGGGAAAATAATTTAGTTCTCTCTCTTAATGGCCATGCTATGTGATTATAGAAATTAAACCTTAGTCTGTGTAACTAAAGCATTCCAAGATGACATGACTATGCCTCTGAAAGAGTGAATATTTCCTGATATATAGAACAATAAATGTTAACACAAACTTTTTAAGTAAGGAGTAAATCATACTATTTTGTGACGAGTTTTTTATTTTTTGCCAAGTTATCAACTTACCTTAATAGGTAAATCTTTTTAAAGGTATTATTACATAAAAATGAATTTCATTAACAATGCAGCACTAATTTTATTATAAAAATACCAAAAATACATTACCGTTTTTCTTAGTGTCTATTATGTCAATTCCACTTGTTGTTTATGTATGAATTCCCTCTTGTTTTCAGGAAAAACTA
Organism: Lynx rufus; assembly: GCF_022079265.1. NCBI lineage: Eukaryota > Metazoa > Chordata > Mammalia > Carnivora > Felidae > Lynx > Lynx rufus. The sequence continues at coordinate 107,756,498 of NW_025814867.1, read as the reverse complement.
TGCAGCTTAGTGATATTAAGCATCCAGAGATTCCTTGTACACTTAAGAAATGGATTAGATACCCATTATAGTGTTTTATGACAACTTTTATGAGACTCAATGCACCGTATTCATATTATAATCATACTAAAAGTAGCATAATACTTGAAATTATTGTTAAAGTAGTGTGAAAATTTAATATAGATATTGAACATTTTCTAGAGGAAACTGTGAAATGCCAGTGTGTTCTTTTTTTAGATGTGTGACTTTGAGTTAGTTATTTAAGCTTTGGGTCTCAATTTCTGATTTAAGGGGACTAAAAGAAATAGCATTATAGGGTCGTTTTGAATATTCAATAGAATGTATGCACATTAAAATATGTCACATAGTGTCTGCAAAATGTAGATTCTCAGTAATCAATGGATAATAATATGTGTTTTTTTTTTATTTCAAAAATTGCAAATAACTGAGAAAAATTAAGGTAGGGGAGGATTAGATCACAAGTGTGTGTGTGTGTGTGTGTGTGTGTATAACCCTGAGAGAAGTAAAAATATTTTGAAGAAAAGTTTAAAAGCAATCAAAATACAGGAGAAAAAAAAGTCACTTTACAGTGACTGAGGGGCCTTGTTTAATTGGAGCATATTCTGCACATTTTGGATTTGATATTGAAAACAAATAATGCACTTGAGTGCATTGATAACATAAGAGATGATGGTTTTGAATTCTACATTTGATTGATTAGATTTACTGCCCTCTTACATTTTAACTTACCTAAACAAAAGTTATTTAAGGAAAAAAGTCATCATGTCTAGTAAATGTACTGGAGTATCTGCTATGGAGCATTTAATAGTGTCATTGCCCCCACATTCTTAGTATGTGAGAGGCAAGCACAACATGAAGGTCAATAAGAATGTATAATTTTGCAAATTTGGTAAATGAATTTGGTTGTTTACTATGTTTATGTTTGAGTTAAATGGATTTTTTAATATTTCATTTGTAAGGTAAATATATATGTTCTATTTTATTGTTTGGCTGAATCACAGTTGTGGAACATATATTGTACATTCACCAGAAAGAAAAATTCAGGAGGAACAAAAAATAGACATCCATGACCCTATATTTTGATATAATTAAGCATTGTTTGCTTGCCATATTTACCACAGTTAGCAAGAGTTTATATGTTTAGCAAGGGGGAAAAATCATTATCCAAATAGTCCTAGTCAAATCTTAATGATTATGCCATTCAAAGCCCATTAAATATACCATGGACTAATTAATTGCCTATAAAATTAAATGTTGACTTGGAGCTTGTATTTATTCGTGTGAAAAAAATTCAGACCCAAAACAATTTTTACTAGTTTTTGACAATGACCCATGTCATAATAAGTATTAAGATTAATTAGAGCCTGACATTGTTAGTTATATTTCTAATAATTTATTTTATCAGAATTTAATTCATATCAATATGCTACTAGTGTGAAGATAAACCTGAGAAGAAAAATATTTACAAATTACTACACCTGTCCATAAGTTGACACATCAAAAAGCTTGTGGGAAAATAAGGAAGAAAGAGGCAAAATATCAGTTTAAGGCTCTACATTTTGAAAACTGGGCATAGCAAGGAAGTCTGAGGACTGATTCTGATTCTCAATAGCGAGGTGGTTTTGGGCAATATACTGAAACTTTTTAAGTGTTAGTTACTTTTTCAGTGAAATGGTTGATGATAGTTTTCAACTTAAAGCATATGGGGAGAATTAAAGGAGATAATGTTTGCAAAGCATTTAGAACATTAGGCATCATAAATATTCAATAAATGAAAGTTTCTAAAAGTCACCTACACACAACTTTCTCAGACTCTCTTTAAATTATATGACCCTCATTTTCCTTTGACAAAAGGCATGGATTAGAGCACTACTTCTCAAAAGTTAATGGAGATCTCATTGGAAATGCAGATTCTGACCCATTTTGACTGATGGGATCTGAGTTTTCCATGTTTAACAAACTTCCTGCTGATGCTGATGCTTCTGGTCTTGGGACCACACTGAGGAGTAAGGCATTCAAACTTTCCCTGTTTCTATTTTTATTTTTGATTTAATTTTATTTAAATCCAAGTTAGTTAACATATAGTGTAATAATGATTTCAGGAGTAGCATTTAGTAAGTCATCATTTACATAATAACACCAGTGCTCTGTCCAACAAGTGCCCTCCTTAATGCCCATCACCCATTTAGCCTATCCCCTACCCACCTGCCCTCCAGCGACCCTTAGTTTGTTTTTTGTATTTAAGAGTCTCTTATAGTTTGCCTCCCTGTCTGTTTTTATCTTCTTTTTCCTTCCCTTACGCTATGTTCATCTGTTGTGTTTCTTAAATTCCACGTATGATTGAAATCATATGGTATTTGTCTTTCTCTGACTGACTTATTCACTTAGCGTAATACATTCTAGTTCCATCCATGTTGTTGCAAATGGCAAGATTTCATTCTTTTTTGATCGCCAAGCCCCTGTTTTTAATAATGCAGTAATCACAGGAAGCCCCACAGATCACAGTCAAATACTACCATCTCCTCCAAAATCATCCATTTGAAGGATAGTTAGAGATTATGAGAGGTGTAAAGAATTATAGAAAGCAAAGGCTCACTTGTACTTTCTCCTTTGTTCCAGATAACTCCTTTTAGGATTGCTGTGGGGATGATAATCTAAGAGCTGCTCCCTGTGGATGAATGGTAAGTGCGTCATTTGGCAAAGATTTTCACTACATTGCCTCCCATGCTGTGTAGGCCTGCCAAAATAAGGAAAATAAAACCTCTCTGAAATGACAAAGTCTGGCTTACTTATAGAAAATGTTTTAGATTGTATTTTAGCCTTCAAAACACTTTTTTACAAAAACCTTATTAAAAAAAATCATGGCTATGTCCTGGAGCTGTCAATTGTTTCATTACAGACAAAATCATTCTACATGGAACAATAAAACACATTTCCCAGCATATAAATTCAATTATGTTTATTTACTTTGCATGTGAATAGACATAATTTGATTCTAGGTAGAAAAAAATTAAAACTTGCCTGCCTCTTCCAGGGATGATGTTAACAACATTTGGTTTAAAATGTTATTTTTAAAAAGTATTCTTTCCTGTATGTTTGTGTAACCCAATGCCTAGAACCTTGGAGTTGGGTGTAGCCTAAGGAATTAAGCCTTCCCATTCACCTCCCTTGTCCAAAGGAGTAACACAAACACATACATGGAACAAAGCATCAAGAAGCTCAGGGGTTGGGCTGTTGTTTCACTTTTATCCAATATGTTCAGAGCAATCCTTTCCATTTACAACTTCAGAAGAAAAACTAAAGAAAAAACAAGCAGAAAAACAGAGAAACATTTTATAAGTTTTTACTGTCAGTCATATAATTCTTTACACTGAGAGGACAGGACTTTCCACTGCTACTATCTTCAGCTAGCTGTCCCACAAATATAAGCTTTATGTTCAAGGACAAATTATTCAGAGATAAAATAGTGCCTAGCAACCAATATTTGTTGAATGAATAAGTGTTCATTCAGTGATAGGTTGCTCACTACATCATAGAGAAGCCCAATAACATTGGAATAAACGAAACTCTAGATACATTTATTTATAGTAAATTCTTCACTGAAGTGAAATCATTTATTTGTAATTTCCTCTCAATGGTTTTAGAATTTATAAAATATTTTTCCCAAATGAAAGCCATTTAAAAATTTGTCACATCATACCAAATTCTTTTCATGGCCTATATATTCACAATTTTTCTTTATCATATGGCTTAGCTTGAAGATAAAATTCTCTGTAGATATCCCAATTTTGTATGGGCCTTTGCCAAGTTTAAGCACTTCTTACTATCCATATAGTCAGGCTATTTTTTTTAATTTCATCTTTTCCTATGTTACCTAGTTAGCTTCTATATATAATTATGTAGAAGTCTTAGAATCTTATGTAGAAGTCTTATGAACTTCATAAATTGCTCTGGTTTTATTTTGCTTTATTTTCAGACCAGTGAAAAGTTTGTTAATATCACATTTGTAATTGATCATATGAATTAGCCTTATAAGTTTTATCCATATATATTATGAACATTAATTTCATTATTACATTCAAATTATTGACAGAAATTTTGAGCTCTTTAAGTACAGAATCATATAGCCCTATATCTGAAGTTTATTCTAATGTTTATGGATTCTATTAATGTACATAATTCCATTATTAAAATAATTGAATGTGCCAAATGTAGTATAAGATTATGAGAATCCTAAAATGAGTAGACTGTCATTTCTTAAGACTCATTAACTTTTTCACACAAAAAACTCTCTACTTTCCTATACTTTGTTGTAGTGCTGATGACTGTACTGAATTGTGCACACATTCTATGTAAATGTATCTAGTGTTCAACTGCAAAATAGCTGGCAGGACAAGACTGTGGTTCCTAACTCTAAAACCAAGAAATTTATGCTTTACAAACTGACTTAAGATCCACAAGTGTAGCTCCATTAGTACTATGGTATAACCAACTGTAATAAATAGCTAGAAACAATGCTTAACACAGGTCCAAATACAGCTATAAGGTTAATAATCTTATATTAATCATCATCATGATCATCATGCCGATCAGGACTGTGATGGTTATGAGTTGGTCATTTGCGTATGATGATCATCTTTCATCTTAATTCATAACAGTATAACTATCTGTTCTCTAAAAGACAAGGAGAAGCTGACCTCCATTGTCTTTTCTATCAGAGAATGTCTAATGACCCACATGCCTTGCAGGACATAATTGTAGAAGAATAATTCAATGTTTGACAGTTTCCATAGCATATTTCCTGGCCTTCTAGTCTTTCTTCCCACCCCAAACTATCTTATCATAAAAAATTCCTTCATTTTCTTTCCATAACTAGTGTAGAACATCACCAAAACCCCAGTGTCCATATTTTTAATACTGTGCTTTCTTCTAAAAGGGACAATTTTGTGATATATGCATAATTTTAACCTTTGTATCAGTGGTTGTGAATGCTATATCTATACTGTTCAATATGTAAAATAAATAAAGAGATAAATAAAATCAGTGAAAAGATGAACACATCGATGTTCAACCTTAAATGTTTAATTCCAGTTTCCAACAATTTCAACTTATATACTGGTACATATTTTCTCTATATCTCCTACACTATGAATTTCTTTGTTTATTTTCTAATCTCAATGACCAATTTAATTCAATTTGCATAAACTTAGCCTTATTTATCCTTCCCAAATATGAATGAGAGATCTTTTCCCACAAGATATTAAAATACACTACAATTCTGCTAGAACTGATACATGAATTCAGCAAAGTTGCAGGATACAAAATCAATGTACAGAAATCAGTTGCATTCCTATACACTAACAATGAAGCAACAGAAAGACAAATAAAGAAACTGATCCCATTCACAATTGCACCAAGAAGCATAAAATACCTAGGAATAAATCTAACCAAAGATGTAAAAGATCTGTATGCTGAAAACTATAGAAAGCTTATGAAGGTAATTGAAGAAGATATAAAGAAATGGAAAGACATTCCCTGCTCATGGATTGGAAGAATAAATATTGTCAAAATGTCAATACTACCAAAAGCTATCTACACATTCAATGCAATCCCAATCAAAATTTCACCAGCATTCTTCTCGAAACTAGAACAAGCAATTCTAAAATTCATATGGAAACACAAAAGGCCCCAAATAGCCAAAGTAATTTTGAAGAAGAAGACCAAAGCAGGAGGCATCACAATCCCACAATTTAGCCTCTACTACAAAGCTGTCATCATCAAGACAGCATGGTATTGGCACAAAAACAGACACATAGACCAATGGGATAGAATAGAAACCCCAGAACTAGACCCACAAACGTATGGCCAACTCATCTTTGACAAAGCAGAAAAGAACATCCAATGGAAAAAAGACAGTCTCTTTAACAAATGGTGCTGGGAGAACTGGACAGCAACATGCAGAAGGTTGAAACTAGACCACTTTCTCACACCATTCACAAAAATAAACTCAAAATGGATAAAGGACCTGAATGTGAGACAGGAAACCATCAAAACCTTAGAGGAGAAAGCAGGAAAAGACCTCTCTGACCTCAGCCGTAGCAATCTCTTACTTGACACATCCCCAAAGGCAAGGGAATTAAGCGCAAAAATGAACTACTGGGACCTTATGAAGATAAAAAGCTTCTGCACAGCAAAGGAAACAACCAACAAGACTAAAAGGCAACCGACGGAATGGGAAAAGATATTTGCAAATGACATATCGGACAAAGGGCTAGTATCCAAAATCTATAAAGAGCTCACCAAACTCCACACCCGAAAAACAAATAACCCAGTGAAGAAATGGGCAGAAAACATGAATAGACACTTCTCTAAAGAAGACATCCAGATGGCCAACAGGCACATGAAAAGATGTTCAACGTCACTCCTTATCAGGGAAATACAAATCAAAACCACACTCAGATATCACCTCACGCCAGTCAGAGTGGCCAAAATGAACAAATCAGGAGACTATAGATGCTGGAGAGGATGTGGAGAAACGGGAACCCTCTTGCACTATTGGTGGGAATGCAAACTGGTGCAGCCACTCTGGAAAACAGTGTGGAGGTTCCTCAGAAAATTAAAAATAGACCTACCCTATGACCCAGCAATAGCACTGCTAGGAATTTACCCAAGGGATACAGGAGTACTGATGCATAGGGGCACTTGTACCCCAATGTTTATAGCAGCACTCTCAACAATAGCCAAATTATGGAAAGAGCCTAAATGTCCATCAACTGATGAATGGATAAAGAAATTGTGGCTTATATACACAATGGAGTACTACATGGCAATGAGAAAGAACGAAATATGGCCCTTTGTAGCAACGTGGATGGAACTGGAGAGTGTGATGCTAAGTGAAATAAGCCATACAGAGAAAGACAGATACCATATGGTTTCACTCTTATGTGGATCCTGAGAAACTTAACAGAAACTCATGGGGGAGGGGAAGAAAAAAAAAAGAGGTTAGAGTGGGAGAGAGCCAAAGCGTAAGAGACTCTTAAAACCTGAGAACAAACTGAGGGTTGATGGGGGTGGGGGGGGGGGGATGGGTATTGAGGAGGGCACCTTCTGGGATGAGCACTGGGTGTTGTATGGAAATCAATTTGACAATAAATTTCATATATTGAAAAAAATAAAATGAAAAAATAAAATAAAATAAAATAAAATAAAATAAAATAAAATAAAATAAATAAAATACACTACAATTAAAATAATTAAAATAACGGGGATTGCAATGATAATATTCTCATAAATTTTGTGGTATGATTCATAGCCAAGAAAGAAAATCTATAATGTTTAATCTAATAAAGACCATATCATAAATAGGGAAGAAGTAAAAATTATATGATACAGGTAATAGAACAAAACATTTTACATTTTATGGATAAAAATTAAATTCAGATATAACATATCAGGCACTAAAAACAATTATATCTGGAGTCAAAATATAAATATAAAGAAATATGTAAATAAAATACAACTTACTACCAAATAGTAATTATTAAAACTTTTTTTTTGGAAGTTTGTCTTCAAAAGAAATATTATGTATCAGATTTTTAAAAGTTATAAAAATAAGATAATTAAAACCATTTTATTTAACCTGCAGCTTAGGAATCAATATATTAAAATAATGAAGCTTTCCATTTATCCCTCCCCAAATAAAATATATAGCTGGAGTACTGGTGGTATAGTGGTTAGCATAGCTGCCTTCCCAAATAAAATATATATTATTACCTACACCTTTCTTTAGTAATCAGTATCCTCTGTTTTATAAAACACAATCCTATTCCCTAAACATAGCACAGATTTAAATATATTTAATGTCTATAATTCTTAAAAATATTTCTTATATTCTTTTGCAATTTGTTTGGTTTTGCTCAACATCATGGGCAACAGAGATTTATCCTGCTTGTTCACTTAATTAATTTTATTGTGTGAAAAACATTGAAGGATTATGGGAAAATCAATTTATACATCAATATATTGATACACATTTTAAGACCTTACAAATATTTTAACTTTTAAACAAATGCTACTTTCCCCCACTGACATTAAGTATAGTAATATATTACTATGTTGTGCTGAGCACCAGGTGTTGTATGGAAGTGTTGAATCACTATAGTGTACCCCTGAAACATATTACACTGTATGTTAACTACCTGGAATTTAAATAAAAACTTTAAAACATTACAATGAACAACTCTATACCCCCAAATTTGGTAACAAAGATGAAATGGACTAATTTCTTGAAAGACACAATCTGCCAAACTCACATAAGAATAAATAAGTAATGTTACACCAATGAGACACCACCACACGCCTATTAGAATGGTCAAAACCTAAAACAATGACAACACTAACTGTTGACAGAGATGTGAAGCAACACTATCTCCCATGCATTGAAAAATGGTACACTTTGGAAGGCACTTAGGCAATTTCTTATAAAACGTACTCTGATTGTCTGATCCAGCAATTGCACTCTTTGTTATTTACCCAAGTGAGGTGAAAGCTTTGTCCACACAAATATCTGCACAAAGGTATGTATAGCAGCTTTATTTTTAAAACTTGGTAACAACCCAAGATGTCTTTTAGTAGATGAATGGGCAAATAAACCATGCTACATCCAGACCATAAAATATTATTCAGAATTAAAAAGAAATGAGGGGAATGCCTGAGTGGCTCAGTCGGTTAAGCATCCGACTCAATTTGGGCTCAGGTCATGATCTTGTGGTTTGTGAGTTCGAGTCCTGTACTGGGCTCTGTGCTGACAGGGCAGAGACTGCTTGGGATTCCCTCTCTCCCATCTCTCTCTGTCCCTACCCTGCTTGCTCTCTCTCTCTCTCTCTCTCTGACTCTCAAAAAATAAATACATAAATTAAAAAATAAATAAATAAAAAAGAAATGAGTTACCAAGCCCTAGAAAGATGTGAGAAAACCTTAAATACATATTAGAAATAAAAGAAACCAAACTGAAGAGACTACATATGTTTCATGGTTCCAACTATATGACATTCTGGAAAAGATAAACCTATGGAGAAAGTAAAAAGATCAGTGGTTGTCAGGAGTTGGTGGGAGGAGGGTTGAATTGGCTGAACACAGGATATTTAGGGCAGTAAAACTATTATTTATGATATTATAATGGTTGAAAAAATGTATCATACACTTTTTTAATGCGTAGAATGAATGTACAACACCAAGTTTGAGCCCTGATGTAAACTATGGCCTTTGAGTGATAATGATATGTCCATGTAGGTTCATAGACTGTAAAGCAATGTGCACTGTTAGAGGATATTAATAGTAGGGTAGGCTGTGTGTGTGTTTTGGGAGGGAGTAAGTGTGAACTCTCAGTATTTTCCACTTCATATTTCTGTGAACCTAATAAAGCTCTAACTAATAGTCTTTTTTTTGTGTTCAATCTACCTTCCAGTAGATCTTGCAAGATTAAAAAGATAAGTTATACAGTCATCCAAAGTTTTGGCCTATAAAGAATGCTCAATATATATTGTTTACTTTAAAGAGTGCTACTTTGAACATCTTCCTACAACATGACTATTTATATAATTATAGTACTGACAGCAGAAATACATATATACTAGTGGGGTTGTTTGGTAGTACGATATGTACATACTATATATATCATCAACTTCACTAAATATCACCACATTGTTTTTCAAAACATCTGTACCTTTTAGGAGTATAGAGATCTGCTGCTTATATCATTGAGAACACTTCATATTATAAGAAACTTAAGTACTTCCAATGTGTACAGTTAAGAAAAAAATATTCAGAGTCTCCTAATAATTAAAAAGAAAAGAAAGAGAAAATTAGAAAGAATATTAATAGGCAATGCATGAAGGAAAAAATATCAATTGACAATACAGAAAAGAAAATGTTCAACATAACTAGCAATAAAAAATGTTCATTAAAATGTTAGATATTAGATATTAACTCGTACCCAAATGACTGGCATAAATAAATAAATAAATAAATAAATAAATAAATAAATAGCAAAACGAACTAACCTGAAACTCTGAATTTTTACTTCTAGATGTCTTCATAGAAAAATGCTTCTAAATATATACAATGATATATGCAGAAGAATGTTTATTACCATACTTTTGTTAGAGTAAAATACTAAGTATAATCTAAATGTCCATCAATAAATTGTTCTATAAGATAAACAAGTAGTAATATTTTTATATAATGGACAGCCATACAGCACACACACACAACAGAAAATATTGAACTATAATTGCGTGCATCAATACTTATATATCCTTAAAAAACCCACTGAAAGAATCATTATGTAGCAATATATGCACAGTAAAATATCATTTATATAATATTATAGAACTTGCAAAACTTTAGTGGATAATGCTTGTAGTTATAACAACATAATAAGATGCTTTAAAAGAGTGTGAGAATTTTCATCAAATTTTTGTTAATGAGTCCTTTTTGAGAGTGTGGTAGAAGGCTAAGATGATGAAGGTCTGCATAGGAGGCCTCAATTTAGATTTTTTTTTTCAGAACACTGCCACTACCCAAAAGAGTAAACATTTTGTAAAGCAATATGGCAGCCATGAAAATGCACCTGTCAGATCTCCTGCTGCCTCAGCTGCTGCAATCTGAAATCTATGAGTGAGCTTGTGCTAACATGGCACCTCCTACAAGCTACACCCACCAATGACAGAGCATAATAAGGAATAGTAAGACAGATTTATACTTGAGAGATATGCCACTTATGTTTTAGGAATTTAGGAATCCTTATCAGACTTAGCAAAACTTACAACAGTATTGTAGTTGATGGCGTTTCTCCCTGCCTTCCTTCCTTCCCTTCCTTCCTCTTGCACTGGGTTCAAACAACATCATGGTCCAGTGACACTCCTAACACCCTCTTACTTGCTCCACATTTTTCCTGAACGTTGTTGTCTCCAATAAATTTCTTATAGGTCTAATCCCATCTTGACATTGTTCTCAGAGGATCCAGATTAACGTAAGTAAATTATGTCAAACAGTTCAAATTAAATTAATCTCCCTACTGGATACACTGGTCAAAACACATTCATTATGTGAAATATTAATAATTTTATAGTTTGATTTGTGTACTTGTATTATGGGTAATTTATATTTTCTTTCTTATATTTTTTGTATTTTCCAAATTTTTGAAATTACGCAGTCCTCATTTTGTGATCTGGAAATCATATATATAAAAAAGATTTCATACATCAAAGTGAATCAAAATAAAAATGAAACAGAACCTTATCTTCACCATATCATTATTTTGCTAATTTAAAATGTGACATGAATATTTAATATTTTTATCATAAAATTTAACACTCACGTGCTCTTTCCACATATATACTACATATCTGCTCACAGTGGATGTTTATTCCATGAATTAGAAATTTGAGCCAGAATCACCTCTCTCTGCTGATATTAAAAAAAATACTTTCAAATACGTGTACAGCTGTGCATATAGTTCTCTCACCATCAGTAAGAAAAGGAATCGGGACCTATTGTCCCTCTTTTCTAATATAGACATAAACCAGCCTTTTAGTAATTGCTTTACTTTACTGTTCATTTTAGACATAATTTCCCCCATTTCCTTCTTTCATGGGAAGGCTTCGTGATGGGCTCCTGGGTAGACTTGCCATATTTGTCAAAGATACATCTTTAGCCTTTATCCCACAATTCTTAACACCACAATTCACAAACCCACAATTCCAGTTACACCTGTAACTGGTTCCAATGACAACCATCCATGCTGAATTACCTCTGTAAGACCCTAGCACATATTCACTGCTATTTCTAAATACTTGCTTTTGCCATTCATACTACTTGGAATGTCCTATCCAGATATTTATGTCAATTTGAATTCATAAATATTTACAAAATATATTTAATTTTTCACTTTGAAATAGTTTTCTCAATCATGTTATCATTCTATATTTCTTTTATTTTTATTTTTTTATTTATTTTTGAGAGACAGAGAGAGACAGAGTGTGAGCAGGGGAGGGGCAGAGAGAGAGAGAAAGACATAGAATCCGAAGAGGCTCCAGGCTCTGAACTGTCAGAACAGAGCCCCACTCGGGGCTTGAACTCAAAAGCCATGAGGTCATGACCTGAGCCGAAGTCAGACGCCCAACCCACTGAGCCACCCAGGCACCCAATGTCTTGAAATAATTAGAAGATAATTTTGTTGAACTTTATTTGCTGCTTCACAACCATCTACTAATTATTTGATATTCCTAAGTAGTAAACACTTTGAAAGAAGGGGCTGTATTTTTAAAGTAATTTTTAAGTCCTATATAGTGTACAGCTAAAATTCTTATATGCATGAATGTTTAATTAATGAGCCACAACACTATTACTCGGGAGAGAGCTCAGGAAGAAGTACTCGCCAGTCATTTAAAATGCCTTTGGGAATGTAAATTAGCACAAAATATTTTTTTGAAAAGCACTGTCAATATATATAAAAATTTATTTAAAAGTGCATTCTCTTTATTAGAGTAATATCATCCCCAGAGATTTCTTTAAAAAGGAGTAGTATGTATGCAGGGAAGGATTTTGCTATATGGATGTTCTATGAAGCATTGTTTAGAATTTGAAAATTATGCAATTATAAATTTGAAAACAGGAATTTATTAGGAAAACAATATTATAAACACACAATAAAACACTACATAGGCATTTAAATTGTATTTTAGGGAATATTTAAATGTATTTAAATTTGTTAATGGTATTATTTTGAGTAGAAAAAAGCAAGTTAGAAACTCTTACGTCTACATATATGACTTCTTTTTTTAATCTTTTAAAATTTTTTTTAATGTTTTTATTTTTGAGAAAGAGAGAGAGAGAGAGCATGAGTAGGGGGAGGGGGAGAGTTGGGTGCAGAGAGAGAAGGAGATACAGAATCTGAAGCAGTCTCCAGGCTCTGAGCTGTCAGTAGAGCCACAGTTGAACATTTAACAGACTGAGCCATCCAGGCACCCTTATGACTTCTTTTTTGATAAAATATTTCAATGAAGATACTTGAATAAGGTGGTATGAAGTATACTTTAAAATAGTACCAGTAGTGGGGCGCCTGGGTGGCGCAGTCGGTTAAGCGTCCGACTTCAGCCAGGTCACGATCTCACGGTCCGTGAGTTCGAGCCCCACGTCGGGCTCTGGGCTGATGGCTCAGAGCCTGGAGCCTGTTTCCGATTCTGTGTCTCCCTCTCTCTCTGCCCCTCCCCCGTTCATGCTCTGTCTCTCTCTGTCCCAAAAATAAATAAACGTGGAAAAAAAAATAAAAAAAAAATAAAATAGTACCAGTAGTTATTGGAAATTATTGTAATTAGATGGATTTTCTTATACTGGCTCACCTAATTTTCTATTTTTTGCACTAAGTGTGCCTAGTTTCTCTAATTAAATGATTATATACTAGATAGGCATTTAAAAATACTTCAAAGAATATTTACATAGATAGGAAATGCTTATAATGTAATATTAAATGAAAGTTTTTAAACTGTACTTTGAGCATAACTTTATATAATAATTGAACAAGATAAGAATTTTTCTTTCTGATCAGATAACTCATGGATAACTTCTGTGTGTATTTGTACACTCTGTGAACTTTTCCCTGTACTTCGTTAAATTTTCTGATGTACATTTATCGATTCTTTTTACTTTTAAAAATATTAAATATTTAAAAGCAAAATCAATTCCTCTCTAGTTGGTCTTCCAAGTTATTTCTAAAATAAGTTTTATGTGTCAGAAGAAAAGGTAAGCCACATCATTTTATTGTACTTAAGCATACTCTTGATAAATTCAATGATGTTTTTCTTTATGAAGTACACGGTAGAAAGCACCTTCATAAAATAACACTGTATATGTTGGGCATGAGGTGTGTTAAAGAAGAAAGAAGGTTCTTGATGATAAAGACTTTTTTAACCCTCACTAAAAGATGATGGAGTTTGTCTACAATGGCATGTATTCTGTTTACGATTGTTTGATGAGCAACAAATATAGCTCAGACTTTTCAGTTTCCTCTATTTGGGCATCTGGCGGGGGCGGTAGTGTCCAAATATGCAAATTACTTTTCATTTATAGTTCTTTAAACCTGTATTCCTTTCTTTGCTTTGTCTTGTCTGTACTGTGTACCCTTCATTATTGCTGAAGCCAGAGGAAGCCTATGATCAAAAAATGAAACTTTTTTTCTCTCATAGAGTGTGTGAATACAATGCATTAAGCTTAATTAGTTTGTTGGAAAGAATGACCTAGCTACAACCCATAGCTTTAGTTTCTCCCACTTGATTAGACACGTAGTAAGGGTTGTATCGGTGCCCTTGAAATGTAGCTGCATATTCTGGGAAGCACTACAGACAAAGCTTATTTGTTCTAAGAAATTCAAGCAGCAAGTTTGCTTTTTCAACAAAGTTTGTGTGCAAACTCAAGGATGAAAAATTTGTTCTGCTCCCACAATGCCTCTATAAGTATGGGTTCTTTCTGTATACTGAAATACATCAATAATATTTAAGGTAGGGTTTTTCAACTTGGTACTATTGACTTTTGGGGCCAGATAATTCCTTGGTGGGGGTGGAGGTGGATATGGGGTGCTGTCCTATGCATTGTTCGATAGCATTTTGACCTCTACTCACAAGATGCCAGGAGCATCCTCCAGTTGTAACAACCAAAGAAAGTCTGCAGACACTGCCAATGAGTCCTAGTGGTGAAATAGTTCTCAGCTGAGATCCAAGGGAAATTATTAAAAAAAAACAACAACTATAATTTCAAGAAAGATGAATAGACCTGAATTTGCATCTTGAACCTACAATAGCAGTTACTTAAACTTATACTTTCTGACTCTCAATTTCCTCATAAAATTAGGATAGTAATTTTCATATCCACATCACAGCCTACAATTCATCTGTAACTCCTGTACCTCTAAATGTGCACAATTTTATTTTCCATTAACAGTAGGAGTTCATTTCAAGAGAAATGTGAGAAGACAGAGTGATGCAAGTGTCCTCCTGCTGCACACATCTAAAGTTACTAGGTAGGGATTTGCACACCAGAGTTAAGGTGCATTTGCCTTCAAAGATTCCAAAAGGAATTTTCTTCCTTGAACCAATGAAGTCTGAATAGTTAACTCCATGTTTAATATTTCGTCTAGTTCAACTGAGGCTGAAAATACATGAAAACAACATTGCACCCTCAGAAATAGGAGGGGAAAAAGTTACTTTATACTCAACTCCATGGCAATATACTCAACTCCATGGCAAAGAGTTGAGACTTATCCTACTGGAAACAGAATTCTAATTTACAACCCACCACCTTTCCGAATTTGGTAATGCTTCTATTTAAACAAAATTAAAACATAAACACAAAATATATTTAAACACATAGTTCAGTTGAAGTTTGTCTTTCTACACCCAAATGAACTTTGAAACAATGTGCAATTTTTTTAAACTTGTAATCTAAGGGATTTCTCCTACTTTGGTTATATTTGGCCATTCTAGAGCCTTATAGAAAAAGATTTCTCTTTGGCACATAAGCAATAAGCTAACATTTGTTTAAAGAAATACTTTGTTTCTACCTCATGTAAACAGTTCATAGTTTTTATTATACTAGTTTCCAGATAGATTTCAACAAAATATAGATATTGTTGATGATGAACTGATACCCTGAGGAGTTATTACAGTGGAAAAAGGAAATTGAGTCATCCTCAAAGAATGATAAACAGGAATTGATGGAACAGTAGCTCTTTTTCTATGGGTGAAATCTAGTAAGAGTTTGAAATTGTAGGATACAATGCAAGGCAAAGAGACAGCAGTAATATGGATGGAAAAGAAATAGCACACCAGAAGTTAGAGGACAGATATCTTTTGTCATCACATTAGACACACAAAGAAAGCCTGGAATCTGCATATAAAGTTAACGATTTGAGAAATTAGTAAGATAGAGGTTGTTTTCCTTATATAGAACGCCTTTTAGCCTCATTCTCATAGATCTTATATGCCTTTCTTTTTTAAGATCTTGCATGCCTTTATTTTTAATGAAATAGTTTATCACAGCAGAGGAGATATTCTCTGTTTAATCAATCCTTTACCCTGGCTTATGTGCCACTACTTGATAATTGTCTATTTTATAACACATACAGGTCAGATATTTAGTGTAAAGGAAGCATAGTTCCTCAGATATTATATAACTGCTACATGTAGTAACCTGGTTAGTCATGATTGGTGACTATCCCTGTGAGTTCACTTTTGCTTTGAGGTTTGCAAGATCTGACTCTGCAAATGTGTTTCCTGATACAAAGCTAGTGATAATAAAAAAATAATTGGCTGATAAGTCACACAGGACAAATATCTCTGAAATCCCTTAACAATGATGTTGGATCTGATGCTGAACATCTAGTTTTATTAGAAGGAGAGAATATATTTAAGCAAACTGATTAGAAACATTGATTAGATGAGTAAAAAGTATACACATATGAACTGGGGTTTGTGGTTGAAAAAGACTCAAAACAACTTTAACCAATCATTTCTGTGGACACACCTGGGACATTTTTAAATCATCTGACACAACTCTACCTTTGAAATGATATATTCATGTAGCCCAATCTCATGACAAGTTCCTGTCTAACTTTCTCACATAGTAACCCTTAGTTACTCTTTTTTAATTAATCCTGAACCATTTCCATCCTTCCAACTTAGGTTTTTCTGTCCACTCTTATCAACACTTGTATTGATCACATTGCCTTTTCAGTACAGCCAGGGAAAATTCCAACCGTACATAAATCTTTCCATCCTCTATGAACCTAAGCCTTATCCAGAGTAAAATCTACCCACACTCACAGATGGGTGCTTCTATATATTCATGATCTTCAACATAATTTGGATGCTGGCAATCCTATTATGTTTATTTTTTCTCCCCTTTACATAGTAGATATTTCAAAATTTTCCATTCTTATCAAAACATTTGTTACGCCCTATACATCCAATTTTATTTTTAGCTGGCATGTTTGCATAATGTTCATAGAAAAGAGTTGAGCAATGAGATGAACATTTGAACAACTTCCACCTACAAATCTACAGATGGACTCAGCCCCACTTTATCGCTCCCCTACTAATGCATAGAATGACTGCCCTTTCTATCTGTTACTCATTTCTAATCCATCCCTCCCCATCACAGCCTTGACTCTTACCACAACTTACAACCTTTCGGAGCTCACTTTGTTTGCTACCTCCTCTCTTTTTATTATACATAACTTCATTTTCTGCATTAAAATTGAAAAGAAAATATGTATTAATAATCAGTGTTTTCTGTATTTACCTTCTCCCCCACTTCATGCTCAGGAACAAAACTCATTCCATTTTATATCCAACATCAGTAGCCCACGAAACACAGAATGAATGTCCTCCTACACAAAGAGATAAGTGACCTCGGTAAAACAAGCTGGAAGGTAAAAAAAAAAAAAAAAGGAACTTGTTGGGGCACATGGGTGGCTCAGTCGGTTAAGTGCCTGACTCTTGGTTTCAGCTCAGGTCACGATCTCACAATTTGTGAGTTTGAGCCCCTCATCAGGCTACCGGCTGACAGCATGAAGCCTGCTTGGGATTCTCTCTCTATTTCTCTTTCTCTCTCTCTCTCTATCTCAAAATAAATAAGTAAACTTTGAAAAAGAAGAGAAAAGAAAAGAAAAGAAAAGAAAAGAAAAGAAAAGAAAAGAAAGGAAAAGAAAAGACAAAAAAGAAAAGACAAAAAAGAAAAGAAAAAAGAAAACTTGAGGAAAAGGGTCCAAGGGTGAGGTTGAGGGCCAAATATTGGTGTATATGTGTTGCACAGACTACTGCTTCATGCTTGTGGTTTAATTTGGGACAAAGTTTTTAGTTATTAGGCTGCAATGACACATCAGACACCGTGGAGGCAATGCTGAATTTGAACTTTCAGTTTTTGAAAAAAATCTGAATTTGATATTTCATAAAGAAAACAAGACTTTTGTGACATTTTAAATCATAGAACTTAGGAAGTTTCAAAACATCTTTTCCATTTACAAAATTAGTAACTTTCTTTTAAAAACTCAAACTATAGAGTAATTAAATCAATGTCAGATCTGCCGAAGTTATTCTAATAATGTCATTCTATGCTCCTAGTGTAGAATGCCTAGAAATAATACCATTAATTGTGGTGCTTTAATCGGGAAAGGCTTAAAATTAGTGAAAGCAAGGGGCGCCTGGGTGGCTCAGTTGGTTAAGCACCCAACTCTTGATTTCAGAGACTGAGCCTTGTGTCAGGCTCCATGCTAACAGCATGGAATCTGCTTGGGATCCTCTCTCTGCTTCTCTCTCTCTCTCTCTCAAAAGATAAATATATAAACTTAAAAAAAAAACAGTGAAAGGAATATCACTACCAGAAAAATATATGACTATTTTATAACCTCCTATTTTTGTTTGTGGATGAAATAACCTTTTGTCTAAGAATACTAATTGAAATCTGAAATTTTGTAGAAGCAGTCTTCTGTTCCATATTTTATCCTTTTACTTCACTGACATAAAATTAAATAAAAGAGATAATACCTTACCATTATTTCTGCTTTTTTTCCCTCTTTATATTCACTATTAAAGACTTGTTTTAAGAGGAAGAGGGTTTACTATCCAATCTTAGGTAATATTCTAGTATTTCCCATAGATAATCATTTTCAAAGTCACAGTACAAAGTCTATGTTTACAGAAATATTATAAAAGAAAAAAGCAGCAGCCTATTACTTCATACCAATTATTTTCTAAAATCAATAGTGGCATTTAGATTTTACATTTGAATTGTTCTGGTTCTGACTTCTTTCTGCCATTGTTTTCATCAATTAGAAGGTACATGCATTTATGTACGTATGTATACATACATACATACATACTCTTTCTAAAGGAGCAAGCCGAAACAATTATAACATTTTTCCTATAAGTTCATGTGTTATTAAATATTTAGTAATTTGATTTTCAAATTTCATTTCAATTAAGCTAACAGTGGCTGAATGCTTTCTACTAAGCATATATTGGTAATGTAACAAGATGAATACAGCTGAATTATTGTACATGACTTTTCTAGGAGACAGAAATACCAAAGATATGCAAAAAAAAACAAGCAATGTGAGTAAAATGATATATCACAAAATAGGTCAATGTATGCATTATGCAAGGTAATTAGAGAAAGTAGGTGGCCATCAAAGCATAAATCATCTCAAAAAAGGAAAGAGATGGAAGAACAAATCATAGAGAAGTTACTGCATGAACAAGAATCAAAATATGTTGTTCCTTTCATCTTGGAAAGTTTTTAAATATGACCAAACAAAATCTCCAAGACTCTTTTAAATTCACAATGGGACAGATAGGGCACTAGGATATCCACAGCATCTAGAGTGAGCCCAGGTGGGTCTGTCATTCAGGTAAATATCATTCATCAACTACATTATGATGGAACAACCTTTTTTGAATATCTGCAAAGAAATACAAAGTCTTAGTGAAATCACACTAAAGGAAAACATGTCATTATGTAGATATTTTATGCAGCATTGCATCATATGATTAAGGAGAATAATTTGCTGACAAACATGGTTAAATGTCTGTGTACATGGAGGCACAGGCCTATATTTCTGTGTTGGTAGGGGATGCTGAGAATTAAGGTATTATTCACTGCTCCTTAGCACAGGGAATTTGAGAACTCGATTTATATTATTAAAGGGGAAATATCTTCCTGGAAATAAAATTGTGTTGAAGAACAGTAATTAAGCATAAATATGTAACTTGCCCAAATTATTCTCTTAGGAATTTACCACTTCCCTCAACATGCAACATGTCATCTTGAAATCTGTGCAGACTCCTTAACTCTAGGACAGTGTATCTTCTTTTGACTTTGTTTGGAATATACTTTCCTAACTACTCTTCCACCAACCTAATCATAACACTTTTGATAAAAGATGCATGTTTTAAAACAAATATAAGCCTTGAAGTGAAAGTTAGGGAAGTGAATTCATTGCATATTAACACCAAGTTTATGTCTATCGCAGCAGCATAAAAGTAGGAAATGCAATTGTTACAGGAAAAAAATGCAACTGAAAACTTTCTCAGATCTAGTTCAAACCAGAAAATCACTCTTAAAAGGAAATACAAGCCTATAAACTTCTATCCATACTCATCCTTATAAATAAAGCCTACCTCAGTCAGATGTTGGGTGACGTTTCATGTCTCACCGAGTAACAGAGATGGAAACAAAACAGTCAAGGATTATGTGCCTTTTGCACTTAGAATTCTTTACCTTATTACCCACTCTATCCCTTTGCCTACCTCTTTCCATGAAAGTACAATTCAGTTCAACTGGCTTCAACCTTGACTAACTCCAAATGGGTAAAAATACAAAGTTTGATATATGCAACAACATATATAATAGAGTTCTGTGAATTGGGCAATTAACTACTCCTACTTTTGTAACTGAACTATTAGAAGGAATCTCTAGAATAGAACTAACCTTGTTATATATACCTTGTCCATCCTTAATGAAAATATTTGTTCTCTAGGAATCAAGGTGAGAGAGACTACATATTAATAAGTTACTATAGTACTTAGAAGAAAAAAACCATTTCCCCTTTCCTTTCGAAGAATATGCTTCCTTCCTGCTACACCTATGGAGAATACTAATTGTAATTCCTCTTTCTCTTGTCTCTTTAGGCTACATGAAAATGATGGATTATTCTACTTTGTTCCCCTGTTCCAAATTAAAACTCAGCTTGAAGGATTAATTAAACCTACCAACCACATTATCTCCATGTAATAGACATTTGTCATTCTTTTTGGTCGTATGTTTGAAAATTCTCCCAAAGGAAAATACAGAAATTGGCCGTTCCTTGCAGAATACATAGATTTGGCCTAGGTTCCACAAGTCAGAATCAATGCATGAAGTTTAATCTGAAAACTTGTCATGTGGAGAAGCAAGCAACACACAAATTCATTATCATGTTGTGAATGGCCACAGCAATGTTCCATTTTCAGGGTCAGCTTAGGAGTACTAGCAATGTGGCAGCATGTGCTGAGCAAACTGTAGTGTCTGTGCCTGGAACTGGATATGGTCAGGATGTTTCCACTGGAACAGTCTTGTATCATTTTCTCGATGCTGCTGATTCTCAGTCATTACAGACTGGTACTCAGGAATTCCTCAAGATTCTGTGAGCTTCATAATAGCAATTGAAAACTCATATCCCCTTGAAACACTTTAAAGGATATTTTTGTTCTTTGCAAACAAAATCCTGACTCATATACTTTAATAAGAATAAGATTTCTGCTATGAAAGGAGACTTAAGTTCACCCTCACACCATGGTTTAAGAAGCAATGCTGTTCCTAGGTAGACAATGCAAATAACAGAAAGCACAGACATCATGGGCTTGAAAATGCATGAGATGCAATGTTAAGCAGGAATCCAAAGGACTAACAAGCCAAGTTTAACACTTCTTAGAGACCAGCAACTAGAATATCTAAAACGGGAAGCAGACATCCAAGAGTAGATATTGTGGGTAAAGAGTGAGGTGGGACACGCCAAGAGGATCTTGACCAGGGATTCAGTGTGTGGGATATAAGCACTCAGTCTACAGTGGCCCACAACAATTCTGGCAAGGTTACTGAAGATGGAGATTAGAAGCTAGTATGATTATCTTTCATAAATTTTCCCTATATTCACTTGTAATTTCTTCATGGTTATTTATCTATGAAATAATAATCCCCCCTCCTCTGTAATTGAAACATGACACTTTGCCTTGATTAAAAAATTAGAACAAGGATCTTTCACCTGAGGAATCCCTCTGAGAAATACAAGATATTCAGAATCTCAGTACATTATTATCCTACATGTATCCAAGTAGCTTTATTGGAATATGGAATACAAAGTCAGTTTGATGATTGCAAAATTAAAGAGCACAGGAAAGACACTATCATAAAGAATCCCACTGCATATGCAGTCATTACATTATTTCTATGGGTTGAATTTTGTCCCCCCAAAATTCCTGTGTTGAAGCCCTATACCCCAATCCCTAAGAATGTGACTTATTTGGAGATAGAGACTTTAAAGAGGTGATTAAGTCAAAATGAAGCCTTTCAGATAGGCCTCAATCCAATCTGACTGGTGTCCTTATAAGAAAAGGAAATTTGGACATACAGAAAAAGACCCCAGGGCTGAGCCCACAGAGAGAAAAGGTCATGTAAGGACACAGTGAGAAGGCAGTCATCTGTAAGCAAAGGAGAAAGGCCTCAGAGAAAATAAAATTGCTGACACTTTGATCTTGGGCTTCTAGCTTTCAGAACTGTGAGAAAAATAAATTTTAGTTGTTTAAGGCACTTAGTCTGTGCTATTTTGTTATGGCAGCCCTAGCAAATTACCTCTAGGTATGTGTTGGTGATGTGTGTTAATGTAATCTATGACTAGTACACTGTATTCAGTGAATAGGACTCATTTCAGTCTATCTATCATTGTCCAGCTCCAACATACACTAATGATTAGTACACATTAATTTTCTACAAACCTTGAAGTTTCACATGAAAGCAAAAAGTCATACACAAAAGAAGAGCTAAATTATAAATACACTTTGTATATGCCTATGTCAAAATGCCTAATACCTACATTTCTGATTAAGGGCACATAAACTGTACATTCTTTTTGAATGTTTGCTCACAGCAAGGTGTCTTGGCAAGGTTTCTCTGTGTGTGTACATTGAAATTTAAATTTAAAAAGAATTTTGCATATGTTATCACAATCTCTAACACCATAGAATATGTTCTAAGCTATGAAATATCCTTTATGACTGAAGATTCTTTAGACAGTGTGTATACAACAACTGAATATTAAAACATAGCTCCATTTGATGCATACTGAAGGTTTCCTCTTAATATTTCCATTTATTGACACTACTTACCAACTTCCATCTCAGAAAGTACCCAAAGAGTAAGTAGGTATAGAGAAGTGATGGCAGGCTTATAAGGAGGACTATATCTTTGCCTGCTTCATAAGAAAGAGATTGGCAGTCTAGAAATAGATCTATTTTGAAAAATTTTGGTGGCCGTGCTCATCAATTTTGAGAAAAATGGTTTAATGAAGACTGATATGGTGATAATTTTTCTCAATCCTCACCCTACCCAGACATTAAACATGCAGTTCTATTTCCAGGACATTTCCCTAATGTACTGTATCCTAATTTAGCACTCCCCATAGCCCTGAACCTAACACATAGTCAGTTTTAGGTGTGTGT
Source organism: Lynx rufus (assembly GCF_022079265.1). Lineage (NCBI taxonomy): Eukaryota > Metazoa > Chordata > Mammalia > Carnivora > Felidae > Lynx > Lynx rufus. The sequence goes on along the minus strand of NW_025814867.1, from coordinate 107,733,171 downwards.
GTAAGTATAGGTATATGTATGTATGTGTATATATGTACACATATAATGTATGATTAAATGTTTTGTAACATTGTACAGCATAATCTGAATGATGACTTAAATATTTATGTATTATAATACAAGCAACTCAGCCAATTGTATATAGCTTAGTTTAGATCTGGATACTAAATAAAACTATGATCAAGCAAATCAAATGGTTCATTATGGGCTTAATCATGCTGCAAACGTGAATTGTAAAACTGAATTCTCGTTTGGATATATTACCCAAATTTATTACTGACAAATTGCTTACCATAACTTAATTCACTGACAGCAATATATTATTTCATTTCCACATTAAAATGTGAGATGAAAATACTGAAACCATAATCCTAACTGTGTTACCAGGTACCCATGCTAAATTGAGAATTAATCGTGCATTTTAAAACAGATAGAAGGTAGTCCATACAAATTTTTACATACCATTTGAATTTTTTGTGAACTTCTGCTGCCACAGGGAGTCCTCCATACTACTCTTCACACACTTTAGCCCTCTTGGGGATGGTGAGGAAAGACACTTACCAGTCTGTTTGCTAGTGAGGGCCTCAGTTGGAATTTTGTCTCTCTTTGGATATCCTGATTATACTTGTGGAAATGTTTGAAGACATTCTTCTGTTCTTGGACACATTTTTTTTAGGTAAATTCCAAAATTCAACCAAATGTTTAACTTATGTTTGACTCTTTTGAGTTTTCAAGAAAATTGGGGAAAGAAAAACACAAAGAAGGGAGCTATAGATTATTACATGGCTTGATGATTATGACAATGTGTTTTATTTAACATTTCCTGAAAGGTGAAGCGTAAAGCTTAATACACCTGTTCATTTACTCAAGAAATAAATGGAATGCCTTATCTATTCTTGGTAATAAGCTAGTATATGTTGTATACAAAGATTAATGTGACCTAGTCCCTAATTATACTGAACTTATAATAGAGTATGGATATGTAGTCATTTGATTCCAAAATAATTATTGAGTACCTATTCAGAACCAAATATTCTTCTGTATTGTGTGGTGTTACTGAATGTAGTAAAAGCTACAAAATAAATATTCTCAGATAGATAGGGGTCTCCATTTAGGTAAGATGTATACATATGCCATAAGGATTCTAAGCAGTAGGTAATTAAATAACAAATTCAGTGGTAGACTCTAGGTATGAGGTCTAGGGCCTGAGTAGTGAACAAATATTTTTAGTTGGATTAATTAGTGAATACTGCCAGGTTTCCTATACCTCAATGTTAGCTTAAATCCCCAAAGTCATTACTAGAGTTTTTTTATAAATATGAAAAGTAAGTTAGGATCTGTAAAAAAGCGTTTGCATATAAATTGTAGAGTGACCCCTCTTGTATGCATTGTTGTAAGGTGTATTACTTGTGTTTTTCCCTATATATCAACACTATTCAATGATGCTGCCATACAATCCCAATTTCCATAAGCAAATAAGGTGGAATAAATTAACAAGATTTCATACACAGATTAATAAAATTCCTAGACTTGCTCCTACTAAAGAAGGAAAAGTAAATGAAGAGGAGGAGGACCAAAAGAAGGAGAAGAGAAGGAAAATAAGAGCGAAGGAGGCAGTAGCAAAAGATAGGAGATGGAAAGAAGAGGAAACAAAAGGATTCTGAGAAAGATAAGAAGGCAAAAGCGAGAAGAAAATAACTGTAATTTGCAGAGATATTAACTACTGTACTAAGTTGCCCTATTTCTTAAAACGCTTGTTTTCTGTTTTGCCAGATTAAATTTGTATCATTTTCCAGCTACTCCTTGGATGAAGATAGAATCCAAACTGCTTTTCATGATCTATGTCCTTCATGATCTAGATTCTACAACCTCTCTAATTTCTTCAGAGGTCACTATTCTCCTTGGTCACTGTGTAGTACCCCTAAATTCATTCCAGCTATTTGCTTCTGTGAGTTTTCTGTTCCTTCACATTAGCAAATATATTTCATCTTTTGACATTTTCCCCACTGGTTCTTTGAACAGCTGATATGATGTTTCCCATATTCTCTGAGAGTCTCTTAGTGTCATTATTATTTCAAGCAGTTCTTCATCTGTGCATTACAGCACTGTGTTTGTATTGTTTATTATATTTTGTAAGTTATTTTGTTTGTTTCTTTACCTTCATATAGATTCTATTCCCAATTTGCCAAAAATGAGGCAGGAACCTCACTGAATACCTAGTAATAATAATATAATATTGATCATTGACCACCTAATTCTGTGGATATGTACTGCTTATAAAGTTGCTCAAGAAAAATTTTTAAATAATGGAAATAGTGGATAATTTAGTGATATAAATTTTTAAAAGTTCCTCTGCTGTTTTTTTTTATACTCCTATGTTCTAATCCCTTATTATTATGCTAGCTCTTTGAGATTTCCAAATTTCTACTTATCTGAAATTATTTAATCACTCTCTGATATTGGCCACACTTTTCATTCCAAGATTTGTTTTGATTCTCTTGTTAATAATTCTGAGTCTCATTTCACCATAATATTTAAACTATGGTTTTATTTAAAAACCTTTATTATTAGTTCATGTTCTGGTAACACAGCAGGCCTTTCCTAGTGACCTGGATATCAACCAATAGTTGCTTCTTTCCTGTTGGTAGAATTAGAGTTTGTTCACTAATATGACTTAAGAGCAAAAATCTAATAGTCACATATCTAATCTCCATTCTTCTTAGAAGTGACTGACAATAAAATGGCCCAGTTTTGACAAGAGACACATAAAGAGAAACAGTCTCTCTTCTACAGGGCTTTTGGTGTATATTATTGCACATGTCACTGCTTTTTCTGTAATGTTCTACCTATAATGTCAAGGAAGGGCAGGAAGAAGAGCCTCAAGAATGGCCAACAGCCAAACTGGGAAATTAGAGCTCTTTCGTCCTGTGCTATGAGACCCTCCTCCTTTTCTGTCACTTACAGCCAAAACCTCTTAAGAGAAGGAGAAACGTGTGTGTGTGTGTGTGTGTGCACGTGTGTAAAAACACACATATACACATATATTCCCTCATTACTTATGCTTAAACATAGCATAATGAATATTCTTAAGTCTTTTCTCCTTGATATCTTCAGAGGCTTTTGTTGGGTAATAGCTCTCTTTATAATAATTATAAATGTTGGGGTGCCTGGGTGGCTCAGTCACTTAGGCGTCCCACTTTGGCCTAGGTCCTGATGGCCTAGGTTTTGCAGCTTGTGAGTTTGAGCCCTGCATCAGGCTCTGTGCTGACAGCTCAGAGCCTGGAGCCTACTTCAGATTGTGTGTCTTCCTCTTTCTCTGCCCCTCCCCTGCTCATACTCTGTCTCTCTCTGTCTCTCAAAAATAAATGTTAAAAAAAATTGTTTTTAAATAATAATAATTATAAATGTCTTCCGATAGCAGAGTGTTTGCCTGTTTACATATTTATTTCTAATTCTTAGATTTGATTTCTTCAGCTTAGTTGTACATACTGTTTTCAGTTGGTTGGCTTGAAATAAATAAATATATATACACACACACACACACACACACACATACATATACATACATGCAAGTTTATAATTAGTAACAGTGAATTTTGAAGTTTCTCATATAGTTTAAAATAGAAATGCTTGTACATTTCATTTTCATGGCTGCTATGAAGTTTCTTCTGCTTATTTCTCAATTTATGGCAATATTTTAAGTGGCTTCCCCAGAACTCTAACCCTATGATAGAAACTTTGTATTTAGTGTGCAATATAAGATGCAGATGGAGTCTACCAGGCACTAAGGAAGCATGCAAGTTAATTCAAAGATTTTTAAAATCTTTTTGTTTCTAAATATCTCTAAATATGTCCTAAATATCTCTAGGTGTTCAGGCTCCTATAAATACCCCCATTCTTATGGGAGTCCTTGTAGACTCCAGCTACTCAGACTTCCATTTTGGTCCTTAGATGACTTGGATCTATTTGTGTAGCATCCTCTCACTGGCCATAGAAAATAGTCTTTGTTCATAAGGAAATAGTACATGTATTTACACCACGCACATGCGAATTCATTTTAGTTACTAAATGAATCAGAGAAAGTTCCCTTAGATTCCTCCTTTATTATTTTTTTATATTTATTTATTTTGGGGAGAATGCAAGCAAGGGAGGGGCAGAGAGAGGAGGACAGAGGATCCAAAGTGGGCTTTGTGATGACAAGCTGAAAGCAGCAAGTCTGACGTGGAGCTCGAACTCAAGAACCATGAGATCATGACCTGAGGTGAAGTTGGATGCTCAACCAACAGAACCACCCAGGTGCCCGTAGAAATCATTAGATTCCTCCTTTAAAGCAAATATTTATTATTAAATATTTGTTCTATATTTGTACAGTAGTAAAATCTTTTATCCATATTGTAGTATCTCACACTTCATTGATAATTACCATCCTCATTGTTTGACCTAATAATTGATGTGTTACATTACTTCTGAAGTTATACTAAAATATTTATTGCAAATAGAAGATAAAGACATTTCCCTTTTTAGCAGCCTCTTTAAGCAGAGACGATAAGGGTCTCTTTGCTAAAAAGCACATTTACTTACAGGCATGAACAAAGTGATGAATTTAGAACAGGGTAAACCAGTATAAAGCCCAGCTATACAACCTAGCATTGTCCCTTGTAGTCATAGCTCTGACCACCACTTGAAAGATAAACACATACACCAATAGAGGCAAATCTCTCTGGAGTTAGCTATCTAATTAGTCTTAAATTATCTAACAAGGCTTATTCTTTTAGCTAAGTTTCCACATTCAGTTAAAATTTGTTCACAGAGTCCTAAAAAATATTTTTCTCTTTTGCTCCACAACATGTTACAAACTTCTACTATAATGGCAGATTTTTTTCTTTCATTTCTCCCCTTATATTTTCAATTTTCCATTCAGGTGAGCTTCTATTATTTGATGTAATACATTTTCAATCATTAAGTCTTCCTAATACATATTTTCCTTGTATCACACTGATATGTTCCCCTTTATCTCTTTTCTGATAAAATTATTTTTTTGGAAGTCTTGTTAGCTACATTTTAGAAGTCATTTCAGACTTACGTTTTCTGTTTGCATTCTATATATATATATATATATATATATATATATATATATATTAATTTTTTTAACGTTTATTTATTTTTGAGACAGAGAGAGACAGAGCATGAATGGGGGAGGGGCAGAGAGAGAGGGAGACACAGAATCGGAAGCAGGCTCCAGGCTCTGAGCCATCAGCCCAGAGCCCGACACGGGGCTCGAACTCACGGACCGTGAGATCGTGACCTGAGCTGAAGTCGGACGCTTAATCGACTGAGCCACCCAGGCACCCCATGCATTCTATATATTTTTCTATCCCTTTACTTTTGATTCATCTTTGTCCTTATATTTAAATTGTGTCTTCTTCCTATTCAATCTGTGACATAGTATGAATGCTGGATTCTACCTTGGACACTTTTAATGTTATGTTGCTTTTTACTTGAAGTATTTAGACAATTACTGTTTGATCTAATTATTGATACAGTTTGATTTAGGTCTACTGAATTCATTTATTTATCATTTGTTTTCTCTTTGTTCTCTCTTACTTTGTTTCTCAGTTCCATCTTTTCTGACATCTTCTAGATTATTTGAATAATGTTAAATTACATATTAGTTTATGGGCTATCATTTCTCTGGACATTACAACATACATAGTAAACCTTTCACAGTCTGTCTCTTATGCAATTGCTATTCAAATATGGAAGGTGTGCAACCATATAGATTCTTCCCTTCTCCCTATGTGCTTTACATATAGTTATGCTATTACATGTGTACACATGGTAAACCTCACCTCAAGATTGTACATATGTGTGTTTATATTACTTAAATAGACAATTACCAGCTGTTTAGTATTTCTATTGTTATGCTCTCTAATTCCTATTAATCCACAGTTCTCTCTGGTATTATTTCCTTGTAGGCCAAAGAACTTCCTTTAGAAGTACTTATAGAGCAGGTCTTCTGTTCATGAAATCTGTTTTTTTTTTCCATCTTTTGGAAATGTCTTTTTTTTTTTTTGCCTTCATTCCTGAAAGATATTTCCTAGGGTATAGCATTTATTTGAAAGGTTTTTTTCCCATCAAAACTTTAAAAATGTTGTGCCACTATCATTGGCCTCCATATTTTTGATGAGCCATCTGAAATGATTTGAATTGTCCTGTATATAATGTGTCACTTTGACTAGCTGCTTTGAAGCCTTTTTCTCTTAAGTTTAGATATTCAGCAGTTTCATTATGCTTGTGTGTTGTGTGTGTGTGTGCGTGTGTGTGCATATATGTATTTCTTGTTTTTGTTTTTAAGTTTCTCCTGTTTGGAGTTCACTGAATTTCTTGAATCTCTAAGTGGTAAATTTTGGCCATTTTTGCTTCATATATATATATATATATATATATACACACACATATATATATGTGTGTGTGTATATATATATTCTGTTGCACACCTTCCCTATTTTAATAGCAATATTAAATATATATATGAATATATATATATGAATATATATATATTCTTCCTTTTCTCTTCCCTTTCTCTTCCCTTTCTGGAACTTTCTCTTCCAGTACCTTTCTCTTCCCTTTCTGAACTCCAACAGCATGAACGGTAGTTCTTTTGATAGTATCACATAGGTCTCTGAGGCTTCATTCATTTTTTTTTCCAAACTGTTCTCTTTCTCTTCTTCAGACTGAATACATTCTATTGACCTCCAGTTCTGTAATTCTTTCCTCTTGCATCTCCATTATGTTATTAAGTCTAGCAAGTGACTTTTTTAAACTTTTGAATATTTATTTTTCATTCTAACATTTTCACTTTCTTCTTATATAGTTTCTATTTCTATACTGATAACTTTTTTTTAATAATTTCATGAAGCATATTTACAATAGTTGCTTTAAAATCCTGATAATTATACTACCTGGCTTTTCGCAGGTTCAGTATCTGATTGTCTTTCCCTTAAGAACTGGTCAGATATCTGTCATTCTTTGTATGTTGAGTAATTTTGGACCATACCCTGTATGTTTTGAATGTTATGTTGGACAGAGTCTCTCCTCAGGAGAATGTTTGGGTTTTATTTTGTTTTGCTTTATTGGGAAATCAATTATTAGTTTCAGAAAGTAAGCTCTGGCAGTACAACTTGTAGTTCATTTTTCAAAGCTTATACTTATTTGGATTTGTGCCATGCATGCACCACTCAGAGATTAATCTGGCTAAATGATCGCAGTTCTCAGAGACTTTGTTATGTTGCTTGCCATTTGTGTGTGTGTGCTATGTATGAGAAGACCATGAGTGAATGCAAACCTTGTTCTTATTCATACATAGAATTAGGGTACCTACCTTCTCTGTTTCCTCTCCAGGAGTCTCTCCACAGTCTTTAGTTTGAACAAGCCCCATTTACTGTTTCTTTCTCCAGAAAGATGAGGTTTCTGAGTATTGTATGCTGAACTGTGTCTCCTCACAAAAATATGTTGAAGTCCTAACTCCACGTACTTGTTAATTGACTCTATTTGGAAATCGAGTCTTTGCAGATGTAATAAATACCTAAATTAAAGAATTTCCTATTGGAATCAAGTGGGCAGTTAATCCAATATGGTTGGAATCTTTTTTTTTTTAATTTCTATAAGAGAAGAAGACACAGAGACACATAAAAGATGAGAATGTCATGTCTCTGAAGACAGAGACACATAGGGAGGAGATGGGCATGTGATGATGGAGGCAGAGACCAGAGTGATGTATCTACAAGCCAGGAAACAAAACAAAACATGAAGGATTTCCTGCAAATACCAGAAACTAGAAGAAAAAAAAGCTTCTTCCCTGCAGCTTTCAGGGAAACACCTTGATTTTGGACTTGTAGCCTTCAAAGCTGTGAGACAAACTTGAGTTGTTTTAAGCCACCCCATTTGTGGTACTTTGTTATGGCATTCCCAGGAAACTCACACTGTTATATTTTTCTCACTTGCAATACTGTTCTACCACGTAGCTCTACTATAGCAGCCTACAGCTGGGGAGAACTAAGGAGGAAAGGGGAAAAACATAACCTGGTAAAATCACCTTTGAATGAATCACATTTCCAGCTTTTGAAACCCATTTACAGTCTGTCTATTTTGCTTATTTTTTAGATGCCTAACGTGTTCATTAGTGTTCATCAAGGACTCATCTTTAACTTTTAATTTCTAGAATTAAATCCATTATTTTACCCTATTTATTTTAGATTTTATTCCAAAATCATAGCTATTTCTAACATATATATTAATCTAAAATTTGATAAGATTACCTCCTTTATTTTTCTCCAATTCATTTAAAAAATCTGGAAGAGGGTAAAAACAGAGATTGGTAAAATGTCATTAAAAATAAATCGCTCACCTAGGTAGATGTCAATCTTAATTAACCTTTGGTGTCAAAGCCATGAGTGACATATGACTTGATAAAATTGTGCCTCTGTTAGCCATATCAAGAAACTTATAAAAGATTTTTATCGGGAAATTTTCTTAAATTCAACACACAACATTATTTGTGAGTTCATCTACTCTATCAATAATTCTATGATACAAAAACAAAAAATAACAGAGTTTAGTGTGGTATACCTTGCAGTTACTACAATGTACTTCTATAGTTTTGATACAATGTGTTCTAATAGCCAATGAAAAATGAAGCAAAGTTCTGTTTCTATGGTTAAGTATATTCAGGACATTGTAGGCTATAAAATGATTTTTTTTAAAAAGATGATTTTTACAAACTGCAGGCATTCTATTTATGTTAATATAAATAATATATATGCAAGAAAAATATAGCCTAGGCTGAATTTTACAAACTTTTTTGACAAAGGAATTCTTTTCAGGAGAATATGTATTCTCCTGAATATTAGTGTTCTTTGAAATATGCTTCAGAATTACTCTTATAGTTAATCCATGTTAGCTCCTAATGATAACTGTTTTCTTTTTTTTATCAGCTTTTAATTTTTTGTCTTTGTGTTCATACTCTAAAATTTAAGGATAAATACTTCAGTTTGGCAATACAGTATTTAATGCTAGGTATTATGCAGTTTTCAAACAACTTTTTTTTTTAATTGTAGAGAATTTGGCAAAAGCCAGTCATGTGGTTCGTTAGCAGTTCATGATTGCAAAGGTTGTGAATGATGGTTTCTCCGTTTCATTTATAGTCCTCATGCTCTGTCAATTCTTATATGTCACATGTGTGAGTTGGAAAACATAATCTCTTTAGAAAGAACTCTGATGTCTCATGAATTCTTCAAATATATTTGGCTTTATTTCACTCTTATTTATGTTGGAGTTATACTTTCCACATAAGAGATAGTTTTATTATTACACAATTTTCCCCAGCTAATAAATATTTCCTTTTTGTTTTCCTTAGAATCTCTTTCTCAAACCATTTTCCTCTTATTGTCCTTTCCCTTTATCTTCTTATAGATGTCACTTTCATGAGTTTATATCATTTATTCATATTAACATTTTTATACATGATCTTTTAAAATCAGATAATCAATTAGTTTCATGTGTAGACATAATGATTCCATTAGATTCTAACTCAGAGGGAATTTGTATTGTCAGAATTGTATTTTTACTGACTAGTATAGCTCTTGAACTTTTGAAATCACTAATCAATGAAATGAACTCTTAATTTGCTTTTTAAACATAAGAATTTTGTGAGTTGCATTCCTAAAACCTAGAGTATTGTTGTATTTTTATTTTTTTATCTTTAACTTTTACCCACTTGCCTTTTTATTTTGTTTATTTATTTATTTTAATTTATTCTCAAGTTACAGTGTAGTCTTGGCTTCACGAATAGAATCCAGTGATTCATCATTTACATATAACACCAAGCACTCATCCCAACAAATGCCCTCCTTAAATGTCCATAACCCATTTTCCCACCCCATCAATCCTTAGTTTGTTTTCTGTATTTAAGAGACTCTTATGGTTTCCCTCCCTCTCTGTTTTCATCTTATTTTTCCTTCACTATCTCTATGACCATCTGTAAAATTTCTCATACTCCATGTATGAATGAAATCATGTGTTATCTGTCTTTCTCTGACTGACTTATTTGCTTAGCATAATACCCTCCCAATTCCATACACGTTGTTGCAAATGGCAAGATTTCATTATTTTTCATTGCTGACTAGTATTCCATTGCATGCATATCTCTATCTCTATCTATCTATCTATCTATCTATTTACTTTGGAAAAATTCCTAGCAGTGAAATTGCTGAGTCATAGGGTAATTCTTTTTTTAATTTTTTGAGGAACCTTACACTGTTTTCCAGAGTGACTGCACCAGTTTTCATTCCCACCAACTGTGCAAGAGGACTCCCCCTTCTTCACACCCTTGCCAACATCTGTTATTTCCTGTGTTGTTAATTTTAGCCAGTCTGACCAGTGTGAGGTGGCATCTCATTGTGGTTTTGATTTGTATTTCCCTGATGATGAGTGATGTGGAGAATCTTTTCATGTATCTGTTAGCTGTCTGTATGTCTTCTTTGTAAAAGTGTCTATTCTTATCTTCTGAACATTTCTTCACTGGATTATTTGATTTTTGAATGTGAGTTTGGTTAATTCTTTACATATTTTTGATACTAACCCTTTATCAAATATGTGATTTGCAAATATCTTCTCTATCAGTTGCCTTTTAGTTTTTATCTTGATGAGGTCCCAATAGTTCATTTTTGCTTTTATTTCCCTTGTCTTCAGAGACATGTCAAGTAAAAAATTGCTGCAGCTGAGGTCAAAGAGGTTGCTGCCTGTTTTCTTCTGTAGGATTTTGATGGTTTTCTTTCTCACATTCAGGCCTTTCATCCATTTTGAATTTATTTTGTGTATGGTGTAAAAATGGTCCTGTTTCATTCTTCTACATTGTTGTTTGCCATTTCTCCCAGCACCATTTGCTAAAAAGATTGTCTTTTTTTTCCATTGGATATTCTTTCCTGCTTTGTTAAAGATTAGTTGGCCATATATTTGTGAGTCCATTTTTGGATTCTCTATTCTATTCCATTAATCTATGTGTCTGTTTTTGTGCCAGTACCATACTGTGTTGATAATTACAGCTTTGTAATACAGGTTAAAGTCAAAATTGTGATGCCTCCAGTTTTGGTTTGGCTATTCGGGGTCTTTTGCGGTTCCATACAAATTTTAGGATTGTTTGTTCTAGCTCTGTGAAGAATGCTGGTGCTATTTTGATTGGGATTGTGCAGATTGCTTTGGGTAGTATCAACATTTTAACAATATTTGTTCTTCCAATCCATGAGCATGGAATGTTTTTCCATTTCTTGGTTTCTTCTTCAATTTCTTTCATAAGTTTTCTATAGTTTTCAATGTACAGATCTTTTACCTCTTTGGTCAGATGTATTCCTAGGTAGTTTGTGGTTTTTGATACAATTGTAAATGGGATCAATTCCCTGATATCTCTTTCTGTTGTTTCATTATTGGTATATAGAAATGCAACTGATTTCTGTACATTGATTTTATATCCTGTGACTTTGCTGAATTCCTGTATCAGCTCTAGCAGTTTTTTGGTTGAGTCTTTAAGATTTTCCATGTAGACTGTCATGTCATCTGCAAAGAGTGAAAGTTTAACTTCTTTGCCAATTTCTATGCTTTTTATTTTGTTTTGTTGTCCTATTGCAGAGGCTAGGACTTCCAACACTATGTTAAACAATAGTAGTGAGAGTGGACATCCCTGTCATGTTCCTGATCTAAGGAGAAAGCTCTCAGTTTTTCCCCATTGAGGATACCAGCTGTGGGCCTTTCATATACAGCTTTTATGAAATTAAGGTATGTTCCTTCTATCCCAACTTTCTTAACAGTTTTTATTAAGAAATGATGCTGTATTTTGTCAAATGCTTTTTCTGTATCTATTGACAGGATCATATGGTTCTTATCCTTTCTTCTATTAATGTTATGTATCATGTTGATTGATTTGCAAATATTGAACCAGGCCTGCAGCCCAGGAATGAATCCTACTTGGTTATAGTGAATAATTCTTTCAATGTACTGTTGAATTTGTTTTGCTAGTATTTTGTTGTAAATTTTTGCACCCATGTTCATCAGGGATATTGGCCTGTAATTCTCCTTTTTAGTGGGGTCTTTGTTGGGTTTTGGAATCAAGGTAATGCTGGTTTTCTAGAATGAGTTTGGAAACTTTCCTTCCATTCCATTTTTTGGGGAATATTTTGAGAAGAAAAGGTATTAACTCTGCTTTAAATGTCTGGTAGAATTCCTCTGGGAAGCCATTTTATGTTTGGTGCATGAATAACCTAAATCAAAACATTTTTATTAATTATTAAAAATTCCAGATTGACCCTAGGCCTGCTGGATCAAATTCTCTAAAGGAGAGAATCTTATGTTTGAATTTTTTAACACATCCTTTTTACTTATGTTTATTTATTTTTGAGAGATAAAGAGAGACAGAGCATGAGCAGGGGAGGGGCAGAGAGGGAGGGAGATGCAGAACCCAAAGCAGGCTCCTGGTTCCAAAGAGTCAGCCCAGAGCCTGATGCAGGGCTCGAACCCACAAACCACAAGATCATGACCTGAGCCGAAGTTGGATGCTTACCTGTCTGAGCCACCCAGGCACCCCTGTGTTTGAATTTTTAATAGACATTTAGGTGCCAAGTATTAAGAACCATTGGACAAGGATTATACTTTGTTTTTTGTTTGTTTGTTTGTTTGTTGTTTGTTTTCTCTGTTATTATGGGCAGTAATATTAAATCGTGGCTTCCTTCTATTTGATTTATTCCTTTTAAAAAATAATGGAAGTCTTTTATTCCAGTCTTATATACTATACAACAGGTTTGTGAAATTGCTCTAACATAGTGTTCAACTTTATTTATTTAAATATTATTTTCCTTTGTAAATTAACCATGCATTCTGTATTATATACTTTCTTTCATTGCTTGGATCCCCAAAGTATTCTTTAGAACTAATTGTACCAAATGTTGTTTATTTATGTATCATCTTCTATACTATTCTATCACACTAGGTAAACATTCCTGAAGGATGAGAACTGTGTCTTTAGAAGCTCATTTTAGAATGCTGGCAGCAAGTGGCACAATATTTTTACATAGAAGATGTTCAATATATTTGATGAATTGAGTTGAATTGGCCTTCTTTCCTGATAATTTCTCCTCATTATTACAAGGAGCTTGCTTCACCAGTGTTTTAATGTCTCATTTGCATTCATTCATCTTACTGACTCTTCTGATGTTATGCATGTGGGTATATATATTTTTTCTATCCTGATTCTCCAGATGTATACTATCCTTTTCCAGAATATTCTCTACCATTTTTGTAGTATGAACTATGTGATACTGTTACATGATACACAACTTATTACATTATTCACTATTAAAATGCTGTGTCTAAAAATATTGTCAGCAATGCTTCAATAAAAAATTTCTATGTTATATCAATTCAGAAAATACTGGACTGAATAAAATTGAAATTAACTTTTTACTAGAGAACTTCCCAGGTCCTTCAATGAATACAATGTTTAGTCTTTCAAATTTATTTAACTGAGGGAAAATAAAGTGAAATAAAGTGAATAAAAAGATAAGTTATATATAAATATATACCTAAATTTATATGTATAAATACATAAAGTATTACTTTAATTATATATTGATAGCATTAGAAAATTAGTACTTAGTAAATTAGTAAATTGATATTGGAGGATGTATTAGAAAACAAAACAAAACCAATATCCTTAACATATTTGTTTGAAGAACACGGATTCTTTTTTTTTTTTTTTAATGTTTACTTATTTTTGAGAGACAGAGAGAGACAGAGAACAAGTGGGGAATGAGCAGAGAAAAAGGGAGACACAGAATCTGAAGCAGGCTCCTGGCTCTGAGCTGTCAGCACAGAGCCTGATGCAGGGTTCGAACTCATGGACTGTGAGATCATGACCTGAGCCCAAGTGGGCGTTTAACCCACGGAGCCACCCAGGTGCCCCAGGAAAACACAGATTCTTAATTAAAAGACAAAAACACAGGGGTGTCTGGGTGGCTCAGTCAGTTAAGTGACTGACTTTGGTTCAGGTCATGATCTCACAGTTGTGGGTTCTAGCCCTGAGTCGGACTCTGTGCTGACAGCTTGGAACCTGGAGCTTGCTTCAGATTCTGTGTCTCCCTCTCTATATGCCCCTCCCCAACTTGTGCTTCTGCTCTCCCTCTCTCTCTCTCTCTTAAAAATAAATAAATATTAAAAGTTTTTTTTAAAAAACCATAAAAATCAGAAAATAAACAAAAGCTTCCCAGGGGATTCAGGGGCACAACATTACAGTAATAACCCCTGCAAAATTCATTCAATGGATATTTATGGGTAATTATTTTAAGACTCTAACCAAAAATTTTTCAGTGGTAATGAAAAATAAATTCATTTTTTGTCAATTCTTCCCAGTATCAATAAATTACACCTGCCAAACATAGATAATTCCACACCGTAGCATAAACCATCATAACAAATTGCATTAACCAGGACCAAAAATGGCATTGAATTAATCTTTTTTCCCTCATCTTCAGGACCAGAAATAATATATATTTTTAAGTTTTTATATGCCTAAACTTTTACACAATGTTAAATCGATATTGAACATTCAATAGATGCTTACTTGATTCTTACTCAAATGTAGTAAAAAAAAAACAACACAGAAGTAGAAAATTTAAATATTCTTTCTTTCTTTCTTTCTTTCTTTCTTTCTTTCTTTCTTTCTTTCTTGGATTCTGTGTCTCCCTCTCTATCTGCCCCTCCCCAACTTGTGCTTTGTCTCTCTCTTTTCTTTGAAACACCTAGGACTAGCACAGAAAAAAATAGATAGATAAATAAATAAATAAATAAATAAAACCTCCTGTAAAAAAAAAAATAACACTTAAAAAATAAATAAATAAAGGCCTGAGCAGGATTAATGCCTTAGCCCAAGGGAGCTACAGCAACTCTGATTGGTCCACATTATCCCCCTAGCTTATCCATCTACATTACCTCCTTCATGGGGAAATCCCCAGTTTTGCTGTAAGCCAAACAGCAAAACTGTTTGCTTGTTATTGCCTCTTGGCAAAGTTAGTTCACAATTAATTGGGAGTCAAATTAATTTCAACTGATGAAATTAATCAAAATGTTACAAATATTAGGCTCCCTGTTTGGGAACATTGTTAAAAATAAAGCTGAATCCTTAGAGAATCAGGAGCATTTGGCAGACAATTCCAAAACCTAAAGAATGCTCTAATGGTATACAAAGATGGTACAGTACTCAGCAAATTTGATCTCAAAAGAAGTGCTATTCTGAGCCCTCTTCCATCTTATTAAGAGTTTGACTAAAAGATTTTGGCTATAATTGTTGCCATATATTTCATTTTTGGAGTAAAAAAATGTGTACTGCAGCATGTCAACTAAAGCTTAGTAAGTACAATTTATAAGGGTTTTCAATTTAGGTTTTGAATGAATCCTAAATTAGAATTGGAATTTCCTAATTAGAATTAGAAATTCCTAATCAGATTTCCAAGTAATCCTACAAACCTTCTACAAAGACCAAACAGAATTAACCCAACCTAATTTACGTCAGAGTCTTGTAGAATCTGAAATGTACTGTTTTTTTTAATGTTTATTTATTTATTTTCAGAGAGAGAGAAAGAGACAGCATGAGCAGGAGAGGGGGAGAGAGAGAGGCAGAGAATTCCAAGTTCAGAGCCTGATTCAGGGCTTGATCTCATGAAGTATGAGATCATGACCTGAGCCCAAATCAAGAGTCAGATGCTCAAGCAACTGAGCCACCCTGGTGCCCCTCTGAAACCTACTTTTTCCCAGTCCTTCCATACAATGTTATAACAAAAATTGTATACATTTTTTACAAGATGAATAAGATGTAAAAATTCAAATAAAACCAATCCTTTCTATAGATGACATTAAACTGATCTTTGAAATTAATTCATTTCCCTCACTCTAAATCCATAGATAAAATGTGACAGCAACTTTTACATTTAACTCTATTATTCATGTTACTATGCATTTTTTATTGTATTCCTTAGATGTGTATAGTTCCCATATTGCTCTGAACAACTCAACATGATGCTTTGTTTAATGGATCAATTTGACTTTTTCTCCATATAGACAAATTAAATGATAGTCAACACAGTTTTTTTTTTAAATACGGAAGTTATAGAATTGATCAAAGAGTAAAAATAGTTTAAGTATTAATGCATGTGGATAAAGCTTCTTCAGTTTGTCTAAGTAGGCACTTTGTTCCACCAAGCGCTTTCTTCTGAGATTTTTCTCTTAATTCTAAACACATCTATATTTCCCCTCACTCGTGCCTGTTCTTCAATTACCTTTCATGCTGTGCCCTTAAGTAACAGGACTAAGCACACAACAACAAGAACAAAAATGATCATATTTGTTTAGAAATAGCCACAATTAATAGTACACAGATTATGTAGAGAGTCTACATAAATAAGAGATCCAATATAAAACATACTTATAAGGAGTAATCATTATGTTTTCTCCTCTGGATAAGGGTGGGAGTTAAATAATTGAACTAAGAATAATAAGCATCTTTATAAAGCATGAGGGAAACATGCATTCTGCCTCATTGCAGTGGAAGAAATGAGTCTGAAATGATTTTTTTTCTTTCATTAGAAAGTTATCTTCTCATTGGGTTGGACACATAATACCAAGCCCATAGATTCATTTGAAAAATCACAAACAAGGGGTGCCTGGGTGGCTCCCTTGGTTAAACGTCTAACTCTTGATTTCAGCTCAGGTCATAATCTCATGCTTTGTGAGTTTGAGTCCCACATCAGTCTCCATGCTGACTGTGCACAGCCTGGTTGGGATTCTCTCTCTCCTTCTCTCTCTGGCCCTCCCCTGCTCTTTCTCTCTTTCTCTCAAAATAAATAAGCTGAAAAAAACTCCACAAACAATAAAGTAGTCATGGCATTGAAAATATGAAATATATAAAATGTATGTGGTAATAGATTTGTCTGAAAGGAAGCTTGATGTGTTTGTTTTGACATCATGACTATCAGTGACCAAGAAATTACAAGGTCAGGAAAAAATACCTCACTTAAGTCAAGTCCTTCCTGAAATGAAATAAAAATTATTTGGCCTGTCTCCCATAATATAAACAATTTATGGATCTGAATTTTTTATCTGTTGAAATGGTAGAGTAAGTCATCATACACAATGTGCATTTTGAAGCTTAATAGAAGTATAGTAGAGTTTGCCTGATAGAAGCAAAATGAGGCCAAATGAAAGGATGATTCTAGACTGAAGAAAATAGTAGGGTAGAGTTAAGATGATGAAAATGATTGAGAAGAGCATGATTGATAGATTTTCCTATAGGTCTTTTCATTCTTCTAGAGCTTGATAATCAATTAGATTTCAAGATTCCTTTTAAAACTTCAAGTTCTTAAAGGAAAACAACAGCATATCTCTTTCAAGGCAGGGAATTACATATTTAATATCAGTTATGAAATATTACCATTCTATGTATTTCAAAAAGCCCAATAAATAGATGTTTGCTAATAACAGTAGATTGGGATGGTATAAGAATTTTAATTTTTAATTTTTCTAGTGGTATATATCATTCACCAACTAATTGGTGAATGTGCTAGGAAAACACCTTTATGAGCTCATAAAGAACAGTCCTAAAATATTTACTAAAAGTGGCAGATTCTAGAAGAAAGGAATTGTTAATGGTTGATAATACCCATGCTAGGGCAAGCAGAGGAGTTATAGACATAGCAGTCTAGTTCTTGTATCAAGGCATGTGGCTGATTTGCATGAGGCTATAAATTGGGAAGTAATTGAGACAGAGAAAGCATGTGACATCAAAGGTAAAACTGTGAATCAAAATATTGATTTGGCTAAAAGCTGGAAATATAAAATTTGAAGGTGAGGTTGCCAGAGTGATACACTTGTCTTTCCATCACTGTTGATCCTCTAAGGGAGAAAAGTCACAGTAAAGCAAAGCAGCCGAATTTCAAGCACAGAGAGGAGGAGCAGCCAGAGGCATGAATTATCCTTACACGGGACTGGAGAACCAGCCACTGAGTAATTGAGAATTGACTTCAGGTTGAATGTTGAATTTCCATCACGTGCCTGAGCTCTGTAGCCCTTAGGTAAAGATTTGATTTACATAGATTAGATCAATAAATAAAAGATAAATATAGGGGATAAATAAAAATCCATCTTCAGCAAATCACACTGTTTAGGTTTGTTTAGTTGAATTCTTTGTTGGAGACCAGCAGGCAAACTCTTCTGGCTTTCAAAATCAATTATCTAAGCTACTCTTCCTCCACAACACAAGGGGAAAATTAGCAAACAGTGCAAACAATTTGTTTGTGCACTTAGAAACTATACTTCAAACTCATTCAAAATATAGTTTTGGAAACAAGATACACTGTAACATCAGCAGGGTTATAATTTATTGAAGCATATCTTTTATCTATAAATTTTTTCAGGTTCAAATACTATAAAATCTTAGTTGGGATTTTTTTTTATTGCAAGTTTAAAATTGTGGGCTAAAAATAATTTGTTTCTTCTATAGCTATTTATTTAAAAGTTGTATTGCTAAAGTCAATTTTAAAAATTGCTCTCTTGTATCATCCTTATTTTAAAAATATTGTTGATTTATCTTAGGATCTGTATTTTATAATATATATAATGAAATTCATTATGATGAAAGATGAAGTTATTTCAACAGGCTCCAATATTATGAAGTCCACTGTGGAATCAATGATACATGATTAAAATATGTTCTGTATACATTTAAAATTAAACTAAATTAATAAAACTTAGAAATAAAATAATTCATGCTAAATGAAGTCTTTTAAATTCTGGTGTCTTTTAGAAGATTTTGTTGCTTCTTTAAATTGTGTCTTGGTGCATAAATGTTTTGAATGACTGACCTAAATAATTACATGCAGAATTTACCAGATTATTTTTTAATGATGTCTGTTGGAGTTAAAAGTGCAACTATATGAGGAAGATCACTGGATCTGAAATGTAAAATACATCAAATGTGTGATTCTGGAATTGGGAGTATTTTATATTCATCAGGACACCATATTTCAAGAGAAACAACTCTCTTCTGTTATCTATGCCTTAAATCTCAACTCTGCACATCCCCACTTGTAGGTCAATATTTCTAATGAAAAATGATACAACAATGCTGGCTAGTCTCACTTGAAATTCATAATCATGAATCTCTTATGAGCACTCAACACTGCCAGCAGCCCACATATATATTTGCCTGGTGAGCTTTCCTTTCCAGTCTCTGAGAAGGCGATTTCGTACCACCTGTTCCTTACCAAATCATTACTCAATCCCTGATGCATTCTTCATCTCATGATTTTGCCTCATATTTCACTATATATATAAAGAAATTAAGGAAAATCCTTATCTTCTCCCAATTAAATGAGCTAACAACTTACATCTGTACTAAATAATTATTCCTTTGTTCCTATTCTCTGTTCCAAGTTTCAATTTGCTTGATTTCCGAATTTCATCTCCTCTAGGATACTCAGTAGTTTGGTTAGGCAATTATATTGTTTATGTTCTATATCAGCAATGTTTCCCTATCTTCAGAGTCATTCCCATCAGCATACAGTCTATTTTATGTTTAGATCTCTCTTGACCACATAACTTACTTTGAAAATTCTTTCATCTCCGTAATTACTAGCAAAATATCCTGAACAAAAATCAAGTTGTGTACAGTCAATATCTCACAGAGCCTCTAATCTTCCTTCCCACTTTACCTTCTCTGATTCAAAGAAACTGTTCTTTGTCAGTCATCAGTGACATTCACATTGTAATATCCAATGCTCATTTTCAATTTGTACCTGATCCCACCTCTAAGCAGCAGACAGCATCACTATGGATGTCACTCTCTGTTTTCTTGAGGTATTTTTGGATTGTGCTTTTCATAACTACATACTACTCTGATTTTCTTCCTGTCTCACTAGTTCTCCTTCTCTTCCCCATTGTTTCCTCTTTGCATACAATCAAATTCTGAATGTTGACATGTCTCACGACTCTGCCCTAGAATTCCTTTTCATCTCTATATCATGTTCAGAAACAGAGAAGAAGGGCCTTGTTGCAAACACAACATGTTTGTTGTCTGTGTCTGGTATGAACTTCAGATCTCCTTAAGACTGGCTTCTTTTGCACATCAGATTCTAGCTCAGTCTCTTCTCTTTAGGGGTGATTAACAGACTACTCTGTTGAAGATACCTACGTATTTCCTCCAACATTACAGCTCTTTGCCATACCTATTTCTTTTACTCTCTCTTAGCACTTCTTTCTTTCTTTTTTTTTAAACATTTATTTATTTTTGAAAGACAGAGACAGAGCATGATCAGGGGAGGGGCAGAGAGAGAGAGGGAGACATAGAATCCGAAGCAGGCTCCAGGCTCTGAGCTGTCAACACAGAGCCCGACATGGCCCGAACTCACAAACTAAGAGATCATGACCTGAGCCAAAGTCGAAGGCTCAACTGACTGAGCCACCCAGGCACCCCTAGAACTTCTTTCTTTTTTAAATCTATGTTTATTTATCTAAATTCAACTTAGTTAACATACAGTGTAGTGTGGGTTTCAGAAGTAGAACCCAGTGATTCATCACTTACATATAACACCCAGTGCTCATCTCAACAAGTGCCCTCCTTAATGCCCATCATCCATTTAGCCCATCCCCCATCCGCCTTCACTCCAGCAACCTTCAGTTTGTTCCGTGTATTTAAGAATCTCTTACAGGTTTTCTCCTTCTCTATTTTTATCTTATTTTTCCTTCTCTTCCCCAATGTTCATATGTTGTGTTTCTTAAATTCTCTCAGAACTTATTTCTATTGAAATGATCTCACTTACTTATCTACTTTTTCTTCTTCTAAAATGTAAGCTTATCTATATGCATTATTTATGTTTAGAAAAATGACTGGTAAAACACCTGACATATAATAGGTGATCAATATATATTTGTTGAATAAATGATAATAGTTTGAAAATTCTAAAATATCAGTATTGTAACACGTTGAAAGTAACATTAAGTTTTGGGGCCCCTGGGTGGCTTAGTCGGTTGAGCGTCTGACTGGGCTCAGGTCAGGATCTCGCAGTTTGTGAGTTTGAGCCCCACATTGGGCAGTGTGCTAACTCAGAGCCTGGAGCCTGTTTCAGATTCTGCGTCTCCATCTCTGCCCTTTCCCCACTCATGCTCTCTCTCTGTCTCTCAAAAATGAATAAACGTTAAATAAAAAAAATTTTTTTAAGTAACATTAAGTTTTAATAAGTTATATGTTTCAGCTTAGGAAAATAAAAACTAATATTGATTAAATTCTTTAAAGAACTGTGAGGACCATGATTATAGTAAACACTCTCTTCTTCACTCTTTCTTGAAATAATAACAATTTGAGAGGTGTATTCCATGAACTTTACTTCAACTTAATTTACCTAAAGGTAAATATAGTGGATGCACATGTTACATTGCAGGTGAGGAAACTGACCTGTGACAGGTGAGATACTCCACACTTCCTAATGAAAAATTAGGATGGTTAACTTACTGAAAGGGTCTTGAAAACAAATTTGACATAAAGCAAGAATTGTTACAGGTTTTGAAAAGCAGAACATTACAAAAAATACTGAGAATGATACATTAAGGAAAAGTTGACTAATAAATTGGAAGGAAACCTGAGGAAAGTCTGTGCACAGGATGGGTACAGATAGGTTGGTAAATAGTACCTAGGAACTTGAGATTGGGCAGTTATTTAGGCCATAGAAAGGCAGGTCAAATTTAAAATGGACATAGAATTTTTAGACCTACTGATAAATTAGATGTGGAAGAGGATGGGCTTAGGAGGGTAAAGGGTTTTAGTTTTCAGCTTGGGCAAATAGAGAAGAATCATAGCAGCAGCAGTGAGAAGGGAAAAGGGTGACATCCAGAAATAATGATAAGTTATGGGAAATAGGATAGATTCAGTTTTCAATGTCAATGTTAAGATTTAACAATATATCAAAATTAAACTAACATCATGTCTGAGACAGAATATAAACAGTGGTGATATAAATAAAGGAGGATGAACCCTTTCTTCCTTTCCGTAACCTCCAGGCAAATTCAAACTCTGGTTGTATATCACCCTTATCTTCCTTTTAAACCACATTGTGTGTTTTTTTTTAATTATAAGACAGTGGATATGTGCTAAGGCACTCTAAAAATTTGCCTAACTCCCTTAAAACACCACTCTCCCCATAATTACATTACAGCGAGCTAGAGTACAGTAATGTGGTTGTGGCTGGGTCCTTTCTCATCATAAACAGCGTTATAGGTTTCAGGCCTATTCCACTCTAATCAGCTTTGTTTTCCTTGTTTTCCTTTAAGAGAGTATTTTATTCAAACTCAGTAATCACTACCCCTTCACCCCTTCTTGCACCAAAAATGGAAGCATTACCTAAATTAGTGTTTCATAGGTATGGGTATCAAGTCACCATTAAAACACACACACACACACACACACACACACACACACAAAGATACTCTTGCTCTAAATGCTCTAAATATCTTGTTTTAAATGTGTAGGATTTTGACTTACAAGGGTTTTTGTTTTAAAATTTTAAATAGTTACTAAATCCATCTCCACCCATGTGTGGACACACACACACACACACACACACACAGTATGTGTGTGTGTGTGTGTGTGTGTGTGTACATATATATATATATATATATATATATCTCATGGAGAAATTTTTTATCATAGAGCTTCAAAATGACTGTCTTTAAAAGGATTGAGGAATTTAAGTGTTACACTGAAGAATATATTTACCCTACAGATTCTGCTGGAAATTCAGTATACAGAGCACATACTGTGCTTAGTTGGAATCATACTTGAAAATCTCTCAGGAAACCATGTTTGATACCAACACAGACAGTTTTCTTTTTTTTTTTTTTTCCTCTTACTGGTCTGTCTAATCACTATTACTTTATTTAGCAATGCCATGTGATAGTTGTCTTATATTTAGGTATTTATCTAAAATCCATTTCAAATTATTCAACATTTCATGCATAATAAATATCAACGTTTTACAACTATTATAATAAACACCCAACTGCACAGATGGTTTCTCTACATGTGCCACACTGTACCCTGTGATTCATGGGTTACATGTCCTGGAAGAACGAACTTTTTATAAACACTGGATTAACACCATAATTACCCTTAATGTGAAGAAATGCTGATATTAAGAAAGTGAAAGGCAACTATCACAACTGATAAAATAGAACCAGAGATCCCAGAGATTACACGGGGTGGGGGGGAGGGGGGCATAAATTCATCAAATGAAGAGTCACATAGAATCAATGACACTGTATATATTATTCTGTTTCTCTTTCTCTTTTCCAAGTGTATGGAGCTGAATTCACATTATTTACATGCTTATAATTGTGCTGTCTTGTTTCTCCAAAATCCTTCTGTGGGTATTACAACAATATATTTCAATCTATTTCGTAAAAACCAATCACAGATTAGGGGATAAAACAGGTGAAGAGTGAAAAAGACTGCTTAGAGCTCTAATGGAATATTAGAGCCAGTGATAGAAGTACAACTGCTGATTCATGGAAGTTGTAAATTCCTCAGATTCAGGAGACAACGTGGGTGTTTACTTCCTGTAATACATGACATGTCATGCACAGGAAGAGAAAGATAGTTAGTTTGTATTCTAAAGAGAGGGCAGTTATGGGGCCACCATACAACTCCTGCCTTCCCTACTGATTCATGATATTTGGAATATCCATTCCATATTGACCTGTTAATCCTATGGTGCTCTTTATGCTGACAAATGAATATTGCTGGATTTCTGACCTCAAGTAGTTTTCAGTCTACTCAGGGAACATAATGTGTAGATAATAATAATAATAATAATAATTAATAATAATAATGTCACCTAACAAAAATTGCTTGGAGGACAGGGAGTTAGGGATTACTTGCTTAACTGAGGTGTCTCTAGTTGTGACACCTGACACTTGAAAATCCAAGAGAGAGAATAGCAAGGATGAGCTAAAATTAGTGTTAAAGAATCACTCTACTCATTTGATAGTTGATATTTCCCCTGCTATGAGATTCTTCTAAAAAAGCAATATCTTTTTTTTTTTATAAAACAAAAGTTTTTGTGTATGAAAAGGCAGGCAGGTTGGACAGAGACTAGAACCTCACAGGAAATACCAAAACTAAAAGAGGGCTCAGTTACTTTCTGTTTAAATAGATAAATAAAAATTGTTGGATTTATTTATTTTCTTTTTGTTTTGTTTTTTTGTTTGTTTTTCATATGGTAATATTGAAGAAAAGAAAAAGTAGAGGGGCAGTCAGTGGAGAAATATGAAAAGACTAGAGACCAAATTTTGTCTTCTAAAAGCTAGGATATGAAAAATTCCATTTGAAGTTATTTGTATTGCTGTAAGTTTCAAAACTGACAGTGTCCTACATGCACAAAAACCATAAGCAAACTCTAATTTGTGTAAAAAATAGAAGGTCCTAGGATACAAGCAGCAGCTGCAAGATAATGAGATCTCCATAAACTTAAACAATCAAAGCAGACACTCGGAGCCAGAGGTGACAGGAGAACGTAAATCTGAGAATTTAACTTGCATTTTCCACGGTGTATGATGTTGGATTTGAGTTTAAATTCTCTAGATTTCAGGGGATAGGGTGACCCTAACTTGCATCTGACATTGTTACTTTCCTCTTGACCTTTAAAAAGATATTTAGGGCAACACCTACACCCCAGTGAAATGAAAATGATAATGTAAGTGATCACAACATTTGCCTTGACATCATTGTTCCTCTAGCTACTTTTTCTTGAATTTCACTTCAAATCTTGGAAGCACTAGCACACAATGATTGCATTTACCTAATTACTACCTACCTGTGTGTAAGTCCCAGTCTACTGGTAGTAATATCTAAGGCTGGAAATGCCCAAGGCACTTGCCTGGCCAGTATTACTCTTAGCAAACCACCACAGACATTTCCCTCAGACCTTGGGCTCTTTCTCTATTAGGATTCAAGGGTGGACCGTCTAGGGTTCTGGGTTCACTCTTTATTGTCTAATTTATAGCATAAGAGTGGATCTTCTGCCTTTTTTTTCTTCTTCTGCTCATTTTTAATCAGATTATTTGTTTTTTTGTGCTATGAGTTGTATAAGTTCCTTATATACTTTGGATATTAACCCCTTATATCATATATCCTTTGCAAATTCAGTAGGTTGTCTTTTTCTTTGCCATGAAAAAGCTTTATTATTTTTATGAAGTTTATTTGCTTATTTTTATGACGTTTATTTGCTCTTGCTTCAGGAGACAAGTCTAGAAAACTTCTGCTAAGGCCAATGTTAGAGAAATTACTGCCTTTGTTCTCTTCTAAGATATTTATGCATTCAGGTCTCACATTTAGGTTTTTAATCCATTTTGAACTTATTTTTGTGTTTGGTTTTAGATTGCCAACAGACACACGAAAAGATGTTCAACATCACTAATCATCAGGGAAATACAAATCAAACCACAATGAGATGTCACCTTACACATGTTAAAATGGCTAAAATTGAAACAACAAGAAATAATTAGTATTGGTGAGGATGTGGAGAAAAA
The DNA here is from genome assembly GCF_022079265.1 of Lynx rufus. Classification (NCBI taxonomy): domain Eukaryota; kingdom Metazoa; phylum Chordata; class Mammalia; order Carnivora; family Felidae; genus Lynx; species Lynx rufus. Next base: position 107,707,500 of record NW_025814867.1, on the reverse strand, counting down.
GGAAAGTTTGTACAATACTACAGGAATGTAAATTGGTACAGCCACTGTGGAAAACAATGTGGAGATTCCTTAATAAGTGAAAATAGAAATATCATATGATCCAATAATTCCCCAATTGGGTATTAACCCAAAGAAAACAAAAATGCTAATTTGAAAAGATATATGCACTCCTATGTTTATTGCAGCATTATTTCCAGTAACCAAGATATAGAAACAACCTAAATATCCATCAATAGATGAACAGATAAGGAAAATATGGCATAATATAATATAATAAAATATAAATACTATCCAGTATGTGTGTGTGTGTGTGTATATAGATAGATAGATAGATACAGATAGAGATAGAGAGAGAGTGCGCGCATAGATAGAATATATATATTATTCTATAGATAGAATATATATATTATTCTATCTATGCGTGCTCTCTCTCGCTCTCTCTCTATGTGTGTGTGCGTGTGTGTGTGTGTGTGTATATATATATATATATATATATCTTTCTCTATGTGTGTGTGTGTATATGTCTGTGTGTGTGTATATATATATATATGTGTATATATATATATACACATATACATATATATGTGTATATATATGTGTGTGTATATATATATATATACACATATACATATATATGTGTATATACACACACACACACACATATATATATATATATATATATACATACTATGCATACTATGCAGCCAATAAAAGGATGAGATTGTGCCATTTGAGACAACATGGATGCACCTAGAGGGTATTATGCTAAGTGAAATAAGTTAGACTGAGAAACACAAATACCAATGGAATTGAAGAAGAAGAAGAAGAAGAGGAGGAGAAGAAGAAGAAGAGAAGGAGGAGGAGGAGGAGGAATAAGAAGGAGAAGAAAAGAAGGAGCCTGAAGGGGAAGGTGGAGAGGGAGAAGGAGAAGGAGAAACAAATGAATAAACAAACAAAAAGCAGAATTAGACACATAAATGCAGAGAACAAACTGATGATTGCCAGAAGGAAGATGGGTGAGAAGTTGGGCAAAATGGGTGAAGGGGATAAAGTGATAGAGGCTTCTAGTTATGGAATGAACAAGTCACAGGAATAAAACCCAGCAAAAGAACATAGTGAGCAATGTTGTAATAGTGATGTAATGAGACAGATGGTAGGTACACTTGTGGCAAGCATGGCATAATGTACAAACTTCTCAATTCACTAAGTTGTGTAACTAAAACGAATTTAACACTGTGTGTCAACGATGCTCAAAAAAAAAGAAGAAAAAGAAAACCTTTGCAGAATAAACAAATATAATAATAATAATAACAATAATAAAGCATAAGAGCAGGAATTAGAGTGGAGAAAGGGAGTTGCTGGTTACTCAAGAGGTCAGTAATCTTGGTTACTCAGGGCTTTCAAAACAGGGACTTCTTAGGTGGGGGCGGCCTAATTCCTGATGTACTTGTTTTGCTGGTAGCTATGTCATAGCAAGTAATATGTTTTTTCAAGATCGATATATTTTGAAATGCATGCCTGGACAATCAAAAGCTTAATGTCAGGTACTTAATATTACATTGTCATAATCCTTAATTTCTCTTATATTGTTTTAACTGCTCTCACAGTAAACAATGTTGTGCTAATAATCAAATATAACATCCTAGAGTAGACCTCACTTTCCATGGTTCCCAAATGCTGCTGAATACCTTCTGGATACTCATGTCTCCTGGAGTGCCTTATCTTACAACATTTGAAAAATTGACTAACGGGGCCACAAATTAGATCATGAGTAAATCATGTGAAATGGAAATTCTATGAAACAAGCTTCATGTAATCATTCTGTCACATCAGAGATCAAATTGAAATAATTGCTAATAAAGTCTGATCTTCCATAAACCTTCATTACTGATGTTTTCATTTTAATATCATTTAATCACCATTTGCTAAAATCCTCATGATTTTCTCTGATTAAACATCAAATCTACAGGCAAATATACATATGAAAAAATGTAGTCCTTCAAGAAATGATTATTTTCTTATCTCATTCATTATATTTTAATTCTGCACTTTATATACTGAGTCCAAAGAAAACAGAATTTCAAGGATAAAGTTCTATGAAACACAAAACACTTGTATCTATCATTGTTTTTAATTACACACTTATTTCTCAATAGCATTTTGAAAAAGACTTTCTCCTTAGGCAATTGAAATCCTTCCAATCTGTCATTGGTTACAGGTGATTCAAATACAAGTAATAAAAGAATAAATGTGGTATATGTTTTTTACTTTAGGATGAGACTAGGAATAATAATTACAATAAAAATAAATCAACAACCTAAAATATTATACTAGTTATTTGCCCTACATATTACAATCCAAGTTCACCTGGTTTTTCAATCATTTTATTCTAGCTATATCTTTCCAGTTTAGTATTCACACATATAAATTGTGAAATACTGATTATTAATATATTCATAAAAGGAATCTTTGGTTACTCTGTTTTAAGCTAGGGACATGTTCTTGAGAACTGTACCATTTATGTTAAAGGTCTGTCTGCATTTCCATTACGTCCTCTTATTTTTTAGTACTTCATAATTTGGATTATAAAAAATACACTTCAGCCAGAAGCTGAGCAAAAATGACTTTAGTTTTAAGAACACATTTATTTCAAAAAATAAAATTCAAAAGCCAAAAATTTTTATGTTGTTAATCAAGTGGACAATTGGATTATGTAATTACAAAAGACATGCTTTTTACCCTTATATTACCAACCTACCTCCATATGAAGCACAAATGGAAGTGTCATTTATTGCAGACAACGGCACAAAAGACCACTTTTGATTTTCTGTCCTTTCAGTGGTTTGTGACCCTGGGCAAACCACAAAAAGATTCAGCTTTCCAAGTAAAGAAAAGTAACTAGTGCCTCCCTTCCTAGCATGACTTATAACAATAAACGAGTGCAAGGATACAAAGCTACAAAAGATAGGCAGTCACTCATCTTAGGAGCATGTCACTAGACTTTCCACTTTATACATCTCCTTTAGTGCTATTCTTAAAGACAATATCTTTTGAAATACAGAAACACTGAGGTGTCCTATATACTCCTGTTTCCATTACTAACTTTTCAGCCTCTCTGGAAGCTACACTGATCCTCCAATGTCTGTAACAACGTCAGTCTTCAAGCAATGATTTTCTAAATGATTAGCAAAATACTTTATGTATTATTTCATAAATATTTGAATGTACTCCCAACTTAGACTGAAATCTGTGAGATGAAGTGGTTCACCTTGGGAAAGATCCTCTTCCTCTATATCCATTCAGTTACTATTTCTAGGCCATCAGTCCAATATTTCTTTTAATTGGCAAATATTTATTGAGACTTACTAGATGTTTAGAGCCATGAAATCATTAAAGAGGATAGAAAGATATTTAAGAAGGTCCCTATGACTTAATATCTTGGTTGGTAAAATAAGATTTAAATACATAAAGCCATTATATGACAGTGTAAATAACTTCTGTGCTATCATAGACATGATAAGACCTGAGTGGGGTTCATAAACAAATAAAATCTGCATAAAGGGTAAGGAAGAGGAGAGCATTCTAAACATTTAAATAGCAAGGTTTGTGTGGGGTACAATGAGGGCAATAGAAGAAGCAGCAGACTGGAACCAATACTGGGAGAACAGGCAGAAGTTGATGACAAGACCTGAGCTCTGGTCACATATGTGCTTTAAATTTTTCCTATATTAAAAAAAATAATAAAATAAATAAAAATTAAAAAAATAGGGAGGAGCCAAGACAGTGGAACAGCATGGAAGTTTTTTGTGTGTACCGCGTCCATGAAATACAGCCAGACCAACACTAAACCATCCTGCACACCTAGAAAACTGATTGGAGGATTAACACTACAATCTGCACAACCTGAACCACAGAACTCAGTGGGTATGCAGGGCAGAGAGGTAGACTTGGGGAGCAAGAAGCTGTTGCAGGCAGGGAGGTGCTTTTGCGGGCAGAGAGAGGATGGAGACGGGTGGGGGAGAATATGGGAAAAGACCCATCCCCAAAAGCAGCTGGAGAGAAAGTAGAAAATTGGAAACAGCCACAGGGACTAAACTAAAAAGGGATAAAGGAGAAAGGAGAAAGGACAGGGTTTAAATTCCATTAAGAGTGTAAACAAGGGGAGCACAAAGTCTGCAACTCCACAGCTTGATACCTGGTGGTGTTCTGGTGGGAAGGGTGAATCCCCAGGAGCAGAGTGGGGTCTGGGAGGTTCTCGCGCCACATGGGGAAAAGCAGTTCCACTGCTTGGTAGAGACTGTTGAAGTCACCTGTTCCCAGCAGACCCCAGAGAACATTTGCTGGTGCTGGAACAAGATCGTTAAGGGTGAACCCTGGTGCCAGATGTGTGTTATGATTTTCCATTATCCCTGAAAAGCTACTGCTACATTATCTCACAAACTTTTTCTGGGGTGGGCTGGCACCTGGCCACAGTCTCAGGGCACTGGCAGCAGCAGGGTCCAGAAAGCTTTCCTGGGTGCAGCCGGCATTTGACCATTGCTCATTCAGCCATTGCTCATTTGGCCATTGCTCAGTGAGACCCTCCCCCAAAGGGGTGGAATGGATCAAAGCTGCAGTCCTTCAGAAATAAGGGGCCAGGGAAAACAGCCGCATCTGAGACAAAACTTGGGAGAGACGTGCTGCCTGGGGCTTGGTTACAGACAGTGAAAAACTGGGGAGTGGACAAAAGCTGAAGACAGAGGATGGGTGCATGATTGCTGATCCAGGAGAACAGAGTTCTGATACTAGAGACTGGGTACCTGGGTGATGCCATTTTCACCGCTCCCTCACCCACGCATAGGCACCTACAAGCACCACAACACTCCACCTCAGTAGGCTAGCAGCGCCATCTGGTGGAGAACGGAGCCTTTGCACTGAGCCCCGCCCAACTGGGCCAACCTCAATCTTCAAGAAAACAAGTCTCACTGCCTACTTATAGACTATAAAGCACTTCATAGTCTGACTTCTAGGGGAAAATGAAATAATTTCAGTCCTATTTCAATCTGTTAGCAGGTCCATCTATTCAATTTTCTTTCTTTTTTTTCTCTTTTTCACTTCTTTTTCTTGAATACAGAAAGAGAAAAAAATTCATTTTTCTTTTCAACTTTTATTAAAAATATTTTCTTTAATCTTTTACTATATTTTTTTACTTTTGTGTATTTTTTTTCAAATTCTATTTTACTTAAATCATTTTATTTTAGTAGTCTACTTCAGTGTATTCACTTTTTCAAATTTTCAAACGATTTTCTTTTTTCTTTTTCTTTTTTCTCTTTTTCGTTTCTTTTCTTTTTCTTGGATGCAGAAATAGAAAAACTTCATTTTTACTTTCAATTTCTATTAAAAATATTTTCTTTAATTTTTTTTACTATATTTTTTCGTTTACGTAATTTTTTCAAATTCTATTTTACTTCCATCACGTTATTTTAGTCTACTACAGGGTATTCACTTTTTCAAATTTTCCAACGATTTCCTTTTTTTTCCTCTTTTTTCTCTTTTCACTTTCTTTTATTTTTCTTAAATACAGAGAGAGAAAAAATTCATTTTTATTTTTAATTTTTATTAAATATTTTTCTTTAATTTTTTCTACTATATTCTTTATTTTGTCTAAATTTTTTCAAATTCTATTTTACTCCCATCATCTCATTTTAGTTGACTTCAATGTATTCATTTTTTCAAATTCTCAAAGGATTCCCTCCCCCCCGACACTTTTTTTTCTCTAATTTGTCAAACCACTTTCAACACCCAGACCAAAAACATACCTAGGACCTCTTTTTTTTCTCTAATCTGTTAAACCACTTTCAACACCCAGACCAAAACATACCTAGGATCTACCATGATTTATTCGAGTTTTTTGAGTGTGTGGGTTTTTAATTTTTTAATTTTAATGTTTTTAACTTTAATTTTTTTGTTTTTTTAATTTTTCTACCTCCTTAATTCCTTTTCTCCCTTAAAAACGACAAAACGAAGGAATTCACCCCAAAATAAAGAGCACGGATAAACAGCAGCCAGGGATTTAATCAACAGAGATACAAGCGACATGTATGAACCAGATGTGTGAACCAGAATTTAGAATCATGATAATAATAATACTAGCTGGAGTCAAAAATAGATTAGAATCCCTTTCTGCAGAGATAAAAGAAGTAAAAACAACTCAGAATGAAATAAATGTTATAAATGAGCTGCAATCATGGATGGATGGATGCTTGGCGGGAAGGATGGATGAGGCAGAACAGAGAATCAGCAATATAGAGGACAAACTTATAGAGAATAATGAAGCACAAAAAAAGAGGGAGATTAAAGCAAAAGAGCACAATTAAAGAATTAGAGAAATCAGTGACTCATTAAAAAGGAACAATCAGAATCATAGGAGTCTCAGGAGAGGAAGAGAGAGAAATAGGGGTAGAAGGGTTGTGTGAGCAAATCACAGCAGAAAACTTTCATAACCTGGGGAAAGACACAGACATCAAAATCCAGGAAGCACAGAGTACCCCCATTAGATTCAACAAAAAACAACCATCAACAAGGCATATCATAATCAAATTTACAAAATACTCAGGCAAGAAGAAAATCATGAAAGCAGCAAGGGAAAAAAAAGTCCCTAACCTACAAGGGAAGACCGATCAGGTTTGCAGCAGACCTATCCACAGAAACTTGGCAGGCCAGAAAGGAGTGGCAGGATATATTCAATGTGCTGAATCAGAAAAATATGCAGCCAAGAATTCTTTATCCAGCAAGGCTGCCATTCAAAATAGAAGGCGAGATAAAAAGTTTCCCACACAAACAAAAATTAAAGGAGTTTGTGACCACTAAACCAGCACTACAAGAAATTTTAAGGGGACTCTCTGAGGTGAGAAAAGATGAATATATATATATATATATATATATATATATATATATATATCAAAAGCAACAAATATATATATATATATGAATATATACATATATATTCATAAACAACAAAGATTTGAAAGGACCAGAGAACACCACTAGAAACTCCAACTCTACAAGCATCATAATGGCACATAATTCATATCTTCCAGTACTCACTCTACACGTCAATGGACTCAATGCTCCAATCAAAAGACATAGGGTAAAAGAACGGATGAGAAAACAAGATCCATCTATATGTTGTTTACAAGAGACACACTTTAGACCTAAAGACACCTTCAGATTGAAAATAAGGGGATGGAGAACCATCTATCATGTTAATGGTCAACAAAAGAAAGCCAGAATAGCCATACTTATATCAGACAATCTAGACTTTAAAATAAAGACTGTATCAAGAGATGCAGAAGGGCATTATATCATAATCAAGGGGTCTATCCACCAAGAAGACCTAACAATTGTAAACATTTATGCTCCAAATGTGATAGCACACAAATATATAAATCAATTAATCACAAACATAAAGAAACTCATTGATAGTAATTCCATAATAGTAGGAGACTTCAACACCCCACTCACAGCAATGGACAGGTAATCTAATAAAAAAATAAACAAGGAAACAATGGCTTTGAATGACACACTGGACCAGATGGACTTCACAGATATATTCAGAACATTTCATCCTAAAGCAGCAAAATATACATTGTTCTCCAGTGCACATGGAACATTCTCCAGAATAGACCATATACCGGGACAAAACTCAGCCCTAAGTAAGTACAAAAAGATCAAGATCATACCGTGCATATTTTCAGACCACAACACTATGAAACTCGAAAACAACAACAAGAAAAAATTTGGAAAGGTAACAAATACTTGGAGACTGAAGAACATCCTACTAAAGAATGAATGGGCTAACCAAGCAGTTAGAGAGGAAATTAAAAAGTATATGGAAGCCAATGAAAATTATAACACCACAACCCAAAAACTCTGGGAGGCAGTAAAGGCGATCATAAGAGGAAAGTATATAGCAATCCAGGTCTTCCTAAAGAAGGCAGATCTCAGATACACAACCTAACCTTACACCTTAAGGAGCTGGAAAAAGAACAGCAAATAAAACCCCAAACCAGCAGAAAACAGGAAATAATAATTAGAGCAGAAATTAATGCTATGGATACCCAAAAACAAACAAACAAACAAACAAAAAACCAGTAGAACATATCAATGAAACCAGAAGCTGGTTTTTTGAAAGAATTAACAAACTTGATAAACCACTAGCCAGTTTGATCAAAAAGAAAAAGGAAAGGGCCCAAATAAATAAAATCAAGAATGAAAGAGGAGAGATCACCACCAACACGGCAGAAATAAAAAACAATAATTAGAGAATATTATGTGCAATGATATGCCAATTTTATGGCAATCTGGAAGAAATGGACAAATTCCTAGAAACATATACACTACCAAAACTGAAACAGGAAGAAATAGGAAATTTGAACAGACCCATAACCAGTAAGGAAATCGAAGTAGTAATCAAAACTCTCCCAAAAAACAAGAGTCCAGGGCCAGATGGCTTTCCAGGGGAATTCTATCAAACATTTAAGGAAGAGCTAACACCTAATCTCTTGAAGCTGTTCCAAAAATAGAAATGGAAGGAAAACTTCCAAACTTTTTCTATGAAGTCAGCATTACCTTGATTCCAAAATCAGACAGAGACCCCACTAAAAAGGAGAACTATAGAACAATTTCCCTGATGAACACGGATGCAAAATACTCAACAAGATATTAGCCAACCGGATCCAACAATACATTAAAAGAAATTATTTACCACAACCAAGTGGAATTTATACCTCGGATGCAGGGCTGGTTCAATATCTGCAAAACAATTAATGTGATTCATCACATCAATAAAAGGACAAGAACCATATGATCCTCTCAATAGATGCAGAGAAAGCATTTGACAAGATACAGCATCCTTTCTCGATAAAAACCCTCAAGAAGGTAGGGACGAAGGAGCATACCTCGAGATCATAAAATCAATACAGGAATGACCCAATGCTAATATCATCCTCAATGGGGAAAAACTGAGAGCTTTCCCCTCAAGGTCAGGAACAAGGCAGGGATGTCCACTGTCGCCACTGTTATTGAACACAGTATTGGAGGACATAGCCTCTGCAATCAGACAACACAAAGAAATAAAAGGCATCCAAATCAGCCAGGAGGAGGTCAAACTTTCACTCTTTGCAGATGACATGATACTCTACATGGAAAACCCAAAACATTCCACCAAAAAAACTGCTAGAACTGATCCATGAAGTCAGCAAAGTTGCAGGATATAAAATCAATGCACAGAAATTGGTTGCATTCGTATACACTAATAATGAAGCAACAGAAAGGGAAATCAAGGAATTCATCCCATTTACAGTTGCACCAAAAACAATAAAATACCTAGGAATAAGTCTAACCAAAAAGGTGAAAAATCTATACACTGAAAACTACAGAAATCTTATAAAAGAAATTGAAGAAGACACACAAAACAAATGGAAAGATATTCCATGCTCCTTGAAAGGAAGAACAAATATTGTTCAAGTGTCGATACTCCCCAAAGCAATCTACGTATTCAATGCAATCCCTATCAAAATAACACCAGCATTCTTCACAGAGCTAGAACAAACAATCCTAAAATTTGTATTTTGGAACCACAAAGACCCCAAGTAGCCAAAGACATCTTGAAAAAGAAACCAAAGTAGGAGGCATCACAATCCAGGACTTCAAGCTGTATTACAAAGCTCTAATCATCAAGACAGTGTGGTACTGGCACAAAACAGACACTTAGATCAATGGAACAGAACAGAGAACCCAGAAATGGATCCACAAAAGTATGGCCAACTAATCTTTGACAAAGCAGGAAAGAATTTCCAATGGAATAAAGACAGTCTCTTTAGAAAGTGGTGTTGGGAAAACGAGAGCAACATGCAGAAAAATGAACCTACACTACTTTCTTACACCATACACAAAATAAACTCAAAATGGATGAAAGATCTCAATGTAAGAAAGGAAGCCATCAAAATCCTTGAGGAGAAAGCACGCAAAACCTCTTTGACCTTGGCCTCAGCAACTTCTTACTCAACACGTCTCTGGAGGCAAGGGAAACAAAAGCAAAAATGAACTACTGAGACCTCTTCAAAATAAAAAGCTTCTGCACAGTGAAGGAAACAATCAGCAAAACTAACAGGCAACTGACAGAATGGGAGAAGATACTTGCAAATGACATAACAGATAAAGGATTAGTACCCAAAATTTATAAATAACTTACCAAACTCAACACCCAAAAAACAAATAACACAGTGATGAAATGGGCAGAAGACATGAATAGACACTTTTCCAAAGAAGACATCCAGATGGACAACTAACCCATGAAAAAATGCTCCACATCACTCATCATCAGGGAAATACAAATCAAAACCACAATGAGATAACACCTTACACTTGTCAGAATGGCTAACATTAACAACTCAGGCAACAACAGATGTTGGCAAGGATGCGGAGAAAGAGGATCTCTTTTGCATTGTTGGTGGGAATGTGAGCTGATGCAGCCACTCTTGAAAACAGTAGGGAGGTTCCTCAAAAAACTAAAAATAGAACTCCCCTACGACCCAGAAATTGCACTACTAGGCATTTATCCAAGGGATACAGGTATGCTGTTTTGAAGGGACACATGCACCCCCATGTTTATAGCAGCACTATCAACAATAGCCAAGCTATAGAAAGAGCCCAAATGTCACCGATGGATGAATGGATAAAGAAGTGGTGTATATATATATATACAATGGAGTATTACTCGGCAATCAAAAAGAATGAAATCTTGCCATTTGCAACTACGTAGATGGAATTGGAGGGTATTATGCTAAGTGAAATTAGTCAGAGAAAGACAAAAATCATATGACTTCACTCATATGAGGACTTTAAGATACAAAATAGATGAACATAAGGGAAGGGAGACAAAAATAATATAAAAGCAGGGAAGGGGGGCGCCTGGGTGGCTCAGTCAGTTAGGCGTCTGACTTCAGCTCAGGTCATGATCTCACAGTCTGTGAGTTCGAGCCCTGTGTCAGGCTCTGTGCTGACAGCTCAGAGCCTGGAGCCTGCTTCAGATTCTGTGTCTCCCTCTCTCTCTGCTCCTCCCCTCCCCTGCTCATATTCTGTCTCTCTCTCTGTCTCAAAAATAAATTAAAAAAATTTAAAAAATACAGGGAAGGGGACAAAACATAAGAGACTCATAAATATGGAGAACAAACTGAGGGTTACAGGAGGGGTTGTGTGTGGGGGAAATGGGCCAAATGGGTAAGGGGCACTAAGGAATCTACTCCTGAAATCATTGTTGCACTATATGCTACCTAATTTGGATGTAAATTAAAAAAAATTAAAATTAAATTAAAAATAAACATAAATAAAAAATTAAAAATAAATGTTCCCTATATTTTAAACACTGCACTGCCTCAGACTTTCTGATGATAATCCTATATTCCTTTTAATAAAGTTTGCTATGTATTAGAAATTTTATCACATAACCCTTCAGTCCCATTATATCTTTGTTTAAGCTACTCCAAGCATAATTCCTTCCTTAAAAATTAGATGACCTGGCAGGCTCTCAATGGAAATGGACCAAACTGATCTCAGCCTTAATACCTCTCATGATGTTTCCTCCTCTTGCTTCTCCTACATAAAGAATTACATCACCATTCCCCATATCACCCAAGCCAAAAATCAAGAAGTTTGTTAATATAGGCTGTTATCTATGTTTATTCAAATTTTAATCATTTTACAGGCCTTCCTCATTCTATTTGCTAAATAATTTCAGATTATCCCTGTTTTTATTTGTCTGCTTATTTATTTAATCTGTTTCTAACTTTTTTTTTTCTGGTTCTCATCAGTTATTACTAGGATTCTGTTTAAAATTAGTCAACTACAACATTTTATTTTTACAATAAAACAAATCTTCAGCATTGTATATAAATCCTTCAAGATCCCTTCCCAGTCCTCTTTTCTAGATTATTCTCCCATAGCTTTCTCTCTCCTTAATTGCTCTGGACCAGCTATTCAGAATTAATTACATGTTCCATAACGAGCTATGCTCTTTACAGATCTGTGGATCTGCCCATGCCAGAGTTACATCTTACAACATAATTCACAATTCCCCTCCCTTCTTCAATTTGAACCAACTCTGGTCTGTCAGGATTCTGCTTAAATAAATACCTACTCAAAACCTTTTGTGAACCTGAGTTGGGATTCTCTATTTATTTATCAGATTATATGGGAGCCCTTATCGAGGCACTTTCAACCTGTGCCAAATTAAAATAATCAAGTGAGTTGTTTGTATCACCTATATTCTACAAGCTTCAAGTCAAGGGCTCACCTTAGCCTTCTTCTGGCAGAGGCATGAGGCATGTCTGGTATACAGTAAGTGTTCAAGATTTGTTTCATACATAAGAAACCTTACTGAGTTTCCTTGACATTTCCATAAGGAAAAAAGGAGGGATGTGGTAGGGAGTGGGTACTCAACCAGGATGAGAAAGAAAACCTCTGATTAACAGGCCATAATTCCATGTTATTGAACAAGCCACTTTATGGAAGATAACAGAAAGTCTCCAAAAATTAGAAACTGTATATGCTAATCCTATGAAAGTCTGCTTAAGAAGAGTATTTGTGTGTACGTCAGAGGAGTTCAAGCAAAAGTTTGCTAATTGCTTATGTTTTAAACATAATTCATGCTTCAGGCAATACTTCAATTTTATTTTTGAACTTGAATTTTCTTCGAATTTTACATCCCAATCAAATTCAAGAAATATTCTTGAGCTCTATCATATGTCAGGCATCATGTTATTCTATGAAATGTCCAACATACCTTTGAGGTTGTCAGGTTCCAGACTCAATATTTTAGTTGCTGAGTTGGAAGGTCAAATGAAGTTTAAGGGAAAGAACATCAAGGAACAGATCTTAAGGTAGTGATCTGCAAATGCCAAACTGAAAATAAAGAAACATTGAAATCATTACCTTCAGAGAGGAATACCAGCATTTTTGTATTGAACTATACAAAGCATGTGTAGAGTTTTTTAAAAACAATTTCAGACGGTTTTGTGCACATACTCTAAAATAGAAGCTTAGAAGTGAGAAGTGAGAGAATAGTGTTGGAACAGGCAGCCAGTCTTATTTTGTGGAAGGGGTTTGAACACAAGGAATCAGATGAACAAAACCTAACCATGCTTAAAATGAAAAAAAGAAAAAAGATTTACAATCTAAACAACTGCTTTGTATTTTCATCATTTGCATGAGTATCCCTATGAAAGGGTAAGGCAGGAAGACATCTTTTCCTCTTCTTGAGGATCAATATCTTTAGAATATTTTTCTTTTCTTTATTATATAAAATATTACAGGTCTTTCTCCTAAAACTGCATAGTATATCTCATCAGAAGATAATTAGAAAACCCCTTGCAATAGATATATCATTATAATATGTACCTATAAACCTGAAGAATGTTGATATCATACTTATAGAGCAAATAGCTACTGTTCTCTAACTTAGTCAAAATGAGGTTACTGATAGTTTCTCAGTATTGATTGGCATTTGCTTGTGAGTCTAACATGCATAAATACTCTGAGGCAATCATTAATTGACTTACCCATTTCAGAATCAGATAGTTTCCCCTTGAATTATTTATAAGAAAAACACAACTGAAACAAAGGAAATGAAAGATGACAAAGGAATAGTATATTGCATATACAATAGATAGTTATTCCATTTTGATACTGATCTGCCAGTACCCCAAATTGATTCTTGTTATATATGACATCAACAATGACAGTTTAAATCCTACCTCCTTTCAAAGGACCAAGCAGATTTTTTTTTCCTAAATGACTATTGTACAAAATTGCAAGAATAAGTTAAAGAGGTACACTTACAATAGAATGGCTGTATGTCTGTCCATTTATTAGATACCAAACATGAAGTATGTCTGGAGCATCCAGAAAGTCCTCAGTCTCAAATATACACAAAGAGACGTTTAGTTACACAGAAATGGCAAACGATTTCCCCAAACTGGCAAATTCCTTACTAAATAGAAAAAGAAAACAATAAATCTATTTTTAATTAAGATAACAATATCCATATGCTGTTACACATTTTCGTTTTGCCACATACATAAAATTCATAATGTTCATAAGAGCTATTGGTCTTCTTCATTCTTTTACTAATAAGATTGACTAAGAACTAACTCAGCAGGGACATCGGTCTTAGGAACTCCAATTTATTCATTTTTCCCAGACAATAATTAATGTATTTTGAACTGTAAAAATGAAAGGAAATTATATGCCTGCCAATAAATGAAATTATGTCATTCCATGTGGTTCCTCTAATCTCTTTATTCTTTTAATTGTATTTCCTTCTACATGTTGATAAATTTGTAAAATTCAGTAATCTACAGATTGTTTCTCCAGTTACTATAGTGGCCAATTTTTTTTTTTTTTTTGAAGCTGACCTTTCAGTCACAGCATTCTTCCAAATGAGTTTAAGGTTTGAGCCTACAATCACTTAACAGCATAAAAATTGCAAAAGAAACTAAATTGCACCCACAAGCAACTAAATGCATAATTAGCCATTGAACGTCATGCCAAGAGTACAAATTAACCACTCAATTGCACCTGCAACTGGTCACCTGCAGGCTCAATTAGACACACATAGTTTTGCCTGGACAATAGATATCTGTCACAAAATAACTGACTTACATTTTTAGACCAGGAAAAGGCAGTGCTTGGCCTTTTAGAACTTCCCTGAAAGAACTCAGCTTTGGAATATTTTCTTATACCTAGAAATTGTCAGCTCCCAGGCAACTTTCTCCAAACATTTTAAGAATACAATGTATTATCCCTGTGCTTTCTCTTCTCATATTACTTGTTTAGTTTGGTGGACCACACAGAGTTGAAATAATCTGTTATTCTGTACCTCTCAGAATTATTACAACTATCTATGTTCTACAGAATTACACATGTTATTCTTCAATGAGTACGGATTAGTAATTATCAATGCTTGCTCAGATAACACTTAGGTTTTCTAAACAATATGTTTTCATAAAAAAATTATATATTCTTGGGGTGCCTGGGTGGCGCAGTCGGTTAAGCGTCCGACTTCAGCCAGGTCACGATCTCGCGGTCCGGGAGTTCGAGCCCCGCGTCGGGCTCTGGGCTGATGATGGCTCAGAGCCTGGAGCCTGTTTCTGATTCTGTGTCTCCCTCTCTCTCTGCCCCTCCCCCGTTCATGCTCTGTCTCTCTCTGTCCCAAAAATAAATAAACGTTGAAAAAAAAAATTATATATTCTGGATGCACAATTTTTTGTTTCAAGGAGAAGGTTAAAGGAAGACAGTGTTAATGAATCATGTACTTACTTATTAGATGTTAGTATTTTGTTACTAAATTAATGTGTAGAACACACTTTTCTCATTCCTGGGATGACACCACCTTGTTTAAAGGCTTAAAAAGAAAATGATGACTCATGTTCCAGGAAAAAATATCTTTAAAAAATTGTGAAATAATTTCTGTGTACTTTTCAAAAACTTCACTGTAAGACATAATGCTACTGTGGGTAAGAAACCAGCCATACATCATTTCTGTCTTTGCAATCAAATCAAGCAGTTTAAACTGTTTATGGGAAACTGTCAAAACCTGAAATCAGGCAAAGGGAACCTTCATATCCTTTATGTGACTCTCTAGGTGTGTCCCTTTGTTTGACTTGCTACTTTTCTACTGACTGGGATATTTTACAACTCTGTAAAGAAAGATGTTGAAAGAAAGAGTTAACTTGTAAAGAAACAAAAAACAAAACAAAACAAAACAAAAAACCAAAAAACAATTGCTATGTGAATAATTCTTGTCCAACATCATTCAGTAAAGATATAAATGACTTATAGAATAAATAGCCCTCAAAATTGATAGTTTTGTTACTTTGTAGGACATATACCAGTTTTTATCTAACTTAGAAATCTTATTCAAACTTACTTCTTTCAGTGAATATAAATACTTTCAACTTTCTCTTTGAACCAGCTTTACCACCTTGTGGATACCTCATTAATGAGCAAATTAAGTCTGACACACCTCAATTTGCACTTTTTAGAGCCTTTTTTTTTTACATTTTATTAACTTTAATTTACAATAGTTTTAGATTTACAAAAAAGTCACAAAGATAGGAAAGATAATTTCCACACACACTTCACTCCCTTTCCCTCATAAAAAATATTATATTAGATGGTACATTTGTCACAACTAATGAACTGTATTTGAAATATTATTTTAACTAAAGTTGTACTTTATTCAGATTTGCTTAGTTTTTCTCAATGTTCTTTTCCTTTTCCAGGATCTCATTCTGGATACATAATACATGTAATAATTATATCCTCTTAGGGACCTCTATACTGTAACAATTAGTTGTTAATAATGACTTGGGCAATTGTGTGGACTCTTAGTCTGATGTTTCACAGAGTACCTCTCAATTGGTATTTATCTGATATTTTTCACATGATTACACTGGGGTAATGGGTTACTGGGAAGAAGGTCACTGAGGTATAGTGCCACACCAAGAGTGTCATCACATCACATCAAGAGTATGTTATCAACACTACTTATCAATGTTGTTGACCTTAATCACCTGACAGAGGTAGTTTTTTCCAGGTTTCTCCCCTGAACAGTTGGTCCTCTCCCTTTTTCACATTGGACTTTTTGGAAGGATGTGCAGCCCACACATAACGAGCGGAGAGTTATAACAGCCACTTTTACAGAAGATGTATCGACCAAAACTATTGGAAATGCTGCATAGGGAATTTGTCTATTCTTCCTCATTTGTTTATTTATTTAATTATTTATTTTGTATTACTATGGATTCACAGATTTTTTAAAGTTTATTTATTTTGAGAGAGAGAGAGAGCACACGAGCTTGAGCAGGGGAGGAATAGAGATGGACAGAGAGAATCCCAAGCAGGCCCTGTGCTGCTGTCAGCACAGAACCTGACATGGAGCTCAATCTCCCAACCATGAGATCATGACCTGAGCTGAAATCAAGAGTCAGACACTTAACTGACTGAGCCACCCAGGCACCCCTGGACTCACAGATATTTATTTTACACCTTAGGTTATAATCCAGTGTTATAATAACTGACTTAATAAAGATCTCTTGTAAATTATTGAATTTTTTGCTCAAATTGTTTCAGGTTGGCCATCAGGATCCCTTTCAGTTTGCTCTCATGTCGCTTTGACATACCTTGTGTTTGTGTCAGTGTATGAGCATTTCCTTATTGTCTACCATATGCTCCAGACTCATCTTATGTATCACCTTCCCCAACCCAAGAATCAGCCATTTTTTTTTTCGATTAGAGAATGTTACTAGAATTCCAAATCTGGGCACTGAGTGGAGAGTCGTTGTTTTTTTTTTTCACTTTTTGCAAACTATATTTTCACAAAGATAAATGGATTTTATGGAGGCCACAGATTATTTATAGGAGTCTGTTTTCCAAGCCTGTCCTTTGTGGGTAACCCAAACATAAGGAAGTTATCATTTTTGACAGAAGAGCGGACTGCCTAGAGGAACCATCAAAATGGAATGTGAGCAAGGCTTGATGAATCCCTTATGTCATCCATGGATTTTATAATCAACTAAAATGTAGCAATGGCTAAGTCTAACATAGATGTGAAGACAGTCAGATATACCTACTCAACTTCCTTTGTTTCTCATTCTTTCATTCTTGTGTTGCTTTGAAATGCTGCACAGTATAAAAGAAACAGGGGAGCTGACATCAGGCGGGCAAATTGAAGAAACACTTAAATAAAATCTTAGGTAACTAAATCTACACTCACTGAAGAGTGCATGTAATGTAATGCTAGAAGTCTTTTGCCCCAGATAGTGTTCATCCACTTCTACCAATTCCATTTTGCAGCTATTGCCAATCCCTACTTTAGAAAATACCTTTTGATTAAATTTGTCTATATCATTTGTGGTAGGGCTTTCTAGAACAAGAATTAGATCTGATATTTACTAATATTATGAATGTGCTAACACACAATTTGTGCATAAGTATACAGAACAGATGTCCTGCCTCTGTTATGACAGATCCAAATTCAATACCCAATAGAATTTAATTAAAGATCTGGATGGATGTGTCACAAAAGTATTAGAGTAAGTTAAAGTTCAGATGTCACAGTCAATTAATGATAATAATTATACAAAGAAGACATATTTTCAGTAGCTGGCTTCTTTATATTCATTGCTTATTTTGATATATCCAGCTCAATTTTACTTTGGAATACAAAAGATAATCTCCCTTCCCATTGACAATGTGATATAATGAATACCACATTGTTTTTCTTATATTTTTATCACTTTTCTAATTTTTCATCACAATGTCTTTTTCTAATGATCAGGACGGTGACATCTAAACACTTTCTGTACATTAAATACAGAATTTGAAAATTTAGAACAACGCAGTCTTAGGGAAAATTCCTGGTTTTTAATTCACGGAAAGGGAGTTTATAGCCTCACCACTGCTCTAAACAATTTTTCACTCCCTTTGTTTTCAGAGGTATTCAATGTCAGGCAGTAGGTAAACAATATAATAAATTGTGCCATTATTTGCTATTAGTGGTAGTAACTGTTTAACAATCTTTCTAATTTTGTTTTAAATTTCATATGGCTCAGACTCCATTGAAACTCCCTTTACAAATAAATCTAGTTTTCAACCACTTGCTATTGCCTCTAAGTGCCCATAATGTATTCCTGGGACCTTTGTGGAGGCAAGAGCCTTACCGCATCTATTTGTTTCCCTCAGGAGAGAAACTTGATAAGAAGCGTGCATATCTCATCAGCGATCATATAGCTCAATCCGTTTTATAATGGATGAATAAGATGAAGAGTGCCATCTTATGTACACTTCGTCGTATCGTTTCTCTCCTGTTCATGACAGCTGGGTCTTCACGAAAGCTACTGGTTGTAGCAGCTGAATGCTGCACCTGGATTTGCTCTTTTTTAACAAGTTGGCTAATTGGGTTAGATATCTTCTAAAGGGAAAAAGAGAACTGATATCTTGTTTCCTAAATTTCAACAGTCCAAATATCTTTCGAGTACTTTTAGACATTTAAAAAATATATACTTCCTTTTTCTATTTTTAAAGAACTTTAAGATTTTTAAAGCCTCACAGTTTAGTGGAGGATATAAAACATCTTCTGTGTAGCCACTTAGACTTGTGTAAATTACTAGGGAGTAGAATAAAGATCTCTTGTAAATATTTTGAAAACCTAGGGACAACTGTGCCTACAAGTTGAAAGTTGTTTCTAGTATAACAGGAGGTAAACATCCTTTTCAGGGCTTTATCTCTTCCTAACCTTCTTGTCTTATTCTTTCTGTATTCCCAGATGCTTTTTCAAAGTAAATAAACCAAGCTTATGCTTATTAATGTAGAAAATTTTTCTGATTTACTTCTTATACACGTCTATTGTTTTTTCCAGTAAATATTAATGAGCTTGCCATTTAGAGCTACTATATACAAATATATTACATCCAGTCATTTTTAAGGTCATTTAATATTCTGTCTCTAGTACTCATGTTCATATTTTATCGTATCTCCAGGGGAAAATATAAATTGAGAGACTACCTACAGATTTGGAACTACTAAAACAAGATCATATACTTAAAGCGTTACTACAACTTTATCTAGACAGCAGAGAGCAGTACAAAGCCAGCCCTATGCAAATAAATTTTTCATATGAGGGTACAGCCGAGACACAAACCAAAAGAATGACTAACATCCACATTTTTCTCCTGCTTAGTAACTCCATTTCCATTCTCCCCTCTTTCCTTCTCTAAATGATAGTGGCAGAGGAGGGAAATAAAACAATGCCATAAGAAGGGACCCCTCCTCTTTTCTCTCAGAAAGTTGCCCCCAGCATGGAATCATATTTAAGCCAGGCAACTAAACAACAGAAACTGCTTTCATATTAACAAAATCTTAGAAAAGAGTTATTTATTTGTTTGTTTGTTTATTTATCTATCAAACCTATTTGGGGATGCTAGTTTTAATGCACAGGTCAGTGGAATTTCTATCTAACCAACTGGAAGGCAGCCAAACTAAACTGATCAGAAGACCATGTTTGAGACTGGTACCACATTATCTGGGATTTTCTCTGCGGCCTAAAAATCATTTATATTGTAAGTTCGGGTGTTCTTTTACTAGTGGAGTTTTTAGTTTGAGCATGTCTCTTCAATGAAGTATGGCCTCATGAAAGTCGAAAAACTGAATATCCTGAATAGCTACTTTGCCAAGAGTTTAATTTCTTCTTTGAAGCACTAAATGCTGCTTTTAAGGGTTAGAAGAGATGAGACACTTCAGAATTCATTTAAATTCTTTATACTCAACCACTCAAACACACATAAGATGAATAGATATTGTCATTTAATAGAAATAAAGTTAGTGTGTGTGATTTAAAAGCAGTGGCTGTAACTCTGAAACTCCAAGGGATACAAGTAGGAGTCACAATGATACTGCTCCTTTGGGTTATTCTTTTGCTCTTTCTTCATTTTATTTTATCTCATTTTTGGTTTTAGTCTAAATTTGCTATAGCAAGTATTTAAAAATTTCCATTACACCATATAATACTATATCTGACACTGTAAAGAGACATGACCAAGAATTAAGAAGACATAGACCAAAAAAAAAAAAAAAACATGTATTTTAACTATCCTTACAAAAGTTAATTTGACTATAAATGAGCTCAAGTCTTTTTGGAACCTGTATTAGTGTAGGCTGAGAACGCATCAAAAGTACAAAAACATTGACAGCAAACCCGAGCAAACATGCTTCTGGTAAAGGATGGTGGTGGATTTGACAGGTGCTTGTAAGTTTTCCCCCCAAATTTTACTAAATTTGTTTATATTTCTTCCTTTGAAAGCTCAACTAAATATATTTCTTCTTTCTGGAAACATGGTGTAGTAATAAGAGAATGGATTTGGGAGACTGATAGGATTTCCTCTGAATCTGTCATTTACTATTTTCTTTAAAACTATATGATGGTTATTGTTCTCTGAGTCTTAATTTTCTCTCAATAAAAATGGAAATTAACACTTTCTTCAAAAGATACTTTGAAAATTAAATAATATATTAGAGGTATATAGCCCATCATAGATGCTCAAAAAGGTTGGTTCCATTTCCCCTGTCTCTCAAATTTGTACATTGATAATTAAATCTTAAATATTATTTTAATTTCTGAAGGATAGTTGGTCTATAATAGCTTGACTTCAAATGGTGACATTTTCCAGGTTTCTCCTATGAATTACGCATGAATATTTGCATGCTTTTTTAAAAATCATTTCTCCTCAACTGTTGATTTCAAACTATTAAAGCTTATCTCAGATCCCAGATTGTGAAGGACTGTTACTTTGGGTTCCCTAACAAACCACCTGATAGTATTCTAGTATTTATACTCCCACATCAATTCCAGACTTGACATGTGATTACCTTTGGCCAATAAAAGATCATATTATGATGTATGCAAACTTGAAAAGTGCTTGCACATGGATGCACTTCTTGGAGCACACCTTCTTGGAATCCATGTTAAAATAAATCCAAAGCAGCTTTTTGGAGAGGCCCACATGGAAAACAACCATGGTTTCAAGCCTCAGCTCTATCCCCAAGAGGGTGTCTAGCACCAACATGCCTAGCTAGGAAAGAGAGAATATCTTGGACTTCTCAGTCATCTAAGAAGCCAGCAAACATTACATGAAGCAGAAGACTCAGTGAACCCAGAGAATCAAGATAAATAATGATTTTTTAATGGTGTAATCTAAAATAATAGAAAACAAAATACCACAGAATGGTCCCTAAAAACATTGTATGTATTTAAGGATAGTTATCAAATCTATGATTTAGAAGAAATCAGGAGGAAACAAAAAGGCAAAGGATTAGTATTTGTGGTAAAAAGGAAAAGAGACAGTAAAGAATAAATAATGGGGGCACCTGGGTGGCTCAGTTGATTAAGTGACCACCTCTTGAATTGGACTCAGGTCATGATCTCACAGTTTGTGAGATTGAGCCCTGTGTCTGGCTCTGTGCTGATAGCATGAAGCCTACTTGCAATTCTCTCTCTCCCTCTCTCTTCCCCTCCCCTGCTCATGCTCTCTCTCAAAATAAATAAACCTAAAAAAACAAATATGAGAGTTAATATATAAGAGAAAATAAACAGGTACATGTCAAGGGAAAGAAACATCCCCCTGCTTAGTGATAGGAGAAAAAAAAATATTATAAATGTGAATGTACATTTTAAAACAAACATTTGTAGAATTTTTTAACTTGAATAATCATTTACTTATTAAATGGTAGAGATGAATAAAATAAGTTCTCTACCCTTCAGGTGTTCAGAGACTAAAAGCGTTCCAGGATTCTAGTGCCATAGATCATCTATTTCTAATTTAAAACAACAACAACAAAAACAAAAACATTCCTTTTCTTTAATCCAGTGAACAAATAAAACCTCAAAAATCTACAGCAGCAATCTTACCATAAGCCAAATGATTTTGTTCACCTTATTGTTCATTTTTTTTTTATATGAAGTTTATTGACAAATTGGTTTCCATACAACACCCAGTGCTCATCCCAAAAGGTGCCCTCCTCAATACCCATCACCCACCCGCCCCTCCCTCCCACCCCCCATCAACCCTCAGTTTGTTCTCAGTTTTTAACAGTCTCTTATGCTTTGGCTCTCTCCCACTCTAACGTCCTTTTTTTTTTTTTTTTTTTTTTTTCCTTCCCCTCCCCCATGGGTTCCTGTTAAGTTTATCAGGATCCACATAAGAGTGAAACCATATGGTATCTGTCTTTCTCTGTATGGCTTATTTCACTTAGCATCACACTCTCCAGTTCCATCCACGTTGCTACAAAAGGCCATATTTCATTTTTTCTCATTGCCACGTAGTATTCATTTTCTCCCTTCCAGGAAACAACCAAGTACATAACTAAAATAACCAAATACGGTGTTTTGACAATTGATTATGGAGGGCTAACTGTTGTTTATTTTAAATCAATGGCATTTCCTGCTTTATTCATCTATGTAGGATTTACATTCATTTCCCTAGGACCCGTGAGCCAGAACCACAAATTCCAACTCATTAAAAACAATCATTTGTAGCCTATAAGCTCCATCTACATTAAAGCATTGTGGCTTTACATAGTCAATGTTCAACCCAAGATGAGATATGAGTGGAATTTCTTGTAATTCTGTATCTTTTTACATGTGTAAAGATCAATAAGGCTTTATTCATTCACATCATATAATCTCTCTTCTTCTTAGGCCAATATATAATCATAAATCACACAGGAGAATTTGTCATCTTGAATATAAAAAAAAATGTACTGAGTACTTCAATGTTAAATAGAAAAATTTCATATTTTTTTCTGGGCAG
Organism: Lynx rufus; assembly: GCF_022079265.1. Taxonomy (NCBI): domain Eukaryota; kingdom Metazoa; phylum Chordata; class Mammalia; order Carnivora; family Felidae; genus Lynx; species Lynx rufus. The sequence continues at coordinate 107,684,095 of NW_025814867.1, read as the reverse complement.
TTTTTCAAATATTTTAAATATTATGTCTTAAATGATATAAATTGACTTAATATGGAAAATTATTTTAATATAAGAGAATTTGAGTCAAATGCAAGAGAAACAAATTAATTCCTTTATACAACAAAACAGCAAATCTAAGCATAAAACAGATAAAATTTCTTTGAAGCAGTAAAATTGCAAGATTACATCTAACTTCTAATATATATATATATATTATATATAATATATTATATTACATATATATATATTATCTGCACATATAGACATATATACACATACACATACATGTAATAGTTCTTGATTGGCTAGGCATATACACTGCTACAAAGATTTATTTCTGTACATTTGGTAGAATACTTTGTTTTATATGGGATCCTCTCAAACAAGTGGCAATAAAATCTTTACAGCACGCCACAGTGACATATTTTATTTATCTCCCTTGGTTTCCTTCCATTTTTCTTTCTTAAATGACATAAATTAACATAGAAACAATGAGGTCATTGACAAGAACTCAGTAGAACAGGTTCATTTCAAAGCATTTAACTTGAAAAAAAATGAAAAAAAAAAGAGATGAAGTAATATGTAACATTACCCTTCAATGGAGGATTACTCGTAAGTCAATAACTTATACAGGAAATTTCCCTTACATATTGGAATTTAAAAGAGAGTTTCAATAGCTGTATATATTTTTCTTAGTAGATTGACAAAGTGGCTCTGAATAGGGGCTGGCAATGCTGGTAGCAAATACATTTTGGATTAGGACCTCTACCGATCTTGGACAAGTTATGATCCACCCTCAACTTCTTTACCTCTCCATATGCTACCAATTACACTATTTTGGCCTTGTAATGAACCCTTAGAAGGAATTAAATAACTCATATTTCCTTTCACAACTCACTTGAACTCACAGTCGTGTTTTACAATCCAGTATCTCTTCATCACCACACAGCTATTCACGTCTCCAGGTTGGTCAGTCTATTTCAATTCTTTGAAAATGTCATAGTCAAATCTCAATATCCCTCTACCTGCATTGTCACATCTCTAGTTCAGGTTCTATCACTGCCTTGCTAGATATCTCATACAACATATTTTATCTTCAAATATTTCAGCAGGAAAATACAACTTGTGTAAGTCGAGGCTGCCACTCAGGCACTGACAGTTCCCCTAATTAGGAATTATTTCTCCAGTGCTGTCATATTGGTTTGATATCAGGAAAGCCTCACCCCAAATACAGCTACAAGTGCTGTGAAAATGGAGAGAGAGACATTGAGAGAGAGAGAGAGAGAGAGAGAGTTTATTGTCTTTTGAAGACACTGAGGATAAAATAATCCTGTCTCGAATTCTGTCTCATTAGTCTTATGAACCTTTTGTATGCGTTTGTATGAGGGGTGATAGGAGAACCAAAAAGGACAGGTATGGGGAATTTATTGAGTTTTCAAAACAGGTTATTTTGTTGATGTTTGTTCTATAAAAATTTGATAGCATTTCACTATAACCTTTTAGCAAATTTATGTGGGAGTCACTAATATAACCTAACTAGATAATTTTCTCATTGCCAAAAAGAACCTACATGCTTTGCATGACCAAATTGACGTAGGTGACTTCTTAATCACATCTTGAACATCATCATTTTACTTGCATCCATTCTGTTTCCTTTCAATTCCATTCCCCACACAAGCTTTTGGAAATTTTCATATTACTCCCTTGCTTAAATCATTTCAAAGCCTTCTGAATGCTTTTAGAATATGATCCAAAATCCTTCCCAGCTTAATCAGATCTTAGCATTCTCAATATCCTAATCTCAGGCCATTGTCTCCCTTAGTCACCCTTTGTGTCCCTCTACCACACTTTCTTTTTTAGGGTTGTTTCTACTCCTAGAACTATCTTTGTTCAACCATTTTTTCCGTAATTTCATTATTATTTCATTGAACCACTATTCAATATATTTTTTGTATACATAACTCCTTTAGTCCATAACACAAATGTCTTTTTAGGGAAAATTTTGGAGACCTTAACTAATGCACTCAATTCCTGGACTTTACTCTTACAGAAAGCAAGAGCTGGAAGCCTCTGAAAGAGTAGGAACATACTACTTCTGAGGATGGGGAACAGAAGCAAAAGGCATATGCTATTGTGGGAGGACCAGGAACCCCCAAGTGTTCCTGCCTAAGATTTCTGAATTACACAAGTCAGATTTTCACTACTTTGGACAGGTAGGTATGTTTACAGGACAGGGGGATAGGAGGGAGGGTGGTGGAAAAACTGATGAAACCCTGCTCTGGAACCCCTGGTACAAAGGCCCTGCCTAAGACCTGGGTGGGGCCGAAGGAGAATGGAGAAAACTCCCTCCACCTTTATCTCATACCTTCAAAAAATAGAAACAAAGTACAAAGGCTAAAACTATATAACTTTTACAACAAGCTGTATGAGAAAATCTTGGAAATGTTGAGATAATCATCAAACTCCTAGATAATCAGGAAAAGCATGAGTCACAAAAGAACAGACTGAGGATATGACTTCTTAAAAAAAAATCTGTTCTTCATGACCTTTTGTAGCAACGTAGATGGAAGTGGAGAATGTTATGCTAAGTGAAATAAGTCATACAGAGAAAGACAGATACCATACGCTTTCACTCTTATGTGGATCCTGAGAAACTTAACAGAAAACCATGGGGGAGGGGAAGGAAAAAAATAGTTAGAGAGGGAGAGAGCCAAACCATAAGAGACTCTTAAAAACTGAGAATAAACTGAGGGTTGATGGTGGGTGGGAGGGCAGGGAGGGTGGGTGATGGGCAAAGAGGAGGGCACCTGTTGGGATGAGCACTGGGTGTTGTATGGAAACCAACTGGACAATAAATTTCATATTAAAAAATACACAGTTAATAAAATGAAAACAAAACAAAACAAAAACAAAAAACAAGCCACAGACTATAAGGCAATATTTGTATAACATATCCAACAAAGGACTTGAAACCAGAATATATAAAGAACTCTCACAATAGCAATAAAGATAATAAAATACAAACAACTCAATAAAAAAGGGACAAAGGATTTGAATGGATACTTCTCACAAAAGATACATGAATGACAAATAAGCACATGGAGAGATGCTTAACATCTTTCATCATTAAGATGATGCAAAATAAGGGGCACGTGGGTAGCTCAGTATGTTAAGCGTCTCAGGTCATGATCTCAAGGTTCGTGGGTTCAAGTCCCACATTGAGTTCTGGGCTGACAGCTCGGAGCCTGCTTCAGTTTCTGTGTCTCCCTCTCTCTCTGCCCCTCCCCTACTTGCACTCTGTCTCTCTCTCTCTCTCAAAAATAGATGAACATTAAGAAAGAAAGAAAGAGCAAAATAAATCAAGATATTGCTACATGCTTACTAGAATGGTTAAAATAAAAAAGACTGACAATACAGATGCTGAGGAGGAGTTAGGCCAGTAGAACTCTCAGACACTGCTGATGTGAACGCGAGGCAGTGCAACTGCTTTGGAAAACTGTTGAGCAATTGCTTACAAAGTTAAATATGTGTCTTACATATAATCTAGTCATTCTACTCTTAAGCATTTACACAACAGAAATGGATTATACACACACACACACACACACACACACACATATATATATATATATGTATACACACACACATACATACATACAGGCAGATAATTATACATACAGGCAGATAATTATTTCAACTTTATTCATGACCTATCATAAATTTCCAATTTTGAAATAACCCAAATGCCCATTATCCAGTAAAACAAATAAATTATAGCACATCCATTTAATGGAATTTAACATATCATAAGATGAACATGCAACAGTACAGATGAATCTCATAAAGAAAAAAAAAGAAAGAAAGGACTACATACTATATGACTCTATATGCTATTCTGGAAAAGGAAAAATTCAGAGGGAATTAGTCAGGTCAGTCCAAGGGGGTGGGGTATGGTATCGACTGCTGAAGGGCACCAGGGGCCATTTTGGAGTGATGGAAATGTTCTACATCTCGAGCTATGGTAGCTACATAACTATTAACTTGAAAAATTCATTGAATTGTACACTTTAAAAGAATGTACTTTATTGTATTTAAATTGTACATCAATAAACCTGACTTAAAAAAAAACCGTGTTAAGGAGAAGGTTGATATAAACTTGTTGGATGGACAATATAGTTGGAAAAATATAAGCATACTCTTCTATCACTTCATTTGTATTAACAAGTCTGATCATGACACTTCAAAACTATGTTGAGTTCAAGACTAATAAAAAGAGTACATATAGAAGTTATAAGGTGCAGATATATCAGATTCCAGAAGAAAAGGCATAACTTTAAAACATATATAATAGAGATGAAATAGGAAGCTAATCATATATCTCAAGATTTTAGACCAAATAATAGCAAAATAATTCAAAGGCAATAGAAGCAAGGAAATAATAATCACAATAGCAACGATCTGGAAAACACACATAATAGGGATGATCATCTTACATAAAACTTGGTTCTTGGAACAGACTAGTCAAACTGGAAACCTCTGACCGATTGATTAGAAAAGAAAAAAAATCAGAAAATGGGAGAGAGAGGATGGAGAAGGAATGATAGTCAACAACAAATTAAAGCTGGCAACCCTGTAGACATGACACACAGTGAAAATATCAGCAGATGTTATAAACAACTTTACGTCAGTACAATTAAAAATTGTTTTATTAAGTCATTGTCTACAATAAAATGTAAAATTTTTAAGTATTTTCATAATTTTATACATGTTAACACCATCACTCTCAATAAGTAGAACAGCTCCATCAGTCTAAAAAGTTTTCTTTATGCCGTTTTTATATCCACCGCATTCACTGCATACCCACTGATCTGCATTCTGTCACAGTTATGCATCTGGAGAATATGTTTAATTTATTTATATGTTTATTTATTTATTAAGATAAAGAGGGTAGGGAGGGGCAGAGAGAGAGGGAGGGAGAGAATCCCAAGAAGACTCCTTGTTGTCAGCATGGAGCCCGGTGTGGGGCTGGATCTACAAACCGGGAGATCATGACCTAAGCCAAAATCAAGAGTCAGATGTTTAACCCACTGAGCCACCCAGGCACGTCTAGAATGTCTTATAAATGATTTCCTGTATATCATACAGAAGTGTGCATCTATATTTTATTTATTCCAGTTAACATACTGTCTTTGAAATTCATCTATGACTGTGTACATTAATATTTGAATTCTATTTACTGTTGAATAATAATAGTCCATGGTACAGATAAAAAATCTATGGTATGGATATATTAAAATTTATCTATTCACTAACTAGGTTGCTTCCAGTTTAGAGCTATACAAAAAGTTGCTGCAAACCTTGCTGTATTGTTTTCTCCTATATCTGCCCTCAACACTAAGAATTCTGCTAGAACATAGTGGGGCTCATTACACATTTGTTAAATGAATAATTATATTCTTCAATTAGCACAGTACACAGAAAAGGAGAAAATATTGCTCTCAAAGGCAGAGAGCTTGCTGCCTCCAAAAACAACACTTTGCATTCCCTTAGGTAAGTCATAAGAAACCTCAATTCAACCTCCACTTGTCAAATGAGAAAAATAATGAGTCCTTGCCTTGAAGGAATGAGGTGAGGATTTGTAACATAATATTGCATGTAAAAATTGTTGCTCACTTTTAGGGAAAGGAGTACAGTTTAAATCCAACAAATTATTTTCATATTTTATATCAGCTTGCATTTGTTTCAGCTGTGATCTGATTAAATCAGTTTTAACAAAAGTTAAAAAAAAGTGACAACTCTGGGGTTGTTCTAATGCCACAGAACAATTCTAATGATTCCCAAAAAAGTGCCTCCTGAAGCAAAGTTGATAATTACACAGTAATATTATGTTTTACAATTGGAATGCCACTACAAATCTTTGAAGAATATTTCAACAATTCATAAACCTCAGCTATTTACTGTGACCTAGCATTCTCTCTGTATACAGAACAAAATGACTCCTGTAGGCCACACTGCTTGTATACCAGTGTGTGTACAAAATGATTCCTGAGAAGCACATTAGTTAGATATAGGACATAAGTACATTTAATTGAATTCACATGCTTCTCTGCAATAAAGTGGAAATGTCAAAAAACGATTTATACACTAATTTACTTTTCTCTTAGTAACAATGATAAATTAGAATTTCATTTTAGCATCGAACAATCCTCCTCTTGAAGGCTAAGAGATGGCAAATTGGAAGAGAGGTGAAAAGAGGAAAATACCAGTTAAAAGAGATTTGGATTACAGCAAGTAGTACAGTTGCAGAACATTAGAGTGAGCATCTTACAATTGTAATGGCTGACATTTACAGAATGCACACACTGCATAAGTGAGAGTACAGATAGATATAGCAAAACAGTATTTTTAAAATAGAGACAGTAAATTCACAAAAATACTGAAAGGAATGGAATTTCAACAGATTTCACTACAAAGCAAAATAAACATAACAACTGTATTCACAAGTATAATTAGCCAAATAATTATTTAAACTTAAATTTAATCAGTATGTCTTCACTCATACTACAGGAATTCAGGCCATAAATTTCCTACATTAGTGATTTTCAAAACTAACTAGACATTAGAATCACCTGGAAAGTATCAGAAAAAAGAAAGAAAAATACCAATTTTTAGATACCATTTGGGATAATAGGATAATTTGGTTCAGAATGAGACATAGGCATCAGTACTTTTTTTTAAAAACTCCCCCACACCCAGGTGAGTCTAATACAAAGCCGGAGGCAAGAACCATTGCTTTGGGGAGAATGAGTTATTTGCTTCAGTTCTCAAATTATTCTTCTCTGGATATTAGATGGGTTTGGTAGCTGCATTTATTTTCCCTGATTCCTAATTGACCAAAACTGTAACATTTCTGTTTTGACTGATATGCACAGTATTATGGTTGTCTACTTGTCTGTGTCACTATTTCTTGTGAAGTTAGCTGGACAATGAGCATACATAATTCTTACACCACATACAAAAATCTCTATGATGAGTGAAGGGGTGGGACTTGCTCCACTGGAACTGGGAAATGCAATCTAGACCAGCACAGTGGCCACACCTAATGTCCCCTTCAAAGATAAGTAAGTTTAAGTGTAAATAGAGAAAGGGAAAAATATTAGCTATGGGTCAAGGAATGTAGTGAGGCAAATCCAGTATTGCATCAACACCTTGAAAGATGCTCAAAGTAGGAGACACTACTGTCTCTTAGCTCTACTATACAAGATGACTGAAAAAGTGAAGCCATATATTGCTGATACCACTTCTGCTTTTGGAACCTGACACAATCAAATGGAACCCTGCAAGCAAGAGTGGCCTTGCCCTGGGAGACGTGTTCATATGATATAATGATTCACTGGATAGTTATTAACGACTGAACAAGATTCTAGTAATGTGTCAAGCATCTTCTGACTTTTTTTTTTTAATTTTTTTTTTTCTTCTGACTTTTAAGATACTTTTACTCTAAGGAATCCATGAGTCAGGGATATTAGGATTTATAAAAAGAAATACATATTTGGTCTTTATCCCTATTTCAGGCATAGAGTTCCTAAAATTGTTGTAAATTCCTAAGTAATAACACAAGGACCATCTTTTTTTTTTCTACTTAAGTGGCTCTGGGTAGGCTCTTACTGGGCTTCTGGATGGGCTGGTCACCAACCAGAAAGACTAAGCCATGATTAGAAGCTTGGAATTTTCAGCTCCACTCCCAATTTTCCAGAGGAGGGAGAGGAGCTAGAAAATGGAGATAATATCTCATGCCTACATGAAGAAGCCTACATAACATCACATAGTTTGGGGTTCAGAGAGGTTTCAGGTCGGTGAACACATCATGTACCAGCAGGGTAATGCACCTCCAACCTCAGGCAGAAAGATGCTCCTGTGCTTAGGACCCTCCCACACCTCACCTACATATCTCTTTATCTGGCTGTTCATCTGTATCCTTTCTTATATCTTTTAATATACTGATAAATGTGCTTCCTTAAGTTCTGTAAGCCCCTCTGACAAATTCTGTGAATCCAAGAAGGGTGTCATGGAAACCTCAGATCAATAGCCAGTCACTCAGAAGCATAGGTAACAACATTGACTTGCATTTGGCACCTGAAGTGCAGAGGGAGCAGTCTTGTAGGACTGAGCCTTTAACTTGTGGGAGAGGATGCTCTCTCCAGGTAGACAGTATCAGAATTGAGCTCAATTATGAGGCAACTAGATGGTGTCTAGTTCTTCATGGTAGGGACCCCCCGCCTCACCACATCTGATGTCAAAAGTGTTGTGAATATGGGGCGCCTGTGTGGCTCAGTCGGTTAAGCATCCTACTTCAGCTCATGATCTCACAGTCCATGAGTTCGAGCCCCGCGTCAGGCTCTGTGCTGACAGCTCGGAGCCTGGTGTCTGCTTCAGATTCTGTGTCTCCCTCTCTCTGACCCTCCTCTGTTCATGTTCTGTATCTTTCTGTCTCAAAAATAAAAAAAAATATCAAAAAAAATTTAAATAAAAAGTGTTGTGAGTGTAGTAATCATGTGACAGTAAAGGAGAAACGCAGGAGCAAAGAGAGGTTTTTGTTTTTGTTTTCCTTTTTAATCAGGAACAGAGCAATAAAAAACACCAGTTACAAAATTCTAGTTCATTATGAATAGTCTTCTGATTTTTTCCTGCACAGATTTTCCATATTCATGATCCAACCCACATTTAGAGCTTTATATTTCTTATGGTTAGGAGATTATTGTCGCCTTTCTATGCAGTAGCACCAGTCTTGTGCCATACCAGATAGAAAGCAAGTGAAAACAATCAGAAGACTAACATCTATTTCAGACATCGCCTATAGGTAGGTTCTCTGTTCTCTTGTTCAAGCTTGGGCTTCAAATTGCTACTTTTGTTCCACCTAGTGGATGACTCCCTCAGATATATTTTCTAGCTTGCTAGATTTGACTAACTATTCAAATACTTATTTCTCATGCTGAACTACTCTCCATGACCCTAAGAATTTTGGGTTAAAAACAAACAAACAAACTGTTTTGAAGGAATCTAACAGGTAAAAAAAAAAAGGTCTTTCCATTAGGCTAGAAATAAGAGGAGTGGTTTTCATATTTTAATAAAATATTGACTTTTTTTATCAAATAAATGTTTTATAGAACATTCACACACACAGAACACACACATGCATTCTTAACAGATAAAGCTGAGTTATTCTAAAAAACAGGGATTGGACAATGAGGGGAAAATCATGACTCAACATGTTTCCTACAGTTGGAAGATGGAAAAATGGAAATATATCAAAGTGAGAATAACAGAATTTGGATTTAGGAAAAACAAGGCTTGATATTCTCATGTTATGGAGTACAATGGTAACTCAGTCTATGAAAACATGGATTCTGAGACACCAGTTAACTTGTCTGAACTCAAACAAATGTGAAGTTTTGAAATGAATTAACACTCATGCTTTTGATTCCCACATGTGTTCACATAACCCTTGGTGCCACCTCGTCTCTTAAGTATAACTCTTGATTTGTATTTGCAATTGACCAACTTAATAAAAACAGAAATATACCAGAATTCCTTGGATCTATTAAGTGATTTACATTAAAACAACAACAACAACAACAACAACAACAACAAACTCTATCAAAACCAAAGAGTGAGACAAGAAAAAGTAAGAATGACCAGAAGAATTTCTTTGAATGTTACATTTGCAGTTAGGGCAAGTCACAGTGAAGAGGCAAATAATAATTATCTAATGGAAAAAGACCTAACTCGACATGCACAGAAGTCAACATTTTTATTATGCTATTATAAATTATTACATTGTCTTTTATGCTTAGAAAATATCACCTTGCAGAATAAGACACTGCAAGTGGGTTAAAAAAAAGGGGGGTATTGATTTTCATCCTAAAGGTCACCTTAAAAATATGGAAATTTCCATTTTTATACCATCTGGATATAGAAGGTACAATGCAGTAGTTAGATCTAGATCCCAGTTAATGACGCTGGTGACAGAGCCTTCCCTAAGGGAGTGCAGTTTAAATAGGGAAATGTCAATGCCCCATTCAGAGAGCACTAATTTGCTGGGAGATCTGATAGCATTTTAAGTGCTCAGCATTGGGAGGACCTGCTGTGCATGCTGATTTTTTCCCCCCAAAGGACCAAATCAATATTACAGCAAAAGGGAGGAAGACTATAAAATAAAAGAACACCAAGAACTGTACTAACTAGTGAAATGAATACTGGAACAATATACATTGAGTTTATTTTTTAAAGACTATGAATGTAAGCTATTAACAGTGTTATGAAATCTGCAAGGTATCTCCATGTAATCTGTGTTTGCTGACTAGTCACACCACATTCTTATACCTCCAGGTCTTTGCTGCTATAACTATTGCCTCTGGATCAAACAAAAATATCCTGGGAAGCAATGGTGGTTCACAGCTTCCCTTATCCTCTGACTACACATCTACATGCTGAGATTTCTCCAGGTACTATAATGTTGTCCAAAAAGAAGGTGGGAACTGGGGCCAATGTTTATGCTGCATTGCTTTAATGCATGATATTCAAAACAATAGAATGAAGAGTTGCTGAGGCTTGAGAGGAAGGAATTCATAAAGTAGCACTGCTTACTAATTCCTGCTGCTGTGCTGTTGAAGAACAAGAGCATGAGCTGTGACCCAACCATTCCTCCCTACAGTGGAATTCAGCATGATCTCTATATAGAGATAATTGTAGCATAAGAGGCTGAGGATGTGGTTAGTACTGCATTAAATGGAGGCATTGTATCCCTGTGCTATATATGTCCTAGAAGATAAAAAGAAAGGTATTAGAACCAAAGGAGGGTAAGGGATAAGCACTCTTAAAGTAACACAGAAAAGAAATGATAATAAGGCATGATAGCAAACTCCTTCCCTGAAAACATGCTCTCTTTGAGGAATCCTTTAGAATGACTAATATAAAATTCCAAGGGCAATGAGTCAAAATCGGATCAGTGGTTCTCAATTGGGGTGGGTGGGTTGGGGGGTATAATCCTCTCCCCCACACACACACTCCCTCCTATATTTGGCAAGGTTTGGAGGCATTTTGTTATTACAACTTAAAAAGTGCTAATGGCATGTGGGGGTGAGAGGCCAGGGATGTTGTTAAGCATCAAATACTTCACAGGACATCCCATATAAAAGAGTTACTCGGTCCTAAATGCCATAGTGCTGAAGTGGAGGAACTATAGTATAATATTAGTCACTAAGTAAAGCCATGATACAATTCTTTTAAAGAATAATCACATTCAGAGGAGTTATTTCAGAAGGTTAACATGGAAAAGTACAACACAGAAATGCATTTTTTTTACCAAATGAACCTTTTTTTTATATTGTTAAAGTTGCATAGATCTATAAGTTTTATATATTTTAATACTAAAATTTAATTTTGCAAGTCTTAGGAAAAGGTAAAGAAATTCCATTGACTGTAATTTTTATTTTTAATATTCCATTTCCATTTCATAGGATAAATTTTAGTCCATTGTTGAAATCTGCATCTCCCTCAATTTCTGTGAAGGCTATGAAGGCTGTGAAAAGTTTCCTTTTAATGTTATGTACAGTTTGTGATTAAAATATAAATGGTTATTAATTTGATAAAGAATTTAGTTTTATCAAATAAAGACTACTACATGAAAAAATAATGTCTCCCAATTTCTTCTAGTGATACTTCTTGTGACTCATGGAAACTGAAGTCTGCATGTATTCTAAATTTTTAATGTAAATTTTCTTATTTATGGCTTTTACTTTCACTTTCTAAGTTCCCTTCAAAGGAAAGCAAATTTGTTTGCATGTTTCTTTACTAACTATAGCTGCTGCTAGATAATTGCCACCATTCAGGGTCATCATATACTGCTCTCTATACTATGTTGTGGTTGTCTCTGTTTTTATTTCTGGGATTAGCATCTGCTGTGACTATAAATGTCAAAATAGAAATATTTAAGAAAAAAGTAAAAAAAAAACATTCTCAACAAAAATGGGTCAAGACAACACTGACATTCTCAAGTGGATAATTAAGTTAATTTTCTGCATCATTCAAGCCCAAATTATAATGTGAATAAAACATCCAATTTAAGCAACATTTATTTAGCACCTGTGTGTACAAATAAGGTATAATATGCTGTGGAAGATAAAAAGATAATCAAGACACAGTGTTTCTTATACCAACTCTAGAGAGAGAATGGCAGGGTTGAAATTCTCCTTTGTGTTTGAGTCCATACTAGTTAATCTCTCAGTACTTCAATTTCATTATTTATAAAACAGGAAAAGTACCTACATAGAGAGATATAGATCTATCCATATATCTATATCTACAGATAGATATTATAGTACCTATGTTTTTTATTAGTGGTATTCTGATGGTGAAATGCTTAAAATAGTTCCTAGGATGGTAAGCTACCAAAAAGTTTAGTAATTTTTAAGTACAATTTTAGACATAGAAAAGGACTTCCAGATTGACAGATCATCATGAGTGAAAGTCCAGAAATAGGAAAATGCAGAATGTATTGTGAAATGATAAATGGTTTGGTGAACCTGTATTAATGGGATTGGCAGGAAGATACAACCAATTGAAACAAGAAAAGCCAGGTTGTGCCAAAATACTGAGAAGTTTGAATGTCACACTAATAAGTTCAGGTTTCTGAGTGTATGTGTTGGGGAAGAGGCACATGATAATCAAAGGTTTTAAATAGGAACTTCATATATTTGAGTTTTGAAAAGCAGTCCCAATGCACTGTGGAGTCTGAATTCAAGGATACAAAATTATAGGATCCAAAATAATTTAGGAACTAATGTCATCAATCAGATAAGAGAAACCAATCTATAATCTAAAGTAATGGGATTAGAGAATGGAAAGAACAGATAATAGGGATACGGGGGAAATGAACAAAGTATTTTGTTTGTGAGAGAAAGGTTGGAGGAAGAATCTGGTACCTGTATTGTTTATTTTCATTGTACCCTGGCAATTTGCAATTACACTTTACCCAGGAATAGTTGATGGTAACTCTCTCAGCTTATACAGATCTGCTCTTGTTACTTGCTATTGGACAGTTTACGTAAACTTTCTCCTAATTGTCTAGAGAGATACAATTTGTTCATTTTTAACAGCTAGGAAAACATTTTTGAAAAATTACATCTGGTCTGTCTGTTCCATCTTTACACACATATGAACCTTGTCCTGATAGCTCATGCTTGTTAGGGCTATAAAGAAACATAAATAATGTTACACCAAGTTATAGATGCAATATGTAGATACCCTTGGGGCACCTGGGTGGCTCAGTTAAGCCCTGTCTCTTAATTTCGTCTCCGTTCATGATCTCACAGTTCATGAGATTGAGCCCTGGGTCGGGCTCTGTGCTGAGAGCACAGAGCCTGCTTGGGATTCTTCTCCCTCTCTCTCTGCCCCTCCTCCTTGCTTGGGCTTGCTCTCTCTCTCTCCCTCTCTCTCAAAATAAAATAAACATTTTAGAAATAGAAGATACCCATATACTTATGAAATATAATTGATATTACAGATTCCAAAATCAGGTCCAAAATTTTATAAATAAAAGTTTACTTTATGACAGCTTTGTATTTAACCTATACATTTGGGGTTCTCAAGAAATATTTTATGTGAGAAACAAGTTTTCTTCAGGCATCATAATTTTACTGCAGACCATTATTAATTTATATTATCCTCAATACGGAGAAATATGATCAAAACAATTTCATGATCAATGAAGCCTAAAACACAAGCAGCCAAGAATGTTCCACTGTTCACCTGACAATTCAAGCACACCACAAAGTTTAATGTTACAAACAATCAGTCATGGCCCATGAATATTACTGAGTTTTTCTAGGGCTACTAGACTTACTGATAAAATCTTTGAAAAAATTCCAAGTTAAATTCTGCAGCACCAAAGTGAAATGCTGGGGTCTGAAATGAATAGTGGTCTAAAAATGTCCACAAGGGGCGCCTGGGTGGCGCAGTCGTTTAAGCGTCTGACTTCAGCCAGGTCACGATCTCGCGGTCCGTGAGTTCGAGCCTCGCGTCGGGCTCTGGGCTGATGGCTCAGAGCCTGGAGCCTGTTTCCGATTCTGTGTCTCCCTCTCTCTCTGCCCCTCCCCCGTTCATGCTCTGTCTCTCTCTGTCCCAAAAATAAATAAACGTTGAAAAAAAAAAAGATAAAAATGTCCACAAACCATTAAGTAAAAGACCAATACCTCCACATGAAAAAAAAAAAAAAAGCATCATAAACATATGAAAAGATATTCAGCTACAGTATAAACATCATGAAAATTCTAACAGTAAGCAACAGGTTTTACTTCTACCAGACTGGCAAAGAACAAAAATAAAATAAAATAAAATATTTTGTTGTCAAACAGACACTCTCATATATTACTTATGGAATAAACGTTTTGTAGGCAATTTGGTAATATCTATCAAGTTTAAAATGTACATCTCTCTAGGGTATTTACCTTGGAAGTGCACTGCAAATAGGGTTCTAGATACTTAGAACATAATTGTTTGTAACATCAAGTGCTTGGAAACAACTTATATGCCCATCAACTAAGAGACTATTTAAATATATCATTGTATCTCATTCAATAGCAAAATAAACAGGTATTAAAAAGTGTGAGGTGACTCTTTATGCACTGATCTGAAATAACTTCTAAAATATATTCTTAAGAGAGAAAAAAAAACAACACAAGGCACTGATTTCTGTGTATAGAAAGGAAATATTGGTGTGAAAAATAAAAGAATGGTTTCATTCTATTTAAATAGAATATTTCTGGATGGATCCACAAAAAAGATCAATAACAGAAAATGTATTTCAGATAGAGAATTGTGTGTTGCCAGTGACAGAGAGCAGGGGCCTTAGTATTCATGGTATAAACTTATGTCCATTTGAAGTCTGTATCGTGTGCTTGACTTACTTATTCAAAACACATGTTAAATCATAATGTTCATGAAAATACAAAGGAATAATAAATGGTGACTTTCTGGCTTCCTTGTAAATGTAGGTTGCTACAAATAATGTTTTTTAATTGTCAGTATATTCTTAAGGGAGTCTCTCTCTCTCTCTTCCTCCCTCCCTCTCTTCCCTTATTTCCCCCCTTCTTTCTTCCTCTCTGTCTCTCTCCGTCTCTCCTATCCCGTTCTCAAAAATGTAAAACACAAGGGGCTCCTGGGTGGCTCAGTGGTTAAGTATCCAACTTCAGCCCAGGTCATGATATCACAGTTTGTGAGTTTGACCCCTGCGTCAGGCTCTGTGCTGACAGCTGAGAGCCTGGAGCCCGTTTCAGCTTCTGTGTGTGTGTGTGTCTCTCTCTCTGCTCCTCCCTGGTCATTCTCTGTTTCTCTCTCTCAGAAATAATTAAACATTAAAAGAATTTGTTTCAATGTAAAACAAAAAACAAACAACACAAAGCATTGCTTTCTGTTTTCTTCAAGCTTTGTGAATTTATACGCCTATAACTCTTTTTTGTATCCGCATATAAGTTGTTACTATTATTATTATTAGTTTAATTTCTGAACACAGCCCAGTACTCATCATATAGTAAGAAAACCCCCCATGAATGCTTTAGAACCCTGAATAACAATTCAGGGAAGGATCTTAGTATGCAAAGGAATAACAACCTGATTATAACTGAGTTCCCTTCATGGTGAAAAGGCAAAACAAAACAAAACACTGAGACTTATTCAGATCACATATATAATATATTCTGAGATTTACTGAAGAAGAGAATTTTGTAACTTCACATAATTATTATAATATCTACTCTATTCTTCCATCTATATATTTTCTTAGAATCCTTGTACTTGCACAGAAAAGTGAGGATCTGTAATAGGTAAACAGCAATTCAATAAAAACTGAGTGGCAGTATTATTTTAGATTTTGTAACACCAATAATTTTATAAATAAAAATGCTATAATGTGAAATTCAAAATATGTGTTCACGGGTGTGAACGGAATGCTCATGAGTGAGAATGGCTGTAAGTAACAGTTCTTGGGTTTGTTTAAAGGGATGCTCCTGAAAAGACATCAAGTAATTTATTTAAAATGTATATATATATTTTACCATAGAGAAAGCCAAATGGATTCACATCTCTTACTGTGCTAAGGCAGAATAGTTTGCATTTAACTATGAATTTTCCCTGGAGCATCTGATTGAGCAATCCACAGAGGTTTACACCTGTGGTTTACCCCGTACACCAGGGCATGTGGACAACATATGCTCTCCTTCTATATTTTTGTATCAATCTTAGTAAAACTTTGTTGCATAAAATTCAGAGTTCTAATATAATTTTGTAATGACATGATCACTGCTATGATTTGGATGATGATATCTCAGGCTAACCTGGATCAAAAGCAGCTGAGATACTTTTATGATGCTTCTTTGTTAGGATTTTAATTATTTGTTTATAATTTATCTTTAAAAAATGTTTTATACAGATGCATATATTTTAGCTTTTCGGACATGTGTACCCTCGTTTAAGTCTTCAATCCCCAAAGTAAAATATCACTTTCCACCAAAACTCTCACTTGAGAATGTTAGTTCTCTTAAGCTAGTTCTCTAAAACTGACAATTACAATTAGGAGAATCCATTGAGATTTAATCTCAGTGTAATAAATGGTCTCGAGGTCCTCTTCCGACAAAAATGAGAAGTTTTTATGTTTTGTTTTTAAACAATGTTCAGAAGGAGTATGGCCTGTTTAACTGGTTTATCATAAAATAAAATAATAATTCAGTTACCAGGCACACAAGGTAAGTTAAAAATAGTATTTGAAAATAATTTATTTTCTCATTCTCTTATGGAATGCCTCGTAATATTTTTGCTTAAAGCTAGGCACATTATATGAAACAGTCGATAGTGTGGTAAACATTCTTTTTATGTTGGGATATGAGCAACCTTTACTTGTAGGTATGACTTCAGTGTAGGGCTTTACTAATCTGGTTATTGATTGTGCTGGGTTTGAAGTTTCTGCTCATGCGATTACTAGATCTGAAGATTTGAAATGGTAAATATTCTTTTTTATGTTGGGATACAAGCAACCTTTACTTCTAGGTATGACTTCAGTGCACGGCTTTACTAATCTAGTCATTGATTGGGCTGGGTTTGAAGTTTTTGCTCATGTGATTACTAGATTTGAAGTATTTGAGGTGTTTTCTTACTTGGATTGGGTCTTTTCATCACCCTGTTACCCAAAGGAAGTCTACTCTTGCTGTTACAGAAGCTGTATTCCTCTGTTATTTTTACTAAAGTCTTGTCACCAGAGGTGGTTGGGGAAGGAATTATCTTCTCTGATGTTCAGATTAAACCTGTCTTACACAGGAACTAATTTCTTGAGTATGGCCTTTGTAATAGCTCACACCCCTCCTTTAGGAACAAAGTTTGTTTCCCCTCATCCACTAACCCACTATAATGAATATCTACCAGTTTTCTTAAGCTGTGAAAACAGATGCTCTTTAAATGTCAGTTTAAGGCTTTTATTACTTAAGGAAGGTAGAGGAGAGGACTCCAGGTGAACTCTTGGTGAAGGGCCTCCACTCCCTCCCAGCCACAATAGGATTCCTTTAGTGACCCAGGATACAAATTGATTTAATGAGCCCTCTTTTTTTTTTTTTTTTTTTTTTTTTTCCTGTACTGACTATAGTTAAGATAACTCTAAGCAGATTTCAGCATTTCAGCAGTGGTTGCTGTTTCCCTGCTCCAACCAGCACCATGGGGAAATCTTTATGTGGATTCTCCCCAGTTTCCCTGTAAGATCCTGATGGTATTCATGGAAGAATAGTTCCAAGAGGCTGTGAATGCTCCGAGGCCTGAGGACCCCAGGCCTCACACTCACGCGAGGTTACACTGTGCTTTCAGCCAGCAATTGAACATTGTTAGTTTAATTTTCCTACCACCTTATATGCTGTGCTGTAGAATCTACTCCAGGTATACAGTTGTCCTTGGTGCTGTTTCTTCCTTGAGGTACCCGTCTCTCCTCAAACTTGCGTTAGTAGTTTATCCTGTGAACTCAGCTTTCTGATTGGTTCAAGAAAGTTTCTTAATTTGTAGTTTGTTCAGTTTTTATGCTTGAAATAAAGATTGGAACGATGTTCTTTTCCAGCATTTTATATCTCTGAGCTGAAACTGTACTAGATTTGAGATTTTTTTCAATATATGAAATTTATTGTCAAATTGGTTTCCATACAACACCCAGTGCTCATCCCAAAAGGTGCCCTCCTCAGTACCCATCACTCACCCTCCCCTCCCTCCCACCCCCCATAAACCCTCAGTTTGTGCTCAGTTTTTAAGAGTCTCTTATGCTTTGGTTCTTTCCCACTCTAACCTCTTTTTTTTTTTTTTCCTTCCCCTCCTCCATGGGTTTCTGTTAAGTTTCTCAGGATCCACATAAGAGTGAAAACATATGGTATCTGTCTTTCTCTGTATGGCTTATTTCACTTAGCATCACACTCTCCATCAGATATCACCTCACGCCAGTCAGAGTGGCCAAAATGAACAAATTAGATTTGAGATTTATATTCCAAAAGAGTTATGGTCACACAGACTAGAGTAAGGATCTTAGATCCAATTCATTTTATATAGGGGAACTTCAGTTTGTCAACTACTTTTCTAAGCCTTGTTTGTATCTATAAGATGGTGACTATATTCTTCACAACAGAGAAACATTAAAATATCTTGTAATAAATAAATATAAATGTCATCTGGGAATCACTGCCTCTTGAAACTTGGTTAAAATTAACCCCGAGTAGTCAAGCTCATTTATGGGAACACAAATTCTTACCAATAATTATGTAAATTCCAAGAAGTCTCTTACTTGCTTTATCTTTTCCTCTAAAGTATGTCGTCACAGGTGTTAAAGTTAACCTCTTTGCAAAAATTTACTAAGTAAGAGTTGTGCTCCTAGTATAAAGGGATAAGCTCCTAACAAACTGACTCTCCTGAAAATAACAGTTATAAACACTGGACAAAGTACAAAACACAACTATACAAGTACTCTGGAGGCTGAACAAAAGCATGCAAACTTCTGAAGGAAGTCAAAACTTCAAACAAGAGACCAACACAAGATAACTTCATAGTTTTTGTCTTGGCTTATATTACTTTGTGATTTATACCAGGAGACAAGAGATAACTAGATATCTGATAGTGATCTAACCTCCTTCCAGATAGAGGAGCTAGGGTAATTAGGACAATAAGTTGGGGCTACTGGATAATTAGGGAGAAATATCAGAATGGAAATTGCCAGAGAAAGGGAGATCCTAAATGTCAGTAAAAGGAAACTTCCTTGACCTGAAAAAGGGCATATGTATCTGTAAGGTAAAAATTTAGCTGGTGTCTGTGATATAAAAACTTAAATGATCTGAGTCACTGTCCACTACAAATTTGAGAGTATTCAGTTTGAGTTCAACCAAGTTAATTGCCTGCTAACACAAACCATAAGCAATTTTTGAATAAATATAAAAAAAAATCTGGTAGAGAATATAATTCAGACTTACTTAACATACAAAAAACCACAAAGAAATGCAAGCTATTCTAAAGTAAAAAGGTAATAAAGGGATGCAAGGCCTTGAATAGACACTGCTGCTGAGACTATCAAACTAGGAATTTAAAATAGCTCTCTTATTATGTTGTTTTTATATAATATATATTACATAGGTAGAATAATTGAATGACAAAGACAGGATATATATAAGAGTAATAAAAATATAAAAATAATCACATAAAAATTTCAGAAGTAATAACATATAACATCTGAATTTTAAAAGAAATCACTAGATGTTTCTAATACTGTTGCAGAACAGGAAATTAGAAACCAAAATCAATATCCTTCATAAACAAAAACAATAAACAGAGAAAATAATAGTAGAGAAAAACCAATTTACAACGTGAACAAAATGATTAAATACTTAGGAATAAATTTGACAAGCAATGTGCAGCTCCTATATGAACACACAAAATTAAATCCATACTGCAAACAAATTTGATAAATTAGTTAAATAGACAATTACCTTGACAGACACAAATCACCAACATTCACTCAAGAAGAAATAAACTCAACAATGTTATATTTATCAAATATATCAAATTCATCATTTAAAAAATTTCAGAAAGAAAACTCCAGTCCACAATGGTCTCCCTGGTGAATTTTTAAAAAATTTAAGGAAAAAATAATTCCAATCATATACAAAATATTTCAGAAATAGAAAACTAAGATAGAACTTCCATTTTATTTTATGAGCCCAACATTACCCTCATATAAAACCAAAGACATTATATAAGGAAATACAGACCAATAACCTTATTCATTGTACATGCAAAAGATCTTGTAAAATTTTAGCCAATTTAATTCACAAATATATCAAAGTAGTAATATGCTGTGATCAACTGGAGTTTTCTACAAGATTGCAGAATTTTTGAACATTCAAAAGTCAAAGTAATTCACTACTGTAACAAAACAAAGGTAAAAAAAATTGTATGGTAATTTCAACAGATGCAGGAAAAACATATGACAAAATTCAACACTCACTCATATGAAGAAGAAGAAGATGAAGAAGAAGAAGAAGAAGAAGAAGAAGAAGAAGAAGAAGAAGAAGAAGCAGCAGCAACAGGAGGAGGAGGAGGAGAAGGAGAAAGAGAAGAGGGAGAAAAAGAAGAAGGAGGAGGAGAAGCGGGAGATGGAAGGGGAGGAAGAGAAGAAGGAACCCAGAAAACTAGGAATAGAAGAAAACTTACTTGATTTGATAAAGGGCATCTACAAAAAGCCTACAGCTAACATCATATTTAATGACAAACTATTACATCATTTTTCTCAAAAACTGCTTTTAGAAAGGCAAGAATAAATGGATGAATACTCATTTTTTAACCATTACTTTTAAACCATGCACTGTAAGATATTGCTGATGCAGTCAGTCAATAAAAACATATAAAAGTCATGAAAATCAGAAAGGAAGAAATAAACCTCTGTTTTCAGTAGATATCATTATTTATGTAGGGAATTTGTAGAAATGTACAAAACAAATATTACAACTAATAAGTTACTTAATAAAGTCACAGATAGAAAGTTAATTTAAAGGGGCAATAATATTTTATATGTTAGCAGAAAATAAATTGGAAAATGAAATTTAAATATTCCACAAATTATACAAATCTCATAGTTTTTTCAATTGAAGTATAGTTGATACACAATGATAAATTAGTTTCAGGTGTAGAACATAGTGATATGACAACTCTATACATTATGCTATGCTCACCAAAAGTGTAGCCACCATCTGTCATCATACAATGCTATTACAGTTCCACTGACCATATCCCCTATGCTATACCTTTCCTTCCCATGATTCATTCATTCCATGACCAGAAGCCTGTATCTCCCAATGACCTTCACCTATTTCAACCATCTAACCACCATCCTCCCCTCTGGCAACCCCAGTTTGTTCTCTGTACTTATGAATCTGTGTCTTTATTTGTTTATTTTGTGTTTTTAGATTCCACACATAAGTGATATCATATAGTATTTGTATTTCTATTTATGATTTATTTCACTTAGCATAATACTTTCTAGATCCAACCATGTTGTCATAGATGGCAAGATCTCATTCTTTTTGTATAGCTGAGTAATATTCCATTGTGTGTATATGTGTGTGTGTGTGTACATCTTATTTATCCATTCATCTATTGATGGACACTTGGGCTACTTTCATATCTTGGCTGTTGTAAATGACGCTGCAGTAAACATAGGAATGCATATATCTTTTTGAATTAGTGTTTTTTGCTTTCTTTGAATAAATACCCAGAAGTGGAATCCCTGGGTTGTATGAGGTTTCTATTTTTAATTTTTTTTGAGGTACTTCCATACTATTTTCCACAGTAGTTGCACCAATTTACATTCCCACCAACAATGCACAAGGGTTCCTTTTTCTCCACATTCTCGCCAACACCTCTTATTGATTGTCTTTTTTTTTTTTTCAACGTTTTTATTTATTTTTGCGACAGAGAGAGACAGAGCATGAACGGGGGAGGGGCAGAGAGAGAGGGAGACACAGAATCGGAAACAGGCTCCAGGCTCTGAGCCATCAGCCCAGAGCCTGACGCGGGGCTCGAACTCACGGCCGCGAGATCGTGACCTGGCTGAAGTCGGACGCTTAACCGACTGCGCCACCCAGGCGCCCCTTGATTGTCTTTTTGACACTATCCATTCTGACTAGTGTGAGGTGATATCTCATTGTGGTTTTAATTTGCATTTCCTTGATGATTACTGATATTGAGCATCTTTTTGGTGTCTGTTGGCCGTCTGTATGTCTTCTTTGGAAAATGCCTATTCAGGTCCTCTGCCAATTTTTAAACCCACACTTATGTGGTCAATTACTACAAAGGAGACAAGAATATACAACAGTGAAAAGACAGTCTCTTCAATAAATGATGTTGGGAAAACTGGACAGGTACATGCAAAAGAATGAAACTGGATTACTTTCTTACACCATACACAAAAATAAACTCAAAATTGATTAAAGACCTAAATGTGACACCTGAAACCATAAAACCCCTTAAAGAAAACATAGGCAGTAATTTCTTGGACATCTGTCTTTAGCAACATTTTCTGGATATGTCTCCCAGACAAGGGAAACACAAGCAAAGATAAACTATTAGGAGTATACCAAATTAAAAAGCTTTTTCACAATGAGGGAACAATCAACTAAACTAAAAGGCAACCAATTGAATGGGAGAAGATATTTGCTAATGATAAAGGGTTAATATGCAAAATATATAAAGAACTTATACAACTCAACACCAAACAACAACAACAACAACAATAAATAATCTTATAATTTTAACAAATGACATGCAAGACCTGTACATTTAAAATTACACAATTATTGCTAATAGTAATTTTGGTGAAGTGGCAATTTTCCCAAATGAATCTATAAACTCAAGGCAATTCCTATTAAAGTTTCAGTTCGTTCTTTTATAGAAATAAAAACTTAAATGGACTAGAATAGCTCACATAAGTTTTTCAAAAGAATATCAAGCCAGAGGACTTACAATATCTCATTTCTGTAATTATTGGAAAGGTACTGTAATCAAGAAAATGGGCCATGGGCCTAAGTATAGATACATAGGTCAATACAACAGAGTTCAGATACAGATTT
This sequence comes from Lynx rufus, assembly GCF_022079265.1. Classification (NCBI taxonomy): domain Eukaryota; kingdom Metazoa; phylum Chordata; class Mammalia; order Carnivora; family Felidae; genus Lynx; species Lynx rufus. Next base: position 107,660,906 of record NW_025814867.1, on the reverse strand, counting down.
ATACACGGTCAGCTGATTTCTGACAAAGTTCTCAAAGTAATTCCATAGGGGAAAGAATGGTATTTTCAGTAAATGGAGGTGGAAAAGCTCTATATCCACATGGAAAAATTAAAGATCAAATTTAATCCACCATGTGCAAAAATGAACATAAAATGCATCACAGTCCTAAATCAAATGGCTAAACTATAAAACTACTAGAAGAAAACATAAGAAATCCTTGTGTGTAGAGCATAGGCATGGATTTCCTATATATGTCCCCCAAAATACCAAGAATAAAAACAAAAGATTTATAAATGATTTTTTTCTAAATAAAAACCTTTGTTCTTCAAAAGCATTGTCAAAAAAATAAATTAAATAAATAAAGACAATCTAAAGGGAGAAAATATTTTCAAATAATGTATCTGATAAAGGACTTGCAGAATCTATCTATCTAGCCTATCTTAATAAGTTAATACTAATATGTTATTGGTATATCTTTAACTGAAAAAAAAAATTAAAATGGGCAAAATATTTGAATGAATACTTTACATACGAAGATATATGGATTGCAAATAAACACATGAAAAGATGTTTAACAGCATTTCCATTAAAAAAATGCAAGTAAAACTTATAATTAGATACCACTATATGCATACTACAATAGCAAAATGTAAATGATTGCTAAGTATTGACAAGAATGTAGAATAGTTGGAAATTTTATAATATGTGGATATATATAATTTTATATCCACCACTGAAAATTGAGATATCTTAAGAAATGAAATATTCACCTCCTATAAAAAGCTAGATAGTTGTCACTGTGCTAAGTCATATGTATGTGTGTGTATACATATATATGTACACACACAAATATGCAAATATATGCATATATGCATATGCAAATATGTGTACACACAAATATGCAAATATATATATAATAGAATTTTTTAATTTGTTTTATTGAGGTGTGATTAATACACAACATTATACTAGTTTCAGGTGTACAATTTAATGATTTGATATTTGTATATATTGCAAAATAATCACCTCAAAAAGTTTAGTTAACATCCATCACCATACCTAGTTACAGATTTTTTTTTTACAGCATGACAACTATAGTTAATAATACTTCATAGTTGAAAGTTGCTGACAGTACATTTTAAAAGATCTCGTCATAAGAATAAAAAAAATTTAATCAATATTAGTTGGGAATCAGACTTTCTTTGTAATGTATGAGTGTCATAATATCTGTCCTGACATCTGACATTACTTTGGTGAAAATTAAATACAATAATGTACTTAAAAATGTTTGTTAACTCTAATATGCTAGAAAATGTAATATTAATGTTATTGTTCATTGCACTGCATACAGTGTGGACATAATGAAATGGATACTTGTTTGAGAAGGTATAATGACTTCTCAAAGTCTGATTACAAACTCTGAAATATGATCAAGGGGAAGTATTCATCAACTGACATTGCACTTGCAGAGTAGAATAAATCGCTTAAAGTAAATTATTATTTTAAGTATATATTTGGTACCTTTTTTTTTTTTTTGCTTACTGTTGGTAATATTTGAAAAGGGACAGAAATGATGCTACAACCCACAGAAAATAATCTTAAAGCCTTTGTTAGCTTCCTTGACTTTGTGAACTCAGTTTAAAAGACCTTAGTGTGTTCCTCATTAACTACTTTTTCTTCTCAGTCACACTGTTCATCTGAATCTCTACACCACAGCAAATACTGACAGATTGAAGCTGTCACCTGGTAGAGTGGAAAAAGCACAGCTGTGATGGAGTGGAACAGGAAACTGAGTCCAGTGAACCAAGTTTTTGTCTTAATTTTGCTAGTGGGTGAAAAATGTTCTCCAGGATTATTTATGTGCATCTGAAGCTCTTCGTTTTTAAGGCAAAATGATTGAACATGGTGTCCTTTTTAGTTTGTTCTTTACGATTAATCTAGGACAAAAATAATAATAAATAGAAACAAGAGTGCAAATATTGCACTTTCCCTCGTGGCTGATTCTTGCCCCCCCCCATTATTAGTAAGCTTCAGTTTTTATTATTGATATAGATCTTTGGGGATTCGGCATACATGCAGGAGTGTCGTCACTTTGCGACACTACATTTATTCTATGAATGCACACATTATTCATCGGCAATGTTATTTTATTCATCTGTAAAGACTGTCCTCAGAATCAGTGCTTTATGTATTTTTATGAAATTTGCTTTTATTATTTTTATATTTGTTACCAAAGCAAGATGAAATGGGCTACTCTCTTCATTGAATGTAAGTTGCAATTATATTTTTTTACCCATGTGAAATTTTTTAAAATGCCAATTATAATTGCCACACAATTTATTATTCTTATATATCTTTTTTTAATGTTTATTTATTTTTGAGAGAGAGAGAGACAGAGACTGAGTGTGAGTGGGGTGGAGCAGAGAGAGACAGGCAGACACAGAATCCGAAGCAGGCTCCAGGCTCTGAGCTGACAGCACAGAATCCCACCTGGGGCTTGAAGTCACAAACCGTAAGATCATGACCTGAGCCGAAGTCAGACACTTAACCGACTGAGCCACCCAGGCATCCCAATTCTTATATATCTTTATACCCCAATTTCAGGGATGTTAAAATGTGCCTTAGATTCAAGGAAACAGATGTATATTAAAACTTGTATCAACTTAATTTTATGTAATAATGTTATAAAAATCATTCCAAATTTATGTTATTTTTTTTAATTTCTTTTGTTTATCAGTATTTCTCTCCCAGTTAACAAAACATCTGAGTGTTTAAAAGTATTATTTAGTAGGTCTCAAAAATGCCTTTTGAAAGAATCTTCTACATTGCTATTTTTTAAAAAAGGCATTCAAGGAAACCTCACAATATGTAGAAGTTTTTAAATTGTGTTACCTGATATTAAAGCTCCTACAATGGTATTTTAACCCATTGCTTAGAGTCTACACAGTCCCATGTCTAGAGAAGTCAAAAACTGGCTTCTAATAGCTGCTTTTCCAGGAGGCAGTATCTATTATAACAAGATGTGAGACCACCTATAATAATATGTAATTCACACACAATTCCAATCAGGCCCAAAGAAAGAGAAACTTTAAAAGACTTTCTACACATAATCCAATATGATTTGAGAATTTTGATTCTAATTCTCTATAGACATGCACTTCTAAAATTGCTGATAGAGTCCATAACCCTTTCCTTGTATCTCAGTGTTATCAAAACTTTTTTTTAACGTTTATTTATTTTTGAGAGACAAAGCACAAGTGGGGGAGGGTCAGAGAGAGAGGGAGACATAGAATCTGAAGCAGGCTCCAGGCTCCGAGTTGGATGTGGGGCTCCAACTCACAAACCATGAGATCATGACCTGAGCCCAAGTCGGATGCTTAACTAACTGAGCCACCCAGGTCCCCCTCAATATTCTTCTGAAATCACTTTCTTTCCTACCTAAGAAGTTCTAAAGTGTCCTTCCTCCCTGTATTTCCTTAGCTAAATTTGAGTCATATTTTAAGATTCAGCCCAAGGATCACCCTCTCTGCAAAGCTTTTTATTTATTTATTTTTCTTCTGCAACCAATTTATTATCCATTTCCCTTATTATAACATTTATCAAAATGTATTACCATTATTGTTTCTAAGTCAACTACATCAGTTTCCTACTGCTACTGTAACAAAGTACCACAAATTAGTGGTGCTTTTTTTTAATGTTTATTTATATTTGAAAGAGAGAGAGAGAGATCAAGAGTGAGTGGGAGAGGGGCAGAGAGAGACTGAGACAGAATCTGAAACAGGCTTCAGGCTCTGAGCTGTCAGCACAAAGCCTGAGGCAGGGCTCAAACCCAAGAACCATGAGATCATGACCTGAGCCAAGTTGGACGCTTAACTGACTGAGCCACCCAGGCGCCCCAAATTAATGGCTTCTTATAACAGCACAACTGTATTATAATTCTGGAGATGAGAAGTCTAGAATGAGCCTTCAGGGATGCACTGATTTTAGAACCTTTATGAGAGCATTAGTTCCCCTGCCTTATAAGTTTCTGGAGGCTGCCTGCGTCTCTTGGCTCATGGTTGTGCATAACTTGGCCTTAGCTTCTGTCATCTCATCTCCTTTTCTGACTCTGATCTTCCTCTGTCCCTCTTAAAATCAACTTGAGATTACATTGGACCCATCTGGAGAATCAACAATACTCCCCTCTCTCAATATCTTTTAACTTAATCCCACTTATAAAGTCTTTCTTGCTACGTAAGGTAACATATTAACAGGTTCTGAGGATTCAGATGTGGACATCCTTGTGGGGCCATTATTCTGCCTATAACATTAATCTCTCCCATTACACTTTTAAAATTAGGATGTTATGGACTGAATTGTATTCCGCCTCAAGCCCCCTCTCCCCTGTCAAATTCTTATGTTGAATCCCTATCTGTGACTGCATTTGGAGATTGGGCCTTTAAGGAGTCCTTAACTAAGGTTAAATAAAACCACAAGGGTGGGCCCAAACTCACCAGGCTTCCCTCCTTTATAGGAAGGGGAAGACACCAGAGCACACACATGCAGAGGAAAGATCACACGAGGACACAGCAAGAAAGTGGCCATCTGCAAGCTATGGAGACAAGCCTCAGGAGAAACCAAATCTGTCTTGGTCTGGGAGTTCAGACTTCAGAGCTGTGAGACAATAGATTTCTTTTTAGTGTTTTTAACGTTTATTTATTTTTGAGAGACAGAAAGGGAGAGCATGAGCAGGGGAAGGAGCAGAGAGAGGGGAGACACAGAATCTGAAGCAGGCTCCAGGCTCTGAGCTGTCAGCCAGAGCCCGACGTGGGGCTCAAATTCACAAACTGTGAGATCATGACCTGAGCTGAAGTTGGACGCTTAACCGACTGAGCCACCCAGGTGCCCTAAGAAAATAGAGTTTTGTTGTTCAAACCATACAGTCTGTCATAGTTTGTTATGGCAGTCCTAGCTGACTGATACAGTATGCTTTTTTATTTATTTTTTTTTTAATTTTAGAATTTAGCTTAGTGATCATACTAAAAAAATATGCAGTGGGCATAAAATTTATAGTAACAAACTTATATTTGCAGAAATATATCTGTAAGAAAATTTTAGATGATTTTGAGTTAACACTGAACACCCATTTAATGTTTAAGTTGATCATTTATTTCAGATACTTATGTTTAAAACCTCATCCTATTTTGGGTAAATTTTCACTCAGATTTGAGGTTCTTACTCTGTTATATCCTTTCCAAGATGACAGGTTCAGGAGAAATTCCTTTTTATGATGTCAACGGGGGAACTGTGTGCATTTGGGTCTTGGTGTGCTTGTCCCTGAAAACAGAAAGTGATTGCATCAGGTACAGATGCTAGAAATGAGCTGTTTCTTTATTAAATGTTCTGATTATACCGAATTTGTCTGCTGTGATGGGTCAGATTAAGTTGTATAAGCAGAGGCCATATTTAAATTTATCTAGGTTTGCTAGCACAGAGGATTTGAAAGGATCAAATTATCTCTCTTTGCTCCTTCCAGAAATACAATAAAATATTCTCTAGGACAGCCACACAACCTTTGAGCTGAAATCAGTCTGCTTGCTTGGGGTCAGCATACTGGGTTCAGGGAAGAGAGAATCTGTCTGCCCCTCCCACCTAGATTTCCTCAGCCTATTTTCACTGAGTATTCAGAGGACCTCCATCAATCAGAAACAAAGAGAAACAAATATTTCCAGGTCTACATTTTCAAAATTGTTTCCATAAGCCATGAAAGGTAATCTTTCTTCTTTAAACCTTTCTCCAAAAATTAACCTAGTATGCAATATCTATATTCTCCCTGCCCACATCAAGTATTCTGCTCTTTGAAAATTATTCTTCTTCACGTCATCTTTCCAATTTGCTATACTGTTATATAGCTCTTACCTTCTGCAATGGGACATGTGTGGAGGAATGGAATGGACATGAAATTTTTGTTCTGGAATATTCTCCCACCTGGAGACATATTTGCTAAAATATATATATATGTGGAAGGCTGGAGGAGGAGAGTGGGAGATGTTTATGAGAATGAAGAAAGGAAAACATCATTCTGTTGCATTTGTTTTGAAACGAGTAAATATTTCATTATAAGTGTTTGTGCAATAAGTGAATGATGAATGAATGAATAAATTAACTTCTAATTACCAGAAAGAAATTATACTTGGGGAACAGATAATGAATGGTCTCCCAGATATACATGTAGAAATAACCATCAGAAGGCAAATTTGTAAAAAATTTGGACACTCTTGATTGAGTGATAACTTTTTGTCTTAGATCTTACTTCTTCCACTGGAATATATTTTATTTTTAAGCCCTGATTCCTCCAACATCAATCTAATAAATATGGAGTAGCTTGTATTTCAGAACACACCAATATATTAAAATATCTTTCAAAAATAAAATCAAGAAAAAAACAAAATGCCCCTTTTTAAAAATTATTTTTATTTATAAATTTTTAAATATTTTTGTTAGTTAATATACAGTGCAATATCGGTTTCAGAAGTAGAATTCAATGACTCATCGCAAATGCCCCTTTTCATTTTCAAAACAAAAGCACCCACTTTAGGTCTTTTGGATTAATTAAACTTATCTCTATATTTCTTCACATTTAATGTGAACATACCTATAACTTGATCATTTGAGAAAATATTTAGGTTTACTTTTTTATTGCTGATTCTGAAATCATAACTGATTTCATCTTTATGTATTAATGGTTTACAAAGGTACACCCATAGTTTCATGATTCCATTATAATTCTGCACTTGGACATTTGATTCTATTCCTACTAATTCTAACATTGCAGAAATTCAACTAATATACCCAACTTAGGTGCTACTTACTAAATTTTGAAGTATTTGTGTGAAAGATGTCATGTAAAAACCATGGTAAGTATGAAATGTCAAGAGAGTAAAATCTATTTATATATCCAGCTGAACATTAACATATTTTATTTCTTCTAAGAAATGGTAAAAACAGGTCAACAAGTACATTCCCATGAAGTGTGACATAAATTAGAGCATCACTTAAAAAATAACAGTATACTCCTGGGTCATCTGCTAAATGCTATGCATCATTACAATTTGAATCAATCAAAAAGAATCACAGTAACCTTTCCAACTAAGGTAGCACTCCTAAATCGCTTTACTAATGCATATTAGTTCAGTTTGAAATATTAAAACTAAATATATCTCTGCTTCACAAAGTGACTCATAGCTTAGAAGGATGTGCTAAGCTATGTTTTCAGAGAATATCAATGTACTGTAGATTCACGTTTTCAGCAAAGCATGTATGTGATAGATCCTGACTTTAAAACTTTGAATAAAGAAGATGTTTTTAGAGGTTCCATTAAGTTTTTCCCCTAAAATTCTTAAAATTTGTCAGTCATAAATAATGAAAAACTGAAGAAACCAAGCATAGTATTGAAGCATATAAATTAATAGCTAAACATAAAGAGACTTGAAACAGATCTATAAAACATGCAGAATTAACTCAAGTTTTACCACTGCAAACAGAGTGGTGATTAACATACTATGAAACAGACCTCAGTTTGGGATACATTAATCTTCCCTTGATTAAGAGGAACAAATGTTCCACCCTACTTATTCTCTACCCTCTTTTTTTCTATCTAAAGGACAATCCATTTCACTGTACAATGTTTCAACTGGGAAACTGATCTTTTAAAAATAGTTCTAAAAACCAAAAGATCAAATACCCAGAAAATATGAATTCCTAGGATGGATTAAAAGAGCAAAGGTCTTCACCCTCACAAAGAAAATAACCAAGGGTGAAAGTTAACAGGACACCAAGATGTAATAGATTTCTTGCAATGACTTCAGTGATGATGGGGAGCTGGCTGGCTGTTCACAGCCTCAAGGAAGAGATAATTCAAACATTAGTGCAGATTCATACGCCCGGGTCTAAAAATACTATGCCATTACATGGCTTAGGGAAAATCCAACATGCTTTCATAAATAGTAAATGAATAGTTATGTAAATCACTTCTTATGGTACCTTGAATATAATAAAAATTTAATAAAAGTTATTTTCCTCATAGTTTATGCGGTGGAATGACAAAGCAGACCAAACCCCTAAGACAGACTGCAAATATTTACATGCACTAAACTTTACAACCTTGGCATTCTTTCCATAGTTTTTATTTACTCTCAATTTTAACCATTCTTACTATGTGATTTTTATGTGGTGCATTTTTTTTTGATCAAAACACACACACACACACACACACACACACATTTGCAGGTTTGCTCAAATAAGATAATATATCCATATGCTCAAATGTTGTTTGACTCACTTGGACTCTGGACAGTTATTTCCAACTTTAACTACTGGTTATGACAGAATAATAATACTGGACTAGCTCTCTCATGGTAAACAACCATTAAAAAGGAAAAAATTCCCAGTGCAGGGAGAATAAAAAATAGGGGAAAAAATCTGCTACACATAGATCCCAGACCATAGAGATCAGTACATACTGATCTGAGAAAGCCTTAAATTTGAGATCCAGTACACAAACACAGCCTAAGTCTGAAATTGAAAGAGGATGACAGAGAATGTCACCACTACATCCACCTGTAGACCAGCAAGTGGCAGTAATAAATAGCAGTTTATACCTGGGGGCAAGGACACCGTCCTGGAGAAGTAATCTCTTTGAGGAAAGAAATCACTAGAATAACTTCAAGATGAAAAAAGAATAGAAACATTGAGCAAAAATTTCCATTAACCCATCCCCACAAAATGCAAGGGAAACACTTGAAGAATTTGAAGGCAGTAGTGTAATGATTCTAATAATAACAACAATAAAACACAAACACAGTTTGATTCCTAACTCTCTTAACAAAAACTTCCACACTAAAGTTCTAGCAAAAGAAGTACACCCATAATTAATTCTGATGATCTAATGTATAGGATGGTGGCTATCATTAATAATAATGTATACTCAAAATTTGGTGAGAGAGTAGATCTTAACTGTTCTCAACACACACACACACACACACACACACACACACACACACGAGTACATACACACAAACACATACACACACACAAGGTAAATATGTAGGGTGATGGTAGCTTCATTAGTTTGATTGGGGGAATCATTTCACAATGTGTATGTGTATTAAAATATGTTGGTATATACCTTAGACATATACAATATCTGTCACCCATACCCTAACAATGTTGGGAAAAAAATAAGTATGTTCATTTTGAGGCATAAACCCTAGCTCAGTCTGTCTTAACCTGTTCTATCCAAATACTATCCAACAAATACTATGTAAGAAATAACACTAGGGATAAAATGGACAAAACAATCAATAGAAGGAAGTTCATATATGACCAAGATGTTGGAACTCTCAGGCGGAGTTTAAAATAGCTACGATTAATATGACAAAGGCTATATTGGGAAGAATGGACAACATGCAAAAACAATGGGGAATATCTGCAAAGAAATGGAAACTACAAGTAACAATCAAAATGACATGCTAGAAGTTTCTAAAAAGTAATGGTTTCTAAAAAGTAATGAAGACCTTGAAGAATGTCTTCAATGACATTATCAGTAGACTTGATATTCCAGAGAACTTGAAGATAAAACTTTAACTTAACACAATGAAAAAGAAATATGAAAATAAGAAAACATAAAAGAGCATCCAAGAACTTTAAGAAGATATTAAAGAGTCTAATATACATATAATTGGAATCTTAGGTGAGATAAAAGAGATAACAGTGAGAAGTAAATATGTGAAGAGATGCTAGTCAAGAGTTTTCTAAAAACCAAAAGGCATGAAGCCACAAATCCAAGAAGCTCAGAGTACAAAATGAAGGTTAAATATAAACGAAGAAATAATAACCCAAAGAGAGACACATTATGTTGAACCTCCTGGAGACCACTGAAGGAAAGGAAATCTGGAAAACTGATAGAAAAAAGACTCGATGCATTCTGAGTGTTACAAATCTGCATTAGGGCAGATTTCTTGTCAGAAACCATATGAGCAAGAAGACAATGGAACACTATCATTCAAGTATGAAAAGGGACAGCCCCGAATGTTTTATACCAGCTATACATTAAAAGAAACAAAAATAAAAATAAAAGTATATGAAAACCAGAAACTGAACACAAGAAAAACCAAAGAAACAAGTAATTCTACTTTCCCACAAAAAAAGGTCTAATTCCAAAGCAGTGTGGTTATGCTGAATATTTAAAAGTATGTAGGACTTGAAAATATTTAAGGAATTTTAATATTCCTTATGAAATGTGAAATAAGGCAAATGCTATGAATAAATATATATGAAATACACAAACTTAATGTTTTAGTAGATAAGATCACAGGGAAGCTCAGAGAAGATTAACTTAATAGGAGTATACTGTTCAATTTTAATTTTCAAAAAAGAAAATCAACAAGCTCAGCTAACATACTCAACACTTCATTCCAGCTTTATATCTACACACTTATTTCATCTATCAACTTCCTTTTGGGAAATGCAAACACGCATTGATTTGTATGATATGCAGCAGATGTTTATGAGAATCTCTTACAGGAGCTGTGTGTAGTTACATACTTGATTAGTAGAATCAAGTAGATAACAAATATGCTGCTATCTGCCACTCATGAGTTAAAAAATCAGTGATCAGTAATGTCATGATCTCATTTCAGATACAATACGAAATATTTGGAAAAGGAAATTAAAGATAGAGCATTCACATTTAAGAAGAGAGTAACATACTGTACGTGTTTTTGAAATGGATTAAAATATTAGCAGATTGTGTTAGAAATAAGAGCTTAAATACCTACTTACATCAGTAAGTATGGTATATAAAACCAGTTTGAGTTGTCTGTTATTAACAATAGTCACATAATGGAGCTCATTGGTGTTTGGTAGCAGAAGTATTCTGATTTGTTTCATTGGAAACCTTTCAGGTTTCCGATGACATTATTGAAAGCAGTTTACAATAGTAAATTTGTTCACACATGATTTATTTTTCCTTCTATTGGTAACAAGCTTAGATCAACTACCCCTCAACAAAAATAAAAAGAACAACTTGTATTAAATGCCCATTTCCCATTCTCTGAAGTCATTATAAAATCCTTCTCTAAATTAAAAGAAATCCAGGGGCACCTGGGTGGCTCAGTTGGTTAAGCGCCGAACTCTGGCTCAGTACATAATTTTGTGTCTCCCTCTTGCTCTGCCCCTCCCTTGCTCGCACTCTGTCTCTCACTCAAAAATAAATAAACATTAAAAAAAATTTTTTAAAGAAATTCACAGTTCCACTTTTTAAAATACAGTATATCACGTGAAAGATTTACATTTAAAGAAAATGTTTTTCTTTTTGTTTTTTTAAATAGGAAGAAAACTTAATTGATCTGGGAAAGAAACAAACTATATAGATAATATTTGCTGTTACTCAGGCAAAATAAAGTAGTTCTCTAATCCTATATTTGAGTTCCTTCGCATTGGCATAAATTGAGAGGAATATTTATTTTGAATATACTAAAGGAAAGGCATCAATTTGTTTTTGGTAACTATGTAAGTCCCTTAAAAACCATGGGAGAAGTACAAAAACAGAAAGTTTTATTTTCAGTGTATTTTTTTAATTTAAAAAGTTTCTACTGAAGAATAGTTATGCTCATCACAGTTGATTACCTATTTCATAATTTAGCAATTTAAGGTCCTAATCTATTGCAAGCTTCTCGTTTAATTCAGGGATTTAAAAAAGTCATATTTCTTTTCTGTTTTGATTTCTCTGACTGTAAGCTTTGACTTTTGCCTATAAATTTCTCACTGCACACCCAGAATGGCAAATTTCTTGAAGTAATAGAAATAAGTAAATGCTGTTAAAAGGATTACTCTGGTTTAGAAATTCCTCCTTAGCAGCAATTTATTCCATCATAATTTGTGCAAACCTGTGAAATAAGTAGTGGCAGTGAGGCTGAACTTGAGACAAACTTCTCTCTTCTCCTCATTGGAAATCATATTTTGAAAATGGGGTATTCTTAAAGGTTCATAGAATTTGTCACTCCTCTGTGGTCATGCAAGTCTCATAGGCAACATACATTCAACCTGTCCTCTTTTTTATTAGTGTGTGCGTGCATGTATGTGTGTGCATGTATGTTTAAATAATAAATTCTTTTGGAAAGGGAAACTGGCCTAGGCCTCTAAGTCAAATCTAAGAGGCTAGAAGTAAAGAAAATTGATAATCATAATTATTATTTGTTTTTAATTCAAATGCCCTCAATTTTAAAATAGAGCTTGGATGAGGACAGTTTTACCTTTGTTAATATTGGCAAATCTGTTCACTATGTTAACTGTTGGCAAAACTGCATTTTAGCTCTTGAATTTTCATTTCTGTCCTACTTTTGGCTTTTCTACTAGGTTTTCTATGACATGTTCTCACTAACTCCTCATAAAAAAAAAAAAACAGATTCTAGTCACTCATGGGGGAACTCTTAATTCACTCAATTAAATCTCTAAGAACTTCCACCTATTTGCTACTGTTATCTTTAAAGCAACCAATAGGTTAATATTTATATTTTCTCACAAAAATCTAAAATATCAGATACATATCTATATGTAAAGGTATAGATATAGCCAAAACATTTCAAAACTATAGAGAATTTACTCTAAAATTTTATGTTCTTAGAAATACATTAAATTGCATATGTATATAACTCCAGCATATAAAAGGAATGTTTAGCACAGGTGAAGGTAAAACAAAAATGATGTTGTTTATAACCTTGTAAGGCTACAGAAAAAGGATCAGGTGTAGCCTGTGCTCAACAACTTAAACTGAATTTGTTTTATCCTCCTTAAAAATAAAGTTTATTTTACTAAACTATTATGAATCAGTTAATTATCGTTATGCATAATTCAGTTCAATCATACTTATATAAGTAAAGCAACTTATTCATCCTTGTGAACTGTGCAAGAAGTAAGGAATGAATAGGATGAGGATGGTAAAGGTACCTGGGAACCAAAAAAGATATGTGAAGAGAAGAGTAAGCAGGTAAAAAATTGTGATGATTCCTGTTAGAAAATACATGAAGTGGGGCGCCTGGGTGGCTCAGTCGGTTAAGCGTCCGACTTCGGCTCAGGTCATGATCTCCCAGTCCGTGAGTTCGAGCCCCGCGTCAGGCTCTGTGCTGACAGCTCAGAGCCTGGAGCCTGTTTGTGATTCTGTGTCTCCCTCTCTCTGATCCTCCCCTGTTCATGCTCTGTCTCTCCCTGTCTCAAAAATAAATAAAACGTTAAAAAAAATTAAAAAAAAAAAGAAAATACATGAAGAGTTCCAGTGTTCCCAAATTATAGTAGTTAAACTATTAAATGGAAGTTATCTATTATAATTACTGTGGAGTAACTGTGGAGTTAGTACAACATGTGTTGATCAGTGTATAGCAGTTTCTTTATTATTTCTAATTTCTAATTTGATTATTGTGATAGCCACTCTCCTCTCAACTGACTCTCAGCATTTCTCAACATGACACCTGGTTCTGACTAATGTGCTGTATTGATTCTTTCCAGTTTTCTAAGACACTTAATTTTACTTTTAGTTTTTGTAATTTTGTTTTATAGCATTTCCCTTTTTACTGAATAACTGAAACACACTTTTGTTGATAATTCCACTTGCAGAAATTAAAGTCAAGTTACCTTGTAATAAGAACTTAATGATTCTATCTGCTCCCTTTTTCTAGCATAAGACTTTTTAGGCAGCATTATGTCCCTATGATGCTACATAAATGTAGCACCTATAAAATATTTCAGATAGATGAATTTGCACAGTAAGATTCCTATCTAAAGAAACTATAAATCACTTGTAGAATTATTTTTAATTTATGTAATTTACATACGTCTCTGATTATAATTTTATTTTTTTTATTTTTTATTTTTAAATTTTTTTTTTTTTTTTTTTTTTTATGAAGTTTATTGACAAATTGGTTTCCATACAACACCCAGTGCTCATCCCAAAAGGTGCCCTCCTCAATACCCATCACCCACCCGCCCCTCCCTCCCACCCCCCATCAACCCTCAGTTTGTTCTCAGTTTTTAACAGTCTCTTATGCTTTGGCTCTCTCCCACTCTAACGTCTTTTTTTTTTTTTCTCCCTTCCCCTCCCCCATGGGTTCCTGTTGAGTTTCTCAGGATCCACATAAGAGTGAAACCATATGGTATCTGTCTTTCTCTGTATGGCTTATTTCACTTAGCATCACACTCTCCAGTTCCATCCACGTTGCTACAAAAGGCCATATTTCATTTTTTCTCATTGCCACGTAGTATTCCATTGTGTATATAAACCACAATTTCTTTATCCATTCATCAGTTGATGGACATTTAGGCTCTTTCCATAATTTGGCTATTGTTGAGAGTGCTGCTATGAACATTGGGGTACAAGTGCCCCTATGCATCAGTACTCCTGTATCCCTTGGGTAGATTCCTAGCAGTGCTATTGCTGGGTCATAGGGTAGGTCTATTTTTAATTTTCTGAGGAACCTCCACACTGTTTTCCAGAGCGGCTGCACCAATTTGCATTCCCACCAACAGTGCAAGAGGGTTCCCGTTTCTCCACATCCTCTCCAGCATCTATAGTCTCCTGATTTGTTCATTTTGGCCACTCTGACTGGCGTGAGGTGATACCTGAGTGTGGTTTTGATTTGTATTTCCCTGATAAGGAGCGACGCTGAACATCTTTTCATGTGCCTGTTGGCCATCTGGATGTCTTCTTTAGAGAAGTGTCTATTCATGTTTTCTGCCCATTTCTTCACTGGGTTATTTGTTTTTCGGGTGTGGAGTTTGGTGAGCTCTTTATAGATTTTAGATACTAGCCCTTTGTCCGATATGTCATTTGCAAATATCTTTTCCCATTCCGTTGGTTGTCTTTTAGTTTTGTTGGTTGTTTCCTTTGCTGTGCAGAAGCTTTTTATCTTCATAAGGTCCCAGTAATTCACTTTTGCTTTTAATTCCCTTGCCTTTGGGGATGTGTCGAGTAAGAGATTGCTACGGCTGAGGTCAGAGAGGTCTTTTCCTGCTTTCTCCTCTAAGGTTCTGATGGTTTCCTGTCTCACATTTAGGTCCTTTATCCATTTTGAGTTTATTTTTGTAAATGGTGTGAGAAAGTGGTCTAGTTTCAACCTTCTGCATGTTGCTGTCCAGTTCTCCCAGCACCATTTGTTAAAGAGGCTGTCTTTTTTCCATTGGATGTTCTTTCCTGCTTTGTCAAAGATGAGTTGGCCATATGTTTGTGGGTCTAGTTCTGGGGTTTCTATTCTATTCCATTGGTCTGTGTGTCTGTTTTTGTGCCAATACCATGCTGTCTTGATGATGACAGCTTTGTAGTAGAGGCTGAAGTCTGGGATTGTGATGCCTCCTGCTTTGGTCTTCTTCTTCAAAATTCCTTTGGCTATTCGGGGCCTTTTGTGGTTCCATATGAATTTTAGGATTGCTTGTTCTAGTTTCGAGAAGAATGCTGGTGCAATTTTGATTGGGATTGCATTGAATGTGTAGATAGCTTTGGGTAGTATTGACATTTTGACAATATTTATTTTTCCAATCCATGAGCAGGGAATGTCTTTCCATTTCTTTAAATCTTCTTCAATTACCTTCATAAGCTTTCTATAATTTTCAGCATACAGATCCTTTACATCTTTGGTTAGATTTATTCCTAGGTATTTTATGCTTTTTGGTGCAATTGTGAATGGGATCAGTTTCTTTATTTGTCTTTCTGTTGCTTCATTGTTAGTGTATAAGAATGCAACTGATTTCTGTACATTGATTTTGTATCCTGCAACTTTGCTGAATTCATGTATCAGTTCTAGCAGACTTTTGGTGGAGTCTATCGGATTTTCCATGTATAATATCATGTCATCTGCAAAAAGCGAAAGCTTGACTTCATCTTTGCCAATTTTGATGCCTTTGATTTCCTTTTGTTGTCTGATTGCTGATGCTAGAACTTCCAGCACT
The DNA here is from genome assembly GCF_022079265.1 of Lynx rufus. NCBI lineage: Eukaryota > Metazoa > Chordata > Mammalia > Carnivora > Felidae > Lynx > Lynx rufus. The sequence goes on along the minus strand of NW_025814867.1, from coordinate 107,644,931 downwards.
ATGTTAAATAACAACGGTGAGAGTGGGCATCCCTGTCGTGTTCCTGATCTCAGGGAAAAAGCTCTCAGTTTTTCCCCGTTGAGGATGATGTTAGCTGTGGGCTTTTCATAAATGGCTTTTATGATCTTTAAGTATGTTCCTTCTATCCCGACTTTCTCAAGGGTTTTTATTAAGAAAGGGTGCTGGATTTTATCAAAGGCCTTTTCTGCATCGATTGACAGGATCATATGGTTCTTCTCTTTTTTTTTGTTAATGTGATGTATCACGTTGATTGATTTGCGAATGTTGAACCAGCCCTGCATCCCAGGAATGAATCCCACTTGATCATGGTGAATAATTCTTTTTATATGCTGTTGAATTCGATTTGCTAGTATCTTATTGAGAATTTTGGCATCCATATTCATCAGGGATATTGGCCTGTAGTTCTCTTTTTTTACTGGGTCTCTGTCTGGTTTAGGAATCAAAGTAATACTGGCTTCATAGAATGAGTCTGGAAGTTTTCCTTCCCTTTCTATTTCTTGGAATAGCTTGAGAAGGATAGGTATTATCTCTGCTTTAAACGTCTGGTAGAACTCCCCTGGGAAGCCATCTGGTCCTGGACTCTTATTTGTTGGGAGATTTTTGATAACCGATTCAATTTCTTCGCTGGTTATGGGTCTGTTCAAGCTTTCTATTTCCTCCTGATTGAGTTTTGGAAGAGTGTGGGTGTTCAGGAATTTGTCCATTTCTTCCAGGTTGTCCAATTTGTTGGCATATAATTTTTCATAGTATTCCCTGATAATTGTTTGTATCTCTGAGGGATTGGTTGTAATAATTCCATTTTCATTCATGATTTTATCTATTTGGGTCATCTCCCTTTTCTTTTTGAGAAGCCTGGCTAGAGGTTTGTCAATTTTGTTTATTTTTTCAAAAAACCAACTCTTGGTTTCGTTGATCTGCTCTACAGTTTTTTTAGATTCTATATTGTTTATTTCTGCTCTGATCTTTATTATTTCTCTTCTTCTGCTGGGTTTAGGCTGCCTTTGCTGTTCTGCTTCTATTTCCTTTAGGTGTGCTGTTAGATTTTGTATTTGGGATTTTTCTTGTTTCTTGAGATAGGCCTGGATTGCGATGTATTTTCCTCTCAGGACTGCCTTCGCTGCGTCCCAAAGCGTTTGGATTGTTGTATTTTCATTTTCGTTTGTTTCCATATATTTTTTGATTTCTTCTCTAATTGCCTGGTTGACCCACTCATTCGTGAGTAGGGTGTTCTTTAACCTCCATGCTTTTGGAGGTTTTCCAGACTTTTTCCTGTGGTTGACTTCAAGCTTCATAGCATTGTGGTCTGAAAGTATGCATGGTATAATTTCAATTCTTGTAAACTTATGAAGGGCTGATTTGTGACCCAGTATATGATCTATCTTGGAGAATGTTCCATGTGCACTCGAGAAGAAAGTATATTCTGTTGCTTTGGGATGCAGAGTTCTAAATATATCTGTCAAGTCCATCTGATCCAGTGTCTCATTCAGGGCCCTTGTTTCTTTATTGACCGTGTGTCTAGATGATCTATCCATTTCTGTAAGTGGGGTGTTAAAGTCCCCAGCAATTACCACATTCTTATCAATAAGGTTGCTTATGTTTATGAGTAATTGTTTTATATATTTGGGGGCTCCGGTATTCGGCGCATAGACATTTATAATTGTTAGCTCTTCCTGATGGATAGACCCTGTAACTATTATATAATGTCCTTCTTCATCTCTTGTTACAGCCTTTAATTTAAAGTCTAGTTTGTCTGATATAAGTATGGCTACTCCAGCTTTCTTCTGGCTTCCAGTAGCATGATAAATAGTTCTCCATCCCCTCACTCTCAATCTAAAGGTGTCCTCAGGTCTAAAATGAGTCTCTTGTAGACAGCAAATAGATGGGTCTTGTTTTTTTATCCATTCTGATACCCTATGTCTTTTGGTTGGCGCATTTAATCCATTTACATTCAGTGTTATTATAGAAAGATACGGGTTTAGAGTCATTGTGATGTCTGTATGTTTTATGCTTGTAGTGATGTCTCTGGTACTTTGTCTCACAGGGTCCCCCTTAGGATCTCTTGTAGGGCTGGTTTAGTGGTGACAAATTCCTTCAGTTTTTGTTTGTTTGGGAAGACCTTTATCTCTCCTTCTATTCTAAATGACAGACTTGCTGGATAAAGGATTCTTGGCTGCATATTTTTGCTGTCTAGCACCCTGAAAATCTCGTGCCAATTCTTTCTGGCCTGCCAAGTTTCAAAAGAGAGATCAGTCACGAGTCTTATAGGTCTCCCTTTATATGTGAGGGCACGTTTACCCCTTGCTGCTTTCAGAATTTTCTCTTTATCCTTGTATTTTGCCAGTTTCACTATGATATGTCGTGCAGAAGATCGATTCAAGTTACGTCTGAAGGGAGTTCTCTGAGCCTCTTGGATTTCAATGCCTTTTTCCTTCCCCAGTTCAGGGAAGTTCTCAGCTATGATTTCTTCAAGTACCCCTTCAGCACCTTTCCCTCTCTCTTCCTCCTCTGGGATACCAATTATGCGTAAATTATTTCTTTTTAGTGTATCACTTAGTTCTCTAATTTTCCCCTCATACTCCTGGATTTTTTTATCTCTCTTTTTCTCAGCTTCCTCTTTTTCCATAACTTTATCTTCTAGTTCACCTATTCTCTCCTCTGCCTCTTCCATCCGAGCTGTGGCGGTTTGCATTTTGTTTTCCATTTCCTTTAAAGCGTTTTTCAGCTCCTCGTGACTGTTCATTAGTCCCCTGATGTCTGTAGCAAGAGATTCTCTGCTGTCCTGTATGCTGTTTTCCAGCCCAGCGATTAATTTTATGACTATTATTCTAAATTCACTTTCTGTTATATTATTTAAATCCTTTTTGATCAGCTCATTAGCTGTTGTTATTTCCTGGAGATTCTTCTGGGGGGAATTCTTCCGCTTGGTCATTTTGGATAGTCCCTGGTGTGGTGAGGGCCTGCAGGGCACTTCCCCTGTGCTGTGGTGTATAACTGGAGTTGGTGGGCGGGGCCGCAGTCCGACCTGATGTCTGCCCCCAGCCCACCGCTGGGGCCACAGTCAGACTGGTGTGTGCCTTCTCTTCCCCTCTCCTAGGGGCGGGATTCACTGTGGGGTGGCGTGGCCCGTCTGGGCTACTTGCACACTGCCAGGCTTGTGATGCTGGGGATCTGGCGTATTAGCTGGGGTGGGAAGGCAAGGTGCACGGCGGCAGGAGGGGCAGGCTTAGCTCGCTTCTCCTTAGGTGATCCACTTCAGGAGGGGCCCTGTGCAGCCGGAGGGAGTCAGATCGCTGCCGGAGGTTTGGCTCCGCAGAAGCACAGAGTTGGGTGTTCGCGCGGAGCGAGCAATTTCCCTGGCCGGAGCCGGTTCCCTTTGGGATTTTGGCTGGGGGATGGGCGGGGGAGATGGCGCTGGAGAGCGCCTTTGTTCCCCGCCAAACTGAGCTCTGTCGTCCGGGGGCTCCGCAGCTCACCCTCCCTTTATCCTCCAGCCTTCCCGCTTTCTGAGCAGAGCTGTTAACTTATGACCTCCCAGATGCTAAGTCGCGCTTGCTGTCGGAACACAGTCCGTCAGGCCCCTCCGCTTTTGCAAGCCGGACTCGGGGGCTCTGCTTGGCCGGCGAGCCGCCCCTCCGCCCCGGCTCCCTCCCGCCAGTCCGTGGAGCGCGCACCGCCTCGCCGCCCTTCCTACCCTCTTCCGTGGGCCTCTCGTCTGCACTTGGGTCCGGTGACTCTGTTCTGCTAATCCTCTGGCGGTTTTCTGGGTTATTTAGGCAGGTGTAGGTGGAATCTAAGTGATCAGCAGGACGCGCGGTGAGCCCAGCGTCCTCCTACGCCGCCATCTTCCGATCTATTTTTAAATTTTTTTTAACGTTTATTTATTTTTGAGACAGAGAGAGACAGAGCATGAACGGGGAGGGTCAGAGAGAGGGAGACACAGAATCCGAAACAGGTTCCAGGCTCTGAGCTGTCAGCACAGAGCCTGACGCGGGGCTCGAACTCATGGACCGCGAGATCATGACCTGAGCTAAAGTCGGCCGCTTAACCGACTGAGCCACCCAGGCGCCCCTCTGATTATAATTTTAAAACTCATGGAAAGGAATAGTTAAATGTTGTAGTAACAGGAATTGTATTATTTGATAAGATTAAATTTCAAAATTTATTTGTTTTTAGCAGATTCTGGGCTTCTATGCAGTATTGTATTGGCAATCTAGTTTGAAAGGGAAGTATAGTGTAATCAGTTACTCCCTTGATGTGCTAAAAGTCAGTTTAATTTGGATAAACTTGAGAGAAAAGCATCATCAGAGAGGGTGACTTTGGTTATTCAGTATAATCTTTCATTTTCAATTAAAATATCTTTCCTATTCTCATTTTTACTTACTTGCACACTATATAATGGTTAAGTTTAATTTTCTTCATACGACCAAACTTTGTTTACTTTTACTTTACTTTATTTTTAAATTTTTATTTTATGCAATCATATTTCCTATTGTGTCTTTAAAAAGATCCAGCACATGTGTATATTTGATCAGAGTCATGGTATCTATATTTTATATCCCAATAGGTGGATTGAGCACATTTGAATTACTTAAAAATAAGATGGAAAAAGGCAAGGACTGTCCTTCCCAGATAGTAAGAAACAATTATCAAATAATTTTCTTACCCAATGAAATATTAGACATTCGTTACAAAATCTATGCACACTCTAAGAATGGAAAAAAAAGAGCATTTACATGTGAAATTGAATTGTTTCTCAAGCTTCCATTTATAATCTATACATTAATACAATAAAATCCCCATATTCACAAGAGATTTGAATCCACATGTTTCAGAATTCTTATGAGAATACAAGATAACTGAAAACTGATTCCATTCTAGTGGAAAAAAAAGTATCACAACACTGAAAATTAAAGTTTCCTAACTATTTTATATTTGGCTCAATCTAAGAGTCAACTGCTCGTTTATATGAAACTTTGCGATTGATAAACTATTTTTGCAAATATACAAGTAGTAGAGTTCAAGAAAATCCCAAATTTGAGCATTCATTACTTGTTCCTAGCTGCATTTATGTTTATGTATTTCCAAGATACATTAAAATACTGCCTATAGTATAATTATTATGTCCTGAAAATTTGACTATAAAATACTTTTTTTTTTTTTGGTTAGTGAAAGTCATACATTTTTATTTTTTTAAATTATTTTCCTTCTTTTAAATATAATGTGTTTGGGGGCACCTGAGTAGCTCAGTCGGTTAAGTGTCTGACTTCAGCTCAGGTCATGATCTCACTGATCTTGAGTTTGAGCCCCTTCAGGCTCTGTGCTGACAACTCAGAGCCTGGAGCCTGCTTCAGATTTTGTGTCTCCCACTCCCTCTGCCCCTCCCCTGCTCATGCTCTGTCTCTCTCTCTCAAAAATAAATAAACATTAAAAAAAATAAAAATAAATAGAATTTTTTAAATTTAAGTTCTAGTTAACATATAGTGTAATATTTGTTTCAGGAGTAGAATTTAGTGATTCATCACTTCAGTATAACATCCAGTGCTCATCACAAGTGATTTCCTTAATACCAATCACGCATTTTACCCATCCCCCCACCCACCTCCCCTTCAGCAACCCTCAATTTGTTCTCTGTAGTTAGGACTCTGTTTTATGGTTTGCCTCTCTCTCTTTTTTTCCTTTCCCTATGTTCATCTCTTTCATTTCTTAAATTCCACATATGAAATCATACGGCATTTGTCCTCTGATTGACTTATTCCACTTAGCATAATACACTCTAGTTCCAGCTACGTCATTGCAAATGACAAGATTTCATTCTTTTTTATCTCTGAGTAATGGGATATATGTGTGTGTGTGTGTGTGTGTGTGTATGTATATATATGTATGTGTGTGTGTGTGTGTATATACATATATATCCACATACTCTTTATCTATTCAGTAGTCAATGGTCAATGTACATTTGGCTCTTTCCATAATGCTGCTATAAACATCGATATGCATGTGCCCCTTCAAATCAGTATTTTTGTATCCTTTGGGTAAATACCTAGTAGTGCAATTGCTGAGTCATAGGGTAGTTCTATTTTTAACTTTTTTATCTGTAGATTTTTATCTTTATTTATTTTTGAGAGAGGAAGAGGGCACGAGCAGGGGTAGAAGCAGAGAGGGAGAGAGAGAATCCCAAGCAGGCACTGTGCTTCAGCACAGAGCCTGATTCAGGCTGTTCAGGCTCTTCAACCATAAGACCATGACCTAACTCGAAATCAAGAGTTGGCTGCTAACCGACTAAGCCACCCAGCCACCCCTTTTTTAATTATTTGAGGAACCTCCATACTATTTTCCAGAGAGACTGCACCAGTTTGCATTCCCACCAACAGTGTAAGAGGGTTCCCTTTTCTCCACATACTTGTCAACACCTATTGTTTCCAGTGTAGTTGACTTTAGTCATTCTGACAGGCATAAGGTGATATCTCACTGTAGTTTTGATTTGTATTTCTCTGATGATGAGTGACGTTGAGCATCTTTTCATGTGTCTGTTAGTCTTCTGGGTGTCTTCTTCGGAAAATGTCTACTCATGTCTTCTGTCCGTTCCTTAACTGGATTATTTGTATTTTGGGTGTTGGGTTTAATAAGTTCTTTATAGATTTTTGGATACTAACCCTTTATCAGATATATCTTTTGCAAATATCTATTCCCATTCTGAGGGTTGCCTTTCAGTTTTGTAGATTCTTTTCCTTGCTGTACAGAAGGTTTTTATCTTGATAAGTCCCAGTAGTTCATTTTTGCTTTTGTCTTCCTTGCCTCAAGAGACATCTCTAGTAAGAAGACGCTATGGCTGATGCCAAAGAGGCTCTTCCTTGTGTTCTGTAGGGTTCTGATGATTTCCTGTCTCACATTTTGGTCTTTCATCCACTTTGAATTCATTTTTGTGTGGGGTGTAAGAAAGTGGTCCACTATTATTCTTTTGCATGTTGCTGTCCAGTTTTCCCAATAGCATTTGTTAAAGGCATTATCTTTCTTCCATTGGATATTCTTTCCTGCTTTGTCAAAGATTAATTGAGCCTATTTCTGAATTTTCTTTTCTGTTCCATTGATCTGTGTGTCTGTTTTTGTGCTAGTACCATAGTGTTTTGATCACTACAGCTTTGTAATGTAACATGAAATCTGAAATTGTGATGCCTCTACCTCTGCTTTTCTTTTTCAAGATTTTTTTTGGCTATTCAGGGTCTTTTGTGGTTACATACAAATTTTAGGATTGTTTGTTTTAGCTCTGAAAAATGCTGGTGGTAGTTTGAAAGGGATGGCATTAAATGTGTAAATAACTTTGGGTAGTATAGGTTATTTTAACAATATTTTTCTTCCAATCCATGAGCATGGAATGTCTTTTCCATTTTTTTATGTCACCTTTAATTTCTTTCATAAGTGTTCTATAGTTTCCAGAGTACAGATCTTTTACCTCTTTGGTTAGTTTTATTCCTAGGTTTCTTATGATTTCTTTATTTCATTTCTGCTGCTTCATTATTGGTATATAGAATTGCAACAGATTTTTCTTTTTTTTTTTTAGTTTATTTATTTTAGAGAAAATAAGTGCAAGGGCAGAAGGGTAGAGAGAGAGGGAGACAGAGAGAATCCCAAGCAGGCTCCACACTGTCAGCATGGAGCCCAATGAAAACTTCAACCCACGAACCCTTAGATCATGACCTGAACCGAAGTTGGACACTAAACTGACTAAGCCACCAAGGCACCTCATAGAATTACAACAGACTCCTGTACATTGATTTTCTTTCCTGTGACTTAACTAAATTCATGTATCAGTTCTAGCATAATCTGGGGGAAGGAAACAGGCATCCAACTCCAGGAGGCACAGAGAACGCCATCAAAATCAACAAAACCAGGCCAACACCAAGACATACTGTAGTTAAATTTACAAAACATTGAGATAAAGAAACACTCCTAACAATAGCAAGAAAAAAAGAAGTGCCTAACATACAAGGGAAGACGAAGGTTAGCAGCAAATCTCTCCACAGAAATTTGGCAGGCCAGCAAGGGGTGGTATGATATATTCAATGTACTAAATGGGAAAAATATGTTGCCAAGAATTTTCTATTCAGCAAGGTTGTCATTCAGAATAGGAGGAGAGATAAAGAATTTCCTGGACAAACAAAAACTAAAGGAGTTTGTGATCACTAAATCAGCCTTGCAAGAAATATTAAAGGGGATACTTTGAGTGGTAAAGGAAGACCAAAAGTGACAAAGACTAGAAAGGAAATGAGAAAATCTCCAGAAACAACAACAAAACAAGTAATAAAATGGAACTAACTTCATACCTATCAATAATTACACTGAATGTAAATGGACCAACTGCTCTAATCAAAAGACATAGGGTGTCAGAATGGACTAAAAAAAATCCAAGACCTATCTATGCGCTGCCTACAAGAGACTCATTTTTAACCTAACAACACCTGCAGCTTAAAAGTAAGAGGATGGAGAGCAATTTATCATGCTAATGGATGTCAAAAGAAAGCCAGAGTAGCCATACTTATTTCAGACAAACTAGATTTTAACCAAAGACTGTAACAAGAGATGAGATGGCACTTATCGTAATAAAGGGGTGTGTCCAACAAGAAGATAAAACCATTATAAATACTTATGCCCCCAAGGAAGCACCCAACAATTTATATTGTTATATATAAAACAATAACAAACATAAAGAAACTCATTGATAATAATGCAATAATAGTAGGGGAATTCAACACCCCACTTACACTAATGGACAGATCACTTAAGCAGAAAATCAACAAGGAAACAATGCCTTTGAATGACACACTGGAACAGACAGACTTAATAGATATATTCAGAACATTCCATCATAAGGAGCAGAATATATGTTCTTTTCAAGTGCCCATGGGACATTCTCCAGAATAGATCACATATTGGGTCACAAGTCAGCCCTCAACAAATACAAAATGATCGAGATCATACCATGCATAATTTCAGAGCACAACAGTATGAAACATGAAGTCAACCACAAGAAAAAAATGGAAATACCACAACTACCTGGACGTTAAAGAACATCCTACTAAAGAATGAATAGGTTAACCAGGAAATTAAAGAAGAAATTTTAAAATGCATGGAAACAAAGGAGAATGGAAACATACAGTCCAAAATCTTTGGGATGCACCAAAAGCAGTCACAAGAGGGAACTATATAGCAATACAGGCCTACCTTAAGAAGCAAGAAAAATCTCAAATACACAATCAAACTTTACACCTAAAAGAGCTAGAAAAGGAACAATAAATGAGGCCTAAATCCAGCAGAAGAAGGGAAATAATAATGATTAGAGAAGAAATAAATGGTTATAGAAACCAGAAAAAAAAATGCCAGTAGAACAGATCAATGAAACCAGGAGCTTGTTCTTTGAAATAAGTAATAAAATTGATAACCACCTAGTCAGATTTATCAAAAAGAAAAGAGAAAGGACCCAAATAACTAAAACTGCAAATGAAAGAGGATAAATCACAACCAACACAACAGAAATACAAACAATTATAAGAGAAATTATAACAAATTATATGCCAACAAATTGGGTAATCTGGAAGAAATGGACACATTCCTAGAAACATATAAACTGCGCAAACTGAGACAGGAAGAAATAGAAAACTTGAATAGACCCATAACCAGCAAAGAAGTTGAATCAGCAATAAAAAAAAATCTCCCAACAAACACAAATCCAGGGCCATATGGCTTCCCAGGGGAATTCTACCAAATATTTAAAGAGGAGTTAATACCTATTCTCAAACTGTTCCAAAAAATAGAAATGGAAGGAAAACTTCCAGACCCATTCTACAAGGTCAGCATTACCTTGACTCCAAAACCAAAGACCCCACTTAAAAGACGAATTACAGGCTAATATCCCTGATAAACATGGATGGAAAAATTCTCAACAAGATAGTAGCAAATTGAATTCAACAGTATTTTAAAAGAATCATTCACCACTATCAAGTGCTATTTATTTCTGGGATGCAAGGGTGGTTCAATATTCACAAATCAATCAATGTGATACACCACATTAATAAAAGAAAGGATAATAGCCATATGTTCCTCTCAATAGATGCAGAAGAAGCACTTGACAAAGTGCAGTATCCACTCTTTTTAAAAACCCTGAAAGAAGTAGGGATAGAGGGAACATACCTCAACATTATAAAGGGCATAGCTGAAAGACCCACAACTATAATCATTCCCAATGGGGAAAATCTGAAGAGTTTTTCCTCTATGGTCAGGAACAAGACAGGGATGACCACTCTCACCATTGTTATGTAACATACTAGTGGAAGTCCCTGCCTCAGCAATCAGGACACAAAATACTTCTTTAAAAATTTTTTAATGTTTATTTATCTTAGAGAAAGAGAGAAAGAAAGACAGAGTGCAAGCAGGGGAGGGGCAGAGAGAGAAGGAGACACAGAATCTGAAGCAGGCTCCAGGTTCTGAGCTGTCAGCACAAAGCCCGACACAGGGCTCAAACTCACAAACCAGGAGATCATGATCTGAGCTGAAGCCAGACGCTTAACTGACTGAGCCACCCAGGTGCCCCTAGAACATAAAATATTTCTAACAAAAGTAACCCACAATGATTGCAAACATTGAGGGAATATCATTATACTGACTGTCACAACACATGCATTCCTTTTCTCAGTGATAGTCCCTCAAAACATATTCTCCAGTATGAAAGGTTGTAAAAGGAAAGACCAGAAGTAGTTGTAAGCCAGAACAAGAGGCCATTAGAGAGATCAGACATTCAAATAAATATTTTTAATCAGAAATTTCTGTATTGAAGAAATGGCAAAGTGATATAACTGACCTAGTTAAATATTTCATCAGGTTTGATTTGCAATACCACCACCATCATCTATGTGAACCAAATTGTTTTTTTCCTTTTTTTTGGCCATTATATCAACCTATGTTAAAGTCAATATATAATTATAGAGGTCCAGTAAGATAATCTATATGAGAGAACTTTCAATTTCAGTTAGTCATTTTTTTACTCATTTTTTAAATGAAGAAAAAAGATACTAAAAGAAAAATTTTGAATACATGATTCTACTTTCATTATCTCCCCCCCCCCCCCAAAAAAAAGAGTTCATTGATTAATTTAAAGTTACAAATGGATACTTACTCCTTTGGTCTTTTGTTGGTGCTTTGACTTTCATTTTCATTAAAATGCAAAAATCCTAAGAAGTGGGCTCACTATTTTATTCAATTGTTTATACTTTCCTGTAAACAAAGGGTATACAATCAACATTTCTTCATTTATACTATTAGATCATTTATTATGAAAAATCACAATTGATTTTTTTTTAGAAGCGGGGGAAGAGAGAAATAAAGAAGCAATTCTCAGTAAGACACATAGTATAGGAGAAAAAAAGTAAAACAGGGAAAAGAGTTCATACTTACCTCATAGTTTTGCTGAGGGTTGACCTTGATTTGTAATGTGAAACAAGTTCTATATTACTGTAGTATTCTTAGTGATAAGAATGATTATCAGAGATAGCTAATACCAGAAAATATGTTTATATTATTGGTTACTAAACATATTGAATAAAATATGAAGAATGAGTAGAGATTATAACATTTCCAATATTTCAATATTAAAACACATTTCTTCCATATATAAATGAATGTGAGAAGACGAGAGAAATCAGGTTCATTTCAAATCTGCATAAGCATAGTGAAATACAAGGAATTTAAGCTTTTCCTTTTCAATCTTTCTTGAAGATTCCAGGGGATGATAAATTGTGATGGCTATTTGTAGTAACTGTGGTTTGAAAGGAACAATCTCCATGAGCTAGGTTATTAGAGGAGAGTTTAATAAAGAGAGGGGTTTTGTTTGTTATTTATTTATTTTTAAATTTACACAGTAACATTCACTTTCTTTGTTAGACAGATATATGAGTTTTTATACTTACACAGACTCATAACCAGAATCACAGACAGGATACAGAGCAACTCCTTTGTACTCAAGACCCTCTTAGATCATCTATCCCCTTCAACCACTTATGTATCTTCTGTTGCTATAATTTTACCATTTTTCAGAATGTTATAGAAATGGAATCATACAGTTTATAACATTTCCAGGCTGGCTTCTTTTACTTAGCATAATGCAGTTGAGATTCATATTGATAGTTTGTTTCTTTTTATTGGTAAGTACTATTTCATTGTGGTGGATGTACCAAAGTCTATTTATCCATTTACTTGTTGAAGTATATTTGGATTTACAATTTGTGGCAATAATGAATACTGCTGCTATAAACATTCATTTGAAGGCTTTTGTATACATGTAAGTTTTCATTTCTCTAGGATAAATATTTAAAAGTGTGTCAATTGATTTGTAAATCAATGTAATTCACCATATAAAAAATCTAAAGAACAAAAATCACATTTTCATAATAATTCATGAATGGAAAGTATTTGACAAAATTCAACATCCATTCATGATGCAAACTCTCAGTGAGCTAGCAGTGTTTAATCATATCAGGATCTACCAATTCTAGTCCTGACTAATGAAAAATTATGGCTATCTGGAGTACGACACATTTCCACTTGTGTTTTTATTTCTGTCTCATGTATTCTTATTTGCAGCTGCTGGTTTAGATTTAAATGTGTTATAATAAAGCTAAAGTACAAATAGAGTAATAATGTAAAAAACATTAGCTCTTATTCAATTATCCCGAAGATTTGCTGGTTTAGATGATGTCTAAGAAAGAGAAAAGAGAAAAGAAAGAAGTGGAATTTGGTGTTTTAAGCTAAATAACACAACAGACTTTTGCTGTTCCTCCTTTGGAAAGAACATATATTTTGCTTATTTAGAAGTTCAGAGGTAAGACAACATTCCATTTAGTCAGCTCTATGACTGTATGCTCTTACATGAAATCTTCCAAATACCCAGCTGTACAGTATGGCAAACACAAAACTTTAAAGAAAATTATAGTATTTAACAGAAAAAAGTCATAGAGAATATTACTTAGATTTCTTGCTTAATTTCAGTCATTCACTCAATAAACATTATTGATCATGTAGTATGTGGAAGGAGTACGATAAGGATGAAATAGTTTTCTGAATATAATATAAGCTTTCCCCCAAGTACTATTTTCCTCAATTACCTCTTTAGAGCCTTCAACACCATCAGTATTGATACTGGTTATTATGGGATGAATGAATTAAATATGTTTAGCTCTACAAATATTTCTTAATATACAGTTCAGTTTTCTAACCAAAAGGCATAATTAGAGAGGCTTGGAACTATGCCATTTTTTCCTTCATCTACATGTACTTAATTTCATTCTTATCATTCATTTTTCTGCTCTATATTAAAGGAATTTGAACACCTAAAGATTAAATCTCCTAGACCCATCTACCTTCTGGATCCTAGTTAATATTGGCTAATAAGAGGAATGAGCAAGATTTATTGACTTACTGATTTAATTTTGAAATGATTATATTTTCATAGTCATTTGCAAAGAAAGAAAACCCAGAGAGCCCCAGTATATTCTATGCAGTTTTCCCCAAATGTCACACCTTACATTATTCAGTACAATATCAAAACCATTTGCTGACATTTATAAAATGCACATACAATTTTGTTTCATTTTATCACAGGCATAGATTTGTGTAACCCCCACCTTGATCAAGATTCAAAACTATTTCACCACCACAAAAGATCTCCCTTGTTTTATCCTTTAATAATCATTCCCGGTGCTACATCATTCCCTCGTCATCTCTGACCTCTGGCAAACACCACTGCGTTTTCTGTATCTATCATTTTGTCATTTCAAGAATGCTATCTAAATGGGATCACACAGTATGTGACCTTTTGGGATTTGTTTACTTTCCTCAACACAATGCCCTTGAGATCACTGGTAGGATTTTAGACAGAAGGACCGGCAGCACACCAGTGAGTGGTGACTGACTGGACTGTCTTTGGTATTCCAGCAGCAGTAGTAGTGGAGAATTGCCAGCAGTTGTGAGGGCCACAAGCTCTGGAGGCTTTCAGCAGCACTGAAGGATAAAGCAGTGAGTAGCTGTGGGCCTCAGCAGACCTGGAGGGTCTGGCACCTGCAGTGTCCAGCAGGGACAAGGGAGTATGTACACCTGGGCTCTGGAAACACTATCTTCCTTTGTTTTCTCCAGACTTCTGGTATGGGAAAAGCTTCCTCAAATTAATATTTTCTAGGAACTTCAGTGTCGCCTTTTCATCAATTCTACCCTTCTACCACCTCTGTAACCAGTTCCCAGTATTTAATACCTTCTGTGTGAATTACCTAGCAAAAATTCTCCTCTTTTGAGTGGATCCTGACAGACACATCATCAAACAGCATGGATGTTAAGAAGCTAGCTACAGGGGCGCCTGGGTGGCGCAGTCGGTTAAGCATCCGACTTCAGCCAGGTCACGATCTCGCAGTCCGTGAGTTCGAGCCCCGCATCGGGCTCTGGGCTGATGGCTCAGAGCCTGGAGCCTGTTTCCGATTCTGTGTCTCCCTCTCTCTCTGCCCCTCCCCCGTTCATGCTCTGTCTCTCTCTGTCCCAAAAATAAATAAACGTTGGAAAAAAAAAAAAAAGAAGCTAGCTACATATAGTCTTGTAGAAACATACTGATAGCATTGATATTAGTACTAATATTAATAATAAGAGAGTGATTTTATTGGAAATCTATTTTGTGCTAGGCCGTCTGTACAATAGCTTTTTTCAAACAGTTTATACACACAAAAAGCAATGAAAAAAAGTCGAGTAAGAAGAGTAGAGCTATGCCAGTTTTGAACACAGTCATTTTAATTGCATAAACACATTTTCTGTATGTATTTGATGAATAGAAAAATAGTCAATGCATCTATCTCCCATGACAGTTCACTTAGGAGTCCGATGGTCATCCAATGTCAGTACGGTTGAGTTTATGTTTAATGACAGAACAAGAATATGGCTGCGGTGAAATGTTCTGGTGCTATAACACTCACATTGTGAAATGCTGTCCTATTGAGCATTTCGGTTGCCAAGTCCAATTCAACACTCTTTAACTTGTGAAAATACGCTTGGCATTACATTTTATGTTTGTTGAAAAGTTGTCTCCCTCAAAATGGCTTGGTACTGCCAGTTGAAGCCGTATGCAGCTGGCAACTTTTAATTGTTTCCTGTACAGCCTGGAATGACAATGATGCCAGTGGCCTAGTTTAATAATTGATTACTTGTTTTAAAAAAAAAAGCTTTATGTTTTCCTTTGGCTACACTTTAAAAAAAGCTTTTTCTAAAGGAAAGAAAATTGTATAAAAGTTTCCTAATTTAATAAAAAGCCATGTTTTTATTTCTCAAGTTCCTTTGGAAAAAATGTTAACCTGTACCTAAAACATTTAGTTATCTAAATACTCTAAATCGGTGATAGTGATGGTCACTTATTAGTTGTAATAACTCTAGTCCAAACTGAATTTTTATGTAATAACTCTAGTTTATGTAATAACTAATGAATGAATGTTTATGTAATGTTTATGTAATAACTCTAGTCCAAACTGAATTTCTCCTAACAATAAATTGTATTTTATATTAATTATACCATACAATTTGTGTTATAGCTTACTGTATTTACCAAAAAAAACCCACCAGTTTTGTTCTGAAATTGGTCTGCCCTAAATAATGTTGAATACATATATGTCATATTTCTACCATGTGTACAACCTTTAGGACAAATTTTATGAATATATGAATATTTATGTATTATGTATATATTATGTATTATGTATGTATATGTGTATAACCTCTCATTAATAAAATACTCAACTTGTTTCTATATCTGTATTTTAACGTTTACAAATACTAATTTAATAGTAAGTTGCTAAAGCATTCCCTCTTAAAATTGAGAATTATGACAAATCAGAACATACAAACCCCTCTGATAATGGATTCCATCTGGTTTATGTGCTCTCTGCCTTGTTGGCTGGTGATTACACTAGATACTTATTCAACAATCACTGTTTCAGTGCTCATCTCCAAGTAAACACAAAGCACTCGATGTGACAAACAAAGTCCCTATGCTCATAAAATTTTTATTCAAGAAAATAAGAAAATATTAAATAAAAAGGTAATTCCTCATGACAATAAGGTTATAAAGAGAACAAATCACAAAAATATTATCTGAGGAAGAATTATTGTAAACAAGTCATGAAAGAAATCCTCTTAAAGGACATGAAAATCAAGCTGAGAACTGACTTTTGCCAACAGTTTATTCAGATAATCAGAAGAAGAAACATTTCAGTCCATGACTAGCATGAAGTCTTAGAGTGAGAATAAGCTTGATTTACATGAAAAACATTTTCTTTTCTTCCTGTTTTTTTTTTCTTTTTTAATTAGATTAAGGAGTTTAGCTTTTATACCAAGAAAAAGAGAAACCTTGGTTTTTTGTTTTTTTTTTTTTTTGGTTTTGAATAAAGGAGTAATCTAATTTTACTTGAATTTATGATAATGAACTTGTGTGTTGTGAAAAAAAAGGATTAAAGGTGGCAAAATATAAGCATCCCTTAGTTCTCAGTAAGAGGCAATAGTTGTTTAGGATAGTACCAATGGATATAAAGAGAAACAGGCATATTTACAATGAATTCTGTTAGCCAAATTAAAAAGATTTGCTGATGAATTAGATATGGGAAGTGAAGAATAGAAAAAGTGACATGTGCAAATGAAAATTTTAGGGAAAGCTCTTCAACAATGTTAACTTTAAAAAAGCATATTTCTTTCTAGCTTTACTACTTGTAATCACCCAAATCTTACATAATTTAATCCTCTCTAATTATATTAAATAATTATTCTCACCATACTCTGAAGTTGAATTCATTGAATGTCAAGAAAATCACAGACCTTTCCTTAAGGCAAAGGTAGTAATATAAAACTTCAGTGTCTATGTTAAATAGAAATGCCATAGAAACATAATTTAGACCCAGTGTTTTTCCAATGGAAGGCTATTAAGATGGGAAATAGGAATATATAATCACATAACTTGTTTCTATAACATAATATGTTGTTTAATATATAATTTGCTCATAACTATGTGCCTCTGAAATAGTTGTACCTGAATTTAGCAAAATATCATTTAAAGAAATATTTTATGGATTTCTTACAAGTCAAACTTAATTTTTCATGAAAAATGACCAGATAAATTCATCTTTTACTACCCTACAAATTAAAGTATGACTCTTTTTTAAATTTGAATCAGAAGGTCATTAGGGATTAACTCAGCAAATTAAGCTTTGGGTATTGATATTATGATATTATTTTTATATTTGTTAGCAGTAAACCAATAAAGTGCTAGTTTCTTTCTATAAGTTATTTCATTTAATTATCAAAAATGTATTGTGAGCTAGAAAGTATATTGATTTTTGCAATGAAGATACTAAGGAGACAATTCAGGTAACTGTCAAAATCACAAGGTTATAAACAGCTTAACTGAAATGCCTCTCAACTTCATTTAATTCTAATTTATTAAAAATACTTCTTAAGTACATGTTACTTTTCTAGCATTATGCTACATTCTAGGAAAGGAGTTACAGTGGGTAGAATGATTGTTGTTTTGAGGTGTGTCTAAAAGTACATTTTGGTTTCTGTGTGCTTAAGTCATTTTCTTCACATAGATATAGCCATACTTTATTCATTAACATTTATGGAGTTATTTCTAGTGCTTCATATTTGTGTAATATAGAAAGCCTAGAAATTTTGACACATACAGTTATAAAACAGCAAAAGTTAATTTCCAGGGATATAAATACTAAGTAAATAATTTATTGAAAATTTATCTTGAAAAATGCACCAATCCTCAGTGTGCCACTTAGGATTTTCAGGAAATACACATACCAATGTTTATCGGGGACCGCAGTCACAAATTGTAGTGGTGACTACATGTGACCACAATCCAGTTGGAGAAACAGAATAATGCTAGCAAACATGAAGCCTCACTGCCTCCTCCTCCATCCTCTTC
Source organism: Lynx rufus (assembly GCF_022079265.1). Taxonomy (NCBI): domain Eukaryota; kingdom Metazoa; phylum Chordata; class Mammalia; order Carnivora; family Felidae; genus Lynx; species Lynx rufus. The sequence continues at coordinate 107,626,912 of NW_025814867.1, read as the reverse complement.
TAATCTTTATCCCCTCTGTACTTACCAAAGTTAACCGGTATCTTTATTTGTATCATTAGAGATTAGTTTTGCCTCTATTGGGCCTTTTATAAAGAGAATCATTTAGCACACATTCTTTTGTGATGACTTCTTTCACCCAACATCATGTTGGCTAGAATATGTAATTCATGTTCATTTATTTTATTCTCATATAGCATTGCATGTTTTTTTTCTCTGCAGCAATTTGTGTACACAGTCCACTCTTGTTAAACAGGTTGTGTCCAGTTTGGGACTACTACAAATAATTTTTCAGATGGCAACTTAATTGACAAAACAACAATTATAAAAAAGTTTATTCTCTACAGCTACTCAGTGTCATCTCTACATGAAGGAAGTGTTCATATTAAATGTTCTAGACTCGCTCGTTCTGTCATCCTACTTTTTATTTTACCCTTGCGTGAATACTAGACTGCCATAACTTCTCTTTTATAGTAAATCTTGATATTCAATAATAACCCCTTATACCTTTCTTTTTTCCTTCAAGAGTCATGCTATTTTGGGCCTTTGGCTTTGCAGTAATTTAGAAGTGTTGGCCAATTTTAGTAAAAGCTATACATAAACTTGTTGGGGAATATCTTAATTCTACAGATTTATTTAAAATAAATTGACATATTTCCAATATTGTCTTTTGATTCATGGGTGTGGTGTATCCCCTTATGTGTTCAGTTCTTTAAAAAAAAAGAAAGAAAGAAAACAAACATTCTCCTCGCACTCCTCGCCATTCTTGGAGTTATCACATTTTGTATGTCAATTCAAAGAGATAACTTTGTTTCTCTCTTCTGTAGTTTGGATAGATCATATATTCATTATCATTTAGTAAAAAATATTTTCTAATTACTCAATGATTTATTTCTTTGAGCTATGGTTTATTTAGAAAAAAGCTTTACATTTCTAAACATACGGTGGTTTTCAAGTTATATTTTGTTATGACTTTCTAGCTTACTTCCATTATTCTGTAATCAGAATGATGCTGAATGATTTAAATCCTTTAAGTATGTCAACATTTGCTTAGTGGCATAGCATATGGTGAAATTTTATTAACGTTCCATGTGTACTTAAAAAAGATGTACTTTCTGCAATTGTTGGAACCAGTTTCCAACAATATCAAGATTGATAAAAAATAACAAGATTGTTCAACAAGGAGTTCCAATTTTCTCATTCTTACTTTTTGTCTGATTGTCCTATCAAGTATTGAGAAAGGTATGTTAAAATCTCCCACTATAATTACAGATTTTTATATTATCCTTTTTGTTTTGTCAAATTTTACTTTGTTTTGACATTATGATAATATGTGACTACAAATTAAAATCTCCTATATTTTCTTCATTAATTAAGCATTTTATCATGAAATTTCCCTTTATCTTTTTCCCTTAAATTGTGCCTGATTAATAGTTCCATCAATTTCTTTTGATTGGTATTTGCATGTATTTTATTTTCAATGCTTTTACTTTTAAATGCTCTTTATTTTATATGTTTCGCTTATTTGCAGTATATAACTTATTTTCTTTTATGTGATAATTGTTAATTAAACATAAATTTCACTTATGTTTGATGTGCTTTCTGATATTTGGGATTTAAATAAATCATTTTACTATTTCTTTTCTATTTTCTGCCTGTAATGTTTTCTGTCATCACCCATTTGACTTCTATATATTGATTTTTATAAAATCATCCCATTTTCCTTATATTATTCATATACTCATTATTTTTTTATTTTATTTGTAGTTTCCAGATCATATCATATATTGCTATCTTATCAAATTCTAGTAAAAATAAATACATAATTTCAATATTTAAATGTCCAAGTCTTTGGGTCACATTAGTTCCATTTATCTTTTTATAATTTTATATCATGTTGCTTTCGTGTCCCTTAAATTTTTTAAACTCCATTAGATGTCACTATATTATTTTAAGCATTTAATATTCTTTCTGACATATCAAAATATTCCCCATTTATAGATCCTTTATTTTATCTTGATTGTCTGATCTTTTATCTGGTTTCATTTATATTGTTTCAAGGTAACACTTAAATACCCTCTAGTACTTGCTTTATCACCAGAAATACTGGTGATACATTTTCTTAGCTTTTTTTTAATAAAAATTTTTATTTCATCTTTATTTTTGAGGATACTTTTGCTAAAATTCTAGACTGGAAGCCCCCCTCTCCCAGAACACACCCCAAACTTTTAAGTATTATATTCAATCGTATCCGTCTATTGTTTTCTACACGGAGTTATGTGTCAGTGTTGTCACTGATTATTTTAAAACATTCACTTGTATCTCACAACAACTTCCTACTTTACTATATATTTATTTCTTTTACATGTTTATTTAGTGAGAAAGATTGATGTCACTACTTTTGCTGAGGTAACTGCATCTAGCTTGCCCAATAATATTTCATGTCTTTGGGTATGATTCTAAATTTTTTCATGGGGTTAATCAAATGGGGGATTTAAACTAACTCCTCCATTACTTATTTTTTAAAATTTTTTTAATGTTTATTTATTTTTTTTTGAGACAGAGAGAGACAGAGCATTAACGGAGGAGGGTCAGAGAGAGAGAGGGAGACACAAAATCTGAAACAGGCTCCAAGCTGTGGGCACAGAGACCGACGCGGGGCTCGAACTCACAGACCGTGAGATGATCACCGGAGCCTAAGTCGGACACTCAATGGACTGAGCCACCCAGGCGCCCCAATTATTCTCCATTACTTATTTAGACTTCAATTGTGAAACAATTACTTACACCAACTTAGTTTAAAATTATTTTAAGTTTAAAAAATATATTTTACATTTAAACTTACATTTACTTGTAACTTAAATACACACACACAAACACACACACACACAGACTTCTAGAGACTCCATGAAATTCAGGTTTAGAATTAAATAGCCATCCTAAAATAATTATTATATTTTTCATGCTTTAAAATAATCTTGTGTGCTACTAGTATTCGTTAGGATGTAGAATTATGATAAGGCCTGTGTTCTCGCCATAGCAAAAAAAAAAAAAAAGATTAAATATTTAAAAGATTGCATAGGAGGCTATTGTAGAGTAGTGAATGAAAGAAAGCCTGAAAATGATATTCCAGAAAGGGCCATGTCTTCCATACGTGAGCTGGGTGCCACAGCTGCTGAAGGAAAAATCACTCAGGCAGAATTATAAGGACAATTTGAAATAAACCAGATAAATTAGAATCCAAAAAAGCTTCAAATATAAAATTATCACTCAACCTAAAATGGTTCCTTTTGTCTGAATTTTCCTGAAAAATTAGCAGTGAAAGAGTAGCTGCAAATCAGAGAGAATTTATGAAATCTTGATGATCTCCAAAGAAACTAGATTCATAACCCCTGACATAAAGTTCTCTAAAATAGCATTCCAATGAACATGCCCTGTCAAATGTTTACAAGATTAAAGAGATCAGCCCTTCAGCAACTGTGGTTGTGAGTAGAAAGGGATTTTACTAACAAAAGGTAAAAAAGAAAATCGAATTAAAGCAGCACCTATATTGGTAGCATCTGAATGTTTAGCTCCTTGTTAGCTAAATGTTTAGCTGAATGTTCTAGCTGCTACAAAAAGGAGAGAACTTGTAAGGTCATGGATGCAAATAAAAAAGTCATATTTCCATAATCTCTATACTGTTACCTTATACCCATTGTCCAGAAAATATGAGGGAAAAATTGAGAAGTAAGAAAAAAACAGGAAACTCAACACATAATTAAGAGAAAAAAATTCAACAGAAGCAGACCTAGAGATGATTCAGATGTTGGCATTAACATTTAAATAATGACAATAAAATACATATTATAGCTCAAAGAGTGACAGAATCAGTTTGTTGTCTTTTCTTTTTTTTAATATTTATTTATTTTGAGAGAGAGAGAGAGAGAGAGAGAGAGAGAGAGAAAGGGAGGGGCAGAAAAAGAGGGAGAGAGAATCCCAAGCAGGCTCCATGCTGTCAGCACAGAGTCTAAGTCAGGGCTCAATCTCACAAACTTGTGAGATTATGACCTCAGCCGAAATCAAGAGTTGGAAGGTTAACTGACTGACCTACCCAGGTGCCCCTCAGGTTGTTTTTACAGCCAAGGCAACAAGGTAACTTGTGAGAGCCTGACACAGGGCTTGATCCCATGATCCTGGGATTATGACCTCAGCCAACATCAAGAGTTGGATGCTCAACGGACTGAGCCTCCCAGGTACCCCTTGATCCTTCTTTCCTAAATAGAGAACTTTTTCTTTTTTAATCATGGCTCTACAGAAAGAGAGAGGGTGAAGGCCACTTTGTTAAAGGAACAGAATATGGAAGAGAAGTCCCTTTCACACGAAAAGAAGAAAAACTGCTTCTTTCATCACTTCTGAAGTACTGAAAGGAGGACAGAAATAGAAGTAGGGCAAGCAAGTCAAAGGGGACTGTGGACCTAACACTGGGGTTTGAGAAGGTTGCTGCTATGCAAATACCCATGTTTGTATGTGAGAAAAACAACTGAGCTAGTGTTGTTCATCGCTGACAGATCTACCCCTCTTAACACCATTTAATATGGAACGGGAACTATTCTGCACCATTTGGAAGTAAACTGAAGGATTTTTTCTAATTCCCCTTACTCACCTTCAAGTAGTAGTGACAAATAATCAAGGAATCTCTAACTGCCACAGGAAGGGAACACAGAGGGCTACAGTTAAAGGAGACTTAATATGATCAGTTTTTGAATCCAGAGGCAAATCTCTATTGGCCCAGACATCAACAGTGGGAATCCCATGATCCTAAAAGATTAGATAGGACTAGTCATAACTTGGCAGACATGAATTAAAAGACCAAAACAGATCAGCCATTTTGCATCACAGAAGAGCAAGGGATTAAGACTTTGCTAACTGATTGAATCTCCTCTCTCATTGGCTTCTGTGGAGTCACAAAAGTCACTGTAGTTAGTTAGTGGCTCCTTGGAGAAGATGGCAGACATATAAAGCACCAAGCATTTACCTGTATGTCTGCAAAAGAACTCAACCCAAAAAGACTAAGATACCATAGATGCACATATAAAGCACCAAGCATTTACCTGTATAAGTCTGCAAAAGAACTCAACCCAAAAAGACTAAGATACCATAGATGGACAAGTTTCTAGTTGTTTGTTTATTTGTACACTTAGGGATTTATGAATAAGAGTAGTCCAGCTTTGTCAAAGACCAGCCTCCTGCTTTGGTCTTCTTCTTCAAAATTACGTTGGCTATTCGGGGTCTTTAGTGGTTCCATACAAATTTTAGGATTGCTTGTTCTAGCTTCGAGAAGAATGCTGGTGCAATTTTGATTGGGATTGCATTGAATGTGTAGATAGCTTTAGGTAGTATTAACATTTTAACAATATTTATTCTTCCAATCTATGAGCATGGAATGTTTTCCCATTTCTTTATATCTTCTTCAATTTCCTTCATAAGCTTTCTATAGTTTTCAGCATACAGATCTTTTACATCTTTGGTTAGGTTTATTCCTAGGTATTTTATGATTCTTGGTGTAATTATGAATGGGATCAGTTTCTTTATTTGTCTTTTTGTTGCTTCATTATTTGTGTATAAGAATACAACTGATTTCTGTGCATCGATTTTGTATCCTGCAACTTTGCTGAATTCATGTATCAGTTCTAGCAGACTTTTGGTGGAGTGTATTGGGTTTTCCATGTATAATATCATGTCATCTGCAAAAAGTGAAATCTTGACTTCATCATTGCCAATTTTGATGCCTTTGATTTCCTTTTGTTGTCTAATTGCTGATGCTAGGACTTCAAACACTATGTTAAACAACAGCAGTGAGATTGGACATCCCTGTCATGTTCCTGATCTCAGGGAGAAAGCTCTCAGTTTTTCCCCATTGAGGATGGTATTACCTGTGGGGTTTTCATAAATGGCTCTTATGATGTTTAAGTATGTTCCTTCTATCCCGACTTTCTCAAGGGTTTTTATTAAGAAAGGATGCTGAATATTGTCAAATGCTTTTTCTGCATCGATTGACAGGATCATATGGTTCTTATCTTTTCTTTTACTAATGTGATGTATCACACTGATTGATTTGTGAATGTTGAACCAGACTTGCAGCCCAGGAATGAATCCCACTTGATCCTGGTGTATAATTTTTTTTATATGCTGTTGAATTCGATTTGCTAGTATCTTATTGAGAATTTTTGCATCCATATTCATCAGGGATATCGGCCTGTAGTTCTCTTTTTTTACTGGGTCTCTGTCTGGTTTAGGAATCAAAGTAATTCTGGCTTCATAGAATAAGTCTGGAACTAATCTTTGACAAAAGCAGGAAAAAATATCCAATGGAAAAAAGACAGTTTCTTTAACAAATGGTGCTGGAAGAACTGGACAGCAACATGCAGAAGAATGAAACTAGAACACTTTCTTAACCATTCACAAAAATAAACTCAATAAGGATAAAGGACCTGAATGTGAGACAGGAAACCATCAAAACCCTAGAGGAAAAAGCAGAAAAAGACCTCTCTGACCTCAGCCATAGCAATTTCTTACTTGACACATCCGCAAAGGCAAGGGAATTAAAAGCAAAGATGAACTATTGGGACCTCATGAAGATAAAAAGCTTCTGCACTGCAAAGGAAACAATCAACAAAACTAAAAGGCAACCAACGGAATGGGAAAAGATATTTGCAAATGACATATCGGACAAAGGGCTAGTATCCAAAATCTATAAAGAGCTCACCAAACTCTACACCTGAAACACAAATAATCCAGTGAAGAAATGGGCAGAAAACATGTATAGACACTTCTCTAAAGAAGACATCCAGATGGCCATCAGGCACATGAAAAGATGCTCAACGTCGCTCCTCATCAGGGAAATACAAATCAAAACCACACTCAGATATCACCTCACATGGGTCAGAGTGGCTAAAATGAACAAATCAAGAGACTATAGATGCTGGCGAGGATGTGGAGAAATGGGAACCCTCTTGCACTATTGGTGGGAATGAAAACTGGTGCAGTCGTTCTGGAAAACAGTGTGGAGGTTCCTCCAAAAATTAAAAGTAGATCTACCCTTTGACCCTATAGCAATAGCACTGCTAGGAATTTACCCAAGGGATATAGGAGTGCTGATGCACAGGGGCACTTGTATCCCAATGTTTATAGCAGCATGTTCAACAATAGCCAAATTATGGAAAGAGCCTAAACATCCATCAGCTGATGAATAGATAAAGATGTTGTGGTTTATATATACAATGGAATACTACTTGGCAGTGAGAAAGAATGAAATATGGCCCTTTGTAGCAACGTGGATGGAACTGGAGAATGTTAAGTGAAATAAGCCATACAGAGAAAGACAGATACCATATATTTTCACTCTTATGTGGATCCTGAGAAACTTAACAGAAGACCATGGGGGAGGGGAAAGGGGAAAAAAAAGTTAGAGAGGGAGGGAGGCAAACCATAAGAGACTCTTAAAAACTGAGAATAAACTGAGGGTTGATGGGGGGTGGGAGGGACGGGAAAGCGGGTGATGGGCATTCAGGAGGGCACTGCTGGGATGAGCACTGGGTGTTGTATGGAAACCAATTTGACAATAAATTTCATATTAAAAAAATAAATAAAAATAAAATGATAAAAAGAGTAGTCCAGTTATTGTAAAATAAACAAATAAGCAGCAAAAAGCTACCACACCATTTTTTGCTTATTTAAGAAGTTGAAAAGTAGTGTAAATTTATGACTATCTGAATAACTGCAGAAATATCTTAGAATATAATTTTAGTTTTTAACATATATAGGACTTCTTTTCAAGAACTGGTTGATAGCCTAAAAAGCACAGCTCTAACATGGCTTTAAGCTATTATTTTTTGATGTTTAGTGAGTAAGAAAATATGAAACAAAACAAAACTATGCATTTAATTAATCAAATGTCTAGCTTTGTCCCGGTCTCCCAAAACATAATCTAGAATGGGGGAAACAGACTCTCATTGTGTTTGTTCCCTTCACATCATCAGGACTTTCAGGAAAAAGCCAAAGCAGGACCCTCAATAATTCAGGGCTCAACACAAGGGCCTCTTTTGCCAGAGTCTAAGGATGGTACTGTCTCATCAGCAATACTATGCTTCCTTGATAATATGAATGGGAACTGAAAGAGGAAACATAGAGATATTTAAAAAGAAGCACAAGTAGAGACCCAGCTAGGAATGTCAGAGATACTATACTTATGTAACACAGACTAAAGTCAAATGCAGAGGTATGTTAATTCTGTGATCTGCCGCGGGGATGAGTCATAGCTTGTAAATGGTTTTTATGAGGCCATTAGTAATCTGAAGTTATAAAATTATGTGGCTTTAAGGTCAACCTAACGTTGCACTTCTGTTAGTAAGATATCTTCATGATTTTCCATCAACCTACACAGAGTCACCACATTTCTGATATCTATCAGGCTAATTCATCAATAAGTGGATTGTTTCCCCTATAAAGAAAGTGTAACCTATAGTGATATATGCATTTTAACAGAATATGAAAAACTAAATTTTACGTAATAAATCTTGTAAAGGCTTGGCAATAATTCACCCAGTCAGTGTACTGCATATTTTAATATCTATTCAGAAAGTCTAATAAAAAATCTTCTAGATTGAAGAGAAACAGTACTTTCCCTGATTTTTGAGTGCTTTTCAAGTAGTTTGTTATCTAAGATTCTTAATGAAGACAGACCAACTACATTCCTAAAGGATACACTTAATTAACATCAATTATTTGAGTCCATGTAACATGTACAGATTTATTAAAAAAAAAAGAGAAGAAAAATTATAAGGGAAAAATAACCCAAGTGTTTGAATAATTAACAATTGTTTAATTATTATGTATTACCTTTATCTTAAAGTTTAATATATATTGCATTAGAAAAAATAATAATGGAATTAATAGTAATATATCTTTCAATAAAAAGGCCCTCAGGCACCAGTGATGAGGAAGAATATAATTCATTTTTTAATCTCTAGCATAACTGTAGTATCAAAATATTCAATCATTTACTCCATTCCACAAAGCAAGCCAATAATGTAAATTTAATACAAAGTGAATCCATAGTTACTTTACCACCAATAAAAGCATTCGGCAATTTTGGATTCATTTGAATTCAAGTATGCATAGCATCCCTATGTTCAAATAATTATGAATGATTATCCCAGAAGAAATAAATAAAAAAACATTTTACCAAACTGTTCAGATAAAATCTGTCTTCTACCAACCCTACTCACCTTTACCATTTCAGTGTGCCTCTCTTGTCCTTGACTTCTGCCTTCACATTTGCACTTGATTTTAGATTAATAATTCATTAAAAAGAAAAAAAAAGAAAGCCATTTTTTGCTCTATCCTTGCTGTCACACATTCTTCATTATAACATTTTATAAGACTTTAATTGGAAGACTTTGTGTTATTACCCAAATACATTTTGTTCTTCATGATAAAGATAGTTCAATTCAGTGTCAGGAATCTAATTGTCTTTTATTGAGTTGCTAGTCCATGTGCTACAATCAGTGTAATCAGGCAGATCTTGAAGTTTAATGAACATTCAGGAAAAAAAATCTCTACAAGAAATAGAAAGCAGGAACTCTAGTAAATTATATTCTTTGGTTTCTTAAATACCTAAGTTTTGTTGTGGTGTCTCTGGTAAAAGAACAAAGTCCTGTTTCTTGTCTTGCTCTATTAGCCCTGGTGATGATAAACAGAATGTTTAAAGAAATGATTGCATGCCATGACTGCTGTGATGCAGCCATAGCTGGAAGACTGATTGCAAATAAAAAGATAATCAACAAATATTCTCTGTCCCCAGAGCCTTATTGCACTAGGATAGGAAATTAAAGTCAAATGAACTTGAAAGTGATTTACAAAGGAAGTATTTCTGTATAGTTAGGCTATGTTATTTATCCAATGACAACTAAAATAAAAGATTTTTTAATGAAATAATACAAATTCTCCAAAATTATACATTTTTTCAGTAAGTATTTTATGTTAGAATAGTTTTAGATTCACAGAAAAAAAATATAAAGATAGTAAATTGCTCAATCTCCCTATTATTAACATCTTACCTTGTATGGTACATTTGTTACAATTAATAAACTGATATTCATACATCATGAATAAGTAAAGTCCATACTTTATTAGAGTATCCTTAAGTTTTATCTAATTTCCTTTACTGTTTTAGGATATATTCAGACTATATAACACTGCATTTAGTTGTCATGTCTTCTTAGGCTACTCTTGGCTATAACAATTTCTCAGATTTTTCTTGGTTTTGATGACACCTTGACAGTTTTGAGGAGTGATGTTTAGGTATTTTGTAGCTATCCTTTAACTGGAATTTGTTAGATAGTTTTTTTCATTGAGTAGAACTGGATTCTGTGTTTTGGGAAGGGCACAAAGGGAAAGCTATTTTCATCACATTGTATCATGGGTGTATGCTATCAACATAACCTCAGTTGATGTTGACCTTGCTCATATGTCCGCAGGAGTTTTTATCAGATTTCTCCATTGTAAAGTTACTCTTTTTTTTTTTCTTACTCCACACTTTATCCTTTGTAAAAAAAACTACTGTGCACAGCCTATATTTAAGAAGTGAGGAGTTATACTCCACCCTTTCAAGTTATTTGGAATTGTTTTGCATAGATTTGTCTATTTTCACCCATTTTCTTATTTATTGAATCATTTATTTATATCAGCATGGGCCCATAGGTATTTATTTTGCACTTTGTCTTTTAATCCAATATTACTGTATCTATTTTGTTGTTCAAATTGTTTCATATTTGGCCACTGGGCACTCTTACAGTTGAATACTGTCTACTTACTGTATCTCTTTGACATATTGACATCATAGTGTTTTGTTTTGTTTTGTTTTGTTTTGTTTTGTTTTGTTTAGAACTTCCTTCTGTGCTGGCACTGAAGGTACTCCACACTCATTTTTAGTACCTTTATCTCAGTCCTAGAACCAGCCATTTCTCCAAGGAGCTCTAAGAGGTTTCTCTAAATGAAAATCAACTTACAAAACAAGATTTGGGTACTAGGTGTGCTTATTGTTACTGGGGAGTGTCTTTGTTTCTAGCCTCTCTCAAATGACAGAGCAAGGAATCATATATGTATATATTAATTAGTGTGTGTGCATGTGTCTCTAAAATATCTATGCATAACCATCTATATCTATAGTAAGCTATATATGTGTGAATACTGATGTCTCTAACTCTAACGCATTACAAATGGATCATTCTAATTTCCTCCCTTCATAATGCGCAAATTCTCACCCAATAAAAAGAAACCTCGCCCTACCATCCACTACCCATTTACTTGATTATTCAATTCCAGTACACATACTTGATAGTATCAGAATTGCTAAAATGTTTCCCCTTGGAAAAATAACTTTATCACCTTGAGTACAGTGCTTATGTACAATTGCTTCTGATTTAGTCTTATATATTCTGCTCATTTCCTAAGTTACTCTCAGCACCATTTTCCCCCATGACTTTCAGTAAGGTTGTTTCATAAATTTGTAATACTGCTAGACTGTTTCTTCGCATTCCACAGTCCATTCAGGAATTCCATGACCTCCTAAATGATTATTTTTAAAAATTATATACCTAGGTTCAGTTTTTGTGCTGTACATTTATATGGGTTTTGAGAAAGGCTTTGCATCATATATCCTCTGTTATAGTATTATAAAAACTAATTCACTGCCCTAAAAATCCCCCTTTGCTTCATCTATCCAACACTTTTCCCCATCATTCAGGAACTCTTACCGACTATATATGTATATAGTATATATACTATAGTATACTATATATAATATAATATATATAATAATATGAATGTATATATATATTATATATATATATCTTAACCACCACTTTAAAAAAAATAAAGTTTCACCTTTTACAGAGTGTAAATATTTGAAATCATGCAATACATAGACTGACTTTTTTCATGTAGCAATTTGCATTTAAAATTCATTCATGTATTTTCACAGTTTTACAACTCATTTCTTTTTTCCACAGAGATATATTCCAATGTATGGATGTACCAGAATGTGCTAATCCATTCATGTATTGAAGGATATCTGGCTTGCTTCCAGTTTTTGGCAATTATGAATAAAATTGCTATAAACCTCCATGTTGCAAGTTTTATAGAGACATAAATGTTCAAATTAGTTGGTTAAATACTCATAACTGTATTCCCTCTTACATAAATGACCATGTACTGTATATTAGAACTATGTTTACTTTTCAATGTCCTACCATCTCCCCAGTTATCATTGTGCATTCCCATCAGCAAAGGATGAAGTTCTTTTTGTCCCACAATCTCACCAGTAATTGGATTTTCAATGTTTTGGATTTTTAGTCCTTCAAAAAGGTGTGTAGTGGTATGCCATTGTTGTTTTAATCTGTAATTCCTTAATGAAAAATTATGTAGAGCATTTTTTCATATTCATATTTGTCATTTGTATATCTTTGGTGAAATGTCCATTCAGATATTTTGCCTGTTTTAATTATTTTCTTTTATTATATTTTAAAACGTTCTTCACTTTGGATACAAGTCTTCTATCAGACATATGACTTGCAAGTGTTTTCTCCCACTTTGTGGCTTGTTTTTTATTCTGAGAGTCGTTGACACAGCAGATATATTTTTTAATGTTTTTATTTATTTTTGAGAGAGAGACAGAGCATGAGTGGAGGAGGGGTTGAAAGAGAGAGGGAGACACAGATGCTGAAGCAGCCTCTAGGCTCTGAGATGTCAGCACAGAGCCCGACGTGGGGCTTGAACTCATGAACCATGAGATCATGACCTGAGCCGAAGTCAGACACAACCAACTGAGCCACCCAGGCGCCCCAACAAAGCAGATATTTTTAATTTTAATAAAGTCCACATTCAAGTCAAGCTCCTTTGCAGACTCATACAGGTAAATGCTTGGTGCTTCATATGTAGCAGTAAGAGATTTCTTGATTACTTGTCACTCACTACTACTTGAAGACAAGGGGAAATTAGAAAAACTCCTTCAATTTATCTCTTCCACTAATGGTACAGAATAGTTCACATTCCATATTAAATGGTGTTAAGAGGTGGTAAATCTTTCAGCAATGAGCAACACTAGCTCAGTTGTCTTTCCTCCACACAAACATGGATATTTGCAAAGGAGCAAACTTCTCAAACCCCAACGTTTAGGTCCACAGTCCCATCTGACCTGCTTGCCCTACTTCTATTTATGTTCTCCTTTCAATACTACAGAAGTGATGAACAAAAACAGTTTTTCTTCTTTCTATGTGAAAGGGACTTCTCTCCCATATCCTATTGGAAAGTGTCTTGAAGTTGGGTGTGTCAGTTCTCCAGCTTTGTTCTTCCTCTTCCATATTGTGTTGACTATTCTGGGGCTTTTGCTTCTCCACACAAACTTTTATTTATATCCATAAAATAACTTACTGGGATTTTCACTAGGACTGCATTGAATCTAAAGATTCAATGGGAAGTACTAACATTTAAGCAATATTGAGTTTTAAGATCTATGATGGAAATATTCCTTCATTTATTTAGTTCTTCTTTAATTTTATTCATCAGAGTTTTATAGTTTTCCTCACACAAGTCTTACATATATTCTGTTAGATTTATATATTGTTTTATTTTTTGAATGCTAATGTATATGGTATTTTGTTTTTAATTTCTAATTCTGTACATTCATTGTCAGTTTGTAGCATGGTTTTCGTATTAGGATAATGATAGCCTGATGGAATAGAATTGGAAGGATTCCATTTGCTTATATTTTCAGGAAGAGATTGCAGAGAATTGGTAACATATAGTTTGTAAAATTTTGGTAAAATTCACCAGTGAAATCATTTTGATGCAGTGCTTGCTTTTTTTTTTTTGTAATGCTATTCACTTTTTAGTTTATTAATACGTGTAAACTCATTCAGATTGTCTCTATTGCCTTGTATGAGTTTAACTAGTTTGTATCTATTAAGGACTCAGGCCATTTTATTAAAAGTTGTCACCGAACATCACCTTCTTTTGTTTCTTTTTTTTTAGTGTTTCCATCTGTCTACATACATTATAAATTTATTTTTCCATGTTGTCTACTTTTTGCATTAGAGCCCTTTACATGCTAATCATAGTTATTTTAACTTCCTTGTCTGATGATTCCAACATTTGTATCATATCTTCATGTGGTTCTGAGACCTGCTATGTCTATTCAGACTTTGTTGGCTTTTTGGGTTTTTTTTTTCCATGTTTTGTAATTTTCTGTTGAAAGTCAGATAGGTTGTATCATGTAAGATGAGCTGAAAAAAAAATAAACGTCTCTCATGAAACCTTATGCTAATCTGGCTAGCAGGTGGACTATGTTTAATGTTTGCTGTAACTGTAGGTGTAAGAGCCTTCAAATTCCTCTAGTATCCTGGTTTATGTGTCATCTGTTGATTTTAGGCTCTCCTAAGTACTCATTCTCAGAGAGAATCTGCATCCTTCAGCTCCTTCACAAATAATTAATTGTTATTATACTGAAGTCTTGTTAATGCAGTAAGGTGTAAATGAGGGGACATATTTTATTGTTTTATATTTATTTTTAAAATATTTTTAAATGTTTATTTATTTTTAAGAGAAAGAGAGACAGCGTGCAAGCAGGAGAGAGGCAGAGGGAGACACAGAATCTGAAGCAGGCTCCAGGCTCTGAGCTGTCAGCACAAGGGGCTCAAATCCATGAACCAGGAGATCATGACCTGAGTTGAAGTCAGATGCTTAACAGACTGAGCCACACAGGAACCCCTCTATTGTTTTATATTTAAATCTCAGGGGTCGTTTGTTGGTTTGTTTGTTTTGTTTGTTTGGGTTTTTTTGTTGTTGTTTTTTGTGTGTGTGTGTGTGTTTGTTATCTTTGGGCTGTGACCTTCACATGTGTTTATATCTTTGTACTTTGGGGGTTTTGTTTGTTTGCTTTTTGTTTCCCATGTAGGTGTGACAGGAAGGTTAAAGGAGGCTGAAGTAGTAGAAATCTCTTTTCCCCTGTTGAATAAAGCACTGTTAAAGCCTTGTATGCTGGAGAATAAGTCTGTGCAGTGAAGAATGCTCTGGATGCATTTCACAATAATTACTCTCCCCACTCTCTGCCAGAGAGAAAACATGATTTTTTTTTTTTTGAGCTCTTCATTTCAAGAACCTACTGGGATTCTTAGAACTAAACTTCATGAAAAGTGTGGGCCCAAAACACATAGTGGTCTCCAGAAGTTTCACATTGTGAGTAGTCCATACCCAGCCTCTGGTAATTCATAATGAGTTTCACAGAAGTATTTCTACCACTTAATGGCTCTAGCAGCTTCTGCTATAGGATGTTAGTCTTAGTTGTGACAGTCATGATTTGCCTGTCTCTCCAAATTTTAGGTGGCAGTTTGCCCTGTGATCTCAATTTTCTGTTAGGTCTAGGAAGAGACCTCGATATTCAGTTAGTTCAAATTTCAGTTTGTTCAAAACTTATTATAAAAATAGCAGTAAGTGGGAGCTTGGGTGGCTCAGTGGTTAAGCATCTGACTTTGGCTCAAGTCATTGTCTCATGGTTCTCTGAGTTTGAACCCCACATTGGGCTCTCTGTTGTCAGTGTGGAGCCCACTTTGAATCTTCTGTCTACCTCTCTCTGTCCTTCCCCTGCTCATGTGCTCACTCTCTCTCTCAAAAATAAAAATAAACATTAAAAAAATTTTTTAAAGAATAACAGTAATGATTTCTAGTACTTTACATGTGAAGTGCTGAAACTGGAGGTCCATGACTACAGTTTTAATAATTTTCTTCTTGATTTTAGAATTTGAATTTGTTTTTAATATTTTTCATATATTCATACTTAGGAGTGAAAGTTGACATTTTAAAAACATTATAAAAGAAATTATATAAGACATTATATAAGAAAATAAATTATAATTATTATAGGCCTCTTTCTGTGAAAGGAGCATGAAGTTTCTCCTAAAGTGACTTACCATGATGCTTTATTAATGGTTTTCATACTAAAAGAATTTGAAAAAAGTTAAAAATAGAGAAAGAAAGAAAGAAAGAAAGAAAGAAAGAAAGAAAGAAAGAAAGAAAGAAAGAGAAAAGAAAGCCAGCCAGCCAGGTATGGAGAAAAAAGAGAAAGACAGAGTAGACTCTGACTAGAAATTTGTTATTGCTTTGTATCCCAAAGACTAAACATGGGTTCTATGGCCCTTGTCATGAGACAAAACTTCAGAGAGTTTATGGTTGTACACTAGAAAATAATAGGTTTATATTTACATTTAATTCTACTAGAATTTAGCATTTCCCTCAACTATGAATGTAGGTAAAAATCAACAGTAACAAAAAGCAGTAGCTGTGACTTTAGAATTTGAAATAAAATTCACACATATTTTCATATCACCTAGTCACTGATTTTTTTGAAATCTTACTGTTGATCAGCATTCTGAAATTACAATAGTTCTTAGACCCATCCTCTAACATATTTTTATTTGATACATTAATAAATAAGCACAAATATTTTTACACCACAAATGTGATATTTTAAAATAGTTTAGTATGTGTTTTATTAAACTGTTATCCTTTGCAATTTAACATACTTTATTCATTTAGAAATTCTACTCTTGAGAAGAGGCACACCATCTTAACTACACTGCATAAAGGTCCTTAGCATGAATGACTAGGCATTTTATACATAATCACTATGATTTGTCCTGCACGTTCTTATTTTGATGGGAATTTAAAAATTATTATTACTAGGAGTATTTTCCACAATAAAAAATCATAGGTGTTTGTCATTCTTTTTAGTTGCACTAAAAAACAAAACAAACAAAACAAAACTCAGTGCCACCCTCAGCCATAGGCTGTCATTTTCCTGTGTTCAGTGTTCTTGCTATTCCAGACAATGAAGGAATGTGAGAGACTGCCACAAGTTCTGTTGCACAGACACATTACACAGCCATTACTTCCATCGGGGTCATGACAACCCTGGGAAACTCAGTCTAGGAAGAAGATTCAGGTGTCTTCCGCCCTTGGATCCCCCACCTTTGATGTATATTTGGAATTTTAAATAAATCTACCTCTAGCTCAAAGATAGGGTACAAGCAGGACTCAGAACATTTTCTCCAAAACCCAAAGAATCTTTTTCTCACTTGCCTATGATTCTTGTTCTCTCCCTGAACAAGACATTTTGGTCATCTGTTTAGTGATATTTGCTGTTGGTATTTTGATTCCAGTAAATTCAAGACTTTCAAAACATCAAAAGTTAGAAGTTCGCTTCCCCTTTCCTCCTCTCCCCAGATGCTTGCTGCGTTTGTCGTTTCTCTGAGGCAAAGAATACTGAATGTTCAGCTGATGGAAAATGGAAAAAGGCATTTGAAACATAATATTTTTCAGTAATTCTTTTGATTAGTATTTCAAAATATTATCATGTTTTAGTCTTTTTATTTTTCTAATTACGAGAAATATGTGCCTTTTAATAATCTTATAAATTATATTAATCATGCCTTTTTATTTTCTGTGTTGTATAATGTTTTCACACCTGGGGATTTGCTGGTTCCAGAGACTGCCCCTGCCAGAACTAGTCAATAGTAAAAGGCCAACCTGCTGCAGGTATGCCTTTCATATGCAAATCAACCAACCAGAGCCCACACCCCACAACTATCTCTTTTATCTAACCCTTTCACTCTGGACCACTAGTCATCTACCCTGATCAACCCAGGGCCCCTATGTCCCAGGACCTACCAAAATCATTCACACCAGCCAATTCTAAAGCTGTTTACCCTTTCTTGCCTTCCTATGGAAACTACAATAAAGTTTCTTGCCCATGTTTTCCTCCGGCTCTTTCTGCTTCCTGACAGGACCCAGTGCTTACTTTCCCATGTGGCCTTGCAATGTGAATATGTAACCCCATCTCTTGGGGACTGTGAGTAAGAAACCGTCCTTTCAAATGGCAACCATCTCCTGATCTGTTTGCTTTAACTGTTACTGAATAATGAAACCTACATTTTAATTTTTTTTAACGTTTATTTATTTTTGAGAGAGAGAGATAGAGCATGAACGGGGGAGGGTCAGAGAGAGAGGGAGACACAGAATCTGAAACAGGCTCCAGGCTCTGAGCGGTCAGCACAGAGCCCGATGCGGGTCTCAAACTCACAGACCGCGAGATCATGACCTGAGCCGAAGTCGGCCGCTTAACCAACTGAGCCACCCAGGCACCCCTAAAACCTACATTTTAAATGTAAGTAAGGATAATTATGTATCTATCAAATAATGCATTTAATTATTGAATAATTATTAAAGCATGTAATTGTTTAATAATAAAAATTACTTAATAATTATTAAATTTTGAATAATTATTTATTTAATAATTTATTTGATAATAATAATTATTTAATAATTTTAATTATTTAATAAAGCATTTAATAATTTCATTGGGTGCGTAAAGCTAGCTAAATATTTCAATGCTTTGTAAACATGTATATTTTTAAGATGTTTGATATCAATTGCCTAACAACTCTTAAAAAGTGTAACAATTTACACTCTTTCTTATACTGCTTGAGAGTATTTATTTCCTTACCTCCCTAACAGTATCTTATAAAATCATTCATTATAATATTTACAAGTATGCTAATATCAGAGAATTTTTCTTGTCAATGTGCATTTCTGGTTTCTAGTTGTGGTAAGTATTTATCATTCATTTACTAGCATTTAAAAAAATCTCTCCGTAAAATTGTTTATTTTTCAGAAATTTATTTACTTATTATATTTCAGAGTAAAACATAGTAAATTTTATTCTTTTTTTAGAAAAAAAATTCAATGTTTATTTATTTTTTAGCAAGAGATAGTGCAAGCAGGGGAGGCAGAGAGACAGGGAGACAGAGAATCCCAAGCAGGCTCCACCCAGTCAGAGCAAAGCCAGACATGGAGCTTGAACTCACAAAGCCTGAGATCATGACCTGAGCTGAAGTTGGATGCTCAACCAACTGAGCCACACGGGTGTTTTGTAAACTTTATTCTAATAATTATTTAACAAATAAATTTGCTCAGATAAGTACCACTCTTCTCTCAATAATAGTTATGGGGTTTATTGTGCTAATGTGTTTTTAAATTTTATCCTCACAAATCTATTATCTCTTTTCTTTATGTTTTTCATGTTTGATGTTGTGATTGCAGAGGTCTTCAATATTGATAGCTTATAGTAATTGTTACCTATTTTTTTATAATACTTTTATTTTCACATGTAAATATTTAATCCCCAAAGAACTAGTGTTCTTGAGTATCGTGCTATATGAATCAGAGTTCTGGCTCCCAATCCTCATCCACTTATCTACAACAAACTAAAATAAAACTAGTAAATTCCACTTTCCACCAAAGCACCTAGAGAGTATTACCCCATTTCTCTGCCTTCCTGTAACAAAGATTGTTCACTGGTCTTAAACCTGTTTTCCATACTGAGTCCATGGGAAGATGACTTTCCAAGATTCACTAGAAATTAGGCTACATTGTGACTGGGAAATAGCCAGTCATACAGAGGATACAGCATGTGTTTCTTCTAGACCAAACTTCTAAATAGCTGGCAGTGTAATCCTTAAAGATTTTTCCATCTAGTGGCTGAATGTAGAGGATACCACGGTATCCTCTAAGAGAGTGGTTAACTGGAAGTGTTAGAGGCAGTTAGTTAGGTTCTAACAGGATGCTTGGAGGCCAGCAAAAAGAAAGTCATGGCCAGCTATCAGGAAAGTCAGAGGACTTTCCTAGCAGCAGTCTAAAACAAAACCACAAGAAGCTGGATGAAATTAGACAGGCCCAAGTATGCTGACAAAGTAGACTAGAAACCCCTGGCTAAGTAAGGAAGAAGAAACAGGAAACCCTGCTTCCCAAAAAAATCCCTGCCTCAGATAGTAAATATCCCTCCCCCCTTGTTAAAAAACTGTCTTTAAAATATAGAAACTCTAAAGGTATCTGGGTGGCTCAGTCGGATAAGCATCTGACTCTGGATCTCAGCTCAGGTCATGATCTCCTGGGTTCATGGGATCAAGCTCCACATCACGCTCTATGCTGACAGTGCTGAACCTGCTTGGGATTCTCTCTCCCTCCCTCTCTCTGCCCCTCCCACACTTTCTTTTTTTCTCTCTCTCAAAATAAATATATTTTAAAATTAAATTAAGTTTATCACATTAAAATTTAAAAAAGAAATTCAAATGGAGGTGGGGAGTGGGCACAGCTCTCACTCTTTCTTGAGCTTACCCATTCTCACATCTCAATAGTGTATTTTCTCTTCAATAAACTTTCTTACTTGTGTCCCTCATCTATTGTTTTGTGTCTGTCTTTGAATTCTTTCTCATGAGGACACCAAGAGCCTTCCAGGATATCTTTGGTCTAGATTGGATCAAGGCCTCAGAGTCCAGGTCCCCTCAATTCACAACTGGCGACAGAAGGACACCACTGATTTTGCATAATTGTTTTCCTCTGAAATTTCAAACATTATTTAAATCCTGCTTTCTTCATAATTGACAATTATAATTTGTGTGGAATATGGCTCAATGTTTTATGGTTTTTAATAATCTATCCAGTACATGTTGACCTCTTTGTTATTTCAAATTAAAGCCTTTCCTCAGTTTTGACATTTCCCCCCATTTTTTTGGCATATTCTTATGTTCCACTAATTGTAGTATTTTGTTCAGACATAACAATTAGCCAAAAATACTGCTCTTCAGAACTTGTTCTCTATGGGCTTTGGGGTCAAAATGACCTGCTTTTAAATCAGCCATTTAATTTCATTGCCTTGGGCAAATCAGTTAATGTCTCTCAACATCAGTGTCCCTGTCTATAATCTTCACTTTATGGAGTTGTGGTGAAATAATGTTTAGTTAATTTTATTTTAAATGTTTATTATAGTATCTAGTATATTTTTAAGCTTCCTATACATCCCAAGCTCCATCTTCCAGAATAGTGCCCTATATTATCCCTTCCTTTTTGTTTGTTTCAGATAATGTTAGTTCATTTTTAAGGTTTATGTTTATGTCTTCTTTACAGAGAAACTTTTAATAACCATTCCATATAATAAAAGTCACCTCCTGTTGACTTCTGACTTAGATGTTTAATTTATTTGATAACACAACTTGGATTTTTCCCCCCAATGTTGAAGGCATTATGAAGACAGGAATGTTTTCCTCACTCCCCCCTGCCCTCTCTCTCTCTCTCTCTCTCTCTCTCTCTCTCTCAACTTCTCTCCCTCCTTTCCTGCCATCCCTCCTAACCTCCCACTATCCATATCCCCATTAGGTGACACAATACCAAAAGTAGTTAGATGTTCAAGAAATATGTGAATTATTTTATCAATAAACTTACCCGTTTATTCTGAATGTTCTTCCTTGATTGTGTCCCTCACATTTCTTTTTCATGTTGTTTTACTATAGATTTTGTTTCTGTTAATTTCTAAAATGTTCACTTGTCTAACAATCTAATTGTTTTTTGCATTATTTTCCCAATCCTGTCAATCTTCTCATTTCAGTCTCTGACTTTCTTATCTCCTCTTTCATCTCTTTCATTTCATTGAGGACTAAAATGATGTCAAGAATATATCTTTTTTCTGAGAATATAATAATTTCTTATTACTGTTCTTCCTCATGTTTTGCAGATAACTTTAACCTTTACTTATTCAACTTTGTCATAGGTTCTCTGTTGCCTTTCATCTTCTCTTAAATGAGATCAGGTATTCCTAGGCCTGACCAAATGGTATGAATAACTCTTTCAGTGTCCTCTCACTGTTTATCTTAATGTTCTTGAAGCCCTCCTTGTGATCTCAAGGTGCAGAGATATGATGTATATATTTTAAATTTTATGCCTACATATCATCTATCTATTATCTATCTATCTATCTATCTATCTATCTATCTATCTATCTATCTATCAAGTATCTATATTTTGTTTAAACTTTCAGATACTGTACAAATCTGGAAAATAAATGGTGCCAAACATTTTCATCAGGGGGCACTCTCTTTGCCTGATTTTTCTCTCTTATTGCCCGAGGAGTGATCTTTCCAAATCTAGTATAACATAGATTAAATTTTTACATTCTATCCACTAATGTGGAAAAATAAGCAATTTTTTTTTTTCTAAAAGCAACTTGGCAAGCTCAGAAGCTTATATTTCTGCTGACGGTAGTATAAAACAAAGCCAGGAGTTAACAACAAACACTAAAACCTTTCAGTTGAAAAAGACATCTGAGTTTTTTTTTTTCAGGTTTGAGATAGTTTCATAGAATGTGAGGCTCTTTTTCTGAGTGCTCTCTCTTTGTATATACCACACATCTCTTCTGATCCAGTCTCCCTTTTGTCCATACTACCCACTATCTTGGAAGTTTGCCTGTACAGATTATCAAAAAGGAATCACCAGCCTTCTGGTTTCTATTTGGGTTGCTAATGGAGAGCCTAAAAGAGTTAAGGAAGAAAGAAGAGTGAGATGGAGGGTATTCATTCCCCGGGCCCCTCCCTGCTGGATCACCTTGGCTCCTTACATCACTAACAGTGACCCTCTACAACAGATCATCTTCCAGATTGTGGTAACAGCTCCATTTTCATTCTTGTTAAGGCCTGAGCAGCAATGAGGCTATTGTCAGCTCTAAAATTCTGCACTATTCCTTCTGCTTTTCTTACATCCAGCCAATATCTTTGAACATAGTTTGACTGGATGATTGGTTGACTGATTGATGCATTTATGTATTTATTTATGTTGAGGTATGATTGACATGTAACTTTATCTTTGTTTCAGATGCACAACACAATTATCCAATATCTAAATTACATTGTTCTTTTTAAACTGTCCTTTACCCAATTTGAAATTGTAATCTTTATCTGTTGAGTCCCTGAATGTTACAGGTAAATTATCATTTTTTTCTCTAAAACTGAGTATCAGATAAGGTAATTATTAATTATTTTTATGGTCAAGTGGAAAAGATGCCACCACTATCATGCTAACTTCTGAATACTTACTGCCTTAGCCAAATTATTACTAGATGCATCTGGTACCTGATTATGTTGCTATAGTCTGTTATTCAGCTCTTTAACTGATAAAACCTATGATCTGGTCTATAATGAGAGTGGAGAGTACTGGTTGCACAAGCCCAGATCTAACCCTTCATTTTTTAAAAAAAAAAAATCGAATTTATTTTTGGAGCAGTTTTAGATTCACAACAAAGTTGAGAAGAAAAGTATAAAGATTTACTATATATGCCCTGCCTTCTCAGATTCATGACCTCCCATGTGATCAACATCCCCCACCAAAGTGGTACACTGATGAACCTACATTGACATATCCTCATTACCCAAAGACCATAATTTAAATCAGCGTTCACTCTTGGTGTTATATATTCTAAGGTGTTGAAAGTTTAACTAAGCTACTCCATAACACTGCTGTCTCATCATCCATTTTTTGTGGCCAAGTAGCCTGCAGGAGTCTTGAACTGACCTAGACACCCCTGTGAACACATGCCCTAGATAAATGCCATTGGTTCACAAGTTCTGATATGACTCCCACAACTGCCCTTGTGATAAGCACTTTCCCTTACCTCCTGGAGCCTGCCTTAGATAAGATCCCTACAAAGCTTCCCAAAAGCTGGCTCTTTTTAGTTTGAGCTGACCAATCTGTACTCAGCCCAGAAACCTCAAAGTACTTTAACCACAGACCCTAATAAAGACATGTGCCCTATATCCTGCCACAGTGTTTCTGCCTGCACCCTGCCTTGACCTCATGTGTCCCTTTAAAGTATGCTACGTACCTCCTCCAGGACTTGTGAGTAATGGAATGCTCTTTTTCACTTCCCCTTGTGATCTTTTGCTGAACCCTGGTTCAGCATCCAACATCCCAGGACTCTACTTATCAAATGTTAATTTAAAAAAGTCATGACATAAAGATTTTGGGCAAATACAGGCTGGCACATATCAACCATTATAATACTATGCAAAGTAGTTTCCCTACCTTAAAAATCCTCTGTTCTTCATCCCTCCATCCCTCTTAGCTCCTGGTAACCACAGACCTTTTTACTGTTTTCCAGAATTTCCTGCAGGTGGAATCATATAGTATGTAGCCTTTTCAGCCTGACATCTTTCACTTAGAGGAAACTTAAATGTATATTACTAGGTCTTGTAATGACCTTATAGCTCACTTCTTTTTAGTGCTGAATAATATTCCATTGTCTGGATGTTCCACAGTGTATCTACTATTCATCTAGTAAAGGAATTCTTGGTTGCTTAAAATTTTGCAATTATGACTAAAGCTTCTATAAATATCTATGTATAGGTTTGTGTGTGGGAATGAGTTTTTTTTACTGCTTTGGGAGAGAAAAATGCCAAGGAATGTAACTGCTGGATCACATAGTAAGAGTATATTTAGTTTTGTAAGAAACCACCTAACTGTACTCCAGGGTGGTTGCACCATGTTGCATTCCCACAAGCATTTAATTAAAGTTTCTGTTGTTCCACAATCTCACCAGCATTTAGTGTTGTCAGTGTTCTGGATTATGATCATTATAATATTTGTATAGTAGTATCTGATTATTGTTTTTAATTTGCATTTCCCTAATGACATATTATGTAGAGCAATTTTTATATGTTTTGTTTTGTTTTGTTTTGTTTTGTTTTGTTTTGTTTGCCACCTATTTGTGGCTAGGTATCTGTCAAGGTCTTTGACCATTTTTTAAATTGGATTGT
This sequence comes from Lynx rufus, assembly GCF_022079265.1. Classification (NCBI taxonomy): domain Eukaryota; kingdom Metazoa; phylum Chordata; class Mammalia; order Carnivora; family Felidae; genus Lynx; species Lynx rufus. The sequence continues at coordinate 107,602,184 of NW_025814867.1, read as the reverse complement.
TTTCTTATAAAAGTTCTTTGTATATTATAGTAACAGGCCTTTATCTGTTGTCACTTTTGCAAATATTCTCTCCCAGCATATGGCATGGCTTTACATTGTCGGTATATCTTGAAGAGCAGAAAATTTTAATTTTAATCCAGTCCAACATTATCAATTATTTATTACATGGACTGTGCCTTTAACAGTAAATCTAAAAAGTCATTATACACAAAGTCATGTAGATATTTTCCTAAGTTATCTTCTATGTGTTTTATACTGTTGAATTTACATGTTCTATCATCTATTTTGAGTTAATGTTGTGAATGTTGTAAGGTCTGTGTCTACGTTCATCCTTTCTCCATTCACTCTTTTGTCCAAGATCAGTTGAATGTATTTATGTGGGCCCATTTCTGGGTTCTCTATTTAGTTGTGTTAATCAATTTGTTTATTCTTTCACCAATATCACTATCTTGATTACTGTAGCTTTATAGCAAGCCTTGAAGTCAGTAATCCACTTTGTTCTTCTTCAATATTGTGCTGACCATACTAAATCTTTTCCCTCTCCATATAAACGTTAGAATCACTTTTCAATATTCACAAAATAACTTGCCTGAATTTTATTTGGGATTGTGTTGAATCTCAATTGGTTGTGGCCTATAATTATTTTTATACATTGTTGCATGTGGTTTGCTAATATTTTGTTGAGGATATTTGCATCTATATTCATGAGAAATATGAATTTTTTTTCTATATTTTCTTATACTGTCTGCCTGGAATAATGCTGGTGTACAGAATGATTTAGAAGTATTCCCTCTGCTCCTTTCCTCTGAAGGAGAAGGTAGATAGCTGATATAATTTATTTGTTAATTGCTTTGTAGAATTCCCAGTGAACCCATCTGGACCTGGTACTTTCTGTTTTGGAAGGTTATGATTAATTATTCAATTCCTTTAGTACATATAGGACTATTTAGATTCTCTATTTCTTCTTATGTGAGGTTTGGCAGATTGTGTCTTTCAAGGAACTGGTCCATTCCATCTAGGTTATCAGATATGTGGGCATAAGTTCATAAACTTCCTTGGGAAGTGTAGTTGTAGTTCCTCTCTCACTTTTGAAATTAGTAATTTGAGTCCTCTTCCTTTCTTCCCCCCCATTAGTCTGGCTATAGGATTACTGATTTTATTGATCTCTTCAAAGAACCACCTTTTGATTTCATTTATGTCCTCTTTTCATTTTCTGTTTTCAATTTCATCAATTTCTGCTCTAATTTTTATTTCGTCTGCTTCCTTTTGATTTGATTTTCTCTTATTTCTCCGGTTGCTTAATTTATTTTTAGAAATTTATTCCTTCCTACCAAATTCATTTAATACTATGAATCTCCCTCTAAGCACTATTTTTTTCCGCATCTCACAAATTTTGATAAGTAGTGTTCTCCTTTCCATTTAGTTAAAAATATTTTATTTTTTTTCTTGAGATTCCTATTGTGACTCATGCATTATTTAGAACTGTGCTGCTTAATCTCCAAATATTTTGGGTTTTCCTTCTATTTTCCTGTTATTGATTTACAGTTGAATTCTCTTGTGGTGAGAGAACAGACACTATATGATTTCTATTCTGTTAAATTGGTTAATGTATGCTTTATGGCTCAGAAGGGGTTCTATCTTGGTAATGTTACATGTTACCTTGCAAAGAATATATATTCTGTTGTTGGATAAAATAGTCTAAGGATGCCCATTATGTCCAGTTATTGATGGTGCTATTGAACTCAGCTATGTCCCTAACTGATTTCAACCTGCTGGACCTGTCCATTCTGATAAAAGGGTATTGAAGTCTCCAAATATAATAGTGAATTCATCTATTTCTAACAGTTTTTGCCTCATGCATTTTGACACTCACATACATGATAAGTATTGTTATATCTTCTTAAGGAATTGACCCTTTTAGGGCACCTGATTTTGGCTCAGGTCATTATATCCTGGTTCGTGAGTTCGAGCCCCACATGGAGCTCTGTACTGACAGCTTGCAGCCTGGAGCCTGCTTTAGATTCTGTGTCTCCCTCTCTTTCTGCCCCTCCCCTGTCTCTCTCTCTCTCTCTCTTAAAAATAAATAAAGATTAAAAAAAAAGAATTGGCCCTTTTATCATTATGTAATAGTCCTTGCTCTTTAACCCTTATAATATTCCTTGCTCTGAAATCTGCTGATTAGTATTAGGAATGTGTGTCTTTCTCCATCCATTTACTTTATATGTTTCTTGTTCGTTTGTTTCCTTTTTTAAAGATTTTATTTTTCAGTAATTTCTACATCCAATGTGGGGCTCAAACTCACAACCCTGAGATCAAGAGTCACATGCTATATTGACTGAGCCAGCCAGGTGCCCCTAATCTATATGTGTTTTTATATTTAAAGTGGATTTCTTGTAGACAATGTTTACCTTATTTTTAAATCCACTTTGACAATCTATTTTAATTGATGCATTTAGACCAATAATATTTTAAGTGAGTATTGATAAATTCAGATTAATATTTACCATCTTTGTTTCTATTTTTTATTTGTTGCCTTTGTTCTTTTTCCTATTTTGTCTTCCACTTCTCCCCTGCCTTTTGTGGTTTTAATTGAGCATTTTATGTGAATCCATTCTATCTCCCTTCTTAGCATATCAGTTATATTTCCTTTTAAAAAAAACAACTTTTTTTTCAGTGATTTCACTAGAGCTTGAAATATACATTTACAAGAAATCTAAATCTATTTTTAAATAACATTATATTGCTTCCCTGGTAGTAAGAGTATTTAATGGTAACAAACTAATCCCAATTTCTCTCTGCAAATAACACTATCTTGCTTCCCTGGTAGTGAGAATATTTTATGATAACAACATAATCCTAATTTCTCTCTCCTGACCCTTGTGTCACTATTGTCGTTCATTTCACTTATGCATAAGCATGCAAAGCATATAACGTACATAAGTATATATAATTGAATAGTTTCTACTATTAGTTTGGACAAATTGTCAATATTAGATCAATTAAGAATAAGAAAAAGAAATATTTTTATTTTCCCTTCACTCATTTGTTATCTGATACTGTTCCTTTATGTAGATCTCAGTTTATGATCTACATCACTTTACTTTTCTCTAAAGAATTTCTTCTAACATTTCTTATAATGCAGATATACTAGTACCAAATTCCCTAAATCTTTGAAAAAATATTTTTTTCCTTCACTTTTTTACAGGGTAATTTCACAGAATACACGATTCTTGTTTGGGGTGAGTGTGTGTGAGTATGTTTCTCTCAATTTAAAATTTCACTCCTTTCATGTTTGTATGGTTTCTGAAGAGAAGCTGGATATAATTCTTATATTTGCTCATTCTATAGATGAGATGAGTTTCTCCCTCTGACTTTTTTAAAGTTTTTTTTTTCTTTATCTTTGGCTTTCTGTTGTTTGAAGTTATGCTTAGGTGTAGTTTTTTGGCATTTATCCTGCTTGATGTGCTCTGAGCTTTCTATGGTTTGGTATCTGACATTAGTTTGGGAAAATTCTCAGTTGTTATTGTTTCAAATATTTCTTCTCTTCCTTTTTGGTTATTTTCCTTTTGGTATTCCCATTTCACATAGATTACACATTTTGCAGCTATCCTATAGTTCTTAAACATTCTGCTATTTCTTTTTGGGTATTTTTTTTTCTCTTTGATTTTCAGTTTTGGAGGGTTTTATGAATATATCCTCATGTTCAGAGATTCTTTTCTCATCCATGTCTAAACTACTATTAAGCCTATCAAAGGCATTCTTCATATCTGCTACTGTGTTTTTATTGTTTTGTTTTGTTTTGTTTTATCTCTAGTATTTCTTTTTGGTTCTTAGGACTTCCACGTCTCTGCTTACATTTCCCATTTGTTCTTTCATGATGTGTACTTTATCCATTAGAGCCCTTAGCACAGTAATCATAGTTTGTTTTTTTAATTCTCAATTTGATAATTCCAACATTCCTGCCATGTTTGAATCTTGTTCTGATGTTCACTTGATGTCTCCAAACCGTATTTTTTATCCTTTAGTATCCTCTGTAATTTTTTCTTGATCACTGAACATGACATGCTGGTTAGAAGAAACTGCTTATGGTGCACCTGGGTGGCTCAGTCAGTTAAGGGTCTGACTTCAGCTCAGGTCATGATCTCACAATCTGTGAGTTCGAGCCCTGCATGGGACTCTCTTCTGCCAGTGCAGAGCCTGCTTGGGATCCTCTGTCTCCCTCTCTCTGCCACTCCCCACCATCTGTCTCAAAAATAAATATTTTTTTTAAAGAAAGAAACTCTTGTTATAAATAGGACTTTATTAATGTGATGATGAGGTGTGGTGGGAGGGGAACTATTCTATAGTCCAATGATTAGGTCTTAGTCTATTATTAAGCCTGGACCATTGGACTGTGAACTTCACAAGTGCTTCTTTCTTCTGTCCTTAGAGGGACAGAAAGTCTAGACCTGGCTGTAGTTAGGTATATCTCCCATTCCATATGGAAGGCTAATGCTGGCTGGAGTTGATTATTTCCCTTCTCCCAAGTCAATTAGGCTCTGATAAAACTACAGCAGGTTAAGCTTTGATAGAAGAGTTTCTCCTGAGGGCAGACCTTGTTAAGAAGAATAGGATGCCCGGGCATTTTTCAAAATGGTCCTTTAATTCTCTCCCTGCTAGAAGTATGAGGAGATTTTTCTCCAGAGTTCACTGTGAACCTATCAGAATTCCTATGACAATTTAGGATATAAATCACAAAAGTATTGGAACCATCAGATGAATGGGTTCTCATGGAGTATTTACTCCTCACTGAGCCAACCACAATTTGTCAATTACATTTCAAGTTTTCTTATCCTGGCACTGGTTCCCATGAATGTCTTGCTCGGATCAGCACACCTGTGATTCTTTGTATATGCCTGTCTGTCTCTCCAACTTGGGAAGAGGAGATGCCCTGTGATTTCACTTCTCTTAGTCACCCAAGAAGAATTTTTGTTTTTCAGTCTATACAGCTTTTTACTTCTTGGTAGGATATAATCGTGACTTCCAAGTTTCTTACATCCTGGTCCTTGTGTGCTACCATATTTGGCTTTTTTAGCAGGGCAAATACCTCTGGGTCTCAGCCATTCTCCATCCAGTCATAGCTGATTGAGGTCATTCCATTACTTTCTATAGAATTTCTCATCCTTAGCCAGAGTGGCTCTTTCCAGTCCTTTTCAATAACTTGTCTAATCCACCCCAGTGTAGTGTATGAATGCTAAGAGTTAGTTTAAGGATCAGAGGAGCTGAGAACTCCATATTTGATGGAGGATATCTTTGTCTTAGAAATACCTTACTATGTATTTATCCTCACCCATTTCTAAACTACCTCCGGATGTCCCATGATGAATGTATGGATTTTTCAAAGGGGCTTTCAGTTTTCCTGGGCTTCATTAGCTGAATCTATACTTCATAGAAGAATGTTTGAACTGCCTCTACTCCAACCCATTTCTGAGATTATAATGGTGAAAAAGTATAAATAAAACTAATATTTTATGGAGGAAGAAATTTAAAATATCACTGACATATCATTTTTGAAAAGATATATATGCACTGGTTTCTATTGGACTCAGCTGCTGCTCTAGTTAACCATTATGTCCATGTATAGTCGATTTTCTTTATTAATTTGCTAGCCAATGTGGAGGGGATTAAAATTTTCTCATTTAGCCGAGATTTTATCCTTGATTTAGGAGCTTTCTGACCGAGAGTTGTTTGTGCTATGACAGGAAGAAATGTATTTGGGAACAATACTTATTGCTTTCAGGTACTATTGTTATGGGTGCACATATTTTTGCTCTTCTATTTTTCTAAAATGTGCTGATTTTTGAGGATAAAATCTCTCCTAGGGTAGAGGTGCTTTTGTTTTTGTTTTTGTTTTCCTATTAGTCACTCTAGACCTCACCTTACTAGGTTAGAACACTTGTTTTAAGATTAAACTTATTGATGCCTGGGTAATTTTGGGCCCCATCAGGAAGCCAGTACAAGTAAAAAACAGCTACCCACAGACTTTTCCGTTTGTTGTTAACTTCACATTTGTTGCAGTCTCAGAATAAGTAATTGTTTATTGAAGCAAAAGTGCCTCCTATCAGAAGATGCCCAGATGCTCGCAAAATACCTTGCTCACTGCAGTCCATCAAATATTTGCCTCCAAATTTTAGAAATTTTAAGAGGAATTTCTTCATCGATTTCACATAACACTAAACAGCTTCTTCAGAAATGGGACAGATGTGGTGGCAACGCAGAATCCCTCCAGAATGATACCATCTTTACTACATCTGGGAGATATTTTTCATTTCAGCACTGAGTTTACACCATACTCTAATTTCAGTGTTAAAGGTTCTCTACTATTTCCCCCCTTTTGCAGGTTCAATGCATTCCTAAAATAGAGATTTTCAATACCATTCTTCTGTCATCATTTCTGGATGTTCTTGAACTTCATTTGGAAGATAAGTATGGGTTAGGCAGTTGAGGAGAGGTTGAGTGATACTCTAAGCAAAGAAAATAGTGATAATAAACAAACAAAATCTCCATAGTAAATCATCATGTTAGATAACCTGGTTTTTTTTTTACCATGTTCTCAGAATATAATGGAAGATTTCACTAACAACTGTAGGCAGAATTTAAGCAATTTATGATAATCTATCTACTAGTTTACTTTCCATGTAATTAGAATATCCAATATTAGAGGATAGTATATTTTTTCTAAACTTATTGTTCATGAATTCACACAATGAAAACTTTTAGTAGCTTTAAAATTTACATCTATAGATGGAAAACAATCACTTCAAATTCAATTTCCCCAAAATTCTAAATGTCTTTTCTTATCTAATAACAATAAAATTTTGCATAGTCAATAATGAATATGCTAGCCAAAGTAAATAAAAAATATTAATCCATAAATTTGTAGGTTGAACTTAGCAAGGGCTAACATAACGGAAAGAGTGACTTAATAATGCCTAATATTCAAAAGGCATCTATTGACATATTAGGCAATCTGCCATACAAGCAAAGGGCCACATGTGCGTGATTTTCCTCCATGCAATCCCATATAAAAACTCAAAATTGACTTCATAAACCATATGAAATGATTTAGCTTCTTCAAAAGTAACTGTACTTTTACAATCTTGGTCATTAAATCTAACGGAGGTTATCTCTTTTTAAAGCTATGATCATGGGCTTGGGATAGCTATTTTCCTGAAAAACTTTCTACAATTATTATTATTAATAATCTTATCAGTAGGAATTAACCAAAGGTTTTATGTAATTCAATTCCTCAACCTTCTCCATTCATCAGCCTCCTCTCTTCACTGTTTTCTATCACTAGGCTCACAGTGAGATAAAATAATAAAGAAATATTATTCTCCCATGTGCACTACATAAAACACTATTTAATTTAGCTTTAGAACTCACACTGTTTTCTTCATGAATTTAATGTATTTTATATACATTTCTGGCAGGTGTTGAAAAACCCTGCTCCCTGCTTATAGAAAAGCCATGTTTCACAGCTAGAAATGGGATGAAAATGGAGGGTTATATTTCACTGGAACAAATACATGTTTAAGCCAGTAATTACCATTTACAGTGCTGTCCTTAAAATGTCTAACAGCCCCTAGGCCTCCCTGCACCATTCATGCTAATTCTCAGACAAGAATTCCAAATGATACTAAACCTTATAAATCTTTCCAAGTGATCACAAAGATACTCTTTGTGAAATTATGAAAACATTAAATTGTCAATGATAATACTTTGTGCACGGACATATCTTAAACCCATGGATCTATATCATTTAGCAACAGGAGCTCAGTATGTACATAGGTAGCAAGCACTGTGTAATTATCCCCATTATCAAGAAGGACAAAGTGTCAGATAAATTAAGCAGCTACCATGAGGCCATACAAAGAGAACTTGTACACTTCCCAAAGAATTGTCTGTTTGCTGTGGAAAAGATAGTGATGAAGGAAATTATTAATTTTTGAGTGCTTACTAAGTACTTGTAGTGATACCTGATTATCTTTGGCATCTTGATTTTATTCTCAATGCCAGTTATAATTTATAATACTATAAGTTTGAATGAAAAAATTCCAGAGACACAGGTTACCTCTGAGACCCATTCAAACCATTTAAATCAACAATGGGAACAGTGGTTTCTTAAAGTGATACTGGTCAAGACAAAAGTATTACCTTACTCTACTTTAGTAAGGAAAACAGAGAAAAGGAAATTTTATTTTATTCTATGTCAAGAGTTACAGGTTAGCATCATTATTATATATAATATTTGTTATGGAAAGAGATGTACTGAACTCCCTGTGTACAGGAGATAGTATTTGTTCTAAAATAACCCAAATGTATGGTTACAACAAGGTGTTACCTACCGGAATTTTACCTTGATAATAGTTTTAAATTTTATTCCTAAAGCATGAAAGAAGTAATAGGATAATACTCATTTATAGGCACCAAGAAATTCTTCTAATGAATATATCAAATTTTTTATAGTAGTTAGTAACACATCACTATACTTTAGAAAAGGGCATTGCTTTATCAAATTTCATCATTCCCTTTGTACCACAACTTAAATTCCTCTCGGTAAAAACCAGACATTTTCAGAGAACATTTCAGAATAATATCATATATTTCTCCTTAGTACCTTGGGCACATTTTGTAAATGTGATTTCATTCTGGGCTTTTCTTTTTCCTGTTTAAATATTGATGCTTAATTTATCGATAAGTAAGTAAGCAAAACCTTTTCCCAGCTTTTGGCCAGAATATCTGGCTTCAGGGAATGGTTTTGTATTTACTGATATTTGAACAATTTACTTTGTGTTAACGCTGCAAAACATTTTGTGCTGTAATAATTTATTATAAAGAGCATATGCTACCTGCTGATCAATTTATCAATGACAAAATTATAAGGTGTGCCTTCTCAAAGAACATGTCTATTGCTCAGTACAGGTTAACTCATTCAATAAATAGAAAAAGAAACAAAATAAATTATACATAATATTCCTGTTTCACGCTTAAAAGTTATATAAATGGGCCAAAGAGGACCCTTGTGCATAGGCCTACATGGATTCATTTTTATTTATTCACAGCAGCCATGACTGCTAACCCAAAGCTTACTAGTGCCAATATCAAATTGTTACATATCGAATTGTTTTATTTATTTTTTATTTTTTTTGCATTGAAGAATCAGAATTTATTAAAAACAGATAATACATATTTTGTGAATAAATGACTAAAAATGTAGCAAAATCAAAATCCACAGGAAATCAATATATCATTTACAACTAGAAGACATATCGAATTGTTTTAAATAGAGTCCAGATAAATATATTTTGAGCTATTTAGAGTCTATCTACTTTGCAAACCCCTCAAAACTGCACCTAATATCTGGGGCGCACAGGTGGCTCATTCAGTTAAGTGTCCAACTTCAGCTCAGGTCATGATCTCGGCGGTTAGTGGGTCTGAGCACCTCATCAGACTCTGAACTGACAGCGTGGAACCTGCTTGGGATTCTCTCTCTCTTTCTCTCTCTCTCTCTCTCTCTCTGTCTCTGTCTCTCTCTCCCTCTCTGTCTTCTCCCCTTCCCTACTCGAGCTTTCTCTCTCTCTCTCAAAATAAATAAACAAACTAAAACAAACAAAAACAAAACTGCACTTTACATCTGATAACCACAGATAAGACAAATCCTGTGGTTATGAAAGACCTCAAACTACAGATGTCCTCTAGAACTCTGACCTGGAAACTCTCCACCTTGCTGTTGAGTGACATTGAGATATATTTCCCCCTTTCTGATTTTCCCTTTTCTGGGGAGGTCTACTCTCTTCCCCAGTTCCCTTCCAACTGGTTCCTCTTGCCATTATCTCTGGGAAGGCTTTTTCTGTGAGAAACTTCCCCTCTCATACAGCCCTGCCCAAGCAATGACCAATGAATCTTGCTATGTATTCCTGCCTCTCCTTGTCCTGTCTCTTCCTTGATAAATTCAAAAATCCTCAAGCTTACCACAAAGGTAATATACTCATTTCAAATTACACAGTTTCTAGGTCTTGATTCAACACTTAGAAACTAAGAGAAGGAAGGAAATATAATTTATTTAATTAAAATACTATCTATGAGCTCCTAAGAGGAAAAAAAAATGTAATGACAGCCATTTACAAAAACAGTACAAGGTGATAATATTTTGTAATTGTTCATTGTCTGGCAATTCATTGGAGGGAACAGCCTAAGGGTAAATATTTGGCTAGGGAAGTTGTTATAAATATTTAAAGTTATGAAGCAGAACACTTCTCATCCTTCTTCATAAATTTAAGCATAGGGGCACTTGTACCCCAAAGTTTATAGCAGCACTTTCAACAATAGCCAAATTATGGAAAGAGCCTAAATGTCCATCAACTGATGAATGGATAAAGAAATTGTGGTTTATATACACAATGGAATACTACGTGGCAATGAGAAAGAATGAAACATGGCCTTTTGTAGCAACATGGATGGAACTGGAGAGTGTTATGCTAAGTGAAATAAGCCATATAGAGAAAGACAGATACCATATGTTTTCACTCTTATGTGGATCCTGAGAAACTTAACAGAAACCCATGGGGGAGGGGAAGGGGAAAAAAAAAAAAAAAAGGTTAGAGAGGGAGGGAGCCAAAACATAAGAGACTCTTAAACACTGAGAACAGGGGCACCTGGGTGGCGCAGTCGGTTAAGCATCCGACTTCAGCCAGGTCACGATCTCGCGGTCCATGAGTTCGAGCCCCGCGTCAGGCTCTGGGCTGATGGCTCAGAGCCTGGAGCCTGCTTCTGATTCTGTGTCTCCCTCTCTCTCTGCCCCTCCCCCGTTCATGCTCTGTCTCTCTCTGTCTTAAAAATAAATAAACGTTGGAAAAAAAATTTTAAAAACTGAGAACAAACTGAGGGTTGATGGGGATGGGGGTGGGGGTGGGGGTGGGGGTGGGGGTGGGGGTGGGGGTGGGGGGGGAATCGGAGGGAATCCTTTATATGTCAATATAAGATCAATAAAACTAAAGGGGTTTAGTTAAAGATAATAGTGACTTAAGTCAAGAACCTGAAAAATAAAAATACTATCTTTTAATTTTCCCACAGTAATGAAAATATGTGACTTTATATTAATCTAAAAGCTTTGTAAAAAGGAGTTTGCTTTAGCACTAGAATTTCAAAAAACTATTTGCATGTCCACCCAACTGATATTCTACTTGTTCATACCTATCAGACCAATTATTTTCCTTTTAGAGAGAAAATAAAACTGTAGGGAGAAATGCTTTGTGATTAATGTTGCAGTTTTTAGGGACAATTATATTACACACATTTTTTCTGGTTCCTTTCTGGGAGACAGAAATAAAAGTAAAGCAGGTGGAAATAAAATATCAACTTTAAAATTGTGCAGTTTAGATTAGAAGACTAGATTTTCCTGTCTGTGAACACTAGAGTCATAAAGAGTTTATAGGGTCTGCAAAAAGTATGCTTATCTCTGCCCCAATTCATCTATCAGTGAGGAATAACAGAGAGGAGCCTAGAGTCTTCTTCTCATACAAGTATTCTTATGTAAATATTAGGCAAAGGCTTAAGGTTGATTCCAACAGTTGAAAGCAAGAGGTTTTAGAAGAGAAAAATGTTCAAATCACAGCCTCATTGCCTACAACCTATATGAACTTGAGAACATTTATCAGCATGCCCAGGCTTTTATTTCTTCTTCATCTAGTATGAGGAAAAATCAAAACCTGCTCCAGAAAGTGTTAAAAGGGATTAGTAAGACTTCCAGAATTGATGTAACCAAGAAATCTTCCAGTCAAATTAATTTTTGTGTGCCTATTTTGATCTAATCTGGTTAAGAAAGTATATAATTAGTCTTTCACTAATGCCAATAATGTCAAAAATATTTCAAAATTGTTTTAATTTTATTGTTCTTGATGATTTTGAATATCATTTTATGAATGTATTGGGCATTTACATTTATTCTTTGGTGAATTGCAAATTATCATCCATTGTCCATTTTTATATTTAGTTGTCTGGGTCTTGTTTTTCTCAAATAATATAGATAGATAGATAGATAGATATAGATATAGATAGACGTAAATCCAATTACCATGAATGATGATACAAACTCAAATCTAGTTCTTGTCTCCAACTTTAATATATATACACATACATACACATACTTTACATATTATACATACATGTATGCATATTTTGCCTCTGAATATCTGGAAATTATATAAGTGATACACTTATAGGAGTGCGGGTGGTTTAAAAGGAAAAAATCAAACAGCACTGAATGACATTAAATAAAAATTAAAAAATAAATCCTTCTCATCTTATTCTACCCCCACTTTCTAGAGCTAGCCTTCTTTACAGAATTCTGTTTTTAATTATTCAGTGGTTGCCAAGATAATTCTAAAAAATTGTCTATATTCATTTCTTGAATACAACCATTGCATGGTTTCCAAAGATGAATTTCCTTAGTTATAATGCTTTCAATATCATGTATATAACTCGATCTGGCTTAAAACATATGTATTATAATTTTATTTCATATAACTTCCCTATTTCATAGTTTCACAGGCCTCAGGATTAGTTATTTTAGAGGCTCAATTATAATATCAAGAACTCGGGCGTTCTCTAATATATTCAGCTATCCACAGAATTTATTTCATTTTTAGATATAGCAAATTGGTTATTCAGGTTCTAGGCATCTAATAGCTCATATAAAATCCAGAGGAAGAAGAAAGGACATCCTGTCATAACATCTCTTTTAGGAGTGCGATTATTCTCACAAAGCCCTCAACAGTTTTTCTTTCACTAGGCATCGGCTGGAATTAAATAACATGCTCATTCTTTTTTTATTTTTTGATGTTTATTTATTTTTGAGAGAGAGACAGAGAGAGAATGGGGGGGGGGATGGGCAGAGAGAGCCAGGGACAGAGGACCTGAAGCAGGCTCTGTTCTGACAACAAAGAGCTCAGCACAGGGTTCCAACCCATGAACCATGGGATCATGACCTGAGCCGAAGTCAGATATTTAACTCCCAGTAACATGCCCATTCTTAGAACTAATCACTATGAAGAATAACTGGTTTACACTTGACTAATCCAGGCTTTCCTGGATGTGACAGTGGAGTTAGCTTCTTCTGAGATAGGCTTCAAGGACAATGTGAATACATGAACAATATTGACACTGCAAAACAATGGCAATGGGCAGTGTTGGTAATCCAACATTACCATAGATTCTAATATAACAGCAGAGAATAGTAATATTTCTGCCTTCTCTCCTCCTATTGATACCTTTAATTTTTAAAACATTTTACCTTGAAGTAATTTTATTTTTTTTAACATTTATTTATTTTTGAGACAGAGAGAGACAGGGCATGAATGGGGGAGGGTCAGAGAGAGGGAGACACAGAATCTGAAACAGGCTCCAGACTCTGAGCTGTCAGCACAGAGCCCGATGCAGGGCTCGAACTCACAGACCGCGAGATCATGACCTGAGCTGAAGTCGGCCGCTCAACCGACTGAGCCACCCAGGAGCCCCAACCTTGAAGTAATTTTAGAAAAAAAATTTCAGAAATTGTTACAAGGAGTTCCTATACATTCTCTACCCAGTTTCTTCTACTGTTAATACTTTCTATAACCACAGTATAATTACCAAAACCAAAAAAGTAACATCAGCATGATACCATTACCTAAACTATGATTCTTTAATTTGGTTACTTATATTTTGTACTTTGTCTATTTGTTTTGAAATTTTAAATAGGATACATTAACCTTTATTGTCTGTTTCATGAACCTGAGTCTGTGTCGCTTGACACCTCACTAAGTAAGAATAAGAAATTAATGCCCTTATTCTAGCACCTGTTTTTCCACTTCAACAGTCTCCTTCACCAACACCTTCTATCTATACTATGGTTTTTACATTTATATGCTGCACTCCACTTGCAATTAGGTCTTACATTTTTTGTTTGTTTTGTTTGTAGTGGAGAGATGCTGGATGGGCAATTATAACTTAAAATTTGTAACAACTCCAACTGTAGTTCTTAATCTCTTGGTCAATATCTATTCTACTTATAACTTATTTTTTGAAGAAAAAAATACATTTTCTTTGTACCAGTTAGAAAAGTTCACTCCATTAAACTTTCCAAATTCACGATAAAGAGCGTTGTTAATCAGGACCATTTGATAGCCAAATGTCTGTATATGTCCTGTAACACTTTCCTTAGTTGATTTTTTGACACAATAATCTTCCCATTACCTCTATTTGCTAAATTTGCTGGTACTCCCTCTTACATCCTATACCTTAGAATTGGTTTTCCTCAATATTCAGTTGTGTTTCCTTTTGTCCTCTCTTATAAATTTCTCCTTAGGTCATTTCATTCATCTCAAGGATTCATACATCATCTAGTTGCTGACTCCAAAATTATTTCCACTTAGCCCTATACTTTATGCCCCATCTTGCACACATTCATTGCTCTACATTTACCTTAACCCTGCCATATCCAAACTAAACAGTTTATTGATTAAATAAAAAAGTACTGAGGGCGTGCCTGCATGGTTCAGTCAGTTAAGAATCCTGCAACTCTTGAGGCTCAGGTCATGATCTCACGGTCGTGGGACCAAGCCCCGTGTCAGGCTCCGCACTGGGTGTGGAGCCTGCTTAAGATTCTCTCCCTCTCCAAACCATAAGAGACTCTTAAATACAGAGAAGAAACTTGGGGTTGATGGGGGCAGGGAGGGTGGGTTAAATGGGTGACAGGGCATTAAGGAGGGCACTCTTCAGGATGAGCACTGGTGTCATATGTATGTAAGAGATGAATCACTGGGTTCTACTCCTGAACCCAAGACTACACAATATGTTAACTAACTTGAGAAAAAAAAAATAACTAAATAAATATGTGTGTCTCTTTCTATCACATAGTCATTCCTATCCTCAATAAATTGTTTCCTTCTGAATTATCCCACACATCCAACTAAATACAAATCAACAAATTCTGCCAATTTTATCTCCAAAATATTTACTAACTTATGTGGTTTTTCCCATCTTCTTAGGCATAGGCCTAGTTCAAGACAGAAGTTTTTCCTCTTCTGCCCATGTCCACCTCATCCCCATCACAAAGTAGTGACATCCCAGTAGTCATCCTACATGACTTAAGCATCCTACATGTTTACTATTCAATACTGGATAAAAGGGCTGGTTTTCTATTGTCCATTACAAAATATTAATGTTCTGTTAGTGCAGGGTCCCTCTCTTATAACACAATCCATTACCAGTTCCAGAGCCCTCCTGCTTTGCTGCTGTGGGAACTGGAGGCAAGAGGAACTGTCACAAATATCTTGATTCACACGCTGTTTGCTGTGCCATGAATAGTAATGTCTTTTATCTCTGACTGAAGAGTCTCAATCCAGTCTTCTACCAATTGTCTACCTGACTCTGACAGGCTAACTTAAAAGCTTGCAAGTGTGGTAAAATCTCCAACTATTTACCTATCTTGATACTGTCACTCTTGTATTGTTTAACCACAATCCCGTAAAGGAAATTTGGTTTCTTTTTGTTTGTTTGTTTATAATAAAATATTATATATTTGGGGGTGGGGTCAAGGAAATTTCTCATCTTTTCTATGCTACTCAAAGTACATTTTAATGGGGCATTGCCCATAGAAATGAGAGAAAGAGATATGTCCCATTGATTGCATGGCTACTATTCCTAAATGTTTATAGCTTTCTCATGGTTCCATTCTTCTCCTGGCCTTTGGTTAATGCTGTTCTCAGTGCTTGATAAATTGGTATAGTCAGTCTCTCCCTTTCTGTCTGTCTCTCTCTCCCAAGAAAAACAGATGTTCCTCCCCTTAAATTGCTCAAGTTTAGGTTTGGAGTGGGTTGAACCCGAAAAACTAAAGTTTGGAAGTGAAACCTAAGGATCTAATAAAGCTGTAAGATATATTCATTTTTCTCCATGTTTTTTCTGAGAGAGCAAGTAGACAGCAGGGAAAATGTGGGTATATGTTACTCAGAGATTACTTCTCTTATGTAAAGGGCTGGTGTTACCCACACTGTTTATTTTACATAATACTGTTATTATTTTTTAATGTCATTAGTTAGATCTGTTCTAAAGTAAGTTATTACACTTAAGTCAGATGCTGACATAAAGCAAAAATCTTCCTAGGTTTTTATTGTTTCTCTCTCTCTCCTTTACAGGAATTTGGAACCATATGTAAGAAGATTTAGGAAATGTGCCGACTGCTCATTTCTGCCAGTTCTGTTCACTTTCTCTATTTTAGATATCAGCATGAGTAGAGAAATTATTTATATACATATAATATTTCATCAATATTGCCATTTATCTCTAGTGATATTGGGTTTTGATAACAGATTCTCCTTTCCCTTGGTACTATAACACAGGCTTTATCCTTACCAGCCATCTTAATCTAGTTTCTTCAGAAAACAGAGTCTGTTTTCTTTCTCTCTCTCTCTCTCTCTCTCTCTCTCTTTTTTCCCCTTTGCTTATTTTCTTTGTTTTTTGAATTCCACATATGAGTGAAATCATACGGTATTTGTCTTTCTCTGATGGACTTATTTCACTTAGAATAATACTCTCTAGCTCTACCCATGTCATTATAAATGGCAAGATTTCATTCTTTTTTATGACTAAATAATATTCCATTGTGTATATATGCCATATCTTCTTTATCCATTTACCAAATAGTGGACACTTGGACTGCTTGCATAGTTTAGTTATTGTGAATAATGCTGATATAAACACAGGAGGGCATGTTTCCCTTTGAATTACTGTTCTTGTATTTTGGGGATACTCAGTAGTGTGATTGCTGGAATATAAGGTAGTTCTGTTTTTAACTTTTTGAGGAAGCTCCATAGTGCTTTCCACCAAGTTTGCATTCCCAGGAAATCTGGTTTCTTTATCACGACCTGACTTGTCCTGCATGGTCTGTACCAATCTCTCTCATTTGGTACAATGCTGCTTTTCATTTACTTACTAAATGTTAGCAATTCCAGCTTTCTTTTAGTTTCTCAAATATACCACATTTTTTCTCGCTTCAGGGATCCCCCTCTCCTCCTTATCTTAACAAGAACTTTTTCCTAAACTTTTGGCAATCTGCCTAATTACTTCTTCAAAAGAAAGTCGGTCTTAATTTATCCATCACTCCTTCATCCTCATTCCCCCACATCGGTCACTATCAGCTGCTTGGTTCTTTCTTCTTAGTTCTTACCACTAAATGTTATTTTATTTGACTGATTATTTGTATTTGTTTGTTTTTACCACTAGGTTATATCCCTAGATCTTAGTACAGGAGTGGAATACAGTAGGTTTTCACTTTGTATGCCAAATGTGGTTGTGACAGATATGATTTCCATGCCAATCTATCCTAAATTAAAAAAAAATCCTGATGGTCTCAAATATTTCTTACACTATGCTTCTACAATAAAAAAATAGAAATTCATGTTATAAATGATATATTTTATTTTTATTTGTATATAGTTTTTATTAGTTTATCATGTAGGAAAAGTTATCAACTAGAAAAGAAATGTAGTGATCTAAAATCTACAGAAGTGATCAATAAATTTTATCTTACCTCTGTATTAACATAGTAGTTATTCTAGTGTTAAGCATGAAATGCTCAATACATATTTTTAAAATATTTATTTCATTGTGGTAAGAACACTTGACATGATCTCTACCCTCTGAACAAATCTTCAAATGTAGAATGCGTTATTGTTAACAACAGGGACAAAGGTGTACAGCGTTCCATATCTTGGCTATTGTACACAGTGCTTCAATGAGGACGGGAGTGGGCTAATATCTCTACAAGACTCTGATTTCATACTTTTTGGGGATAAATTCCCAGAGGTGGGATTGTTGGATCATATAGTAGTTTTATTTTTTTATTTTTAGTTTTTTGAGGAACTGACATAGTTTTCCATAGCATCTGTACCATTTAACATTTTCACCAGCTACATCAAAATGTGCTTCTGCACAGCAAATGTAACAATCAGCAGAGTGAAAAAGCAACCTATCTTATGAGAGAAAATATTTGTAGACCATATATCTGATAAGGGGTTAATCTCTAAAATATGTAAGAAACTCTTATAACTCATGAGCAAAAAAAAAACCTGAAAACCTGATTTATTTTATTTATTTTTATTTTAGAGAGTGAGGGAGGGAGGGAAAGAGAGAGAGAGAGAGAGAGAGAGAGGTGGAGAGGGGCAGAGGAAGAGGGAAAGAGAATCTTAAACAGGGATTCAATCCCATGACCCTGGGATCATGACCTCAGCTGAAATCAAGAATTAGATGCTCAACCAACTGAGCCACCTAGGCGCCCCTGATAAACTGATTTTAAAATAAGCTAAGGACTTGAGGAGACATGTCTCAAAAGAAAACATACAAATGACCAACAGGCATATGAAAAAACACTCAATGTCACAAATTACCAGAGAAATACAAGTTAAAACCACAGTGGAATATTTGTTTTAATTGACTGAGGGTGTATGTACATAAGCCCTTCACTGGAGACAAAGCAGGAGAATGGACTAGCATTTTGCAAAAATACTGAATATATCTGGAACTACAGAAAATGATCACCTTAATGTCATTGGCTTTACTTAATTTTACTTGTTTTCCTATTAGAATTTAATTTCAAAATAATTTAATACTTGATCTGGTAAGTTTTCTAAGTTTGGAAACTGAAAGTTTTTAAATGACTCAGTTAAAAGCTTTGTTCAGAGCAATAGTTGAAACTCCTGAGTTAGTTACAAATACAACATATTGTTCAGTTGATGGTGGCAGGTACATGTATCATTCTGCTGTAAATGGAAGCGCCTAAGGATGGTCATATAAGACTGAGAGTGTGAAATGTAACCACAGAGCAGGCATCTCAGACTATCTTGGTGATAATAGCTCCCAAGCTGCCAGTAAAAAGATACCTCTAAAAGGATGAGGAACACAAGTCACTGGTAATTGCAGAAAGGGTAACTTGACTCCTTTTGTTGGGAGAAATACTGTTTTTGATGTTAAACTGATCGATGCAAAGAATTATGTGTTATGTGAACGGCAGTATTACTGGAGGAGTGACAACTGCTTTAAAATCTCTGTTATTTCTGCCAGGCCTTAAACCTAGCGCTTACCTCAGTTTCCTCTGGGGCCCTTTTGCCCACAGCTTAGAAAGCCTGCACTAGGAGTTTGGGCTGAGGACTTATCTGAGGCTGAGTTGTGAGAGGTACTGGCCGGTGGGGGGGGGGGGGCGGGGGAGAAGGGAACATTATATATATATATATATATATATATATATATATATATAATCAGTACATTTCAGAAAAAAATTAATGTTATTTTGTTGTTTATTGTTATTGTTGTTTTAACTTAAAGGGAACCAAATATGAACAGTTTTCAGGGCTTTATCCGGTTCTGATTTCACAGTTTCTTGTAAAGAGAAATCTCAATGGCAGAATGCAACAAAAGATGTCACTAAAAATGGCAAAGACATATGACTAATGAAATGATGTGTCAAATCTGAGTTCAGTCAAAAGTAGGAAGGAATATAATCAAAGTATATTTCTTTCTTTTCATTTCCGTTTCCATTTTCTTCAAGGAATCCTGATATTTGTTTTATTTTCTCTCACCATGGGAGGGAATGCCCTCGTACACTATGCTTGGATGTGTATGTGCACGCATGTGTGTCTGCCTGTGTGAGTGAGTAGGAGAGACCAAAGAAGAGAGTGTTGACAGAATATGAGTTGACTCATTCTTGATGATATATGCCTACACAAATCACAACTGTCAAATAAATTGTATAACTGGAAGTGAAGGAAAGGAGAAGCCCTGGGACAAATCTCAAAAGTCCAGTTAAATACACCTTCCTGGTTTTTTCCCCTAGGAATAATTCTAGTTGTTAAATTTTCAAAATACGTATGTATGTGCATGTGCACATATGTGTGTGTGTGTGTGTGTGTGTGTGTATTCTATCTTCTATGTTTGCCTCTTTAAAGGAGTTCCTTCAAAAGGGAACTGTATTTCAGTGGCACTGTTTTTTTTTTTCTTTTAAAAAATTTTTTTTTAACGTTTATTTATTTTTGACACAGAGAGAGACAGAGCATGAACGGGGGAGGGTCAGAGAGAGAGGGAGACACAGAATCTGAAACAGGCTCCAGGCTCTGAGCAGTAAGCACAGAGCCCGACTCAGGGCTCGAACTCATGGACCGCGAGATCGTGACCTGAGCCGGAGTCGGACACTTAACCGACTGAGCCACCCAGGCGCCACAGGCACTGTTTTTTCAAAGATGTTAGAAATTAAGCTATTGAAGACACTGGTTAATCTCTTGGTAGATCATTTAGTATATCTATGTTTCTCCTAAATTTATTCATATATAGTTTTGCTGTATTTGTTCATTTAATCTTTTAAATCAATTTATTACAACCTAATCAATTGCAACCTCAAGAACTTAAAAGTCCACTTATGGCTTTTCTCACAGAAGCCAAAGATAATTACCAGAAATTGATTAAATATTTTATCATTTGTCAAATTTTGCTCATTTTTAAAAATCAACTTATGGATAATATTCCAATGTTTTCAAGATAAAGCTCTGTAATACTCATGTTTTAAATGTCATATTGAGGGGTGCCTGGGTGGCTCAGTCGGTTAAGCCTCCGACTTCAGCTCAGGTCATGATCTCACAGTCTGTGAGTTTGAGCCCCGTGTGAGGCTCTGGGCTGACAGCTCGGAGCCTGGAGCCTGCTTCGGATTCTGTGTCTCCCTCTCTCTCTGCCCCTCCCCTGCTCATGCTCTGTCTGTCTCAAAAATAAATAAAAACATTTAAAAAAAATAAATAAATTTCATATAGATATGGTGGACATTTAGAAGGCAACTGCCTTTTTAAGAAACACTAAAAAAGTTTACACTATTTCCAATCTCATTCTTACATTAAACCAAAAATACATGTATTAATTGGCTACAAACATATCTAAAATTATAAGTATATACATATGTGTGTGTGTATGTATATATATATTTAGTTTCTTAATGGCCTGCCTTAAAGAGAAATGAGAAATACAGAATTCATCCATTATGTGTTTTATGATCCATCTGACTTGGGGAGAGGGTATACAATGTCAGTAGTATGGACAATTAATTGCCTATTCTATTAGCAGGTTTCAATTCTCTCCTTCGTTTATTAACCTCCATTCTGATTTATACCAGGCTGAAACACATGTCACATAAGACAATATCCCATAGGCTTCTAAGAAAATGTGGCATAGATAATTAAGTTTTGAGGAGTTAGAGATAGAAATTTACATGGATGGAGTACTTAGGGATAATTCTATAGGAGATCCAAGTAGGGTTGACAAAATAGAAGATACCTGTGAAATTTAAGTTTCATACAAACAGTAAATAATTTTTAGTGTGTGTCCTAAACATTGCATGAGACTCAATTATACTTAAAAATACACATGTTGTTTATCTAAATTTAAATTTAATTGGTATTACTGTATTTTATTTGCTAAATCTTGCATCACCTGGCCCAGGGCATTAATGGCCCAGCATGAGGCCAACAACTACTGCAGTTGGGGGGGAGAAGAAAACAAAGTTAAAAATGAGGGGTATAGAGGTTATAGCAAAAAACTTCTCAAATTTGTCTTGGATGAATCTAGGGTAGAGGGACACACAACTGGGGATTTTATAAAATCTCAGTGTTATATTGGCTGACAGAAATATTAGGTGCATTCCAAATTAGCAATTTTACCTCAAGGACAATGGATAATAAGTACAAGTAAATTTATAGTTCTATTTAACTGTCTATAAGTACTTGTATCCAACTAACTAAAATTAAGTATATGAAGATTTCCTTTATGTTAACTATATAGTTTTTAGGGACTGAAATAAAAACTATAGTTTTTATTTGAGCACTATCTAGAAACTTCACCATTTGGTTGGTTTTCATTTGGATACTTTTACAGTTTGTTAGAAAATGAAATAATCTTTAAGAAATGAGATCTTGGGATGTCTGGGTGGCTCAGTCAGCCTGGGCGTCTGACTTTGGTTCAGGTCATGATCTCACAGTTCATGAGATTGAGCCCCACATGGGGCTCTGTGCTGACAGCTCAGAGCCTAGAGGCTGCTTTGGATTCTGTGTCTCCCTCTTTCTCTGCCCCTTCCCCAATTGTGCTCTCTCTCTTCTCTCTCTGAAACAAATCAACATTAATTTTTTTTTAAAGAAATGACATTTTTTGTTTATTATTTCGGTTAATTTTTTGGAAAACAGTAGTATTTGGTTCTGTTGAATATCATTTACTCAGCCTAGTCTGACTATAAACCTTAATCTTTTTCTTGATTGGACTTAAAAGACAGTAACAGATTATCATTTAAGTTGTCTGGTTTAAACAATATTCCAAAGATTTATTTTCATAAATGTATAATTCAGAAATTAAGATAAATATGCATATTTAATAGATGGCATCATTAATTTATAAATCAAGCAGTGAATAAATTAACAGTCTTTTTTTTAAATCACTGGTTGTATGTAATGGTTACTATTTATAAATAAGAATTATTTATAATTCTTATTTGTAAATCTGCATGTGCCAGGAACCCTTCTAGACATTGAAGATACAACAGTGAAGGAAACAGTAAAAAAAAAAAAGGTCTTTGTAGAAGTTGTCTATAAAGTGTTAGACTATGAATGAAATAAATGGATAAAATAAGTAAAGTGTATAGTATATCAGATGGGGAGAAGTGCTATAGGGAGTACATAAATCAAGTAAGATAAGGAATGCAGGGACAAGTGAGTTTTCAGTTTTTTTTTTTTCAACGTTTATTTATTTTTGGGACAGAGAGAGACAGAGCATGAACGGGGGAGGGGCAGAGAGAGAGGGAGACACAGAATCGGAAACAGGCTCCAGGCTCTGAGCCATCAGCCCAGAGCCTGACGCGGGGCTCGAACTCACGGACCGCGAGATCGTGACCTGGCTGAAGTCGGACGCTTAACCGACTGCGCCACCCAGGCGCCCCGAGTTTTCAGTTTTAAGTTAGCAAGAAAAACACTCACTGAGAAGGTGACAAATAAATTAAGACCTGCAGAGGGCGAGACAACCAGCCATGTGAATATCTGCAGGAAAGCACTGGGAAAGAAAGAGATGTATGTCCACATCCCTAAGATGAAAGCAAGCCTGGTGTGTCCTAGAAACAGAAAAGAGGCCAGAAGGGTTGAAACAGAGTTAAGTTGGAGGACAGTAGTACAAGAAAGTCTCAGAAAGAGAAAAAGCCATGGTTCTGATTGTACAGCATTAGTTAGATCATCTACATGGACAATGAAATCACCAAGAAAGATGTCAGTACAAATGGAGAAAGACAGGTAGGGGCCAAAAGACTCTAGTATATTACCAAGAAGTGCCTAAGGACGTTAGATATTTCACAAAAGAAGGTACTGATCTGATAACATAATAGTCAAGTTTTCTTTAGAGAAAGAGGACCTTTCACAAAGAGATAAATGATTAAGGGGATTTAATGGTTCCTGAAGGCAGACCAGAAAGTTTTAGGAGTCTAAGAGGTATGAGAGATAGGACAGAAGAGGCAAAGTGGAAAGGACATTAGATTCCAAGAATAAGGAAAAGCCTGGGAGTCTTGTATTTCTTTGTGATCATGAGATACTGATCAAAAACATACCCAGAGAACACAATTAGGAGAATATTGGGGTCTTTCCAGAATACTGTAGTTTGGAGCTCCTCCTGTATTTATGCTATGGGAGGCATGAAGGTTAGCAAAGGAGTAGCCTCTGGGGCTACCAAATGACTCTTGCAGAGGTGAATCAGACCCAGTAACAGAGACTTCTATATGGGACATCATATAATTTTTTTAATGCCTCCTCTAGAAACTGAAAATGATGTTTCTCTGCTTTAGCCCTATCTTTTCACCTTGAAAGTTTTAAATCTATTAATTGCTAGTATCATATCACTTAAAAAAATAACATATTGCTTAATATATCCATCCTTGAATATTCCAACAAAGTCAATCATTTTAACTAGCTAGCAGAAAAGTAGAATGTAAGAAATATTTGTGCATTTGTGTCTCTATGTGTCTATATGCATATACATACTAATACCATTTTTTATATATGGGCCTATTCATGTTCATGTGATATGTGGGCAGATATTTTATAGAAAAAATAAAGATGTCACACACACAGCCATGCAGAAAGAAATGTCTTCTCATCAAAAAGCTAGAAGACTTTCTTAATAATATTCAGAATAAAAATAATTTTCAAATAGAAATTCTGGAGATTTAAGTGCTACTATTCCCTTTCATTACAATGGCTACACACAAGTTAACTGTATTTTACTTTATCCCTCATTTGAACAAACTTATTTTAGAAAATCATTAAGTCAGCCTGATACCTGATACTAAACTATAACATCAAGGATTTTATGCAGGTATTATTATATTTGCATAATGGATTCTCTTTAAATTGGTTGCAGAAACATTTATTACCTACAGCTTCTATAATAGCAAAGTATAATGTACCACACTGAAAACATTGATCCCCATCTGGTTTAAAGATTGCCAAATGGAATGATGATATGTGTGCTCTAGAAGATTTAGAAAGGTTATTACATGGCTTGAAAGACACTTAGCTTTATGGGTTTTCAGCAGAAACATGATTGCTAGAACTCACTTATAGGGTCCTAATCTTGTTTATATCCATTACTTGCTGGGAAATACATTTTTTTTCTTAACTTTTATGCTTCAAAAGAAATATCTACATGTTGTCCTAGTGGTCTTTAAGACCAGCGAGGGATTTCCCTGTTAGTAGTTTAAGAAAAAAAGAACATACCAATTATATTGTATGTCTTATTTCATGGGCTTACTGTGTTATTCTAGGCAATGCAGTACATATTATTCTACAAAGGAAAGTCATGTGAGTGGGAGACTTTAAAAAGCCATTGAAATGAGTAACTGGTAAAGATACACAATAAATAAACTGCCTACAATTAAGCACAATTCATGCAAACATATGAGTCAGTAATTTGGTTATATATCAAAGATTGAAAAGAAGCTCCTTCCTCTAATCAATTGAAGCTAATTTTCTGTCTAACTAGTGACTTTATGTCAAAAAAGTTACTGATTTTATTTAATTGGAAAAATTAAACAGGAATTTGACCTTAATTTTTTTTTTTTATTTCACACACTAAATTCTTCCTCTTCTTCCTCTCAAATCTCCCCTCAGAGGAAGAGATGTCTTGTCATCTCATCCTTCCACCTCTCTTCAACACCTTTCCTCATCTTAGACTTGCAAACCTTTGGTACCCAGCCTTGTGTCAAATTAGAGTGGCTTCTCAGACTTTAAGAATCTTTTCTGCATGAGCAAAGGTCCAGTAATCATTTTCACTTCCTGATGACAAAGCTGACTTTGCAAGAGGTCCATTATCTTACCTGCTTCCTTCCCCAACTGTTCAAAACTAAATTATTCTTCTTACTCTCCCATTTATGACTGTATCTCCAAATTATTTTTCCAGAAAGGTAAGACTAAGATCTTAGAATAATCTTTCACCCTTCATTCTCTATTATTCTATACTCAATTAGTTATCAATTTAATTCAAGTTTATTAATTCATAGTAACTTTCATATCACACGGTTACCTTCCCATGATTACTGCATTGCTTTAAGTTCTTAGGAGTTTCTGAGCACTTCTTTTTAGTATATTATAATTCCCTAATTAGTGGACCCAATCTCATACTCTTCCAAGTTTCTCACTGTCTTGTACAACCTACCTACCTGCTTCAAGTGTCTTCATAACTACACCTCTCAACTGCTTACTTCTTACCATTTCTTTTCTATAGCCTGCATTACCCACTTTGTCAGGCAGTGAGGACCTTCCATAATCTTAATTGATTTCATTTAAAAAAATACCTCTTTATTTATATTCAAATTTTAAATTAAATAAGACTACTCACACTTGACTTAAATGGCAAGTACTCTTTCCTTATATTTATCTTTGTCTTATTGACTCATTAACTGGGGTATCTTAAAAGCCTACACATTCTATAAAGCCCAAATTAAAGATTACTTCCTGAATAGTCATTCTTGAACAACCTAGTTGTGTGTATATATATATATATACATACACACACACACACACACACACACACACACACACACATATATATATATTCTCTCATTCATCTCTTCTAGTTTTTATTATATTCTATGTTGCTAAGTAAGAAAAATACTATAATTTATCTCATATTTTAGAAGCAATATGATACTTTGTGTAGATGCACAAATAATTTAAAAATATTACTTGTTTGCAAGTAGCAAAATATTTCGTCCTAATTTTGGGGAATTCTAATCAGAACTCTAATTATAAAATTCATAAATAATAAAAAATATATGTCTTTCATTAAGCACACAATGAAAAAAGTGGTGAGTTAATCCTTTATCTATTTGTACCCTGTCTCCACTTAATAGTAAATTAGGCAGCTAAATTATAAAATAATCCACATAGACTGAGACACTAAATAACCACAGTATGTGTGAACTATGAATTCCCCCATTTAACTGAGGGAAACAAAACAAACCTTGGCAAAGAGGGCAACATAACTTACTTCCATTATTTATATTGTTTATATTTTTTAATAAGAATTATTTACTCCTACTTTATAATCATGACAGTTCCATAAGGCAATTCTGTGCTTTCACTATAAAAAAGGAAAATGTATTAAATTACAGGGAGGGGGCAGTATTATAAATTTTAAAAGCAGAACAAAATATAATTTATTTTTAAGGACAAAATTTAACTGAGGCATAATTTAACTAATAATGGGCAAATAACTCCATTATGCATTAAGCCTGAGTGGGAGAGGGGCACACAGAGCAAGAGGGAGAGAAAGAATCCCAAGCAGGTCCACCCATCAGTGCAGAGCCTGATGCGGGCCTCAATCTCATGAACTGAGAAATCATGACCTGAGCTGAAATCAAGAGGCAGATGCTTAACTGACTGAGTCACCCATGCGCCCCTAGACGTCATTTTTCTAAATATGTTTTTCACTTTCATTCGAAAGATATCTCATGAGGCCTCAGATTACTTATTTACTTTAAGGAAAAAAAATCTTGCAAAGTCCTTGCACACAAGAATCTCAATGAAAATATCTCAAATGAAAAAAAATACATTTCAAAAATATTATTAATTTTTAGAGGGGTCAACATTTCATTTTCATTTTAAAGGCAGTAATGAAGGTAGTATTTAAATATCTATTCAATCTCATTGAGCTACGTGATGAATACACTTACTCATTTTCATGTATATTTCATGTAGGATTGACTAGACCTTCAGGCATCCAAATCTCAATACAAAAGAGTAGCTTGCAGTAGACCAATGCTTTCACAGAGAATGCTTTAAAAATCCAAATAAAATTGCAAAAAATAACTAAAAATAATTTTAAAGGTATTTGCGAATCATTAAGTCAAAATAACGTGAAGGAGAAAATAATCAATGGAGAAATGTAAACACACTAATATATGAGGGGATAGTAAACAATGATTTTCTCTTATAGGCTATTGGACTAAAATTCTGAATCCAATAACTGAAGATGCCTTGCAAAAGGATTAAAGGCCTCTACCAAGAGGCAGAGAAAACAGCAGAGATAGCAATGATCCTGGTGGAGGGAAAGAAAAAAAAGAGTTTTCAGTTTCATCTGTCTAATAAGAGAGCTTTAGACTAGGTCAAACTGTCTAATATACCCCTCTGCACAAAGTTGTGAAGCTGCACAAAGCATCAGACCAAGAAGTCAATCAAAATGCCTATGAAAATCAGAGCAGGTATTCTGGCAGTCTTGCAGTGCTGGGAAAATAGTGATTAAAAATAATTATTGGAGTCCAGGACCTACGTGTGGGTGAGTGGCTGTCTGACTTCATGAAACACCCCAAGCATCCAAATTTCAACTATTTTACTATCAGGTCATATTCTAATCAGATTGATTTAAGCATCTCACATTCCTTTTTTTTTTCCCCTTTAAGAAACTGTGAATTCTCTTTGTAGGCAAAGAATAGCCATATATTTTATAATTTTTCAAACACAATGGCAAATATTTAAGGAAAAATGATGAGGCACAGAAAAGGGTAGAATATTAAAAAAAGAAAAAGAAAACAAAACTGTATGCAATTGAGAAATATTATAATCGGTAGACTATAAAGCTACGAAAATATAGGGAAAAGAAAGAATGAAAATTCCACCAGGTCTGGAAACCATGTAAAATAATAAAATACAAATATTAGGAGAAATAAAACAACTGAAATTAAAAAATAAATAGATGAATTTGACAGAATAATAGACTCACAGCATGATAGCACTAATGAATTGTAAATCAATAAAAAATGTCCTAACTGGAGATTAGAGATCAAATTTGATAAAACTTAGATAAAAACCTAAATCATAATGACTAGGTTAGTCTTCCTCAGATAATCTCCCTATCATAAGGTCAACTGATTTGGAACTTTAAATAAAGCAGATTATTCTCCATAATGTGGATAGGACTCATCTAATCAGTTGAAAGTCTTAGCAAAGAATGAGGTTTCCTGAAGAAGAAGCAATTCTGCCTCAAGACTACAACATAAAAACCCTTCTTGACCTTCCAGCTTGCTGGTCTTTCCAGTAATGTTTTGACTCAAAACTACAACATCAACCAACTATTATCTGAATATTTAGCCCATAGCCTATCCCCCAAATTCAGACTTACTGGCCCCCACAATTTATATATATGTAGGTACAGGCATAGATATATTGATATTGATATCAACAGACTTATAGAGAGATCCTATTGGTTTTGTATCTCTGGAGAACCTCCACTAATACAAAAGCCAAGTTATTAATAAGATAATATTTTAGAAGGTTTAAATAAAATGAAAGTACCTATTCTATATCTATATCTTTATCTTTACCTAAAGAAAACTATCCACTAAGAAACATCTTCAAACTACATGGCTTATTAGTAATTTCTTCCAAATTTCTAAGCATGAAATGTCAATCTTACTCCAAATGTCAGAAAATAGAAAAAAAAAGTATAAACAATCCCAAATTCAAATGATGTATTCAGTATCTCCTTGATTCTATAATATTAAAAAAAAAATCCTAATGAAAAGGAAAAAAAAGCATAAGGCAATTTTCTTAATACTTGATACAAAAATCTTAAAATTTTTAACAAATCAAATCTAAAAATAGATAAAAAGTATAACATATGAAAATTATTTTGTGCTTATTTCAGGAATGAAATGATAGTTAAGCATTTGAAAATCAGTGTAATTCACAGAATTAATCAATGAAGGCAAAAAATATTACATGGTCATCTCAATAGATATGGGGGGAAAAGCCATTTAACATAATCTGGGGTAGGCAGAATTATAAAATGACTCCCAAGATTCCAAACCCTTGGTATACACATCTCCCAGTTTTTCAGTCAAACATTAATCTAGGTAGTGTTGTGGAAGACTTTTGTAAAAGTAATTAAGATTCCAAATCAATTAACTTTACAGGGAGAAACCTAGGTGAGCCTGACCTAAATATATGGGCCCTTTGAATCTAGAAGTGTGGAGTTCAGGGATTTGATAAATTAGGGACTCAAAACATGAGAACGATTCAGTAGGCCAGTGCCAGCTGAAAGATAGTGGTGGCCATTTGGCAAGGAATTTGGTAATCCTCTGGAGTTCAGAACAACTTGTGTCTCACAACAGGCAGGCAATGAAACAGAGACCTCAGTTCTGTAACAGAGAGCAATTGAATTATGCCAACAACTTGAATGAGCTTAAAAGCAGATTCTTCTTCCCCAAAGTCCAGACTAGAACTCAGGCCAGCCAACACTTTGGCTTCAGCTTTATTATGTATGAAAGGTCCATTCTGACCTTAGACTGTACTTTCTAATTGATTAAATTCTTCTTTCCAGCTTTAACTCAGGCAAAGCATCCGTGGTGGGAACTGAAACTACTGCCACCAGCAATAACCACTGTGTGTATCCACTAACCTTTGTACCCACTAACTTTGTTTCCCATTCTCTATATACATTAGAAGCATGTTCAGCACTTTGGAGACAGTCTTTGAGACATCAGTCCACTGTCTTCCTGGTTCTGGCCTCACTGAAATAAATTCCTTTCATGTTTCACCACCACTTGCCTCTCTGTTTGTATTTTGTCAGCTGCGAGTGGCTGAACCTTGTCTTTTGCGACCCCTATAACCAGGTACTCTTTCACCCCTGCGTCCTGATTACAATTTCCTGAAAAGAAAACCCAAATACTCCGTGCTGGACTTTTGACCTACACAATTGTGAGCTAATAATGCTTGTTGTGTGAAGCCCCTAAGTTTATGGTAATTTGTTATGCAGCAAACAAAGCAAAACAAAAAAACCCAACTAGTGCATAATTCCAAATACATATTTTAAATTTTTAGTGAGGTAGAAAAAGGACTTTAAAAGCTAATATATATATATATAAAAATATATAAAACAAGCATCAAACTTAATGTTGAGATATTCAAAATTTCTACCTATTAGATCAGAACCAGGAAAAACGCTATAATGTTTTTATTCAACACTGTAATGGAGTTTCTAGCCACAGTGATAAGTACGTGTAAATAAATTAGAAAGGAAGAAATAAAAATGTCATTGTATTAAAATGACAATGATATATGTGGAACATTCAGAAGGTTCTATACACAAACTATTAGAAAAAATATGTGATTTTTTTTCTAGAAAGTCTTAATCTACAAACTTAAATTATTTTTGTATATACCATCAACAAACAAAATATGAAATAAATATACTGTTTTCACAAACCTAAAACATTCTAATATCTAGAAATAAAGTTAACAAAGAGATGCAAATTTCTATTCTGAAAATCATTAAATATTATTGGGAGAAATTAAAGACACACCAAATAACTAGAAGGATATGCCATACCTGTGAAAAGGAACACTTAATATTCTAAAGCTGTGTTACATCCAAAATGAGCTATAAAAACAATGCAAACACAACAATAATAATCCCAGCAAGAGTTTTGAAA
The DNA here is from genome assembly GCF_022079265.1 of Lynx rufus. NCBI lineage: Eukaryota > Metazoa > Chordata > Mammalia > Carnivora > Felidae > Lynx > Lynx rufus. The sequence goes on along the minus strand of NW_025814867.1, from coordinate 107,571,118 downwards.
CAAATAGACTCTAAAATCCCCACTCAAATGTAATGTTTATGAATAAGCAAGGACTCCTGAAGAAGAATGAAGTAGAAAGACTTCCATTAACAGATATCGAGGCTTTTATAAAGCTACATTAACATGATCAATATAAATGTGAAGATAAAAAAAATAATCGACAAATAGGTTAAATGGTTTCCAGAAATAGACCTAAACATATAATTCTAACTGATTTATGATGAAAATGGCATGTCAGTGTTATAGAAAAAGATGATCTTTTCAATAAATACCATTGAGTCAGCCTGATATGTGTGGGAAAAAGTATCCCACCTTATCTCATACAATACACAAAAATCAATTTTAATTGTACTGAAGAACTAAATGTGAAATATAAAACAATACAAGAGGGGCACTTTGGTGGCTCAGTCAGTTGAGTGTCCACTTGGGCTGAGGTCATGATCTCAAAAGTTCATGGGTTCAAGCCCTACATTGGGCTCTGTGCTGACAACTCAGAGCCTGAAGCCTGCTTCAGATTGTGTGTCTCCCTCTCCCTCTGCCTCTCCCTTCTTGTGCTCTCTCTCTCTCTCTCAAAAATAAACATTAAAAAAAATTTAAAGAATAAAAGATTCCTTAGTGAGACAAAAAAGTCATAAAATGATAAGTTGCACTACATTAAATTAAAAATATACCATTGAGAGCCAAAAGTTAAGCCACAAATTACCATAGAATACATTTGATGCACTTATCTGACCAAGGACTTATATTTAGAATACATAAAGAACTTTTGTAATTAATAAGACAATCTCTGTGCAATAAATTATATGGGCAAATTATTTTAATTTATACATTATAAAAACACAAAAATGGTCAATAAACTCATGAAAACATGCTTAATATCACTAGTCATTAGGAAAATGTGATTTAAAATTACAAGGCGAGCATGGATAGTTTTTTCGTGTCTCATGTCCATGAAATACAGCTAGATCAACCACCTGCATCCCTAGAAAACTGATTTGAGGATTAACACAACAATCTGCACAACCCGAACCACAGCACTCAGCAGGTACGAGGCACAGAGAGGTAAACTGGGGGATAGAGAAGCTGTGGAGGGCAAGGAGCTGTTTTTGCATGCAGAGAGAGGACAGAGATGGGGGGGGAGAATACGGGAAAAGCAACCCCCCCACCAAAAGCAGCTGGAAAGTGGAAAAGTGGAAACAGCCACAGGGACTGAACTAAAAAGGGAGAAAGGGGAAAGTAGAGGATTTAAATTCCACTAAGACTCTATAAATAGGGGAAGTGAAGAGTCTGAAACTCCACAGCTTGATACCTGGAGGTGCTCTTGTGGGAAAAGCGAATCCCCCAGAGGCAGAGAGGTGTCCGGAGTCTTCGGGCCACACGGGGAGAGGTGGCTTCCCTGCTGGGAGGACATCTGACAGATGCTGTGTGCCTACCCCTCCCCCACCCCCCCCACACACAGGCAAAGGCCAGTGGACCAGGGAGAACAACCACGTTCACTGGTGCTGGAACAAGATCATTGGGGGTGAAGCCTGGTGCTAGATGCATACTGTGATTTGCCATAATCCCTGAAACGCTGCTGCTACGCAATCACATGAACTTTTTTCTGGGGCTGGCTGGCACCCAGCTGCAGTCTCTGGGCATTGGCAGCAGCATGGTCCCGCAAATGTTTCTGGGTACAGCCAGCACCCGGCTATTGCTCAGTGAGACCATCTCACAGAGGGGCAGAACAGGTCAAAGCCACAGTCCCTCAGAAACAAGGGGTCAGGAAAACCAGCCACATCTGAAATAAAACTCAGGAAGGAGGTGCTGCCCAGGGCTTGGTCACGGGCAGTGTAAAAGCGAGGAGTGGACACAAGCCAAAGACAAAGGACGGGTGCACGATTACTGATCAGGAAGAACAGAGTTCCGATACTAGAGAATGGGTAGCTAGGTGACACCATTTTCACTGTTCCCATGTAGGCACAGACACACCTACAAATGCCAAAACAATCCACCCCAGTAAGCTAAGCAGTACCATCTAGTGGAGAATAGAAACATTAAACTAAGCCCCGCCCAAATGGGCCAATCTCGTTCTTCAGGAACACAAGTCTCTCTGCCAGCTTAGTTTACAGACTATAAGAGGATTCATAATTTGATTTCTAGGGGAAAACGGACAAATTTCAATCATATTTCAGTCTGTTCTCTGGTCCATCTATTCAATTTTCTTTTTTTTTCTCTTTTTCATTTCTTTTCTTTTTGTTGAATACAGAAAGAGACAAAATTCATTTTTATTTTTAATTTTTATTAAAAATATTTTTCCTTAATTTATCTGCAATATTTTTTACTTTTGTTAAATTTTTTCAAATTCTATTTTACTTCCATCATTTCAGTTTATATTTCAGTGTATTCACTTTTTCAAATTTTCATTCAATTTCCTTTTTTTTTCTTTCCCCTTTTTTCTCTTATCTATCAAGCCCCTTTCAACACCCAGACAAAAACACACCTAGGATCTAGCATCATTTATTCAATTTTTTTTGTTTATGTGTTGATTTTAATTTTTTTTAATTTAAAGGGTTTTTTTAATTGTAATATTTTTATTTTAATTTTTTTTTACCTGATTAATTCCTCTTCTCTTTTCAAAATGACGAAACAAAGGAATTCACCCCAGAAGAAACAACAGGAAAAAATGACAGCCAGGGACTTAACCAAACAGATACAAGCAAGATGTCTGAACCAGAATTTAGAATCACAATAAAAATAATACTAGCTGGAGTTGAAAATAGATTAGAATCCCTTTCTGCAGAGATAAAAGAAGTAAAAGCTGGTCAGGATGAAATAAAAAATGTTGTAACTGAGCAGCAATCTCAAATAATTGCCACGGCAGCAAGGATGGATGAGGCAGAGCACAGAATCAATGCTACAGAGCACAAACTTATCGAGGATAATGAAGCAGGAAAAAAGAGGGAGACTAAGGCAAAAGAGCAAGATTTGAGAATTAGAGATATCAGTGACTCATTAAAAAGGAACAACATCAGAATCATAGGGTTCCCAGAAGAGGAAGAGAGAGAAAAAGGGGTAGAAGGGTTATGTGAGCAAGTCATAGTGGAAAACTTTCCTAACCTGGGGAAAGACACTGACATCAAAATCCAGGAAACACAGAGGAATCCCATTAGATTCAACAAAAACAACCATCAACAAGGCATATCATAGTCAAATTCACAAAATATTCAGGCAAGAAAAGAATCATGAAAGCAGGAAGGGGAAAAAGTCCTTAACCTACAAGGGAAGACAGATCAGGTTGCAGCAGACCTATCCACAGAAACTTGGCAGGCCAGGAAGGAGTGGCAGGATATATTCAATGTGCTGAATCAGAAAAATATGCAGCCAAAAATTCTTTATCCAGTAAAGCTGTATTTCAAAATAGAAGGAGAGATTAAAAGTTTCCCAGACAAACAAAAATAAAGGAGTTCATGACCACTAAACCAGCCCTAAAAGAAACTTTAAGGGGATCTCTCTGAGGGGAAGAAAGATGAAAATACATACGTACATACATACATACATACATACATACATATATACATACATAAATACCAAAAGCAACAAAGACTAGAAAGGACCAGAGAACATCACCAGAAACTCCAACTCTACAAGCTTCATAATGGCAATAAATTCATATCTTTCAGTACTCACTCTAAACATCAATGGACTCAATGCTCCAATCAAAGGACACAGGGTAACAGAATGGATAAGAAAACAAGATCCATCTGTATGCTGTTTACAAGAGACCCACTTTAGATCTAAAGACACATTCAGATTGAAAATAAGGGGATGGAGAACCATCTATCATGCTAACAGTCACCAAAGAAAGCCGGAGTAGTCATTCTTATATTCGACAATCTAGACTTTAAAATAAAGACTGTCACAAGAGATGAATAAGGGCATTATATCATAATTAAGGGGTCTATCCACCAAGAAGACCTAACGATTGTAAACATTTATGCTCTAAATGTGAGAGTACCCAAATACATAAATCAATTAATCACAAACATAAAGAAACTCATTGATAATAATACCATAGTAGTAGGGGACTTCAACAGCCCACTTATATCAATGGAAAAATCATCTAATCAGAAAATCAACAAGGAAACAATGGCTTTGAATGACACACTGGACCACATGGACTTAACAGATATATTCAGAACATTTCAACCTATAGCAGCAGAATATACATTCTTCTCCAGTGCACATGGAATGTTCTCCAGAATAGACCACATACTGGGACAGAAATAAGCCCTCAACAAGTACAAAAAGATCGAGATCATACCGTGTGTGTTTTCCGACCACAACTCTATGAAAGTCGAAATCAACCACAAGAAAAAATTGGAAGGTAACAAATATTTGGAGACTGAAGAACATTCTACTAAAGAATGAATGGGCTAACCAAGCAGTTAAAGAGGAATTTAAAAAGTATATGGAAGCCAATAAAAATGATAACACCACAACCCCAAACCTCTGGGACAGAGCAAAGGCAGTCATAAGAGAAAAGTATATAGCAATCCAGGCCTTCCTAAAGAAGGAAGAAAGGTCTCAGATACACAACCTAACCTTACACCTTAAGCAGCTGGAAAAAGAACAGCAAATAAAAACTCAAAACCAGCAGAAGACAGGAAATAATAAAGATTAGAGCAGAATTTAATGCTATCGAAACCAATAAAAAACAAAGAGAAAAACAAAAACAAAAAAACAGTAGAACAGATCAATGAAACCAGAAGCTGGTTCTTTCAAAGCATTAACAAACTTGATAAACCACTAGCCAGTTTGAGCAAAAAGAAAAAGGAAAGGACCCAAATAAATAAAATCAAGAATGAAAGAGGAGAGATCACAACCAACACAGCAGAAATAAAAATAATAATAAGAGAATAGTATGAGCAATTATACACCTATAAAGGGGGCAATCGGGAAGAAATGGACAAATTCCTGGAAACAGATACACTACCAAAACTGAAACAGGAAGAAACAGAAAATTTGAATAGACCCATAACCAGTAAAGAAATCAAATTAGTAATCAAACATCTCCCCCAAAAAAGAAAAAGAGTCCAGTGCCAGATGGCTTTCCAGCGGAATTCGCCAGAACATTTAATAGGTGTTAAGGAAGAGTTAACACCTATTCTCTTGAAGCTCTTCCAAAAAATACAAATGGAAGGAAAACTTCCAAACTCTTTCTATGAAGCCAGAATTACCTTGACTCCAAAACCAGACAGATACCCCACTAAAAAGAACTATAGACCAATTTTCCTGATGAATATGGATGCAAAAATCCTCAACAAGATATTAGCCAACCGGATCCAACAATACATTAAAAAAAATTATTCACCAAGACCAAGTAGGATTTTTACCTGGGATGCAGGGCTGACTCAATATCCACAAAACAATCAATGTGATTCATCGCATCAATGAAAGAAAGGATAAGAACCATACGATCCTCTCAATAGATGCAGAGAAAGCATTTGACAAAATATAGCATCCTTTCTTGATAAAAACCCTTAAGAAAGTAGGGATAGAAGGAGCATACCTCAAGATCATAAAAGCCATATATGAACAACCCAACGCTAATATCACCCTCAATGGGGAAAAACTGAAAGCTGTCCCCCTAAGGTCAGGAACAAGACAGGGATGTCCACTCTCATCACTGTTATTCAACATAGTATTGGAAGTGTTAGCCTCTGCAATCAGACAACACAAAGAAATAAAAGGCATCCAAATCGGCCCGGAGGAGGTCAAACTTTCACTCTTCACCAATTACATTATAATCTATATGGAAAACCCTAAAGATTCCACCAAAAAACTGCTAGAACAGATCCATAAATTCAGCAAAGTCACAGAATATAAAATCAATGCAAAGAAATCGGTTGCATTCCTATACACAAATAATGAAGTGACAGAAAGAGAAATCAAGAAATTGATCTCATTTACAATTGCATCCAAAACAATAAAATACCTAGGAACCTAACCAAAGAGGTGAAAAATCTATACACTGAAAACTATAGAAAGCTTGTGAAAGAAACTGAAGAAAACACACACAAAAAAATGGAAAAATATTCCATACTCCTATATAGGAAGAACAAATATTGTTAAAACATCAATAATACCCAAAGCAATCTTCATATTCAATGCAATCCCTATCAAAATAACACCAGCATTCTTGGGACCTCATCAAAATAAAAAGCTTCCGCATAGTGAAGGAAACAATCAGCCAAACTACAAGGCAACCAACAGAATGGTAGAAGATATTTGCAAGCGAACTATCAGACAAAGGGCTAATATCCAAAATCTATAAAGAACTTATCAAAGTCAACACCCCCAAAAACAAATAATCCAGTGAAGAAATGGGCATAAGACATGAATAGACACTTCTACAAAGAAGACATCCACATGGCCAATTGACACATGAAAAAATGCTCAACATCACTCATCATCAGGGAAATACAAATCAAAACCACAATGAGATACCACCTCACCCCTGTCAGAATGGCTAACATTAACAACTCAGGCAACAACAGATGTTGTCAAGGATGTGGAGAAATGAGATCTCTTTTGCACTGCTTGTGGGAATGCAAACTGGTCCACCACTCTAGAAAACAGTATGGAGGTTCCTCAAAAAATTAAAAATAGAACTACCTTATGACCCAGCAATTGCACTACTAGGTATGTATCCAAGGGATAGAGGTATGCTGTTTTGAAGGGGCACATGCACCCCCATGTTTATAGCAGTACTATCAACAACAGCCAAAGTCTGGAAAGAGCACAAATGTCAATCGATAGATGAATGGATAAAGAACTGGTATATATATATATATATATATATATATATATATATATATATACACACACACACATACATACATACATACAATGGAGTATTACTCAGTAATCAAAAAGAATGAAATCTTGCCATTTGCAACTACATGGATGGAACTAGAAGGTATTCTGATAAGCGAAATTAGAGAATTTGCAGACAAATATATGACTTCACTCATATGAGGAATTTAAGATACAAAACAGATGAACACAAGGGAAGGAAAACAAAAATAATATAAAAACAGGGAGGGGGACAAAACATAAGAGACTCTTAAATATGGAGAACAAACAGAATGTTACTGGAGGGTTTATGGGAGTGGGATGGGCTAAATGGGTAAGGGGCTTCAAGGAATCTACTCCTAAAATCATTGGTGCACTATATGCTAATTTGGATATAAATTACAAAATAAAAAATAAAAAAATAGTGCTCACTTCAGCAGCACATATACTAAAAAACAAAAACAAATAAATAAATAAATAGAAAAAAATTACAAGGCAATACAACTGTACATTCAATAATTACTAAAATAAAGCACAGACAATACCAAATGTCAGCAAAGATGTTATGCAAGTAGAAATCTCATACCCTTTTGGTGTCAGTTTAAAAAAAAAATCACCCAACCAATTGCTTTGTATGATCTTCTAGTGCTGAATATAAACACATCTTATGACACAGCAGTTCCCTTCATAGATATTTATCTAAGAGAAATGTGTACAGTATTTACCAAAGACATGTGTCAGAGTGTTTTTAGTGGTACTTTATGTGCTAGCCCTGATTTAAAAAATGCCTATCAAATGTAGTATACTGTGATATGCTTATATAATGTAATACTATAGTACCTATACTAACAACATTACAAATAAATTTTCCCTATGCAATATCGTACATAAACATCAGAAACATATGCCACAAAATAATTCACACAGCATGATTACATTGTTATATAGACCAAGGACATGCACAACTTGTTAAAAATGAGGATATGGATTACCGTATAAGAATAACATTGAGTAAGGAAAGAGAAGGCTTTTGGAGTAATGGGAAAATGCTTTTTTGTGTGTTGATTACATGAGGTGAGTTTAGTTTGTAAAAATTGTTGATATATACTTAGGATCTATGCATTTATTTGTATGCATTTTCTTAAATATGTAAACTCTAAAATTATTTTTCATTTTTGTTATCCTTTTATAATATGAATATTTTGAAGATAAATTTCTTTATTTGATAAAATATACCAGACAGTATGGCTGAGGATGTGAAAAACAAACCAACACAAAATACAATTAAGAGGAACTGCCAGAACTGATGGTTACCTGTATCTAAAAGGAAGTTTAAACTTTGAGAATTACAGTATTTATAAAATGATGGTAAAAGAGCAATTTCTGAGGATATGGAAATATTTTGTATCTTGATAATGATACAGGTTATATGAATATGATTTATTAAAAACTCATCATATGAGTACAATTTATTAAAACTTATCAGGTTATCTACTTTAAGATTTATGCCTTTTCTATATGCAAATTTTACTTTAAAAATAACTGTAAAATGTCGAACTCGTTAGTATGTCTGCTTTTCTCAGTGCTATTAGCAATTCTGAATCTACTATAATGATAATTGAGGCTTGAATCAATGAATGAATGTATTGATGATTTGAGAGCTAGGTCTTTCACTTTGGAAATGAGTCAAAAAGAACTGAAAGAGAGAAGACTGGAATTCAACTTTGTTTGTTTGTTTTGTTTTTTAAATTGTATTAGGAGGAAGGGAGGGAAAGAGAAGGAGAGGGAAGAGGCTTAATCTCCAAATACAAACAGTAAGAATATCTACAATATCTACATTCCTTAGCTCTATCCAATGAGAACACTCTGAAGCAATAATGCTACAATAGAAAAGAACATTTTGGAATTCATATCTTACTATCAAAATCTCATTTTTTACCCAAAGAAACAAATGCTTCCCGGACTTAAAGCATAATCCAATAGTGAAGCACGGAAAGTACAAAAGGATCCTGGAATATCTTAATCTTACTGTACCTAAAAGTGCTCAAAGAATAATGACATATCAAAAGGATATATTTGTTGTCATGAAAGGGCTCTCATCAGGTGCAATCTGGAATATTTTAATATCAGTGCTTGCTTCAACAGCACATATACTTGGAATAATTTGAATATCAAAATAAAGATAATAATGGATTACAATGCACTGAATAACATAGGACAAGTATGAATTCATACTAGTATTAATAAAGAAAAAAATAAATGTGGTAGAAGAAAACCCTTCTTTACATTTGAATGGCAACTTAAAAATATAGATGAAATGATAGAAATCATCCATTGATACTAAAATTCATAATAATTTAGTGAAGAAAAGGATATTTGCGTAATCTTAAAGAACTTCACCCCAAAACACTTACCAGTTTCAAGACAAAAAGAGCAAATTTATAGTGGAGAAAGCCAAGGGACATTATCTTGAGGAAGTTACCATAATTGACATCAAAGGCACTAAGATTTATACAATTGCATGTCGGTGGTATTGCTCCTTAAAGTGTATAACTTGAATTAAGTGCTGGGCAACCATCCCACAAACATGAAACAGAGAACATTCTACATCTCAAAAATGTGCAGGTCAAGCAAGGTTTTGTTTTGTTTTGTTTTTTTAAAGGGTGGGGGGAGGTGAGAAACTTCTAAATTAAAAGTACTAAAGAGATATAGCAACCAAATACAATGAGTAATCATCTATTGCATCTTGGATCAAGGAAAGAATAAAATCTAAAAGCCTTACTGAATAACGGACAAAATTTAGATATGAACTGTGTATAATATTTACTCAATATGAAATTTTTAACTTTGATAATTACACTGTGGTTTCCTAAAAGAATTCTCTTATCCTTGTTTTTTTAAACAAGGTACACCGTAGGGGTGTCTGGGTGGCTTGGTCAGTTAAGTGTCTGATTCTCAATTTTGGCTCAGGTCATGATCTCACAGAATGCGAGTTCGAGCCCCATGTCAGGTCCTGTGCTGACAGCACGGAGCCTGCTTGGGATTCGTTCTCTCTCCCTCTCTCTCTGCCCCTCCCCAACTCTTTGTCTTTCTCTCTCAAAATAAATAAATAAACTTAAAAAAAAGGAAAATGCACACTATAGTACTTAGGGGTAAGAGGTATGTACTTTCCAATGTAAGATTTATTTTCATGACTGATTGTGCCCATTTCTTTGTGATTATCCTTTAAGAATTATCTGAATTTCCTGGATTAAACCCTGAGGGGCTATAAAAAAATATCTTGTTACAAATCAGTGAGATACTGGTCAGAACTATATATTTGATCCAATAAACAAATGATGCTAACCTTTAAGGAAGCCGTATTGAACTGGATCTAAAACAATTTCAACATTGGTTAGCTCAACTGTGCATTGTAACCTTAAATCTGTAAAGAAAATATGTACATACAAACTCACCTTGAAATTGCTATTTGGAGGCAGTTCATACTGAGCTTATATTTATGTGTTTATATCCATATACTTGACATATTATTTATGTTAGCATATGCCACCTGAGTGCTGTATTGACTATACACTGAGGTTTAAAACAGTATAGAGCCATTTAACAAACAACCCATCTGGGTAAGAGAAAGCAATTACCATTATTGCCTACAAGTTATGTAACTTAAATCCCACATATAAATATAGTCTCAAGAGAAGGTGATAGATTGCCTCTTTGTTAAATTAAGGAGGTTCAAAGAGGGCCATTTTGTAAAAAAAATTGCTGTTTCTATACTGGCTCTACTATTCATATTTGAAAGGAGACTCAAGCACACAATTGGATAGAACTTATCTGGATTCATAGCTGCTTTATATCCAGAGATTTTCTTTTGAGAGATGTAGTGTTGTCAGCAAGCTCATTGGTAGCATGTGAAGTTAGAGTGAAAAATATTAAAACAGCCAGAAATCGATGACTAAAGCACATTATCTTTTTATTGGCACAATCAGAACACTGAACACATTGCTAGGAAATGAAAATGATTGGTGATATTTTGCATAGTTTTTCTTTAGCTACTATGAAATAATAATGTGATCATGTGATCAGTATGGGTTAAGAAGTATAATAGCATTGTGTCTCATACACTATCCTATGTGGGTATATCTGTAATCATTGAAATGAGGACTCTGAATATAAATTTTAAAGACAATGCAAATTGTTGTATCTACATTACCATAAACAATTAACAAGAATAATGGCAATTTGTTACTTACCGTATTTAACACTTGAATCCATGCATTTCAGGAAACACTGAAACATGTATTCAATTATTTGATGACTTTCAGTTTGATCTGACTCATATGATCAATAGGAGTAGTATATGTATTTGTCTTCCAACACTCAGCATGCATAGTATAGGATGTCAGTGTGTGTTTGCTTCAGATGATTTTTCCACTTGGTAAGATAGAGTCTGAATTAGTGATGTTCATCAACATATTTCTAAAGCCTACCATACATGGTAGCTAATACATAGGATTTATCTAATATTTATTAATAAATTTTTTTAAAGAGATTAGGAAGAAGATGAGGAAGAAAAATAAAATTGGTATCAGAGTTGGTCAAAGATGGAAGATGCTGATATGAGGGTCACCAAAGTGTCTCTAGTGGCAAATACTTAAGCACAGATACAACAAATGATGGAAAAGAAAAGCATAGAGTTAATTGGGGTTTGACCTAGTATCAGTTTTTTTTCAACTATTTTTAGCCTCTGAACCAGTGGTGTAAATGAAATCTCATGAGGATTTTTTAAGTTTGTTTGTTTTTGTTTTTGTTTTTTTTTTTAGTTTGGTACATAAAAAAAAGTATTTCAAACTAGCTAAAAAAGGAGATTTGTGAGATGTGTTGGCTCATGTATGTAAAACAATCAAGGATGAGTTCAACCGTTGTTAATGGAATTACAGTAATGTTATCAGTATGTGATGTCTCAGAGCTTTCCAAAACTTAAATGCTCTTGAATTATCATCAATAAGTCAATCATCATTTCACCTACTCAAGCTTCTTGACTGTGAGGTGTGTGTGTGGTCATCATTAATTGACCAGCTTCAGCTGTTTCCAATATATGTCAACTTCATATGTAACTAATTAAATATTAACCTAGTTAGGTCGGTAATATGATTTCCATTTAACACGTGTAGAACAAGTATATCAAAGTTTTGAATTAACTTACCACAGGCCACAAGGAGATTAAAACCGGTGTCTAAACTCATATTTGTATACCTCCTGGTGTCCACCTCATGGTCAGTGTTTGCAATTTGATTAAATGAATTAAATAATGGGGAAAACTTTAGGTTCTCAATGAGGTAAATATGTGCATTCCTTCTTTCAAAAGGCAAAGCATGTAAAGGAAAAGACTTTTATTTTTTTGTCAATTCTCTTGGACATTTTTAAACCTACTAAGGAATTACTACCTTTCAAAAGTAGTCTTTTCTTTTGAGTCATATGTCCTTGCTTCTATGCCTTACCTATTTCTTGGAGTATAGTGCTTGATTTAGAAATCATAAAGGAAAAGCAAACAATTCTGTCTTAGGGTTAAAAGTTGAAGGAGTTAAAGTAAATTAGCTTATCATTACTACTTTTTCTTGGAAATTATGGTGTAATTCAATATGAACTCCAGGAATTTCCTTTACTAAAGAATGCATTTTTAAATTTAATACCATTTCTACTGTCTTTCCTTTTGTCATCTGATTACTCCAAATATTTTGACAGGTAGCAAATAAGCAAATACCTGCTTCCACCAAAACCAACCAACCAACCAAATACATTCAAATACTTCATTCCCTGACTAAATAGGCACCTTGCAAATAACTCAAAGATAAGCTTCTAATGATTAATTAAATAGAAAAATAACTGAAAATAAAGCAGTAGGAAATGGACTTTCCAAACTGTTGAGGGAAGGTACGTACCTGTCTATCTCACTTTTTTTCCCCCTCAAACTATGTTGGAGTTCTGAATTTAGAATTATCTTCAGTTGTCCTCTCTAGATGATGTTACAAGCTTGTTCCAGAAGAGGAAAAATAAACTAATAAGGAATAAAGAAGCCTCAGAAACATCCAGAGATGAAGTAGTTACCTACTCTGTTACTCTTTATGTCCCTAAATCTTATGTATTTTCTCAGGGCTTGAGAAATGGTATGATTTACTTCCCTCCTTCAAACCTCATGGTCATTATAATCATTGGTAGTGTTACTGCAACCCGTTTTCATTAAAAATTGTTAATGATAGGGGCACCTGGGTGGCTCAGTCGGTTAAGCGGCCGACTTCGGCTCAGGTCATGATCTCACGGTCCGTGAGTTCGAGCCCCGCGTCGGGCTCTGTGCTGACAGCTCAGAGCCTGGAGCCTGTTTCAGATTCTGTGTCTCCCTCTCTCTGACCCTCCCCCGTTCATGCTTTGTCTCTCTCTGTCTCAAAAATAAATAAACGTTAAAAAAAAATTAAAAAAAATTGTTAATGATACATATTTGTTTTAGAACTTTATATGCATCATCCCACTTAAAATTTACTATCTAGGCTGTGACCTATGTACTTTTATTTTATCCACTTGACACTATCCACCTAATGAAAGATTCATTTAATATATACAACATGTTAGAACATTTATGCAGGGGAAGAGAAGATCTCTCAATTCTTCCTTAACAGGAAGATGCCAAATGTTATGTGATTCCATTATTGACTTTTGCTTTAATCTTTCAAAAGCTTGGTAATTTGAATTATAGACAAATGATGTGTAAACTGAAGGGCAGTGTTGCTGTTATCACAATGTCTGATCGTTGTTGTTCAAAATCTGAATAGGAGTTAGAAATAAAAGTATCTTTAAAAAATTGGGGCACCTGGGTGGCTCTGACATTTAAGCAAGGACTCTTGATTTTGGCTCAGTTATGATCTCACAGATTCATGAGATCGAGCCCCTCAACTGGCTCTGTGCTAACAGTGTAGAGCCTGCTTGGGATTCTCTCTGCCCCTCTCCCCAACTCGCACTTGCTATTAAGTAAATAAATAGATAGGTATAAATAAATAAATAAATATATAAATTTATTAAATAAATAAATAGATAAAATATATAAATATAATGTATTTATGTATTTATATATAATATATAATATATATTTAATATATAATTTAAATATATATAATTGTATATTAAATATATAATTTATAAATTATATATAAATATAACTTATTTATATATTTATTTATCTTATACAAAGAGTAAGAACTATCTTGTTCCAGTAATTACTGGAGTAAAAGAGTTTAGCTAGGTCTTCTTCAAAGAAAATGTGAAGAGGAAGTCTTTGTCAGAGTTGCCAATGAAAATATACAATAAATTCTTAAAATAACTCTTACATTTACCCTAAGCTTCCAACCAGCATTACAAGCAAGTCTTGTGGTTCTTTTCCATCCTTTCTCCTTGAACTGGGGAACTCGTATGACCCTGTCTCTTGATATTGTGTTAGGTGCTTTATTATACTATGCCTTTAACAGTGATTAATCATTTCTTAGCTGTCTGTTAGATGAATTTATGTGTGTCATATTGGGTATTTAGTGAGGCAGCAATATTTTGGAAAGGGTGGCTAGTTACGAAACACAACCAACAGTATCTAATTATGTAATGTCCAATCTTTTCATAGGAACAGCAGTTTACTGTATAAAATAAACCTAAAAGTCAAATTCAAACAATACAGCTTTAATTTTATAAATTTTGATATTTTTAATTCTCCAAGTGCAAAGACTACATACATTCAGTTATTAAGTAGGATCTTATAAGCATAAAGCCTGAGAAAATACCCTATTCCATAGTTTCTAAATCTATAACTGCTTGATAAATTATTTTTATTTTATTTATTTTATTTAATTTTATTTTACTTTATTTTATTTACAGTTGACACACAATGTTACATTAGTTTTGGTGGTCAATAATTTTTTTAAGATTAAAATGTTAATACCCCCTATAATATGGGATTTAAATAACAGATTCCAGGGCATATGAGTGGCTCAGTCGGTTAAGTGTCTGGCAGCACAGAGCCTGTTTGGGATCCTCTCTCTCTCTCTCTCTCTCTCTCTCTCTCTCTCTCTCTCTTTCTGCCCCTTCCCTGCTGGTGCTCTGTCTCTGTCTCTCTCAAAATAAACAAACAGAGATTCCACTAGATGACATAGAGATGAGGAAGATTACTATTCCTTCCAAAGGTGAAAGAGTTTAAGTATAAATGAAGAGAAGGAAAAATAGTAGCTATGGGTAAAGGAATTAATATGTATATACTCAGGAACTCTATTACATTAACACCTCCAAAGAGACTCACAGTAAGAGATAACATTGTCTCTTACTTAGTTTGATTCTATAGATGTCTGAAAGAGTGAAACCGTGTACTGCTGAGACCACTCCTGCTTTTGGAACCAGACCAGATCAAATAGAAGCCTGAAAACTTGAGTGGGCTCACCTTGGTAAAGATTTTCATAAAATATGAAAATGGGCTGGATATCATAACTGAATGATATTCCAGCGATGTGCCAGTATCTCTTGACTTTTATGATTATTTTACTTTAATGGATCTATGCTCGAAGACCAAAGGGTAGACTATGATATTGTTATTAATAAGAAATTTATATTTGGTCAGTCAGATGACCAAAATATATTTATAATACATTTTTGTTCTTCATCCATAGTTCCTGGCTTACAGCTCCACAGATCCTTGGAATATCCTGAGTAACAAGAGCAATAAGAGTACCTTTCATCACAATATTTGGTCTGCTGGTCTCAGTTCCTGAAATCTCTTCAAAGCCAAAAAGGTGAAACAAGTGTCTTGTTATTCATAACAAGCCCCTTTCCACCGCAACTCAGTTTATATTAATAAGATAACTTTGGGAAAGCATATTAAGAATGTGGGCTAGTTGTCAGGGTAATCAACCATGTGATTGGAAGGTTGTTGGATCTTTCATTCCCATTCTCCTGACCTCCAGAGAGTAGAGAGAGACTGGAGATTGAATCAATCGCCAGTGACCGATGATTAATCATGTCTATGTAATGAATCCCCATAAAAATCCAAAAGGGTTCAGGAAGCTTCCGGGCTGAATTCTGTTCACTAGTATTTTGTTCCTAAATGGTCTGTAATTTTCCTGTAGTATTTTTGTCTATCTCTGATATCAGAGTAATGCTGGTCTCATAGACTGAATTTGGAAGTGTTCTCTCCTCTTCAATTTTTTGGAAAAGTTTAAGAAGGATTGGTATTACTTTCCTTCAAGTGTTTGGTAGAATTCACTGGTGAAGTCGTCAAGTCAAGGTCTTTAGTACATTGGGATATTTTTGATTACTGATTCAATCTCTTTACTCATTATCTATATATTCAGATATTCTATCTCTTTGTGATTTAGTCTTGGTAGATTTTGTGTTTCTAGGAATTTGCTTCATCTAGGTTTTCCAGTTTGTCAGTGTGCAATTGTTCATACTGTTCTCTTATGACCCTTTTTATATCTGTATTATCAGTAGTAGCATCCCCTCTTTCATTTCTGATTTTAATAAACTGAGTCTTCCTTATTTTTTTCTCAGCACATCTAGCTAAAAGTTTGTCACTTCTATTGGTCTCAAAGGACCAACATTTGGTTTTATTGAGTTTTCTCTACTTTTTTATTTTTTTAATTTTCTTTAAATTTCTTTATTTTTCTTTGTTCTCAAAAGAATCCAAAAGGAAAATAATAAGAATTACACCTGCACCTGGGTCAGAGGAGGCTCTAGGATCCATAAGAGACAAGAACTGTGGCTTCTCCAGTCAGATGTGATTCAAATCCTGGCTCCATCACTTACCACCCAGATGGTGAGATACGTGCACCAAACTTTTTTTTCTTTTAATTTTCATACAGATTTGCAATCAATAAAAGGGTCATCCTGTTTCGTAAAAAAATAATAAATAAATAAAAATAAATTTATTTATTTTTGAGAAACAGAGAGACAGAGCACAAGCGGGGGAAGGGCAGAGAGAGAGGGAGACACAGAATCCGAAGCAAGCTCCAGGCTCTGAGCTGTCAGCATAGATGCAAGTTTGAGCACATGCGGAGCTCGTACTCACAAACTGCGAGATCATGACCTGAGCTGGTCAGACATCCAACTGACTGAACCACCCAGGTGCCCCTCTACTTTTTTTGATTTTATGTTTCATATATCTCTGCTCTCCTCTTTATTATCACCATCTATCTGCTAGCTTTAAATTTAGTTCTTCTTTTTCTAGTTCCTTAAGTTGTTGATTTGAGCTCTTATTTTTTAACTATAAATGGCCCCCTTTGCATTATATTTACTGTGTCCCATTAGTTTTGGCATAGTGTATTTCCATTTTTATTAATTTCTAAGCACTTAGCACTTTCTAATTTTTATGGTGATTTCTTCTTTGATCCATTGATTACTTAAAAGTGTGTTATTTCCCATGAATTTGTGATTTTTCTAGTTTTCCTTCTATTGTTGATTTGTGTCTTCATTCCACTATGGTCAGAAAAGACTGACTTAATTCATGGCCTGATGTATGGTCTATCCTGGAAAATGCCCCATTGCTCTTAAGAAGAATGTATATTCTATTGTTGTTGGGTAGAGTGTTCTGTTTATATCTGTTATATCTAGTTGCATTATCATGTAATTTAGGTCCTCCATGTTCTTACTTATCTTCTGTCTGGTTATTCTATCCACTCTTGTGAGTAGGGTATTGAAGTCTCCATCTATTATTGTAGAACTGTGTATTTCTCCCTCAAGTCTCTCAGTTTTTGCTTCATATATTTTGATGGTCTGTCATTAGGTGTGTAAATGTTTATAATTGGTATATCTTCTTGCTGTTGAAACTTTTATTAATGTATAATATTCTTCTTTCTTTCTTGTAACCTTTTTTGATTTGAAGTCTATTTTGTCAATTAGTAGTATAACCACCCCTGTTCTCTTTTGGTAACTATTTGCATGGAGTATCATTTTCCATCATTTCACTTTCAATCTTTTCATGTCTTTGGATCGCAAATGAGTCTCTTTAGACAATATCGTTGGCTCATCTGTTTTTATACATTCTGCCAATCTTTGTCTTTTGGAGAAATTAATCTATATACACTTTAATTACTGATAAGAAATGATTTATTACGCTATTTTTTTCTATATGCCTTATAGCTTTTTTTGTCCCTCATTTCCTGCACTACTGTATTCTTTTGTGTTTCGTTGAATATTTATAATACAATGTGTAGATTCTTTTCTCTTCTCTTTTTGAATATATTCTATAGCTATATCCTTTGTGGTTGCTATGGATATTACATTTAACACCCTAAAGTTTTAACATTCTAATTTGAAGTTATACCAGCTTAATTTCAATAACATGCAAAAAACCTGTTCATAGCTCTGTCCCTACCCCTGTCAGCTGTTGATGTCACCAAATTTTATCTTTATATATTGTGTACCCCCAAACATGAACTAATAATTTTTTTTTAAATGTGTTACTTTTCTGGGGCACCTAGATGGCTCAATCTGTTAAGCGTCAGACTTCGGCTCAGGTCATGATCTGATGGTTCATGGGTTCAAGCCCCACATCGGGCTCTGTGCTGACAGCTTGGAGCCTGGAGCCTGCTTCATATTCTGTGTCTTCCTCTCTGCCCTTCCCCCACTCCTGTTCTCTCTCTCTCTCTCTCTCTCTCTCTCCCTCCCTCCCTCCCTCAAAAATAAATAACCATTAAAAAAAATTTTAATGTGTTATTTTCTTAAGTTATACAAACCACAAAATTTGGAGTTACAAACCAAAACAGTTACAGTAACACCAGCTTTTACAGTAAATTTTTTTTGTCATTAAAGATGTTAGTTTCTTATGTCATGCAGAAAACAGAAAGTAATGGTTACAGGCCATTGTTACAATAATATTAGCTTTCATAATTGCCTCTATACTTATCTTTATTTAGATATTTATTTCTCCATATAGTTTTAATTTGGGTCTAGTGTCCTTCCATTTCACCTTGCAGGGCTCCCTTAAGCATTTTTTGCAGGGCAGGTCTATTGGTCAGAAACTCCTTCAGCTTGTGTTTATATAGAAATACCTTAATTTTTCCCTCACTTTTAAAAGACAGTTTTGTCAGTTACAGGATTCATGTTTGAAACCCATTTCTTTTAGCACTTTGAATGTATCACCACATGCTCTTCCAGGTTCCAAAGTTTCTGATAAGAAATCTACTGATAATCTTATTGAGCATTCCTTGTATATGACAATTCACTTCTTTCTTACTGCTTTCTTTTTTTTTTATTTTCATATGAAATTTATTGTCGAATTGGTTTCCTTTATTTATTTATTTATTTATTTATTTATTTTTCAATATATGAAGTTTATTGTCAAATTGGTTTCCATACAACACCCAGTGCTCATCCCAATACCCATCACCCACCCTCCCCTCCCTCCCACCCCCCATCAACCCTCAGTTTGTTCTCAGTTTTTAAGAGTCTCTTACGCTTTGGCTCTCTCCTACTCTAACCTCTTTTTTTTTTTCCTTCCCCTCCCCCATGGGTTTCTGTTAATTTTCTCAGGATCCACCTAAGAGTGAAAACATATGGTATCTGTCTTTCTCTGTATGGCTTATTTCACTTAGCATCACACTCTCCAGTTCCATCCATGTTGCCACAAAGGGCCATATTTCATTCTTTCTCATTGCCACGTAGTATTCCATTGTGTATATAAACCACAATTTTTTTATCCATTCATCAGTTGATGGACATTTAGGCTCTTTCCATAATTTGGTTATTGTTGAGAGTGCTGCTATAAACATTGGGGTACAAGTGCCCCTGTGCATCAGTACTCCTGTATCCCTTGGGTAAATTCCTAGCAGTGCTATTGCTGGGTCATAGGGTAGGTCTATTTTTAATTTTTTGAGGAACTTCCACACTGTTTTCCAGAGTGGCTGCACCAATTTGCAATCCCACCAACAGTGCAAGAGGGTTCCCATTTCCCCACATCCTCTCCAGCATCTATAGTCTCCTGATTTGTTCATTTTGGCCACTCTGACTGGCGTGAAGTGATATCTGAGTGTGGTTTTGATTTGTATTTCCCTGATGAGGAGCGACGTTGAGCATCTTTTCATGTGCCTGTTGCCATCCAGATGACTTCTTTAGAGAAGTGTCTATTCATGTTTTCTGCCCATTTCTTCACTGGGTTATTTGTTTTTCGGGTGTGGAGTTTGGTGAATTCTTTATAGATTTTGGATACTAGCCCTTTGTCCGATATGTCATTTGCAAATATCTTTTCCCATTCCGTTGGTTGCCTTTTAGTTTTGTTGGTTGTTTCCTTTGCTGTGCAGAAGCTTTTTATCTTCATAAGGTCCCAGTAGTTCATTTTTGCTTTTAATTCCCTTGTCTTTGGGGATGTGTCAAGTAAGAAATTGCTATGGCTGAGGTCAGAGAGGTCTTTTCCTGCTTTCTCCTCTAGGGTTTTGATGGTTTCCTGTCTCACATTCAGGTCCTTTATCCATTTTGAGTTTATTTTTGTGAATGGGTGAGAAAGTGGTCTAGTTTCAACCTTCTGCATGTTGCTGTCCAGTTCTCCCAGCACCATTTGTTAAAGAGACTGTCTTTTTTTCCATTGAATGTTCTTTCCTGCTTTGTCAAAGATTAGTTGGCCATACTTTTGTGGGTCTAATTCTGGGGTTTCTATTCTATTCCATTGGTCAATGTGCCTGTTTTTGTGCCAATACCATTCTGTCTTGATGATTACAGCTTTGTAGTAGAGGCTAAAGTCTGGGATTGTGATGCCTCCTGCTTTGGGCTTCTTCTTCAAAATTACTTTGGCTATTCGGGGCCTTTTGTGGTTCCATATGAATTTTAGGTTGCTTGTTCTAGTTTTGAAAAGAATGCTGGTGCAACTTTGATTGGGATTGCATTGAATGTGTAGATAGCTTTGGGTAGTATTGACATTTTAACAATATTTATTCTTCCAATCCATGAGCACGGAATATTTTTCCATTTCTTTATATCTTCTTCAATTTCCTTCATAAGCTTTCTATAGTTTTCAGCATACAGATCTTTTACATCTTTGGTTAGATTTATTCCTAGGTATTTTATGCTTCTTGGTGCAATTGTGAATGGGATCAGTTTCTTTATTTGTCTTTCTGTGGCTTCATTGTTAGTGTATAAGAATGCAACTGATTTCTGTACATTGATTTGTATCCTGCAACTTTGCTGAATTCATGTATCAGTTCTAACAGACTTTTGGTGGAGTCTATCAGGTTTTCCATGTATAATATCATGCCATCTTAAAAAAGTAAATCTTGACTTCATCTTGCCAATTTTGATGCCTTTGATTTCCTTTTGTTGTCTGATTGCTGATGCTAGAACTTCCAACACTATGTTAAACAACAGCAGTGAGAGTGGACATCCCTGTCGTGTTCCTGATCTCAGGGAGAAAACTCTCAGTTTTTCCCCATTGAGGATGATGTTAGCTGTGGGCTTTTCATAAATGGCTTTTATGATCTTTAAGTATGTTCCTTCTATCCCGACTTTCTTGAGGGTTTTTATTAAGAAAGGATGCTGAATTTTGTCAAAGGCCTTTTCTGCATCGATTGACAGGATCATATGGTTCTTATCTTTTCTTTTATTAATGTGATGTATCACACTGATTGATTTGCGAATGTTGAACCAGCCCTGCATCCCAGGAATGAATCCCACTTGATCATGGTGAATAATTCTTTTTATATGCTGTTGAATTCGATTTGCTAGTATCTTATTGAGAATTTTTGCATCCATATTCATCAGGGATATTGGCCTGTAGTTCTCTTTTTTTACTGGGTCTCTGTCTGGTTTAGGAATCAAAGTAATACTGGCTTCATAGAATGAGTCTGGAAGCTTTCCTTCCCTTTCTATTTCTTGGAATAGCTTGAGAAGGATAGGTATTATCTCTGCTTTAAATGTCTGGTAGAACTCCCCTGGGAAGCCATCTGGTCCTGGACTCTTATTTGTTGGGAGATTTTTGATGACTGATTCAATTTCTTCGCTGGTTATGGGTCTGTTCAAGCTTTCTCTTTCCTCCTGATTGAGTTTTGGAAGCGTGTGGGTGTTTAGGAATTTGTCCATTTCTTCCAGGTTGTACAGTTTGTTGGCATATAATTTTTCATAGTATTCCCTGATAATTGCTTGTATCTCTGAGGGATTGGTTGTAATAATTCCATTTTCATTCATGATTTTATCTATTTGGGTCATCTCCCTTTTCTTTTTGAGAAGCCAGGCTAGAGGTTTATCAGTTTTTTTTTTTTTTTTATTTTTTCAAAAAACCAACTCTTGGTTTCGTTGATCTGCTCTACAGTTTTTTTAGATTCTATATTGTTTATTTCTGCTCTGATCTTTATTATTTCTCTTCTTCTGCTGGGTTTAGGCTGCCTTTGCTGGTCTGCTTCTATTTCCTTTAGGTGTGCTGTTAGATTTTGTATTTGGGATTTTTCTTGTTTCTTGAGATAGGCCTGGATTGCAATGTATTTTCCTCTCAGGACTGCCTTCGCTGCATCCCAAAGCATTTGGATTGTTGTATTTTCATTTTCATTTGTTTCCATATATTTTTAAATTTCTTCTAAAATTGCCTCATTGACCCATTCATTCTTTAGTAGGATGTTCTTTAACCTCCATGATTTTGGAGGTTTTCCAGACTTTTTCCTGTGGTTGATTTCAAGCTTCATAGCATTGTGGTCTGAAAGTATGCATGGTGTGATTTCAATTCTTGTAAACTTATGAAGGGCTGTTTTGTGACCCAGTATGTGATCTATCTTGGACAATGTTCCATGTGCACTTGAGAAGAAAGTATATTCTGTTGCTTTGGGATGCAGAGTTCTAAATATATCTGTCAAGTCCATCTGATCCAATGTATCATTCAGGGCCCTTGTTTCTTTATTGACCGTGTGTCTAGATGATCTATCCATTTCTGTAAGTGGAGTGTTAAAGTCCCCTGCAATTACCACATTCTTATCAATAAGGTTGCTTATGTTTGTGAGTAATTTTTTTATATATTTGGGGGCTCCTGTATTCAGCGCATAGACATTTATAATCGTTAGCTCTTCCTCATGGATAGACCCTGTGATTATTATATAATGCCCTTCTTCATCTCTTGTTACAGCCTTTAATTTAAAGTCTAGTTTGTCTGATATAAGTATGGCTACTCCAGCTTTCTTTTGACTTCCAGTGGCATGATAGTTCTCCATCCCCTCACTCTCAATCTGAAGGTGTCCTCAGGTCTAAAATGAGTCTCTTGTAGATAGCAAATAGATGGGTCTTGTTTTTTTATCCATTCTGATACCCTATGTCTTTTGGTTGGCGCGTTTAGTCCATTTACATTCAGTGTTCTTGTAGAAATATATGGGTTTAGAGTCACTGTGATGTCCGTAGGTTTCATGCTTGTAGCGATGTCTCTGGTACTTTGTCTCACAGGATCCCCCTTAGGATCTTTTGTAGGGCTGGTTTAGTGGTGACGAATTCCTTCAGTTTGTGTTTGTTTGGGAAGACCTTTATCTCTCCTTCTATTCTAAATGACAGACTTGCTGGATAAAGGATTCTCGGCTGCATATTTTTTATGTTTATCACATTGACGATCTCCTGCCATTCCTTTCTGGCCTGCCAAGTTTCAGTAGAGAGATCGGTCACGAGTCTTATAGGCCTCCCTTTATATGTTACAGCATGTTTATCTCTAGCTGCTTTCAGAATTTTCTCTTTATCCTTGTATTTTGCCAGTTTCACTATGCTATGTTGTGCAGAAGATGGATTCAAGGTACATCTGAAGGGAGTTCTCTGTGCCTCTTGGATTTCAATGCCTTTTTCCTTCCCCAGATCTGGGAAGTTCTCAGCTATGATTTCTTCAAGTACACCTTCAGCACCTTTCCCTCTCTCTTCCTCCTCTGGAATACCAATTATGCGTAGATGATTTCTCTTTAGTGCATCACTTAGTTCTCTAATTTTCCCCTCATACTCCTGGATTTTTTTATCTTTTTCTCAGCTTCTTCTTTTTCCATAATTGTATCTTTTAGTTCACCTATTCTCTCCTCTGCCTCTTCAGTCCGAGCCGTAGTTGTCTCCATTTTATTTTGCAACTCGTTGACAGCATTTTTTTAGCTCCTCCTGGCTGTTCCTTAGTCCCTTGATCTCTGTAGCAAGAGATTCTCTGCTGTCCTTTTACTGTTTTCAAGCCCAGCGATTAATTTTATGACTATTATGCTAAATTCACTTTCTGTTATATTGTTTAAATCATTTTTGATCAGTTCATTAGCTGTTGTTATTTCCTGGACGTTTTTCTGAGGGGAATTCTTCCGTTTGTCATTTTGGATAGTCCCTGGAGTAGTGTGGGACTGCGGGGCACTTCCCCTGTGCTGTCTTGAATAACTTGAGATGGTGGGTGGACCGCAGTCAGACCTGATATCTGCCCCCAGCCCACCGCTGGGGCCACAGTCAGACTGGTGTGTGCCTTCTCTTCCCCTCTCCTAGGGGCGGGATTCACTGTGGGGTGGCGTGGCCTGTCTGGGCTACTTGCACACTGCTAGGCTTGTGGTGCTGGGGATCTGCCATATTAGCTGGGGTGGGTAGGCAAGGTGCACAGGGGCAGGAGGGGCAGGCTCAGCTCGCTTTTCCTTCAGAGATTCGCTTTAGGAGGGGCCCTGCAGCACCAGGAGGGAGTCAGACCCGCCAGAGGGATGGATCCGCAGAAGCACAGCTTTGGGTGTTTGCGTGGTGCAAGCAAGTTCCCTGGCAGGAACTGGTTCCCTTTGGGATTTTGGCTGGGGGATGGGCGAGGGAGATGGTGCTGGCGAGCACCTTTGTTCCCCACCAAGTTGAGCTCTGTCGTCCGGGGCTCAACAACTCTTCCTCCCGTTGTCCTCCAGCCCTCCCATTCTCTGAGCAGAGCTGTTAGCTTATAACCTTCCAGATGTCAAGTCCCGCTTGCTGTCGGAACACACTCCGACCGGCCCCTCCACTTTTGCAAGTCAGACTTGGGGGCTCTGCTTGGCCGGGGGGCCACCCCTCCGCCCTGGCTCCCTCCCGCCAGTCCGTGTAACGCGCACCGCCTCGCCGCCCTTCCTACCCTGTTCCGTGGGCCTCTCGTCTGCGCTTGGCTCCGAAGACTCCGTTCTGCTAGTCTTCTGGCGGTTTTCTGGGTTATTTAGGTGTAGGTGGAATCTAAGTGATCAGCAGGACGCAGTGAGCCCAGCGTCCTCCTACCTCACCATCTTCTCAGGATTCCCTCTTACTGCTTTCAAGAGTCTTTTTCTTTTGAACATTTCAATTATGGTGTGTCTTGGCGTAGGTCTCTTTAAATTCATCTCACTTTGAATTCATGGATCTTCCTCAATATTGATATCCATGTCTTGAATCAAATTTGGAAAATTTTTAGCCATTGTTTCTTCAATATTATCTTTGCTCTTGCCTCTCTCTGTTCTCTTGCATATTTTGCATACCTTGGTCTACTTGATGGTGTCCCACAGGTCCCTTAGGCTCTGTTCACATTTCTTGAATCTTTTTTCTTTCTGCTCCTCAAATTTGATAATTTCCATTATCCTATCTTTAAGTTCACTGATTCTTCTGCTTGCTCAAATCTGCCCTTGAATGAATCCCTCTAGTGATTTTTTCTTTACTATTGTAATTTTCAGCTCCAGAAATTCTTTTTTTGTTTCTTTTTTAGGTTTCTTGTCTCTTTATTGATATTTACATTTTATTCATATATTATTTTCATGACTTTCTCCACATGTACCTTTAGTTCTTTATCTTTAAAATAGTTGTTTGAAAATCTTTGTCTAGTATATATGCCATTAGATCTTTTTCAGAGATAATTTTTGTTCACTTTTTCTTTGGACTATATTTTACTATTTATATACCTTGTGATTTTTTTGTGTTGATTTTGTTTTGTTTCATTTATAATTGCTATAGTTTGTCTCTGTTGTGAAAATCAGGCATAGGTATAAACTTAAGGTCTTCTTGGGTTTTTACTGAGACTTATTCCCCTTAACATGCATAGTTACTTTCTAATTTTCCCTGTATATTCTTCTGTTTTTGAATATCCTTTTCTTTAATGTCTGGTTCTCAAGGAGACATGCAAAAAGTGAAGAGAGGAAAGAGGACCCTTTTCGATCCCCTGAAGTCACTTCAGTCAGAGACAGTAAGGGTAGGGCTTACACCAGAGAAAGAGGGTTCATCTTTGTACTTCTGTTATCAGAAGCAACAATCAGTAATCAAAGCAGAGATCTCCAATATTCAGACGGAAGAGTTCTTTTCACCACTCTTACTCTCACAACTATGTAAAAGCTGTTCCAGGAACAAGTGCATAGCTGACTGACAGATAGCTGGGGGTGGTGGATGGGTAGGTGCTACTGTGAAAAGAGCTGAAGTTGATGAAAATTAACCATAATTTCCAGATTCTGCCAATGCAATTATTGGTTAGGTGGAGACAGATCCCTGATGTTACTTACTCCACAATCCCAGATCATCTTTGACATATATGTTGAGAAACTCTCAGCTGAACTTTGTACAAATTTTGTCCTTAGTTTCAAATTTTAGTTCCAAATTTTTGAAGAAAACATACTCTGATTTTGATATTTAGACCATTTTCCTTTTGATAAAACATTCATTAACTCATTTAATCTCCACATCTATCTACTATTATAATCACTGATATCATTTACCAAGTGAAAACTGAGAAACAGCAAGGTTATATAATTTCCTGAGGTCACACAGCCAGTAAATGACAAAAACTTAGATTAGAACAAGAGAACTATGATTTGTACATTATATTGCAAAGTAATTACGTGAACAATTAGAAAAAGTGGCATTCACCAAAGTTTGTGCACTTATTATACAAAATACTAAATGTATTAACAGTTAGTGATATGGTTAAAAATCTTCGTGCTAACAATGCATCCAAAATTTACAAAACTTATTATAATGTCTCTTTAGGAAAGTTCACAATAGAAAAAAATAAAATACTATAGTCTTGCTTTATCACTGCAATCTGGGACCCCAGGTCTTCCAAATCTATTCCTCTGGTTTAGAAAATTTCAAAAGGTAACTCAAATGTTCACATGCTCATGTGAAGGATGGCCTTAACCATAAGGCATGCTCACACTTTCACACTCTACAGTCTCATCTCTAAGGTATCTCTGATAAATGACTATATCAGTAGGCTTCTGAAAGAGCAGGGTACCTATTAGCCAGGAGTTTAGCTTATACACCTTTGCTAGATTTCCAGAAATGTATGTTGTAGGACAATTCTTTGACTCTGTAGAACATTTTACTCTTTTATTTAAAAAACAGTAAAAACGAAAAACTAAAAGAATTTAAATAATTCAAATAAGTGTGCTGAAAGTGCCAGATCCTCAGCCCCGATAGACTCAATACTTATTTGATTAAAAGCTGATCAATGTGCATTCAAATATAAAGGAACACAAGGTTCTTTGCCTAAATCCCCCCAAAAAGTTTGGATGGCAGATACACAGAAACAGGCATTTAAAAGGAATGCTCACAGCAGTGAATTACTGTACCCAGTTATATGAGTAGCATCCTGTCAGCTTTTCCTGATGGAAACTGACATACGCTGAGGAAGATGACAACTTTCCTAAGTTTGAGATCTCTGAAGTGTGCCTGTTATGTAGACTGCCTCTTCAGTAGATTGAAAAAGACATCTAATAGAGAACAGAAATGACTGTTAAGAAATATAAGGGTCCTGGCTCCTAATCTTCCTTCTGAGAGGAGCCATCTAACCTACTCACTGATGCAGAATGCTTGATACTTATGAGGTTTCTTACAAAAGAGTTTTGAATTGTTCAGAGTCTTGCACAAGGGTTGAACTCCATGTTAAACATAATGCCAAACTGTGTAGTTGGATCTGAGCTATTTTAAGAGAATTTTGTGACTCAGACACATAAGGACTTAAGTATAACAGTAAAAATGCTATTTTGAGTAGTTCTGCCTCTTAATTGTCCAATTTATGATATCAAACAGTATCTGCCAAAATCTACTTTGGGTTGTAAGTTTCCTGCTTTTCCTGAGCAGGCACCACTGGTTGATTTGTTTTATGTTCTTACCACTTCCAATGTGTTCATTAAAATGTACACTAACTAAAGGGTTCCCTTATCTCAATAGTTCAGTGTTGGCCCCAATCATTGTTGTTTTACTCCATCCCTAATAACATATTAAGCCTCAAATGAGCTAGACAAATCAATGTAGTTTGAACTCCTTGCTGTGAAAATGAGAGAGCTGGTCCAAGGAGATCAATCAAGTTGTCCAAAGGTGTGTAATGTTTTACTTTGTTTATGTATATCCTGTTGTGATCTAGAAAAGATTTAGGGCAGCGTATAATGATACCTGAAACAAAGCAAGAGAGTTTAACAAAAATTAACTGAAAAGGAAAATAGGTAAACACAATGAATAGTAATAGAAAGGAGACAGGAATTCATCTAAAGTAGAAATACAGTGAAATCTTATACATTTTCTAGATGTGGGACATTAGATTAATTTGTCTCTGAATTTTTAGCAGCAATCCAAATAGGAAGACCAGATCAGTAAAATAATTTTGGAGTGTTTAATGATAAAAATCAAACAAATTACTAAAGGAATGAATAACTATTAATGTTATTATGACAGAAATATATTTCTCCAAACATCCTCATAATAAGGAATTTGCAGTAATTCTTAAACACATTTCTCACAGCAGAAAACAATGAGTCTTATAATGTCTCAATATAAATCAGTGGTTTCCTACAAAACTAGAGTAAAACTAATGAGTAAAAAAAACTAATAAGAAAAACTGCAATTACCCAAGATTTTGCTGGCTTCTCTTACTAGAGAAGCCTTACTAGAGGGTGATTTTACATTATTTGATATATGTAAATGTCATAAGTTTCTATCAATTCTCCATAATTAATTGTGCCTTTTAGCTGAACATTTTATACCTTTGAGTAGCATTCCATTAAAAATTATGTTGTCTGGTAAATATACCAAATATGCTTTGCATCAGTCTATTTTTGCTATTGTGATAAATTATAAATCTCTTTCCTCTTCTCTCTTGCCATAAGTCACTGAGTGTGTAAATGATCTGACTTCAAGTCCAACCAAACTTTCAAACCCATGAGTGGTATGTATAGCTATAAGCACTTAAAATATACGGACTGTTTGTTCTTTGGTATGATCACAGCACTACCTAATACAGTTATCAAACACAGAATCTTATGCTTAATTGTACACATCATCAGAGATAAGATTGGCATATTTTTTTATATAAAACCACATCATTAAAATTTAATAAAAGACTGCCCAGATTTGGTTTCAGATTTGAGCTGATGGAAAACATAGTGAGACCAAAACTAGTTTTGCAATGTCTCCTAATTATCCCAGCCCACATTTAAATATAACCAAGACAGCTCAGATTGACCTCTCTTGGGGCTAGCTATCTACTTCAAAACAGCCTCCCTTGTATGGGAATAGCCTTTATAGTGATAGGTAGGATCCCAATGATCACAACTCTGCATTTTTGTTTTTCCTAGCTGATTTTTCAGGAATATATATTTGACCTAAATTGAGCTAAAATTTAAAATTTGGAATAAAAAGCTAAGGAACTTGCAGTAGATGAAATCATGTAAGGTTAGTTAGTAAGCCTTTCTTTTATTTCAGTTAATCAAGATTCTCATCATCTTTCTAAAGTTTGACATCCTCTACCCTTTATTTATTTATTTATTTATTTATTTATTTATTTATTTTTAATCCAATTGGAAACAGTTGACAATACTTGCAAAGTAATACTGCAGGTTTTGTCAAAACGTTATTTTGGGGCGCCTGGGTGGCTCAGTTGGTTGAGCGTCCACCTTCGGCTCAGGTCATGATCTCACGGCTCATGAGTTTGAGCCACGCGTCGGGCTCTGTGCTCACAGCTCAGAACCTGGAGCCTGCTTCATATTCTGGGTCTCCCTCTCTTTCTCTCTGCCCTCTCCCACTCAGGCTGTCTCTCTCCGTCTCTCAAAAGAAAATAAACATTAAAAAAAATTTAAAAAACGTTATTTTTTTCTGCCAAGTGTAACTGGGATTAGTTCCTTATACTGAATATGTTCTGAGAGACTGTTGTCTCTTTTATGTCACTTACAAGCCCTATTGCTTTTTACATTGCAAAAACCCATCATGTCCAGAAAAATTAATCGTTGATTATAAAATACTCTAAATATTATTTTCATACACTGTCCTTTAAAGGGGGAAAATAGTACAAAAACTATCACATATATTTTTGTTACTAGTACCAAGGAATCCAATCCAGGTTGGTTGTTTCAATATTATTTGGCAATAATAAAAATATAAATTTTATATTTTCATGTTTCAGTGGCAAATGATATTGTTGCTCCTCATGCTGACACTATACATTCACACAGGCAGTTAAACTATCACCAGTCGTCTATTTGGCTCCAGGTAAGGGAATTAACAGCTTGTGGGAAAGCTAATTAGATCCAATTATTACCCACCTGACCTAATTTGACATCGATGTCTGGGAAGAAGTCATCTGAATTAACTGAATAGAGATTCAGCTACTATATACACATGAGTTCCATGGATAATTTATTCCTAATGAAACTCATTTGGAAAAGAAGAATGCACTGATTAAGACAAAATAATCAAAGAGAGGGAGATGATCTAACTCAAACTCCTAAAGGAATATAATAGGGCAACATAACTGGTATTCATCCATTATTGTACACATTTACATATTTTTTTTCCAAAGCATTCTCTTGTTGTAAGTTAAAAAAAAAAAAGCCCTTAATTTTAAGGAGTCTGAACCTCAATTTGCTCACATGATAAAGTGATTAGGTGAAATGATCAATAAATCCTTTCCTCTTTGGAATTTTTGGCACAATATGTCGCTTATTTTAAATGGTAGGGGTGCCTGGGTGGCTCAGTTGGCTGAGTGACTCTTGATTTCAGCTCAGGTCATGACCTCACAGTCCTGTGAATTCAAGCCCCATGTTGGGCTCTGTGTGACAGCGTGGGGCCTGCTTGGGATTCTCTCTCTCCTTCTGCCCCTCCCCTACCTGCTCTCTCTCTCTCTCAAAAATGAATAAAAATTAAAATAAAAAAGTAGTAACTAGATGAAAGACACTCTTCTTGATTTTGTACTTTCTACTTGGTTAACAAAATCTATGCTAATTCACACAGATGATTTCTGGGGTGTGGAAACACCAAGATATCTTAAGTCTGCTAAGTGTAGGGCAGATTGCTCTGAGCAACATACAATAATCAATAGGGTTAAACTTGTACCCTACTATCCTAAACATGAGGAAACCCCCATGTTGGCCTGCGCTCATAAGGAGAGGTTTTTTTAGGGAAAGTTGATGAGCAGATGGAAGAAGATCCACAAATATCTGTTTCCATTTATTGAATTATTTTCATTCACTGGTAAGAAAACAGACATTTTGAACCAACTGAGCTTTATCAAGTTTCGCTGAGGAATGACAGAGTGAAAATAAATCAAACTATGGAAAATAATATACCTCACCTCTGAAAAGTAGCTACTATACAAAAGGATGATAGAGGGAATTAAATAAGAGATATGGTACATAATTATAAATATCCCCTCAGATCTTCGAGGGAGTTAGCAACACTAAAAAAGGAGAAAAGAAACAATCTTTCTTATACATTTTTCCTTTATTCTTCTTAAGAGTTAGCTAACTATACACCCTGTAGCAAAGGAGAAGCTTCTAACATGTTAACACAAAGTTGGCTAACTAGTGGGTACAGTCTGGCGGTAGATCAGTCAGAGGCAAGCAGTGGAGGGAAAGCAGTCCTATACCTTGAAGAATTTGTGACATCCTAAAACAGACACCGGACTCCTTCCTCTCAATTATATCCTTTCCATTTGACACTTTATACACTTTTAAGGGCCAATAGCCTTGTGACACATTTAAACCATCATTGGCCATATCTAATTGAGGATAATTTAAAGCTTTCAAAGTAGGTTTCAAGGAAAGATGAAGAAGACAGCATAAGAACATTAGATAATGAAAGGTATAAGGCAGTAACAATAACAGGACAAATGAAAATTACACAGAGAAAAGAGTATGAAGAATTAACGCTGATCCTTAACTAATGACAACTATTTCAGATGAGCCCAGTAGCTCAGAGAATGCCACTAAACTAATTTATTTGCATGAAAGAGATCATAAGTACACGCCTCTATTTCTTTAGCTAACTTTATCAGAAAGATCAGATAACGCTAGATGGGGCAAAATCAGATCTGATATATTTTTTCCTAACACTGCTAAACTAATAACAGTTTTTGCATTTGTGTGAACAAATATTGTAATATGTGCCTGAAATTCTACGAAGTATTTAATAGGACATAAAAACATAACATTTAATGTAAAAATTCTATGAGTCCCGTTTTAAAGATGACAATATGGTACAGAAAAATTAAACATGATTCAAAATTACATAGGGCCTACTATAAGTGATGTAAGTCTAGGCTGTCTGGTTATGGGCTTACACTACAACTTTGATATGTTGTCTCATGGAAAAGACAAAAGATCAGTGAATAAGTATGATTCAAAAATTTTAGATAGCGAATATATTTTTGACAAAACAATGAGTTAAAAATGTTATGTCTTTTAAGACAGCCTCTTAATATACTTAATACATTTACTATCATTCATACGCCAGAAGATTTCTTTCTGTCTTCATATTAGATGGATGGAAATTTTCAGCAACCTAATTTTTGACTCTGAGTCACTCTCACAAAACTGACCAGCAGTTTCCTTGATCTGATCAACTCAGCAGGCCAGCACAGATGGGCCTCCATCACCTCCCGTCATTGAGTGCATTAGAGCTGTCAGCCCCCAGATCCAATTACATGAATGCTGCTTGGCCAAACACCACAGAGCCTTCCTTGTCTCCACTGTCTGCTTTTTGAGGTATGCACAGTATCGTTTTGCCTCCTGCTGCAAGAGGTGGCCTCTTGTCTAATTTGACAAAGATAGCAAAAAAAGCATTCGACCCAACCCAATGCTGGCAATTGCCTCAGTGTTATCTTTAACGTTTGTAATCCTATTTTTAAATAAATAAGACACAGTTTTTTTTTCCTTTGGCAACTGAGACTCTAATGACCTGGGATACTAGTTCTCACTTAGAATCATCAGTACAGCATGTAGATCTTCATTCTACAGATAAGACTCATCACACAAGCTTTTACACTCCTTCCCCATCTGACCCTAACATATTATCCTACCAGAAAGATAGGATTAGGACTTTCCTTTGATACAATTTCAGTTCCAACTTTTAAAAATAAATTTTCTTGGGGCGCATGGGTGGCTCAGTCGGTTGAGCTCAGGTCATGATCTCACGGTCCGTGAGTTCGAGCCCCGCGTCAGGCTCAGTGCTGACAGCTCAGAGCCTGGAGCCTGTTTCAGATTTGGTGTCTCCCTCTCTCTCTGCTCCTTCCCCACTTGTGCTCTGTCTCTCTCTGTCTCTCAAAAATAAGTAAACATTTAAAAAATAATAAAATTAAAAAAAATAAGTAAATAAAAATAAATTTTCTTTCGATTTCCACAGAGTAAGTGCCACCATTAACAGAAAAGCCTCAGGACTAGAAAAACATGGTTTTGTTTCTTTGGTTTGGGTTGGTTTGATTTTTAGTTTGTTTAGAATATCTATAAACCATATATCACCAGCTTAAACAATATTTCTGTTTTTCTAATAAAGGATACAACAACTCAAAGTTAGACATTTGCCTAGAGGAACTCAGAAATTCAGGACAGCTAATAGTCACTGTAGATAGTCATCAGACTTATGCTTTACTTTTCAGATTCTTCATTTCAGAACTATAATACAATCATGATAGTAACAAAGTAACTTAGGATATTATTTAGTTATTATCTACCTTATCTGCCATTTATCTACTCTTTTACACTAAATGTAATTGAGGAGAAAAATTAAATATCATGAACGCTAGGTTAGGTACTTGGAGGTCTAGGTATCTATTTCAATACTTTGTCATTTAGTGCATATGCAGTGATGGCAGTGGACTTGAAAGGAGACTGTTCTTAGTTGCTGAATGGTCACCCAAACCTGCTCAAAGAATTAGAGAATTTATACAAGTTCTCTATATTGGGGGGAGGAGGAAATATATTCCTGGGTGTAACTTAAGCAAGTAAGTCAAAGTATACACCAGAGCATTCCTAGTGAAGTTGATGGTGTGCCAGTGAAATCTGGATAACTTAGCTCACAGCAATACTCTAAAATACCAGTTTAGATCAACATTCTTCCAAATGTAAAATCAGACATTTCGAAGTTCCCAAATTATTTGGTCATTTGTAATTTTTTTCCTGAAAATAACAGCAATGGATGGAAGGATTTATATTCAGAGAGAAGATGAGAGCATGGTTCAGATAGATATAGTAGCAACAGAAGCATGGGGAGTGGGATAAACCAGTATGCCTTAATTGTTAGCATGAATATAACAGTAAAAGCATTCAAAGCAGTGGTCCACAAAAATAAGAATAAAAAGCAGTGGTAAACAATGAAAAAGAAGTGATTAAAAAGGTAGTATCAGGCCATGGTAAAGCCTAATTTTAGATTTAAAACTTGATTTTATAATAGAAAATTATAGAGGAAAGACGAAGACAGATCTAGGAAATTACTGAATAGGAAACAAGTTTTACTGTCAGAATAATTGAAATAAGAGAATCAAGATTTATTAGAATCCAATACAAATGGTAATTTAATATTTAGCTTATACTGAAAGTGTTATGGAGTAAATTTAATTAAATGTTGCATATGAAATGAATTTTTTGGCTAAAATAGCAAAAAAAAATTAAAAAGTAAAAGCAAACATAGTTAAGTGCTGTTTACTGGGAGTTAAATTTGTTGAAGTACTATAGTGTTGAGTGTATAAATAAAATCAGAGGCAAAACTTTAAAAAGAGAGAATGTGGAGATCATTATTAATTTAAAAAATATTAATCATTTTAATAAATATGTCCTGAAAATAAACATCAAATTTGAGAGATCTTGTATTAGTAGGAATGGAGGAAGAAAGGAATATGAAGGCAATCTGGGAGAGCTTATTAAGGGCTTTAATGACATTTATAATATAGCATTTCTTCTCAAATTGAATCAAATGTGGCCAAATATGCCAGGTTTTCTTAAAATGCATAGTGGGAATATGACTATTTTATTTTTATAGATATTATTATACATATGTTTGAGGCATTTCATAAGAAAAATAAAGAACACACAGTTTCAATTCTGCCTTTGTCAAGCTTTGTGACTTCAGACAAGTCATTTATTCTCCCTGTACTTTACTTTCTTATTTCTATGTTCCAAAAAAACCTGGAGATATTTCAGAGCAAAAATGGGGTGTCCTAGACTAAACTGAATACATCCATTATATAGTTAAAATCAAATGAGAGGAGATCAACAATTGTTTCAGTTCTTTATTGGGTATGAAATGGAAAAAGGCAACATGAAGATTTTCCACTGTTAGTGAAAGAAAGGCTCAAGAATTATTTGTGGAAGAGATCCTTAGGACACAATCAAAAAGAAAGAAAGAAAGAAAGCAATGAAATCCTCAAAGCATAACACAATAATTAGTTGTTTTACCTTGAAAGTCATCTTCCCAAAGACTACATTTCCTGTACGTTATGAAAAATATAACTCTAAAATGTAATCATATATATATATATATATATACACATACACACACACACATAACATTTGTACAGTGAGTACCCACTTAAAGCCCTTAATAAAGGCAATTCCTGGTAGTCTAGCAAAGAGGACAAAAATTTCGGGAGCAATTTAAAATAGGGTGTACAATATAAGCTGAAAATGAAGATTTTTGTAATCGAGCTAGATATGGGATATGGGTAGATACTGTCTAACAATCTATATCATTGATTCCTGACTCTGACTGTACATTACAATGTGCTGTGAAGCTCTGAAAAATATATTTCTAGGAAATACTTGTATTTTAATTCTATTTTAATCAGTATAGGTTAGAATCAGGATGCTAGTATATTTTTAAAGCTTCTTAACCGATTCTGATGGGAAGAAGTCAATGAAGTCTCTCAATCTGGGGAGAATATTACCAACCACAGGGAAAAAATAGATCAAAGAAGATGAATAATAAATGATGAAAAGTTGGAAGCTTCAATTCTCTCTAATGATCAATTGCTAATAATCTGAATTGGTAAATTCAACACCAGTCAACAAATATTAAGCACCACCTATGTTTAAGGCAAGTATGTTTAGGCTCATAGAAATGCAACCTAGCCTGATGGCTGTCCTCAAAGACTTTTACAAGTTTATGGAACAAACACATAAGTATTTATAATAAAAAAGACTTAATATTCTGTTGACTCCTTAAACCACTATTATTCAAAAGAGGATGCTACATGTTATGACTGCTGTCCTTGAAAAATTTAGGGTCGACCCTAATTTGGTGTGCTGGGTTCCCAGCCTCCAGTGATTTGAAATGCAGTGGCATTCTTTCTCAAGATTGTTTTGGCTATTCACAGTCTTTTGTGGTTCCACCCAAATTTTAGGATTATTTGTTCTAATTCTGTGAAAAATGTTATTGGTATTTTGATTGGGATTGCATTAAATCTGTAGATTGCTCTGGGTAGTATGAATATCCTAACAATATTAACTCTTTCAATCCTTGAGCTGGTGTATCATTCCATTTGTTTGTCATATCTTCTATTTCTTTCATCAATGTCCTACAGTTTTCAGAGTATTCAATAATATTGTAATAATGTTGTGTAATGCCAGATGGTGACTATACTCACCATGGTGAGCACTGAGTAATGTACTGAATTGTTACATTACTATGTTATACACCTAAAACTAATATACATAGTGAAAATCTAGTAGGGGATGCCTGGGTGACTCAGTTGGTTAAGGTCCGACTTTTGCTCAGGTCATGATCTCACAGTTCTTGAATACAAGCCTTTCCTCAGGCTCTGTGTAGACAGCTCAGAGCCTGGAGTCTGATTCAGATTCTGTGTCCCCCTCTCTCTGCCCCTCCTCTGCTCACTCTGTCTGTGCCTGTGTCTCTCTCAAAAATAAATAAACATTAAAAAAAAAAAAAACTAGCAGAAAGAAGAAACACAAAAGCCAGGCCACATAACTTTCTTCAAAGAAACAAAAGTGGGTAAGAAAGGCTCCAGGTACCAAAGTCTGCCCAGATTAAAGACCCTTGCACCAGCACATGGGACAGTGGATCATAAGATATTCCAATGTCCTTATATACAACCTGCTACTTTGCTCTGCTTTTGCAGCAAATGGCAAAACAAAACGTGCAGCTAGCTATGTATATACTGTGAGAGCAGAACTATGTCTATAGGTGTCTATCATGTTTTACATCTGAATGTGTTTTCCTCCTCCTTAAGTCAGGAAGATACCTTGGGGTTTTCCCAATAAAGAGTAACAGCTAAACTCATTTGCAACTGGTCTGGAAAGTTGTTTCCAAATCTAATTTAAAATACTGCTTTTTTTTTCTTTTTTTTTTTTTTAATTTTTTTTTTCAATGTTTATTTATTTTTGGGACAGAGAGAGACAGAGCATGAACGGGGGAGGGGCAGAGAGAGAGGGAGACACAGAATCGGAAACAGGCTCCAGGCTCCGAGCCATCAGCCCGGAGCCTGACGCGGGGCTCGAACTCACGGACCGCGAGATCGTGACCTGGCTGAAGTCGGACGCTTAACCGACTGCGCCACCCAGGCGCCCCTTTTTTTTCTTTTTTTAATGTTTATTTATTTTTGAGAGAGAAAGAAAGAGCACAAGTGGGGAAAGGGCAGAGAGAGAGGGAGACAGAGGATCCAAAGCACGCTCTGCACTGACAGCAGAAAGCCCGATGTGGGGCTTGAACCCATGAACTGTGAGATCATGACCTGAGGTGAAGTCAGACTCTCAACAGACTGAGCCCCCTAAAAGCCCCCCAAATATAATTTAAATAGGGAATTTAAAGAAGTCATAACTGACTGAATATACCCCTTCCACAGAACTATAAATTACCTAAACTACATAATTATAAATTACTATAACTTTGTGTCTCAAAATAAATTAAATGAAAACCCAAAACCAAAAAAGAAGACAGAGAGAGAGAAGAAAAGGAAACGAAAACATAAACTCTGGGCAAGCAGTCAGAGACTTTGGTCTATACTATTTCCTGGTTTCATTAGTTGTCTTTTACATGACCTTAGGCAAAGTATTTAATAGATCTGATCCTCCTTATTTAAAAATATGATACAAAGGATTATTAGAATGTTGCTTTCTCCTATAAAAAAGATGTCTAAATGTGTTGTTGTTTAACAAGGAAATGTGGCATACAAATAAATTTATAAAACCTCCAAACCTTGAAGGAAACAAGAGATATTTTAAAAGGATTCATGGCACATTAAGTGTTAAAAACAAATGTCCTAAAATTTATTTCAATCAATAGATTTTATTTCCTAATCTATAAGTCCAATAATAAGCAATAAGTAATATTTTTCCTATGCTACATATGCATTTCTGTGTATATGCATTTTATTTCTGTATTTAGAATTAATTTGAGGCAAAGCTTTTATTAAAAATTCTTTCTCAGTTAAGTATCTTGGAAAATAGAGCCTGACACAAAACTGGTTGGATGTGGTTTATGTGGGACATGATCCCAAGAAGAGCAAATGAGGTAGTTGGAAAAGTGAGACAGTGAAAGGAGAAAAGACAACCAGGGGTGCCTCTTGAAAAGGTCACTGCTATGACCACCTGGAAGTTTAATCCCTCTAGAAACCCTCAGAGGAATGGTGTAGAACACCTTTCAGACTTGTTTCTTTGAGGATAAACTCCTTGAATAATTTATCCACCGACTCCCAATTTTATTGACAGAGGGCTGCTGGAGATTTAAATCCCAGCATGTTAGTGCTACCCTCTCAGTGGTCTGACTGAACCTCTTGGCTCAAGAGAAAGTCCCCAAGAAGAACAGAGAGAGATGCACGCTCCTAAAGAGAGAAGACTTCAGTATACACAGAAAATGTCCACTGCAGCAACAGGTGAACTTCCAGATGGGCAGAAAGGAATTGCACAGGGCTAAGAAACTGCAACACATGCTGTGCAATTAAATGTAGTGCTATATTTACCCTCTGACACTAAAAATTAATGAAAACATTATAAATTATGACAATGTAAAATATAACTAATGAAAACCAAAAGGTATAAAGAGGAAGGAAAAATGACTTATAATAATAAAAACAACCTTAAGATAACTAAAATATATAATAAAATCGAGAGTTGGGTAGTTGGGAAAAAGTAGGAGATAATATACGTGCACTCTATTCTGTGCTTTTTAGTCTAGACTATCTAACGCTGATGCATCTATAAATAGAAATATAAATGCATTATGTCACCTAAAAATGTGTACCTACCAGAAGAATTAAATTTGAACATTTTAATCATTATTTCTTCTGGGAAGTTAGAGTGGGCCTGGGAGTTATTTGCACAGAAAAGAATTCCTATCATTTTATATAATTCTTCTTAAAAATCATGCATATGCCATAGTTTCTATTTTTCCCAGAAAAGTAAACAAAGCAACATAAAGAAGCGAAGAGTGTAAGGTTGTATTACAGTCTGGTGATAACATGGATTGGACTTGAATACAGTCTCATGATTTACCATCCCAAACCCTGTACATGCCATATAAGTCATACTCCAAGTTTCAAATAATTTCTATATAAAAATAATCAAAAATTATTCTTAACTTGGGCTTGCTTTTACAAAATATGCTTTCTATCGGCAGACTGGTGGGAGAGTTGAGGCTCGATGCCAATTAATAGTGTGAGGTGGTGCAGGTGGTTGATTGAATTCAAAGGGAAAGGAAGGGTCAGGGCAAACCTGATGGTTGTCTCCTGGACTGTATCTGGATCCTGGCCTTACTGGCGGTGAGTGGCTTGCAGGTTGGGGGAGCCAGCTGGCCTTTCCTTCTTTAGCCTAGAAGACTCAACCCACCCAAACACCAGATTGTTGGACATAAGGAAGGGAAGGTGAGATTACCACGGCTGCTAACAGGCTGATTTCCCTTGACCGGATCTTTGGAAATGCAAACGCTCATTTTTGAACAAGCATGTGGTGGAGGATTTCGGTTGTGTGAGTGTGTGTGAGTGGAGCAGCCTTTCTTGGAAACTGGAGGAAGGAGATGAGGAGGCTTAAGGAGCTACTGCTGATGGGCTGTAGTTGGTGAAACAAGGTGTGTCCAAGAGCCAGCCCCAACTTTCAGCCCAGGCCCTCAGGTGCTGGGGCTGGGGTGGGGCATGGGGCCCCTGCTGGCCTTCCCAGCAGCTGCTGAGACAGGGAACAGAAACAAGAAGAACACTAGGTGCCTGCACATAACAGAGGGAATTCAACAGGGAGGCAGGACTCTTTCTGCAGGCCTGGCCTGTGATTACACAACGTCAGCATGAGCCATTTTGCCAGGAAACATTCCAGCCCTGGAAGCACTTTCCATGCTGTTCTTTCTGACGCGTCTGGCAGATTTCAGATGGGGAAGCCTCAAAATTGAGCAGGTCAGAGATGTCCTTACCAAACTGGAAAGGAAGGTGAAATGTTCCCTTTTTTAGCCAAAAAACCCTTCTCAAAGACACCTCCAGATAGGGACAAACTGGCATTCCTCTCTTTCCTGTCTGGGCAATAACATCACTAGTGATGCAATTCCATTTGTCTTTCTCTTTCCTCTCTCCTGACTTGTATTCTTTTTTTTTTTTTTTTCATTTATTTCAAACTGTATTCATCTTTTAAGAGGAGTGGAGATTAGTAACCCTAAATGCTGCTGCTATTGGGAACCTGGAGGCACCTCACAAATATGTGGGCTTAATTGATGTCATGTCACCACGGGTACAGACCAGAGCAGACTCTCTGCCAGGAAGTTTAGCTGCGTCAGGGGTCCCATGCACACTGGAGCTGCTCTTGGGGTGTCAGTACTTTTCCACTTTAATGCCTTAGGACTCTCACTTCTACTCTGCACGGACTAGACTCCCTCAAATCTCAGTTGGGCTACTAGAGAACTGAAGATGGTGCAAAGACATTTAAATGCAATAAAAACCTTCTGAAGGCTTTTGGCACCGATGCTCGCTAGAGTGGCCCAAGCTACTGGAAGGCCCTCACATCTTTCTTGTAGCTCCCAGAAGTTCTAGAGGGCCAGCTCCCGGCTGGTGGCTCCTTTCAGACTCAGTGAGAAGTACAGAGAAGTGACTCTCCTGCAGAGTGCACTTCCTCAGAGATCCTCGTACATTCTCCTAGCTTGACTCCCCGCAAGTCATTGAGGGCCCCTAATCTAGACCTCTGCATTAGAACATTCTGTTGACTCTCTCCCATTTGTTAAAACTTGAAGTGTCCCTCAAGGAAGCAATAGCCAGCATTTGCTGAATGCTTTCAGTCCGCCAGGCCCCATGCCAAGCCCTGTGCCAGCTCACCTCTTGGAGCCCTTGTCGCCACCCCCACTCACAGATGAGGAAGCTGACACTCTGAGAAAGTGGCACGTGTCAAAAAAAGAAAATACAATGGTGGTCCAAAATCTCCACGTTTCTAGTGAAATTTTTGTTAATCAGGGCTTCACGGAGATACCATTTCGTTTCACTTTTTTAAATAACAACGAGTGGCATCATGTTTTCTGAGGAAACATTTAATGGTACTTCTGTTTACTGTGTGCCAATCACTGGTGCTAAAAATTGCTCATCGGTCATCTCGTGTCATTTAGTCTTACAACAATGCTCTGAAAGGGGCACCATTAGCCCCATCTGTAAAGGGGCTACATGACAACTCTGCTCTCTATAAATCGATCCACTTGTCAGCTCTGGGTAGAACCAGATGCAGGATTCACACCAAATGTGTAAATACTGTGTGGGTCTGGTGTCCAGGAACTTTTTTTCTTTGTGTAAACAAAAAACAGGGGTGGGGGGGAGAAAAACAAGATGACTCTTGAAAAGAGGAACCAAATAAGGTTTCTTTTGAGATAGCTTTCTCAAAGAAGCAGAAGGAACAGTTGTGTAAACAGAAAAATCAGCCAACTTTTAGGATATAAGGAAGGAGAGTCTCTTAACGCAGTATGA
This sequence comes from Lynx rufus, assembly GCF_022079265.1. Lineage (NCBI taxonomy): Eukaryota > Metazoa > Chordata > Mammalia > Carnivora > Felidae > Lynx > Lynx rufus. Next base: position 107,529,195 of record NW_025814867.1, on the reverse strand, counting down.
GATTCGTAGTAACACTGAAGCATTTTTAATTTGGTTGAAAGGTGACAAGAATTTAGAAATGCTTTAGGATGAGATTTTTAATTTTTTAGGAACCTGTTATCCCTTATAAAACATCTCCTCAGTTGTTTGGGGTGGGTTTTTCATTTCTTTTTTATTTAAAATACATCTTTATTGACTGCCTCTAGGTTTGTTTGCCTAAATTCTTAGGTAGTTTACACAAGTTCTAGAACCTTCTAGAACTTTAACTCCAATGGAAGCAAACCCAACTAATCAGCATTTAAGATCCTGGTTGGTTTCAATAGGTATTCTGGAATTCTGACAGAACACCTAAAGATCTTTTTTAAAGAAGGTTTTAGATACACTACCTTACACAAACTGTGACCTAATGGCAAAAATTACCTCAAATGTGGTCATTCATTCTGGTTTTAGCCTTTTCTGAAATCATGTAGCCAGCTTGATCTTGGGATTTAAAAGACTATGAACTCTGTGTGGGTTGCAAATAATGATTAATGCACACCCTGGTCATTGTTGCTTAAGTTAATTCTGAAAATAGCTTATCTTTACAACAAAAATTAAATCAAGGAAGAGATTATTCTTTGTGTGGTGTAATGAAATGTGATATTCAAATGCACATGTTAAGTATATAGGTTTTTAGCTACTGTAAAATGCTGTTAGTCTTCTAAGATCTCAAGAGAGCCACATTTTAAATGCATAGACAGTAATTGACTGTGGATATTTAAGCATATTTCTGGCTACGTTTTATAGTTTTAAAGTGTTTTATAGTTTACATTTAAACTGGTACTTTTTAAAGAAAATTTCTGTTTATAACTCACATCTTCAAATCCTGGCGACTGCCCCTCCAAGGCAGGTGTTTTTCTTTTTTTTTTTTTTTAATTTTTTTTTTTAACGTTTATTTACTTTTGAGACAGAGAGAGACAAAGCATGAACGGGGGTGGGCCAGAGAGAGGGAGACACAGAATCTGAAACAGGCTCCAGGCTCTGAGCTGTCAGCACAGAGCCCAACGCGGGGCTTGAACTCACGGACCGCGAGATCATGACCTGAGCCGAAGTCGGCGGCTTAACTGACTGAGCCACCCAGGTGCCCCAAGGCAGGTGTTTTCTAACCATACTATTGTGTAGCCCAACACACACATTTCACTCCATATTACTGGTCGTGAACGCGAGAGATTGAGAATGGGTTTCTGGATTGAGTGGGAAGGGGTGAGTCCATAGCCTGGGCCAGATGTGAACACCTCGTGCCATGTGGTATCAACACTTGTCTCCAAAGAGGCCTTCTCTTTGACACCGTGGAAGAGGCAGACAGAACAGATACCTGGTTCATTGATTTTGTCTTGATTTGAATGTTTAATTTCTATCAATCCACTGACTTCCAGTCACCAGGCAGTAGAAGACATTGGGATCCAGGTGGCCCTGGAGGTACAGCTGCTATTTCTGGGCCCCCCAATAATACTTTGGTTGGCAGTGGGGGAGTCATACACCCCTACGCCCATACTCATTGGCCAGGTTTTCCATATATCTGTTGTCATTAATTCCTTTTCTCCTTTAAAACAAAATAAACGCAAAAGGATATGTTTAAAAAAATGTATGCTTGCTATCAAATGATCATCTTAATTTAATTCCGAAGCTTTTGGTTTTCCTCTTCTCTGTGTTTCTATCAATCATTTTAGGCTAAAAGTATTACTACTTTTTCAAATGTTTAAATAATAACGGTTTTGGTTTCAAACACCAGAAGCATCTACGACAGTGTAATTGGGGCAGCAAAAGCAATTCTCTGTGAAAGTAAGAGCTATTTACTTTGGTGACACTGGCTCAGCTAATAAAATGGGAAGTGGTTTTCCTGATAATGACTTTTGATCAAACTTTATGTACAGTTTCCCAAAAGGGCACATTTTTGATAGTAGAATTTATTCTGAAAGAAAAAAAATAAAGAGGCAAGGAAGAGGACAGCACTCTTTCTGAAATTGCTACTAACCACCTCCTCAGAAATTGCACACAGTAGGATTTAAACACAGAACATTTCCTGCTTCTCTCACTCCTGTAACATTATTGTCTTTCTCTTGTGCACTGTGTTTCTTAAAGAGCTAGTGGGTAGCTATTTGTCCTAGAAATGAAATGCCAAGTATGGTGGTAGTTAAAGGCACACAGGAGTATTTTGATATGAGAAGTGAGAGTGGAAATAGAGACTTGTGAATAGGGGGAAGGGAGCAATCTCTAGTATACTGATATGGAATGTTATATTTAAATGATGAAAATATTACTTGATAATGTTCCTCTTTTTTCTCCTTAATTAAAACATTGCAAACAATATGGAATGGAAAATATCCTTTCTCCCTCTCACATGCCCCTCCACAATGTCCTTAAGTCAGGGGGTCACACAAATTTTAATTTAAAAATTATTATAACATCATTGTAAGATGCAGTTTTCAAAACATTCAAAGTGTTTCAGAAGAGTAAAAAAAATAAAAATGAAAAGTAACCAATTCTACTACCAACTATGTCATCTCTGACTCTCAGACCTAATCCACAAACTAAACATGTTTAACCTTTTTTGGTTTGGTTTACTAACTTTATATATTAATTTTGAACTCTCCTATTTAAAATTTGAGAATTTACTCAATCTTATATACCCATTTATTTCTTATTTTCCTCCCAATATATTATTTTATTATTATTAATATTGCTAATGTTTTTTATTTGTTTTTGAGAGAAGAGAGAGAGAGAGAGAGAGAGAGAGAGAGACAGAACATGAGTGGGGGAGGGGCAGAGAATGAGAGGGAGACACAGAATCTGAAGCAGGCTCCAGGCTCTAAGCTGTCAGGACACAGACCTTCATGAAGCTTGAACTCGTGAACCATGATATTGTGACCTGAGACAAAGCTGGATGCTTAACCAACTAAGGCGACCCAGGCACCCCGCTCTCTCAATATTTTAAAATTATGCCTAGGGGCACTTGGGACACTCAGTCACGTGGGTGTCCAACTCTTGATTTCAGCTCAGGTCATGATCCCAGGATCTTGGAATCAAGCCTTACATTGGGTTCTGCTCTGAGCGTGCAGCCTGCTTAAGATTCCCTCACTCTCTCCCTCTGCTCCTCCCCCACTCACACTCTATATATAAAATAAAAAATAATAAAAACAAAGTAAAATAAAATTATACCTACTTTTCAAATATTTTCTTTATAACTCTAAAATATATATTAAATCTCCATTTTATCTTTAATTATAAACACATTACCCTAAATCTTGATTGTCCATAATGGAACAAATGTATCAATCATGCCACTCTTTCATCCAGTTTTCTCTGCTTCTGAATTCCATCTGCTGTCTATTATATTAGAACATTATCATAGCTGAGATATTCACATGCACATACATAATCTGTATAAGCAAACTATGTTTTAACTATAATTTAATTGTAAAAACAGAAACTATGTCATTATTTTTTTTTTAAGATCAGAACAAGTGATGTGTATGGGAATAAAGGAGAAATCTTAACCTACTGTGTTAAGGAAAATGTTCTAAGTGTCAAATAAATACATTTCCCATGAACAATTCAACAGTTTCTCTAAATTAGAACTTATTTTACTTTCTTTGTATTTGGTCCTTTACTTATTTCTAATTACTTTTTCTTCTCTTTGAGAGATAATGGATATGCTTTCACCCTATCATTGTATGAATCACGTCTTAGATCATTTCCTTAACTTCATTTTTTCGTCTTTAATTTTTTTTTTCATTAAGCAATTATACTTACTGCTAAAAACTCTGCTATTATATGGTGTTTCATGTTTATAGCAGTCTTTTCTTGTATTTTAAATGACTTAGCTGTTTTTTTTCTTCAAATTCCAGTGATAAAACTTACAATTTTAAAAGATTATCTTCTCTTCCTTGATTTCCATTTTATTATCTGAGATCTATTACATGTTTTCATCTTGCACTGTCTTTTTGTTGATTTTCCTCAAATGTTCAGTGTACTTGTCAATCCAATTGCATGCGTAATGGGAGTCTAAACTAGGTCCATAAATATAGGCCTGGGATTCCTCTCTTATTGTGTAGGCTTCTTCCCAAAGAGGCCCTTCATTTAGGAATGAAGTTCTAGAAGCATGCATGATGAGATCATATCAATTGACAAAACCAGCTGCAGAAAGGGAGCAGGGAAATAAACTGAATGCCAAAATATAGTCCTTGAATTAACTATTCCTAATTGTTCTCCATAATCCTATGATCTACAAAATAAGGTTCATAATCCTGGGCTTAGAGGTAAATGATTAATTAGGGTTTAGAAAAAGTATCAAATTATATAATTTTAATATCATTTTTTAAAAACACCTTTATTTTACACATACATAGATATTTTTTCAGAAATCACACATTTAAAAAATTGAACAATTTTTTTTAGTAAACTTTTTGAAAGCCACTACTATACTGATTTATGTTCACACTAACTCATTACTCTGAGCTTTGAGCTTTTTTCCAATGAAAAATCCTAATTTTTCACTATTCTAACAAGTTTTATTAACATTAGGGCTTTTCTGTTCTCCTTCTTAGTTTCTCCACATAATTATGGATTCATTCTTTTTTAGCAAATGCACTGTTTATTCAGTAAGAATTGAAGAGTTCTAAATATGTTTACTTAGTCCAGCTCTAGTCCCAGGAGCCTCCACAAACTGTTCAAGGAAAAATTACATTTAAATTTTTTTAAGCATTGAGAGTTTCAGTCTTTTAAAAAAATATGCAACACAAGGCAGAGAGACCCAGTATTTAAGAAAGAAGGAGCAGGGAAAGACTGGTTCTAAAAAGACTCTGAATATTGAGAGTGCTTCTTTCTCTTTCAAAGAGAAAACTGAATGTAGTCCAAACATCCTTTTAAAAATCTCTACCATGGGGGCACCTGGGTGGCTTAGTCAGTTGAATGTCTGACTCTTGATTTTGGCTCACAAATTGATCCCAGGGTCGTGGGATTGAGCCCCGCATTGGCTTCTGTGATGAGCATGAGCCTGCTTAAAATTCTCTCTCCCTCTCTCTCTCTCTCTCCCACTGCCCCTCTCCCCTGCTCACATGCTCTCTCTCTAATTAATTAATCAATTAATTAATCTCTCTCCAATGAATAGAAAATATGCAGCCCATTGTTTTAGGTAGTCCAACACAGTAATATGTAGGTAAACCTGTATAATGAATCCAGTAATTTAGATGATATAATTTCATGGAAGGATACGTTGAAATTAAATACTAAAAGTGTTTTATCCCTTGTAATGTTTTAACAAAGTACTGAAGATTCCAACAGGCTGTCTTTTCGTAGTTTGCACTTATATTTGTCAAGTATGGACAAATCTATGGTTCTAAGTTTTCATAGCTTGTTAGTTAATTCTTCAGTCATTTTTCTCAAGACCGTTGAAGAAGGCATCATCATATACTTGTTTGATCATCTGAACATGAAATTCTCTTCATCAGTGTCTGTAAATACATAGGTATAGATTTTGCTCTTACATGTTTATTATTCAAACATAATTGAATATATATATATGTATGTAAATACATATAATATTTATTTTGAGAGAGAAAGAAGTGTGAGTAGGGGAGGGGCAGAGACAGAAGGAGAGAGAGAGAATCCCAAGCACGCTCCAGGCTACCAGTGTAGATTCTGACACCAGGCTCGATCTCACAACTGTGGGATCATGACCTGAACAGAAATCATGACCTTAACAAAACACTTAACCAACTAAGCCACCAACATGACCCTGAATTTATATTTTGAAGCTCCATCTTGCCCCATTGTACTGAAGAACAGCATTGCCATTATCAGTGTTATCTCTTCTTTCTCTTTTCATATCACGTAATAAGATTCAAGCAACCTAGTGTCAGCTTGATGTGATATTAGTGTATACCATACCACAAGGGGTCTTCAATATTGTTTGAAAGCAAATGCAGGGACTTGATGAACTTCAGGAAAGGGAGAAGTATGACTTTTTTTTTAAAGAGAGAGAGAGAGAGAGAGAGAGAGAGAGAGCAAACATGAGTGGAGGAAAGGGGCAGAGGGAGAAAGAGAGAATTTTAAGCAGGCTCCATGCTCATCGCAGAGCCCAATGTAGGGATTGATTCCTTGATCACACAACCCTGAAATCATGACCTGAACTGAAATCAAGAGTCAGATACTCAACCAACTGAGCCACTCAAGTGCATCCCCCCCCTTTTTAGAGAGAATTGAAGTCTTTTGCAATAAGGGCTTCCAGGACTACAAGACTATAACAGAAATAACAATTTTTCAACCAAGCATAGCTGCAATATTTCCAAATTAAAGATACATATAGAAACTATTTGTTTGAATAGAGATTAGGAAACCTGTCATGAAGCTACTTTTCCTTCCTAAATTCCTTATTTTAATTTATATTACACGGGTGATGAGGTAACTTTGAGATAGTGCGTCTGATGTATATCCCTTCAGACTGACAGTCTTTCCACAATTACATTCTACTCAATAAACAACATAAGAGAGCTACCCTTGTAAGCTGGCTGCAATGATATTCTAATTAGAAGCACAGAAAAATCTGGAAATAGTAATGGTGTAAAAATGAATTTGAAAGCAACAATAGCATTGATTTCCTGTTATTCACCTATTTCCAATTCCAATTTCTCACCTATTGAATAGCATCAATGCAATCTGAAGAAGCAAACTCAGTTTATAGAGTAAGGTGTATTTGGCTAAAGGTAGTCTCATGCTACTAGCCAGGTATCAGATGTCCACATGATACTGATAACCAGTAAGATATGAAAAAAACTATTGTTATAGCTTCTGAGAAAGTTACCATTTTGCTTATCAAAGGGACATCATGAAGTCCAACTCTGTCTTTCCACTGATATGATAAGGAAACATGCAGTATGGATTCTGTTCCTGCACATGGAAACCAATCTTCTCCAAAGGCTGAGAAAAGATAAATAAAGTGCATGGCTTCTTGATGATATAATGGAACCACTGCTGAAGCAACCAATCCTAGAGGCTTGGTTCTACCTTCACCTCTCTTAGTCAATACCTTTTTTTAATTTTCCTACCACTTTGGTTACAGTTTCTTGATTGCAATCAGAAGTATCCTAACTGATACTGTAATTTTAACTGAATTTTTTCTTCTCTAAATCCCTATTGGGGCCTGGTCCTTCTTCCCTCAGTTATGCTTTTGTTCAGAGAGGAAGCATGTGCCAAGTCCTTCCCAACACTCTGAGAATTGGGATAATCAGTAAATCCAAATATTAATTATTTCCCTGGCGGATCATATAAGGAAAACCTATTTAACAAGCATGTAACAAGTATCACTGGAAAAGAAAAATTTGCATGTATATATTTTGTGTATAATCTGTAAATATTCACCTAGTATCTAGGGACTTTATGTAGTTTCAATAGAATTAATGCCCTCTTCAAAGTTGTTTCAAAAAACTAAAAATTTTAAAAGGAAAACTACCAATGCCAAGACCTGACAGTTCCAAATTAGTCCTCCAAGCACAAATCAGTATCTCCCAATATTTGCTGTATATCTATTGCAGTGTTGAACAATTTTCTTGGTGAACGGTGGTGGTAATGTATTTTGAAGTCATGTATTTAGCCCAGATTATATAACATACTTTTTATAACTAAAATGTAATAATGTGAAAAAATACATTATCCCCTATGTGCTGGGTAAATGATTGATAAGAAAATCATACAATCAGTCTCACCAGTAATTTTTCCATCAATCCTTTTCAGAAAGTAACAATGGAAAACACACACTGTGAGTCTGTATAGTGTAGTCTGTATATGTGAGTCTAAGTGTAGTTTTAAATATCACAGGATTTATAATGTGGGGAAACTGTTCCTTGGTGTTAGTGTTCAACATGAGCTTAGTTTTCCATATTCAACTCTCTGCTCTCTTTAGTTAATATCTGTGGGCTTCTACAGCAGTGAAACAAATGAACACAGATACATTTTCTCTCAAGATACACCCCTTCAAACTCCAATCCTTTCCATGATTCCAATCTACCCAAAAAACAATGTAGGAGGATTTCTCTGTAAGTTGGAAGGATGATATTCTTATTAAAACAGAAAATTTCTGTAAATAGTCATGGGAAACTTGTTTCCTATTTTCGTAATTTTCTTCATGTTTCTGACTACTCATAATTCTATGAACAATTTCAAATTATTTATAGGAAGTCATGTATGTTTATAACCAGCATATACTAGAATTAGCTGACAACAGGCTATTATACTAAATATATTTTATTTTCTACAATCACCTAGATGACATAATTTTAATTACCTTTCACATAAATGCACAAATATCTCAATCTGAAAATGAATATCAGTAACATAAACATCTTAACACTGTAAATTAAGATTCATGCTTCTAATTTAGTAAATGTTTTCTTGCCTTTATTGAAAAGTTCTGCTTTTGGTTCACTCTTTTCTTCTTGTAGAGAAGAAAAATATTACTTAAATATTGGGAATATTTTAGTTCACTTAGCAAAATATTATTTATCTTTATTAAAGGTACATATTCTTTTTTAAAATCAAATCAACTCATGTCCAGTATAGTGGAAAAGTATTTTGAAATGTGTTTTACTTTCAATAATTATGAGAGTCAATGAGTTTTCTTTGAAAAGGACGAAGAACTTAGAGGAGTTACGTGAAATCCTAAATGCATACTCTTAATCTCTACTATCAACTGTGAAAGAAGTGCTGATGGTGCCTGAGAATGTGAACATAAGCCAAAGAAACTATTGATCACAACTGTATTCTCAAAGATGAGCTTTGAAATTGGCCATCGAGTTAATTGACCACCACGTGTGTGTGTGTGTGTGTGTGTGTGTGTGTGTGTGTGTGTGTGTATGTGTGTTGTTTAACTGCTTTATAAGAGATTGCAGAAGAACAGCATATCAGTTATTTTATATAATCATTGCCACCAAGTCATTACTCAATGCTCAGTAATAGAAGTCCCAACTGGTCACATGGTGAGGAAGGTGCTGAGCTGGTATGAAGTACAACACATACAAAGAGGTATTTTTATCTTCCAGTGTTTTAATGAATAGTATGGTAGTGATCCTATGCCCAGTTAACCAGCCTCTGTTGGTGGTCTTTCTGAAATCTCCTATATATTCCATTGTGAAAAGTAGTCTTTTAAAGAAGATGTAAACATAGTTATTATAAGAAGAATCCTTTAAATATATGGTTCCTAAATATAAGTTTGTTACAAGTATCTATGTTGTGTGTATTGTATGCTAGTAGACGTTGAAAAGCAGATAGACATATTCTTCATAGTACTCAAAGAAGGATTACTCTCAAAGGTCAACATATACTTTAAAAATTTTAAGTAGAACTTCCAGTTTCCAGTCTGGCATGTAAAAAGCCTAGATGCTGTGATTCTATCCTAACAATAAGTAAAAAAACTGAAGAAACTGAAAAATCAAAAAGACCTCTTAATTTGTCAGAGAAGTGAGGACACAGGGCAAACCACTGTCCCCCAAACTGGAGAAACAGCCAGGCAGATTCAGAGAAATATAACTTACTGAAGCAGAAACCTCCATGGGAACCAGTACTGGGATAGAAAAACCTGAAGTGCAACTGACGAATTCCTGGAGGCTCAGAGGGGACAAATTTGAGATTTAAACCCCCTCTAGGGGGGGGATGTGTGTGGCAGATTATTGGGGGTCCCCATGCTTTTTTGAATTTTACTGTGAGAAGCTCAATCAGGTTCTCACATTGACGATCAGAGAAAAATTCCATTCTCTTAAGCTTACAGGAAGTGAGAAAAAGAAAACCTGAAATACACCAGAGCATTGTTATTTATAAGGCCTGCCCTCAAGGGAAACTATTTTGTCAGAGCCTAAACTTTTGAAGTTTTATTAGAGCCTTATAGACATGAGAGAAGAAAAATACTCAACTCCAGCTCTAACTTTCTATGTAAAGGAAGAGGCATACTCCATCACCACCCCGGCCCTCGCAGATGTCCTGTCCTGCCCAAAGTGGGGAGGAATTGACATACACTTGTGAAGTTAACAGTCTCGGGGCCTAGGATTGACAAAAGACTGAAATCTAATTAAAAAAAAAAAAAACTACACAACACTTCCCCTCCCCCAACACTAAACCAACACATTAGTAATGTGACGTATTTATGGTTCTTCTTTTTACCCAGTAGGTTATGTATAGCTATTGAGTAAAAACTACAAAACATATTAAATGGCAAAACAAAACTAAATATTAAAAAAGCCTACAGTTTGAAATAATTGAGTAAGCATTAGAATCAGACTCAGATATGACAAGAATGATGGAATTATCAGATAAGGACATTTTTAAAACTATGAATAATTTGCTAAAGATTCTAATGAAAAAAAGCACAATACACAGGAATAGATGTGTAAGGGAAACAGAGAGATGGATATTCTAGGGAAAAAAATTCTAGAGATCCAAAACACTGTAACATAAATGAAGGTCTTCGATGGGTTCATTACTAAACTGAAAATAACTAAAGGGGACTCGTTGAATTTCAGGATATGCCAACAGATAGTATCAAAACTAAAAATCAAGGAGAAAAAGACAAAAAAAATAAAGAATAGAATATCCAAGAACTGTGGGACAACTACAAAAGTTGTAATATATCCACAATGGGAATACAAGAAGGGGAAGAAACAGAAAAGAATATAAGAAATATTTTAAGCATAAATGAGAATTGCTGCAAATTAGTGTCACATACCAAACCACAGATCCAGGAGATTCAGAGGATACCAAGCAGGATAAATGCCAAAAAACTATGCCAAGGCATACCATAATCAAACTGCCAAAACTCAAAGATAAAGAAAACTTTCTGAAACAAGTCAAAGGAAAACAACACTTCATCTATAGAGGAGTAAAGATAAGAAATATATCCTACTTCTCAGAAACCATGGAAGCAAGCAGAGAATGGAGTGAAACATGTAAAGTGTTGAGAGAAAACAAAACAAAACAAAACACCAACCTAGAATTCTATAATCTGTGAAATTACCTTTCAAAATTAAAGGAGAAATAAAGATGTTCTCAAACAAAATTGAGAAAATTTGTTGCCAGTAGACCTGCCTTGCAAGAAATGTTAAAAGAAGTTCTTCAAAGAGAAGTAAAATTGTATCGGTTCAGACAGCCAAACTGATATAAAGAATGAAAGCACATTGGAGAAGGAATTTAAAAAGGTAAATTTAAAACTTTTATTTTTCAATTGATCCAACAGAGAAGTTTGTTCAAAATAATGGCAACAATGTCTTCTATTTTATACACACACACATGCACACACACACATATATACACACGCTTACATATGCTTATACATGTGAAATGAATAACAGCAATTATACAAGAAACAGAATTCTCAAATTATTAGGAATATTTTGTTATTATAATGTATGTGTACTACCTATGAAGCAATATAGTGTTATTTGAAAGCAGATTTTTATTAGTTGTAAATGTATATTGTAAACTCTAGGAAAAGCACTAAGAAAAGTGAAAAGTTTAATTGTATAATTGGTATGCTAATAAAGGAAAGAAAATGGGTTCTTATAAAATGTTTAATTAAAACCAAAATAAGGCAGAAAAACAGTGTAAGACAAAACAGTATCTAAGAACAAAAGTAAAATGAATTAAAAAAGTTACCAATATATGGTTAAGTATCGATCCAACTATATCAGTATCACTTTAAACACCAATAGTCTAAATATAGTAATTAAAAAAGAGATTGGCAGAGTGGATAAAAGAACAAGACCCAATAGCCATCGTCTACAAGAAACTCATTTTATTTTATTGTATTATTTTAAGATTTTAGTTTTTAAAGTAATTTTTACACAAACACGGGGCTCAAACTTAACCACCCTGAGATCAAGAGCTGCATACTCTACCAGCTGAGCCAGCCAGGTGCCCCAAGAAACTCACGTTAAAGAAAACACATCTGAAAAGTAATGGATAGAAAAGGATAACCCAGGGGCACCTGGTTGGCTCAGTAAGCTAAGCATATGACTTTGGCTCAGGTCATGATATTGGGGTTGTGGGTTTGAGCCCTACATCAGGCTCTGTGCTCACAGCTCAGAGCCTGCAGTCTGCTTTGAATTCTGTTTCTCCATCTCTCTCTGCCCCTCCCCCACTCGTTTGCATACACGCACAAGTGCACTCTCTCTCTCCCTCAAAAGTAAATAAACATTTAAAATATTTTTAAAAAGAAAAAGATGATCCATCCTAACACTAATCAAAAGAAGGCAAGAGTTGCTATATTAATTTCAGATAGAGTTGATTTCAGGATTTAAGTTATCAAGGATAAGGAGACAGGGCATTACATAATGATATATGGAGCAATACTCCAAGAAGACCTAACAATCCTTAATGTATATGTGCCTAAACACAGAATGTCAAAATACGTGATGCACAAACTGAGAGAACTGCAAGGAGAAACAGGTGAATCCACTATCATAGCTGAAGACTTCAACATCTGCTCTCAGAAATGAACAGATCTAGGCACACCTGGGAGGTTCAGTCAGTTGAGCACCCGACTTCAGCTCAGGTCATGATCTCACAGTTCGTGAGTCCGAGCCCCGCGTCAGGCTCTGTGCTGCCAACTCAGAGTCTGGAGCCTGTTCTGGATTCTGTGTCTCCCTCTCTCCCTCTGCCCCTCCCCTGCTTACACTCTCTCTCTCTCTTTCAAAAATAAATAAACATTAAAAAATTAAAAAAAAAAAAAGAACTGATCTAGCAGGCAGAATATAGTTGAACTCAACACCACCTTCAGTCAACTAGATATATTGGACATCTGTAAATTATGTCAATTAACAGCAGAATGCACATTCTTCTCAAGCTCACATGGAACATTTACAAAGACTGACCACATTCTGGGCCACAAAGCATCCCTTAACAAATTTAAGTGAATAGAAATCACACAATGTCTGGTCTCAGTCCACAACAGAATTAAACTAGAAATTGATAACAGAAAGATAACTAGAAAACCCCCTAGTACTTGGAGATCAAACAAATTCTTCTAAATAACATATGGGTCAAAGAAGAAATCTCAAGAAATTTTAAAATATTTTGAACTGGGGCGCCTGGGTGGCGCAGTCGGTTGAGCGTCCGACTTCAGCTCAGGTCACGATCTCGCGGTCCATGGGTTCGAGCCCCGCGTCGGGCTCTGGGCTGATGGCTCAGAGCCTGGAGCCTGTTTCCGATTCTGTGTCTCCCTCTCTCTCTCTGCCCCTCCCCTGTTCATGCTCTGTCTCTCTCTGTCCCAAAAATAAATAAACGTTGAAAAAAAAAATTTAAAAAAAAAATAAAAAAAAAAATAAAATAAAATATTTTGAACTAAATGAAGTGTGTAATCAAGTGTGTGAAATACCGTTGATTGTCTAATATAACGAGAACTGAAAATTTTCCATTGAGTTAAACAATAAGGAGACTACTCTTAACTCAGGGTGTTTTCAGCACAATGGTCATGATGAACAGCTTTAAAAGAAAGGGGTAGGAGGGGGACCTGGGTGGCTCAGTTGGTTAAGCATAGGACTTCATCTCAGGTGATGATCTTGTGGTTTGTGAGTTCAAGCCCCGCATTGGGCTCTGTGCTGACAGCTCAGAGCCTAGAGCCTGCTTCAGATACTGTGTCTCCTTTTCTCTCTCCCCTCCCCTGATCACATTCTGTCTCTCTCACTCTCAATAAATAAATAAATAAATAAACAAACAAACAAACATAAAAACAAAAAAAGAAAGGGGTGGGAGAGAAAGTGAAGGCAACTACTTTGGGAATTATGCTGCAAACTGTTTGCTAGGTGAAGGGAGTTATTGTATTGAAGGTACTCTTAAAAATGTGAGATATTATGATATGTTTATGCTGGTTAAAAGGAGAGGAAAATTTTGATGGTGCTGGAGATGGTAACCTAGTACAAAAGAGTAAATGAGTTGCAGCACAAAATTAGAGGAGTCAGTCATAAAATTGCAAAAAAAAATGTATGAAGCTAGAAGGCAAAATATATGGGAACACTGGTAGATGTGTTTGGAAAGACAAGTAGAACTTCTTACTTAGTAGCTTCTATTTTCTCAATAAAACTGGGAGCAAGATGATAAGATGGGAGTGAAGAAGGGAGAAAATGTTATGGGACCTCAAATAATTTAAATTACTAGCCTTCCTTGGCTCCTATTTCATGCTATTTATCTCTGAATGCACAAATAATACTGTTTTATGTTATCTAAAATGTCTACATGGATCTTGTCAGCAATATTTAAAGTTGTGTAGGCCTTATTTTTCAAATTATTAAAATATTTATAAGTTGCTATTTAAAATTTGTAACCTGGATTGATATGGCTCAAGACTTCTTAGTAACATTGAAATATTTTTAGAGAATGACTAAAGATATTGGTACTAGGATTTTAGGAAGGAATTTTAAATATTTATTTATTTATTGGGGCAGAGGGGCAGAGAGAGAGGGAGAGAAAAAGAATCCCAAGCAGGCTCCACACTGTCAGTGCAGAGCTCCACAGGGGGCTTGAGCTCATGAACCAAACTGTGAGGTCATGACCTGAGCTGAACCCAAGAGTCAGAAGCTTAACTGACTGAGCCACCCATATGCCCCTTTAGGAAGCAATTTTGTGCCTTATTTTTCATTTGAAATTTTCTCCACTATAAAGGAAAAAATAATAACAGAATAGAACTCAGAATGTATTGTGTGTCCTCCTGTAAAAAAAGAGAAGATATAACTCTCCCTTCCTTCTTGCCAATACAATGTGATAACAGCTATAATTACATAGAAATAAATATTTTAGTTGTGAATGTATAAATTTAAAGTGAATGAATTTAAACAAATATTTATTGAAAAACCTTTTTTCTCTTGGTCACTCAAAACTTTTGTTTTGTTTTGGTTTGGTTTTTTTGTTTGTGGTCATTTTTTGAACAGTGGTCACTGTTCACCTGGGTCAAGGTAAAATAAATAAATCAATGGGTCAAAAGGTAAGCAGAGCCAAAGTCAGACTGTCCCAGTTCTGGTCTCAGCTTGTAGGATACAGATTCTTTTAATATGATTTAATTCCATTGCCAGGCCTAGCCAGCGATTGGAAAATAGGATAGGTACACTACATTATTTCAATTTGATTTCATCTGGCAGCTCTACTGTGCCCATCCTATTAACTAGAGAACTACTTAGCCATATAAATCTCAATAATGTCACTGAAAGACACACCCACTTTCTTTACTTCATTGCTTGATGGATAGGGAGTAATAGTGAGGATCATATGTATGATTCATAAACTAGGAAGCACTTAAAATAACTAGTTCTATACCACACGAGCCTCAACACATTAGGTGAAGAGGGAAAAATAACACTCTGATGAGAGATGTCACATTTTTGAAGAAGGCCATCAGAGATGGTGACAAAATCTAATTATGTAGGAATCACTAGCAAATCTGTTAAGTGTCAGAATAAAAGAAGGCTTCCTAACCTGTACCAGTTAGAAATGTACATTTAGACTTTTCTTAATAAGCCCTTGAAAGAAGATAAGAGTATAACTACAAAGAGAAAATATGATTGAAAGTAACTGGAGGAATGAAGAGAAAAATCAACAACTCCTTTTGACTCAATATCTGAATTTTCTTCTGTCTTGTAATTATGAGATTACAATGGACACTCTACCCTTTATTCCATCCCCTATAGGGTTGGCTTAAAGCACAATGGAGAAGCAGACTAAGACACAACAATGTGGCTGGAGCCAGTGTCACACAAAGCAACCACCACAGCATTCACTTTTTTGCTTATGTAGTTACACACACACACACACACACACACACACACACACACACACACACACGTGTGCATCTCTATGCATAATTTTTCTTTGTAGTTATCTGTCTTCAACTCAAAATAAATGTTTCTTCCTCTCCTCAGAGCAGTCCCTTAATATGAAAAAAACCAGAATTGACACTTTAACAAATTAAACAAGATAATGAAAAATGAAAAATTATAAAAGGAAGGAGAAAAAGTGACATATAAATACAGCAAGCTTAACTAAAATTATATTTAAGAAGTATGATAGTTTTAAAAAGAAAATTATAATTGACTCGTGATGCAAAATCATGTCTCCTCAATAAAATACCTTTATGTTTTAGGAAGAACGAAGACATTATTCTAGATAGAAAACAGTAAAACATGTAATTCTTAAAGTGGAATAAAAAGAGTCTCAAGGTTAAGCTGAAAAAATTTTCAAAATCATGAACAATTGTTAGTAATGATTAAGATGAATAGGGCACAAAAAGTGTGCATGTTCAAATTTACATGAACAATACTCAGATTCAATTTAAAATAAGTTGGCTTTATTTTTTTTCCACCTGGTATTTGAGAATACAAAGAACTAATAATTTAATTTGATTTCTTCTAAACATAAAAATATATTGCTAAAAATGGCTTATGAAACTTTAAAAATCACTTTTTTTTGTAGCATATCTTTGAGTAATGCACTACTTGAAAAAACTTCCATTTGTACTTTATTTCAATAGTGGGCATCATGATTGCAGCTATCCATTCAAATACCTAAGCATTTCTAACCACCAATGCCTGTTTTTCTGCTCAGAAAATCTTAGTCAAGTATCTTAACAATAACAAACTTGTTTAGGTAAACTGCCATTTACCAAACACTTAGCTGCTTCTGTTAAATATCTGATTAGTTACATTGTGCTATTCCTAACCTTTTGATTACGTATTGATATATGTGAAAATTTGATCCGTGCTACTGTTGGATTTATCCTGTTTGATGAGAAAATTTTCTGCAGTTCAAAATGATCCCTTCTCATGGTTTCCTTCTTTAGCAATCTCATTCTTAACTCCTTTTTTTCTACATTTAACTGGTAGTAACAAGTCATCCACAGTCTTGCTTCCAGAATCTCCAATCTTTGTTTTTATTTGTTTTATTTACAGGAAGGACCATTATAAAAAATAATAGAAAATACTCCAAAACAATAGCCCCCAAAATTTTAAATATAGATACATCAGTCAGCATTTCTTTTTATGCTTTGGTTTGGTCTCTTCTACTCTTGTATACCATTAAAAAAATACAGAAGGAAGAAAAAAATCAAACTCCTTTTTTTAAAAATCACTTCTGGAAGATAAACATAATCTTCAGACTACAGTACATATAAAGGTCGCCCAGAATGGCTAATACCTTAAGAACCCACGTTGGAAAAGGTAAAGAAGTAGACAAATGGAAGAAGGGGTAGTGGTAATAATTTTTAAAATACATCAACAACAACAAAAGGTTAATTTTGAAGTGCAAAATTTACCATTTTTTTTTATTTTTTTATTTTTGCAGCAATATTTGCTAGAATTCAGCATAGGGCAGAGAGGGCCTATATTGAGAATCATTGTGAAATTGTGTGTGTGTGTGTGTGTGTGTGTGTGTGTGTGTGTAGCTGTGTGTGGATTAGGAGGTAGTAAGTGGGATAGCTGGATCCTTACACAAAACTCTTGTTGAAGAATTGATTGAAGACTGGGAAGCTCTTACTGTTTCAATGTTTCAATGTGTCAGACACTGCCTAGGGCACCTCCAATAAAGAGAGTATAACAGCCTTCAATCAATATCTATATTATATATTCAAGTGTGTATTATTTTATACAACCTTATATATATGTATATATATATTCAAGTGTATATTATTTTGATAAACAATTATACATCAAATGTGTGCTTATATACTGAATTTATATGCCAAAAGGTTACACCAAGATCCATAAAAAAATGATTGAAACTATTAAAGAACAAACCTCAGGTAAATAGGATTTTCTTAAATAGGGCAAAATGCCTGTGAACACTGAAAAATAAGTACAGATTCTTTTTTTTTAAGTTTATTTATTTTGAGAGAGAGAGAGAGCACGAGCTTGAGCATGAGTGAGGGAGGGCCAGAGAGAGAGGGGTTGAGAGGCAATCCCAAGCAGGCTCTGCACTATCAACACTGAGCCCCATGCAGGGCTCGGACTCACAAACCCCAAGATCACCACCTGAGCTGAAATTAAGAGTCAGATGCTTAACCCACTGAGCCACCCAGGCACCCCTGGATTCTCAAAAAAATGAGAGAATTTTATAATAGGATAAGAGCATGGTAATGGTTCAATTAATACAAATTGTGAGGTACAACAAAAAGATGGTGGTATTGTAGGGGACCAGGGTGACTCAGTCAGTTAAGTGTCTGGCTCTTGATTTTATTTCAGCTCAGTTCTTGATCTCACAGTTTGTGCTGATCACAGTTTGTGATTTCACAGGCTCTGTGCTGAGCCTACTCAGGATTCTGTCTCTCCCTCTCTCTCGGCCCCTCCCTCACGCACATGCACATACACATGCGTGGTCACTCTCAAAACAAATAAACTTTAATAAAAAAAAAGATGGTGGTTGATAGAGCAAATTTTCTGATTGCATTGTAATAGTTGAGCATCAAGCCATAACATTAAATGAGAACAAAGGTAGTAAAGAATACATATATTTAGCAGTCCAAAGTTTATCACAAAACGATCACATTATTGGTTAATGTTATATGTTATATAAACATATATATAATGAGGAGGGGTGAGAAGATAAGAGGAAATGTGCTAATTTTGCCACTTTCAGAGGGAATTAAGAAAATGTAGGATTAAAGACCCTTATAATTATAAGAGCAATCACTACAACAAAAAGGGATGATCTTCAAATACTGAAACAACACATATATAAATAGCAGAGAAACCAGACTTTTAAAATACCATAAAGAGACAAAACAAATATTGTAACAGAACTAAAACCAAATATATGTCATTTAAAATGTAAACAGCTTCACCCCTTATTAACAGAAAATGATTTTCATTTCACATTAAATCACAAAGATCTAACTGTAGTTTGCATACAAGAAATAAATCCAATTCAAAAGTATATAAAAATGTGAAATTAAAGACAAAAGCAAAATTTATACAACAAAATTATACCAGCCAAGTGGAAATCAAACCAAAAGCATTGAATAAAACAAAGAAGGGCACTTCAGAATGCTAAAGGGTTTAATTCATAAAATGAAAATATAACAGTTGTGAATATTCATGCACAAATTATCCTAGCAGTAACAATCATAAAACAGAAATTGAATGAGATACAAGGAGAAATGCAGAAAACATATTATAGAGACAAATTTATCTTTCCCAGCTCATGACTAATTCAATGGTAAAACAAACAAAACCCTAACATCAAATAAGACATTAATGACATCATTAATAAGATAAGCATTATATATATAAACTATTTATATATATTTTATAAATATAAAATATAATGTATATAATATATATATATATTTATATATATAAATATTATATATATATATAAACTTATTTATACATCATTCATTACACTTCTGGGTCAAATACATATTTGTCATCACAAACAGTTTAAACTTTGCATTCTATTTATTATTTTACTTAACTATTTGTATCCTTTTTCTCTAGATTTCACTACTTACTTTTCAACATTTTTTTTTCTTTAATCCAACTCCTCCTTTAAATCCTTCCACCCTAATTAGTATGTAATTAAGGTATAGCTGGGCTTTGGCTACATCTTTCCAGTGATCATTCAACAGGGTAATCACATAGGGTAATGCTAGAATGATCTTGCCAATGTGTAATTCTTTTATGGCTTCTCCCTATAATAATCTTTGAAATGTCCTTATTTCTAACTAAATTAAGTACAGGTTTCTCCACCTCTTGCAAGTTTCTCCAAAATTTGTGATGAAACTCCATTTCCAGCTACCCTTATTATACTCTCTTGTATTTATTTTATCCTTGTCTAGTATACTGTTGCTTTCTGAATATTGCGCTCACTTCCTGAGTTTGTAGCTTCCCCTTAAGAATTCATGTACATCAGATTCCTTCCTTTTCCTTGACGAATCCACCTAGCATTATGCATTTGTTTCATACTCATTGCAAAGCTGGAGGTTCTTGTGTGCCCCATACATGTATTCTTCATATTTGTGTAATAGGACATAATGTGTTTCTACTAGGTATTTAAGAGTGGGTAATATTTTTGGAAGAGTAGAAATCTGCACTACTTCCTATGTCATGAATTGCAATCACAGTCTGGATCTCCCATCTTTATCTTTTCCTGTTTTATATTTTTAAGAAACTTTTAGACCAAGTCAGGAAGATATTGCTTATACTCTAGATGACAGAATATTGTAGCTTTTAAGGCTTTCATTAATATGGAAACAAGTGAGAAAAGTAAATAGGTTCAAAAGCAATTTAGGATTTAACACTGACATACATGAGTTGTAGATGAGATCTGATAGTTCAATCCTTAATCATTCTTGAGCCATTGTCCAATTTCTCTACTTTGCTTTGGACACAATATTGTTCAGAGAAATGGTCATCACGAATCTCATTTTCTCACCTCCTTCTTTCTTCACAATGCATTTCATTTTAGCTCTCACCAAAATAACCAATGACCATGTTGTAAAATTCGATGAATGTTGAGTTCAACACTTTTGGTGAAACTATTTTTCTTGCAACACTTGTGGTGACTATGAATACCAATTCAAAAATCTACATGTATAATTATGTAACTTTATTTTGTATTAATGGCATCTGTACTTGCTTTCTAGACCTCATTTCAGCAACCCAGTGGAAAATGTAATCATTATTGTCCTTTACAAGGTTCCCTAATCCCTTGAATTGTGAAGTATTTTGTGATCTCATGCAATGGCAAGGCATTTGGGGGATTTGGTGCCCCAACTATTCCTTTATAACAATCCATGTGGGTTGTTTCTGTGATGGACTTAGTCCATGTTCACAGGGCTCTCTCAAATCCAGTGTCTCTCTTATTTTTCTATCTCAGTTGTAAGGCTGTTTAAGTTCTCACATGACTGGTCATAATATGTACCTCAGATCTTATTACTTCTCCTTTGATACTGCTATGAAGTATTTTGGGAACTATCTGCCCCAATTATTTCTATTTCCCTTTCCCTTTTTTCTTCTTGCAAATATATGGGGGGGGGTGGGTGGAGGGAACTTGAAGATTAATGGAAAAGAGCTCCTCCTTTCTATTTTTCAAAAAATTGAGCCTATGCCCACAGATTCCTAACTCCTCCTCCTTCAGTACATTGCCTCGCCTTCATTCCTTCATTCACCCCCTTCAAAAAAAAAAAAATGCTTGGACATCTGAAAGAAAAAAGACAAAATGGTCTGCTATGTATTTTTGATTTCCATCTGTTTCATATCTCCCTGTGTCTGTGAGCACAGCATTAAATATATGTTTGAATTGGGGAAAAAGAAAAAGGAAGGGCAAGAAATAGAGGTAAAATTTAAAATATAACTGCTTGTTATCTTACCATTTTCCTAATCTTATGTTCCCATAAAGGTTTGTTAATGTTTCTTTATGTGAAGTGCTGGGAATCATTTTGACTTTCAATGCACACTTCTATAAGCATGTCATGTCCTTATTTTAGTTTATTTTATGATATTTTATTTACTTATTTAACCCCTCCCTCATCCACTATATACATTATATATTTAATGTATGTCTTCCAAATTTACTTTTAATACACACACATACTATATATGCATGCATACAGGAAAACAAAGATATTTAAATGTTCTTTATTAATTTGTATTTATTTATTTATTTATTTATTTATTTATTTATTTATTTAAATATTTATTTATTTAGAGAACATGAACGGGAGGGCAGAGGGAGACAGAGAGAGAATCTCAAGCAGGCTTCATGCTCAGCTTGGAGTCCAGCCCAACATGGGACTTGATCCCACAACTGTAGGATCATAATCTGAGCCAAAATTAAGAATCAGAAGCTCAATGGACTGAGCCCCTAAATGCTCTTCAAAATAGATGCAAGAATTCACAATTCCAGTATAAACATTTTCAAGGCTCATATTATAGCACATTGTTGCTAGCCTTTACTTCTTAATTTTTTCTAATATTATGGATATGAAAGGTGTGGGTTGGCAGAATTGTAAACATGTCCCTTCCCATGTTCCCATGTTATTCAATCAAACACTAATCTACATACTGCCATGAAGCAACTTTTCAGATAAAATTAAGGTTGCTAAATAGTTGGCCTTAAATTAGGGAAATTATCCTGGACTATCTGGACAGGGCTAATGTAATCATGTGAATTATTAATAACAGAAAGCAAAAAATTTGAGACTGAGAGGTAGGGGGAGAGGAGAGAGGAGGCAGAAGTGAAGTCAGAAAGATTCAAAGCATAAGAAGACCTTCACCTGTCATTGCTTTGAAGACGGAAGAAGGGAATCAGGAGCCAAAGAATGCATGTGGCCTCTTAAAGCTGACAGTAGCCCACTGGTTGACAGCCAGCAAGGAAAGGGAAACCTCAATTGCTCAATCACAAGTAACTGACCTCGGCTCACAATCTGAATGAGCTTGGCAGCAAATGCTTACCACAGCCTCCCCATAAAATCCCAGCCTACCAACACCTTGATTTTGACTTGTGAAACCCAGAGCAGAAAAGCCAGTTGAGTCACCCCAAGTTCTGACTGACATTAACTGTGAGATGATATTTGTTTCTTTAAGCTATGAAGTTTGTAGTAATTTGTTATGAAAGCAATGAAATACCAAGTAATATCCCATTATTGCTTTTAATTGGCATTCTATTTCTGAGGTTGTGAATGTATTCAAATAATTGCACATTCATGTTTTAACCAAATGACTGCTTCATGTACGTTGCCAATTGGGATTTTCTGCCTTTATTATATGCATTTGTAAAAATTTCTTATGTCCTTATGTTTGTATATTTTTCAGCAACTAGAAATGCTAAAAATAGTCTTTCGCCTAATTTTGTCTATTGTACTCTTCACAGAATAGAATTTTTAAGTTTTATGAAGTCAAATCCACCATTGATTCCTTTAAAATTTGTGCTTTTAGATTCTTCTTTAACAAATTTTTATCAGTCCATTGTTATGGAGAAATGTTCTTATCCATGTTAGTATTACAGTTTCACTTTTCACATTAAGTCTTTAAACCACCCAAAGTTAGTTTGCTGCTTGTGGTGTGAAGTTGCAGTTGTTTTCACCCTAACCATGAGCCAATTCCCTCAAACGCATTTTACTAAATAATCTAATACTTTGTAATATCGGCATAGTGCATCAGAATCACTAAAATGTTTGTGAATTAGCTAGAGTTCATTCAGAAAAGCAGGGATTTGTCACAGGAACTTGACCTTCCATAATTACAGAAGCTCGTTAAGCAGCTTATAAAACTAATTTCTCTGTGTCTGATGTTGAATCTTGAAGTCCACAGAGCATATAATCAGAAATAAGTTACAAGTAAAAGAATAAGAACAAACTGGATCCCCCAAGCACAAAATGGAGATCACAGGGAGGCGGTGAAACTGGTGATGGAGTGGCTACTAAAAGTACACACAAACCTTGCCTAGGAGTTGAAGTGGAAGGATAATCTGGGGAAGGGAGAGCAGTTGAAGGTACAGGTACTGCTACAGACTAAGGAGGTCAGCCAGCAGGTCAGCCACAAGAAGTGTGAGCGACAACATGCCTGCTGCCCCAATGCCACCCTACAAATCTCACACAAAAATCTGTTTTGGTCCACCCTAATCACAATCACACGAAAAACATTATTCTGGGAAATTACTTCAACCCGGTGAAGTTCACACATTGCAAAGGCACCACAGCTTGTTAAATGTAGATTGTTGGAGTGAAACACCAAACTTTCTGATTCACCAGATCTGGGTTGAGATTCAAATCTTGGCATATCTGTAAAATTCTCCAGAGATACTGTTGCTCTAAGCTACATATTGAGAATTATTATATAATTAGTATATTGTAACAAGTCCCAGTTCTATTGATAATACAGTATTTTAATTAATGTGGCTTAGTAATATATCTTATTCTTTGTTATTCTTTTGTAAAACTGCCACAGATACCAAGGACTACATATGTTCACCTGTATTTTAGAATCATTACACCAACTTTTGCTTAATTTTTAAAATTAGAATGTATTGATACTAAAGATACATCTACCCATGTCTTTTAATTATTTTAATAGAGTTTATATTGCTTTTTAATAATGGTTTTAGGTATTATATTTCTTATGTCATTTCTCCATAACTCATTGCTATTGAGAATATCATTTCTTAAATTTTCTAATATTTATTTTGCTAATAATGGATGCTGATTTTTTCACATTAGTCTTATATTTGTCAAATTGTTTATTTTAGATCTAATAGTTTTGTGTCTTTTTCATTTTAGCTCTTCTGCTACAGAACAGTAATTTCAGATTTTGGTTTTAATTTGTATTTCCTAAATACCTGAATTCATTTTCATACATTTTTTAGCCCTATAGATAACTTCTTTAAAACTCTCCTTTTAGGTCATTTCACCATTTTCTGCTTTACTGTTTGCTTTTCTTTTTCCCCCTTATTGATTTTTAGTTCTTTACATATATAGTTCTTTTTAGGATGCTTCTCTGCAATTTACTTCTTTTGCTTTGTGCTTCTCTTGATTTTCACTCTTTTAGTAAAGTCTTATGATGTTTATTTAGTTCTTACTCTTAATCCAATATATCATTTTTACCTTTTATTATTACCACTTTTGTGCCCTGTTTAATAAGTTTTTGCCTATCCTGAGTTCATGAAGATGCTCTGTGGTTTCCTTCAGGGCAGTTTTTAGAGTTTTTGCTTTAAATGAGTGTCAGAGTTGGGAGTTGATAAATATTCTGGCATCATATTTCATTAGGACCAACATTATTATAAATTGAGAGATTTTTTTCATGTTATATGCACTGTGACAAACACTAGTTCACGTGATATATTGTCACCTTTTATGCAAATGAAGTCAATTAGTTTATTTAGAATTTTTACATTTATGTCTATATTTGAAATTAATTGTAAATTCATTTTCTTGGATTCCATTATTCAGGTTTCATTATCAAGATTATACTTCATATAATTTTTTTCAGCACTTTTCTTTCTGTTTTTATTTCTAGAAGTGTGGAATAGAGTTATCTATCCTTAAATATTTGGTAGAATTTGTCTAAACTGCCTGGACATGAATTTCTTGTGGGTAGTTTTAAAAATTGCCATCTCAATTATTCTAATTTTTTGTCTATGTATGATTTATATTTCATTTTAGAATGTTATTATAATACATTTTCTACTTTATGAGAATTTAGATTTTAAATATATTAGCATAGTATTTTTTAAATAATTTCAATACTTTAACAATGATTTCTTGTCTTTCCTATGTTTTATTCACTGTGTTAATTCCATTTCAATTTTTTTTAAAAAGTTTATCTATTTTGAGAGAGAGAGAAAGAGTGTGAGCAGAAGAGGGGCAGAGAGAGAGGGCAAATCCCAAGCAACCTCCATCTTATCAGTGCAAGTCTGACCTGACACCAGGTTGGATCCCACGAACTGTAAGACCATGACCTGAGTCTAAATGAAGAGTCGGATGCTTAACTGACTGAGCCACCCATGTGCCCCTCAATTTCCTTTCTGATTAGTCTTTTCAGAAATTAGATTATCTTAGTTTTTCAGCAACTAATTATACTAGCTTTCCTTCTTTCTTCTTTTCTCTACTCATTGATTCCAGATCTTTTGTTATTATTCCATTTGCATTTTGTCTTTTGGCGCTCCATCGTTATGGTCTTTTTCTGGACCTCAGTCAATTCAGTGGGGCATTACGTTTTGCAAACACATTTTTCTGTATCCATTGAGGTGATCCTATTACTTTTCTCCTTTGTTCTGTTACTATGTTGAAGTATATGGATTGATTTTCAAATGCTAAACCAACAAGCTTTCTTCTGCTTCAAAAAGTTCTAATCAAAGCCATATATATATAAACATATTTTTGTTGAAAGGACTACATGAAATAGGACTATCAAAATGTTGATAATTTGGCGACTTGGGTTCATGGCAGCATGTTAAAAGTATTCTTTTTTCTATTTACATATAACTGAAAACCAATTCAATGGATAACATTGTATACTAAAGGGGCACCTGTGTGGCTCAGTTGGTTAAGCATCAGATTCTGGCTCTGGTCATGATCTCGCAGTCTGTGGGTTCAAGCCCCGCATCGGGTTCTGTCCTGACAACTCAGAGCCTGGAGTCTGCTTTGGATTGTGTGTCTCCCTATCTCCCTGCCCCTCCCCTACTCATGCTCTGTCTCTTTCTCTCAAAATTAAATAAACATAAACAAAATATACTGTATACTTAGAGCATCAATCATCCTCTTTCAAAGTAAGTCTGTTTTCTCCTCATGGGAGCTAACAGATATATTGCTCATGGTGTTAAACAGGAGACAGCAGGCCCAAAATGGAGACACTTATGCTAAACCCCACCAAGACTTAACATCTAACCTAACTGCAGCTTTAGCTTCTCCCAGAAATGTGACTTTTAACCAGCTAACCTGGAATTTCCTGGTTACACTAGGAAGTATGTGTGTGCTGATACACCTTTTCTGTTGCCCTTAGGAGGGCAACCTTGCCTAAAACAATGCATTCTCTGCTAATAATTTTACTCGCCCTCCGTCTCTGCCTATAAAAACCTTTCCTTTTCTGCTGCTCATTGGAGCTCCTTTTTATTTGTTAGATGCATTGCTGCTCAATTCATGAATCTTTAATAAAGCCAATCAGATCTTTAAACTTCACTCAGCTGAATTTTTGTTATTTAACAATGGTGGTAAAGATTTAAATTATACTTGTTTCTTCTTGAAAGCAGCAGCCAAAACTTTGAATCTTTTTTATGGTACCGCACCCCAGAGCTCCATGCAACAGCTTTGTGGCTAGTTGTGCAAATTTGAAAGCTCACATTATAAATAGGACATAATTCATTTATAATTGGAATGAACACATTTAGATCTGGGTAGAATTTGCATTCAAGTTTGTAGACATATTTTATCAACCTTTCAATTCCTTATTCTTTTTTTCACTGGTTTTCAATTAATATTTTTTCCTCAACAAAGTCAAAAGTGCTATCACTTCACATTTGCTTGGGAATCTGAACAATGCATTTCTCTTCTTAGTCAATATTTTGGAAACCTTTAATCAAGTCAATCAAGTTTTAGCTTCCTGTACTATTTCCAACTAAATTAATCCATCTATTGCTATAGGCATAAACTCACTAAGTCCTTCCTCCTATCTTTCCATCTTTCTATGTATTTTGGCAGAAAAAAATATTGTTAAGTTTGATTCTTACAAAGGCAAGTGTAATGCAAATCCAATTTAACATATATTTAAAGACTATATTTGATGAATACATCATATCTTAGAAACCATATTAGTGGTCTTAATGTCATATATATTTTTAAAAGATGTGTTTACCATATTGTACACCTGAAACTAATATTACACTGTATGTTAACTAACTGGAATTTAAATAAAAACTTTAAAAAAAATTTTATGCAAATAAAAACTGAAAAAATATCTAAATTCAACTTTAGATTGTTTACATCACATATATCAAGAAATTATAGTATTATTAACTTTAATAGGATATTTCCTTATAGACATATATTATAAGAGTTTTAATTGCTTTAATTGCTTTAATAATTGATTTGAGTAAATAAACTTCAAATGATTAAAATGTCAAACTATACTCTTGACAGGTCAATTTAAAATGGAAACAGTTAAGATCATTTTTTTTCCTCAATAAAATAAATACACTTTCTTTGTAGGTGGTTTCACAATTGCATTGGAGCAGTCAACATAACATATGGCTCACAGAACACCTGCCTGCAAAAATACATTTATAGAAACAATAAACTAATTAATACCTTAAAGAGCCCCATGACTTTTGACACACTATGCTGTCCCATCAAATAAGACTTTATATTACTTTACTAGGGAAAAACATTTCTTTACCAGCATATAATCAGTGATTTAACTTGAAAAGATAATTTTATTTCTTTAAAAACTCCAAAACGATGCTCTGGGAAACAACAGATTATTGTGGTGAAATGATACCCCTCCACCATGCCATTGTACCTGGTATTTCCAAAGTGTTGGAAATAAACCCAGATATATATACTCAAAAACCTACATCTTTCTTTGGGTTGTCTTTTATTGTTGATATATCTCTTTAGCTCTGATTTTCAGTGTCTGTGTTTTATACCATGCAGTATTTGTGAATTTTACAGGAGAGATATTTAACTTTAATATCTAAATCCTTCATTTTTCATATTTCTTCATCTGTTTGAATTAACATCCCCAGCTTCTGCTTCATTCAAATACCCTGAGCAATAATAATGTTTCCCCATAATTTGCAGCTCTCCTAAAGTTACATGCATCCCTATAACTCCTGGTGATCAGTTTGTTTGATAAATCAGACACCTAGTTACTCTTCTTCCCTGATTTTTTTTACAATCTCCTTTATATTTTTCCGATTTAAAATAATCTGTTTCTTTGGTATTTGAGCAAAGAAGTTTCATGAAAAAAAACTTGGATAAAAACCGGACTGCTTTTTTCAATTCTTAAAATTCACTGCTATTTTTGGATTTTCATATAACTGCATTTAATTTTATTGTTAAAATCATTTGCAAAACTATCAATATTTTATGAAAAAAAATTCTGCCACTTACTAAATTCATTAATATTCAAGGATGATAAGCAGATGCTACTTCCACATTATTTAAAAGCACATTGCAGTCTCATATCATCATCACGTACGTTCTCAAAACAATTGCAAAGAATAGGAGACAACAAAGCAAGTATGACATTTTTATCAGGATATTTGGAACAAAAATTGCTACGACAATATGCTACTTAGGCTCATTACAGTAATTCTTCCAACCATATGCAGTAAGAGCAGTTCCCAATCACATCCCAGGTAACTGTGGTAAATGGAATGTGGTAGAAGAGTTTGCCTCAGCAAAACAGTAAACAGGTGAATTAATCACTGTTTCCCTATATGCCAGCATTTGAGGAATTTAGAACATGGTTATTAGAATAATTTAAATTACTGCTAATTCAAGCAAAATTATTAAATACATTAACTATTTCTCTCTAATTCCATATTTAGTGTTTTAGGAATATTTTTCTAAATGCAGTTGTGGTCAGAGATGTCATATCTTCAGTTAAATATATGCAAATCATTCATAAATACAAAACAAGTTTATTATAAATGACACTGCCAGCCTCCAAATATGTTCAGTTTATTTTATTCACAAAGACCTCAAAAATAGATTTTTAAAGAGGGGCGCCTGGGTGGCGCAGTCGGTTAAGTGTCCGACTTCAGCCAGGTCACGATCTCGCGGTCCGTGAGTTCGAGCCCCGCGTCGGGCTCTGGGCTGATGGCTCAGAGCCTGGAGCCTGTTTCCGATTCTGTGTCTCCCTCTCTCTCTGTCCCTCCCCCGTTCATGCTCTGTCTCTCTCTGTCCCAAAAATAAATAAACGTTGAAAAAAAAATTTAAAAAAAAATAGATTTTTAAAGATATTTCACCTGTGTATCAAAAGTAACTTTTCTCTCTCTTTATTGCATTTATTGGGTCTTGCTAAAGCAACTTGCATGTTATACACATTAGTAATTTAGTCAGGAACAAATCTCTATTTGTCATGAAGTCGAATCAGTTGAAATAATTCTTCAGTGTCTTAAAACTTTCCTTAGGGACTAGGTATTTTGGAACTTTTTATTTCTAAAGAATATAATCTGAGAAAAACATTGCAAAAACAACTTTAGAAAAGTGCTAGGCTCCACTTTCCTTGGAGAGATGAAATCTCTATAAAGTTTCAACTGAGAATTGGCCTGTTGTTTGTCTACATGTCACTTTATACATTAAGCAGAATTGTGCTTAGATATGGTAGACACAATAACATCATCTGGCCCCCAAAAATGCCCACCCATGTCCTACTTCCCAGAACCTGTGAATATATTACCTTAATGGCAAAAGAACTTTGCAGGTATAAGGCTAATGCCTAGAGATAAAATTATTCTGGAATACTGGTAACACTAATCTAATCACATGGATCCCTAAAGTTGGAGAACCTCTGTGGCTGTGGTCAAAGGAACAGAGTAAGTACAGAAGAGGACCACAGAGAATGTGTGTGGTGCCCTCTAGAAGTTGGAAAAAAAGCAAGGAAATGGATTCTCTCATAGAGCCTCCAGGAAAAAAAAAAGGCAGCCCTGCCCAAACTGTGATTTTAGCCCAGTGAGAACCATGGACTTCCGACCACCAGAAACGTAAGATAATAAATTTGTGTTGTCTTAAGCCACCAAGTTTATGGTTTATTACAGCTCCACATACAGCAACAACAGGAAACTAGTGAAAAATATATATATAAAGGGCCTCAAAAGGACATTCTTTTTAATCTGGTAATTACTTCTGAGTCCGGCTTCTTTCATTTAGTATGATGCTTTGGAGATTTATCCATGTTGTTGTGGGTATTAATGCTTCATTCCATTTATTGCTAAGTAGAATTCTCTTCTGTGTGTGTGTATTCACTCAGCAAAGGATTTTTTTTAATTAAAAAAAATTGTTTTGGCAATTATGAAGGAACTTACAAGTTCCTGGAGCTGTTTTCTAAAGAGATTGCCCCATTTTGTATTCCCTAGAGCAAGATATGAGAGTCTTCTAATTGTTCTGCATCTTTGTCATCACTTGTTATTGTCAGATTTTTTGTTTTATTTTTATTTTAGCCATTCTAATAAATATGTAGTGATACTGCATTTTTATTTTAATTTGGACTTCTTTCATTAAAAATCCTGTTGGGCAAATTTTCAAGTGCTTGTCCACCACCTGTAAATCTTAGTGAGAGTCTTTTAAAATATTTTACCCCCCCCCTTTTTTTATTGGAATGTTTTGAGAGTTCTTATGTATTTTAGATACAATTCCTTTATCAACTATATTTTACAATCTTTTCTTCCAATCGGCGGTTTGTCTTTATATTTATTTCCTTAGTGTCTTTAAAAGTCCAAACATTCTTAATTTTGATTACACTTCAATTTATATTTTTTTATGAATCGT
This sequence comes from Lynx rufus, assembly GCF_022079265.1. Classification (NCBI taxonomy): domain Eukaryota; kingdom Metazoa; phylum Chordata; class Mammalia; order Carnivora; family Felidae; genus Lynx; species Lynx rufus. The sequence continues at coordinate 107,498,231 of NW_025814867.1, read as the reverse complement.
GTTTTGTATTATCTAAGAAATTTTGGCCTAATTTATGGTCACATAAATGTCCTCCTTTATTTCCTTCTAGATTTTATGCCTAGGTATATGATCCATTTTGAATTAATATTTTCATATGCACACAGGTATGGGTCAAGGTTGATATTTCTTTTTAGTGTGATATCCAATTTTTCCAGACCATTTGTTGAAAAGATAATTTCTTCATTGAATTACTATCCCACCATGGTCAAAAACAAATTGATTATATAAGTAAACAATCAATTTCTAGATTTTCTTTTCTTTTGTGTTTAACCTTTCACCAAGGGATGCCTGGGTGGCTCAGTTGGTTGAGCATCTGATTTTAGCTCAGATCTCACAGTTTGTTAGGGGTTAGTGAGTTCCAGCCCCACATCAGGCTCACTGCAGTCACTGTGAAGCCCACTTAGGATCTTCTATCCCCCTCTCTCTCTGCCCCTCCCTCACTTGCTCTGTCTCTCTCTTTCTCAAAAATAAAAACATTTATATATATATATTCATATATAAATATTTATATATATAAACGTTTATATATATAAACGTTTATATATATATACACATATATATGTATACATATATGTATACATATATATATAAACATTTATATATATATATATTTATAATTAATATTTCACCAAAACCACACTGTAATGGTCACTGTAGCTTTAAAGAAGGTATTAAAATAAAGTATCATGAGTCCTCCAAATATATTTCTTTCAAAATTATTTTGGTCATTCTAGTTCCTGATTTTTATATTAAAATTTTAGAACCATCTTGTCATTATATATATATATGCTTTATATATGCTTTTTATATATCTATGCTTTATATATATATACATATATACATATATATACATACTTTAGGATTGTGACTATATATGCTTTAGATATTGTGTCTATAGCTCAACTTGGGGAAAATGTTGTCTTCTAAAACAAGAACAAGGTGTATCTCTCAATTTACTTAGGTTTTCTCTTATTTATTTAATAACTTTTGTAATTTCCATCATATATGTCTTATATTTATTTTGTTAGATTTATATCCTAACTATTCGATATTTTGGATTGTTATTGTAAAATAAATATTTTTTTTAATTTCAGTTAGTAATTCTTAGCTGTTAGTAAGTAAAATACTAGTGAATTTGCATATTCTCTTTGTATCTTATGATCTTGGCTAACTACTTATTTGTTCTGGTTGCCATTTTTGTAGATTCTTTGGTATGTTCCATGAAGGCAGTAATGCATCTGTGAATAGAGACAATTTAATTTCTTGCTTTCCAGTCTATATGTCTTTTATTATTTTTTTCTCGCATTTTGCCCTGGCTAAGATATCTAGTAGAATGCTGAATAACGAGAACAAATACCTTATAATCTTTAGGGGAAAGAATTCAGTCTTCCATCACTAATTATATTATCTGTTGGATTTTTGTAAATACTCTTTATCATAATGAGGAAGTTCTCTCTATACCAACTTTGTTGAGAATTTAATGTTCTCAGCATCTGTTGACATAGCTACATTTTTCTTTTTCTTAGTATGTTGATAGGACAAATCACATCACTTGCTTTTTTGAATGCTGAATCAAGCTTGCATACCCTAGGAAATTCCAACTAGTTTACAATGTATGTCTTTATTTTTCTCATAGTGCTGTATTCAATAGGCTAATATTTTATAGAGGATTTTTGCATCTATTAGCATGTAAAATATTGTTCTTGAAATGTATCTGTTCGCTTTTGGTTTCACAGTGATGGAGGACTCAGAAAATGAGTTAGGACTATTTTCTTCTATTTTTCAGGACGATTGTGTTAAAGTTTTATTCCTCCATGAAATTACTAGTATAGTCCATCAGCAAAGTCATTTAGGAGTTTTCTTTTTTCTCCTGCTAGAGGTTTTCCAGTATAAATTCAATTTCTTTAATAGATACAAAACTATTCAGATTACCTATGAGCTAGCTAGTTGCTTTCAGGTGTATTTATTTTGTTTTATTTTATTTTTCCAAAAACTTGTCAATTTTATCTAAGTTATCAAAATGATAAATATGGATTTGTTTGTAATATGCAATCTCTATCCAAATCTCAATGATGTATTTTACAGAAATAGAAAATTCATTGTAAAATTAACCTGGAATCGCAAGGGACCCTAAATAGCCAAAAGAATCTTTAAAAAGATGGATGAAGCTGATGACTCACACTTCCTGATTTTGAAAATTACTACAAAGCAATAGCAGTCAAAACAATGTGGTATTGGCATAGAAGAATGGAATAAAATAGATCTCAGATATAAACTCTTACATATATGGTCAAGTAATTTTTAATAATTGTATCAAAATCATTCAATGGGAAAGGACATTCTTGAACAAACAGTGCTGGGAAAACTGGATATTCATGAGCAAAAGGACAAAGTTGAGCCCTTACCTAATACTGTATACAAAAATTAACTCAAAATGAAATAATATATAAAATACCTAAAAAATATAAAACTCATATAAGAAAACATAGGTCAAAATCTTCATGACATTGGATTTAGCAATAATTTCTCAGATATGTACCAAAAGCACAGACAACAACAACAAAACAGAAAAACTGAACTTCATGAAAACTTTTAAATGTTGTGCATAAAAAGACACTAGCACCACAGTAAAAAGGTGACTATTGGGGCGCCTGGGTGGCGCAGTCGGTTAAGCGTCCGACTTCAGCCAGGTCACGATCTCGCGGTCCGTGAGTTCGAGCCCCGCGTCAGGCTCTGGGCTGATGGCTCAGAGCCTGGAGCCTGTTTCCGATTCTGTGTCTCCCTCTCTCTCTGCCCCACCCCCGTTCATGCTCTGTCTCTCTCTGTCCCAAAAATAAATAAATGTTGAAAAAAAAAAAATTAAAAAAAAAAAAAAAAGGTGACTATGCTTTTAAGGTCTGTCTGCCATGATGTGATATCCTGCTTTCATTCCTAATAATTATAATTTCAATTACTCCTTTATTTTCTCAGAGAGATATGACAAAATAATGACTGAAAATTTTTAAATTCAGAAATCTGCAATAATTTTCCCTATTGTCTGTTTGTGTGTGTGTGTGTGTGTTCATCTTCATTGATTTTTTTCTCATCATTATTTTCCTTCTGTTTTCTTGCTTTGGATTTAGTTTTGCTTCCCTATTTCTTGAGATGGAAGTTTATATAATTGATTTTAAAGCTTTCTTCTTTTCTAATATTAGCATTTCATGCTATAGATTTCTCAAAAATACTTTAATTGCATTGACAAATGTTGACATGATATGTTTTCCTGTGTATCAATTCAAAATATTGTTAGTTGTCCTTGTGATTTCCTCTTTCCTTGCAGGTTATGGGATTGTATTGTTCAATTTCCAAATATTTGGGGGTTTCTACTGTTTCTAATTTAATTTTGTTGTGATCAGAGAACATGCTTCACATAATTTTAATTCTAAAAAAAAGAAAAATTTTTTATGATCCAAGACATGGTTTATGTTGGTGAATATTCCATATCCATGCCAAGTATGCATTCTGCTATTTCTGGATGGAGTAAATCAGAAGAGAGAAGGCAAAAGCGAAGACATGTAAGTATTTGTGAGGATGTATGAAATTTCCTTGCCGTGTAGATTTATGCTGGATTCACATTTCATTAATGAATACCTTTCCCCATATCACATCAATCAATTTTCAATCTTAGTCTTTGTGTATCATTTTTTTTATTATTTTCACTCAAAAGTGCTAAATTGGTAGATTATAAAATTCCAGGTGTTCCCCCCCCCTCCTTCAGCACTTAGAAGGTTTTACTGCACTATTTGATCTTATTAGAAAGTAACCTCTGGAAGATCAATGACCTATCATGTAAACCACTCTCTTTCCAGCACCTCACTCATAGAAATGTACTCTTTGAGTACACTCAATGTTCAATAAATATTTTTAAAATATTAATCTCATCACAAATTATAATGATATTCTGAGCTTAATGGGATGGTACTATAGGCTTTTAAAGAGGGAATCATATATTTTATGTTTTCTATTTATTTCTATTTCCTTATTGGATCTATTTCTAGTTATTTCAATAACTATTGCTCTTGTAGGTTAGCACATAATGTGTCACAAGGAGTAGTATAGATTTTTTTAAATTTTATTTTGAGAGAGAAAGAGAGTTCAAGTGGGGGAGGGGCAGAGAGAAAGAGAGAGAATCCCAAGCAGGCTCCATGCAGTCAGTGCAGAGCCCAGATATGGGGCTCAATCTTACAAACCACGAGATCATGACTTGAGCTGAAACCAAAAGTCAGACACTTAACTGACTGAGCCACCCAGGCGCCCCAGTGCACAAGATTCTTAATGAATCTTTTGCTTCTTGTTAGAGGAGATGATGGTGATATGGACAAGAATGGTATTAATAAAGAAAAGAGTAGACTTAGGGATAAATGCTATTGCTAGATGATACCAGACTGGATAATTACATTTTATGTAGGCATGTGCAGTTTTGAAGTGCCTTGTACGGGATGGAGAGTGTATAGTTGTTGAGCTGCCAAAGGAGTTGTCTGACATGGGTTCTTGTGATATGCTACCCAATCACTTTTGACAATCTCCCTTCTTTCAAATAATAGAGCCCTGATTTAGTTCAATTACCCAACCTTCTTTTGTGTGCCCACAGGCTTCTTGGGAGAGAGAACTCATTTCCAATCTGAGATGATAAATCAAGAATTATTAAAGTTAATCATGGTGGTAATCATTCCGTTTTTGAATGACTTATAAAAAATGACAGGGAATCTGCCATTGGCCTTTTGAGAAAAAAAAAAAAGTCTCCATGATCTCAAGATATAAGACACATAAGATGCAAGAAATGTCTTTATTCCACTGATCATTGCTATGCTTGGATGTGAAGTCTGGACTTGCCAACATGAGAATATCTACACAAAAACATGAAGAAGGTAAAATGAAGAGATAATATCAATGTATTTGATAGGTTTATTTAGTCAATGAATTTAGTAAAATGAAAAGGCCCTTTTTGGCAACTGGGTATTAAATTCTCACCTGTGTAATTAAGCCAGTTGATTGGGGTTTCTATTATTACAGAAAAAAAATCCTAACTAACACAGTGATTGAAAAAATAGTAACATTGGAAATAAACATTTAAATATTTAAAGTTATTAATATCTTTCAATGATAGTATGTCAAATGTCTATAATGATTTATAACATTTATTAAATAACTGAAGTTTTCATATAATTTGCCATGACCAACTCAGAGAAAAATCTTACAGTATGAGGAATGTAGCTATTACACAATGAACCTAACTTAAGTAAGTATTACTCTGGCATTTGGAGTTAGCATTTTCTAAATAATCACTAGTTCTTTACAAATAAGGTGAATTAGTGCATAATAACAAATCCTATGTGTATTAGTCTGAGTTCTCCAGAGAAACAGAATAACATAGATAGTTAGGAAATTGTCTATTTCCTCACACAGTTATGGAAGCTGCAAAGCTCCAGAGCTGCAACTGGCAGGCTAGAGATAGATACATCTCTAACTGGAGCTGTACATGATACATGATATAGTACATGTATACATGATAAAGGAATACATGATAACACATGATGCACGATACATGATATAGGAATAATACATGATAAAGGAATAGTTCCAGTCTGAGCCCAAAGGCCTCAAAACCAGAGAGATAATGATGTAAGCTCCACTCTGAGTCCATGTCCAAAGGAAGGGGAAGACCAACGTCCCAGCTTGAGATTGTCAGGCAAAGAGAAGTTTTTATTCACAGAAATAGAAACTTTTTATTCTATTCAGGCCTTCAACTGATTGGATGAAGGCCACCCAATTAGGGAAGGCAATCTGCTTTTACTCAGTCTACCAATTGAAATGTTAATCTCATCCAAAAGTACTCTCATTGCCCTACCTAGAATAACATTTTACCAAATATCTGGGCACCCTGTAACCCAGTCAAGTTGACACACAAAATTAAATTAATCAATACTATTTCACCCCTTGTCAACTTAGCAACCATAACCATATCCTTAACCCATAAACTCTAAATAACAATAACTAGGTCATAACTCCTGTTAATGTGATAAAACTATCCTATGAAAAACAAATATGCACTAAACATTTCATCAAAAAAGGAAGTAAAGTCCTTGAGCGATATTTGCTCTTCTTTTTGATACTCTGCAACTTTAAAACTGTGATAATTAAGAATATTTAAATACTATGATGCAAAGTGAAGGGTAGCAGAACATGCTACTGACACAAGAGAATTTCTGAAAACAGAGTAGAAATTGCCCTTCTGTGAGGGAAATTCAAATTTATAAGGGAAAATCTTTATTTGTAAATTTGTCTCCCTCTTTATACAGGAAGAGAAAAATGACTCTAAATAACAAGAAACTCTCATCAGTGGGGAAGGAAAAGACATAAATCTGCAAAACAACCTTACCCTTGCTTATTATGCTTTTCTCAATAACCTCCCATCACTGCCCCCACAGGCCAACATCTTTCTTTTGTCTTAGCTGAATTGGCCCATTTAAGAATGCCAAAAAACTCAGTTTTGGGGGGGATTTCTTCTGTGTATACATGAGGTATGTATGTTATTAAATGTCTAATTTTCTCTTTTTAATCTGTCTTAAATATGGGGAGGGTCTTAGCCATAAAAACTTAGAAGGGTTGCAGCGCCTGGGAGGCTCAGTCGGTTAAGCGTCCAACTTCAGGTCTCGTGGTTTGTGAGTTCGAGCTCTACATTGGGCTCTGTGCTGGCAGCCAAGGGCCTGGAGCCTGCTTTGGATTCTGTGCCCCCCCCTCTCTCTGCCCCACCCCTGCTTGCACTCTCTCTCTGTCTTTCAAAAATGAATAAACATTAAAAATTTGTATTAAAAAAAGAACTTAAGAGGGTAGAGGAAAAAGAATTTTCCTACAAAAGTCAATACATCTAATACTATATAATATTAGAAATAGAGAGGAAGCAAAGATATTTGCATAATGCGCACACACACACACACACACACACACACACAAATGTATCCACAGCACAATAAAGAGGAAACACTCATGACACTTACAGTTCTCCTTTCTATATTTGGTATGTGGTATCAAAGCTGATACTGATAACTACTTTTAGCTCAATAGATCATGGTTTTTATTTGGAATAGTGACCCAAATCTTCATTCCTGAAGGGTCTGGTCCTGCCTGGATAATGCTATTGTTTTTTTTTTTATCAACTTTATTCAAAAAGCATGGTAATACCAAGGGGTATTACCCCCTCTAGGCCAGCAGGGTATAAAGCCATGGGAACAGGAACAAAAATATTGCTGGTGAATCACTAGCGGCAATAGTGAGTACTGCCACTCCTATTTCCATCCCTGGATTCTTGGACCCATGAATCCTGGCAATGGGAGAAACAGCACCATATATTGCCCACTGATTCAGAGCCTATACATTCTTCTGGACAACTTTTACCTGGCCTGCAAGGTATAGCCACCTAGCTGGTGCTGTAACTCAATCTTCAAAAGACCTTCTACCATTCTATCAAAACAGCTGCTTCAAGATGGTGGGAAACATAGTAAAACAGTGAATTTCATGAGGATAGGCCCACTTCCACAAGTCTTTACAGTGAAGTGAGCTCCTTGATCAGAAGGAATTCTGTGTGAAATACCATGCCAGTGGATAAAGCATTTTGTAACTCTGAGATGGTAATTTTTGCACTGCATGCAAAGAAGACAAATCAGTACCAAGAGTAACTGTCTATTCCAGTGAGAACAAAAAGCTACACCTACCATAATGAAAGCTATCCAATGTATACAACTTGCCACCAAACAGCGGCTGATCATCCCTGGGGAATGGTGGCATAATCGGGGTCCAGTGTTGGTTTTCGCTGCTGACAGACTGGTCTCTCCACCACCAGATAAATGAATGCTATTCTCAGGGATAACTTCTAGCCCTGTCACCTTTGTCATTTTGTTCATGGGCCCATTGGGCAATGACAGTGGTAGCTAGGGAAAAAGGCTTAATGGTATTCACAAAATGGGTCAACCTATTCACTTAATTTTTATATCCTCCTCTGCTATGTTTACCCTTTGATAAACATTCACATGGGATACAAACACCTTGATTTTTTTTTGTCCATTCAGAAAGGTCTATACCCATACTTCACCAGATTTCCTCCTAGGTATATTTTTCAATCATGATTGTCTAAGATTCTGACCATTTAGGCAAACCACTGGCCACAGCCTATGAATCAATATATAATACTATGACCATTTCTCCTTCCAAGCAAAGTGAATAACCAGACACACACTCAAAGTCCTGCCCACTGGGAGGTTTCCCTTCAGCACTGTCCCTCAGGGATGCCCAAAAAGGAGTTGTAGTGCTTGTCGCTGTCCACATTCTATCAGTGCCTGGATACCATGCAGAACCATCTGTGAACCAGATCCCTGTCTTCTTTCCTCTGGCAACTAGTCATAGAGAACTCCCTAAGAGGTCATAGGTGCCAGAATCAACAAACCTAGTGTATGGTGAGGGCCCATTTCCTGGTTTCAACAAACGCATTTCAAACATACGAATTTTGAGGGACATAAACATTCAGTCCATAAGAGATATCATGCCCCTGTCAGGGTATAAGTGACTTCACTTGTTCATTTATCCTCAAACTTTAGGCAGAATTACAAGATTTCCAGTGGATCTCCTGGATCCATATCACACATCCCTAGTATTTAATTGCAACTCTATCTCCACTTGATGACCAGGATCAATTAGCCTGAGAAAATAACTTCTTTCCTTGCCTGCTAGTCTGTTGACATAAGGACTCTAAAGTGAGAGTAAAAAATGTATCTAATTAGTGAAATAATTCCCTCTCTTACAACAAGCACATTCAGATCTGGAGGGCCTTGAGTTGTGAGGATGAGAAGCAAAAATTCCCCCAGGTGACTGAATTGCAATGATGTTACATGGTATGACTCTTATTTACATTTCCTAGCTCTATTGATTTAGAGTTTACACTACATTTTATAGGATGGCATCCCATTCTCTTAGCATATCATCCTAAAGATGCTTTAGTTGTACCTTCTGTGAGCCATTCCAATGCTCTACTGGACTAGCAGCAGCTGAATAGTGTGGCATTTTATAGTACCACTGCCTACAGTATCACATCACTACTGCAAACCCTTTGCTATTAAGTGGAGCACCTGAATTGATGAAATGTTACGGTAGGTCCTATACTGGTGGATCAAACACTTTGGAAGTCTCAAGTAGTGGAGTTGTCTCAGGCTCTAAAGGAAAGGACAGGCAAACCCACACCAAGAGTTTGGGCATGTTCTAATCAAGCCTACTTCAAGAAAGGGCGGGGTTCACTGCAAATACCTAGCCATATCTGATTGATATCTTACAGAGATGGTACTATATCAAAGTTTTAATGTCAGTCTATTAATGGCAAATTGGACATACACCAGCAGTGGCAACCAAATCAGTAACCACTGAGGAGAAGCTCACTGGCTGCAAAAATAGTTACCATTCATGCTAATGAATTCATGTGTCTATTGTGTCAGCACTGAGGTACCTAATGACAGAAGCTGGCTGATATCAGTTAGCTGAGTAATTTTGTCTACTTGCTTTTTCATGCCTCTTCTGGGAAAGATGATATCTGGTGGGCTTTAATGAGCTAAACAAAGTTCTTTCGAATTCATGCCTAATTCTGGGCTTTTTAATATCTTCTAATGCTGGCATTTGTACTTCATGTAACGTGGACCATTGTTTCCTGTTTGTAAGAGCAATCTTAACAGTATATTAGCACAATGCCTAAGAGTCCTTTCCACATTGTTAAATAATAAATTGCTCCCATGTTTATAAAATCTCCCTTATGTAAAGGACCTACCACTTCATCATTTTAAAGAAGTGCAGGGGTAGAAGTTAGCAGTGAAAAGTGGGCTATTTGCTCAAGCTCGGATGATTAAAGGAAAGTGCTTGCTCAAGATTTTCTAGGTATTGACATATGCTATGTCTCGGATCCAATTCCTGCCTGGTTTACATGACTTGTGGGCCTGATAATTCAACCAGTTCTGGAGATCTGCTACCCTTATGATAAAGTCTTTGCCTTCATATTCTACTTTCCTACCCTCTAGTTGGAGGAAATGAGATTATCTTTTACGTTGCCAAGAAGGACCTCTGGCTTTCACACTTAGTCTTTAACTGCTGAATAATCACCCTCAGACTTTTATTTTATTTTACTAAGGCATCTATTGCCGCAGCAATAATCAACTAATTCTACAATCCTTATAATAACTCTTTCCCCATAATTCTGTAGTCTGATACACATCACCTCCAAGGCAAATTCACTTTCACTAGTATGCCATCTCAATGTAACACCTTTAAAACTTCTAACAATTGCACTGCTACTGTGGCATGCAACTGGGAAGTAATTCAGCTTTAAAAACCCATTTTACAATGTGCTTCTTCAGATCACTTCTGGCACCAACTGTCATAGGTCTGGTTCCCTGGGAAACAGACTGTGAGAGGGAGCTGTGTGTCCATGAAGTTTAATGGTGAAGGAACTCAGAAACAACACCTGTAATGAAGTCACAGAAGCAGAAAAGCCAAGGGAGGAGTTGCATAAAGACCTCATCTGATCCCACAGAGAGCTCTGAAGTTAAGACATCCCTTCAGAATTGTTGCAACCAAGGCAAACATGATGAAATTTGTACTCTTGCATGGATCAGTCATTAAATGTGGGCAGCCTCCCTGCAGGTGATGCATTCCCCTGAGAAGCAGATTCTTTGGGTCAGGTCCTAGGAAGAGACTTTAGCTGTGAGCTATCAGTAGACAACACTCCTAGAAGGCGGGGGTAATGAGCACCTCCCTCCTGAAGGGGAAATCTGGTAGTACTCTACAACATGATTACAGAGGTTTTTAACTCTAATATGTGCTCCAATATGCTTCACTGTTATTTAGCCTACAAATTATCCACATTACTGCTAATTTCTACATAATACATTTGTGAAAAGTAAACTCTTTGTCTCTGGTTGCAAGTCGTGCTATGTTCCTTTTTTTTTTTTTTTTTTTTTTTAAGTTAGGAATATTTCATGGCTGTTACTGGTCCTTAAATGAGAGTACATTTATTCAAGTCTGCAATTTATTGCTAAAGAATGAAGTGTAATTTTCTTTAGTCTTTCTTTCTTGTTTACTTATTTATCATTACAAGCTCCCTCTCACATTTTCAACTAGAAGGCTCAATTTTATGCACCTCCCTTAGCCAAATTTCTGGTGGTTTTTTTGTTCATTTTGTTTTAAATCAGTTAGCTCCCAGAAATGTGATGACTTAAGCAGATTCTTACTTTCCATTTGCATGATATTATAAGGCCTATAATTTGAACTAGCTTGTGCCCAGCATTTTAATATGTTAGGGAATGAATTTAGGGCAAAATATGTCCCTCTGATAATCTGATGACTCCTTAAAGGTTACTACTTTACTTTTGCTAACTTCTCCCAATGTGCAACTTCACTCATTATTCACTTCCATAATTGTTTAAATAACATGTCTGAAATTTACACTTACATATTTGTTGTCGGAGATAATGATGGATTACAGTGCAGGGTGAAAAATCCCTAATGACCTAGCAAACTAATTGTGAACATTAGTGAAAAGTGTCACTTCCTTTCAGTAGGCAAAGCACCATCTCTTTGATATAATGATGATATACAAAGGTGGGAAAACTTAAAATGTTCTACAGAATGTTCCTTGGATTCTATTGGTTTTCTGCCTGAGTCCACAGCTTCCACTTCCCCAAGCTTCCTGACCTATAATTGACTGATATACCTATATTCTGGGCAGTTAAATCTATGTGTTTTCATGCCTATATTCAAAAGATAGTATGAGATATTAGAAATCAGTTATTATAACATATATTGGAAGCCTCCATATCATTTTAAAATGTTAAAACAAAAATAAATAGAAAAAGTTATAATGATAATTTAGATTGTAAGAAACAGAAATACACAGGCAGCTTATTTAGAAAAAGAAAGTTTCTCTGATAAAGTGCAGGTCCCAAACTTTGCTCTTGCTAACCTTCACCTCCTAAATTTGCTTCAATGTACATTATTAAAGTTGTCTTGCACAGGTTAAGAAGATTTTGTTTTCCCCTAAGCAATGAAAACATTTTTTTCCGATAATTTAAAAATGATAAAATATAAAAATACTGCAAGTTTTGAAGAATATAGAAAGACTCTAAAATTAATAGGGTTGATGGAATTCTGTCTGTTATGAAAAACAAATGTATGGTAAAATGTCTTGGAATCTTACATATCAGGGGTGGAGAAAGGCAATAAGCTGTTAAATTTTAATATAGAGAGCATAAATTGGGAAATGGAAAAAATATAATGAAGTTAAATCTTGGCAGAATGAAGCTTCTTCAACATCTCCATGTAAGTTGAAAATAAGACTATAAATAATTTTTCATTTATAGAGGTAATAGCCTCCTTGCTAGCCTCCCTATAGAACGCTGATGCTCATGAAACCTAGGCTGATGAAACTGCAAAGGCAAGCAAATTCTGTTCAATATGGTATGTTTCTCATTGTCAAGATACAAAAACTAAGTATTTCCAATTTTCAGCATTATCATTCAGTCATTCGTTGACAAAATTATTTTCATATTTATATAGCATCATTGAAGTTAACTATATCAAAAGGTAAGAAATGTCAAAATGAAAGAAAAATAAAATGTTGCTTTAGAAAACAAAGATCATAAAAATAGTGCCTTTTGAATGAATGTTATTATTTATTATTTTTTTAAATAACTTATTGTCAAGTTAGCTAACATTCAGTGTATACAGTGTAGTCTTGCCTTCAGGAGTAGATTCCCTTCTTACATACAACACCCAGTGCTCATCCCAATGAGTGCCCTCCTCAATGCCCATCACCCATTTTCCCTGCCTCCCCAGCCCCCAATACCATCAACCCTCAGGTTATTCTCTGTTTTTAAGAGTCTCTAATGGTTTGCCTCCCTCTCTGTTTGTAACTTATTTTTCCTTCCCTCCCCCCATGGGCTTTTGTTAAGTTTCTCAAATTCCACATATGAGTGAAAACATATGAGATCTGTCTTTCTCGCACTTATTTCACTTAGCACAATACCCTCCAGTTCCATCCACATTGTTGCAAATGGGAAGATTTCATTTTTTTCCATCACCAAGTAGTATTCTATTGCATATGTATACCACATCTTCTTTATCCATTCGTCAGTTAATGGACATTTGGTCTCTTTCCATAATTTGGCTATTGAATGAAATTTAACTGACTAGAAATTTGACAACAATTAAATATTTACTTTAGTTAAAAATTCAAAAATTGATAATACTCTTATCATTTACTTCTAAATGAAGCCACAAATGAATAGCATAAAATGATAGCTTCAAAGAGTCTTCAAAAATAGTCACCTGGTCTAGATGTAAGACCTTTCCTCTGTGGTACTATTTGTTAGGATGTTTTGCATCTGGGATGGGATTTTTTTATTGTTATAATCATAGAGATGGATAACACGGATGTGTATGTTAATATGTGCATCCATAGAGATATATATATGTATATGTTAATACAAATATTTATATTAAGGACTTATGATGATTACTTTTTCTAATGAACAGAAATTATAAATTCTTCACAGGATATTTCCTTTAACCAAATTAACTTACTTTAAAAGAGAAATTTTGATGTTATCCTATTTGCATTGCATTTGACTATGGAGAAAAATCACTTTATTTTAGGAAATGATAATAATATTCATTATTATTAAATATATATAATAATTAGTATAATTATTAACAGTTTAATAGGGCTTATATATGCCAGGCACCATTCTTAATGTTTTGCATATGTATAACTCTATATTATACATATTAACTTATCTAAATTTCACAATAGCTCCTTGACATAAGTACCAATATTATCGGCATATTGGAGGGATGAAACTGAGGAACAAAAGTTAAATTTCTTTCCCAATTTGTCAAAGCTAGTAAATATTTGTTGTACAATAATAAAAAAAAATTGGTCTTTGTCCCTTGCTTATGGTAGGAAGCCTCTAAACCCTTGAAATTTTCACAATGAAATGATACAAAATTTTTATAAATTTCCAGTTATCTTTGTTATTCACAGTGGACCCCTGGGAACCACACTTGATAGTTTATGCTAAACAGCTGGCCTGTGGTGGGTCCCTAGAGAATTTATGCTAATGGGATCACTTACGAGGAGATAAAGTCACCTCAGGCCTTGTACCTATCTATTTTAATAGTATCATTTTACTGGATAAAGAACAATATATAAAGACCATAGAATCTGTTTTCCAAAAAAATTTAAAAACACCAGACTTTATAATGTTTCTATTTTTGAAGAAACTTGAGAAACTTTATATTCTAGGCACACATTCCCAAATAGACATAGTACTATGTTAGGCTTTACGCTTTTTCAGTAAAGAAGTTTACCTTTAAAGATATCAGAAGAAACACCTGAAAATCAGGAACAAGACTAAAATCGACGCAGACCTATTGAATTTCATCTTCAGTTCTAGAAATTCAAGAAATACCTACCTTAATATGGATTATGTCACATGCAGGAGAAGAGTTGCCTGTCTTTTCCCTTCATGGGGAAAAAAATTAACAAACTAAACCAAAATAAAACCCAAAAAGTAATCTTTGAGAAATATCACTATCCTTCAAGCACTCTTTTGCACTTTTGTTCCACATGGGAAAGGCCAACTAAAAAGTTGCTAAGTTTCATTCATATAAGCAAAGAATTTAATAGCTTACATATTTTTTTGTAAAATGTAATACTAAATTGTTTATAATATATTTTCTTAAATTTAGCCAGGAGTATTACATTGCACTAGCTCTTCTTTTTAAAGAGATTTACAATTTTACTAACAACTTAGACATTATGTGGATATAGTATGCATCCTCACACCATCCTAAGTCAAATAAGATTCCAATAGTTAAAATAAATCCCAAAATAGGTATGCCTGGGTGGCTCAGTTAGTTGATCATCAGACTCCTGATTTTGGCTCAATTCATAACCTCATAGTTCATGGGACCGAGTCCCACAGTGGGCTCCATACTGACAGTACAGAGCCTGCTTGTGATTCATTCTCTCTCTCTCTCTCTCTCTTTTTCTCTCTCTCTCTCTCTGTCCCTCTCTTGATTGCACTCTCTCCCTCTCTCAAAATAGATGAATAAACATGAAAAAAATGTGAAATAAAAAATCTCTAAATAACATTTATATATGGCATGTCCTCACTGTTCTCTTTACTGATTTTTTTCCATGTTCATTCAAATGTCTATAGAAAAATTAAAATAAAGAAGGATGTACAGCAAAAAAAATAAGAAAAGGTGACTAGGAGGAACGTATACAAAGTACTTCTATTATTAAAGTGGGCGATTACATCCACTCAAGGGACTAATAAAGCTGTAGCAAATACATGAAAACATTCAGTCAACTTACAAAGATTTGAGATGAGTTTTCATCCTAATAGCATTGTTCACTCTTATCAAAATTAATTCAGGATAAGAATCCACATGAATCAATAGTAGGTACCCAACCTGAAATGAAGTGATTGCTTTAAATGATTTCCAATACATCATATCTTATTATATTAGGATATGACAGGTTATGCTGTGCTTCATTGAGTTACATAATATCATTTTGAATATAACTCCAAGTCTATCTAATATAAGATGATGAATCAGGAAATAAAATGACAAGGACTCATTTACTTCTAGGTCTTAAATTAGATTTTTCTGTCCACACAAAAGGAAGCAAGGAAACCAAAATGGCTTCCAGGAGGCCTGTCTCATTCACGTCAATGAGCAATCACCAACTACCGTCCCTAGTTCATTATGGGCAGAAATGTCTGATGTCTCTGTAAGAACTAGCATAAATGACATGGCTTCTAAAGGAATAGCATATCTGGCTTTCTACTGGTTTGGTGTAAGTGTGATACTGTCAGAAGCATTCTGTCAAATTTGGAGAATCAGAATCTTTTATTAAACAACTGTTATATAATCTGAAAACACCATAGAGACCCACTGTGATCACATTAAAATATATATTAAGTGTGGGAATAAACTTAATGGGCATGTATAAGAAGAATCTAGTAATCACAACATAACTGAACAGAAGGTAGTTTGGTATATATTCTGCAATATGAACACAGAAAATAGAAAACTGAAAAAAAAAGTGTTGTTTTTTTTTTTTTTAATTAAGAAGAGATGAACATGTTTTATCTAGTTTAAAACTCATTCTGGTTTCATGGATAATAAATATCAAACTGTATTCCATCATAGTAGGAGTAAAAATCTCATCACTAGAAAAATGTTCATTTTAATTGCCTAGGAGGGAGGGAGGTAATCTTAATGGGCATGTATCCAAAGGTGTTATAGATAACTTCCTGGGAAAGACAGGTCAGTGGATTACTGGTGCTGATATATTAAAAGGCTTAATAGAAGTGAAAGATGACATGATATTTAATAAATACAGATTAAAAAAACTGGATTCAACATATTTTAATTTAGCTAATCCTCTGTATTTCTCAGATATGTCTTCCTATGTTGCATACTCATTATATATTAAGGTTCTAGTGATCTACAAATGTAAGGAAAACAGATAAATTTCATTAAGACTTCAATAAAACGTTACTTGGAAAGACAGTAGACCATGATGATAAAAATGCCATTATTGTATTACTCTCTAGTTAGTTTATAAGGTAAACTATAAACTAGAAGTAACTATGAATGTTAGATGATGAAATTTCCATTTGTTAGCATAAGCTGAAAAAGACAACAAACTCAATTATTTGCCATGGTCTTTGTGCTACAAAATTTGAATATATACCTTTAACAACTTTGTTACTGGTTCAGAAAACATAACGAATAGTTTTATATACTTGTCATGAGGAAAGATATTTACAGATCATATTCGCCAAAATGTGTTTTAGGAATATTTGTGGAAAAAAACATGTATTTTTAGGTACAATCAAAGACCAAAAGATACAGATGCACCTCCTGTAATAGTGGCTAATATACCTATTTATCTCTTCTACTTGGATCATGCTAGTTTGGCTGATAATTAATGAAATAGTGAATATTTAATCATATTCTTTTAGCCAGATAAATCAATATAATTTTCAGTATATAGAATAATTTTAGCTTTGGTGCTCAGGTGGCACTCCAAGATAGACAATAACATTGTATCCAGTAAAAGTCCTGCTGTGATTTCAAACTTCAGGGTTAGTCTTCAAAGCACTGAAATGTACTTGGAAAGAAATTTACATTGTACAACTAAGGATAACTTCACTTGATGGGTGGTTAAGACAAATATCCCCTCATGTGCAAAGTACCACCTAATTCTTTTAGATGAAAGACACTGAAAAATTCAAAAGCTTATCATAAATATCTTAACAAAACTGATGTTTTGCTATAATACACAATTACGAGGTTGAAAACAAAAGGAACGAAGAGCCTTCTAAAATATATTATCATATATACTATGCAAACTGAAATAAATCAGAGAAAGACAAATACCATATGATTTCACTTATATGTGAAATCTAAAAAACAAAACAAGTACACAAACAAAAAACAAACAAAAAAATTCATAAACACAGAGAACTGGTGGTTGCTGGGGGGGGGGGGGTTAGGGAGATGGGCAAAACAGATGAAGGGGATTAAGAGGTACAAACTTCAGTTATAAAACAAATAACTCACGGGGATGAAGAGTACAGCATAAGGAATATAGTCAATAATATTGTAAGAACATTGTGTGGTGACAGATGGTAACTATACCTAAGTGTGGTGAGCTTTTTCTAATGTATAGAATTGTGGAATCATTGTTGTGCACCTGAAACTAAGATAACATTGCATGTCAACTATACTTACATAATTATTTTTTAAGTGAAAAAAAGGGAAAAAATATTATAAAATCTACTTTGCCTTCTCATTCGTTTTGTCCTGTCTCAAAGGTGTGCTAAGCTGCTAAATTACCAGGAGTTAGATCTTGCATTTTTTAAGTTGCATTAAGTTTTGAAATGGATGGGTGCATCTGTTTTGCTGATTCAAGGGATATCATCCATCATCCATGTGAAGGCATCAGGGATATATTACTGCTTTTCAGAATATATATACTCCATGTTGAAAATCTTACATATAACACTTCAATACACCGCCTACTTTTTCACTCGTATGCCTTCTGCATAGAAATACAGTTCTTCTCTGCATCAGCTTAGCAAGGACAATTAGCCAAAAAAGAGGAAACTTGGTTTTGTGCCTTGAATTTTTTTTTCTTCTGAGATTTTAGTCATAGTTTAGTTTGAATTACTAATTATATAGGAATTTTTCATTTTTCTCCTGTTTTCTCTCATGTCTGTTCACTTTTCTTACTTCCTGACTAATCTTCCCTCCCCCTCCTTTCCTCCCTTCTCATCTGGTCTCCTCTCCCATCTCTACCTCTCTCAGTTGCCCTCTCTCCCCACCCTCTTACCTGTTAATGACATCTAACCAAAGAGCTCTTGATTACTTATTTAAATAGTCGGCTTATTCATTTAAAATATTAAGGAGACTGGGATCTCAATAGATTTGATAAGCCATACTACTTATGTGTAAAGCTTCAAAACAAATCTTTTTATTTTCCAGAGGTTGTTCTTTGGGCCTTTATAAAGAGGCACAGAGACTAAACTCTATCAAATTGTGACTAGAAAAATAAAATAAACCAATAGTTGAGGATCAAAATAACCACAAGTTTCATTATAAGCTAACCAAAGTCCCTCATTTTAAAATGAGAATAAGAAAAAAATTACAAAGAATTAATGTGAACCAAAAGTAAAACTGTTTATTTTATACTACTATGGAAACAAAATAATGTCTCTAACTGAAAACAAGGCTTCTTATGAACACTTGCTAAAGAATGTTCTATTCAGTTTGACAGAATTATTGATTGAATATTAAAATCCAGGGATGGTTTCCTGCTCAATAAAATGGTTTTGTTTAATAAGTTCATATTAGAAATGTTTCAATGTATAAACCCATATTTTAATATTAAACATATATGCCTATATATTACATACACACACATATATATGTATGTATATGTATATGTATATGTATACACATATATAGGTACCCAAATTAATTTAATGAAAAGTTGTGAACCAATATACATTAAGAAAAACAAAAACAGAAGTTTACCAAGTAATTATGTAAATTGGGATAAAATAATAAACAACAAAATACTCTACTTTTGACAAGTATTACAAGTTCTTTGCAAATGCATTATTCAAAATGTGGTGGTAAATCAAAGCAGTAATTTGAAGGGTTTTTTTTAAGAAAAAGAAATTTTAAATGATTTTATATTAACAAGGAAGTTGTCAAATCAATGAAAGTTTCCTTTCTTATAGTAATGTTTTACTGGAGCATGGGGTTTTTTGAAACAATAAGTTCTCTCAGTTAAAATACCTGAGTTCAAATGTCATGAGTTTTGTTTTTATCAAAGACAAAAAAAAGATGAAAAAGGAAAAGATCTACATGGATATTACTGCTAGTACAAAGAGGTTATCCCTACCCATTTTGCATTATAAATCAGAAACACAACCTTAGAACACAGGGCAGACAAGTATCATTAAGAAAATATGACTTGATACGAAAATGTAGAGGTTTTTTTCTTCCTATACATATACCATTGTAAAGGCAGTTTCCCTCTCTAAATGTGGGAGCTCCTCTTTTAAAATATTTGAATATAACTGACAAATAAATGACCCATGTGCTTAATAACTTCTATAATCACTTTATGTTAAATAAATCCCAAAGTAGTCTAGAAATAAGAGCAAATAGTGCTATAAAAATCAGAAATGACCTACAGGGTCTACATTCATCCTGTTACTCCAGCTAGTTAAATTTTGTGATCCTAATGATCATGCAATTATAGATTTATAAAGCACCTATACAAAACTATATGCTGTCAAATTTTATGTATATCATAATTAATGGCAGTGGGATGGACAGGTAAACAATTACTTATAATGAACCATGTATGCTATGAAATTACTACATATTAGGAGATAGTGTGTGGAAAACAAAATGTTGGAAACAAGAGTACATTGTCTCTCCTTATCTGCAGGGATGCTGCAAAAAAGAAAAAGGAAAAGTGACCTGATGCAATCTCCTTGCAAACATGCTAATTTCAGTCCTGATAATCACACATGTGTGATACTTGGTAACAGGAGAATCCTTAGATTAGAAATGCTTTTCCAGGCGTGCGTGGGTGGCTCAGTTGGTTGAGCGCCTGACTTCAGCTCAGGTCATAATCTCATGGTTTGTGGGTTCAAGCCCTGTGTTGGGCTGTGTGCTGACAGCTCAGAGCCTGGAGCCTGCTTCAGATTCTATGTCTCCATCTCTTTCTGCCCCTCCCCTGCTCATTCTCTCTCTCTCTCTCTCTCTCTCTCTCTCTCAAAAATAAATAAAAATTGAAAAAAAGAAATGCTTTTCCAAGATGTGCCCAGCCTGTTCAGTATGGTTTGTTGAGAATAAACATGTTATTTTAGGATTTATTGTGTAACGCCTTGATAAATGTAATATAAACTATATAATTACCAGCATATAACTTATAGATGTTTCATGAACAAAATAGCTCCCTTTTGTGTAAATGATGACCCACATGCAGGAATCACAGATGTTAAAACCAAACCAGAAAACATCCTAATACAGCAAGAATCAATCTAGGGAGCACTATGAGGAGTCTTGTACTTCTCCACACTTCTTCACCTATGTGAAGGTTTCTTTTTCTCTATGTACTTTAATTAGTCACTCACATTCTCTACAGAGAGGTTGTATTTGAAAATAACTGATACTTTTGAAATTTCGAAATTATTAGTAAACTTTGATATTGGCTAAGAGTTCCAATTTTTGTGAGATTTAACAATCCCAGGTGGTGAGTTATCTGAGGTTGGCGATCTGGTTTGAAGGAGAGGATTATAAGATTTGTTTTGAAACTGCCTGAGCAAAGCAATTACTCTGTATTTACACAGACTGTATATTCTGAAGTATTGTAATTCGAGGATTAATGGAGATTATGGAACGTAATGCTCAAGTCCATCCACTTCTTGGCACTATCGCTGTATTGTAAATAGTATACGTATCTAAGGATAAGCAAATCTTATGTGTAAACAGGTATACCTCAGTTACTTAGGAAGAAAAGATAAAACTAGATTGATGGTCATTCTTCATTTCCTGTGCAATTTTTATTAGTTTACTAGGTTACCAGGTGAACCAATAAAGGATATTCAACAAACAAATGACATATATGTATTTACGCTTTAAGTAAATATATTCTGCCCTTGATGTAGAGAACAAATTGGAGGATTTAACTGGAGGCCAGGAGAACAGCTGGCAGGGTTGGGGGTAGAGGACTCTATTTACTGAGGGGCAAATTGATACAGGATTTATATACGGATAGCAGTGCAAATTGCAGATATTATGACAGATTGGCAAACTGTCCTATGCCAGGATTATGGATACGGTAAGAAGGTTCAAGATTAAGGTTATTTGTCTTCCATAAGTAATATATGTAAACAAGAGAAAAAGGAGTAATAAGAAGAGTCCTGGAATACTCTAATTTGTTTTCTTTTACTTTTTTTTTTTCACATAATACATTGGTTTAGAGAATGAAAGGAAGGTGTTAGGATATCTGTCCTGTGAAGCTAGTCTATGTGAATGCCTAATATTATAAGTATGTGTATGACCTCTTCACATCAACCTTCTCTTTAGCTGCAAAGTGGATATTATCAGCAACCAAACCCTTTTATGAGCTTTTCTAAAGCTGTATCAATCGCTTGATCTCTTGGCAAGTGCCTAAAACGCAAGCATGTGGGACAAACTGAAGCATGAGGAAAGGACACATCATCCTGAAGAGCCATACGAAATTCATATCAAGAATACAGGAAACAATAAACAAAACTAAAAGGCAACCGACGGAATGGGAAAATAGATTTGCAAATGACATATTGGATAAAGGGTTAGTATCCAAAATCAGTAAAGAACATATGAAACTCAACACTCGAAAAACAAATAATCCAGTGAAAAAATGGGCAGAAGACATGAAGAGACACCTTTCCAAAGAAGACATCCAGATGGCCAACAGACCATGAAAAGATGCTCAACACTGCTCATCATCAGGGAACTGCAAATCAAAGCCACACTGAGATACCACCTCACACGGGTCAGAGTGGCTAAAATGAACAAATCAAGAGACTATAGATGCTGGCGAGGATGTGGAGAAATGGGAACCCTCTTGCATTGTTGGTGGGAATGCAAACTGGTGCAGCCGCTCTGGAAAACAGTGTGGAGGTTGCTCAAAAATTAAAAATAGAAATACCCTACGACACAGCAATAGCACTACTAGGAATTTATCCAAGGATACAGGAGTGCTTATTCATAGGGGCATGTGTACCCCAATGTTTATAGCAGCGCTTTCAACAATAGCCAAATAATGGAAAGATTCTAAATGTCCATCAACTGAGAAAGAATGAAATCATGCCATTTGCAGCAATGTGGATGGAACTGGAAGTTATTATGCTTAGTGAAACAAGTCAGTCAGAGGTCAGATATCTTACATTTTCACTCAGATTTGGATCTTGAGAAGACCATGGGGGAAGGGAAGGGGGAAAAATAGTTACAAACAGAAAGGGAGGGAGCCAAACCATAAGAGACTCTTAAATACAGAGAACAAACTGAGCGTGGATGGGGGTGGGGGGCGGAGAGGAGAAAGTGGGTGATGGGTATTGAGGAGAGAACTTGTTGGAATGAGCACTGGGTGTTGTATGTAAAAGATGAACCACACGAATCTACCCCAAAAACCAGGGGCACAATTTACACACTGTATGTTAGCCAATTTGACAATAAATTATATTAAAAAATACAACTTCAAAACCAGAGTTTTGGTATAAATAAGGGGGGGGGGGTAGGAGGGCCCACAGGGGCTTCCATAATTTAATACTGTTTGAAGAGCACAGACAAGAGTAGCAACCGGTAGACCACACCCTGCTCTGCCCAGTGGACAGAGAGGTGCACACGCAGAGATCTGGGCTCACTGCTCTTGGAAGTGAATGAGGACAAGCTGAGACCACATTGCCACTACTACCCCCAGAATCTGTCTGGGCCAATCTGGAGATCCTCTTTCCACTCACTCCCCGTATTTGTGAGCAGGGACGGGGAGTGCCCTGGCAGTTTATGGGTTGTGGTCAGCCTTGGTAATAAACTCATCAATGAGGCCAAGGGGTAGGCTCAGGCTTAGGAGGCTGAAGCACGCGGTGGGAGGACCCAATATTCATGGCTTCACATGTGCCGCCTGGGGAGTTACCTGGTTTAGGAGGAGATGCCCTCTACCACCGACTTGCTGGGTGACGTGGACCAGCTTCCTTTTCCTGTCTGGGCCTCCTCTCCTGTGACAGTCTTGTCCGGGCCCAACCGCAGATGAGGCCCTCCGGGCAGGAGGCGACAATGCAGGCCTCCAGGAAAATGAGAACTGACTGCCCTGGGCCATCTTGGTGCACTCCACGGCCTCCAACAGTGGCACATCATGGATACACAGCGCTGTACCAGCACCTAGGCTGGGGCCAGCGGGCCGCCGAGTCTCGGGCCTCCTCGCAGGTCATCCCTGTACACGCTTCCACTGCTGCCCAGGCTGGTGTTGCCAGGCCCACACTGAGGGGAGCGTCCTGTTCAGCCGCCCACTGGGCACGGGGTTTGTGGGAGCAGGACAGCCTGCAGGGCGAGAACCACGCCTGGAGTCTCCAGCCGGCAGGCGCTGCAGGCTGGGGGCGTGGCCTGAGGCTGCGCAAGCGGCTGTGCCAGCGGCTGCGCCTGAGCAAAAAGCGCGTCCTCAGCTAGCTCCCAGCTGGTCCTGGCTGCTTGGCTGGTACGGGTACGTGGTGGAGCCAGTGTGGGCGGAGGGGAGGGTAGCCTGGGTCTTTCACCCCCTGTCCATTCCATTGCCGGCACCTGTGGCTGCCGCCGCCCACTAGCTCCTCAAAGAGTAGAAGCCCAAGGCCACAGCTTTGACTCAGGCGTGTGGCCATGGTGCAGACCACCACTTGGTCCTTGGTGAAGGGCAATATGGTGACCAGGTCACCTTTGCCACCTGCCACCACACAGCAGCTGTCAAGGCTTCAGAACACGCAAAACAGGCCCTCCAAAGTAGCTCTTTTTGAGCACACAAAAGAGCGGGGAATGAGAGTGGAAGGCCCTCTGGCAGCAGTGCAGGTGCTAGGTGCGGGCTGGGGAAGAACTTGTTCACTGGCCCTCACCCACCGCCTCCTTGGCCAGTGGTGACAGGGCCCTTGCTCTTGGCGGTGCAGACAGGGCAGCCCGGGCCCTGGGTCAGCAGGCTATGCAGTGGAGCTGGCCCAGGTGCATAGGTCTCTGGCATTGTACGGGTTCAGGTAGCCACTGGCACGTGAAATCAGGAACAGGCTCTGTGGCTCAGGGAGTTACTTCAGATGTGTTCTTGGTCTTCTCCATCAGCCATTCCTCATTGAATAGCTTGCTGGTGTCCTCGTTGAGAGTCAGGTTTTGCACCTGGCTGAGGAGACTCCCCACCCCCAGCCCCCATCAGGGAGATGGTCTCTGTGACAGCAGTGAAATGATAGAAGCCATGGCAGGTGATCTAGGTGCCCTTATAGATGATACAAATAATGCGAAAAGACAGGACGACTTCCTTGAAAATTAGAACTGACACCCATATGGAGAAATATTGGAATGAGAAGTCTACCTTACGCTCAGAAAGATGGTAATTAAGAGATAATTCCCTTCAGAGATTATAAAGAAGGTATAAAGAAAATTCAGGGAAATAAGAAAGGACTATAAGAAAACTCAAATTTTGTGACTAATATGCCCATGCTAAAGGTAAGAAAATCCTAACGAGGAAAAAATGAAGTAATCAAAATTATGAAAGAGATTGTAGATACAAAAGGTATCCCACCTTAATAGTAAATACTCAAAGACGTTAGGGCATCGTCAGTAATATTTTCAAAGTTTATAAATCAAAATTTAAAAATAATTATGGAAAATGTTATGAAAACTTATAATGTCTTGGAAAACAAAACTTTTTTTTAAGTAGTATTCGACCTCTTATACTAAGTTATAAACTGAAGAATGAAATAGTATGGTCACAAAATTTACTATAAATAATACTATAGATAATGAAATGGCATGAGTTAAAAAAAATCTAAAGAGTTTTACATGAAGGGATAAAATTTAGTTTAATTGACAAAAAATGAATATATAGTAAAAACACTAATGGTGAGCCAAAGTGCTTATATTAACAAAACTAATTGGATGGTCTAGTGATTAAAATAACTGAAGTCAAATTCTCTTAAATCTTCCTGTGCAGGGAGGAATTAGAACACTCTAGTCAGAAATATAGGTAAAGACAGAGTTTTTGAATATAGAGAAAGTGGATTAAAAGCACATGGTATACATATGAGATTTACCTAATAGTAAAGAAACCAAACCAACAACAATGCACAAAAAAAATAGAAAAAATAAAACAATAGCAAAAGTTTGTGAATATAGAAGTAGTAAACATAAAGATATTAGCATGGTAATCATTAATATACCTATAAGTATGTGAAGTTTTATCATTAATACTTTTCAGATTCTATAATTGCATAATACTCAAAAATCTAGAGCAAAGTCAGTGCTTAGTTGATAATAATAATGATGACTGATGATGATAGTTGCTCTATAACATTTTTAAAAGGCACACTTAATATATAACATTCACATACATATGGAAAAGAAAATGGACGAGTTTTGAATTAAAGCAAAACACAGATGTCTAATGAGTGACAGGGCATGATTTTTATGTATATATATATTAATTGATGCTTTAGAGAAAGGATTATGTGTCAGGAAAACAGGTGGATAGAAAAGCAGTGATTCAATCTGCCTTTCAAAACCCTCAGGCCTCAGTGGAACAGAAAGTTTTCTAGGGCATAGGCATTAAATTGTAAAGAATTCTAACGAGTCAGAGTTTCTCTAAGTCAAAAATATATAGAGGTTCCATAATGCAAGGGAAGCAAAAATAATATAAAATCAGGGAGGGGGACAAAACATAGAGACTCTTAAATATAGAGAACAAACAGCATTGCTGGAGGGGTTGTGGGTGGGGGGATGGGCCAATTGGGCAAGGGGCATTAAGGAAGAAATTGCTTGGATGAGCACTGGGTGTAATATGTAGGGGATGAATCACTGAATTCTACTCCTGAAATAGTTATTGCACTATATACTAACTAACTTGGATGTAAATTTCAAAAAGTAATTAAATTTACCAAAAAAAAAAATTAAAAAAAAAAAAAGAATATATAGAAGTTCCTTATTCTGGGGAGGAGAAAATCTGAGTTCCCTGAGAAATAGAACATGCTAGTGAGAATGGTGGCAGAACTCTCACACTTTTCTGGAGTCTAAGAGTGAGGGACATCTCTGTCACTTCTCAGGTGGATTGGTGGTTGTACCAACATTCAATGGGAGAAATAGTTTTCTAATGTAAAGGACCCTTAAATCCACAGACTTTCTCTCTGCCCAGTGTTGAGTAAGAACCAGTGATGTCAATATGCCAAGCATGGCACTAAAGAACCAAAATGCTTTGTGAATTTATAGAAACTGCTGCTGTGAACCAAGGTAACTCAGCAGCAATATGCTGGTATGCTTGCCTATGTGGTATAATGACACAAATTCAAACAGTGGCCTTCTAAGTGATGCCAATGTAGAAAACTGTCTAGCAAAAAGGAAAAGTCCAGTGTTCCCTACTCTGTGTCCTAATAAAGACTTCACATTATATAAGTCCTCTTGAAAAACAGTGGAGAAGACCAATATTGATGGAGCCCAACATTAATTCGTATTAAGTTTTGATATCTGAGAGGAGTGGTGATCATATTACAAATTGAGTTTCCAAAACTTAAAAGAAAAAAAGTTGTCATTCTTGTATATTTGATTCTCTGAAATGTAATTTTGCATCACTGGCAATTATATAAAGATATATGAATAATTGTGTGCTTAATCATGTTATATCAAAATAAACAAATGTAAAGTATATTTATCAATGGCATAATTATCTACCTATAAATTGAAAACAATCAAGTTTTAGTGAGAATGTTGTTGGATTTAAATAACATTTGAATAAACAGAAAGAATATGAGTCATAATTATAGAGGTATAATTACTTCACAGATTAATGTATATATAATATTGAAAATTAAGAGTAGTAAATTGAAAAATTCACAAAATTAGTAATGCTTTAGAAAGCTTGCCAAATACAAAATAAAAACTATAAAATCACTATCATTAATATATAGAAAAGTAACCAGATAGAAATGATAATTGAAAAATATCAATTTTAATAGAAGCATTTAAATAGTGGATTCAGAAAACAAGAGTGATAATTTTGCTTTCAGAGGGAAAGAACTATGAAAAAGGTGATGATAAATTAGATTACAAAAAAAAGAGACTTCCTTTTTCCTCCATCAAACATATAAATTGAAGATAAAACCATGTACTCAGTTTTCCAGTCACAAGTAAGATGAGGTATCTTGGGGCAGACTTCCATCTGAGAACATTAGAAAATCTGAATAAACTGCAAAAAAAATTATCTAGGTAAAGCCCCCAATATAATTATAGCTATATCAAGAAGGAAAGAAAGAAAAAGAAAGAAAGAAAGAAAGAAAGAAAGAAAGAAAGAAAGAAAGAAAGAAAGAAAGAGCAAGAAAGAAAAATGAGAGAGAAAAGACCAACAAAGGAGATGAAAAAAAGAGTAACCTGATGAATCAACCAAAGTAGCTATAGTAAGCTAGGTAAAGTAGAAAATTAATCCAAGTAGAACATTGAATAAAGTGAAACATAAGGAAAGAAACATCACTACAAATAAAAAGGGATGTGGTATTTAATTTTATGTGTCAACTTGACTACATCATAGGCTATCCAGATATCAGACTAAACATTATATCTGGACGTTTCTGTGAGGATAGTTCTGGATGAAATTATCATCTGAATTCGTGAACTCAGTAAAACAGTTTGTTCTCCCCAATATTGGTAAGCATCATCTAATCCATTGGGGGCCTGAATAAAGCAAAATGGTGGAAGAGCCTTTTGTTTCCTGCCTGCGTGTTTGAATTGAGACATCTCATCTCATTTTCTCAGGTCCCTGAACTAGGATTTACATCAGCTCCCTGGTTCTCAGGCCTTTGGACTCAAACTGAATTATACTACTGGCTTTCTTGGATGTCAAGCTTGCAGACAGCAAATCATGGGACTTCTTAACCATCATATTCATATAAGCCAATACCTAAAATATATATATACATGTATATTTATATTTATAACATAAATATATTAGATATATAATATAAATATTATATTATATAAATATATATATGATATAAATATATAATATGTATATAATATAAATATATTAGAAAATCCTGGATAAAACAAGGGTTATTTTATAATGATAGTGAACTAAGACATCAGTAGGATTCTAAGTCTGTATTTATCCCAAAAATATAGCTTCAAAAATATAGAAAGCAAAAATTTAAAACAAAAAAGAAGAGAGAAATAGACTAATCCACAACCATATTGGGGACATTAATATACCTCTCTCAAAAGTTGATCACAAGAGTAAATTTAAAAATAATAAAGCTGCAAACATTCTGAACACCACAGTTAACAAAAAATGGAAATAACAAATACATTTGCAAATATTAGAAAATGCCACACTGAAATTAAACAATTATTTTAAAGTAATCATAGATTTAAAAAGTCACAGCGGGGGGCGCCTGGGTGGCTCAGTCGGTTAAGCGTCTGACTTCAGCTCAGGTCACGATCTCACAGTCCGTGAGTTCGAGCCCCGCGTCGGGCTCTGGGCTGATGATGGCCCAGAGCCTGGAGCCTGCTTCCGATTCTGTGTCTCCCTCTCTCTCTGACCCTCCCCTGTTCATGCCCTGACTCTCTCTGTCTCAAAAATAAATAAACGTTAAAAAAAATTTTTTTTAAAAAATAAAAAAATAAAAAAATAAAAATAAAAAGTCACAGCGGATATTTAACATATGTTGAAATGATTGATAATGAATTTATAATATATCAAATTTTTGCATCTGGCCACATGGAGCAACAGTCTGGAGTTACCCTTCTGCTGAAAAAAAAACTAAGAAACTGGACAAGCTAGTGAAATGATAGTTTTGCTTTTTTTTTTTAATTTTTGTTTTGTTTTGTTTTTTTAGTTCCAGTATAGTTAACATATAGTATTACATTAGTTTCAGATATACAATATAGAGATTCCACAGTTCTATACATTACTCAGTGTTCATCATCTCATCATGATAAGTATACTCTTAATCCTCTTCACCTATTTCACCCATCCCCTCTTTCTACCTCCCCTCTGGTAGGCATTAGTATGTTGTCTGTAGTTAAGAGTCTGTTTCTTGGTCTGTCTCTCTCTCTCTCTCTTTTTTTTTTTTAAATAGTTTTGAAGCTTCTGAACATCAGATGTAGTATAAGCCCTGATAGTTGTTTTTTCTTTTTTGTATTGCAAGTGTCTCACTTAGGCTTTGATTTCCAATGTAGACAGCTATCTCAAGTAAACACATTGCCCTCCAAACAACTAGATAAAGAGACAGGCAGGCTGTCCCCTTTAAAATTCCTTTGTTTGGGGCACCTGGGTGGCTCAGTCGGTTAAGCATCCAACTTCGGCCCAGGTCATGATCTCATGGTTTGTGGGTTTGAGCCCCATGTCAGGCTCTGTGCTGACAGCTCAGAGCCTAGAACCTGCTTCAGATTCTGTGTCTTCCTCTCTGTCTGCCCCTCCCCTGCTCATGCTCTGTCTCTCTCATCAATCAATCAATCACTAAAAAATTTTTTTAAATTCCTCTGTTTAACAGTTTTTGGTTGATTTAAATAACTGACCACTTGACTCCTTTTTTTTTTCTTTTGTTCCTGGGCTTCAGTTCTCACTCATGTGTTTTAAATTCACCAATAAAGAGTTGAACCCGTGAAACCATAGGCCTTCCAATCTGATCCCCTGTAAAAGCAGAATCCCAGTCCTTCTCACTTGCTCTCTCTCTCCTCCACCAACCAACAACCTTGTTTTGGGGTCCCACATGTATCATGTACACTATAGGACATGTGAGTAATAAACCTTGTGTCTTTCAGTTTCCTGATGGTTATAGGTGAGTGAGTCTTACAATTATAATAAAAACCACAAGGGCCAGTGCAGACCCAACAATGGTCCCAAATTAGGAACCCAGGAACTTAGTCCAGGTGAGTGCTTTCAGTCATTCATAGCCAATAGCATTGTTATCAATAGGCTGAGACCACACAAAATATCAGGAAACAAAGCAGACAGATCTCTGCAAGATGGAAAGCAAATCAGCTGTGTTCTAAAATGCTTCCAGCTCACTGTCTTGAAGAGGTTTCCAGATTGTAGGGAATGGAGGAGGAATCCAGGCTGAGCTTGGCCAACCCCTTAAATAAAGGGTGTCCTGAGTGTCCAGGGATATCAAGACAGCTAGATGGCTAGAATTCACAGGACAGGTTATCAGAGAATAGAGAACTGCATACAGAGAGAAATATGGAGATACACAGAGTATGCTCCTGGCATATTCAGTAGCATACTGTACATATATCTGAGAAAACTTTCTGAAATGAATAAAACTACCACCTCCCAACAATTAGTGTGACCATTATTTGAAGTTTCAAGAGCTCAGGGATAATGCCTGTTTACTAATGAGACTTTATAATGTCCAAGACATTGAGTAGACTATTCAAAAGTGTCTTGCCTTTGTAATGGAGAATAATCATCCTTGATAAAGTAGTGCTCTGGCTTGGTCATGATGTGAAGCAACTGGATATTTCATATACTGCTGGTGTTGGTAAATTATAGCCACAGTGGAAAAGTCTTTGGAACTATCAACTAAAGCTGAATATGTGCTTTCCCTATGATAACAATTCCACATTTAGGTTAATACCTAAAAGAAAAGTGTGCAAATGTATACCACACAACATATAAAAAAATTTCATAGCAGGGGCACCTGGTGGCTCAGTTGGCTTAGCATCTGACTCTTGATTTCAGCTCAGATCATGATCTCATGGTTCGTGAGTTCAAGCCCCACCTCAGGCTCTGCACTGACAGTGTGGAGCCTGCTTGGTATTCTCTCTTTCCCTCACTATGCCTCTCCCCTACTCTCATTCTCTCTCTCTCTCTCAAAATAAATTGTTTTTAAAAAGAGAGAGAGAATTTCATGGGAGTACTATTCTTGATATTTGAAAACTAGAAATTACACAAATGTGCACAAACAAAAGAATAGATTGTTGTATTCATACACTGTATAATACTGAAATGAATATATTATAATTACCTACAACCATAAGGATGAATTTTACAAGTATATTTTGAGTGAAAGAAACAAGCCACAATACAAAATGTATGTTGCTGTTTACATAAAGTTTAGACAAAATTATTTTATGAAGTTTGAAGTCAAGAAAATCACTTTCAGCTTGCATCTCAGCACATGTTTTGCTGCCTCCTTTCTTTGTGCTACCAATTTATGTCCAAGAGAATCCAAAAAACATTTTATAGGATAATAATCTTAATAATCCAGTAGCTAATAATAACTAATAATCCTAGTATTGATGAGCTTAAAAAGACTCATGAAAGCCATGCCAAATTCCTTAGTTTAATAAGTTTAATAACAGATAACCCAAGACATTCCAGAAATTAACTCATACATTCCTTCACTAAAAAATTATCTCACTCATGCTCTATTCAAAGCCTGTATTCTATGCCTAGAGTATTTCACCCATAGGCAACTATTACAAGTAACTTGGAAAATAATCATCTAACCTCTGTGGTTTTCTCCCAGATGTCTCCCAAATGTATCCGTTCTTTTTTTATCCCTAGTATTCCTTAGCTCGGGTCCTTATTGTCTCTTAATTAGATTGATACAATAGTCTTCTGATTTATTAGTTTCTGATATTAACCATTTAACATATTTATACACTTTTCATAAATATGGTTTAAATTTCAGATTTGTATTTTCAGTTCGAAGTGGCCAACCACAAATTTAAACTACCTCTCCATCCACTCAAAGTCAGACAAACATATGAAAACATAAAAGGACTGAGGAAATGAAAGCCAGCTATAATAAAATATGAAGAATTCCTAAAGTATAGAAAGAAGTTTTTATCAGATTTAAGTTGAAGATACAGGCAAAGCTACATCATTAGAACTGGTGTTAATTGTCGCAATTCCTAGGTCAACCCTAAGAAGTCTTAAAATTAGTCAGGGGCACCTAGTGGCTCAGTAGGTTAAGTGACTGACTTGATTTCAGCTCAGGTCATAATCTCATGGTTTGTGGCTTGGAGCACCATGTTGGCTCCAAGCTGACAGCATGGAGCCTGATTGTGATTCTCTCTCTCCCCTTCTATCTCTGCCTCTTCCTGCTCATCTTTCTGTCTCTCTTTCAAAATAAACAAATAAACTTAAAAAAAATGTTAGTCAACAGCCTCCCTTTCTCTCTCCAAGGAGATTCAACATCAGCAATGATTTATGTTCTCAGGCTAATACAATTCACTATGGAAAGTAAGCACCTGTCCTTCTGGATCTTAAGTGGGAAGCAGAGCAGATGGAAAGCAATTTTCAAAGGAGGTAGAGAAAAACTAAAATGCAGTCCTTCCAACTAAGAAAATATTTTAAACTTCTTCATTCTTGAGTAAAGCCCCCTTTAATTTGGCAAATATTGATCCCTCAACATACCTGTGTAGACAAAATTCTGCTAGTTGATAACTCCTGATATCTTTTCACTTGAATCCTTCTTGAGAATCTATACAAGATCATAAATTAGATATAACTTGAAATTAAAAAAAAGGCACAATGCAGTACAAACTATTGAGAATTGAATGGGGATTTTTTGTTTCTGTCATCAATGCCACGTCCTATTTCTATTAATACGAATAGGAAACAACTATCCATTCAGTTAAAACAATGAATTGGCAGTTTCTGTGTAACCATTACATTATGCTTAATACATCTTTCTGGAGGAACAGAGAGTTGATGGATTTGTTACAAGTGGGAGAGTCTGCATTATGTGAAAGTAGGTCTTGGTGCTTGGATTCCCCACGAGATTTACATGGGGATCCACACTCAAATAAAAGCCAGAAGGAAAGTAGCAAGCACAAAGCAGTTTATTAAAAGGAAAGTACACTCTCAAGGTGGGCGAGCAGGCAGCTTCTACCAGGAGGAACCTGCCCCTAGTTTGTTTGGGGAATGGATATTATTGGGTCTCTGTGGGCTGGGGGGAGCGGTTACATACAGTGGGGTGGTCTCCAGAGGAGGATGCTTCCAGTCATTTGGGGGACTCCTCCCACAGGTTTGGAGAGGGAGTTTTTGACCTTACAAAGTTTGTCCTGGAACTGCCTTGGCAGCTTTTCTCCCTCTGCGGGCTGTATCACAATGCAAATGTATTATAATGAGTCTAGGGGTTCCCCTGGGTCAGGAGTGGAAGAGGAGAGTACATGTTCTGCACTTGTACCTCTTGATCTGTCAGGCCCAAGTCTTGGAAGCCACAAGATCAGGATGTTGAGCTCCTGGTGTGTAAGGTGTGTGTTCCGGAACACTTGGTTATTTTTTTTTAATTTTATTTAAATCCAAGTTAGTTAACATATAGTGTTATAATGGTTTCAGAAGTACAACTGAGTGTTTCATCACTTATAACAACCAGTATTCATCCCAACAAGTGCCATCCTTAATGCTCATCACCCGTTTAGCCCATCTCCCCACCCCACTCCCCTCCAGCAACCCTCAGCTTGTTCTCTGTATTTAAGGGTCTTTTACGGTTTGCCTCCCTCTCTATC
This sequence comes from Lynx rufus, assembly GCF_022079265.1. NCBI lineage: Eukaryota > Metazoa > Chordata > Mammalia > Carnivora > Felidae > Lynx > Lynx rufus. The sequence goes on along the minus strand of NW_025814867.1, from coordinate 107,464,319 downwards.
TTTATCTTATTTTTCCTTCCCTTCCCCTATGTTCATCTGTTTTGTTTCTTAAATTACACATGAGTGAAATCATATGATATTTTTCTTTCTCTGACTTATTTCACTTAGCACAATGCATTCTAGTTCTATCCACGCTGTTGCAAATGGCAAGAATTCATTCTTTTTGATCACCGAGTAGTATTCCATTGTGTGTGTATATATATATACATATATATACCACCTCTTCTTTATTCATTCATCAGCTATGGACATTTTGGCTCTTTACATACTTTGGCTATGGTTTATAGCGCTTCTATAAACATTAGGGTGCATGTGCCCCTTGAATCATCATTTTTGTATCTTTTGGATAAATACCTAGCAGTGTATTTGCTGGGTCATAGGGTAGCTCTAGTTTTAATTTTTTGAGGAACCTCCACACTGTTTTCCAGAGTGGCTGAACCAGTTTGCATTCCCACCAGCATTGCAAAAGATCTGTATGCTGAAAACTATAGAAAGCTTATGAAAGAAATTTAATAAGACACATAAAGAAATGTAAAAACATTCTCTGCTCATGGATTAAAAGAACAAATATTGTTAAAATGTCGATACTACCCAAAGCAATCTATATATTCAGTGCAATCCCTATCAAAATAACACCAGCATTCCTCATAGAGCTAGAACAAATAACTCTAAAATTTGGATGGAACCAGAAAATACCCCAACAGCCAAAGTAATCTTGAAAAAGAAAACCAAAGCTGGAGGCATCATAATTCCAGACTTCAAGCTGTATTACAAAGGTGTCATCCTCAAGACAGTATGGTATGGTACTGGCACAAAAGAGACATGTAGATCAATGAAACAGAAGAGAGAACTCAGAACTCTCAAATGCATGGCCAACTAATCTTTGACAAAGCAGGAAAGACTATCTAATGGAAAAAAAGACAGTCTCTTCAGCAAATGGTGTTGGGAAAACTGGACAGCAACATGCAGAAGAATGGCCTGGACCACTTTCTTACACCTTATACAAAAATAAACTCAAAATGGTTGAAATATCTAAATGTGAGATAGGAAACCATCAAAGTCTTAGAAGAGAAAACAGGCAACAACCTCTTTGACCTCTGCTGCAGCAACTTCTTACTAGACATGTGTCCAGAGCCAAGGAAAGCAAAAGCAAAAATGAACTATTGGGACCTTATCTAGAAAATCTTCTCCATAGCAAAGGAAGCAATCAACAAAACTAAAAGGCAACCGATGGAATGAGGCAAGATATTTGTAAATGATAAAGGATTAGTATCCAAAATCCATAAAGAACTTATTAAACTCAGCCAAAAATCAAATAATCCAGTGAAGACATGAACAGACACTTTTCCAAAGAAGATATCCAGATGGCTAACTGACATATGACTTACCATCAGGGAAATACAAATCAAAACCACGATGAGATATCACCTCATCCCTGTCAGAATGGCTAAAGTGAACAACTCAGGAAATAACTGATGTTGGTAAGGATGCAGAGAAAGGTATAATTTTTTTTAATCACTCTCCTTGTGCCCGACTCAGGTCTCTACCATTCCCCTTCAAGGACTTGGGACTCTGCCGGGGGGAATTCCTTCCACTGCTCATGTCTTGCTTCTACCTAACAGATTTAACATTTTTTTGAGATTTATTTAGCATTTTCGTGTGTCTCTAGACTAGGAGAGATGAAAACATTCCTTTTTTCCCCCAAGTTTCTTCCAGCTAGTTTAGCAATTAAATTGTCATGAAACAGGTTAACAGGATAAAAAAGCAAACTTTTATTTGCACAGGCACACAGGCGTAATAATGAAATTAAGACCAAGAAACAATTAAGGCAAGCAGTATTTTTTTCAATCATGTAATACCTTTAATCATTTAAAATAAGATATTTAGGCATAGTTCCATGTTCACAAAAAACTACACAGCATTAGAATAAAAATTTTTTTATAAAGATACATGTTTCTTTTTCTTTAAGTTTTCATTTTATTTTTTTAAAGTTTATTTATTTTGAGAGAGAGAAAGAGAGAGCAAGGGAGGGGCAGAGAGAGAATCCCAGGTAGGCTCTGCACTGTCAGCAGGAAACCCAACTCACGGTTTGATTTCACAAAACATGAGATCATGATCCAAGCTGAAATCAAGAGTCAGAGGCTTAACTGACTGAGCCACCCAGGAGCCCCTACATTTTCATTTTAATTCCAGTTAGTTAATACACAATGTTATATTCGTTTCAGTTATGCAATATAGTAATTTAATTTTTCCATACATCACCCTATGTTCATCACAACAAGTGCACTCCCTTATCCCCATCACCTATTTAACCCATCCCCTCATCCACTCCCAAGACAGGCATTTTTTATACATTTTAGACAAAAAGATAATAAATTTGTGAGGAATTGAAAAGATAAAACAGATCTTTGGGAGCTTTAATTGATAAGGAATTCTAAGCAGAATTTGGGCTGAGTTAGTAGATTAGTAAAAAGTAACAAGGTATGTTTCTACAACTTTCTCAGGTTTAAAGTCATTCTGGTGATGAGGGTGTTGTACTTCATAGTTCAGGGAGGGTACTCTTCACATGGGAGATTTATTTCTTGCTTTCATAGGGGCAGAGGAAGTGAGTATCCTTGTACCAACTGTTTCCCAAGTAATTTCAATTCAAAGTAATCAATATACTATTGTAGCACATTTGGGGATAGCCTGTTCTAGGCCCCTACGCTAGAAAGAAGGATGTTTGTTTTTAAGTAGACAAGATATAGGTTAAAAATATATAAAATAAGCTTATATGACAATTTCAAAGGCATGATTTTAAAAGGCAGTAAGTATTCACCAGTAAGCATTCAAGAAATTCTTAGGGGCAGGCACAGTGCTACCTCATAAGAACCTTACAATTCATTTGGAGAATCAAGACTTTTATATTTGAAAGGGTGGGCATAATACTAAAATGCTATTTTATAGTGCTAGCAACTAGTAAAATAGGAGTCATATGTATACAGTTTACCCTTTATTCATTATTAAAGATAAGAATGGAGATTGGTCTTAAAGGATGACTGTGATCAGAGGTTGGCATATGTAGGAGAGAACCATGTTTTCCAAAGAAGAACAATAAAGAAGGTATAGAGATATGCATGTTAGGTAAAGAGCCAGAAAATAAATATTTTAGGTTTGTAGGCCACCATATATAGGCTCTGACATATATTTTTCTTCTCTCCCTCCCCCAACCATAAAAAAAATGTAAAAAGAAAAAAAAGGAAAAAAAAACACACATTGTTTGCTAGAAAACTGTGCATAGTTAGAGGACTGGATTTGGCCTATGAACCATAGTGTGCCAATCCCAAATTTAGGATGACTGAGTGTAATTCTGCCTAACTAAATTGGGAGTTTAATAGTGGACAATAATGTCAGAGAAGTTTGGAAAAAAAAAAGATAAAGCCATTATATTAAGCTATATTATTAAGAACGTTGAAAGCCAGAATGAAGCATTGGACTTGGACTTAATTTTATCCCCTAAACATTAGGTGAAATTATTTTACTCCAATTAATTTCAGATATCTCTAGCATTAAGCAAATTATTCTTCTCATTTGATCCCAGGAAATCAAATGGAGGGTGTTTAATTAAATGGGAACATTAAATCAAGTCTTGCTTTATCTCTTATTGGGTAGAGCCAAAGCATTCTTTTTTAAAAATTTCTATCGCATCTGAAAGTACACCTTTTAATGAAATTCAATGACTGCTGGTATTAACATGTTGACCTTGGATGTTCTGATGCACAAATTAAATGAAGACCATATGGGGTGGTTTTCTTTGGAGATGATGTGTATTTTGTACTTGTGATATTAAGGGGACTGTTATTGAAACTCAAATCCTAAATTTTCTATTTGCTCACAGCTGGGGTATCCTTAGGTGCTGATAAGAGTTGTCAGAGTTCCTTTGTAAAATTTTAGAGATTTGAAAAGTTTCTGAATCCTCACAGCATCTTTACATATCTATACTTGTGAATTCCCTAGGCAGTGGCTTTCCTAGTGTGATATATGAGCATGAACATATGTGATACATAATCCATATATTGTACATGTGAAATTCTTTGTTATCATCTGGATTTTTCATTCTGAAAAAGCAATTTCTTATAATGTATAATTTAAATGTATGGAAATATGAAAAAATGTAGAAAAGAGAGATCATCTCAGAAGAAAATCTAATAGTAAAACTTTCACAGAGATGAATACATGATTTTGATAATGAAGATATGAGAAAATATACAGTTTTAGGTAGGATTGCTTAGGAAATTAATTGAATTGGGGTAATGTGGGATCATCATGATAGGAAGATGAGAGAGAAATACTGCCAATTGACATCAAGTTATAATTTTTAAGTAAAATGCCCCAGTGAACTAATAAAAAATAATATCCACACAATTTTAATTTCAAAGGATCAGTCAATAAATATCAGTATGAAAGTTTATAAATGGGGAATTAAAGAGAAATCAGAAAGCAGGGAAATGATTGAAACAATAAATTATGAAAAAAGGTTAAAGTTACATAGACATGCAAGGTTTAAATCTACAAAATTTAGGACTCCACTAAAGCCAATTTGTTTACATAGGAAGATAAATACTAGGCAAAATTTTCCCTCAAATCCTAGATTAATGATTGTCTTGTGTTTGAGAGAGATGCTATTTGAGAAATCTTTCTAGGCATTTATCGGATATTTAATACTGTATTTCTAGATCCCATTCATGGGTAAAATTGTACTATTATTCTTGTTTAATCATTGTTGTAACATTTATATGTTATGCATTATTTTTTCCAAATAATTTTTTAAAAGTTAATAATATGTAAAATGAATTTGGAAGTGTTAATTACAGAAATGAGAATGCCAGGATAGTGAAAAATAGACAAGATTAAAAGATGAGATACTAGGAATTATTAAAATATATAGGAAAAAAAGAAATCACCAAAAATTGTGGAAATTAAGTTCTCACTATGTAAATATAAATTAAATTCCTAATTTACAAAATTTCACCAGTGTGAAATGATTTTAAAAGCCATATCATTTTTCATAGTCCAAAGAGTAATACGTTTTCCTTCATACCAGTGAATTTTTATTCCCCAGTCATTTGAATCATCTGGATGCAGAGGAAAAGCTCATTGGATTGGGAACTAGGGATTGTGGAGACTGAGTACAACTCCCTCACCAGAAAATTCATTTCTGTGTAGTTCTCTTTTTATTTTCTTTATCAATAATTAGCCAATATTTATTTTTCCTCTCTATGTAAAGAGCATATTTACTTATATGTTCTGGAATACCATTATTATCTGGGAACTGAAATAATCCATACTGCTTTGGAGGGAATGGACTCACAAATAAATAATTACAATGTGGCTTGATATTTTAATAGACAAAAGTGAAGAATATTTAAATGAAGGACATAATTTATGAGAATAAAAATAGAGGAAATCATTAGAATGTTACCACCAAATAATGACATTTGAGTGGTCTTAAGAATCATAGGATTTTGCCAGACAGAAAAGATAAATCGTGTATAATACTAAACTTTCCTTTGTTTGAGGACAATGAATTCTGCTTTTAATATCCAACTTTAATGTAGATGTTTTATAAGTAAACAAAAATACATTTGTATACATATACCTGTATAGACATATATAAATACATGTATAAAAACATAATTAAACTTACATAATTAAACATACATACATATATATTTCCATTTGCATTCTGATTTGTTTCTGATTTGCATTCTGATTTGCTTCCATCATCAATCAAAATTGCAGACATTTCATTATTTAGTGTATACATTTATTATCTTTAATTCTATCTAATGGAAACTTGACAGTATAGGACAAAGTCTTTATGGACTTTCAAGTTTTTTGTTGTAATACAAAAGAAAAAGTGAAAGAGTTTTAGACAATATAGGAAAAGAATTCATTTTAATTATTATTTCTTTTAGGTTCAAGTAAGAGTTAACAAGTTGAATCAGCAATCTTTCTTCTATCCCCACCATGCACAGACATAAATCTATTAAGTAGTAAAAAGAAAAATTAAAATTAAATAAATAAAAACTAAAACTAAATTTTAAAAAGGTAGAATCTATAGAATCTACAGATAAGTTTAACTCAACTCTCCTAATATTTAATATATAATGTGTATATTTATTCAAGATGCTTTTTTAATAAAGTACCCTTTGTACATTATCTGTGCAGTTCCTATTAATGTTTCTTATCTACAGATCACTGTATTTTGACCAGTGATTTCAGTTTGGTATTACTTTTGATGGAAAAATTTTTTTCAAATTTTGAAAATAAACTAATTACCTTTCCAGAACAGTTCTAGCAAACTCACTTAGCAGTGTCATCACCTAAAGTTATTTCCTGATCTCTTCTGAATATCATGAAGTTTCCACAGGATTGTAGTTGACATTGTGAAATTTCAGTTCTGAAATCAATTGGTGTATGTATGACCTAAAAAGGTAAATGGGCATGTTTAGCCATAAGAACATTAAAATACAATTAGCAAAGATGACCAAGAAGATTTTCTTTTTGTTCCTACTTTGAAGACCTACTTATAGTTTCTTTTGGTTTTCCTTTGCTTCTAATTGTTAAAAATAAAAAAAGCAAGAAAGGTTCAAAGTTTTGTTACCATGGTGATTAGTACCTAGGGCTTATGAAGAAACAAAAATCCAGCCAACAAAAGAAGAGGAAGGAAGGAGAATATAAAATAAATAAAATAATACAAAAGAAAATAAACATTAAAAAAGTAAGAAGAAATTTAGCCAAAATTTTAAGTGGTATGACATTTTGGAGATGAGGAAAATGACTTCTCTTTAACCACCTGAATTAGGAAATAAATCTGTCTCCTTTGGTGAGATGGCTGCTTTATCAACTATTATACTTTTGATGAATATATTTTTCAAATTGATACCAAAATGCAATTTTGAACTCTTTGAGCAAGACCTGCATATCACAGCAGGGGTGAAAGAAGAAATTGAAGGTCGAAGGGGAAATTCTTCGTGATAGAATTTGTTTTTGCAAGTTATGCCAGTATCTACAGAACAATCAGTGTTCACTCTCGATGAAGAGGACACAGTAAAAGAAAAAATTCAGTAGAGAGCTTGGTAGCTATCTATAATCTCATGTGCAAACAACTATACAGGAAAAAAAAATCCTCTCCACCACACCACATACATTTTTTATTAAGTTAGGCATAATAACCTTTCTTAAAGTAATAATTAAAAACTGGAATATTATCTTTATTAAATATTCAATGTAATTTTTTCTAAGTTTTTTACTCTTAATACACTTGGAAGTAATTATCAGCAAAGCACACATTAGGGTACTTATTTTAAAGAAGAAAGAAAGACCTATTAAAATTCAAGTGTATGGCATGGATGAAGCAATGTATGTTTAACAAAGAGGGTACTAGGAGCGATCAAGTACAGGAATATTTCATTGCATTTGAATAGAGTTAGTATTCAAGTTCATAAGTTTCTCTATTTAAGTTAATATTCTTACCATACATATTATAAATGACTTTTATGAGAGAAAAACCTCCTGAGTTTGTCATAGATATATATAAATATGCCTTCCTAAACCTTCAAATTCTCAGGCTTTAAAAGAAAGAGTAGTATTGTACAATGAAATGATCACTCTACTAAGAGTTCAAAAGTTTATGCTCCAACACAAACACAATAATGAATTCACCACATAACCTGAAAGTTTGTTTAAAATTTTCAAGTCTTTGTTTTGTTTGTTTGTTTGTTTGTTTAGTTTTTTTTTATAACTTGGGAGCTTTGGTTTAAACTAATCTCATTTGCAAAGCTTGTCCTTTTAGAAATAGACATTGTATTAATGAGAATCTTAGGCTATTTTTCATATTTTAATGTTTTCTAAGGGAATATCAAGTCTTATTACTTAAAACTGGAATTTTATCAGTGTAATATGACTTCTGATCACATGATCTTAAGTTATTGGTTGATCCAAGACAGGAAAAAAAATGTCTATTTAGGGGTGCCTGGGTGGCTCAGTCAGTTAAGCATCAGACGTCGGCTCAGGTCATAATCTTGCAGTTCGTGAGTTGGAGCCTGGCCTTGGGCTCTGTGCTGACATCTCAGAGCCTGGAGCCTGCTTCAGATTCTGTGTCTCCCTCTCTCTCTGCCCCTTCTCTGCTTGTACTATGTCACTCTCTCTGTCTCTCAAAAATAAATAATAAAAACAAGAGAAAAAAATCATGTCTATTTATATGAGCTATTTTTTGGTAAATATGTTGCAAATATTGTGCCTCTTTGGAGGACAGCAATAAAAGCAGTTTCTCTGTAGTACTAACATATTATATTTTTATATTTACTTTGCACAAAACTTGCTATGGTTCAAAGGTATTCTTTTATTTTGAAGTGTGATAATTTTCAGGGTTTTATTTCCTTTATTTTTATTTTTATTTTTTTAAGTTTATTTTTTTTATTTTGAGAGAGTGAGTGTGTGTGTGAGCAGGGGAGGAGCAGAGAAAGAGGGAGAGAGAGAGAATCCCAAGCAGGCTCCAAGCTGTCAATCTGGAGCCCGAAGTGGGACTGGATTCCATGAACTGTGGTTCATGATGTGAACCAAAATTAAAACTCAGATGCTTAACCAACTGATCCACCCAGGTGCCCCTGTTTGCTTTTAATCCTATATCACATTTTCCATTTGGGTACTACCAAGAATTATATATAAAATCAATACAGCAGGTAGTTTAGTCACCTAGAATTTTCTCACTTAAGATTATATTTCCTTTACCAAACTAATTGGTGCAGCTGATTTTTTATATAATCTCGAGTTGTACATATAGTATAGTCTTGTCCATTTGATTATGTTAAACTTTGATAATCCATCCTAAACTATCATAAAGTTCTATACTAAATAAATAATATTTTTTATAGTTAACAGTTACGTGCTAAACATGTAGATCATTGGTATCTCTCACTAAGTAATATTTCTTTCACTATTTCTATTGTCATAGTGAAGTTTTCCTTTACCCTAAGTGAAAAGTAGAAATACTCATTCTATTTTATCCCCATATATATTTAGAAAGTGACTCTCAAAATAGTCTTTAATTTCCAAGTCACTTCTTGCTTATTTACTTGCATGTTTCCTGACATTTCTTGTTGAATATTAAAAGAATGAAGTGGAAAAACACTTGTATTGACTTCAATGTATCTTAACAGCTTGTGTGATACAAATAATTTTTCAGTACTCAGCAATTGCTTATAGTTGTTTCTTGTCTCAATATAAAACATTTTAAAATCATAAATATTTAACAGTGCATTTCCAGACATTTATTTATTTAAATATTTTGAACTGAATTCAGATGACATTTTAATAAATTTTTGTACAAGTTATTTGAATATTCCTTATTTTTATTTAACTTCTATATATGTAAATCTGTTTCATTTATTATAAGTTAAGACAAAGAATTTTACTTTCACATATATCTGCAATTTGGTCTTTTAAAAAAATTTGTGAAACAGTATGCTCAAGAAGGCAGACTAGTGTATTAGATCATAGGTTTGATGTCAGACAAATTTGGTATTTTCTTTAACTTTGCTAATAAAAACCTGAGAGATTCTTAAAACATGTTACTTAATATCTTAATTCCCAAATCCTCACCTGTAGACTACCAATGATGGCACCTAATCCACAGGTTGTTTTGAATATTAAATGAGATTATTTGTAGAGTAATTATCAGGGTCCTCTGTCATTCAGTGAACACTGAATAGAGTGTATCAATCATCAGGATTTATATTAATAAGCTGAATATGTTTCTTAGATGCAACATAAGGATTGTGTGGCTGGTGAGACAGCATGTCTAGCTGAACTGAATATAAGAGAATCAGTTTCTACTTCACACAAACATATTCAGAATCACTTTGACTTTGCGTTACTGCAGTAGCTCTACATTCATGCATCTACTTTAGAGCATACAGTATATTACAACTAATTATTGCAGTTTTTATCTTGATAAACAGTAAGTATCTTTTCCCTCATGTGCATTCATGACCTATTGATTAGTACCTGGAACAAAATGTTTACTGAGGGAATAAATATGTGAATGATTGTGACTTTAAGCTATGAATAGTGGACCATCAACTAAACAGAAACCAAGAAGGCAGTATTGGGGTAGCACAGGAACTTATTTGGAAATAAGGAACTCATTTTGTATTGCTATGTTTGAGGAACAGATAAGAGAGTAGTGCATAAAGTAATGCAAACAAATGAATTCGTGTCTGAAGCACCAGTGAGTGGTTGGGCAAAAGGATAAATCTGAATGCCATTATCAAAGTAACTGTAATTAAAGAAATGGAGGTAAATGTTATAAAGAATGTGTTCTTTGAGGAGATCAAAGAGAGACAAAGAAATAGCTTTAAGGAATCATACACTTAAGGTACAGGAAGAGAAAGGGAATAAAACAGGAAGTCAGATTAAAACCAGATTGATTGGAAAGGGGAAAAGAAACAAATCACTGTCACTCACACAAGGCAACAGAACTTACCAAGGAGACAATGGCCAACTATCTGGTATGAGACACAAAATTTCAGTAATGTAAGAGCTTAAAAAAGACAAAAGTATTTGGCAAGTAAAAGAAATAATTGCTAATTCTTTGTTGAGTTGATTTAGTGATTACTGTTGAACACAGTATTAGTATAAGCTGGAGGAAAAGTGGGAGATAACGAAGAGGAATAAATATACTTTTTGCTTAGAGTATGGTGGTAAATACAAGGGGAAATTACTCTAAAAGGATAATGAAGTTGAATGGTGAAGAGACTATGTATATTGATATAACAAGGGAGAAGGCTGATTCGCTTATTGAAAATTAACTACTGTAGCATGGCTACAATGTAGAAAGGAAATAAAAAAAAGAAGAGGACTTCTTGGGAATTTAGTAATGAAAAGTAGCAAGAGCATCAAGCTTTGATAGAAATTATATGCCAGGAAGTAGTGGGTAGTAATATCACATGCTGAATTAGGAGTAAATTATTCAGGAAATCCATAATAGAAAGATTTATGATCTTTGAGACATTTGAAAGTGAAGGGGATCAGCATGGGTTTTGGGTTTTGAAAATGGAGATATATTGAGAACTATATAAGAATTGAAATACCAAGTTACTTAGAGTTAAATTTTAAAATTTGTAGGCAGTATGGAGAAATCTAGAGGAAAATAGCAAGATCCTGGAAATTTTCCTGAATCTCTTATCTATAAAAAGTTAATAATAAACTTTATTGTATAAGGTGATTATTATCAGGATTCTATAAAATATTTTCAAAGTATCTATATTGATTTGAGTAAGCAGAGTAAATAAACAGGAGAAAAATCTTTTGTTTCTGTGATAGAACATGTGTAATACAGGTTTGCACTAATTCACTGGTAACTCCAGGGTAAATAAAGTCAGAAAGGAAAGGGTAAAAAAAATTAAGAGTATTAATGGGAAGCTGAAAAATTGGATGTGAAATTGGTGCATGTGAGAAAAAGATTAGTGACTGCTGTCATGAAGGGAAAAGTCTAAACCAGATAATTTTTAGAGGAGCAGCATAAGTGTCTATTAAAATTTATCGCATGGCTCTATTATCAAAGGTTGTTGAATATCAAAGGTTTTTGTTTTGTTGTTACTGGACTGTCCAACTTCTCAAAGGTGTATGTGTGTCTGTAAATGTTTTTCCTTCCTTCCTTCCTTCCTTCCTTCCTTCCTTCCTTCCTTCCTTCCTTCCTTCTTTCCTTCCTTCCTTCCTTCCCCTTTTCCTCCCTCCCTCCCTCCCTTCCTAGACCCTGATGTAGAAAAAAGTATACCAAAATATGAATGGTGTTAAAAGATCTGGTGGAGACATCATCTTTATACTTTTTTGTTTTCATACATGCAACTTTTTTTGTTAACAATGGATTTCTATTATATTTTAAAAGTATTTTTATAAAAATAAATACCAGTGTTCCTAATGTTGCTTTATTGTATACAATCTATCTGTGAACCTGCACATATTTCATTTTAGGAAAATATATTGAATTCTATCATATGTGATAGGAAAGGAGACACAAAGATTAGTAATATAGATAGAACACTTGAATTAAATCCTAATGGGGAGAGGAACATGAAAATAGCGATATCATGAACCAGATTGGAATTGGGGAAATACCTGAAAGAAAAAGCAATGTGCTCTGGTAATTAGGAGAGAACTGCTTATTGTAACTTGGCTCGTGCTTCATGTAGGAAGCGGAAGCAAACTTTCATTTTCATCATGTATTATTTCTGTCTTTTCTTCATCTTCTTTTGGAATCCTTTATCCATTTTTATTTCTCCATTTGGAGTCCAATTTTGAAAATCTCCCTTTTAGCAGTGGCAGGAATGTTTTTCACATGATTTAGGAAGACTTCACTACCCTTCCCTATTATCAACAGCCTTCAATCATGATTGTGAATGGGAAAAAACTAGTAGTCAATTCTATGCCCACATTCCTTTTGCCTGTTTCAAATGTACTATCTATGTTCTAATGATCAAGAACATTTCTGGGTTTGGAAAAAATTAAAATGGAGAGAAATTTTAAGGAGGAAATTATGGAAAATTGACAAGACAGTGAAAAGTGTTTGTCATCACCCTTTAACTTAAAGCCTTGAATTGAGTGTTACACATGTTAGGAACAAGGTGAATCATCCTAAAAGGATAGCCAGACATCCACAGTCATCCCCTCTCACCTGTGGTTTCAGTTACCTGCAGTCAACCCTGAGTCCAGAAGCAGATGATGCTCTGTCATCAGAAGGAGAATAGCAGCCTATCACCAAGTCACAGTGTCTCTGTCATTCACCTTACTTCCTCTAGTCACATAGGCATTTTATCACCTCACATCACCAAAAGAAGAATATAGGGTGAATACAGTACAATAAGATATTTTGGTAAAGAGGGAGAGACCACTTGCATATAACTTTTATTACATGTATTGTTATAATTGTTCTATTTTATTAATGCTGTTAATCTCTTACTGTACCTAATTTATAAATTAAAGGTTATCAGAGGTGTATTTGTATAGGAAAAAAAAACAGTATATATAGGGTTTAGTACTATCCATGGTTTCAGGCATCAGGCAGAAGTCTTGGAACATATCGCCAGTGAGTAAGGGGAGACTAGTCTACTTTGAAAGGAATCTTTTGGCCATTTATAAAATCAAAACTGAGAGCTGGACTACCATGACACCCTCATTACATTATCCTCAACTCAGGGCCACGGTACACCAGTTGCTGCTAGGAGTTTATTGTAACAAGGTTATATACAAATTTATCACCTGCTTACTTGCTTCTAGAGCAGCATTACCCTAGAATTTGATCCAAGATATTTATACATCAAGTCCAGGTAAAGAAAACTACTCAAATAAAAACAGACCATATAAATACTTTACCACGTAGTCATGGACTAGATATAAGTTGTTAAAAACAGGGCAATAGGCCTAATATGGAGTTATTTAGACTAAACCTCACATCACCAAACCAAGACTTAATTACAGCTTGGTTGTCCCAGGAACGAATCTTACCCCAGTCAATCAGTAATTACCAAATCATCACTAGCTATGTAATGACTGATAAGTCCCTGCCATCACCTAAAGGAAAGTATTTGCAATAACCAACCTGCTTTTTCACCAGCATAACTTCCTTGTTCCTACTGCTTTCTGCCCATGAAAGATTTTCATTTTGTTCAGCTCCTTGGAGCTTTTTTCTATCTGCCAGATTGGATGCTGCCCAATTCGAATCAATTTTTGCTCAAGCTCTTAAAATTTTTAATATGACTCAGTTTATCTTTTAACAAAGCCAGTGAGGCATGGAAGGAACCTTTTCCCAGGAGTCTTTATGTGCTTACATTCATTTGTGTCTGTGCTGCTGTATAGGCTTTCCAATTCCTCTGAATAAAGAACACAAAGCAGAAAAAATAATTCCTGGTTGAGGAAGAGAAAGGGATAAGAAGAAAATAGATCTTTAGAGAAGTAGGATATCTTCCCTTTATCTATAATAAGCATAGGTAGAAAGGCAAAGGGATCACTATTAAAATATTCAGTACTGTGTCATCAATAATAGTCTCAATTAATTTGCTTTTTCTTAATAATATTAATGTGAGTAATAATACATTATGAATGAAGGGTTGTAGAATATGCCATCCCAAATAATGCCTATTTGGCATAGGGTTATTTTGAGCTGATTATTTTAAAAAGCAACAGACTCAGAAGCTCTGAAAACAAACATTAAATCTCCATTTGTAATGGTGTCTCCATGTCTGTACCAGGAAGAAAAGGATGACTAAATCACCAGAAACTCTGAACACAGATTTAAATCTGTGGAACAAATCTTATTAACCTTGCTTTATCTGGTAACCTCTCATAAGTGTACCCCCACTGCCACCTGGCACACATACCCTTCTTTTGTTTTTAGCTAAGAATGGTATTTAAGGCAATGGCTTAGGCCACCCAGGAGAGCTACTCATTTTCCCTGGGCTTCTCCCATGTAAATATGAAGTATACATGTCAATAAACTTGTGTGTTGTTATTTTTCCTTCTTAATCCGTCTTTTATTACAGAGGGTCTCAATGAAGAACTCAGAAGATGAGAAGGAAAATTATCCTGCTCTCTATATTTTGCCAATGCTTTAAGATCTAATTCTATAATTTTTATATCATTATTTTAACGTTAATGTTTCACATTACCAGTGCTGGAAATCTTTTTTTTTATATATATCCCTGCTTGTGTAGAGATTTTAAAATGAACATATATGACTGTGTTTATGCTGTTTGGTATGGGAGTAGGCATTGACTCACCAAGATTTAAAAAACAAAAAAATAGAAGGATAGATATTAATTCTGTTTCAAGCATGAATTGTTCTATAAGTAGACTTTTTATGATCTCATCCATGTGTTTTAAAATATTGGAATGATCTAACTCAGAAGGTAATTGCATACCAATCCATTTACTTCAGGAATACCTTTTTAAACTGGTCATGGCATTGATAATTTAATCATAGCAAGAGATTTGTCTGGTAAAATAAAGATACTGTATCATCTGGGATGTGACTACATTTAATATAACTTCAACAACTCTCTCTACAAATCTTCCCCCCACCCAAGACAGAGGGGTTTCAAAAAAATCAATCAATGAAGAATGAACTCTCTTAAAAGAAATTGATGTCTTGAGAACTATTATTAGTAAAGCCTGGAGGCAAGTATTACTAGAAAGGGCTTTCAGATTGACTTGTTTTGTGGTTGTTTACTAATTTTTTTAGAAGTAATATTTTGGTCTACATTAAAAGATTTGCTGTGATTTGATGTAGATGCTTCATCACAAAATAGGTTCTTAGCTATTTTGTATTATGCTTTTGATCATATTTTATATTAGGCAATTTATAATAATAAATATTAGAAATAAGTATTGGATCCATAAGGTAGCTTAATTATTTTTCTGGCAATGGTATGGTAACCAGTATGGAACTACCATTCCCACACTAAGTTAGGAAAGCAGGTAAAATATATGAGGTCTCGGTTTTCAGATATTGTGCAACTGTCAACACAAAACTGTGATCTCTTTTAGAGAGTAAACATGCAAAATAAGATTTGGAATTATCCAGGCTGTGTCTGGGAGCCCAATCAGACTGAAGTGTAAAGACATTGAATCCAAGTAGAACATAGGAATCTCATGAATAAGAGAAACAGGAACTAGAGTCCTGGGCCTCATGTGGCAATAGGAATTCAAAGGACAGAGTATCAGAGAGAAGGAAGCTACACAAAAAAGGAATTCCAGAAATGTAATACTGTCACTTTCTCTCTTACAAATACTAAGCTGTGCCTACACTGCCCAAGACTCCATAGTACTGCAGGTCATGGTGATCTATGTTGCATGGAGACTCCAAAAGCCATAGAGGTATGAGAGACATAGGAGTTCTAAGTTGCTACAGTTAAAAAAGCTTATTTCACATCCAGGACAATCACTTTACAGGCTAAAAGCCATTCTTTGGAAGAGGTCTAGTCCAGCCCTTTGTATACTTTATATCTATCTAAAAATAGTTTAAAAACAAATCTTTGTAAAGATGAAACTCATTCAGTAAAGAAATGTCTATGAGCAAAAACACACTTTTTTTTTTCATATGAAATTTATTGTCAAATTGGTTTCCACACAACACCCAGTGCTCATCCCAACAGGTGCCCTCCTCAATGGCCATCACCCACCCTCCCCACCCTCCCAGCCCCCATCAACCCTCAGTTTATTCTCAGTTTTTAAGAGTCTCTTATGGTTTGGCTCCCTCCCTTTTTTTTTTTCCTTCCCCTCCCCCACGGTCTTCTGTTAAGTTTCTCAGGATCCACATAAAAGTGAAAACATATGGGGCACCTGGGTGGCTCAGTCGGTTAAGCGTCCAACTTCGGCTCAGGTCATGATCTCACATCTGGTGAGTTCAAGCCCCACATCGAGCTCTGTGCTGACAGCTCGGAACCTGGAGCCTGCTTCTGATTCTGTGTCTCCCTCTCTCTCTGACCCTCCCTTGTTCATGCTCTGTCTCTCTCTGTCTCAAAAATAAATAAACATTAAAAAAAAAATTTTTAAGTGAAAACATATGGCATCTGTCTTTCTCTGTATGACTTCTTTCACTTAGCATTACACTCTCCAGTTCTATCCATGTTGCTACAAAAGGCCATATTTCATTCTTTCTCATTGCCAAGTAGTATTCCATTGTGTATATAAACTACAATTTCTTTATCCATTCATCAGTTGATGGACATTTAGGCTCTTTCCATAATTTGGCTATTATTGTAAGTGCTGCTATAAACATTGGGGTACAAGTGCCCCGTGCATCAGCACTCCTGTATCCCTTGGGTAAATTCCCAGCAGTGCTATTGCTGGGGTCACAGGGTAGATCTATTTCTAATTTTTTGAGGAACTTCCACACTGTTTTCCAGAGTGGCTGCACCAGTTTGCATTCCCACCAACAGTGCAAGAGGGTTCCCGTTTCTCCATATCCTCTCCAGCATCCATAGTCTCCTGATTTGTTCATTTTGGCCACTCTGACTGGTGTGAGGTGGTATCTAAATGTGGTTTTGATTTGTATTTCCCTGATAAGGAGCGACGCTGAACATCTTTTCATGTGCCTGTTGGCCATCTGGATGTCTTCTTTAGAGAAGTGTCTATTCATGTTTTCTGCCCATTTCTTCACTGGGTTATTTGTTTTTCGGGTGTGGAGTTTGGTGAGCTCTTTATAGATTTTAGATACTAGCCCTTTGTCCGATATGTCATTTGTACATGTCTTTTCCCATTCTGTCGGTTGCCTTTTCGTTTTGTTGATTGCTTCCTTTGCAGTGCAGAAGCTTTTTATCTTCATGATGTCCCAATAGTTCATTTTTGCTTTTAATTCCCTTGCCTTTGGAGATGTGTCAAGTAAGAAATTGCTATGGCTGAGGTCAGAGAGGTCTTTTCCTGCTTTCTCCTCTAGGGTTTTGATGGTTTCCTGTCTCACACTCAGGTCCTTTATCCATTTTGAGTGAATGGTGTAAGAAAGTGGTCTAGTTTCACTCTTCTGCATGTTGCTGCCCAGTTCTCCCAGCACCATTTGTTAAAGAGACTGTCTTTTTTCCATTGGATATTCTTTCCTGCTTTGTCAAAGATTAGTTGGCCACACTTCTCTGGGTCCAATTCTGGAGTCTCTATTCTATTTCATTGGTCTATGTGCCAGTTGGTCTGTTTTTGTGCCAATACCATGCTGTCTTGATGATTACAGCTTTGTAGTAGAGGCTAAAGTCTGGGATTGTGATGCCTCCTGCTTTGGTCTTCTTTAATACTACTTTGGCTATTCGGGGTCTTTTGTGGTGCCATAAAAATTTTAAGATTGTTTGTTCTAACTTCGAGAAGAATGCTAGTGCAATTGTGATTGGGATTGCATTGAATGTGTAGATAGCTTTGGGTAGTATTGACATTTTAACAATATTTATTCTTCCAATCCATGAGCACAGAAAGTTTTTCCATTTCTTTGTATCTTCTTCAAATTCCTTCATAAACTTTCTATAGTTTTCAGCATACAGATCTTTTACATCTTTGGTTAGGTTTATTCCTAGGTATTTTATGATTCTTGGTGTAATTATGAATGGGATCAGTTTATTTATTTGTCTTTCTGTTGCTTCATTATTAGTGGGTAAGAATGCAACTGATTTCTGTACATTGATTTGTATCCTGCAACTTTGCTGAATTCATGTATCAGTTCTAACAGACTTTTGGTGGAGTCTATCAGGTTTTCCATGTATAATATCATGCCATCTTAAAAAAGTAAATCTTGACTTCATCTTGCCAATTTTGATGACTTTGATTTCCTTTTGTTGTCTGATTGCTGATGCTAGAACTTCCAACACTATGTTAAACAACAGCGGTGAGCATGGACATCCCTGTTGTGTTCCTGATCTCAGGGGGAAAGCTCTCAGTTTTTCCCCATTGAGGATGATATTAGCTGTGGGCTTTTCATAAATGGCTTTTATGATGTTTAAGTTATGTTACTTCTATCCCGACTTTCTTGAGGGTTTTTATTAAGAAAGGATGCTGAATTTTGTCAAATGCTTTTTCTGCATCGGTTGACAGGACCATATGGTTCTTTTCTTTTCTTTTATTAATGTGATGTATCACATTGATTGGTTTGTGAATGTTGAACCAGCCCTGCATCCCAGGAATGAATCCCACTTGATCATGGTGAATATTTCTTTTTATATGCTGTTGAATTTGACTTGCTAGTATCTTATTGAGAATTTTTGCATCCATATTCATCAGGGATATTGGCCAGTAGTTCTCTTTTTTCACTGGGTCTCTGTCTGGTTTAGGAATCAAAGTAATGCTGGCTTCATAGAATGAGTCTGGAAGTTTTACTTCCTTTTCTATTTTTTGGAACAGCTTGAGAAGGATAGGTATTATCTCTGCTTTAAATGTCTGGTAGAATTCCCCAGGGAAGCCATCTGGTCCTGGACTCTTATTTGTTGGGAGATTTTTGATAACTGATTCAATTTCTTTGCTGGTTATGGGTCTGCTCAAGTTTTCAATTTCATCCTGTTTGAGTTTCGGAAGTGTGTGGGTGCTGAGGAATTTGTCCATATCTTCCAGGTTGTCCAGTTTGTTGGCATATAATTTTTCATAGTATTCCCTGATAATTACTTGTATTTCTGAGGGATTGGTTGTAATAATTCCATTTTCATTCATGATTTTGTCTATTTGGGTTACTTCCCTTTTCCTTTTGAGAAGCCTGGCTAGAGGTTTATCAATTTTGTTTATTTTTTCAAAAAACCAACTCTTGGTTTCATTGATCTGCTCTATAGTTTTTTTAGATTCTATATTTATTTCTGCTCTGATCTTTGTTATTTCTCTTCCTCTGCTGGGTTTGGGGTATCTTTGCTGTTCTGCTTCTATTTCCTTTAGGTGTGCTGTTGGATTTTATATTTGGGATTTCTCTTGTTTCTTGAGATAGGCCTGGATTGCAATGTATTTTCCTCTCAGGACTGCCTTTGCTGCATGCCAAAGCATTTGAATTATTGTATTTTCATTTTCATTTGTTTCCATATATTTTTTAATTTCTTCTCTAATTGCCTGGTTGACCCATTCATTCTTTAGTAGGATGTTCTTTAACCTCCATGCTTTTGGAGGTTTTCCAGACTTTTTCCGGTGGTCGTTTCAAGCTTCATCGCATTGTGGTCTGAAAGTATGCATGGTATGATCTCAATTCTTGTATACTTATGAAAGGCTGTTTTGTGACCCAGTATGTGATCTATCTTGGAAAATGTTCCATGTGCACTCGAGAAGAAAGTATATTGTGTTGCTTTGGGATGCAGAGTTCTAAATATATCTGTCAAGTCCATCTGATCTAATGTATCATTCAGGGCCCTTGTTTCTTTATTGATACCAAAAACACAACACTTTTTAAGGAGACTCAAATAAATATCCACAGTGTTTGGGGTGCTTAGGTGTCTCAGTCAGTTAAGAGTCCAACTTTGGCTCAGATCATAGATCTGTGGTTTGTGGGTTCAAGCCCCACATTGGGCTCTGTACTGATACCTCAGAGCCTGGAGCCTGCTTCAGATTCTGTGCCTCCCTCTCTCTCTCTACCCCTCCCCTGCTCCCACTATATCTCTCAAAAATAAATAAATATTAAAAAAATATATGTCCACTGTGTTTAACAAACAAAAATTAGAAAAAAAAAAAAGTTTCCAGTTCCACATGTAAGGAGCTTGGAAATCACCACTCCCTCTTAACAGGTAAAAAGCTTAAGGTAAAAAATCACCAGCTCTTTTTGTATCCATTGAAGATGGGAGGATACAGGGCAAAGTGCTTGCACCAAGATTAGGGAGACTGACAATGACTACTGAGAGTCACAGCTTACTGGAACAGAGTCACATGAGTGGAAACTTCTCTAGGAACCAATGCTAAAGTAGGAAAAAACTATAATTGACAAATTGCTGGAGGCTCGGTGAGGACAAGTCTGACAGTTTATAATTCTACTGAAGTACCATCAGAACCTAACTGACCTTGGGGAAGGAAAATACCCAGCTCTAGCCCACTCTAGCCATTCTACCCACCCCCCCCATCCAAGAGAGGGGGAAAAACTGAGAAAAAGTTACAAAACTCACAGTCCAGAGGTATAGGCTCACTAAAAGACTGAGAGACTTAATTATAGATCTATATAACACTTCACTTCCCTTATACCCTCCCATGACATTACTAATGACCTATTTGTAGCAAGTCCTTATACCCAATACATCATATCTACCTATCAGTAAAAGACTACAAAGCATACCAAATAGCACAAATCAAAACTAAAACCAAAAACACAATTTGAATAGACAGAACAAACATCAGAACCAGACATGGTGGGGATATTGGAATTAGCAGGCTAGGAATTTAAAACAAGTGCAATTAACATGCTGAGGGTTCTAATGGATAAAATAGACAACATACAAGATCAGATGGACAATGCAAGCAGAGAAGGAAATTCTTAAAAAATACCAAAAAGAAATGCTAGACATCAAAAATATTGTAACAGGAATGAGAGTGGGCTTATTAGTACACTAGACATAGCCTAAGAGAGAATTTCGGAGCTTGAGAGTATCTCAGTAGAAAGCTGAACTGAAATGCAAAGAGAAAAAAATATATACTTAAAAAAATTGTACATCCAAGGCTTGTAGGACAACTATAAGTGGTATACGTATGGCGGGAATACCAAAAGGAGAAGAAAGAGTAGGGAACAGAAGAAATATTTGAAATGATAATGACTGATAATTTTTTCATGTTAGTTTTAGATGCCAAACCACAGATCTAGGTAGCATAGGGAAGCCACACATGATAAATACAAAAAAAAAAAAAAAATACACCTTTGCATATCATTTTCAAATTGCAGAAAGTCAATGATAAAAAATCCTGGAAGCAGCCAGACGGGAAAACAACAACAACAAATAAACCTTACTTGTAGAAGAACAAAGATAACAATCACCTTCAACATCTCAGAAACTATGCAACAAGAAGAGAGTAGAGTGAAATATTTGGAGTGTCAAGAGAAAAAAGCTACCAACCAGGATTTCTGCACACCTGGCATGTGGCCAGTAAGTAGACATGCCTTTTATAAGTGTTAAAAGTTCTTTAGAGATAAAATAATACAGGTCGGAAATTCAGGTCTATATTTAAAAGGGGCGGAATATAAAAACAGAGAGGGAGACAAAACATAAGAGACTCTTAATGTTTATTTGGTTTTGAGACAGAGAGAGAGGCAGAGCATGAGCAGGGGTGGGGCAGAGAGAGAGGGAGTCAGAATCCAAAGCAGGCTCCAGACTCTGAGCTGTAGTATAGAGCTGATGCGGGGCTGGAACCCAGGAACCATGAAATCATGACCTAAGGCAAAGTCTGATGCTTAACTGACTGAGCCATCCAGGTGCCCCAAGAGACTCTTAAATACAGAGAACAAACTGAGGGCTGCTGCCGGGGGTGTTGACTGGGGGGGATTGGCTAAATGGGCAAGGGGC
This sequence comes from Lynx rufus, assembly GCF_022079265.1. Taxonomy (NCBI): domain Eukaryota; kingdom Metazoa; phylum Chordata; class Mammalia; order Carnivora; family Felidae; genus Lynx; species Lynx rufus. The sequence continues at coordinate 107,442,294 of NW_025814867.1, read as the reverse complement.
ATTAAGGAGGACACTTGTTGGGATGAGCACTGAGTGTTATAAGTTATGAATCACTAAATTCTATTCCTGAAATCATTATTACACCATATGTTAACTAACTTGGATTTAAATAGATAAACAAACAAACAGGGGTGGGGAGGGGAGAGCATCAAAAAGGAATAAGTGAAAGTAAAATCAAAACTTTCGTTATCCATATTCTTTGGGCACCTGGGTGGCTTAGTTGTTTGGGTGGCCCACTCTTGGTTTCCACTCAGGTCAGGATCTCACAGCTTCATGGGTTCAACCACTGCATCAGGCTCTGCACTGGCAGTTCTAAGCCTGCTTTGCGTACTCTCTCCCCCTCTCTCTATCCCTCCCCCACTAACCACTAAAAATTTAAAAAAATGGAAATAATTTGCTAGGATGGAAGAAAAAATTGAATCATAAAATGCTCTATTAAAACCACAAAAGGCAGGAAAAATGTGGAACAGATAAATAGGAGCAATGAACAAGGGCAACAAAAAGAAAACAGTAGCAAATATGGTAGGTATTAATTCAATAATATCAGTAATCACTTTGAATGTCAGTGTTCTATATGCACCATTTAAAAGAAAGATTTATAGAGGTTAGAAATACAAGACCCAACTATATGTTGTGTATGAGAAGCCCACGTTAAATATAAAGACACATATGTGTTAAAAGTAAATGGATGGAGAAAATATGCTACTTCTAAGCAAAAGAAGCAGGAGAGGCTTTATAAATATCAGACATCATTTCAGCAAACAATATACAAACACCAATAAGAACAGTCTTCAAAATAACTGACCTGTAGTCTTAAAAGTTTCAATATTAAGAAACAAAGGACCAAGAACTCTTTCAGATAAAAGGAAGCTAAAAACATGTGGCAACTAAATCTAATGTCTGAACCTGGATTAAATGCTGGACCTTATTGGGGAAAACAAGTAACTATAAAGTACACCATTTTAACAACTGATAAAACATGAATATGGATTGTGAATTAGATGATAGTGTTGTATCAAGACTAAATTTCCTCATTTTGATAACTATATTGTAGTTATGTAACAAAATACTCTTGTTCTTTTAAAATGGTCTCCAAACTATTCTCAAATGTTTCAGGATTAAAAAATGTGCATATCCACACATAGGCAAACACAAACACGAGAGGGAGGCAGAGAGATAGAGAAATAGGGGAAGAAAGGAAAAAAGAAAGAGAAAATGATTAAAGATGCAAGATATAAATAAATGATAGGATAGGTGGATCTGGGTAAATGATATTCAGGCATTTCTGTATTATTCTCACATTTTTTCTCAAGTTTTCTGATATGTAAGGATGAAGTTACAAAATATCAGATAAGTAAAACCATTGAAAGTGAGTATATGAAACAATGACAAAGAAAAATGGGAAAAATTACTATTGTCACTCACCAAAGTATTAACTTTGAAGACTTTGAGCTAACAGGGATCCTAGAAGTAATTTTGTCCTGATCCCCTAATTTCTGCATGGGGAACTGAAGTCTAAAGGGATTAAATAGATAATTTAGAGTACAAATGTATTTAGCTGCAAAGCCCGGTTTATGATCCGAATCATTTTACACACAGCCCTGTATCCTTTCTGCATTAAATATATGTTTCTTCTCTTCAGTTAAGGCATTTGTGCTATCAATCGTCCCTTCTCCTGCAAATAGAAAGCACCAAGTGAAGTGCAGAGCAGTCAACAGAGTCATCTGTAATTTCTTTCTCTTTTACTTGCCTTTCTCATAGTACCAGGTGAAATTACAAAATTCAAAGAAGCTGCATGATGAAAGATGTTTTTTAGTATTCTATTCATCTCCATTAATTTTACATGTTCTCCCACAAAACCTTTCTACTCTTTCTAAAGTAAACTTCAACTTGGTGTAGTGGAATTATCTCTGACACTACATGGCAATATTTTATGTTCTTAGACATATACAAATATTTCCCTAATACTTGGAAGTAAGCAAAGGCTCAAATACCCATTAAAATAAGGGAGATACTAGATAAAGAAAATGCCTTGGTCATTTGTATACACAGTCACATAATGCAGTATATGGACTATAAAACAACACAAATAGTCACATATCCCACTTGGTTTTTTTCCTGCATGTTACTTTATTTTGATAACATTTTAAAAATGGATTTGAAGGTGTGTCTGGGTGGCTAAGTCGATTGAGTGTTCGACTTGGGCTCAGGTCATGATCTCACAATTCGTGGGTTTAAGCCCCACATCAGGCTCTGCACTGACAGTGTGGAGCCTGCTTGGGATTCATTCTCTCTCTCTCTCTCTCTCTCTCTCTCTCTCTCTCTCTCTTTTTCTCTCTCTCTCCCCCACCCTCCTCCCCGCTCTTCCTCCCACTCAGGCTCTCTTGCTCTAAAAATAAATAAATAAACTTAAAAAATAAAAAATAAAAATAAATAAAAATGTATTTGAAGTTTATACCCTTAATAAATCTGTGATATTCTCTCTACTTTGTGAAGTTCAAAGGAATGAATATTTAAAACATAAACCATTACACTTGAATTGAATGAAAATGAAAAGAAAGCACAAACAAATCCATTTACTGTATTATACCTTAGCATTTTTTTTGTATGCATGCCTCTTCACTAAAAGAACAAAATAGTAACTCTTCAAAAGCAGAAGGTAGAAAAAAATAAAACATATAATTCAATTTTAAAGTTATGCTTTGTTATTTGAGTTGAGGTTTTCTAATCCACTATATAAAATATCACTGAGAAATATTCCTCAATTTGCAATGTAAGTAGCTGTAAAAAAACTGTGTAATATAAATAGTAAAGACTAAATTTGTGCCCAATTTTTACATATGTAAATTTTTTTAGAATTTTCATAATTTATATTTTTGTAATTGTCCATTTTCAAAATTCTTATTATTTTCTATCAAAATGTTCTTAATATTTTTAAAGCCCCTTCAATCTTTTGTTTTCTTGATAATATTTATTTTTATGTTCTTTTTCTCTTCATCAGTCTTGTAAAATCAATTCTCTATTAGTCTTCCTATAAAAATTTTTTTTGTTAAGGAGCTTTTTGTTCAGTTTTATTAATTCTTTGGTTTATGATTGTTATACTTTCTTATTCCTTACATTTATTTGGGGGGTTTTGATAAAATCTTAATAAAATTTTTAATTTAATTTTATTTTCTTAGTTATAGTTATGGTTATAAAAATCTACCTATAAGTATCATATGACATTTTCTTTTTTTTTAGTCAAACTTTTTTACATATGTGATTTAAAACAATTCAATGTTAGGGTGGCTGGGTGGCTCAGTCAGTTAAGTATCCAACTTTGGCTCAGGTCACAATCTCATGGCTCATGAGCTCAAGCCCCACATCAGGCTCTGTGCTGACATCTCAGAGCCTGGAGCCTGGTTCAGATTCTGTGTCTCTCTCTGCATCCCGTTCATGCTCTCTCTCACTCTCTCAAAAATAAACATTAAAAATATTTTTTTAAAAATTAAAGATAAATAAAAAATAAAAAAATTCAGTGTTAAAAAAATGAAGAACAAAAACAAAAAAACAAAACACTGCTTATTTCCAATTTTTAACTTCTAATTTAATTGCAAAATGTTCAGAATATATCACCTGTACACAATTTCTAATTTTGCAAATTTTTAGTGTTTTTCATCCTGGTACAAATTCAGTTTTTTCAGTAAATATTTCAGACATATTTGAAGATCAGATTCTTCTGTTTTTTAGTGCAGTGAACACTTTTGACTATACCCTGCAGATACCTTGTAGCCTGATTTAATTTTTTATGTAAATGATATGATGAGCACCTCTTAAGAGGTATTTGAGAGTCCTAAAAAATTATGTTTGTCAAATTCTTCCAGTTTTGCTGAATTTTCTCAGTACTTAAAGATTATGAATGTTATATTTTCTCAGTGGATTATAACTTTTATGAATGCAAAACATCTCTTCCTGTCTCATTTTAAAAATTTACTTTAAGTTCATATTTGCCCAAATGTCATCAATGTTGTCAGACATTCATTCTATAACATCTTTGTAAGGTCAGTATTTTCAACCACATTGTGCTATTATTGATGCTTCCTCTGTAAATTTACAACTTGATATTTTAACATAAACTGAGAAAATTTGTGTCTCGTTAGACACAAATATGTATCATTCCATTTATTATAAGATGTGATTTTTTGTTAACTTTATTTTAGGCATGGTGTTTAATGTAGGGAAAGGCATAGCCCTTTCTTAGTTGACAACATATACATTTCTCCTTTAGTAGTGTTAGCACTAAGTCACTAACATCACTAAAATATTTTAATAATATATTTAAATTTATATTATGTATTTTGAGAGATATATTTTACATGACTTATCTATATATATATATATTGCATTTATAATTATATATATAATTTTACATATTGTATTATATAATTTATAATTAAATAATTACATACATTAAATCTGTAATTATATATAATTATTTTATATTATTATATAATTTTGTGTGTATATATGCACATATATATTATAAATACATAAAAGTTGTTTTATGTTATTATGTAATTATAATTATGTGTATCTATATATACACATATATATATAAGTTGTCCCACCTTAGCCCAAACTAATCAATATTCCTAAGATGTTGTTATGGTAGTTACCTTCCCCCATCACTTGCAAAAATTTGTTGAAATGACCTGCAATTTTTATTCCCATCCATAAAACTGTTTTTACTTTATTCCTGTTTTTTTAGGAAATACTTCTTACCATTTATTTTAAGCTTTACAGTTATATTATCAATCGTTGTAAACTTAAAGTTATAAGTTATAATAGTTTCTTACTCAAATGTTTAACAATCTTCATATTCTATATTCTTCTTTTGTCCATTTGTTTGCTTATGTTGTTGCTTACTTAATTTTCTTCAATAATTTCTTAGTAGTATTATGACTACTGAATCATCACAAGTCATGATTCTTCAATCATCACATTTGAAAATATTATTGGCAGAGATTCTTAGGTTAAGCTTAATTTAAATTAAAAATAATGCCCTTATATTTTGTTATGGTTCATTTCAGTTATAAAGCATTATACTCAACTCTAACAGGCTTACAATAACATTCTCTACCTAGGCAGTTAGCCCCTAGTTTGCCCAGACCGAATTCAAAGACCTCGGCTCCCAGGATGGGATAATTTAGGGGTAAACCTAAAGAAATACTCAATGACAGAATAAAATTATTACGGTATTATAAAGACAATGCTGCAGTGATGGTAAGCATCCATTGAGAGATTGTGTAGATTATTCAAACTACTGTTGATGTGGGGAAATCTCTCCCCACTAATAATAACAATTTTGTTGCCACATGATTCTTTCTAAATATTTTACCAGTATGGGACTTGAAGCAGTAGAAGGTAAATTAAAAAGTAAATTCAGGGCAAAGTTTGTTACCATATCATTTATGACCTTACATTTCTTGCAACCACACTATTCTACATCTTCCTACATGCCCCTTTTCAGGTCAACACATCTATAGAACATTGTCTTAAGCAACAGTGATAAATTGAGGGGTGTTGCTGTTAGTGTGAAATGGACTGACTCTAATGTAATAAATGAACATCTTAGAAACATTAATCAGTTCACTATTGATGGATATGAAGATAAAGATGTGGAATTAAGGCAAATCTCAGGTGTAAGCAATCAATGGTATACGACTATAAACTATCTGCGTAGGACCAAATAATGTATAATATTTTAGCCTTAGCAGAAAGTCCAAAAAGATGATGAGGCAAGTGGAAATGAAATACATTTTTTTAAATTAGTTTGTCTGTACAGTGATAGGTCAGCTCATGAAGAACTTCTGTTTCTTTCAGTAGTTTTAAAGAAATACAGTTATGAAACTTCTGTTAAGTTACAGTAAATCACATTTATTTTTTCACAAATAATATCCTTTCTTCATGTTGCTGCTTCTTAAGCTTTGTGTTTCACTATGATCATAACTGTGATGGTTATTTTTTATTTAAAAAATTACATATGCTTCCACTATTTACACATTAGGCATGAGCTTTTAAGACCTTTTTTTTTAAAGAACTTTTTTTAATGTTTATTTATTTTGAGAGAGAGAGAAAGAGAGGGCGTGAGCAGGGGAGAGGCAGAAAGAGGGAGAGAGAGAGAGAATCCCAGACAGGCTCAGCGCTGTCAGCTGTCAGTGAAGAGCTGGACGTGGGGCTCTGTCGCAGGAACCATGAGATCACGATGAGCGTAACTGCCTGAGCCTCCAGAAGCCCCATAATCTTTAATTTTTAATTGTAATTTCAGTTAATACAATTTGGGTCAGTGTTACAATTAATATGGTCATCAAATAATCACCAAATACATGTATAGTTAATTTTTTATTGAAATGTTTTATTATGTAAGCTCAGAACCTTTAGTAAAACATTCATGGATGTAAATGGATTAAATGACTGAATTCAACTATACTGTCCTCCACAAACTTTGAGGCAACACAGGCAACCTAAGTGATATGTAAGTTTAATATGCATACAGCACAAATTAGGAGGAAAGTGACATAGATGATCAAAATCACAAGAATTTGAAACATGAGCCAGAGAAGAGACTATAATGCTTGTTGATTTCTGGGTGGCAATGAGCACCCTTGAATAAAAAAAAAGTCTAAACAAAATCAATTTGTATGCCTTTTTAAAGGGCCTGTAAAAATAGAGAAGAGGTTATGTGATAAATTATCACAGAAAATGAATAAAGGGCTCCTGGGTGGCTCAAGTCTGTTAAGTGTCTGACTTTGGCTCAGCTCGTGATCTCGTGGTTCAAGAGTTCAAGCCCCACATCAGGTTCTGTGCTGACAGCTCAGAGCCTGGAGCCTGCTTCAGATTCTGTCTCCCTCTCTCTCTGGCTCTCTCTCTCTCTTTCTCTTTCTCTCTCTCTCAAAAATGAATAAACATTAAAATTTTTAAAAAAGACAGAAATAGCCCTTCAGTCATCGCCTCAATATTAATTTTCCTCTCTTTCCTCAGGTGCTTTTCTATCATGTCTTTGTCACTTCTTTCCTCTCCTTCCATTCCTTTCCTCTTGTTTCTTCCATTCATCTTCTGATATCACCTTGGCTTTAGCAAAGTGCAACATATTTATAGTGAAGGAATGAAGAAAATTCATTTAAATGTTTTTTTCTCAATTCAAGCTGAACTTGGATTTCTATTACCAGACTTAGTGATAATATAGTCTTGTGGACACTTCTGTAAAATAAAACACAAATTAGCAGTGCCCACATTGCCAGATTCTTTGTCTGTCCATTTGGGTAAAGAGATGAATATTTTCTGTGGAGATATTTCTTGCCTGACTCTGCTTAGTTGATCTACAATTTTCATAGTGACACTAACTTTATTTAATAAAGTATTCAAACAACTTATGTACTTAGCAACAAATCATGAGCTGTCATTTAGGGAATAGTTTTTTTGTTTGTTTGTTTTATAAATTTAAGAAAAATAAGTGGCACACTGATGTCATATTAGCTCGAGGATAAACCTGCCAGTTTGAATAAATGATAGTTGTTTACCCTATATCAATGCTGTAGGTTGACTCCAAACAAAAAAAGGATGAATCCTTATTTCAAATGTAGCAGAATATATTCACAGTAAATATCATAGTTTTTATGTGTTTTCCTATCTAATAACACATTCTTCAAATCTACAGTCTTTTAAATGAAAGTGTTGAACCTAGATATGAAAAATAACTTAAAAATAGAAAAAGAGTGACAAGTGCTACTTTTTATAACTTCAATGGATATTAGGCATACTGAAGAGCGTATGAGGTAATATTTATATTTTAGTGGTTATGCAAAAGGGGAAGAGAACACAGAGGAAGAAGTGGGGTCTATAATACCGTAAATTCTGTATATTGAAACTGACAGTGAAATGATTAAGTGCCAAATTCAGTACTGTGTGTGATACACTCTGCCCCAATTGGGTAAATTTATTGTTTTGGGTTCTATAAGAGTCATGACCCAAATACAGCAGGTACTAAACTTAATACACCCTGTTTTATCATTAAATCTCTTCTCAAAGTGTAATTTTTGAAGCAGAGGAAGGGTAAAATTTATGAATTATTGAAATATTTGAACCTATACTAGGATGTTTGATTAAGTCTGTTCATTCCTGAAAGCAAAATGTAATAATACATTTTTAGGTTAAATTGAAAAAAGGGGGGCTTATAAGCTTTCAGCCATTTTTTTTAAATCATTGAGAAAAATCTTGATTCATTTTCTGAAGACAGGCATTACTATACCTGTCACTAATTCTCCCTTTCTGGCATTGGCTACTGAGATAGATTGAATTATGGCTTTATCCTTGGAATGGTCTTGACATGGGTCTAGCATTCTTCTCTACCTCTTGATTTAGGACTTTTGGCCATATGTGACTTGCTTGGACTAATGGCACGTAGTGATCATTTCTGAACCTAAGCATCATCACATAGTTCTGTGCAGTCTCTTGTGCTTTTGCCATTACTATGAGGAGAGCACACCCTGGCTGGTCTGCTGGTCCAAGGAGGATGAGACACATGGGGAGCAGACTAGGACCTGCAGATCTGCAGTTCTGCCTATCTCAACCCATTCTGGAGTAGATGATCCCCAGCTGACGCTCAGGTTCATAAGGGAATATAGTCAAATTTAGGTAAGCTGCCAAGCTGAGCCCTGCCTTGGTCAGCCACTCAAGTGTCAGCATCAACAAACCTCCTGTTCCGGAGATAGTTGATATGAAGACATATTTGTTTGCTTGTTTGTTGTCCTGGCAATAACTAATTAATGCAGCTACTTTTTTTTTTTCATGGCTATTCCCATGAGTTTCTTCTGCCCTTTTTCTGAAATGGGTAACTGAAATTAAATGACTGAGTAAATTACTAAGTGTTCCATATGAATTTGCTGCAGTGTAAGGAAATCACAGTATGTATCTGATGAAGAGTAAACTAACCAACAGATCACATGAATATTTAGGTTCGGTTTATGCCAGGAATTCACAAGATAATGCTTTGAGAGTTTTAGTGTGTGTCTTTTAGAGTCACCTAGCTTTCTTTTTAGTTTAGCCATTGACAATTTTTTTTTCATTTTTCTTTGATGCAGGTATAAATATTTGGCAATAGCTCCAAAGCATGCTCTATGAAGCCACCTAAGTCTAAACCTTGAAGCTTTATTCTTCTTTAAAATCCACTTAAACCACTTTAGTAACTTTCCTTTTCCTGGACTTGCTCTAGCTGGAAAATTTTTCCTAAATGCTGTTCACTTCTCTCAACACACTTATTTTTGCCTACTTCATGTTTTATCCTCTTAAAAGTGAGGATTTTACTAAGTCACCTTTAATATATGAAAGTGAATTTACACTGATATTGTCCTAAAGTTTCTCCTGGTCTTTACTGTGACATGGCAAACATTTATGAGACTACTGACTGGGGTTACTAGTTCAATGTGTATTCAAGGTCCAAATTCCTCACAAAGAATCAAATCCTGTTCTCTCACCACTGTAGCAGCTGTGCCTGGGATCCCAGCAGTAACCTGATTGGGAGAGACTGTATCTTAATGGCAAAAGAAACCAAACCACTTAAGTCAGAAAAATAACAGAAATTGAGATAATGTTGCATATATTGTTTGAACATCTAGTGAGGCAAGATACCAAAAGCAAGGTTGGATATAAAGCCAGTGTAAAACTGGTTCCACCAACCCAGGCAACAATTTATTTAATGATGCAGCATAAGAAAAAAGATTACTTGCTCTTCTACTGTGCACAGTTCTCATTACAGTGGATTGGAATAACTAGATTTAGACAATTTGCTGAAGGGATAGGCTTAAAATAATCAAGTTTTAATAACATTTATATTTTAGAAGGAATTTATAAAAGATATAATCAAGAACATCACTTCTGACTAGCTAGCTCTTCAGGAATCTCTGCAAAAAAATTATTTTTTAAGTTTTTATCGTAATTTCGGTTAGTTAACATATCATGTTATATTAGTTTCAGGTGTGCAATATAGAGATTCAACAATTCCATACATATTCAGTGCTCAGTACAAGTGTACTCCTTAATCTCCATCACCTATTTAACCCATCTCCCTATCCAGTTCCCCTCTGGTAACTATCAGTTTGTTCTGTTTCTTGGTTTGTCTCTCCCTCTATATATTTTTCCCTTTTGCTAATTTGTTTTGTTTCTTAAATTCCACATATGAGTGAAATCATATGGTATTAGTCTGTCTCTGTCTATTTCGCTTAGCATTATACTCTCTAGCTCCAACCATGTTGTTGCAAATGGCAAGATTTCATTCTTTTTTATGGCTGAATAATCTTTATCCAATTCATCAATCAATGGAAAAATTCCATTTTTCTACAGAAATGAAATAAAGAGAATGAATGTAGTAAAGAAGGTATGTGTGCAATATAATAAATCTTTATGTATTTGTAACCCTACATCATTCTTGCCAACTTCTTGCCATCTACCTAAAGGATGTGAAAGAACTAAAGTTATTATTCATGGTAGGATTTACATTATAAATGCTGGAGACCAAATTCCATTTATTGTGTTGTAATGCCCTATTCAGATGTGATTGAATAACTTTATCTGCCTAGTATCTTCCAAAGCTAATTGACTACACTCAGTGAGTCATACTTATGCCAATTAGCAATGATTTAGCATGACAACCATCACGTGCAAATATCAATTTTTGTTTCTTTTTAAGAGTCGGCACCAAGAAGTGGGGCTTATGAAATGAAGTGTACAGACAGCTTAAACTATACTTTATACTAAAGGAAGCAACTATGAACATTTTATAATATAGAGTACAAATAAGGAGAAGATAGAGGTTTTTGAAGGTGATCATAAACTTGCAATGCTTTTTTTTTTTTAAGTAAAAACATATCCAGACTGACTTTATCTTGTTCTTGTTAAGCCCATTGGTCTACAAGAAGAGTTCTGCAGAAAACGGGGGTTTCAAGGATGTTCAGAAGTTTAGAGTATGTGCAACAGATCTAGGTTATTGACTCCTAAGCCCAATTTATCAAGAGAATTTCAGCACATGCTCATGGAATTAATGGATTTACCAACTACTTCATTACAAAGAAGTGGCTGGCCTAATGCAATGACTTCCTGAAGATTCAAGTGTGGCATTAGTTGATAGACAATATATCAAAAGGATGGGGATCTCCCTTAGGATTTGTGATATGCTTTGAACCAGAGACCATTGTATGGTACTTTCACCCCCATAGTCAGAATACAGGAAATAGGAAATCAAGGAATGGTTATGGGAGTGGCTTCTCTCACTATTATTTTTAATAAATTACACAAAGAACTTTTGCTTTTTATCTGGCAACTTTGAGCTCCACTTGTGGAACAGACTTAGTCTTCAAGAAGAGAATGCTTCCTCTATGGGTAGGCAAAATGGTACTATTGAATTGGAAAACAAGCTTGCTACTTGGAAATTTGGGGCCCCACTGAACTAACAGGCAAAAAGTTTAGTCTAATGGCTGAGGTGATTAATACTGATTATCAATAGATGACTGTTTTGCTTCCACACAGCAGGAACATAGAGGACTCAATAAATTTAAGAGAATAGACTCTCAATACTTCTATGCACAATTGTAAAGGTAATTAAAAAACTAGAGCAGCCAAAGAAAGGAAAACTATGGAGGACTTCAATCATTCAGAAATGAAGAGTTTGAATAATTACACCTGCTAAAGAACATCAACTATATTCTGACTGAAAACATAAAATATGGAATAGGTAGCAGAAGAATAAATTTGCAGATATCAAATGTAGCCTCATGATCAATTATAGAAGTGAGGACTGTGGCAGTTTTTTGTTTTTTGCATGTTATGTGTATATACAGTATAACCTTGGTTTGTGAGCATAATTTGTTCCAGAAACATGCTTGTAATCCAAAGCACTTGTATACCAAAGTGAATTACCCATAAGAAATAATGCAAATTCAGATGATTCATTCCACAACCCAAATATATTCATATAAAAATGATTACAATACTGTAATATAATAGAAAATAATAATGAAAACACAATATAAAGAAAAACATAAATTAACCAGCACTTACCTTTGAAAACCTTCATGGCTGGTGTGAGAGAGACAAGAGAGAGGGGGTTATTGTGTAGAAGGACTTTCACCAACATTAACGGAATCACTGCTATTCATCGGTTCAATGGAATCTTTTTCTTTTCGTGCAGCTTTAACGAGGAACCTATCCAATGACTCTTGCTTTTGATTTCAGGGAAAGGTGACATTGCATTGATGATCACCCACAGTCCCACAGCAAGAGAGAGAGAAGCACCATTGGCTCAATTGTGGTCATGTGACATTTGGTATCACATACTATTCTTATTGTAATACATCACTCATTTATCAAGTTAAAATTTATTAGAAATGTTTGCTCATCTTGTGGAACACTGACAGAACAAGTTACTCGCAATGCAAGGTTTTACTATTTATTTCTATGCACATTATCTATTTGCATCTCTCCCTATCCTCTTATTATTTTATATTCAAGGTTTATCTTATATGTAAGGTTATTGGAAGTTAATCTTACATTTTTTTTTCTTTAGGAACAAATATTCAGTGAAATGGTGACCAGATTTGAGTCGTAACTAATATAGCTAGTAATGGGATAAAATGACAATTAGGACTTTTTGTTTCCTCATTTTGAGAGAGGATAAGAACTGCATCCATTGTACAAAAAATAGTTACATCTCATTAAGTGAAAACATTAAATTGTTTTTGTTGTTTTATAAAGGTGTGTATGGAATGTGAATAGCTGTCAGTATAGAATGAGACAGTAACCAATATACTGACTGTTAGCTGCAGATCAATCCTTTCTTCCCTTGAGTTGTTATAATAGACCTAGATATTGGTACTTGGCCAACTGATATTGATGTTAAGCTTTGTCAAGAGAAGGTACTAGAAAGAGAATGCAATACTAGGTCAGCATGAGGGAGTTGAGCTATTTTTGTCTTGACAAGTGGTGGCTTGAATGTGGAAAGTGGAATGTAGTAGTGTTAACCTCAGAAGCCCCCATGAACCAAATGAAGTCCAAACACATCAGCGGGTTTCTTTTCCATCCAGTGGGTTGCTGCTTTAGACCAGCTACAGCTCACATACTTGTGCAAGTTTCTTCACCACCTGGGCAGGATGACCCACCTGTTTCAGCAAATTTACTTGTTACAGTCTGAGTGTCCCTTTCCCCCACTTTTTCCAAAGAGGTCTTAATCCCAGACTATGAGTCTGTCCCCTATCTTAAGTTTCTAAGTTTCTAAGAAAGGTCTTACTCCCTTTTCCTCAGCCCTAGACACTGGAAGAACTTTACACATTTGTCATTACTGCACGCTTCCTGCATCGTTTACTTCTGCACATCTTAATTATTAATCACCTTTAACTAGTTAACAGTTCCCAATATCATTATTATTTACTAGTTAACTGTGCTCAATATTAAATTCCTCATGTCCATATTATTGATATATTTTCTGTCTTCTGACTTGACACAGACTAACACAATAATACTTCTTGTTGTACCTCTATTTTTTATTTCTCCTGACATTTGTCTGTTTTTTATTTTTATGTCTCCTGGCATTTCCGTTGCTTTTCTTCATTCTATTTCTCTTATCCCATTCCAATTATTGTCCTTAAGATGAAATTTAAAAACATTTAAAAAAATTTTTTTTACATTTATTTATTTTTGAGAGACAAAGAGAGACAGAGAATGAGTGGGGGAGGGGCAGAAAGAGAAGGAGACACAGAATCCGAAGCAGACTCCATGCTCTGAGCTGTGAGCACAGAGCCCGACGTGGGGCTTGAACTCACAAACCATGAAATCATGACCTGAGCCAAAGTCATATACTTAACTTATTGAACCATTCAGGCACCCCAAGATGAAATTTAAAATTTGAACATTAATAATATTAATTGAGAACTGTGTTTTTAACCAACTTTTTTTAACTTTTAAGGCAAGATAAATTATGGCATTTTTTATTTCTCTAAGGAAAAAACGGCATTTTAAAAAATGTTAGCTACATTCATTTTCATGTGCTAGGCAAGCCTTTAGCTATTAAAATCTTAAACTAATATCCAAGTCCAGGTTCAAAGTACTGGCCTGCCCTTCATATCTAACCACCATCTCTCCAACTCCAGATGAGTTCCATCAGGTATCTCCCATAGACAATACATGTAAATGAATGAGCATCAGAGTATGAAATTATTAATTCATATGCTTTTATAAAATAAGGTTTAGCTCAGTTTGATAATTATTTATGGGTAAGCTGAGAAAAAATAAATAGTAAGCTATAAATACAATTTAGAATAGGAGGTAAAGAGGGAAGACATTACCTGGTAATGTGTGTCTTATTGCCTCCATATTCAGCCCATAGAAGAGATCCAAATAACAACCCTAACACCATGAAAGCAGTCAGAATCTAAAGCCAGAAGGACAAAACTGTCATTGAGTAATAAGTAGTTACTTCACACTCATTGTCGAGATACATGATTTTGTTTTGGTTCATACTTCTATTACCACAATCAGCCAAAAAGTTTAGTCTATCTAAAAATGTTGGTATGGGGGCGCCTGGGTGGCGCAGTCGGTTAAGCGTCCGACTTCAGCCAGGTCACGATCTCGCGGTCCGTGAGTTCGAGCCCCGCGTCAGGCTCTGGGCTGATGGCTCAGAGCCTGGAGCTTGCTTCCGATTCTGTGTCTCCCTCTCTCTCTGCCCCTCCCCCGTTCATGCTCTGTCTCTCTCTGTCCCCAAAATAAATAAACGTTGAAAAAAAAAAATAAAAAAAAATAAAAAAAAATAAAAATGTTGGTATTGGGGGATTCTGGGAAGATGGTGGCGTAGGAGGACGCTGGGCTCACCGCGCGTCCTGCTGATCACTTAGATTCCACCTACACCTGCCTAAATAACCCAGAAAACCGCCAGAGGATTAGCAGAACGGAGTCACCAGACCCAAGCGCAGACGAGAGGCCCACGGAAGAGGGTAGGAAGGGCAGCGAGGTGGTGCGCGCTCCACGGACTGGCGGGAGGGAGCCGGGGCGGAGGGGCGGCTCGCCAGCCAAGCAGAGCCCCTGAGTCCGGCTTGCAAAAGCGGAGGGGCCTGACGGACTGTGTTCCGACAGCAAGCGCGACTTAGCATCTGGGAGGTCATAAGTTAACAGCTCTGCTCGGAAAGCGGGAAGGCTGGAGGACAAAGGGAGGGTGAGCTGCGGAGCCCCCGGACGACAGAGCTCAGTTTGGCGGGGAACAAAGGCGCTCGCCAGCGCCATCTCCCCCGCCCATCCCCCAGCCAAAATCCCAAAGGGAACCGGTTCCGGCCAGGGAAATTGCTCGCTCCGCGCGAACACCCAACTCTGTGCTTCTGCGGAGCCAAACCTCCGGCAGTGGATCTGACTCCCTCCGGCTGCCACAGGGCCCCTCCTGAAGTGGATCACCTAAGGAGAAGCGAGCTAAGCCTGCCCCCCCTGCCGCCGTGCACCTTGCCTTCCCACCCCAGCTAATACGCCAGATCCCCAGCATCACAAGCCTGGCAGTGTGCAAGTAGCCCAGACGGGCCACGCCACCCCACAGTGAATCCCGCCCCTAGGAGAGGGGAAGAGAAGGCACACACCAGTCTGACTGTGGCCCCAGCGGTGGGCTGGGGGCAGACATCAGGTCGGACTGCGGCCCCGCCCACCAACTCCAGTTATGCACCACAGCACAGGGGAAGTGCCCTGCAGGCCCTCACCACACCAGGGACTATCCAAAATGACCAAGCGGAAGAATTCCCCTCAGAAGAATCTCCAGGAAATAACAACAGCTAATGAGCTGATCAAAAAGGATTTAAATAATATAACAGAAAGTGAATTTAGAATAATAGTCATAAAATTAATCGCTGGGCTGGAAAACAGCATACAGGACAGCAGAGAATCTCTTGCTACAGAGATCAAGGGACTAAGGAACAGTCACGAGGAGCTGAAAAACGCTTTAAATGAAATGCAAAACAAAATGCAAACCACCACGGCTCGGATGGAAGAGGCAGAGGAGAGAATAGGTGAACTAGAAGATAAAGTTATGGAAAAAGAGGAAGCTGAGAAAAAGAGAGATAAAAAAATCCAGGAGTATGAGGGGAAAATTAGAGAACTAAGTGATACACTAAAAAGAAATAATATACGCATAATTGGTATCCCAGAGGAGGAAGAGAGAGGGAAAGGTGCTGAAGGGGTACTTGAAGAAATAATAGCTGAGAACTTCCCTGAACTGGGGAAGGAAAAAGGCATTGAAATCCAAGAGGCACAGAGAACTCCCTTCAGACGTAACTTGAATCGATCTTCTGCACGACATATCATAGTGAAACTGGCAAAATACAAGGATAAAGAGAAAATTCTGAAAGCAGCAAGGGGTAAACGTGCCCTCACATATAAAGGGAGACCTATAAGACTCGTGACTGATCTCTCTTTTGAAACTTGGCAGGCCAGAAAGACTTGGCACTAGATTTTCAGTGTGCTAGACAGAAAAAATATGCAGCCGAGAATCCTTTATCCAGCAAGTCTGTCATTTAGAATAGAAGGAGAGATAAAGGTCTTCCCAAACAAACAAAAACTGAAGGAATTTGTCACCACTAAACCAGCCCTACAAGAGATCCTAAGGGGGACCCTGTGAGACAAAGTACCAGAGACATCACTACAAGCATAAAACATACAGACATCACAATGACTCTAAACCCGTATCTTTCTATAATAACACTGAATGTAAATGGATTAAATGCGCCAACCAAAAGACATAGGGTATCAGAATGGATAAAAAAACAAGACCCATCTATTTGCTGTCTACAAGAGACTCATTTTAGACCTGAGGACACCTTTAGATTCAGAGTGAGGGGATGGAGAACTATTTATCATGCTACTGGAAGCCAGAAGAAAGCTGGAGTAGCCATACTTATATCAGAAAAACTAGACTTTAAATTAAAGGCTGTAACAAGACATGAAGAAGGACATTATATAATAGTTACAGGGTCTATCCATCAGGAAGAGCTAACAATTATAAATGTCTATGCGCCGAATACCGGAGCCCCCAAATATATAAAACAATTACTCATAAACAGAAGCAACCTTATTGATAAGAATGTGGTAATTGCTGGGGACTTTAACACCCCACTTACAGAAATGGATAGATCATCTAGACACATGGTCAATAAAGAAACAAGGGCCCTGAATGAGACACTGGATCAGATGGACTTGACAGATATATTTAGAACTCTGCATCCCAAAGCAACAGAATATACTTTCTTCTCAAGTGCACATGGAACATTCTCCAAGATAGATCATATACTGGGTCACAAAACAGCCCTTCATAAGTTTACAAGAATTGAAATTATACCATGCATACTTTCAGACCACAATGCTATGAAGCTTGAAATCAACCACAGGAAAAAGTCTGGAAAACCTCCAAAAGCATGGAGGTTAAAGAACACCCTACTAACGAATGAGTGGGTCAACCAGGCAATTAGAGAAGAAATCAAAAAATATATGGAAACAAACGAAAATGAAAATACAACAATCCAAACGCTTTGGGACGCAGCGAAGGCAGTCCTGAGAGGAAAATACATTGCAATCCAGGCCTATCTCAAGAAACAAGAAAAATCCCAAATACAAAATCTAACAGCACACCTAAAGGAACTGGAAGCAGAGCAGCAAAGGCAGCCTAAACCCAGCAGAAGAAGAGAAATAATAAAGATCAGAGCAGAAATAAACAATATAGAATCTAAAAAAACTGTAGAGCAGATCAACGAAACCAAGAGTTGGTTTTTTGAAAAAATAAACAAAATTGACAAACCTCTAGCCAGGCTTCTCAAAAAGAAAAGGGAGATGACCCAAATAGATAAAATCATGAATGAAAATGGAATTATTACAACCAATCCCTCAGAGATACAAACAATTATCAGGGAATACTATGAAAAATTATATGCCAACAAATTGGACAACCTGGAAGAAATGGACAAATTCCTGAACACCCACACTCTTCCAAAACTCAATCAGGAGGAAAGAGAAAGCTTGAACAGACCCATAACCAGCGAAGAAATTGAATCGGTTATCAAAAATCTCCCAACAAATAAGAGTCCAGGACCAGATGGCTTCCCAGGGGAGTTCTACCAGACGTTTAAAGCAGAGATAATACCTATCCTTCTCAAGCTATTCCAAGAAATAGAAAGGGAAGGAAAACTTCCAGACTCATTCTATGAAGCCAGTATTACTTTGATTCCTAAACCAGACAGAGACCCAGTAAAAAAAGAGAACTACAGGCCAATATCCCTGAGGAATATGGATGCCAAAATTCTCAATAAGATACTAGCAAATCGAATTCAACAGCATATAAAAAGAATTATTCACCATGATCAAGTGGGATTCATTCCTGGGATGCAGGGCTGGTTCAACATTCGCAAATCAATCAACGTGATACATCACATTAACAAAAAAAAAAGAGAAGAACCATATGATCCTGTCAATCGATGCAGAAAAGGCCTTTGACAAAATCCAGCACCCTTTCTTAATAAAAACCCTTGAGAAAGTCGGGATAGAAGGAACATACTTAAAGATCATAAAAGCCATTTATGAAAAGCCCACAGCTAACATCATCCTCAACGGGGAAAAACTGAGAGCTTTTGCCCTGAGATCAGGAACACGACAGGGATGCCCACTCTCACCGCTGTTGTTTAACATAGTGCTGGAAGTTCTAGCATCAGCAATCAGACAACAAAAGGAAATCAAAGGCATCAAAATTGGCAAAGATGAAGTCAAGCTTTCGCTTTTGCAGATGACATGATATTATACATGGAAAATCCGATAGACTCCACCAAACGTCTGCTAGAACTGATACATGAATTCAGCAAAGTTGCAGGATACAAAATCAATATACAGAAATCAGTTGCATTCTTATACACTAACAATGAAGCAACAGAAAGACAAATAAAGAAACTGATCCCATTCACAATTGCACCAAGAAGCATAAAATACCTAGGAATAAATCTAACCACAGATGTAAAGGATCTGTATGCTGAAAACTATAGAAAGCTTATGAAGGTAATTGAAGAAGATTTAAAAAATGGAAAGACATTCCCTGCTCATGGATTGGAAAAATAAATATTGTCAAAATGTCAATATTACCCAAAGCTATCTACACATTCAATGCAATCCCAATCAAAATTGCACCAGCATTCTTCTCGAAACTAGAACAAGCAATCCTAAAATTCATATGGAACCACAAAAGGCCCCGAATAGCCAAAGGAATTTTGAAGAAGACCAAAGCAGGAGGCATCACAATCCCAGACTTTAGCCTCTACTACAAAGCTGTCATCATCAAGACAGCATGGTATTGGCACAAAAACAGACACACAGACCAATGGAATAGAATAGAAACCCCAGAACTAGACCCACAAACGTATGGCCAACTCATCTTTGACAAAGCAGGAAAGAACATCCAATGGAAAAAAGACAGCCTCTTTAACAAATGGTGCTGGGAGAACTGGACAGCAACATGCAGAAGGTTGAAACTAGACCACTTTCTCACACCATTTACCAAAATAAACTCAAAATGGATAAAGGACCTAAATGTGAGACAGGAAACCATCAAAACCTTAGAGGAGAAAGCAGGAAAAGACCTCTCTGACCTCAGCCGTAGCAATCTCTTACTCGACACATCCCCAAAGGCAAGGGAATTAAAAGCAAAAGTGAATTACTGGGACCTTATGAAGATAAAAAGCTTCTGCACAGCAAAGGAAACAACCAACAAAACTAAAAGGCAACCAACGGAATGGGAAAAGATATTTGCAAATGACATATCGGACAAAGGGCTAGTATCTAAAATCTATAAAGAGCTCACCAAACTCCACACCCGAAAAACAAATAACCCAGTGAAGAAATGGGCAGAAAACATGAATAGACATTTCTCTAAAGAAGACATCCAGATGGCCAACAGGCACATGAAAAGATGTTCAGCGTCGCTCCTTATCAGGGAAATACAAATCAAAACCACACTCAGGTATCACCTCACGCCAGTCAGAGTGGCCAAAATGAACAAATCAGGAGACTATAGATGCTGGAGAGGATGTGGAGAAACGGGAACCCTCTTGCACTGTTGGTGGGAATGCAAATTGGTGCAGCCGCTCTGGAAAGCAGTGTGGAGGTTCCTCAGAAAATTAAAAATAGACCTACCCTATGACCCAGCAATAGCACTGCTGGGAATTTACCCAAGGGATACAGGAGTACTGATGCATAGGGGCACTTGTACCCCAATGTTCATAGCAGCACTCTCAACAATAGGCAAATTATGGAAAGAGCCTAAATGCCCATCAACTGATGAATGGATAAAGAAATTGTGGTTTATATACACAATGGAATACTACGTGGCAATGAGAAAAAATGAAATATGGCCTTTTGTAGCAACGTGGATGGAACTGGAGAGTGTGATGCTAAGTGAAATAAGCCATACAGAGAAAGACAGATACCATATGGTTTCACTCTTATGTGGATCCTGAGAAACTTAACAGGAACCCATGGGGGAGGGGAAGGAAAAAAAAAAAAAAAAAAAGGACATTAGAGTGGGAGGGAGCCAAAGCATAAGAGACTGTTAAAAACTGAGAACAAACTGAGGGTTGATGGGGGGTGGGAGGGAGGGGAGGGTGGGTGATGGGTATTGAGGAGGGCACCTTTTGGGATGAGCACTGGGTGTTGTATGGAAACCAATTTGTTAATAAATTTCATATATAAAAAAAAATTGTTAAAATGTGGTAACAGACAAAATAGAGATAGTATCCCCTATTCCCCCACCAAAAAAAAAACCCTGAACCCCATCTTCAAAGACAAAGGCAAAGTATTTATTTATATCCATAAAACAAGAATGGGATGTTACATAAAAGGAATATCCCAAGAACACAAAAACAGTAGAGGAAATCCCTCAAAACTCAGAACAAAGTAATAAGCAGAGAAAATCTAGAAGGGAAGCATCTACTCATATCTATGCTGACAAGTAAAAAGGCAAGTGTCTAGAAAGAATACATACCTGACAGTGAACTATTTGCCTCTGGGGAGAGGGACTGGATGAATTACCTATGGATAATTCATCTTTGATGTTATACATTCCTGTACTATTTTGATAAGCATTTATTAATTTGAAATAAAAATATAATCCTTGCTCTAAAAAAAAAAAAATAAAAATGTTGGTATTTCACAACGGAAGGATCAAAACAATTATAAGCTACATTATAGGAAAGAACCTCCTAAATATCTGAAAGGGAATTTTACTTTCATTGTTGTTTCCATTGAAGGGGTAAGATAATGAATTAAGCAAAAATTCATTGATCTATCAAATGGAGAGGATATTACTAATTTTGATTTTGACCAATGAAGCTGCCTTTTGACAGGGAATGGTAGTCAGGCTTTATATTATGATACAATAAGTAGGAAGCATTTTTAAATTAATTTGACAAGTAACAAAACTTTATTAATATTTTAATCACAATAAATGTGATAAATCCCTTTTCTTCCCTTTATTTAACTAGTTAATTTTTAGATCGCTCCTTTATCTCAGGATGAAGATATTTTACTTCCTTAGATGCAACCATATGAAAACCTGTGGAACAGATGGAGGGCACAACCTGGAATGGAGCCTTATAGAGACATATTTGTCATTAAATCCCTACAAATCACATTTTACCACTTCATGTGGTATACACCTGTGGCTGCTTGATAATGTACTTTGCTGTCACACAAGAGACTCTGTAGCTCTGTAAATGCCTACTTTGTTGTCTTTATAATTTGCCTTAAAACAATAACAAAATGAGGGGACTGGAGTATCATAGGGAGATAATGTCCACAGGAGGTGCATAAGATGCTTTAACAAGACCTCTTCCTGCCAAAATTCCTATGTTTTATATTCTATCCCTGTGTTCCTCAGGGGTGAAAATGGGAGTTTGCCATTAAAGATTGATTTTCTTAGTTTCTTATGATTATAAACACACCTGTTCACAATAACTTTATGATGATAGACTAAAGAAATTTTGTTCTAAGTATTTCTTCTCATATGTCCTGTATTTTGCCTAGAACAGGAGTTGGTCTTTTGATAACTGATTCTCAATATAGCAATTGTTCAAGGGATGGAATTTGTAATATTTGATAAACATATAATCTCTACATACTTATTTAAAATTGAACTGTTGAAACATCCTACCTAGGCTTGACTGCTTTTATATTTAAAGGAGAATCTGAACTCTGAATATTAAGCATTATATCTATGCATACTTTATGTTACTCATTGAACCTTATAAATGTAAACAATGAGACTCTTCCTCTACTTTTATTGTATTTTAGGTCAGTGCAACATTAAATCCTCAATTCATTATCCATGGGAATAAAAATTGACACTATATAACCAAGTAGGTCCATAGTCTCTGTGAAGTTTTCATAGTATTAAACTGAGGAGTAACTTTACATTTCTAAAATGTAAAAACAACAGAAAATTTTAAGAATACCACAATTTTTTCAGTCTGAGACACATAAAAATGTCAAAAATGCAAGTTATATAAATAACCACAAAAATATTAAGTTTCAAGTAAAATTCACAAATAAGAGGTGAATAAGTGGTGAATAAGGCAATAGATAGTTTAGTATCAAAAATTGATTTGAATAAGTTCTATTTCAGTTTGGAGAAGAGAAGGATCAATTGGAATATAATAGAAATATACAAGATTTTGAAGAATTGAAAACTCAGTCTCTTTTTTTTTTTTTTTTCAACATTTATTTATTTTTGGGACAGAGAGAGACAGAGCATGAACGGAGGAGGGGCAGAGAAAGAGGGAGACACAGAATCGGAAACAGGCTCCAGGCTCTGAGCCATCAGCCCAGAGCCCGACGCGGGGCTCGAACTCACGGACCGCGAGATCGTGACCTGGCTGAAGTCGGACGCTTAACCGACTGCGCCACCCAGGCGCCCCAAAACTCAGTCTCTTTATCTTTGTGGTTTCACAATGTGTCTGCTGATCTCAGTCTTTCAGCCCTCTGTGTGTCTGTCTCATTTTTTGTCTTTCTTCTACAGATAAACTCTCTTGGTCCTACTTGCTCATAGTTTGTGCCCCACCCCCATCCCAAACTCCCACCCACACCAATGGTAGCCTTAGCCCTTGATTCCACATCGACTGCAAACTTTCTCAGTTAAGTAGTGTAGTTTTCTTTTCCTAAATTATGAACTCCTGGAAAATAGAATCTCACTGGTCCAGTTTGGGGAACTAGGATAGCAATTTTCACATGACTGTTTTAGACCAGTGCATATATTTTTAAGTGGAAATCAACCATGAATAAATAATAGCAATCTAATAAAGTATTAAAGTTTGGTAAGAATTGGGCTGATGAATTGGGTAGATTTATGACAGCTAAATTTTATTTAGTGTAAGATGAAAACAACTATTTTATTTACTCTTATAAATGAGCTCTTACTCATTGCTGTCAGACAAATTTCTTTTCTCACAATTCTCCCAACATTCCACACTTAATTCTGTTTCCATGCAATTTCTTTCTTCATTTCACACCTCTTTCTGGAAGCTTCTCTAATGAATTTACCAAATATTTTAGTTTGCTTGTAATATATAATTAGAGTTTTAATATGCCATTCAATATTGTAATTGTGTCATACATATTTACTACTTACCATATATTCGTATCTGTGTACCTGGTCAGGCCTACACAGTTGTAGAATTCTTGAAGTTATCCTGTTTATTATACTTATTTCTCAAAACCACAGCCACATTATGAAATTCTGTAATTATAGTCTGATGCTAGTCTTTTGTGGCTAGAGGTCAAACACTATTGTCTACAATCCGAGAGGGAGTTTAGGGCTAAAACTATAGCTGTGGTTCAGTACAAATTTATGGTCAAATTATAGGAAGGTACTACATAAGCTAGTCGCAGAATGGTTTAAGAGTCCTTACCTCTATAGCTTTGTTGATAAAACATGAAAGATTAGAACCAAAAGATTAGAACCACGTATAATTTATTGAGGACTCACATGTAAAAATAAATTGATGATGGGTGAAAAGCAAACTTCTAACTGAATATTCAATCTTAAATTTTACTAACCTGGGTGGAATGATCTTAATTCAGTTATGCAAAATGTAAATTAACCTGAGGTTAAGTTCTTTACCATCTGTTTTTCAAAAGGAAATGAATAATCAGAGATCTTCTGACTTATAACCAATAAACCTCTCAAAATCTGGTTGAGTTGCAAAGAAAATAATGTAAGGAAAAGAAATGAAAGGAGAATATTTTTATTATAACTTGTATAATTTTGTAAATTAATTAGAATGTGAATGATTAGAAACTAAATAGACTTCTCTCAGTAAAAAATGGAGTAGCAAATACTTAACTATTATCTTGTAATGCAATTCAGAAACTAACAAAAATCTGAAGAATTTTGAAGAAGTAAAACTCAGATTTTATCCATTTTATTAGATTATAATTGTTCAAATGATATGTAAATAAACACAAAAGCAATAAATATTCTTATTTTTCATACTGCTTTTCTAATAAGGAATTCTAACATTTTAAAAAATACAACATTTGTTTCATAAATGGAATTGTATGTAATGCTACTCAATGTGAGGTAAATAGACCAGCTGCCTGACCACAGACTGTTACTCTACCAGGATGAAAAAAACATGCACTGCCTTCTTCATTGAGAAAGTCTTGCTATAAAAAAATTAAAACATCATGTGGGCTTAGTAATATAGATGATTTTCTCTTTGTCACAAATCCCTTTATCAAATTGCCGATGATCTCTTTGTACTTAATTTTGTTGATAATGAATAATGACTATATATAAATGAACACAAACCATATACTTTTTTGTGTAATTTGTAGTAAGGCAGATATAAAAAAGTCACACAGCTTTGCTTGTATATTCAAAATCTTTCTATAGTTTTGCCTTAAGGGTCAGAATTACCAGCAACTAAAGCTCTCCTTTTTTGTTTATCAGAGAATATATGTTGTCTTCATTTTGAAACACAGTTTTACAGGATAGAGAATTTTTGATTCACTTTTTCTTTTCCTTTCAGCATTTTGTCATTCCATTGCTGCCTATACTTTCTTTTTTCTGATGAGAAGCCAGTGGCTAAGTGATATTATTGCTCTTACTCTATAGGTGATGGATGATCTTTTTCTTACCACTTTAATGATCTCTTTATCTTTAAACAGTTTGTTATTGTTGGTCTGGGTATTGATATATTTTTGTTTCTCCTACCTGAATTTAAAGGGAATCAAATTTGGAAAATGTTTCACCATGAATTCTTCAATTTTTTTTTTTTTTTGTCTTTTCTCTCTCCTTGGGAGGTTCATTACACATTCATTGGTATGCTTGATGTTTTCCCACATACCTCTATTCATTTTTATTTAATATTTTTTGCGATTTCTTTATATTGGATAATTTCTAGTCATCTATTTTCTTTGTTTGTAGTTTGTTTTGTTTTTCAAAGACAAAATGAGTTTTAATTCAGTTTTAGAAAAAAATGTTACATGAATTTGGATTAGAAGAAAAAAAGCTTGTTTTTCCAGAAATACAGGAAAAAGAAATAACCCTTAATAGGTTCAAGGATAATTTTCTAAATCTTCCTTTTGAATGAAAAGCTATATAGCTTCTCCCCATTGCACCTGTTTTAATAATCAACTGACTGTCTTCAACTCTTAATTCTGTTTCCATGAAATTCCCCTCTTCTTTCAGTCATACTTTGTGGGTGCTGAAGACCCTAAGGTCTCACCAATGAGCACAACTGTTCTTTAATCTAGCAATCCACAGGCAGTGGCACCCAAAACCCCACTCCTAGTCTAAAATACTTAAATTCTAAAATTTTCTTTTTTTATATAGTTTATGTTTCTCTATTGGAAGTCCTTTTGACAAATCACTGCAATCATATTTTTCTTTAACTCCTGAAATATATTTTTCTTTAATTTGTTTAATGTGTTTATAAAAGCATCTTTGAAGTCTGCTAAATCCAACATATAGAGCCACTTAGACACATTTTGCACTGATTGCTTTTTTCTTGAGTATGGGTCAACATTTCTGTGTCTTTGTATGCTTTGTAATTTTTGTTGTTGTTGTTGTTGTTGAAAATTGGACATGTTAGATAATGTAACTCCAAATTCTTTTTTTTTTCTTACCTGAAGCCTTATTTTTTATGTGATTTTATTTTTTTGTAATTTAAATTTATTTACTCTTTTCCCTCATGATATGCAGGTATTAATGTCACTGATCACTTTTTCTTATTATATTTACATTAGATGGTTAGAAGTTGTCCCAGTATCTGAATAGATTAGTTGTCAGCCAATAGCTGAATATTTTTCCCCCCTCAAATATCTTGAGATTGAAAGGCTTCCTTTTCTGACAGTAGATTTTTGTGTGCATTGGAGAGAGTGTTCCTGTGATCAGTTAATTTTCAAGTCAGCCTGAGGCTTTTACTTTCCACTGTGTCCTCTTGGTTTTTTTCTGTTCATGTGCAAAGTTCCCAAATTAGTGAGATGTATATAGAGCTTATTCAGTGCTTCTTTACTTTCTTATTTTTTACCAAGTTCCTATTAAATTGTTCTGTTCTGTTTTGTTTTGCTTTGTTTTTGCCACTCAGGACATAGGGATTTATGGCTTTACCATGTGCTACTTACTAAGATTGAAATATGGAAAACAGATTTATGTAACCTTTTAACAGGTGTTCTGATAATATTAAAAAAACAAATTTAGGGGCGCCTGGGTGGCGCAGTAGGTTAAGCGTCCGACTTCAGCCAGGTCACGATCTCGCGGTCAGTGAGTTCGAGCCCCGCGTCAGGCTCTGGGCTGATGGCTCAGAGCCTGGAGCCTGCTTCCGATTCTGTGTCTCCCTCTCTCTGTGCCCCTCCCCCATTCATGCTCTGTCTCTCTCTGTCCCAAAAATAAAATAAACGTTGAAAAAAAATTAAAAAAAAAACAAATTTATATCTGAGTTCTTTAGGCCAGTAACAGTCTCATTTTACTTTCAAACTTTAAGGACATTTGGCAGGGGGCGGGGAACAATTAGATTGGAATAGCCTGGGCCTTGATTCAGAAAGAGCTAGATTTGAATCTTGGCTGGCAAGCTTATTTAATATATGAAAACAGTCTCCTGGCTCCAGTTTCTTTTTTTTTTTTTTTTTATGTCAGTGATTTATAAAGCATGAATGTTAGGTTATAAGTGAGGTTTAAATTAAATGATTTAAATAAAGCAATTATCAGATTTCTAAGAAAAAATAACACCCCACACATTTGACTCATTATTATGAACAAGTATATGAGTTTGCTAATTCTATTTAGAGTGTAGATTTACTAAATTATGCACATGAATTACATGAAATTTTTATCAACATGGTACAGCCATTGGTAATTTTCTGGTTTATCTCTCCCCAGTCTTTTTTTTCTAGGTATCTCTTTACATATAGAACTAAGGGTTCTTCATTCTTCCATGATTGTTCACATTCAAGAAGTTCCTCTGTTAATGGGACTAGGGAAACACTACCCATGTTTCTTTGACTTAGGAATCACCTAGAGAATTGTTAAAATGTTACCACATTATCTCGAAATCATTTTAGTCTGGTTAGTCTCTTCCAAGGCCTCTGAATGACACATCTAAAAGATTACTGGCTTCTTATTGGACCTCTTCATGAGACAAAATGAGCTCCAGTTATTTCTTCTATAGGATGAAACCATAAGATCATTTGTATAGTATTTGCTTTGTTCTGTAAGTTTTAAAGACAGTTTTGTCTGAGAGATTAGAGATACAACTCTCTCCATTGGTTGAGTTGTATTTTTTTGACTCATTAAGTAAGTAAAGTAAAATTTCTACTGAAGCAATTATTGAAGAATTCATTGCTATTATATCTTAATAGTTTTCCTCGATTCCATGAGAAACCTATACTTTCCTCCTCCTTTCGTATTTAACAAATCATTTTTTTCTAGAAAATTTTCCTTTTGAGTGTCCTACCTATGAAGGTTCAGAACCCCTTCTATTAATTACTGTGTTGAGTTTGATTTTACGTACTTACTAAAGCAATATACCAGGTATTACAAAGGTATTACAATATACCATATACAAAGGATATGATCGGGAGAACACTGGTCTTCATACACCTAGCATACACCTATGTCTCCACAAAGACACAAGAAGCTTTTGAATGTATTTTCTAAACTGTGTGCCAGTGTTAATTCTTTGTCTTAAAAGTTTATCATCATCACTGAAATAAATGTACAATAAAAGAAATATGAGCCGTGGTGTTAGATTTCATTTTTTGAATAGCAAATATCATTTTTAAAACTTGATTACTTGATTTTTAAAAACTACCAAATGTCTTAAAATAGTAATTTAGCTATTTTTAGAAGAAAGTGTGTTCAATAATAAATATGTTAATAATTAAAAGTAATAGTTAATATGTATTAAAAATGTATTCATTCAGTGTCACAGTCTTTATGTTCAGCATTTAATTAAATCCTCAACACAACCCTATAAGGTTGAACATAACCACTAAGATTTAGACATATTAAGTAACTTGCCTAACGCAGCAGAGTTCAATATTTAACTATAGGCAGTCTGACTCCTGAATCTAGACTGTTAAATTTAAAACAATGCTATCTCCCTACTTACAACTGATATTTCTGAGTTAGTACATTTTAATATAATATTAATGTAATAATTATTACATACAGACCCAAATTATCTTTTGGGGAGAAATTTATGGAGCAATTTTTGCTGGAATTATTCCAATTATGTAAATATTCCAGAGATTCTCTGGTTCTCCCATTGGTCTTTTTTCTATACCAGGCATGACAAAACTCATGAAGTTCCAAACAGGTAGAAAGATACTATGTTAAAAATTTGAAGGTTTGAATTCTGGTTCTTTCCTTTCATTAACTTTTCTAGAGCCTTGGATATAAACCTTTCTACATGCTAAATTATGAAATGAAGATAATATCTTCTATTTCCTCTCCACTTCACAGAGAGGTTGCAAAATAAAATTATTTATGGTAACGTTTGAGAAAGACATCGTCAGATTAATTCATTGGTCTTTCGAACAGTATGATTAAAGTAGAGATGCTAGTCCCTTGAGAAAACTAGTATTTTGACCAGTATGTTTAACTCGTGAAGCTAAAATCCTAGTTTTAGAATTTATTTTTGTCAATATCTGTCCCTAAGTACCAAATTTATCCATAGATCAGATAGTATTTATTAATTTTGAAGAATTTAAATAAAAATGAACAAATCAAAAGAAAAATAATAACTATTGTTACTGTGTTCAATGTATGCTGAGCACTTCATATGAATAATTTATATGAATTTCCTCATCTAGGAGATAAGAACTTGGCAAGAGAGGTTCCTCAACCTGTCCGAGGTCACATAGCCAGTAAGTCTTAGAACTATGACTTGAATCTACAGTCTAATTTTTCAGTCTCTTTTAATGTGGAACCCAAGGATTATCCAAGGGCATTACTAATTCTTGAGAGAGAAACTAGTTAACAATCGATTCTAACAAAAGTAAAAGTGGCAAAACGTCAGTGGACAAGGGCTGTTTAGTATTCAGGAAGTCAAAATTCCCATTTTGCTTTTACTTTTGGTTCACACTGATTTCTTATTGTTCTTATACCTGAGGGGTTGGCAGGACTTGTACCTTCTTTCATTTAAAGCTCACTGGTATGCAGTTTTGCTTTAAGATACAGTTTTCCCAATGGTATGTTGGTCTTTGTTAACTCTCACTTGAATAACTAGTACATGACACTTCTCTTGAAAAATCTCCATGTTTCACACTGTGCAAAATACAGCAGCTTAACTCCTAGGCATAATAAACAACTTTGACATTTGCAGTGCTAGGACATTTTGCTCTACACTGGTAATCTGCCTCCTTTACAATCATTTTTTTTCTCAACTCTTTCCAATAGGAGGGGTCTGCATTTGTTGTACTGAACTTTTCATTACCTTTTTCTTCATTACCTTTGGTTTTTGTCCTTTCTACCTTTCATATCTTACAGGTATAGCCTACTATAGAATAGAGGTTAGGAATTTGCCCTCAGGCATTGGACCACCACTGTCCAAATCTCAATTCCATCTACCTAATTATATACACTTGGGAAAGCTGTTAAACCTTTCTTTCTTTTTCTTTCTTTCTTTCTTTCTTTCTTTCTTTCTTTCTTTCTTAATTTCTCATCTTTCTTCTCTCTCCTCTCTTTTCTCTCTCTTTCACCTTTACTTTCTTCTATTTCTAAAGATTACTGTGAGTTTCAATAAATATGGTATGTGATAAATTCTCTATACATCTTGTTTTCTATAAGTCTTGTGTTTATAGAACCTGTAACTTGTTTTTGCGAGGCAGGCCCAGCTCAACTGTGACCTCAGTGAAAGTGACCACTTATTATCTGCACCAATCATTAAGCACACAACTATAGATTGTCTGAGATTTTAATTTATAATAAGTAGATGTGTCATTGCTTATTGTTTTCAGAGTCAGTGAACTCATCATAGGTGAATAGACTACTTTTTTTAAATGTTTATTTCTTATTTTTGAGAGAGAGAGAGAGAGAACATGAGCAGAGAACAGGCAGAGAGAGACACACAGAATCCGAAGCAGGCTCCAGGCTCTGAGCTGTCAGCATAGAGTCCTACTTAGGGCTCAAACCCACAAGATGTAAGATCACGACTTGAGCTGAAGTTGGCTGCTTAACCAACTGAGTCACCTGGGTTCCCCGATGTGTAGACTATTCTATTTTTAGATACTTCTGATGGTTAAAATTCATTTTTGGCAATTAAAAAAAATGAGTTTTTATTTGAATTTGATCTTTGTATATTTTGGAACTAAATTTAACAATTCTGGGGCGCCTGGGTGGCTCCCTCGGTTAAGGTCCGACTTCGGATCAGGTCATGATCTCACAGTCGGTGAGTTCGAGCCCTGCGTTGGGCTCTGTGCTGACAGCTCAGAGCCTGGAGCC
The DNA here is from genome assembly GCF_022079265.1 of Lynx rufus. Lineage (NCBI taxonomy): Eukaryota > Metazoa > Chordata > Mammalia > Carnivora > Felidae > Lynx > Lynx rufus. The sequence continues at coordinate 107,411,270 of NW_025814867.1, read as the reverse complement.
TGCTTCCTATTCTGTGTCTCCCTCTCTCTCTGCCCCTTCCCTGCTCATGCTCTGTCTCTCTCTGTCTCAAAAATAAATAAACATTAAAAAAATTAAAAAAAAAACAATTATGATTCATCTTTTATAAAACATTCCTGCAAGTTATTACCCTCTTTTTTTTTCCTTCTTGTGTTAAACACCCTCATGCTTTAATCAATGTGGTTGGGGTCTCAGAACAAATAATGACCAGTAGGTTTAGAAAAATTTATGTAGTTTCAAAAAGTGCCATGTTTGCTCCTAGTAAATATACTAAAATAAGCTTAATCTTTAAATATTAAGACAAATGCAATAGGTATAATTTAATATAAGAAACAGAATTTTCTTACTTAAATATTCCTACTAATAATTAATTGCCCAGATATTGTGTGTTTTATATAACTTTTATTTCAAAGGGAGTAGAACTTTCTTTTCCACTGGAAACTGGCATGATCGTTTTTATTAGTGTTATATTACTACTATTATTATTATTATTATTATTATTATTATTATTATTTACCCAGTAATTTTACAAAAAAAGAGAAAACAGAAAGTGCTCTTTCACTTAATTTTTTTCATTATGCATATTTGTTTTTGTTACTACCCATAACTATTCTTTAAAAATTTGGTGTAAGGGGCACCTAGGTGGTTCAGTGTGTAAGTCTGACTTCAGCTCAGGTCATGATCTCATGGTTTAAGAGTTCCACCCTGCATCAGGCTCTGGAACCTGCTTCAGATTTTGTGTCTCCTTCTCTCTCCACCCCTTCTCTCTCTGCCCCTGTTTGCACTCTGTCTCTTTCTCTCTCTCAAAAATAAATAAACATTAAAAAAAAAAAGAATTTGGTGTAAGAATTATCACAAGTACATTCACATATCTTATTATATACATATTCTTTCTTCCACTTAAGTTATCATCCCAGTGAGGAAACTTCCTTTCTTACATGTCTTTGTATCCTACTTAGTTCCCAAACTATATTAAGAAAAGTGTGCCAAATTTTGTGCATGAAGACCTCTGTAGGATGAAGGAATTATTTATTAAAAAATACAACTGCTCTCAAATAACTGGTGAATTATTTAAAAGTGAACAATATTTTTTTAATTAGAAAATAATAAGTTATAAATAACATGACATAGGTAATAAGTAAAATAGAAGCATATAAAAAGAAAATCCTAAAGCATGTTTAAAGATGAAGGTCAGATTTTGAAAGGAAATGACAATGTGTTTAAGAATCAAAAATCTGGGGCACTGGGTAGCTCAGTCGGTTCAATATCTGACTCTTGATTTCGGCTCAGATCATGGTCTCATGGTTCCTGGGTCAAGCCCCAAGTCAGCTTGGAGCCTGCTTGGGATTCTCTCTCTCTTCCCCTCTCTCTCTGCCCCTCCCCCACGTTTGCATGTGTACTCACTCTCATGCACATGCATTCTCTCTCTTTCTCTCGCAAAATAAATAAGTAAACATTAAAAGAATAGTAAAACTCAACCCATATGATATCTGCTTTGCATCAGCCTAAGTGATTCATATATTTTAGTACTTTTGATTCTGACAACAACTTCACAGGTAGATACTAGAATGATTTTTTTTTCACATGAAGAAATGAGCACACGAAGTTAAAGCAGAGGTTGAACAGCTAACAGCTAACAGTTGTGGTCCTAAGATAAAAAATATGCTTTTCATTAATAAACTTTGAGGGGTGCCTGAGCAGCTCAGTCAGTTAGTGTCCAACTCTTGATTTTGGCTCAGGTCATGATCTCATGGCCCTGAGACTGAGCCCTTAGGCTCCTTGCTGAGCTTGGAGCCTATTCAAGATTCTCTCTCTTTGCCCCTCCCCTGCTCACACACACTTTCTCTCTCTCTCTCTCTCTCTCTCTCTCTCTCTCAAAAATAAACATTTTGTAAAAAGAATAAAAAATCAAAGTTGTTCTGTATGACAGAAGAACACAGAGTAAGTCATGAGGAGAATATGTGTAGTGTATTTAGAGATGTAATTGCCATAAAAAGAGAAGGTCGGGTTTGAATAGGTAAAGAAAGGTTAGTTTTGGGGGCTCCTGGGTGGTTCAGTCCATTAAGCCTCTTGATCTCAGCTCAGGTCATGATATCAGGGTCATGAGATCAAGCCCTGCATCAGGCGATGCGCTGAGCACAGAGCCCACTTAAGATTCTCTTTTCCTCTCCCTCTGCCCCTCCCCCACTCACACTTTTTCCCTCTCTCAAATAAAGAAAGAAAGAAAGATTAAAATTAAAAACTGGGGCACCTGGGTGGCTCAGTCAGTTGAGCGTCCGACTTCGGCTCAGGTCATGATCTCACGGTCGTGAGTTCGAGCCCCGCGTCAGGCTCTGTGCTGGCAGCTCAGAGCCTGGAGCCTGCTTTGGATTCTGTGTCTCCCTGTCTCTCTGCCCCTCCCCTGCTCATGCTCTGTCTCTCTCTGTCTCAAAAATAAATAAAAACATTAAAAAAATTCTTTTAATTAAAAAAAGAAAGTCTGATTTTCATATTTTTAAATTTAAGAATCTGCCTCAGGAAGTAATAGGATGTTACTGTATGTTACTGAGGTTAGTGCTGTGATACTGGTTGCATTTCTGCAGACTGTTCTGACATATGTATAAAGGAGGGAGCAACAAGGAAAAGAAGCAGATTTGGTCCAAGAGACTGACTAGAGAGATTCTGCAGATACTAGAAATGAGGGGAGTCAAGACTAAAATCAAGGTGTTTCCAAAAATCTCAATGAGTGAATAAACACATTTGTCCATTTGAGAGAGGTTGTTAGATTTCTAATTCTTTTTTTAGAGGTTTTGGTTTCACAGCACTAAAATTCCAAAGCACAGATTTATCATATATGTCTAATAAATCAAATTTTGATGACTTTTTTTTTCATTCTTAACCTGACACTTCCTAAAACAAATAAAAAGGTAATACCAGTTAAAAACATTCAGATTAACTTTTCTCTTATAATGTTTAAACCTTAGCTCTTTTTTCCTTCAAGTCATCCTGTTTTCAGCTCATTAAGTTACATTGCATATTATCAACATCCTTTTAGTAAATTTGAACTGTTTATTTATGTAATTGATGTCAACTTTCAGAGAAAGTATCTTATTATCAGATTACTTTCAATGTGTTTCACACAGAATGCTTCCTTTGTCATAATGAGAATAGAGTACTGCTATTACACATGAGGGCTATAGTTTGGGAAAAGGGAAGAGATAAAATTTTTTTTAGTAATTTGCAATATCTGAAAATAAGAACTTCCCTAAGAAATTTTGATTTTCCCAACTCTAATAACATTTATTCAGTTGTTAAGATTTGGTTGAAATCCCTTTGTGAAAGATGGGTAATTAAAATTGAGGATTAAACCAAAAAAAAAAAAATGTAGGACTAAACCAGATACCCATTGAAATGAAAGCCTTACAATGACCATGCCTTGACATGAGCAGGGAGGGTAAGTTAGTTTGAGGTGAATTTCTAGGGCTTCCTGATACTTGTTTCTATGCCTTCCAAGAATCTCTCCTGTAATTAGGTCTATGATTTATTTAGAAATTATATATATATATATATATATATATATATATATATATATATAGACACACACACACACACACAGGGGAGAGGGGCATAGAGAGAGAGACAGAGACAGAGAGAGAGGAAATCTTAATTCATATTCATTATGGAGCCTGACTCGGGGCTTGATCCCATGACCCTGGGATCATGACCTGAGCCCAAATCAAGAGTCAGATGCCTAACAGACTGAGCCACCCAGGCACTTCACGTCTATGATTTATTTAATATACAAAAATTATGCTTTGTTTTCCTTGAGTCACTTAAGATTGGATTACAAAATATAACATTCCTAATCATTCTTTAAATGAACACTCTGACTGATTTAAATAATAACCACAGTTCTTTACTAACTATAATCTATTTCATTTGATAAGAAACAGCTTATACTTACAATTTTGCCATAGTCATTTACTAGCATACTGATGACTATTTTAGTTGGCTTTGTGGCTTAAACAATAGAAATGTATTTTCTCACAGTTCTGGAGGTTGGTAGAGATCAGGACACCAGCATAGTAGGAGTCTGGTCAGAGATCTTTTCCTGACTTGCAGACCGCTAACTTCTACCTGTGTTTTCACATGACTCAGAGAGAAAGCTCTAATTTTTCTTTTTTGTAAGGGCACTAATCCTCATGAGAGCCCCACCTTCTCTAAACCTAATTATTTTCCCAAAGACCCCTTTTCCAAATACTATCACATTGAGTGTTTGGACTTCAATATGTAAACTTTGAGGGGACACAATTCAGTCCATAGCATTCTGTTCATGGTTCTTCAAAATTTATCTCTCACACACATGTAAAATACAGTATCGACTCTAAAGTCCAAAATCTTATCTAAGCATCATTTAAATAAAATATGAAGAAGTCTTTAGGTATGATTCATCTTGAGGCAGAATTCTCCTCCAGCATTGACACCATGAAACCAGATGTCTTAATTCATTTGGGTAGCTATAACAAAATACCATAGACTGGGTAGCTTATAAACAACCAAAATTTAGTTCTCCAGTTCTTTTAGCTGGAAATTCAAGACCATGTCTGCATGATTGAATTCTGATAAAAGCCCTCTTCAGAGATTGGAAAATTGATGACAAGGAAATTTTGGGAAGAGGTGTGTGGGTAGACCTTTCTGAATAGTCAAGTAATATGAGGATATATGTGCCACATGTGAATGCTAACCAGAAGATGAACTCAGCGAAGGAGTATTTTAATAATCAAGAAGATAGTATCACCAATACTATGGATATAAGCCAATATTTTTTCCCAGTCCCCTCTGTTATTGCTCAATGGGCTCATGCACAAAGTGGCTGTGGAGGCAGGGATAGAGGTTATGCATGAATTTAGCAGCACTGACTTTTCTGCTCACCATGGTTGGCCTTGCTATAGCCACTCTCTGACCTTGTTATTCTCTTTATTTCAAGATTAAGTGTACCTTAAGGAGATGTGTATGGGTGCCAAATTGACAAGAGTGGATTTGTGATGGTAAATGTTATGTGTCCACTTAGTGGATCACAGGGGGCCCAGGTATTTAGTTAAACACTATTCTAGATATGTCTGTGAGGGTGTTTCTGAATGATATTAACATTTGAATTAGTAGACTGAGTAAAGCAGATTGCTTTCCCAAATGTGGGCAAGCCTCATCCAAGCTGTTGAAGGCGTGAATAGAACAAAAACTGAATGAGATAGAATTCTCTTTCTCTGCCTGACTCTTCTTTTTTTTTTTTTTTTTGTTTTTGTTTTTGTTTTTTTGTTCAAGAAATATTTAATTTTTGTTTTCTATGTCTCGGGTGCTATTCTAAACATGTGAAATGTAACTATCAATGTGAAGGCTCTGATCTGAACTGTACAGAGTGTATGTTCTAAAAGGGGTGCTAGATTAAGCAAGCACAATGATTAACAGGTTAATTTTACATGGTAGTAACTGTCATAGAGGGCCAGCATGATGGCCTTGCAACCTGTGCAGTCATACAGGAACCTGCACTTAGAAGGGCCATGCACTTGGTTTAATGCTCTGCTGTCACTGTCTTAAGATTCTTAATAGTTTTTGAAGAAGGGGTTTCATGTTTTTATTTTTTTTTTACTGGACTATTTTACTGGTTACTGCAAATTATGTAAACAGACATGGTGCTATGAAGAAAACTAGAGTAGCAAAGAGTGATATTCTGGGGTACAAAGGGGCCATTTTAGATAGCGAAGTTGGGTAAAATCTCTTTGAAAGGATGATATTTGAATTCATGCCTCAACAAGGAGAATATACCCATGTGAGCAGAGCATTTCAGACAGAAAACAAGAAATACAAAGGCACTGAGTGTGCTGTGAGTTTGCTATTGTTGAGTATGAGAAAGGAAGCTGGTATGTCTAGTATATGTATGATAATTTGGTATAAAAAGGAGGTTATTTTTTATGTGTGCAATAGGTATTCACTAGAATAATCAAGGAGGAAGAGAAACACAGTAATAATTTGGGCTTTATGTTTGATGATACTATCATGAGAAAAGGGTTTTACTATTATTATAGATATTATTTTCAGGTAAACATAATCAACATCTTTATTGAAAGTTTGACAGTACTGTTGGGAAAGGAGAAATTTCAGACTTTAGTAACAGAAATAAATAATCACATATTGTTCTATTTTCTTCCTTTTCTTACTATTGTTCATCAATTTCTAAATCTTTTGTGTGGACTGCCTACTTCCTTGAATAGTTCATTCTCAAGACTACATCCTGGACAAAGTAGGAGTTTGGAGCTTAGAATCAGTTGACAGAAGGAAAATATCTACTTATCAATCCTCTGAGGAACTATCGTACATCCTAATGTAAGATGAGGATTCTTGTACCATGCCATTTTTTTCTCCTGAAATGATTCATCACCGTAAGTTAAAACTAAGGATGAATGAAACCAAAGCAGTTCATATTGATTAGGTACAGGTAGACCTTAATTTAATTAGCTTCTCTGAATATAGTCTAAAACATCTTCACCTTTTAAAACTCTAACCATCATATTACTTAATGTGGGCACATTATTCATTTTAACCGTTATTGGTGTCTTAGTCCTCTTGAATTTGAAAATGTTGCTTCTAGTCACAAAGATGTGCAAAATGATGTATAAAAACTATAAGGCATTCTTTAAACACCATTTTCATGCCTTAAAAATTAAAAAAAATATATATATATATATTTCAGTTAGAGCAAAATATTTTTCTAAGTACTTCTTTTATTTCTTCAGATTCATTCATCCCTGGTAATAGCTTGAGCAAAGGACATATATAAAGCATGTACTTCCATGAAAAATAAAGAGCCCTTACATTTTGTAACTGTGCTTTATTTTAACAGTCTCAACAAATGGCAGGTCAAGTTTAGGATTTATTGTGATATTTTTGAAAATTTATTAAGTATCATGGAAACCCGCAATTTAGCTATGAGAAATACATCTTTTCTTTTCTTGATCATATTTTACTCTTGGTAATTCTTATAGTTCAAGATAAGTATTATGTAGTACCATAATTGTATTTTATGTTCTGAACATAAACAGAGGAATTTTATGATTCCCTAATTTGGCCGAGTCAGAACAGCTTCTTCATTATAAATTCAGTGTTAATGTTAACCTCATGTGGAAAACAAAGAAATGAGAGATATAATTATTATTTTGTGTTTATCCAATCTAATGTCTTTCACATTTGATTTTTATTATTTATCTATAGGGATAAAAATTAATTATTACTGTCCCAATAGATTAAAGCCAAACCTCAACGCATATTATCTTTGTATTTATATCATCTTTCTCTTGCCCATGAGAATTGTATTCCATAGGAAAAGGGTGAGTATAGTTGAAAGTTAACATAATTCTATCAGACTTTATGAACACTCTTTTATATAGCTGTGGTCAGCAAAATTAAAAGGAAATATGGCTCATCATAGGTAGCTTTATGCCTAGACTCCAAATTTCCTGGCTGTTCCTTATACTGTAAACTTTCAGGTACACTAGAATTTCTAATACTTGTCCAAGGATTATGTAGAAAATCTAGAGACAGAGAGTTGACAGACGATGGGACCAGAGTACCCCATGAGTCAAGCATTTCATAATAGAAAGAACATGGGTAAGGTAATCACACAGACTTCTGGCTTCAAGAATGAAAGACTGAGGGGCGCCTGGGTGGCTCAGTCAGTTAAGTGTCTGACTCTTGATTTTGCCTCAGCTCATAATCTCATGGTTCATGGGTTCAAGCCCCACATGGGGCTCTAGGCTGACAGCACAGAGCCAGCTTGGGATTCTCTCTCTCCCTCCCTCTGCCCCTCCCCTGCTCTCATGTGCTCTCTCTCAAAATAAATAAATAAATGTAAATAAAATAAAATAAAATACTGAGTGACAAGCCACTTCAGTTCTCCGGGGCTCAGTTGCCTACACAAAGAATAAAGACCACCATGTGAAAGGCAAAATACCTTACATGACAAAAGGAACTTTCAAGATATGATTGCTAAAATTTTTGAATTGGAGGGATTATCCTGGATTATTTGATGGGCACAATGTAATCACAAGAGTCCTTAGAGGGAGGCAGGAAACGCAGAGGCAGACAAAGAGATTTGACAACAGAAGCAAAGGTTAGGGTGATTTGATCCTCCTTTGCAGACTTTAAAAATGGGAAAAGACCATGTGCCAAAGAATGTGTGTGGCCTTGAAAAGCCAAAAAAAGGAAGAAACTGATTCTTCCCTAGAGACTTCTGGAGAAGGAATACTGCTCTGCCAACATCTTGATTTTAGTCAGTAAGACCTATTTTATACTTGTGTCCTCCAGAACACCAAGACAATAAATTTATAAACCACAAGATTTATGGTGATTTGTTACAGCAGCAATAGAAAACTAATGTGCTCCCCATTATAAGGTTTTGTGAGGATTACATTTTCTCAGCTCAGATTAGGGCCTTGGGAAACCTTGCATTGCAAAAGGTATAAAGGGGACATTGAGCAGAGATTTGCTAAAATACGTAGCTCTGCTTCCTTCCAATTTCGTTCATTCAGATAAAAACAGTTACAACTATGCAGGAAGGTGAAATGACTTGGGCCCAGTAAGAAATATGTTTGTTTCCTTCTTAACATAAGCGGTTTGATTGTGCTGAACAGTGATACTACTTGGCCTTTAAAGTGTGGTGACAGTTTTCCCGTGTGCTGTACTCCACAGCTGAAGCCTGAATCTCTGTAGCTCATTTGCCCTGCTTTCTCCTTCTGACACTACAGTATCTTTTTCTCTTTGCCCTGTGAAGTTCAATCATAGGTTAGAAGTTTCAACTGTCTTATTGCCTCAGGGCACATTTAGGCGCCTTTGTGTTGACCAAGAAATCTAACCTGACAGGATGAGATACAAACAACTCTACCTCTTGGAATGTGTATGAGTATATGTTACTGGTTAGAAATTTACTCCTGATTTCAGAGCAAAAAAACTGTCCTGAGGGTCACAGCTTCTTGTACAGCTGCAAAACATTCCAGATGACTTAGCTATTTTCAGTTACCATAAATAAACACGCACATGCCCCAACTTGTGCACATTTCCTTACCCACAGTCTGGTTTTTAAAACCATCCCTTCTTCCTCAGAATTAATGGCCTCAACCAGAAAATGAAACAGATTTTATTTAACAGATTGAAAGGCATTATATAGAACTTTACATCGTGTTTTATCTGCTATCCTGTGACATGTACTTTAAATTATTTTAGACATATTTAAATGCAACAAATGTCTCAGGACCTAAGATATAAGATTAAAGTTACAGTAATGATTTGTATTCATTTCTGCATGATCTGACAGCCTGGAGGTAAAAGTGACTCTTGAGGCCCTGGAATTTAAAACAAAAGTAGATGTTTAATTAGAAAATAAATTAACTTCATGCATTTATATATTTTAATGTATTACATAAATCATTCAATACAGTTTCACCTGCAGATGTACATATTTTAATTGATTTTTTTTTTACAGTAATCACCTTTCTTTTGCTCTCTGGCACTAAAATATAATTTGAACAACTTTCTTATCCAAGAACCATGTAGATCCAGCATATTTTCCTAGCTTCTTTTAAATTCACTAATGCATATTAAAATGATTAAATTCAGCTACACCAGATTTGACCTGTCCCATCTTCAGGCTATTTAATTTAACAGGCATTTATGGAGAGGGGCTTTCTTCACAGTTACATTATTCAAAGTTGTGAGTATATGAGCCTTTCATGGAAAGAAACAGCCACCAGCAGATGGACGACAAGCTATGAGGGAGGTTATTGTTTAAACTCTTGCATTGGTTGGGGGAGTGGCTTCAATGACAAATTCTATCTGATACTGTACAATCATCTTCCCATAAGAATAAAATTAAGCTAGGAAAAAAATAAATGAATCAGTTACAAGGAAAGGAAAAGAAAAATGGAAAAAGTATAATATATTATTATCCAATCATTGTGTTTCATGTAGAATTTGGAAAAAGAATTATGAAAACTTATTTAGTGGCAAATTAACACACTCATTTTAGATACTAGATTCCAGGTGTCCTTTTGGCCCCATGTACTTGCCACCATGCCACTCTGCTTCTCCTGTGTGGTGAAAGGACTTGGGCCCAGTAAGAAATATGTTTGTTTCCTTCAGCTCCTGCAGTAAGCCTACAAGATGTAATGTAAGAACTGCAGACTTAGAGGAAATTTCAGCACTCTCAGCGACTTATGAAACCCCCAAGATTTAGTTCTTCCTGAGGTTAGGTGGGAGTAAGGAAGAGAACAAACAGCTCTGTTCACAATGCACATTAACAGGAAGACAGAAGCATGTCTTGAAAACTGAAAAATACAAGTAATCAGAGAACAAAATGATATTTCAAAAGCTGATGTTAATTGGGAATGTAAAAGTTCCCTTACTATATATAAATGTGTTGTGTCACTATAAATAAGTTTGCTACTATGTAAAAATTATTTGCTACCATATTCAGAAGAAAAGTTAGGAGACTCAACAGATAGAGGATTTTGCTATATATAAGCATGTGACTTGTGAGAAGGCATTGAAGCATCAGAACTATTAGTAAATTAAGCTAGAGCAATTTAAAGAGAGTCATGAAAACAAAACTGAATTTTAAAGGGTTAAAAGAGTAAAGTCTAAATGTCTAAATAATGTTTTTGAAATTTCTGTACTGTAGGGAAATATTCCAATAAAACAATAGAAAAATTCACAACAAAAGTTTTGATAATTTCTAGAACATAACTTTGAAATTTACATCATTGGAAGGTACCCATTTGAGAAATCATACAAGGAAGAAAGTAGACAGGATTGACAACTTCAGTGTGTATAAAAAGTGATGTGGGAGACAAAGGCAGAAGGAAATGTCAGATAAAATTAAACTTCCTTATAACCTGCAGCCCACTGACAAATACTGGAGGCAGGCAGAATACTCAAGAAACACCTACTGTCTTAATGCTAATGCTTTGCTAGAGGGAATAATAACCTTGGCTTGACCATAGCTGGGCCTCCAGTATCCTGTGAGTCTTCTTTAGCATATGAAAATCCTTTGGGAAACTTCCCCTTGACTTTACCTCCCCCAGCTCCATGGCATATAACTAGTCTCTCCTCATGGCCCTAGGGCAGCTCTTCCTTCCCATGGGTTCTGTCCCCATGCTTAATTAAAGTCACCATTTTTGCACCAAAGATGTGTCAAGAATTCTTTCTTGGCACCGGACCCCACCATCACCCTAAAACCAAAAAAAGTTTATACACTTTGATAAGAAAATTGCTAAAGTATAAAACAATAATCAGACAAAGTAAGTAAGCAGTTAATTAACAAAAGAAGAAATATATTGGTCTAGTAAGAAATATGGTTTAACAATCATTGCCATTTATAGGCAAATAAATGAGAATTAAAACAAAATCGATGTACGATTTAGTCCATCAAATGCCATTTGTTTAATGAGAATAATTGCTGTTGACACAAACAAAATGAAAGAGGCATAAAGTGATACAAAACACCTGCAATTATCACTAACTCTAACCCTTCCGTTGAAAATGAGCAGAGACAAAACCAACACAACTTTACCTTGAGCTCCAAATTTATTTAGCATCCTCTTTTCCAAAGATTTTCTTTACCAACTAGATCCCAGAGCCTTGTTATTTCATTAAATCACATATTCTAAATAACTAAAGAGGTGTGAATTCAAAGGCTTCTAGAGTATTGCAGAATCTGACTGCATTGGCAGTCAAATCTGAACGTCTACAGAACAGAAACATGCCAGAACAACAGATAATGAATGCCTTCTTCAAGACTACTAATTTAAAAGATACCAATGTAATAAGGGGTATATTCACCTGCCTTTTATCTTCCCCCCTAATCAAGCCGAATTACTCTATGATTCAGGGTTCAAGAATCAGAAGCTAGGATGTAAAATGGAACCAAGTATTCCACCACCTGTTTCCTTTATTTATATACCTGATTGAGAAAATGTGGTAAAATGAACATTACAAAGCTAAGTAGCTGAAAATATGCTTTCACATTTAAGTGATTTAATGACAATAACTGAAAAAAAACTTTTTTTTAACTCTTATTGCAAGGTCATCACTAAGGAACAAAAAAACCCAGAAAATTTGAAAACATACAAAATAATTAAAAAATTACAGTAAAGGCAAGCATCATTCATATCAAAAATTCTACTGGTCTTTATTTCCATTAGTCACTGGTACTTTTCCAGTCAGGAGCAGCTCTCTTCAATAATAACAAAATTTGAATAGTATGAATATATTTATCTGAAAAGGTAAAAGTTAAGGGAAGAAAACAAAGACAAGACAAGCAGAGAAAGAGATAAAGGGATGATTTTGAAGGCTATTTAATCCATTCTATGTTTTTTCATTCAATGCATATGACACTGAGCTCCAAAGACTCCCTTGTTCTTTCCATTTGTAAGCACATTGATTATCAACAATATCTTAGAGACAATCTGTCAGCAAATCAATTGTATTGTGTTATTTATTGTGATAATTCTGTTTTTAATGTGTTAATTACAGAGAAATTGGAATTTCTCTTTCCATATTCATCTTCTCCAGAGATATACCAATTGAAAATGCATATTGTAACTGGAAGTAAGGCAATGAAATATAACCCTTGAATTTTGTACTTCCCAATATTCTTTCTTACATATATTAAAAAATTTTTTTTTCACATTTATTCATTTTTGAAAGACAGAGAGAGAGTACAAGCAGGGGTGGGACAGAGAGAGAGGGAGACACAGAATCCAAAGCAAGCTTCAGACTCTGAGCTGTCAGCACAGAGCCCAACATGGGGCTCGAACTCACAAACTGCGAAATCATAACGTGACCTGAAGTTGGATGCTTAACTGACTGAGCTACCCAGCCATCCCTTTTACACATATTTTTTGATAAATGTTAGTCTGCCTCAAAAAATATATTTGTTTATTATCATCTAAGAAACTTTGTTTAAGAACAACCCTCCACTTTCAGAGCCTCTTCAGTCTTGCATATTTAACTTTTAGCAAAACAGTTAAATTTCAGGGAAAAAGTTGCAGCTAAGAACTTAGCTAAAAAATCAATGTCCAAAGTGTGTTTTGGAACCAATAAACATTTATTACAGCTTCCAGTTTTCTATTTCTACAATATTGTACCATGATATAGATGAGTCTATATTACTAAAAGATACTTAAAATTATTTAAAATATAATTGATTGCACTACTACATTATATTATTTTCTTTGGAAATATATTCTGTGTCTTTACCAATTTGTCTTTCTTCTTCCTTGCATCATAAGGAGATAGCTCAGTTCTTTACAGAGCAGATAGTTTAGCTTTGATTCAATAATTTCTTACACACAATGTGGGAAACAAAGGCAGAAGGAAATGATAGACAAAATTAAATTTCCTTATAACCTGTAGCCCATTGACAAATACTTGAGACAGGCAGAGTAAGACATTCCTCCGGGAACTCCTAACTGTTTTAATGTTAATGCTTTGCTAGAGGTAAGAACAGACTGAGCTTGGCAATAGCTAGGCCTCCAGAATCTTATGAGACTTTTTTAGCATATGAAAATCTTTTTGGAAACTTCCCCTTGCCCCAAATTTCCAAGTATATAATCAGTCACACCTTACAATCTCGGGGCAGCTCTTCCTGCCTAAGGGTCCTGTTCCCATGCTTTAATAAAACCATCTTTTTGCACTGAAAACATTTCAAGAATTCTTTATTGGCCATTGGCTCCGAACCCCAACATTTTCCACATCAACACCCACCTTGCTTCATCATTTACTGCATTCCTTTTTCTCTTCTGTTGTATTAATTTCCTCTTCACTGAATCTGTCCTCCCACAGCTACCCCCAAATCTGACCATAAAATGCTCTTATAAAAAAATTGGTCCTGGTCACAAGTCCTATCAGAAATTCCATTTAAGGAGGGAGAGATTAATATTTATTGAAAGCATAACAACTATGGTTTGTAGCAGATATAATTCTTCAAGATTTATTGATGAGTTAATTAAGGTCTAGAGGGTTAAGGTTAACAGATTTGCCCAATGTCAAATGTAAATGGTAGAATTGGAATTAGATATGATTCTTCCTGACTCCATACTGCACTGTTACTTTTATTATTATTGTAATAGCAAGAATGTTCCCTATACTACCTTTATACACACACACACACACACATATATATATGTATACATATATATATGTATACATATATATATATGTATATATATATATACACATATATATATATGCCTCACGGTTTTTGCATTCTGACTTCTGCTCCTACATTTCTTATCAAATTTCTTTCTTGAAGGTGACAAAGGATATGTTTGTAACTAAATGCTAGAATTTCTTTCAGCATCTTATAGTCTTTAAAAATTCTGCAAATTATTACTTATGACCTCTTCCTCATTCTTAAAATTATCTGTATTCTTAGCATTCACGAACCATATTCTCCTAGTTTATTTCACTCTTTATGACTGACCTTTTCCTCTTCCTTTGCCTTCCTTTCTACGTACGTCCTCCCCCCAACCCCGTTCTTCAAAGTTCTGTCATTTGCTTCTCTATTCTGTAATCTCTCACCTGGCTTCATATTATGATATCCCAACTGAGCTATTATAAGGACTGAACTACTGATAATTTTCTCTCTTTTCATTTTTTGAAAGGCCAAGACTGAGCCTCTCTGTATAATATGGTCTATGTATTCAGCTAGAAATGAGAGACTGAAGATGAAAGAAACCTAGTTTAGGAAAACATTTTTTGGAGCTATGACTACTATTATTTAGATCTTAAAAAAAAAAACAACAAAACAAAAAAAAAACAAATTAAAAACTCACACAAGGTTGATGTGGACATGTTGAGTTTTAGAACAAATGGTCTAGAAAGAATTCTTGAGATGTCTTCAGTGCAAAAAGGTAGTTTTTTTTGTTTTTTTTTTTTATTAAAGCACAGGGACAGGGCTCTTTGGCAGAAAGAGATGCACCGGGGTTGAGACTGTGGCAATTATATACTTTCAATTGGGAGGGGGGTAAAGGATAGCAGAAGTCTGTAAGGAATTTTGGAAACAAGGTTTCTAGGACCTTGAGGGGGCTAACCATTGTTAGGAAAAGGTCATTCTTTACTGTCTAATAAGACCTTAGTCTTGAGACCTTTCAGATGTTTATCAGTGGGCCACATGCTTGGGAGGTGATTGTCAACATATCTTGAGGGGGTAGGATAAAGGAAGTTTCAAAAGGAATTTTTATGTTAAAGAAGACTTATAAGATCCTGGAGGTTGGGATAATATTAAGCTAACATCACCTTTTGCCCTTAGCAAAGTGTCAACACTGAGGCAGCTGAGCTCCCAAAGGAAGGTCACTCTGCCTATTTCAAGGACTTGTCAAAGGGTTGTAGGTAGTAAGGAAATTTAATTTTTTCTTTTACCTTCGTGTCCCACATCAATGGTGACATATATTCCAAATGCAAATCATTCAGTAAATGGATAATTTAGCAAAGAAAAACAGGATTTTTTGAAACAGTATTAAGTAGCTTAGAGAATTATTGAAATAAGGAACCTGACTTGGAATGTGGGCACAAGGGGATGCTAGGTATCCAGAAAAACAGCCTAGTTAATCAGAGAAGCAGGGCAGTAAGGGACCTGTCATCCACCACTGCTCTGGCAGTAGGATATCATTGGTATATCATAATCATGTAATGGTGATCAAAGAACAAGGGAAATAAAAATCTTTAAAAATATAATCCTGGAGAGTGGCAAATGGAAATGAGGGGTAGTGTAAAAGAGCTATGAAATGATTTCATTCTCATATAAAAATTTTTATATTATTTCTATGCTGGATAAATCATAAAATAACAGCATAAGCAAAGTATCTAGGAAATTGAAGGAATTCTAGAAAAAGTGAAAAACATTTTTTAAAAGGTTATAACTGGAGATTGAAAATGGGCACGAGGAGGTTACAGGAGGAAATGTTAATTTTTATTATACAACTTTTTACATAAACACAAGAATTTCCTAAATTAAAACAAGCAAATTCAAACAAAGAAACTGTAACCCATGTTAAGGAACAAAAATTCAACCAAATAAATTTAAAGATCTTAATGGCTTTATTTATTTATTCAAGAATTAGACAGCATCCCATCTAACAAACAAAAGGGTGCTCGGAAGAGTTCTACAAAATGGAAGACTTTTATAGTCAGAAATGTGGTAGCACAAGGAAGTTATTAGCAAAACAAAAGAAAGGATTGTTTCAGGCAAGGTTACCTTCCCTTAAAGGAAAGGGTAAGAGGTCTTATGCAGATTGCCTCACTGATGCTGATCAGGAAATTCCAGACTGATTGGTTTAAAATTCCACTGCTCTGAGATCCTCTAACTGCAGTTAGGTTAGCTAGTAAGTCTTGGTGAGACTTAACAAAAGTGACTCCATATAAGGCCTGTTGTTTCTTTTTAACACCTATAACTGTCTCCATTGTTAACTTTTCTTCTTTTTCTTTTTCTACTAAACACACCTACTTTCTCTAGTTGCTATTTGTACTTTTGCTTAGAACTGAAAATGGCACCTTATTGATCTCCTTATTCCCTGTTAATATGAGAGAAGGCAATTCCCAATAGTATTTCAGTTTTCTTGTCAATAAATTGTGTATACATCACTTCCACACTGTCTTATGGCTTTCTAAAGATTTGTTTTACATACACAACCCACATGGTATGAAACTGCAGTCTCATAGGAGTCCAAGGGGCAACTTGTTGTATCTCATCCTCAAACAGAAATTCCACTCAAGGGAAAAACACCTTTTGCCATTGGATTGGAGTGATCATATGATTTGTGTATGTATCACAGCCTCTTGACTAAATTCTGGAAAACTCTTTAAAAGTCAGTAAATCATATACTCACATCTGTAAGAAAAGGTGTAGTTATATCTTTACAAAATCAATAAACTCACATACTTCCCTCTATGTTTATGTTAATAAATTATCATTTGAGAAGGCATTACATTCAGGTTCTGTCATTCGGACTCCCATCATCCCACATGAGTACTAAAAATATGTTTTCCAGATGGGCAGAGTTGCGTTTAAGGTCAAATTAGATAGATAGTTGTTACCAAAACAGTTGACTTACAAAGTATACTTATATATTTAGTCAGTAGTCAAAAAGACATTTGGCTAAAATATAAAATTGACTTTGATGAGGTTTTTGGGGTGACGGGGGTTCGTGGGGTCCAAAACTGATGGCCAAGACATCTTGAAGACGTCTTTGGTACCAAAAAGTGATTTTATTAAAGCACAGGGACAGGACCCGTGGGCAGGAAGAGCTGCCCCTGGACCCTGTGGAGAGACTGGTTACATATTTGGGAGTTGGGGGAGATAAAGTCAAGGAGAAGTTTCCAATGGGATTTTCATATGCTAAAGAACACTCACAGGATACTGGAGGCCCAGCTATGGTCAAGCTAAGGTTATTTTTCCCTCTAGCAAAGCATTAACATTTAGACAGTAGGGAGTTCCTGGAGAAACCTTTTACTCTGCCTGCCTCAAGTATTTGTCAATGGGCTGTAGTCATACGGAAATTTAATTTTATCTGCCATTTCCTTCTGCCTTTGTTTCCTATATCATCTTTGACATTTGTAAAATGAATTTCTTGAAGAAGATAGAACATTCATGACTTAGAAGTAGCAGTCCATTTGGACAAATCTACACAGTACAGATTATATTATAGGGATTGTAGTATCACAGATGAATAATCAGATGTATTTTCACTGTTTTCTGTATTTTCTCTTGCTGTTTCCTCTCTGTAGGAGACTCTTCTTCCTCTCTGGCAAGCTCTCACTCGTTTCTTCAAAACAGTTTGAATGTCATTTTATATGTGAAGCCTACCTCTGACAGAATGAGTTTTATGTCCTCTGGTTCTTTAGCCCTTTGATTCATATCACCTTCTGAATTTTCACATTTTAGTATAGGGTAGATTGATGATAAGTACATAGAAATCGACATGTGTGTATATGTGTATCAACTTAACTATGATGTGGGAAACAAAGACAGAAGGAAATGGCAGATAAAATTAAATTTTCTTATAACCTGCAGCCCATTGACAAATACTTGAGTCAAGCAGAACAAAACGTTTCTCCAGGAACTCCTTACTGTCTTAATGTTAATGCTTTGCTAGAGGGAAATACAACCTTAGCTTGACAATAGCTAGGCCTCCAATATCCTGTGAGTTTTCTTTAGCATATGTAAATCTCATTGGAAACTTCCCCTGGACTTTACCACTGCCAAGTCCATAGTATATAACCAGTCTCTCCTTGTGGTACCTGGGGAAACTCTTCGTGCACACAGGTACTGTCCCCGTGCTTTAATAAAATCACCTTTTTTGCAGCAAAGATGTCTTCAAGAGCTCTTTCTTGGCCACTGACTCTGGACCCCATGAACCCCACTATCACTCCCCAAAACCTCATCAACTAGACTATGCTGCCTGAAAGGCAGAAATTACTCCTTATTCATTTATATATTCCTAGTTCTTGGCACAAAAAAATTCACATATCAAGTTTAATAATTGTCAAATTGGGGCGCCTGGGTGGCTCAGTGGGTTAAGTGTCTGACTTCGGCTCAGGTCATGATCACACGGTCTGTGAGTTCGAGCCCCGTGTCAGGCTCTGTGCTGACAGCTCAGAGCCTGGAGCCTGCCTCAGATTCTGTGTCTCCCTCTCTCTCTGACCCTCCCCCATTCATGCTCTGTCTCTCTCTGTCTCAAAAATAAATAAAAAATTAAAAAAAATAATTGTCAAATTTAATGAAATTAAAAGTAATTTGATTATGCTGATATTTAGGTCCCATCATATCATCAGGAAATCATTTAGAGATATTATGTAGTTAATGTTACATATATGTTCACCTTAGTACATGTAATAAGTAAAGAGAGTATTTTGAAATGACAGGGTGTCATGATTAAACAACAGATATTTTATCAGTTTGACAGATTTTTCTCTATAGTAAGCACACTACTTTGGTCTGATTTATCACCATTTCCACATTAATCATGAAAATATTTTTGTAAATCTTGATCCAGTTTAAAGCATGTGGATATCCATTATCTTATTTGATTGAGTTGGTTTGATACCCACAAGATTGTGTGACAGTTTGTGCAAACATTATTTTCCCAGTATATAAATCTAAAATCAAATAACTTTCCCAAAGTTGCAGAACAGACTAGTGGGCGAAATCAGATCTGTTTATCTCCCACTCTGTGCTCTCTGTACTTTATCATTCTGCCTTTCTCTGATTTCTAATTTGGCAAAATAGCATTTGATCTTAATATAGTTTCTCAATAAGTTTTCCTCATTTTTTAAATACTTCCATGGGAATAGTCCTTGGGAAAATTTCAGCCTACAATAATATTCAATTCATTAGGTAATTTTAAATCACATTTAAGTCATAAACTCCTTTCAATATACATTTCTCTATAACAATAAGAAACATTGCATTTGTTTCCCTAGTGCTGTAGCAGTATTCTCACATAGAGGGACAAGACACCGAGGCCTTTCTTTCCACAAAGGAGCTTTATTCGTGCTAGCATGGGCTCAGTGGGCCAAGAACCAAAAGGCTGATCCCTGAGCACAGCAAGGTATAACCTTTTATACAATTTCTACTTCTTTGTCTCTCATACATGGTATCATACAGAAATACAGTCTGATTTGGCAGTCTATGTTACAGAGTCATGAGAAATGTCACATACAGACATACAGTCTGATTAGACACAGTCCAAGTTCCTGAATCATGTCAGAGCTATGCATATGTGGATAGGAGTTGATTGGGCCAAGTTGCCTTCCTTTGTCCTGAGAAGGCCTCTATCACATTCCTTAGGAAGGGG
Organism: Lynx rufus; assembly: GCF_022079265.1. NCBI lineage: Eukaryota > Metazoa > Chordata > Mammalia > Carnivora > Felidae > Lynx > Lynx rufus. The sequence continues at coordinate 107,391,372 of NW_025814867.1, read as the reverse complement.
CTCTACCTCTACCACAGTGCTAAGTGTGGTATTTGAAGCATATTGCTAACTGATATATGTCTTTTTAATAACTTAATAATTTTGAATACTTCCAAAACTCAGGCATTAATTTGACCAAAATGAGATTTGTTTTTAAAACCTCCCAAATGATTTTAACATGTAGTAGGGTTGTATATTTGGTAGAGAGGACAGAATACAGTAGAGAACCTTGGTTACACATTAAAATTACTTTAGGAACTTAGAAACAGGTGTTAGAAATCCTCATGGACAGACTCTAACCCAGAACAATTGGATAAAAATCCTTCGGGTTTTGGGGCTGCCTGGGTGGCTCACTCAGTTAAGCATCCTACTCTTGATTTTGGCTTAGGTCATGATCTAACAGTTTGTGAGATCGAGCCCCACATGGGGCTCTGTGCTGACGGTGCAGATACTGCTTGGAATTCTCTCTCCCCCTCTCTCTGCCCCTCCCCCCTCAAAATAAATAAATAAACATTTTTTAAAAAATCCTTGGGGTTTCACCTATGCATCTGTCATTTTAATGTTTCCAGTGAATCCAATGTACTTCTAAGTTTGAGAAACAATGCAATAGAGATTGTCCTCTTTGCTTTACTTATTTAACACTATTTGAGAATTTCATAATAAATTATATCATTTGATATATAATAAATAGACATTTTAGCAAAATAGTTTTAAGTATGATATAGACAGATACCTTTATACATGCTCTTTTCTTAAGAAAACTCCAATTATCTTTTTGCCCATTGAGCTGCACTCAGTAAATTTCCCATTGTCTGGATGTATGCTTCCTTCAAGAGCTAGCTCTTTCTGTCTTCCCATCTCCATAGCACTCTGTGAGACATTGCTAATGCAGAAGTGCAGACTAATTAATTAGCTCATTTGTACCCACAACCCTGCAAGCTGCCACCCCATTTACCTTTTGCACTGCCTTTCCAGGCTGAGCAGTTATTCTATGTATAATGTGTCTTGAGAAATGCTGCAGCTAATGGTGTCCACATCTAGCACTCACCATGCTAAATTATGCTGCCATTCCACACTATCATTCTTCTGCATCTCGAGGAGATCCATTTATTAAAACAGATTCTTATGTGGCACATACCAATTATTTTTACAAATGACAAACTGGAAATAGGTTCCATAATTGTATGCTGGTCAACCAGTCAAGTCTATACACAAAATCACTCACTCTCTTATTACCTCTTTTACCTTTGTGTATAATTCTGTCTGTTGACTAGAGGTCTTTTCTTATGCTTGATTTTCTTTTTAATTCATCAATAGCTGCACTCTTTCAGTTCAAATATCCTAAAACCGTAGAAATTGCTTAAGATGTCTCCATACCTCATGCTTGCTTGCCTAACTGAGACTTAATGTAGGAAAGTCATTACTGGGACAGTGAACATCAGGCCCAAATTATGTTGCTAATTAGCAGATTCAGATGCTGGTAAGAAAGTCAGTTTTCTCTTTACCACTGCAGTGACTGGGAGGGAATTAGAGCAGTTATTCCTAACAGAATCACTTTTTTTTTTTTTTAATTCTCACTATCAGTCTGTCTTCATTGGTTCTCTATGTCCCTATTTTACGTATAGCCAATTAATTTTATCTGATACATATAGACTCTGAAAGTTAAAGCTCTGACTTTTAAATAAACTATATTGACATATAATTTCATTTCCAGTTTCCCTTCTGATACTGCCCTTTGGTCATCATATATGCTCTATACACCTTGTTTTTCTAATTGTGTTCATTCCTCCTACTTCATCCCCTTCCCACCTCCCAGCCCAGTTCTGTCTGTTATGCTTTCTGAGACTTTTTTTTTTTTTAAAAAGATCTCTTTTTTTTTTTTAATGTTTAGTTTTGAGAAAGAGAGAGAAAGAGAGAGAGAGAGAATTAGCAGGGGAGGGCAGAGAGAGAGTGAGACACAGAATCCAAAGCAGGCTCCAGGCTTTGAGCTGTCCGTACTGAGCCTGACATGGGGCTTGAACTCATGAACCATGATATTGAGACCTGAGCTGAAGTTGGACGCTTAACCGACTGAGCCATCCAGGCACCCCTTAGACTTCTGAAAGAAAGCTATTGCCTCACTGTAAGTCAAGTAAAAACAGACATGGCTTTCTTGCTCAATGTAGAAAGCCTCCCAAGTACTTCCAACTATAGGGACAAAGGCTAATCATTGGATCTCTTTGGAGAGTTCTCTTTTTTTCTTAACTGAAAAACAAAACACAAAACCACTCATTTAAGGCCTTCCCTTCTACTCCCTACTCTGCATATTCCATTTGAAAATCTAATTGGAGCGAATGCTGAGGATTGTTCTAAGACAGTTTTAGAACATAGGAGTCAGTCCCCTGCTTTACTTTACCAGGTTCTTAGAATGCTAATTCTTTTATGGATCCTAAAAGTGGCTATAGATGGAATGGAGCAACCTCTGATTAAGATTTGTGACTTCTTTATACCATCTTAGAATGAGAAGAAGATAAATTATGGTACAATGTATGAATCCTAAGGGTCAGTTCTGGAAGAGATAATACATATTTGGGAACCATCCCTTCCTCTGAAGTCAAATTTTATTATTTCTTGTTAACATTTTTCAGGGACTTTAAAATTCACATAAAGTATTTATTTCTAGACCTTCTTTGCAGTGTGAATTTCCATTATTCTGACATTTAAATGTTTTAATATTTTACATTAAAATTTATTTTTATTATAATTGGTCATCAGCCAAGCCAAAGTACTCTTAGTAATATCTATGTCTTTTCATGATTATTGTCTGCAATGTATTAAAAATATCCTATAATCTTTCAAGAACCAGTTTAACTAGAACAGGCCTATTATCTCCTTTATAGTAGTTTGAATGGTGGCCATATCCTAATCCTCAGAATCTGTGAATGTCACCTTATTTGGAAAGAGGGTCTCTGCAGATATAGTTAAGAATATCAAGATGAGATTGCTCTGGATTATACAAGTGAGCCCCTAAATCCAATGATAAGTGTTCTTATGAGGCATACAGAGAAGAGACCTGTGGGAAGGACAAAGACTTATAAAGATGGAGGCAGAGATTAGAGTTATGTAGCCACAGCCAAAGAACACTGGAAGCCACTAGTGACTAGAAAAGGTGAGGAAGGATTCTCCCTGAGGGCTCCAGCAGAAGCATGGTCCTGCTGAAACCTAGAATTCAGACTTCTGGCCCCTAGTTCTGTGAGAGAATGCATTTCTGTGGTTTTAAGTATCAAGTTTATGGTAATTTGTTATGGCAGCCCTAGGAAACTATTATACACTTGCATGTCTTGATAATTCAATATAGCCAATTCAATAGTTGTATATTAATAAAGTCATATGGGAATGGGGAGGAGGCTTCTAGAATTAAGAACAGTTACCTCATCTTAGGGAACAGGATCAAATTCAGACTGAGAGGTGCTTTCATCAGGAACAGATGGAGCAAATATGGAGACAAGAAAAAGAAGAATTGGGTATGTGCTGGCAATTTGACACTACTGAAAAGTAAAATGGGAGATGAGAAGTATCAGGAAGTGAGGACAGTAAGGTAGCCATGTGACAAACATGGGACCTTAATGCTGTGTGGAAATGAATGCACTCTATGATGGAGGTTCCTGCTTCTGAGACAAGACATGTGGAAACTCTTGAGAATAAAACTATAGGACACATGATAAGCATAGTTTGTCCTGGAATATCGTGTTTGCGTAAGCATTTGGAGGAAATGAAATAATGTATTTGGTAAGTGTGTTGGAAGACATTTATCATTACAAAAAGATATATAATGATGTAGAAGATGTAGTTAACATAATTTGCAAAAGACAAAACATTAGACATCATAAGTGGCATGATTCTGATTTAATAGAACTAAGGAGACAAGATTGGAGTTAGGCTCCAAATCCACATAGAAAAAATTCACTCTCCTCTCCCATTAGCAGAAACTCTTTAGGAAAAAACATTAAGGGGCATGGGCAGATCAGAAGGCAATTGATGATACTGACAACATAAACAATTATAGATACTAATTTTTGATCACTTACTATGTGGTGGATCCTATTCTGAGTGCTTGCGTAATATTTCTAATTTATTTTTACCAAGAGCTCATGAAATCAGTATTATTATGATTGATGTAAAAGGTGAGGAAGTTGACGATTACAGAAGTAAAGGCTCTCTATGAAGGAACAAGGATTGGATCCCCAAAATAAGACTGACTTCAAGGTTCTTCTCTTAATCGGTATATTATATTACAAAGATACTTGTGAACTTCATTTTATAACTTAATATTCTAGTTTCACATTGATTTAGAAGATGATGTGCCAAATGTCAGCAGATATGCCAGATAATTGAAATTTACTGCCAGTAAAATTTTGTTCTATTTTGTTTGTTTATTTATCATTAATTAATTAATTTGTTTTTATTGAGAAAGGGAGGGTGCAAGTGAGGGAGGGTGGAGAGAGAGAGGGAGAGGGAGAGAGAATCCCACGAGGGGCAAAGAGAGAGAGAGAGAGAGAAGTGGGGCTTACCAGAAGTGGGGCTTAAGCTCACCCATGTGGGGCTTGAGCTCACCTGAAGCGGGGCTCAAGCTCACCCAATGGGAGACTTGAACTCATGAACCGTGAGATCATGACATAGTTGAAGTCAGATGCTTAATTGACTGAGACACCCAGGCACCCTAAATTTTGTTTTTTCTTTTTTTTTAGATTTTTTTTTCAACGTTTATTTATTTTTGGGACAGAGAGAGACAGAGCATGAACAGGGGAGGGGCAGAGAGAGAGGGAGACACAGAATTGGAAACAGGCTCCAGGCTCCGAGCCATCAGCCCAGAGCCTGACGCGGGGCTTGAACTCCCGGACCGCGAGATCGTGACCTGGCTGAAGTCGGACGCTTAACCGACTGCGCCACCCAGGCGCCCCTAAATTTTGTTTTAAATAATACTTTATTTTTCTCTTGGATAAGGTGTAGTCATTCAACAAGTTAATATTTATTTTATAGATCTAGAGATTGAATGAACTTTGTACTTTGAAAAAATATATAAGTGTTGAACTTTTGTGATGTTTATGTCTATGTTACAAAATCAGACCATAGCTTTGTGATGGAGGAAAAAGACATCTCCCTTGTTTTATTCTGGGAATGAACCAAATGTTCTTTTATTTTGGTTTTGGTTCATTCTTCTTTAGGTAGTTTTAGAGAAGAGATCTTCAAACTCAGATAAGAGAGAAACTTTTTTCCATACTTGAGCTTGTGATGTTCATTTCAGTGGGACTCCAGGAGGTGAAAAGTCCTGAAACATTTTCAGTGGGAGTGTATAGGATGGGGTAAGATGAGTTTTAGGGTTTCTGGGAGGCAGTATATAAATGAATAGGCCTTTAGATTGAATATAAGTCATCTATAGCAGGTGAATATGTGACACATGTAACAGTTACACCTGTTTACTGTTTTCTACTTCCCTTTTGTTATCCACACATCTTTAGTAAAGCCCTGTTAATTGTGAACAACTGCTACTCATGCGTGTCATGAGAATTAGAGAATTCCTGTACTTACCCTTGGAGGGAAATTATTTAGTGGGAGCAAATTCAAAAATTAGTTACTTTCTCATTTATTGTTAAAATGTTATCTTTACCCTGGAAGAGGTTTCATTTATTTAAGTACTGCCATATAGCAAATCATTGACAGTTATTGTCACCACAGAAAGTGTTGGCATATTTGGAAATGCATAATTCATTACATATTCAGTAATTCTTTAAAAAACTTTGTCACAAGATCATCAACCACTGTGTTGTACAAACATTGTTCACCAGTAGAGCCTTTCTTTTCTTCCAAAATGTTATGATGAGCATATTATGTTTTTAGGTCTTATATTATAAAATTAACCATGCATTGAACTCATACACCACTTTTGGAATGTATGAGTCTTGATACTACTCTTTCTTCCAAGTACCTCCCTATTTATTTTTTCCTTCTTTTCATAGAAAAGCTTCTTGAAAGAATTATATACATTTGTTGTTTCTAAGCTTTCTTCCTTTGAATTTTTTTTTCATTTATTTTTAAGTTTATTTATTTTAAGAGACAGAGAGAGTGGACAAGGGGCAAAGAGAGGGAGAGAGAGAATCCCAGGCAGGGTCCATGCTGTTAGTACAGAACCTGATGCAGGGTTCGAACTCATGAACCATGAGATCATGAACTGAGCCAAAACCAAGAGTTGGACGTTTGACTGACTGAGCCACACAGGTGCCCCTTCCTTTGAATTTTCTTAAGTCCATATAGGTTTTTGATCCCATCAAACCACTGACACTGCTTTTTTCAAGATAACCAATAACCTTGAAATGGTTAAACCCTATGGTAATTTCTTAGTACCCATTTTACTTGACCTATCCACAGTATTATACACAGTTGGTTAAACTTTCCTCCTTGAAATATGTTTTTCATTTTGTTTCTAGGAGACCACACATTCCACACCTTCTCAGTTTCTTTTACTGGTACTTTTTTATTTCTCAAACCTCTAAATATTTGAATGGCCTGGTGCTATGGCCACATACCTCTCCTTTCTTCTGTTTATATTCCCTGTCTTGGTGAGCCTCTCCAGGACCATGGATTTTTTTTTAAGTTTATTTATTTACTTTGAGAGAGGGAGAGAGAGAGAGACCAAGTGAGCAAGCACAAGCAGGAAAGGAGCAGAGAGAAGGAAAGACAGAATCCAGGTCCCATCCAGGCACCCCCAGGATCATAGATTTAAATACCACTTAAGTTTATGACTGTTCTGTGTATAACTTCAGCTCAGAACTTTCTCATGAAATCAAAATGTATGTTTATGTATTCATACATAAATATATGTATAAATAATATATATTATATATATCATAAGTAATCAAATTAAATAATATATGATATAAATTAAATAATAGATAATATAAATATATAATATATTGTATATGTACAATTATAATATGTATATAAGTGCAACTATATTTGTGTATATACACAGATGTCTACTTGATATCTCCAGTTCAATACAAAATATAAATCTCTATTTATCTCTAGTCTCACCCGTTCACAATGAATTCCTGCTCCCCTTCATATTCCATAGGAAGGAATGATGCAAGGCATATATAGTAGAAGACAGCAATCTAGGGGTCAGTTTTAGACTTCTGCCTACCAAGATGTCAAAAGATAACCAAAAGATGGTCAGCACAGTTGCCTCCTCATGGTAATGGAACTGTATTCTTCCCTTAAGAAATCTCAGAAACTATATGTGACCTGTGACTGAGTAAAGATGCTAGCATCGTCCTTGTGAGTTACAGGTGAAACTTAATTTTTCTTATTATTTAAATAAAAACAATAAAACAGAAGCTCTAATATTTTGTTCTCCTATACAATGGACTATGACATCTATACCCTGGCATATGCTCACTTCATTTTTGAGTCCACTCAGATAAAATGTGTACATAAAAATTCAAAATTGTGTTTCTGGATGTGGATCCCAGCTTTTCACTGCCTATACACATAAGTATGGTAGATGGGTCCTGGTGTGTTGTACCTGAACAGTGCCTGAGATATAGTAAGTACTCAATAGAAAGTTATTGGATCGATAAATAATTGAGGAGGTTGTTGAATAAGCTTACCCTAAGAGAAAAAAGTTGTGGCTATAAACTTAGGACCAAAGCATGGCTTGCTTGTTAAAAGAATTTAACATTGGAGGACTTGCACAGGAGCACATCACCCATAGTTTTATTAGATCTGCCTCCTTCCCACTTCCTCTTATCCATTACTGATTCAGAGAAAATAGGTATCATTTGAATGAACAAGAAGAATCAGTGTTATTAAAATCTCTGTAAGACACAAAGAACGGGGGACAGCATCATTTTGTGGTCAATGCAATTTTCTTTATCATCCACTAAGTGGTGAAATGATTTTCAAAAGGAGAATTAAACAATGGAAATAGCTGAGTCACAAAGGATTACACAAGAAAAGGAATAGTATTTAGAGAGAAGTCAAGGATCAGAGCAGCCAAATTAGAGAAAATGGAGGTATTGCAAGTTATAGAACCAATTTCTGAAGCTGGAGAAAAGGCTGATCAAGGGAATTCCATATCTAATGACTTTTAAGAAACACTGGGAGAAAACTGGGACAGTCAGGTTGCTGGTCCTGTATTTACATGAAACTCAGCCTAAGAGAAAATATTGTTATTATGAATCTGTTGTGTTCCTCTTCCCACCTTCCTTATTGTTGAAGTCTAGGGATACATTAGCTAGAAAGATAAATAACTACAGAAGTGACCTTCTCTAGTCAACCTCTGAGCATGACTTAAAGCCTTCTCTACCTTTCAGACAATAATCCTTTTGTTTTATTAGAACAGACTCTGGGAGGGAGGAGATTTTTCATTGGGGTTTATGTCCTTCACAGGCCAGGGACTACATACTTATCCTATGTAGAGATAATTCATGATTTTGAGGATTGTTCTATATATACATTCATTCACACATAACTTCATCTAACTTTCCCTTAACACATTCTTACATAACATTATTTGTTTGAAGATAGGAGTGTTTTATTCTCACATTCAATATATTTTCTACTCAGGGCACCTGGGTGGCTCAGTCAGTTAAGCATCCGACCTCAGCTCAGGTCATGATCTCTTCTGAGAGTTTGAGCCCTGCGTTGGGCTTGTGCTGACAGCTCAGAGCCTGGAGCCTGCTTCAGTTTCTGTGTCTCCCATTCTCTCTGCCCCTCCCCCACTCACTCTCTGTCTCTCAAAAATGAAAACACGTTAAAAAAATTTCTCAGTATGTTATCTACTCATTATTTGCTTCCAGTTGCACATAGTTACCTACATAGATGATTATTGATTTTCTTTAAGTTATTAGACACATTAATGATTTTGGTCTTGCTATTTTTCCAGTCCTGTATGATTATATTGCTATTGCATAGTCCAAACTTTTCTTATGTCAATACTAAAGACACCTACATGTAGGTTCAATATCTTTCATATTAAATCATGGCATTTTTTTGTCATAAAGTCCATGACAATATCTCACAAAAAATAAATAGATAGATAGATATATTAAGAGACGTACCATTGAAAGTTCAAATGGTATCAACAAAGTTCTAACAATGTAGCATAAGACCAACTGTAGACATGAACTTAGGGAACATTAAATGACAGAAACATCCACACAATGGAAGATTGCTTTCTTGAGGATACAATTTTCAAAGAACAGTTTCAAACTCTTAACCTACTTGGGGGCAAATTTTAAATCTTAAAAGGAATTGTGATTAGTGCTTAGATATGCATTTACATGTTTCATTACTCTAAAGAAAAATGAAGTCCTGTTATTACACAAAAGAAAGGAAGAAAAATCTGAGTAATCGTGCAGATTGTTGTTCTGACTGACAATTCTCATGATCACTTCTGCGTCCTTGAAACTGTGACACTTCTGATTGTCATTTAATTAATTATCCTACCTGCTTTTCCACCTGTAGTTGTAAGTATATTTCCATGTTTCTAAAAGGCCATTTGTTTTCTGATAGAAAACTACCTGCTTGTAAGTCCTACACATGTAAGGAAGCTGGATAAAGTGAAGAGCAAGTTTATCTACCCAGAGGTATAATTACAAGAGGACAGAGCAAATCTGAAAATGTTTATTTCATATGGTGTAGTTGACAGAATCACAATTCATCCAGCTTTGTATTATTTATTACTTCCTGATAGCACAGTAGAAACCTTGGCATTTATTACCACTCAGAATATGATTTATAGAAGGTGTTGATGAACTATATGTATGTAGGATGCCAAATTCTAAATTTCCAATTTGTTGGGTTACTCAATAAAGCACTTAATTGAAAAGGGCCCTGGCTGCCAGGGGAAAATGTGAGGGCACAAAGCAACATAATGGAACTGTCCACTGTCCTCTCACTGTAGTTCAAGGCCTTAGAAGCTTGGGGCAAATTGATTAACATTTCCTGCAAGGACAAAGATCAGAGTTTTCTAGGGACACGTTTAATTTAGAGATTACCTCTACCAAAATATGCCTTTGTCATATAATCTGAGTTCCAGGTCTCTGTGACACAGAATGTCAGGTAGTGGGGGTAGTGGTTTGATTGGTTCTGGAGTCAGGCTGCTTGTATTTGAATGCTGTCTAGCCCTCTGATTTACAGAATATCACTTCATCTTTCTGTGCTGATTTCCTCAACTGTTAAATTGAGGAAATAATAGAACCCATTTTATAGAAATATTTGGAAGACTAACAAATAATACATATAAAGTACTTTGATCAGTGCCTGGTACCAAGTATATATTCAATACATGTTAACTATTATTATTTCCAGCAAAACAAAAACAAAAACCTAGTCTCATTTGTTTTGAATTGTTTGCATCTTTGAGCCCAACCAAATTAGAAGACTATATGTCTCAATTTTCTGTAATCCTAAAATCAACGCAACAAATGTCATTACATTAAGTCCTGATACTGGCCCAAGATCCTCCCTTTCTTTCCCTTTGCCTTCCAATTTTTAAGACTGCTGACTCTGTTAATGCCTACTCATTCTGTGAAAGCTGCCTGTCACTACCACTAGCATGCTGACTCTCTGTTCCAGTATTACTGCAAGAGTTTAAAAGGTAGTATAGTGTAATGGGAAGAGAAAGCACTTTGAAATCAGACCGGCTGAAGTTTCAAATTCAGCTTTGGAAGTTAGCAACACTGTGGTCCTGTGGAATTGCTTAACTACTATTAGTGTCTGTGTCCACATCTATAAGATGCACTTCATTTGGATCAAGTGAGAAAACATACCTGGGACAGTAATCGATACATATTAGGTGCTCAGTAAACAATTTTCTTTCTAGCTTAAATTTCCCCATAAAACCAAACAAAGGCTTCAGTGAGTCTTCTTTGAAATCTTTACCAACTATGGCATCATTCCAAAATTTGAATAGCTCTTTATATTATCCTTAAAATTTTGGTATCTTTCCTTCCATAGCATAGACCTTGATTTACTAACGAAATCAAGGACATTTCTTCCCTGCTTCCCTTCTACCATTTTTTTTTCTTTTAACTAGACTCCATGACTAACATGGGGCTTGAATTTAGGACCTCTAGATCAAGAGATGTGTGCTCCACTGACTGAACCAGCCAGGTGCCCCACCCTTCTAGCCCTTTAACTGTGATGTTAAACTTTTCTTTAAGACTCCATGTGAAGACCACAAATAATTCTCTAATATTCTTCATGTGATTTTATCCACTGATGACATCAGAATCTAAGACTTGGCAGATGATTCCATAATCTAGACCATCAATCTAGAACCTCTATAGAGATTCTAACATCCAGAGTTTCTCTGCTGTTATACTTTTTTAGGCCATGTTAATCTCCTAAATACCTTATAGTAATAGTATACAAGATTTTGATTTTTATAATATTTTGTTTTATGTTATATTTTCTACAAAATCTTCCCAATGATCTGTGTTCCTCTTTATCCCATACAGTGCTTTCAGATTACTAGTCTGATTTCAGATGATTCAAAATTGTAAAGGGTCAAATTACTCCTGATATTACCAAACAAACAAGCAAACAAACACAAACCATAAATTTATTCTTCCAGCATTATCAAATACCTTTTCCTTTTCCCCATAGCCCTAGAAACTTGACTTGCTTTTTTCTGACTTTGTTGCTGCAGTCACTTTAGATTTCTGTCCTCCCGTCAATCTTCAGAATACCTCTCTATGTAATAAGCACAAAGATGTGATTGTTTCTATATATGAAACAACATTCCCCCCCCTTTCTCCCAGCTATTTGAAGACAGTTATCATTAACTTTTTCTGTGCTTACTTCTTAACTAGAGCCCAAGTTTCTTGAGGATATGATGTTAATTATGCTTTGAATCAATATAGTGTAATAGAGAGAACACAGGCTTTGAAATCAAATAGATCTAAATCCAAATCTCTTCCCTATTACATTCAAGTTTAAAAACTTAAAGGTACTTTATCTTTTGAATAGTAGTTTCTTCATCTATAAAAGAGAGGTACTATACACTGCATTGAAATACAAGGACATGTAGGAAATGATGTATAGCTGACATCCACCTATTTTTTACCATCTTTTTGTCCCCCTATTAAATCCCCTGGATTGTTTGGCAATGTGCCTTAAATATAGTAAGCACGCAGTAAGTTTTGAGGGCAGGAATAAATTATAAATATAATGTAAATATTATACATGCTATTGTAAATATTAAATATAATATAAACTTAAAATTTATTTTAAGTTAATATTTTAAATATATAGCATTCATTCAGAAACTCAGAAAAATCTCATGATGATTTCATAAGATTTTTATCATTTTCTTTAAAAAATGTCCAAAATTTCTGCTGATATTTTAATTCTTAATAGGCAGGTGCAGGTATTCATGAAATGACATTATAATGAGAGATTGGAATACTTTCAAGCGGGTATATTTCTACTGAGGTTGTTTACATGCTATATTTTCAAAAATTTTAGTTACTTTCTGGAAACTTTTATATTTTTTTTTTAATTTTTTTTTTCAACGTTTATTTATTTTTGGGACAGAGAGAGACAGAGCATGAACGGGGGAGGGGCAGAGAGAGAGGGAGACACAGAATCGGAAACAGGCTCCAGGCTCTGAGCCATCAGCCCAGAGCCCGACGCGGGGCTCGAACTCCCGGACCGCGAGATCGTGACCTGGCTGAAGTCGGACGCTTAACCGACTGCGCCACCCAGGCGCCCCTGGAAACTTTTGTATTTTAACTCAAATGGTATAACTTCTAGAATATCTTTCTGGCTTGTTCATTTTTGTACCAGCTGGTATAAGAAAGCCTGTGTATAGAAAATTTGCAAAAAATTAACTCTGTCTCTCATTTAAATGTATGATATTTTTTCTCAGATATTAGGATGATTTTCTGAAAATTTATCTATAACAAAAGTGGAAATTATAGAAGGTAAAACATCTTAATAATTTAATCACTCTCTCAGATGAGATAATTCTCTCATTCTTTCTGTCTCCTACACACACACACACACACACACACACACACACACACACACACACGCTTCTCAAGAAGCTCCATGCTTAGTCAGTACATTAACAATTTATATTAAAATTTCAAGGAACAGATAATTTACAGACCTAACATACCTTTCAGGGTATAGTGTATTGCAGGAATTTCTACCTGAGAACAAAATCCCTTCATTGTGATATGGGGAAAGGCAGATCTGAAGCATTCCTAGTTTCTCCAGGGAAAAATAATTGAAGGCTCTATCTTCAAAATGTTAGGAATCAGGAATAATTTGAGTAGCTACATCAATATTTATGGAATTAAGTGTGATATAGAATTGTTCAACATTGCAGTTAGCCCAATAAATTAAGAATGCTTGGATCCTGCCCTAATTTATCAAATAAGATTGTTCATATAACCAAAATAAACTGACACCATTTAATTTAGAACAAAAGAATCAATTTTTTGAAAGGATGAAGGTGGCTGAAATAATAAAAGGAAGAGCCCAACAGGCAGATACAGAAAGGATAAGAAACAAGGCAACAATGGTGATCTTAGCAGCAGGAACTCATTAATATATCACTAGACTTAGGGCATCGCCATCAGAATGATTTATCTTCTTGCATTCTTGAGTGACTTCATTTAAAATTCAAATTTCTATGAACAGAAAGAATGAGAGTCAACTTATTTGAATCATGTCTGCTTCTTCATATTGAGTTCTGTCTTGCTTTTACTCAATTTTCTTGCCTTGAATACACAAGATATTTGCCTTCTGGTGATTATCTAGTGAAAGAGTTTAGGAAAGAGGAAACAACTTAACTTGGGCCATGTTCCTAGTTACATTCTTCAACCCAGTGGGATTGAAAGTGCTGTTCTGATATTGTGCAAATCTGAATAAAACTAAAGAGTATTTTGATTCCCCATTTATCATCACCACTTAAATGATGAATACTTAGGAAAAACCACAGAAAACATGAGTGGTTTAAGAATGAATTGGATTTTTTCCAAGGATGAAGAGATTTTATAACAGATAAAAGAATTGAAGTATAGAAAACCATTAAAAATATTCGTGGTGGGGCAAAGTAATACATGTACAAATATAAAAGAATACTGTGCAGAGCAATAATAATATGTCATATGAAGTTTATAAAATCTGTAGAAGTAAACTGTGAAAACAATAGCTCAAAAAGCAGAAGTGGGTTGAAAGTACTATAGGTTATTGTGTTTTCTATAATGTGACAAAAATATAAAGGAGGTTATAATAAGTCCAGAATGGTACACTGTAAATCTCTATAACCACTAAAGGTATAACAAAAGTTAATAGAGGAGTAAAAGAGAATAACAAAAAGTAATTCCTGCCGAGAAGTCAAAGAAAAAATAATAAAGAGACAATATATAGGAGAAAGAAAATATATAGCAAGATGAAGGTTTGTTTATTAGAAACTATTTTAAATAAAAACAAACAGATTTGTATTAAAAGTATGGAAAAAATGCCAGGATTGAAAAAGATATACCATACATACTGAAGTAACATAAAGGATTTTATTGTTGAACAGATACACATGAAACAGAATTACCTTACTAGTCAAGGTCAACCTTTAATAATATATTTTAAGAATGCAAATGATCAAGGGACGCCTGGGTGGCTCAGTCAGATAAGCATACAACTCTTGATTTCAGCTCAAGTAATGATATTTATGGGATCAAGTCCCATGTTGGCTGGGACAACAGTGCTGAGCCTGCTTGGATCTCTCCCCTCTCTTTGCCCTTCCCCCCTGCACTCTTTCTCTCTCTCTCCCTTTCTCTCTCAAAATAAATAAATAAACATTAAAAGAAAAAAGAATGCAAATGATCAAGGTGAGGTGAAGCAGAACCAGGTGAAGCAGAACCCAAAACACAATTCTCTTGGTTCTTTCTTACCACATCAGATGACTCTGGCTCAATTTAATACATAGGTCTCTAACAGATGTGTGTGGTTCATAGCACTTATACAAAAGAAAACAATCCTAGTAATAAAACATCTTTATTTTTAAACTGAAATAGGCAAATTTCATTAAGTTTACAGGGAGTGATGCATAGAAATGCATGGATTCCAGCGGTGGTTTACTGTAATCAATTCTAGGCAACTAGCTATCCTCCTAAAAGTATTGTCTAGATGAAGATACTGTCACTAACAAATATATTTCTTTGTTTGCCAGGAGGTCTAAACATTAGAATGTTTGTAGGATTAGCTAGGGTCATCTGACTTCTTTATTACTCCCCTTTATCAATACAACATGTATTATAGAGCTACAGTTTAATCCTTTCCTTCCCACAAATACTAACAAAAAGAAAAATGTTATTGACATATTATGATGAGGCAAAATAGGACATTAAGGCATCGGATCTTAATAGAAATAGAGATATTTTCTAAAGGAAAACAAGTACGTTCAATTAGAGAAGAAGAAATAGAAAAATTCTCAATTCAATTTGGAGATTTTGATATATATCTCTAGGTAGATGAAATAAACATATGAAAGTGTAAGGATATAATATAGAAATTAACTTGGCCTGGGGCACCTGGGTGGCTCAGTCAGCTAAGCGTCCGACTCTTGGTTTCAGTTCAGGTCTTGATCTCATGGTTCTTGGGTTGGAGCCCTGAATCGGGCTCTACACCAACAGTGCACAGTGCAGAGACTGCTTGGGATTCTCTCTCTCCTTCTCTCTCTGTTCCTTCCCCGCTTGCTGTCTCTATCTCTCAAAAATAAATACATAAACTTTAAAAAAAATAATAAAAAAAAGAAATTAACTCGACCTAATTGATATTTGTTCAACATTATGCTCACCAACTAATTTTTGCACATTTTTTCATATGCACATTTAACTTACTCCATAATAAGCAATAAAGAAAAGATACTCAACATTTTTAATCATCCAGAAAAATTAAGTAAAAGTTCAATGGCATATCCACAGCCACTGGAAATACTAAAATCAAAAAACAATACAAAAAGTAGGAGGGGTACAAAGCACTCAGAACTCTCATACATTGATATGTGCTTATAAGATGGTAAAACAGTGACAATTTTGTAATAAAATATTAGGCACACAATTAATTTTTCCAACAATTGTTCCTAGGAGTTAACTAAAGAAAAATGGGAATGTTTCTATAAAATATTGCACATTTGAGAATAAAGGAATATTAATTGAAGAGTGCTAATTTTATTTTTAAAAATAAAAAAAGAGTGCTAGTTTTATTCAAAAAAATTAAAACATTCAAAATATACATCAAAAAGAGGACAAAAAAATAAACTATGATATATTCATGCAATAGAATGTTGCATACTATTCAGGAATTAAAAAGTGACAAGATACTGAAATAGGTTGTAATATGGGTATATCTTAGCAAGATTTTGTTTTGTAAAATAAAAAATTCAGATTCTAAGAGTACATTATTATGAGATACCATTTAGATGAGGTTAAATAAAAGGAAAAACAAGCCTGTGAGGATAGAAATCAGAAAAATACTTATCTCTGGGGTTGGGAAAAAGAAAGAAAAGAAGAGCAAAATCGATGAAAACAGAGAATTGCAATCTATGAAAAGGTATCAAATAAGCATTTTATAAGTAAAAAAATAAACTATTAAAAATTTAAAAACTCATTAAATATGAAAATTATTGCAAATAAAAAATTGACAAATCTTAAAATGAAGATAAGAACAAAGAAACAAAAATGGATGGCCCAATGAGAAAATAAGTGGTAATATAATACACAGAAAACCAACTTTATAAATAATTATAATTAATATAAATGGGCCACATGAAGTCAAGGAAAATATATGAGTTGAATGGTTAAATAATAAACTTACCTTATTTTAATTATAAGATCTAAAATATGAATTTTATTGTAAATTATTTTTATGTGTGATGAGTAAAGACATTTGTTTTTAGAAAATTCGAAGTGTAATTAACTTAAAATGTCATGTTAGTTTCAGCTGTACAGCCTAGTGATTAGAATTCTATATCTTATTCAGTGCTCACCACAACAAGTGTAGTTGCCATCTATCACCCTACATTATTACAATATTATTTACTATATTCCCTATGCTGTACTTATAACTGGAAATTTGGACCTCTTAATCCCTGTTATCTATCTCACTCATTTTCCCACCCACCTCTGCTCTGGCAACCACCATTTTGTTCTCTGTATTTATAAGTCTGTTTTTGTTTGTTTTAATTCCACATGTAAGTAAAATCATATAGTATTTGTCTTTGTCTGACTTACTTCAGGTAACATAATACCTTCTAAATCCGTCCATAGAATAAATGGCAAGATTTAATTCTTTTTTATGACTGTGTAGTATTCTGCTGCATGCATATGTGTGTGTGTGTGTATATATATATATATATATATATATATGATCACATCTTCTTTATCCATTCGTCTAATGATGGACACATAAGTTGTTTTCATATCTTGGCTACTGTAAATAGTGCTGCAATAAATGTAGCGCACATATGTCTTTTTGAATTTTGTTTTGTTTTGTTTTGTTTTCTTTGGGTAAATACCAGTATAGCAATCACTGGATCATATGGTATTTCTATTTTAATGTTTTGAGGAATCTCCATACTGTTTACTAAATTTGTTGTACCAATTTATATTCCCACCAACAGTGCATGAGGTTCCCTTTTCTCCACTTTACCAGCACTTGTTATTTTTTGTCTTTTTGATCCATTCTGACTGATGGGAGGTGATATCTCATTGTGGTTTTGACTTGCATCTCCCTGATGATTAATGACGTTGAATCTTTTCACGTGTCTGTTGGCCATCTGTATGTCTTCTTTAGAAAAATGTCTGTTTATGTCTTCTGCCCTTTTTTTTGTTTTTGTTTTTGTTTTATTTTTAATTGATTGCTTATTTTTTTGGTGTTAAATTGTATAAATTCTTTATACATTTTGGATATTAACCCTTTATTGAGTATATTACTTGCAAATATTTTCTCCCATTCAATAGATTGCCTTTTTTGTTATTGTTGATGGTTTCCTTTGTTGTGAAAAAAACTTTTATTTTTGGTTTAATCCCAATAGTTCATTTTTGTTTCTGTTTCCCTGTCTGAGGAAACATATCCATAAATATGTTTCCCAGGCCAATGTCCAAGAGATTACTGCCTATGTTTTCTTTTAGGAGTTTTATAGTTTCAGGTGTTACATTTAGGTCTTTAATCCATTTTGAGTTTACTTTTGTGTATGATGTTAGAAATTGGTCCAGTTTCATTCTTTTGTAGGTAGCTATCCAGTTTTCTCAACACCATTTATTGAAAAAACTTTCCTTTTCCTATTATATGTTTTGCCTTTTTATAGATTAATTGACCAGGTAGGTATGGGTTTATTTCTAGGCTGTCTATACAATATGCATTTTAAATATGCATAATAAAAATGGAAAAAAAAGGACATAAGAAATATATCATGCAAAATTAACTAAGGTAAAGTTATACTAATACCAGACAAAATAGAAATTAAGCAAGAAGCATTGCTAGATCAAAAACAAGACTTTTAAATGATTCTACAAAAGTTTTACATTGGTCATTTTTTTTTTTTTGCTTGAAATATATAATGCAATTTTTCTAGAGTTTCCTATTTGAGAGACCAATTGAAAATGGAAGTACAGTAATTTTTTATACATTATTTTTAATTTTATTTTTAATTATGGTAAAACAGAATATGTTTAAATGACAAAAGATTAAAAATAAGAGGAAAATGCCCAAATTCCAAGTCTGTAAACTGGTAAAACAATCAGACCATAAGTCAATAATAATATAAAGAATTTGAAATAACAGATCTAATCGTGATATTGATGGCATATATATAATACAGTACACACATTTAATGGAATTCATAAATCTTTAAAATGCACATGGAATATGCACCAAAAGTAAATATTTCATGCTTTTTTTCCAACTCTATTGAGATATAATTGACCATAACATTGCATAAGTTTAAGATGTACACTGTGATGATTTGAAATACATATATAATGCAAAATGATTAACATAATTAGGTTATATTAAAACAGTATTACCTCACACAGTTATCTTTGTGTATGTGTGGTGAGAACTATTAAGATTTACTCTTTTAGTAAGTTTCAACTATGCAATACAGCATCATTAATTATAGTTGCCTTGTACATTAAATCCTCAGAACTTGGGGCGCCTGGGTGGCGCAGTCGGTTGAGCGTCCGACTTCAGCCAGGTCACAATCTCACGGTCCATGAGTTTGAGCCCCGCGTCAGGCTCTGGGCTGATGGCTCCGAGCCTGGAGCCTGTTTCCGATTCTGTGTCTCCCTCTCTCTCTGCCCCTCCCCCGTTCATGCTCTGTCTCTCTCTGTCCCAAAAATAAATAAAAAACGTTGAAAAAAAAAATTTAAATCCTCAGAACTTACCTTCTAATTGGAAGTTTGTACCTTTGAACACCTTCACCTATTACCTCCAATTTCCACTTCTGGAAACCATGAATCTACTGCATGTTTTGATACCTCAGTTTTTCTATTCCATATATAGCTGAGATCATATAGTATTTGCTTTCTCTGTCTGACTTATTTTACTTAGCATAATGCCTTCAGGATTCATTTATGTTGGCACAAATGGTAGGATTTTCTTCCTTTTTATGAATGAATAATATTCCATTCTGTCTCTATAGCACTTTTTAAAAATCCATTTATCCTCTGATGGACACTTAGGTTGTCTCCTTGTCTTGTTTATGTAAATCATGCTATAATGAATGTGGGAGTGCATATATCTCCTAGAGAAAGTAATTCTATTTTCTTTGCATATATGCCCAAAATGGAATTTCTGGATCATACAGTAATTCTATTTAACTTTTTTTATTTTTAATTTTTTTAAAATTTTTATTTGTGAGCAATCTCCACACTCTTTTGCGTTGTGGTTGTAACAATTCACATTCCCACCAGTTTATGTGGTCAGAATCACTTTTATTTGGGGATATTAATACTAAAGAAAATTAGAGTAATCTGTGTCATAGACATAGTGCCAAAAATATTTTACAAGAAATTAGCAAAATAAATCTAACAGTATTTAACAATGAAATTATATTATAACCACAAAATGTGTACATTCATTATAATAATTATATCCCATATGGATATTTTTAAAAGTACAAAGGTGATTCTATGTAAAGGCAATAAATAAAAAATTAATGAGGCAAACATGAGAAAGAATAGTCCTGTAATCTATGGTAGTAATGCGACCAATAAGAAACCATTATAATTAAAAATTGTAGTATTTGCATCTGATGGGAAGATTGCAGTAGAGAAGTTCAGAAGCATTTTTGGGGATGCACAGTGCATCAGGGAACAAATGTTTGTTTGTTTTTTTTAAATAATGTTTGGACAATGAAATATCCATATAGACAGCAATATTTCTGGTCTTATCAGAAATAGACCTATGCCATTTATGAAAATCAATCTCTGAAATATGCACCTAAATCTGAAATTTAAACAATGAAGTATTTTAGAAAAGATCATTTTTATGACATTGAAGTAAGCAAAAAACAAAACAAAACAAAATAAAAAAACAAAAAAAAATTAAACATGGAAAAAAACCACTAACCATAAAAGAGAAAATGATTAGTTGATTTATGTTGAAATTGGGACTTCTGCTTCTTCAGTGGAAAGTAAAAATGTAACCCATAGAAAGAAGGCATTTCAGATGTATATACTTGCATATCTATAGATATATATTTGGCAAAAAATTCATATCTCAGATGAATAAAAAACTACTACTATTGAGTAAGAAGGAAAAAAAATATACCAGAAAGCCCAATAGAAAAATAGGTAAAGAACTTCCACAAAGACTCAAAAAATATGGTATGTACATTGCCAAAAATATCACTAGCTTCATTAGTCATCAGGGAAATTCAATGCAAATTTTAACCAATATGAGATATACAAACACATACATACACATTCCAGATATTTATTAATATATGTAAAATGCAAAATGTTAGTGAGAATTTGAAACAATCAGAACATTAGTAGACTGTTAGTGTGAATATAAATTGGTACAGGTATTTTGCGAAGCAGTTGAATATACACAGAATCTATGTCTCAACAAGTATACGCCTAGGTGCATTCCATCAAAAAGGCATACATTTGTTCAACAAAAGGCATTCAATAAATTGTTCCTAGCAGTAGAATCTGTTATATTTCTAACCTGAAATCTACTCAAATGTCTATTGTCAAGAAGGTAGAAAAATAAATTGTGCTACATTTATACAATAAAATATTTTACAGTCATGAGAATGAATATAGTACAAGTAAACACAATAAGGGATATGAATTTCACAAATGTAATGTTAAGCGAAAGAAGCCAGAAACAAAAGTTTGGTGGCCAATTTTATGTTAGAATTTAGCTAGGCTTTAGTCCCCAGTATTCAGTCAAAATCTAATCTGGGTATTGCTGCAAAGGTATTTTTTAGATGTGATTAAAGTTCATAATCAGTTGACTTGACTGTAAGTAAGAGAAATTGACTTGAATAGTCTGTACAAGTCCTTCAGAACAAAACTGAGGTTTCCCTAAAAAACAAACAAAAAACAAACAAAAAAAAAAAAGAAAGAAAAGAAAAGAAAAGAAAAGAAAAGAAAAGAAAAGAAAAGAAAAGAAAAAGAAATTTTGCCTATGGTCTAAAGCTTTAGCCTTTGCTTGAATGCTCCAGCTTTTGCTTTTCCTAAAGTCCTTGCTTACGGATTTTAGACTTCCCTAGCCAGACTCCTCAGTCATGTGAGACAATTCATTGCAATAAATCTCTTTATGTACATCCTACTGGTTTTGTTTCTCTTCTTGAACCTTGACTGGTGCAAATATTTTATTTATATAAAGTACAAAAAAGGGCAAAACTAATATATGCTGTTAAAAATCAGGATAATGTTTACCCTTAGTGGAATGTAGTAAACAGGAAGGGAAAAAAGTTACCTTCAGGTAGACAATAATTTCCTGTCTCTTGAACTCAATGCTGGTTAGATGGGTATTCACCTTGTTAAAATTCAATGAGTTCCAAATTTAGTGACTATGTACACTATGCCACTTTTCTGTTTGTTAGACTTCAGTAAAAAAATGGGGAAAAAAAGAGTTTGGGATTGTGAGAGTTCACAGGATGGGTGAACAGGATACATACTGCTCAGTAGGAGACATTCCCCAGATTCTGATAAAATGACTTAGTTGGTGCAAGAGACTGTTCTGTGGGTATTGAAAGATTTTGGAGGGTGCAATCAACTGGCAATACTGAGGCAACATGAAAAGAAAGAGTAAACCAACAGACTGAAGGAATTCTCTTGTCCTTTCTTACTGCCTTCCAATATTTCTTTAGTATCTCCTATTTCAGACCCTACTAGGAACCTGCTAGCAAAGCAAGCTGGGTATGCAGTTTGCAAAGTTCTTGCCTCAAGATCACACAGGAGAGAAAGGTTGAAGAATCAACAAGCAATAAAAAAAAAAAAAAAAAAAAAGAAAGCAAATGATCTTATGTAGTTGTTGTGAGGATAAAATGAGACAGTGCATTTGAGATTCTTAGCCAGTCTTTGGAACATATTTACACATAAAAAAGATATTAAGAGTTATGTATAACATTATAAACAGGGTTTTAGGAACATCAGATGTATCTTGGGTTAAAACATTTGAGTAGGTAGACTACATTAATTTCAGTGTATAGATACATTTATTTGTTCTCTCTATATATAACAAATAGTGACGAGTCAAGTCAGAAAAAGAAAAAAAAAAAGAAATTAACGGGACAAGCCATTTACCAAGATTGTAAGGAGACAAATTGAGGCAATAAGTTTATTAGTTTTTTTTAATAAGGGGCTGTAACATTCTAAACCCTCCTCTAGCAAGAGTAACACTTGACCTCATGAATTATTAGTCTAATTTTTTAGAACTACTAGTCTGTTAGAATCAATTTAACTCTGATAATTGATTTTTGCAATACGTTTATGTCTTGAAAATAAAAGGGTATTGAAATAATTCTGATGGTTCCAAATTCAGGATTAATAAATATCAAAATAATTTTGTAGACAGAGACTTACAATAAAATGTTATATTTCTTGCTCATATTATATGCTCCTTTTAAGTCACATACAGTTCTACTATAAATATTCTCTAACTAGTACCCAGGATAAAGGTTGAGCTCATATCTGGGATGTCCTGTTAATATAGTAGAGAAAATAAAACATTACTCTTAAAACTTTGTCCAGGAAGTGGAACAAGTTACTTTTGTTCTTATTTTATTTACTTAAAAAAATTTAAATTCTGGTATAGTTAACATACAGTTTCATATTAGTTTCAGGTATACAATATAGTGAGTCGATATTTGTTCTTATTTTATAGGCCAAAGCAAGTCATGTGGACAAATTTGACATCAGTAGAGCAGGAAATTATAACTGTTGGATAAGGAAAGGCAGTGGATATTTTCAACAATATTGAAATCTATCATATCTACTAGAGAATAACAGTCAGACAATCTATAGTTGGGCTATTAGACGATGACGTCAAATTGTTTATGAGTCAAATCATTAAGAGTTTCTTGCAAACTTCATGTATATATTACAGATTTATGCATACTTGTTTCATAGAAGGTGGGCCAGGGAGTCAACCCATTCTTCACAAAGATGTTCTGAAAATAATACAATAGACAAGAAAATCAAAGAAAAATGAAAAAATGAAAATGAAAATAAAAATGAAAATTTTATTTTATAGTTTTTTTCAGTTTATTTTTATTTTTTATTTTTTTTCAACGTTTATTTATTTTTGGGACAGAGAGAGACAGAGCATGAACGGGGGAGTGGCAGAGAGAGAGAGGGAGACACAGAATTGGAAACAGGCTCCAGGCTCTGAGCCATCAGCCCAGAGCCTGACGCGGGGCTCGAACTCACGGACCGCGAGATCGTGACCTGGCTGAAGTCGGACGCTTAACCGACTGCACCTCCCAGGCGCCTCTCAGTTTTTTTTTTTTAATATCGCAATTTAAGGTCAGAGCAAAATTGAGTCAAAAATAAATAATCCCTGCATGTTTCCTCTCTTCCTATACACACAGCCCCTATTGCTATCAATATGCCAGTGTGGTACATTTGCTATAATTGATAAACCAACATTGCCACATCATTATCAACCAAAGTCCATATTTGCATTAGGCTTCACTCTTTCTGATGTACAATCTAGGAGTTTTGACAAATGTATAATGACCTGTATGCACCATTATAGTAACATACAGAATAGTTTCACTGACCTTAAAAATCTCTGTGCTTCACTTATTCATCCCTCCCTCCCCTCAAGCCTCTGGCAACTGCTGATCTTTTTGCTGTCTCCATAGTTTTGCCTTTTCGAGAATGTCATCTAGCTGGGATTATATGGTATATAGACTTTTTAGATGGATTTCTTTCACTTAGTAATAAACATTTAAGGTGATGCTGTATCTTTTTATGGTTTGGTACATCATTTCTTTTTAGTGCTAAATAATATTCCAGTGTCTGGATGTACCATAGTTTATTTACCCATTCATCTACTAAGGACATGCTGATTGCTTTCAAGTTTTGGCTAATATGAATAAAGCCATTATAAATACAAACATGATGGAAGAGGATAGGAAGTGACTATATCTCTATCTATCTACCTATCTATCACGAGAGAGAGAAAGAGAAATGAGGGAGATACAGGGAATGAATTAGATATTCTGCTTCTGGCAAAAGTAAAGTAACTACTATCAACTAACATTGTCATGGAAAACAACTATAAAACCTGAAATTAAAACAAAGAAAAGGAAAGAACTATTTGATGAGATTGTATAACAACCAGTAGGGCTGTGACTTAAACATCTATTCATCACATATAGCTTTAAAACAAGACAAAAGTAACCTAAAGAGTGAAATATAGTATTTGAAATTATGTATTTGTACATATGCAGATACATACAAATGACAGATCATTCATCTGACAAATATCTCTGAACCAGAATATATAAGAACTGTTATAAATCACTAAGAAAAAGACAACTCAATATAAAAATGGCAAAAGAGTTGAACAGTTTCTTTGCAAAAATGATATTTAAATGGCAAATAAACATATGAAAATTGCAAAGAATCATTAATTATTAGAGATATGAGAATTGAAACTACTTTGTAATAACTCTACACTTAACAGATTTGTTAAAGCAAAGAACCAAAGTGACAAGTATGGGAAAAGATGTGGGGTAACTAGAACCCTCACATAATGTTATTTGGAATGTAAGCTGGTACAGCTATTTTCAACTCTATGTAAGTGTCTATTAAGGATGAATATGTGCATATCTCATGATTAGCAATTATTCTTCTAAGTATACACCCAAAAGAAATTCATGCTTATGTTCACTGGTAGAAATGTACAAGCATGGTCATATAGGCATTAAACCATAAGATTCCAAAACTTAAAATGTATTAAATCTCTACCATCAGTGACATAGATAAGTAAATTATGAGACCTTCCTAATGAAATGTGAAGTAGTAAAAGAGAATAAACTACTACTACATGCAACAATAAAGATGGATCTCTAAACATTTCAGAGTGAAAGAAACCAGTTCAAAAGAATGCATTATTTATGGTTGTCTTTGTATAAAGGTAAAAAAAAACAAGCTACAATTAATAAGGTAGAAGTTAGGATAATGTTATCTTTGATGGAGTTGATGACTGGAAGAAGGCTTAAAAGTCTTCTTGGGGCATCACTAATATTCTTTGTATTGATTAGTGTGGTGTTTTCTCAGGTATCTAAGGTTTCTAAGGTAGAAACTCATACAAGCTATACTTAAAATTGACTTTTTTCTTCATATCACAGTAACATTATTTACAACAAAGGAATGTACGTGAGGAGAATAATTAAGGGTAATTGTGGTGGGCATGTTAGAACTAGGATTGATAAGTCTTGTTGCTTACTGGATGCCAGATAACAGACAGGGAGATTTCAGTGTGTTTGTTGATCCCCTGTATCTATCTAGTCCTATAATGGACTCTGTCCTTCATTGTAACAGTTGAAGAAAGATAAAATTAATTAAGGCAAAAAGTGGCTAAAGGTGTAATATCCTAAACCAATTTGTAAAATATACCAGAAAAATGGGCTTTACTTTTTGCCAATCATTAGCCTCCGTAGTCACCATGCTCATCAGAAGAACAAGTAAAGCGATATAGATTCATATAAACAATAGGTTAATTTCCCAGACTGTGAGATTGCTACCAAGAGATAGATCAGGTATTGCATTCCAAAGAAATTGTTGAAATTACAGACAGAGATGTTTTCTACGTAATTGTAGAGACCAGCAGAATGCATCTCCCAGACCTCCTACTGATTGTTTTTATTATGTTTGTTTATTTATTTATTTTGAGAGAGAGAGAGAGCACAAGCTGGGGAGGGGCAGAGAGAAAGAGAGACAGAATCCCAAACAGACTCCACACTATCAGCGCAGAGCTGGATGTGAGACTCAAACTGACAAACTGTGAGATCGTGACCAGAGCTGAGATCAAGAGCTAGCTGCTTAACCAACTGTACCACCCAGGTGATTTTTGTTTCACAAATTGCCTAGTGCAGTGATTTTCAGGAACCATTTATTATGTTATAGGAGAACTGATGGTACTTAGGTTGAAATCCAAGGCCTGTAAGACTCTCCTTGATTGGATCCTGCCCCTCTGTGACCAAATCCACTCCCACATCTGCTTTTACCCAGCTTGTACTAGCCTTCATAATGGTCTTCTCTCTCTTCCTCAAAGCTGTTAAACTCTTTCCTTCTTTAAATTTTCTGAACAAGGTATCTATTCTATTTAAAGCACTATTGCCTAAGATATTGGAATAGGTTTCTCCTTTTGTCATCCAGGTTTCTTGTGAAATACCACCTAATTAGAGAGACATTAACGCCAAATATTTTAGAGTAGGTCTCCATTTTCTCATTGTGATGGATCATTTCCCTGCAAATTGCCCTAACACTCCAAGCCTGTTTGTAACCACACACTTTGCAATATCACTTGATCTTTCTTCCATTAAGAGTTGTAGTCTGGGGGCACCTGGGTGGCTCAGTAGGTTAGGCGTCTGACTTCGGTTCAGGTCATGATCTCACAGCTTGTGGGTTAAAGCCCTGCATTGGGCTCTGTGCTGACAGCTCAGAGCCTGGAGCCTGCTTGGGATTCTGTCTCCCCCTCTCTCTGCCCCCTCCCCCACTCGCCCTGTCTCTCTCAAAAATAAAAAAAAAAAACATTAAAAAAATAAAAAAGACTTGTAGTCTGAATTCACCTTGCTTTGACCAGTAGAATGGGAAAGAAATGACAGGGTGTTAGTTTTGAGCACAATCGCCATGAAACCTTGCTCTTTTAAAACCGTGTGAATAAGCCCAGGATAGCCTACTAGATTATAAGAGAAACATGGCTTTATCACACCTGTCATGAAAACTGATAGTAGGCAAGATATCAAATATTCACTGTAGCTATGCTAGATCAATCAGCTCTAATCACCTTACCCAGTCATACTGGCAAGCCCAAATGAGATCAACTGAGCCTGGCTCACATCATCAGAGCAGTCCAAATGAATCACAGACTTAATGAGTTTTAATAAATGCTTACTTAAAGTAAGTTTGGAAAAATTTATTATGCAGTAATAAATAAATGATAGGAACAACTTTTATTATTATTCTTGTTGAGCACTTACCACTACTTGGTATGATTTAATTATTTGTTAATTAATTTCATTACTGCCTTACATGAAATTCATGAAAGGAGCACCTTGTTTTGTTTTACTGCTTTATCCCCAGAGTCTAGATATACGCATACATCTGTATCTGTATTTATATCAATAGCTACATCTATTTCTATTTATCTATCTTTTGTGAGGAAGTGATTTCAAAGAATAGTGACCAAAATATCATGATTTCCTTTATTTTGAAGATTTATGCTTCTAGTACATTTTGTTTGCCTTTTCCCTTTTATTCAGATAATATGTGTTTTAAAATGAACATTCATGGTATATATAAACTTATTCTCAAAAATGAATTATTGCAGAAGTCAAATATAAATCTCACTGACAATGATAATTATAAATGGGTTAAATTCTCTTATTAAAAAATAAAGAACTGTGAATTGCATAAAAATATTAGAATACATAAAGTATATAAGAAACAGACATAAAATATGATTTGGAAAGTAAAATACCAGGATTATGTAAAAGATATGTCAGACACTTATAAATAAAAATGAGAGAAGATAAAAAATTGATATTAGAAAGATAGAATTTAAAGGAAAGATATTATGGTGCCTGGTGGCTCAGTTGGTTAAATGTTCAACTCATGATTTCGGCTCAGGTCATGATCTCACAGTCATGGGGTTGAGCCTCACATCAGGCTCTGTATTGGGCATGGTGCCTGCTTGAGATTCTGTCTTTCCCCCTCCTTCTGCCCCTCCCTCTCTCTCTCTCAAATTAATTAATTAATTGATTGATTAATTAATTAATAAAGGAAAGTTGTTAAACCCATTTAAGATGTTAAAGATATTAAAATTGATTGAGTTTCATTAAACCCCCCAAAGAATCACTTCATTTTGAAGAAGGGAATAAAGTGTTATGAATTTATTGCATCTGTGAACATTTTGGGCAAATAAATAAACTGCAATTTAGAAAGCAATACTTCATAAAAATATCATGAAAAAAATGCCCTAAAAATGAGAATCAACAATAGAATTTGCTTCACAAAATATAAGGATAAATCATATAAATGATAACAAAATTAATAACTATATTTTATATGTGTGAGTATTGTAATATGCAAAGAAGAAAACAAAAAGTTCATAGTTTTCATAATATTAAGACAACAAAATATTGGGGCACCTGGGTGGCTCAGTTGGTTAGGTGTCTGACTCTAGATTTCAGCTCAAGTCATGATCTCACAGTTGGTGAATTCAAGCCCTGCATCAGGCTCTACACTGACAGTGCCAGGCCAGCTTGAGACTCTCTCTCTCTCTCTCTCTCTCTCTGTCCCTCCTCTGCTCACATTCTGTATTTCTCATAATAAATAATAAACATTTTAAAAAAAGTTTAAAAGACAACAAAATATTAAGAAATAAAAAAGATCAATTAAGCACAAAAAAGGAAAGCAATGAAAATGGTTTAACTTAAAAAAATGATGAGGATAAAGAAAATAAATCATGAGTTATGAATGAAACTCAAATTAAAAAAAGATTATAACAAACAAAATGAGATGTAGCATATATATATATATGTTTACATAAACATATTATGCTATGTTTATGTAAACATATATATACATATATATAAACATTTATATATATATAATTAAATAAAATTTACAATTATAAATATTAAAAAAAATTTTTTAAGTTCATTTAAGCCCTCCGGCACAGGGCTTCATCTCATGAATGGTGAGATCCTGACCTGAGCCACAATCAAGAGTTGGTTACTTAAGTCACTGAGCCACCCAGTGCCCCCTAATATTTTAAATATAAAATGGAAAGGATAAAATTTTCAAGTCCTACAACCAACTAAATAACCAAGACAATGAATATTAAAGAAAAAATAACAAAAAAAGTAGAATAGTTACAAAGAAGACATGGGTGATTTACAAAAAAATAGTACAGAAAACAAACCTAGAAAATAGGTCTTCTAAAAACTGAAAATTTTAGGGGCGCCTGGGTGGCTCAGTCGGTTAAGCGACCAACTTCAGCTCAGGTCATGATCTCATGGTCCGTGAGTTCGAGCCCCGCGTCGGGCTCTGTGCTGACAGCTCAGAGCCTGGAGCCTGCTTCAGATTCTGTGTCTCCCTCTCTCTGACCCTCCCCCGTTCATGCTCTGTCTCAAAAAAATAAATAAACGTTAAAAAAAAAAGTTTAAAAACAGAAAATTTTAGACATATTCTTGGAAACAAAATAATGGATAAAGGAAATCACAAAGACATGCAATATCAATGGGTAATGTAATATAACTATATAGATTAAATATACTTCAACAAACAAAAGAGGATTATGTTAATAAGTTGACTATAATTTAAAAATCATAATAAACTGTAGAATATTCTAAGGAAATAGAATTTATCACAGTTGAATCAATTAAAGAGATAAAATTTGAATATATTACTATCTAGATGAAATAACAAGCATCACAACAGCAAGTTATCTTTCAGTACTCTCATACTGATTCCAAACTATTTTATGTGAGATTTTCATAACACTTTTAGGCAATAGATTAAGCCAACATTATTGAAATTGCTTGAGCATACAATACAGTTAAAAAGATTTCTCACTGTATTTATGAACTCTTCATATACCTTATAAGCTTTTAGAAGGAAGCATATTTAAAAGCACAGACAAAATTCTGTATAATATACTAGTGAATTAAATTAAGTACCATGTTCAAAGTAAAATATACCAGGATCAACTTGTGTTTATCCCTAAAATTCAAGGATGATCTAATTAGGAAAGTCATTAGCTGCAAATTAGATTAAAATAAGCTAAACATAGATTTGATCAAATTCAGCATCCATTCCTAGTAAAACAACAAAACCAGAACAGGCTATTTCTCCAGCATAATAAAATAAGAATTATATCAAACCAAAGGCAGTAGTCATGGTTAATGTTTAAATATGTTTAAATATTCCACTGACAAAAAGGCATCCATAAAAAATAAAGAACAAAACTTATGATGCTCACTCTTACCCTAAATCAATAACATAAGAAAGTAAACTAATAAAATAAATATTGAAAAACAAGAGGAAACATTTTAATGTGTGTTCGATTGCCTATCTGAACAGCTCAAAAAAAGGGAATTAAAATATATTGGTCTGTTTTAAAATATTTTAAATGCAACTTTTCTAAATAAAAGAAATAATCAGCTATATAAGATGATAATAAATAATATCATTAGCAAAAGTTGTCCAAAATAAATAATAAACCTGATGACAACTGTAAGGGCACTATAGAATAAGAATTTAAGTGATGAACAGAATAATTTAAATAAATGTAACGGGATAACAAGTTCCTTGATGAAAATGTTCAATATTGTCAAAGATACATTACTTCTCTTGAAGAAAAAAAGCTACGTTACTTCTCAAATTAGCCTATTAATCTATTTAGTAGATTTTCAATGAACATTTCCATTAGGTTTTATAACTAGAAAATAATGATTCTTAAGTTCATCTAGAAATATAAAGATTCATGGAAAAAAAGAATTATGAGAAGCCTTGATATTTCATATAATAAATTAGGCTATAATTTTATAACAATTGAATCAATGAGTGCAATAATTATGAAGTTGTGTAGTATATAATAAATATATTAAATTTAAAATCAGGAATATATTCAAGCATAAAATATAAAGATGTCATTTCTTTTCAGTATGTAGAGGACAGATATTTATCTCAAACTTAATGCCAGAAAAGAGCTCAGTTATGTTAAATATTTAATATGTAAAATGATATATATGTGTTCATAAGAAGTCCATATAGGTAAATAACTCAATGGTCGTTGGATGCAAAATAGCATGTAAAATAAAGAAATCATTTGGCTATAAAAAAGCATAAGCATTCATATGATGAAAGACCATAATTATTGAAAGAGAGACAAATATTAGGAAAACAGTTTGCAGCAAATAAAATAAACATGGGATTAATATCATAAATATATAAAAATACTGCTGCAAAAAGCAAGAAAAAATAAGTTCCGCAATTTTATAATCCACTAAGTATATATTATAACAAGTTAAATTATAAAAACTAATATATTTATGAAAACATATCTCACTATTTCAATATTAAAATTGAATATATTTTTTAATGACAAAGGAAATCTAAGAGTAAGCTGAATTTAAAATAGAAGGGATATGGGGCGCCTGGGTGGCGCAGTCGGTTAAGCGTCCGACTTCAGCCAGGTCACGATCTTGCGGTCCGTGAGTTCGAGCCCCGCATCAGGCTCTGGGCTGATGGCTCAGAGCCTGGAGCCTGTTTCTGATTCTGTGTCTCCCTCTCTCTCTGCCCCTCCCCCGTTCATGCTCTGTCTCTCTCTGTCCCAAAAATAAATAAAAACGTTGAAAAAAAAATTAAAAAAAAAATAAAATAGAAGTGATAGGCTTAAATACATTTTTTTTACATCTAAGGTTAACATTACAAATTTAACTGAAATAGCATGTATTTTACGATGAAAATTTATAACATGATACATGTGCAGAAAATATTAAAAATCTGAACTTATATAACATAAATTTATATACAAGTTAGTTATAGAAGACTTTGTAAAAGCGTACAAATATATATATACAAACAAATTTGAAAATATAATAGTAGTTACTCGCTGGTAGAGTAACAGTTATCTCTGGCGTGATGGAGATATATATTCTTATTTTTATTATGTATTTTCTATGTTGTTTAAAGTAAGATTAATTTTATATATATTTAAAATTTTTTTTAAATGTTTATTTATTTTTGAAAGAGAGAGCGCTCGCGCAAGTCGGGGAGGAGCAGAGAGAGGGAGACACAGAATCTGAAGTAGGCTCCAGGCTCTGAGCTGTCAGCACAGAGCCTGGGGCAAGCCTCAGATTCATGAACCATAAGATCATGACCTGAGCCAAAGTCGGACGCTTAACTGACTGGGCCACCCAGGTGCACCTAATTTTATATTTTTAAGTGAAGTTTTTTTTTTTTTTTCATGCAAGCATGCTGGCTAAGGAGTACAACTATTGAAGTACAATGCCTGCACAGAGTCTTGTGTGACTTGTGAAAAATAACCTTTACAGATACTTTATATTATAATGCTCCATCAAATAGCTGGGACTTAAATCCACTTATTCTGTCTTAGCCTTATATTCTTTCCATAATATATGTGGATGGATGGGTGGATGGGTGGGTAGATAGATAGATAGATAGATGTTGCCAAGACCAAGAATGTGGATTTCTGCCTCAGAAGGGATGACGGCAGCCTGAGACTGGAGGAAGAGACTATCTCTGTGAATTCAGTAGCTGTGAACTTGATTTCTGGAAGAGGAAAACTATGTCAAAGAAGAATATTGAAAGGTGTAATTAAACACTTTTGAAAACACAGGTGCTGATTTCACAATTGTCTTTATGATCCACCCTGTGCCCCAACTAAAATAGTTGTTGATGTGGGCTTGCTTAGGTTCTAAAGTGAAGGCAAATAATGGATTGACACTCATGGAAATGACATGACCACTGCTATCATCAGTGTGAAAGTTAGAAGTTAGCATAACAATAATGCAATCCCCTCCCTCTGTGCAGTGAGTATTACCCTTCTGACTAGAATTAACTTCTCCATGATGTGTGGGCATTCTTCAGGTTAGAGGTTAATATTCAACAGTAGGCAGCAGTAATCACAATACCTTCTTTTACAGATATAGGACCTCATAAGTTTCAGTGATAAATAAACTTTATTAAAAATGAGATTTGTTAATAGGTGATGGGGATTAAGGGGTGCACTTATTGTGATGAGCCCTGGGTGTTGTATGGAAGTATATTGTACACCTGAAACTAATATTACATTGTATGTTAACTAACTGGAATTTAAATAAAAATTTAAAATAATAAATTAAAACATAAGATTTATAAGAAGAAAAAAATTACATAGAATTGGGTCATAAAAGATTTTCATTTAGTGAGCAATATGGAATTTAAACAAGTTTATGGAAAACCATACAAATTCTGATGTGAGGTGCTAATATAAATATAATGTTTCTGATCATATATATATATGTATATATATATGTGTGTGTGTATATAATAGTTCTTGATTTCAAAAAGTTTTGCATTTGAGTAATATTAGTATTAGAGTATGATTATTGGGGCATGGATTTAGAAGGTAAGAATAATAAAGTTTTTATTTTTAAAATTAATTTAAAAAATTCTGGTTATGGGAAATACATACCCAATGTAGAAAATTTGAGATATCTAACAGTATAGTAAGACTCACTTGGGATCAAATTCCTCATAGAAGTATAACACTTAATATTTCTTTAGTTTGCTTCTAGCTAACCTCTCCCTCCCTCCTGCCTTTCCTTCCTTCCTTCTTTCCTTCCTTCCTTCCTTCCTTCCTTATTCTTTTCTCTGTCTCTTTTTGTCTCTTTCATCTTCAGGCTTTTTCATGTCCCAACCAATCTATCATCAATCTAGCTTTTTACCTTTCAACCAATTTATAGTTAAGGTCATACTGCATATGCAGCATTCGCTTTTGCTTCCTTTCAAAGAAATCACTTCATAAATGATCATTTTTCAACATATTTAAATATTTGTAATGGAAACAATGTTTAATAACTATATATATATATATACATATATATATATATACACATATATATATATATATCACAAAATGGAGTGGTTAATTAAACTATACCATGAATGTTGGCCTGAAATCCTTCTCTACACAGATGATTTTAAACTGCTTCTTTTTCTTGTTGCTGTAAAACAATGCCAGAATTTCTGTCCTCCAAAATATTTATAAAAATTGCATGCACCCATAGGAGAGTATTAGAATTTATATTAACTCTCTGAATATACACAGAAATATTTCCTCAAGGTATAATTTAATGTGTGTTAGTGTGTGGGTATGTGTGTGTATTTATAAATCACATACTCTAAAAAGAGGCATTTCTTTCATAGAAAGATCATATTAATTAATTATGGTTTAAGAAATATGAAACTCAATTTAATACTTACCTAATTTTTATTATTTTTTATCTATTTTTCCTAAGACTCTTCCAAATTGACTAGGCCTACCTGACTTCAGAGACACTAAACAACAACAACAACAATAATAATAATATCAGACTGAACTTTATGAGCTCAGTAGAATTATTGTGATATGAAACAGCTACTATAACTCCTTTTTTTTCTCATATTCTTATTTGCCAAGTAAAAGCTGTTATGCTATCAGAAACAAAATTATCTATGGGGTCTTAGGCAGCAAAAGAAATACTATGGCCATGGGTTATTTCCAAATCAACACTGGAATAAAGGGTTTGAGACAGAAAATTGGTGCACCCAGGTAATCTATCTGAAAATGAAAGCTGTTGAGCCACTACTAAGGACCACAGTAGTCGTGTCTGGGGAATTCTAGACATTCTGTAGCTGTTTTCTGGAGTTCAGTGTAATCAATCCAAGCAATCTCACTTGCTTCGCCTACTGTACAATGGGTTGTGCTTTTTTTCCCCCTTTATTTTTCCATCTATGACTCAAGATTAAAAAGTACCAGACCGTGAAAGAATTCTACAGTGTTAGAGTTCATATTGCTGTAATTTCTCTTTGTTTTGTGTTGTGAATTCTCTTCCTTTTTGTTCTTACTTTTTTTTTCCTCTGTATAAATGAAGTCTAAATCAGTTACTGCTGCATAAAAGAGTAGGCCACTGATCTGAACGTCAAGAAAATTGCGATTTAGTGAAATAATTATACATTGAACTTGGGTGGGACTTTTTTCCTCACAACCTTTCTTGAACTTAATCATTTTCACACTTCCCCCATCAGATCAGCTCTTTCTATTTCACAGCAAGGAAATTTGACTAGGAGGCAAAATGATATGCCAAGGATTGTCAAACTTATTAAGAACCAAAATGAAAACAGAACTCAGTTTCTCAACAATAAACCATAGTTTTATATTGGTAGCTGCCTGTATGATTTTTTTTTCTAGGTAGACTATCTCAGCTAAGTAGAGAGCTTACTTTTTAACAGATATATGCATAAGTAACAAAAAGTCAGGAAGATTGTATAATACTAACTCTAATGCTTAGACGTAAATATCTGTAAGAGGCACAAGAAATTTTTTCAGAGGTCAGTATTTTATGAATTGATTTGTGTTTATTTCTTTTTTTCTCAATCTCCCTTTTATTATTTATTTATTTATTTAAAAAAAATTTTTAAATATGAAATTTATTGTCAAATTGGTTTCCATACAACACCCAGTGCTCATCCCAACAGGTGCCCTCCTCAATACCCATTACCACACACTCCTCCCTCCCACCCCCCATCAACCCTCTGTTCTCAGTTTTTAAGAGTCTCTTATATTTTGGCTCCCTCCCTCTCTAACTTTTTTTTTCCTTCCCCTCCCTCATGGTTTTCTGTTAAGTTTCTCAGGATCCACATAAGAGTGAAAACATATGGTATCTGTCTTTCTCTGTATGACTTATTTCACTTAGCATAACACTCTCCAGTTCCATTCACGTTGCTACAAAAGGCCATATTTCATTCTTTCTCATTGCCACATAGTATTCCATTGTGTATATAAACCGCAATTTCTGTATCCATTCATCAGTTGATGTTTATTTCTTTTTTTAATGGGACATAGAGCTGGTTGTGTGCTTAAAAAGAACCTTCTTTCTACCAAAGCTGCATTGACCATGCATGTACTCCAAGAAATTCTGACATGATAGATTTGAATTACAGAGACTTACTTAGAAAGCAGACCTGAGCTTAGAGCTTTTGATGCAGCACAACAAAAATTTAAAATATTTTGAGTATCCCTCTTGTGACTCATTTTGACTGGTTCTAAGTTGTTTGGTGCTTCTTTTCTCTCTCTGTTTTTTCCAAGTCCTTTAATCAAAGATCACTGGAACATACCTGCATTTCAACAAGTTGAGTATATTTCTCATTTTAGCAAAGGAGAATGCACACCATGGGGAAATGTGGAGCTGGCTCACGTAGTGAGTATTATAAAAGGGCCTATTTGAGTTTTGTTTAAGTGGTACTAGGGAGAATTCAAGGAAATGGGCTTATTTTGAATGGGTGCTTTCATGAAGTAGGGACAATTCTATGACTGGGTCTCTTCATAAATTTTATCTAGAAGAAGGATAAATGAGAGCAAGTGTAACACTGTGATTGGTAGAGAAGTGACAGACAGCTCACATTAGCCAGATTAGGTGAATAGTTAGTTATTTCTGATTTATGTAATGTTGATGTTTTTCCTGAGAACATGCATTATTATTAAGGGTTTTTTTTGTGTGTTTGTCTTGATGTACCATTGTCACAGTGCAGACTTATCTCCTGGTGATGTTTTTGAAACTGTTGATGTCCAACAGAAGAACACTGAGGCCAAGTTGTGAAGGCCAGGCTAGCTCACTGCAATACTAAAGTCTAGCTGATACTATCAGGCCAGCTCCTGGTTATCATAGGCTGCCATTCTCATTCTCACATAGTCACCACCCAATCCCAGGCCTGAAGAAGATGTACTCAAACGTCAAGTAGACAATAGATGAAGAATAATGGAAGGCAAAAGAAAAGAAGTGGCTTAAATTGCACTCTAGCATAGATTAAAGAAGGCATTGCACTTCACAAATAAATAGCCAGCCAATTTCACCAACAGAAAGCTATGTATGTGTTTGGGACAAAACCCAGCTATGATCACGAGCAGTGTTCATTTTACTATAAGAAAAATGAAGAGACAGAGAGACAAAAAGATGAGGAACAGGGAGAAGGAGAGAATTTATCCAGAAAAGTGGGACTGACTAGGATTCAGACAAACTGATCCTGGTCATATAAAGACCAGGTTCTTCCACAGAAATTAAGAAGCCCCATGTAATTCTCATTTATACATATAGCATCTAATCACAAAGTAAATATATATGTACAGTATTTCATTGGTGAAACATGGAATTTGGACTCAATCTTCAGATATGGCACTTTTTCTGTATGTTTATACATTTGTATTTGTTCATTACACTGGGTATTTATATATTAATTAATTCCAGAAAAGTGTGACCAAGGACACGCAATATACTAAGTGGAAGTGATACTGAATGATGCAGTCAAATATGGGTGCTGCCCTTTCAGAG
Organism: Lynx rufus; assembly: GCF_022079265.1. Lineage (NCBI taxonomy): Eukaryota > Metazoa > Chordata > Mammalia > Carnivora > Felidae > Lynx > Lynx rufus. The sequence goes on along the minus strand of NW_025814867.1, from coordinate 107,353,547 downwards.
ATTACATTTAATATAAAGACACATATATTAAAAGGAATTAGAGAAACATTAAAGAAAAGATTACTTTCTAGAATGGGCTACTGTTTCCTTCTCACATTGCAATCCTGAAGAAGTCAGTAAAATTAGAGATAATGGATTGAGGGAAAATGAAAACCCATATTAAAAATTATGAAAAACTCCCAAGGAGAGAAAATTTATTTGTGACTTGAGGGAAGAAAACCGCAGACCATGACAGGGTACAGAAAGCACAATTAGGGAAGTGGTTTACTAATGGCTATAATTGGCTACCATGCTAAGCCATGCTTAGAAGGACAACACCAGGAAACCAGTCACTCCTAGGAGAGATGAGTAGATAATAATGAATGACGCTAGCCACCACCCCATTCCCCACACACCCAAACTTACACACTAAGGCTAAAGGATCATAAGAAAAGACAAAGCTCTTGGAAAAGAGCAATATCTAGAGTAAAAGTTCAAGGAGTTACTTCGGGGAAGTGAGAAGATTGCTGTCAGGGAGTGTGGAACAACCCCTAGAGGCAACTCTGATCAATGTAAACCCCATACAAATATCCCCAACACATACTCCTAATAAACACATGTACACACACACATACATTTCAACTCAACTAGAGGAGCAAAAATTAGGCACAAATTTTGAAATCTCCCTTCAGTATATAAATTCCCAGCTAAAGTACTTGCCCAGGGAAATAGGAGTTGACTGACAGAAAAGTACCACAATGGTTATGAAATAATCAAATAAATAGCTGGTCAACTAGAAATAAGGAAAAAAAAAACATAGAGAAAAAGGTAAAGTATTTAACATAAATATAATAGATATCTGAGAAAGATAGAAAATATAGGTAACATCAAGCATTAATAAATAGCCATGAGATGAATAAAGGATAGATACAGATAAGGAATAATTGAGTGAACTATAATATCAAGTTGAGAAATTTTCCAATGCAAATACAAAAATAAATAAAATATAAAATACACCAGAAAGGTAAAGTATGATAAGAAATAACCAATAAATAAGAGACAATAAACATAGAAATTGATATGTTAACATATATAAGGAAAAAGTAAATGTAGGAGGAAGAATAGTTGAAGAAAATAACTGCAAATTTCCAAAAATTATTAATGATGGATCTTAGATTGAAAAGCTATATAGGAAACTAACCAGACATATGAGGAAAGCTTATGCCTAGACACTTTAAAATAAAAATCAGTAAAACCAAGGGATAATTAAAAATTAATGTAAAATATTCCAAAAAGCTAAGAATTGTCTACAAAAGAACAGGAAATATATTGCCATCATATTGAAAAATCAAAATTGCAGTAAATAAAATAATGGACTAATATTTTCAAAATAGTAAAGACAAAGAATTTAAAACAATTTTGATTTTGATATAAATAAACATTAAATATGAGGGCACAGTAAAAATATTCTGAGATTTATATAATTACTAAAATTTAATTTTGCAAAGAATTATTTTTGAAATATTCTTGGAGAAAATATTTTAATTAGAAGAGAAATAAATCCAAGAGAAAGCATCAACATATGAGTAGTAACAGCAAATAAATATATGGTTTATTTTCTAAGATATCCAGTACAAAATAAAAATGACATATTTTAAATTACAGAACCAAACTTCTCAAAATGCACAAAAATATGTACATTAGGTTTATAAAAGCAAATGGAAAGGAAAATGACAGCTTGCCTGAACAGATAATAAGATAACAGTATATACTGTGTTACATGCAATGAATTTCTAGTATCAAAAATACTAGATAGCAAATAGCAAAGAGGAATAAAGATAGCAAATTGACCGATGATATAGAATAGAAAAGACGGGAAAAAATCTATATAAGTGACTATGATAAAAATTGGAAATACATGGTTAACTTTAGTAGATGTTATTGGGGAATTTCATAGTATGTGAAAAAAAAATGAAGCTGGATTTCTACATTTTACTGTATGTGTAATTGGTCTCATGAGTGAAGTAAGCTTATTTTTGTATTTTTGTGTTATGAATGGAAATGTATGATTAACTCAACTTTTCTGATAGTACAAAATATAGGAAAAAACAAATACCATAGTCACAAAAACTGTGAAAGGTATTATGTATTAGGTGCTTTGCAAACACTGAAAGGATATATAAACCTTACTTATTCCAGTCTTACGATAATTTTTAGAAGCATATTTAGAGACTGTAAGTCCTTATAACAACAATCTAGGTGTCTCAATTTGATTGTCATTGTTATCGGTTATGCATAAAACTATGATAACCATGAAAAAGATTCTCACGTAGTAATCTAAAAATCTGTTTTAGTCTCAATAATTCCTACTAATATTCTCCTATCAAACAAGAAATAAACTTTTTTTTGCTTTAAATTCAGAAAGTTTAGCATAATACCATTTTGTAACCTAGTTATATTATTTATTTATTTGTTTGTTTTTTGGAAGCCTAGTCATTTTAAAACTCAATGTTTAATGCATGTTATATGCTATTTCATATTTAATTTTAGCTTTCAGAAGAAAACAGAGATATTACCATATATTTAAGGATAAATAATTTGAAACTAAATTATATTTTTTGAAATAAATTAGTAATAGTTCTAGCTTAGATTTTCCTCAATTTGTTCTTATTTTCTTGGCTAATATAAAGTCTTTTTTTTTCTGCAAATAAATGTACAAAAAAAGAGAGTATTCAATTCAGAGAAATTGTTTCAGATCCTTAACCAAAACTTCATGAAATAAATTTTTAATCCTTCCTTTTTCTCTAATATATTCTACCTAAGCCCCAAGTGAAGTCATATTTAATATTAACACTAACCAAGAGTTATTTTCTGTTTTTAGATAAAATTTGGAAAAATATTGATTTTTTGTCTTAAATTATTTTGAATATTTTTTCAATTTTTTTCAATTTTTTAAATATTTATTTTTAAGAGAGACAGAGACAGAGCATGAGTGAGGGAGGAGCAGAGAGAGAGGGAGACACAGAATCCTTAGCAGCCTCCAGTCTCTGAGCTGTCAGCACAGTGCCCAATGCAAGGCTCAAACCCACAAACCATTAGATCATGACCTGAGCTGAAGTCGGAAGCTTAACTGACTAGGCCACCCAGGCACCCCTTATTTAGAATATTTTTAAAATAAATCTTTAAACTTATTTCCCTCTCGGTATTTTCTTATATGTAAAAAAAAAATCCCTCACAGTTAAAAAAATTTTTAGACTAAGTAAAAATAATAATAGGATTAGAGTAAATCCATTACTATTCTAAAATATTTTTAGGGCATAGAATTTGTTAGAAATACATTCACATAAATATTGCATTGGGGTTGTTTTTCTTTTCACTTTTTTTTAATTTTTAAAAATCTTATTCCACTCTGGGTATATTTATTTAAATGAAATTTATGTTTACATTCACTTGTTAAGTGAGAGAATCTGGTAATGGATAATAAAATAATGCTGAATGCCAGTGAATCATCATATGATTTAAACTCAGTTATTAATCAGAATTCTTATACTGAGTCTTCTACTTAAAAGTATCTTTTAAAATTGTATCCATTGTAAAATAAATATTTTCATCAATTTCTGAAAATAGCTTTATTTAGGGGCACCTGGGTGGCTCAGTCAGTTGAACATCTGACTTTGGCTTACATCATGATCTTGTGGTTCGCGAGTTCAAGCCCTACATCAGGCTCTGTGCTGACAGCTCAGAGCCTGGGACCTGCTTCAGATTCTGTGTCTCCCTCTCTCTCTGTTCCTCCCCTGCACATACTCTCTCTCTCTCTCTCTCTCTTAAAAATAAACAAAGATTTAAAATGATTTGAAAAATAGGCTTATTTGTGTTTGGTTTTGGACACTAAGCTCTAACAAAACTCTGAGATAACTTCTAAAGGAGAGATTCTGATACAGAAGTTACTGATTCTTGAAGAAATTTTTAAGTAGATCAAAACGGTTTTGAAAGGAAAACAGGCGTATTTCTACCTTAAAAACAAATGCATGTTTCAAGAGTACTTGGAGAGTCTCTCTCTTACTTACAAATCTTAGATATAATATATCTATCTATCTATCTATCTATCTATATATATATATATATATATAAACACATTACCTGAATCACAAGGTCAGCATCCCATAAGGGCTACATCGATATATATTAATTATATTTGTTTAGAAGAAGATGAAGGAGGGTGAAGAACAGATCCAGTTACGAATTCAAAGACTTTTTTTAAGGAATCAAATTTGTTAAGTTTGAGATATTACCATGTTTAAACAATGGAAATCAATATATTGATCAAATAAATATTTTAAATAGGAAGTGTGTCTTTCAAAGTACCTATGTTCTATAAGGCATTTAGTAAAATTCACGTGTTTACTTTGAAGTTTGGTATAGAGTTTTGGCTTATTACATTCCCACTGTGAGGTTAATGCAAGTTTAAAATTTCAACCAAACTTTTCTTCAGTACTTTCTAACTTCCCTTCATCTTTCTTCATACAGCTATTACCATCTATGATTATAAGGGAGAATTCAGGAAATTTTTAAGTAGAAACTATCCATTTACTGCAAACCAGTCACAATGTTCCATGCAGAACAGACAGAAGAGACCCAGAGCCAGAAAATTCTGACATTTAAAAGGTCCTGACACTATTCAGAGACTCATAACCAGTTATAAGACAAGGATAGTTCATTCTCATAATGGGGCTATTATGTAGCTATGTAGTATGGCTCTGTTTCAGATTATTTCTTCTTTGATAGCATGACTCAAAAAGGTCAAGAGTTTGCCATTATATTTTCCTCCTACACTTTGAAATGGACTCTTTTTAGCCATTTATTATGATTATTCATTAGAAAATTCTCTATATTGATTGACAATAGTTGAGGAACTGATTATTAAATAATTTATCTATGTACAATGTCACTTTCTTTTTATTCATTACTAAAAATCCATGCATTTTTCTTCATATTTGTATAGCTTTTGTCTTGAATTGTAGTGTTGGAAACGTGCCCCTGTATCTTCTCATCTGGTCATTATTAAAAGAATTGCATTTATTTGTTACGTATATTATCAGTAGTGTGTATGTCTATAACTATATGATGACTATTGGCTTTAAATAATTTATCTAATTGGAACGATTCAACTATGAAAACTGCAAATAAGAGAAATGTACTTGAACTAGCAGGAGCTGCAGGGAATGCATAATAAGGATACAGAGCTGCCCCAGTAGTCTCAAGGGTGGAGATCCCAAACCTCAGGACTGGATAGGCTATGACCTCACATGATTATTTCCATGATCTCGGTTATTAAATACTTCAATTTGGACTTAGACTATAGTTTTGTGAGTCATAGTGTACTACTCATCCCAGCATACAACTAGGATTAATCTAAAAGCAATCACAAGCCTCATGGGTGTTGTATGTAACTGAAATCTGTAACTCCTGAATAGTCTGTTCAATTTTTTTTCTCCTTTTGAATTAAACTCTATGCAAAGGTAGGCACTCATATAAGAAATCCAGGACAATGGTGGATTTAATGTCCTTAAATAGCAATTGCAATGAACATTTGTCGACCTTTCCTAAATGCATTTATGTCCATTGGTACAAGTGCAATTGAAATAGTAAAATAGCTATAGATATCAGAGTTCCTTATGTGAGTGCTATGGGAAACAGTATGTGTACCTCCAAGAAGAGAAGTGCAAACATTATGCTCACACAAAGCCACATACTCATGAGGCTCTGCTGCCCCTTGTGTAGGGCATGGGTTCAGGATGAGACTAAAGTGCTTACTAATCCACGCTATAGAAGAATGGCTAAATAATCATTTAGCAGGCGTTCCTTAACATCAGACAAGCAAATTTCTTTATAGCTGTGTCTGAAAGCATTGCTGGCTTTGAATGCCTAACTAATTCTTCTTTTAAGATAACATGTGATGAGTTGGAGGTCACTATGTAATGAATACATTACAGATATTGTGTTTTTTGAGTGGAAACATGTGAAATTCCATTCCAATAATTGCCTAACCTATGAAATTTCTTCTTAACATTTAAAATAACATAACTGCTTCAGCTTTCTCTGGTGAATCCTTTATGGAAGTCTGAGTGATTTGCCTCTGAAGATAGGAGCAGAAAAAAAAAAAGGTTCCAAGTCTTAGAGAAATTTTGAAATACTGGATGTTATTTTCACATATTTCTGCATGCTACAAGAAATTCACAGCAGAGAGGGAAACAGAGAGAGATATATAGTGACAGAAGAAGAGAGAGAGTAAATAATAACATTTCTCCTAATTTCATGAGGTAAGAGTAAATGTTCTCATCTTCTCTATTGGGAGATGTTCTATATGGCACTTTTTATTTTCTTTCTTGTGTACTTGTATCTTATGTAGTATATATCTTATATACTTCAGAATATATTTCAACTAACTTTTCCTATCAATGCTAAGATTTTTTAAGTAAAAAATGATACTTCATTTTCTTTTTAATTGCAGCAATAACTGACTCACTGTGGATATTTAGCAAATTATGCCATTGGCGGTTACATGGATTATCACGCATAGTCCCAGATAGATCTACTGTTTCAATAAGCAGGAATGAACAGTAGAGCAGAGCTTAAGAGTAGAGTCAAAATCACTGTACTCACAGACTATAAAAGGATGCCCCCTCATATTTTTGCAGTAAACTATTGGTAGATCAAAAATTGTGCAAACCTGAAGGGGAGAAGGGGTATGCTCCACAAAGACTGCTATTTTGGGAGCAAATAATTTTACTTGGAAAACAAAGTAGAAAAGTACAGTGTCTGCTATTTTTTTTTTCCTTTTGGAAACATGTAGTAATGAGTAAACTTGTAATCAAATCTTCAGGGCATTAACGAATAATTGACATGTGAATCTATAGATGCCTAAACATAAGAATTAAAACATACCTGGAAGTCCCTAAGATAAGTTGTGATGAGTGGGCAGTTGGTAGGCTTTGCCTATATGTGAAAAGGTAGGATATTAATGGGGAAGACTAGATGCAGCAGAAACCCAAGATTCCTAAATGCATTTTGAAAGGATATCACATACAGTATATTTACATATTAAAAAAATACAAATAAACTAGTTAGCTCAGTCTATGGCCGAGCTTAGTATCTGTCTACTGTGTGCTTGCTTTTTTTGCCTGGAAAGTCAATTTACTTCTCATTTAGAAAGCAGGTTGGCTAAAGGAACAGAGAATTGCAGATGCACAGGATGTATTGAAACAGGGTTTATTAACTTCACATTTTCTCACCAGAAAGCCTTTTCACTGTTGTGAAGAGAAGAAAATCCAATACATAACTTTGGAAGCGTTTTTTTTATAAGCCTCCACGATGAGTTGTTCATTTGTCTCAGAAGAAAATTGAGTTTTGTATTGGAAAATGTTACTGGAATATATTCAGTTTCTACATTTCCTAGGCTTTGATCTGGAAATGTGAGACAGTATAATCTATTAACTAAATCTAATAGTAAATTGTATATGTATTTTTAAAAATTTGAAGCCATTTTATTTCATAATCACAAGTATGTGAATCATAGAAATCCAACAATGGATAAAGGAAACCACAGAAATGATTCAAATGAAAAGAAATCCATCTAATTAAAAATAATTATAATACATTTTAAATGCCTTCAGGTATGTTAGTTTCTATCTTAAAAAAAGAGATTTCAATCTGGTGAACTTATATATTTAATTTCTCGTAAAGATATATTACTTGTAGTTCACAAATAAATGAGAAAACTGACTGAAACACTAGACCTCAGTTCTCTGATGTTTGAACCCTATTACCTGCAGAACATTTTTTGTCTAAGTGTAGTACTGTGAAAACAAACAAAAGGAACCTCATTGAAAATGGAGTCAGGAAGCCCTGAAGGGGGAGCTCTTATGCACCTACCCTTAGAAGCAAACCTAGCATTCCCCAACAGGAAAAATCTTACTTTACATACCTCAAAGGAGGAAGGAAGAATTTTTCCTTGCCCAACAACAGCCCAGCCAATGAGAAATTTTCACACCCAGCCAATGAGAAGCTATGACAACCCCTCACAGCTTTTTTCTTTCCCCTTTAAAATCAGGCCCTTCTGTGTTCTCTCGACTTGCCAATGGTTCATAGTTTGCTTGTCCTGAAGTGCAATTCTCTGCTATTCTCAAATAAACTCATTTTGCCAGTAAAAGCTCACTCTAAGGCAAATAATAACTACAATAAGAATGGACACAGCCAAAATTTCCATCAAAAAGAGAATGGTTAAATTTGGTATTTACATACCATTGAATACCAGAGAGCAAAGGAAAAAACAAACATGAAATACAACCATACATGTCAATATGGATAGATCTCTACCACAACATGCATACACACACACACACACACACACACACACACAACACACACATATGTGTGTGTTGTGTGTGTGCGTGTGTATATATATATATATATACACACACATATACATGTATTATGTTATTGTTGCCACATAATATTAAAGGGCATAAACCAACTGCAGAATACATACACTATAACCCAATGTATACAAGCTTCAGAAACATGAAAAAACTAAACAATATGTTGTTCAGGAAGGCATAAATATGTTAAAAATAACAAGAAAAGGAAGGAAATGGTAAGCAAGAATTCAGAATAGCAGTTACATCTGGGGAAGAATGGGAAAATTTTAACCTGGGAATAGGGAGGTAGGTGGGAAGTACAGCGATAATATTTTTAAGTCTTCTACAGATGTTTGTTTTCATTATTATTCTTTAACCATGTTCTTTTCTATTTGTGATAAATATCATTTTTTTCCTTAAAACAACTTTCAGAGCAAACAAAAGAAACCTATTTTAAAGCCAGTTTAAGTCCATGTGTCTTCTCTAAAAGCCTGCTAAAGGGTGAAACTCAGAACAAATTGTTAGTCACTGTCTTTTATAAATCACAACCTTCTTTAGCTGAAGTATTTAAGAAAATAACCTCTGTAGCCTCACTATTATCATAGCCTCTCTATTATAATGCAGTAGGCTGCATTACTTGCATGTGGAAAGGATACAACTGTTCATTTCACTCTATGCAACAATGTTTAGCATCTATGTTACTTATGAACTTACTCCAGGGTTTCCACCTTCACTTCTTGGATTTTGAAGGTATAAGCTTTTGAATATAAACTCTCCTGATTTATTTAAAAATTTTATTGCAATTGTTTGAAGTCTCTAAGCCACAATTTAATTATCATTAAAATGATAATAACACACACCACATAGCATATTTCTTCAGATTAAAATATAAATAAATAAATAAATAAATAAATAAATAAATAAATAAATAATAAAATTTCTTGCATGACACCTAAAAATTAAAAAATATTAAATAGGATTTACTCTTTTTGCTTCTTTTTTTCTTATTTCAGCTTCAAGTCCACTCTTGTAGCTAGACCCACAGGAATGCTATGACTGGTTTTGTTTTGTTTTGTTTTGTTTTGTTTTGTTTTGTTTTGTTTTGTTTCTTCTTTGCACTTCCTTTAGTATTCCTGATCTGGAGCTTCAGTTTCTAGAGTATTTTTCTTCCTCTTATTTTTAATTTATCCATTCTTTTTGTTGTTGTTGTTGTTGTTGCTAATATTTATTTATTTATTTTCAGAGACAGATGGGGTTCAGGCAGAGCCCAGTGCAGGGCTAGATCCAACAGACCATGAGATCATGACTCTAGCCCAAATCAAGAATCCGAAGCTTTCTGACTGAGCCACACAGGCACCCCTACCCATTCTTTTCTTTTCTTTTCTTTTCTTTTCTTTTCTTTTCTTTTCTTTTCTTTTCTTTTCTTTTTTTCTTTTCTTCTTTTTTTTTTTTTAATTTGAGGGGGCAGGGAGGGGCAGAAGGAGAGAGAGAATACTAAGCAGGTTCTGTGCTGAGCATGGAGCCTGAGGAGGGACTCAATCTCATGATCCTAAGATCATGATCAACCCAAGTGAAGAGTCCAACGCTTAACCAACCCGCCCCCCAAGCACCCCAATCCATTCTTTCAACAGCAATCCAATCTCCCTCCCTCCTTCTGTATCTCTGTCTCTCTTTCTCTTTTTCCAAACTTACTTTTCTTTTCTAAACTATTGTCTGCCCGCCTGACCAATAGCTTGAGTTTCTACTTTGCTGTTACATCATTGCTGTTGCTGTGTTGGTAGGTGCTCTCATGAGTCATAAAGAAAATAAATATGTGAAGAAACCCTCATTTATCCTTTTCTCTAAATTGATGCAGTTAGTCTCCCATGAACACTCCCTGCTTGAACACACACAAATCCATTATGTAAATAAAAAAATTTTAATAATTAGGTTTTTTTGTCAAATAAAACTTTAAATTTTAGTCGCTGAATATTTGCTGTAAGAAACTTGAAGATCAGGGTATTGTTTACACTTAGAAAGCAGAGACCCTATTTCAGTATTGCTTGGTGTTATATATCTTAGGACTAGTTGGATTGTTTATTCCCCCCAAAAAGCATATGGAATCATCAATCAGAATCAATCTTTCTATGGGCATAGAGTCAAGATTTTCTGTCACATTTAAAATTTGGGAGAGACACCTGCAGAGACTTCCACATAGTTTAAAATTAGCCAGCAGTACATTTTTGCATATAGTACTCTAACATACCAGTACTGTAGATATGTATATATAAAATATGTTTTATTGTTATTTAATGCTTCTGTTCATAACAAATATCTGATGTCCATTATGGAGAGCTTATATCACTGATACATCATTATCTTGAAACATACCAAGGCAGTTACTTGTGTTTGTAAGCTTTTTAGGCTTATTCATACTTAATGAGTAAAGAACAACAGAAGAAACTCAGTATTTTTGAAACTCCCAGACATCAAGCATAAAAAATATATTTGCCTTAGTTCATACAGCTCCCAAACTTTCTGTTACATAGAAGGTAGAAAATTACATTAGGAAGAAAGACAAAGAACAAGTAAGGTAGCTATGGTATGGCAGCCTGCCAAATAGTTATGATAAGCCTGTACTGTTTACCAATGCAGCAAATGAAACAGCATTTGCATTGCACAGAAGCAATTAGGGAGTGTTTCCCTAAGCTACTCTAGCCAGCCCTGTTTTGAAGAGGCAAAATAATATCTACGATCACTCTCATTAAAGGAACTCCAAACTAATGAGATGTATTATGAATACTATATATATTGAGTTTTTACTTGAAGAAAATTGTATTTTCTTTTTACTTGTAAAGATCAGAAAGGATATGCCTCAGAGGGTAGTCACCATGAAAAGACCATATAAAAACAAGTGAAATAAAAGTACTAAATATTTAATTGATATTCAAACTTAGTGTAGCCTCAGTTTTAGTTTTATATATGAATTCCAACCAAGAAGCATTTTTTTTCAGAATCAAAAGTGTGAAAATTAATGTTGGCCTTAGCTTCACTTTTATTGGATTAAAATTCTATCATTTTATTCTTTACTTTTAGAAGTTTCTATGTAACCTAAAATATTTACATAATAAAGTGACATGGCTGGGTTCCTCTTACACTAGTTTATTCTATTCAATCACAAAATGGAATCTTGTTATGGAAAAGGAGTTAAGTCTGTGAACAACACATACCTAAGCACAGCAAATACACAAAAAGTAATATAATTTAGTTTCTACTCCATGGAGACTAGTACTTTTAAGGAGATGAAACAACTGGAAGGGAAAACAAAACAAAACTGGAGAACAACATATGTAAACTTTACCATTTCATAGAGTTGATAAATATTCTAAACTTTTAGCAAAGGAAGAGATGACTAGCTGGAGTAGTAGGGTGAGGCTTTGTAAGAGGGGGAATGGTTTGATTTTAGGCAGAAGTCCTAGTACAATTAGAGAAGGAGGAGAGAATGGGTCATTTTTACTTAATTGAAAAGAACATGAATAAAAGCACAAAGTAGAGTGTGTAAGGAGGAGGACAGGAGGGAGCAAAAAGAAGTTCTGAACTGTATGAAATGGAATAGCTCTGTGTGAGTAGGATAGTGTTCCCCCAAAACGTCCATGTCCTAAGTCCCTAGAACGTGTGAGTATATTAGGTTGTATGGCAAAGGAGAAATAAGATTGTAGATGAATTAAGGAATGCTAATTATTTGATCTTAAAATAGAGAAATTGTCTTGGATTATGTAGGAGAGCCTAGTATAATAACAAAGGTCCCAAAAAGTCAACAAAGGAAGCCAAGAGTCAGAGAATCCAAGATGAAGATGTAACTGCAGAAGGGAGATCAGAGTGGTGGGATGTGAGAAGGACTCAACTTCATTTGCTGGCTTTGAAAATGGAGGAGGAGGCCAACAGTGAAGGGACACTGGCAGCCTCTAGAAGCTGGGGATGGTAAGGAAGGAGATTAATCCCTGAGAGCTCCTAGAACTCCAAGAAAGTAATGAAACTCTGATGGGACCTTTGGTTCGGCTGATTAAGATCTGTGTCATTCGAACCTACAGTCATGTAAGATAATAAATTTGTATTGCTTTATACCATTATGTTTCTGTTGACTTGTTCTAGACAAGTTACCTGAAAGCTTGAAAGCTTGGCTAGTTACCATCACAAATGTAAGGATCAATACTCAAATAAAGCAAGACATATTTTGTTAATGGTGTGGAAATGGACTTCAATAGGATATAAGAAGAAAAATATACATTTTCAGGTGAAAAAAAAACACTGGGACAAAATAAAGTGACATGTCAATGATGAATATATTATTTTTGCAAATTAGAGAAAATGACAATACATAAGATAATGTTACTTCAATTGTTTTTCAATTACCATTTTATTTTTTTACTGTAGTCATTTTTATTTTTATTTTTTCATTATTATTTTTTTAATTTTTTTTTAATTTACATCAAAATTAGCATATAGTGCAACAATGATTTCAGGAGTAGATTCCTTAATGCCCCTTACCCATTTAGACCATCTCCCCTCCCACACCCCTACAGTAACCCTCTGTGTATTCTCCATATTTAAGAGTTTCTTATGTTTTGTCCCCCTCCCTGTTTTTATATTCTTTTTGTTTCCCTTCCCTTATGTTCATGTTTTGTCTCTTTAAGTCCTCCTATGAGTGAGGTCATATGATATTTGTCTTTCTCTGACTGACTAATTTCGCTTAGCATAATACCCTCTAGTTCCATCCACGTAGTTGCTAATGGCAAGATTTCATTCTTTTTGATTGCCGAGTAATACTCCATTGTATATATATACCACATCTTCTTTATCCATTCATCCATCAGTGGACATTTGGGCTCTTTCTATACTTTGGCTATTGTTGATAGTGCTGCTATAAACTTTGGGGTTCATGTGCCTCTTCAAAACAGCATACCTGTATCCCTTGGATAAATACCTAGTAGTGCCATTGCTGGGTCATAGGATAGTTCTATTTTTAGTTTTTTGAGGAACCTCCATACTGTTTTCCAGAGTGGCTGCACCAGCTTGCATTCCCATCAATTACCATTTTCATTAGAGTTATCAGAAATTACCAAAAAGTTCTTAGATATTAATACCTTAATTGATCATGAATTAGATTAACATATAACATGAAGATGTAATGTGTAGATAAAAATATTTTATTGAAATAAGTAGAATTTCAGATATATACATATTATGTCCACCATAGCATAACAAATGTGTTCTAAAAAGTATATATATGTATTTCAATTTTATTTTTAAAAGGCTTAATGATAAAATATAAAATAATGATGGCTTAAAGAGTATTTTTTTAGATTGGAAATAATAAAATCTATTCATAATTATTTTACTTTAATGATATACTTAGGTAACCAAGTACATAATTTAATCACTTAAACATAATCTACCTAATGACTATATGTAACAATATAAAATTCTATAAACATTAAATCCTATAGCTTAACCAATCATGGATCCAACCTCAGTCCACTATGGTTTTTCCTTTATTAGTAGCAAATGTTTCATGAACTAAAAGTAACTCTTTTGAGTTTTTGTTGTCTTTCTTCTCTGGTATTTTGAATGGAAATTGCTTTAAGAGGTACTAGACTTTTATTAGTTTAATTAATTCAGATAGACCCAAGGGCATTTTAAGAGTCAGTTGCATTAACAAATGACTGTTTCATATCACTAATCCTCAAGGTCTTTTAATAACTGAGAAATTCCTATCTGTAGAGTCAGTTATTCCATTATATCTCTGTGAATAAAAACAAGCTGTTACAATGGACACTGGCATGTAAACGTTAATTTTTTATGCCTTCCATTTAACAGAGTTACCTATGTTTATACTGGTTCCAGAGTAAATACTTGAGTGACAAAGATATGTGTTCAAAGGGGGAGAACTTCTTGATCGAGGATAGGGAAATAAAGGTTCTAAACATGTGTATCATAGTCACTTCTCATAATGAATTACATTACTTTTAGTTCCTGTAGAACTATATACTTATGCATGAAAAATAAGCATTCAAAGCTATAAAAATGTGTTATTTAGCATTAATGGTTTTTTATAAGTAGTGTAAACTGCATAATTGTTGAATATCACTTTTAGCATTTATTTCTCCCTTGTTTTATTTCTTCACTGCTGTTCTCTTATACTCTGGAAATGTTAAATATTTACCCATAAAACGATTGAAGCTCCTAGACACCAATTCTCCAAATAATAAAAATTAGATTCAATTTGCCTAAAAGAAATTATAGGATTTATATACCTTTTTCTTTCCAACTACACAGTATCAATGGAATGAACACTAAGAGACATGTTATGTATCCTAGTTGAAGTGTACAGGAGGCTAATAAGGAGTTTCTCACTACAAAACTCTTTCTTTCTTTATTTCCGTCTGTGCCATGAAATGTATCTCACAACATCTGGTCCACGGGTCCTGAATATCAAAACTATTTTCATAATAGCGCTTAGGTGTTACTTGCCTTTTTTCACTTCTTTGACACTTGCACTGATGTGCAAAAGCAATAGTGGGTAAAAATGATGTAATAAATCAGAGCAATGGCACTAAACTCTAATAACGGCCACTTATAGAAAAATAAAATGCTAACTTCACTTAAGACAATCCAGTAATATTTATTCATTTGATACATAAAATCAAATACACTTTTTTTTTTAAAAAGTACAGATTTTTAAGAAAAGATTTTTTGCAGCAAAATGAGAGGCAAACTGTGGTTATTCAGATTTCAGCATTTGGCAGACATTTTCTTAAACATAAACAAAATGAGGGGCACTGGGTGGCTCTGTCTGTTAAGCATCCCACTCTTGATTTCAGCTCAGGTCATGAGCCCACCTGGGGCTCTCTGCTGAGCGTGGACCCTGCTTGTGATTCTCTATCCTTCTGCCTCCTCCCCACTCATGTGCTCTCTCAAATAAACAAACAAAGTGAGCATGCCACTTCAAGGAAAAGAAATTACAATATTTATATTAATTGATACAATTTAAGCTTTTAACAGAAAAATAAAATTTTGGAAATTTGTATCTGGCACTAGGAGCTTGGCAGCTTCCCAATTCTTAGAGACTTTTCCAGTTAGGTTAGTAGTAACATTAACAGATGTTATTAGTGACATTAACAGATGTAATTTTTAAACATATATATGTTTACATGTGTATATATATGTAAATGAAAAGTGACATTTTATTTTATTTTATTTTTTTTTTTTTTTTTAAATTTTTTTTTTTTCAACGTTTATTTATTTTTGGGACAGAGAGGGACAGAGCATGAACGGGCGAGGGGCAGAGAGAGAGGGAGACACAGAATCAGAAACAGGCTCCAGGCTCTGAGCCATCAGCCCAGAGCCCGACGCGGGGCTCGAACTCACGGACCGCGAGATCGTGACCTGGCTGAAGTCGGACGCTTAACCGACTGCGCCACCCAGGCGCCCCAAAAGTGACATTTTAAATGAAAAGTGACAACATTTGGAACTATGTGATTCAGTAAACCAGTATTTTCTAAATGATAAGTCCATGATGTTCCAAATCAGTTATGGCTAAAATATTCCTTCAAGATGCAAACTATACCAATGGATTTTAATATGAGAGTACTAAAGTTTAATGATAAGCTTTCAGATTGGATCCACATTGCAACCTATTTTTAAGAAATTACATGTTGTTTGGCATAGTATCACAAAAGAATATCCACTATTATCTAAAAAAACTATTAAAATACTTTCTTTTTTCTAAGTACGCATTTGTGGGAAACGTGCTTTTCCTTATTATTTCAACCAAAAGAATCTTGAAAATTGTTCTCTTCTACTAAGCCAGCAGTTAAAGATTATTTACATAAATGTAAATCTGTTCTACTTATGTCTAACATTTTATTGTCTTGGAAATACATTTATTTTTCATTTTTATAAAATATTTTTTATAAAAATGTAAAGGGTTTAATATCATTATTAAATGAATTAATAATTACATATTTATTATCATAAATATTATACTTATGTATAGTATTATTATCATACTATTATCATACTAGTATGTATAGATTATTATCTATACATACATACTAGTACATACATACATACTAGTATGTAGAGATTATTATCATACTATTATCATTTTAATAGTAAAACACAATAAATAATAAGAAAAATCTCTTGAGAAGTTCAATAATTTTTGTGAAAAGGCAAATATTTATTGAGAGGAACAGGTTGTTTTTTATCTCTTAACCTAAGTATTGCACAGAAGTTCACTTTGAGATAAATAAATGAACTATACATATTTTGATTTATCCCCTCTAGTATCCGTAAGCCATATTACACAATAAAAGGAAGAATGAATGAAAGTCTTTCAGAGTCTTTTGGGGGAGACTTTATTATCATGAGTCTCCCTCTCTTAAGGGAAATGACTGTGAAAGCAGAGAACCCACATTGCCATTGACAGCCCCTTAAACCAGCCTTGGAATAAAGCTGAGCCTCTCAAAAACAAGAAGCTATTAATTCTAATTACGTACCTATACATTTTTTATACAGAAATTTATGAAATGAACATAATGACTATAATATTATTTCTTCCTTTCAACTGCTTATACTTTATTTACATATTATTTCATTGGCTAGAAAATATGATATAGTATTGATAAGAGATAAATGCAGTTATTCTTGTTTTTATTCTAGATCTCCCAAACAGCAGCTTTTACATTTCACTCACAGTATGAAGTTTGCTGAATTTTTTAATTAAAGAACTCTTATTATATTAAGGAACCCATATATGTAACATAAGACCTTTTTTAACTATGAATAAATGTTGAACTTTATTAAATAATTTTCCCACAAATTTAAATGATTATGTAGATTATCTCCTTTATTCTTTTATTCATTCCACTGTGGTGGATTGTGTAACTGATTTTTTTTAAATGTTAAACCAATTTACTTTTCTGGAATTAACCCAATTTAGTCATAACATATTACTATTTTAAATATATTTTTGAGTTTACTTTGTTATGTATTTTTCTTTTTTTTATATTTTTATGTTGTTTTTTTTTTTATTTTTGAGAGAGAGAGAGAGAGAGCATGAGGGGGAAGAAGGGCAGAGAGAGAGGGAGACACAGAATCTGAAACAGGATCCAGGCTCTGAGCTGTCAGCACAGAGCCGGACATGGGGCCCAAACCCATGAACCATGAGATCATGACCTGGCTCAACTGACTGAGCCACCCAGGTGCCCCAAGTATTTTTCAAGTATGATTATGAGTGATGACCTACAACTATCCTATCTTATGATATCCTTGTCAAAATTTATTTTTGAAGTTATTTTGGCTCATAAAAACAGATTGAGAAGTGCTCCTTTTCATATTTATGGCAAGAATTTGTGTAAGTTTTTTAAAATTAAACTGGTTTTGAGAGAATTGTAAAATTACAGGGAGTTATAAGAGATAATACACAGAGATCCCATGTATCCTTTGTGAATTTACCACCATGGTACATTTGTAAAACTATTATGTAATATCACAATCAGGATATTGGTATTGATATAATAAAGACACAGAACAATTCCATCAATAAATGATACCCATCAAAAAAACGATAGTTCTTTTTAACCCACACCATATCCTTCCTAACCCCTACCTCCATTCTTGACTTCTAGATACTACTAATTGGTTCTTTATTTCTATAAATTTCTTTTAAAAATGTTATATAACTGGTATCATGAAATATGTAATTAGTTTTTTCAGTCAGCATAATTCTGTGCAGATTCAACCACAGAATTACATCTGTCATTAGTTATTTCTTTTTATTACTAGGTAATACCCTGTGGTGTACATATACTGCAGTTTGATTAACCAATCACCCTCTGAAGGACATTGGATAGTTTTTAGTTTGGAGCTGTTATGAATAAAGCCAATGTGAAGATTTGTGTATAGGATTTTGTGTGAACACAGTATTTTCCTTTTTCTGGGGTTAAATGTCTAGGAGGACAATTTCTGTGTCATACGGTAGTCACATGTTTAATTTTGCCTACTCTTTGTTTTTATTGAGATAGAATTTACATAACATAAAATTAACCATGTTAAAATCTACAGTTCAGGGGCGCCTGGGTGGCTCAGTTGGCTCGGTGTCCGACTTCAGCTCAGGTCATGATCTCACAGCGCGTGAGTTTGAGCCCCGCGTCGGGCTCTGTGCTGACAGCTCAGAGCCTGGAGCCTGCTTCAGATTCTGTGTCTCCTTCTCTCTCTACCCTCCTCCGCTCATGCTCTGTCTCTCTTTGTCTCAAAAATAAATAAACATTAAAAAATTTTTTAAATGTACAGTTCAATGATATTAGTGCATTCGCAATATTATGCAAACATTACTCTATCTAGGTCCAAAACATTTCATCACCCCCAAAGGAGACCACATACCTATTAAACAATCACTCTTTACCCCTCTTTACTACAAGCACTGACAACCACTAATCTACTTTCTGTCTCTAGGGATTTAACTATTTTGGGTGTTTTATATAAATGTAAACATATAATATGTGACTTTCTGTGTTGGGCTTGTTTCACTTAGCATAATATATATATATATTATTTTACACACACACACACACACGTATATATATAATAAGTTTATTTATTTATTTTGAGAGAGAGAACATATGAGTGTGCATAGGGAAAGGGCAGAGACAGAGGGAGAGAGAGAAAGATATCAAGCAGGCTCTTTACCATCAGCATAGAGCCTGATGCAGGGCTCAAACTCACAAACAGTGAGATCATGACCTGAACCAAAATCAAGAGTCGGATGCTTAATCAACTGAGCCCCCCAGGTACCCCAGCATAAAATTTTTGACCATCCATACCATAATATATATCAGTACTTCATCCTTTTGGGACTGAATAATTTCATTTTATAGATATATACTATACATTGTTTATACAATGTATAAACAAGATGATGCGTCTTTGGCTCTTGTGATTAGTGCTACTCTTAATATTTGTACACAAGTATTTGTTTGAATACCTGTTCTTAATTCTTGTGAGCCTATATCCAAGAGTGGAATTTCTGGGTTATATGGAGGTTATATATTTAGCTTGTTGAGGAACCACCAAACTGAGACAACATCTGTGAGGGTCTGTGGTATAGGGAAATTCATATTTACTCCTTAGGTACACCTTTGACAGATCCTAATCCAAGATAGAGGTTTTTAATAGAGCTCAACTATAACTAACAAGTCTCTAGATTTCAATTTCTGATGATATGGCCTCACAAAGCTGCCCAAAGTGTTAATCAGCTTCTTAGATTCTATTAGACAGTTGTCATTTCAGCTGATTCCTACTGAATTGGCAAAAGCCCCCAGGAAAACAATAGCTCCTATGACCTGGATAATCCACTAGGTTTCCAACCTCCCCCAGATCCTGGCCAAGTAAATTTTCACTTTCTTATTAATTAAAAAATAATTTTAGACAGAGGTTTTAAAATATTTTACCTGATTTTTTGCTGTTGTAAGTAAGAGTTTCTGGGCAAATAATTAGCCTACCATTAATGAAAGTGAAATATATAGATACACTATTATTTCATTATTTAATTGCTCTAAGCACTGGAGATTCATCTTAAATGAGTGCATGTATCAATTATCTACTATCTGCTCTGAAAGGAAAACTTTTCTTTTCTATTACACTGTCTCAACACAGTCCCTTGTGCAAAATAAATCATTCATCCCTTCCTTTGAGGTTTATACTATGCCAGTAACACTTTTGAAACAGTTATCTGCCTCTCTTAGATATCATCAGCCAATGGCCTTATATTTCCTCATGATCAATTAACAAAGATGTCTTTCTTGTTCTTTTGGGAACTCTTGAATTTTTTTCCAACAGATTTTTGAACATGTGATTCTCAGAAGTGAAATAATGTTTTCTGCATTCAATAAAGAAGCCTAAATGGGACTGAGTATCAAGGGGCATGAGGAAGTTTTACAGTAATAAAACTTATTCAACATCTTTGCTTTGTTGATGTTCACACAACTGTATGTGTTTGTCAAAACTCATAAAACTTTACAACAAAAAGCTGAATTTTATTGTATATAAATTTTAAAAAGTGAATCAAAATATAATTTGGAGGGAAAAAAGAAGCCTATGGAATGCTCTTCTTGAGAAAATATAAGCATTGATTGGAACCCATGCTATGAGCTGTACTCACAGTTAACTCATAACAAATGTCAAGGAATATGTTTTATTCTTTTTTTTTCTTTTTCATATTGTATTTATTTATTTATTGAAGTTTTTATTTATTTTTGAGAGGGAGAGACAGAGCACAAGCGGGGGAGGGGCAGAGAGAGGGAGACACTGAATCTGAAACAGGCTCCAGGCTCTGAGCTGACAGCGCAGAGCCTGACAAGGGGCTTGAACTCATGAACCACGAGATCATGACCTGAGCTGAAGTTAGACACTTAACCGACTGAGCCACCCAGGCGCCCCTGTATTTATTTATTTTTTTAAGGAATATGTGTTGAAAGACGTATGTTGTCCTGGCTGACTCATTGGATGTCCCCTAAGACAATTGTCTTGACTTTCTGAATCTGCTTTGCCTTGTTCAATCATCATTGTTCAATCAACATGTGGCTGTGTAAATTTAAATTAAAAATAAGAGGCGCCTGTGTGGCTCAGTGGATTAAGTGGTAGACTTCGACTCAGGTCATGATCTGGCGATTGGTGAGTTTGAGCCCCACCTCCGGCTCTGTCCTGACAGCTAAGAGCCTGGAGCCTGCTTCCAATTCTGTGTGTCCCTCTCTCCCTGCCTTTCCCCTGCTCACACTCTGTCCCCCTCTCTCTCTCTCTCTCTCTCTCAAAAGTAAACATTAAAAAATTCATTAAAGTTAAATAAATCAAAATTTTAATGAAATGTTACACTAGCTACTTTCAAGTTTTTAATAGGCAAAGTACATTACAGCCTAACATATTGGACAGCACAGACACAGAAAATTGCCATTATCATTGTGCACTTCTATTAGACAGCAATGTTCTAGAGAGTTACCTACTTATTCCTAAGAGATAGCCCAAAGAATTGTATTTTTCCAGCCTTCAACCATTGGAAATATTTTATTTGAAGTACATTTGATATACCAAATATGTTCTCAATTTTATATTAAATGTTTGGTTATTATAAGCTATGTGTTACAAGCTGAGCATTAGTTATAACATATTTATATAAATTACAAATTATAAAATAAATTATAAAACTATATAAAATAGTTATAAAATATTAGTTATAAATTTTATTTATAAAATAAAATATAAAATTATAAAATAAAAATATATAAAATATAAAATAATTCAAGATATTAGTTTGTGTCTTAAAACATTTGAAGTAATATGGTAACAATTAGGTATATACAAATACATGTGTACAACTTTAGGTAATTTTCAATGTGAAAAATGTCATCAAGCACGATACAAACATAGTATTATGAGAATACAAAAGGATAGGTTTTGTCATCATAAAAATATAGATAAATCAGTTTTTAGGTCATACAAGTAGGGACATTATGGAATAATTTGAGCCATAAAAAAAGCGTGCAATTTCATAAGTAGATAAAATGGGATCCATAAAAAAACTTATCAATTATTATGGAGTAAAAAATTCTGTGTAGAAAATGAGATAGAAGAAGACGTGGAGCCCCAGAAAATTATGTAGTTTCCAGATGGACTAATACATTATTAATCTAATCAAAACATAGATTCCAAACAGGGAAAAAGTAAGATAATACTAGAAAGATAGATACAGTTATATTTGTGAGTCTTTGATAATAAAATAAGCTTTTACCCAATACAATCAGTTTGTAATGACAAGTAATACAAAGTTTTAAGCAAGAATGATCCAATTGTGTTAGTGTGCTAAGAGTAAGAAAACAGCAGCCTTGATATGATATGTTATGGTCTAGTCTGGATAGAGTAAAGAGCTACAAAATTGGGACTGGGGATGAGGTACAAAACTAACGGCTTGCCAATAGGCATGGAATGGCATGTGTAGATGAGAGAGACAGCAGCACGACTTCATGCATTATGTACCATCACCAAACTGATAACTTTTCCAAAGGATGCAAAAAGAAGGGATGCATTTAGTTGTGAATGAGTATTCATCTTAAAGAGACAAATGATCAAATGAGGAAATAAATATTGTTATAAATAACATGGATCTTTGGGATTTATTGCACCTATATTTTCATCTATGATAGAAAAAGTTTTAAAACTTTTAACTGAAAGTAGAAGAAAATTAGATCCCACATAATAATGGCTAACATTTATAGATCACTAAATATTTGAGGTATAGTCTTTTTAGACTTACCTGTATTTTTAATTTATTATCATAGCTAAACTTTCAGGTGAGATCGATTGCTATTGATATTTTGAAGGATAAAGAAATTTAGATTAAAATAGGATAAATAATAATATAAAAAACAGCAACCAAGTGTCAGAGTTTATTGGAAACGTGTTTGATGTCTAATCTGAAATTCTATGTTGCTACATTTTATGTCTCCCATCATTCCCTTTGGAACCATTTAGATTATTCTGACTCCGTATTGGTTTCTTTACTGAATGCAGAAAATATTATTTCACTTCTGATAATCATATATTCAAAATATGTTGGAAAAAAACAAAAGTATATTAGAGGAGACATTAAAAGATTATTTATATTAAAAATTATATGCAGTTTTGTAAGTTAGAATAAGAGATAAATATTAAGTACAATGGGAGAACAAATGCAAATTATTATTTATGAGAGAGAAAGGATCTGATTTATAATGCAAAAGAAGTGTGATTGAAGTAAACAATTGTAAAACTGTTGGAGAGTGCAAAGGAAAACTGTAGAGTAGGAATTGCTTATGAGTAGGAATAACAAAATAGCAAAATTGGATTGCACGTAATGGCTTGGTAAAGACCAGGCTTAAGAGTACTTGCTGATAGATTGGAAGTAGGAGTTAAAAAAAAATGAAATCAAACATAATACATTGCCTTTAATTGCAATATACAAATGTATATATAATTACATTATATTATATCATAAATATAATTTTAATGTTATATATATGTCATATGCTATTATATTTTATTTTAAATAAAGTACTACAATATTTTTTACCAAATTATTAAAAAGTAATAGTGTTTACCGTAGTATTTGACATGTGATATTGAGTTCTTTCCAATTGTGTCACTAAATTTTCATAAATGAAATATTACAGTTGATTGTACCTACAGATGTTATAGTTTTGGATCCAGAAAAATGCCTTTTTCCAGAAATGCCAACTCATTAATAAAATACTAAATACTTCTTTAGGATCAACAAGAGTGAAATTCTCTTTGAAAGTCTCTTGTTGCATCTACCATCACATGTGGTTTAGAATCTTTCAACAGAGCTTGTCTTTCATCTAATTATTCAGTTCGCACAGTGTTAATCGATTCGAATTGGTTTTTTTTATAATTCACTTTGATTTGCATTGAACCTATTCTTGTACTTTTCCTAATTTATTTATGTTCACTTCACTTTTTTATAGATATCAAAATTCATAACTCCTTAAAAATTAGTGTATCTGTAGTGACTCATTTATGTTTAATGGTCCAAAGTTTGAAGCAGGTATATCAAAAGTAGTTTTAGTAGCAGTAAGATATTTTAGGTGGATATGTTTGCCTTGTGTCTGAAACCATATACTTGTCTTTACGAAGAGATTCTATGATATAATACATTCAGCCAATATCAGCAGTTTTAGGAAACTAAGTAAGGATAAAAAATAAAAGGATTCTACTGCTTATTAAAAATATCTGTTCATTAAAGAAACATTAAAATATGATTTCATATTTTCTTTTATTTCAAAAATATGTTTTGCTTATGTAGGCAATGTTGGATTGAATTACTCTAAATATGCACAAACATTCACAGCTTTTCTATCTGTGCTTTTGGATAATGAATATGAAAGCTTACTCTCTAAACTGCAAAGTGCTATTTAAATGCAAGATCTTATTATAAAAATGTCATTTTACAAGTGACAAGGAAACTGCTGTGTGTATTTACTCTAAGATAAATATTATAGTTTTCTTTCTTTTTTTTTTTTTTCTTTTCAGATCATGGTATTAACCCAGATCATCAATTTCTCAACTTAACTGCAAGGAGTTCATTAAGTAAGTTAGTAAATTTTGTATTACTATAATATGGATGTCATGTGACCTAGATTATTTAATTGTATTTGGCTCTCTTCTATCTTGGATTTAAAGAAGTTCAATAGATTAATGCTTTCTAAAGCTAATTAATATTTTCTACTTATTTTCTCTACATTCTGTTTTCATTAAGAAGCTTAAACTGACAAGTGGTAAAATGCTGATTTCTGTTCCCTTATCTTTCTTTCTTGGTATTTCCTGAAGTTTTCACTAGTGATGTTTTAATAATCACTTAAATAGTTGAGTGCCACTGTTTGCATTACCATTATTTTTTTTTATAGCCAAAATCAATTTAGATTTCTT
Organism: Lynx rufus; assembly: GCF_022079265.1. Taxonomy (NCBI): domain Eukaryota; kingdom Metazoa; phylum Chordata; class Mammalia; order Carnivora; family Felidae; genus Lynx; species Lynx rufus. The sequence goes on along the minus strand of NW_025814867.1, from coordinate 107,328,636 downwards.
GAGAGAGGTATGAATATGTAGAAATAAAGAGTACAAATGAAAGTTTCTCAATATGGCATTTTCAATGTATTATGTAGAAACCGAAATAAACATATTCTAAAATCTATATATTTTATAAGTATCTATAATTAAATACTAACATTAATGTCTATATTATAATAATAATGTAAACACACATGTAATTCAACTTATTAAAGACCTTCAGAACTCTAATCCACAACTATTTACTGAACTATATTCCAGGCACTACTCTGAGAAGTAGGGATAGGAGAGGAAAGGACTAATGCCAGCCTTTTAGAAGTTCACCTATGGAGGAGTACTCACATATATAATAGACAGACATACATTCATGCTCTAAGAGAACATAGACTGAAAATCTCATCAATGCTTTGTGTATGAGGTCTCTTCCTAGAAGAAGGAATGCCTAAGTTGATAGCCAAAGTCTGAATTGGACTTCATCAGGAGAAGAGTTAGCAGAGAAGAATTCTAGCCAGGAGGAAGAGCACCTTCTAATACTATAGATCAGAGGCCAAGAGGCAGTAGGAAAACACAAGGAGTTCTAAATGGCTGGAGTGTATGTTACAAGAGGAAAGAGACATGAGGTAAGGCTGTAGATTTATCAGAAGCTAGGTTAGGCAGGTAGTGTTAAACCATTTGGGTTTGACCCTGGGCAAATGGGTACACAATGGAGATCTTTATAAGATGTGCGCACATGTTCATATTTGCACTAGTGTGGACAATGCAATCTAGGTTTATGAATCAGGGATCAAGAAGATCAGGTGAGAGGCAGCCTTAGTCTTATAAGATACGGTGGCCTTGACTTGTATAAAGATGTGAACTATGAAGCAATCTGAATAGATATTTAGATGAGGAGCAATACTGATAACCCCAGGGTAAGACTTCATTGGCTGAGAGGTAAGTGGTATTTTAATAAATATAATGCCAGAAAGTTTGCCAAGGAGGATTTTCCTTTTAACACTTTGAATTATATGGTCTTATGAATATATGTATAGTATTCAATCTGCAAAGGAATAAAGTGGGAATATTTTATCATGTATAAGCTCCTACTTACAGAATTTAATGGTGTGCAGTGTCTCCACCTTCCTGAGGAAATTTATTATACACCTCAAAATAATCCTCACCATTTTTTGTTAGCTATTGTGTAAATCATGAAAACACCCAAGTATTTTAAAAATTTTATGAGCATTCTAAGTTTGCATACATATTTTGGCCTTATTTTAATGATATAATCTTGTTGGAAAAGAATGTTCATAGACCTCTTTGAAATCATCTCCTAAATTCCACCTTTACCACATAATCATATGCCTCTTTTTATAATGGATTTTGTTGGTATAAATAGACAAGCAGAGATTGAGTTCCAGTCAGTGATAATAAGCTAACCATACACTATATAGCTAATTTTTGTTACTAAGCAAAATAAATGAGGAATTGTTTTATTCCCACTTAAGACTGAAAACTTTTAGCTTACATGTGTACATTAGTGAACTATTATACTCAGAAATATTATTGGCTATTTTGCTTAAAGAAGGCTACAACTTTGACTACATTTTATTAAAAGTCTTTATAAGAAATAAATCATGGGCCACTAGTTCCATTTTTAAGAAAGTTCTCTTCCAACTCTGTGCTTAAATGAAAAGTAAGTCTAAAGTTAATTGCAGTAACCTATCACTTTCCTTTGCAGAATCCAACGTAAGTCCTACAGGATCATTTAACATTCATACAGATCACTATTTTCAGTGCACTTCACATGCCAAATTTATTAGCTGAGGGAAAGCATTAAATGACAAAGGAATCCACCCCCACCCCAAGCTTTCCTCTATACCTGACCCTTTGCATCTTTCTGTGTGGCATTTAATCTCATGAATTCTCTGCAATTCTCATACATTCCTATGACATAAGTAAAATCATTGAATTTGGAAAATGTCTTGCCTAAAAATTATATCAGACAATCCAAAGACAAACCTATAGCTTCTATTTATTGGAAAATGTAAGAGAATATGTTTTTCTATTGTTTCTTAGCCTTGTGATGTCATATATATATATATATATATATATATATATATATATCACAAAAGCAGGTGTGTGTTATACAGAGTTTGCATTCAGAATCATTAGGTAACAAAAATCATGTAAATTTTAGTTGTAAAGTGATATATATTGAATTGTTTAAATAAAATAATATCATTATAAAATTATTCTTTTTAGTGGTACCTGGATGGCTCATTCAGTTAAGCATCTGACTTTGGCTCAGGTCATGATCTTGTGGTTTGTGAGTTTGAGGCCCATGTCAGACTCTGTGCTGACAGCTCAGAGCCTGGGGCCTGCTTCAGATTCTGTGTCTCCATCTCTCTATGCTCCTCCCCTGCGCTCTCTCTCTCTCTCAAAAATAAACATTAAAGAACAATTTTTAATTATTCCTTTTGAGTGACTTGGCACATGCTATTTGATGTGTGACTGGTTTTGCCATTGAATTCTCATACACCACTATGGGAAGATTGAACTCATTTGTGTACGTTTGAATTTGTACAATCATTTATTAACAAATACCTCTTCTATGAAAGACCTGAATCCCTAAACTCATGAAATTTCTCTAATGAGAAAGGAAGTCTGGTAAGTAAACATGCAGTCTCTTGACAATTCATTAAGTAGTCATACTTTCTTGTTTAGTGCCAGTTGTAGTCACATTCTTGGGGTATAATGAAAATTAAAGCAAAAATATTTGGCGATTTGGGGCAGCTAGTCACTAGGACTATTTTCAATACCAAGACAGAGGCTATTCAAACCATTACCATCTCCCTCACTTTCTCAACTACTTGATTTACAGTATATTCAATGCACCATCCTGACTGAAAATAGGAAGCTGGTGATCAGGGAGAAGATTATCCCTCGTTTGCAAAACTGAGATTCCACTGGCCTGGTGCAATGCTAAATATGTTGTAGAGTCCATTGGTATCTTCAACTTTAGAAAATTGAGACTTATTCACAGCATGGAAAGAAGTGCCATTATCTGTTCTCGTGTTGCTGATAATTCTATTTTTGTGAAGGGATTGAACCATGAAAGTAAATCATCTTTTTCAAGATTGTCAGCAGTGTCTCCCACACTGAAAACTGCTTGTGTCTTTGGATGAGAACATCCAAGACAACTTCAGCATCATGATCACAATCTGTGTATGGCTAACATCCAAAGTGAAGTAGATGGCCATTCTGGCAGACTATGATTTGATGGCTATTCTGTGACCCAGAACATCATCCCTGAAAACAGTTCGAAGGGAAAAGTGGCACTCAGATGCTGGGGAAACACTGTTTCAACTTTTTTCCATGACACTGAGAAGTTTTCATCTTCCATTGATTCCCAGCTTAGATACTATTAAGTGAGAGACAATCGGAATCCTTCACTTTATGTATTATATATATGGGATATTGACGAAACTGTATATAGTGGGAGAAATATGTGTGCATGTGCAAAGGCACACACATACAATAAAGATATAACTATAACATATTTATTATCACTTCAAAGGGAAACTATAGAAAGAACAGAAAGAAGAAAAAATGGATGGAAGTTGTTCTGTGGGTGGTCTCTCAGAGAAGAGATATTTAATCTGACTCCACAAAGTTGAGTCAGGTGAGATCTAGGATATTTGCATAAAACCACTGAGGTAGCTAATAACTTGGTAGGTATAAGTAATTAAAATACCACTGTAACTGCAATGTAGTGAGAAGGAAAAAAATTTAGAAAAACATGTAAAATAGAATTAGAGTAAAAGACAGAAAAAATAGGAATTAGAGGGGCACATGGGTGACTCAGTCAGTTAAGTATTTGACTTTTGGTTTTAGCTCAAGTTATGATGTCACAGTTCATGAGTTCCAGCCCTACATTGAGCTCTGCTCTGATGCTGCAGAGCCTGCTTGGGATTCTCTCTCTCTTCCTTTCTCTCTGCCCCAACCTTGCTCACTCTCTCTCAAAATAAATAAATTTTAAAAAAAGGAGCTAGAGAAAAGAGGTACTCCCTTTATCAAGGCATTATAAGTCATGATAAAGAATGGTTAGAATTATTTCATCCTAAGGCACTGGAGAGCCATTGCACAGTTTGGTCAAAATTGCATATATACATATATAGGCATATATTTGTTCATATGTTCATATATTTGTATGTGACGTAAATGCTTATATAAAGCATTGCTACACAGAGCCTATATTGGAGAGAGATGAAATTGGGGGTATGAATGTCTGCCAGGGATACTGTGACAAAATTCCACAGACTAGGTGGCTGAAAAAGCAGGGATTTATTTTCTCACACTTCTGGAGGCTTGAAGTTCAAAATCAAGTGAGTTCATCATTCCTGATGCAGGGTTGGTTTCTCCTATGTCCTCTCTCCTAGGCTTGCAGACACCTGCCTTCAGAAATGAGGACCCATCATCCCAGGAGCAGAGGGCCATGGATTCTCACCTCCACTAACTCTTCACAGTCTATTTCCACAGCCACCTCAACATTGTTGCTGCCCTGTCCAAAAGAAGATGACTCCAAGGATGGTGAGGATTCAGACAGAAGGGCCAAAGTTGTGACTGTAATTCATCTCCTCCTCCATTCTTCCTTTACACTCCCATGGCCTTTTTTCTGTCTAAATCCACTTCTGATATTTCTTCCTTTTCTTATAAGAACGTCAGTGCTATTGGCTTAGGGCTCCTACCCTTATGACCTCATCTAACCTTAAATACCTACTTACTGGCCTTATCTCCAAATAAAATCATATTGGGAGTTAGACCTTCCACATATGAATTTTGGGGAAGGCACAACAGGAGGGAAGGGAGACAAATCACAAAGTTTTTAGAGCCCTGGAGTTAGATGTTGTCAGAAAAATGGAAAGAAGAAAGTAAATCTAAGGTACGTTTTGGAGATGGATTGGGTGGGCTAATGGTAGATGATGCCTCCATCTTCCATACTCTGATTGAAGTGAAGGATAGATGAAGGCAACAATTATTGCTATGAATTAGATTAGAAGGGAAGCATTCTGAGGCCAAGGAAGGAAGGAGATAAAAGTTCATTTGGGACATATTCAGTGATACTGTTTTAGTGGTGAGTCACACACTGAAAGTCAGGACACCAAGGCGTTTCTTTCCAGGAAGCAGCTTCATTTGTGCCATCACGGGCTCAGCAGGCTAAAACCCAACAGGCTGAGCCCTGAGTGCAGCCGGGTTTGCCTCTTGTATAAATTTTGCTCCTTTGTCTCCCTTAATGGTAACATACAGTCCAAATGGGCAGTCTGTGTTACAGAGTCCTGAGGAATGTCACACATGTTCACATAGCCAGGTTTCCTTCCCTTGTCTTGAGGTTTTCACCACATTCCTTAGGAAGGGGCTCTACCACCCTGTGATTATGAATTACCCAAGGAAGAACTTCTGGAAAGGAATACCTAAACAGATTTCCATGTATGAAGTGAAATTTAACTTGTAGGGACTTAGAAGGTGTCAGAGCTAGGGAATAAGTGCATTTCATGAATTGAGAATAGCATTTGTAATGGCTTTAGAATACAAGGACTTTGAAGAGTTTTAAGGGCTGGTGAATTATGGACAAATTTTATTAGGTCTAATTCACATTATGACAGAAATTGGCTTAATTATAAATTCAGAGATATGTGTTCTTTGGGAATTTGCATAAGATTTGTGGTAACAAGAAGGAATACGACAGTTGATCAAGTTGGTATTTCTTCAAAATATCCTATCCTCTATTTGTAAGTAATGCATTCTCACTTGGATAAGACCAAAGAAAACACAAACAAAACCCCAAACCACTTAAATGATTATCTTACATGTAATCCAGACAATAAATGATATATAATAAAACTTACTAGTAATTGTTTCCTGGGTTTTGAACGGAATTGTCACATTGTGTTTCCTTTCTGTACAAACTCAAAGAACTGGATTATGCATAATACCAATATTATGTATAATCGATGCAGTCAGAGTACCTGGATATTTCAGACTCTATGTCAAAGATTAATTACTGGGACCATCATCAAAACCCAAATGATACCTTACATATTTATAACAAATTAGTATTAAGTTGTAACCAGAAAATTTTCCTGCATTATTAAATAATGTATTTTCATTTATTTTAACCTAGTGCTCCTCTATTCATTTCCAAATGTGTGATAATCAGCTTTGGAAGTTAAATCAGTTAGGCTTTCGTATACAAGCAATGGTTGAATTAGATGCTAACAATAGTGAGCTTCATCAGCACAGCATTTTGGGGGTACAGCAATGCAAATCTCAATTTTAACCAGAATATTTAGACAGGGAACAAAAGGAAAAAGTTAACATTGAGAATCATTACAGATAACTGAACTTCATCGTTCTGGGTAATAACAATAATACATTTAAAAATTAAGCTGTTTTTCTTAAAAATCTCAACCATGAATTATATTATCCTTGACAATATAATAAGCACTTTTTCTCTTTTCCTAAATACACCCTCTGTGAAGAAGAGATGTTAGGGAGCTGTTGAACTAGAAATGATAAACAATGGGTGAAATCAAGGCCATTATACTTTAACAGACGATGCGTAACTGTGTGTTACTTTTCTTCAGTAAGGTTTTACAAAAAAAAGAATTAGTTTTGGAAATGTTGGAATTAGTTTGGAAGTGAGATTCGGTTGTGGTCCTCCATTTCCATCTGCTGGTTTTATCTTTTTTTTTTTTTTTTTTTTTTGAATAAGGGTGCCTGGAATGGCCAGCAAACCCTGCGCCGAAGAATGAAAGATTACTCCACACTTTGGTAAGAAAGACAGGAGAAGGCAATGGGGAGGGGGTCAACGTTCGCGGATGAAGACCGCCGTTTGCCTTGTATTCTCATTTATTGCAGTGTCAGGCCAATCGCAAATCTCAGTTGGCTTGTACACAGAGGGCGTATAACATTTCAGGCATGCAAAAACAAAGGGTGCTGACTTAAAGGTGAACAATCACAAGACACTAATCAAATTAGAGATATACAGTAAGGGTCTATGTGCCCCTACTGTTTTGCTAAACTTTGTATACAATGTGTAAAAAACAAGAGTTCCCCAAGGACTGCAGAAACACCTGGGAGGGCGGGGCCCTGGGCATTCTGCAGTATGGGCCGCTATGCAGGCTTCTAGGATTCAAAGAAACCCACACGCCTTCCAAACTTAAATGCAGCCCACCAGAAATCTCCGTATTACATTTTAACTAGCCAAGCATTGTATATAATCTTATCATCCTTAGTAATAACCCCAACGTAAGGGTGAGTTTATTTCATTTCCTATGAAGTATTTGGCTTTGTCAAATAACGTAATAGTATAAGCAGCCTTGTAGAGAAAAATAATTTGAACCAACTAAATGTGAATTTGTTTATCATGTATTTTTGTTCAACTTAGCACAGTTTAATAATTATGAGCACCAAATGTCATTTACAGTAAAAACACTCAAGTTTAGATGTTATTTGATAAGGCTCCAGCATTGCACTGAATACTAAAATAAAATAATTGTTATAAATAACTAAGCTTGTGCATCAAAAATCAATGGTCAAATAATTCTGTCTGATTAACAAGGCATCAAAGCTTTATTGAATTTTGAGATGAAAGTAAGTTTTTGTAGACACAATGAACCATGTTTGAGAGAAGAAAAATATTATATCACAGGTTATAAACTAAGGGAAAGACCTTTAAGAGCAATAGATAGCTAACTAAAGAGTATTCATATCACTAGTCACATATATTCTTCTACTTACCTACATTTTAAAAAAGAGGTCTCAGTTAAACAACAACAAAAATAGCATATAATCATATAATCTTAGATTTGGAAGTTTCCTTATTTGAGATGTTAGTTTCAGCAGCCTTCCAAAATAGGGATTCATCCATTTTAATTTTTGACAAATGCTTCCTCAATCACTCTTAATAAGAAAAAAACACCTCGAATTTGAGAGGACGCCGCAGTGGAATCTCCTACATTTATTTTCTTCCTCCCAAATAAGTATGTGTTTGCTGAATTAGTCTCAGTAGTAAGAGTAGGCATGATCCTGGTAATCTGATCTACTGCGCTAAAGAAATGCATGTGACCAAACTGTGGACAATAAGACATAAAGAGATACATGTTTTAAATATATAGCCCCAATTGTTACTCATAGCTGTTCATTGATCATGAGAAAGAATCTTAGAATGAAGTAGACGGGGAGGATCAAAATATTAAAAATAAATAAGTAAAAATAAAAAAGCAGAGTTGCAAAAAACAAATTTGGATCTCTGAAGACATGAGTAACTCTATCCCAATTTATCTCTATATGTGCTGTTATGTGAGTGAATACATTTGCTTACAGTTTAAGACAATTTGAGTTGAATTATCTGTTTCAGTAACTGCAGCTGAAAAATGTCAAATGATAAGCAAAGCATTCACCATTTTGATGATTCTTCTTTCTGTGCTTGCCAGAGTGATTTTCCTCTGAATAGCAGTATCTATAACCGATTACAATATATAAGAACTGGCCAAATTATTCCAGAGCATGGGAATTATTTTTGTCACTTGATTAGGAAACCACACATTAAGTGGGCTAGACAGAAACGTGACATCCAGATCCCCATCAGTGAAAGACTTGCTGTCCACCTGCAGGGAGTATGGTCAGCAGACAGGCTTCAGCAATCAGTTCCTTTATTTAAGCTGTAGAGAGCCATCTCACCTGTGTCACACCCTTCTCAAGATGGCCTGAACCTTCTGAGTGACTAACTTGGGGCTAAAAAGGGCTTGTCATGTCTGATAGGTAAAATCTGCTTTACTGTGTCACACTGGATTCACTGAAGATTTTGCAGGACCTTTGTCTCAGTTAAACTTCTATTTCAGACAAATCCTTCTTTCTCCACCTTACTTTCATAGTTGTATCTCCATATTCTATCTCCATATCTGTCTCTGTAAAACCCATCCTGCAACATTTTTTTTTTACCTTAGTCAGTTTTAGCATCTATTTCAATTCTAATGATACATAGTAAGGATTTTAGCGAATAAAACTTCTCAAAGTATTTTATCTGAAATGTAACCAGAACATATACCAATCTTATGCATCTTGTTACTATAATAATTACTGAATTTTCTAGTATTTTCTATTTATTTCTTCAACTTCTCTGTTAGGATATAAGGAACATGTACATAAGGATACTTCTTTACTGTATGCATGGTGATTGTGATGGTTAATTTTACGTGTCAATTTGGCTGGATTACAGAGCACCTGGCGTTTTGTATAAACATCATTCTAGATATTTCTGTGAAGGTGTTTTTTTTATTTTTATTTTTTATTCAATTTTTTAATTTTTCAAGTTTTATTTTTTTAACATTTTAATTTATTTTTGAGAGACAGAGTGAGAATAAGTGTGAGCGGGGGAGGGGCAGAGCGAGAGGGAGACACAGAATCTAAAGCAGGCTCCAGGCTCTGAGCTGTCAGCACAAAGCCCGACATAGGGCTCCAATCCACCAATTTTGAGGTCATGACCTGCGCTGAAGTCAGGAAGCTCAACTGACTGAACCAACCACTCAGGTTGTCCCACTGTGAAGGTATTTTTAGAGGAAATCAACATTTAAATAAGTGAACTTTGAAAAAGCAGACTGCCTTTCAAAATATATGTGTGCCTCAACCAATCAATTGAAGGCCTAACTAGAACAGAAAGACTGGCCTCTTCTGAAGAGGGGATTCAGCAAATTGCCTTTAGATTTCTACATTATTTGCTCTTTCAGGTTCTATAATAGATGCCCTTAAGACTCAGATGGGAACATGCGCTTTCTCAGGTTTCCAGTCGGCCAGTCTTCAACTGGACCTGCAGCCTTGACTCTCTGTGTCTCCAGCTTGCTGGTCCACCCTGAACACTTGGGACTTTCCAGCCCTCATATAACGTGAGTGAAGTCTTCATAATATTTATAATTTTTTAAAAATGTTATATATGCAATGTATATGTATGCACACACACATTCACTTGGTTCTTCAGAGAGCACTAACACAGGGCCTGATATATAGTAGATACTCAATAAATATTTACTTTTGAAAACAATCAAGAATTTATGATAAAGTATAAATTCCTGGAGAAAATGAACTGGCACAGTGGATTCTCAACAAATGTCAATTGTGCAAATCAAGTAATTATTGCATAAGATGAAAATGGTGGTAAAGCTAAAATTCACATGTAGCAGTCTTTTTTTTCCATTTAATTGAAGAGATGTATCTTCTGATTAAAGATGGATATTTAAAAGGAGATTGTAGCATGAAATTAAAAGAGAATATTCAGAGTTCATACCATTAGATAATTCCATTAGGTAAAAATTTTCCAAAGCAGTTGAAAGAATTGACATTTTTAAATAAATTTAACTGATACAAAGTAGAATTAATTTAAAAATCTATAAATAGATAGGTTTTGGTGACACAGTATTTCAAATGACACTTCAGCCAAATTTTTATTCAAAACTGGGGAAAATAAATACATTTTCCAAATAAACAAAACAAGAAATTGATAGATAAATTGCTACTCATGTAGGAAAAAAGGCAAGGATGAATGATCAAAGAAATGGGCATAATTTTGAGTAAATATAAATTCACATGGTATGAAAGATTAATATCTAATTTATAGCTGTAAAAGTAATAGTTCAAAATAGAGTTACAGTAAATAGCAATAGTGTCATATGAAGTATGAGTAATATGTAAAATGATTAGAAATAGAGATGTCTGGTGTCATAATAGTGTTTAGATAAATGGTAGCAGCACTGATTAGTTTGGGCCTTATGGTAAGTATACATGAAAAATTTCAAGGAATCCACTAAAAGAATATAACAGTATAAAATATATTACTTCTACAGCAGCAGAAGAAAGACATTGAAATGAAAAAATCATAATTAAAAAAATTAAAAAACAATATTGAAAAATATAAAGTATAGAATCCTATGTTAAAAATAAGTCAAAATACTTAATAATTAAAATAAATTTAAATAGACTGAACTTGCTAGTTAACAGTGTTTGTCAGATTGGACTAAAAATACACCTGTGTACTGTTTGTAGGGGGAAAAAATCTAAAAACAGTACACAAGACATACAAAAAAGATTTTTAAAAATGCCAGGAAAATGATTAGCAAAAGAAAAATAAGGCAGCTAAAGTAATATCAGACAAAAAAATGAATCTCACCAGTAATAACTAATCATTTTAAGCTTGATACATTTTATAAATTAGTCTTAAAATACCTAAAACAAATCTGCATCATTCTAGAAGGTGAAACAGATTTCTCTCAACTGTGAATAGCTGAAGAAGAAAAATTGTAGGAATAATGTGATATTTGAACAATTAAAGTGACCAATTTAAAAGATAAATGCATAAATACACACTTTTCTCAAGCATACATGGATCTTTTATAAAAATTGGATATATACAAGGCCATAAAACAATTTTCAAAAAATTTTACAGGGTTGGATGGAAATTATTGTTTCAACAAACAATTCTTCTTAGTAAGAAGAATAATAGCAGAGGGGCGCCTGGGTGGCGCAGTCGGTTAAGCGTCCGACTTCAGCCAGGTCACGATCTCGCGGTCTGTGAGTTCGAGCCCCGCGTCGGGCTCTGGGCTGATGGCTCAGAGCCTGGAGCCTGTTTCCGATTCTGTGTCTCCCTCTCTCTCTCTGCCCCTCCCCCGTTCATGCTCTGCCTCTCTCTGTCCCAAAAATAAATAAACGTTGAAAAAAAAAAAAAAGAATAATAGCAGAATTACCCCAAAAAGATGCTAAGAAATAAATGCCCCCCAAAAGCCAATAACCACTGCACTGAAGATGGCTGCCTAGATGTACTGAAAGAGCTAGTAGTCTTTTGACTGCTGAGCCAATTCTGGAACTGCCCTGATTCTGACCTTCTTATATAAGATCATAAATGCCTTTATGACTTAACAATATTTGTAGGCCATCATTAGATTTGCAGTTGTAAATTATCTGTCTACTTTGTCTACTTATAAACCATTATTTGATAATACATAACCTCAGATATTTGGTAATATTGAGGAGAAAGGGGATTTTCCTTCAAACCGACAGGCACATGTATTTGTACAGATACTTAGAGAAACAAGCTAGATAATTTAACTATGATAATTTAACTATATAATTTAAATATATATATATATTTATTTGTACTTCTATAAATTGTATTTATTGTCATTCTCTACCCCTGGTTGCCATGAGGAAAATATTTTCCTAAACTCTTTTTTCCTCTCTCTATACCTTATTCTACCTCAGGAAGAGGAGTGAACAAACCCAATTGGTGAATTTGGGAATTAAAACTGGGCACATGGAGCTCAGTACCTTGCTTTCGCTTCTCTTGGGTACCAGCCTAGAATTCTCTTCTACTTCTCTGTACCATCTGTTTTACAAGGGCAGACGAGGGATGGCAGATGTGTTACAGTTTTGAATGGAAGTTAAATTTAACAAGTGTTCAGATCTTTTGTTTGAGCAAGGAATATTCAAAGAAAATATAAGTTATCGGATTTGGGGCTGTGAATTTTAAGCAGAGTTTGGAACATTTGGCATGACCAGGGTGAACAGGTTCATATTTTGGTGGTGTGTTAATAGTGAACATCAAGCAAGTTTTTGAATTTGGTGACTAGTAGTGTCCTCTTTTGTGGAGCAGGGCTGCTTTACAATTGTTGGCTGTTAATGGCCAAGACCAGGGCAATGTTGATAGATAATTCTCCATGGATCTCTTGCATTTCTGCATATCTTTTGACAGTGTTTATTCCAGGTGATCTGTTCAAAGATGTTTATATAACATCAGATAACGTTTGAATGTGAAGATAGTTTCTCCCTTCAGGAAAGGGCAGGTTTATTTAGATTTTCAGAATACTGAAGACAAGGTCTCCGTCTAGGGTAAAGATAGAGCACATTTCCTACTAGACACCTTATAAGATTGAGGGTACTCTAAGCTTGTTCCTCAGCGATGACACACATCTACTGTGTGTGCAGCACTCACCAGGGCCATTTCTCATCCTGTTGTGGAAGGGGAAGTGATGCAAACATGAAGCTCATACTGCACATACTACACATAATAAAGTTCTTTGTCTCTGACCCAGGAAATTTGTTTTTTTTTCTGCCAGCTTCCATGAAAGTGGCAGGTTAATTTGCAGGTCAGGTAAAATCTCAGACCCTTCTCACTTCTTGAGGAAAAGGGTATTAAGTCTTGGGATCATAAACTATTTTGATGTGGTGATTGCTGTTGACATTTTGGTGTTTATTTTACAACTACTTTTTTTTTAATTTAATAGGAAATTCACACTTTAACAAAGTCCTATGGGTTTCAGCAAGAGAAATTCCTCAAAAAATTCTTTAAAAAGGTCATGGACCTCAAAAAGTGTGAGGCCCTCAAGAAAAGAAGGAGCCATGCAGGGCTCCAGGCTGCAGAAAAATGACAGGGTATTAGGCTGCAAGTGGCTATAGGTGACAGTTTGACTTTTGCTACACAGAATTCCTGGCCTGATTTAAAAATGAGGCTGGGGCAGGATTAAACGTCTTCAGACTCTGGTGAGGAAAACCACCAAAGCTATCTATAATCTTCAAGGCACCTGAACTCCATTGGTGTTACAGAGCTCTGATGAGGTTCTAGCTTTAAATCATTATTCTTAGGCATATAGACAATGATAAATTTGCTGCCCCAAATTCTCCTTAAAATGGCCTTTAGGATATAAGAAGAAAACTCTGAGATAACCCCCCGTGAATTTGTGTAGTTTGTACCAGTTGACTTTGTATTTGTTCATTATAAGGCCTTATAAACATAGCTTTAGATTTTGGGGATGCAAATTATGAATGTACCCAGTGAAAAGGGCATATATGTTATTAATAAGCATGTACAAAAGTGGTAAACCTATTGGTAAGGAAAAATTATCATCTTCTTAGGCTGAAGGAAATGGATAACTCAGTGGCATATCGGACTGCCCTGTTTTTCTAAACTTTGTTATTCAAAGTGTGGTCCACAGACTAGTAGTATTGGCATCAACCAGTAATGGATTTAATATCTAATATATAACATTTCTCATACTCTAATCCATGAGTTGGAACTTGCATGTTATGAGAAACTTGGGTGGTTTTACCTGTCTTGAAGTGTGAGAACTATAGCCTTAAGTGACCTAAAGATTGTCCCCGGGGAATTAGGCATGCTCAGGAAATTAAAGATAAACCAAAGAGATTTGGAAAACGTGCTTCTTATTATCAGCACAAGAGCAGTGGAAACATGAAAAAATGAAGGAAGACAGGCTGCTTAAGCTAGAAGAAAAAGAAGTTTTCAAAGGAGAAAGCATGAGCTCTTACATGGCAGAGTGTGCAAATTAAAGAGGGGGAGATGAAATCTTAAAAAAGAGTGGACTGATATAAAGAGGTAAAAGCAATGTCCCTGCTTGTATAAAAAGATGTTTTCATCCTTACTAGCTCCTTATTGCACCTCAGTGAAATCTAGCAGAAGACAAGAATCAGGTCTCAGAGGGAAAACTGGAACGGCATCCTCAGAGAGGACTTGGACCTGGAAAACTATTAAGTAAATGCTTCTTCAAGCTGCAGATGGAGAATGCAAAATAAGAGCAAACACAGTTACACACATTCTGTAAAACTTGGGCAGTTTTGAGTGGAATAGGTCAGGGAGATACTGTAAAATACTTAAAGAATTACTAGGAGAGTTTCATGGTGACACAATTTTTGACTTTGTGAATCCCCGTGATTGAGAATCCTGAGGAAATACAGTAAGAAACAGGTGGAATGTATAGGGGCAGCAAAATTAACTCTACCTAGTTTAGGTTTTCAGCTGGCACGCCTTAACTAAAAGATTAACACGAGAAAAAAGTGTATTAATGTGGGAGAAACATTAAACGAAGAATGACTCAAAAGCTGTGGCTTAGAGCTGCAGCTTATATAGCATCTGCAACAGAGAACAAGCTTGTAGAGAAATGACAGGACGAAGGAAAGTAGTTTCAGGCTTCCAAGGATGACAGACTGTGGGGGTGTAAATATGTGGGAGGGAACTAATGAAGTAAGATTTGTTTGCAGATTCCTCTGGTGCCACCTCTGGGCGGGTAAGAGTCTGTCTCCTCTACAGGAAGAATTTACATCCTGCCTTTAGGCAGATAAGGGGAAGGTAGAGCTTCTCCTGCAATTGCTGCTTCTTAATTGCTTCCTGCACAAAATAATTTGTATGTCTAAGAGGCATATTTTAGGGTGTCATATTCTCATTTCTTTCAAATTAAAACTCTAAGAGAAGAAAAAGGATGAAAGATATTAAGAAGGAACCAGATAGGACAATAATGGGTAAAGAAGACTAGGCTGGAGTAACTCTATTGAGAGAATACCTCATGGGTAGGAGATCTTCTGAGTAGAATTATACATTTATATGTGTACAATGAATATTCACTTTTTTGACTGGCATATGATTTTTGTAGATATAGAGGTTATTGATTATAAAATGTTATTTGAATTGTGGGTTCTCCCACAATTCAAAACCTAAAAGATGTGAGGAAAATATCTGAGACAGAAAGCAAATTTAAATTAGAAAGATCTTTTATTCCAATAAAATGTAGTAATATTACATTGGATTGGAGAG
The DNA here is from genome assembly GCF_022079265.1 of Lynx rufus. Lineage (NCBI taxonomy): Eukaryota > Metazoa > Chordata > Mammalia > Carnivora > Felidae > Lynx > Lynx rufus. The sequence goes on along the minus strand of NW_025814867.1, from coordinate 107,313,023 downwards.
AAAAGAATCAAAATGCAAATGGTTTAAACAGTTACAATTTCAACTAAACTTCCAACGGACTATAAAAACACTAAGAACATGTTCCACTATAGAAAAATTCCCACTGTGGAAACATACGTAGCATAAAGAAATGTTATCAAAGTGCTGCATTATTCCAAAGGAAAGACGGTGTGATAAAAAGCATATGGCAGATGCACCAGTAGTGTCTTTAGTTCGGAAAACCCTTGTGGATACACTTCCAGCTGAAACAAATAGAAGCTTGATAGGAACTTGCCTACGAGAAGGGATTGATAGGCTTAAGCTGCCATTATGGCACAGGATGGTGAGGCCTGCTCACAAGAGATAGTAAAGGACAGGGTACTAACAGACACTACCTTCGTATGGTGTTGTCCTGCCAGAAACGTGAGGTTCCCAAGGAGAATTGCAAATTAGGAGTTTGAATATGCTGGATGGGAAAGAAAGGCATGTCAAAAAAGACTTGGTGATTGAGCCTGTCACCATTGCAAATTTCTAAACTTTGCCAGAAGGCAGGAATATCTCCAATGCTGTTCTCAAAGAGGGAACATTTGCATAATGGAATTTCCTCCCAGATATCCTAAACATAGTGGCATAATTAACCTCTTTCTGTAAGATTTTTCCTAATCTAGCCTACATTCACAAAGCATGGGCTCTGGACACCTGGCATAAATTGATGGGTACATTGGCAAAGCTGAAACCCAGATGTTTCCTCTATGCCCCTTCACTCAGATACCATTGAGTTTGTGCTATGGTCTTTGGCAGGACTGAGTATGGGCTTCTGAAAACAAAATTTTGCCAAGTTTAACTGCACCAAGTACCCAATATTTGACATGTTATCTAAGTTTATTGAGAGATGTGCCAGTGCTGAAATGGTTTCATAACTTGCTAACTCTGGATATATTTAAGAGTGAGGCATCCCAGAGACTTGTCATTGATCTTCTACAATTCTGAAGGCAGTAACCCATCCCAGTTACTCCTTTAGACGTTGAATCACATGGTTTTAAATACCATTTATATATCAGTACCCCTCAAATTTTTATTTTAAATTCTGGGAATTATACAAACGTCAGATATGTGTATTAAAATACCTACTAAAACTCAACATGGTAAACAATAAATGAAATCTCAGGCTTAACATAATCAAAACCAAACTTCTGATTTGATTATACTCGTTCCCACAATCTTCCCCATTTCAGTAAATTGTTATTTTAGTCCAAAATAAAATCAGGCCAAAACAAAACAAAACAAGAAAACAGCAACAAAAAACGAACAAAACCTTGATGTCACCTTTCATTCTTATTTACCTTTTTCCCTTACTTCACATATTATATGTTTGTAAATACTCTTGGCTTTGCTGTCAAAAGTTACACAAAATCTGTCTATAACTTACCATTCCACTTCTGCCTGAATTGTAATAATTTTACAACAGATATCCCTGATTCTGTCCTTGAGGACTTAAATTCTATTTTCAAGACAAGAAGCAGAACAATCTTTAAAAAAAAAGTATATCTTGTCATATCATATTTCTGCTTCAGACTTTCAATACCTTTTGAATATAGGAATGTACTCAGAGATTTACATATTGTATGTATGTATGTATGTATGTATGTATATATGTATAAATCCCAGACACAAGATCTTGTAGTTTCTACTCCTCCCCCTACAGCCTCATTGCTCTGTTTTGTTTCCTGTTTCCTTCCTTGTTCAGTCCACTCTAGCTATATGGGCTTTATTCCTCTTCCTCCAACAATCCACATATTCCCTTGCTTCAGGGACTTTCTTCCCTCTGCCTAGAATTTCCTCATTCCGTACAACTACAGTTTTTGTTTTTTTGTTTTTTTCCCTCCTCCTTGCCTCCCTCAGAGTAATTGTTCTCAAAGAGTCCTTCCCACCATATTCTTCTGTTCTATTCTCCATATTACTTGGTACATAGTTGCTTTGATATACTCTGCATTTTATTTTATTTTATTTTATTTTATTTTATTTTATTTTTTACTTTCTACTCTTGAATGTAATATCTACAAGGGGAGAGATATTTTGCCTTTGGTTGTTGTTGTTGTTGTTGTTGTTGTTATTGTTGTTCTAACTCAAAGTATCTGGCATTTAGCTCGCATGTAATAAATAGTTCTTGAATGGATGATTTCCTTTATTGTGCCTTTGATTTTGGTTAATCAGATTTATTTTGCCAAGATTAATTTTGCTTGATCTAGAGTTTCATATAAACAGAAAATAGAATAGACATTCTTTTGGATCCAGATTCTTTCACTCAGCATAATATTTTTGAGACCATTCATACTGTTGAATATATTAGTAATTCATATATGTTGGTGAGTAGGATTACTTTGTAAGAATGTATTATTCTATGTTTATCCATTTTCCCTTTAAGGAGAATGTATTGTTTCCAGTTTGAGTCTACTATGAGTAAAACTACTGGGAACATTTGTGTTCACAAGGGTTTTGATCATATATATCCACTTGTTTAGAATAAATACCTAGAAAGTGCTATTGTTAGTTCATGAGAAACTATCAAAACTATTTAGAAAGTTGAACCATTTGGCATTCTTGCTGGAAATATATGAGAATTTTGGTTGCTTCAATCATCACCAAAATTGGTATTTTTATCCTTTTATTTATTCTAAGTTATCTGTAATGTTATTACATTGTGATTTTAAGGCTCCCATCTAAAATGAATAATGAGACTGAATACTTTTTAATGGGCTTACTGGCCATTTCTATACAATTTTTTAACTTTTTATGAAATAACTGTTCAGGTCTTTTGCACATTTTTATTGGATTCTTTTTAAAATTTTTTAATGTTTATTTTTGACAGAGAGAGAGAGAGAGAGAGAGAGAGAGAGGGAGAGAGAGGGAGAGAGAGAGAGAGAGACAGAGCATGAGCGGGGGAGGGGCAGGGAGAGAGGGAGACATGGAATCTGAAGCAGGCTCCAGGCTCTGAGCTGTCAGCACAGAGCCTGACGCGGGGCTAGAACTCACAGACGGCGAGATCATGACCTGAGCCTAAGTCAGACGCTCAACCGACTGAGCTACTCAGGCACCCCTTATTGGATTTTTTTATCAAATACTTTGAGGAATACTTTATGTATTCTGAATGTAAGTCATTTATCAGAACATGTTTTTGAACATTAATAATGTCTTTGAAACTATTGCTTGCTTATTCATTTTCTTAGCAATGTTATTGGAAAAGTAAGATTTAAAAATTATTATTTTGGGGACACCTGGGTGGCTCAGTCAGTTAAGCATCTGACTCCAGATGTTGGCTGGGCCATTATCTCATGGTTTGTGAGATAAAGCCCTGAGTCAGTCTCTGCGCTAACAGTACAGAGCCTCCTTGGTATTCTCTTCCTCTCTCTCTCTGCCCCTCCCCTGCTTCCACATGCTCTCTCTCTAAAAAAAAAAAAAAAAACACACACACAAAAACAAAACAGGAATAAAGTTAAAAACTAAAAATAAAAATTATTACTTTGTAGTCAAATTTATCTCCTTTTTTTTCTTTTATGGGTAGTGCTTTCTGCATCTTGATTAATAAATCATTGCCTATCCTAAAGTTGCAAAGATATTCTTCCTCAATATCTTCCAGAAGCATATTTTAGCTTTTGTATTTAGGATCATCTTATATTGAAAGCTATTTTTTTTTGTACATGGGAGATATTGATTGAATTTCATTTTTTTTACCCTGATGGATAATTTTTTCTATTATTGTTTTTTTTAATTGTTTTTAATGACCTTCCTTTTTCCCATAAACTTTCTTTGGCAATTTTTTTGAAAACTAAGTCACTATGTAAATATAGGTTCAGTTATGCTTTGTTGATTATTTTGGCTACCTTAAATCTATACCATGGTCTCTTGGTTAATGTAGCTTTTATAGTAGCCATTTATTTGTTTATTTATATAATGTTTATTTATTTTGAGAGAGAGAGAGCAAGCAGAGAAGGAGCAGAGAGAGAGGGACAGAGAGAATCCCAAGCAGGGTCCATAATGTTAGCACAGAACCTGAGTCAAGTCTCAGTCTAACCAACTGTGAGATCATGACATGAGCCGATATCAAGATTGGATGCTTAACCAACCAAGCCACACAGGCACACCTCTAGTATGCTTTTAAAAATGGTAGTGTTGTTCCTCAATTCTCTCTCTTTTTTTTTAATGTTTATTTATTTTTGAGAGAGAAAGAGAGAGACCAGAGTGTGAGCAGGGGAAGGGAAAGAGAGAGAGGGCAACACACAATCTGAAGCAGGCTCCAGGCTCTGAGCTATCAGCACAGAGCCCAACACAGGGCTCAAACCCAGGGACCATGAAATCATGACCTAAGCCAAAGTCAGAAGCTTAACCGACTGAGCCACCCAGGCACCTCATTCTCAGTTTCTCTTTCTAAACTGATTTGACTATTCATTTAAATTTGATTATTCATTCATTTCAATTTTTGAATCAACTTCTAATTTTTACAAAACAGAAGTCTGCTAAGACTTTGGAATTGTACCAAATTTATAAAACAATTTGTAGAGAATTGGCATCTTAAACAATTTTGAGCTTTTCATCCCATAAACAAACTATGCATCTCCAATTATTTGTGTTTTCTATAACATCCCAAGATGGTTTATAGTTGTCAAATGCAGATTTTGCTTATTCTGTGTGTCACCTGTTTTCCAATGACTGAAAGTATTTCATGCATTTTGCCAGTTGAGAGGCATCTTCTAGTACTAGATATCTAGAATCAGATGCCCTTTTTTTCTGGATTTTCAAATTAAATCTGGTCCCTCATCCATTTTTCTTTGTTTCATTTATATCTATATTTATTTTAGCTGTGTCAGACACCATCTTCTTATCTTTCATATATTACTCAATGTGTTAAATATAAACCTTGTTCACATCTGTTTCTTTATAGCATACCCTATGTAAAACAATTGCCCATCTCCAAGACAGTGCCTTTGATAATTTTCTAGTACCCTTAGGAAACTCCTAGAACTGGTAGAAATTTGAGTTGAATTCCTGAGACTTGAATGGACTTCAAGTCCTGTACGCCACAACCAAACCTCATTAAAAAATTATGCACCATGGAGCTTAGGATAACTCCACAGGGCTTCACATACCTTGATATAACTATAGTTCCATTCCTTGACTTGCTATAAGTCCTATTTTCCAAAGTCAAGAACACAATTTGAAATTGATTTGCATTTAATCCACAGAGTAAATATTTGATATATGTTTGTTGAATTAATCAATATATATTTTCTCAATATAAATTATTAATTGAATGAAAACCCTACATTTCCCAAATTTCTTCTAATATTGTAATTGAAGATTACTAAATATACAGTAATTTTCTTCTCATGTTAACATTATTTCTTATAAATTATCAAAAGAAAGTATCAATTGGTAAGTTTCACAAATATTGATGTTTTCTTTCCACTCCAAGAAAACAAAATACTTCCAAAATATCTACGTTAGTTGCACCTATGGATCTTCCTTTTCTCTTCAACAATAGAGCTCACCAAACCAATGTAACAAGGGATGGATTTGTGCACAATTGGCTTTGTCTTGACCAGTTTTCTATCAATTTGATTCCATGTACAACAAGTGAAAACTCAAACAGTAAATTCTATGCTATATTCATGACTCATTCCTCTGAGCATTATGCTGAAGTTGCCATAGCAACAATTTGGTAGGTCAGAAAGCATATAGTAGGATTAAGATAGAGTCTGAAAACTTGGGGCAAATTTGTCAGTTTTACTCCTCCATTTCTTGAAATCTTGATCAAGTGGGGTTATACTAAATTCTAGTTATGTACTGGTTTGTATCAATTGTAATAAATTATTTAAACAACATAAAGTGATGGATTCTCATTTGGAAAAATATAATAAATAACATTGATGGGGTATTGTTCATATTTGTCAAAAGTTGAAAATACAACTCTTTATTGTAACTGCTGAGCAACAGCAATGAAAGCATTGAGTAACACAAACTTTATTTTAAAGAACTCTTAGTTTTTAAAATTTTTATTAGTTTTTTCATTTGGGAGAGAAAGAGAGCATCAGTGGGGGAGAGGGGCAGAGGGAGAGAGAGAGAGAGAGAGAGAGAGAGAGAGAGAGAGAGAGAGAGAATCTTAAGCAGGCTCCACACTCAGCACAGAGGGTGATGCAGGGCTTAATCCCATGACCCTGGGATCATGACCTGAGCCAAAATCAAGAATCAGGTACTCAACCCACCGAGTCACTAGGTGCCTCTATCTTAAAGAACTTTTTTAAAGAGTTTCACATTTACCTGATAAATTTGAGAACATAAATACTAGCTGAGAGAAATATTTAAAGAAATTTAAGTCTCTTTTAGAGAAAAATAAGGGCCATTAAGTGGAAACAGTTCATCTTTAAAAAATGGTGCTGAAAAGAATTACTGGTATGACAAATTTCAAGAACCAAATATGCTTGGGTAATGTCTGACCTTCAGGAATGATGTTGCCTCACCTTGGACAAGGGACAATCACTTAAATGGGGCTTATAGGCAGTAGAAAATGAAATCTCCATTTTCTTGACTTATTTAGTGACATCAGAAAAATGTCAGGTAATATGGGATCATGAAGGATTAAATAGGGGAGAGTTAACATTAGATCTTAAAAAAAATTCTAACAGATGCATGTCTCTGTCTCTATCTCTCTCTTGTTTCCTTGCTGTTTCATGTTACTTTCTGACCTCACTCTCTTGCTTTCTCTTTATACATTTCCTAATGCTTGACAAATATCAAAGCTGAGGTAATGAGTTACTCTCTATATCAGTGTCCCTTAACTGTGAATAGATGATGATAAGTCTCTGGTAACTTGAATTCAGTTATTCTGTTTATTCTATGATTGTCTCTTCGCATGTCAACTTATAATTTGGATTCCAGTTTCAAATTATAATGCATTTGAAAACCTATTTGTTTCTCATATTTGTGCCCAGATTCTGGTTATACATATATATTTACATTGGAGTATATTCGTAGAAGCATTTAGCAATGAAAAACTTGGGATACAATTTTGCTTGTGCTTATTAATTTTTATTTGATTGTTATTGAATCCTGGAAGTTGTCACCAGAATATTTGGTGCCATGTTGGGAGAGTACTGAAATATTTCTGGTCTAGACAGATAGAGAGACTCCACAGAAGTCCTTACCCCATGTTTAATATTGAAAGCTGTCATCACAAAGGTTGTTAATTTATTTTTGGATCACTAAAGTGTCCATGGAAGGTCTCTATTTTGAATGAACACTTTGAAATTTAAGATATTTTTTTCTGAAGAGAATATTTCTTTTATCAGATTTGCAAAGGCCTATGACAAAATATTTAAGATTCACTACTATATTCACATCTTCCACCATGTCTTCAGAATCAAAAATTACCAGCTCTTTATAAATAGTTTTAAATTATTGTTGTTATAAGGAAAATAGCTTAGTATTGTTAAATGCTGCCTCATATTTGCAGAGTCTCTGTTTATGGTAATTTGTCCCATTTTCTCTGTAAAAAGTGGGTCCATCTGACCGACTTACAGGTGACCTAGAACTGCGAACAGATTTAATTCAATGCCATAGACAAGAGTACAGATGAATAGAGACCAAGAGTAGGTACACAGACAGCTAAATATAGGATCATAGGGGCGCCTGGGTGGCTCAGTCGGTTGGGTGTCCAACTTCAGATCAGGTCTCGCGGTTTGTGAGTTCGAGCCTAGCGTCAGTCTCTGTGCTGACAGCTCAGAGCCTGGCACTTCCTTCAGAGTCTATGTCTCCCTCTCTCTCTGGTCCTCCCCTGCTCTCTCTGTCTCTCTGTCTCTCAAAAAGAAATAAATATTAAATAAATAAATAAATAAATAAATAAATAAAGGATCATAAAATGTTTTAAAAATCAAGAAACTAAATCTGAAAGCTTATTAGGTATGGTTTTAATTGTAAATGCAAAAGATGTATAACTGAAACCACAAAATTTGATGGAAGAACATCAGTTCTAGAATATGGTATGGTCTTGAAACTGGGGAACTCAATTATAAGAGTGATTAAATTGTAAGGGACAGGAAAATAAGAGTGAGGAGATGAGAAGAACACTCCTGCAGAGAGTCGTCAATTACAGAAGATTTTTTTAAAAATCTTATTCTTATAGCTTAATATATGACTTTGTCAATAGCATTTAAATGACAGGTGAAAAAGCTACTTTTTAAAAATAGTTGGAACACAATATAATAATAAGATACACAGTAGAGAGAGTTGAAAATTGAAAGGCAAGGTGGGCAGAGAAAATGAGAATTGGCAGTGGCTCTCTGGCCAGCATTAAAAAATTATTCTTTAAAAACTGAAAGCAGGAAAGAAAACTGTAAATTCTCAGGGGAAAAAATATATTCCCTTCACTTGGCAGGATTAGAAGGATTATTTGATGCAAAGCCCAAGTTGAGAGCTGGCTAAGGAGCCTGTGGCGACTTCATGGCCCGTAAATTCTCAGAAGGCAGCAACTGTAGCAGATCACAGTACACACAAGCACCAGGCCAACAGGCGGGTGTCAGTGAAAAGATAGCTGCTCTCCCAGGAAGTAGTGGAGAGGATTTTCATCCCATTTCTAAGATCCATTGCCTGCTGTGTGGGCAGGAAAGGAAGAGGGAATATGTGCTGATGAAACATTGTCCAGTACCAGCCTAGAGAAGCCCAGAGTCAGTTTAGTGACTAGAATACTGAACAGAAAGGGATTGTTAAATTTGAATCAAAAGCAACACACAACTCAAAGTTCCACAGGTGAGTGAGAGAAGTCAGCATCGCAAATGCTGTGATGGCCCCTAAATCTGCTACATCTTTCTGTGTAGGCACAGTTACTGTCTACTTTGGGTGAAAAATGGTGTTTTACAGCTTATTAAGTTTCTTTTTTTCCAGTTTTATTGTGAAATAATTGACATACATCACTGTATAAGTTTAAGGCATGTAGCACCAGGATTTGATTTACATGTATTGTGAAATGAGTACCAAAATACTTTCAGACTAGCATCCATCATCTCTTATAGACACAATAAAAGAAAAGAAAGGAGAAAAGAGAAAAGGGAAAAAAATCTTGTGATGAGAACACTCAGGATTCACACTCTTAACAATTTTCCTGTGTATCATACAGCAGTGTTATAGTCATTATATTGTACATTACATCCCTGTACTAAATTATCTTATAACTGGAAATTTTCCCCTTTGACCACCTTCTCCCCATTCCCCCTCCACCCACACCCATTATTAATTTTTTAAATAAAAATGTGTGGTGCCTATTATCCTATATTTCAGATATGTCACTGTCCATTAGGAGAGAAACTGCCATTCTGCAATATTTCAAAGTTTGGATATCCCAGAGAAACTCATGAAGGAGAGTTTAAAATCTTTCTTAAGAGATAGGCACTTCTACAATGTGTAGTTTAAATATTCACTCGGTTGGAAACTGAGACTTAGACACTATAATATTCCATTTTGCTCTGCAGTTTTGTGAAAAGCTAACATTTAAGTTTCTATATAAGGACAAAATAAAAAGACCAGGTGTAGTTAGAAGCAATGCAAGGTGCTAAGAAATATCCCTGACTCTATTGCACATGTAGTACTGCTATGTAGACGAGGAACTGAATCTGAAAGCTTATCCATGTATACACTTCATCACAAATGCAAAAGGTGTGTAAATGAACCCACAGAACCAGATGGAAGAGCACTAGTTGTAGAACATGAGGTGATTGTGTAACTGAATTTGACAGATATAGATGGACATAGAAAACCTGGAAAAAAATTCCAAAATTACAGAGCAAAATGATATGTTTTACTTTCTGCCACACATCTAAACTGGAGTTGAAATTTCCTAAGAGCTTTCATCCTAAAGAAGTCACTCTGGTATTCTAACTTCTAAATAAAGAACTACACAGATTTAGAAATTGGGTTTTTCAATATCAGGACTATTGAAATTTTGGTCAGGATTGTGGGGTCATTGTACATTGTAGGATGTTTAGCAGCATTCCTACCTACTACTCACTAGATGCTAATAATACCCTCTTTTCCAGTTGTTAGAAATTTCCCCTGCAGAACAAAAAAAAAAAATGTCCTCACTAGATAAACACTGCTTTAGGCAAGAGACATTTGACAATGTCTACAGTTTTTTTTTTTTTTTCAGTTGGGGAATGGGGATGTGTACAAGCATCTAGTTAATATAGGCTAAGGATGCTGCTGAACTTCACACAATGCCCAGGACAGCCCCCTACAACAAAGAATTATCTGAGTCAGAATGGCAATAGTGCTGAGGTTGAGAAACTCTAGATTAATCAAATTAAAATGTATTCCATTTAGAATTAATCTCTGTGAGCAAACCCATTTTTTATATTAAACAAACAAGCATAATTTGTGGTATAGAGGAGTGGAATGCTAAAGAATCAAAATTGGATCCTAAAATTATCACTACAACAAAACCAAACCCTGAAAACATCCAACATAAAAAATATATTAGGCTATCAAAGTACCTGAGATAACAGAGTTTTTCTGGGATCCTATCTTAGTGAAACAAGACACACAAAATTTTTCAATATGATGCATGCATGAGGAGAAGGAAGATCTGATTAGATCTCCCAACAAGTATAATGCAACCAATGTGCAATCAATAATAGCTCTCATCATCTTAGTGAACAGCTATGGGAAATGTAGTGGGAGAAAATGTGAAAATGCAAAATATTTTTAAAAGCTTGGAATAGAAGCCTACAGCTTCCTCGTCATCAATCTCAACGGCTCCAGAGGATGTCTCTGGTACACCGTGCATTGTTATAAAAGGACATTACGGAGAGTAAGTTTCCGGAAATGGAAATTCTGCTGAATGGTAAATGATTATTTTCCTTCCCACATAGGATGCCCTGTGAAACCTCTGGTTCTTGTACAAGTTACTTTAAAATTCCAGCCATTCTATTGACTGGTACCAGATATCACAGGTTCCTTCAGCACAGTGTAGGGGCTCCCTGTCTCATGTTCTCTGCTGTGGAGGCATATGCTACGATAGCTGTTCCTTCATTCTTAACTATGCTCACAATTGGCAAAAAGGCATCTCTTAAAAGAATCCTTTTATAGCACTAGGCCCCTGTGTCTTATAATTTCAAATCATCAAGAAACTTTCTGCTTACGCAATAGCCATATAAAGCATTTTAAACACACAGCCAGACTCAGACTGTAAGAGTCAAAGAATCCTAAACATTTGGCAAAAATATTTAATACTACCATGCAAACCAGAAGTGCAAGGCACTAAAGAAGGTGTGAAAGCAAAAGGAATACAAGTAGCTGATCTTTGATTCAGAAGCTTTGGTCAACAACCTGATGAAAGCCACTGATTTTTAAATATGATGTTGTAAAATCACTTCTGAGGAAATCAGATGACCCGAGTTTTTAACCCAACACTCTGATATCCTGTACCTACAGGTCTCAGGCATGATAATTACTGTGTCAGAATCTCAGTTTTCTTATCTGTAAAACAGTGACATAAAAACATGCCTTTGCCCATTCACAGCTATTGTTAATGAAATTGTTAATGTAAATACCCTTTAGAAACTATCAAGTAGAGTGAAATATTTGAAGCATGTACTTGCTTTCAAGTTAGGAAGAACACAAGTATCTTTTTTTCCCGTTGTTATTCACCATTTTATTAATGTTTTAAATTAATATAAATAAAAAATTTAGTATATAAGATCTAAATAGCCAAACAGCTTCTGATTTTTCTTAAGGCGTCATCTTAATTAAGCCAGGACCACACAACACTTTTTAACAAATAGTGCATAGAGAGAAGATTAAATTTGAATTTCCAACAAGTGTAAAAGAAGTATTAGTATCCATGCTTATTGAAGAATAAAAGGCACTCTGTCATTATTGTTAGGTTACGCATTTGTAGGCTTAAATGTACGAGACACAGGTAAAATTGTTAAAATATAATCAAAGTTCAATACAAAATAACACAGACACACCCACAAAAACAACAGCTTACTATTCTAATAGAAGCCATTGGCTACAAATTATAATGAAAATGGATTCTATTAACTACAACAAAATATTTTATAAAAGAGATTTTAAGATATTAGGGATAGATTTTCAGAAAATTTTAGCCCAAATAAAGAATCCGATTAATTGAATGTATAAATAGAGTAGCATAATATGTTCAAACATATTTGAAATATCAACTTACATCCTCCCTTTTTCTATTTGAATTTGGGAGATTATTTTTGTTTGAAGAAAATATTTCACCTTTTGTCAAGCACCATTTTGTACTCTAGTGCCCTCCAATTATGGAGCAGTTTCTCCTACATTTTTACTAGAGTGCAAGATTAGCCTATATTATAATTTATCTTCATGTGGCATTCAAAATAGAATTCCTTATATAACATCTAATATTTAAAAAAATTTTTTTAATGTTTATTTACTTTTGAGAGAGAGAGAGACACACACAGAGTGCGAGTTGAGGAGGGGCAGAGAGAGAGAGAGGGAGACAAAGAATCTGAAGCAGTCTCCTGGCTCTGAGCTGTCAGCATAGAGCCTGACATGGGACTGTGAGATCATGACCTGGGCTGAAGTTGGACGCTTAACAGACTGAGCCACCCAGGTGCCCTAAAATAGCATCTAATATTTAAAACAATCTTATCTTGTGTATTCTTCAGCTTTCACATATTGAATCATTTGAAGGGATTGCAATTTACATTTTGTGTAAATCAAGTTTTATTTGCAATGCTACCCCTCAAACCAATTATTTGCTCTTTTCACTTTGCCCACTGTTTCACATATAATTGTCTTGTATCCCCAAAATAATAAATACTGTATTGATTTTATAATCCCATGAAAACAGTCTGCTAATATGCTGGCTTAACATAAGTTATTAATATAGTCCTAAAGTTAGCCTTACAGAGAAAAATTTCCCACTGACTACTGCAAAGGAATGTAATTCAAACAACCTGGCCCAAAGTATATAGAAGTGAGTTGGGTAAAGCTAATGTTACTAAAGATTCACTATTGGTCAGAAATTAGTGCAAGGTCTCAAAAGATCCTAAACTCTCAAATTACTATATAGGTATATATTCTAGGAGTTTGAGGACTAGAAAATTGTTAAATGGAATATGTATGACATTAAAAAGTCCAAGAAAACAAGAGATCTGTATAATTGTAGGCAGTCTCTTCCCTTAGTCTCTGAGTGCATTTCCTTAAAAGGTTCTGTTTATACAAATGGATTCATAATACAAAAGAGCTTAAAATACCATAAAGGTCAAATAATCGATCTCCTTATTTCAAATGAGACCTAGGTAGTTCTGAATCAAGGGTTAAACATATTTTCTTCTAATTTTGTCTATGTTTTCTTTTTATAGTCTGTCATTCTTTCCTTGTCTTTTTTGACAATATGTTAATTGATTCCTTTTTAAAAAGCATATGACTGAAAACTATCTTCAAAAGAGGAGTTTAATTGGTAGTACCACAGGTAAGTTCAAGGGTGATATTTTATGAAATGGCAACCATGGTTTTATGTGACTTGAATCTCTAAAGACCTCTTGCCCCTTTCCCAAAGCCACATTTTCCTTTCACATCAATGTCCACTTATTAATTAAGGCAGATTTTATAGACAACCATGTTGGGTGTTGCAAGTTCCTTTTCTTCTCCCTGATTTTGATGTGCTTATTTTCCATAATGCAATCTAGTGCCACTTGTACGAATGGAAAGAAAATTTGAAAATAAATGTAAATGAAGCTTCCTGCAGAACCAAGAAGATTCTTTGTAGAAAAACAGCCTGTTTTCTTTTGAGTAAGACTAGGAGGAAAAGAAGTTGAGTAGAGTGAAGTTCATACTACAGGAGGAGGGGGCAATGATCCTCAATCATGGCTGGGCAGGAGGCCAACATAGAAAAGGGGAACTTGTCACTTGGGCAAATTAGTATCAAACTCCAAGGCTCTCTTTACACGTGACAGGCTAAAAGTGACTCAAACTAGAAAATAGCCAGGTATTATGATGCACATCTTATAAAGCAGGATGATTTTTAAGGGGAGAACCCCTGGCCCAGTAGAGCAGTTAGTTAGGAAGATTGAAGTATGAAAACATCAAGTGTCTGAATTTTTTGGTTAATCCAAAGTAAAATAAAGCCTAAGAATATTGGGAAAGGAGTAGTGATTTTGTGTTCAAAAACCACAAACTTTACATTATAATTCTTTGTATTAAAACTATTTGCCAAGAGTTGAAGAAGGGTAGTGGCAATAAGATAAAGCAGGAGTTTATCTAATAGGTTGTTGTAGTTTCTGGCTAAACGATTTGTGGCCAGGGACCCAAAAAATAACCTGGGAAATAGTACTTTTGGCAGAAGCTTAAAATAATTGAAATTAAGAAACTTCACTGGTTTAGATTTTCTTTCCTAAGAAAGGAGAAAGGTAGAAGGTAGGAGTTACTCATAATTTGGTTTGCAGATCTAGAAATGTTATCATCATGGTTTGGGATGGACAGCTTTTCAAGGGGCCCCCATAATCCTCACCCCTGGCATTCACATTATTGAATACTACTTACTCCCTTTATTGTGGGTGGGATCCGTGAACTGCTCCTAATCAGCAAAACATGACAAAAGGTGGCAGGATATAAATCCTAGTACATGTTTTATAAGATATGATTTTGGAAGACAACTCTTTCTGTCTTTGGAGAAAAAACATATGAGAGATCTGCATACAGGTCTCATGGCAAGAACATTGTGGGTGGTCTCTATAATCAGAATACCCTGATAGTCAGCAAGAAGGTAGGGTCTTCGGTCATAAAGCCTCAAGAAAATGAATTCTGTTAACCAGCTCAGGAAGCATGGTAGCAGATTCATTGCCAATAGAGTTTCTAGATAACTTCGCCTTTGTCAACATCTTGATTCCAACCTTGCCTAGGACCCAGTTAAGTCATGTCCAGATTCTTGACTCAGCCAAATTGTGAGATAATTGATATGTGTTATTTTAAGACACTAAATTTGTGGTAATTTTTCCCTTAGTATAGAGTACTAATGCACAGCTAAAGGACAGTGAGAAGGAATGGACAATTGTTTGTGTATTTGCGAAATGGAAATTATACACTGACCTGCATTGTTTTTTCTATCATGGAATAACACAAAACAATCCTGTAAGATAAATTATTCTTCATTTCATAAATGAGAAAATATCTTTAATTTTATGCACAAAGATATTAATGAACTTATCTGCCATACTTAACATAGACAAAGAAAAGCCAAATCATATTTGTCCATCTGTGCCAGGTCATGGTTCTCTCTCACCTTTGACCTTTGTAACTGGAAAGTTTATCCTCCTCTCTTGTACTGGCTAATATTTGTGTATCCTCAAGGTTCAATTCAAGTATCATCTGTGGCAGGAAACCTTCCCTTGATCCCTTAGTCTGGGTTGGATACATCTCCTATTTATTTTGTATTCATTTATTTATTTATTCATCATTTTAACCAATGTCAGTTAAGCATGGATTATCTGCCTTATACGTTTTGTATGACAATAGTGAATAAAACATGCAAGGTTCTTGCTTTAATGAAGTTTATATTCTAATGTGGGATATATAAGTTAACCTTTAAGAATCATGCACACTATGCAAAAAAAAATTGGAATAAAAAATGATTGATAGAAATTGACTATGTGGCTATTTTATTTTAAGCAGTTAGGGAAGATCTAAATGAGGTGACCTTTAATTCTGAGCTGAATGACAAAAGGGGTCAACTATGTGAATTTCAGAAGAAAGAGAAGTCCACACAGAAGAAGTTGCCTATGCAAAGGCCTGCATTGAGATATTGAAGAATTTGAAAGAAGGACAGTGTTGTTGGATCACAGAGGTTAAACAGAATGGTGGTAGTAAATGGAATTGGAGAGTAAGATAGTAACAACATCCTGAAGGACTTTTAAGCCAGTGCTCACATACTGCCAAATGTGAATGCTGCCAAAATGTCACTCACATGAAGAAGAATGTGGAGGAGATTGCCAAACTTGACAAGAAAACACCCAATTGAGTCATAGAAATGAAGGACAATTTGAGCAGGCTAAGGAGTGATAATGACATAGGCATGTGTAAGACTGTTATTGTAGATGGTGAAAGAAAGGAGAAAGACAGCAAAAGGGAATGTGAATTAAGAGCACATATGTATACTGATGGAAATGATGTAGCAATGACAACAAAAAAAATAATACTAATGATGCAGCAGAGAGAGGATGTAGGGCAGTGGAAAGACCCTGGAGAAGAACAGAAGGAATGCAAAGCCTAGTGCAAGAAAAATGATATTTGATAAGAAATTAGATTGGGTGGGAAACTGGGGGGATAATATTACCCTTGCATTTACTTCACTCCTGGTATTTATCGTTTTATGGTTATTCTCAGTTTAATATCTATTGTAACAATCAAAAGGTAACTTTTATGGAAGTAAAATTTACATATTTTGTCTACTAATTCACAAAGCCTGATACAGTGTATAGCACATAGTAACTTGATTTTTAAGTAAACGAATAGATCTGGAAACTTTTTCTTTTCACTGGGATAAATGGACTCCAAAAATGTGGATGGAATTTTGAACCCTGCTTACTGCTTGTTTGTTTCATTTAATTTTCTTTACTTCATATTTACTTATTTATTTAATTTAAATTCAAGTTAGTTAACATACAGTGTAATATTGGTTTCAGGAGTAAAACCCAATGATTCATCACTTCCACATGACACTCGATGCTCATCCCAACAAATGTCCTCCTTAATGCCCATCACCCATTTAATTTAGCCCATCCACCTACCTCCCCTCCATCAACCCTCAGTTTGTTCTCTGTATTTAAGAGTCTTTTGTGCTTTGCCTCCCTCTCTGTTTTTATCTTATTTTTCCTTCCCTCCTTCTATGTTCATCTGTTGTGCTTCTTAAATTCCACATATGAGTGAAATCATATATTTGTCTTTCTCTGACTGACTTATTTCGCTTAGCATAATACATTCTAGTTCCATCCATGTTTATGCAAATGGAAAGATTTCATTCTTATTGATCACCAAGTAATATTCCATTGTATATATAAGACCACATCTTCTTTATCCATTCATTCATCAATCGATGGACATGGGCTGTTTTCATAATTCGGCTATTGTTGATAGTGCTGCTACAAACATCAGGGTGCATGTATCCCTTTGAATCAATATTTTTGTATTCTTTGGGTAAACTTTGGGTAAATCCTAGTAGTGCAATTGCTGGATCATAGGGTATTTTTTATTGAAAATTTATATGTTGTTAGAATTGTATCCAGAAATTTAGAAATTTCTCAACAATTTTGCGTTGTGTTGAAATCCATTTCTAATCTTTGACTTATTGTCAGTTTTTTAAATCCTCTATTCTTATACAAACTTATGTAATAAAACAGACAACACCTTTATAGCAATGATTAGAACATTCAAAATTCAATATTAAGAAAAGTTTGAAGGGTTTTATGTATGAATTTTTCCCATTTTTAAAAAGCAGTCATGTTCTCCTCCAGCTAGGAGGCTCCTCTCACCCTGACTTTCCCATCCTTGACCCAACCACCCTCTTTTCTTTATTAATAGATTTCATACATTAGTAAGAAGGTGGAATCCATGTGGTAGAAACTTTTTTCCTTATAATAAGGAATTATAAGTCTATATACATTCATACCCATATTTCTTTTTCCATTCTATTACAGTTGGTGCTGTGTTTCTTCTAATATCAAAATCCAATTTTTTAAGCCATGAGTGAGTAACTGCTACTAATCTAGTTCTTAATATATAAAAATCTACGCAACTGGTAAAAGCATGTGAAATGACTGTCTTTAAACACTGGGTAGTAGATTCTGCAGAACTGTGATCACCAAAGGATGGGAAAAGCCTAAAACAAATTCA
This sequence comes from Lynx rufus, assembly GCF_022079265.1. Classification (NCBI taxonomy): domain Eukaryota; kingdom Metazoa; phylum Chordata; class Mammalia; order Carnivora; family Felidae; genus Lynx; species Lynx rufus. The sequence goes on along the minus strand of NW_025814867.1, from coordinate 107,295,119 downwards.
AGATTACACTATATTTCTCTTTTTTTTTATTTTTAATGTTTATTTTTGAGAGAGAGAGAGAGAGAGAGAGAGAGAGAGACAGAGCGCAAGTAGGGTAGAGGCAGAGAGAGGGAGACACAGAATCTGAAGCAGAGTCCAGGCTTTGAGCTGTCAGCACAGAGCCTGACACCAGGCTTGAACTCAAGAACTGTGAGATCATGACCTGAGCTCAAGTCGGAGGCTTAACCAACTGAGCCACCCAGGTGCCCCGATTATACCAGATTTCTGCTCGAAGTCATTCTGGATGACAGCACTGCGATGCAAGACCTAAGCAGACAGATGAGCTGGGTAGGTAGAGATAAAAGTTCTGAAGCAGTTAAAATTTCTGGACAGAATTTAAGGAAGGAGGAAGCTATGAGGAGAAGAAGACAGGAAGAGAAGAAGATCCTGAAATTTGCACGGACTCTTTGTAAGTCTGTGGCTGATAATAAAGTTGAACAGAGCAAAACTTCATAAAACCTGGCAGGAAAAGGTACAGGAGAACTCTCATCAGAACAGAGATTCCAGAAGTTGCATAGAAGATGTAGAATTTCTAATTAGGCAGAGGGTAGAGACCTCATTTAAACAACACAGAAACTCTGCTGACGCACCAGAAAAATTTACGAATAGGAATAACCTAGTTATGCAGTAGATGTAGATGCAGCTCTACACCTGCCCTTATAAAGCTTAACACATGCCTCAGGAAGGTCAATCTGAGCGAACATTAAAAACTGCCAGGAAAACAAAACCAAAACCCAAAAACAACAAAAGCCTCTCTAAGGCAAGATAACAAATGTCCAGAGTAGAATACATGATTATCAGCATTTAATTAAAAATCACTAGATTGTAGAAGCAGGACAATGTATAAGGGAATTTATTTATTTATTTTAACAAAGAAGCTTGTGAAAAGTGACACAAGATAGTTAAGATTTTGGGATGAACAAATATGGATGGCTAGGTAGCTATTATAAAAATTCTTAATGATATGAAATATGCTTAATGAAATGAATAGAAAGGAAATCACAGCAAATATTAAAGCTATAAAAATAGAAAATTTAGTACTAAAAATACAATCTCTGATATGAAGATTTTGCTGTAAAGTTTCATGATCACATGGGGTAAGGCAGATGAAAGGATCCCTGAACTTAAATGCAATCTGAAGAAGACAGAAGGTTTTTTTTTTATATTTTAATTCCAGTATAGTTAGCATACAGTGCTTTATTAGTTTCGCGTGTACAATATAGTGATTTAGCAGTTCTATACATCACTCAGTGCTCATCACAGTAAGTGTACTTTTAATCCCCTTCACCTATTTCACCCATCTCCCCACCCACCTCTATTCTGCTAACCATCAGTTTGTTCTCTGTGGTAAAGAGTCTGTTTTTTGGTTTGTCTGGGGTTTTTTTTTCTTTGATCATTTGTTTTGCTTCTTAAATTCCACATATGAGTGAAATTATATTGTATTTTTTTTCTCTGAGTGGTTACTTCACTTAGCATTATACTCTCTAGATCCATCCATGTTATTTCAAATGGCAAGATTTCATTCTTTTTTATGGCTGAGTAAAATTCTAGTGTGTGTGTGTGTGTGTGTGTGTGTGTGTGTGTGTGTGTGTTTATCACTTCTTTATCCATTTATCTATTGATGGATACTTGGGGTGCTTCCATAATTTGGCTATTATAAATAATGCTTCCATAAACATATATGTTTTCATATTCTTTGGGTAAATACCCAGTAGTGGAATTACTGAATTATATGGTAATTCTATTTTTAATTTTTGGAGGAAGCTCCACACTGTTTTCCACAGTGGCTGTACCAGTTTGCATTCCCACCAGCAGTGCATAAGTGTTCCTTTATTTCCACATCCTTGCCAATACTTGTTTCTTGCGTTTTTGATTTAAGCCATTTTGAAAAGTGTGAGGTGATATCTCAGTATAGTTTTGATTTGCATTTTCTTGATGATGATTATGACCATATTTTCATGTGTCTGTTAGCCATCTGTATGTCTTCTTTGAAGAAATGCCCATTCATATCTTCTGCCGATTTTTTAATTGGATTATTTGTATTTTGGTGTTGAATTGTACAAGTTCTTTATACATTTTGTATACTAACCCTTTATTGGATATGTCATTTGCAAATACCTTCTCCCATTCAGTAGGTGGTCTTTTAGTTTTGTTGATTGTTTCTTTTGCTGTGCAGAAACTTTTTATTTTGATGTAGTTTCAACAGTTTATTTTTGCTTTTGTTTCCCTTGCCTCAAGAGATATATCTAGAAAAAGGTTGCTATGGCTGAGGTGAGAGCAATTACTATCTATGTTCTCTTCTAGGAATTTTGTGGTTTCAGGTATCATATTTAGGTCCTTAATCCATTTTGAGTTTATATTTTTATATGGTGAAAAAAACTGGTCCAGTTTCATTCTTTTGCATATAACTGTCCCATTTTGCCAACACCATTTATTGAAGAGATTGTCATTTTCCCGTTGCATATTGTTGCCTACTTTGTTAAAGATTAATTGACCATATAATTGTGGGTTTATTTTTGGGTTCTTTATTCTGTTCCATTGATCTATATTTAGTTTTTTGAGCCAGTAACATACTGTGTTGATTGCTACAGCTTTGAAGTGTATCTATTTTTGAAAATGTTTATTTAATTATTTTGTGTGTGTGAGAGAGAGAGAGAGAGAGAGAGTGCAAGCAGGGGAGGGGCAGACATAGAGGGGGAGAAAGAGTGAATCCCAAGCAGACTCCTCACTGTCAGTGCAGGATACAGTGTAGGGCTCAAACTCATGAACCCTGAGATCAAGACCTGAGCCAAAATCAAGAGCCAGATGCTTAACCGACTGAGCCACCCAGGTGTCCCAGCTTTGTAGTATATCTTAAAATCTGAGATTGTGATGCCTCCAGTTTTGTTTTTAAGAATGCTTTCACTATTCAGGATCTTTTGTGATTCCATACAAATTTAAGATTATTTGTTCTAATTCTGTGAAAAATGCTGTTGGGGGGCACCTGGGTGGCTCAGTTGGTGAAGAATCCGACTTTGGATCAAGTCATGATCTCGTGTTTTGTGAGTGAGTCCCATGTCAGGCTCTGTGCTGACAGCTCGGAACCTGGAGCCTGCTTCAGATTCTGTGTCTCCCTCTCTCTCTCTGCCCATCCCCTGCTTGCACTCTGTCTCTCTCTCTCAAAAATAAGTAAACATTAAAAAAAGACAGAAAAATGCTGTTGGTATTTTGATAGGGATTACATTAAATGTGTAGATCATTTTGGGTTGCATAGACATTTTAACAATATTTGTTCTAATCCATGAGCATGGAATATCTTTCCATTTGGTTGTTATGTCTTCAATTTATTTCCTCAGTGTTTTAGAGTTTTCAGAATACAGGTATTTCCCCTCCTTGGTTGAATTTATTCTTATGTATTTTATATTTTTGTTACAATTATATGTGGGATTGCATTCATAATTTCTCTTTCTACTACTTTATTATTAGGGTGTAGAAATGCAATGGATTTGCATATGCAAAAGTATATTGCTTTTGTATCCTATGACTGTACTGAATTCATTTATCAGTTCTAGTAGTTTCTTGGTGGAGTCTTTAGGGCTTAGTGTAGATAGTATTATGCCATCTACAAAAGTGAAAGCTTTACGTTTTCCTTACTAATTTGGATGCCTTTTATTTTTTTTCTTGTCTGATTTCTGTGGATAGAACATCCAATGCTATGTTGAATAAAAGTGGTAAGAGTTGACACTTTTGTCTTGTTCCAGATCTTAGGGGAAAAGTTCTGTTTTTCACCACTGAGTATGATGTTAGCTATGGGCTTTTCATATATGGCTTTTATTATGTTGAAGCATTTTTCCTTTAAACCTACTTTGTTGAGGTTTTATTGTTTTTATCATGAATGGATGTTGTACTTTGTCAAATGCTTTTTCTTTATCTATTGAAATGATCATATGATTTGTATCCCTTATTGATGTGATGTATTATGTTGATTGATTTTCAAATACTGAACCACCCTTGCATCTCAGGAATAAATCCCACATGATCATGGTAAATAATAAAATTTTTTACTGTATTGTTAGATTCAGTTTGGTAGTATTTTGTTGAGGATTTTTACATATGTTCATCAGAAATATTGGTCTGTAGTTCTCTTTATTCACCTTGTTTTTATCTGGCTTTGGTATCAGGGTTGGCCTGATATGTTGGCCTCATAGAATGTTTTTTGAAGCTTTTCTTCCTCTTCTATTTTTTGGAATAGTTTGAGAAGAATAGGTATTAAGTTTTCTTTAAATGTTTGATAAAATTCCCTGAGAAGCCATCTGGTCATGGATGTTAGTTTGTTGGGAGTTTTTTGATTACTGATTTAACTTCATTGCTGCTAATTGGTCTGTTCAAATTTTCCATTTTTTCCTAATCAGTTTTGAGATAGGATATGTTTCTAAGTATTTAGCCATTTTTTTACATTGTCCAATTTACTGGTATATAATTTTTCATAACATTCTCTTATAATCCTTTGTATATCCATGGTGTCAGTTGTTATTTCTCCTCTTTCATTTCTTTTTTTTTTTAATTTTTTTAACGTTTATTTATTTTTGAGACAGAGAGAGACAGAGCATGAATGGGGGAGGGTCAGAGAGAGAGGGAGACACAGAATCCGAAACAGGCTCCAGGCTCTGAGCGGTCAGCACAGAGCCCGACACGGGGCTCGAACTCACGGACTGCAAGATCATGACCTGAGCTGAAGTCGGATGTTTAACTGACTGAGCCACCCAGACGCCCCTCTCCTCTTTCATTTCTGATTTTATTTATTTGAGTTATTTTTCTCTCTTTCTCTCCCTCCCTCTCTCTCTCTCACTTTTGTTTTGATGAGTCTGGTAAGGGCTTATCAATTTTGTTGATCTTTTCAAAGAACCAGCTCCAGGTTTCATTGAGCCTTTCTATTGTTTTTGTTTGTTTGTTTGTTTCTTTCTTTCTATTTCATTTATTTCTTCTCTAATCTTTGTTACTTCTTTTCTTCTACTGTTTTGGGGGTTTGTTTGTTCTTCTTCTAGCTCCTTTAGGTATAAGATTAGTTGTTTATTTGAGATGTCTTGCTTCTTGAGGTAGGCCTGTATTGCTATAAACATCCCTCCTAGAACAATTTTTGCTGCATCCCAAGGATTTTGGACCATGTGTGTTTTTCATATGTCTCCATGTATTTTTTGATTTCCTTTGTAATTTCATGATTGATCCATTCATTGTTGATTAGCATGTCATTTAATGTCCACCTATTTGAAGAACACAGAAACATTTAAAAAAAAAAAAAAAGTTCCAGTGAGCTATGAAGGAAGTGCAGCACACTTGCATTTGAAGTTGCAAGGAGAGAAGAATGAGAACTGAACAGAAGAAAAGACCAAATATATAAAACAAAATATGAAAGGCCAAATATTTTAAAATGTATTAAAACATAAAATTTACAGATCCAAAAAGCTCAGTGAATCTTAAGCAGGACTAATACATAGATGCCAGAATGAGGCATAAAATAGTCCTTTTACTGAAATAGTCAAATATTGATAATGAAAACAAGAGAAGATAAGATCTTAAAAGTAGTTAATGGGGAAAAATACAATAATATAAATGACAGTGGACTTCTATAAAGGAGATCAGAAGGCAATGGGATGATATATTCAAAGGGCTGAGAGAAAAATTACAACTGTCAATACAGAACCCTACATCCAGAAAATATACACAAATGTATTTCAACTTTTAAAAATGTAATAGATATTATATAATATATATAATATGTATTATAGTTATCAATAGGTAGATAGATAGAACTGAGAGAATCCTTTGTGCCAAAATCTGCTTTTATAATTAATACCTAAGGAAGTTCTTCAGTCTGAAGGAATTAGTAACAAATGGAAAGTAGTATCTAAAGAAAGAAATGAACAACAAAGGAAATACTAAATGTATGGGTGAATATGTGAAAGACTAGGCACTTATTTTAAAATATGGATGGTAATATAAGACAAACACTATAGCACTATATCATCATATTTATTATTAAGAGCACAAAGGTCAGGTAACTTAATATAAAGTTATAATTTTTTAAATATTTTACATAAAATGGAAAACATGAACTCTAAAATAATGCAAAAAATATACGTAAATATCTAAATAGGATAATATAAAACAAAAAAAAGTCAAAAAAAACCTAAAGAGGGGAGGAAAGGAATAATAGATTTAAAAATTACTTAATCAAAAGATGGATAAAAACATAGAACATTTCTAATCAAATGATAGAATTACACACAATCATGTTGAAATTGCATTAAATTTAACAAATAAACACTCAAATATAAAAGCAAAGTTTGTGGGTGGCTCAGTCAGTTGAGCGCCCAACTTTGGCCAAGGTCATGATCTCGTGGTTCGTGAGTTTGAGCCCCATGTTGGGCTCTGTGCTGACAACCTGCAGCTTGCTTAAGATTCTGTGTCTCCCTCTCTCTCTTCCCATTCCCCACTTGCACTCTGTCTCTCTCAAAAATAAACATTAAAATGTAGCATCTAAACTCAGATGTTCTGAGGATAAAATACACACCAGAGCTGGAAGACTTCACAGAAAGAAAATGCAAAATATCTCATTAATAATTTTTATATTGATGCATGTTGAAATGAACATATTTTAGATATATTTTGTTCAATAAAGTTGTATAATTAAAATTAAAAAAATAAATACACATTAAAAATAAATAAACATTAAAAATTAAGTAAATAGAGCAGAGTTCATCAAACTGATTTTTTTAAAAAGGCCAAACTATGCAAGATCTATAAGACATGCATTTTAAATAAAAGATGGCATAGGTTAAAAGTAAAAGGATGGAAAAATAGATTATCATAAAAGCAGGAAGCATATGAAAGCTACAGTAGCTATACTAATATCAGGCAAAATAGATTTTATGTCAAGAATTATTGCCACTGACAATGAGACATGTTTTTAATGATTAAACACTCCATTCATCAAAGGTATACATGTGTATGTGACCCATAATAGAGCTTCAAAATGTATGATGCATAAACTGAAAGAATTAAAGGGAGAAAAAGGCAAATCAATAATCATAGCTGGACAATTAAATATCATTTTTCTTTAAAATTAATAGAGAAACTAGAGAAAAAGATATGAAAGAATCAACAGTGTCAATGCTCTTAACCAACTTGATATTTATAAAACACGATACTCCTTCAAAATAACCATTTTTCAAATATAGATATAGTGTATAACAAGAAAGATCTTATCTTGGGTCATAAACAAATCTCAACAAATTCTGAAAGACTCACATCTTCAGAGAATGTTTTCTGTATTATAAGAATAATAAATTAGGAGTACATAACAACAAATAACTAGAAAAAACGTAAATATTTGGAAATTAACATCATGTTTGTAAATACTCCTGGGTGAAAAGAATTCACAAAGAAAATTAGAACATATTTTGAACCAAATGATAATAAAAGTGTACCATATAATAATGTGAGATGCAGTCAAAGCAGGCCTGAGAAAAAATTTATAACTGAAAATCCTTATAATAAGAAACTTTAAAAAATTAATGATCTGATTTTTAAATCAGATCATATAAAAATGTATGAAAAAATAAAAATTAGCTCTGAAAATAGAAAGGACATAATAAAAATAAAAGCAGGACTCAGTGAAAGAGCAATTGATCCAAGTCCTATATTGCCCTTATTAAATATAAACTAAAGAAACTACTTAGATTGATGAAGAAAAAAGAGAAAGAATACACATTAATAATATCAGGAATAACAGATGTTAAAAAGATAGTAGGGAAATATCAAATAATTTTATGATGATAAATTCAACAAATTAGATTAAATAAATATTTTTTTTGAAAAATACAGCTTACTAAAACTTACACAGAAAGTGGTAGTACATTTTAATAGCCCTTCATCTTTAAATAGTTACACTAATAATTTAAATTTTATCCAAAAGAAAATTCAAGAACCAGATGATTTTGCCAGGTAATTGTGAGTTCTATCACACAATTAATTAGGAAATATTAAAAATCTCACACAAAATTTATGAAGAGGGAAAATGTCCCTACTTTGTTTATGAAACCAGCATATCTCTGACACCAACAGCTGACAGTATAAGAAAGTCCTAATATTCCCCCATAATTAGACACAAATACATTTTTAAAAATATTAATCAAGTATAGAATTATATTTTAAAAGGACAATTCATCATAACAACTGGGGCTTATCCCAGAATTTCAATATTAGTTTAACATTAAAAAAACCAATATAATTTACCATGTTAATTGTATAGAGCAGAAAAATATTTGGATGATTCTGATAGATAAGTAACAGTCATTTGTAAGAGGACCTTCAAAATTGCCACCAGTTAGGGAAAGGGTTTTGGACATTTGTACCTTCCATAGAGCAGTCATTAGGCGTAGTTTGCTTCAGGGAAAGTTTATGATTTTAAATAAAGTTCCTGACAGAGCTTATAATCAACACTTTCAGCAGTCGAGGGAATTAAGGCCTGAGGGAGCACGTAGGTGTCTTAGCAGAGTATCCATTACAATCTTCTATCTACTTGCACTGCAGAGATTCACTTGTTTAGCACAAGTTCTAGGAGCAGCTGGTCTTGAGGCCACAACTAGTATTTATCTTCTCCTTCCTTTATTACCCTTCTAGATTCACTTCACTCTCAGCTAGTGCATTTATTGAGACCAGAGGTTTACCTGGTGGAGTTACTTAGAGACTTGTCCTTAAGGGATCTAAATTCCTCTACATCATACTTTGATCAGAAAGTGGCCATTGAACTTAACCATTTACCATCAAATTTGGGAAAGTAATACAATAAGATTTTCAATCAAATTACCTGTATGGTAAATATATTCCTTTCTTATCTCTATTGTATAACAGCAGGTCTACTTCCTTTACATGAACAAGATAATTTACATCTTTCAGAATGGTCACTCCTTTACTACTTGAGACTTGGCAGGCAGAGCCCAGTGTGTCCAGCCAGAATATGCTTCCATCTAAGAATTAGGACCTATAAACTCACAGAGCTCAGATGTCTGAGGTTAGAATGTAAAGAAAAACCCCAAGTAGGTCACTGGGAGTCATGATAAACACAGTTACCTTTCTTCCCATCTTTTAGTATCTGGCTCCAAGTATTTAACTTAACGCAGCATGATACAATAGTTGTTGATTTAGAGCTGTACAACAAATGATGGAGGATGATGCCCTGTGCTTGCAGAGTACCATTTCTTAGCTCACATCTCAGCTGCATCTTCAAAAGTCTCCTCCTTCGCTCTATTAGGAATGCAGCTTTTGGCTTGTGCTGTATAGAATAGGACCTTAGTCATGTGTCCACTGTCACACTCCTTTTCTACTAATCTGGTTCATTGGTCCAATACAATTATGTGGAATTTCCTGTGCAGAGACTGAATGATATAATCTAAAGAAGGCTGAGTGGACTGGAGTGTCAGTGTCTATATCAATCTGCCTATTGGACAAGTCCACTGCATTGTCTGAAAGGTAATTCAAAATTAAAAATTTAAAAGTAAAAAGAAGAAACTTTTATTTCATTAGTTATCCCAATACAAACCTATTTGTCTACTAATTTTCTAATTGTCAGCAAAGGTCATTGCCATCCAGCATGATGATCTTAGAGTCATAGTTGATAACTCCTTTGGTCCTCACTGTTTATCCAACACATATTCTAAGACTATCACCTGTCTCTGCTGCCCTGGCCTTATTTTTAGGCACCAGATTTCTATTCTAGACAGTGGCAATACTCTCCTTACTTGTCCTTTGATTCTGTCATTGCCTCCTCATCCCTGTCTCCACTCAGCAGCGAAAGTAACCTTTCTATATCATAAATGAGATCATATCACTCCCACTCTTAAAATAAGGTAATGGCTTTTCATAACTATGCATAAATTACCAACTCCTTATTATGGTGAACTAAACTCATGTTGATGTGTTATTTCCCTTATTTGGTAGTTCTTATACCATTATTCTATGTTTCTGATCTACCTGCCTTTTTTCACTGCCTCAAATACATTAAATTCTTTCACAAAACAGGGCCTTTGGCCATAATTTTTCCCTTTTCTGTTTCAATCTTTTTCTTTTTTTTTTTTTTTTAATTTTTTTTTTTTTTAACGTTTATTTATTTTTGGGACAGAGAGAGACAGAGCATGAACGGGGGAGGGGCAGAGAGAGAGGGAGACACAGAATCGGAAACAGGCTCCAGGCTCCGAGCCATCAGCCCAGAGCCCGACGCGGGGCTCGAACTCCCGGACCGCGAGATCGTGACCTGGCTGAAGTCGGACGCTTAACCGACTGCGCCACCCAGGCGCCCTGTTTCAATCTTTTTCTAATTCTCTGTGTGACTGATTCCCTCTCTTTCTTCAAACTCTAGCTTGTTACATTCCCAGAGAGTTCTTCCGTGCTCACTCTTGCTGGGCAATGCCCCCACCTCTGAACCTATCATTATGTCACTGCTCTGTGATCATTTATATAATTTATCATGGTTTACCATTGTATACTTTTTAGTTCCTGATTATCTCTCTACTCTGATAGACTTTGAACTTCATGCAAGCTTAGACACATCTGCTTTGTTGTTTGTGTGTGTCTTTGTTTGTGTATATAACTATTTGCCTAAAACATAGTAGACTTTTAATATATATTTTACAAATATTTCTTAAACATCACTTTAATAAATGTTACCTAACTAGCAAAAATGAATCATAGAAAATCTGTGCCCTCATATAAACTTTTATGCATTATACACACCATTTATCCTAAAGACAGGTACATTTGCTTTTTTCAAAATAACTGTTTTTTGGACATATGAGAAGGACCTTACCAGTGAGTTTCAATACTCTTTTTGTGAGTTCAGGGCTAAAGTGTAGCCATCAAAAGTAACATAAAATGTTAGTGAAATCATTATTTCAGATATACACTTAGCACTGTAACAACTGAAACCATGATATCCTTATTTGACAACACATCATGGAAAGACTATAAGAGTATGTTATTTAGGATTCTCAGAAGAGAGAATCACTCATGCTAACTTCAATCCCAGGAGAAGCAAATGAAATTACTTATGTAGTATTTAACTCTTTTCTTTATAATTTTCTGAAGTTTAAATATTTTACAATGAAGTACATAATATTTTGAAACTTAAATTCATCATTGAGTTATTAACTAATGTTTTACCATATTTTTCTACTGTTTTATTGATTGAGGTCGTATATTTTATTGAATGCCTTCGGTGTATCCTCATTTTGAGCCATTTTCTTTATCCTTATACTCAAGGAGAGTCATATGTAACTACGTTTAAGCCAGACTCAAAGATATCCATGTATTATTTTATACATTCAACATTGACTCTATTCCTTTTACTCTTTTCAGGTGGATGAGAATGTTTTCATCCAGGATCACTTATATTTCTTAAGAGGTCTGCTCATGCCCTTCTCTGCAGGTCTGTATTAACTACCTTTTATTACTTGTCATTCATTGATTTGGGCTATTCAAAACTTTCCCAATTACTATCACTTGGTTCTTTACAAACTGATTTTTTTGTGGCATACTTACTATATTCCAATCACTGTTGTATACATTGAAGTTACTTTAGCTAGAGAACAGATACAAATACCATATTTAAGAAGTATTTTAGTAGGGGAACACAGACACTAAAACATAATAAATGAAACAACTGCTATTTAAACAAAAGAAAGAACAGATAAACAGAATTGCAAGTGTCATGGTAAGGGGAAGGGGAATGTTACTATTTTAAGTAGTTGTTATTTAACTATTTTATTATATTTTTTGGATAATTTTTTGGGTTTTTTTTTAAAGTTTATGTTTTTGAGAGAGAGTGCAAGTGGGGTATGGACAGAGAGATAGGGAGAGAGAGAAAATCCTAAGAAGGCTCCACACCATCAGCACAGATCCTGATGTGGGGCTCAAACTCACAAACTGTGAGATCATGACCTGAGCAGAAATCAAGAGTTGGACACTTAACTGACTGAGCCACCCAGGCACCCCATATTTAACATTTTAAATGAGGGAAAGTTTCCTGAAAAAGCTTTCATTCAACAGACTTGAACTTAGTGAATACAGGAGCTTATACAGATACATGGAGAAAGAGCATTCCCACCAGAGGGGATAGTTAGTGGAAGGACTCCAAGAAGCAACCCTGGCATTGCTAGAAATAACACGAGACACCAATGTTGAAAGGTTTGGGCAGAACAGGTCAGAAAGGAAATGGTTAGGATGGGGTTAGAAGCAGAAGTCTGGCAGAACTCTTAAAATCTTAAAGCTATAGTAAGGACTTTTTTTTATTTTAAGCCAACTTGGGAACCCTTAGAGGACTGACTAGAGTAGTGACTGTGATCTGACATTTGAATGCACACTTTGGCTGCTGGATAAAGAAATATTCTGAAAATTTGATTAAGAGAAGATGCTGGCTTTGACTAGGAGAAAAGTGGTGGAAAGTAGATTCTGTGTAAGTTTTGAAGTTACCTAAGGATTTCCTTTCAGAAATGATATCAGTCAGTGAACAAATGATATTTTATATTTTTTATACTAAAATATATTTTAGGTTATTCTATTTCACACCTGTAAGATAACTATCGCAGGAACATCTAGGACTTTATAGAATTACTAAAGAAAAAAAAATATATATATATACATTAAGTCACAAAGTGACAGAACCTTGTGTGATTCTATGTCAAAGTCAGTATTTTTATAGGTTATATACAGGATACATACACACTTATACATGCATTGCCTTTCTTAGAAGAGTAGACTAAAATTGTTAGTTGGGTTAAATTTTATAAGTACTTGGGATATCTACAGAAGAAAAAAATCACACATATTTTATAGATATACATGGATGTATAAATAAAGTAAAGAAATACATAGCACAAGGTTAGTTGCAGCAGAAGGGAAAAGAAAGGCACATTAAGTTTTTGCTGTGAGGTATGAAGTGGTAATAAGCATCTGCTCCCTGTGGTAATAACAGTTGTGTTCATTCAAGATTTTTGAAAAAAATGGCATTTTTTTGGAGATGAGTTGTTTGACTGCTCATCACCCGTATCTTTCAAGCAGGTAATGTTTTCTTTCCAGGTAAATTATCTCATTAGACATTTCTGTCAGCAAAGCAGAGCAGGAGCTGCTATTATTTCCCAAGTGGGAAAAAATCAATAACCAATCAATACCCTTTAAAATATTATTTCAATATGCTTATAGTTTTGAAATAAAATAAAAAATTCACCTATCTCCAAAGGATAGGTGAAAATTACTCAATACATGTAAATAACTAATTTGATTAGAGAAATTACCTTTAGTGCATAGAAACATACAAATACATACACATATACATATCTTCCATTTTGCATTTAAGTTCCAATGTGTTGTTTATAGACAGCTAGGACATTTATTTCCTTTACTTTCATTTCCTCTTTCTGTCAATGTCTCTTTCTCTCTCTCTCTCTCCTACCTGTTTGATTTTTGTATATTTGGATGATACACTCTTCTAAAAATTTGAAATAAATCAGGAAATTATCTAAACACTTAAAGTGAGTCAGAAAATGAAACAAAGGTACAGCTAATATCATGTAGTCATTTCCATTAAGATCACTGAAATAGAGGGGTGCCTGGGTGGCTCAGTCAGGTAAACATCTGACTCTTGATTTAGACTCAGGTCATGATCTCATTCATGGTCATGATATTGAGCCCCCCATCAGGCTCTGCACTGGGCATGAGACCTGCATGAGATATTCTCTCCCTCTAGCTCTGTCCTTCCCAAGCTCCCATTCTCTCTCACTCAAAAAAAAAATCACTGAAATACGTCAATTTTTATTGTGTTTTTGAGGTACAGTAATTCTCTTAATGATAGAATCAATTCTATTAAGCAGTCTTCACACAATTCTAAATTTAATCTTTAAAATGTAAAAATACAGACAAGGCAGGGCGCCTGGGTGGCTCAGTCGGTTGAACATCCAGCTTCAACTCAGGTTATGATCTCACAATTTGTGGGTTCGAGCCCCGCATCGGGCTCTGTGCTGACAGCTTAGAGCCTGGAGCCTGCTTTGAATTCTGTGTCTCCCTCTCTCTCTGCTCCTCCCCCGCCCATGTTCTCTCTCTCTCCTTCAAAAATAAATAAAAACATTAAAAAATATAGACAAGGCAATCATATTTGATACAGCCTTTAAGTGTACAACCCCAGATATCAAAAATATTATCAAATATTATCAAATATCAAATATTATCAAAATAATACACAAGAATTCAGAAAAAAATAAGCTATGTTCATCATGCAAAATATAAAATTTATATATGGAATATCACTTTCCTATATTTTTTTACTTACATTTTGAAGTACAGTTAATTTTTTCTTCTACATGTAAATAAGAAAGATAAGCAGGAGTAAGGGGTGCCTGGGTGGCTCAGTCAGTTAAGTGACTGACTCTTGATTTCTGCTCAGGTTATGATTTCACAGCCTGCCATGAGATCGAGCCATGTGTTAGACTCTGCACTAGGCGTGGAGCTTGCTTAGGATTCTCTCTCCCTCTCTTTCTGCCCCTTCCCTACTCTCTCTCTCTCTCCAAAAACAACAGCAACAACAAAACAAATCAAAAGCAAAACAACAACAACAACAAACCTGCAGAAGTGAAAAGTGAATTTTTTGCTAGTACCAATACCTTATCTGACAGACTGAATTATTGTCTTTTTCTTTTTCTTCATCCTATCTTGTAGCTGTAGCCTTTGCCACATAACATTGCATTTCCTCTCACAGGGGCAAAGTACACGTCCCTCCACCTTTATTCTGAGTTTAGCCATTTGATTTACTTTGCTGGATGGGGTGTTAGTGGATATGACACAGCAGGGTAAGCTACAATAGTGCAGTTGGACTTTCTGCCATAGCCACGAGAAGAGCTTCCCTCAAACACCAGCTGTGTTTTTAGTGTAAGCCTAAGAATGATCTCCTGTGGAGCATAACCAGTCTAGCTGATCTGTGGACAAGCAGCGTGGAGCACAACTGCCTCAGCTATGATGGCTTAAAGTAGAGCTGCTCCCGACAACCATATTTTACAGGGCAAAATAAGTGTTTTGTTTTGTTTTGTTTTGTTTTGTTTTGTTTTGTTTTGTTTTTGGGGTGTGTGTGTGTATCTGTCTGTCTGTCTGTTATGGGCTGAATTGTATCCTCTAGAAATAAATTGAAGTCCTACCATCTATAGTACCTGTAAATATGAGCTTAGTTGGAAAGAGTATCCCTGGAAATGATTAAGTCAAGATGAGGTCATTAAGGTGGGTCCTAATCTACTAATCCCTATAAAAAAAGGGGAAATCTGGACACAAAGATCCACACAGGGAGAACACCAAGTGAAGCAGAGATGATGGTGATCAATCAACACATGAAGATATGTTAGCAAGTCACCAGAATCTAGGAGAGAGACATAGAACCTGTTCTCATTCACAGCCCTCAGAAGAAACCAGCTTTGTCTTGATCTGAGACTTCTAGCCTCTAGAACTGTGATGATAAATTTCTGTTGTTTTAAGTTACTTGGTTTGTGCCACTTTGTTACTACAGCACTTGCAAACTAAAATTGTTGAATGCAACTGCGATTTTGTGGTGATTTGTACCCTAGCAATAACTGATTTGATATTATTTCTATATTTGTGCCAATAGCAGTTTTTTATTTACAAAATTAGAAAATATAAGGAAGGGTGGGGAAAAACTCTTCCACAATGTCTCTACACAGAGCCTCTTTTTTTAGCCCATTTTTAGTCAATTCAGAATTTTACTTCATGGGTGTTTCTATCTCTCTACCTATGTATCTATTAGAGGTCTTTGCATTAGAGCATGTAAATTTTATGATATTATAAAATCTTCATAAACAACATTTAAATAATGTCCAGTAGTTACTTTGTTGTACAGAACTGTTCTAATCATCATCAATACCAATTTTCTTAATCAAAACTTCTAAAATACGTATGTTGACAATGATGGTCAGAATTCAGGCAACAGAGAAACAAAGTAGAAGCTGAGCAAACTGAAACTCTCTCTATAAATTTCATAACAGACCCCTGTTACATAGATTGAACCATAATTAATAATTGAATTATGATAATTGCTCCTATATATTCAAGATTCCATAAAAATTAGATAGCAAAAAAGAACTTAGTTTGAATAGCCACCTCAGAAAATCTAGAAAATTAAATCAGGGTCTTTTTGCACAAAAGCAATGAAACTTTCTGGAAATTTCATTGAGATTAATAACAGAGCACCAGGAGCTGAAGGGCCTAGAGCTAGCACAACACTACTTTACTTAAATTCCGGGTGAAAGTGCCTGGATTAAGAATGCTGTCACATGCAATAACAAAACTGAATAAGGTAGTTAGAGGTTTATTTTTTCCCAGAAATGGAAGTCTGAAGTAGTTGCCTTGAGGCACTGATACATGGCTAGCATCTTTGCAGTTTTTTTGGCATTTCCCTCATGCTTTACATTTTATTGTATAAGATGGTCTCTATCTTCAAATATCTGATGAAGATAAGATAGAATAAGATAGAATAAATGACAAATGCCTCATTTATCATTTTTATTCCAGAAAAGAAAAATCTTTCCCCCAAATACTTGGCAGATGTAAGCTTTTGTTTCATATACTGAAAGTTATCACATGGTCAATTCTAAAAAATAGAAAAGTGAGTCAAAATTTAGCCTATAGAGAAAGGAGTTTCTCACATAAGCAGAAATTACTACAATAAATAGATATCCAAGAACATCAGTATAGCTTTTCCCAAATTATTTGAGAGAGGAGATTGTAAGGTTTGAAGAAACTGAATATTCTTTGTGTAAAGTAATGCAAGTGTTGTAATAACATCAAGGAAGGCAATCAACGTGAAAGCAGCAAGGTTAGTATTTGCACTTTCTGTGGTGTTAGTAACAGCAGTTTAAAAAGGTAGCCTTAGAACAAAGATTGGACTCCTAGTAGCAGCATAAGTGATTTCCATGACTGGTGAAGTGGCATAAACAGAGAGTATCAAGGAAAAAAGGACAACGTAGCAGGTTTGGGATACCAGGGTTGTACTAATCAACACTCAAATTAATGATCATTGGAATTAGAGGCCACATCTTAGATTTTCATGACTCTTTCTTTCTCTGATCCAGTCTAGTCTTCCAACCATTTTTGCCTCAACATCAAGGCCATTGTGTTCACAAATCAAATTATACCCATTGAGTTGAAACAAATGTGAGACAAGGCCATGTACTATTTCTTGTGTCAGGTAAACTCTCTCCAAGTGAGTTCCCTTCAAAGTAGTATAGTTTCATCATTGATTTTATACATGATAGATTTTGTAATATGAATATTATTTGATATAAGGGAAGTTACTTTCTTACAGTCTCTTAAAACATAATGTTTAAGAACTGAGTTTTTTTTTAATTAAATAATAGTTGTGGGAAATAAGCATTGTGTCTTACTA
Source organism: Lynx rufus (assembly GCF_022079265.1). Lineage (NCBI taxonomy): Eukaryota > Metazoa > Chordata > Mammalia > Carnivora > Felidae > Lynx > Lynx rufus. The sequence continues at coordinate 107,277,610 of NW_025814867.1, read as the reverse complement.
CCAAGCCCAAGATATTTATGAGCCAAATTCATCTATAATTTTAACGTACTGGTTTTACTTACCAAGTTTAGAGTTCCTGTTGGTTGGGTTATTGAAAATATAGAATATACCTTATTTGTTATAAAAATCATCCAATCACAGTCCGGTAAGTGATCTGACTTTTAATAAGAATCATTTTCTTCCTATAAATCCACATTCTATTGTTTAATTATAAGTTCCCATGCAAAATAATAATATCTACCATTTATCCAGTGACTGCTATGTAAGAGGTACTATGTTGTATATTAAGTGTATTAAATAAAAAATATGAAACTGCCTGTAATTTGAAATTTAAAACAATATAATTTATAATAATACTCATAAAAATGAAATAAATACATATAAACCTAATAAAATGTGTATTAGATTCAAACCTAATACTATATGTATTAGAGCTGTATGTGGAAAACTACAAAACACAAATAAAAATCAAAGATCTATATACATGGAAATATATATTTTTTTCATGGATTAGACTCACTATTGTTAAGATATCAGTGCCTCTCCATATGATCTATAGATTCAAAGTCAAAATCCCAGCAAGCTATTTTGTAGATATTGTCAAATTCTAAAGTTTATGTAAAGAGGCAAGGGACCTAGAATAGCCATCAAAATACGAAGAAGAAGAACAAAGATGGATGACTCACACTACCTGATATTACTGTTTACTCTATGGGTATGATAATCAAGACAGCATGATATTAAAGAAAAAAAGAGACCCAAAAATAAATGGACAGAATAAAAAGCCTGTATAGATTCATATAAAGGAAGTCAACTAATCTTTTTCAAAGGAATAAAAACCAAATAATGGAGAAAAGATGGTCTTCTCAACAAATGGTGTTGGGACAATTGGAAATGTTCCATGAAAAGTAAAACATACTTAGACATAGATGGTACAACTTTCATAAAAATTAAATAGAAACAAAACATAGACTAAATAAAATTTCAAAAGCATAAGACATCCTGAGGTAAACATAGGGGAAAATCTTCCTGACTATGGTTTTGGTGATGAGTTTTTAAATTAAAAAAAAATGTTTATTTTTTAGAGAGAGAGAAAGACAGAGCAAAGCAGGGGAGAGGCAGAAAGAGGGGAAGACTTAGGATCTGAAGCAGACTCCAGGTTCCAAGCTGTCAGCACAGAATCCAAAGCAAGACTTGAACCCACGAACTGTGAGATCATGACTGAGCCAAAGTTGGATGCTTACTTGACTGAGCCATCCAGAGGCCCCTGAGATGAGTTTTTAAATGCAACAACAGTAGCATGATCCATGCTTTATTAAAATTAAAATTAAAAACTTCTGGTCTTCCAAAGATATTCTTAATAAAATGAAAAAATGTTACACTGAGAGAAACCATTTTCAAAGTACATACAGATGGAAAATGTATACAGTTTAAAGAATGCTTAAATCTCAAAAATAAACAAATTCTCCAATTAAAATATAGGCGTAAGATGTTAACAGACTCATCACCAAAGAAAACATATACATGACCACGCTCAGAGGGAAATTATAGCTGTGTACATCTACATTAAAAAAGAAGAAAAATCTAAAATTAATAATGTTTATACTTGAAGGAACAACAACAACAACAAAAAGAACAAACTAAAGTCAAAGCAACCAGAGTAAAAGAAATAACAAAGATGAGAGTGGAAATTAACACAACAGGAAATAGGAAAACAACACAGAAAATGAACAAAACCAAAAGTGTGCTTTTTTAAAAGATTAACATAATTGGCAAACCAATTATGTTAGGTTTTATTGACTAAGAACAAAAGAGAGAAGACACAAATCACTAACGGCAGAAATAAAAGTAGAACCATTACTACAGACCTTAAAGAAATAAAAAGAATTATAAGAAAACACTTACATATGAACACTTTTTCTTAAAGCTTATTTATTTTGAGAGGGGGTGGTGGGGCAGAGAGAGAGAGAGAGAATGAGAGAGAGAGAATCCCAAATAGGCTCCATGAACTCAGCACAGAGCCTGATGCGGGGCTTGAACCCACGAACTGTGAGATTATGACCTGAGCCGAAATCAAGCACCACATGCTTACACAAGTGACCCACCCAGGCACCCCTATATATGAACACTTTTACACCAACAAATTAGATAGCCAAATAGACTGAAGAAAAAATAAAATCTGAATCAAATATAACAAATAGAAAGGTTGAATCAATAATAAAAATCTCAACAAATAAAATGCCAGAACCAGATGGCTTCATTGGTGAATTCTGCCAAATTTCTAATGAAGAATTAATACCAATCCATCTGAAATTATTCCAAAACATAGAAGAAGAGGGAAAAGTTCCTAACTCATTTTATTAGGTCAGTATAACAAGGATACCAAGACTAGATACTTGTTTTCAATATTTCTCTCCAACACAGTTAGACTTACATATCATAAGAAAAAGAAATAAATAGCTTCCAAATACAACAGGAAGAAGTAACACTGTCTCTATTTGTATATGACATGAGTTTATATGTAAAAAACATTAAATAAGCCACACAAAGAAACTGTTAGAGTTCATAAATGAATTCAACAGAGTTGTAAGACACAAGATCTACACTAAAAAATCAGTTGTATTTCCACACAGTTGCAATGAACAATCCAAAAGGGAAATTAAGAAAACAATGCCATCTACAATAGCATCAAAAATGATAAAATACTAGAAATTAATTTAACAAAGTAAATGCAAGAAAATTACAATACATTACTGAAAGGAGTTAAAGAAGATATAGGGGGGCCTTGGTGTCTCAGTCGGTTGGGCAGCTGACTTCGGCTTAGGTCATGATCTCACGGCTCCTGAGTTGGAGCCCCGCATCGGGCTCTGACAGCTCAGAGCCTAGAGCCTGCTTTGGATTCTGTGTCTCCCTCTCTCTCTACCCCTCCCCAGCTCTCACTCTGTCTCTCTCTGTCTCAAAGGTAAATACACATTAAAACAAACAGGAATTAGAGAAGATATAAACAAATGAAAAGGCAATCCACATTTATGGATTGGAAGACAATATTTTTAAAAATGGAAATAATCTCTAAAGCAATCTACAGATTCAAGACATTTCTATCAAAATCACAATTGAAAAGGAAATGAATCCTTTTTCACATGGAACTGCAAAAAATCTGGAATAGGCTACACAATCTTAAAAAAACAAAGTTGGAAGATTCATACTTCCCAACTTTGAAATTTAATACAGAGCTGTATTAATAAAAAATATAGTATTGGTATAAGGTTAGATATAAGTATTAATGGAATAAAATTGAGAGTCCTGAAGTTAATCCATACATCTATGGTCACTTGACTTTTGGCAAGGGTACCAAAATCAATCATAAGATGATCTCTTCAACAAATTGTGCTAAGACAACTTGATATCTACATGCAAAGCAATGAAGTTGGGTTCTTACCTCATACAACATAACAAAAATTAACTCAAAACTTATTAAAAGTCTATATACAAAAACAAATTCAAAATGGATGAAAGACCTAAATGTGAGATAGGAAACCATCAAAATCCTACAGGAGAAAACAGACAACAACCTCTTTGACCTTGGCCTCAGAAACTGCTTATGAGACATGTCTCTGGAGGCAAGAGAAACAAAAGCAAAAATGAACTATTAGGACCTTATCAAGATAAAATTTTCTGCACAGCAAATCAAACAATCAACAAAACTAAAAGGCAACTGATGGAATGGGACAAGATATTTGCAAATGACATATCTGATAAATGTTTAATATCGAAAATCTATAAAGAACTTACCAAACTCAACATCCAAAAAAACAAATAATCCAGCGAATAAATGGGCAAAAAACATGAATAGACACTTTTCCAAAGAAGATGTCCAGATGGCTAACAGACACATGAAAAGGTGCTCAACATCACTCATCGTCAGGAAAATACAAATCAAAACCACAAAGAGATATCACCTCATATGTGTCAGAATGGCTAAAATGAACAACTCAGGAAACAATAGATGTTGACAAGGATGTGGAGAAAGGGGAACACTTTTGCACTGCTGGTGTGAATTCAAACTGGTGTAGTAACTCTGGAAAACAGTATGGAAGGTCCTCAAAAAATAAAAACAGAGCTATGCTATGACCCAGCAATTGTGCTACTGGGTATTTATTAAAAGGATACAAAATGCTTATTCAAAGGGGTACATGCACCCCAATGTTTATAGCAACACCATCAATAACAGCCAAAGTACGGAAAGAGCCCAATGTCCATCAACTGATGAGTGGATAAAGAAGAGGTGGTATACAATGAAATACTACCTGGCGATCAAGAAGAATGAAATCTTGCCATTTGCAACAATGTGGATGGACACTGTGGTATCTAAGCAAAATAAATAAGAGAAAGACAAATGTCATATAATTTCACTCATATGAAAAATTTAAGAAACACAACAGATAAACATAGAGGAAGAGAAGGAAAAATAAGATGAAAACATAAGGGAGGTAAACCATAAAAGTCTCTTAAATACAGAGAACAAACTGAGGGTTGATGGAGAGGAGGTGGGTGGGCGGATGGGCTAAATGGGTGATAGGCATAAGGAGGGCACTTGTTGGGATGAACACTGGGTGTTATATGAAAGTGATGAATCACTGGGCTCTACTCCTGAAACCAATATTACATTGTATGTCAAGTAATTTGAATTTAAATAAATAAATAAATATTGATCAAAGGTCTAAGTATGGACTAATACCATAAAACTCTTTGAAGAAGACGTAGAAGTACCTTCTCAAGAGGTTTTCGCAAGGCATTCTTGATATGAAACCAAACATGCAAGCAACAATAACAAAAAATATGTAAGTTGCACCTCATCAAAATTTAAAATGTTGTGCATCAAAGGATACTTTCAAGAAAGTGAAAAAACAACCCACAAAGTGGGAGAAAATATTTACAAATAATTTATATGATAAAAGGCTAATAACTCCTATAATTCAACAACAGTAACACAATAAACAATCGAGTGAAAAAATAAGCAAAGGAATTGAAAAGGCATTTCTCTAAATGTATTTATTTATAATAATATATATTAATAAAATGTATATTATATAAATTATATATATCTCATGTATTAGAAATATATTATATATATTATACATTTTTATATATGAGATATATAAGATAGATATGATAGTTTGTATAAAGATATTATATATATAAGATAATCTGCAATAAGATATCACTTTACTAGATCAGCCATAATAAAAAGAAAGAAAGAAAAATAAGTGTTGGCAAAGATTTGGAAAAATTTGGAACCTTCATACATTGCAGATGAGAACAAAATGGTACAGCTTTTGTGGAAAACACTTTGTCAATTCTCCAACAGATTAAACAAAGAACTACCATATGAACCTGCCAAATCTTGTCCATATATATACCCAAAAGAATTGAAAAGAGATATTCAAACCAAAACTTGTATGCAAATGTTTTTAGCAGCAATATACAAATAGTCAAAAAATGGAAACAACTCAAATGTCTATCAGTGGATTGATGGTTTAACAAATGTGATATATCCATACAGAGAAATAATTATTTCACCATGAAAGGGAATTAAATACTATAACATGGTACAATGTAGATAAACCACAAAAATATTATGCTGAATGAAAGAAGCAAATACAAAGGCCACATATTGTATATTTGGATGAAATATCCAAAATGGTAAACTATACAGACAGAAATGAGTAATGTTTGCCATGGACTATAGGGAGGGCAAATAGGGAGTGGGTGCTCAATTGGTATAAAACCAGTTTGGGATGACAAAAAGTTCTGGAACTAGATAGTTACCCAACATTGTGAATATAGTTAATGCCACTAAATTGTACATCTTAAAATGATTAAATTGGAAAATTTTATGTTGTAAATATTTTACCAAAATTAGTACAAATCAGATTCATTCTTAGAATCAAGTGGAGGTCAGGAAGAAGGAGAAGAAAACTGACTTGGGAATAATTGCCAGCCATATATAAAAAAATTAGATCCTCCCTGCTCTGTTATTTCCTAAATGGGCTGTGGGATATGGGTTTTCGTGAACAATTTAGGTTAGATTTATATGTTTCCACCCCTAATGTAGACAAAAACTTTAAAGGGTCTTTCACCTTCTTTTTCATTGCACCTTTTCCCTGGCATTACTTTGCCTAAGGCAGTTTCCAGATTGTTAAAGACATCTACTGAATCCTCTGCTTGCTGAAATACCTCAAGAGATTTTTTTTTCCTTCCTCATCAAAATTCTTTTGCCTTATATTGTATTCCCTGAGGACTCTGCACTTCAGAGAGAATTTTATAAGCCAACTAATGAAAATATATTAGTGACCAAAAAATTCAATTGACTTAACTCAGTTCGATTCAATAAACACTTATTAGGTAGCTTCTCTAGTCAAGCTGCAGTTCATGTTAATGGAACATAAAGTAAGTATAAAACAGATTCGGTAATATAAAATAATAATCTAATGGGATAGGAAACACATTATACCAGGCAGAATAAAAATCATCATCCTAAATAATAATAATAATAAAAAATAATAATAGAGAATATTTATCAAATACTCATTCCATTCCATGTTTAACATTTGTTCCACATTTAACATTTTAATCTATTATCTCATATTCTCAAAATGACTTAATGAATTAGATCCTAATTTTATCTCATTTCTACAAATGAAGAAACTTAAAGTCAAAGACTTTACATGATTTGTTCAATTTTGGCAAGTGGAAAAAATAGAATTTGAATCCAGATATATCTAGTCTTAAAGTGTACTCTCCATGGAACCCATTGTATTGTCTACTTTGCCTAATTCATTAGATGTGCATATAGAAAATATAGATATTTATTATGGAATATGATTTTTTGTATATCAGTCCAACTTATATTTTAAACCTCCATTCTATAACTTGGGGAATATAGTCTCAGCTAATTCAAGATGTCTGTCTCTCTTTACTAGGATTGTTTCTGAATTCAAGTGTATTTCAAGAGAGGTGTGTGTGTGTGTGTGTGTGTGTGTGTGTGTGTGTGTGTGTGCGTGTGTGTGTAGCAGAATATTATAGGCATTTAATCAGAGATTTTATCTCTTTATTCTGCCATTGAGTTTGATGTCCTTATTCTATTCCGAAGTTTAATCTATGGCCTACACAGATCCCTGCCGTGTTATCTCTTAATCTTATCCAGAAGTTCCCTTGGATCCTACTCTCCTCTGTCAAATATTCAGAATCCAGTCTTTGGGCCATGAGAATTTTACATACCCATTAGCATCATACTTCACTTATTTTTTTAAAATAGTATCCCACCAGATAGTAAATGTGTTTTTATCTGTTCAGCAACCTTGTTCTTTTTGTATCTCTTCACCAACCATGTTAAGGAATAGAACAAGTAATTTTATATCTATTTTACAAAGGAGAAAATTGAAGCTTTCTATGTTATATAACTTTCTAAATGTTATATGACTAAAATCTGGTAGAATGAGTAAAATGATCCAAGTTCTTCTGTATTTCCAGTTTAGAGTTTTGAAAGTAAAATAAAAGTGCTATGGAAATTTATCAAACGAAGAGATTATGTGTGGTCCGGATGGTGAAATGGCTAGAGAATGGGATCATTAAAATAAGATCAGAAGAGGCTTTGTGACAGAAGTATCATTTGAAGTAGATAGTGAATAAAAAAAAGAAAATTTTAGCATTAAAAAGATTAGGATGAGTGGGTTCGGGGGAAAGAAGAAAGTGGTTATTAAAAAAATAATAGAAAAGAATAGTACAAAATTTTCAGGTTTTTGCGTCTAACAGAGACTGGTATTAGGGCACCTACTCTGTGTGCAAGTATTCTAATAAAACATAAAGCATCATGAATTCTGCTCCTGTATCCAACTAGTTTACACTCTATTTCATCATGAATTAATGTTTTGTTTATGCCACATAATACATATTTATATTTACAGGACCCTTCAATATTTAATTTAAAACCATGAATGATGACAATGCTCTATCACATATAGCAGTGGAAAGAATATTTGGATACAAAAAAGCTTTCTGAAATACCTAAATAGACATGCTGCAAACTACTTATGCAAGAAGAGATAATGTTATTCATATTCTATGGTAGAAAGGCATCACTGACAAAGTGAATTAAGGAGCTGAAAAATTTTACAGAAAATTTAGTGGACCATGTCTTAGGCATCCATTATATTAGAGGTACTTTACACAAGTTGATTAATTTAATCTGCATAACCCTACTAGTTTGGCATTGTTTTCCTTACTTTAACAGTAGGGAAAATTTTGGTTTAAGCATAAGAACTTGTTAATAAGATGGCTGGTAATTAAATGCAAGTCTTTTTTACTCCAAAACCCCACAGTTCTCATTTATTTTAGCATAGCAGATTTTCAAACGTAGGGAATAATTGAAAGCACGGAACAATGAGCACACATATGAGCAACACTTTCAATATTTATTGACATTTTGCCCTATTTGCTCCATCTATCTAGAGAGATATAATTTACACTAAAAATCCAACTTTTTAAATTAAGAGTTTAATGAGTTTTGACAGGTGTATACAGTAATGTAAACACTATTACTATAAAGATACGAGGTATTTTCATAACCCTGAAAATTTACCTTTAGTCCCTTTGTATCAGTCTCTTTGCCTCATCTGCATCCCTGGAAAATGGTTATCTGCTTCCTTTCCCGCTAGTTTTTTTTTTTTTTTTTTTTTACAATTTCTCAAATGTCATATAAATAAATTCAGGTCATATTTAATGTTTTGTGTCTGGCTTCTTTCACTTAACATGTTTTTGAGTGTCAACTATTTTGCTGCATGTATTAGTAGTTCATCACATTTTATGGCTAAATAGTATATCATTAATTAATGATATGCTAAATTTTTTACCCATTCTCAAATTGTTGGCCACTTGGAATTTCTCCAACATTTAGCTGTTATGAATAGAGCTGTTCTTAATAATTATTTGCAGATCGTTGTGTAGTCACATATTTTCATTTCTTCTGAGTAAAACCTAAGAGTGATGTCACAAGATAATATAATAATTATATAAAATTTTATGAGAAACTTCCAAATTGTTTTCTGAAATACCTATACTCTTTTGCACTCCCAGTAGTAATTTGCGAGAGTTCCATTTAATCCACAGCTTCACCAAGTTTGAACTAACAAGGCTTTCTATATTTTAGCTGTTCTAAACTGAGGTTTGCTGGAGGGGAGGTGGACAGGGGGATGGGCTAAATGAGTGATGGATATTAAGAAGGGCACTTGCTTTGATGAGCACTGGGTATTATATGTAAGTGATGAATCACTAAATTCTACCCCTGAAACTAATATTATCCTATATATTAACTAGAATTTAAATAACAACTTGAAACATGAAATAATGAAATGCAATGAAGTGAAATGAAATAAAATAAAACATTTAAGAAATATTTAAGAAATAAATTTCAGTCAGTTAAGCATCTGACTCTTGATTTTGTCTTCGGTCATGATCTCACAGTTCGTGAGATTGAGCCCCATGTTGGGCTCGGTGCTGTCAGTGCAGAGCCTGCTTGGAATACTCTCTCCCTCTCTCTCTGCCCCACCTCTGCTGACACACTCTCTCTTTCTCTTTCAAAATAAATAAATAAACATTTGAAAAATAAATTGTAGCTGTTCTAGTTGATATTGGGAGGTAATGCCTTTCTCTGATACATACATACATACATAAAGATGTTTAACATCTTTCCATGTGCTTTTTTGTCATTGTTATATCTTTGTTGATATGCCATTTTAAATATCGTTTATATTTTTATTTGATTATTTTTCAATTATTCAGTTGTAAGAACACTTTAAAAAATATTTTGAACACACTTCTGTTGCTAAGTGTATGTTTTTCCTAAGAGTGTTGAAGAATTAAATATACTAATTTTGATAAAACCTGTAAACTATAATAGAGTCTCATTACATTTTTAATGTTTATTGACAGCTTTCATGTTCCACTTATATCTCTCTGCCTTCTGCCCCATGTCTAGAAAAGCTGAGAAGAAATTACAAATGCTTCCTCATTTGGTGCTGACAGGAAGTTCAAACAAAGCAAGCCCTACAGTGTGCGTAAGAACCCTAGCCCTAACTCTACCTCCTAACCACCATAAATCTCCCAAAACCAATTACCCTCTTTGATGGCTCAATTTCTTTTTAATGTTTCTTTATTTTTGAGAGAGAGTGCGAACGGGAGAGGGGCAGGGGGAGAGGGAAACACAGAATCGGAAGCAGGCTCCAGGCTCTGAGTTGTCAGCGCAGAGCCCAAGGTGAGCTTGAACTCACCGGAAGATCATGAACTGAGCCAAAGTCTGACGCTTAACTGACTGAGCCATCCAGGTGCCCCTGCTGTCTCAGTTTTTGAACGGGCTTGAGAGCCGACCCTGATCTCCCCAGAAAGACTTATTATATGATTAATAAATCTTTTCATCCCCTCTCGGTGCATATGTGACATCAGTCTGACATCTGTATTAATTATCTATTGTGGCTGTAACAAATTACCACACACTCTGTGGCTTAAAATAGCTCAGTTCTGTAATAGAAGTTTTATTGGACTGCAATCAATGTGTTGGCCTGGCTTTATGCCTTCATGGAGGGTCTAGGAGAAAATTTATTGCTTTGCCTTTCCTGGCTTCTGGACACCATCTGCAATCCTTAGCTGATGGTTCCTTTCTCTACCTTCGAACCAGCGGTATAGCTTCTTCAAACCTGTTTCTTAGTCTGATCCCTCTGCTTCCCTATTTCAGTTTTAGGAACTGTTATTTTTACATTGGATTCATCCACATAATCTAGGATAATCTCCCTATTTTAAGGGCAGCTAATTAGCAGCATTAATTCCATTTGCATCTTAATTCACCTTTATCAAATAATATAACGTATTCACAAGTGATAGGGATTAGGATGCGGACATCCTTGAGGGACCATTATTTTGTGTACCACAACATCTGAAACAACTTCCTCCATAGGGTGTACATAACAAAATGAAAAGTTACAAATATTTATTTTTACTGTTTTCTTACAGAAATTTTATAATTTTAGCCTTTGTATTTAGGTCTATTTTCCATTTTTCATTACTTTTTTGGATTAATATTTTGAATATGGCTTAAGGTACAGGTAGAGGTTCAATTTCATAGATATATTTCCAAAATAGATATATATTTATTAATATGATTATGTAATTGTTCCAGCAGTATTTGTTGAAAAGTTACGCTTTTTCCACTGAATTGTATTGACATCTTTCATAAAACCTATTGCCAATATATGTGAGGATGTATTTATGGACTATATTCTGGTCTATTGATCTATGTGTCTATCTTCATAGTCCACCAATGTATTTATTATTATAAAATTTTGGCTGGTCTTAAAGTCAGTTAGTGTACATCCTCGAATAATGCTGTCATTCAAATTATTTTGGCTACTTTTAGTCATTCCAAGTTTTCATATATAGGCTTGAAACAAATTCTACAAAAAAAAATAATAATAAAATAAACTTAGAATTTACAGTCTTGTTGACTCAATAGACCAGTTTGGGAAGAATTGGCATCCTAACAATACTGAGTCTTCTTATCCACTTCACATTAAAATTATTTCTAAATATTTCTTGCTATTTTTACCTTATTATATAAAGAATTTTTCAACTAAATTCCTAGTTATTTTGCTGCTAGTGTAGAGAAAATTGATTTTGGCATAATGACCTTTTACATGTGATCTTGGTAACACATTTACAAGTTGTAGTTGATTATTTCGCTCATCCTCTAGGATTTTCTGTGAGTACTTTATGTTGGCCACAAGTGAAGCCTTTAATTCTTCCATACCAATTTTGTGACTTTTATATCTTTTTCTTACTTTATTATACTTATTATATCCATTGCATCCTCTAGAGTGTTGAATAGAACAGGTAAGAATATATATCCCTGATTCATTCCCAGTCTTCACAGAGACTTACTCAGTTTTCACCATTAATTATTTTGGCGGTGCATTTCTCTTAGATATGTTTTGTTTTGTTTTCAGATGGTGGAAGATCTCCTATTCTTTGTTTTTTGAAAATACTCATTTTTCCATTAAATGAATCAATTTTTACTTTTGTATTTAAGATGATAAGCTTGTTTTGTTTTGTCTTTTGTTTCTTGATATGGTGAATGCCTCTGACAAGTTTCTGAATTTTGATGCAATCTTGAATTCCTGCCATAAACTTCCTATGCCACTTTTGTCTCTTTCATGATGTATTATAATTTTTCTATACAGACAGTTCCCAATTTATGATAGTCCCACTTAGAAATGTTCAACCTTACAATGGTGTGAAAGTGATACACATTCAGTAGAAGTTGTACTTTGAATTTTGACCTTTTCCTTGACTAAGGAAATGCAGCACAACACCATCTCATGATGCTGTGCAGCGGCGGCATGCTCAGGCTCCTAGTTAGCCAGGCAATCATGAGGGTGAATAACTGATACACTTAAACCTTTCCATACCTACACAACCATCCTGTTTTTCACTTTCAGTACAATATTCAATAAATTACATGAGATATTCAACACTTTATTATAAAATAAGCTTTGTGTTAGATGATTTTGCCCAACTGTAGGCTGATATAGGTGTTCCAAGTATGTTTTAGATAGTGTAGACTAAGCCATGATATTTGGTAGGTTAGGCATATTAAATGGATTTTTGACTTATGGTATTTTCCACTTATGATGAGTTTATCATGATGTAACTGATTATTGATCTAATTTGCTAATAGTTTGTTAAGGATTTTTTTGTCTATTATAAAGTATATTGAGCTATAATTCTCTTTATTATAATTATTTTGTCTGTCTTTGGTATTACAGTAATGTGAGGTTACTAAAATGACTTGGGATGTATCTCCCCCTCTTCTATTGTCTGGAAAAAGTTTTGTAGAAGCGATATTTATCTATTTAATGTGTAGCAGAACTTACCAGTGGGGCCTACTGCACTGGGAGTTTTCTTTCTAGGAAGATGTAACTACAAATTCAAGATACATACTTTTCAGCTATTTATTTCTTCCTGAGTGAGGTTTGTATATTTCAAGGTATTTTGCAATTCATCTACTTTTTAAAGATTTCTAGTTTTTATGACATTTTCATATTATTCATTTAAATTCTGTAGAATTTGTAATGATGTTCCCTTTCTGATTTCAGTTATTGGTAATTTGTGATGTCTCTATTTCTTGATAAGGACTGGTGAGAAATTTATCACTTGTGCTGATTATTTCCAAATATACATTTTGCTTTCATTAATTTTCTCTATTATTTTCCTTTTTCTGATTTCATTAACTTTTGCTTTTACCTCAAATAATTTCCCTCCTTTTTCTGACTTTGTATTTCCTTTGCTCATCTTTTTCTAGTTTCTTAAGTTGAAAGTTTGGATCACTAGTTTGAGATCTTTGTTTTCTCTAAAACAAGCACTTAAACTACATATTTCTCTTTAAGCATTGATTTTGTTTAATCTATGAATTTTGATATGTTGCATTTTTATTTTTGTCTGTAAAACACATTTTCTATTTTCCTTAGTGATTTCACTCCAAAGGTGATTTACAATTTATCTACAAGTGAGCTCTCTAATTTCTAAATATTTTAGCATTTTCAATATGTCTTTCTGTTACTGATTTATAGTTTAATTCTACTATGGTCAAAGTGTGTGACTTATAGTATGTTGATTCTTCCAAATGTTATAAGGTGTTAGGTTCACAACTTCAGTGAATGTCCTATTTACATTTGAAAATAACTTGTTTTCTAAAAAAAAGTGTTTTCTGCTGTTAATTGGGGTGTTCTATAAATGACAATTAGGTCAAGCTGGTTGTAGTGTTATTTCAATCTTCTATATACTTACTGGTTTTTGGTGGGTTTTTTTGTTTTTTGTTTTTTTGGTCTACTTGTTTTATTAGTTACAAAGAGAGAAGTGTCAAAATCTCAAGTTATAATTGTGTATTTGTCTATTTCTTCCTTCAATTCTATTGGTTTTTTTTTATTTTTTTCATTCATTCTGAAGCCCTGTTATTAAGTACATACCCATTTAGGGTGTTGTGTCTTCTTTGGACACCCGGATGGCTCATTCAGATAAGCCTCTGTCTCTTGCTTTGGGCTCAGATCAGGATCTCAGCGTCATGAGATGGAGCTCTGTATTGAGCCCCAGTGGAGATTCTAGTCAAGCCCTGCCTTGAGCTCTGAATCAGTGCTCTGCACTGGGTGTGGAGCCTCTTTAAGATTCTCTCTCCCTCTGCCCCTCCCCTGCTCATGCTCTTTTCTCTTTCTCAAAAAAAAAAAAAAAAAAAAAAAAAAAGATTGTTTTGTCTTCTTGATGAGTTTGATGAGTCGACCCATTATATTTCTGTAATAACCACCTTTATCCCTCAGTAAAATTCCTTCTTCTGAAATCTTCTTTGTGTGACCTTAATATTTTCTGTTGATTAGTATTGTCATGGTATAACTTTTCCTGCCCTTTTGTCTTTCATTTCTTTACAGTTGTAATGGGTTTCTTATAGATGTTGTACTATCAGGTCTATTTTTAAAAAATCAATTCTTACAATATCTGCCTTTAATTGGAGCATTTATATTATTGATTTTCAAGGTAATTATTGATATATATAGGGGTTTCAAATCTATCATTTATATATAGTTCATTCTTTTTTTTACTTGTTTGGGGTTATTTTAAATTGACTGAGCATTTTTTATTTTTCTATTTTATCTCCATTATTGACTAGTTAGCTACACATTTCAATATTATTTTAGGGATTTTAGAATTACAGCTTGAATCTGTAGCTTACACAGACTACCTTCAAGTATTATTATATCTCTTCATAGATAATGTAATACGTCTACAAGAACATAATTTTATTTCCTCCCTATCATACATTGAACTATTTTTGTCACATATTTTATTTTATATATATTATAAAATCACAATACAGTACTTTTTTTTATTAAAACAGTTGTCATTTAAAGAGATTAAAAGTAAAGAAAATTTAGTTTATATTACCCAAATTCTTTTTTTTTAATTTTTTTTTTTCAACGTTTATTTATTTTTGGGACAGAGAGAGACAGAGCATGAACGGGGGAGGCGCAGAGAGAGAGGGAGACACAGAATCGGAAGCAGGCTCCAGGCTCTGAGCCATCAGCCCAGAGCCTGACGCAGGGCTCGAACTCACCGACCGTGAGATCGTGGCCTGGCTGAAGTCGGACGCTTAACCGACTGCGCCACCCAGGCGCCCCTATATTACCCAAATTCTTACCATTGTCTCTGGTCTTAATTTTTTTCCATAAATTCAAATTTCAATCTGCTGTTCTATTATTTATACCTAAGGAACTCCTGTTAATATTTGTTTTACTCTAAGTGCTGCAGTGAATTCTTGCCCCTCCCCTTTTTAATATCTTTATTTGTATTTCATTTGTGAAAAATAGTTTTGTAGGCTATGGGAATTCTAAAATAATATTTTTCAGTATGTCTCTCCACTGACATCTGACAAAATTTTTGACAAGAAATTTCATTTCACTGAATGAAATAATTACTTTTTCTTTGATTTCATTCAAGATTTTCTCATTATGCTTGTTTTTCAGCAGCTGAAAAATTATGTGTCTATTGTTTGGTTTGTTGGTTGATTGGTCTTTTTTTATTGCTCTTACTTTTCATACGTAGGGTTTTCAGAGCTTCCTCAATCTGTGCTTTTTTTTTAAAGCTTTCATTCATGTTGGAAAATTTTTATGCAGTTTCTTTCAGTATTTCTTATTACTCCTTCATTCTTCTTTCAGTGACCGTGCTTATAAATATTTTAGATTATTTGATATTGAGACAATGTTTCCTTCTGTGTTCTTCCCCACTTTTCCCTTTTTGTGTTTCTATTAGATTATTTCTATTCACATATATTCAAGCCAACTGATTCTTTTCTTTGCTATGTAGAATATAAAATAACCCATAAAAATAGTCTTCATTGCTCATATCATATTTTTGATTTCTACCATTTTAAATTATTTTTTTTTATATCTGTCTCTCTACTGAAATTTCCTATTTATCCACTTGTGGCTAGTTTTTCACTGGATTTTAAAAAATATTAATTACTGTTATTTTAAAATCCTTTTGATAGTTTTACCATCTAGATCATTTCTAAATTTCATTGTTTGACAATTTTTTCTCATAATAATGCATAATTTTTCTCTTCTTTTCCCATGTGTGTTTTATAATTTTTTTCTAAATTGCCAAACATTGCTTATAAAGGAAAAGATGTGGCCAACACAAATAACATTAATGTCCAAAAACGGACCCTTTCTACTGTCAGGCCATTAGTGTGGTAAGTTGAATCAATATGCCCTAGGTAGGATTCACTTTGCTGTTGTTGTGGTTACCTTAAGTGTATAATAGACTTCAAACCTTTTCAGCGCTGGACCACTGCTGTTTCCGTAGTGCTAGCAGGAGGTCTAAAGTGACGGGAGGTTTTTCAAAAGGATCTGGGCACCTAAAAACAACACAGAGAGGATCTTTTTGTAAGCTCTTTCCCATCCCAAACAATAGACTATAGTCATTTTTATCTCATTGAAAGGTTCTTATGGAAGCGGGGTGGAGGTAGGGAATTTTCAGTTCTGCTCCACGTTCAGTTGTAGTCAATTCTTATGCACCCGAGCTGCTGTGGTGGGCCCAATATTCCTGCACCTCTCTCATTCAGTGACAGGCAAGCTCTCTCCTACTCAGGTTGGGCTCTAGAACACAGGTGGGTGTCTTGGCCTTCCTTCAGTGACAGTAGACCTCTGCTTTGCATTGGTGAAGAATCCTGGATAAAAGCAGTTGTCCTGCTGTCCTCCGGCAGCAGATAATTTTTACTTAGTATTAATAAACTGAAAAGTAGGGATGGGAACTGAATTCATTACTCCTCTTTCAGCAGAAGTTGGTCCTTCCTTGGAGCATGGGTTGGGGTTTTTCTTCTTTACCCCCAGTAGTAGACAGAGTTTGCTACATATTAGAGAATTTGGTACATAGGTAACATTTGTTCCTGTCATTCAATGGCAGACATTTGTCACTTTGAATTCAAATAGGGCCCAGAGTGGGAATGGGATTCATCAGAAACTCCAGACCCAGCCTCAAACTTCAGCATTCCTGAATGCCTGTGACACTAAAGGAGAATCTAACAAGTCATATCTTCTATATTTCTAGTGGGTTCCTGACAGAAACTTATTGAAAAGAATTGTTCATGAATTAGATAATTCTTTTTGTTTGGGTCTCCCAAAGATTTTAAACTGTCACAATAACCTATACTTGGGTCTTAAGAATTCATTAAAATTTCAGGGTTTTTCTGTTTTTGGGGTGTGTGTGTGTGTGTGTGTGTGTATTCTATCTGCTTTTATGATTTCCACTTCCTTTTCTTAATCTCTGATAATGTTGAGACATTTTATGTGTCTCTGTCTCTCCTCAGAGGAGTTTGATACACTCAGAAATTTAGTTAATTTGGTTGCCTTGAAACCTTAGCTCTCAGGCTCAAAATGTATCATTTTGTAATTTATTCAGTTTTCTATTCTTTTTTCTTTCTTCCTTTTTTCTTGAGTATGGAATTCACTTGCAGTTTTCTTCGTTTTAAGTAGAAATACAACCTGACAAATTACTGTTTAAAATTCTTTCAGGGCTAACAGTTGGGTCCACATATAGAAGATTAATCTTCTAAATCAAAGTTTTGACAGAGTTATATGGCCTCACTGTATGACTAAACCTATGTTTTCTTCTCAAGTAATAATGACACATTTTTTGAAAAATTAGAATAGTTGAGCACAGTGCTAATTGCTTTTCATGCATTTTTCTCATTTAATCATCAAATCAACCCCTTAAGGAATAGTATTATGATCCTCATTTATATAAGGAGATTGTGAAATGCCTACAGGTACACAGCTGAAGTGTGGCAGAAAAGGGATCCAAGTTATTTGATTTCAGACCTGTACCCTTAATCACTAATTAATAAGGAGTCCCCATTTAATAATCCATTCTGTTCCTATGGAAAAGTAACCAACTTCTGCTTCTTTTTGTCAGTCATGACAAAGCCTGAAGCACAGATTTCTGAAATATGTAATCACACTAGATCTTTCAACCAAGCCTCCATAAATGTGTGAACCCAGTCGAAATCTTCAGTTATGAAAATAACCCTTGTTCATGTTTTTGTATTCCTCCTTTTAATGGGACTCCTGCCATAAGTTTCAGGTTCATGCCAGATGGTTGTAAATTGAAAAACAAATAAAAAGAGAAATAAAATATCCTTATCCTTCTGCTCCCTGGCCACATGTATCCAATAAAAACAATAGAAAGCAGATTAGTTCTGATAATTAATAGACTATTTTACCAGCTAGCATGTTAGCTTAAGGAAAATCTGATAAAAATGTTTTATGCAACATTAAGGAATAGGTATCTTTTTTTACAAAATAAGAGAAAAAAAATCAAGCAGAGGTTTAATTTTTAAAATATATTTCTAGAAATGAAAGTGTTTAGGTCAGTTACATTCTAAATATCTCACTGGTAAGGGGGGTTGGCTGAAGATGGTGGTAGTGGAAGAGGGATTTTACTGAACCATAGAAAATATGTCAAATGGTTGAATTCTCTTTTTGACCTGTTCTTCAGCTTTGTCAGCTTACTTTTTTCATTACATTTAAGAATTTAACAGGGAAGAGGCAGACTCAATCTCAAAAAATGCCAAGGGAAAATGGATATGTCTTCATTCCTTTTGCAAATATTCTCCCTTGTTATGGGGAAGGAAAGCCATTCTGACAGAGAAAGTGAAGATTTTGCTTGCTGAATCTCTTTTCTTTATTCAATCCCATCTCTTTTCCTCTGTCTACCTTGTTATGTTTCATAGTCATTTCTTTACCTTTTCTCATCAAGACTTTTACCTTTTTCAGATTTTTCTTATTCTATCAGTCTCTTTTCTTCATCTACCTTTCCAAGATATACTATATTTCATTTTTACACAGTATGTATTTTCTTTTTTCTTCAGTGTGACATTAATTCCTTACTTCTAAATTGAGTAATAGGAAATTGAATCACTACCTATTTCCTTCTGGTCTAAGTGAAATAGCCAAAAATCAATAACTGGAGACAGGTCAACCAAAGACCTTGTAGGGGACTATTAATCAGTGAAATAACAGCTTCTCTGTTTCTCTGTTTCTCTCTCTCTCTCTCTCTCTCTCTCTCTCTCTCTCTGTGTGTGTATGTATGTGTGTGTGTGTGTGTGTGTGTGTGTGTGTGTATCTATGTATGGTGCAGATTAGTGTTTATGTGTCCATGTGTATATGATGTCTGCAGATACATGTGTCTGATTGTGAGTATATGAGATGTAAAAATATCCAATGCATAGATAGCTCATGTCAGACCTTACAAAAAATGGGAATTGACTCAGTCTTGAGTATATTTTAAATAGATTTGTGGTGAAATCAGAAACCATTAAATGGTTTAAAATTAAAACCATTAAATGGTTTAAATCTTAAATTTAAGCCTGATGTGGCAAAAAAATGTAAAAAAACCAAAGACTTGCAAAAATATTTCCCTAATAAAGAAAATAGAAATAAATTATTTATTTTGTTCATATATTACAATTAATAATGCAATTTCACTAGTAATATAGGTTAATAACCCCAATTCTCCTGTGTATCCATTGTATATAGAAAAAGGCAGTCTCCATTCACAAAAGCAGACAACTCGTTTTAGGTTCATTCTTTTCTGTGTTGTGATCATTGTTGAGACCAATGCAATTCCTACATGTCTACTCCTATTAACCATTAATATAGTTATGATAAAACATTTCTGATGATAATAATGACCTTCCTGGATTGACTATGATGAGGTTCCATTGGTGGGATCTGAAAGTTCTTATAATCAGTACTGAAATACCTGCCTAGATACTAGATTCAGTTGGGTATATGGACATGGACATGGCTTCAGGGAATTCTTTTAAAAGTATGCTTTAAATGTCACTTTTGGGGTCTATTCATTTGTAAACACAATTTAAAAAGTGCAACTATCTAGACCAATGATGAAAAGGCTAAAATGCTCATTCCAATAAATATTCCAATAAAATTAATAAATGGTGTTTCTTCTCGAGACCAAAAGTAGATATCAAGCAGCATGTTTCTCTTAATATAAAATTCTTGGTTGGTGTTTCTAGTCTACCAGCATTATTTTAAAACACCCTTATTTAAGACTTACCCTTACAGATGTTCTTTCAAAGAGATAGTTCACAAATTTGTCTATTTCAGGAAAAGAAAAAATGTGAGAAGTAAGATTGTATAGGTGAGGGTGTTGTCTGAGATTTTCCTTGGCAGAAAATATGAAGAATCTAATGCAGTTGAACTAAGTAAGCCCTTAGGAAATTAAAGGGAATCACATCCCTTATTTGATTCCACACAGATATTCTACATTAAAAAACTATCATATAATTGTAAACAGTTATTTCTGGTAGAGAGGTACTGAAGGAAATCTTTTATAATAATACAAATA
Source organism: Lynx rufus (assembly GCF_022079265.1). Lineage (NCBI taxonomy): Eukaryota > Metazoa > Chordata > Mammalia > Carnivora > Felidae > Lynx > Lynx rufus. The sequence goes on along the minus strand of NW_025814867.1, from coordinate 107,257,090 downwards.
AAATGAAGAATAACATGTAGAACTGTAATAGTCAGTGAGCTTATTTTTAGCTCATCATAGTGAGTTTTAGGCAAAACTCAGTACTAGAATTTGTTTTTGTGTTCTAAAGTGTACATAAATCTAGTAACTAACTCAGAAAGCCAAGATATTCAAGTAGAATATTTATCACACCCTGTTCTGTTATAACAGCCTTTTTCTAGATAACTTGGTGCTAGATATAATGGGAAGACAAATGTAGATAACAAGTTATCCAGAAAGGTTTAAGAAAATAATTTCTTTTTCTTCAATAACTCAGATTAGAAACATAGATTTATAGATTACATTGTCTAAAATAGAGACTAAGGGTGCCTGGGTGGCTCAGTCAGTTAAGCATCTGACTTGATTTCAGCTCAGGTCATGACCTCATGGTCCATGAGTTTGAGCCCCATGTTGGGCTCCACGCTGATGGTGCAGAGCTTGCTTGGGATTCTCCTTTTCTCCCTCTCTCTCTACCCCTCCTCTGCTTATGCTCTCTCTGTGTCTCTCAAAAAAATAAACTTTAAATAAATAAATTAATTAATTAATTAATGAAATGGATCATAAAGTAAGAAAAATATGTGGACTCTCTGTGTCTATAATTGCTGATACGTGATCTGAATGTGAAATTTGATTGTTTTGAAATCTCTACCTTTAAAATATTTTTAGGACTTTATCTGTCCTTGTTATGCAAATATAGCTAAGTAAGACAAGAATCTTGGAATGTGATTTTATTATATTCCTGTAAAATACTCTCCAAGTCTATGTGTTGTTAACAATCATTTCTGACAACTGTTATAAAAGTGCTGTAGAAGAAGTCTATTATTGGTCAATGCATGATCTAAGAAAATTTTTGGCTTTTCCTCAAAATATCCATCATCTTCTCTTATTTTTTCACTTATGTGGCATGTCTTGGTGAATGACAGCAAAATTACGCTTAAATAGTTAACATTTCAGACATTATTGAGGGCAATAAATCTGGAAACAGAAATAAAGAGTCTTGAAATAGTCGGTGAAGAGAAAGAGTAATTCTGGAAATATTCTGTAGTTAGAATCAGCCCAGCTTGGTAAATAATTGAATGTGAGACAATAAGGAAAAAATGAATCAAGGTGACTTTTCTCTCGTAGTTCACCAAATTGAGCATAATTGTATTGGGAATATATATTTAGTTTAAAACTAACTAATTTTTAAAATGAAATAACCTCCTCTAATTTGCTCTCTGAAAAAAAACTACTATCAATATTTTTGTAAATATTCTTTATTTTATTCCAATGTGTATATGTGTGTTTGTGTGTGTGTGTAATGGAATGAAACTTATTTTATGGGTCACACATTATAGACACCAGTATTAGTAATGAATTCATATATAAGCTAATTTTTACAACCAACAATAACTATACCATACAAACAACTTTTACACATTTAAAAAATTTTAACAGTAGATATAACCTGTGCATCTTTATATGTCATTCATTTTTTTTCCTCTAAAGTTACCTAAATAGCTTTATTTTAGTCAAATATTTGGATATATCATGAATTATTTAACTCATGCATTATTTTTAGAAGTGTAAATGGTTTGTAGATTTTCACTGTTATAAACAATGCTGTAGTATATATGATAGCAATAATTTAGGGTACACTTCTAGAAATGGAATTGATGGGTGAGCATGTTTTATAAAATTTAGTTCATTTTCCTATATCTGATATCCTTTCAAAATGAATGAAATGAATAATAGAATTGTAACTTGCTCTTAGATAACACATCAGAAATCTGGCCTTGGAAAAGTATTCTTTCTTTGGTGTTTGCCTGCAATTATTGATAATTTTATGTAAATTATAGTACTTGAATCTTTGTTCAAATTTACCCTGCTTACTACTCAATTAGTTTATATGTGAAAATATTTAGTGGTACAAAAGTGCTACCTCCCTGGTATGCCATTTCAGACTGGGAAATTCTCTCATCACGTTTTCCTTTAAATATATATTTTCATTTGTCTGGTCCTTGCTTATTGCTTTAGGGGCCAACAAAACAAATGTAATTTATTTTCTGTATGACAGATAAATGCATTTAAAGGGGGATGTAGTTTCCTCTACTTTTTTGTTTTGTTTTCTTTGTTTTGTTTTGCTTACTTCCTATAACATGATCTTAAATATTACATTTCCCATTAGACCCTGATTTTTTTAATGTGGCACCTATAAATAAAAGCAATACTCCATGTATAAATTTGCATTCCATTTAATGGTATGAACATCTAATTATTAAATCAAACTAAGATTTATGTTACTAAATCCATTTCCTTTTAAACATAACACTTTAAAAATCCATATATTTCTATGGATTTATGTGCCTATTTAATCTCTCTCTCTCCCTCCCTCTCTCTTTTTCTCTCTCTTCCCCTGTTTTTCTTTGCAACATGGATTATAAATTCAGGTAATAAGAATGTAAGACTGGGGAGTTCTTTTCTTGACTATTATGAGATATGGGACCATTTTTGTGTACTATTTTCCATAAGATTGAGAAGATGTTATATGTACAAATTTTTAAAAGAAATATTAAACTATGTAATAGCCTAATTAATCATATTATTTAAAATATAACAACAAATAATATATGTGAAATAAAGATTTTATGCATAAATTCATCTGGACATTGTTCCCCCTATGGAAAATCTCTGATTAACTGTGTTCCATGCTAACTCATTTCTGTTCTGAGATTTGAAATTTTTCTATCTCGCTTATTAATTCAATAACTGTTTACCTTAGTAAACCAACCTTGGGACAGATAGTTTACTAGGTACCAGGAATAGGTCAGTAAACAAATGACTCCATATCCTTGTGCTCATGTAGCTTACAACCTAGTAGGGAGAAACAGACAATTAACACACAACTGAAAACGGTAGTCTGTCATATGGTGATAAAGACTAGGGAAAAATTGAGCAAGGAGGAACATTAGCAAAGGTCAGAGTATAATTGTTAATAGAGTATGCAAACAAGTCCTCACTGTCAAGGTGTCATTTGTGTAAAGACTTGAAAAGATGAAGGAAATGAGCCATGCAGAGATCAGGCTAAGACCATTTGAGGCTTGGGAACGAAATGATGCAGAATCCATACAGTGGGTGCTTGGCTGGCAAGGAAGCCAGTATGATTTGGGAGAGAATAACTTGTGTGGTTAGAGGGGTATGAGGGCTGAAATAACGAGTGAAGAGTCCTGTAAGGAGTTCCTGTAGGCCTTTGGCTTTACTCTCAGTGAAAGGGAAAAGTATTGGGAGTTTGAGAAGCAAAATGATGTTATTAGTCATATTTTTTTCTGCTTTTTGAGAAAATTGACAAATAAAATTGTAGGACATTTAAAGAATACAATGTGATGATTTGATCTATTATATACATTGTGAAATGATTTCCTCCCATCAAATTAATTGACACATTATTATTTCACATAGTTACTTTCCTTTTTCATGGTGAGAAGTCATATTTTTAAAGGAGCACTCTGTGCTCTGGCACTTGAGAATAAGCTCTAGGTAGGTAAGGGTAGAAGCTGACACAGTGACAAATCTGGTGTTATACTTTTTTGCAGCTTTTCTATGCTTGGAATTTTATCTTGCCAAGCATTGCCTTATGTTGCTACTTATTTATGGCTGCATAAAATCCTTTCCCACAATTACATCACATGGTGTTCTGTGGTTTTCTTCTATATTACAACTGATAAAAAACATGGTCCCCCTGAGGAATGTTATATGACCAAGGTGAGTAGCAAGGTAATTACAAAGAGTCTCCCTCCATGTTTCATAAGTTTTAATTAAGTCCTATAGTGTCCTTCTCTATTGCACAAATCCTATTAAACCTATTTAGCAGAGGGTGAGAAAGAAGTAAGGTGAAAACTAACCAATCAAAAAGTTCCAAGATCAGAATTATTTTTTCTACAAAAAATGTGCACAAACTTTTTCACAGATAAAAAACTGTTATATCTATATCATTTATTTCTTACTACTTTCCCAATGTTCTGTTTTTGGCTTGTAGACTTTCTCCTCCAGGAGAGAATTAGGACATATAGTCATGTGAGGTGCTGAATTGAGCTCTGAAGTTCATACATGGTAGGTGAACTGTTGGAGATTAATTGCTTACTGATGCTGTCACTGCTGAGCATTCAGGATTTTTAGCTTTGCTGGTTTCATTAAACCTGTAGTAAGAAAAGCATTTGGGCTATTGGAAAATTATTCATGCAGCTGAAGAGAAGGGTAAGATGTGAAGAAACAAAGAAAGTAACAAAACCTTGAGATTATATTTCTTTGTGAGAGGTGGTTAAAATGATATAAAAGATACTTCCAACCACCACATATTGATTTTTTCAAGATTTTGTATTCATTTTACTAAAAATATTTTATTTAGTATATTCCTTATATTGAGATCTATGTTCTGCACAAAGGAAATATGAAGATAGTCATTGCTAAAAGCACAGGCACAAAAGTCAAACAACTTGTTTTTAAATGGATCCTCTGTTGTATTTCCTTGTAAACTTTACTAAGCTTTCTGTGACTCATTTCTTCAGCTACAAAAGTGGGAATAATAATATTTGCTTCATTGGGTTTGGTAAGGCATAAAATGTTATTTTTTGTGTGTGTACTGCTGTTAATATCTTTATATAAGGCATGTCCCTGCCTCAAGGGGTTTACAATCTACCCTGAATTTAAAAAGTAAGATTTTCAAAGTATGTCATACATGGTAAAACCATTAGTCCCGCAGAAGTTCTGAACAGGAAATCATGAATCATGGGTATGATGAGCAGAGAAGGATATGGAAAACTTTAAATCTGAACTAAGTCTCGAAAAATGAAGTGTATTAGAATTGAAGTGGAAAGGATTCAGTTCAGGGAAAATGGCAACTCAAAGCAGAAGGAATGTGTGTAAAATTGAAAAAGCTGCAATGAGTTTGCACATTTTATATGACAGGAAGAAAATAAGGTTATATGTTAGAGTATGAGTAGACTATGAAGAACACCAAAGACCATGGATGACTTTGAGCATGATAGAGAAAATGAAGCATTGGATGCTTTTGAGAAGAAAACTCATATGATGAAAGAAGTAGGATAAAGTGGCAGTAGAGTGGTAGAGAGATGAATAATTTCAATTTGAGTAAGCAGCTCTGGGGCTGATCCAATGAAAAAGTTGTAAGGTGTGAGAACCCAAAGCTACAATGAAGGCACATGTAGAGATTAGAAATTTTTCCAAAAATTTCTTTACAGTCACAATGTCTAATCAGAGAGAGATAGAGGACAAAACCCAAAGATGACCGAATGAGTGGAAGTAGCTCCAAAGTTTTGAACGAAGATACTCTGAAAAATGTTGATAGAGACTTGGAAATATGAGGAATTATTGGAAGGAGGGGAAGGGGAGATATGTTTGTGAGTTCAAATTTGGAAATGTTAAGTTCACAATGACATAGGAGTTTCAAATGGAAAATGTATGCATTGGACTGAAGTAACTGAAGAAAATAATATAGATATGAAATATGGCAAAGGTACACAGTTTCTAGCATTTATTTAAGTCACAATATTTAAAAAAAATTTAATGTTTTATCTATTTTTGAGAGAGACAGAGACAGAATGCGAGTGGGGTAGGGGCAGAGAGAGAGGGAGACACAGAATCCAATCCGAAGCAGGCTCCAGGCTCTGAGCTGTCAGCACAGAGCCGGAGGCAGAGCTCCAACTCACAAGCTGTGAGATCGTGACCTGAGCCGAAGTCAGACGCTGAAACGACCGAGCCACCCAGGCGCCCCTAAGTCAAAATATATTCAACATGTTTCCACATATTTGTTTGTATTATAACATCCAGAAGTCTATGGAAACCAAGTTCAGAACAGTTAAAATCTATGAACATAGTGAACATTTTTTGCATTGTCATATTAAGTAAAGAATTTTTAAGATAATACATACTTAAAAAAAAAAACCCTCTACCTTAAGCCCACTTTCTTCTTTCTCTACCTAATGCCTATGTATAAACTAACTCACCACCACAGACTCCTTCCTACCCAAACTTCTATGCTCACAGCTGACTTCTGGGATTTAGTGCTCCAGATATAACTTGAATATCCAAATTGAAATGTCCCACGGTGCTTCAAACTCAGTGTTTCTTAAAGTTTGTCAATGTCCTCTGGCTTCCAGATCCATGCTCCTATGGTATCATAAATGATACCATTCAGTTAAAAGTCTGGGTGTCTTCCCTAGTTCATCCCTCTTTCTGTCACTTCACATCCAACTCATCACGAGTCCTATTGATATTATTTATCACACATAGGCACTTGTCTCTTTTGTTTCTTCCTTATATATCTTACCTGGTTTCACTAATTCCCCATTAGCTCCCTTCTGATCCATTTTTCACATTGTAGCACAGGTCAATCTCTGTATAAAACAAAAGCAAATAATGCACTTTCCTTCCTGAAAATTCTTCGATAATTTCCCATACTCTATCATGTAATTTCTGATTACCTTATCTCTATTTGGCTTTAGAGAGTAAAATTACAATGCCAAGGCCACACTTATCTATCTTATTTCTAACATTTTCCCAAACTAAACTTAGGATATAGCACACGTTAAATACTCAGTAAAGATATATTAAGTGATTGAAGAAATAATAAATGCAAAATTATTCAAGTTAAAATGATAGTGAAAAATAAAATGTACATTGGAATCAGTTTAAATGTGTAAGAAGAGCATTAGCTTAACATGACCTCTCAAGTCCCAATGAATTCTAATTGAACCAATGATATTTGTAATAAATGAAATGTATCTTAATAAAACCATCTTAATAATGTATATAAAGTTTATTGTTTACTAAAGCTAATTAGTCTTTTGTCTCTTAAAAATCTAAATAGAAACAGAACATCTGGGTGGCTCAGTCGATTAAGCATCTGACTCTTGATTTGGACTCAGGTCATGATCTTATGGTTTGTGAGATTGAGCCCTGCATTAGGCTTTGCACTGACAGCAGGGAGCCTGCTAGGGATTCTCTCTCTCCCTCTTTCTTTGCCCCTCCCCTGTGCTCTCTCTCTCTCAGACTCTCTCAAAATGAATAAATGAACAAAAAAAATCTAAATAGAAACAATTCTATTTGGAGGTTTGGAATAAAAAAAATAATCCATTTGGAATATTGACATGGAAAACCATAGCCTCACACTGATTATTTTATTATATTAGTTCTATACCCATAGAGAATTGAAATAATTTTTTTTCTGAAAATTTATTCTGTCCCATGGGGCTTCCAATCGAAGGTGCAAATGGATAGAGCAGGTACAATACTTTATACTAAATGGATGCAGCCAGTTATGTTTTTCAAGTTCTTGAATTTACAGTTTCCCTTAAAGTGGTTATATCGGCTATGGGAAGGTAATGCCAATAGTCAAGTTTATTAGATGTGTGTGTAATTAAAGCTAATAGTCTTGAGAGCCCTTCAATGAAGAAATGGCATTAGATTTTAAAGCTTAGACTTCATGAAATGTCTTTTGCTCAAACATACTTTGTATTTTTTGTTCCAGAGTAAGTTTGGGAATACGTCAAATAAATAGTGTTACTATAAATAAATCTATACATTTCTTTTTCTTGCCATGATATATGCCTTATTAAAATTTCTGTTTAATTCTCAAATTATATCTAATGCATGTTGAAAATATGGAATATTTTTATTATGCAAATAATTTATTAAGAATGTTGAGTTTAATATTGAGTGATATGATGAATTGAAATACCAAAATTTAAAAGTACAGTTTAAGGCATGTACTTTTAGGACATGTACTTGTGAGGTATTCAAAATTTACTGAAATGATTTTAATCCCATTTTATAAAATTAAGAATGAATGAATCCTGACTCTTTTATACCAATAAAAATAGTTGGGAGTCCTCATGCAAGAATGGTTCCTTGCTTTATAAATTATATTGTGAAATTCCAGACCCCATTCTGTGAGTGTGCCAGAAAGCATTAACTTCACACTTTTTAGCCCTATCCCCCACACATATCCTTGTCACATATGTGGCTAGATTCTAGGAGAAGCATATAGTACCAATTAATTATTTTAAATTGTCTCTGGTATTAGGTTATTAGGATATACCACTAGGCCATGCTCGAGCCAGGGAATGGTATTTATAACACTTCACCACATTCTGGAGACCATAGACATTCCCACCTCATTTCCATAGCTAGGGTATGGGAAATTCTATGAGATTGTCTACAGCAATAGCTGTCTAAATGAGCTGCATTTGACTATTAGAAAATTCTGCACGGGGCATGTCTTTTTTATCCCTTCAACTTCTCATCCTCCTCCCTGACCAGCAAATCTTTATTTATAATGAGATTTGAAGTAGAGTGGCAAGGCTATCACTTTCTCTTATTTTTTCAAATATTTTGTTTTCTGGAAATTGAATCCTCTTAGTTCCAAAAAGAGCTTATGAAGACAAAGTCATGGAAATCAAGCTTCTTTGTGCCTTTTGTCACACAACATGTCTTCCCTTTGGCAAGATCACAAGACCCAGTTCTAATTATCTGCCTGTATTGGAATAGGAAAAGGGGGCATCATGGAGGATGGGTACGTTGTAGACCATGAAGGTAACACACTGAGAGTAAGATGGAGCAGAATGGATTGATACTCAGAAACGTTTTGTCAAAATAAAATTGGGCTTAAATATGTTATTTAGATGAAGCAGGTACTTTCTGATTTGACACAATCCTCCAAACCCCTAGTTTCTTAAACATAATTGCTTCTATTTATTTTACATGTTTGTCCTTGTATTCTTATAGGTATTTGCGTTTAAAGTATTATGCTGTGACATAACTGTCACCAGAGTAAATAATATGTAGGTAACTCAGCATGCATAAGAATTATTATGATCGTATTTAGCTTCATCATTTAGAAGCAGAATCTCTAAATCAGTGACTCTTAGTGGTAGAGTTTCACCCCACCATAGTATATTAGAACTGCCAGAGTTCATGTTCAGAAAGACGATGTAGTAATAAAACATTGCTAGGTTTAATGGAGATCACTTTACCATCACAACATTATCTTTCACTTCCTTAAACTTCTCTTTTGAGAATTTCATGGGCTCAAATGTAGTAATTAGAAATGATCTCTGTTTACCTATCTCTCTGTTGTCTTTAAATAGGAAGCATTAGATGACCTGAGATAATTTGTGGCTTTAATAGTTAGAAGGTTATGTACAGCAGCTGTAAGTTAAAATGATTCTATAAGACTAGGGTTGCAGAAATGCGTGGTCTCATTGTGATGGAAAGCGTGATACTAACAAAATTTCCCCAGACCTCGATGTAAAAAAATCCTACTTATTCATTCTCATCTCTCTTTCAAATTACCTTCTGAAACTAAAGAGGGAAAAACACCAGTTAGAATAGTTGACTCGTTAGCAACAGAGCCAATTTGGCTTCTGATAGAAATTCAAATTCATAAACTCTCCCTTGGCCTCATTTCCTACACACACACCCATTTATCTTAAATATTAGAAATTAAGGCCTGCAAGACCTTTATTTATTGGTTTACTGATCCCCAATGCCCAAAATAGTGTCTGGCACATAGTATGCATTCATTAAATATTTGTTGAATAAATATATACAATATTTTGTTGTGAACATACAGCATACTGTGACACTGTAGGTAGGGAAGCAGACATATTTAAAAAATGTAGTTTGTATGTTTGTGCAGATGTGCACACATGCACATGTGTGTCTATAAAGGAGTGAAAAATTGATTTATAATTTTTCGGTTTTAATTACACAAGTAAAATATGAAAGCATTTTTTCTTCTGTAAACATTTGAAACATTATGCTATCTATCTATCTATCTATCTATATATAAATTTGACTCTAATTCCTTTTAAGTGGTAGCTACTGATAACACTTTGGTATTACCTTCAGGCTTCATTCATTTAGAAACTTTGATATGTTTAAATATCACCTATATTGCACATAATGTACAGTACATACACTTTTGTAGGAGTGTGGGAGGTATTTGTGTCAAAATATTTTTTATCAACCTGAAACTTCCTCTTGCTCTCAACAATATGTTCCAGAGATCCATCAATGATGCTACATATAGCTACCTTGTGTCAAAAATCCACATGACATGCATATGTGCTGTTTGTGTAGTCCTTCTCTAATATAGATGCACATTGATGTTATGTCTAATATTATGTCATTGCAGACAATTAGAATAATGAATCCACTTTTATACAAATTCATGTGCATATTTTTCTAGAAAAATTCCTGAAAATTATCATTTTTAGAATCTATGTATTTTCATTTTTAGATGTACAGTCAAATTGCCTTTCCAAATGTCTGCATCCCTTTACTCTTACTATGTAAGAGTAACACTTTCCCTATCCTTGCTAACCATTATTTTATGTTATGTTTGTTATGTTATGTTATGTTATGTTATGTTATGTTTGTTATTTTATTTTTAAAGCCTACATATTTAGAGACAGAGTGCAAGTGAGGAAGGAGCAGAGAGGGAGAGGAAGAGAGAGAGAATCCCAAGCAAGCAGGTTCCACACTAACATTGTAGAGACCCATATGGAGCTCAAACTAATGAACAGTGAGATCATGACCTGAGCTTAAGTCAGACACTTAACCACCTGAGCCACCCAGGTGCCCACACATTATTTTAAAACAAAGTTTAGATTAAACTTCTACATTTCTTTAATTACTCTTAAAGATTTTAAAAAAATATTTAAAATGCATATTGACTGTTTTAAAACTATTATTAATCTGTGTCATATGTCCTGTTTTTTTTTTCTTGTGGTTTTGCAGTTTGTTGCACATTAAAGATATTCTTCCATAATGGATATTCTGTCCATTATATCTGTAAAAATTATTTTCAACCAGTCTGTTTCTTTTTCATTTAAACTTATTTATGGTGACTTTAGAATTTATAAATTTTATAGAGTTTTTTCATGTCTTTCTTTTTGATCTTGTTGAATATGAACTTTCTTATTCCAAAGTTAAAAACATACTTTTTCATATTATTATGTTAAAATATATGGCATATGTTCATAATATATAATATACATACATACATAATTGAGGATTAAATCCAATAAAATATTTTTCTATTTGTTATTTTATTATTTTGTCCTTTTTGTTATATTTGATTTGATAATATTATATTCATGGCTTTTGCATTTATGTTTATAAGTACAATAAGCTCTATTTTTTATTTTCTTAAAAAGTCCTTATCTAATTTGGGTACTAAAAACACATTAGCCATTTAAAATAAATTGAGTCACCCCCATTAATTCTCGTAACAAATTATATAAGGTGGAATTGATCTGCCCCTGGTGATTTGGTGAAACTTGACTTTAAAACTGTTTCTGCCATGTCTTACTTGTTTAATTTGCAAATGTTTGATTCAGGAACAGGCAACTTTTAAATTTCAATTTAATTTCTTCAATAACTATATTCTATAAAATGTATTTATTCTGGTAGTTTGAAGATTTATAACATTTTCTGAGTTTTCAAATTTATTATGATTATTCATGGAATTCAGTTGTAATTTTTAAATCAATGAGGTATTTTAAAAATTATTTAAATTATAATACTCCACACCCTCCTTCATTGTGGAAACTAAACAACATTTCTGAAGGTTTAAAGTATAAAACTTTTCAAAGAACCAGCTCTTAGTTATATTTGTAATAACTAGTTTTTTTATTTTTGCAAATTATTTTACAATAAAGTACAGGTTTGATAATTATGCAATATAATTGATATGAATGTAAGTATATCAGTGTCATATTGTCATTTGGTCTGATTTTGCCTGCTACAGTCAGAAGTATATTGCTAGCTGCATATTTCTACCTTAAAAATGTGTCACAACTTATTGCGATTTTTTCCTATCTTTCTTTCTCATTAGATTTAAGATCTTTGAAGGCAGGAATTAAATTTTTATATTCCTAGTGTTTAGCACAGTACCTAAACATTTTAATTAATATGTTTCTTGAATGAAGTGAATGAATAACCTAAATTAAAAATTGTGTAAATTTTATACAAAAGCATTCTTTCTTTCTTTAAGATTTTAAACAAATTAGCTTGCATCTCTATCTTACATGTAGTGGGTAATCCAAAATCTTCTTCCAAAATCTGTAAATTATGAACAGTTTATAATAGCAGGGTCAGTTCTAGCTGTGAGTATTTTGACTAATGAAATGTTACTATTCATGTTTCAGTGTTGCAGTCCTGTTATTATATCTGGCACAAAGCCAACAGTCATATTATACAGCTCTTTTTTTGATATGCTACTCCCACCCCAACTATTCACACAATTTATGTTTGTGGCAGATTTTACTGAAAGTTTAGGAGTAATGCAAGCATTTTACCTACAGAAATAACAGCAGCTTTAAATAAATAAAAATAAACAAACTGGGCACCTGTGTGGCTCAGTTGGTTAAGTGCATGACTCTTGATTTGGGCTCAGGTCATGATCTCACAGTTCCTGGGATCCAGCACTGAGTCAGCTTGGAGCCTGTTTGGGATTCTCTCTCTCCACCTCTCTTTCTGCTATTCCCCGTGTGCCCTGTCTCTCTTTCAAAATAAACAAACATTAAAAAAATAGTAAAACCCAACCCATATGGCACCAAATGTGCATCAGCCTAAGTGATTATATATTTTAGTACATTTGATTCTCACAACAACCTCATCAGGTAGATACTAGAACGATTACTTTCATTTCTTTCATGTGAAGAAATTAACTCATAAAGTTAAAGCAGAGGTTGCACAGCTAACAGTTGTCATCCCAAGATTATATATATATATATATATATATATACTTTTCATTAAAAAACTGAGAGGCACCTGGGTGGTTCAGTCAGTTTAGCATCCAACTATTGATTTCTGCTCAGGTTGTGATCTCACAGTTTGTGAGTTCAGGCCCTGTATCAGGCTTTGCACTGAGGTGGAGTCTGCTTAAGATTCTCTCTCTTTCTCTCCCTCTGCTCCTCCCCTGCTCTCTCTCTCTCAAAAATAAATAAACTTAAAAAAAAAAAACCCTCTTTGAATACACTGTTGGATTTTTGCCACCACTTAGAATTTTTCACCAGTTGACTGTTCCCACAGTGGCAGCCTCCTGCTGTTTTGTTATCTACTCTCCATTTTTCTCCACGACTTGTCTCTCTCTTTTCTTCCCATCCGTATACATTTCTGTTGACTTATAGGGAACTTGGCCATCTCTCTCTCTCTTTTTTTTCTTTTGTATCTCGTTCATACAGCAGAAGTTAAGTTCACACACTCAACAGTACTTGTAAATTTATTTCCTGTACAAAGAGAGTTCCCTGTTAAGATAACAATATTATTTTTCTTTCACCTACAATATGTGGTTATAACTTATACTGCTTTATTCAATATCTAGTTAATGATATTGCTTTGCATTAGCATAATATAGCTCCTGAAAAACTTCTGTTTCTTTTATTTCCTGGAAACTTGGGAAATATGGTTGGTCACACAACTAGACTGGTCTTTTGTTTCTTAGATGTCCAATATCACACAAAACATTGAAATTAGTTAAGGTATTATCCAAGTCCAATGAATATGAGCATTCTTTTCATTTCAGCTGGAAATACGCTTACAGTTTTTATCTACAAATTCTAAGGCATATATTGTCTTGACAATTTACAATAAAATGAAGCAAGAAATATTTCTCTATGTGGGAATAAAGGAATACAAGTTTATGATACTAACACAAATTTGTAGTTTATTGATGTATGTGGAAAAAATTCTGATTTTTTTATCTCTGCAAATGGGTATATAGTTAGCTTTTATGATAGATACTAATGAGATTCCACACTGAGGAAAAAAAATGAACCAACTTTGTTTACAGGATATTTCAGAGTAAATAGCCCTAAACCATATGTGGTTTGTTTCTAGATGCTAAGTAGAAATTACCTTCATTTGATCAAGAATTGAAAAAAAAGGTGAAAATAAAACAAGAGTGATGATCAGAAACCAGAGCAGAATATGAAACTGAAAAAATCTGGATTTATACTTAACATTTCACACTCTTATTTTGTGATATGCACTTCACATAAATGTTGGCATTACCCTCAAAATGACTGTATGAAAGTATGACTGCCTTAACACTCTCTTCACCTAAATGCAATCACTCCCAACAGCCCAGGTTAATAACTTGGTGGGTATCCTTCCTTACTTTCCCCATGTTCATTATATGTAAATGATATACATACAGACCTATAATACACATAGTGTAACTATAGAACTTTTTGTCACAATTTTCTTTTTTTTTAGAATGGAGTTATTTTGTATACACTTTTCTGCATTTTTTTCTTTTTTTTAATTTTAAAATTTTTATTTATTTTTATTGAGATATAATTGACATATCACATTGTATTGGTTTCAGGTATATAACATAATGGTTCAATATTTCTATATGTTGCAGAATGATCACCATAATATGTCTAGTTAACATCCATCACCACACACAGTTATAATTTTCTTTGTGTGATAAGGACTATTAAGATCTATTCTCTTAGCAATTTTCAAATATGCAACATAGTATTGTTAACTGTAGTTACCATGCTGTACATTATGTCCCTGTGACTAATTATTTTAAAAATTTTTTTAAAGAGAGAGAGAGAGAGAAAGAGAGCATGAGCAAGGGAGGGACAGATAGAGGGAGAGAGAAAGAATCCCAAGCAGGATCCACACTACCACTGCAGAGTCTGACTCTGTGCTCACACTCAGAAACCATGAAATCATGACCTGAGCCATAATCAAGCCAGTCACTTAACCAACTGGGCCACCCAGGCGTCCCATGACTTAATTACTTTATAACTGAGTGTTTGTGGTTTTTGAACCCTTTTACTCAATTCTCTCAAACCCCACCTCTTTGTACCACCAGTGTGTTCTCTGTATCTATTAGGTTGTGGTTTTTTTTTTTTCTTTTGTTGTTGTTTTTGTTGTTGTCTTAATTCTACATATAAATGAGTCGTACATTGTTGGTCTTTTTCTATTTTAACTTAGCATAATTCCCTCAAGGTACACCCATGTTATCACCCCTGGAAAGATTTCACTATTTATTTTAAAGTGTATTTATTTTGATGGGGAGCTTGGGTGCCTCAGTCGGTTAAGTGTCCAACTTCAGCTCAGGTCATAATCTCACTGTTCGCGAACTGTAGTCCCACATAAGGCTCTGGGCTAATGGCTCAGAGCCTGGAGACTGCTTCAGATTTTGTGTCTTCTCTCTGCCCCTCCCCTGCTCATGTTCTGTCTCTCTTTCTCAAAATAAATAAACATTAAGAAAAACTTTTTAAAAAGTTTATTTATTTTGAAAGAGACAGAGAGAAAGTGTGAGTACGGGAGGGGCAGAGAGACATGGAGAGAGAGAATCCCAAGCAGGCTCTGCACTGTCAGAGCAGAGCTGGACTTGGGGCTCAGACTCACAAATGGTGAGATTGTGACCTGATCCAAAATCAAGAGTTGGATGCTTAACGGATTGAGCCACCCAGCTGCCCCAATTTCATTATTGTTACTACTGAATACTATTATATTGTATGTGTATACCACATCTTCTTTATCCGTTCATCATCCATCAATGAACACTAAGGTTGTTTCCATATCTTGGGTAGTGTGAAAAATACTGCAATGAATAGATTCTGCAGGGGGTGCAAATATCTTTTCAAGTTAGTGTTTTTATTTTCTTCAGAGAAGTACCCAGAAGTAGAATCAGGTACTTAGGACCTATGGTAGTACTATTTTTTTAATTGTTTGAGTTTTCTCCATACTATTTTTCACAGTGGCTGGACCAAATTACATTCCTGTCAACAATGCCTGAGGGTCCCCGTTTCTCCACATCCTCGCCAACACTTCTTTCTTTCTTTTTGATGATGGCATTCTTACAGGTGTAGAGTAATATCTCATTTGGTTTTGATTTGCCTTGTCCTGGTTATTTGTGATATTGGACATCTTTTGATGTACCTGTTGGCTGTCTGTATATTTTTGGGAAAATGTCTGTTCAGACTCTGACAATTTTTAAAAATGTTTATTTATTTTGAAAGAGAGGTAGAGCAAGCAGGGAAGGAGCAGAGGGAGAGAGAGAGAGAGAGAGAGAGAGAGAGAGAATCCCAAGGAGGCTCCACCCTGCTAGCTGCAGAGCTCAAAGTGGGGCTCTAACCCATGAAGCACAAGATCATGACCTGAGCTGAAACGAAGACTCAAAGGTTAAATGACTGAGCCACTCAGGTGCTCCTGCCCATTTTTAATAGCATGGTTTTTTTTTGTTTGTTTTTACTCTTGAGTTCTATGAGTTCTTTATACATATTATGTACATACTGTATGAATACTTTGTACATATTAACCCTTTATCAGATATATAATTTGCAAATATTTTCTCCCATTCAGTAGGTTGCCTTTTCATTTTGTTAATGAACATTTTATTTCTCTTAATATGATCTTACAAAATCTAACCAATCCTCACCCCTAGCCTGCCAACTTGTAGGGCAAAATTTATTCTTGTGAATACCTGTATATTATTTAATGGTGGACATACAACACAATTTATTTAACCATTACTCTGTTACTGATCATTCATTTCACTTAAGTTTTTGGCCACAATAGACAAATATCCTTGAACATGTAATGTTTCCTAATGATGTACTTGTATTTTGTTGTTTGTTTATTTATTGATTTTCAGAGAAGGAGGGACAGAGCACATGAGTCAGGGAGGGCAGAGAGAGAGTTTCCCAAGCAAGTTCCACACTGCCAGCACATAGCCCAATGTGGGGCTCAAACTCATGAACCATAAGATCATGACCTGAGCCAAAGTCAAGAGCAGGACACTTAACTGGCTGAGCCACCCAGGCCCTCACAACTGGTGTACTTTTTATTATTTATTTATTTATTTATTTATTTATTTATTTATTTATTATTTTATTTTTTAAAATCACATCTAAATTATTTAGCATATAGTGCAACAATGATTTCAGTAGATTCCTCAATACCCTTTACCCATTTAGCCCACCCGCCCTCCTACAACGCCTCCAGTAACCCTGTGTTTATTCTCCATGTTTGTTTCTTATGTTTTGTCCTCCTCCCTGTTTTTATATTATTTTTGTTTCCTTTCCCTTATGTTCATCTGTTTTGTCTCTTAAAGTCCTCATGTGAGTGAAGTCATATGATATTTGTCTTTCTATGACTGAATAATTTTGCTTAACATAATACCCTCCAGTTCCGTCCATGTAGTTGCAAATGGCAAGATGTCATTCTTTTTGATTGCCAAGTAATACTCCATTGTATATATATATACCACATCTTCTTTATCCATTCATCCATCGATGGACACTTGGGCTCTTTCCATACTTTGGCTATCGTTGATAGGGCTGCTATAAACATTAGGGTACATGTGTCCCTTTGAAACAGCACATCTGTATCCCTTGGATAAATACCTAGTACTGTAATTGCTGGGTCATAGGGTACTTCGATTTTTAATTTTTTGATTAACCTCCATACTGTTTTTGAGTGGCTGCAACCAGTTTGTATTCCCACCAACAATGCAAAAGAGATCCTCTTTCTCTGCATCCTCGCCAACATCTGTTGTTGCCTGAGTTGTTAATGTTAGCCATTCTGACAGGTGTAAGGTGGTATCTCACTGTGGTTATGATTTGTATTTCCCTGATGATGAGTGATGTTGAGCATTTTTTCATGTGTCAGTTGGCTATCTGTATGTCTTCCTTGGAGAAGTGTCTATTCTTGTCTTTTGCCCATTTTTTCACTGTATTATTTGTTTTCTGGGTGATGAGTTTGATAAGTTCTTTATAGATTTTGGATACTAACCCTTTATCTCATATGTCGTTTGCAAATATCTTCTTCCATTCTGTCAGTTGCCTTTTAATTTTGCTGACTGTTTCCTTTGCTGTGCAGAAGCTTTTTATTTTGATGAGGTCCCAGTAGTTCATTTTTGTTTTTGTTTCCCTTGCCTCCAGAGACGTGTTGAGTAAGAAGTTGCTGCAGCCAAGATCAAAGAGGTTTTTGCGTGCTTTCTCCTCAAGGATTTTGATGGCTTCCTTTCTTACATTGAGGTATTTCATCCATTTTGAGTTTATTTTTGTATATGATGTAAGAAAGTGGTCCAGGTTCATTCTTCTGCATGTTGCTGTTCAGTTTTCCCAGCACCACTTTCTGAAGAGACTGTCTTTATTCCATTGCATATCCTTTCCTGCTTTGTCAAAGATTAGTTGGCCATACGTTTGTGAGTCCATTTGTGGGTTCTCTCTTCTGTTCCATTGATCTGAGTGTCTGTTCTTGTGCCAGTACCATACTGTCTTGATGATTACAAGTTTGTATAGCTTGAAGTCCAGGATTGTGATGCCTTCTGCTTTGGTTTTCTTTTTCAAGATTGCTTTGGTTATTCAGGGTCTTTTCTGGTTCCATACAAATTTTAGGATTATTTGTTCTAGCTCTGGGAAGAATGGTGGTGTTATTTTGATAAGGATTGCATTGAATATGTAGATTGCTTTGGGTAGTATCGACATTGTAACAATATTTGTTCTTCTTATCCAGGAGCATGGAATCTTTTTCCATTTTTTTGTGTCTTCTTCAATTTCTTTCATAAGCTTTCTATAGTTTTCAAAGTATACATTTTTCACCTCTTCGGTTAGATTTATTCCTAGGTATTTTATGCTTTTTGGTGCAATTGTAAATGGGATTGATTCCTTGATTTCTCTTTCTGTTGCTTCATTGTTAGTGAATAGGAATGCAATCGATTTCCATGCATTGATTTTATATCCTGCAACTTTGATGAATTCATGAATCAGTTCTAGCAGTTTTTTGATGGAATCTTTCGAGTTTTCCATATTGAGTATCATGTCATCTGTGAAGAGTGAAAGTTTGACGTTCACCTGGCCTATTTGGATGCCTTTTATTTCTTTGTGTTGTCTGATTGCAGAGGCTAACACTTCCAATACTATGTTGAATAACAGTGGTGAGAGTGGACACTCCTGTCTTGTTCCTGACCTTAGGGGGAAAGCTCTCAGTTCTTCCCCATTGAGGATGATATTAGTATTGGGTTATTCATACATGGCATTTATGATCTAAAGGTATGATCCTTATATCCCTACTTTCTTGAGGGTTTTTATCAAGAAAGCATGCTGTATATTGTCAAATGCTTTCTCTGCATCTATTGAGAGGATCATATGGTTCTTGTCCTTTCTTTTATTGATGTGACAATTGTTTTGCGGATATTGAACCAGCCCTGCATCCCAGGTATAAATCCCACTTGGTCGTGGTGAATAATTGTTTTAAATGTATTGTTGGATCCTGTTGGCTAATATCTTGTGGAGTATTTTTGCATCCATGTTCATCAGGGAAATTGGTTTATAGTTCTCCTTTTTAGTGTGGTCTCTGTCTGGTTTTGGAATCAGGGTAATGCTGGCTTTATAGAAAGAGTTTGGAAGTTTTCCTTCCATTTCTATTTTTTGGAACAGCTTCAAGAGATTAGGTGTTAACTCTTCCTTAAATGTTTGGTAGAATTCCCCTGAAAAGCCATCTGGCCCTGGACTCTTGTTTTTTGGGAGAGTTTTGATTACTACTTCGATTTCCTTACTGGTTATGGGTCTGTTGAAATTTCCTATTTCTTCCTGTTTCAGTTTTGGTAGTGTATGTTTCTAGGAATTTGTCCATTTCTTCCAGATTGCCCATATAATTGGCATATCATTGCTCATAATACTCTATTATTGTTTTTTTATTTCTTCTGTGTTGGTTGTGATATCTCCTCTTTCATTCTTGATTTTATTTATTTGGGTCCTTTCCTTTTTCTTTTTGATCAAACTGGCTAGTGAATTTTTCCTCAATTCAAAATTTATCAATTTTGTTAATTCTTTCAAAGAACCAGCTTCTGGTTTCATTGATCTGTTCTACTGTTTTGTTTTGTTTTGTTTTGTTTTGTTTTGTTTTTGGTTTCAATAACATTAATTTCCACACTAATCTTTATTATTTCCTGTTTTATGCTGGTTTGGGGTTTTATTTGCTATTCTTTTTCCAGCTCCTTAAGGCATAAGGTTAGGTTATCTATCTGAGATCTTCCTTCCTTCTTTAGGAAGGCCTGGATTGCCAAATACTTTCCTTTTATGACCGCCTTTGCTGCGTCCCAGAGGTTTTGGGTTGTGGTATTATCATTTTCATTGGCTTCCGTATACTTTTTAATTTCCTCTTTAACTTCTTGGTTGGCCCATTCATTCTTTAGTAGAATATTCTTTAGCCTCCAAGTATTTGTTACCCTTCCAAATTTTTTCCTGTGGTTGATTTTGAGTTTCATAGCGTTGTGGTCTGAAAATATGCGCAGTATGATCTCAGTGTTTGTGTACTTGCTGAGGGCTGATTTGTGTCCCAGTATCTGGTGTATTCTAGAGAACATTCTGTGTAAACTGGAGAAGAATGTATATTCCACTGCAGATGTTCTGAATATATCTGTGAAGTCCATCTGGTCCAATGTGTCATTCAAAGCCATTGTTTCCTTGTTGATTTTTTTATTAGATTATCTGTCCATTGCTGTGAGCGAGGTGTTGAATTCTCCTATTATTATGGTATTACTATTGATGAGTTTCTTTATGTTTGTGATTAATTGATTTATATATTTGTGTGCTATCACATTTGGAGCATAAATGTTCACAATTGTTAGGTCTTCTTGGTGGATAGACCCCTTGATTATGATATAATGCCCTTCTGCATCTCTTGATACAGTCTTTATTTTAAAGTCTAGATTGTCAAATATAAGAATGACTACTACTCTGGCTTTCTTTTGTTGACCATTAGCATGATAGATGGTTCTCCATTCCCTTACTTTCCATCTGAAGGTGTCTTTGGGTCTAAAGTGGGTCTCTGTAAACTGCATATAGATTGATCTTGATTTCTTATCCATTCTGTTACCCTATGTCTTTTTATTGGAACATTTAGTCCATGGACTTTTAGAGTGAGTACTGAAAAATATGAAATTATTGCCATTATGTTGCTTGTAGAGTTGGAGTTTCTGGTGGTGTTCTCTGGTCCTTTCTAATCGTTGCTTTCGGTATTTGTTTATTTGTTTGTTTGTTTGTTTGTTTATTATTTTTTATCTTTTCTACCCTCAGAGAGTCCCCCTGAAAATTTCTTGCAGGGCTGGTTTAGTGGTCACAAATTTACCCAAAAGTAAAATATATAGTAGAAAAGAAATAAAGAAAAATATTTTTAATAAAAATTGAAAATAAAAATGAATTTTTCCTCTTTCTGTATTCAAGAAAAGAAACAAAAATGAGGGAAAAAAATAAAGAAAGAAAGAAAATTGAATAGTTGGACCAGCTAACAGACTGAAATATGACTGAAATTACTTTGTTTTCCCCTAGAAGTCAAACTATGAAGCACTTTGTAGTCCATAAACTAAGCAGGTGGTGAGACTTGTGTTCTTGAGGAGCGCAGTTGGCCCAGTTGGGCGGGTCTTAATATAATGGCTCCGTTCTCCACTAGATGGCTCTGCTAGCCTACTGGTGTGGATTGTTGTGGCGCTTGTAGGTGTGTCTCCACATGCACGGGAGCAGTGAAAATGGCATCACCCAGCTACCCAGTCTCTAGTATCAGAACTCTATTCTCCCTGATCAGCAATCGTGCACCCGTGTCCTTCGTCTTCAGCTTCTGTCCACTCCCCACTTCCACACTGTCCATGACCAAACTCCAGGCAGCACCTCCCTCCTGAGTTTTGTAACAGATGCAGCTGTCTTCCCCTGCCTCCCACTTCTGAGGGACTGTGGCTTTGACTTGCTCCACCCTTCTGTGGAAGGTCTCACTGAGCAATGGCAATGGCTGGGTGCTGGCCACACCCAGGAACGCTTGCAGGACCATGCTGCTGCCGATGCCCAGAAACTGCGGCCAGGTGCCAGCCCGCCCCAGAAAAAGTTTGCGAGACAGTGTAGCAGCAGCACCTCAGGGATTATAGACAATCACAACACAAATCTGGCACCAGGCTTCACCCCCAATGACCTTTTCCAGCACCAGCGAATGTGTCCATTCTCTATGGTCTGCTGGGCCAAGTGGCTTCAACAGTCTCTACCAAATGCCCTTCCAGCAGTGGAACTGCTTTTCTCCCTGTGGCCTGAGAATATTCCAGACCCCACTCTGTTCCT
Organism: Lynx rufus; assembly: GCF_022079265.1. Taxonomy (NCBI): domain Eukaryota; kingdom Metazoa; phylum Chordata; class Mammalia; order Carnivora; family Felidae; genus Lynx; species Lynx rufus. The sequence continues at coordinate 107,234,933 of NW_025814867.1, read as the reverse complement.
GGGGATTCGCCCTTCCCACCAGAGCACTGCCAGTTATGGAGCTGCAGAGTTGCAGACTTTGCTCTCCCCTTGTTCACAGTCTTAATGGAATTTAAACCCTCTCCTTTCTCCTTTCTCCCTTTTTATTTCAGTCCCTGCAGCTGTTTCAAATTTTCCACTTTCTCTTCAGCTGCTTTTGGGCGGGGTGATTTTCCCGTATACCACCCCCCACCCGTCTCCGTCCTCTCTCCACACACAAAAGCATCTCCCTGCCTTCTGTGGTTTCTCTCTCCCCAAGTTCACCTCTCTATGCTGTGTACCTGCTGAATTCTTTGGTTCAGGTTGTCGATATTGTTGTGTTAATCCTCAGATCAGTTTTCTAGGTGTGCAGGATGGTTTAGTGTTGGTCTGGCTGTATTTCATGGGCGTGAGACACACAAAAAACTTCCATAGTGTTCCGCTATCTTGGCTTTTCCTCTGGTTTACTTATTTTTAAGGATAGATTTCCTGAAGTAAATTCCTCTGTTGAAGGCATAAGCATTGTTTTTTTTTTGTTTTTCTTAAAGGATGTTGCAAGAATATTTTCCTCAAAGGATGTAGTATATTTCTACCTACATCACTGACTGCATGTATATTAAATTTTTTCCAGTCTAAAAAGTGTAAAGAAGGAGGATTCAACATGATGGAGAAGTAGGGATGCCCTAGTTCCTCGTCCATCAAACACAGCAGTATTGAGGCCAAAAGACTTGGAATTCCAGGAGCCCAGGCTACACAGTGACAGAAATATCTCCAGGGGCCCATGGGGACAGCTTGGCAAACCGTAGATGTATGATTGAGAATTGGGGGAGATAAAATGGGTGGCATAGGCAGAGGAGAGGGATCCCCTTCTATGGAGAGACAAAAGGAAGAGAAAGAGAAGCTGTGGAAGTGTGGGATTTTATTTGGAAAGAGAGTATCTTCTCTGGACCTTGGACTGGGAAATGGAGAAAACTGAGAGTCAGTTTATACCTTTCAAACAGCCTTAGGAGTGACAATCCAGGGTGGCGGGCGTTCTCTGGACTGGGGCCTGCCGTCCTCTATTTTGTCATTCAGAATAGAAGGAGAGATAAAGGCTTTCCCAGACAAACAAAACCTGAACATTTCATGACCACTAAAACAGCTCTTCAGGAGATCCTAAGAGGGACTCTGTGAGTGGAACAATGCAAAGACTACAAAGGACCATAGACATCACCAAAATAAAACCTACAGATAACACAATGACATTTAATCCATACCTTTCAATAATCAGTCTGAATGTAAATGGACTAAATGCTCCAATCAAAAGACATAGGGTATCATAATGGATAAAAAAACCCAAGATCCATCTATATGCTGTCTACAAGAGACTCATTTTAGACCTAAGAACACCTTCAGATTGAAAGTGAGGGGATGGAGAACTGTCTATCATGCTATCGGAAGTCAAAAGAAAGCTGGAGCAGCCATACTTATATCAAACAAGTTATAGTTTAAATTAAAGACTGTAACAAGAGATGAAGAAGGGCATTATATCATAATTAAGGGGTCTATCCATCAAGAAGAGCAACAATTATAAATGTTGATGCCCTCAGCTTGGAAGTCACAAATATAAAATAAATCACAAACATAAACAATCTTATTGCTAATATTACAGTAATTGTAGGTGAGGTTAACACTCGACTTATAATAATTGACAGATCATCTAGGAGGAAAATCAATAAAGAAACAATGTCTCTTAATGATACACTGGACCAGAGGGACTTAACAGATATATTCACAACTTTTCATTCAAAAGCAGCAGAATACACATCCTTCTTGAATGCACATGGAACATTCTCCAAAATAAATTACATACTGGGTCGCAAAACAGTACTCAACAAAAATAAAAGGATTGAGATCATGCCATATATATTTTCAGATGTGAAACTTGAAATCAACCACAAGGAAAAAATTGGAAAGCTTCCAAAGCGTGGAGGTTAAAGAATATCCTACCTAAGAAAGAATGGGTCAACCAGGCAATTAAAGAAGAAATTAAATATACATACATATATACATACATACATATATATATATATATATGGAAGCAAAAGAAAATGAAAACACAACAGTCTGAACACTTTGGGATGTAGCAAAGGCAGTCCTAAGAGGAAAATATATTGCAAACCAGGCCTATCTCAAGAAGCAAGAAAAATACCAAATATTGAGCCTAACCTCACACCTAAAGGAACTAGAAGCAGAGCAGCAAAGAAAACCCAAAGCCAGCAGAGGAAGATAAATATTAAAGATTAGAGTAGTAATAAACAATATAGAATCCAAAAGAGTAGTAGAACAGACCAATGAATCTAAGAGCTGGTTTTTTGAAAGAATATACAAAATTGATAAACCTCTAGCCAGACTTCTCAAAAAGAAAAGAGAGGGGGCCTAAGTAGATAAAATCACAAATGAAAGGGGAGAATTCACAATGAACACCACAACAATACAATTATGAGACAATACTAAGAAAAATTATATGCCCAAAACTGGACTACCTTGAAGACATGGACAAATTCCTAGACACCCACACACTACCAAAACTCAAACGGGAAGAAAAAGAAAATTTGAACAGATCCATAACCAGTGAAAAAAAAACTGAATCAGTTATCAAAAATCTCCTAACAAATAAGAGTCCTGTGCCAGATGGCTTCCCAGGGGAATTCTACCAAACATTTAAAACAGAATTAATACCTATTATTCTCAAACTGTTCTAAAAAATAGAAATGAAAGGAAAGCTTCCAAACTCATTCTGTGAAGCCAGCACTACTTTGATCCTAAAACCAGATGGAGATCCCACTAAAAAAGGAGAATTACAGGCCAATATCCGATGATTGATTATTCACCATGATCAAGTAGGATTCACTGCTGGGCCGCAGGGCTGGTTTATACCCACAAATCAATAAGATACACCTATTAATAGAAGAAAGGATAAGAACCATATGAAGCTGTCAATAGATGCAGAATAAGCATTTGACAAAATACAGCATTGTTTCTTAGTAAAAACCCTCAAGAAAGTTGGGATATAAGGAACATACTTTAACATCATAAAAGCCATGTATGAAAGGCCCACAGTTAATATCATCTTCAATGGGAAAAAACTGAAAGGTTTCCCCCTGAGATCAGGAATACAACAGGGATGTCCACTCTCACCACTGTGGTTTAACATAGTGTTGGAAGTCCTAGCATCAGCAATCAGACAACAAAATGAAATAAAATGCTCCAAATTGGAAAAGAAGAAGCCAAACTTGCAGTTTTTGCAGATGACATGATACTTTACATGGAAAACCCAAAATACTCCACCATAAAGGTGCTAGAACTGATACGTGAATTCAGTAAAGTCACAGGATATAAAATCAATGCACAGAAGTTGGTTGCATTTCTATATACCAATAATGAAACAACAGAAAGAGAAATCAAGGAATCTATCCCATTTATAATTGCATCAAGAACCATAAAGTATCTAGGAATAAAGCTAACCAAAGATGTAAAATATCTGTATGCTGAAAGCTATAAAAAAAACTTATGAAAAAAAAGTGAAGAAGACACAAAGAAATGGAAAAACATTCCATGCTCATGGATTGGAAGAACAAATATTGTTAAAATGTCAATACTACCCAAAGCTATGTACACATTCAACGCAATCTCAATAAAAATTTCACTGGCATTTTTCTCAGAGCCAGAATAAACAATCCTATAATTTGTATGGAACCACAAAAGACCCCAAATAGCCAAAGTAATGTTGAAAAAGAAAACCAAATCTGGAGGCATCACAATCCCAGACTCTAGCCTTTACTACAAAACTATAATCTTCAAGACAGTATTGTTTTGGCACAAAAACAGACACATAGACCAATGGAATAGAATTGTGGACCCACAAATGTATGGACAACTAATCTTTGACAAAGCAGAAAAGAGTATCTGATGGAAAAAAAGACAGTCTCTTTAGCAAATGGTGCTAGGAGAACTGGACAGCAACATGCAGAAGAATGAAACTGGACCACTTCCTTACACCATACACAAAAATAAGCTCAAAATGGATAAAAGACCTAAATGTGAGACAGGAAACCATCAAAATCCTAGAGGAGAAAGCAGGCAACCACCTCTTTGACATCAGCTGCAGCAACCTTTTATTCTACACATCTCCGAAGGCAAGGGAAATAAAAGTGAAAATGAACTCTTGGGACCTTGTCAAGATAAAAACCTTCTGCATAGCAAAACAAACAATCAACAAAACTAAAAGACAACCAAGGGAATGGGAGAAGATATTTGCAAATGATATATCAGGTAAAGGGTTAGTATCCAAAATCTATAAAGAACTTACCAAACTCAACACAGGAAAAACAAATAATCCTGTGAAGAAATGGGCAGAAGACATGAATAGACACTTTTCCAAAGAAGACATCCAGATGGCCAACAGACACATGAAAAGATGCTCAGCATTGCTCATCATCAGGGAAATAGAAATTAAAACCACATTGAGATACCTCCTTACACCAGTCAGAGTGGCTAAAATCAACAACTCAGGAAAACAACAGATGTTGACAAGGATGTGGAGAAAGGGAAACCCTCCTACACTGTTGGTAGGAATGCAAACTGGTGCAGTGCTCTGGAAAACTGTGAAAGTTCCTCAAAAAAATTAAAAATAGAATGGGGCGCCTGGGTGGCTCAGTCGGTTAAGCGTCTGACTTCAGCTCAGGGCATGATCTTGCAGTCTATGAGTTCAAGGCCCGCATTGGGCGCTGTGCTGACAGCTCAGAGCCTGGAGCCTGCTTTGGATTCTGTGCCTTCCTCTCTCTCTGCCCCTCCCCTGCTCTCTCTCTCTCTTTCTCTCTCTCTCTCTCTCTCTCTCAAAAGTAAACATTAAAAATATTTTAAAAAAATTAAAAATAGAAATACCCTATGACCTAGCAATAGCACTACTAGGAATTTATCCAAAGGATATGGAGTGCTGATTCATAGAGTACATGTACCCCAATGTTTATAGCAGTGCTATCAAAATAGCCAAATTATGGTAAGATCCCAAATATCCATCAACTGATGAATGGATAAAGAAGATGTGGTTTATATATACAATGGAATACTACTTGGCAATAAGAAGTAATGAAATCTTGCCATTTGCAACAACATGAGTAGAACTGGAGGGTATTGTGCTAAATGAAATAAGTTAGTCAGAGAAAGACAGATATCATATGTTTTCACTCATGTGGAATTAGAAACTTAACAGAAGACCATGGGCTAAGGAAAGGGGAAGAAAATAGTTTGAAACATAGAAAGAATCAAACCACAAGAGACCCGTAAATACAGAGAACAAACTGAGGGGTGTTTAGGGGTGTGGGGGAGGGGAAAATGGGTGATGGGCATTGAGGAAGACACTTTTTGGGATGAGCACTTGGTGTTGTATGTAAGCGATGAATCATGGAAATCTACTCCCGAAACCAAGAGCACACTGTATACACTGTACGTTACCTAACTTGATAATAAATTATATAGAATGAATGAATGAATGAGTGAATGAATGAATGAATGAATAAACAGGTAAGTACCATGAAGTATGGAAAGCATTCAGCATGGCTTTTAACAATGTAGTAAGCAGATGGCTAAAGCTGTCACTCTAAGATTTCCATCCCCTGGTTATTCAACCACACACTAATGTAGACATTAGACACACTAATGTAGACATACATGCTGTGAATGGACCCTACAGGTGTAATTAAGGATACTAACCAGTTGATCCTAAAATAGATCGTCCTGGATTATCTGGATGGGTCCCCTGTAATCATATGAGCCCTTAAAAGCCTAAGAGGAAGGCAGAAACATCAGTCAGAAAGATGTGGCACAAGAAGTCAGAGACATGGTAAGCATAAGAAAGACTTAGGCCAATGTTGCTGTGAACCAAGGAATGTGGGGAACCTCTAGAAGTGGAGAGCAACCTCTAGACAACAGCCAATACGGAAATAGGTACTCTGGTCCTAAAATGGCATGGATCCAAGTTCTTATAACAACCAATTGAACTTTGAAGCAGATTTGTCTCCAGGGCCTCCAGCAGGGAACACAGCCCTGTTAACACCTCGATTTCAGCATTGTGGGTCCAGGAAACAATCTGACCTCCAGAACCATGCAATAATAAACTTGTGTTGTTTTGGTAAGAAAGCAAGAAAGCAAGAAAGCAAGAAAGACCTTGTTTTGATTACATTTCCTTTACTTCTAGTGAGTTTATTCATCTTTTTATATTACTTGACCATTTGCTATTCTGTGATTCATTATTCATATACGTTTGCCCAATTTTACGCTGGCTTACATACCTATTTATGGTCTGTAAGTTTTCACTTTATATTACAGGCATCATATTTTATCTGTCATTTTTGCTGCACATTTTTTTCAAATCTATCATTTTTATAGACTTATATGGTTTTACCACATAAAGGCTTTTCATGTTTATGTGGTCAAATATGTGCTTTTTTATGGCTTTTGTGTTTTTAGCATTTTCTGTCATAGAGTATGCATCACTGATTTTTGTTTTATATTTTAATCCATTGGGAACTGATTTTGTAAATTGTTAAATGGTGTTCCAACTTTACAGTCTTTTAAATGGATAACCTGTATTATTTTATTTCTAAATAAACTGTTATTTTCCCACTGAGTTGAAACAACACATTCTTTGTATATTAGAATCTCATTTTGGGGAATGTATTCTGAATTGGATAGTCAGTTTCAGAGGTCACTGCCTTTACAGCTAAGTTCTGATAACTGAAAAAAAAACATTAACAATTCATCAATTTCTCCATGTATTTTTTAACTCATCACCAGCATGTATCTTTCTATATGACTTTTAAGAAGAATGAACACTGTTTAAAACAGAAGATATTTTAATTAGAACTGTTTTAAATGTGTATACTATTTCAAATTTAGCTGAATCATTATACTAATGTACTGCTTTTACTTTTAAGAAAACAGCAAACATAATATGCACTATTCATTTGTTAAGGTTAGTTTTCTGTCAACAGATTTATACCCTCCTTTATAGGTCCTAGGTCTTTGTTAAAATTAATCTTTAAAACCTAGAGATTTTCACCACCATGACAGCAGTTTTTCCCATTTTTTTCAGTGTTCAATTTAGCATAAAGTTTTTATTTTTCCTTTCCTTCTTTGACATAATTGATATGTAGCATTGTATGAGTTTAAGGTATACTGAGTGATGATTTAATACACATATATTTGTAAAATTATTACCAAAACATTTTTATCAACTCGAATAATTTCTTCCTTTCTTCTTTCCTTTCTCCCTTTCTCCCTTTCTTTTTCTTTTTCTTCCTTTCTTTCTTCTTTCTTTTTCTTTCTCTTTCTTTCTTTCTTTCTTTCTTTCTTTCTTTCTTTCTTTCTTTTTCTTTCTTTTCCTTCCTTCCTTCCTTCCTTCCTTCCTTCCTTCCTTCCTTCCTTCCTCTCTCTTTCTCATTCTTTCTTCCTCTTTCTGTCTTTCTTTTTGTGGTGAGGACATTTAGATCTACTCTCTTAGCAACTTGTAATTACATAATGCAGTATTTTTAACTATATTCACCATGGTGTGTATTAGATCCCCAGAATGTATTCATCTTTACCTGGAAGTTTGCACCCTTTATCCAACATCTCCCCACTTCTCCCACCCCTGGCCCTTGGTAACCACCATTGGACTCTCTGCTGCTATAAGTTCAATATTTTTTAGTTTCTTCATGTAAGCAAGGTCATACAGTATTTGGCCTTATATATTTGGTCTGACTTATTTCTGGTGGTGCAATGACCTCGAGGTCCATCACCATCTATGTTGTCACAAATCAAAATGGCATGTGTGAATAATGCTGCAACAAACTTGAGAGTGAAGACACTCTTTGATATCTTTTCATTTGCTTTGGATTTATACACAGAAATGAGACTGCTGAATCATATGATAGTTCTATTTTCAATTGATTGGGGAGCCTACATACTGTGTTCCATAGTGGCTGCACCAATTTACATTCTCACCAACGGTGTACAAGAGTTCCCTTTTTCTCCACATCCTCCTAAGCATTTGTTATCTCTTTTTGATAATAGCTATTCTAACATGTGTGAGGTGATCCCTCAATGTGGTTTTGATTTGCATTTCTGTGATGAATTGTGATGTTAAGCATCTTTTTTTAAAGCAACTTTTTATATACTTGTGGCCATCTGTATGTCTTCTTTCAGAAAATGTCTATTCAGATCTCTTGCCCATTTTTTAAATCAGTGCTGTTTTATTGCTGTTGAGTTGTATGAGTTCCTTGTATATTTTGGTATTTTTTTTACGTTTTTATTTTAATTCCAGTTAGTGAACAACAGTATTATATTAGTTTCAGGTATACAATATAGTGATTCAACACTTCCATACAACACCCTGTGCTCATCACGAGAAGTGTGCTCCTTCATCTCTGTCATCTGTTTTACTCACCCCTCCACCCACCTCCCTTCTGGTAACCATCAGGTTGTTCTCTACAGTTAAGAGCCTGTTTCTTGGTTTGCCTCTCTCTCTCTTTTTCCCCCTTTGCTCTTTTGTTTTCTTAAATTCCACATATTAGTGAAACCATATGGTATTTGTCTTTCTCTGATTGATTTATTTTGCTTAACATAGTAGTCTAGCTCCATCCATGTCATTGCAAATGGCCAGATTTCATTCTTTTGTATGGCAGAATTATATGTATATAATTTACATATATATATATATATATAATATATATTTTATATTATATGAAAAAACCATTAACAATTCATCACTCTATTTCTCCACATATTTTTAAACTCATCACCAGCATGTATCTTTCTATATGACTTTTAAGAAGAATGAACACTGTTTAAAACAGAAGATATTTTAATTAGAACCATTTTAAATTTGTATAATATTTCAAATTTAGCTGAATAGTTATATTAATGTACTGTATATTAATATGTATATTAATACTGTATACACATACTATATATATCACATCTTCTATATCCATTTATCAACTGATGGACACTTGGGCTGTTTCCATATCCTGCCTACTATAGATAATGCTGCTATAAACATAGGGGTGCATGTACCCCTTTGAATTATTGTTCTTGCATTCTTTGGATAAATATTCAGTAGTGCAATTGTTGGAGCATTACCAAGGTTGTTCTGTTTTAACTTTTTGAGGAACTTCCATAGCGTTTGCCACAGTGGCTGCACCAGTTTGCATTCCCACCAATAGCACATGAGTGTTCCTTTTTCTTCACACCCTTGCCAACTCCTCTTGTTTCTTGTGTTGTTGTTTTAGCCATTTTGACAGGTGTAAGGTGACATCTCATTGTAGTTTTGATTTGCATTTCCCTGATGATAAGTGATGGTGAGCATCTTTTCATGTGTCTGTTGACCATATGTATGTCTTTTGTGTGTGTGTAAAATGTCTTCTGCCCACTTTTAACTGGATTATTTGTTTTGGGGTGTTGGGTTTTACAAATTTTTATACATTTTGGATACTGAGCCCTTATCAGACAGATTATCTGCACTCCATAGGTTGCCTTTTCATTTTGCTGATTGTTCCTTTGTTGTGCAGAAGCTATTTAGTTTGATATAGTCCCACTCATTTATTTTTTGTTTTGTTTGTCCTTTTGAGGTCATACCCCAAAACAATTGCTGTCAAGACCTATGTCACAGGGATTTTCCTGATGTTTTCTTCCAGGAGTTTTACAATTTCAGGTCTCATGTTTAAATTATTAATCCTCTTCAATTTAATTTTTTGTGAGTAGTGTAGTATAGGAGTCCAATTTTATTTTTTTGCATTTGTATATGCAATTTTTCCCACCGCCATGTATTGAAGTGACTATTTTTTCCGCACTGAGTATTCTTGGCTGCCTTGTCAAGTGTTAGTAGGGTTTATTTCTGGGCTTTCGATTCTATTTCGTTTATTTCATTGATCTGTTTTTATGTCAGTTCCATACTGTTGTGATTACTATATCTTTGTAATATAGCTTGAAGTCAGGAAGTGGAATGCCTCAAATTGTGTTCTTCTTTCTCATGATTGCTTTGGTTATTTGGGGTCTTTTGTGGTTCCATACACACTTTAGGATTGTTTTGTTTCTAATTATGTGAAAAATGACATTGGACCTTTTTTAAAATTTTTATTTATTTTGAGAGAGAGAGAGAGAGAGAGAGAGAGAGAGAGATGTACATAAGCAGAGGAGGGACAGAGAAAGAGGAGAAAGAATCCCAACCAGGCTTCATGCTGTCAGCGCAGAGCCTGATGCAGGCTCAGTCCCACAAACTGTGAGATCACAACCTGAGCCCAAATCAGGAGTCATATGCGTAACCAACTGAACCACCCAGACACTCCTGTGTTGGACTTTTGATACGGATTGCAGTGAATTTGTAAATGGCTTTGGTAGTATGGACATTTTCAACAATATTAATTCAGTTGATCCATGAATACAGAATAACTGTCTATTTATTTGTGTATTCTTTAGTTTCTTTCATTAAAGTATTATAGTTTTCAGTACAGATCTTTCATTGCCTCAGTTAAATTTATTAAGTACTTTATTGTTTGTGATGTTACTATAAATGAGATTCTTTCATTTCTTTTTCGAATGTTTCATTGTTAGTGTATAGAAATATAGCTGATTTCTATATGCTGATATTGTACCCTGCTAAATTACTGAATTTGTTTATTAATTCTAACAGCTTTTTGTGGAGTATTTAGGATTTCCTATTTATAATCTTATCATCTGTAAACAGAAACAATTTTAACTCTTCCTTTCCAATTTGCCTTTTATTTCTTTTTCTGGCTTAATTACTATTTTGAATAAGAATGATAAGAGTAGACACCCGTGTCTTGGTTTTGGTCATAAAGGAAAAGCTTTTAACCTTTCACCATCAAGTATAATGTTAACAGTGCTTTTGTTGTATTTTGGCCTTTATTATGTTGAGGTACCTTTCTTCCATACCCAGTTTGTGGAAAATTTTTATCAGAAAAGGATGTTGAATTTGGCCAATATTTTTTCTACATCTGTTGAGAGATGATGCTACAATTTGTGTCTTTCATTCTATTAGTGTAGTATAATACATTTATTGATTTCACATGTTGCACAATTCTTGCATCCTTAGGGTAAGTGCCACTTGATTATGATGTATGATGCTTTTAATATGCTGTTGAATTTGGTTTCTAAGTATTCTGTTGAGAATTCTTGCATCTATATTCATCAGGAATTTTGGCCTTTAGTTTTCTTTTCTTGTAGTGTCCTTATCTGGCTTTGGTATCAGGGTAATGCTGGCCTTATAAAATCTATTTGAGAGTTTTCCTTCCTCTTCAACTTTTTGAAAGAGTTTGAGAAGAATTAATATTAATTATTCTTTAATGTCTGATAGAAATAGTGAAAATACATGGTCCTGGGCTTTTGTTGTTGGTAAGATTTTTATTAGTGATTCAATCTACCTCATTATTGGTCTGTTCAGATTTTCTGTTTCTTCTGACTCAGGCACGGGTTATATGTTTCTAGGACTTTATCCACATCTTCTAGTCTATCTGATTTTTAATTGTAGTCTCTTATTAGCCTGATTTGTAGGCTATCCATATCTTCTAGGCTATATAATTTTTCATTATAGTCTTATTAGCCTTTGTATTTTTGTTGTATCAATCATAGTATCTACTCTTTTGCTTCTGATTTTGAGTCTTCTCCCTTTGTTCCTTAGTCTAACTAAAGTTTTGTCAATTTTACTTATCCTTTCAAAGAACTAGCCCTTAGTTTTGTTAATTTTTCTGTTGTTTTTCTATTTCATTATCTGTTTCATTATTTCTGCTCTAATCTCTATTTCCTTTCTTCTGTGAACTTTGGGCTTTGTTCTTTTTCTAGTTACATGAGGGATAAGTTAGATTGTTTATTTCAGACCTTTCTTGTGTCTTCATGTAGGTGTTCATTATTCTAATCTTCCCTGTTAAAGCCACTTTTGCTTCATTTCATAAGTTTTGATATGTTGTGTTTCCATTTTTGTTTTTTTCAAGATATTTTTTAAATTTCTCTTCATTTAGTCTTTGACGCATTGGTTGTTCAGGAGAAACTTCTAAACTCCTCAAATAAGTTTACCTTATTTGATCGTGATATCTTTTACCTCAAAAATACTAAACAGGTGGCAATACTGAACATACTTACCTTGTTAGAAGGGAAAATTTTTTTTCTATCAAGTACATTGTTCACTTTTAGGATTATATGTATTTTCTAATATTAAAAACATCCCGTTGATTATAATTAATAAAGTTTGTTGAATGTTTTCAATGCTTTTTCAACATTCCTAATATCAAGTATATATTATTATCTCCATAGATTAATTAACACAACTTTTGATAGATTTCTTTTTCTTTAATTTTTTTACTTAAAAAAATTTTGTTTATTTATTTTTGAGAGAGAGAAAGACAGAGTACAAATGGGGGAGAGACAGAGACAGAGGGAGACACAGAATCTAAAGCAGGCTCTAGGCTCCAAGCTATCAGCATAGAGCCCAAGGTAAGGCTTGAACCCACGAGCCGTGAGATCATGACCTGAGCTGAAGTCAGACACTTAACCGACTAAGCCACCCAGGTGCCCATTGACAGAGATTTCTTAACATCAAATCATGCTTGATTTTCTGGAGGAAACTTGCATGCTCATAATACATTATTTTTAGAGGGATATTTGATTCTATTTAACACTGTATGTGAGATGGTTGCAATGATGTTTATAAAAGAGAGTATAGGGGGGGTTTTTGGTGAACATTTATTGAGTGTTTGCATTATTGTTATACTTGTCTCATAAAAAGCTTGTAGTTTTCTTTCTTTCCCTACACTCTGGGATTTCTTAAGAACATGGGGTTTATCTCTTTATCACTGATAAATTTAACTCTGAAACTACCGAGGTCTAATACTGATATAAAACTCTATTTCTATGACAATTTTCTGTGTTGACTTCCTATCTCCTGTGGGTCCATAGAGCAAAACTATTTTTTTTCTTAGAAAACTTGCCACTTAAAAAAAAAAAAAAAGAAAAAAAAAAGAAAACTTGCCACTTTATCTACATTTTCAACTATATTCACATAGCAATGCAGAAAGACTTATTTATTTATTTATTTCTTCCATCTTGTAGGTTTACTTCCCTCTTGCCATTTTTCATTTTCTATATCTGTGCTTTCTCCCTTCTCTCTTTAACTATATTGAAATAGCTTGTCTCTTTTGTTGATTATGATTTCGTCAATGCATTAGGTTTTCCATCAAAACCCTAGAGGAGAAAGCAGGAAAAAACCTCTTTGACCTCAGCTGCAGCAATTTCTTACTTGACACATCTCCAAAGGCAAGGGAATTAAAAGCAAAAATGAACTATTGGGACCTCATCAAGATAAAAAGCTTCTGCACTGCAAAGGAAACAATCGACAAAACTAAAAAGAAACTGACAGAAAGGGAAAAGATATTTGCAAATGACATATCGGACAAAGGGCTAGTATCCAAAATATATAAAGAACTCACCAAACTCCACACGCAAAAAACAAATAATCCAGTGAAGAAATGGCAGAAAGCACGAATAGACACTTCTCTAAAGAAGGCATCTAACCAACAGGCACATGAAAAGATGCTCAACGTCACTCCTCATCAGGGAAATACAAATCAAAACCACACAGAGATATCACCTCACACAAGTCAGAGTGGCTAAAATGAACAAATCAGGAGACTATAGATGCTGGAGAGGATGTGGAGAAATGGAAACCCTCTTGCACTGTTGGTGGGAATACAAACTGATGCAGCACTCATGAAAACAGTGTGGAGGTTCCTCAAAAAATTAAAAATAGATCTACCCTATGACCCAGAAATAACACTGACAGGAATTTACCCAAGGGATACAGGAGTGCTGATGCATAGGGGCACTTGTACCCCCAATGTTTATAGCAGCACTTTCAACAATGGCCAAATTATGGAAAAAGCCTAAATGTCCATCAATTGATGAATGGATAAAGAAGTTGTGGTTTATATATACAATGGAATACTACATGGCAATGAGAAAGAATGAAATATGGCCTTTTGTAGCAACGTGGATGGAACTGGAGAGTGTTATGCTAAGTGAAATAAGTCATACAGAGAAAGACAGATACCATATGTTTTCACTCTTATGTGGATCCTGAGAAACTTAACAGAAGACCATGGGGGAGGGGAAGGGGAAAAAAACTTACACAGAGAGGGAAGGACGCAAACCATAAAAGACTCTTAAAAACTGAGAATAAACTGAGGGCTGATGGGGGGTGGGAGGGAGGGGAAATTGGGTGATAGGCATTGAGGAGGGCACCTGTTGGGATGAGCACTGGGTGTTGTATGGAAACCAATTTGACAATAAATTTCATATTAAAAAAATAAAAAAAATAATGAATTAGGTTTTCAATGTATTTATGTTTGATAATATTCATTTGTTTTCTAATTCAAGTCTCCCTTACTTTATTTCCTTTCTTTGGTTCCCCTTCTCCCAAGAGAGGGACCTGTTTTTTCTTTTTCTTTTCGTTTATTTTCTTTCTCTTTCCTTCTTAAAAGTTTTCATAGCTCCTAATTTTGCTACTGTCATGGGTCAGGAGATCATAGATATATATCACTACTGACAATACAAATAGAAAGTATAGCATATTGGGGGGAAACACACAAGCAGAGAAGTAGCAGAGCACACACAGTCCTGTGAACTCTCATTTCACGGCATAGGCTAAGCATAGCTGTGCTGAATGCACTGTGAACAAGGATCCAGCCACCTGGGCATCTGACTCAGAGGCCGCTGAGACCAATTATGAGCCGTGCTCAACATTATGTTTGTAGCTTAGCCTAAAAGGGACTGGGAAACAGCTAGTTTCTCCATGTAACAAAGACTAGATCAAGGAATCTTCAGGAACAAGCGTGATAGTAATGATTCTACATTCAAAAGGCTGAGGTTTTCATAGTAAGGTTCCAGGGGAATGAATTTGCATGCCAAAATGATAACAAAAGCCAATGATCTTACCTTTGCACAAATATCTTCAGTCAAATTGACCAACTCACTGCTAAGCCGCCAAAAGGAGGAAGAAAATAAGCTTCTGATGTCATCTAGTTATGTCTTCTATTAGTTGTACTGCAGTCAGAGAAAACTGTAATATTTACCTTTTGGCAATTTTATTGGCATCTTCTTAGTCCCCTAGGATGTGATCAAATATCATATTCTTGAAGAGGTTTATGCCTCATATTGGCATGTAAAGCTTGATATGTGCCTATAACATCTACTTATTTGTTTACATCTAAGTGAGAGAGAAGTGAATTAAAATCTGGGTTTTTTTTTTTGGTCTATGTCTACTTTTCCTTTATTTTTCTTCTATAAAGTATACTGTTAGTTTAGTTGGTACACTGATATTAATAATTGTTATACTTCATTGGGAATTATAGCTTTTACTATTACTATAATTTATTTGTCTTATTTAGCACTTCTGTTCTATTTAATGCTCTCTAATCTTGTCTGGGTGCTATTCTCCAGTAAGAGAACCACTAAATGAGGGTGCCTGTGCAGGCATGGGAATGGGCCAGAGAAGCTTTGTCAACTTTCCAGATTTATGTCTTCAATGAGGTTGTCACAGTGAGGCATGCAAAATGTTAAATCTTTTTGTGACCTTTTCTTTGTCTCACAGCTAAGTCACATTCAGGAATGTGTTTTCCTGCTTCCAGATCAGTGATTCCCAGAGTCATTCAGGCCTTGTTTTCCAAACCAGGAAATTTTATTTTATTTTACTGGTACAGTAATTTCTGGACTTTCATTCCCCTGAGTTCCTCATACCTTAAAATCTGAACCTTCTCTCTTTCCTACCTATGATGTTTTCGTTCTGCTCAACTTGGTTCTTCTTTCAATTTCCTCTCTAAATTAATCTCAGTCCTCGTGGGAGAGAGTATTTTTTTAATATATATATTTCTGAAAACCACAGTTAAGGGTATTCTTTGTTTGTCTTTACTTAAAACTTAATGGTATATGAGAAAGTAGCCCAGATTTGCCCTTGGGCTCAGTCAATCAGGTTTCTACTTGAAGTTGATTTTTTTTTTCCATTTGGGGTTTTATTTTATTTTATTTTATTTTATTTTATTTCATTTCATTTCATTTCATTTCATTTATTTTTTCTTTTTGGCAATAACAGAGTTCCACAGCTCAGAGTGTAGTTCCCCTTTCATTCCTACTATTCCTGCCAACAGATTTCTCATTCTGTGCTGGTCTTGCTATTGGTGGTTTGGTCATACAGCTGTCCACTCCACATCCTGAGGTTCATGGAGATTCATTGTTTCATAGTTTTCATTGAAGATGTCATCTGTGGAATATTTCATTTGCTAGCCAGATTGATCCCTTTGGCTTTTAGGAGGAGTTTTGGGATGATTCCAGAATAATGTTGCTGCTGTGATCCCGCCACTCATGATAACATTTTGTTTTTATTTTAGAACTATCAGAGATTTAAAGTTGCAAAAAATAAGATTATTTTTTCCACAAAATAATGAAATTTCTGGCTTCTGTTTCATGCAACAATTTTCTTAATTTTCATCCTTTTTTCTCTTAAGTTGTTCAGTATTATTAAATCTCACTTTTTTTTTTATGGCGTTCATTTTGTTTCATGTTCAGTCTCCTCCCTTAATACTAGCCAGCTATTTACTTTCTATATCCAACCAAGTGGAATTCCCTCCAATCCTTGATAATCACTTGTCATAATCACCACCAGTAGCAATTTTTGAATCAGTGAGATTTCTTCATTTGAAAGCATTGAAAGCAATACAGTTGTAAGCAAGATTTTTGTTTATTAAAATGAGAGTGAGAAAGCCACTTAATTTCTTAAGAGAGCTTGGAAGTCATGTAGCCAGGACCTATGCCCAAAATCATTCAGCCTTGTTTAGTCATGGGGAGAGTTACTTCTGCCAATGCACCTGGGTAGAGTTATTATAGCTTGCCCTGCTAATATCACTCACCTTGGCCTTGGAAGCTGCTCCTAGAAACAATGTCACTGGTGCCTCTGACAACTAATATGTGGAAGTACTGCTGCTACCCATTGCTTAAATGGATCTTCATGGTCTTCTGATTCAGTTTCTGAGGTGGACAATCAGATTAAGGAGCCTATGATATACAGTCATTTTCTAGTTGCACAAGTAAAAAAAAAAATCAAAACCTTATGTTTAGCCTCTTTAGTGGGCAATAGTTACTGCCTTTTAAATTAGAGATTATCCCGTGGTGCTGGGGAAGGTCCGTTGGTTAAGCATCCAACTTCTGATTTCAACCCAGGTTGTGATCCCAGGGTCATAGGATCAAGCCCTGCTTTGGGCTCCATGCTGAGCATGGAATCTGCTTATGATTCTCTCCCTCCCTCTCCTTCCACCCCTCCCCCACTTTCATGTGCATGCACTCTGTCTCTCAAAAAAATAAAGAAATAAAAAATAAATTAGGGACGATCTCAGTAATGTCAGTGTATTCACTTACAGCAGAGAGGAATGAAGATTGCCACTATAATTACAGCACAAATTTGCCTCCCCATATTCTGACTGATTAAAAGAAACATGAACCTTTTATGGTTATTATATGTAGACTGACTTTGAAAGAAAACTATGTGTGTTTATATATATGTGTATGTACATATGTATGTGTATATCTGTATTTATTAATCAGATTTACACATAAAGAATGTTAAAAACAATGTAATAAGATTATAAGTAAATAAATTTAAAATTGTTTTGGAATACAAAAAGGTAATAACTCAAAGTACTTTAAAACATTTAAATGCATAAGATTTAACTATAATCCAAAATGCAATTATTCATATTTTCATTTTGGCATTTAGTTAGCACTACAAATGATTGAAATAAAATCCCAAAACATAAAATGTTATGCCTGTGAAATGCAAAGAATGTTAGCAGATAGGATAGTTATGAAATTTAATACTAGCATGCTGTAAATACACTCATTCTAAAGCATGAACTTGATATCTTCAGTCAATTTATTTCTAGAAAATTCCTTTCTGCATAAAATAACCATTTTCTATTTTAAAAGACTTGATATTTCTTATTAATGAAATATGACTATGTTTCAAAACATGATGTCATAAATATAATAAATTTGAACTCAAAATAAAATGGGGCAGCATTTGTTGTGGTTGTGGTTGTTTAGATAATATTTGGTTTCAGTAGCCCAATTTTTTCATAGTCTCTCTTTGCTGATGTTATGTTTAACTATGTACAATAAGATACAAAATTCCCTCTTAACAAAATGAGTCATAGTTTACTCCTTTTGCCATTGTCCTGCCGATTCAGGAGATGGAAGAAGGGACTCATCAGGGGTTTCATTTATGACTCTAGAGTCATAAACTTATTATTAAGTGCTATTTCCTTCCTTCATTTATTTCACTTTGTTTCTCTAGTGGTAGAGATTATGAAACAAATTGCCCTCTGATCAGAACCAGACAAAGGGGAATAGAATGGGCTAATGGCTTAAGAAAACTTACCAAAATTTGATTGCTTTATTATATATGAAGAGATAGTTTATTCTCAGTAAGTGAAACAAGAGACTAAATGACAGTTTAGAGTATATCAGAGTTGGTTAGGCACATCAGTGTGTGTGCACACATGCACATGTGCATATGTACTTCCAGAACTAGAAAGGGCACCCTTGTCTTCAGAAAGTTTCCCTCAGTAATGTCAGAGTACCATGGGCTTTATTCACTTAATTTAAGTGTGTATGTGTGTGTGTGTGCAAGTGTGTAAATTACATGCTGAATTTCAAATTGCATTACTAGATAATGGTATTTTTAATCCACATTTTATCTCCCAGCCACAAATTGGGTATTTATACAAGTCCCAATAGATCTTGGAAAGGTAGTTCACAATAAATCTCAAATTATTCAATATGGAGGAAATTTATCTGCAATATGTTTTGTACTTTATTGTGCTTTGCAGTACATTTCTGACATTGAAGTGAAAACATTACTTGTTCCAGTAATTAAATAAGATAGGCAGTGTTATAATAAAAATACATTTATTAATTATTATTTTATATGCATATGTCATCCTGGTTGTAGATGCATGTGCTTAAATTCAAATACATATAAATTTATGAATGAACTGTGTTTTATGACTTCACAAATCATTAGCCTTTAAACACAATTTATATAAAATGGTTTCTGTGAGCACTTCTTTAAATTCAAAAAGGTATTAGTAACTAAATATCAACTCATTTTACTTACTAGAAACCAAGAAACTTTCCCATTGTGGGATGCATGCAAATCAATACTGATGCCAAACAACATTTCACTTATCTCTTTATTATTAAATGGTTTCACTTTTTTGTGAATTTAATAGTCATCTCTAAGGCATAAAACCAACAGGGCATATCAACTTGGACATTTTAATATCCTCTATGAATGTAGATATCTGGCATATCCTAAAGTATACATATATAGACATATAAATATGAATCAAAAGTCACCAGGTCAGGGAACAATCCCTTCTCACTCTCTTAACAGCTATGGGAAAATCTTGGTTGCAGGCAAGTGTAAAAAGTAATATCTCACTGTTATGATATAAGCATATGACTCTATTGAATGATGATAACTTATAGTCATACATAATATTTTTATGTGTAGGAAAACTCAGAAGAATTGTTTTTTTCAAAAACATTTCACCTGTTAGTGTTGCTACTGATAGGACTTACTTACTACTTGACAGCAAGTAAGCTGTGTGAAGGATATCTGAAATCCTCTTTGGTATCCCAGTTTTATTTCCCAACACAGGTTAGCATGCTATACTCTACCCTTTATCAAATGACAGAATGATAAAGTGAAAGTAAACACCTCAGTTATTCTTAGATCTTTATTTCGAGTAAAGTTCAACCAAAAAATAAAATAGAAAGCAGTCTGGGGTTTTCATTTTTACTTCATATTTTTTTCTGGGCAATGCCACATACAGTTACAGCAAGATTGCCAGAAAACTATGCTGGCATGATCTGTGCTCCTTGGGCCCCAGAGACGCCTACCCTTTTTTATCAAATTAATGTGTCAGTCATTAAAAGTTTCCTAAAAGGAACTAAAGAATTACCAAGAGCAGATCTAACCTCAGGGCTTACATCATGGGCATAGGATATGTGCAGTCACATGGGGACACATGCTTAGAAGGTCCTCACACTTGGTCAATGTTCTGTTGCCATTTTGAAACTTATGATAATTATTGAACAAATGGTGACCATTTTTATATTGCACTTCCTTTGCCGATTATGTAGCTAGTCCTGTCCAACCTGTGTAGAAAACCAGCAACCTTTACGGAGATCCCTTGTTTGGTAGATTGTTCTAGGGGCCAACTGATGAAACTGTCAGTTGTTCTGTTCTGATTCTTCATTTTCCACCCCATTTTTTGTTCAAAGATTTTGAGCCTCTCCTTTAGGCTAGGACATAGGAAGGAAAGTATGTCTTAGCTATCTTTGTAACCTCAATGTCTGGCACACCCATAGAAAATGTTCATTAAATGCTTGTTTAAGTGAATTTAATTACTTGCTGTAATATTACAAGGCATTTATTAGAAATGATAATTGTTCTTTTATAGATTTACTTTTGTCACATTGAATAGTGATGATAAATTTTGTATAAAATATTCATATTTTATGAAACAATTCCAATGCTATCATTTTTAAAAATATACATGGTAAAATGACAAATGTCATTTCTGCTTTAGAAAATATTTAAACTAAATCAGGCAAAAGAATGAGAAAAAAATTTTAAATGAATGGACATTACTTCTCCCATGTGGAGACTAAGAATATATATGCATATCTACCAAAGAATTTCATAGAATTCAAAATTTTAGGAAATTATTCTCACTCAAAATTATTGGATTCTTTCGTGTGAGTTTAAACAAGCAGAGCAAATATTCATATTCCTTATGGTCGTTGCATTACAACTGCCTACTTTCTGGTATTCTTTGAGTCCCAAATTTTCATAAGCTTCCTTTAACACATTTCTTCATAAACAAATAGGTTAATAGTCACACCAAAAATAAACAAATTTGAGGGCACCTGGGTGGCTCAGTTGGTTAAGCATCCGACTTAGGCTGAGGTCATGAATTCACGGTTGGTGAGTTTGAGCCCTGCATGGGGCTCTCTGCTCTCAGCACAGAGCCCACTTCAGATCTTCTGGTTCCCTTTCTCGCTGCCCCTCCCCTGCTCATGCTGTCTCTCTCTTTCTAAATAAATAAACAAACAATTTTGAAGTAAGTTTATATTTGATTTTGCATGTTAAGTTTTTTATATATTTCAGAAAAGTTATTCAACTCATTTGAAGATTGCTTTATCCAATCAAAGAGAAATTTTCTCCAAAGGGCTGATCAATAGTTTTTTTTTCCAACTTTATTGAAGTATTATTGACATATACAGTTGTCAGATATTTAAAGTATATATTGTAACAATTTGATATATGTATACATGGTGAAAAGATTTCTTCCTGTAGATAACAGATCCATCACCTCACATTTTATCAGATTTTGTTTTTGTTTTTGTTTTGTGTTTTTTGGGGATCTTTTTGGGAGCAAAACTTTAAGCAAATTTCACTTATACAAATACAGTGTTATCAACTATAGTTACAATATTATACATTGATCCAAAGATCTCATTCATTTTATAGCTGAAAGTTTGTACCTTTTTACCAAACTACCCTATTTCACCTCCTCCTAGTCCCTGGCAACCACAACCACTTTTTATGCTCTCTGTTTCTATGAGTTTGACTTTTTTTTTTATTATTATTACATTTATAAATGGTACCATGTAGTACTTTGCTTTCTCTGTCTGGCTTATTTCACTTAGTGTAAGGCCCTCAAGGTCCATCCATGTTGTCGCATATGACAGGATTTCCTTCTTTTTCATGGCTGAATAATGTTCCATTATATACACTCCACATCTTTTTTATCCATTTATCCATAGATGGATACAGGTTGTTTCCACATATTGGCTATTGTGAAAAGTGCTGCAGTTATCAGGCGGTAAAGATATCTCTTCAAGATCCTGATTTATTTCCTTTGGATATATACCTACAAGTGGGATTTCTGGATCACATGATAGTCCTATTTTTAATTTTTTGAGGAACATTCATACCATTTTCCATAGTGGCTGCACCATTTTATATTCTCACCAGCAGTGTTCAAGGGTTGAACCTTTTCTTTCCATCCTCATAAACATTTATTATCTCTTGCCTTTTTGATAATAGAAACTCTACCAGGTGTGAGGTGATATCTCATGTGACTTTGATTTGCATTTCTCTGATGATTAGTGATGTTGAAATTTTTATTTCCATGACTAGTAATAAGGATCTTTTCCCCCGTGTTTTCCTCTAGGATTTTTATGGTTTCAGGTCTTATGCATGGGGCCATTAGTTTTTTGGCATGCGTATTTCAGTTAATTCAAAGGTTTAATATTGTTAATGGGATTTAGAAGAAATCTCATGATGAAATGGAACATATCTTCATGTACTCTCCTAAGTATCCCTTTTGTAGTTGTAATTTTATGTAGTAGGACTGGAGGAAATAATGAGGAGGAAGAGAAAAGAAAGGAATTAAGGAAAGAAAGAAGGAAAGAAGAGAATGACCAAAATCTTCACTAATTGCTATATACAAAAATCAAAATATCGTTACAGTGTTATTTATTATCTACATGCTAATTATTAATTTTCACTTCCTTTAAGTTCATTCTTCTAAAATTGGTCATTATTTCTTAAGGTTATAAAATGTGCTTCCTGAATGTTCCTGTATGTGAACTGATTTATAGGGAATTATGCTCTTGAGACAAACTATATCCTTTAATCATGATTTGTTGAATTACAAAAAGGTTGCATTATAAGCATTAATTTTAATGTTAAATACACACATATATAATTTGCATACTTCTATAAAAATATTAATCTCCAAGGTTTTTCATAGATCATTTGTTAAAGAAAGAAGATTAAACTGATTTTGGGAATAACCATGTTTGTCTGAGGGGTCATCTGGAACCATTGTAGTTAGGAATATAATGGACAAATTATCTATTTATGTCTTCTGTTATGTCCTCTTTTATGTCTTATATCCCTGATGAGTCTGATACAAATGAATCATAGGATATTCTCTGGATTCTGCATTTCTAGAGACCAGTTTGATTCTTAAAAAACATCAAAAAAGGTAGTGACAGGAAGTAGATCTCCTTCCATCCATGAAGAAAGAAGGGTAATAGGAAAGGGAGATTATCATAGATTCAGTTAATACATACTGCACACGCAACCATCATAAAAAATAAATGCAGATGAATTTGGAATAACACAGGCTATGTACTTGAATTCCTGCCTTCAGAGAAGAATCAGTTGCCAGAAGCCTTATCCTAAAAACTCTATATAGAATTTAAACTCTAAAATATATTTCTGACTATAATACATGAGTGAAATGTTAGAGAAACTTAATCTCCTTAACTAAAACTCCTAAAACAAAATAATTCTTCATTCCCCTTAATTACAAGAAATAAAACTTTCTGGGGCACCTGTGTGGTTCACTTGGTGGAGGGTCCAACTCTTCATTTCTGCTCAGCTCCTGATTTCACATTTCATGAGTTTGAGGCCTGCATTGGGCTCTGTGCTGCTGGTACAGATCCTGCTAGGGATTGTCTATCTCTCCCTGTCTCTCTCTGCCCCTCTCCTATTTGTACTGTCTCCAAAATAAATAAGCATTAAAAAAAAAAGAAATTAAGCTTTCCAATTTGTTACCACTGAACCTCAGTGTGGGTAACTTCATTTATTCTGCTAAATCACAAAGATATTCTACTACAAAAAAAATTGCATGCATATATATATATATATACATATACAAACATATGTACATGCATATACTAATGTTTGTATAGATGGATAGATAAGTAGATAGATAGATAGATAGATAGATAGACAGAATTTTGTCATGCCAGAGTTAAATGTACTCACCTTATCCCAATCTTAGCTCAGTTCCTTCCTCTATGCTGTGAAAAAATACTTGCTCATCATGTAATTTTATAGAAACTGGAGCATTTTGTATTTTTACTCTAGAGGTCGAAGGTTTCATTAGAGATGCAAGTATACCTTCATTTATACACTACCTTTTTTCATTCCACTTCAGTTTTGACTTTGGTTTTTAATATCTAGTCCTTGGTGGCTTTGTAAAGCTAGTAAAAAAAAAAAAAAGAGAGAGAGATTAATGCATCATTAAAAGCACCAGTAAAATATTATCAGACAAAAATGTTAAATGTATTATAAAGATAAAAATAGTAAGGCAATAAAAACATTCCAACACTTCATCCAAAAAATTGGAAGAATTTTCAAGAAACTTACCACAGGAAAATGTAATAATGCCTAGACTATAGATGGCAGTAATGATAACAAAGGAAGGTATCTAAATTCTATACATGGCTTGTAATATATGTTCTCCAAAAGTCAGTTTACAGGGGCGCCTGGGTGGCGCAGTCGGTTAAGCGTCCGACTTCAGCCAGGTCACGATCTCGCGGTCCGTGAGTTCGAGCCCCGCGTCAGGCTCTGGGCTGATGGCTCGGAGCCTGGAGCCTGTTTCCGATTCTGTGTCTCCCTCTCTCTCTGCCCCTCCCCCGTTCATGCTCTGTCTCTCTCTGTCCCAAAAATAAATAAACGTTGAAAAAAAAAATTTATAAAAAAAAAAAAAGTCAGTTTACAATCAGTAGAAAGCATGGCTATCAATAGCAAATAACATTGTCTATGAAGAGTCTCTCCTTAGAAACAGGAGTTTGTTTCAGAATAAGCAAGTATATTTCTCACAACATTAAAATAACCTACTGTAACATGACTTACTTATATGGAACCAGTTGTTATCATGTATGTTCCTAAAGGAATCATACCTGATCAATAGAACATGTTATTAATGTTTGTGAAGATGATCAGTTAACTAACAACCAGATCTGTCTTCTGAATCCATTTTTATGCCTTTGGATTAAAGAGTTCCCCAAAAGAATAACATTCAATTCTAAATTCTGAATATTGAATAAAGCTGCAATTTGAAAACACTGAAAAATATTGAAAAATTTACTCCTTGATTGAGAAGGTTAAGATATGTTTTACTCATCTGTCACAGTCAGCCTTCTGTCCTTTGCTTTGTGAAAGATTAGACATTTACAACACCTTTATTTTTCCCATTATTCATCCATATTATAGTGATGGGAGGAGGAAAGACACATAAGATGGAGAGAAAATGCAAAAACTTTATCCAAAATGCATACTACATCCAATGTTCTACATACATGTATGTAAAGTCTCAAATGCTTTTCTAAGGTACAGAGTAGTATAAAGTGCATGGAATAAACTCAGGCCACATGGAATTCAAAACAGATTGGAAGAAGGAGCATCTCTCAATGTCCAGCTGGCAGTGTTACTCTCACATTGGGTTTCCCAAAAATAGAATATAGATACAGGTTTATCCAACCACTCTTATTATCACAAAGGACTCCCTGAAAAACCCACTGGATAATTTCTATATCAAAAATAAAAGATTCAGTTAAATAAGAAGCTATTTTTTGCAATATCCTGCCTTCCCACTACTACATTTGGAACTGCAGAACCTCTAAAAAAATGAAAAGTGAAAGAAATTAAAGAAGCTTAAATCTGGATAGATCAAATAAAATAAATGTAATGAAATTAACTAAATTAAGGGCTTAACTAATTAAAAATAATTTCAGAGAAGTTAATTAATATCAATCTTGAATTTGGTATTGATTGTTGTTATTTATGATAATATGTTTTAAAATTATTTTAATTTTTTATTTTTTATTAAAATTTTTTTAATATATATTTATCTCCGAGAGAGAGAGAGAGCACAATTGGGAGAGGAACAGAGAGAGAGGGAGACACAGAATTCAAAGCAGACTTCAGGATCTAAGCTGTCAGCACAGAGTGCGATATGGGGCTCTAACCTATGAACTGTAAGATCAGCACCTGAGCCAAAGTCAGGCACTCAGCCTACCGAGCCACCCAGGCACCCTTATTTTTTTTTAATTTTAGGGAGAGTGAGTGTGAGAGTGGAGGAAAGAGGCAGAGGGAGAGAAAAAGAGAATCTTATGTAAGCAGGCTCCATGCTCAGCACAGAGCCTGATGCAGGGCTTGATCCCATGATGGGGGATCCTGACCTGAGTCAAAATCAAGATTTGGATACTCCATCAACTGAGCTACCCAGGTTCCCCATATTATCTTTCTTAATGACAGGATTTCATATATTTCCAAGCAAATATGACACATGACAAAACTTGGCAAGAATTATATTAAGCTGTATTTGTGAGAGGGTCTGCTTTTCTTTACATATATAAGTATACTTGTGCCTTAGTAGGTATTAATCAATAATGAATCAGACAAAAAAATTGTTTTCAGTAACCACCTAATAAAATTAATATGAACATTAATTTATTTATATGTTTTAATTCAGTGATTACCATATTATATTGAAGTCAGCACTGGAAAGATAATAACAAACAAGACAGGCACAGCTCCTGTTTTATAAGACACAAAGACCAGTATCTTTTTAAGGACAATGTTTATTGAAAAGCAGTAGGTAGGTGAACGTATGTATCTGTTGAATATAATCATTTTGGGGTGGCTCAGTCGGTTAAGCGTCGGACTTCGGCTCAGGTCTTGATCTCATGGTTTGTGGCTTGGAGCCCCGCCTCAGGCTCTGTGCTGACAGCTTGGAGCCTGGAGCCTGCTTCAGATTCTGTGTCTCCCTCTCTGTCTGCCCCTCCCCCCCTCGCTCAAAAATAAAATAAAAACAGTAAAAAAAAAGGAAAATAATCATTTTTGTTTGATTTACCATATGATTTACCATAAAAATGTACCTAAGAACTTGGAAATAAAGAGATAAAGACTGTCTTCTAAGCTAAAGTTAATTCAGTATATTCTGGATTAGAAAAAAGATCAACAGTCATCTTGAAAATAATGGCTTCCAAACTTTCAAGACAAACCATAGCGTAGGTGACTATATTAACATATCAAGGAAATAATGTCATTCAAAAGGAGGTTATCAATCTTGGAAGAAAGGAAAAGAGAGACACTTAGAAAAACTTTAGCAGACCTCATGCAAACACTTTTCTGTTGCAAAGAGAGTGTGTTCTTAAACAATGGATGCTTTCTTAAAACCAGAATTAAGATGTAATAGTCTTAAAAAGCCTGTAACTTAATAGTGTGCATACCAAGCAAATCTCCAAATGTAATTTGCTTTCTAATGGGATCTACTTTCAAGGAAAGATGTGGGTCACATTGATGAAAGTTTTATAGTCTGTGTGATGGTTTAAATTCTGGTTGTAAAAAGAGACATTGACATTCTGATTTTATACATCAGTCTCTGTGACTTTAGTGAATGTGAGTCTGACTCTGAAAGCAGCCCTTGCTCAATATGCTGAAGCAATGAGGAGCCAAAATCTGAAAGCCTGAGAGCTGGATCATGACAAATGTATTAAGGTAATAAAATGCACTGTATCAAAATACATTACTTGGCTTTTCCAGGCCATAGTCCAATTTGATGGTGAATTGCTGTCCATACATGACATTATTACCCTGAATTTCTACATTTTCTAATGTTTTAGGTTTCTGGGTGAAAAACAGAACTACAACTAATAAGTATTAGGTGCTATTTTGAGATGTATACACCTAACTTACATCCCATGAGGATGTATACACAAATTTCAGGTTGAGGGCATTGAAACTTGACATTCACTTTAGCGAGCTAAGTAATATTTTATAAACAGCAGTGTATTGGAAGAAATGAACATGGGCAGAGACTATGGAAAGGTTATTTCAGGAAAGGAACTCTGAACAAACATGTTTTCATGGCACAGTATATCTTAGGATCTAGTGAACAGAATCATTCTAGTAAATCATCTCTAACAATTGTGTTTAACCACAAGTATTTGAGTTGGAAGCTAAACATAGGCCTTTATCAAAAACAAACAAACAAACAAACAAAAAAACACAGGCCTTTATCATCCCAAGTGAAGCCTTCTAAAATTCTTATCTCTTATATTTATAAGAGATATATTTCTCTTATATATATTTCTCTTTATAAGAGATTTATTTCTCATTTAGATCTTTGCTTCTAAATTCTCTGATATGAAATTTTACTCTGGATATGATTCTCAAAGTAGGTGGCAGAGAGAAAATGTTTCCTAAATACATATGATAATAATAATAATAATAATAATAATAATAATAATGATAATAAGCCTTCAGGGGGTGTCTGTTTTCAGTACTTCTTTCAAGCATCTGTTTTCTATTCTTAAATTTTTTTCTAAATAATTTTCATTTACTTTTCTCTCTCTCTCTCTCTTTCTCTCTTTAATCTTCCTGATGGCATTACATTAGTCAAATTATCATGACAAGAATTTGTCCTCACAGTCTTAAATTGAAAATTCTAGAGACGCCTGGGTGGCTCAGGTCATGATCATGGTCTCAAGGTTCGTGAGATCTAGCCCCACACTGGGCTCTAGAACCTGCTTCGGATTCTCTCTCTCCCTCTCTGTCTGCCACTCCCCCACTCACTCTCTCTCTCTTTATCAAAACAAATAAATAAACTAAGGAAAAAAAAGAAAAAGAAAATTCTAAAATAGAAAGAAAGAAAATAGTCCTAAGAGGACTATTGTCAGTGTTCATTTTATTGTTGTTTTAGCCACGACTGCACTGGCAAAGTGCTAACTGAACTAGAAATATCAAGCAGCTCTGTCCAAAGATTACCTCCTTGATGGGGGCAAGGGTTGGGGAGAGGGCAGAGTAAAGAAGAACAGACGGCTCTAATTAAGTACAGATCCACTGGCTTTCTCCCAATGATTACCAGGAAGATCTTAAGGGCAGAAGGCTTTCGTTATATTCTTGGCCCACAGTAGTAGAAGTGGTGTTACAAGTAGTACTAACTGTGTATTGATTGAGTGCAAAACGTGTTTTCCCACACATTTTTATCAATGAGTAAAACAAGACCATAAAATTTAGTTACTTTGGTAGAATGTGTTGGAAGCCGAGGATAATGAAAAAAAAAAATAAAAGTGTATCAACGTTTTTATGTACCCTTTCTATCCATTCAACTATTAATCATTAAACAGACTTTTAATGTGCACCTGTAACATGCATGAAGAACATAAATTTCAAAAAAGCTAAGACATGAGCGAGCCACTGGCTAGAGCCATCACTCTAGCGAAATGATGAGACATTCCTAAAAGAGAACAAGGAGGTCTGGACAGTGTGTAGAATCTGAGGCTGTTCTGGCTCCCTCTACCAAGTGAGATGCTGCCTAGTATCTCCAGCTTTGTCTGTCAGCCTGTCAAACTGAAAATAAACCCTGGGCAGCTTATCTTTTATTCAGATTAATTAGCTACCGAGTGGCACAATGAGAGTTAATTAGGAAAACACTGGTTAAGATAACGCACAATGCTATCACTGAGAGCTGCAAAGTCTTACAGTGTTGGACCAATAAAGCAAAACCTGTTTCCACATGTTCAGGGTAAGCCTGTGTTTGTGCTTTGGAGATAATTGCCAGAGGCACTAAGTCAAAGTCACTGATTCAATCCTGGTGATCCGATTTCCAGTGAATAGTTTGAGTGTGTCTTCTAAACTGCCCCTAGGCACTTTACAAAACACATTAAGTTTTTATTGTTTTTTTGTTTTGTTTTGTTTTTTTTTTTTTTTGGTAGGGGGTATTTTCAGATAGTAATTTACTAAAAACAAAAACAAATTTAAAACCCCTAATTTCTGGGTAAATGCTTAATGACAATAAAAATATAGGACTTGAGGTTAAAATCACTAAAAATGTGAGCCTTTAACATTATTTTTTTTTAAAAATATAATGCTATTTTTCCATAACCACTTTTAGAGCACATCATACCATAAAACTTTATGGATCCCTCACTATTTCAATGAAGACTACAATGATATATTTAGTTAGTGATTATTCATTTTCAATACCTGAAAATCATCTCTGAAAATCTCTATTAGATCTGAAGCTCTCACCTAATTCTGTTTGAACACAGCTCGATTTAACAGATTCTATTAAGTTCCCAGGATAATTATGGTTCCGAAAATATAACTACACACAGTAAAAGCAGCTATACATGGAGGAGCAGCTCTAAGCGGACTCCCCACAACAGAGCTTTAAAGAGCTTCCAGTGTTATTTTCCATAATAAGGCCCACTAGTTGGCAGAACCCCTGGAAGCTATGCAAACAGCAACACATCTGTTCTCTAAGAGGGTAAATGCTGTGTCTCAGTTGAGATGTTTATTCCCTTTACCAGCAACACTGTGAAAGAGCAAAGCCTGGAGCTGACTAGAAACATTTTCCTTTATGGGCTTGCATATCCTTATAGGAAAAGAAAATTGTGGCAATGGCAAAGACAGGGAACCCTTGTGCTTGATTCATGACACTTAGAGAGTAGCCTCTATTTCATATTGGTAAAATCAAAGTGTATTCAACATTTTGTGTGTATGAAGTCATAAGACTAAAGACAAGTTGAAGTCCACAGCAGGAATGGAAAAGTTTGAAGTTCATTAATCAGCTTGTTTAGACTATTATTTCCACAACTAATTATCTGTTTAAATGAGAGGATCAGCCTTGAGTTTTAGTGCTTGTGAGCAAATGAAATGTTTTTGTGTTTCACAAGCACACTTGAATTTCACGTCTTGTTTTTAACCAAGGAACAAAGTTTAGACAAGAGTTTTGTGCAATTATACCTCTTCTGAGATATGACTTAATCTGAAGGAATAAATAGTTTCCCTTTACAATAAAATTGGAAGCTCCCTTAGAAATTCCATCATTTCTACTTTACAAAGATCATCTCTATACAAAAAACTTTCAAATTCATATTTATAAGCTTACTGTACTCCTGAGCTCCGATACTCCATGTCCAACTCTTTCCTGAATATTTAGGTATTTTCCCATCTATTCAAAAGACAACAAGTTCAAATCCAAAATTCTTTTCTTCCGTATCCCCCAATTACTCTTCCTTTCTTCTTCCTGCCTCCGTTGCTTTTTGTTGCTGTTTTCAGAAGTACATATTATTTTAACAACACTGTTACTTTCAGTCATCCACATGTCCCCATTCAATATTATCCTTCTCCATTACTACCAGCCTACTTTGAAGCTTCTGTTTCTTCTACATACAAAGAGGAATCTTCTATATTGCTTTCCTGTACCAGCATCTGCCTTTCCAATCTGTTATGAAAAACACAGATTTCTAATTCCCTACCATGCAAAGCACAGAGACTTTAACTCGGTCATCAAGGCTCAGCCCCTGCAAAGAATCAGCATGAATTGTTGAATAAACACGAATGTGGAGCAATTCATTCCTAGTAGCCATCAGGGACTATGCTGTGCACCAGGATGTAATGGAAACTAAACTGAAGTCGCCTTTCTCCTTATCAAGCCTATACCCTACTGGGAAGCTAATCTTGCATTGGTGTTCTTGCTCCGCTCATTCCTAGCTGGGTAACTGAACAAGTGACTTAACGCTCCGAATTGTTTTGTGTATAAAATGGTGATTAAGGAAGGGTGAGCACTTACCCTTATTGGGTTGATGTAAAAATTAAATGAGGCAATATTTGCTATGTGCTATGTTCCTGGTCCAGAGCATTCATTTTGAGGTTATTCAATGAAGGGAAGAACTTCTTTCCAGTCTCTCCAATTAGCTACATACCAGAATTAGCAACTTATTCCGCTTTGAAGAGTCATGCCAATGATTGTCTCAAGGCTTCCCCCAAAACCTCTAGTTTCATTTTCTCTGATTTCTACATCTCTACTTATGATGTGCCTTCCTTTATTATTTTAATTAACTTTAGCATAGTCATTGTTACTATTACCATATTTCTTAACGTTCCTTTCACCATAATTGCTATTGTCATTTTTAAAAGCCTTCCTGTGACCTAGGCCTTACATTTATTCAACCATCATTAAAGAAGACATATTATTCCCACTTTGCAGATGAGAAAACTAGAATTTGTTATTAAATGGGAGGGTATTAAGTAGCTTACTAGCTCATAGAGTGTCACTTAGCTAGTAAGTCATGAAATCAGGATTCAAATCTACATCTGCTAGAGTCCAAAACCCATACTCTTAGCCTCTATGTTATGGATCTTGTCACAGACTACTACTACCTTGTAATGAACCTGTCTTGGGCAGCCTATTAGAAGATATATTTATTAAAGTATTATATTCCTTAATGCATTTGTTAAAAGCATAGATTATACTTTTATATAACATCTCTGTATCATCCCCTCACCTAGGACCTGCCATATGATAAGTGTTGAATACATATTTACTGAATGAATAAATGTATGGCTAAGGGGCGCCTGGGTGGCGCAGTCGGTTAAGCGTCCGACTTCAGCCAGGTCACGATCTCGCGGTCCGTGAGTTCGAGCCCCGCGTCGGGCTCTGGGCTGACGGCTCAGAGCCTGGAGCCTGTTTCCGATTCTGTGTCTCCCTCTCTCTCTGCCTCTCCCCCGTTCATGCTCTGTCTCTCTCTGTCCCAAAAAAATAAATAAACGTTGAAAAAAAAAAATTTAAATGTATGGCTGAAAGAATGAAGTTACATTTGTAGAATAGAAAACTCAGGGAGAATGTGAAGAGAAAGGGGCTTTATCAGGTTTTTTTTGTGTGTGTATATGTGTGCATCATCCTCTTTAAGCAGCATAGGCAAAAGTGAAATGGAGGGAAAAAGAACTACAGACCATGATGAAGATGATTAAAGAGAGTACAGAGCAGCTGTCAAAGCAAATATCAGGCAACATTAATAACTTTACAGCTCAACATGAGGCTGTCTCAAATATTTCCAGGAAAACAGGATCCTTGCTGTTGCACATAGTAAGTGAGACTAATAATCAAGTGCAGATTCAAAGAATATTTTTCATTGGATACCTTAAGCTGCAAAATTAAAAAAAAAAGACTCTTAAGCTAATGGAAAAATACATGACTCAGAGGAAAATATTATTGCATTCTTGGTATTTTAATCTGATGCAGAGTTGATAAGAAACAAGATCTGCAACATTCACCACCTATTATCTAAGTTGTTTGAATAGTCAGATAATATCGCCAAACTTCTGATGCTTATCCAAAAATAACCGTGTTGTGAGACTTACCAGTGAAATGCTTCAGTACTCCCAAGAATTGACTTTACAAGCATTTCAACCTGTCCAGTAGGTTTGAAAGATGATCTACATGGATCAAAGTGAAAACTTGAGATCAGATGCTACTATCTGTTCTAAACGTGAACTTATTTAAAAATAGTTTGTATTTTTAAGTGGCAATGGCTCTACATATAAGTCTCTTGTGTATTAATAACAGATTATCTGCATGATTTATTGACTATAGTGTCCAGTAAGTCTCTTTATTTGCTCATTTACAGTTTTCCACTGAAATAAGTTTTTGTGGGTTTTGTGTTGTGACATCTGGGTGTCCCTGTATGGAAATAATGTGAGCAACAAAGGAAGCAGTAGATTTGGTCTCATCTCAAGGGGTGACATTTACCATTTATAGGCATTAGGAATAAAAAAGCAGCCACTTAATTATGCTCTGATTTGGTGATGTAAAAAAATAAATATTATCATTGTTGTTTCAACTTTCATTGCCTTATTTGATTTTGGATAAAAAAGGTAAGAGAATAGCAAGGGGAAAAAAGAGGGATACAAAACAGGAAAGAACAAAAAAGGCTAAGCCAACTTGGAATAAAATGAAAGGTAGGTGGTATAAAGAGAGCTATAGTAGTACTGGACAGTGGCTCCTGTCATTCTACAAGTGGTAGAGTAGAATTTCAGTATGTGTACTTTTAATCTTTGCTTGAATTGTCTTATTTATCTGGTTATTACTTACACTTCAAACCTCAACTTAAATGTTACCTTTTATGGATACTGGCCCTAACTAAACTTTCTAAAGGGATCTGCTTACAACCATCCAAAGTGATCATTACACAGTCAATAACTGGTCTCAGTCTTTCCCAGCAAAATATTTGTCTCATGAAGCTACTTACTTTCCTATTGTGTTCATTACTATATCCTTTGGGCCTGACACATAATAAGTGCTCAGTAAATTTTTATTGCATGAATAAATGAATGAATGAATTAGCATTCTACTTATTATTTTTCAAAGGACTATGTCCATATATAACATTAAAAGGTCTTTGTTTTCTTGTTCTTGTTTTTTTTTTTTTCTCTTTTCTCTCACACATTGTGGAGGATATGCTTATGTAAGGACATGATCCTTATTTATTTAAAACAACTGCTTCCAAGAGTCCAAATGTCTCAGGACAGAATGGCATATTCATACCACTATAAGGAAGGGCTTTCAAGTTTTTATTGAATTTCTCTGTATAGCAGAGTTCTATATCAGTTGCACAACTGTCACACAACATAGTAACTTGACCTTGAGTATACTATGTGGAATCCATTTGTTGATGCACAAAAGACTTTGCTTTTATAATACTCAAATTTATAAAGAAAAAAAATCATAAGTTTATAAAAAGTAGACTAACAGCATGCTCAAAGAGAAAGACCTAGATTAGGTAAAAGAATAATATCTCAGAATAACTCTAAATAAAACTAGTTTTGAAAACAGTAATCATACAAACAAATGGTAGAGCAAATTATACTTTTTTTTTTTAATTTCTTCAAGAACAAGTAGTAAGAGACTGATGCTATAACTTAGAGGGTTTCTGAGATTATCAAGCTTAGGGTTCCGTACATTCTGTAGGAAAATAAAGATTTCAAGTCTTTTGCTTGCTAGTCAGGACCAAAAGAGTTAAGGTAAACTGTGGCTTGCTCTCACTTGGCTGACATTTAAGGATGTGTATCTAAATTAAAATGGTAAACTGGAATTCCTAATGTAGGTAAAGACTTTTTTCTTATATCGATGGTGTTTCTTTCAACTTAATAAAGAATATAGTAGGAAAAAAAGAGAATATGGTAAGAAATGGTTAATTAAATGGTTATTCAATTATCTTACTGTAGGTTTATAATAAAATGTTAAAATGCTAATCCCTGGATTCTTAGCTTTTAGAATCAGATTCCCACTAAAGACTGGTCTGCTAAATATTTGAAACTTCTATGTATGGCCTCCTAAGCAAGAATGAAGTGAAATGCTCACTTGGTTGGAGAACAAAAAGAGATGAATAAAGTGTATGTTTACTAAAAATAAAAATAATGGAATGAAAACACATTAATTGCTCTTCCTATTTTGGGGAGAATAGGAAGGATATTTTACACTTTATCAGTTAGTTTGGAATGAGGCGAACAAAAGTGTAGATCAGAAAGATATATAGTTTACATGTTTAGAATAATATTTCATCCCTGAATATAGTGGTACCTAATACCTGTATGGTATACTTTAGGTAAAGTGGATTAGTTGAAAGGAATAAATGGATTTGGAAACAGTGTCTTATATCATAGAGCTTCTGTAAGACTATCCTAAAAGGGTGTTTATGCATTGACTTGAGAAAACCCAGAGATACAATGATGTCTTATATTATGTCTCCATTAGAGAAAATTATGCCAGTTTAGAATTCCACATATCTTTCTTTAGTCCCAGAATAAAACAAGAATTTAGAGAATATCCAAACTGACATTTGAAAACAAACAAAAAACTTCCTTTTTACAACCTCTCTGTTATCAATGAGCACACTCTTACTGTTTTCATTAGTAGTCATAAAGATTGATGTTCCCCTTTCCTTCTTATCTCTTCCTCTTAAAATAGCAAAAGATGCAACATTAACTTTTGTGGATCATATTTGATTTACCTCTTTCCAGATACCAAAAATTTGGGGTATTTATTTTGTAAATCAATTAGAGCTACATGAAATCCTCTTCCTTCTGTTCACGTAGTGAGGGATGCCTAAAGCCACAAGATATGGGGATTATTAGGTATGCTTTTCTAAGGAGGAAGTAGTAAGACAAAAATGGCCTGCCTGAAGTTACAGTTTATAGATTGGAAAAAGGCACAGACAATTAAAAGATGGAGCTACTTAGGGCAAATTACTTGCAATCAAGCTGCAGCTAAATGAGCTTCTTGATGAGGAAGCCAAATTTATGTTGTTTCAAACCACGGAGAGACATTAAAGAAGTTGAAAGGTGAGCAAAATGTTAGTACAATTGGATCCAGATAGGTTGATAAGAGAAGTTATAGAGGCAATTTAAACAGTGTCTTCTGAAACGCACATACACAGGGGTGCGGGTGTGCACGTGCATACACACACAGAATCACACATGAAACGCCTCAAAATAGAAGACTGTATGATTATATACACTTTCAGCCTTCGTTTATGTTTTACATAGATGCCCCTTCTCATCATAAAAGCCCTGTGGCTTAAGAAGCTCAATCACAGAATGTAATCATTTTCCCCCAAATCTGCAATTTACTAGAGACATTTTAATTGAAAATGATGTATTGTTTAAACTCTAAACAACTGTGTTTTCACTTTGTTTCTCCCTGCCCTAAATTATCCCTTGGCAGCTCTTTGACTTGATTTTGAAAGAATATATTTGCTAATGAATTCAGAACTTAACGCAAAGCCCAAAACCATGTGAAGGCTTCAAATGTGAAATATTACATTTCTTTCTTTGTTGCTAGATATAAATTTTTGCATTCAAGGCTGCATGCATCATTTTCACTGAAAGCAGGATATTGTCTACAGATATTTGTCTGAATGGAATGACTTTAAGGATTTTGTAATTTTGAAAAGGCATCAAGCTAGGCTATCTTTCATCCCATTTCTGTTGCATTGGAATTTTAGGCATAACAAGGTAGACAAAAGAAAGGTATAATACAGATCTTTACTGGCAGTCCAAAAGTACAAGTATATATACAAAGAAATACTTTCCTGTTGACATTTTTCCTTACCTTGATTTCTTTATCTTTTCATGTATGAAGTTTTGCATGAACAGAATCTGAAAGAAAAAAAAAAGCAGTCCTTACCTGAAAAAGACTTAAAAAAAAAAAACTTTCTCCTTCAAATGATCCCCTTTAGGAAGTAAAAACTCTAAGATTCAAGAACTGAAAAGGACAATAAAGAAAATTCCCATATTTAGAGCAATAAATAAGAATGCAATTTTACTGCTAACATGGTTTTCATACAGTTGAAATGTAACATTGTCAGCCCTGCCCTCATTGAGGCTGCCATTGGAAAATAGTGCAGGAAAATGCCAAAAGGCCCACAGTCGTAGCAAAAGGGTGTTTTCTCCATCTGACATGGTCCAGCTACATCTCCCCTTTAACAAAAAGTGAAGAAATTAAGTAGGAAAAATTCTACAGCACGCTAGGGAAAGTTTGGCCCTGAAAATATATTTGTATGGGTTTTTTTTGTTTCTTCCCAGTGAATTATACATTTTCAGTGACATAACTTAAGCACTTTTGAAAGGCATCTCATTACATTGAACATTGGCCAAAGGAGTGTTTGGCCACTGAGGTCAGTCATATCACCTGAAAGTGTTGGGATTTCCAAATTCCTCCTGAATCAGCCTGGTAAGATCTTAAAGGAAATAGGAACCTAAATGTATAAAATAAAGCTCATTATTTACTGTCCTATTAACAGTTATCTGAGTGACCAAAAATGTGCATAATAGTGATTTTATCTTTAATTGTGAGACAAATGAGGTAGATCTGCATTTATTTATTTGTTTGTTTGTTTATTTATAATTTTCAAATTAGTTAACATACAATGTAGTCTTGGCTTCAGGAGTAGAATCCAGTGATTAATCTCTTAACACCCAGTACTCATCCCCAAAAATGCCCTCTTTAACACCTGTCACCCATTTAATACACCCCCCCAAACACCCCTTCCTCCAGCAACCCTGTTTGTTCTCTGTATGCTTTGCCTCTTTCTCTGTTCTTATCTTATTTTTCCTTCCCTTCCCTTATGTTCATCTCTTGAGTTTCTCAAATTCCACATATGAGTGAAATCATATATCTTTCTCGGACTTATTTTGCTTAGCGTAATACCCTCCGCTTCTATCCATGTTGTTGCAAATGGCAAGATTTCATTCCTTTTGATCACTGAGTAATATCCATTGTGTGTGTATATATATATATATATATATGCGTATACACATATACATACATATATATGTGTATATATGCACACACTATATATATACAATATACTGTATATTGTATAGTATATACACTAGTATATAGTATATACACTAGTATATAGTATATACACTAGTGTATATAGTGTATAGTGTATATACACACACTATATGTATACAATATATACAATATGCATACATATACACACAATACATTGTGGATATATATACCACCTCTTCTTTATCCATTCATCAATCGATGGATATTTGGGCTCTTTCCATAATTTGGCTATTGTTGATAGCATTGCCATAAACAATCGGGTGCATGTGCCCCTTCAAATTAGCATTTTTTATCCTTTGGGTAAATCCTTAGTAGATCAATTGCTGAGTCATAACGTAGTTCTATTTTTAATTTTTGGAGGAATCTCCATACTGTTTTCCAGAGTGGCTGCACCAGTTTGCATTCACACCAACAGTGCAAAAGTGTTCCCCTTTCTCCACATCCTTGCCAACATTTGTTGTTTCCTGAGTTGTTATTTTTAGCATTTCTGACAGGTGTGAGGTGATATTGTAGTTTTGATTTGTATTTCACTGATAATGAGCAATATTGAGCATCTTTTCACGTGTCTGTTAGCCATCTGGATGTCTTCTTTGGAAAAGTGTCTATTCTTGTCTTCTGCCCATTTCTTCACTGGGCTATTTGTTGAGTTTGGTAAGTTCTTTATAGTTTTTTGGATACTGACCCTTTATTTGATAGGTCATTTGCAAATATCTTCTCCCATTCCCTTGGTTGCCTTTTAGTTTTGTTGATTGTTTCCTTTTCTGTGCAGAAGATTTTTATCTTGATGAGGTCCCAATATTTCATTTATGCTCTTATTTCCCTTGCTTCTGAAGACATATCTAGTAAAAAGTTCCTGCAGTTGAGGTCAAAGAGGTTGCTGCCTGTTTTCTCCTGCAAGATTTTGGTGGTTTTCTGTCTCACATTTAAGTCTTTCATCCATTTTGAATTATTTTTGTGTCTGTTGTAAAAAAGTGGTCCAGTTTCATTCTTCTGCATGTTGCTGTCCAGTTCTCCCAGCACCACTTGCTAAAGAGATTGTCATTTTTTCCATTCCAGATGTTCTTTCCTGCTTTGTCAAAGATTTGTTGGCCATACATTTGTGGGTCCGATGCTGGGTTCTCTATTCTATTACATTTGTCTATGTGTCTATTTTTGTGCCAATGCCATCCTGTCTTGATAATTACAACTTTGTAATACAGGTTAAAGTCCAGGATTGTGATGTCCAGTTTTGGTTTTCTTTTTCAACATTACTTTGGCTATTTAGGGTCTTTTCTGGTTCCTACAAATTTTAGAATTGTTTTCTTTACTTCTACGAAGAATTTTGGTGTTATTTTGATCGGGATTTCATTGAATGCGTGGATTCCTTTGGATAGTATTGACAATATTTGTTCTTCTATCCATGAACATGGAATGTTTTTCCATTTCTGTGTCTTCTTCCATTTCTTTCATAAGCTTTCTAACTTTTCAGCATATAGATCTTTTACCTCTTTGGTTAGGTTTATTCCTAGGTATTTTATGGTTTTTGGTGCAATTATAAATGGTTAGATTCCCTGATATCTCTTTCTGTTGCTTCATTGTTGGTTTACATAAATCCAACTGATTTCTATACATTGATTTTACATCCTGGGACTTTGCTCAATTCATGTATCCACTCTAGCAGTTTTTTAGTGGAGACTTTCAGGTTTTCCATGTAGAGTATCATGTCACCTGTGAAGAGTGAAAGTTTGACTTATTTTTTGCCAATTTGGATGCCTTTGATTTCTGTTTGTTGTCTGATTGCTGAGTCTAGGACTTCCATTCCTATGTTGAACAACAGTGGTGAGAGTGGACATAACTGTTGCATCCCTGATCTTAGAGGCAAAGCTCTGTTTCTCCCCATTGAGAATGAGATTAGCTGTGGGCCTTTCATATATGACTTTTATAATGTTTAGGTGTGTTCCTTCTATCCAGACTTTCTTGAGGATGTCTATCAAAAAAGGATGCTGTATTTTGTCAAATGCTATTTCTGCATCTATTGACAGAATCATGTGGTTGTTATTCTTCCTTCTATTAATGTGGTGTATCATGTTGATTGATTTGTGCATATTGAACCAGCCCTGCAGCCCCAGAATGAATCCCACTTGATCTTAGTGAATAATTCTTTTAATATAATTTTAAATTTGATTTGCTAATATCTTGTTGAGAATTTTTGCATCCATGTACATCAGAGATATTGGCCTTTAATTCTCCTTTTTAGTGGAGTCTTTGTCTGGGTTTGGAATCAAGGTAAAGCTGGCATTATAGAGTGAACTTGGAAGCTTTCCTTCCATTTCTATTGTTTGAAATAATTTGAAAAGAATAGGTATTAACTCTGTTTTAAACATCTGGTAGAATTCCCCTGGGAAGCCATCTGGGCCAGGACTCTTATGTGTTGGGAGATTTGTGATAACCAAATCAATTTCTTTGCTGCTTATGGATCTGTTCAAATTTTCTATTTCTTCGCATTTGAGTTTTGGTAGTGTGTGGGTGTCTAGGAATTTGTCCATTCCTTCCAAATTGTCCAGTTTGTTGGCATATAATTTTTCATAGTATTGTCTGATAATTGTTTGTATTTCTGTGGTGTTGGTTGTGATCTCTCCTTTTTCATTCATGATTTTATCTATTTGTGTCCTCTCTCTCTCTTTTTTTTTTTTTTTTTTTTGAGAAGTCTTGCTAGGGGTTTTTCAATTTTGTTTATTTTTTCAAAAAACCAGCTCTTAGATTCATTGATCTTTTGTACTTTTCTTTTGGATTCTATATTTATTTCTGTTCTAATCTTTATTATTTATCTTCTTTTGCTGGCTTTGGGGTTTCTTTGCTGTTCTGCTTCTAGTTCCTTTAGGTGTGAGGTTAAGTTCTGTATTTGGGATTGTTTTTTGCTTCTTGAGATAGGCCTGGATTGCAATGTATTTTCTTCTTAAGATTGCCTTTGCTGCATCCCAAAGTGTTTGGACTGTTGTGTTTCCATTTTCATTTGCTTCCTTATATTTTTAATTTCTTCTTTAATTTCCTGGTTGACAATTCTTTCTTTAGTAGGATTTCGTTACTCTCCATGCATTTGGAGGCTTTCCAAATTTTTTCTTGTAGTTGATTTCGAGTTTAATAGCATTGTAATCTGAAAATATGCATGGTATGATCTCAGTCTTTTTGTACCTGTTGTATCTGGTAAGTCCATCCTACCAATGTGTCATTCAAAGCCATAGTTTCCTTAGCAATTTTCTGCCTAGATGATCTGTCCATTGTTGTAAGTGGAGTATTGAACTCTCCTACAATTTTGGTATTATTATCCAAAAGTTTGTTTATGTTTGTGATTAATTGGCTTATAAACTTGGATGTTTCCATGTCAGGGGCATAAAATTCTTCTTGATGGATAGAACCCTTAATTATGATATAATGCCCTTATTCATTTCTTGTTACAGTCTTTGTTTTAAAATCTAGTTTGTCTGATATAAATATGGCTATTCTAGCTTTCTTTTAACATCCATTAGCATGATAAATGGTTCTCCATCCCCTCACATACAATCTGGATGTGTCCTCTGGTCTAAAATGGGTCTCTTGTAAGCAGCATATAGACGGATCTTGTGGTTTTTGTTTGTTGTTGTTTTTTTTTTTTAATCCATTCTGTTACCCTGTGTCTTTTGATTGGGGCATTTAGTCCATTTATATTCATAATGATGATTGAAAGATATTAATTTAGTGCCATTGTGTTATCTGTAGATTTCATGTTTGTTGTAATGTCTCTGGTCCTTTGTAGTCTTTGCTGCTTTGCACTGACAGAGTCCCCCTTAGGATATCCTGCAGGGCTGGTTTAGTGATAAAACTTTAGTTTTTGTTTGACAAAGTCTTTATCTCTCCCTCTATTTTGAATGACAGGCTTGCTGGATAAAGGATTCTTGGCTGCATATTTTTCATATTCAGCACATTGAATATTTCCTGTCACTCCCTTCTGGCTTGCCAAGTTTCAGTGAACAAGTCTGCTACTAACCTTATGCGTCTACCCTTGTAGGTTAAGTCCCATTTGTCCATGGCTGCTTTCTTCAGAATTCTCCCTTTATCTTTTTATTTTGCCAGTTTCACTATGATATGCCATGGTGTTGACCTGCTTTTGGTGATTTTAAATGGATTTCTCTTTAAAGAGAATGGACTTGGATGTCTGCTTCCTTCCCCAGATTAGGGAAGTTCTCAGCTATAATTTGTTCAAATAAACCTTCTGCCCCTTACTCTCTTTCTTTTTCTGGAACTCTTGGGATACAGATACTGTTTCATTTCATGGAATCACTTAGTTCTCTAATTCTCCCTTGTGATCTAGCAGTTTCCTTTCCCTCTTTTTTTTCAGCTTTATTATTTTCCATACTTTTACCTTCTATTTCACCTATTCTCTCCTCTGCTTCTTTCATCCTTGCTGCCACTGTATCTAGTTTATTTTGCATCTAGTTATAGAATTTTTTGCATCTAGTTATAGAATATTTTAATTCATCCTGCCTAGTTCTTGGGTCTTTGATCTGTAGCAAGAAATTCTCTCGTGCTTTCTACGCTTTTTTCATGCTCAGCTATTAGTCTTATGACTTATTCTAAATTCTTAATCAGATATATTGTTTATATCTGTTTTGATCAATTCTCTGGCTGTTATTTCTTCTTGAACTTTCTTTTAGGGAGAATTTCTCATTTTTTTTTTCATTTTGGCTAAGTTCCTGTCTTTTGTGTGTTTTAAATGCTTGCTGTGTGTCCTGCACCTGAGAGTATTACTATATTAAAAAAGCGGCCATGGGGCACCTGGGTGGCACAGTCGGTTAAGCATCCGACTTCAGCCAGGTCACGATCTTGCTGTCCGTGAGTTCGAGCCCCGCGCCAGGCTCTGGGCTGATGGCTCGGAGCCTGGAGCCTGTTTCCGATTCTGTGTCTCCCTCTCTCTCTGCCCCTCCCCCGTTCATGCTCTGTCTCTCTCTGTCCCAAAAATAAATAAAAAACGTTGAAAAAAAAAAAAACTTAAAAAAAAAAAAAAGTGGCCATACAATCTCCAGGGCCTGGCATTCAGGAAGAGTTTTC
Organism: Lynx rufus; assembly: GCF_022079265.1. Lineage (NCBI taxonomy): Eukaryota > Metazoa > Chordata > Mammalia > Carnivora > Felidae > Lynx > Lynx rufus. The sequence continues at coordinate 107,191,713 of NW_025814867.1, read as the reverse complement.
CATGTATGTTGCATGTACTCTGTTGTTGTGTTTTTGCTGGTTTATCGCCCTGGTCAGTCCTCTGCAGAGCTCCTCCTTGCTTGTAGTGGTGGAATGTTTGGACCTTAAATTAGATGTACTTTGACTTGTTTGTTGAAGTAATCCTGGGGAAAAAAAAGGAAAAATGGAGAGTGTGCTGACCCCATAAAAAGAGAAAAATAAAAGGGGGAAAGAACACCAAACAGAGAATCAAAGAGTTAGTTATAAGGCTAAATCCAGAGAATGAGAGTGGAAAATAAAGAAGAAAACGAAAAGGTGGAAAAAGAATAGAACAAAAATGCTTAATCAAACAAATGAATAAACATATGTATATATCCATATATTTATAAATATATATTTATATATTTACATATTTATATATAAGAACTGACCAAAAACAAATCAGAAACTATGAGCCCAATTGCAAAAGAAAAAAAGAAGGAAGAAAGAACAATAAAATAAAATGGAATACAATTAAAAAAAATGAAACAAAACAAAGCAAAACAGTTATCTGTTGGTGCTTGGGACCAGTGGCTGTGCTGGCCTAGAGTAGAGGCCATCTGGTTTCCTCAGTGTCAGTCTTCTCCAGTAAATAAGCAGTTACCAGGCATGGAAGGGCAGGGTTTGGTGTAAGCGGGTCCCACCTCAACTGGGTGCTGCTATGTTGCTTTCTGAAGTTTCACTGTATTGGTGTTGGGAAGAAAAATAGCAACACCCCAAATCTGCTGTTTAGGCAGCCCTCACAGAATAGTGAGGGAGGTCAGCTTGCCCTGCTCCACAGTTCTCCCGCACCTTCTAGGTGCTTGGCTGGGATACAAAACTCGACGTATTAAAAGACCCCTGCAAACCCTGTCTGAGAGCAATAGTGCCACTCAGCTCTGCTGATAAAAGGCCTTTGGCTGGTGTTTGCAGGGCCTTTGTCCTTGGGGAGGCAATAAACTTTCTCCCCAAAGTGCTCCAGGAAGGGGACTGTTGTCTCCCAGTGTGCCCCTGAGATCACTACACCAAGCTATGCATTCTGAGGTCAGCTCCCTCCTCCCCAGAAGCCAGCTCCCTCCTCCTCAGAAGCATGGCCAGGGCTTCCAGCTCCATTCTGGAGAAAGCCAATCACTTCTGAAACCTCCAAGTTTCAGCTCCTAAGGGTCTATCCTACCAAGCTGTCTCCCTGTGTAGACAACTGTGGTTTATTCTTCTGCCACTCTGAAGATTGATTTTTCAATGTTCCAATTGATCTGACCTCAATACAGCTATGTTTGAGGGACAAAGAAAATCCTGGTCCCCCTACTTCTTTGCCATCTTAAGTCCGAAAGCTCTAGATCTGCTTTTAATGAATATTGAGAAGGACCTGACCAAGTACCCCTCAAGTCTGAGGCAGCTAAATACCCAAAAAAGCAAATCTCAGTAAAACCATGGAAATGGAATTCAATTGACCTGGATTCCACACTGGCTACCATAATTATCTAGTGGAAAGCTGTGGAGAATAGTCTACCCTTCTGAAAAAGGCTTCTTCACCCACAAAGTGAAAGGGTTGAACTAAGTAATCACTAAGAGTGTTAAAACTGTAATTCTAAAAATAATTCCATAACCCCAGTTTATTGCAGCCTTGTTAATTTGGTTAAAGGAAAAAAAAACTCATAAAAAGTGAAAATCTTTGCATCTTTATGTGGAACAGGGGCCCATATTTACTTTAGGAATATTTGGCTCAGTGACTAGTCTCTGAGGTCCTGTGTTACAGGCTTTAAACAAGATAATCTCATAGCAATTTGATAAATTGCCTGTCTTCTACACTTAAAGCCTTTAGAAGTTATGGTAAATTACTTATTTCACCCAAGTGTGTATTACATTATGTCAAAATGCGTCTATACTTGTCCCTCCATAGTGCTGCAATAATGGCTTGCTTAGGGAAATGCCCATGCCTTTTAACTTATGTCTCATAGTACACAATAAAACACCCATCACATTTTCATTGGCCTTATTTCTTACTACTGTTCTCCTTGGTTCCTCCTTGGTTCATGCCCAATCATGCATAACTCTTTTCACTTCTTTTGGTTTCTTAATTAGTGATTTCTACCTGAGATTATGTTATTTGTTCTGTTTTGAAAATTGTGTTTTGTTTTGAATGATATACTTCCCTTTTAATCCCACAACTCCAACATATACACCCTTCACCTTGTGAATTCTTCCTCATCCTTCAGGACTCAACTTTACCATCTCTTAGATCTCCTTGAACAAAATCTTCTTAATAATTCTCCTTTGTAACAAGTAACTGATTTTTAATTATCTAATTGATTACATATATCACTTACCTATTCTTGTGTAATAATCAATCACAGAATGTATTGGCTTCAAAATAAACAACAACAACAACAACAACAAAATATATTATTGCTCTCATTCTATATGTTGGTTGTGTATTTAATGTGCTGGTGTCTCCCAGATTCACTCACCTACACAGACAAAAATGGCTTTAATTATGTATCTGGAAGTTGGTGCTGACTGATAACCTCTCTTTCTCCAATACATTAAACTGGCTTTCCTACATCCTGGCTGTCTCTGGACAGGATTATAAGAGTGCAAGAACAGAAACTATAAGGCATCTCAAGATCTAGGATCCAGAATTCACACACTAAACTTGTGCTTCACTCTCCTAGCCAAAGCAACTTACAAGGCCAACCCCCATTAAAGATGGTGGAGGGACAGATTTCACTTTTTGTTGGAAGGAACAAAAATATCATACTGTGTAGGGCATGGGCACAAAAAAGGCATGATTCATTGGGGGTCATTTTATAACTCTGCAACATTATGTAAAACTATTCATTTAATTTCTCTTTTCCTGACTAGAATATCAGTATGTGTGGACAGGGACCATGATTTTTTTATTGAGAGGTAATTGACATACATTATATTATTAGTTTCAGGTTGATTCAACATTGTATGCATTGTGAAGTGATCACCACAATAAGTCATTATCATCTGTCACCACACAAAGTTAATAAATATTATTGACTATATTCCCCATGACTTATTTATTTTACAACTAGAGTTATAAGTTTGCACCGCTTCATCCCTTTCATCCATTTCACCCCACTCTTCCAACCTCCTTCACTTCTAGCAACCACTGATCTGTTCTCTGTATTTATGAATCTGGGTTTTGTTTTGTTTTGTTTTCAAATTCCACATATAAGTGAAACCATGCAGTATTTGTCTTTCTCTGACTTATTTCATTTAGCAAGGTTTCAACTTTGTTTCAACCTCAAGGTGCATCTATGTTTTCATGTTGTTTAAGATGACAAAATTTTATTTTATTTTATTTTTTTTGCCTAACAGTACACTGTCTCATGTGTGTGTGTGTGTGTGTGTGTGTGTGTGTGTGACATGTTTTCTATCCATTTATCCATTGATGGACACAGGTTGTTTCCATATCTTGGCTATTGTTAATAAATGCGATAATAAACATACAAGTACATATTTTAGAATTAGTGTTTTTGTTTTCTTCAAATACATACCTAGAAGAGAAATTTCTGGATCTTATTGTTCCATTTAATTTTTGAAGAACCTCTATACTGTTTTCTATTTAGGCTGTAGCAACTTACATTCTCACCAATAGTTCACAGAAATTCCTTTTTTGTCCACATCCTCACCAACACTTGTTATTTCTTGTTTGTTTGATAACTGCCATTCTGACAGGTAAAAGGTGATATTTCATTTTGGTTTTGATTTGTATTTCCTTAATGATTACTGATGTTGAGCATATTTTCATGTGCCTGTTGGCCATCTATATGTCTTACTTAGAAAAATGTCTGTTTAGGTCCTCTGTCATTTTTTAATTGAATTGTTGTTTTTTTTTTTTCTCATTGAGTTGTATGAGTTCTTTATATATTGTATATTAATCTTTTATCAGGTTTATGATCTGCAAATATATTCTCCCACCAACAGGTTGACTTTTTGTTTTGTTGATGGTTTCCTTCACTCTGTAGAAGCTTTTTATGTAGTCTCATTTGTTTATTTTTGCTCATATTTCCCTTGCCTTTACCCCCCAAGAAAACAATGCCAAGACTGTCAAGCTTACTGCCTATGTTTTCTTCTAAGAGTTTTACAGTTTCAGGTCTTACGTTCAAGTCTTTAATCTATTTTGAGTTAATTTCTGTATATTGTATAAGATAACAGGACTGTGAATTTTTAAGTCTCTGCCACATTGCTAACATTTAATATAGTCTTTTGCATGTTCTAGGCATCTATAAATATCCTATGAATGAGAAATTAAATGAATGACTCAGTGAATGAATGGCAAATTAATGAAAAATAAGAAATATTTCACAAACTTCTGCCTATCAGGATGAAGTCTAAGCCATAGAAAGAGAGTTATTTCTCTTCTCGGCCCCAGGAAAGTAGAAACCCCACAAACAGGGCTATCAGAGTTTACTTACATTTTGTTGAGTATCAGGTACTGCCTTAGTTTTCTATTGCTGCTGTAACAAAATGTAATTTATTAAATTAAGTTTATTAAATTTATTAAATTAAATTAATGCAACATAAATTTGTGAGCTCACAGTCTGTCAGTCCTAAGTATTGCATGGCTCAAGTGGGTCCTCTGCTCAGATTTTCACAAGGCAGAAATCAAAATTATCATCTGGCTGGGCTTTTATCTGTATGAACTGGTAAAGAATCAACTTCCAGAACCTGTAAAATTGAATAGAATCCAATTCCTTGCCATTGGAGAACTAAGTCCTCCTTTCTTCCTGGCTGGTGGCTGGGAGTCACCGTCAGCCTCTCCAGGTTATACACATTCCTTGTCACACATCCCCTCCATCTTCAAGCAAATGACATTCATAGAATCTTTCTCATGTTCAAATCTCTCTGACTTCTTCTGTCCTCAACTGTCAGACTGTCTACTTTTAAGCATTCATGTAATTACATGGGGCCTACTTGGATAATCCACGCTAATCTCATTATTTTAAAGTCAATTGATTATTAACCCTAATTACATGTGCAAAGATATTTTTGCCATGTAATATAATATACTCACAGGTGTGGCACAAGGAGGAAAAGGTCAGGAGGCCAAAATTCTGTCTATCACAGATACTAAACAGCAATAAACTTTGAGTTCCAGGAAGCAAAAAGATGATATAGGGGATGAATTTAAGAAAGGATGATTTCAGGGGCGCCTGGGTGGCGCAGTCGGTTAAGCGTCCGACTTCAGCCAGGTCACGATCTCACGGTCTGGGAGTTCGAGCCCCGCGTCAGGCTCTGGGCTGATGGCTCAGAGCCTGGAGCCTATTTCCGATTCTGTGTCTCCCTCTCTCTCTGCCCCTCCCCCGTTCATGCTCTGTCTCTCTCTGTCCCAAAAATAAATAAACGTTGAAAAAAAAATTAAAAAAAAAAAAAAAAAAAGGATGATTTCAGAACTCCAAGTCATTCATGTTGTTTCTCCCCGACAATCAAGTACCATTTCATATATCCACTCTAATCTACTTACTTATTGATCCCATGATCTCTGAAGATATTTGTGACACTCAGTTAATTTAACCTAAGGTTTTGTCTCTGATGAGGAGATCTGTATTCGAGCACACACAAAACAAGTTGTGATATGAAAAGACAAAACAGATCCATTGCTGATGGAATTTGGATTACAGAGTATTGGGAGCTGACTTGTACCCCTTAAAATTCATATGTTGAAACTCTAAATCCAAGTACCTCAGAATGAGACTGTATTTCCAGATAGAGTCTTTAAAGAGGGGACTAAATTAAAATGAGGCCCTTACCTCATGAACCTTTATCCAATCTGACTGGGGTTCTTATAAAAAGAGGAAATTGGACATGCAGAGAGACATCAAAGATGTGCATGCATAAAGGAAAGACCTCGTGAAGACACATGAGAAGGTGGCTATCTGCAAGACAAGGAGAGAGGCCTCAGAAGATATCAAATCTGCTGATACCTTGTCAAGACAAAGACTTCTACTGTTCAGAATTGTGAGAAAATAAATTTCTGCTATTTAAGACACCCAACCTCTTGTATTTTGTTATGGCAGCCCTAACAAGGTAATGCATAAGTGAAGGATATTAAATGTGGACATCTTATGAATGGTCAGTGGTAAAAATTTATCAGAAAGTTTTATCTACAATTAGACCTTTTTAAAAAAGAATTTAAAGACTTGGAAGAAGATTCAGATTGAGTAGTCATCACCTCATTTTTTAAAATTTCCCAGTGTCAGAAAAAGGAAAGCTAGAGGATTAGACAATTATGTGATATAATAATTATAATAGCTGAGAAAAGTGAAAGACTACTGTTGCTACTTATTCACATACCATTGTTCATAATGATAAAATGATGGGACTTTTATTAACAAAACTATAGAGAAATGCTACATGTGACATTGTTTATCTGTTTTTAAAGCAATATATTTTATTGTAAGCCTCTAATTGGAAATGCATTTGTGCTTAAGATTCATTCATTCATTCATCCATTCATTCAGCTAATATGTTTTAAGTGCCTACTTATTGTACCCTGCACATGTTTAGACAACATTGTTAAGTAGTATAGGTTAAAGCCTTGATGCCTTCATGTTCAGGAAGATGGAAATAAGCAAAAAAAAAAAAAAAACCAAAAAAAAAAAACCAACAACAGGGGCTCTGACATTGTTAGTAATGATGAAGATAAAACACAATACAGAGAGTAAATATGGGAGTTATTTTTTATACGGTGGTCAAGGAGGGACTCTGTGGTGGTAATGCCTAAGCACAAACTTTAATAAAGTAAAGAAACAAGTAATTCAAAGATCTGGGGAGTCAACTTTTCAGATGCAGGGACCAGCAAGTGTCAGAGCCTTAAGCCAGAAACATTCTAGACTTGTGCAAGAAAAATAGCAAATAATGGTGGCTTCAGAAGGTAGGGGGTAGAAATTGTACATGAAATTGGAGAGAATCTCAGAGACGTTTCATGTAGGGCCATGCAGACTTTACCAAGGATTTTGGATTTTCTGTTTATTATCACAGGAGGCCATTGGAAGGTTAAAAGCATGGGAATAGCATGATTTGACCTGTGTTTTAAAAGGATTTCTCTGGATACTAGTTTAGCATATATTGTAAAGGAAAAGATGGTTTAGAGTAAAGTAGTGGCAGTGGTTGGGCTTGGGATTTATTTTAAGTTAGAGCTACACTTAAAGAAATCAACTAGTCTCACTGGGTATGAGAAAAGGTAGAGATCAAGGCTGTCATTATGTTTAGCTTGGGCAACTGGTGACTAGCGATGGCATTTTATGAAATAGGAATCAATAAAAGGAAATAAATTTGAGAAGAAAATTAAGAATCTTGTTTTGGTAATGTTAAAGTTTGAGAAAACTGTAAAATATTTAACTATTGATAAATTGGCAGTTCAAAATAGTCTGGCATCCAGAGAAGTGATTTGGACGTTAATAAAAATGAAGAGATGAAGTTTAAGGATAAAATTCCAAGGAACTCCAAACTTGGAGAAATTTACAATAAACTTGAAGTTTTTTTTTATTTACTATTGTCCATGTTTTTGTTGTTGGTGGTTTATTTCTCACATGAAATATGTTATGTGTCACTTTGGAACAGAATATTTTCATCTTCCATTTATTTAAGCCACTCTTGCTCTCTAAAATATAGTATTTCCCTAAGAAAAGTTGGGTGGATCTGAGGGAGACCATGAAATTTTTGCATGCATTATTATTTTTTTAATGTTTTTATTTATTTATTTTTGAAAGAGATAGAAAGAGAACTCAAGCAGGGGAGGAACAGAGAGAGAGGGAGACAGAGGATTTGAAGTGGGCTCTGTGCTGTCAGCAGAAACCCAATGAAGGGCTTAAACTCATGAACCATGAGATAATGACCTGAACTGAGGTCAGACACTTAACCGACTGAGCCACCCAGTCTCCTCTGCCTGCATTATTTTGTTTTGTTTTATTTTATTTTATTTTTATTTTATTTTATTTTATTTTATTTTTTCTTTTCTTATTTTATTTTATTTTTTTGACATTTTAAAATTCACTTTTTTAATGGTTTAAATATAATTTATTGTCAAGTTGGCTAAAATAGAGTGTATACAGTGTGTGCTCTTGGCTTCGGAATCAGATTCTCATGATTCATCGCTTACATATAACACCCAGTGCTCATCCCAACAAATGCCTTCCTCAATGCCTATCACACATTTTCCCCTCCCCTCATCCTCCTTACAGTGCAAGAGGGGTCCTGTTTCTCCGCATCCCCACCAACATTTGTTGTTTCCTTAGGTGTTTATTGTAGCCACTCTGACCAGTGTGAGCTGGTATCTCAAAGAGGTTTTGATTTGTATTTTTCCCTGATGATGAGCGATATTGAGCATCTTTTCATGTGTCTGTGCCATCTGGATGTCTTTGGAAACGTGTCTATTCTTGTCTTCTGCCCATTTCTTCACTGGGTTATTTGTTGAGTTTGGTAAGTTCTTTATAGATTTTGGATACTAATGCTTTATCTGATATGTCATTTGCAAATATCTTCTCCCATTCCCTTAGTTGCCTTTTAGTTTTGTTTATTGTTTCCTTTTCTGTGCAGATTTCTATCTTGATGAGGTCCCAATATTCCATTTTCGCTTTTATTTCCCTGGACTCTGGAGACATGTCAAATAAGAAGTTGCTGCGGTTGAGGTCAAAGAGGTTGTTGCCTGTTTTCTCCTGTAAGATTTTGATGGTTTTCTGTCTCATATTTAGGTCTCTTATCCATGTTGAGTTTATTTTTGTGTATGGTGTCAGAAAGTGGTCCAGTTTCATTCTTGTGCATGTTGCTGTCCAGTTTTCTCAGCACCATTTGCTAAAGAGACTTTTTTTTTCCCTCTGGATACTCTCTTACTTCATTAGGATTAGTTGGCCATACACTTGTGGATCCAATTCTGGGTTCTCTATTATATTCACACTTCCACTGTGGGCCCTTTGTCTGTTTCCTGAAGCCCCACCACATTGGTGATGGGGAGGAATATGGCGACACCCTACTCTCTCCTCCCTGTACCAGTGTCCAAAACCACAGTGTTCAGGCAGTTCTCACAGAGCCGCCCAGGTGCGAGTGGACCAGTTTGTCCTGCTCCACATGCTCCCGTGTCTCCTAGGCCCTTGGGCTGGGATTCAAACTCTGATGTCTTAAAGGATCTGGCTCTGTGGGGCCCTGGTTCTGGTGTAGCACCAGACAAAGGGCTTCTGGCTGGTTCCTGCAAGATCTTTTGTCTTAAAGCATGAAATATCGTCTTCCCACAGTACTCAAGGGAGGAGGCTACTTTCTTGAAGGTCATCCCGAGAGTGCTACCAAGCCTGGTGATGGCACCCCACCCACAAGGCACGGAGACTGGCAGTGGCACAAGTGTTCACAAGGTGGCCGGCTCAGTCCAGAGAAAGTTATGCAACCCTGGATCATCACTCTTAAGGCTGTTTGCAAGGTAGAAACTTGCTTTCACCTTTTTTCCATTCCCAGGTCCGTGGTCTGGAAAGGTTTTTCTCTTGTCCAAATACAATCCCACACTTCCACAGCCTCTCTTCTTTTCCTCTTGTCTCTCCACTGAAAGGGTTCCCCCACTCTGTGCCTCCACTGCCTGTTTTATCTCTCCCAGTTTGCAAACACACACCTTTGTCTCACTAAGCTGTCTTCATGGGCCCTGGAGATGTTTCTGTCCTGTATGCATTATTTTAAAGAGGAACATTTATAGTTTTCTTTAGTAGTCTTATCAACTCTAGGATCACGATAATTTTGTCCATTGAAGAAACAAGATTATTTAATGCAATATCACCAAATCCCTAAAATGAATTTTTTGTATTTTGCAAGAGTGCTTAATCATTAACAGTAAATCGCACACATCAAATTCTACTCTTAACACATTTTACCCTGATATAATTGAATAGGTACCTAATACAAACAGCGAAAACAGTGTATTCTTTCTTATTTTGAGGGAAAGCAGAAAAAAGAAAAATAACTGTTTGAAGAAAATAATTTTAATATTTAAATACATCTTCTTACTTGATTTGATTCATTACATATTGAATACATTTGATAAGAAAACAAACACATATTTTTCTTCTTTAAAGGAGGCTATGCAATACCTAAGAAAACTGTTGTGGATTGAAAGTGAAAGACAAGAGCAAAAAAAAGACAATAAAATGTATCTTTAAAAGAAGGAGTAGGAGTTGGAAAATGTAAAAAGTGGGTGGTGAAGATATCTTATTGCTGAAAAAAGTTTTAGAATAATATAAAAAATACAATAAAGCCGCCAGTGTATTAGCATAAGAGAAAACATATTTCAAATTTGATTTAAAAAGTGGTCTCTCTTAAAACATGAAGGAGGGAGCTGAATTTTTTATACTCATTATGTTCTTACTGTTTATTTTATTCTTCAAAGCTCTGAAAGAAGGTCAAAGTCACCTCTCTGAGGTTGCCCTCCAACATATTCACTGATTTTCTAAGTGAAATTTTATAACTTAATTTCACTTACTCCAAGTTGAGATTTTTGGAAAAAGGGAGGGGATTTTTAAACTCATTAATAGCATTTATTAAGATACTTCGGACATGAACAATGTCTCATAGTCCATGATAATTAAAGTTGACAGTAAATGTATTTGTGTTCCGACTAAAAGATGTAAATTTACTTCAAGTTTCTTTCACAACCCCATTAAATTTAGATATTTACGAAATGATCTAAGTGTTATATCATTATGTTAAAGTAGGCCAAGGACACTTATTTTATAATTTCAAAGAATAGACACCGCAACCATAATTTTGGAGGTGAGTGCATTTCTTTAGTGTGAAAATTTCCTTTACATTTGATTGTTTTTTTTTAATGTTACCCAGAACAATTACTTCCAAATTATGAATTAAAACTAACTCGATTTCAAGTCTAATTCAGGATACATTCAAACTTTCTAAAACCAAAATCAATAGAAAATTCTAAATTTTTTATTATTTCATAAAATTTTTATTTCATCAAATACACAAAAGGAAAAGGAAGGTTTTTGTCTATCAAGAAATAAGGTTTTATTATGACATAGTATTGCAAAAGTGCATGGCAGAAAGATGTAAAATAAAGGGTATTTCACCAACCCTAAAATGGAGTTATAAATGTTTGGGGGCTCCATTTTACTAATTTTTTAAAAAAATAAGGCCAGTTGCACATCTATATTTTAAAAAGAAGAATTAGAGTATATTTCCAACAATATCAATGACCAAGTTTCTGTTTAAAAGACAGGTTTATCTTATTTGGGGACTCTAGGCTTAGCTGCCATATTGGAGGCTGCCAGTAGGTGGCAATGTAATTTATGAGACATTACAAGAAAGAAAGCTGTGTGAAAAAAAACATCTCTTTAAGAAATGCAATGTATTCTTGGTCAGAGAACCAAGGCCAAATACAAGCGTTTGTTTGAAGATTTACTTAGGAAAATCTTATGTTATCTTCTATAATTGTTTTTCACCTAGATGAAACAGACTAAAATTTGTGAGCAGATGAAAAGAACATTCTGAAAAGTATATGAATCTGCCAGCTCAGATATTTTAAAGAAATACCTGCAATTAAGTACACTTAATTGGCTTGATTTATTTCTCTAATTTAATTGATAAATCAATTGATAAATAGACTTTGTATAGAAATAACCAACAGCTAGCACTATATCCCTCTGGTAGACCATAGACATTGCTCTTGACCTTTACCCTTTAAGGTGAAAAGCCAATAACTTCATAACTCTCTTGCTCTGACAGGCTAGTTGTTAATTAACAATATTCTATATGGTTTAGTATATTTGTTTTTGCTAGAATAAATAACCACACTGACTTCCATGTAATCTGTTATTTAGAAGTTGTAGTTAATGGTGTTCTCTGACTCCAGCTCTAAAAATGGTTTGCTGTTGTTCTTGTTTAGTAAATTGGACCAAAACTCCAGTACTAAGTCATACTCTTTTCATTTATACCACCATTTTTCTTTACCCTAGAAAACTATAGCTTTTCCAAAGCAGATTTATGTAGAAAAAGAACAGATAGGAAACAAAATCTTAGGCCAGCGCTTAGACCAGCTCTGCCTTTTGTTAGTTCCATCACCTGGGTCAAGTCATTTAATCTTTCAGAACCCTACATATCTAGCCTGGAAAATGAAAGGATTGTTGTAAATAATCTCTAAGGCCTCTTGCAGTTCTGCAACATTCTGATTCTTTGTATAGGATTTCAAAGTGAGTCATCAACTTTATATTTCCTGTATTTTCTTTTTTTAATCTGTTCTAAGAATTGAATTGGTGATATATAGCTTCACAAGAATAAATTGGTAAACCATTATTTGAGCAAATCACTTGGAAGAGTTCTCAAAATTGTTATTAAAAATCTTTCAACTATTATAAATGTCAAATGGTTAGTTACAGATAAGAAATATTTTTTTGTACTGCCAATCTCGTTATTAAGAAAAGTAATCATAATTTTGCAACTTAAATACTTCAATATGGGCACTTACGGTTCACATGAATATTGTATATTATTTTACCTTACATTCTTTTTCCTCCCATAAGTTTTCTTCCTGATCCTTATATAGACTAGCTGCTCCACCTAAACCATTAATGAGGTTTATTTTTATTTAATTTACTAAATGCTACAACTCCTAGCTCCAACTTTCTATGTGTAAGGTGAATAAGAAATTATCTTGAAATTAGCATCACTATCCTTGAAAAAGCAGTCGCCCTAAATAAAAATAATACATTCCATTTGTATGCTGTGGTCTTTGGAAGGTACACATTAGAGGTTTATAAATAATATAATGATACTCATCAAGTTAGAGTAATATTATTAACATTGTAATATTATTGTAATTATGTAATATTATACTGTAATATTATTATGCTTTGTCTTCTACCTCTCTTGCTTATGTTACTTTAACAAAAAATGTATATTACACTATTGGGGAAAACACTGACCTATATGAATTAAGGGGGCTTTGGTTTCCTTCCTAGTTCTTAGCGTCTAGTATCTATGTGTACTTGGTATAGTCATTTGAGATTTTATGTGTAAAACAAAGACATAAATTATCCTTAAGTTTCTTTCCAGCTCTTATTTCTGTATATAAGGAAATATTACTCTTTCACTTTTCTTACTTGGTTCAATTTATACCACAAATCTTCGTGTTGTAGTGAAGAGAGAGAACCACAGAGATACTCAGAAGGGTATCCTATTCATTCCTTTACATTGTTCCTTTAAGGATAATTTATTCACTTGCTTTTCCTATATTAGATCCAAAGACAAAGCCAAACAAAAATGTATACTAGTAGGATTCTGATATTGGTTACATTTAAATAGAAATCATTAAGCATTTAGAAAACATATTTACTTAATAATCAAAATAATCATATTGTATATCCAAAGAAAACAAAATGCAAAAGTGGAATGAATGATTGAATAGTTGAATCACCACTTTTGCAGCTGTTGCCAGCTTCAGGAAGAGAGGAAAGCATGTTCTATAAAGTACCCACAGAAAATTGCATGTTTAGAGTTTCAGTAAACATGGATGGGTACCCAATAATGTTTAAGAATGAATCCCTCTTTATGTTCCAAAAGCGTTCATGTTAAATTTCACAATATGTTAAATAATTTGTAATTAATCTCTGTGTGATTTTGCAACAAACCAATAGCTTAAATTTAAGAAGCAGACATAAAGACACACAAGAAAAATGAACTCAATTGATATCATGTCTTTAGAAGCAAAGGTAGGATTAGAACCCAGAAACATTCCTTATCCTTCTGGGTAAGAAGACAAACAGAAAGCCAACAGACATATAAAAAGATGGTCAAGATCTCTGATCATAGGGGAAACAAATCAAAACCACAACAAGATATCACCCTATACCTGTCAGAATTACTAGTAACAAAAAGACAAGATATAACAAGTGCTGATAAGGATGTGGAGAAAAAGAACCCTTGTGTGCTTTTGGTAGGAATGTGAATTGGTGCAACCACTGTGGAAAACAGTTTGGAGTTTCCTCAAAAAATTAAAAAATAGAAATATCATAAGATCTAGTAATTTCACTACTGGATAAAATGAAAACACTAATTAAAAATGATATATGCACCCCTCTGTTTATTACAGTATTATTTACAATAACCAAGATATGGAGGCCATAAAGAAGAATGAAATCTTGCCATTTAAATAAAAAAGGATTGACCTTAAAAGTATTAATGCTAAGTGACAAAGTCAGACAAAGACAAATACCATATGATTTCACTTATTTGTAAAATCTAAAAAACAAAATAAGTGTACAAACAAAAAACAAAAAGAGACCCATAAATACAGAGAACACACTGGTGGTTGCCAAAGAGGAGAGTGTTGAAGGATAGGCAAAATGGGTAAAGATGAGTTGGAGACACAGGCTTCCAATAAAAAAAAAAAAAAAAAAAACAAAAAAAAACAAAAAACTACAATAATGAAGAGAAGCAAATCCACATACCAAACATCTGAACATGTACCATGACAGCTAACCACCAGCTAAACACACACACACACACACACACACACGCACACACACACACACACACACACACACACACAAGAAAACAAAGAGATAAAATAAATTGCTCAGAAGCCGTTTTGAGTTTGACACAATGAGCTTCTTCTTTAATTAGAGTAGAATAAACAAATGGGAAGAGATATGTATGTTGGGCATGCGGAGGTTGGGAAGTGAAGATCTTTGACCACAAGACAACAAAGAATTTCGGATTTGATTTGATGTTAGGGTTTTATTTTTCAACATTATTTAAAAGTGTGGAGTGCTTTTTTTGTTTGTTTTTCTTGTTAGATATCTTAAGTTTGCAGAACCAAAGCAAATCGGAAGTTTGAGGTAGTATAATTGATCAATCAATTTATTTGGCAGTCAATATGTTTCAAAAGCAAGCCCTAATTTCAGAATGTCTGGATTCTTAACTATTAATGACTTAGGAAAACAATTTGGTTTCCTAAAATGTTCCTCCTATCTGTTCTTTTCAAAGTCCTTACCTCTACCCCAAGTTTGACAAAAGGTCCAGTGTGATAGTTACATGAAATGCATTGTATACAAGAAAGCACTAGACACAGGCGACACAGTATTACTATCTGAGTGTCCTAAATTTTGGCAATGCTCCAAAGTAGAATCTAAACTCTCTATGAAGACTTACCTGTCATTGGATATGTAGATGTTTATATGTAATTAACAATTCATAAGATGTGGTACTGATTATACCTTTAACTAGGCATTTTCTGATGTTAGGTTAATGTTGACTCTTCTAGCCCTTTGGTCTTATTGTCTTTGTTTTTGTTTTCACAAGTTTATGAACTTAAAATTAACACATGAAAATCGGTGAAATCTTTTTAGTTTATATATGTATTTAGTTTATGTTGGTAGAGTGTTAAGTAAATATCTCCTACACCATTAACAATTAGAGTTAATAATTATGCTTTCGTTCATTAGAAATACAGAACACACTGACACATGGAAATTAAAAATATATATATACTTTAGGCGCACTTGGGTGGCTCAGTTTGTTGAGTGTCTTACTCCTGATTTTAGTTCAGGTTGTGATCCCAGGGTTGTGGGATTGAGCCCTGTGTCGGGCCTTGTGCTAAACATGGAGCCTGCTTGAGATTCTCTCTTTCTCTTCCCCTCCCACATATTCTCTAAATAAAAAAACAAACAAATAAATATTAAAAAATAAAAATATATACTTTAAATACAGAAATTACCATTTATTTTAATATGGTATTTTTGAAACAAAAGTAGTGAATTGCCAGACTTTTTACACTGCTTCTTATTATGTCCACAAACAGGAAATGTGTGCAGTTAATTTTGTTAGACATTTATAAGTTTAATAACTGTTAGACATTTATGAGAAATATAATTTGAATTTTTCTGGTTATAATTTCAGAATTATACAGACAGCCACTGATGGAAAATATAGGATTTAATTTTATAAAGTTTTAGAAACACTATTTAAAATATCAAATTTTAAAAAAGTAAGAAAAAAAAGCTTAAAATACACCAAGATCATTCTGGCTCTTGATCTCTAAGGGTCTAGCTTGGCCCTGGAAATGATACCTTTAAAGTTTACAATATCATTTATCCGAATTTTAAGTGATATGGGCCATGTATTTTTACATCAAGTAGATAAGTGCTTCGTTTTTATACAGTGCTTAATTTTGTAGTGCAATTCCCAGAGCCATGAGTAAATGAATCCTAATAATTTTATAAATTAAAAGAATTTACGCACATATACCTTTCACCTCATTTCTACAGAAGGATAGTAACTTCAAAAAATTTCTACTGCAATATTATTAATTACAGAGTCAGGAAAAGATCCCAAAGCTCTTTCAATGTGTGTAAATTATGCTCACATATTTGTGCCAGGTGTAAGGATATTCAAAAAGGATAATGTCTTTCAAATTTTGGGGAAAAAAACCAATTAATATTTGTATATAGTAGAGTTTTTTCATCTAAATTTCATCTGGATTAATTAGATTTTTATATTAATAGTATTGAATTATTTATTTATAGCCACAATTATTTATAGCCACAATTCTACTGTAAGAGATGAGAAAAATAAAATCAATGATAAACCACACTGACTAGTCTACTGATACTCTTATTCTAAAAGCAGAGATTTAAATTTACCTCCAATATTAAATTATTATTATTATTATTT
This sequence comes from Lynx rufus, assembly GCF_022079265.1. Classification (NCBI taxonomy): domain Eukaryota; kingdom Metazoa; phylum Chordata; class Mammalia; order Carnivora; family Felidae; genus Lynx; species Lynx rufus. Next base: position 107,175,027 of record NW_025814867.1, on the reverse strand, counting down.
TTTTTTTTGGTGCAAGGTGCTGGGAATGTAGATAAACGGATACTCTTGAAAGTTCTTTTACACTCATTAATATACCTTGATATAATTAATATACCTTGAAAAGAATAGTAGTGTTATTAAGCAACTTTTGGCCTTCTTCATTAATCTTGTTTCAGATCTTCTTAGTGAGTCTTTATATGATATTTTGGGCTTTGTAGGATATAATCTATAGAAAAAGATGACCACCACTTACTGAAGTTGCTGTCACCACCAATCTCATTCATGTACAGCATAGTATCTCTCATCCAAGGTAACTTTTTGCCCTATTTGGATAAGGGGACAGCATTTCCAGATCATTTCCCCATGGAGAAGAAGGTCTCTGTAGCTGCTTGTATCTGCTTTAATGTTAGCATTGACAGAACATCTACACAATTTCTCTTATCCTATGGCAATTCCTCTCTATTCATGGTTCAAGAGAGAAACACCCTCTTTAGTCCTGTTTAAGGAAAAAGATAGCTTTATCTGTTCATGCTGTGGCCTTGCAGGGGATTTCTAAACCCCAATGTAGTAGCCCAGAGTGCATTTTCTGTTGTCCATTATCATGGACTCATTCTTCCCCTCATATCTATGCAGAAGTAGATATTCTAGCTGTGAAATGAATCAGCTTTGCCTGAGGAGACCACATATAAGGTTTTATAACCATAAGGACCATAAAAGACCTGGAAGTTCAAATTAAACAGTTAAAAGGTGAAATGATTCATAATGGAAAATAAAAAATGGAACTCATATCAGAAAAAAAAGCTGAAATAAAAGTATGATAAAACATGGAAAGAGACTCATGATCTACAACAAAGCAAAGAAGGGAAAAAAACCCTTTAGATCATTAATATAAGATGACACAGTAGTTTAAGTAAAAATTTGGTTTATTGAGATTTACCCTCTACCTTTTTTTACCTTTCATCAAGTATGTCTAATGCTATAGAAAAAAAATCTAAAACTTACCATGTAATAACTTACAAAGATTCTCTCTATAAACCATTTACTGCCTATTAAAACCCAGTATGTTCTGAAGCTGGCTGGTAGAATTATAGTCACACTTTTAGCAAAACTTTTACTTTTTTTCAATAAAAGATGGAAATATCAGTAAGGTCACTAGCTAATTCCTTAAAATGTTTCAATGTGAGGGGGCACCTGGATGGCTCAGTCGGTTAAGTGTATGACTTTGGGGCAGGTCATGACCTCAAGGTTCATGGGTTCAAGCCCCACATCAGGCTCTGTGCTGATAGCTCAGAGCCTGGAGCCTGCTTCGGATTCTGTGTCTCCCTCTCTCTCTACCTTTCCCTTCTTGTTCTCTGTCTCTGTCTCTGTCTCGCTCTCTCTCACTCAGTCAAAAATAAACATTAAAAAAATTAAAAAAAAATTTTTAAATGTGAGGCGATAATGTGCTGTGACCAGAACACTGAATTTACTATTTTAGTAAAAGAAAACTTGATGTTCCCTTAGTTCTAAATGACTGTGATTAAGTTATCTACACTTTCCAGGACACACAAGCCTAAAAGTAACATGGAATCATGAAATCATTACTTCTCTAGCTCTGCTTGTGTTTCCTCAGAAGCTCTCGTCCTCTTCAAAATTATCCTAAAATTTAAGGGAGCACTCTCATGAAATCTCCCTCTCAGCGAAACAATAGTGCTGAACTATGGCTTTGGACATTTTCAACTTCCTTGATTTGGATCCCATGTGATAATATCCCCTCTTAGTACTATTACACTTAGAGACAACACAGCTGTCAGAACCACTGAATTAAGCTCATGCAAACGGGATTAAGAAACCAATTTAAGTTAAGTTTCTTGCATATGATAAATCCATGAGCTAGGGCTAATGGTATATGGTCAATGGCTGCAAGGACGTTAAAGTCTATTAGAGAAAATGGATCTTAAGTAATTCTGTGAAAAGCATTAGGAAAAGGCAGAAACACTACACAAAGATAATTAATCTAATCTAGAGTTAAGTGAGACCTCTCAAAAAGGGAGATTTAATTTAAGACAAGAAGAAAAAGTAATCATGGGTTTCTACTCCAGAAGTATGACAGAATAAATATTTTGAATAAGTCCACTTCAAAGTGCATGAAAATAATAAGTTACCAAAATAAATACTTTTAAAAGCTTATTGGGCTTGCAATAAAGAAAGAATTTACATTTAGCTGATACCAGAAAACTGATGTTTTCCTAGAGTCAATTACTGATGTCTGTGCTAAGATCTGGAAATAACCAGTCAAGTTTTAAATATAACAAATAGAATTTTCAAGAAATATATAATTATTGAAACTGAAAAACCCATGTCAGTTTCTGTTTAAACAAAAATTTTTTCTACTACTAGAAAAATATATGTAGAATCTGAAAAAACAGTATTACCCACACACAGCAGAGAAAGACAAGAAAATTAATGAATAGCATGTATGTATATATGTGTGCAGGTATGCATAACAGAAGGAAGAACAGTATAACATATGTCTAATAAGAATATTATAAAGAGATCTTTGACAAAATAGAGAAGTAACATTCATATTCCTTAAAAATATACCAAAGCCAATGAAACACATGAATCCACAGATATTGAAGCCAGTAAATATCAAAAATGATAATGAGAAGACAATATTATTGTAAAAGGAGAGAAGAAGACCAAAACATGAATGGGTTAAATATCTGATATAATATGTTAAGTGAATCTACAAAGGAATACATTAAAATGGTAGAAGGAAGGACAGAATAAAGAAAAGAGAAGACATGATTTACTACTATTGAGATTTTTTATAAAGTTGGGAGAAGATCTTAACAACAAATATAGATATGAAATCATTATTTGTTCACATTTATAATGGAATTCTTAAATAAAAACATAAAGGATGAATGTCTCAACAGAAAACAGAAAAATTATTTCATTGAAAAGAATGGCCATTTAATTTCATTAGACTTCAGAAAAGTGTAAATTAAGACATAATGAGATATTTTATACCCATTAGAATGGTTAAAATTGAGAATTCGGCAAATACTAAGTTTTGGTGTGGATGTCCAAAGGAGGAAATTTTAGACACTGCTGGTGGGAATTTAATTGGTATCATCACTGGAAGACAACTTGGCATTATCTAGTAAAACTGAATATGCCCATATCCTGTAAGTCAGGAATGCCCCACCCACATACACTGTTTAAAGAGTGAATCTTGCATATACATCCTGGAGACATACACATTAATGTCAAGGCAGCATTAATTATAATAACAATTATAACAAGAAGGGAAAATAACAAAATATTCATCAATAGTGTAAGGCTAAATGACTTGTAGATTTACCAGTAGAATATTATATATCAGCAAAAAATATGTGAATTAGAGGCAAAAGCCACAACATGGATAGACCTTAGAAAATAAAGTTGTAGTATAACAGCATTTATAAAATTAGGCATAAACAAAATTAACCATATATTATTTAGGGATGCCTATGCATGTAAGAACTAATTTAAAAAGCAAGAAGTTAATAAACACAAAATTCAGAATCATAGTTTTCTCTAATGGGAGAAACATTGTTACTATATGAGTAATATTCTGTTCTATATTGCATGAAAAGCACAGGAATACATTTTATTATTCCATTTTATTTATTTGTATTATATTTTATTATTCTTCCTTATATATTTTCTTTTTCTGGATCAACTTTCATAATATAAAAAGTTTCTTGGAACTATGCATATGAAGGGAGAAAGAAATTTCATAGTAAGACAAAGAGCATTATAAAAGTTTAATGGCTATAAATTCAGGGCCAATATGAGGAAATAGTTGATGGTGCCAATGATGTTGCTGTTCATCACAGGAGCTTGGACTTTCTGAATTCCATGCAAGGCTTTCTAATGTCAAGGGAAAACATATCTGAGTTAAAAGCCCTGACCCCTTTCACTACCGTTGTCAATATTACTGGCATGCCTAGACTTTACCAAATAAAATTTAGGGTGCCCAGTTAACTAAATTTCAGATGAACAATGATTCTTTTTTTAAGTATACGTATGCCCCAAAGATTTCATGGAAATTACTTATCTGAAGTAAAAAAAATGTTGCTTATCTGAAACTCAAATTTAACAGAGCATCCTTTATTTTTACTTGTTAAATCTGACAATCCTAGACATTCTCCTTCCTTTCATAGCTGAAAGTACTATCTCCTATCACTGAGGAGCCTGCTTACTTGAATGTTGCTGATGCTTTCTCTCTCCATGTCTATGCTTTTACTCTTCACTTTATTTTGTTACAGCCTTTTAAAAAAAATGATTCAGTCATTAATCCATCAGTATGATGCCAAAGAACAGTGAGAATGACTGAGAGCATATTGTACATCACTTACCCTTCTTATGATTCTCTGTGAATCAAAAGCATGTGCCAGACTCTTCTTCTCTTAGGGTGAATTCTTTCCCAGGAAGCTCCCAGCACTCCCATGTAAATAGAACCATTCAAAGACTTGCCATTGCATTTTCCAGACATACTCACACATGCCTAAATCCTTGAATAAATAAAGCATGAGTTCAATGTAGGGCCCAAGTGAAATTGAATATTCAGTTAATAAAGAGCTGCAATTATCAATAGGAGTTTTGCTGAGTAGCCTCATCTTTAAGACTTTCAAGAAGAGTTGTTCTTTGTCAGGGTTTAATTTGTCATTCTGAGCTTCTGGGAATTTTTTTTACTGCATTCTTTATGCATATAGTGAATTAGACCAAAAAATAATAATAAAAATTTTATAACTTAAACCTAAGTATACATTCTTATTCTAGAGTTATTTTCTGTAATATACATAAGAGTTTCTCTCCTGTAGGCCATTTACAATTTTTTCCAAAGTGTTCTAAAATCAAGATTTAAAACAACAAACAAAACAAACTACACTGATTGAGGAAAATCAATAACCCAGAAAATACTGGATAAAAAGACAAGATTTTTTTCCTCTAAGGAACTCTGCTTTCAGCTTTACTATGCCAATTTTGTGATTACATATGTATTCAAACCTCAATATATTTATTTCTTATGTCCTTTACTTAATATTTATGTCTTTATGCTAATAATCAACATTAATAGGTAAAAATTTATCAAGCAAAATAGAATAGCTCACACATGTAAACAGTGAAGAGGCACTGTGATGGACCTAATTGAGACTGGAAAAGGTAAATTTTTGTATACTTTAAAATATACTTGTAAAATTGGCTTATATTCTTAAGTTTCTGTGGTTGAGAATTGGACAATTGAATATCTCAGAGGATGTTATGACTGCTGTATCTTTCCAGGAAATGCATTGCTATGATTTCAGAGATACATATTTATTAGAGGATGACAAACAATTTTCTATTGGACTTGTGTGTTTGGGCTCAGGGAAGAGTGAAAAAAATCTCAAAAATATTAACGCTGCATTTGTCACAGAACTTAAATGACAATTAAGCAAGGGGACTAAACCATGTTTTTTTTGCTTTTGTAACCAGGAAAACAGATGTAAACTGTGATTATATAAAATACTAAGAAACACAGAATTCATTTAAATCAAAACTTGAAATGATCAGAATCTATGTACTTGATCTATTTTACCCTAGTAAGAAGATTTATAAAATGTAGCTTGAAAGAATTATTAGACTGGTTGATAAGGGAAATGCATTAGACATATTGGCATTTGACAAGATGTTTTTATGAGATTAAAGCTCAAGTAGGGTTAAATGATATTTCAATTAGGTGGATTACAAACTGAATGGTGGTGTTCAAAGAATGCTGGGTAGAGGATAAATGTCAGTCTGTAATTGAGTTTCACAGAATTCTGACCTTGAATATATTCTGTTCATTATCAATAACATGGATGGAGAATGGCATCAATCAAGAGAAGAATGACTGAATATATAGTATGATAAAAATCAGCTTCCAAGAGCATCTTGATAGGTAAGAATTGTGGCCCAAGTCTTGCAAGTTTATATGCAACACATACTCATATCTAAAAACTTTAGTGCAATAGAATAGTACACTACAGATAAAAAGTGAAGAAATTCAATATAACTGCCAATCTTAATGTAACTCTGTGTTGCATTACATTATAATACTTTAGTCTTTTAATTGAAGGAGGAAATGGACCTTCTATTAGTTGTTCAAACTCTTCCCAGATTGATATATTCAATTTTCGTTGGAACATATAGGAATATATGTCTGGGCAACCAGAAATATGCTATAAAAGATATGACAGAAGATGGTGAAATTATATACAAAAACTCTACCTGAGGAAAAGTTCATTACAGAGACTGGGAATATCTAGTTAGGATTAAGAATTTTCAAATTGAAGAATAAAGATAATATATCTGTTTTATTCTGTTGAAGCTTCTGTTGAAACACTGTGATAGAAAGAACTAGATTTTTTTGTTTTGTTTTTAGTGTATGATGTTAGTGAGTAGAAGTAGGGCCAAAATGCAAATCTACATTGAGACATATTTTCATTCAATGTAAGGAATAGATTAAAAGATGATCAGCTAATCTGTATTTGGTTATCCATGTCTAAGTAATTATTTGTTTGGGATGTTGTGGAGATTTGATACTGAATGACAAAATGGGCTAAATGATATTTAAAATCACTCTGAGTCCTGACTTAATGTGAGAGTCATTATTTATCTAGATTTCAAATTCATGTTTACCTTGATCTATCTCTCGGCACTATATTTTGAGTATTTTACTTCAGCATTCACTCCAGTATAATACATATTCCAAGAAATTCCCAAGTCTTCGTATGGATGATAGATCCTTAGTTGTATATGGTTCTGCTCTAATAAATATGCTGTAATAGGGAAACATAATTTTTGTCATGTCAATGGTACTTTCCTTGAGGACCATGCTATATGTGCATATCACAGATAATGACAGAATATTCCAGGAAATCAATACTGAGAACAGAAGACATTCAATGGAACTGGTGATGAAAGCAAAGTAAAAAGAACAAAAATGAACCTGAAGGAGAAGGGTAAAAAACTCAGAGAAAATTTCATTAACAACAAAAGAAAGCCACTAAAGAAAACACTATCAAGGAGGAACAGAGGATTAAAACTGGAAAAGGGAGAAACCATCAAAAGGTGGTGGGGGGAAAATATGGCACAATAGGTAAATGCAACTCACATCAAGTGACTGGAGCATGTCCAACAACAACTGGAAATGAGAGTCATGAGAGGCAATATGTACGGTGAAATTTGCATAAAAATTAAGCCAGTCACCATAGAAAGGAAAGAATTTTAGCAGGGAAAGTAGTCCAGACAAAGGGCAGCCTCAAGAGGAACAGACAACAAGAGCTCCAAAGATGTGATACAGATAATGTGTCCCATAAACAAAGGGAAGCTGCACAAAACATGAAAAGGAAAGGCTAGTCCACCGGCAAAGAGGAGGAACAGGATTTGGTACAAAAAGGGTACTGTGTGAACAGTGATAATAAAGAAAAGAGGAGGAAGAGTGAATTGAAAATGAATTGAAAGAATTGATGAGATTGAAAGTGTTTATAAAGAATACAAAGAAAACACCTGAATGAGTGAATCTCATCCCCACCTCTCCACACACACTTTTGAACAATTACTAGCCCATTTACTCCATTCTACATTCTGAATTATCACCTGCTTCCTAAGACAGGCAAAACCATATTTTCATCATTATCAAGTCAAATTCTACTGTGGAACCTTATACTTGGGAAATTATTCCAACTCCCCAAGCAAGTTTGATGCTATAAATGAATGTAATCTATGCATTAATTATTAGAACAAATCTAAAACTACTACTGAGATGCTGAAACACAGTGGCTGTTTAGAAAATTTGTGATGGTGGCACCTGAGTGTCTGAGTCCATTAAGCATCCGACTTTGGTTCAGGTCATGATCTCACCATTCCTGAGTTCGAGCCCTGCATTGGGATCTGTGCTGACAGCTCAGAGCCTGGAGCCTGCTTAGGATTCTGTGTCTCCCTCTCTCTCTGCCCCTCCCATGCTCACACTCTGTCACTCTCTCTGTCTTAAAAATAAATAAACATTAAAAAATAAAGAAAGAAAATTTGTGATGGAGTTTTCCTTTATGAGTCTTTACTATATGGAATTAGTGGTATTTTCTGCTTAAAACTCTGTCATAATGTTCTGCATAGAGTACAGAGCCTAAAAAACTAAAGACTTATCCTTTTAATCTCCCCATTAGCACACATATAAACATCAACAAGCAAAATTATAACATACCTTAGTCATAAGTTTAATAATATTGGTAAGAATGTGGGGAAATAGACATTTGCTCATACTGTTGGCAGGAGAATAATTGGTATAAATATTTGGAAGACAGTTTACCAATATGAATTAAAAAATTAGGAATGCTTAAATCATCCAATTCAATAACCCCCTTTCAGGAATTTATGCATAAAAGATTCCGTGTACAGAGACATATGTAAGAGATCTTCATTGTAGGCCAGTTTATATTAGCAACATAATGGAAACAACCTGAATGTAACCAAAGGGGGATGAGTTTAATAACTCATGATATTTTTGTAAGTGAAATAGCATACAGTCTTTCAAAAGGATGGAAATGAAGCAAAGTAATTGCAATAGAATGATGTCTATGATAATATATTCAAAGAAAAATGCATGCTATGAAACAGTCTTATAAAATAATCTTATTTTCTGTGATTAAAGAGATTATATTTTATATACATGCAAAGGAAAAATATGAAAGACAATGTACTCATGCTAGCAATATACTTTTAACTATTTCCTGAACTCTTCAAAATCGTTGTCCTACTTTTGCAATCAGAAAAAAAAATTGTCATATATATTTTATACAATATGAAAATGCCATCATAATTTAGTTAGTTTTGACGAAAGAAAATAAATAATTGGAAGAGGGACATGGGATATTTTAGATCAATCCCAAAATGAAAATTTTGGGCTAGAATGTGTTTTTTAACTTTATGATTAGGGGTAGGATTTGGAGTTAAAGTAGGACACATTCTGAAAACAATAATGAGACCCTATCCCCAGTGGCTTACAGAAAACCATGTTTTATAGAATGTAGCAAGGATGAACTGGGTACACATGGAGACTATTTTAACTGTGTTTCAATAAATGCTTAGAAACAAAGTTGGGAAAACTCTGTCAGAATCTATTAGTGGTTTTACTAACACAAATGTTGGAAACTTATTCCAGATGTTAAGACAGGTTGAATATATTATCAGGTTCCCTTACTCAAATTGTTGAGATATTTACTTTTTGGATTCCAATGTCCATCATCCCACATTAGCTCATGTTCTAACTGCTATTATTATTAACTTTTCAAATTATAATTCACTTTGAAAATCAGATAATTACAACAGTAATATTGGTGATAGATGATAGATAGATAGATAGGTAGATAGATAGATAGATAGATATAACTTTTAGTGAACTTGTGATTTGTAACTGATCTCTGAAATGAGGACTGTCATATTTTCTCTTACTCAAACCTTAGAATAGAAGATCCTCACTTAGTTGAGGTTACAGGCAAAGTAAAGGAACTGTCCTAGAGTGCCGATGAAAGGTTTATTTTGATTTGACTAAAATGAACCTTGTTAAATTATGAAATGATTTGTTTCCTTTATTGAAAGTTTCTTATAAGTTTTTACTCCAATTTTAAAAAAATGGAAACTATTTTATAATTATATAAAAAGAGGGTACATTTTATTTTTAAATGAATGCATAGTAGCATACTATGGAAGAATTTATGGCTTTCCTGCTTTAATAAAGATGCACTTTTCTTATACATATAAGTGGAAGAAATATTATGATTTTTCATTTAAGTGTGTATAAATATTGAACATCTAGAACCCAAAATAATTGATCCCAGGCTATCTGGTCCTTGGAAAATGGAATCAATATGAAAATCAAAATATTAGAGATTAAATAACACATTAGCAGATGAGTGAAAAGGACAGAAGTAAGAGAAGGGTAATTTATTAAGACAAATAAGGAGACAGATCAGAGGAATAAGAAATAATATGAACATGAGAAGTCCTAATACTTATTGAGCAGAATTAAAGGAGCCTTTCTAGACTCTATTCTTTTTTTTTAATTTTTTAATGTTTCTTTATTTTTAAGAGAGAGGGAGACAGAGCATGAGCAGGTAAGTGGCAGAGAGAGAGGGAGACACAGAATCTGAAGCAGGCTCTAGGCTCTGAGCTGTCAGCACAGAGCAGAAGGGGCTCAAACTCAAGATCGGTGAGATCATGACCTGAGCCCAATCGGATGCTTAACTGACTGAGCCACCCAGGCACCCCTAGACTCTATTCTTAAGAACTGGACCTCAGGCCAAATCCACTCTTTTCCCCCTTTGGTCTTTTTAAACAGGACCAACCCACATCAACAATATTGTTTCTTATCTGTGATCATTAGTTTTGGTATTTTCTTTGCTTAACATGGAGGATCTATGTCGTTTTGTTCTTCATCTTATCTTGCAGAAGGAGAGGAATACAACACTCTTAACTCCAAGATATCAGGTTATACACAGTCCATTTAAGTTTTCAGTGTTCCCTTGTGGGCATTGGACATACTGAGACTGATTGATCATAGACAAGATATAAGTCCAAGCCTCAAGGTCTGAACTGGAAACTAGGTAAAACTTTGTGTGCCTGTGGTTGTATATAGGTGTTTGTTTTGGTATAGTTTTCCGGATTTGAGTTTTCATGGTGAAAGAGGGTTGACACAGGGAAAGAATTATAATATATTGAAATAAGAAACAGGTTTTTCTGTCCTCATGAATTTATTATTTTTGTTTAAAATATTTCCTTTTGGGGCACCTGGGTGGCTCAGTCGGTTCAGCGTCTGAATCCGGCTCAGGTCATGATCTCGCTGTCTGTGAGTTAGAGCCCTGCGTTGGGCTCTGAGCTGATGGCTCAGAGCCTGGAGTCAGCTTCGGATTCTGTGTCTCCCTCTCTCCCTGCCCCTCCCCCACTCACGCTTTGCCTCTCTCTGTCTCTGAAAAATGAATAAACCTTAAAAAATATGTAAAATACTTTTTTTTTTACCTGAGCTTGGATTGTTCACAACTTTGTTCCATATGACTGGCTCTAATTTATATAAACAAACTCTCATACAATTCTGCTATTCCTACATTATCCTAGAACCCCATATATCCAGGATTGCAAAAAGAAAGGCTTTGATATTGCTAAAATGTCATTTAAGCTGTATCACTACTCTGAGGTGAAGTGTCATCATCTTTTCTTGTCTAGGAAAATGAGGATTAAAGAGATCAAGTTCTTGCCTGGAGTAGCACTCACCTGGCAAGTGGCAGAACCAGGGTGGGTGATAGTGAAAATGGTGGTGGTTTGTGAGTATATTCATTAGCACTTAGCCAAATTAAAAAAAAGTCCACTATGTACCACCATAGCCAATGTGAATAAACAGCTGACGTTCTAGATTTTTAATTCAGATTAAATCAGAATCACACAGAGATCACTGGACATCATCAGTTCAAAGCCATTTTTTTTTCTTTTACTCTTAAAGCTATGCTCCATAAATATTCATTCTTTAAGAAGTGACTACCTTGGCCAGAAAGTAGCAAAGCTAAAAGCTGAAGTCAGACTGTCTAGGGTTTTGGGTTCCTGTCCATTTCATGAGGCCAGCTTGCTTTTCTAAACCAGAGTGTTGTAATTCTTAGTCAGCCAGTAGGTGGAGTTAGGTCACTTAATCTCCACAAGTCACAGAGAAAATGCTTGAGAGGATACTGATCAAGTGTAACATCCAGCTGGCCTGCACAGATAGAAATGTCACTGTTTCTATATTAGGAAAGTTTAAATCATTCTGTTTCTTCTTTCTTATACTTATTGAAAATCTATAACTTTGACCATTAGTACTAAATTTTTTTCTTCAAAAGCTCTCTAAATCAGCCCATCTATGGGTACTCTGTTAGAGTAAAGAACAGAGAGAGAGAGAAAAATTTGTCTGTGGTAAGTCCTGAGTTCTTCCTTTCTTTTTCTTTTTTTTATTCCCTTGGGAATCTACTATGTATCAGCTTGGAAAAGGTTGCCATTATAGACCCAGGGATTTATGAATGTGAGTGGACTCATTCTAGCTCCCAAGACAGAAGCAAATCCAAACGAAGCAGTTATCCCTGTCACTAATCAACATGTATCTTCCACATGAAGCCCCAAGTAGCTTAGAGTTTCTATGACCATTCAACACAAATGCCAATGATGTAAGGGGTGTGTGCTGGATGGCACGGAGGAGTAAGCACATAGTGGTGTTGGTGGCTTTGAAGACAAAGAAGATGCTGGAACCTATGTGTATTATGGAGCAAATGAGATACAGGTTTCTCATAAGAGTCATCGGTCAAATTCTATAAACAACTCTTGGGTAAGAACACTAGCTCCCAAATATTCCTTAAGGAGGAAATAACAAAATCCTTACGGGTTAAAGGTTTCTAATTACTTCTTCTGCTCATCTTGAGGATACTGTGTAGGATGATGTATAAACTATGCTCAAGGGACCCAAGGAGTCATCTGGTATAGGCCTGGAGGAAAAAAAAAAAGAAAGAAAAAGGGATTTAATTACAGAAGACAGATAATCTCAGTTTTAATGCCTCTAGCTGCTTTCTTAGCAGCTGCTTTGTACGTAATAATGGCTTATCCTGTTTTTCCCACTGGGGAGGGAGAAATAAAATTAATGTATCATCCTCCCACCAGGCACATTAAATCAAATCCTTTTATTCTGAACTGTTATTTCTCAAGTATGTGGAGCTGGGGCTTAGATGTAGAATAGGAGAAAGGAAATAATTGATATTGCATTATAAAAGGAATTTTTCACACATATATATTTCTGTATACGTAAGATATGCAGTGTACGTTGGGTGAAAAATCTTTTGTCTCAACATCATTCATTTTTCAGTCTAAAGAATTTCATGTACTTAGTGAGAAGCCAGGGTTTCCCCAGGTTGATTAAACCAGGAGCTGGTAATCCAGCACTACTATGAAGAAACTCAGTGATAGCGACAAACACGACTGATGGGACCATAACAGCATCTAGGAGAAAGCTAAACCATAGACACCCCCTCGGTAGTGTGTGTTTTCATCCAGAAAAATCATCTAAGATCTAAAACCTTAATCTTTGGCATGGTTTAGGAGGAAGAGACAAAGTTCACATACAATACCTCGAAAGATGTAACAGATGATTTGATTGTGTTCTTTTCTGTCTTTATCTTTACACATAGGTAACCTTTATACATAGCAGTTTAATATGTATAGCAATTCAAAGAAAAGAAAAACCAGAATGAATGTAAAGAATTGAACAGAAATAGGAGAGGAATTCACATATAGGTCAATAGTTTAAATGGATTTTTAAAATTTAATTATTTTTTAACAGAGGTTTTTATTGTTTATTTTTAAAACTTTTTATTATTTTTTAAATTTTTTAACTTTATTTTTTATTTTTTTAAATTTACATCCAAATTAGTTAGCATATTGTAAAGCAATGATTTCAGGAGTAGATTCCTTAGTGCCCCGTACTCATTTAGCCCATCCCCCCTCCCACAACCCCTCCAGCAACCCTCAGTTTGTTCTCCATATTTATGAGTCCCTTCTGTTTTGTCCCCTTCCCTTTTTTTATATTATTTTTGTTTCCCTTCCCTTATGTTCATCTGTTTTGTCTCTTAAAGTCCTCTACGTAAAAGTTAGTTAGCATATAATGCGACAATGATTTGAGGAGTAGATTCCTTAATGCCCCTGACCCACTTAGCCCATCCCCCGACCCACAACCCCTCCAGTAACCCTCTGTTTGTTCTCCATATTTAAGACTTTCTTATGTTTTGTCCCCTTCCCTGTTTTTATATTATTTTTGCTTCTCTTCCCTTATGTTCATTTGTTTTGTATCTTAAAGTCCTCATATGAGTGAAGTCATATGATATTTGTCTTTCTCTGACTGACTAATTTTGCTTAGCATAATACCCTCTAGTTCCATCCACGTAGTTGCAAATGGCAAGATTCCATCCTTTTTGATTGCCAAGCAGTTCTCCATTGTATATACATACCACATCTTCTTTATCCATTCATCCATCGATGGACATTTGGGCTCTTTACATACTTTGACTATTGTTGATAGTGCTGCTATAAACATTGGGGTGCATGTGTCCCTTCGAAACAGCCTACCTGTATCTCTTGGATAAATACCTAGTAGTGCAATTGCTGGGTCATAGGGTAGTTCTATTTTAATTTTTTGAGGAATCTCCATACTGTTTTCCAGAGTGGCTGCACCAGCTTGCATTCCCACCAACAATGCAAAAGAGATCCTCTTTATCCGCATCCTGGCCAACATCTGTTGTTGCCTGAGTTGTTAATGTTAGCCATTCTGCCAGGTGTGAGGTGATATCTCATTGTGGTTTTGATTTGTATTTCCCTGATGATGAGTGATGGTGAACATTTTTTCATATGTTGGTTGGCTCTCTCTCTGGATGTCTTCTATGGAGAAGTGTCTATTCTTGTCTTTTGCCCATTTCTTCACTGGATTATTTGTTTTTTGGGTGTTGAGTTTGATAAGTTCTTTATAGATTTTGAATACTAACCCTTTATCTGATATGTCATTTGCAAATATCTTCTCCCATTCTGTTGGTTGCCTTTTAGTTTTGCTAACTGTTTCCTTTGCTGTGCAGAAGTTTTTATTTTGGTGAGGTCCCAATAGTTCATTTTTGCTTTTGTTTTCTTGCCTCCAGAAACATGTTGAGTAAGAAGTTGCTGCAGCGAAGGTCAAAGAGGTTTTTGCCTGCTTTCTTCTCGAGGATTTTGATGGCTTCCTGTCTTACATTTAGGTCTTTCATACATTTTGAGTTTATTTTTGTGTATGGTGTAAGAAAGTGGTCCGTGTGCATTCTTCTGCATGTTGCTGTTCAGCTTTCCCAATACCACTTGCTGAAAAGACTGTCTTTATTCCATTGGATATTCTTTCCTGCTTTGTCAAAGATTAGTTGGCCATACGTTTGTGGGTCCATTTAGGGGCTCTCTATTCTGTTCCATTGATCTGAGTGTCTGTTTTTGTGACATAGTTTAAATAGAATTTAAGCAAGAGTTACCAATAAGTATTCTTGTCAGCAGACTGTCCTGAAACCTCTTAGCACAGATTTCCCCTTCTCTTCCTGTTCCCACCTACAAGGTAGTGTCTTCTCCCCCTCCTCTGCCTCTCCCTCCTCCTCCCCCTCCTCCTCCCCCTCTTCTTCTTCTTCTTCTTCTTCTTCTTCTTCTTCATCCAGGCAACTATTCCCCACAACTTCTTTTATTCTTCTATTGCACATTGGATAGCGAGAATTTTTTTCTTTTCCCAAGAGAATGCCTTGAAACTTTATTTTATTCACCTTCTAGGCACAGGACATAACTTTGACCTTTAGCAGATTTTCATAATGCTTTTAGCTGTGGAAAGCCACATTCAGCAAACTAATTTACATCTAGGAACAAATGGATTAACTAAGTGCCCTGCAAAGGACACTAAAGGACTTTCAATGACATTCTTCAGCAACTTTAGGATGAAAATGAAAAATGAATCTTTTCATTCCAGGCAAGGCTATGATCTTAATCAAATGAAATTTGGTAATTTTGTATCCAATGGGAGATTCCAGGATTTGGAACTGCATACTTAGTATTAACCTTCATTTAATGAAAATTGGTCAATGTGGAAAGTGGGAAAATAGGGGTGGCATTTTACACAATTTCATCTGTTGTGTTAGATGGTAATGTTTTCAATCAACAGGTGTGGTCTTCTTGGTCTGTTCTTACAAGAACTTCTGGCTGCTGTCCAGGTTATTCATAAGCTGCACCTGTCAGACACCAAAGCCTTCTATCTACCCCTCAGAGTGAGAATAAGTAAGAATGTTTTGACTCCTTTATTCTTTTATGAGTTTCAATTTAAAATGTTTGTTTTATCCACACAGAGGCTCAGACTTCTTTCAGAGAACAAACTCATTGCCAGCATTGGAACTCGCACAACCTGCTGTTAGGTCTGGAACACACACAAGCTTACCTATCAACTTCCACCCCCTCCCTACACCCACCTACTTTCAACCTGTTTCCAATGTACACCAACCCTCTCATAGAGATTTGGCAGGGACTTGCTTTATGTATTACTGGAGTTCAAACGGAGCAGAACAACAAAGAAACTCCTTTTTCTATACATAACCATCTGTAAGGAAAATCATTTCCTTAATCAGTGCTCCCCAAACCCATAGGTAAAGAAAATGGAACAAGGAGAATAGATTAGTGATTAAAAGACCACACTCTCTACCACATTTAAACTTTTCTCTCTCTCTCAGAGTAGCTTAATTTCTCATTGAGGCCTTTCTTTCATCAGCAGGTTTTCCCATGGCATTCCAAAGAAGCCACAATCAGACACTGAGGAGAGGATGCTATAAGGTATTTAAAAAATAATAAAAGGACAATAAAAAATGCATTTCTGTGAGTTCAAATCCTTAATTATGCCGTTAATGTATGATCTCAAAGAAACCATCCACCATTTCACAGAGAACAGATGTCCAACATATTATGTAGTTCATTTTCTAAAGCAAACAGATCAGTAGGAGTGGGATTTATTCTCATGGACCTTTGGCAGAGTTGATCAGTACATTTTTCTTCCTTCTGGTGATCCCATTTTATAAAAATTCTCTAGCTTCTGACAAGTGTTCTGAATTCAACTGGATAACAACTTTAGGCGAATTCATCTGTCATAGACACTGAAAGACATTTTTTGGTGTTGTATTCAGTAAAATATGATGCCATGGTGGTGGCACCATGTCAAATTTTCTGGCTTTTGCCTTCAAGTCCCTACCTTTGGTCATACTCTAATTTGAGCATGTGAGTGATTTAGCAAGATTTAAGTCTACCATTTTCTTGTTGTGAGTAGATCAGGCAATAAGCCATGCAATTATCTCCCCAGCAAACAAACTCAGTAATTATAACCAAGAGCTCTAAAGGATTTAGATAACACCTTTCATCTAGAGAAGGAAAAGTCCCAAGAAATTTTTAGATGGTGTCAGACCTTGTATTTACATATTTTATTAAATGAATGGAAAGCTATAATTATGGTTGTTTCTTGTTATGAAATTAATCTGCCTCACCTAGAATTGCTCTGAAATCATGGTACACAAATGACCTTGGTGTTGGAGATTTAGATACATTGTATTCCTCACATTAGAAACAAGGCTTTTATTAATCTGAAGATTTTCTATGCATTGTTTGGGCATTTCAGTTCTGTGAGGTCATTGTAGACAATACCAGGTCTTTTCTGAACAGAAATAGTTTTGTAAAAGTAAAGTGACACCAATCAAAAAGAAAAGGTAGCTATCTGTGTCTTTGAAAATATCAGAGAAAAACTAGCTAATTATCACTCCTGATTGTTTTAGGAGAGGAATGATCACATCAGGGCTAGTAAGAAATGCCTTCCAGAAATTAAAATATACCCATTTAAAGAATGATTCTGTACTTACTAAACATTAATGACAAAGTTAATCCAAATACATTAAAAAAAACTTTTTAATGTTTATTTTCAAGAGAGAGACACAGAGTATGAGCAGGGGAGGGGCAGAGAGAGAGGGAGACACAGAATCTGAAGCAGGCTCCAGGCACAAGCTGCAAGCACATGTGGGGCTTGAACTCACAAACTGTGAGATCATGACCTGAGCCGAAGTCAGATGCTTAACTGACTGAGTCACTCAGGTGCCCCCCAAATACATTTTTATAATAAAAGTTTAAAGATCAGGCTGGGGTAACAAGGAAAAATGGAAAGAGTGCTGGAGAGAGAAAGGAAGGCCGGGAGGGCTATATGAAGAGAGAAGTTGATAAATGCATGCACTGCAACTCCTCCTCTATACTATATTTATAAAATTATAATCAGTAACTTCTACACATTTCTGTGCTTTCTCTGCACTTATTTTAAAAACATTTCAGGTCTAATGAGTTAACTTTTCCAAACATAGTTCTCTATTTATCAATAAGAAGAGAATACAGTTATGATATCATATCACCTGTGTCCATTACTGTACTCTGCTTCAAATAATAAACTAGCAACGAAATGAGGATTTTTTCATGGTTTTAAAATATTGATTAAGCTGAACGTATTATGTCTCATATTTTCCTTTTCAAAAGCATGAAAAATTTTCATCTGTTTTCCAAACATACAAAGGTAACAAGGGTCATTCATAATATGAAGAAAAAGAAAAACTTCAATACTATAGATTGTCTTTATAATTGTAATTGCCTAGTAACACTTTTCTTTTCATTTCTGAGTCTGTCAGATCATGTTCATTTGTGTAGCTGAATTATAATATACAGCCTCTTACCATCCAACATTCTTGTCTGGCTCAGAGAGCCCTTACATCCCGAGTGGCTCAATAAAATCTTATTTGTCTCATCTAATGAAAGGATTTCAAGACCAAAACCCTTGAGTCACAAAATTTGGACTTTTTTTCTGAGCTCTGGATATTTCAGCACAATAACTCCTTTAGCAATAACAGAAAGAAAAGGAAGCATCTCCTCCCTATTCTTTGTTTTATTTTTTGTGTGTTTGTTTGTTTGTTTTACTGATGATCAAAGGCAGGGAGTTGTGTGCCTAGGAATGGCTTAGTAGGCTTGATTGATCATGGAGAATTTATCATTATTTTTGTTTACGAGAATTTGGAATTCAAAGTCAATAGAGCCTGTATCACCATCCTTATCTTTTACATCATTAATGCATAGATACATAATACATAATATAATATATCATCTTAAATTTTCCAGTTAAATTTGTACAAAGGTGCTAGATGGCAAATTCATGAACTTGTAACTAAATAGTTTATCTGTACATTTCCCAACATTTTCTTTATTTTAAGACATAGAAGAATAATATTATACAAAGAAAGAATGTCAGGAGAAAAGACATTACTTCTCAGAACTAATTTTAGTCCTCTTGGATTACTTGTCATTTGTAAAATTATATAAAAATATATTTATTACCAGTTGGTGCTCTGAAATACATACACTCTGTTTTTATGTTGCACAGTAGTCATGGGTTTACCTTACACTAAACATTCTTTCTGAGTTCACCAATGGGGATTTTGGCCTGGATATGCTGCATGATACCAGTGAGGAGGCCAAGTATCAAAAATGGCAAAATGCTACCCGTTCTTCTCCAATGGAGTGAAAGAAAGAAAAAGGAGTGACCTGTGATAACTTTTTAATGTCATCAGTGTATTCTCTGAGTTTCCTTCATCCCAAGTATAAGCCAAATCCCTTCAAGGTGGGAAGCTCTTTGAGGGAAGAAGAAAGGAAACAAATACCCACTTTGTCCAACACTTGCATTATTTGATGAAACCTGTTGTCCCTTTCACATAAGGGGAAACTTGGAAACATTTCCTGTCACCTAACAGTGGTTGCTCCTGGTCCTCAAGTATCTATGTGACTGTGCTGGGTGCCGTCACACCTGCCCTTCCTTCCTTTCATTGCCGTGTATTCATAATGGCCATGGCACTGAAAATTTGAACAAAACAAGACTCACTAACCAGGTAAGTTAGTGGGTTTTAAATTATATCAGTAGATTAAAAGATTAGCTATGTCAGTATTCCATTAGATTAGGATTAATAGATAAATCTTAACTGAATTTAGATGATTGGTAGATAATAGATAAATACATAGATTGGAGAGACTGGCATCTTGTGTAATATACAGAATCACTCAATCATCTCGTTCTGCTAAATGCTGGTGATATAAGGATAAATGAAGATGAGGACTGAATCTTAAAAGACTTTAAGTCAACTCAATGAATGATGTCTTAGATGTTTTCTCAATCTTCAGATCATAGTAGAGCAGAAGTCAAATCAAACTTTATATCAAATTTCTTTGCTTTTTATTTCCTGAAAAAAAGTTCTTTCAGTAATATTTTCCTTTGATAATTTGGCAAAGTTCTAGAATATATAAACGTTGAAACAGTAATTCTTTGGTAAAAACTTTCCATCATGTAACTGGCTGGCTTTGCTGTTTCTTCATCCAATTTTTTCCTGTCTTTCTGCCACTTGTTATTACTGCCACCATTTTATTTATTTTTTTTAATTTTTTTAATGTTTTTATTTTATTTTTTGAGGGACAGAGACAGACAGAGCACTAGTCTGGGAGGGGCAGAGAAAGAGGGAGACACAGAATCTGAGGCAGGCTCCAGGCTCTGAGCTGTCAGCACAAAGCCTAACACGGAGCTCGAACCCACAAACCATGAGATCTTGACCGGAACCGAAGTCAGACTCTCAACCAACTGAGCCACCAAGGCGCCCCACTTACTGCCTCCTTTTTAGATATCAGGGCTCCACTTTTTTTAAACTCTCATGGTAAATTCCCACCCCATTCATTCCTGAAAACCCTATGACAGGAAAACTATATTTTTGACTTTCTTTAAAATAATTTGTTAAAAGAGCCACAATTTTCTGATTAAATTAAATGATGAGGAAGCTGAAGTCTTTTGTCTATTTCCTTACCTGTAGACATAATTGCAATTAATCGAATAATTCCTTTGGAAGGCTTCTAATGCCTCAATTTTGTTCTATCTGCCCAATGAATTTATTAATTGTGTAATAAGAATTGAAAATATAAAGGAGAAACAATAATCGGAAAGCATTAGGCACCCATTATTTTTCTCTTTTGTTCTTTCTGTTTTGGTGTTACAGAATATTGTAGGTATGTGTTTGATAATTGAATAGCAAATACATCAAAACCATTCAGTTTAGGTAATTCCATTAATTAGTCACTTTTTGAAAATAGTGCTGGGTAGTAAGCTTCTCCGTTGCTTTCCTGGACTTTGGGAAAATAAAGACAGAGATCAGATCATGGATTTATTCTGAAATTTAAAATCTGATGCTGAGTACAATGTGGTAGCTTAAAATAAGACGAGTGAATTTGACCTTTAACTGAAGAAAGCAAGAAATCAAAGTGTGTATAAAGTTTGACTGCTGACATAAGTGACCACAGTCATCAGCCATGAGAATGAGAGCCAGTTAAGTCAAATAAAGAAACAAAATTTAAAAGGGAGGAACTCAGAAATTCAGCAGAATCTATACTAACTTGTTTTTATTTTGTGTCTATATTTGCCTAATCTTTGAAGATTTACCTTGCTTAACCTCTAGCTTAATAAGGAAGAATCTACAAATGCTACAATGTTCACTATATGATCAATTGGTGCTAGTTGTGGTTGGACCATTTATCTTAGATCTCAGAGCTGAGTTTTCGCTGTTAGGACTTTTGTTTAAAATATGGGCTTTAATGTCAGACAGCTAGGTCAGAGACTTGAGTTTCCACATATCTTGCAACCTACATGATTTAGTTAATCTTTTGAAATCTTGGTTTCATCGTCTGTGATACAGAAATCATAATAATAGCACATGCATCACAGGATTCTCACCAGACATATATCTGATAATCACTCATTTTTACATTCAATAAATATTTATTGAGTGCCACCTTCATACAAAACATTGTTCTAAGCACTGTGAGCACAGTGAGCAAAACAAGATCCTTGTATTTTTAGCTATTATATTTCAGTAGGTGAAAGAGAGAACAGTAATATAAAGAGATATAATAAACGTATTATCAAGTCTGATAACCATAGAAGACAAAGATTTAAATGCAAGTACTGCATTTAGGAGACAATGCCAGAGAAGCCTATTAAGCAAGTAAGGAAATGAGGCTGCAAACCTTATCAGCCAATACAGTGTATGTTGTCAAGGAAGTTACCACTATGGGGAGCTGTGCTTAATCCCTCTGGGAAAAACATTATGTCTCAGTATCAGTGACGAACATTATGTCTCAAGAGGAATGCTACACAGGGCTCAAAGTAGCTGACCATCAATCACTGTGTGGGGGATGCTGAGAGTGGGGTGGGGAGTGAGTTAATTTTGTCCATAATTTTGACCTGCCGTGCTCATGAGCAATTCAAAAGGACAGAGAAAGGAGATCAAGAAAAATGAGGATTATATAGGGATAGAAGCTGCTATTTTCAATGGGCAGAGCAGGAAAGGACTATATGAGGAAGTGGCATTTGAACAGTGAGTGGCCTAAATAAAGAGATAACTCAGGGAAAGATCTCAAGAGGAGATCTAAGGTCTTGGGATGAGATCATACTTGATATATTTGTGACACAGTAATAATGTCAGTATGGCTAGAACGTATCTATTGGTAAAGAAAAGATTGAGCAAGTAATAGGAAATGGGACATGTAGGGCATTACAGGTCATGATAAGGGCCATAAGATTTGATCTAACTCAGAAAGTTTCTGAACAACTTTTAAATATGAAAAGTGATATAATCTGGCTTATATTTTTAAAAGTTTGCTTTTATTAATAATGTGTGAAGGTAGATCATTAGGGATTTAGAATAAAAACATCAAGACCAATTAAAAGATTCTTATTTATATTAGGATAGGGGTTATCAAACTTTAAAAAATTAAACTCTTGACAATTATTTAGAACCTATGACAGTTGTTTATATGGGTTTTGTCTTTCTATCATATTAGAAATCCCAATTGAAAAAAATTTAAGTTTCTATTAAAAATAATCCTCTTTGAAATTTATCCACATACCATAAAATTCATACATTTAAAGTCCACAGTCAAGTGGTTTTTTTTTGAATATTCAGAGTTGTACAATAATTACACCTAATTTTAAAGTATTTTTATTACCTCCAAAATAAATTTTTATCTATTATTAGTCACTCCCTATGCCTCTCACCCAACTTCAGGCAACCACTAATCTAATTTTTATCTTTATAAGTTTGACTACTCTGGATATCTGTGTATATTATATAAATTGAATTATACAATGTGTGGTCTTTTGTGATTGCCTTCTAAAAGTATTTTAAAGTTCAGTCATTTATAGCATGTATCAGATATTTTGTGACTGGCTTTCAAATATATTTTGAGGTTCATCCATTTGTAGTATCAGTATCAACACTTCCTTCTTTTTATTGCTAAATAGTATTGCTAAATAGTAAGGTATATTATATGGATATACCTTATTTAGTGTATCTATTCATCATGGATATTTGCGTTGTTTCCACCTTTGGCTATCATGAATAATGCTGCTATGAACTACTCTGTTTTGCATTTGCATATGTTCTCATTTTTTTTATATAAACTGGAAGTGCAATCTCTATATCCTTTGATAGCTCTATTTTTAACCTTTGAGGAAATGTCTGACTCTTTTCCATTTATCATTTCAAAACTGAGAAATTTTTAAAATATAGTAATACACAAGCACATATTGAATTAACTGTAAAAGCAATACTATTATATTTTCCACAGAGCCTCTGGAAAATGCCATACAACTGAGAGAGAAAAAGCATAATTAAGACAGCACCTTAATACAATTGTGAAATTAATGTATAGATACTATGGTAACTTTCTTACATCTGGAACACTGGGAGTAGAATAAAATTGGAATCAGTTTAGAGGTGAAAATATTACGTTTGTGACACCTATTACATAATTAGAAAAATGACAGAAGAGGATGGGATTCCTGAGACGTTAAGGAAGCAGATGTGCTGTAGTATTAGGAGGGTGCTTGATGTGTAAATTTGGAATGTATTACTATATATATGGCATTTAAATCATGGGAAAAAAATAATATTACCCAGGGAGTGAGTATAGATTGAGAAGACAAGAGGCCCAGGGACTGAACCTTATAGCATTCCTAGAGGTTTGGAAATGATGGAGCTCTAAATTCTGAGAATTAAAAGTAGTAACCCAATAAGACTTGAGAAAAATTAGATGAAGATGGTGGAGTTTTAAAATCCAGAAGGGGCGCCTGGGTGGCGCAGTCGGTTAAGCGTCCGACTTCAGCCAGGTCACGATCTCGCGGTCCGTGAGTTCGAGCCCCGCGTCGGGCTCTGGGCTGATGGCTCAGAGCCTGGAGCCTGTTTCCGATTCTGTGTCTCCCTGTCTCTCTGCCCCTCCCCCGTTCATGCTCTGTCTCTCTCTGTCCCAAAAATAAATAAAAAAAGTTGAAAAAAAATTTAAAAAAAAAAAGCCAGCTGAACAAAGAGTATCAGAACCCATTGTATTAAATGTAATTGAAAGATTGAATGAGAATTAATTGATGATGTGTTTTTGTTTGTTTGTTTGTTTGTTTGCCTTGTTTTTTGTTTGTTTTTGCCTCACAAAAATCTTGTGTCACCTTGGATGGTTTCAACAGAATGGTGATGAAAGCCTGATGTGGTTTCTAGAGAAAATGGAAGTGTAAGGATTGGACACAACTTCCATAAGTTTTGCTCAAAAGGGAAGGAGAGAAATGGGGTATAAACTTAGTACAGAAGTAATCAGGAGAGTTTTTTGTTCGTTTTTGTTTTGCTGCTGTTTAATTAAAGAGATTACTTCATGGTTTTATAATGAAGGAAATGATAGAGAAGCAATGGTTGAAAGAATAAAACAAAGGATGATGACTGGAGAAAGTCCTTGAAAAAATTCAAGGGAATGGGATCCAGGACACAGACAGGGTTAATGTTACATTGCAACATGGACAGACAAATCATCTATAGTAAAAAATGAGAAAGGCATAGTGTTTGGGCATAAGTGGAAGGAAGTAGGTCTGATGGTGAAGTAAGTGGAACTTTATTTCTATTTGCTTCCATTTTATTAATATTAGGAAGAAGATCTATGGTAATGAGTCACAGGAGAAGGATATATTAAAAGTTTGAGGTATGAAGAGATGTGAAATACTTAGAAAATGGGAGAATAAATGTGCTCAGGAGATAAAATAGGTTTGCAGCCAACCAAAGTAAATAGTTAAACCTAATCAGTGCATGGTAGATTTCAAGGTCTCCATACTTGTGAGTAATTTATCATTACTTAAACCCACATTTTTTTGTAGACACTTTTGATATATAACTCACATTCATATTAGACAACTAGACAACCACATGCTTCTTTGGTTTTGCTTACACATTTTTTCAAAGTTGAATGGCATTTTCTCCATTTTATTTATCTGCTGAACCCTTTATACCTTCAAGTTGCAACTCAAAATCCCTCTGCAGTAAAATATTCTTTGTTCTCTTTAGCAACAATTATTTTTTTTAATTTTTATTCTTCATTGTAGGCAAAGTGAAATTCATTAACATAAATTCTTGCATAGCAAGGCTTGCTTAAAATCTAAAGGCTCTCCATGCAATATAAAATAAATTACAAAATTTCACTATCTACAAAGGCCCTACATGGTCCCCTTCTTTATACCTCTCTTCACCTTCCTCACTGCTTACATTTCTGTCCTCTGGACAAACAGAACTTGTTCCTGCCTTAGAAATTTTCTTCCTGGAATTACCCGGAATACCCTCTTCTCAAGTCCTTGCATTTGTAACACTTTCTCATTATTATAATAGGCTTCAATTCAAATGTCTCTTTTGGCTCTTTTTTCTGAGGCACTGTCCCTGTTTACTATCAAAGGTTGCCTAGTAAGTCCTTCGCTATGAACATATTTTTTATTGTATAAGAATTACTTGTGTATGGCCTATATACCCTACCACTATGTAAGTTTCATAAGGGTAGATACTATATCTATCTTGTTCACAGCCATACACAATGCCCATAGAACAGTGCCTGGGACAAAAATAGGTTTTTAATAAATTCTTGTTCAAAAATGACTGTTACAAGAAACTCTAGTGTATTTAATTTGCTTTATATACCTACATACTATGAGCAAGTTCTTACCAGTAATAATGAATACTACTAAGCAGTAGATGAGCATTTAGTATAACACCCAGCATACCAGCAGGGACCTCCAGATTGTTTCTTTTGAAGATAACAATGAAATCTGGACCACAAGAGAGAAATTCCATTGCAAGCTAAAGGCAACTCAGTTTTCAATTTGATTTCAATATGATCTCAATGTTCTAGTACAGTATTCATGTAGGAAAAAGCCTCAAAGATCTTATCAATTAATTTAAACTCCTTGACATAAACAAACCCTCTCATGGTGGGGGGGGGCACTCTCAGGGATGATAAGCCCCCAAACAGACTGTTTTCCTACATCAGGAAACTTGAAACATCTACTGGAATTTTCCATCTATCACCTTCCAGGATCAGTGCCTACAGTTTTGTCTTAGGAAAGGACCTAAGGTCCTTCTTAGGAAGGACCCAATTTGGAAGCTGTTCCTGGTCTGTCTCTCTGGGATACTGTCAATGCAATTTTCTTAATAGGTATAAACCTAAATGTGCCCTTTCGACTCCCTTGTTCCTCTCTGGCTCCATGCCCAAAAAGCTCAGAGTGTTGACCTCAAACTCAGTGTTTCACCTGACTTCACCTTTCCTTCTCTGATGTTCAAAGGAAATGTCTATTTGTCTTTAAACATATTTCATTTCCATAGTCACATCATTTGGAACACATGGCTAACTATTACAAAATCCACAAAGTGAGTTACAAGGAAGTATTTGGTTATAAGGTGTCTGTTTCTCTTCCTTTCTCTCATTCTTTTTTCCTCCCTTTCTCATGTATTCATTCAGCCACTACTATGTGCTAGGAACAGCAATAAGAATTTAGAACAGAAAGATGATGGGAGAGTTTTGCCTTTTAGTTTATGGTTAAAAGAGAAGAGAAAAAAACAAAGAAAAGAGAAGAAAAAAAGAGACGAGAAATATAAACAGACAATGCTAAACAATATCATCTTGTGTTTAATAGCAATATGAATAGAGGTTTATGGGAAAACTAACTTCCTGGAAAAAGACCTGAAAGGGAAGTTTGCATTTGAGCTGGGTGTGGGCATGGCCTGGCTTTGACTTGCTTTCCTAATTGAATAGCAGTATTTATGGAACTGCTCAAACTTCAACTGTATCTCAGATAACCAAAGTTTTCTTCAAGAACTTAAAACAAAGTGTGTGGCACCTCTTTGTTTGAAAATTAATAGGAATTGGTTTCTAGAAATATGGTTAGTCTTTATTCAAATGATCAAAATCCTGAAGAGATGCCTTACCTAAGTAAGTAAAAAAGTCTATATGGCTTGAACATAGCCCCTTCCAGTGATACATGACTTTGAAAATGGTAGGGTCCAGATTCTGAGACTATATGCCATACTGAACTATTTGGAATTTTAAAAATCATAAAACTAACAGAGACCTCAATTTAGGCTTTTTTTCAGTTGTTCTTTTGATTGATTGGCAAATGTCAAAATTTATTTTGTCACTAATTGGTAATATTAGTAGATGCCAAGCAATGCTTGCAATCCAATATGTAAATATTTGTTCAATTACATAGTATTTATGGACCACCTCTTTGCTAGCCAAATATTTGTTGTGTGTCTTATCTATTTCATATAAATTGCTTTGTTCACTGCTCTAAATCAAGATTCCTAAAATTCATTCTTTTAATATCTCCCAACATGATAAGTAATGTGAACCTTATCTTTCAAGCTCAGTAAACATTATTCAATAATACTACAAGTAACAAATATCTTGTATGTATATTGTGCTTTGTTGTTTTCAAAATATTTTGATAGTGTTTATCTCATTTTATCCTTACAATGATCCTAAGGAATTACCATTCCCATTTTACCAGAGAAGAATTCTGAGTTTAAAAGTCATTAAGTCATACAAGTAAAACAGGGCTACAATCAAAGTCTCAACTCATAGAAATTTGTTGATCAACTTGACTTTATTCTTTATCCAGAATCTTTATCTTTTTTAGAGACTGAATATCATAGAAAAAGAGAGTTTATTTTTGAAACAAAGACTCAAAGTCATTCAGAGAAAACTGGTTTATGCCAATGGATCTCAAACTAGTAGTGGCATAACAGAGGATCGAGGGATTTGGGACAGAGACATCAGAATAACTTGGATCTTGTCTAGCCCCATCCAAAGGAAAATCTCTGAATGGCCCATGATATCTCTATTTTTTACATCTCCTTGGTGATTCTGGTGATCAAACATGTTTCAAAATCCATGAGCTTGTTGATGTCTATAATTATTTACTTCACTAAAGCTCTTTAGACTTGAGTTTGTCTTCTCTTCAGGAGTAGGTATGTTTCTTAACCTATCTCAGAACCATTTCATAAATTCTCTCTTGGCCCATATTTAGTCTTACCATCTGTGAGACAAATGGAAAGTCATATAACCTTTTCTGGGCCAAACACAGTATTGCCAGATTCACAGACATGCACTCCAGCATTCAGACACTAGAAAGTATATAAGGGGAAATGATCATGATGCATTTACTTAAGATAAATGAATGTAAGCAAGTTACCCCAGCAATCTGACCTGGTGTCACATGAACAAAGGGACATGTATTGAAACACATTGGTTTGGTTGCAGAGACAATTAGAAGCAAACAAATTATTTGTACCAGCCATCCCTGAGTCAACTCCTTCCTTCTGACTTGGACCGTATCAGACTGTCATGCTGCCAAGCACCCTCTCTCATCCCATAGGAGAGCTGGAATTTACAGCTGTGAGAGGTTGCAGCTGGATAAGCAGATTGATCAAATATTTCACAGGTGGTCAGCATATCTGGCAAAGATTGGAAGTTACCTTGAAGCCAAACACAAAAGCTGGCTCTGAGTCAGGTGCATTTTCTGTGAATCTAACACCTGGATATCTATTCTTGCCTGCAAGGGAATAACTGAACCAACTTATATTCCAAGTCAAGTGCTTGTGATAGTATAAGATAAATGGAAACTTTTCAACTTGGTTCCTAAACTAAAACTACCTTTTCCCCCACAGCAAACCATCAGATAAGAGAGTATCATTGAGAATAAAACATTGGTTAACTGCATTAGCAAAATCTAGCACATATTACTTTTTTTTTGTCCTGAAAACTCCATTCCATCAAGTGTAAGCAGATGTAGCATGAAAGAATTAGATGGGAGTTGGGTCTCAAAATGTTGTCCTTGGACTAGTAGACAGTATCACTTGGGTACTGATTTGAAATGCAAATTAATTTCCAGCTCCACCACAATGTTTCTCAAACATTTGCATCCTTCCAATCACCTACAAGGTTAGATAAAAATTTATAAGCCCTATCCCTAGAGTTTCTTATTTAGTAGATCAGGGGTAAGACCCTGGAATTTGCATTTCTAGCAGATTCACAGATGATGTTGAGGCTGCAGGGTCCACACTTTGAGCACCAACCAGTGTTTCAGAACAGTATAATTCAACCTTGGTTAAACATGAGATTTACTAGGGGAGCTTTTGTAATTCCTCATGCCCAGATTGCACTCCAGACCAGTTGCAATAGTTAATTTTATATGTCAATATGACTGGTCCATTGGGGTACCAAATTAAACATTATTTTTGAGTGTATTCCTGAGCGTGTTTCTAGATGAGATTTGAATTTGAATAGGTGGACTCAGTAATGTAGACTGCTCTCCCCAGTGTGGGTGGGCATTTCCAATCCACTGAGGGCTTGGATAGAACAAAGAAAAAGAAGGGAAGATAACCTTCCCTTCCTGCCCACTTGGTTGAACTAGGACAGCAGTCTTGTCCTTCCCCTGGATTGGAATTTATACCCTTGGTTTCCCTGGTTCTCTGACCTTCAGACTCGGACTGGAATTATACCACTGGGGTCTCCAGCTTGCCGATAGCAGAACATGGGACTTCTCAGTCTCCATAACCATGTGAGCCAATTCCTCATAAATCTACACATACACACACACACACGTTGTATATACATCTTATTGGTTCTATTTATCCAGAGAACACTAAACCACTAATTAAATAAATTTTCCAGATTGGCGTGTGTTAGAACCAAGAATTAGTAATTTTTAAATTTCCCCAGGTGATTCCAATATGAAATCATATTTGAGAACCCTGAAGTATAGAAGAAACAAAATCATGAAAATGTAAGGTGAAGAATACCAGGTCTAATAAGGAGGAAGAAAATCCAGTTTTCACTAAACCAGACATTATTTGATATATATTTTGTCTTCAATCGCAACTTTTATCCCTTAGTTAAATGTTGCTGCAAATTTTATAGTTATTAAATAAAACTCCTTGTACCCCCAAGCAATACGTTCTCTCTCACTCTCTCTCCCTTCCCCACTCCTTCCCTCTCTTCTTCTACCCTCCCTTTCTCTCTCTCTCTCTCTCTCTCTCTCTCTCTCTCTCTCACACACACATACACACACACACACACATGCACACACACACACACACACTCAACTAACAAAAGGAAGCATGAAAAAAATACCACATTACAAAATGATTTGATGCTAGAGCTGATTACATTATTATCAAAGGAGGTAGAGAGATGTCTTTAAACATACGCCAGTAGAGCACGTGTTCTATTTTTGTTCACTGTTGTGTACCTCAGAACAGGACATGGCACATGGTAATCTTTCAGTAAATATTTTTAAGTAAGTACATGAATAAATCTATCTGAGATGCGTTAGATCTTGAGTGGATGTTTCCAGACCTTTTGTATGATGATTTAATGTTTTAGAAGCAAGTTTTTGCCAGCTGCGTGCTCTCCTACCTTCAACTTAAGACATCAACAATGCTCAGAATAGTACTTTTGTTATTTTATTGCCTTTCAGAAATATCTTTGCTTATATGGAACAAAAATACCAAAAAAAGCCCATGTTTCTCTTTCTCCTTTTTTTCATCCTGGGAAGTCATTCTTTGATTTGCTTTTTAGGCCACTATCTGTGAAAACAAATCAAACATTCATCATCTGCCATCTAACTCAAAGACATGGAACCTAAATTGCTGAAAGGGGCTTTTTATGTTACATTTTTCCTTTTGCAACAAAACCCACCCCACTCCAAGCCTTAAACACAATGCTAACCTAACATGGCTATTTGAAAACTAAATGGATAGACTACAATAGAGGAACATACTGTTACCATCAGGTTCTCCCTTGAGTTAGGAATACACAATTAGAAAAATAATTATCTAAGAGCAGCTACAGGCTTTTCCCCTACAATTTCCAAAAAGCTTTTATTATGGCACTTGCTGCCTGTTTGGTAATTTCAAGGGAGCCTCACGTTGCCACTAATGTAAAAGATTTGTCAGATTTTCCATTGTGAACTTCATTGTGTTGAGTGTTTAAACATTTCCAACTGTGTCAGCGTAAAATTTTTCCCTGTAAATTTCCACCTGGAATACATTTTACAAAATATCAGATATGGTCAACAAATCAGTTTAGCATATTCCCTTTGAAGTTCAAGAAACAACTAAAAAATATGAATCCAGGTAATTTTCTTATGTTTGCTTCACCCACCAATGCACACAAACTCAGGTGTGCATGTACACACACAAATACATACATTTCATCTAAATCCAAGAAAAAAAGGGAGAGATTTTCCTGATAAAAAGAAATCATTCTATAAAGTTTTCAGTGAACTCAGTTATCTCTCAGATCATGTGAGCCATGAAAATATTTGCTTAATGACAATAATGTTTGCACTGAGAACACAAGTCATGAAAAAGACCAGTGAAACCAACTGCCAAAAATATTTATTGATTTTCAGTCTAATATAATGCATCTTTTAATATTTTGGTGTTCCATCAGGGATCCTCATGGCAAGGGTCTGACAGAGCACCGTTCCATTAGAATAAACACAACCATTTTTTAGAATGTTACCTAATCCCATTTTCTCCGAATTCTAACCTCTGTCTACATCCTCTTCACTTATGGCAAGGGTTAGTACTGAGCTTCCTACCTAGATGCAAACTTCATTTAAAATATCATAAATTGATGTAATATGTTATTGTGATATATTGAAACACATTATAAAGACAGAGGAGAAAGGAAAAATTGTTTTCCTGAAGGTACTTAAATTGTGTATCCTCAAAAGACAGTAAAATGGAAGATACTTAAGACACCTCCTTATCCTTGAGTATATGAATTATAGCAACGTAGTATGTTTTCATGTGCAATAGCCCAAATCAGCACTGATTCTTTTCTCTTAACTAACTACTCCTTTGACATGGTATAGTTAATAAAAGCAGGTCATTTTATTCCAATGTTTTAACCCTTAGAGCTTTACTGACCCTGGGGAAACTTTGCTTCCCACCGTTAGCCAATTATACAAATAGTAAAGGATGCACCTGCATATGTGCCGTTCACGGACAAACCAACAATCTGAACCCTATATCCCAACCACTTGCTTTATTTGGCTCTCACCAGGCTCCTACACTCAAGGCCACTGTCCCTCTGCCCTAATCACCCTAGGACCAAGTACCAGATAACAAGAAACAGTCTCTGTGCTCCAGAGCCTGCTGAAATTATTCAAGGTAGCTAATCCTAAATCTGCTTACCCTGGTTTGCCTTGCCTATTAAAACCACAATAAAGGCTCCTACTGACAATTTCTCCCCACTTCTGCCTTCCCACTGACCCTATTGCTTTCACATGTGACCCCCTCTTCTTTAGAGGTCTTTGAAACTGTCTTTTCAATGCCAATTGTCTGCTGGTCTGCTGGCCTCACTATACCTGAATAATAATGAAATCTACATTTAAAAGTACATGGTATGAAAGAAGTATGGTTGAGGGTCAGAAACATATCTAATTTTTTCAGGTCAAGTAATCTTGGACATTCATTCATTCATTCATTCAGCAGCCTTTTCAGTCCAAGGTATTCCTACTGGGGATAAAATGGTATATCTTTTTTTTTAGTCCTCATTTTTAGGACTGGAATAAAAATGGTATCTCTGGAATGAATTTAAGAATTGCTGAGGTATTATATTTACAGTGCATGGGACATGATAACAATCTATATCTGCAAACCCACGTCCTTCTCTCTGACTTCTTTTCTATTCTTCACTTCTCTATAAGTCTTTCATTTAACAACAATCTAGCCAATACAGAACAAGCTTCCCTTGTGCTTTTCACTGAGAATTGAATTTGGCTGATGCTATAGCTTCAGACTGGATACCCTTGGGTTGGAGAACATGTGTTAAGTATTCTTTTAGCAGTCTGCCAAATTGATTCAATTGCATGTTTTGGAACACTAGATTTCTATTTACTTAAAGTAAAACAGATCAGCAAATCATCTCTAATCAACTTGATATGTGTGTAGCAAATACACTTAGAAACTTAACTAGATGACCAAAGTGACAGCCAACATTTATGATCAAACACAACCATTAGGCAAATTGGTAGGTAACATATTTAGACATTTAGCTCATGCAGCATACTCCCTGAATACCACTCTGTACACACAGACAAAATATTTTGCTAGGTTTTAGAAGCTCCATTCTGCTAGAGAAAAGGGCACTTTTACAAGTTGGATACATTATGCTCAAGACAAGACTTCCTGAAAAGCACTACCAAGATAATAACCCATAAGTGTTTTAAATATATGTTGCTTGTATGAAAAAAATATCAATCCCTTACAAACTTAATTTATTCACTAGTAAATATGCATTAAGTGTCAGGTGCCAGGAACTGTGCTAGGCACCAGAGACTCAGTGGTGAAAATGGTCCAAAGTGTCCTTGGTGCCATGGAGCTTACAATATAGGGGAAAAGATGGCAAATAGCCATGGAAATATGAAGTTGTCATCATTCTAAGGATAGTTAACAGGCCATTAGAGCTCATCAGGGAGGTCTGGAAAGATTTCCTTAGGATAGGACAATTGAACTAAAATATTGAGAATGATTAGAAGTTACTTGGGTAAAGAAGAAACTGTGTGCTGGCACTTTCAAAGGCCGTGGCAGAAAGGCCATGGGGTATTTAAGGAGCCTAGAGAAAGACAGTATAGCATAAGTAGACCAAATTAAGGAGAATATATTGTGAGATGAGACTCAAGGGGTAAAGCCAGATCACCACAGCTTTGTAAGCCTTGCTAAATAATTTATTCTCTATCTTATGAGCAATGGGAAAACATTGAACAGACTTAAGCAAGCATGTGATTTAATTAGATTCACATTTATAACAGATCACTCTGGCCTCTGTGTACAGATTTAATAAGAAGGCAAGAAAAGAAAAAAGGTATACTAGTTAGGAGCCTATTGTGGAGGCCCAGGATTTATATGGTGGCACCCTGGACTAAGGTACTAGTGGGAAGGTTTGAAAGAAATGGACACGCTTACAGATATTTAGGAAGTAAAATTGGCAAAGTTTCTTTAAATTTGTATAAAGATTGTGAGAAAGAAGGAAGTTTGAGGATGATTGCAAGATCATTGGGCTCATGTAACTAAGGATTCACTGATGTGGAAATTATATTACCTGAAATTGGCAGTGTAATAGAGGACTAGATGTGGAGGGTGAGACAGATTATGATTTGATTCTGGGGGAGACTTTGAGTCATTTCAGAGAAGATATCTAGGGGACATTTAGACATGATGTTCAGAGGAGGCATGCGGTCTGGAGATATAAATCTGTGAGTCATCTGTACATGCAGGTAATTGAAAAGTAAATGCCAATCTGGATGTTTAATGGGAGAGTATAGAGTAAGAAGTGAAGTGGGACTAGGGCCAAACTCTGAAGAAACTCCAAAATTTGGTGGCTGATAAAGGAACTTAAAGAGAAAAAAATGCCCAAAGAGAAAAGAAAATCACTTGGGCAATATAGCTTGAAAACCAATGAATAAGATACCATTTCTTTCCAGGAAAGAGCACTCAAAATGCTGCTGATTGACTTAGTGTTATCAGCTCACAGGTAGATTCTGTGATGCTAATGAATTCTAAGCCTAGGCACCTTTCATATGCCAACTTGGGATCTATGAATCCTGGAAGATGTATGAAAATTATAAAGTGGTCTATTTAGAGAGGGCAGTCAGGTTACAATCAGAAAACATTTTTTAAAAATAGAGTTTATTTTTTAGAGCAGTTTTAGATTCATGAAAAATCAAGCAAAAAGTACAGATTCCATGTGTACCCCTGCCCTCAACATTTTTTTAATGCAAAGATTTTGGTAAATTGCCTTAAAAAATTCCCAGAAAAAAAAAAAGAATCTGAATCTCAAAGGCCAAGTACTCTTTTGTGATTTATTTTCTAAGTAAGCAATCATATTTTTATGTGATTTTATATTTGTTACTTTTTTTTTCCTTAGGAAGGGCTTCTCCTCCCCTAAATTATATAAGCTTCATGCTAAAACCTGACTCTATCCCTACACCAGCTTTTTCAAAGTCCCTAGTATTTGACCATCACACAAGGCTATGCAATAACCTATTCTTTGTCACAACTTCCTCCTAATAGCAAATGGGTTTCTATATAGAGCCCTGTCACTCCTTGCCGGCTTGGTCCTACACTCCTGCCTTAAGTGTCTTGGGTAGTTACACATATCAGAGTGCAAGGATTTTGTTAAAGCCAACCAGAAGCCATCCACCATAGAAGAGGTACTTAACAAGCAAGTAGACCAATACTCTCAGCCAGTTGATGTAAACCAGACTTGTCAAAACTAGCACAATGGGCACATGAACAAAATGGGTCAGATAGTAAAGATGGAGATAATGTGTGGATCCAATAGCATGGACTCCCACTTACCAAAGCCAGTCTAGCTCTGGTTCCTTCTGAATTTCCAACAAATCAGAACAAACACCAATGCTTGAACCACCAATATGGCATTATCCCTTGAGAAGACCAAATGGCCAACTTGGTAGTAAGTTGACTATATTGGGTCATTTTCATCCTAGATCAGTGGTCCAATGGATGTCCTTATAATGATAGATACTTACTTTGCATGTGTGTTATATCAGATAGCACCAAGAATCCAAGTCTTATAGAATACCTGATCTATAAGCATGGAATGTCACATAATACTGCCTCCTATCATGGGACCCACTTGATAGCAAAGGAGTTGTGGGATTAGGCCTAAAACAATGGAATCCACCAGTCATACATATCATGTTCCATGGTATCTAATGACAACCTCAGGAATGCAGGAATAGCCTTTTACAGGTACAGCTGAAAGACAGCTCAGAGGAAGCACTCTGAAAAGATGGTGTACCATCTGTCAGGATGCAATACACTTATCAAATCAGAGAAATTCATATGGTTCTGTGCCCCCAAAGGAAAAACCTATAGTCCAGGATCCAAGATACAGAAGCAGGAATGTCTCCACTTGCCAACACTGACAGTGACTCACTGGGAGATTTTTCTTTTATTCTCATTACAACTCTGGTTTCTACAGAGACACAACCAAAGTCTTAGTTAACTACAAGTTAAGGCACTTTGTGCCCAAGAGCAAGCGGGACAAAACAGGAATCAACTTACCATCAGGGGTAATTGACCACAGTCAGCAGACAATATGGCTGCTTTTATGCAATGGAAACTGGGAGGAATATTTGTATAAACCAGATGATTTACTTGGGTGCCTCCTGATACACCCTTCTTCCATTGTAATTGTGAATAAACATGTGACACAACTCCAAACTGAGAAGGCTGTGACTATCAAGTGCTGTGTCCCTTAATTATGAACGTTTGGGTCACAAGCCACCAATACCTGAATTGGTGAAAGCTGAAGACTCAAGGAATTAAGAATGGATAGTGAAGAAGGAAGATGAACTCCATAGCTAGTTTATTCTACTAACTTTTTCCAGTGTTTACTCTTAGAAAGAAAGGCTTGAAGGAACAATGGAGTAGCTGTTCCCAAACTGAGTGGGAGGAAATTGTGAATGAGTAGGGGAATGCCCTGGAGAGATCCATCAGACTGTGGCGAAAATTTGATACAAAGCAAAGGAGGAAGTGGGAGAAGGTTGAATGAAAATGTCCTGGGTTATCAGGCAGTCTAAGAAAGATTCAGCAAAGTTTTGGAGAGTCTGTGAGCTAACTGTGTCTGTCAGAGTAGTCTTGGATATCCAAATGGGTTTGCCTTAGTTTTTCTGCCTTAGTTTGCCTTACTTAGTTTTCCAAATCATTCACTGAGAGCAGTCTTTGGGAGGTGTTACCTCAAACACACTAGATTATAAAGCAGGGCAGCTGAGGCCACCAGTTAATTTTTTCATCCTATATCTGGATATCTGCAAGCACATTTTCATGGTCATTACAGTCATTATTTACTTAAATCATAATGGTCATTTGAAGCATAAAATTGGCCTAAATACAATGTGAGAATTCCTAGGAAAAATAAATAAGGATCATAATCTCAGTAATCTACCCAGAAACCTCAAAGTGCTCTTTACATATCTACCTCTGGGTTCATTCAAACATCAATTCTGTCTGATTGTGGCCTACAAAATATTCTTGATTTCTTCCACAGCTTTTATCAGCTCTTCACTAAACTTCAGAAACAGACTTCTAATAGGTATTCTTAAATGCGGTCTCCTCTTTCAACACATTTGGAAAACAGCTATTTATCTAATCTCTCTAATAAACCAATATGATCATTTAACTGACCTGCCAAAAAATCTTAAATTTTCTCTAGCATACAGTGTCTACTATTCCAGCTTCAACTCCTTATACTTGTCCATGCTGAAGCAATGATACAATTTCCAACATTCCCTGTACATATTTTCCTTAATCCTCCTTCAAGTTTTTAATGCATACCATTCCTACTTTCTCCTTCAGAAAAGTAGAGGAGGAATGGCTTATCACAACTGTCATTTCTTCTGGTAGGAAACTATCATTTCTTAGGTAGACTTGGTTGTTTTATTGGTTCCCATAAATACGTATGTGTTCTACTCTTTAAAATATTATATTGACATTATTTGTTTATAGATCTGTCTTGTCTTTGGCAGAAACAGTACAAATAGAGACCTGGGTTTAATTTTCAGCCTTCTAACTTATCATATAAATTCCTTGAAAGTTGGTTTCACTATTTGTCAAATGGGAAAACAGCAGTCTTCGTATATGGCTCTTTTATGATTAAATGATGTAATGCCTATAGAGACTTGCAAATGATGGATATATATTATTACTACTAGCTAAACATTATTGAGTGCTTACTCACTACCATCCAGTATTCTAAATACCTTCTCAATTCGTAAAATCCTAGAGGTTTTACTATCTTCATTTTAAAGATGAGGACCTGAAACAGACAGAGGTTAAATAAATCGCTCACATCACATTTATCAAATGTTCGTGTCAGGGTTTCAACCCAAGCAGTCTCACTGCCTTTACCCTGTAAAGGGCGCATACTCATCCATTAAACTCTTAAATATTGGCTGCTTAATATATATTTCCTTTCCTTCATTTCCATACCCTTAATTTTTCTCAAATTATATTGTTTTATTTAGTTTTAAAGACAAGAAGTGATTCTTATTTGTATGGATCATCTGTATATTCCCAGAAGCTAAAACAATGACTACAATAGAGCAAGTACTAAAAACATACATAGGAGTTAAATGAATATGCCCATGGGAATGCATTCCTTAAGGAAAACCACTCTTAGCTGCAACATCTTCAGGCATGCTTAGGGGGAATCTGCTATGGACTAAATTTTGTTCCTCTAAAATTCATGTTGAAACCCCAAACTTCAGTGTGACAATATTTGGAGGTGGGGCCTTTGACAGGTAAGTAGGGTTATATAACAGTGGAGACTTATTAATAGTACTACAAGAAGAAGAGTGACAGTGAGAGAGATGGTTCTTTTTCTGCCATGTGAGGACACCAGTGAGAAGGTGACCATCAGCAAGCTCACTCAAAACCGAATTTATACACCACACAGTCTATTGTATTTTGTTTCAGCAGTCCAAGCTCATTAAGACAAGGTCTAAGCCAAGACACAATTGCAAAACACTAATCTGTGTAAGGGTATGGTTTTAGCTGAAGTTTTGTGAAGTGTAATTAAACAGGCAGAGATCAGGGTCAGCCAGAATAATGGGCACAGCTGATACAGAAGTTTATCAGCAACAGCATAGTACATGGCACACTGAGATACAGTAAGGAATAAAGGTCAAGGCCACATCAACAGAATAGACAGGTTGATATTTAGTAAATGAATGAAGTCAAGACCAGAGTTGCAAATGAGGACAGTTGTGGAACCAGAGTCAAGAAACTAAGAGTCCTTGTGCTCTGACTTGTACTTTCTCTAAAGACAGATGTGCCTTATTTGTGACCCCTCATGTTTTCTCTTATCTTCTCCCCTTTGGGTATGGGAAGAGAGCAAATAATAAATTGAGGGTTAGGATATGGATCATATCTGATGTCACATATCAGGCTAAGAAGAATGTGGTCTCAACTGGATACTATATGACCCCATGGGAAAGTTTTGGGAACACACATCACCACAGAGTTAGTCCTAACTTGAAGCAAATCTACCATCCATGTCAGGCAGTCTTGAATTGAAGGCTACCCATTGGATGAAAGTGGAGGGAATATAACTTCCTGGGTCAAATGGTCCTCATCAGCATACAGCAATATTCAGAGAAGAGGGGAAGCTTTGAGAAAAACAACCAACATTCTGAAGCTAAGAGATGTTCTAGCCTGACAAAGAGAGCATGGGGGGTGAGGGGAAAGGGACTGTCACTAGACTATCTACCACACCTCATATAAGATGCACAGTCATGCATTATCTTCTTTTAGGCTCTCAAACACCCATCAAAACACATCAGTAGTTTTTTGTTCCACTATCTGATTGTACCTTTTTAGTTTCTTGCATCTCCTTTTGTCCTAATAACCAATTTCACAACTCTTGGTCAGTACCTGTTCTTTTCTATCATGTCCCACTGCAATAAGAGTACTGTTCACAGAATATTATTCTAATTTTTTAATGTTTATTCATTTTTGACAGAGAGACAGAGAGAGACACAACATGGGTGGGGGAGGGGGAAAGAGAGAGAGGGAGACACAGAATCTGAAGCAGGCTCCAGGCTCTGAGCTGTCAACACAGAGCCCGACGTAGGGTTCAAACTCATGAACTGTGAGATCATGACCTGAGCTGAAGTCGGTTGCTCAACTGACTGAGCCACCCAGGCACCCCATCACAGAATATTATTCTAAACTGTAAGGGTATTTTGGTGCCAGTGACTTTCAAATATTCCCCATGAATTTCAAAATAGTATATTTTGCAATACATAAATGTCCTTAATGATTTGGCATCATTTTTAGCTATTCCATCTTAACCTACCACTTCAGCCACCTTTGTACTTTATATTCCAGCAATACCCAGCTACCTGTGACTTTCCAACCATGACCTCTCTTGTCTTTGGACTTGGTCTGGAACTCTCTCTGTCCATCCATGCTTCTAACAAATTCTTCCTTAGATGCCATGTATCATATCAAAATTTATGTAAACTTGTAGCCTTTTTTGATGCTCTTAGCAAATTTAGGAGCTTAGTCTCCTATGGTCCTGTTACATTTCATTTTGAGAACACATTATGCACTTAACACATGGTGTTATTATTGTGTTGGATTGTTCTTTTCCCCATTAGACTGTGCTATGGACTGCATGTTTCTTCTACCAGCTACAGAAATTCAAATGTGAAAACTTAATCTTTAATGTTATGGTATTTGGAGATGATGCCTTTCGTAGGTAATTAGGTCATGAAGGTGGAGTCCTCATGATAGGGTTAGTACTCTTATAAGACAGAACTGAGACAGCTTGCTTAATCTCTCTTTGCTCTCTAGCATGTGAGGACACAATAAGAGAACCATCTAAAAGTCAGGTAGCAGGCCCTCACCCAGATCCGCTGGTGTCTTGATCTCAGACTTCTCATCCTCTGAGAAATAAATATTTGTTGTTTAAGCCATCCAATCTATGCATTTGTTGTTGTTGTTGTTGTTGTTGTTATAGCAGCCCAAAATGACTAAGACAGACTATAAGGGCAGGGGCAGTCTTCCTTTGAATAATCAATATTAGATAGTCCTTGTCACATAATAAACCTTCCATAAACGTATCTTTAGTGAAGGAATGAATAAATGAAAGAACATTGATCTAGAGCCTTATCACTTATTAATATGATTCTATCAGTCACCTTTTTATTGTTATTGTTGTTGTTGTTAGCTTAGTGTTTTCCCAAACCTACCCTTCTCTCCTCATCAGATGAATTTTGTCTAGCATGGAAGGGGAATACAGTGTCATATAATTGAGGAGGTGGCCTACATACCACCAATGGATACTAATGGAAAGATGCTCTGGGGGTGGGGGGGTGGGGAAAGGATTGTGATATCTCTTGAGTCATACTAAGTAGGGATTTTTTTTTTTTTTTTTTTTTTTTGTCTTTAGGCATGGATCTCTTTTAGTGGGACAGACAATCACGTAAGTATTGCTCATGAGACATTCCAGCTCACTATGAAGTGGATAATATTCTGAGGCCACTAGGGGGCTACAGGTATTCATTCATTCTTTGGCACTTTATTTTCTTAGTTACTGCTGTATATATTAAAAAGATAGGTGGAAATCTCCAAAATGTGTATAAGGGGAAGTATAACAGATTCTGTATATCTTAATAAGTAATATTTTTAAGCTTGAGATTAGAAGTCAACACTATTTTGTTTAAATCTGTCTTTAGA
This sequence comes from Lynx rufus, assembly GCF_022079265.1. Classification (NCBI taxonomy): domain Eukaryota; kingdom Metazoa; phylum Chordata; class Mammalia; order Carnivora; family Felidae; genus Lynx; species Lynx rufus. The sequence goes on along the minus strand of NW_025814867.1, from coordinate 107,133,712 downwards.
CAGCAATAACAAAGTATTTGAGATAACAGAGGCCTGGATTTCAGATCCATTTCTGTCACTTAGGACCTAGGTGACTTTTGGAAATAGCCTGGTATTTTGGGGGAACCTCAGTTTACTTACTCAGCTGTAAATCCAGATCTTTTTGAAACAAAAGACAAAAAAGGTTTAGTGTCAAATGAATGGAGTAAGTAACAAGTACTCAATAAATGTTAGCAATTCTGATTATTATTGCTTCCATACTGAGGAGTTTAGCGCTATGGTCTAGGGACCAAAACAGTAAAAATGCCCTAAGATTATGAAATATACTCTCAATATGTGTTGTTTTCTTTCCCCTCTATGAGTAAGCTTCTCAAATGACTAAAATGAGTAGGACTTCTGTCTATTATACACAGAAAGCAAAGAAAGAACAAAGAAAACTGGCATCAATTCCACAACAAGTCACATGGAAACAGGATTCACAGATTGAGTAGACAGTGCAGATGTGAAAATAGAAAGAGCAGATTGAAACCTGGGGCTTGCTGTAATGGAGGAAAAGACAGTATGGGGAGTTTTGCAGTTCTTGTGACTTATGTAATGTAGTAAGAAGTCTTATGTCTTCCCTCCATCTTACAGTAAGTCTTGGAGAATTTTATTTGGAAATTCAACCACGGAATGATTCATACCTTAATCACTTCCTGTAGTCATTTTTTCCCACCATCCATTCAATTTTGAGATAGTGATTGAACAACTTTTTTTTTTTTGCCATACATTGACCCAAGAAAGGAATCGAGATCTTTTTAATAAATATTTTATTCCTTCATGCAATAAATGGCTAACATACTCCATGATCTGGTATTATATTTGAGGCTAGGGATACAGCTTCATTTCACATGCCCAATAAAAATAAGCAGTATCTACTTCATGAGGTTGTTGTGAGGGTTCAATTAGGTAACACATGTAAAATACAAAACTATCCTTGTGCACATAGAAAAATGCCTCATAAGCATTATGTATTTGTGTGTGTGTGTATGTGTGCGTGCGCGTGTGTGTAGTGTGTTTGTATTAAGGATAGAGAATGCTTATGCAACTTATGATATTTAGGAGTATTTTTTATTGTGTAAGAACACTGTACTAGGTAAGAATTTCTACAAATAGGCTGTGCAGCCCTTCCCAACAATAAAGATAATGATAATCACAAATAACAGAATAACAGAATTTCAGGATTCAATTATAAATATTGCATACAAATATGGAAAAAAAGTTTTAATAATAGCTATTTTTAAAGGGACAATTCATATAAGAAAAAAAGAAAAAAAATATTTGCCCCACTGAATCTCATTAGTTTCTGATAACCACGGAATTGTCTAGACTTAAGCAAAGCCTACTTCTAACATGACTGTCACCAAAAGCTTTTCTTTATAACTTTGAAATAAGAGTATCCTGAAATCAGTACATACTATACATTTTTTGATGGAATAACAGGTAATTAAGTTGTTTTCTGAAGTCTCTCTAGTCTTTGTACACTGCATGTTGAAAATTTGAGAATGAATTAAATACTCTTTTAAGATAAATGTTGCTTTTTCTCCTCCCTCAAATAAATTTATAAAGATTAGCATTTATAAAACAACACAGATCAAACACATTAACCCCCTTCCATTTCTTAGCTCTGTGTTATAATCTCTTACATCTTTATAAATCATTTTTGTTTACAAAAAGTTAAACATTTATTATCTGCTTACTTTCCCATGACCCTGTAAGATAGATGAATCAAATCTTAATATTCCCATTTTACAGATCAGGAACCTGAAGTTATATAACTTTTCCAAACTTAATAAAACTAGTGAGTTGCTTCATCACAAGTAGAATTCAGATCTCTTCATATCAGCCCATTTTTCTTTGCATTATATTTCATCTTTTTCCTTTTACATCATTCTTTATTTTATCTTTCAGTATTAAGGTACATAGTTAGCCCTGTCAGGATCACTCTGATGGAAATCATAAATACTAGGTATTTGAGAACACAAAAAATCTTATTAACTGTAAAATATAACTCTGATCACAATCTTTTTTGATGTTAACTGGTAATAACTTAGTTAAAATGCCAAGGTACATAAAAAATGTTTGGAAAACATTCCTAATTAATTTTTTAAATGTTTTTATTTATTTTTGAGGGAAAGAGTGACAGCGCAAGCAGGGCAGGGGCAGAGAGAAAGGGAGACACAGAATACAAAGCAGGCACCAGGCTCTGAGCTGTCAGCATAGAGCCCGACGTGGGGATCAAACTCACGAACCATGAGATATCATGACTTGAGCCAAAGTCAGATGCTCAACTGACTGAGCCACGCAGGTGCCTCAAGAAATCATTCCTAATTAATTGGTGTTATTTGTTATATATTTCTGCTAAATGTCTTTTCTTACCTTCTTATATTTTTAAGCATCCGTGGACTTTTTTCTACAAAGAATGAAGTAAAATACTGGTTCCCTAATTTTTATTCAAGGATATGGACTTTGAGCAGTCATACAGAAATGAAGTATTCTTTCTATCTCACTCATGCCAGAACACAAGTTTCTCTTCATTTTATACTAAGAAATCACAGGTTAAAATTGAGGGGGAAATTAGCTTTATTCTGCCTTATGTGGAATGATATTCACTGAATGGATTCATAAGCACACTAGGTAGCAGGGAGGGAATATTCCAGCTGTGAGTCTGGCCTCTGGACTTGCTGAATTGTATACTCATCATCCAAGGGGCCATGTGTTTACATTGAATCTGAGAGCTGATGACATATATTCTTGGAAGACACTTATTCTCTGCTTCTGTACTTACATTGTTGATGAGATTGGAGTAGGGTGAGGCAAGACAAAAGTGAATCCTTGCACTTTGTAAGATATGAGAAGCACTAAATTGAATAGTCATGGGGATCTGGAGATTTAAGAGTTACAGAAAGAAATGAGAATGAATGTAAATCCAGGAACATTCCTTCCCTGATCCTATTTGTTGCTCTTTTCTCCCAATTAATTCTTTGGTATCCTGCTCCAAACCCTAAGCCACAATACTTCCCTCTGTCCATGTTCTCTCAAATGTTCTTATCTTTCTGATAATTTCAGAATCCTTTAAATGCTGTTTTTTGCCTTTAGCCAAACAAGCTGCCCACTAGGAAGTGCATAAAGACCACCCAGAGCATTTCAGCAGATCTGCCCAACAGTGAGCTGATGTTGATAACTGCCAATCCCAATTTGCCTGGCTTCAGGGAGCCTTTGTATTAAAAAGTGCTGTCACATATTTTTAATTTCCCCAGTGAGTCAGCTCCCCCTCCATGCCGCCCCATCAAAGAACTGGATAATATCAAAATATGAAAGAGGACATGCTGTTCCGGAATTTGTGTGTTTTTTTTCCCTTCTTGATTCAAAAGCAAATTTGTGAACATGGGGCATTGTGTCGCATGAGCAAACGAATTAGATTAACAAAGAATTAAGAACACAATATTATATTCACAGTTAGACCACTCTCATGTAGACTGAATTGTACATAACTATTCTAATATGATTGAATTGGGAAGATTCAAGCACTGAGGCTAAATCTGGATAATCCCTTTTGTTCTTGTTGAAGCAGTTACTTTGTATATTTGAGCATTGTCTTTTCCTCACCTACTTGATCCAAATTTATTCAAAGTCAGTGGGATTTTCTACTCCTAAAAAGATACTTTAGCATTTTAAATCATTTTTTTAGAAAAAAATTAAATGCAGTCAGCAGAGTAAACTAAATATAAGGCAAGTTAACCATAAGTGTTTCTAATGGAGAAAAATGAATTAAAATGAATCAATGTTTTCAATACATTTCCCTGGAATCAGATCAACTTCATGATTAATTCCTGAATTTGAACAGGGTGCAGTTTGTAAAGTAGCCAGTTTACTGAAGAGGCAAATATAATGGTGCCATTTAGCTTCTCCTTGGACTTTACTACCCATCCTTTTTAGATCTCCTTTCTCGGGCTCTGCTATATTGATCTCTTCACTAGCAAAATCTACTCTGATCCAGTTTTCAAGCCAAATGTTGATTTGATGTTAAATCAGAATGAGTATATCCAATCTCATTTGCCTACATTACTATCAATTCTTTTTCTTCCCACACCAACGCTAACATGTACACAACCATGAGGACTTAGAATCACTGGGAGGTAATTAAATTTGATCTTGGGACTTCTGCATTATACTCAAAAATACAAGTCAACTCTGCTGGGACTCCTATGATTGAATTTCCAAACACAGGTTTCCTCAATTTATGTATCCTGAGTTATTCAAACAGGATATCATTCTGGTTCTTGTTCTGAGTTCCTGTTCTAGAGATTCACCTAACTCCCAAGTCCACCTGCAGCTAGGGTCCTTCCTTCGTTTTCCCTATCATTTTCCTGCTTATCTAAAGTCCTTTCTTTGATCTCCAGTTCATGTTTATGGTCTTGACCAAAGACAAACCACCCAGAGATTTTGCCCCTACTCTCTGAACTGCCCAGTTGTAACTGCACAAATACGGAGTGATATACAATCCAAAATTAGCGGCTCCTTGAGGTTTTACTCATCTTGTTTAGACTGAATGTATTTCCTCACTCTAATAGATTAAGATTCTACTCATTTCCAGATATCTTCACATCTTAGTATTTTAAAAACAGCTTTATAAATCCATGGTACTGAAAATTTTAAGTTGAATGACATTCTGAAGATTAGCATATCTTTACTTCATCTAAAAACTGGAAGAAGACTACATGTTAAAGACATCTTAATGAATAATTAATAAATGAGGAAATGTGAAAGTTCTAGCACACAGGGAATTATCAGAAAGATTTTTTTTTCAAAATGATAGATGAAAACAAAAAAATTAAAATAGGGAAATAATCCAACTTTTGGCAACCCTTCATGTTATTTAAACAAATTTCATTTTCCTTTGTTCTAAAATTACTTGGTATAACAAGAGCATAGTTGTTAAATGGTGATAGGAATATAAGATAGAAAATAAATAAGAAATTAATAGTAGAATTAAAAGTTTTAAGAACCTTCAAATAGCTATTTCAATGATTTCAAAGGCAAATTATAAAAATATATTTACTGAGATCAAAGTTATTACTACTTAAGAATAATTAGTATCAAATGAGAAAAGTAATATGGGAATTCTGTTACCACATATGAAAAAATTTAAATAGGTGTAGTTTTCAAAGACATATTGTATTAATACAGGTAATATCCAAGTAGATCAATAAAATAACAAAACAAGAGATTCTAGAAATAGATCTGCATATATATGGGATCTTTTTTTTAAGTTTATTTGTTTGAGAGAGACAGACACAGCAAGAGTGGGGGATGGGCAGAGAGAGAGGGAGAGAGAGAGTCTCAGGCAGACTCCACACTGCCAACATAGAGTCTGATGGGGAGCTCAAACTCACAAACTGTGAGATCATGACATGAGCTGAAACTGAGTCTGACATTTAACCCGCTGAGACACCCAGTCGCCTCATATATATGGGATCTAAAAGAATGACAATGCTGCTATTTCAAATCAATGGAAGAAGGATGGTTGATTTGATACATGGTTTTGGAATTGGATTAAACCCATTTTGATTCCACCTTCTGGGGTTATGAAGATTGCCTGTTTTCCCTGAAATATTTGGCACAGTGAAGGAAGGTGGATATCTGACCAAAGTCATCACCAGCAATGCCAGAAGGAGGTTGGGGATGACGAAGCAGATGTCTGATAGGAAAAAATTTGTATTCAGACCAAACTGATTCCATCAACCTGTGTGACTTTAGCAAGTTACGTAATCCTTTCTGGAAAATTAACCATTTTGGCTAGACTTTCAAAATTGTTGATATAAATATGATTATAGTATTCATTTAAACTTTAATATTCTCTTTATTTATACTTATTATCTTGTTTAGATCCTTTATATGTTTTCTTCATGTTCCCTTAATTCTTTTATTTTTTTCAGACTTCAAAGCTATATTGTCCTTCTAGATCTTTGCAAAGAACCAGCTATTTGTTTTATTGCTCCAATCTAGTTTTGATATATAATTTCCTATTTTCATCTTTTATACCTATAATTGTTTTTTTGTATATTATTTATATTTGCTTCTTTCTACAGCTTTATGCGATGCAGTCTGATGAATTTTGCCCCCATATTAATTTTCTCCAGGGGGTTTAGTCATCTTTGCAATGTTGTGTGCATGTGTGTGTGTTTCTTTTCTTCCTTTCTTTTTTTGCCTCTTATGCAGTTGAAGTTCTTCAAATACTTAGACTTTGAGTATATCTACAGAGATACATAGATATACAGAGATAAAGATATTTGGTATTAGTAGTAGTAATTGCCTATGCTCTTGTCACTTGTGGATGTACATGTAGCATCTGATTAATGCATAGCAATGGCAGCTGTGATGAGTTTATGCGTGAGTGTGTAGTTAGGGATAGAGGGATTACAGATTCACTTCAGGTTGGCGATATGTTTTCCCACATGGAAATATATTTCTTTCTTCTTTCCATAACATTTAATATTACTTGGAACACATTCCAAAGTCTTGGGTACTCTGACCATTTCCAATGTCAGAACTGTTTTATCACTGGGTTTGTGGCTTATATCTGCACATGAGACTGATCAGCTCTTCCTCAGTCTTTAAACTAATTGAATCTACTTTCATTAGCACCTTTATTATCCCTGCCTCTACTGCAGTGATCTTTGAATTTAGGCTCTCCAGCTCTCCTGAAAAGCAAACAAAGATTTTTCAAAAACTTACTATTTTATTTATTTTTTTTTCAACGTTTATTTATTTTTGGGACAGAGAGAGACAGAGCATGAACGGGGGAGGGGCAGAGAGAGAGGGAGACACAGAATCGGAAACAGGCTCCAGGCTCTGAGCCGTCAGCACAGAGCCCGACGCGGGGCTCGAACTCACGGACCGCGAGATCGTGACCTGGCTGAAGTCGGCCGCTTAACCGACTGCGCCACCCAGGCGCCCCAAAAACTTACTATTTTAATTATATGTGATAATTTCTCCTATCCACTGGGTTTTGGCATGATTTGGATTTTGTCTATATTTTCCTTTTCAGAAATTGCTTACAGATATAGTCAGCAGGTGAATAGACATAGTCACTAGATATAGTGACTAGATATAGTCAATAACTCCCTAAAGTGTTGGTATTGCTGGGTATTTATTTACTAGTTGTTCTTTTTGTAATTTTTGCTGTTAAGTATTTGTCAGTTTGGTGTGATTTTGGAGAGAAAAGTCAGCCATTTTGCATTTGATACTTCCTGTTTTTGTCTAACAAATACCATGCCTGAGAGCAATGGTTCTCAAATTTCAGTCTGTGTTGGAATCACTGGAGCTTCTGATTTGATTAGTAGAAGGCCTGAGAATCTGCATTTCCAGTGAGTTCCTGGGTGATGCCAATGCTGCTTGTCAGGGAGCCACATTTTAAGCATCTCTCATAGAGTATTCCTTCAAGTAGGTCTAGAAATATACTTTTCCTCAAATCAAACTGCTGAAATAAAGGTTTTTTCCTTATGAATTATTTGGTGGAAACATTCATTTTCAGATGAAGAAAATTAGAATCAGTGAAATTAAGGGACTAACACAAAGCTGATTGATTGGTTGACTCAGGAAAATCTGAGCAACACATTTGATCCAGGAAATAATTAAGTGACCGGCTTCCTTTTCTAAATGTTGTATTTTGTGAAAAATAAGTGTTTGAACTTTCCACCTAGGAAGGCAACCTTGAATTTCAGCAGAAAATCCTTGGGAGTTTGAAACCAATGCTTTCTTCTGACACCCAAATGACTGTTCTGTTTGTTGGTGCATCTGGTTTTTCTTCCATTTGGTCTTAGAGGATCCCTGTAAACATGTTAGTGTTGGCATAGTTCAACAGTAAGTTTAACATTATCAACTAATATCAACTTCCTCTTGCTCTTTTAATCCTTTGGCTTCTTTCCTTATCCATTTCAGAAAAGGTTTCCTTATAATTTCTGTTCGGGTCACAGGACTTGTCCTTTTTCACTGCTGTCACTTAATTGACAGTTTAAACTAGATTATATTTAAATATTACACATACTACTTATCATTAAGTTATAATTGCAGTGAAATTTAAGCTAGAATCAATATTAAGTGTTCGCCCAAACCATTGCATTCAGCTTGATTAATGATTGCAATTGATTGATGTGAATTAAGAATGGCAGAGCATTTAAAAGCATTACAATGAACAGCTACATTTAATTTTCACAGCAATATCCTCTTAGAATGTTTTACATGTTAATGGTCTGAGAATTCGGAATTCTGTACTAGGTTCTAAAAATAATAATCAGAGATTTAGGATAGTACTGTTCTCCCCATTGCTTAAAATATCCAAATATAAGAAACCTAAGTTCCCTACTTTACTGTAAATATTTTGGCTTTTCTTTGTAATTAAAACAATTTTTTTTTGAGAGAGAAAGCGTGAGTGGGGGTGGAGCAGAGAGAGAGGAGACACAGAACCTGAAGCAGGCTCCAACCTCTGAGCTGTCAGCAAGGAGCCTGACACGGGGCCTGAACTTAGGAACTGTGAGATCATGACCTGAGCTGAAGTCTGACACTTAACCAACTGAGTCACGCAGACGCCCCAATGTTTTGGCTTTTTTAACTGAATTATAAAGTATTTTGTCATATCTACAGATTTCCCCCTGAAGTTGTGAGGTAATAATGCTGCATTAGAATATATATAAGAAGAAGGAAGGAATAGACAAGGGGGTATGTTAAAACTTCCATATTTCAAATGTTCAGGGGAAAGAAAGCTTCATGCTTTACTAAACTTGTCCATAAATAAAATAAAATAAAACAATAATTTATAACCATGCTTGCAAATTTGGGGAGCACTTAACTTACCCAATAAATAGAGACCAAGGATGAATGCAAGCATACTGTGCCTCAAGACTGAAATTGGCATTACAAAGTGGAGTACAGTTCTGTGTATATATGTTGTCTGGAATTATATTTATTCTTCCTTTCTCGAATACTAACAGAAAGGTTACTTACTTGATTAGTTTAGGTAAGTTAAATTTATTTTTGTATTTCTAGTGAATTTGACAGCTTTCAAGGGAAAAAATTAAAGATCATCCAATGTCTATCTTAAAATGAAATTAGATTGAAAGATTGATACAGTGCACATGTAACCAAAATTGTATCCTTAGCATTTTGTTTTTGTTTTGTTTTCTTTCTCTTTCTCTCCCTCTCCCCCCCCCCCCTCCTGCTGCCACTCCCACCCCCATGCCCACTTTTCCAGCATTGAAAAGAATTCTGGTTCCTTAGCTAACTTGTTTTGCTTTTCATCATATCACAAATGGAAAATAGCCAGTTGTGGAGAAAATGTTGATGGTTTTGCACGGTACAGGAATGTAGTTTAAAGCTTAGCTATGTATAGAGTCAGCCTTTTTTTCTGCCAAAATGAATAAACCTCTCCGTGAACCTATGAAGTTCACCTTGAAGTTCATGGTGAAGTCAACAGAACTTTTAAGCACTAAGGGAGGCAGAGGAGAAGTAAACATTTCTACCAATCACAAGATAGAGTGGAACATAATTAATTCTAACCCACTAAATTAAGATCTTGTAATGTCAGTTTAAGTGTATTCTTAGTGTGGAAGTGGGGAGTGGAATATGTTTGCTTGCTGAAAATATTGCCTGGACATTTATAATATTTCTGTAGCACATTTTCTGGCTTAGATTGAAGAAATCAAACTCTTTTTAAACACTTAATGTAACACTTATATGTGTTGAGAAACAAGGTAGTCTTATATTTTATCAATTAAAAAGAGTCTGAGATGGTTTCCTATAGATGGCTTCATCAAAGTTCTATATATTTAAAGCTTTAAAAATGTCAATATATTATAATTATTTATCTGACTTCAAACACATTTTTCAAAAATATATTAAATTTAATATTTTACTCAGAAGCATTTCTTTTTTTTTTTTTTTTTAAATTTTTTTTTTCCAACGTTTATTTATTTTTAAGACAGAGAGAGACAGAGCATGAACGGGGGAGGGGCAGAGAGAGGGGGAGACACAGAATCGGAAGCAGGCCCCAGGCTCTGAGCCATCAGCCCAGAGCCTGACGCGGGGCTCGAACTCACGGACCGCGAGATCATGACCTGGCTGAAGTCGGACGCCTAACCGACTGCGCCACCCAGGCGCCCCTACTCAGAAGCATTTCTAAACATGTGTATTTGAAATAGTATGTTTTTATTCTTACTGGTGTGTGTTATAAAAATTATATGTAACAAAATATATTAAAATTTGAAATAGAGGCACCTGGGTGGTTTAGTTGGTTGAGCGTTCAACTCTTGATTTTAGCTCAGGTCATAATCTCAAAGTTCGTGAGTTTGAGCCCAGCATTGGGCTCTGTGCTGATAGTGAGGAGTGTACTTGGAATTCTCTCTCTCTCTCTCTCTCTCTCTCTGTCTCTCTCCCTCTCTCTCTGCCCCTTTCTCTCTCTTCCAAAATAAACAAATAAACATTTTTAAAGAATTTGAAATATAGGGGCACCTGGGTGGCTCATTTGGTTAAGCATCTGATTTTGGCTCAGGTCACGATCTCATAGTTCATGAGCTAGAGCCCCACATCAGGCTCTGTGCTGTCAGTGCAGAGCCTGCTCTCGGTTCTCTGTCTCCCTCTTTCTCTGCTCCTTCCCGCTTGTGCACTCACTCTCTCAAAAATAAATAAATAAACATTTTTTTTAATGTGAAATATATTTTATATATAGGAAGAAGTATTATAGTAACTTACCGATTCTGTTATCACATTGCTCATTTTGAATATATAGTTTTAGGCTATAGAATTTTATTTATTTATTTATTTATTTATTTATTTATTTATTTGATAGAGAAAGAGAGAGCAGCCGTGCACATGACAGGGGAAAGGGCAGAGGGAGAGAGAGAATCTCAAGCAGGCTCCATGCTCTGTGTGGAGCCCAATGCGGAGCTACATCTCCTGACCCTGGGATCATGACCTGAGCTGAAATCAAGAGTCAGATGCTCAACCCACTGAGCCACCCAGGTACCTCAGAACTATGTAGAATTTTAGGATAGAGTTATACTACAGTAATCTGTCATTAAAAAGACTTTTGTTGATATGTGCTTATTTCTGCCTGATTAGTTATCTCAATACAAATCTTACTGACATGAGAATGAGATTCTATGTTTAAACTTGAATATAGGTTGTAGTATAAATCCACTTTTAAAGATAATAGATTATTCATTAATTATAAAAATAAGTTCAATGGGAAAAATGTAAAGATGAGAAAAATTCTCCATAATCCATCCAAAAGAGTAAATTATTTTTAACAAGATAATTATTTTAACACTATTTATTACTCTTAAAAATATGTATACCTTTCAGTGCACTCTATGCTTAAGGTGGCAGTTTTCAGACATATATTATGAAATATGTAGTTAATAAAATGTTGAGAAAATCTGTAAAAATAAAATAAAATTAGACCTGTACTTACCATAACATGGCAGAAAAGTTATAAGTAAGCTAAACACTTCAATTTAAAACTGAAAACTGAAAAGACAAGTGCATGTGATTTCACATTTGTTTTTGCCCATCACATTGCATTTTACCAGCCAGCAATCTGCAAAAAGGTATGGTACCTGAATCAATTTCTCTTTCGTAGAGCTTTAAGAAATGGAAGACATTTAGATAAAAAGTAGAAGAAAATTTTGCAGAAGCAAAGAGCTGTTGTGTCTGTAAAATAACTAATTGAAGTGTGTACCCTCCTCTTCGTGTTCCCTAATGTTTGGCAATCCTAGTGCAGAAATGCTGAACCTAAAGAAGCTGGCCTCAGATCCCACTCCACCAGGCTGTCAGTGCCCAGCATTATCAGAACTCAGCAAAATTTCACAACTGGGTGCCAAACACTAGGTGTTTCTAATGTATTTTTTCCTGGCTATCAATGGTGGGTTAAGTTCTCAAAAATGGAGGCATTTGCAATTCTCACAGTATGCATCTACACAGTTTATTAAAACTTGCTTTATGCAGTAATATTCTTAATTTGGTAAAAAATATCTGAACATACTTAGGCTATTGATTATGACAAAAACTATTTTTCTATTTGATGATAAAACATATACAGATATGTTAAACCTAATTTAGGTAACAATACTATAATAACCCATTCTTCTTTTAATAATTCACTATATTAATACAAGTATTTTAGGAGTTATTTCATATCATCTGCTATACTCACATTCTCCATGACAAACATAGAGATGTTGTGTTTTGCATACAATCATGATGAAATCTTTTTTTGTAGAAGAGAATATTATTTGTAAGTATGCTAGCATTAATTTCTTCTATGATTATTATCATTAAAATCATTTCCCTCTCTACTTATGGACCACAAATTACTCTTGTTCATAAAAATAAAAAGAAAATTGCTGGGGCGCCTGGGTGGCGCAGTCGGTTAAGCGTCCGACTTCAGCCAGGTCACGATCTCGCGGTCCGTGAGTTCGAGCCCCGCGTCGGGCTCTGGGCTGACGGCTCAGAGCCTGGAGCCTGTTTCCGATTCTGTGTCTCCCTCTCTCTCTGCCCCTCCCCCGTTCATGCTCTGTCTCTCTCTGTCCCAAAAATAAATAAACGTTGAAAAAAAAAATTAAAAAAAAAAAAAAAAAGAAAGAAAATTGCTTTCTAGGACAGATTAATATTTCAGTGTCACTATTGCAAGATATCTAATGGTCTCATGTTAATAACAACATGATGTCCTTTCTTGGACTTAAATGAGAAATACTTATAGATTGCAATATGTTTAGTGACATTTTTGTTTTTAGTAACATGTATTCCTTTTGCATTATTTGGTTTTTGCAGTGGTGTTTTGCTGAAGCAATTCATATTTATAAAATAATATTTCAACCTTAAAATAGTATTTAAATCAGTGAGGGTTAAAAATTAGACTTCTTTGTCATAAGTTTTAGCAGGGTTGGAAAAACTTATTCTATGGAGCAAAAATAAAATTTGCCACTCCCAGTAATATTATAGGACTCAGAGATTTTCAACCAAAAATTGAATTTAGTTAAATGATTGGCTGTGTGGTAATTCTAAGTAAATTCAAATCCACCAGAATGGTAGGCTAGTGACATAAAGTTGTTTATTTTAGCTGCAAAAGGACAATCAATAACTGAGAATTCCTTAACTACAGTGATTTGAAAAAATGACTTTTTTTCTAAAGTTAATTGAATTTTTAAAGCATTTTTTCCTGTGAAGCAAAAGCATTTCTACAATAGCTTTTGTTTATAAACCCAAAGGGGCATCAAAATGGAATACTGGAAATTGAAGCAATGATTGTTAAGCGACAATAAATCATGTTCAGAAAAAGAGTGAAAGCATAGATCTATTGTTTGATGAACAGAGTGTCCTGTTAATAAGTGAGAGAAAGTAGAAAGAACTGTGTAACAAATTTTACTTCCCTTTTCTTCAGAAAAAAAAAAACCCTAGAAAGGGCAGAATAAATAAAGCAGAGGTATAAGTTGAGTGAGGAAAGTATAAGAATGCATATAATTGTTTCAATGAAATTAGGATACTAAACTCAGAAAATTTATCCAACAATGTCAAATGAATTCATAGATGTAATTTCAGAACACCTGTCAGTAATCCTAACAAACTCATAATAAAAGGAAAATATGCCATAAGACTAATGATGGGTAAATGCTTTCAAAATTAAGGGAAGAATAGAAGCCAGAAATGACAGGTAGATTCTAAGAAAATTCTAGAATAGATTATATGTTTCAGAAAGTTTCATTAGCATAACTTTAGAGTTGGGATTTCAGAGGAAGAAAAAAATATGAGATATTCAAGATACAATGGGATGTCATTAAAATGAATATGGAATTGTTGCCTAAAGCTAAGGAAATGCAGATTCCACTGAGAAATCAATGAAGTTTGCTATACCTGCATAGCTGTGAAGATTTTCATCTAACCATATCAGATTAAAGAATACCAATTGAATAACATGCAGACTTGGGAACCCTTGTTTATAAAAAAAAAGAGGAATCAGAATGTTTATCTGTGACTGGAGAAAACTCAAGATGTATACTGTCCCTAAATCCCTTGCTTTGTCTACAATCTTGAATAAACAATGTCAGTTTTTTGTGAAGGTGGGATTTAACAATCACAAATTATCATTTTAGTAGACTCAAATTGCTTGAGATGCTAACATTTCTCCCAGAGTTGGTAAATTATCTTCTCAATCCCCACAATATTTTAAAGTTAAATTTAAAAATAAAGTAAATTCAAAGAACTAATTTAGTAGTTTAGAGATATTGTAATTGTCAGCATTAATCCCACTGGTAATCTCTCTGATTTTTAATTTTATTTTTTATTATTTTTTTTTTAAATGTGTTTTTAAAGAAACGCAAGGAAATTTTTTTTTTTCAGCGTTTATTTATTTTTGGGACAGAGAGAGACAGAGCATGAACGAGGGAGGGGCAGAGAGAGAGGGAGACACAGAATCGGAAGCAGGCTCCAGGCTCTGAGCCATCAGCCCAGAGCCTGATGCGGGGCTCGAACTCGGACGCTTAACCGACTGCGCCACCCAGGCGCCCCTGATTTTTAATTTTAATTAAAATATATACTTATGGGTTTGTGATTTTGTCAACCAAAGAGTGTAAGATATTTGATGAAGTTTGTAAATGGCAGAGGGGTGTTTAAGAGGTCTGGATTAATAATATGTATTCTTTTAATTTGTGAAATTTAAAGCATTTGGAAGGATTTTCTTGTGAGTAGGAAAGGATTCCTTTCCATGTAGTTAATTAACACATCCACCACCTCACATATTTACCTTTTTTTTTCTTTTGGTGAGAACATGTAGGTTTTATTCTCTTAGCAAGTTTCAATTATACAAAATGTCATTATCAACTCTAGTTACCATTTATACATTAAATTCTCAAAACTTATGCATCTTATAACTGAAAATTTGTACCCTTTTACCAATCTCTTCCTATTTCCCCCCACAACCCAGCCTCTGACAACCACTTTTCTACTCTCTCTCATGAGTTTTTCTTTTTTGTTTTTGTTTTTGTTTTAGATTCCAAATGTAAGTGATACCATGTGGTACTTTCCTTTCCTTGTTTGTCTTACTTCACTTAGCATAATGCTTTCCAATTTCATCCATGTTGTCACAAATGACAGAATTTCCTTCTTTTTAAAAGCTGAATATAATATATATATGTACACATGTATACATAACATATATATGTATACATGTATACATATATAAATAAAAGCTGAATATAATATATATGTATATATATATACATATATATATATGTATACATGTATACACACACACACATATATATATCACATTTTTGTAACCTGTTCATCTGCCAGTAAACACTTAGGCTGTTTCTATACTTTGGCTTCTGTGAATAATGCTGCTATAAACATGGGAATACAGATATCTCTTTGAGATAATGATTAGTTTCCTTTGAATTTATATACCCAGAAGTAGCATGGCTGGATCATATGGTAATTCTATTTTTAATTTTTTGATGAACCTCCATACAGTTTTACAAAATGGCTATACCAGTTTACATTAAGGATTCCTTTATCTTCACATCCTCACCAGTGTTTGTTATTTCTTGTCTTTTTGTTAAAAGCATTCCTAACATGTGTGAGATATCTCTTTATGATTTGAATCCACATTTCCCTGATGGTCAATAATGTTGAGCACTTTTTCAAGTACTTGTTAACTATCTGTATGTTTTTGGAAAAATGTCAATTTGGTCCTTTTTGGTTGGGGTATTTTATTTTATTTTTTGCTTATTGAATTGCTGAGTTCTTTGTATATTTTGAATATTAACCACTTATCAGATATGTGGCTTGCAAATATTTTTTCTCATTCCATAGGTTGCCTTTTAATTTTGTTGATAGTTTCCTTCGCTGTGCAGAAGCTTTTTAGTTTAATGTAATTAAGCTTGTTTATTTTGTTTTTGTTGCCTTTCTTTTGGTGTCAAATTAAAAAAATTATTGCTAAAATCAATGCTAAGGAGCTTATTGCCTATATTTTCTTCTAGTGGTTTTATGGCTTCAGGTCTTACATTTAAGTCTTTAATCTGATTTGAGTTGATTTTTGTGTATGGTTAAGATAAAATATGTAATTTGAACTTAATAGTTTAAACTACTAGATTCCAAATTTTTAATAAATGTATGACCTAGGTAGCTATTAATACTTTTCCTTCCACAAAATCATTTTTAGACCTAGAGAAGTTCATGCATATGAATGCCTTAGAATTCTGCTTCAGAATTGCTCTCATACCATAAACAAAACATCTGACAATTTAACAGTCAGACAAAATATATGAAACAATCATTTTCAGACATTGAAAAACAAGTCCCATTGGGCTATAATCCCTGAGAGAAGAGAAACAAATGAACTGGGTCCTACAATACTCTAGCTTATTGCTAGGATGAAGTTTCCAGGAGAAAGCCTGATAGTCTCACTGAGTTGAAGATACAGCAATTAAAGTTTGGAATATCTAGACAGCTAAAATTTATGGTGTAGAATTCAAGGGATGAAGGAACTGCACATAGAACAATGAAAAATTTAAGAAGGATGCTTTAAGCATTGATTGAGTACTGATGCATGCATGTGTTAACAGAGACTCCCATAGTCCAAGCATGAATCACTGATTAGCAATACTACTCAGAGCTCACACAAACTGTAAATAATTTGTGTAAAAAGACCTTATAATAATGGAAACATTGGGTAGAGTCTTAACAGATGTGTGACACTTCAGCAGTTGGGATTACATTATTCCCAGAGATAAAATCTATGTAAGACCTCTCCAAACAAAACTTAATGTTGTGTTTTAATGGATAAAATTACCACAAGCTACTTATGTATGCATCAGAACAAAATCTAACATTCTTTAAAGGAGTTCAATAAAATCCAGAAACAAACAACATAAAATTAAAAATTGTCCAACATTTAATAAAACATTATCAAGCATGTAAATAAGCAGGAAGATATAAACCAAAGCAGGAGAAAAATCAAGTAGTAGAACCAGACCCTCATAATAATGGAGATGATGAAATTTATAGACAAGGTTGTTAAGATAGCTATTATAAATATCATGAACATGATCTATAATCGAAATGTCAATATGAACACATAAAGAAGAGAGATGGAAGATATTATAAAGACCCAAATGGAATTTGTAGACTTGACATGCAATATCTTAAGTGAAAAGCA
This sequence comes from Lynx rufus, assembly GCF_022079265.1. NCBI lineage: Eukaryota > Metazoa > Chordata > Mammalia > Carnivora > Felidae > Lynx > Lynx rufus. Next base: position 107,116,482 of record NW_025814867.1, on the reverse strand, counting down.
CACAGGATGCGATTAAAAGCAAATTAGGCATGGAAGAGAAAAATATCAGTGAGCATAAAGATATATGAATAGAAACTATTCAAAATGAAGCACAGAGAGAAATAAGACTGAAAAGTAAAAATGGCCACTGTTTGGTGTGTTATTGAAAAATGTCAATTGTCTGCATGTGTAATTGGAGACCCTGAAGGAACAAGGGAGGGCAGAAAGAATATTTAAAGAAATAATGGCCAGTGTTCACTTTGGCAGCACATATACTAAAACTGGAATGATACAGAGAAGATTAGCATGGCCCATGCACAAAGAAATAATGGCCAAATCATTTTAAAATAGATAAAAAATAAATTTACAGATTCAAGAAGTTCAACAAACCCAACAGTGAAGAAGAAGAGGGGAAAAAAAAGCTAAAACCTGTCTGACAAATGATTAAAAGGCCAATGATAAAAAATATTAAAAGAAAGAGAAGCAAAAAGACACACTATATATGGAAGAACTAAATAAGAATCTCAAGAGCAGGTTACATCAAACTAAAAAGGTTCTGTACAGCAAAATAAATGATCAACAAAATAAAAATGCAACCTACCTAATGGCAGAAAATGTTTGCAAATCATATAATTGATAAAGGGTTAATATACAAAATATATAAAGAACTCACAGAACTCAATATCAAAGCCATCATCATTCATCTGATTAAGAAATAAGCAGAGGTCCTGAATAGACATTTTTCCAAAGAAGACATACAGATGGCCAACAGATACTTGAAAAGATATTCAACATCACTCATCGTCAGAAAAATGCAAATCAAATGATATTTCATCTCACATCTGTTATAATGGTTATTATCAAAAAAGACAAGAAATAAAAAGTGTGGGTGAGGATGTGGAGAAAAGGGAACACTTGTACACTGTTGATAGGGGTGTAAATCCATGCAGTCACTATGGAAAACAGCATGGAGGGTTCTCAAAATATTAAAAATAGAACTATCATATGATCCAGCAATTCCACGTATGGGTATTTACCCTAAAGAAACAAAAACACTAACTCAAAAATATATATTCACTCCTATGTTCATTGCAACATTATTTATAATAGCCAAGATACGGAAACAACCTAAGTATCCAGAGGCTGTGCAAACTAGCAGATAATGAACAATGTCTGTAAAGTACTGAAAGACACAAAGAAAAGATATAGATATGTCAACTGAAAATTCTATTCCTATCTAAATTATCTTACAAAGAGAAGCAAAATCAACTTTTTCATATTTAGAAGAATAGAGTAAAAACTTAAAATTTAAAGGAAGTTCTTCCCATAGAAAAAAAGTGATACCAGAGAGAAAGTTGGGTCTACACAAAGAAAACAATAATCTCAGAGATTAAAAATATGCAAGTGTATATAAAATAACTTTTTCTCATTTTTAATCTATTTAAAGTATAATTAGCTGTTTAAGTAAATAATGTCTATCCAGAATTTAATTGTATGCAACCATGGCAGAAATGATGGGAATAGGGAAAATAAGGTTTAGTACTTTCAGGTCCTTATGCCATATGTAAACCAACACAGCAATATTTGAAGGTAGATATTGATAAATTAAACGTGTATGTTATCAATTCTAGATCAATCATCAAAAAAGATGAATAAAACAAAGAAGTATAGTTAATAAGCCTGTAGGGGACATAAACAAAAGTACAATAATGATTCAATTAATTCAAAAGAAGTAGAAAAAGTTGAAAAATATTAAAGAATACATGGGACAAATTGAAATAATAACAAGATATCTATAATTATCATATATAATAGAAAAATAAAGCCCATATATACATTTCCTGTAAGAAACCCTCTTTGGCTCAGTTATTCTGGTCCAAATCTTGAGATGTGGAGGAGTACTCAAGAGTATTACACTTGATATATTTTATGCCATTAATGAATTCTGTTTAAAAAGAGTAAAAATCAAGTCACAAATCTGGGAGAAATACATGCATTTACTAAAACAATTCTACCTCACAATTCTGTTTTTATTCTATTTCAATTCTGGCCCAGAGTTATACTGTGATTCATTGGTTGAGCCAAAATGGGTACCAAATAAAAACATTTTCTTAGGAAAACCACCCAAACTACAGGAAAGCAACACTATTTAGTTCCTTTATTTTCAGTAATTCATTCCTTTAGCTTAGGACTCTGATCTCTCATGCTATCAAGGGAGACCATCTTCTAAACATTTATCATAATTGTCCTTTAGTATAAATGAAAGCTCTAAAGGAAAGTTTTGATAAAGGAGGCTGACAAGAAAGTTGATGCCACTGAATGGCTGAGTGGAAATTTATGGATGGAAAGGATGGACATGGGACAGAAGAAGAGACCTGAAGAACACACATATAAATCGCCTTAAGTATTGGCCTTGAATATCTCATTTATTACTTTTCAATTATCTGTCTGACATCTGAAATTACAAGCATGTGTGCTAACGTTATTCTTAAGGAAAATGTAAATATTGTAGTCCCTAATTCTTCTATGGGGTGAATTGGATATGTGATTATAGGGTGTTCATGTATCACACACTAATTTCATAAAAGATAAATTCAGTAATTAGAAGTTATATTTTTTATGAGGTATTTTTTAAACAAAGGTTAATTCTTAACTAGTTTCATTTATAATTAAACTGAAAATGTCACAATTTTCTTCTAAAATAAATACACATATTCAAGTAATCACAGTAGTTGACTGAGATTAATAGAGATCAAGTTGTGGTCTTTATTATACCTGTGATGGTTAATTTTATGTCTCCATTTAGCTAGGCTATGATGTTCAGATATTTGGTCAAACATCAGTCTACATGCTTCTGTGAAGGTGTTCTGTTAATGTGATAAACATTTGTATTAGTACACTTTGAGTAAAGCCAAATTTTCCATAATGTGTGTTGGTCTCAAGCATTCACTTGAAGGTCATAAGAAAAGAATACTGAGGGGCTGGGGGAGATGAACAAAATGGATGAAGGGGAATGGGAGACACACACTTTCAGTTATGGAATGAATAAGTAGCTAGAATAAAAGGTGCAGCATAAGGAATATTGTCAATGGTATTGCATTAGCATTGTATGGTGACAGATGGTAGCTGCATTTGTGGTATAGCTTGTGTGTATACACTTGTCGAATCTTTACATTATATACCTCAAACTAATGTAACATTGTGTGTCAACTATACTCAAATTAACTTTTTTAATGTTTATTTATTTTTGAGAGAGAGAGACAGAGCATGAGCAGGGGAGGGGGAGAGAAAGACGGAGATACAGAATCTGAAGCAGGCTCCAGGCTCCGAGCTGTCAGCATAGAGCCTGATGCGGGGCTCGATCTCAGGAACAGTGAGATCACGACCTGAACCAAAGTCAGATACTTAACCATAACCAACTGAGCTACCCAGACACCCCAACTATACTCAAATTAAAAAAAAAAGAAAAGTAAAAAAGACTGAAGTTACCCCAAGAAGAAGGAATTCTGCCTTTATACTTCCTTTGAACTTGATATTGCCACATCAAATTCTCCCTGAATCTCCAGTCTGCTAGCCTGCCCTGCAGATTTTGGAATTGCCAGTCCCTACAATTGCACAATCCAATTCCTTAAAATCTCTATTTCAGTAGATTATAGATAGATGATAGATGGATAGATAGATAGATAGATAGACAGATATAGATACGGATCTCTATAGCAGAATAAACTATTTGTACTCTTAGACTCTATTTCTTCTATTTAACAGAAAAAATAACTCCTTCCAGAGTTTTAATTTTCAACTACAAATAAATAGAGGGACAAAAATAAATGCACCCCACTATCTTTCAGATATAAAACACATACACACAACATACATACACTGAATACAGTGTTAGGGTAAATACATTTCTCGACATGAGTCTTATGCAATAGGAAAACTTTAAAAGTATGTATTTTATAATTCTTTTAATTAATTTATTTATTTATTCTGAGAAAGAAAGCACAAGTGGGGGAGGGGAAGAGAGAGAAGGAGAAAGGGAATCTCACGCAGGCCCCACACTGTCAGCGCAGAGCCCCATGAGGGGCATGAACTCACAAGCCATGAGATCAAGATCTGAGCTGAAGTCAAGAGCTAGCCTCTTAACCAACTGAGATATCCAGGTGCCCCAATTTTATAAACTTTCTTAATGTTTATTTATTTTTGAGAGAGAGAGGGAGAGAAAGAGGGAGGGGAGAGGTGCAGAGAGAGAGAGGAAGACACAGAATCTGAAGCAGGCTCCAGGCTCTGAGCTGTCAGTACAGAACCTGGGCTCAAACCCACCAACCGTGAGATCATGACCTGAGTCGAAGTTGGACGCTTAACCAACCGAGCCACCCAGATGCCCCAAAAGTATGTATTATTTTAAATGTACTTATTTAAATAAAAATAAGTCAAGCAAATAACAAAAATGTAAATTTCTAGATAGATGCCTAAAAGCAAACATAAAGTCCACTTTGCCATGCAAACCATTTCCTCCATTTCCTGGAGATGTTCCCATTAGAAAATTTTGGTGTATCATTCAAAGAATGTGTGTATATGGATGGTCCCCAACTTATGATGGCTCAACTTACAATCTTTAAACTTCAATTTAACATTTACTGCTATGTTGTAGGACCCTCTCTCATGATTCTTCAATACTTTATGCTAAAATAGCCTTTGTGTTAGATGAGTTTATCCTATTGTGGGCTAACGTAAGCATTCTGAGTATATTTAAGATGCTAGGGTAAGCTATAATGTGTGGTAGGTTGAGTGCATTAAATACATTTTCTATTTATGATATTTTCACCCTATAATGAGTTTATTGGGACATAACACTTTCAAACAATGTAGTTTTACAAAATTGTTTTAAATGTCATATGGTTTCAGAGATATTTTTAAGTAAATCATCTTTTCATAAATTATGGGATGAGTATTTAAAATCGATGTCAGCATCCCTATGGCAGAGCAGTAGGAATGAGATACCAGCCAATAAGCATATCAAGTTAACCTTCTATCTTTGTTAAAATTGTTCTTAGTTAAATCTATCATCCAAATTAATGAAATTTCTGAGGTAAGCTCTCTCCATAAACTTTTTTTTAATTTTTTTTTTAACGTTTATTTATTTTTGAGACAGAGAGAGACAGAGCATGAACGGGGGAGGGTCAGAGAGAGGGAGACACAGAATCTGAAGCAGGCTCCAGGCTCTGAGCTGTCAGCACAGAGCCCGACGCGGGGCTCGAACTCATGGACCGTGAGATCATGACCTGAGCTGAAGTCGGCCGCTTAACCGACTGAGCCACTCAGGCGCCCCTCTCCATAAACTTTTTAAAAATAACGGAGTTGAACAAGATTTGTAAAATAGCAAGATCTGCCTTGAGTCTTTCAAGGTATACAATTGGATAGTGGGTCAGTGCATCCACACTGTTGGTTGGTGTTTTATTCCTATTGTTGTTGTGGTTATCACACTCACCTTTTCAAGCTAATATAATAAGTCTATTTCAAATTAATCCCTTTGGCCGACTGTTAGCTCTTTCTGAATGAGATCTCCGGACCAAAATCCTAGCGATGCAGTGACAAATTGTGGATGAAGCTATTCTGGATATCAGGATTTTTCTTCACATGAAGGCTTTAAGGAATGACTATTTTTAAACATTCTGTAAAACATTGCAAAACTAAGTCCCAAGGTTACTCTCCCATCTCTAAAGATACCGTATCAGTGATCTTTGTTCTGATAAGAAAATGGCATTTATGTTCCTTTTCCTCTACAAATGAGAACAAGCCAAATGTTACCTTAAAATTTACTTACAGTAAAGAAAACAGACCTTTAGGCAAAATATCATGTGTATAATAATGCATACTGCCAAGGCTGAGATAGTTCTAACGAAGCCAAATGGATTCCCTAGCCTGTCCTCTCCTGGATGGAGAGGGCTACAGGCATCTCACAGAGGAGCTGAGGAAATAGACCGTTATTGCCAATTACCACTTTCCATGGTTCATTTAATTACTACCAGATTTAATAAAGGAATAAAGGAAAGTTACTCTCCAAATTGAGATTTAAAAACAGTAATTGTATCTTATTTTTAAACCCTTGATAAGTTGAATATTAAATGTATAAACTTTTGTCTGCATTCTCCAACATTTACTTCCCTAAACATATATTACTTTCATAATTAGAAATACTCACCTCCACACAAATGTTTTCAAGTGTTTTTTTAGAGGTGCCTGGGTGGCTCAGTCAGTTAAGCATCCAACTTTGGCTCAGGTCATGGTCTCATGGTCTCGTGGTCCGTTGAGTTCAAGCCCTGGTCCGTTGAGTTCAAGCTCCATGCTGACAGCTCAAAGCCTGGAGCCTGCTTCAGATTCTATGTCTCCCTCTCTCTCTGCCCCTCCCCCGCTCTCACTTTCTCTCTCTCTCTCTCTCTCTCTCTCTCTCTCTCAAAAACAAATAAACATTAACAAAAAATTTTTAAATTAAAAAAAAGTTTTTTTGAGTGATATGTCCCATGGTTAATAAATAGTTTAAGAATGTTTATTTTTGCCTTGTAAACAGCTATAGGGATATCTAATAAGCAAAAGCATATTTTGATTTTGATAATAAATTTAATGCACATACTCCATAAGTATAGTTCAAAGCTGGAGAAAACATGTTAATTTTGTTTTTATTTTTAAAATGTTCAGGTAATAGAAGTCAGTATTCTAGAAGACACACTAATGTTCCTTCTACTTCTCCTATAGTTCTGTATAAACTTGCTTACTTATGACAGATGAATATTATGTAGGAAAAAATTAATATTTAAAAAAATTATTTCAAGTTAAGAAAAATATTTTTAAATGCTTTTGAGTATGACTTACACACAATGTTACATTAGTTTTAGATGTACAATAAGTCTATTTGTTATGCTATGCTCACCACAAGTGTAGCTACTATCTGTCATTATACGACACTATCAAATTACCATTGACTATATTTCCTATGCTGTACCTCTTATTCCTGTGATTTATTCACTCCATAAGTGTAAGCCTGTATCTCCTACTCCCCTTCACCCATTTTGTCCATCTGCCATCCCGCTCCTGTCTGGTGACCATCAGTTTGTTCTCTGATTATAAGTCTGATTCTGCTTTTTGTTTGTTTATTCATTTGTTTTGGTTTTTAGAGTCCACATATGAGTGAAACCATATTGTATTTGTCTTTCTCAGTCTGACTTACTACATTTAGCATAATACCCGCTAGGTCCATCCATGTTGTCACAAGTGGCATGATCTCCTTCCTCTACGGCTATATAATATTCCATTGTATATATATACCACATCATCTTTATCTGTCTGTTGATGGACATTTAGGATGTTTGAATATCTTGGCTACTGCAAACAATAGTGTAATGAACATAGAGATGCACATATCTTTTTGAATTAGTGTTTTCAGGATTTGTTGTTGTTGTTGTTGTTGTTCAAAACCCAGTAGTGGAATGACTATATTGTATGTTATCTCTATTTTTAATTTTTTGAGGAAATTCTGGACTGTTTTCCACAGTGGCTGAACCAGTTTGCATCCCAACTAACAATGTATAAGGGTCCCCATTTCTCTACATCCTCACCAACACTTGTTATATCTCAGTATTAGAAAACACGTCTTTGTTTTTAATCTTTGTGACTGGTGTGAGGTGATATCTCATTGTGATTTTGATGTGCATTTCCCTGATGACTAGTGATGGTGAGCATCTTTTCATGTGTCTGTTAGTCATCTGCATGTCTTCTTTGGAAAAATGTCTATTCAGATTTTATGCCCATTTTTAATCATATTTTTTTGTTGTTTTTTGGCATTGAGTTGTACAAGTTCTTTATATGTTTTGAATATTAACCCCTTATAGGGTATATCATTTGCAAATATCTCCTCTGATTCAGGCTTTTTGTTTTTGTTGATGGATATTCTATACTCATAGATTGGAAGAATTAATATTGTTAAAATGTCCATACTACCCAAAGCAATCTACAGATTTGATAAAATCTCTATCAAAATACCAACAGCATTTTTTGGTAGAAGTAGAAAAAATCATACTGAAATTATATGGAACCACAAAAGATCCCAAATAGCCAAAAGAATCTTGAGAAAGAAAAACAAAACTGGAGGCATCACAATGCCACTTTTTAAGATATACTACAAAACTGTAATCATCAAAACAGTATGGTACTGGCACAAAAATAGACACATAGATGAATGGAACCAAGTGGATAATAGAGAGTCCTGAAATGAAACTACTTTATGACAAAAGAGGCAAGAATATACAGTAGGGAGAAGATAGTGTCTTTAATAAATGATGGTGTGAAAACTGGACAGCTTCATGCAAAAGAATAAAACTGGACCACCTTCTAACACCAAACACAAAAATTAGCTCAAAATGATTAGAGAAGTAAATATGAGACCTGAAATCATAAAAATCCTAGGAGAAAATACAGGCAGTTATTTCTCTGACATTGGCCATAGCAACATTTTTTCTAGGTATGTTTCCTGAGGCAAGGGAAACAAAAGCATAAATAAACTGTTAGAACTACATCAAAATAAAAAGCTTTTTCACAGTGAAGACAATTCCTTATCCAATTCTCATGTATTCTTGAACTTTCTGAATGCTATGCATTTCTGTATGAAATTTAAGATAACAGATAAGATACATATTAATGGTACACTTTCCCTTTCAAAAGACTTTGTATCTGAAAGGAGAATATAAGACTTTCAAAGAAATGACATTTTACCAAAAAGCTTGATCTTTCATGACATGTCATCTAACTCTCTCATAGTGGGTGTAATTTACCAAATTGGTTTGAAGGCATTTCAGGAAACTACAGGAGCCATGGTCTGCATTACTGATAGATTTATCCAAGTACTTGATAGTCCATTAGGAGAATTATTTATCTGAAAGCAAGCAGACCAATATCCACACAGTGCTCCAAACACACAAACCAATTTGAAAAGCAACCAGGCAGCTGTTACTTACTTAGGGTCTGCCTATGACCACATAAGTAATGTCTCAGCTTCCCACTTCTAATAAGATTATATTTGCTACTTAAAAAAATTGCTATTTTGTTTTTGCCTTTGAATAGATGAATGCCACATATCCTATAATTGGAAGGCAGCTAAAGAATATCCAATTCAATGAAAAAAGGTATGGAGGTGGGGAAGAAGAGCTCTATTACAAACAGGAATATTTGAACTAAAGAATCAAAATTCTTAGGTGTCATTTGTTACGTGTCTTAAATTGTAATATTCTAAAATCTTTGTGACTCCTTTTTTCCTGTTCCGTTCTCCAATAATGTCCCTGGTGATTTCATATAGAAGCTCAAACTTTCACTTTTCTAATATCCCATCATCACATCCCATGATCAGGTGAAAAACAGGTGTTTTCATGACTTATTTTGTGTTAAGTGCTAAAATATTTATTCAGGCTCAATGGTTACTAAATCATGAAGATATAATGTAAGTACCTTCAAATTTCATTTTTCGCTTTTTAATTCCAATTTTCAAAAGAGTTTATAATTATCCATTTTTATCTTAATGATCTAATTAGCTTCCTTTTTTTTTTTTTTTTGCAAATTAATAATCCCTAGCTCTATATCCTAAAACCTCATACTACAGGTATTTATGGACTCATTTCCCACATTTTCTCAAGTAGTTACAAATAGCTTGACTACTTACTTTCAGCAGAACCCTGGACTGCTGGGTTGCACAATCCAATAGGTTCATTCATGTAAGCTATGTGAACAATGCCCCCTGGACTTTTGCAAGGCATAGTTGTTCACGTGGACTACAATGGGAATTTGCCTTTTGGAATTATGCACTGCAGTAACATGGCTAGACCCATCACACTTTTTAAATTATCTGTTCCTTTGCTTTTGTTTCATGTTAGGTGCCAGTAAGCCCCACTCCTAACCTCCAGGCTACCTAAACGAGATTAAACCCTCTTTGTATTTCAATGCCTGATTTAAAGGTGTCTGTGAACCTGGTGAATTTAAAGTTGGTATGTCCTCCTCTGTGTCCCCATGGACATTTGTTCTTATAAGAGGTCAGCATTCTCTATATTGCTTGTGTGTTTGTTTGCCTTTCCTGCTTGATAATTAGATATTTAAGGACAGGGATCATGATTTGTTAATCTTTGAATAAGTATGCCATAGTGCCGCTACACAGTTGGGCTAGAAACTGCTGAACTGATTTCAATAAGCTAGAATTCTTATATAACTCAAGAGAGTACTTCAAAAAACCTATTACCTTTTAGGGTTAAAAACCAACTACCCCAAACCACCTACCTAAAATTTTATTTTTAAAAATTATTCCAACTTTAGAAAAAGTCAAATTCCCTTTTATATGTTTTATTGAAATCACTTCTTGTACAATACCAAATACAGAATTACCAGACTCATAAACAGTTTCCCTGAAGCAATGCCTTCCTATTTCCCTGCTTGATCATTCCTCCAGCAGTCACAACAATACAAAACAAAACCCACAAAACTTACATGTTTCTCTTTTTCAGTAATCCTTTCAAAGCCTAGATCTGTTCCTTGTAATACAAATTAAAACCTGTACATGAGAAATTCAGAAGATTACCTTGAAGACTGAAAAAGCAAAGAAAACGATGTTACCTTCCACTAAGTATAGATATTGGCTCCTGTTTTAAACAGTTCTCTATGATTAACTGTAAGACATACAGATACCGCTATCCTACCTTATGCAAGAATTTCACCACGGTGAGAGCAAATAGACAGTTCAGGTAATGGGCCATTTTAAAAATAAATTATCTACTGGACCAGGCTGAGAGTAGCTCTAAGAAAAAAAAAATATGCCAGTACAAAATAGCTAATTGATCTTTAATTATCAGACATCCAGAAAGATCTTAGAAGTCCATATGAGTACACTTCAGGTTGCTGGCTCCATAAAACTGATACATGGACAAATGTATACAATAAAGAAAAAGCCAGGCCTGAGATACAGGTATTTAACAGATATTTACTGAGAACCTATTATACACCAGCCTTCATTATAGAACTACAGCTAAAAGTGAAGAAAATAGACAAAATCTCTTCCTACAGTTAAGTAGGAAGAGAAATTAACCTGAAGAAATAGATTGGGGCTTGATTATCAGAGGCGATTTATGTTACATGTAATTTTGTTCCTTCTAAGCCAACCACATTTCCATCCTTTTAACAGAAGTTGGCATTTATCTTATTCTAAGGAGCTGTCAACCGGGACTAGCAGAGGTGCCCATGCTTCCTGGTACGACAACACTAAATCTGGCTGTGCTGTTCCAACTGTAGCAGCAGCATGTGACGGAAGTGCTGGTAGACCCTGATAGTTTGTGTACACTGTGGAAGCCAGTGTCAACATTTAGAAGCTGATCTGGCACAAGATCCTTCCCTAAAGACCCCTTCCAACATCTGAACATGCAGTTTTCTAGATGCCTGCACCTTTTCACACTACAAACACAAGCTTTCTGTCAAACACTGGTGTTAAATAATCAGCATCCTTCCCCAGCCAACACTTACGTGTAGAGCAGAACATGCCAGAGAATCTCCCAACACTGATTACTAGCCAAACCACTTCCAAAGAAAACAGGGATGTTAACCCTTAGAATTCATTACTTGTCTCTTATGCTGAATAAGCTTCAGAGGTTACCGTGGGATTCAAACTCGAAGACACTGTCACTAGCATACAGAAACCACTTGGGTTATAAATTCAATTAAATAAAAATAATAACATTCTTAACAAAAACCATATTGAAATTGCTTCAGGGTCTGTTTCTGCATATGTAAAGAACAAAGGGAAAAAAAAGATTTGTTTTTCAAGAAAGTGTGAGCTAATTAGATTTAACTGTTTCTGAAGACACTGAAAGTTTCACTCATTTAAGTAACATACAGTAAACAAAAGTGACGACAAAGCACCAAAAACCTGGTTACTGTTCCATAAGTTTGCATGACTGCTTAGACTTGCCATGTTTCAGCATCCCTTGTTACCTACTTTTTGGAACATAGCTAGGACTAGAGGTATAATTACCTTGATCTTCCTAGAAAATTTTCTTCCCCTTATGAGATTTCAATCTCTTAGAAATATAAAGCAAGTCATAAATGCATTTTTAAATAGGGTAATGGCCAAATAAAAGTAGTAACATACATTTTTGAAATATTTTATTTAACCCAATCTACCCAAAATATTTTCATTTCAATAAGCATTCATTATTAAAGAAAGCATTTAATGAGATTTTTTTTTCGATATTGCCTTTTTAAATTCTGGGGTCAATTTTATGCTAACGTCTAAATCCAGACTAGCCACATCTTAAGTGCTCACTTGCCACATGTGACTGGCGGTTACCATATTGGACAGCTCAGTCTTACGCGGTGAGACTATATGTCACTGGGTGGCACTATGCACTGGACAAGTTTGTGTGCATCTCAGGGCCTAAAAATAATATATTATTATGTTAAGAGACGTTTGTAAACTAATATATAATGTAGAAGCATAGGAATTCATCACATCATACCACAGTGTTTGAAAGTATTGATTCACATTCCAACAGTAAGCAATTGACTCCTTGTTTATGTTGCCAAAACTACTTGTTAACAATTCAGAGAAAATGGTCCTCTCCCTGGTGGCTACACGCCCTAAGGTGATGTTGACTCTGCCTTCTGTCTAATACAATTCCTATCAAAATGGCCACTTTAACTTATGTCCACAGCTTCTCAATAGTGGGTCAGATCAGTTTCCTGGGGCCAAACCAGTTATCACAGATTCTCCTGTCTTCCATTTCCCAAGAAAGCAGTCTATGTCCTACATGCACTGCTTGCTAGGTCAGTGCCAGCAAGGGAGCCAGACTTAAGAGTAGGCAGTTAATATTTTGAATGAATAAGTGTTTTACTTTTTATAATTCTGTTTTTATATTCTATCATACAATAATTATTTAAAATTTGAGAATTGAAATATTTTTAAATATTATTTCACATAAGTGGTTTGGAGGGTTTGTTGTTGTTGTTGTTGTTGTTGTTGTTGTTGTTGTTGTTTGAGAGAGAGAGAACACAGGGGAGGAGCAGAGGGAGAGGGAGAGAGAGAATCTTAAGCAGGGTCCACACCCAGCAGGGAGCCCTAGGAGGGGCTTAATCTCATGACCATGAAATCATGATCTGAGCCGAAATTAAGAGCTCGATGCTTAACCAGCTGAGTCACCCAGGTGCCCTAATCATTTTTTTTTTCTAAATAGAAACAGTTTTGTTATTTATTCTGTCTATAAAAGTAATAGAAATTTATTGTAAAGAATAAATCAAGCTATAAGGATTTCTATAAAATTTCTTATAAACCCTAATAGTGAAAATTTCTGCAGTGGTTTGTTTTAAATCCTTTCAAAATTCTTTGTGCTTCCTGTTTCTCTCAAAATTCATATGATACATATTGTATAGCAAATCATTTCATTTATTTATATATAGTGGATATAATATCTACCTTGGAGTTTTTATTAGATGTATAATATTCCATTTCATGTGTGTACCATGATAATCAACCAGCTCCTACTTGTAAATAATTTAAATTGTTTCTAATTGTTTTTCATTAAAATCTTACTGTAAGTGATACATTTTATATATAAGTTGAAGTTTGTTTGCAATTATATTCTCTTGAGAATTCCTTCAGTGTGAAACTCTTGTGATAAAAATTATCACATTGTATTTATTTATCCATTCCTTTTAAATATATTGTTTAACAAAACATTAAATCACATTGTATTTATTTACCCATTTCTTTTAAATGTGTTGTTTAACAAAATATTAAAATAATACTTAGATTTTGTCATTCAAAATGGCAAGCTTAGAGTATATATTTACCCATTTTGGTATCTTAGTCAACTAAATAATTAACTCTTAAAAATAACAACTAAAGGGGTGCCTGGGTGGCTCAGTCGGTTGAGTGTCCAACTTCAGCTCAGGTCATGATCTCGTGTCTCATGAGTTCAAGCCCTGCGTCGGGCTCTATGCTGACAGCTCAGAGCCTGGAACCTGCTTCAGATTCTGTGTCTCCCTCTCTCTCTGCCCCTAACCTATTTGCATTCTGTCTCTGTCTCTCTCAAAAATAAACAAACGTTAAAAAAAATAACAACTAAAAAAGAAAAAGAAAAGTATGCATACCCTCAATAAATTAAAAAAATAAGCATTTGAGTAATATTATATATATATATAAGATAATTTATTATTATCTTATACATATAATAAATTTATATAATAAATACTATAGACTGGTCATGTCTCAATATAGACACTTGTAGATCTATCTAATTCTTTTTGATGACTTCATGATATTCCATTCTATACATCTAACTTATCTCCTAATAATTAACTTTGAAAATATTTCTATTTTATAATCTGTTAAAAACAATAATATCTCAATTTACATATATTTATTACTTTGGGTGAATATAACTATAGGATATGTACTTAGCAATACAATTGTTATATCAAAAACATAATGCTTTTTCATTTTTTTTCTTAATGCTTTTTCATTTCTAATGTATATTGCAGACATGTCCAAAAAAACGTACTCACTTGCCAAAAATATGAGTGCCTATTTCTGTGCACCTGAAAATTGAGAAAATACCAACTTTTAAAAATATTTACCACATAGGTAGGTGGTAAATAATATCTCATTCTGACTTTGGTTAACATTTCTGGATAGAGACTATTTTAGTGTATTTTATATTTCTTTCCCTAGTTTTTAAATATTGTATATGCCAATATTTGTATTATTTAATTTTATAAGTTCTTGAAGTTTAAATACTGACATCATACTAAATTAATTCTTCTGTGATTTGCTTTATTTGGGCAATATTTTGCTGGTGAAATTCAAACATGAAGTACGCATTTGGATAGTTCATTAGTTTCCCTGTGTCATTCTGCCTCATTGTTGTGTAGACTACATTTGGCTTAATCCATCCCCTTGTTGTTTTACATTTGGGTTCTTTGCAGTTTTTAGCTACAAGAGATAATTCAGATGTGAAAATTGTTTTATTCCCTGGTGCAAGTATGTAAGTAATGTATCAAATAAATATATATTTAGGAGTAAATAACTGGTTCTTAATATAAGCACATTTTAAAAATGGGTACATAATTCTAAGTTGCTTTATAATTGGTTGAAAGGAGTACAAATTAGTAGTAAGAAATAGCCATAACTATTTTCTGACTTTTCAGTTTTTTCCAATTAAGTGATTGAACTGGCTCATCACTACCTTAAAACAACAACAACAACAAAAACAACAACAACAACAACAATTATTTAAATACAGTTGACATACAATGCCATATTAGTTTTAGGGGTACAACATAGTGATTTCACCATTCTGTACATTATATAATGCTCACCACAGTGAAAGCAGTCACCATGTGTCACCATACAACATTTTTATAATATTATGGACTATATTTCCTATGCTGTACTTTTCATCTTTGTGACTTATTTAATAACTGGAAGTTAGTACTTATTAATATCTTTTACTTATTTCAGCTATACCTCACCCTTTCCTCTCTGGAAACTACCAGTTTGTTCTCTGTATTTATGAATCCATTTCTGGTTTGTTTGCTGTTATTGTTTGTTCATTTGTTTTGTTTTTAAGAGTCCAAAAATAAGTGAAATCATATGGCATTTGTTTTTCTTTGTCAAACTTATTTCAGTTAGCATAATATCCTCTAGATCCAGCCATGCTGTTGCAAATGGCAAGATTTCATTCCTTTTAATGGCAGTGTAGTATTCCACTGCATATTTATACCTTATCCATTCATCTATTGATGTCCATTTAGGGTGCATCCATATTTTGGCTATTGTAAATAATGCTGCAATGAACATAGAGGTGTACATATCTTTTTGAATGTTTTCATGCTTTATTTGGTTAAATAACCAATAGTAGAATTACTAAATCATATGGTATTTCCATTTTTAATTATTGGAGGAACTCCCAGACAGTTTTCCACAGTGGCTGTACCAATTTACATTCCCACTAACAATGTAGAAGAGTTCACTTTTCTCTACATCTTCATCAACACTTTTTTTTTCTTGTCTTTTCCATATTAGTCATTCTGACTTGTGCGAGGTGATAGTTCATTGTACTTTCGATGTACATTTCCCTGATGATTAGTGATACTGAGCATCTGTTAGCTATCTTTGGATAAGTCTACTTAAGTCTTCTGTATGTATGTCTGTATGTCTTCTTTGGAAAATGTCTATTTAAGTTCTCTGTCCATTTTGAATCAGAATATTGTTACTTTTTCTTTTGGTATTGAGTTGTATAAGTTCTTCATATATTTTGGGTATTAACCCCACTGTCGGATAATCATTTTCTGGTAACTTCTCCTGTTCAATAAGTTGTATTTCCATTTTGTTGATACTTTTCTTTGTGTTGCAAAGGTTTTTTATTTTGTGTAGCCCCAATAGTTTATTTTTGCTTTTGTTTCCCTTGCCGTAGAAGATATATCTATAAATATATTGCTAAGGCCAATGTCCAAGAGATTACTGCCTGTTTCTTCTAGGTATTTTATAGTTTTGGGTCTCATATTGATATCTTTAGCTTTTTGGGGTTTATTTTTGTGAATAGTGTAAGAAAGTGGTCCAGGTTCATTCTTTTGTATGTAGCTGTCCAGTTTTCCCAGTACCACTTTTGAAGGAACTATCTTTTCCTTATTGTATATTCTTGCCTCCTTTATTTTAGATTAGTTATACATATAAGCATAGGTTTATTTCTGAGCTCTATTCTGTTCTATTGATCTATGTGTCTGTTTTTTGTGCTAGAACCATACTGTTTTGATTACTACAGCTTTGTAGTATATCTTAAAAGTAGAATTGTGACACCTCCAGCTTTGTTTTTCTTTCTCAAGATTGCTTTGATTATTTAGGGTCTTTTGTGATTCCCTACATATTTTAGGATTATTTGTCCTAGTTCTGTGAAAAATGTTGTTGGTATTTTGAAAGGGATTGCACTGAATCTGTAGATTGCTTTTGGTGGTATGGACATTTTAACAATATTAATTCTTCCAATCCATGAACGTGGATTGAAATCACATCAAATCACATCACCTACCATGGGTTTTTGCAATGCTTCGTTTAATGAAAGACTCCCCTGCCAATTCTAATCTGTACCAATTCAAATCTGTACCAATTCTAAGTTGGGTGCCTGTAGGAAATGCCTCTTTTTTCATGTTTTGTTAAAGTGTCTTGAATTTTTAAATTTATTTTTAAATGTTGTACACGTTGTATATTGGCTTATTGATAATATCTGGCAAATATCTTTTCCCATTAAGTTACTTATCTTTCACTTATTTCTATTTATGAAAAAATAATATAATCAGTTTTATTAATGTTTTACTTTTTTCTATATTTCATTTAAAAGCATCATAATATTATTTCTGACAAAGTATTTACTTCATATGGAGAATGTTATATAATAGAAATTCTATTTCATTGTTCCATGTGGGTAAGCACTGCCCCAGTACCACTACTAAATATATCATCTTTCCCTACTTATCTCACTGCTGTCAATATTGAGTCTCCTAAAGTTTGCATTAATTTGCTGGTAAAGTTCTATTCAATTCTGCTGTCTTGGTTTTTACTTGCCAGTACCCACCTTAGAATACTTGTTATATGACATTTGCTATTTGATAACCATGTGCCAATACCATCCTATGTTTATTAATTTAGTTTTATTATGATTTTTCTATTTTAAGGCAATGTCATTTTAATCTTTTGCTTCAAGAATATTGTGACTCTATGGGGCGCCTGGGTGGCGCAGTCGGTTAAGCGTCCGACTTCAGCCAGGTCACGATCTCGCGGTCCGTGAGTTCGAGCCCCGCGTCGTGCTCTGGGCTGATGGCTCAGAGCCTGGAGCCTGTTTCCGATTCTGTGTCTCCCTCTCTCTCTGCCCCTCCCCCGTTCATGCTCTGTCTTTCTCTGTCCCAAAAATAAATAAACGTTGAAAAAAAAATTAAAAAAAAAAAAAAAAAAAGAATATTGTGACTCTACATTGCCTCTGCTAACTCCACAATTACTTTGGAATTAGTGTGTCAAGAGCCATAAAATTATTTTGGAATTTTAAATTGAATTTAATTGAAACTATCAACCTATAAATCAAGAACAATTAATATATTTACTGATGCATCATATCCCCCATGTACATGGATATATGCTTTCATATTTTTAGCTCTTTTATAATTTTACTCATAAACATTTGACATGTTATTTGTTTAAATTTCCTTTTTATACCTTCTGTGATTATTAAATTTTATAGAAAATGATATCTGATTTCTAAAATTATTGAAGTTTTAATGTATATTTTAATTTAACTAAAATTTAATTTTTCAAATTAGATGTGAATATTTTCTTTGTGTGACCTTGCATGCTTTCAGTAATTTTCTTGATAATATTTGGATCACTTTTTTCTAAAATTATGTTCTCTGGTATTTTAATGAATAGAAGTGAAAAACAATTAATAATCAATTATTGAGCATCTGTTATGTTTTGAACAATAAATTTATTACTTGATTTATCTTGGCTAAAATTCTCCAAAATTAAAGTAATTATTTATTTTTTAAATGGAGTGATATGAGACAGCAGAGGCAAGACAAATTAAATAATTAGCAAAATATCAAACTCATAGTATGTAGGATAGCCAGAATATAAAACCAGGTCAGTTTGATTTCAAAATCTGTGCCCTCATCACATGCTATGATGAACCTATAGCAAAATTATAGCAAACATGTAGCAAAATAAACATATAGCAAAAATATAATATTAAAATTCTCAGTTTTACCAATGATACCACCCAAAATGAAATTAGAGCCCCTTTAATTTTATAAATTCAATATTAGATTTTATGAATCCTTGTGAATACTTGTGATCATGGACACATTCTCTTTTCTTGTCTGATTTCAGAAAAAATTTTATCATGTAATAGAAGATTTCTATGTGGACTTCTAAACTGTGGTATACAATGAAGGATACTTGCTTATAGAATATTTTTGTTAAGTATTAGAAATAAGAATTTGGAGCCTAAATACTTTGTTACAACTAATGACCTCGGTGATGTTGCTTATTTTAATTTAATGGGATATTGAAGTGAGAATAAATTATCTTAATGCAGTAACAATGAAAGAAATAATTTTTAATTTATCATATATGATGATAAAAAGCTGAAACAAACTCTCTATTATATTTAATTTAATCTCATTGATTAAGTTTAAATATACTCAAAATTCTTTATTCTTCATTTAGTAGCAACACAAGAAAGTCACTAGGCATGTTGTTAAATGTGCCATTAGATATACAGGATAACATCAGAGATGAATCAATGATGTTGTTTCTCTGGGGAAGTTCCTTGTTTTTGGCTACTGTGATTTGTCATCTGTAACACTGAGTTACTTTTCCTTGCTAGAGCCTATTGTCAGACATGAAAAAGTACTTAAAAAATAAGTGGTTTGCCTTATTTCTTATGAGGTAAATCCCAGGGGATACAATTATTCACTGAAGTTAGTGTTTAACAGTAATAAAAAATTCCATAAGATTTCTTCACAAGTTAATTAAAACCAGAGTGTTAAAAAATAGCATCTCACACAACAGTAGTGAACACTAGTGAACAAGAGAATATCACTGTTTAGTAGTCCATAAAGGGAGAGTTTTATTCCACTGGCACCAGAAAGCTCTGAAATAAAATGACTCTATGCGCCATAATAATTTCTTGGCACAGGGCAGTAGTTCTTTGCCATCTGTACAGCAAACCAACACTATATAAATCAGGTATCACAAATTCAAATGCCTTTGGGTCCTGGCCTATAACATAAATGAGAAAGCATCCAGGTGTGAGACAAAGGAGGTAACTTCAGAATGCCCTGTTTAAAGGAGCTGCCACAGTTCAGCCAGAGCAGATGGTTATCTTGCAGAAATGTGGGTCTGGTGTTGTCAGACCTTGTCAATCTTCAAGAGAAGTTGCTAACCTGAAATTTTTAATAAAATGCTTAATTTTGAAAATGATCTGCTGAAAAAATAGACATCTATAGGCTGTATGATATTTATATATACTATATAATACTATATATATAATACTATTTATACTAATATGTTTTTAATTTTTTTAATGTTTATTCATTTTTGAGAGGCAGAGAGAGACAGAGCATGAGCGGAGAGGAGGGGCAGAGAGAGAGGGAGACACAGAATCTGAAGCAGGCTCCGGGCTCTGAGATGTCAGCACAGAGCCTGATGCAGGGTTTGAACCCATGAACTGTGAGATCATGACCTGAGCTGAAGTCAAATGCTTAACCAATTGAGCCACACAGGTGCCCCTATACTACATTATATATATATAATGTATAGAATACAAGTAATGCGGTATACATAATATATAATTTATATACTATAATACTTATTCATATATATAATATTTATGCATATAATACTCGATATACTATATATACCATATATGTTATGTGTATATACTATATATAGTATATATATATATATATATAATGTGGTATGCATAATATATACTTTATATACTATAATACTTATGCAGTCTATGGATGTATTATATTTCAAATACAAATTCTTTACATGAGAATAGGGAGTGAAAAAAAAGGATATAAGAAGAAGAGAAAAAAAATACTTATGGCAGAGGAGTTGAACTCAAGGATTTAATATTTGTAGTGAAAAATGACAAGAAAAAATAAGAATAGAATTTTTGGTAGAAAACCTAAGTTAGCACTCTGTATAAAATATGAAACATAATTTTTTAGTGAGGTTGGTTATGTTATTATTATTCTCAGGTGTGATTTTTGCTTGGTTTCATTCACATATTTATTCTTTCACTTATTTAAGCAATATTTTCTAAGTTTGTATTACTATGCTAGATTCTGGGATATAAAGACAAAAAGAAAAAGGAAAAAAAAGAAAACCTAAGTTAGCAGATAAAAATGCAATTCTTGAAATTATACTTTGGTAGATTTCAGGGTCTAATAATTCTGGGTTACAAGACTCACTGGGATTTTTTTTCTTGGACACCTTAGCTCTATCACCAGAGGATTTCCTTATCTTTAAAATGAGAATGATTACTACAACTTCATTGGATTTATGAAATTATTAAAAGGAAATGTTATTAATACCTAAAAGTAACAAAAAACATATCTGCTACAGAAGATAGATCTTATGGCTGTCAGTTTCTCTTTCTCTTTCTTTTCTTGTTTGTTATTATTTAAAATATGGCTGGGATTATGGAAGGTGGTTTGCAAGAGGAAATATAAATCAAAAATTTAGGTTGTACTCAAAGAGGAATAAGACTTCAGAGGGGTTAGCAAGACAATATTCATATCTAATCATACTGTTACTTTCTCACACACAGCCATTCAAATAAAGAAAGAAGAAACACACGTTCAAATGATAATCTCAGTGTTAACTATTTGGACAATAGCAGTAAGGACAGGCGATAGGAAAATTAAAGTGTGAATTCTGACTATTTCTGAAACTTATTTTAAGCTTATAGTGCTATTTTCACTAAAACAAAAAATAAAATAAATTTTAATTTAGAAAAGTTATTTGTTTCTTTTTTCTACATTCTGGAATATATGTCTTACATTAAATACCAAAAACTTAGAAGATTGTATACAAGATTACATGAGCGTTCATAATAAACATGAAATAGTCAAAACAAGAAACCACAAAGTTCTACCTCCTAGCTTTGAGATTCTCCCCCCACATACAAGGCCTCATCCTCTTATTGGTCATAGGCAAGACCTCCCAGGATTTGGATTTAACTTTGTATGTACTTCTATTATAATTCAACTGATGATCGACATACATATATAGCCCCTTTCCTTGACCAGAAGACTCTGTGGACCAAGCACTTTGCTGAGTTTAATGTTTACTCTTTGATGCTATGCATGGAATCAGAAAGTAGGGACTAAAGAAATGTTGCTAAAGAGGTTTATATCTATAAAACATATGTGATATTTATTTTTCATTGTGGAGAGAGAAAAATATGTATTGAGAAATTCAAAAGGCTACAAATACTGAAAAGTTGGTACATTCATCTTAAGATAATTGAGTTATTTATTAGAGAATATTGGGGGACATTACTCAGTTTATGCATGTATTGCGCAGGCTCTATCACGTTACTGCAAATCTTGTGAGGCACTGACTCTCTTTATTTTGAGTATATTTTCAAGACTGTTTGTATAGTAAACAGCTCTGGAAGATAGAGATAGTCTCTCCCTCTGGTCAAAGGGCAAATATGTTTACTGTGCAGTATAATAAAGATAATGCCTCCTCTTAGGGCAAAGTTCAGAGAGGTTACTGCCCATTATAAAAGATTTGGGTCCCCTAAATTTGGGCTTCTTATCTTGTAATGCACTCATTGTGTGTTCATGTATTACTTGGTCCACTTTTCCCTTCATGTATTATTAAAATTAAAAAAAAAAAAAGTAAAGTAGTAGAAGTACTCAGTTTTGCTTGGGAGGTGTCTAAGTGTACCTTTACCCAGTATTGCAGACTCCTAGTTTCTCAGAGGAAGTGAATTTTAAACTGTGTTTTGACAGATAAGTGAATTTTTAATAAGTAGAGACAGAAGGAGAGAGTAGAAGAAAATACAGGCTATGGAAATAGATAAGTCACTTGGTAAGAAAATCCATGGTATGCTAAGGGATATGCAAATATCTACTGTATCTAGAACATAGTTTAGATGTGAGAGAATAAAAATGTGGAAAAATATGCGAGGTAAAATCATGAGTGACACATTCCATTCTAAGGATTTGAGCTTAGTTGTAAGACAGTAGGAGCCAATAAGAATTAAGAAAATACATTAGCACTAATATTTTTTTGTTCCAGGAAGAATGCTGATTCCTCTTTCTTTATATGAGTGGCCCTTTACCCAGAAACATACACTTTAATAAAAATTATAAGCAAGTTTTCTTAATCTTCTTGACACCCACTCTAAGAACGTTATAGTGAATTCTTTTTTTTTTATATACATATATATGAAATTTATTGACAAATTGGTTTCCATACAACACCCAGTGCTCATCCCAAAAGGTGCCCTCCTCAATACCCATCACCCACCCTCCCCTCCCTCCCACCCCCCATCAACCCTCAGTTTGTTCTCAGTTTTTAACAGTCTCTTATGCTTTGGCTCTCTCCCACTCTAACCTCTTTTTTTTTTTTTCCTTCCCCTCCCCCATGGGTTCCTGTTGAGTTTCTCAGGATCCACATAAGAGTGAAACCATATGGTATCTGTCTTTCTCTGTATGGCTTATTTCACTTAGCATCACACTCTCCAGTTCCATCCACGTTGCTACAAAAGGCCATATTTCATTTTTTCTCATTGCCACGTAGTATTCCATTGTGTATATAAACCACAATTTCTTTATCCATTCATCAGTTGATGGACATTTAGGCTCTTTCCATAATTTGGCTATTGTTGAGAGTGCTGCTATGAACATTGGGGTACAAGTGCCCCTATGCATCAGTACTCCTGTATCCCTTGGGTAGATTCCTAGCAGTGCTATTGCTGGGTCATAGGGTAGGTCTATTTTTAATTTTCTGAGGAACCTCCACACTGCTTTCCAGAGCGGCTGCACCAATTTGCATTCCCACCAACAGTGCAAGAGGGTTCCCGTTTCTCCACATCCTCGCCAGCATCTATAGTCTCCTGATTTGTTCATTTTGGCCACTCTGACTGGCGTGAGGTGGTACCTGAGTGTGGTTTTGATTTGTATTTCCCTGATAAGGAGCGACGCTGAACATCTTTTCATGTGTCTGTTGGCCATCTGGATGTCTTCTTTAGAGAAGTGTCTATTCATGTTTTCTGCCCATTTCTTCACTGGGTTATTTGTTTTTCGTGTGTGGAGTTTGGTGAGCTCTTTATAGATTTTAGTACTAGCCCTTTGTCCGATATGTCATTTGCAAATATCTTTTCCCATTCCATTGGTTGCCTTTTAGTTTTGTTGGTTGTTTCCTTTGCTGTGCAGAAGCTTTTATCTTCATAAGGTCCCAGTAATTCACTTTTGCTTTTAATTCCCTTGCCTTTGGGGATGTGTCGAGTAAGAGATTGCTACGGCTAAGGACAGAGAGGTCTTTTCCCGCTTTCTCCTCTAAGGTTCTGATGGTTTCCTGTCTCACATTTAGGTCCTTTATCCATTTTGAGTTTATTTTGGTAAATGGTGTGAGAAAGTGGTCTAGTTTCAACCTTCTGCATGTTGCTGTCCAGTTCTCCCAGCACCATTTGTTAAAGAGGCTGTCTTTTTTCCATTGGATGTTCTTTCCTGCTTTGTCAAAGATGAGTTGGCCATACGTTTGTGGGTCTAGTTCTGGGGTTTCTATTCTATTCCATTGGTCTGTGTGTCTGTTTTTGTGCCAATACCATGCTGTCTTGATGATGACAGCTTTGTAGTAGAGGCTAAAGTCTGGGATTGTGATGCCTCCTGCTTTGGTCTTCTTCTTCAAAATTCCTTTGGCTATTCGGGGCCTTTTGTGGTTCCATATGAATTTTAGAATTGCTTGTTCTAGTTTTGAGAAGAATGCTGGTGCAATTTTGATTGGGATTGCATTGAATGTGTAGATAGCTTTGGGTAGTATTGACATTTTGACAATATTTATTTTTCCAATCCATGAGCAGGGAATGTCTTTCCATTTCTTTAAATCTTCTTCAATTACCTTCATAAGCTTTCTATAGTTTTCAGCATACAGATCCTTTACATCTTTGGTTAGATTTATTCCTAGGTATTTTATGCTTCTTGGTGCAATTGTGAATGGGATCAGTTTCTTTATTTGTCTTTCTGTGGCTTCATTGTTAGTGTATAAGAATGCAACTGATTTCTGTACATTGATTTTGTATCCTGCAACTTTGCTGAATTCATGTATCAGTTCTAGCAGACTTTTGGTGGAGTCTATCGGATTTTCCATGTATAATATCATGTCATCTGCAAAAAGCGAAAGCTTGACTTCATCTTTGCCAATTTTGATGCCTTTGATTTCCTTTTGTTGTCTGATTGCTGATGCTAGAACTTCCAGCACTATGTTAAACAACAGCGGTGAGAGTGGGCATCCCTGTCGTGTTCCTGATCTCAGGGAAAAAGCTCTCAGTTTTTCCCCGTTGAGGATGATGTTAGCTGTGGGCTTTTCATAAATGGCTTTTATGATCTTTAAGTATGTTCCTTCTATCCCGACTTTCTCAAGGGTTTTTATTAAGAAAGGGTGCTGGATTTTGTCAAAGGCCTTTTCTGCAGCGATTGACAGGATCATATGGTTCTTCTCTTTTTTTTTTGTTAATGTGATGTATCACGTTGATTGATTTGCGAATGTTGAACCAGCCCTGCATCCCAGGAATGAATCCCACTTGATCATGGTGAATAATTCTTTTTATATGCTGTTGAATTTGATTTGCTAGTATCTTATTGAGAATTTTGGCATCCATATTCATCAGGGATATTGGCCTGTAGTTCTCTTTTTTTACTGGGTCTCTGTCTGGTTTAGGAATCAAAGTAATACTGGCTTCATAGAATGAGTCTGGAAGCTTTCCTTCCCTTTCTATTTCTTGGAATAGCTTGAGAAGGATAGGTATTATCTCTGCTTTAAACGTCTGGTAGAACTCCCCTGGGAAGCCATCTGGTCCTGGACTCTTATTTGTTGGGAGATTTTTGATAACCGATTCAATTTCTTCGCTGGTTATGGGTCTGTTCAAGCTTTCTCTTTCCTCCTGATTGAGTTTTGGAAGAGTGTGGGTGTTCAGGAATTTGTCCATTTCTTCCAGGTTGTCCAATTTGCTGGCATATAATTTTTCATAGTATTCCCTGATAATTGTTTGTATCTCTGAGGGATTGGTTGTAATCATTCCATTTTCATTCATGATTTTATCTATTTGGGTCATCTCCCTTTTCTTTTTGAGAAGCCTGGCTAGAGGTTTGTCAATTTTGTTTATTTTTTCAAAAAACCAACTCTTGGTTTCGTTGATCTGCTCTACAGTTTTTTTAGATTCTATATTGTTTATTTCTGCTCTGATCTTTATTATTTCTCTTCTTCTGCTGGGTTTAGGCTGCCTTTGCTGCTCTGCTTCCAGTTCCTTTAGGTGTGCTGTTAGATTTTGTATTTGGGATTTTTCTTGTTTCTTGAGATAGGCCTGGATTGCAATGTATTTTCCTCTCAGGACTGCCTTCGCTGCGTCCCAAAGCGTTTGGATTGTTGTATTTTCATTTTCGTTTGTTTCCATATATTTTTTGATTTCTTCTCTAATTGCCTGGTTGACCCCCTCATTCGTTAGTAGGGTGTTCTTTAACGTCCATGCTTTTGGAGGTTTTCCAGACTTTTTCCTGTGGTTGATTTCAAGCTTCATAGCATTGTGGTCTGAAAGTATGCATGGTATAATTTCAATTCTTGTAAACTTATGAAGGGCTGTTTTGTGACCCAGTATATGATCTATCTTGGAGAATGTTCCATGTGCACTCGAGAAGAAAGTATATTCTGTTGCTTTGGGATGCAGAGTTCTAAATATATCTGTCAAGTCCATCTGATCCAGTGTCTCATTCAGGGCCCTTGTTTCTTTATTGACCATGTGTCTAGATGATCTGTCCATTTCTGTAAGTGGGGTGTTAAAGTCCCCTGCAATTACCACATTCTTATCAATAAGGTTGCTTCTGTTTATGAGTAATTGTTTTATATACTTGGGGGCTCCAGTATTCGGCGCATAGACATTTATAATTGTTAGCTCTTCCTGATGGATAGACCCTGTAACTATTATATAATGTCCTTCTTCATCTCTTGTTACAGCCTTTAATTTAAAGTCTAGTTTGTCTAATATAAGTATGGCTACTCCAGCTTTCTTCTGGCTTCCAGTAGCATGATAAATAGTTCTCCATCCCCTCACTCTGAATCTAAAGGTGTCCTCAGGTCTAAAATGAGTCTCTTGTAGACAGCAAATAGATGGGTCTTGTTTTTTTATCCATTCTGATACCCTATGTCTTTTGGTTGGCGCATTTAATCCATTTACATTCAGTGTTATTATAGAAAGATACGGGTTTAGAGTCATTGTGATGTCTGTATGTTTTATGCTTGTAGTGATGTCTCTGGTACTTTGTCTCACAGGGTCCCCCTTAGGATCTCTTGTAGGGCTGGTTTAGTGGTGACAAATTCCTTCAGTTTTTGTTTGTTTGGGAAGACCTTTATCTCTCCTTCTATTCTAAATGACAGACTTGCTGGATAAAGGATTCTTGGCTGCATATTTTTGCTGTCTAGCACCCTGAAAATCTCGTGCCAATTCTTTCTGGCCTGCCAAGTTTCAAAAGAGAGATCCGTCACGAGTCTTATAGGTCTCCCTTTATATGTGAGGGCACGTTTACCCCTTGCTGCTTTCAGAATTTTCTCTTTATCCTTGTATTTTGCCAGTTTCACTATGATATGTCGTGCAGAAGATCGATTCAAGTTACGTCTGAAGGGAGTTCTCTGTGCCTCTTGGATTTCAATGCCTTTTTCCTTCCCCAGTTCAGGGAAGTTCTCAGCTATTATTTCTTCAAGTACCCCTTCAGCACCTTTCCCTCTCTCTTCCTCCTCTGGGATACCAATTATGCGTATATTATTTCTTTTTAGTGTATCACTTAGTTCTCTAATTTTCCCCTCATACTCCTGGATTTTTTTATCTCTCTTTTTCTCAGCTTCCTCTTTTTCCATAACTTTATCTTCTAGTTCACCTATTCTCTCCTCTGCCTCTTCCATCCGAGCCGTGGTGGTTTGCATTTTGTTTTGCATTTCATTTAAAGCGTTTTTCAGCTCCTCGTGACTGTTCCTTAGTCCCTTGATCTCTGTAGCAAGAGATTCTCTGCTGTCCTGTATGCTGTTTTCCAGCCCAGTGATTAATTTTATGACTATTATTCTAAATTCACTTTCTGTTATATTATTTAAATCCTTTTTGATCAGCTCATTAGCTGTTGTTATTTCCTGGAGATTCTTCTGAGGGGAATTCTTCCGCTTGGTCATTTTGGATAGTCCCTGGTGTGGTGAGGGCCTGCAGGGCACTTCCCCTGTGCTGTGGTGTATAACTGGAGTTGGTGGGCGGGGCCGCAGTCCGACCTGATGTCTGCCCCCAGCCCACCGCTGGGGCCACAGTCAGGCTGGTGTGTGCCTTCTCTTCCCCTCTCCTAGGGGCGGGATTCACTGTGGGGTGGCGTGGCCCGTCTGGGCTACTTGCACACTGCCAGGCTTGTGATGCTGGGGATCTGGCGTATTAGCTGGGGTGGGAAGGCAAGGTGCACGGCGGCTGGGGGGGCAGGCTTAGCTCGCTTCTCCTTAGGTGATCCACTTCAGGAGGGGCCCTGTGGCAGCCGGAGGGAGTCAGATCCGCTGCCGGAGGTTTGGCTCCGCAGAAGCACAGAGTTGGGTGTTTGCGTGGAGCGAGCAATTTCCCTGGCCGGAACCGGTTCCCTTTGGGATTTTGGCTGGGGGATGGGCGGGGGAGATGGCGCTGGCGAGCGCCTTTGTTCCCCGCCAAACTGAGCTCTGTCGTCCAGGGGCTCAGCAGCTCTCCCTCCCTTTGTCCTCCAGCCTTCCTGCTTTCCAAGCAGAGCTGTTAACTTATGACCTCCCAGACGCTAAGTCGCGCTTGCTGTCGGAACACAGTCCATCAGGCCCCTCCGCTTTTGCCAGCCACACTCGGGGGCTCTGCTTGGCCGGCGAGCCGCCCCTCCGCCCCGGCTCCCTCCCACCAGTCCGTGGAGTGCGCACCGCCTTGCCACCCTTCCTACCCTCTTCCGTGGGCCTCTCGTCTGCGCTTGGGTCTGGTGACTCCGTTCTGCTAATCCTCTGGCTGTTTTCTGGGTTATTTAGGCAGGTGTAGGTGGAATCTAAGTGATCAGCAGGACGCGCGGTGAGCCCAGCGTCCTCCTACACCGCCATCTTCCCTCTGTCTTCCGTTATAGTGAATTCTGATAGCAAAGGAGAATGAGAAATTTGCTTGCAATTGTCTCAAAACACTGATTCACTCACACATGGGCAGAAAAGGTGCAATTCTTTAGATTTTTGATAATACAGCAATAGCACTCTCTTTGGATGGGAATAGGGGTGGTAAGCCCAAGAGCAGAGTCTAATTGCTTCATATGGGTAAAGAGTCTATTGTCAGTTCCTCCTTTCTATAGGGTTATCTGAGTGTATTTATGCCTCCTATATTGGAGTGGCCAGGGAAGCTAGGGTTTAATGGTATCAAGAGTGATAAGGTGTTTAGAGTTTCTTTACTCAAGTACATCAAGTGTAGGCAGACATTCAGGGTCTCAGGTTCTTCCAGGAAAGAAGAAGAAAAGAAAAGAAGAGAAGAGATGAGAAGAGAAGAGAAAGAAGAGAAGAGAAGAGAAGAGAAGAGAAGAGAAGAGAAAAGAAAAAAGACAAGAAAAAAAAAGAAAAGAAAGGAAAGGAAAGGAAAGGGAAGCGAAGCAAAGCAGAAAGAAAAGAAAAGAAAAGAAAAGAAAAGAAAAGAAAACTCACCCTTTAAAGCACATCCTTAGAAAAATACTAGTTACCATTTTTGAGTGCATTGAATGTTCCAGATATTGGTATAGGAGTTTCACATGTATTAAATTTAATTATCAAAATGACCCAACGACGTAGGTAGGGTTTTGTTTTGTTTTACTTCTTTGTTTACAAATGAGGAAATGGAGACACTGATGTTAACTTCTTCAAGGTCTTAAAGGGACAAAGTCAATATTCGCTGAAAGACAGTCTACTTCCAGAAGACATACTCTTTTTTTTTTAATTTTTATTTTTAAGAGAGAGAGAGACAGAGAGAGCACAAGCAGGGGAGGGGCAGAGAGAGGGAGACAGAGGATCTGAAATGGGATCTGCAATGACCAGCAGCAAGCCTGATGTGGGACTTGAACTCACAAACCATGAGAATGAGATCATGACCCGAGCCACAGTCCGATGCTCAACCAACTGAACCACCCAGACACTCCAAGAGGCCATAATCTTGGAGGTAGTTATATACTTACACAGAGGACATTTACCAATTGGGTTTTAAAAAACAGGCTTGATACCTGTATTACAATCACGTTGACCAGCCACTTTATTTCTAAACTCTATAATCTTTAACTTTTGTAAGGCAGAACATAAGAACATGAGAAAAAAAAAAAACATCATTTGAAAAAAATCATTTAAAAGTGGCTTTTGCTTGGATATTATATGGAGACCTCATTACCAAGATGAGTGGGGATATAGTGAGCTGTTTGATTTGGGGAATATGTCCCAGCTGTACTGTGGAATCAGGTTTGATAGGGGTGAGCAATATTAGACACAAGGAGATAGGATGGTGTCAACTGAGTAAAAAGAATGTGCATTTATTTATTTATTTATTTAATTTTTTTAACGTTTATTTATTTTTGAGACAGAGAGAGACAGAGCATGAACGGGAGAGGGGCAGAGAGAGAGGGAGACACAGAATCAGAAGCAGGCTCCAGGCTCTGAGCCATCAGCCCAGAGCCCGACGCGGGGCTCGAACTCACGGACTGTGAGATCGTGACCTGAGCTGAAGTCGGAGGCTTAACCGACTGAGCCACCCAGGCGCCCCAAAAGAATGTGCATTTAAACAAATTAGTGGTAATGAAAACAGAGAGGGAAAAATTATAATTGGCATTTTGGAGCTAAAGCCAGAAGACTTAGTGATCCATTATGTAATCAAGTTATCAAAGGAGTAGGTTGATTGTAAAATGACTGGGGTCTCCAATTTACAGAAGTTTACTCAAAAGACAGAATAATCTTTAGGGACAAAGTTTTAGGTATGCTGTATTCTGTTGCCCATTGGAATCCAAGTAGAGATGTCCAGTAGGTAGTTTTGAAACATGTGTTGAGTTAGGAGTCAAGTCTAGGACAGGTCTGGAGTGCATAGTTGCAAGCCTGTCTTGAATATTAAGAGCCATATGAATGGAAAGATTAGGAGCCCTGGGAAATATCAAGTGGCCAGAGAAAGATGGAGAATAATCACTCATAGAGAAGGGAATGAAGACAACATACTCTCCTTGAAAATGGAGGTGGCTCAGTGGCAAGAGTTTGAATCTGATAGATAAAAGGCAATCTTTTCCTACAAATTATGTCAAATAAAAGATTTTTAGTAATCTTAGCAAGAATCATTTTAAAGGAATAGTAGGAGATGAGCTCAATTTGTATAACTATGATTAAGACAGTAAGAAGAAATTAAATGACTTTTTTCAAGAAATAAAGCTATAAAGTGAGGTAGAGAGGTAGACAGCTGGTGGGACACAAGGTCAAGGAAGATATTATGTTAGTTTTATAGACAAATATGTCTTTGAAAATTTTCAGAGAGGGGGAAAGGAACTAGTATAAAATGTTAGTTTCAAGTTAGGAAATCTGTGATAATCTTTGAAGCACAAAGAAGTCTGAGGAGAGAACTAGAACACTAATATTCTATTTTTAAAAGACTTTATAAATTATTATTTTTAGTTTAAAGATGGGAAAATAGAGATATGGAACACAAATCTCTAACTACAGAACACACAAAAAAAGGAGGAAAAAGAAACCAAGTTTGACTTAAATCATCAGGCTTTGTTTTTCCATTGTACAATGTGGTTTCAATAAAAACATAAGATTGCATGAATCAAGATTCCTATACTGCTATATTTGCGTGCTCACAAATCACAAGGTCGCTATAAAAGTTCACTTCAATAAACAGTATTTTGTTCAAGCTATACTTTAAGAGGAATCAATTGTTTCTGCCCAACCCCATTTTTTTTTGTAGCCCACTATGCTTTAAATTTTCAATCAACTATACTTGCTCAAATTCAAGCCTTTGGAATTTAAACATACTTAAGATAGTTTGCCTCTGTGGACTCAAAAAACAGATTTTTAAGTGATCACTATTTATTTTAGTTCATTTGAAGTAGAGATATTTTTATTGTATCATAGTAATTCACCCAACAAAAAAAATATATGTGGATGTGTATAACACTACACTGAGAAGTGTAAGGAACAGAAAGAATAATACACTCCCCTCCCCTCAAATGGCTTGCAAACTACTTTGAAAAAAATCAGCCTCAGCATTTGTAGTACGTTCTCTTCATCCCATTTTGCTTGCAAATAAATTTATCTGGGTGACTTCCTCAATGCCAGGTGTAAGCACTGCTGATGGATTTGCATTGATTTATTTAAAGCACCTTTCCTTGTGATCAGATGCA
The DNA here is from genome assembly GCF_022079265.1 of Lynx rufus. Classification (NCBI taxonomy): domain Eukaryota; kingdom Metazoa; phylum Chordata; class Mammalia; order Carnivora; family Felidae; genus Lynx; species Lynx rufus. Next base: position 107,084,283 of record NW_025814867.1, on the reverse strand, counting down.
GATGTTTGCAAGGAGGCTAGCTGAGATGAAAAATCTATTTGTAGCCATGGAACAAAGTGAGGGAAGCCCACATCCATGACTTTGACCTTATTAGCGTGATGTTCTAAACAACTCCACTAACCAGCCACGGAGAAGATATTGATATTTATGCACATCTATAAAGATAGAGTACTTAATACAACGTGTCTTATTCATGCGCTCACATTCTCTTGTGAAGCTATTTCCATTTCCTAAAATACATGAATCTATTGGGTTTTTTTTTCAGAATTGATAAGAAGAGCACCCCTCTTAACCTTCTACCTAGTTAGAGTGCAAATATAAATAAAGTATGGGATTAAAATAGAATTGTAACCTATGTTCTTTGTATAGATAAAATTTCATCTCCATTACAAAACACAAACGCCAGATTGCTTGTGAATTATTTAAATCAACTGATCAATACAAGGGTCAGAGTTTCAGAGTCTGTCAAGCCCAAATACCAGAGTGATAAATGACACCAAGCACTGTCAAGAGGCAGAATGAGTTGCTTCTTCTTGAGACTCCCCTATCACTTGGTTTACATCTATGCTAGCAAAATTTTCAAGTTGTGATATAATTTATCTGCTTGCTTTTTGCTTCATCAAGGCATGAGTCCCTGAAGAGTAGTATCATATGTTTGTCATCTTGATATTTCTGTGATTAAACAATGTTCCTGCTCATAGTGCACTTTCAGGTAATATTTATTTTATAAGGTGGTGGATTCAGTGTTTATTCTTTCTCTTTATTCCAACTATCTTCACCTTCAATTAATGTATACAGGTATTACAATATATCTTATATTTATAGAAATTATTATAAAAATGTATTTACATAGTGTAAAGATATATTTATAGGTCCAGTTTCAGTTACTAACCTGGTCTGATTTAGAAATTAATAGTTGTTTAGAGGTGACTCCAGTATATTGTTTTTTTTCATGTTAAGATAGCTAAGAACATGTATTCTGTTTGTTGTACCAGTTGATAAAGTTGTTCATTTATTGCTGTCCCCAGAATATAACAAATTGATAACTGAATACTTATCAGTTCTATATTTTTCCTTCCACTGAAGGATTAAGATGCCTTACTAAGGTGCCCTTGTTAAGATGTTTCTAATTGTTGCTTTTGTTTCTTTTCTGCTTTTTTTTTTCACCTGATGTAGTAACATGAATCAAACACAGAAATACCTATTGACATTCACCTAACCAATTCATGTAAAGAAAAGAAATACACTTCTGTCTTACTTTAGTGATTAGAGACATTGAGAAGAGAACAAAGATTATTTCATTTAATTTTGGTTAGTACATACGAATTACTTTTTCTTAAAGACCATAAAATCAACTATCATAATAAGATTCTCATATTGCCCTAAAACAAGTCAGAGTAATTCCATTTTGTGCCACAAATGACAGGAGATTTCTTAGATTTATTTTGATTTTTTATGCACATAAGATCCCTGTACGTTTAGGACACAAAATACCCAAAAATGAGTCATGACACAAGGCAAAAGAAAAAAAAATAATAAATCAGAACAATTATTTGCATCTCCATGAAACCCCAACGTTGCTTGGTCTTACAGGGTCCCTGCAATGGATAAAGAAATTAAACTAATTCTCTAAATAAGCATACTTGTCAAAGAAGTCAATTTACTCTGCCTCCAGCCCAATTATCTAGCTTTGGCTTTCAGGAGCTGATGATCAGCTAATTAAATTGCCCTTGAAAGATCAACAAGAAAACAGCTTCCACCACATTAACTCACCTCTTCTTCAGCAACAGTAATGCCTTATGGCCTAACATTGATGTAATGGCAAGATCAGAGAAAATCCCTAAAACGGTCTCCACTCAAAGTTCATTACTATAGATTTTTCCTTTTTTTTACACTCCTGAAGTAAGGATAAAAATCATTTCGTTAGATTCACAAGGTGAGTGTGAGGCCAACAGAAGGCTTTCAGAAGGAAAGGAGCCATCCAAATTGAAATGCATCTTTGACCTGAGAAGGGGGAAATTATAGAATAATGCTCACTTTTCCTCTCTTTGGAAATCAATGAGAAGTGAAAGATAGAAGGGTTATTTTTCCCCTTCTACATAGTAAAAACAATACACTAATCATGATTTCAGCACTCTGCCCAGATCAAAAAGATCGAGTAACTAGGAATCTATGATTCTTAATACTATAAATCCTTTGCTTTTGGTTGCTTTATTTCTGTTCACTTTTAGGTATTGTCACCATCATCATTATCATCATAATAATCAATCCAAAGTATAATATTTATTTTGTACTTATGTGCCAAACTATGTATGCTAAATTATTCAAATGCACTGACTTGGTCCCTACTTTACCATTGTTTTCTCTACATTTCTCTACATTCTGAAGTAATGGACACATATGAAGAATAAGTCATGAATCTAGAAAATGGTAGAACATGACCTTGAACTCAGATCTGTTCAAGATCTTGCTCTTAACCACCTTGCTATAAAATGGTTTAAATGGCTAGGCTATATCATGAGGGAAGAAAGGAAGTTGCAATTACACAGCTAGAAAAACCGTGTCTTCATAATAAGAACTTATCAGTAATGAAAGGAGCAATAATCCATTCTGTGTGTCTTTGTTTCAGCCTGTGTAATGGTGTTATGCATCTGTCACTTTTGGCCAATTCTAATGAGAAGTTAAAATGATCTGCAATAGTAAGAAGTCACTGGTTAACATAGATTTCTTTTAACTACAGAAGATAGAGCTCTCTAATGCTTTGCACTATTATAATGTGTATCCATATGTTATTTTAAGGAGGTTTAAAGGATAAAAACTGATCTGCTAGGGAAAAGTACATAAAGATTGCTGAGCAGGACACACGTGCCTTGACTCTGGAAGAGAGCATTTCCCAAGATATGTTTCTGCTTTTTAGCTAAATGCTAAATATTCTCTATATATTCCTCCTACAAAGGGAGATTTAAGGCGGTAATTAATGTCTATTCTAGATCACATAGTGTGGTCTATAGCTCCCAGGTGATAGCCAGAAAGTGCAAAATTTATTTCTGCAGACCCAGAACACACTGAAAATACACTGATGATTGCAAATGTGTCTAGAGGAATGTGGGCTAGTTGTTTAGAGTAGCGGGAGAAGTGGAGGAGTATCTGGGATGATCTTCTATGTGGAAAAGTTGTGTTCTTTCTAGGGTGGAGCTGGGATAATTTTTTTTCTTCTATAATTTACTTCCAAGTTAGTTAGCACATGCTGCAACAATGATTTCAGGAGAAGATTCCTTAAGCCCTTTACCCATTAACCCATCCCCCCTTCCACAACCCCTCCAACAACCCTCTGTTTGTTCTCTATATTTAAGTCTCTTATGTTTTGTCCCCCTCCCTGTTTTTATATTACTTTTGCTTCCCTTCCCTTATGTTCATCTGTTTTGTCTCTTAAAGTCCTCATAGGAGTAAAGTCATATGATATTTGTCTTTCTTTGACTAATTTTGCTTAGCATAGTACCCTCTTGATCCATCCACATAGTTGCAAATGGCAAGATTTCATTCTTTTTGATTGCCAAGTAATACTCCATATATATATATATATATATATATATATATATATATATATCACATCTTCTTTAACCATTCATCCATCAGTGGGCTCTTTCCATACTTTGGCTATTGTTGATAACGCTGCTATAAACATTGGGGTGCATGTGTCCCTTCGAAACAGTACACCTGTATGCCTTGGATAAATGCCTAGTAGTGCAACTGCATGGGATAATTTTCAATAACAACCAGGAAAACTAGTGGAAATTGTTAAATCTAACAGAGAAGTCACTCTGAGAAACAACGTTCATGTGGCATTTAGTTCATTTGCATTTATAATAGTTTAATTATAATTATTTACGATACTCTTCATAATGTAGTAATATAGGTTCATCAGAGTATTGTGTGGATCGAATCAACCCTCAAAACTAGGTGTAGTTTATTTAATAATTATATCTGAAATTGAGTTAGCATCTATTAGCAAATAGTCAAGCACTTCACACACATTTCACATGCACTATCTTGAAACAGTTTCCACATAGGCGCACATACACACACACACACACACACACACACACACACATACACACAAACTCAAACTCCCTCACATGTACACACTCACAATTTAAGATAAAAAATGCATATATAATCCCATGTTTCAGATTAAGATATTAAAAAAAGAAACGCAAATACATACATAGCCATCTGGTAGCAGAGTCAGTACTATGAGCCTAGGTACGCCCTGTTCTTTGGTCTATGTGATTAAACCAGATTTTTTTTTCTTTTATTAGTTTCAACTATTAAATCTTTCAAAACAGCAACAATAAATGTATATGTTTAGTTGAGAGTAGTGTTATTTTGTTTAGAAGAGTGAAAGCAGAGAGATTTTATCATGCAGAATTAAAAAGAGACAGACTTGAAACTTACAGGAAGTTAGCAAAGAGCTCTGTTTTAGATAAACTTCTACTAAAAGAGTGTACAGAAATGGATGCAGAAGATTTCTCAATATATGTAGGACATATTCTTTCTTGTTATTTCCATCCTTGACAATTCTTAGTGTTTCTGAAATCTCAAATGTAGAAAATGAGATTTTTAGTTATGTAGTGTAAGTCTCAAGGAAAAGTATCATTTAAAATAAGGGAAGATGACAGGGAAGTATAAAAATAGATAAAATATAGCAAATTAAATACTTATTAATCTAGCAGCATCCATAGGCTATATTAAGTCTCCCTAATTTTACTTTTTTCCCCAATGATTTATGTATTAACTGAGTTATATTTGAAAAGTCATTTCCTCCATTTTAATTTTCTTCCAAAAAGTCCATGGTCATATTTATTTATCTATAATCAGAAACATTTTACTTTTGCCTACTAGAATTGGGAAATTCTCATTATTTCTATAAGTTGCTTGGAAAAAAACATTAATGAAGAAAAAAGCTGGCTATTGGTCTATCTGTTAAACCCCAATCCTCAAGAAATGTCCAGACATCCTATAGTAGAGTTAAATTTTTAGTCCAAAGAACATGAAGGAAACCAGGGAGATGCATAATCAAGCAGAGGTTGGAGTCTGATCTATGAAAAAATGTACACCCACAGGTACTTGTGAACACCCAAGGTAAATCTTAGTTCTGAGTATTTCTCCTTAGAATTATTTGGGTCTCTTATAGACCCAAACCCTAGACAACAAATTAAAATTCACACACAGTACTTCTTATTCATAAATCAGACTTACAGAATCTCTGACCCAGAAGGATCATCAAATAAATCATAATTCTATTTTATTCACTTACTGTCAATTTTTCCTTACTTTTGAAAAATACATTTCCCAAACACCCTTTCTATCCTTTCCAGGTTCCACTGATTAATTCCAAATTATCTTTCATTCAGAAGTCCTTTTTCTTAAATTTATTCTAAAAAAAAGTGATGGGGAAAATATATAGTGGTGTTTCACAGTGAGAAAGTGACCTTGAGGAAGTGCCCCTGTGTCTGTGTCCATGAGTAGGGAGAGCTAAGCTTGAACAGGTAGGAGCTGAAGCCCAAAATTCATTTGTTTTTAAAAAGTACCCTTCAGCCCAATGTCACTCCACTTTCCCACCTTTCATTTCTTCATAATGTTTCTTCCATAAAAATCACAGTTGCTCAAAACACTGTTATACTTCATCTACACTAATTGCCAAATGAATCAAAAAAAGACATGCTATTGACTGTAACCTGAATTCTGTACTTTTTATAAGAGCCCAAAACTTAAATTTACTCCAGAACTCCATGTCAAATAAAATAAACTAAGAAAAGAACCTATAAATTTGACATGATTTTCAGGTTATGGCAAATACAGAACTGGTTATGCCTGGCAAATTGCTAAGCGTATTTACTCTAAGATGTTTTCCAGAGATTTTCAATGTAATACTGCATCTTTTATTTATATTTCATAATATTCTATGGTATTTTATTCTTTATAAACATCAGTAAATATTATATTGCCAGCTACTCAAGGATGTTCTCATTATCTAATGACATAAAATATATATAAATGGATGAGTATATATAGGTACCATAAATGATTTTTGTACATTCTCTAACACAGTTTATAAATTATTTTTTAAATTGTAACAACAGAATGGAAATAAACTAGTTTGAGCTTCACCAACCAAATGCCAGTTTAAAGAGAATTTGTGTTTTCCATAATAAAGGCAATGACATTCATTTATGATTTTAAAAGTATGTCATAAACTTGTGAAATCAGTGAGTTCTCCTTGAAACCTACTGAATTTATCATGGTGAGCTCTGAACTATTTTATTAACAGAACAATAATTATACTAACATTGAATCATTTTACTTTTATTCATGTATTTCAAAGCACTTAGGAAACATAAAAATGTTTCCCCTATTTATAAAATACATATAAATAAATAAATGTGTTGACATATTGAGTATAAAAGACTGCCTCTGACAGAAGCAAAGATCACTAAAATGAATTATCGCTTAACTTGATATTCAAGACTACTCATTGACTTATCCATTGACCTGCTATCTCTATGGCAATGAGAGCAGTAGCATAGCATTATGAGCAAGTATCCATTTAGGAAAATGCTTCTAGCACAAGAAATCACACCCAACTCCTATACATATTCTGATAGAAGGGACCTCAAATGCTTCTGAAAATTGCCTTGTTTACATTAAGTCAAACCATCTCTAAAGTAGATTCACTGAACGCAATAAGACAACTTGTACCCAGATATGGTGTTTCCACCTTTTGAAAAGTACATCTAGGGCCTTGTAAAGTATAGAACCATATGAAAATGGTTCACTTTTATTCCTATGGAAAACTAAGATTGAACTTTAATGAAGGTTGCAAAGATAACCAGTAAAAGTGTTCATTGACACATTTTGCTATCCTGAAAGACATATAATCTTTGAGGAGATCGATCAAAAGACTACAGTCAAAATGAACACTTAGGATCAGCTCAACTACAGTCATTAAAAATACATATTCTCAAATCTTCAAGTAAGTAAATAGCAAATATTTCACATCTAAAAATACAGAAAAGCAGAGATTTACCTGTTGCATACACAGTAAGCTATGCATTACCATAAATGATCTCATTATGCTTTGAAAACTTACCATATCATAATTATATTTAAAGACTGTCACATATTATGTATTTTTCAAAAATCCAGCAACAGTAAAATTTAATGTATAAATTAACAAAAACATATTTTAGTATTATTGTGAACTATCTGATGGTGAAACAAACACTGTCTTACTTATGTATCTTCAAAGTAATTGTTTTCTCTTTTTTTGGTAAACAATAAATTTTATTTCAGCCAATAGGTTTAAATGTAAAGCACACACGTAATTTCAGAATGTTCTGGTGGTTTTATTTGTTTAAATGCTAATCTCCTAAGAGTTAAATATGACAATTATTAGAGAAAACACCCTTAAGATTTTCAAGTACATTCTAAAATTCTTAAACTTTGTATATAAGCTTACCTAAACAAAAGGCATAAAAGTTGGTTTAAAGCTATTGAAGTACCTCAATGGGAAAGAAGGGTTATATGAGCCAAATTTTAAATGATCAAATAAATATAGAGACACACACACATACACACACAATCCACACATATTTGATATCTAGGTAGCCATTTAAAAGTCTGTCAGAGAGATATTCATGATACATTGTTAAATCATAAAAAGTTACAAAAGGCCATGTGCAGATGGTCTTCCATAAATTAAAATATTTGGCATATGTAGAGACTAATCATAGGTATAATATTTTTAAATACTTTTTAAAGTGCAGTTCTTTGTTGTCTAATTCAACTCCATGTCTTTCCATACAAGCAACAAAACTGGAAGCTAAAAAGTTTTGGAATTTTAAAAAGATTACAAAAAATAGGGGTGCCTGGTGGCTCAGTCAGTTGAGCGGCCAACTCTTGATTTCGGCTTAGATCGTGATCTCCTGGTCCATGAGATTGAGCCCTGCCTCAGGCTCTCCGCTGGCCACACAGGACCTGCTTGGGATTCTCCTTTCCCTCTTTCTCCGCCCCAACCCCCCTTCCCAAAATAAGTAAACATTAAAAAAATTGCAAAAAATAATATTAAATAAGTAAGGATGTAAATAAAGAATTTTAAAAATTGGAAGTTGAAGCTGAGATATTGCAGAGAAAGGATGATACATATGAGGTACTTGTATGAAATAAACTAATTGATGGCATTTAAATTCTAGGTATGCTTTGGAATTCTAGTTATTGTTGAAAGACAAAAATTTGTACTGTAAAAACATGAATTTTTTTAACTTTAAGATTTAAAATGTTGCAAAGTGAATAGCAAAGTCTATATGAAGATGTAGTATATGCTACCACATAAAGATGTTCTTTTTAAATCTGGATTTAAGAGGAAGGAAAGAATGAACTGAGATGTCCTACACTCTATGCCCATCCCCCACTCCCATCTCGCTTCAGATATGAATTACTGGGGGAAGGATTATAGAACAAGTAGATGTGTTTGAATCTCTACACACAAAAGAGATGTGCATCTCACTTCTTGAGGAAATGCATGGAATTAAAGTATCCAGAATAACCTTCCTCTGCAAAGAGTACCCAACAATCTAGTTGATGTTCTATGAGTATAATAGACATAGGGGCATGGAGTACCTAGATAATTAGGTCAAAAATAGTCCCCTATGACTTTAGGGTCCTTGAGTGACATAGGCCAGAATTTAAATTTTTTTTTAATTTTTTTTAACGTTTTTATTTATTTTTGAGACAGAGAGAGACAGAGCATGAACAGGGGAGGGGCAGAGAGAGAGGGAGACACAGAATCGGAAACAGGCTCCAGGCTCTGAGCCATCAGCCCAGAGCCCGACGCGGGGCTGGAACTCACAGACCGCGAGATCGTGACCTGAGCCGAAGTCGGATGCTCAACGACTGAGCCACCCAGGGGCCCCTGGAATTTAAAATTTTTATACACTGAAGAACGAATGGAAAGCTTAAGACAGAAATTAATCCCTGATATGGAAAAATAATAAAAAATAGACTAGTTGCCTTCTTTAGCTTGTGACATGAGAAATTAATGTTTGTGTGTGTGTGTAGTGTGTGTATTTAGAAACCTGGAAAAGCTACTGAAAGGTAAATACTGAAATATTAACAGTGGTATTCTCTGGAGAAGTAACTGTGCATGCTTTTTACTTTCTGCTTGTTTATATATCTGTATTTTCCTATATTTTGTCTGTAATAATTATAAGTTGATACGAAGCTAAAGAGAGAGCTGCAAAGATTGACTTTTTGTGCTCCTTGTTACACACACTTCTTTTTTGATAAAAACAAATTAACAAGAAAAATTAAAAGGAAAACCTGCAACTGACATGAAGGAAAACAGAAGGAATGAGCTTCTTTTCTTGTAATAATTTACCAGAGCTTAGATAAGTTTATCTTTTCCTATCATGTGGGGAAAAAGAGAAAAAAAGACTGGAGTAAGTTTTTGCAATGTTTCACTAATTAATAAGGAAAAAATAAAAAGTTCACCCAATGAACTAACTTTTTCTTTGGAGCAGTCTTTAGGAAGTTGTCAATGAATAAAAAGTAACAAGTGTGGGTGATAACAGAATAATATCAACATTTTAAGGATAGGGACCTAAACAAGTTTATAAATTAATGCAGGTTTAAAAAAAAACATTTAATAAGTATTAACTTCAGTCCAATAGTAGTAACTTACTATGTTTTAATTTTCACAGTATTATGCAACTTTCTATATCTGTAATGTCTGGGCTTTGTCAAGTCACTGAGTACACACATATGCAGTATCAACATATTTTCACATATTTTTAAAAGATGAGACATTCTTTATTCCTAACCTTCTCTAGTATCATGTTATGCCCTCATACATCCTTTCCACAGAAAATAAAAAATCTTATTTCCTGTCTAAATGATTCATATTAAAATCTTTATGGTATCTATTATTCCCTTTTAAACTCAATTATCTCTTTTTGGTAATTCCTGATAAATTCATGCTTTCTCTGAATAAAGAGGTTAATGTTCTTATACATTAAAGTAGAAAACATTAGAAAAGCATAGAGAACCCATGGTTTTTATTTTTTATTTTTAATGTTTATTCATTTTACTTTTGAGATGAAGAGAGAGAGCAAGAGCAGGGTAGGGGCAGAGAGACAATGCAAATCTGAGAATCCCAAGCAGGCTCCGGGCAGTCAGCACAGAGCCAGATGTGGGGCTCACACTCACAAACAACAAGATCATGATCTGAGCTGAAATCAAGACTTGGAGCTTAACTCACTGAACCACCCAGGTGCCCTGAGAATACACAGTTTATATAAGGTCACTGCTGAACAAAAATGAAAAAAAGCCTTACTGATAAAGAACTTTGTTATTTCAAGTTTTCTGATTATATAGTAGCCAAGATATGTATGTGGTCAAGGTATAAATTTGAGTGTTCACACACCTTTTGGTGGAAATGTTTCAAGAGGATTTATGAAGATAAACATGGCTATAATAAATAGAGAAAATAGGAAAAATATGGAATTTAAGGCTTTTTACACTTTGTCTTTGTGAAAATAATTTAATTTCTCTGTCTCAATCAGATACAATGTAAGTCATGAAAATATTGTTGGCCTTAAAGATCTCCCTAGGTTGACCCATGGTAATATTCATGAATAACATAAATAGACATACACAGATTATAACCACCAAATGTTCTCCATTTTGAAATGCATACATCAAGTGTGCTGAAATACTGAATGAAACCCTTTGGGAGCCAAAAATAGAATCATCGTTAACTCTGCTTTGTTTTTATCATGCCACTCTGCACTTGTTTTGGTTTTTTTTTCAGAAAAGACTCAGAAAACTGTTCTCTGAATAGCCAAGAGTCATGAGGAAATAAGAAACAGAAAGATCACCAGAATGTCTGTTTTAGTGGCTCTTGGTCATTTTCTTTTTCTCACTTGACAGCTTTGTTGTAGATAAGCTCTAAGTTATCCAACACTTTATTAGGCTGAACTGAACTTAACTCAGTCTATAGATTGCTATGTGCTATCTGAAATTTGTTTATCTAGTAGATAAAATTTAAGCAGAGAATATATATAGAAAAATATCAAGAGGCTGACCCGAATTACTTATCACAAAGAAGAATGTGCACCATATGGCTGCTTTGTTCTAATATGTTAGGATTGAATCACCTCCTTGTCTGATGAAACAGGAGGTCAAGATGATCACGTATATATAAAATTTAGCAAGGATTAGGCTTGCATAGAATATTGTATGGTGGAGGGGCGCCTGGGTGGCGCAGTCGGTTAAGCGTCCGACTTCAGCCAGGTCACGATCTCGCGGTCCGTGAGTTCGAGCCCCGCGTCAGGCTCTGGGCTGATGGCTCGGAGCCTGGAGCCTGCTTCCGATTCTGTGTCTCCCTCTCTCTCTGCCCCTCCCCCGTTCATGCTCTGTCTCTCTCTGTCCCAAAAATAAATAAACGTTGAAAAAAAAAATTAAAAAAAAAAAAAAAAAAGAATATTGTATGGTGGAGTTGGGGAAAGAATAGTGAGAGTTTAAATTACACCTGTTTTCTTTCAGGAATAATGGTTGAAGCCCAACCTGAGTTTCTATGCCAAATTAGTGTAATGACAAATCAATGTAACTTCAATATAGAAACATATAAGATGGAAGATCAGTGCTAGGACACCTATTGAAATCTCTTACAAGATTAAGGTCAGACAGCATAGAGAAAATTATAATATGATTAGGTACATTTATTGATAGTGAATAAATGGTAATCTTTACTAGAGTCACAATAGATATTATGGTGGTTGACATGAATTTTATTTCACAGACTATGGCTATTAAACTTTAGGAAATGTAGAGATCAAGTCACTAAATCTTTCTTTTTTTTTAATTTTTTTTAAGTTTATTTATTTTTGAGACAGAGACAGAGCATGAATGGGGGAGGGTCAGAGAGAGAGGGAGACACAGAATCTGAAACAGGCTCCAGGCTCTGGCTGTCAGCACAGAGCCCGACACGGGGCTCAAACTCACCGACCGTGAGATCATGACCTGGGCCTAAGTCGGACGTTTAACCAACCGAGCCACCCAGGCGCCCCACTAAATCTTTCAAGGTATACCGATACACATCTCCAAAATGGAAAACTAAATAGAATGGTTATTCAGGCAACTGACTACTATCACAGAAAAGCCGCTATGCTCAAGGTGTGTATAAATGAAATATACTCTATATTATCATGCTAAGCCTGATAAACCAATATGGAGCTGGGACCATATGTAACCTGCTGTGACTACTGTTTTCTCTTCTGTCATTTTCATAAGCAAGACACCAACCATCTGGTAATCAAGGCACATAGCTTAAAGTAAACATATATAAAACTGATATTCCACCCAAACCTGCTGTGTTGTTAATTTTATGTGTCAACTTGCTTAGTCATGGGATACTCAGATTAAACATTTTTTCTGGGTGAGTCTGTGAGGATATTTCCAGATGAGATTAGCATTTGAATTGCTGGATTTAGTAAAGTAGATTATCTTTCCCAATGTGGGTTGGCATCATTCAATCCTTTGAGGGACTGAATAGAACAAAAGGCAGAGGAAGGAGGAATCTGCCCTTTATGTGCCTTACTAGCTGACCTGGGTCATCTCATCTCATCTTCTCCTGACCTCAGCTAGAATTTACAACCTCTCCTAGGGTTCTCAGGCCTTCAGATTTGGACTGAATCCCTCCACCAGCTTTCCTGAGTCTCCAGTTTATAGATGGCAGATTGTGGGATTTCTCAGCCTCCATAACCACATGAACCAATTCTTCACAATAAATCTCTTTGTGTGTATGTATCGTTCCTTTTCTTGGGAGAACTCTGATTCAGTGTATGAACTGCCTCACTCCTTTACCTACGTCCTTCAACTTTCTGATAACTATTCCATCCTTCCAGTTATTGAGGTCAAAAAACTCAGGAGTCCTTGATTCAGCATTTTATCTCACATCTTCCATCTCATCTCTCAGGAAGTCCTCTTGTCTCTATTTCCAAGATACAGAGAGAATAAGGCCACTTCTAAATACTCCCATTGTTACCTACACTTTACCTGGGGTCTGCAGTAGCATATCCTAATAGGCCTCTCTGTTCCTGCCTTTCTCCTTCCAGCCTATTCTCCACACAGCAGGGATCATTTAAAACCACAAAGCCTACAATCCCTCTGCACAAAACTTCCCATTGCTTCTCATTTCACTTAGAATAAAAGTAACATTTTAAAAATGAACTATAACACCCTACATGAACCGCATTTCCTACTCTGAATCTCCTTTTCTACTATGTGCTTGCACTACTCCAACAATATCGGTCTCTTTGGTTCCAGTCCCATGGATTTACATACCTTTTTTCTGTCAGTGACACATTTTCATCTCAGTCGTGGTTTCATCCCTGAGTTGCAGACTCCACACTTGGCTTTTTTTTTTCTTCTTGCAACGATACCATGTTTCCTCAAATCTCAAATGTCCACAACAGAATTTTGATTTTTTTCTTTCCAATTTTCTTCTTCTCCCAAGTTTCCCCATCTTGGAAAATGGTGCCATCATCTCCCAAATTTATCACAGTGTAACATTTGGAGTCATCTTTGATTACCCTCTGTATCTCATTCTTGTCGGTTCAATCCTCTTGATGTTTCTATAACTTGTGTTCCTCCATCCATTTCTACCATCAGTATACTACCTGGATCTACCATGTTATCTCACCTGGAGAACTGCAAAACTCCCTCATTAGGTTTTTGCTTTTACCTTTACCTCACACAACCAATGTGACTCAGTGAAAATACAATCAGATTATATTATTCTTTTCTACTTAAAACCCTCAAATGGCTTTCTGTTTCCTGAAAATAATATCTGAGTTCATCTGTATATAGGCCTTATATGTCCTTGTCTTGCTGACTACTCTAGCTTCATCTTGGGTCACACTACATGTTTTTTGTTTTGTTTTGTTTTGTTTGTTTGTTTGTTTGTTTTGGTCTCAAACTAAGAATACAAACTGCCAAACTTATTCACATCTCAGGGATGAGTCCATGTTATTTGTATGAAATATACTTCCCCAGATAATCATATGCTTAGTTTCTTTTCATTTGTACCTTAGCTCTGATCATTCTTGCCAGCTCCTTAACCACATATCATGTAGTTTTCCTTCCTTCACTTTCTCTTACTTCACTCTTCTTTTTACTTAGCACTTAACCATAACTGTATTTATTATTTTATTGTTTTCATTATTTTACCCATCTTCACTGCCAGTTCCAAAAGAATAGGATAAGAATACTATCTTTTGGGGTGCCTGGGTGGTTCAGTAGGTTAAACGTCCAACTCTTGATTTCGGCTCAGATCATGATCTCATGGTTTCATGAGTTCGAGCCCTGCTTTTGCCCCATGCTAACAGTGCAGAGCTTGCTTGGGATTCTCTCTCCCTCTCTCTGTCTTCCTCTCCCTGTGCACACATGTGCACAATCTTTCTCTCTCCCAAAAATAAATAAATCAACTTAAAAAAAAAAAGAATAGTGTCTTTCTTACTTACTTGCTCTCTTGGGTCTCCAACACCTAGAGCAATGCCTAGAACATAGCAGGTTCTCAGTAAACACTGCTGGCATTAAAATGAAACTTCAAAAGATGGGTTAAATTCCATAATTGCTTAGTTTTAAGCATGTCTTGTTTTGGAGAAGTAAACATTGAAGCAGCAACAACCAGTTATATATTTGTTGTTTGTGATTATCAACTTGTAAGACATATTCCAATATTTTAGGGGGAAAGGAATGTATGTTGGGGCTGATTTATACCTACAGGGTTAATACTTTTTTTGTCATTCATTTTAGGTTTAGAGTAGCTGACAGTCATGAATACTGGATGAGACTCCATAAACATACTCCCTACAGTGCATGTTTTATTCCTGAAAGCCTGGGGAAGAGTGCTTTGTAATTAATGTTTATTTTGTCCTTCCAATTATACCATCTGTTGCAATTTATAATATAGTACATAAGACTATGATATTGTGCAGAACACTCTGTTCATCTGGGTACTGGTTCCTACTTGGGTTAAGAATACTCTCCCTTCCAGCTTTTGTCAAAAACCCATGTTCCTTATATCACTTCTGTATGGTTTCAGTCACAGGATAAAGATGTAGCTTGTGATATTAGCTGCTTTGAATTTATCTAGTTATTTTAATAAAAGTAACTATTTAAAACATATTTAAAAACTATTTAAAAACTATTTTAAAACCCTTTTTCAACTCTACTCACATCTTGCCTCAGTAGATCTTACTTATGACAACTGGCAAATGTTAACTTTTATAGCAATCTGATAGTGCCAGAAAGTTTTTATTTTACAATAAAAAATATGAAAAATTAAATATTACCAGTTATAGACAGTTGGATTGATACTGCATACGAATTTGGTAAGAATTAGGGGAAAATACTTAGCACTACTTTCTATCTCTATAGTATATTCATGCTACAATTCCCCAGTTTTACAACTCTCCAAATGAGTCTATACTAGTGACATGCTGGAGAAGTAGCTCTATAACAAATACACGTTAGTTTTGCACAGTGGCAGGATCATAGCCAACAAGGTTTATCCAAGGCACAATTATTTCTAATATAACAGATACACGTTGACTCTGGAATAACATGGGTTTGAACTCTGTGTGTCTACTTATACGTGGATTTTTCTCAATCAGTACAGTAGAGGAATGTAAGTGTATTTTCTTTTCCTTATGATTTTCTTAATAACATTATTCTTTCCTCTAGCTTTATTGTAAGAATACAGTGTATAATACATATAAAAAATATGTGTTAACTGTGTTACCAGTAATATCTTTGGTAAATAATAGGCTATTAGCAGTTAAGTTTTGGGGAATTCAAAGGTTATATATGGATTTTTGACTTGAGTGGGGTTCAGTGGCCCTAATCCCCTTGTTATTCAAGGGTCACTGTACTTATTTTTTTCACAAAATATTCACATCCATAAATAGCCAACCACACTAAAGTATAACTTTTATGGGGCACCTGTCTGGCTCAGTCTGTAGAGCATGTGACTCTTGATCTTGACATCATCAGTTCAAGCCCCAAGAGATTACTTAATAATAACTTTTAATCTTTTAATTTTATTATTTATTAACAACCTCAAGCCTCTCAAAAAGGAGGCATCAAGTTTATATATGTGAATGAATCTCACAAAATGTTATTTCAATATTAATATCTACCAAATTCACAGTCCATTAACTCAGGCTCAATATTTCACATAGTATTATCAGTATTGTCATAATGATGATGGTTATCATTATCATCTTTTAAATTAAAGACTCCAGTCCTACAATTGGTGTGTATTTGTAGGCTACTGAGAATAGTACAGTACAACATTGTCTTAGTCTCTCAGTACTGATAACTTTTTGTTTGGAATTCATTTGTCCAGGAATAAGGACTTGGAGTAATATTTTTAAATTTTTTTTTAACGTTTTTATTTATTTTTGGGACAGAGAGAGACAGAGCATGAATTGGGGAGGGGCAGAGAGAGAGGGAGACACAGAATCGGAAACAGGCTCCAGGCTCTGAGCAATCAGCCCAGAGCCCGACGCGGGGCTCGAACTCACGGACCGCGAGATCGTGACCTGGCTGAAGTCGGACGCTTAACCGACTGCGCCACCCAGGCGCCCCTGGAGTAATGTTTTTAAAAGACAAATATGATTGACATTTGGCCTTTGGATCAGCTCTTCAAGGTCAGAAAAAAGGTCTGACTATCATGATTTATTTCTACATAGGCTTCTTTTGTAGTATCTATAATTTCACATTTATATCACATGCAGGTGTATTTGTACAAGAATGTTCAGAGTCCTCAAACCTTAAAATACAATGGAAATAAGTTAAACTGGTGGTAATTAAATGGTCAGAAATTGATAAATATGTATTTGCATAGAAGGATATTTGCCCTAAATTGTTAAGCCAAAGAATAATAATGAATTACGAAATTGCTCGTAAAATTGGAGCCAGTTTATGTTTTAAAAATAGTATGTATGAACATGTATTTGAATAGCATGTTAATAATGGTTGTTTCTGAGGGGTGAGAATGGAGATTGTAGTTGTTAGAAATAGACATGGGCAGGGGCGCCTGGGTGGCGCAGTCGGTTAAACGTCCGACTTCAGCCAGGTCACGATCTCGCGGTCCGTGAGTTCGAGCCCCGCGTCGGGCTCTGGGCTGATGGCTCAGAGCCTGGAGCCTGTTTCCGATTCTGTGTCTCCCTCTCTCTCTGCCCCTCCCCCGTTCATGCTCTGTCTCTCTCTGTCCCAAAAATAAATAAACGTTGAAAAAAAAATTAAAAAAAAAAAAGAAATAGACATGGGCAAAGTATAGATACTGTTCAGTACATCACAATTTATCTATAATGAAAATATAATGTGTGCAAAGTTTTAAAAACCAAAAATTAAAAACAAAACAAAAACCCAACTCTTTAAAGACACAAAGAACTAATTCTCTTCTCCATCTTCCTTATTGTGCCTCTAAGAAACAGACTGTCTTTGGTGTAACGCTGAAAGGTTTTTAAAATTTGATCAGCAGTTTCCCTCAGTTACCAGAATCCAGCAGAAGGCTAAGGCCTAACATCATGACTGAAAGATGACACCACTAAAAGTGCAGTGCTCACTCCTGCTTGCACAAAGGTGCTGCAGTGTCAGCATAAGAATGACAGAGAAGAATGAAAACACAGGGACTTGATTCACTGGTCTGATATCATGTTCTATTCGGCCCTTACCTTTATAAAATTGCGTTTAACTGCATTGCAGACAGGAAATATAGTGAAATTGCATATACTACAGTAGCTCAAATATTTTGTTCTGTTCATATAGAAACAAATACTTGCCTTGAAGTTTAAAGAAAGAACATTTATGTAATTTTGTTTTATTCAGTCTGCATGTGTTTTCATTGTTTCAACTTTAACATTTATATTCTCAGTTAAAGACATTTTTAATTTTTAAGAAAAACTATTTATAGATTCTTCTCATTAAATTATTTTTGCAATTGTTCTGATAAAGGTTGAATTTGGAGCATCTGGTTTATAAATGTCTCTTGAAATGACCGTTAGTAGAATACGTATCAGCACTAAAATTCTTAGACTTTCTGGAACCACAGTTTCATTTCCTGGCAAAACCAACATAGCTCCCTAATTTTCTGAGCGATAAGATACATTCCTTGTAGGTCAGCTTATTTGAATCTTTGGAGAAAAGAAATATTTCTATTCCCAAAGGTTTGTGTTAACCACCTAATTAATGAAGAATTCCCCCAAAGGTTTTTTTTTTCCTGAGAATTATTGTTTGTAAATTCCTATATCTCATTGTAGCTCAACAATTAATTTTTTTGAAATATTTTAAATGCACAGAAAATAATATAACACACACTTATGCACCAACCAATACCAACACAGCAATGCTAATATTTTATTACATTGGTTTCAGTACATTTTTAAATTATTTTTTCAAAAACATAAAATATTTAAGATACAGGTTAAGTCTCATACCCCTAATCAGCCCTACTAAATCCAGTGTCTACTATTTCTAAATATGGTTTTAACTTTTACCACGCATTTCTATCCCTGAACTGTATAAATGAAAATGCAGTAAGGTTTTTTCTCTTACGTTTTGTTTATACTCATAAATAGTGTTTTGTATGGTTTATGAAATGTATATACTGTTTAATTTTATATAATGGAGTCAACACTAGCTGAATCCTTTTGACACATTATTAAACGGAATAGCATACTTTTGAAATGTATACATACTTGCTACACCATTTAAACTGTTCCATTGTATGTGTTACTTTTTTGCTTATATCCTACTTGGTACAGTTACTGAATTTGAAGGTTTACTTTATTTCATCATCTCAGTATTTATTTCTAATTATTTCTCTTCACTTCATTACCCCTATTCTCCCAGTTTCCTTATTATGGAAATCTTACTTGACATTTGTTAGTAATTTATTCCTTTATTTCTCAGGCCTCTTAAACTCACTTCCTTACTTGTCATTATTTTTTTGTTCTGTGTTCATGGTAGTTCTAGCCACAGCTGTATCTGTTTTGCTGGCAAATACATCATTGTGTTTTGATTATATATGTATACTGTTATAATAATGTACTGGCATATATATATTATGCATATATAGTACATACATATAGTATTGCTATAATAATGTACGCTATAATAATGTACTGATATCATTTATAGGTACTGATATCATACATATGATATCAATACATTATTATGCATATGTATATACATATATCTTTATATAAAACATCTAATAAAATGAAGAATATTATTTATACTTTTTCCCTTGTTTTTTATATATTTTTTAATTATTTCAATTCATTTTTATGCTTTTAGGCATTTTAAACTAACATCTTATTGTCTAGCACCTTGAAGTCTGATCAGTACTTATGTTTTTCCTTGCTCCTCCAATATGGAGTTATAGTACGTGTGATAACAATAATAATAATAGAGTGGTATTAACGTATTTTTATTGAGCCCCTCCCTATTCTATGCAAGGTGTCTTTCTAAGTGCTTTAAATGTGTTTCGTCTTTCAATTCTTACAACTCTGTGTGGTAGCTCTTATGATCCAATATTATAGATAAAGAAACTCAAGTTAAGGAGACCCACATAGCTGATAAATATGAAATGAAACATATCCTCAAAGTCTAAAGTCCTTACTCTTAATTAGTGTGAAATTGTCTCTCTTAATAAATGTGTATATGTAGATTTTATTAGTTAATTTAATAGTCATTTTCTTGACTGTTAAGGATGAATCCATTAATCAAAATACATTCAGCTGAACCAGATAAAGCCTCCCTCTTTTTCTCTCACTGCGTATATGTAAATAACACATACAGAAATTGTATGTAACAAATCATGAAAACATTCTGTTCTATTCCTTTGATTCTAAGCTGACTAGCACCAGAGGAAACACTGTGTACACCAAGGAATAAGGTCCAATTATGTGGTATTTCTATTTAATTTACTTTATAAAATTGTATGTATACATCAGATACCAGATTTAAACATAATTTGAATTATACTCCTGATGAAAATGTTCATATGCTTGTGAAAGTTTCTTCATTTTTAGATAAAGTTTTGGGAATAATCCAATAGAATAATGTATTAGTCATATAAATCATTGTTTTGGTACTTTCTACTAATGATGTACTTTCTACTAATGATGACTTTGGACAGAATCTGGATTGTAACACATATAATTCATGAAAATTAATCCATAGAATTATGTAAGTCTCAAAGAGAAAATTCTCATGAACTTAAATTCATTTTTTCATAATCCATAATTTTCTCTTTATTCCCTAAGTGAATATAAGATAAATATAAGAATAAATAAAGTTTATCTTGACTCCAGAAGAAACCAGGGGAAGGTATCCTTGGCTGTCTGAATTCATTCTTGAATCAAATCATAGTTATGTATTTTAAAGATTTTAGAAAAATAACTGGAAGCTGTAAACATCGAGGCCATTTGTTTTATCAGAAATTAAAAAAAAAATATATGACTATGACTCATTTGCCTCCCTTTTCATTACTAAGAGAAAATCTTTTGGCTGAAGTAGCTCACAATTTTAAGTTCAAATAACTCCAAAGAAGCTTTACTTGATAGGCACCAGAGAAGGCATATGACTTGAAGTGTCTCGGAGAGTGCTCTGTGACATGAATGATGCAAGAAAACAAACAGCCCAGCCTCTTTAATAACTAAACATCATGTGCGACTGGACTTACGCATTTTTCACAGAGACTCACTGATGGCAATGCCAAAAGTCACAGGGATGATCTGAGGACTAGCTGAAAAAATTTGATGCCTTAATGCTCATATCATTTGTTCAAAAGGGAAGTTGAGAAGTTTAAGCCATCTGCTAGAAATGTACATGCTATTACATTTTCACCTTACATAAACAGACTAAGGATGATCTTAACACCATTTGGCAAATAAATTCACTAAAGCTAGTTATGCAGCTAGGAAACATGGAGGTAGAGATCCAAACGCTGATCTATCTGAGTGTTTCTGGGCTCTTTGGCAGACAGGTGGATGTCTATCCTGCACCCATTCACTAACTTGTTCTTGCTGACAGAGCACTAATTGCATACAATTGATTATCTACCACCCTCTAAGTCCATTATGGTAATTACATTCTTCTAGCTTGTGTTTTATTTAGGTATGTTTATGTCACTAAATAGTTTCCAGTGGAACCCAAAGTGAGTTTGCTGGAAGCTTCTAGGAAGAAGTTTTTCTCTCTGATAGAAAGAACTCACCCATGCACATCAAAAGTAAACTACTTTTCTTCATAATTGGATATTATATGGTCTATATAAGTTGCCTTAAATAATTAAAATCATCCTGTGGCCATGTACAGAAATATCACAGACGAATTGGATTCTGAGTGATATCACTGTGACACAAAATTATTCATTTAAGGTCCACCTATCTCAGGTTGTGTAAACTAACCAAACCATCAGAGTTAAAGTGACTTTCAATTGAATATTGTGTTACCAACAATCTAAAACAGGAATGAGCAAACTTTTTTTTTTAAATTAAAGACCTTCTAATAAGTATTTTAGCTTTTGTGGCCTATATAGTCTCTGCCACAACTGTTACACTACTCTGTAATACAAAAGCAGCTATGGACAATATGTAAATGAATGAGCATTGCTCTGTTTCAATAAAGCTTTATTTATAAAAATATAGGAGGCCAGCATATTTTTCCTGGGGGCTCCAGTTTGTTGAACCCATGTTGAATGCACTACATGTTACACAGTTTGAAAATATCATCATATATCTGGTTATCCAAATAAGGAAGCTGAATTGGAGTTTAAAGACTTTTTCACAGATACAAGTGTATGTATAAATGGTGTAGAAGTTATCTCTTACATTGAAGCTAATCATAGTTACCTGAGCTTGCACACAATAAAAGATTCATACCCAGCATCCTACAGGATGATCAAAAAGGCCATGGATTTTCTAACTAAATATAAACTTTTGTCATTTTCCTATTAAAATGATTGATGTATACATAGGTATATTAAGACTTTGCATGTTTCCCTTTTCTGAAGCTGATGAAAATATCTTCATTGTGCTTAACAAATAAAAAAAAAGAAAGAAAGAAAAGAAAAGAAAATATTATGTATTCTTTGGTTACCAAAGGAGGACAATTTTCACTGACACCATCAAATTTGGTTCAAAAGAAGTCAGTGAGTGGAGCTGTGAATTGCTGTTTTGCCACAAGCATTTTATTGCTCTTTCCCCCATTATAAAAATGGCAAAGTGTTTGAAAATGAAAATTTTTCCTCAGGGACAAATTCATAGAGATATATTATCTTGACTCAAAGGGATGGGATTGAGCCATTTTTACAGCCAAAAGTTACTTTTATTTTCAGCATTGGAAGTATTTATCTGCAGAATCTTACAATGTGCAAAAAGATCATTTTGCTAAGCACTTCTGCCACTGATATAGCCACCAACAAGCCATTAGTGATATTAGCCAAGTGCTTTGATAGCATTCCAGTAATTCCCAGCCAGAAATATGCATTTGACATTTGCGTGAAACATTTAAAAATACAGAGTCCTGGGCCTTACTTCAGTAAAACTGAGCTGCACTTTCCAGACATGGCTTCTGAATACCTGTACATTGTATACTACCCTTCCAGTGTTCAGAACCATTGCTAAAAGAGGGGGAAAAAAAGGCAATTTCCTTGATAACATGCAATTTTGAAAAGTCAATGTCTAAACAATGGTTATTTATCAGCTCATAAATAATGCTGCATATCTAGAAAATATGCAAAAATGCACACCTTTATAGCATTCATCAGACTCTCAAAGGCAGCATCTGAAACTGATGGCATTGGTCCTGTCAGACCTTTGTGAGATCTGCCCTTGAATCATTCATTCCCTCAGGCTATCTAACCCAGTGCTGATTTCATCTTGTTCTGGGAAGGCTAGTGTCAGAACAGTCTTTTGTTTACCATGCTGGGTCAGTTAGGGCTACTTTTAGGAAGGAGGAATTTGAGCATTTCTAGAAAGTACCCCACCACACAAGTACACACTAGCCAACAATAAACAAAATGCTTTGCCAACTGCCTATCGTGTCTAAATTATCATTAGAATATTTTTTAATGCTGAGGATAAATTTGGGCTGTAAATGTTTCCTCTTAGAAAGCAAGAGTGTCCATAATATAAAACTGTTTTAAAGCCCAAGGCATCCCATATAGAAGGTGCCTAACCCAGTGGTGACGCTTACATGGAAGGATGTGTTATAGATTTATCAGACACGCATAAAGTGGTAGTTTATGTTTAGCAGTCTCATCTACCTGTTTCACTAATATAAGGGTACTGTGTGAACTGGTAAGCTTCAAGTGTTTAACTAGTTGCCTCTTGCCATGGCTGTAAGAGCTGCTGGATGTTATTCTAATAAATTTAGATAAAATAGCAATTTAAATTGAAGCTGAAAGTAATCATATTAGCGCCAAGAAAACTATGAACACTTAGGAACACTTAGGAAATGATGAGAGATTATCTTTGAAAGAAGTGAATAACTACTCATTACTAACTTCATTGGCTGCCGATCAGTCCTTACATTACCTGGCCTTTCAGTACAGCATTACACATTGAAAACTATATTATTGTAACACTCTGCCTTTATCTTTCATATACTCCTCTTTTTCCTTCTTACCTCTTTTCACTTCTCAGTCTCCTTTGAAGAAAAACGTCCTCTAAGCAACACTTAAATGTTAAGGTTCTATGCATGAGGTATTCTTCTCTTCTCCTCATACACTTATTACCCAGAGAACCTCATCATTTTGTAGTTGTTCAGTTTTTATCAGTATACTGATGATCTCAAAATACATGTAGAAATTCCATGTTTATTGAACTCTAGACCATTATAGACAACTTTTTCAATTGTATCTTCACTTGTAAGTCTTTTAGACATCTCGAACACATATCATAAAGCAAACCTATCATCTCTTCCCCAGAACTACTCCGCCTTCAGGATCTCTAAACTGAATAAGTGCCACCACAGTCCACCTAACCACTCCAGCCAGAATCCCATGAGTGGCTCTCGATTGCTCCTTCTTTCATCTTTAATAATCGATTCACATCTCACTTATCTTCTGTTGCTCCGTTCAATATTGTGTGATTGTAGTTCAAACCACTATCTTTCCTTCTTGGATTATTGCAATAACCTTCTAATAACCTTTCCATTCTTGTTCATCTCTAATCTCTGTTCTGCAGCTGGGGTGTAAATTGGTCATGGTCATCACCACTTGCAAGCTTTCAAGTGGACCCCCATTCTCAAAATATTTACCATAGTTTGTTTAATTATTTATTTATGTAAAGTTTATTTATTTATTTTGAGAAAGGGAGAAAGAAAGAGAGAGAGAGCAAAAGTGAGAATGAGTAGGGGAGGGGCAGAAAGAGAGGGAGAAAGAGAGAATCCCAAGCAGGCTCCACACCGTCAACACAGAGCCGGATGTGTGGCTCAAACTCACGAACTGTGAGATCATGACCTGAGCCAAAACCAAGAGTCAGATGCTTAACCATCTGAGCCACCCAGGTGCCCCTACTTACCAAAGTTTAAAAGGAATAACATTACTTAATTCCTGCTTTCCTTTAAAGCAGTATGGTTTGCATTCTTCTCTAACTGCCTCGACTACAGCTACCCTATATTCTTTCTGTACTTCCTCCATGACTGCACAAACTGTGTTTTTCTGCCTGTATCATTTTCCCCTCAATGTTTCTCTTTCAGCGCTCTATTTCTATTCTTAGGTTTTCAATTTCAATCTCATATTCTTCAGGGAAGTACTCCTTGTCTTCCCAGAGGAGCTTAGGTGGTTCTGTTTTTTTCCTCCCAGAACATTATTTACTTTCCTTTTTGTTATATTACATGTGTATTTACTGGTAAATATTTAAGTACACCAGTGGTATCAATGATACCCATTGAATTTATTTTTATAAGAGTAGTGGGCTCTGTGAGTGTAGGGAGCAGTTTTGCCTTGTTCTCTGCATTGTTTTGAGGGACAACCTTTATCCTCAGCTCAAATTAATATTTTTTGACTAGATGAATAAGTGAAAAAATGATGTTTCAGTATTCACTGGTTTATTTACAGGACAAGTATTTATGCTTTTTTGACTCATTATTGTTAGGAAAAAGAAGTTTATGAGCATATTGACTCTTACAGGACACCACTGTCAGTAACCTTTCCCATGAAAGGTTTATGAGAGATTGTTTTGTGTTTGGAGAATATGAGGAAGAAGGAAGATCTGAGAAGTACTGAAACGGGAGATGTGGGAGGATAATAGATGAATAATCTGCTGTATGATCATCAATGAATGCCAGTTAGTTTACTCTTCCCAATTCATGGTTCACATTATACACATGGTGTGTGTGTGTGTGTGTGTGTGTGTGTGTGTGTGTGTATGCACCTGTGAAATCTGCATCAGACATAACACTATGGTCAAATCAACTATATTCTTTCTAAATCTATTTACTTTTTTAATAAAATGAAGTGTAATAGTACTACTTAAAACACAGGTTTATTCGTTATGGTGACAGCAGACATCCCTGTGTTATTCCTGTGTGTAGAGAAAAAGCTTTCAGTTTTTTTCCAGTGAGGATGACATTAGCTGTGGGTTTTTTTTTGTATATGGCCTTATGATGTTGTATATGTTCTATCTGTCCTTACTTTGTTGAGGGTTTTCATCAAGAATGGATACTATATTAACTAACATAGTACTTGAAGTCTTAGCCTCAGCAATCAGACAACAGAAAGAAATAAAATGCATTTAAATCAACATGGAAGAAGTCAAACTTTCACTATGTGCAGATGACATGATAGAATGTAGAAAACCTGAAAGATCCCACCAAAAAATTGCTAGAACTAACACATGAGCTAAGCAAAGTTGCAGAATATAAAACCAATGTAGAAAACCTGAAAGATCCCACCAAAAAATTGCTAGAACTAACACATGAGCTAGGCAAAGTTGCAGAATATAAAACCAATGTACAGAAATCTGTTACATTTCTATACACCAATAATGAAGCAGCAGAAAGAGTCAAGGAATCAATCCCATTTACAATTGCACCAAAAACAATAAGATATCTAGGAATAAACCTAACCAAAGAGGTAAAAGATCTGTACTCTGAAAACGATAAAGCACTTATGGAGGAAATTGAAGAGAACACAAGGAAATGGAGAGACATCCCATGTTCATGGATTGGAAGAACAAATATTGTTAAAATGTCTATACTACCCCCAAGCAATATACACATTTAATGCAATCAATTATCAAAATACCACCAGAATTTCTCACAGAGCTAGAAAAAATAATCCTAAAAATTTGTATGGAACACAAAAGACCCTAAATAACCAAAGCAACTCTGAAAAGGCAAAGCAAAGCTGGAGGCATCAATATACCAGACTTCAAGCTATATTGCAAAGTTGTAATCAGCACAGTATGGTACTGACACAAAAACATACAAATATCAATGGAAGAGAATAGAAAGCCCAAGAATGGACCCACAACTATATGCTCAAGTAATCTTCAACAAAGCAGGAAAGAATATCCAATGGAAAAAAGACAGTCTCTTCAACAAATGGCACTGGGAAAACTGGATAGCAACATGCAGAAGAAGGAAACTGGACCACTTTCTTACACCATACACAAAAAACAAATTCAAAATGGATGAAAGACTTAATGTGACAGAAAATTATCAAAATCCTACAGGAGAAAACAGGCAGAAACCTCTTTGACATTGGCCATAGTAACTTCTTAGTAGACATGTTGCTTGAGGCAAGGGAAACAAGCAAAAATGAACTATTTGGATTTCCTCAAGATAAAAATCTTCTGCACAAAGAAGAAAACCATCAACAAAACTGAAAGGCATCCTACAGAATTGGAGAAGACATTTGCAAATGACGTATCTGATAAAGGGTTAGTACCCAAAATCTATAAAGAACTTATCAAAATAAACACCCTAAAAATAAAAATGCAGTTGAAAAATGGGCTGAAGACACGAATAGACATTTTTCCAAAGAAGACATCCAGATGGTTAACAGAGACGTGAAAAGATGCTCAACATCACTCATCATCAGGGAAATATAAGTCAAAACCACAATGAGATACTACCTGACACCTGTCTGTCATAAAGACTAAAATGAGCAACCCAAGAAACAACGGGTGCTGACGAGGATGCAGAGAAAGGGGAACCCTCTTGCACTGTTGGTGGGAATGAAAACCGGTGCAGCCACTCTGGAAAACAGTACAGAGTTTCTTCAAAGAGTTAAAAATAGAACTACCCTACAATCCAGCAATGTACTATTAGGTGTTTACCCAAAGAATACAAAAATAGTGATTTGAAGGGGCACATGCACCTCAATGCTTATAGCAGCATTATCAACAATAGCCAAACTATAGAAAGAGCTCAAATGTCCGTCTACCGATGAATGGAGGAAGAAGATGTGGAGATCTCTCTCTCCATAGATATCGATGGTATAGATATAGATAGATAGATAGATAGATAGATAGATAGATAGATATGATGGGATATTACTCGGCCATTAAAAAGAATGAGTCTTGCCATTTGCAATCACATAGATAGAGCTACGGTGCATTATGCTAGGTGAAATAAGTTAGAGAAATACAAATATCATGATTTCACTCATATGTGGAATGTAAGAAACAAAACAAACCAATATATGGAAGGGGGAGCAAAGAAAATAGACAGAGGGAAAGAAGCCATAAGAGACTCTTCACCCACCCGGAACAGAGCCCAACATGGGACTCAGTCCCACAACCCTGGGATCATGACCTGAACTGAAATCAAGAGTCAGACACCCAACTGACTTAGCCACCCAGGCGCCCCAGAGACTCTTAAAGGTAGAAAACAAACTAAGGTTGATGGAGGAAGTGAGTAGGGGACAGGCTAGATGCATGGGTGATGGATATTAAGGAGGGCAGTTGTTACGATGAGCACCGAGTGTTGTATGTAAGTGATGAATCACTGAATTCTACTTGTGAAACCAATTGTGCACTGTATGTTAACTAACCAGAATTTAAATAAAAAATTGAAAAGAAAAAAATCTATAGGTTTGTTTGATTAAGTGAAATAATTCACATAGTGCACAACATGGAGCATGGAAAATTGTAAGCATTAAATAGATACTGTTTCAATAATTAGGATAATGGTAAACACAAAAATATAGGCTCCAAATACTTTACTAGTTTTTATTCAGAGGTAGTATATTTAATAATAAACCATTTCAGAAAATATTTAGATGGAGTTCTCCTTATAGTCTCTAATAGGTAATGTAACTGGGAGTTCAGACTCGATAGTGAACATTGTTTAGTCTACTATATTTCTGTGGTCTCTACCCATATTTATCAGTGATACCCATTGAATTCATTCCCATTTCCTCTAGCTATTCCATGGATAATAAGTATAATGTTATGCCTTCAATAAATATAGAACATGTTTTACTAAAGAAAAATTTAAAATGAAGCTGATTGAGAACATATCAACTATGTGTTATGTGTGTTTTAACAGACTTACTACTACAGATATCTACTCTGTTAATTCTCACCAACTTAATTTTAAATCTCTAGTTGTATCAAATTCTGCATGCTTCAGGGGGATACACTCAAATCTGAAATCAAAATTGGAGTAGCCCACAAACACATTACCATTTAGGTCTAAAATGTGATTCTCTATTTTGAGCAATCTTTTTGCCCTTTTATTCACCCTAAGACTTTGGTACAAAGTTCACAGCTTTTTTTAGCTGTTTTTGAAATAGATGGGTTTTGGATATTTCTGCTACCAAATGTATTTTCATTTGGAGAATTTTTAAATTTGTCTGTTTATACTACACTGTCTTGTCATCAAAGGACATGGGCTGTCAACACTCTTCTGACTATCAGAACCTTGCTGTGGAAGCCTTATGTGGTGCTTCTTCACTTGAGCTAAATACAAAGATGGATTGGATGCTTTTTTGGGCTCCAAGTGTTAATTGCATCCTAATAAAACCCTCTAGTTAAACTGTCTTCTTTGTGGTGCAGTGCCATAGAGAAGGGATTTCTAAAGGAAACCTGCTAAGTTGATTGTGGTTCTAGATAATTAATTGAAATGAGAAAAGCAAGCAAAAAATGAGAATTCTATAATGTTGGCTTTCACCTCTTATTCATAACAAAGTGTCTAAGATTACTTGCTACAGAGAGAATTTTCCTTTAGCTGAATGTATGCCATTTTATTCAACTTAGCAGCTATTGCCTTTGCAGTTGACAGCTTTCAAGGAGTGAGGAATGAGGTTAGAAAAATCACTAATTGACTTTAACTAATTGATAATATGTCTGTAAAAAAAGTGATTATTATCAAGTTCAGGTTGTCCGTGGTTTATTGTGTATGTTTCTGTGATTGTTGTGTTTTATTTTAGTTGTTGGAGTCCCAACTGTATGCATGTTCCAGAGATAATTTTTTTTCATATTTATTTTTTTGGAAACAGACGATCAATGTGCTATTTTTTTAAAATCAATGTTAATATGTCATCAGTGTTTTGTGCCCTAAATTCCTAGTATTCTAATATTGATTTCATTTTTTCTTTTGATCCTACTTACAAATTGAAATTACACTTTTCTCTCTTAAGAGTTTTTAAATGATTTGTTCTATTAGCAATGGATCGCACTCCAGGATAAGCCTTTCTTCAGTCCTGTAGTATCTCTCTCACTTGTTTTTCTCTGATGTGATGTGGTCTTTAAAACATTGCAGTCTTGCTCTGATAGGGTGACTTTAAAGCATATGTTTTTGAAGATAATAGCCTGTTATTAATAACAATTCACCACACTTCTTACTTTAATTACACTCATCTGTATTCACATGGGTATCAGTGTAAATTCAGACCATATACTTTTATATGCTTTACAATTCATATTCTATCCCAGGTAGAAAAGTGCTATGGATCAAATTGTGTCCCTCCAAGTTTTATTTGTTGAAGCACTAACCTCCAGTGTAATGGCATTTGGAGATGTATCTTTGAGAGATAATTAGGTTTAGATGAGGTCATGACAATGGGCCATCATGATGGAATTTGTACTTTATAAGAAGAAATACCAGTGATCTTATTCTTTCTCTCCTTCTTTGCCAAGTGAGGACAGGAGAAAGCTTATAAGCCAGGAAGAGAGCTCGCACTAGAACTGAACCATGCTGGCACCCTGCTCTTCAGGTTCCACCTCCAAAACTGTGAAAAATAAGTTCCTGTCATTGAAGCCAGCCAGTCTATGGTATTTTGTTATGGCATCCCGAGCTAATTCATGCAAAATGTATTATCCTCAATAGGATGTTTAAACAATGAGAAAGAAAGGGGCACCTGGGTGGCTCAGTCAATTGAATGTCTGACTTGGGTTCAGGTCATGATCTCACGGCTCGTGAGTTCAAGTCCCACATCAGGCTCTCTGCTGTCAACACAAAGCTCACTTTTTTTTTTCTGTCTCCGCCTCTCTCTGCCCTTCCCACACTCATGCTCTCTCTCTCAAAAATAAATAAACGTTTAAAAAATGAGATAGAAAACCTACAAGGAAATGATACATGAATTCCCTTCTTTGCTTCTTATGCACATCAACTACCTCAGTTAAATATATGACAGATAGTCAGATACATGACATTATATATATATATATATATATATATATATATATATGATTTGGCGCACAGGACAGATAAAAATGTGATTTAAATGCTTTCAGATGTAAGCATGAATTTGACATATCCAGGCATAGAATACTATTATTCTGGTTTGTCATTCACTATTTTTTGCAACAAATTTTGCTATTTACTTTTAATACAATTTCCTCTAAATTTTGTATGCAATGCTATTTTAATAAATTTTAGTATACTCTTCAATTGTTGTAATCTTGCTTTATTACCTTTATCTACATTAAGCAAGACTTGCATTATGCTTCTCAATAATTTCTCTCTAAAAGGGTTGTTAACATAAAATGCAGCCCCAAAGGTATTCTATTTATATAAAGTAGCTTTCTCAGAAACCTAGATTAACAAATATCCAAGTGAGATGCTTACTGTAGAGATGAGACTTATTGTTCAAAGTGTGAACGTTGAAAAAGCATTTAATTTTTTTTTAATTAAAAAAAAATTTTTTTAACATTTATTTTTTTTTTTTTTGAGACAGAGAGAGGCAGAGCATGAACAGGGGAGGAGCAGAGAGAGAGGGAGATACAGAATCTGAAACAGGCTCCAGTCTCTGAGCTGTCAGCACAGAGCCCGACGCGGGGCTCGAACTCACGGACCGTGAGATCATGACCTGAGCCGAAGTCGGACACTTAACCGACCAAGCCACCCAGGCGCCCCGGCATTTAATTTTTTTAGACTGTCTCACATCTGCTAAAAGCACATGGGTATACTTCCTTGTTTACCCCTCATCTTTCTAGAAGCTCCACATTTAATTCTACACACAAATCAATCATTTGGTTACACGCAATAACTCATTTGGCAATCCACTAGGCTATATTCTCCCATTTATAGAGAAGAGCGAATCTCATCTTTTTTGTATCCTCAGTTTGGCCTATAACTGGTACTCAATTACTATGTTAGAAATATAGCCAGTTCACAGTTACCTTAAATAGCCTAAAAGAGTTAAAGAAATAGACAAATAAGAACTAATAAATTGTGCTCAGTCTTCTCTGTCTGGGTCCTATTATCTTTGCCTAATTTTTAGAAAAAAAGGTCATTTACTATGATGCTTCTCTGAAGAGTTAATTGCATTGTAATGATTATCTCCTTTAGGGCCAAGAAAACAAAGCAGTGGTGCTTCAGTTTTTAATTTGAAGATGAGAAATTAGACATACAATAGATAACTTATATTTATAAAGTTATTTGGTAAATAGTCATAAGGGGGCTGGTGCTTTAACATGAAACGTCACTGTCTTTCCGTAGGTAATAATAGTCATTCTTGGTTTCAATATTTCTATCACCATTGTATAAGTTGTTAATGTAGGGAACATTTGGTGAAGGATATGTGAACCATGCTGAACTATTCTGCAACTTTTCTATGACTCT
Organism: Lynx rufus; assembly: GCF_022079265.1. Taxonomy (NCBI): domain Eukaryota; kingdom Metazoa; phylum Chordata; class Mammalia; order Carnivora; family Felidae; genus Lynx; species Lynx rufus. The sequence continues at coordinate 107,052,132 of NW_025814867.1, read as the reverse complement.
AAACTTGTTTCAAAATAAAAGGCAAAAAATAATAAAATGATAATAGCAAACATTTAGATAACATTTAACAGGTCCTAAGGTTATTTTTCTAAATGCTATACCTATGTTAACTAATCACACGGAGATAAGTCTCAAATTCAAAACTTCAGATTTCAAAGTCTAAGCAACTCATTTAAGATACCACCACTATTAAAACATAAAATAGTGCTTTTAAACATTCTGATACATAAAGATAATATTTGTGATCAATTTGTACCAAAGAAAATGAGACATACATATTTATTTATATTGACATATTTATCTTACATCATACATAAAGGAAATAATATAGAGAGATATGGATATATACATTTTATGACTTTGCTAACTTGCAAAATTTGAAAGGATAACATAATGAGATAATTATGGGATTTACAGCTATATAAGGAGAAGACTAAACATCAAAACCTAATGTTAGAACATGACAATAAAATCCATTTTTTCCCTCCTCAGGATATGAAAAGAACTTCAGGAAACTTGTCAGGGGAATGACAACGTTAAAATTAACAGATACTCATCCTTTTAGCATTGTCATTCTTGACTGATAACTTCTTTGAATTAGGACATTTTCTATATTCTCCATTTTATTTTAAATTTCTTAAAATCATAGTAATGATAGGGAAAGCCTAATCAAATTTAAAGTTTCATATACGACCATTTCTTAGATTGATCAAATAATTAATAGATTGGTTTGATGTATCATTCATGTAAACCTCATGCAGTTAGAGTTGTACATAGACAACAAGGTACTCTGAATTATGACTGAGTTTAAAAGTATCTACATGTTTCCAAAGGCAAGGGAAATAAAGGCAAAAATGAACTATTGGGACCTCATCAAGATAAAATGCTTCTGCACAGCAAAGGAAACAATCAACAAAACTAAAAGGCAACTGACAGAATGGGAGAATATATTTGCAAATGACATATTGGATAAAGGGTTAGTATCCAAAATCTATAAAAAATTTACCAAACTCAAAACCCTAAAAACAAATAATCCAGTGAAGAAATGGGCAGAAGACATGAATAGACACTTTTCTAAAGAAGACATCCAGATGGCCAACAGACACATGAAAAGATGCCCAACATTGCTCATCATCAGAGAAATCCAAATCAAAATCACACTGAGATACCAGTTCACACTGGTCAGAGTGGCTAAAATTAACAACTCAGGAAACAATAGATGTTTGTGAGGATGTGGGGAAATGGGAACCCTCTTGCACTGTTGGTAGGAATGCAAACTGGTGCAGCCACTCCAGAAAACAGTGTGGAAAAAAAAAATTAAAAATAGAATTACCCTATGACCCAGCAATAGCACTACCAGGAATTTATCCAAAGGATACAGAAGTGCTAATTCAAAGGGCACGTGTACCCCAATGTTTATAGCAACACTATCAACAATAGCCAAATTATGGAAAGAGCTAAAATGTCCATCAACTGATGAATTGATAAAGGAAATGTGGTTTATATATACAATGGAATACTACTTGGCAATGAGAAAGAACGAAATGTTGCCATTTGCAACAATGTGGATGGAACTGGATGGTATTATGCTAAGTGAAATAAGTCAGTCAGAGAAAGACAGATATCATATGTTTTCACTCATGTGGAATTTGAGAAACTTAACAGAAGACCATGGGGGAAGGGAGGGGGAAAAATAATTTCAAACAGAGAGGGAGGAAAACCGTAAGCGACTCTTAAATACAGAGAACAAATTGAGGGTTGATAGGGGGTAGGGGGGAGGGGAAATGGGTGATGGGCATTGAGGAGGGCACTTTTTGGGATGAACACTGGGTGTTGTCTGTAAATGATTGATCATAGGAATCTACTCCTGAAACCAAGAGCACAGTGTATACACTGTATGTAGCTAACTTGACAGTAAATTATATTCAGAAAAAATAAAATAAAATAAAATAAAATAAAATAAAATAGTTCTTTTTCTGTTTGAGGAGATCTGATTATTGAAAGGGAAGTTGACATGATGCTGAAGCCTGTTAGCATCTGAAGATAATGAACACTTAGTTGCCTAAAGAAGAGCAAGGAGGTATTTCATTCAAATAATAAAAACACTTAAAGTAGAAATTAATACTTCTACCAACTCATTATACATAGCACTTTTAAATCTCATTAGACAAAGTCAAGTATATGAGAAATAGCTCTTTCTTCTCAGTAATCCAGTTTAAGATCTGATCACTGAATCCATAGGACTATAACCTTAGTCATTCTTGGTTTTGATTGTTCCCTTTTCTTGGGTCATACCAGAGATTTAGAATCCCAAAAAATACTAAAGTAGAGGGGAGACATACGCCAGAAGTCTGGGTGGGGCTCTCTGGATGCTGATATTAACTAGCTTTTAACATATATTGTTACAAGACATCCACTATTTCTAAACCAGAAGTATTCAGGGCCTTAGTGGCTTTATTATCATGTGTGCAAAAAGATCTATGATCCAGTTTTCTTAGAACCATAAGTGTGCAGCCATTGCTTTCCCCCCCTGTTCTCAGGGAACTGCACTAAAGCTATTTCAAATTGCCCCAGGAGTTCAAGATCTCTTTTTATTCTGCATAGTCACAATAAATTTCTTTCTGGCTTTATAGAGAATCTTTCTCTCAGCATGCTATTTTTCATGCTAAACACCCTCCATACATCATATTTCACTTGTATATTCTCAACTAACTGAAGAAATTCTACTAAAAGCTCAGATTTGGAAGATGGCATGTTCAGGTGAAAAGGTATTAAGAATTTCAGGTTTTCAACCATTGCTATTGGCTTTGCTTCATATATTCTTGAGACCCTGCCATGTATTTTTCCTAAGGAAGGAAAATGTTCAAATAGAGAGAGCAAAAGCATGCAAGTTCATATTTTAAAATACTTTGAATACTATCATCCACTTGTGGGCATTTGCCAAATACAAAATATTCATTTAAATAAACTGTGTAAAAAGAAGAAAGAAAATTAGCACCAGTATAGTATGGGTTAGCCAAGTACACCAAAGCTTGGATTCTCTTTATTGCTAAATTATATTGCATATACAGATGCCTGAGGAAACTCAAATGGTGATATTAATAATCCCTTCTTCCTCTGAAGTGCAACTAAGTCAGCACAGGCATCATTATGTTCTGTTGCTATGAGCAAGAGAAAATTCAGAGAATTTTCAGGGAGTCATAGAATTCTTTTTCTCTCTTAGTTCTGCATTTTAAAACCATTCAATATGTAATGGCCACTTTTTCTAAAACAATGTCATGAAAAGAATGGCATCAATTGTCCTGATAAATTGTCTATGCCTTTCTCCCCCTCTACAATATGCAACTTTATGATCCTTTTGGAATAAAACCTCAAGGTTTACAAGCTCGGAGATTTGAAATGTTCAGAATAGAATGTAAAATGTACAGATATAGTTGTTTATGTTTGTGAGGATTTCAAGGCTATTTGTTCAGTAAAATAGTTTATGAGCCAATGGTTATGATTTTGAAAGGCTTGATAGTTAGGTATATCTTCCCAAAACAACATGGCTCCCAAGACTCTGAAAGGGAAGTTGGGTACAATTAGATTATCACAAAACATCTAATTTTAAATTTAGATAGAACTTTTGAGACTTGTAATTTTTGAAATAAGAGTAATAATATCCTAAAGGAAGTTCTCTTACATTGTTTCTAACTCAGAAAAGAAAGAGAGAGAGAGAGAGATTCCCTTCACCCTAATATTCTCTTTCTTTTCTTAAGAAAGCTATAGAATTCAGAGGCAAATACTTTTTGGATACCAGTTTTCAGGCTATTCTTTTCACACAAGAAGTTATATGTACCAGAATAAAGGTGAGACAGTTTTGAAATGTTAGTTATAATTTGATTCACGGGTTCAATACCATCATGTTTTTTAAATTAATAAAGTAAATAAATAATTTTTACTTTCAAGCCACTGAAATGTCTGGGGACATTCCTCTCTTCCCTCTTGTATTACCATGAAATAAAATCAGTTATCCTTTGAAGCTCTTCTCACAAAAGGGTAACTGCAACAACTGAAAAAATGCAGCTCTTGACAGACTGTTAGCTAGAGAGATGACAGAACACTGGGAAATTCCAGGACAAATATAGATGATCTCAACTAAACAAAAAAATAGTGTAAAATAAGGAAAGAATTCATTGTTTGGGTCACTTACCAGAAAGCAAAAGAAGTAGAAAGATCTCCTAAGGGGTAAAGTTGGCATTTCTGCTCTAGGGAACATTAGATGAAGGATTGCAAGCTACAAGGGTTCATCTGTGTCAGATTAAATAGTAATTTTGACTTACAACAGGATAGCAAATGCTCTAGAGAAGAAAAAAAGTGCATGTTAGTTTGTAATGGAGAATTGTGTTACAACAATAAATATGTGAAGACCATGTGAGAAGAAATCATTATAAATTAATAATTGAATAAAATAAGTATTAATGGTTTTCTACCCAAGTAAAGGAATTTTAGATAGAAATTCAAGGTAATTTGGCCTTCTAAATTTAATCATCTAGTTTATTTATTGGCTTTTGCAATACCATCTGTTTTAACTAAGTGACCTAGAATGCTTTATATATTCATCATTATTCAGAATATTAAGTGTAAACATGTATCCATTTCTATACATATAACATGAAGGAACTTTCTCAATATCTTTTTAAGTATAAAAACGATAGCACAGCAAAAATATGCAGTTACCTCGTTGTAAAATTAGCTTCACAACTCAATCAATTCACACAATTGAAAGAGAAAATAAAGATAAGGTAAACATAGTTTTAAAGAGAAGATTAGATTTCACTTTCAGCTTGGAAGATAGAAAGTTGCTAAGAATGTTACTCCCAACCTAATAATGAAAACAAGTCAGATAACATAGAAACTTATAATTTTGTTAAAATCCATCAGGGAAATGAGGAAAAATAAACCTGAAGGAACTAAAATCCAAAAAGTTATAATACCCTGTTAGAAGAAAAATAAGATTAAAACAGAGAGGGAGGCAAACCATAAGAAACTCTTAAATACAGAGAACAAACTGGAGGTTGATAGAGGGGAGGTGGGTGGGGGATGGGCTAAATGGGTGATAAGCTTTAAGGAGGACACTTGTTGGGATGAGCGCTGGGTATTATATGTAAGTGATGAGTCACTGGGTTCTACTCCTAAAACCAATACTGCACTATATGTTAACTAACTTGAATTTAAAAATATAAATTAAAAAAAAAAAACCTTAATCCTCTTCATCTGTGATGAAGTACTGAGAGGGAGAGAAAACTGTCACAGACAAGAGGAAGAAGAAACTAGAATTTTTAAAGGCCAAGTGTGATGTTTTAAAATTCTAAGAATCCCCATCAAAGGTAGTCTACATCCCCTTCCAACTCTTTCTCATGCTATTACTAAATTTTTGTGCAGAAACGTGAAAGCAGAATGAGAGAGCTGAGAGCTGTCACCCAGTGTAGGCATAAATGTGCAGGAATGGCTATGGATTAAGGGCATGGCAAAAGAATCTAATCGAACTATCTGAAATCTCTGCTCTCACTGAGAACTAAGGCAAAGATTGCTTAGAGAAAGCCCCTTGAGGCAGAAGTGCACAGAACTAGAAGAGATCTGTGTGCAGAGCAAGAAAACTAAGAAAAATCTTTTTGAGACCCATACTGACCCATACCTTGTTTCAGTCCCTCCTCACTCTGAGTCTGGGGAAGGGGCAGCAAAGGGGAGATCTTCTGAGAGACAGACAGCCAAGATAAATCCTCATCAGTCCCAAAAACTGGCAACCTGACTCTCAAGCAGAGTGGGGACTCCCATAGTCCTGAAAGCTTATAGTTGGGCTGCAAAACATAAAGAGATCTTTGGAGTCTTCCCAGACTCAAATCCCAAATCCTGCTGAAGGGAGATCCCAATCCAGTGCTAAAATTACTTGAATGCAGTGGCGAATGGTTCTAGCTAAATGAATAACAAAGCCCAGATCTAGATATCTACAAAATAAGACTCTGTTCCTCACACCAGAGTCCTGACAGAAAGGTGCAAACTTTTCTATGTGAAAATATATTTATTTCAATTTTTTTCTTTTACATCTACTAATCACAATACAAATATTACCGAATGCATGGGAAAATAAAAGAAATGTGACTCAAGAAAGAAAATTGCCAAAAGAACAAAACTTGGAGATGGGCCATTTGTGTAAACAGCCAGAAAGGGACTTAGACAATAACTATCATGGTGTCCAGTGGAATAAATGGACAATGTCTGTGTGTAGACAGGAATATTCAGTAGCAAGAAGAAATCTATTAAAAAGACCCAAATAAGAATGCTATAAGTGAAAAATACAATAAGAGAAACGAAGAATTCATCTGACAGATTAGCAGATGGGATATAGAGGCTGAAATAATTTGTGCACTGAGGACACCCAATTGAAATGATCCCAACTGAAACAGGTAAAGGGAAAAAGCAGCTTAAAAACAAAATAAAGGGGCGCCTGGGTGGCGCAGTCGGTTAAGCGTCCGACTTCAGCCAGGTCACGATCTCGCGGTCCGTGATTTCGAGCCCCGCGTCGGGCTCTGGGCTGATGGCTCAGAGCCTGGAGCCTGTTTCCGATTCTGTGTCTCCTTCTCTCTCTGCCCCTCCCCTGTTCATGCTCTGTCTCTCTCTGTCCCAAAAATAAATAAACGTTGAAAAAAAAAAATTAAAAAAAAAAACAAAACAAAATAAAACAGAGTATTCAAGGTCTTTAGGATAATATCAAACAATTGAATATATGTGTAATTTTAGTCACAAAAGAAGGGAGGAAAGAGAATGAAGCAGAATAAATATCTGAGAGACAATGGTAGATACTTTTCTAAATTTTTTTAACGTTTATTTATTATTTTTGAGACAGAGAGAGACAGAGCATGAATGGGGGAGGGTCAGAGAGAGAGGGAGACAAAAAATCCGAAACAGGCTCCAGGCTCTGAGTGGTCAGCACAAAGCCCGACCCAGGGCTCGAACTCACGGACCGCGAGATCATGACCTGAGCTGAAGTCGGATGCTTAACCGACTGAGCCACGCAGGCGCCCCAATACTTTTCTAAAATTAATGAAAGACATCAACCCACACATCTGAGAACTTAGTGAATCCCAAGCAGAATAAATGCAAAGAAAATCACATTTATGCACAGCATCGTGAAAGTGTTAAAAACCAAGCACAAATAGGGGCGCCTGGGTGGCGCAGTCGGTTAAGCGTCCGACTTCAGCCAGGTCACGATCTCGCGGTCCATGAGTTCGAGCCCCGCGTCGGGCTCTGGGCTGATGGCTCAGAGCCTGGAGCCTGTTTCCGATTCTGTGTCTCCCTCTCTCTCTGCCCCTCCCCCGTTCATGCTCTGTCTCTCTCTGTCCCAAAAATAAATAAACATTGAAAAAAAAAAATTAAAAAAAAAAAAAACCAAGCACAAATAATCTAAAAGCAAATGGGGAGCAGAAGGTTGGCAAACTTATTACATATGTGTATATAACACTAAGAATAATGGTTGACTTTTCTTCATAAACAATGAAAGTTAGAAGAAAATATGGACCATCCTTCAAGCCTTAATGAAAAAAAAATATATATATATATATAAAGAACATACTACACTGGAAAAATGTCTTTCAAAAAAGAAAAGGTTAAAAATATTTACAGGTGAACAAAAGCATTGAGAATTCATATTCAGTAGGTTAATCCTAAAAGTAGTAACTAAAGAAGTTTTTTAGACTGAAGCAAAAAGATCCCTGACACAAATGCAGGTCTCTATGAAGAAATGACAAGACCAAAACCAGAAGTTTGGTGCATATAAAAGTCTTTAAAAAAATTATTACATATTTGTGTATTTGTTTTCTGTTGCTGCTGTAACAAATTACCATAAACTGAGTGGCTTAACATGACATAAATTTATTACATCACATTTCTCTAGATCATGAGGACAATATTGATTCTACTGGGCTACAATCAAGGTGTTGTCAAGACTGTCCATTTCTGAAGGTTCCAGGGGACAATCCATTTCCTTGTCCTTTCCAGCTTCCAAAAGCCTGCCTACATTCTTTGGTTCAAGGGCTTCTTTCTGCATCTCGAAAGTCAAGCAACATTAGGTGAAGCCTTCCTCACATAATGTCGCTTAAATCTTCTTCCTCCCTCTTGTACTTTGTCGGAGCTGGTGATTACACTGGTCCCATTCAGATAATCCAGGATAATCTCCCTACCTTAACTTCAGATGTTAGCTACCTTAATTCCCCTTTGCAGGTAACCTAACATACTCACATGTTCTGTGGATTAGCATGTGGCATCTTTTGGGGCTATTATCCTGCTATCACAAAATTCATACATTTTATATATTTATTAGATGTTTACTAGATATTAGTTTACTTAAACTCTTTTAAAGATTATTGACTGTTTAAAATAAAAGTAACAAAAAATAATAACATCTTACGGGTTTATTGAATATGTTGAAGCATAATATATGACAATTAGGGTTAAATAGATTTTTTTAATCATTCTGTCATTCTTTATAAGGCAGGTGACAATTTTTGAAACTAGACTGTTATAAATTAAAATGTATTCTGTAGTCTCTAGAGAAACCATAAGAAAAAAGCATACCTAAAAAGGTGATAGGAGTAATAAAATAAATCCTTAGTTTTATTTATTTATTTATTTATTTATTTATTTATTTATTTATAAAAGTTTTTTAATGTTTATTTATTTTTGAGAGAAAGAGAGATAGCGTGTGAGCAGAGGAGGGGCAGAGAGAGAGGGAGACACAGAATCTGAAGCTGGCTCCAGGATCTGAGCTGTCAGCACAGAGCCCAAAGTGGGGCTCAGCCGAAGTCAGATGCTTAACCAACTGAGCCACCCAGGCGCCCTGTAATAAATCCTTAGTTTTAAATTTCAAAAAAGGGGCATAAAAAAAGATGGACAGAGGAATAAATGATAGATTGGACAAATAGAAAACAAACCAGTTTATCAATTGTTACATGAAAGCAAATGGTCTTAAAAGATAAACCAATAAAAAACAAAACTCAAATATATGCTAGTTCCAAGTACTATACTTTAAACATAAAGTCAGAGACAGGTAAATAGTAAAAGGTAGCTAAAGGTATTTCAAAAAACCACCAAACTTAAAATATATGTGTGGCTATTTTAATACACAACAAAATAGACTCAGAGAATGAAGAAGAAGAAGACGACGAAGAAGCAACACATTAAGTTCCCTGTGCTAAAGTGTACATAATCCATCTTCCAAATACTTAATTATTAACTTTAATTTTATATATATAAAGTTTATATATATATATAACTTAAATCCCTTAAATTATATATTATATATATATATTGCATATATATTTTTATATATATAAATAATACGGGGAAAAAATAGAAATAAAGAGTAACACAAAGAAAACAATTACCTATAACTCCACCATCAGCAGAAATAACGATTTAAATTGTTTTGTATATCCAATATATACATATGTATAATATAGTATATAGCATACAGTATATAGTATATATGGAGATAATAATATAGAGAGAATAATTATATTGAAAATGAATCCATTAGGATATATATAGTGGAATGTGTTCACTATGTATAGAATAAAATGTATATAATGTATACACATTATAAAATATATAGACAGACTATGTAAATAATGTTATATATAGAATATATATATATATAGAATAATATATATAATGTTAATTCTTCTAAAATCAAAATACAAAATTTGTAAATTTATAAATAGTATATCAGGCAACGATATTTTGAAATGATTGTAGTTCCTGGAGTTTCTCTTTCATGCAAGACATTCTATCAGTTGAACATGTTGTAAAATTTATATTTAAGAAATATTTTATATCTGCCACTGTGTGGAGCATACCTTTCCCATAATTTGACTTGAAGTATCTCCTAGATACCAAGTAATCCTACATGGATTTTGACATATGTTTCATTACTAAACCAACATCTATTATTCTGTCTTGAAACATGTCTTTGTGAATTGAAACATACTCGTCTCCACAATATCAATGCTATTAGACTTTTTATTCACTCATTTATTTTGTCAACTCCACAGTTCTCTTACTTTTTTATTAATTTAAAAAGTAACTTCTATCTTGTGTCTCTATAAAAGCAGATGATCTTTGAATAATAATTTATATTTAATTAAAATAGTCAAAATTTAAGGAGGAAGGAAAAATGTTTCTCTCAACAGTCTAATTTACTACTAAATTGAATTATGTCAAACAAACAACAAAGTCTGATTTTGGCCATATTTCTCTCCTCTTCTAAATATGCACAGCACTGTTCTGGTTAGTAAAAACTTCTGTTATCAAGTCCTCCTAACTATAAAATATTAGCAAACTTCTACAAGTTTCCATACATGGCACTGAGCAGTCTTTTGTTCTCCAATGAATAAATAATTTAAGGTCATTGTGACCCACACTGAAGATAAAGATCTCTTCTTTTATATTAAAAAAAAAGACCTCTTTGTTTTAAATGTTGAATAAAAAGATAGTTGGAAAAAATTCTAGTTAGCTAAAATTAAATTTCTACTTACTTATAAGAACCATGCAGAATATGCTTTGTTTTTGTATCTTCACAATGTTAGTTGATGAGAAAAAGATACCTTTTCAATTCTCTTTAAACTCAGGTTCAGCATTTTCTTCTGTAGTTGGCAAACAACCATGAGTTGTTTTGTTTATAGTTGTTTGGAAATAGAGTTATATTAACTAATTTTTTTAAATTTTTAAAATATTTATTTATTTTTGAGAGAGAGAGGGATAGCACAAGCAGGGGAGGGGCAGAGAGAGAGGAGACACAGTATTTGAAGCAGTCTCCAGCTCTAAGCTGTGAGCAAAAAGCCCAATGTGGGGCTTGAACTCAAAAGCCCTGAGATCATGACCTGAGCCAAAGTCGGCCGCTTAACCCAATGAGCCACCCAGGCACCCCTATATTAACTGTGATTTTTAATGACATTGTTGCTCATGAAACATATCTCAAAATTTCTGTTACATCTTCAGAAGAGAAATTTTTTCTCATAAGTGTTCCACTTTGATTATTGGACTTCCCTTTTCTGTATTGTACTCTTCAAATTTCACTTATAACTTGCACAAAGGTATGTTCCTTATTCCTGTCTAATGCAATAGGTTGCTGCATAGAAACAAATTTTGTGATTCCATGCTCAGGCTCTCTGCTCCTGAGGAATAGGCCATTAGTTCCTTGTGCTTCACTGAGTGTTCTGTGTATGTTTTCCTCTGGTAAAGCTAAGTAGTTTGGGGTTCTGATTTTTCTTAGTAGGTTCATTTTCATGGATGCTGACTTTGGTATCCTGTTTTTCTCTGCATCTTTCCTGAATCTTCTGTTCAGCTTGATTCTGCACTGTTTATCTCTGCTTCTTGATTGGCCCTTCACATCCTAGTTTCCAAACTTGTCTCCTCAATCTCTTGTGAGCCAGGCAGCACATATTCTGTCTCGAAGTCATCTGAAAACAAACACTTTCCTACTTTGCCACTTATTAATAGTTGTTTTAAAAGGGGGGGCATTATGAATTATGGAATAGTGTTTGTTAACCTAATGCCCCATCGTGAAAACTACACTTTGGAAATAGCAATATTTCATGTAAACAGATGATTCAGTTTACATACTATATACATTAATGTGTGCCCTTGAGTCAGTCTTTGACTTCAGCTATTTTGCATCAGTAGCCTTCTTTCCAGTCACCATGTTGTTACAGCAGACTTTATTTGGGAATCCTGCTTATCAAACCATGAGCTTTTTTGATGTTTGTACATGTCATGTATTCCCCTCTCTTCTCATGTTTTCTATCATCTTTCTGCTTTAGCTTCTCCTGTCCTGCTGAGTAATCAAACAAATCTCTAGACACTGTGGTCTTGCTGCTCATTTCAGTAAAGAAAAAAAAAAAGAAAACAAACAAACAAAAAAAAACAAATAGCAGCTGCTGAAGTTGTGAACCTTCCTTTCTGGCTGTCAAATTTAGTGAAAACAGATGCTTCAAGGAGTTGTTTGTAATTCAAGCAGGCACAGAAGAGAAAAAGAAACCTCTTATTTGCTGAAACTGGAGAAGTACTGCTAGGTCAACTTAGTTTCTATCTTGTGCTCTGGAAGAAGAAGCGTACTGTTAATGTCTTGCAAGTACCCGGCACTACTTTGCTAAACTAAGGTCATCACTTAAACTGACAATACGTAAAATGATGCTCATAAAATGTATGTGTCCTGAGAGAAAAATGACTCAAACTGATTGTAATGAAATGAATTAAATGTTTTAAAATGTTAAGTGTTCCTCTGATGAGGTCAACTACTGTGATTTCTATATGCCTGGGCAAGAACTAGAATACCTGTCACTGGAAAGAAGATAGAACCAGCCAATGAGAAATGTCAGATCCTCTTAAGTAACTGTTGACAATCATTTACACCTCTGATCCTTATTTTTCCTCAATGGTGAAATGAGGGGCATTGAATTTGATGACACATAAGGTTCCTTATATAACCAAGTTAACATGATTAAGTGATTTGGATGTCACTGCCTATACTTTACTAGAAAATTATTGCCAAATTAAGACTCACTCTAATCAGGTCAAAACCTTTACAATATGTGTTAATAGAAAATGTTATTCAATTTACCAAAATATTGCTTGTGCCCAGTTTTTTAGTAACAGATCTTTAGCATAAAGCCTATTATGTCTGTAGTTATTCCTGTGACTAACTCAGCCTGTCAACCTAATAGTAAAGGGGGAAACATAGCCAAAAACAAAAATCAAAAACTAAAGATGTCTACTACCTGATTCGTCTTTTAAGGATAGGAACATGAGCTCTATGCGTATTTGCTCCTGTTATACAATTAGGGACTTGTAAAGAAGCTATATGAGAGCTTAGCTTTTGGGGAAGTGGGAGAACAGAAAGGGCTGGCTGTGATTCCACTGAGATTATTTAGGAGGGAAAAAAGTGTTGAAAAATGAAGCAATCTGAGACTGGATGGACCCTGGGGCAAAAACAGATTGGGATTGATGGGGAAGGAATTAAAATGATGGAAAACGAAAGAAGGGTAAAGAAGAAAAGATTGGGGTTACCTCTGAACTACAGGTAGAAACTATTAGTAAGTTTTTTTATTAATTCATATACATTTGTTGAACCTTGGGGAAAGTCACTTCTAGACTCCCCGTCATCCTCAACCCCCATTCCAGGTCCCAAGAAGTAGTAAGATTGAAATGGATAAGTCATAATAATTAAGGACATTTGCTGAATTATATTGCTAGAAATTGAAGCTTAAGTGTCATTTAAAACCTCATGCTTCCATAAAGCTGTGATGGTGATATTTTTTCATAGAATCCAGCCTCTGAAATTCTGGAATTTGGGGCTAATATCCTAGAAGTTCTAGCTCCTTAATAGTTTAATGAAATTAGATGGAGTCTTAACTCTTTTTTCTTCTAAAAGAAACATCTTTCTCCATTTCACTTCCTATTAAAAACAAAACAAAATAAAAAACAAAACAAACAAACAAAAAACTTGATAGGAATCAGGATAAGCAACAGGATAAATAAGCTTACATAGACTTTTATGTCTTAGGGGGAAACTCAATTTTCCACCAATTTTCCTCTGTTTGCTTTTCTTAGTATTACCTACTGTCACCATTTATATTAAGCCAACTACAAAATAGCAAAGGATACTGCTTTCCTTTCATTTGTAAAGGATTTTATTTAGCAGAGGCAAGTATTTTGCTTATATCTTCAAGGATCCTCCCTAGATCACCAAGAGATTCCTTTGGAGATAGAGTCAACAAACAGACAAACAAAAATAAAACACAATTCTTATGGTAACAAACAGGTTTTGTTTTTCCTACAGTATCACATTTGCATATTCCCTTCAAAAACTTGTGGTCATAATTTCTATTTGAAAACTACATTCAGAGATTCTAAACGACAGCCAAATGCCATCCCTTTACAACTAACATCTTTCAAAGGAAATAAACAAACGTCTCTCTCTGTAGTCTCTCTCTTAACTTAGATTTAAGCCAACTCCTTAAAGACAAAAAAGCAGACACAACTTTAAAAAGTGCAACCCACTACAGTCTGGCTTTTGCCTACAAAGCTTCACTGAAATGTGGAGATTACATATGACCACCAATTTACTAAATCTACTGGTCAATTCGTACTTCTCATAGTATATACCCTATCTGCACTATTTGGCACAATTGATTACTCTCTACTTCTGGCAACTCATTTTTCACTTGTATTCCAGGACACCACAACTGCTGGGTTTTCCTCTTAACTAACTTTATTAATATGCCTTTCTACTTTGTTCTCTGTTCTTACTTTCCTCCTAACCTCTTAACACTGAAGTATCCCATGACTCAGTACTAGGATCTCTTCTGTAATTAGACTCACTGCTTATATCTTTATCCCACACCATTCTGAACTTTAGACTTGTATATTCAACTGCCAGATCAGTATCGCCACTGGGTGTTTCATATGTCTCAGTTTGAATCTCAGATTTAATATCTCCAAAAGTGAACTTGTGATCTTAATTCCCAAACCTGTTCTACCTGTAGTCTTTCACATATCACTTAAAATCAGCTTCGTCCTTCCTGCTGCTCAGGCCAAAAAAAACTGAGAGTCATCATTGATTCATGTTATACTCTCACATACCGCATCCAATCTGTCAAGAATTCCTATGGGTTTTACATTCAGAATATATTCACATTCTGACCCTTCGCCAGCACCTCACTGCTATCATTTTAGACCAAATGACCTTATCTCTTCCCTGGATTATTGCAATAGTATCTTAAGTGGTCTCTGTTTATATCTTTTTTCCCATCTGGAATCTATTCTCAACATAGCAGTCAAAGTAATCTTTTCAGAACATTTATCATATTATGTTCTCCTCTGCTCAGAATCCTTCAGTGTTTTCTTATCTCATTAAAAATGAATGGCAAAGTCCTTACAATGGCCTGTAAAGTGCTACACTATTTACTCAGCTAGTATTTCTCTGAACTTAATCTCTTCTGCCAATTTTCTTAATTTCTCTGTGTGGAGTCATCTTCTATACATCTACATGACTAACTCCTTCATCTACCTTAAAATTTTGTCTACCTTCTCAGTGGAGACAAACGTGACCAATTTATTTACAGTTGCAATCCTTTGGATACACCCTTGATTTATTCTTCTCCAAAGACCAAATCCAATAACCTTCTAACATATAAAAATAATTTGCATATTGATTATGTTTATTGCCTGACACCCGCTATTAGGGCAGAGATTATTATCTGTTATAAGGCTGTAATGCCAAGTACAAAGTGGGCACTCAAAAATATTTAGAGAATAAATGAATAAAGAAATGAAACAACCCTAAGGAGGACTAACCAAATATCTGACACAACAACACTGACTTAAGAAGGAGACACAGGGGCGCCTGGGTGGCGCAGTCGGTTAAGCGTCCGACTTCAGCCAGGTCACGATCTCGCGGTCCGGGAGTTCGAGCCCCGCGTCAGGCTCTGGGCTGATGGCTCAGAGCCTGGAGCCTGTTTCCGATTCTGTGTCTCCCTCTCTCTCTGCCCCTCCCCCGTTCATGCTCTGTCTCTCTCTGTCCCAAAAATAAATAAACGTTGAAAAAAAAAATTTAAAAAAAAGAAGGAGACACAGAGTAATTCCATTGGGAGTGGCTCATTATAATCCCAATTTGCCGCATCAAATTCAATAAGCAGTAGGAGTGGTAGAATTTTTCTTTGCTAGCTAGTTGCTTAGTTTTCCTGGATGCCCTCTGCTTTTCATCATTCCCACATTCATTGCACTGTTCATTTTCTTCCTTGGTATAAACGTTGCCTAACAGTTCCCCTGCATTCCAGCCTTTCTTGGATTTGTGCTTTGCTGTTTTCCTTAGTTCACTTCCCTAACTTAAATTTACTTTGTCCAGCCTGCATCAGTATCTACTTGGTATTTCATTCCTTGCTTCTTATTTACTTCTGATCACTTCCACCTTGAAAAGAACTTCCTTGACTTTCTATGGCTCTATTTAGTATATTTACACCTTAAAACCTCAGTAATCTACTAAGAAATTTATGGAACTGAGAAAAAAAAAAGAACACTAAAAATTAACACTGATTTTTAAAGTGTTATCTTCACTATGGGTTGGATAAAATTATCACCATTTTCCAGAAGAACAAACTGAGATCCAGTTTTTAATTGACTTTTCTAATCTTAGTTTGTATATGGTGTAGCCAGCCTTTGAATCCAGGTGTGTGTGCCTTCAAAATCACTACTCATTGTACAATGTCACATTGCCTCTTTAATCCAGATATCCCAACTCACAGTCCAGTGCTTTTCCCATTACATATGCAATCTTTCTTCATGTTTTAGAAATACACTGTTTGGTGCCTCTTCACCCATAGGCATTTAATAATCATTTATTCCTCACACTTCACTTCAAAACTCTATTTTATATACAATGCATTCATTATGCATACTGAAATCACACCCAAAGTGGGAAAATATCCAACTACCTCCCAGTAAAAATATGTGAGTATTCACTAATGTTAGAAACAGTCACTCTTCCTGGATAACTTTTTTTTTCAATTAAGTTTACTGACTAACCTAAACATGATTTCATTGATAGCTTTAGACTCTTTTTTAAAATCTTTTTTTTTTTTGTAATCTTCTTTTCCCAAGTTAAAGTAACAGTCCAGTTGTGGGTAAATATAACACAGAGACTTAAATCAAGATAATACATGAGTCCTCTAAATTTAGATTATTTCCAAATGGGAAGACATGTATCTCCTTCCTTTGACCTCAAAAGAAAAGAAAGAAAGCCTCAAAGCTGAAGATATTCATACTGCTCTTACAGAAAGTGGATAATCTCTGAATGGGGACCAAAGCCATATTTTCCCTTTCATCTAAAATAAGGGAAAGAGGCTCTCTGGATGCCTTTTAATCTTGTATCTGAAAAAAGTGTAGTCGATTGTCACTTTGAATTTTTGCAATGACTAATTGCTTGCTCCTTAGAGCTTCTGATTCTTAAGAAAGTGAAATACAGAAGGGCTGGAAACCTGACCTTTTATACATATTTTCCCACTCCATTGCCATATGATGAATCCAAACCTAAATGATTCGCCTATAGTAAATCTAATTAAATCTAGAACTTTCTGAAATTAAAAAAAATTTACAGTTTCTCTAAAGTTTTCATTTTAAAGCCAAGCCTTATCTATAACTTTTGATTTTCCACGTGACAGCCTAGCTAATATAACTAATATGCTGATTTTTAAAAGTAATCAATAAATATACTTTGTTGTCCATGTGTTTAGCTTCTACTTGACTCTGAAGGGAAACTAAAATAAAATATATAACCCCTATTCACAAAGAAAAGCAATCAACATGGATTACAAGGATAAAGTAGTTAGAAATCATTCTATTAAAGAAATAGGTATCATTAGAGAAATGACAAAAATTTATGTTAGGAATGAGAAAAGCAAAAACTACTGGGAACAAGAATGAGCATAGATTAATTTCATTGTTTTAATCAAACATGTAAGATAAAAGTGGTTTTTGAGGAAGGTGAATTAATAATATGATCTGGAGAAAGAATGCAATTTGCTGATCCAGAAGAAATTGTTGTCAAATGAAAATTCCAAGGTTGGAGTTATGGTAATGGGAGCAAGATTTAATTTGAAGGGAAAAATATTTATAAAGAACAAATATGAGTCAGAGAATCTGGAACAGACTTTTTCTGAAGACAGCCTATGGATCCAGACCCAGGCAAACAGTCCATGAGTTTGGGTTAAGCACAAGAATGGGATAAGACCTGCGCTCAGGGTGGACACAAGGAAGATCCAAAAGGTGGTACCCAAGGGCCGAGCCAGAGCTCAGAGCAGGATGCACAATAAAACTGGAGCATCAGTCAAAAGGAATTCAGGCTTCAGATTTACATCACTTTTTCTGAAACTTGGTTATTGTCATTCTTATTTTAAAGCATTCTGTGTGTGCCTACAAATGATGATCTTAACATACTTGTCAGTAAGTTACAGAAGGAACAGAAAATTGAAATTAAAAAAAAGAAAGAAGATACGACAAAGGAAGAAATTAATTTAAGAAAGTAAAATTAACATTATGGAGAAAATGAAAAAAGCCAAAATTTGTTTTTTATTTGATCAAAAGTAAAAGGAACAAGACACTTAGATCAGGAATAGAAACTGGGGGCATTTCTATAGATTCTATAAGCTTATATAGATATCATAAGGACATCATATTTTATTTATTTTTATTTTTTTAATGTTTATTTATTTTTGAAACAGAGAGAGACAAAGCACGAGCAGGAGAGGGCAGAGAGAGAGGGAGACACAGAATCCAAAACAGGCTCTAGGCTCTGAGATGTCAGCACAGAGCCTGACGTGGGGCTTGAACTCATGAGCCGTGTGATCATGAGCTGAAGTCAGACCCTTAACTGACTCAGCCATCCAGGCACCCCAAGGATATTCTAAACAACTTAATGATAATAAATTTTAAAAATTAGGTAAAATGAAAATGTTCAGAAAAATGCAAGAAAAAAATTATATATCTATTTAATAAGTTACACTTGTTAATTCTGGTTAATCACTGGTTAATTCTAAAAAAAATCATAAAAGAAACATCACCAATCATATACAAAATGTTTCAGGGTTAGAACAGGGTGGAGAGTTTCTCAACATATGCTATGAAGCCAGCATATTGATATTATTGATACCCAAACATGGCAAATTAGAACAAGGAAATAATATTACTATGTTCATGAGATGAGAAAAAATCTAAAACATCTTATGAAATTAAATCCATCAGGATACAGAAAGTATAATGAATCTCAAATGAGGTGTGTCTATTGTAGGAATGCCAATTTGCCTTAATAGTAAATAAATAAATAAATAAATAAATAAAGTCTATGTAATTCATCACAGAAAAAAGTTAAAAAAAAAGTATATGATCATGTCATTAGACAAGTAGTAAGCACTTGAGAAAATTAAGGCAGAATTCTGAAATGATTCCTTTCTATACTCTCTTCCTGTAGAATGTGAACTGAGTCTGTGAATCTTACTCCTGTGATTTTGTTACTCTATGTGGCAAAAGGGATTTTGCAGATGTTATCAATGTCACAAAGCAGTTGACCCTAAATTGAGAGATTAATTGGATAAGATTTACCAAATCACAAGAACACTTTTTTCTTTTTTTAAAAGAGAGAGAGAGAGAGAGAGAGAGAGAGAGAGAAAGAGCAAGCATGAGCTGGGGTGAAGGGCAGAGAGAAAAAGAAAGAATCCCAAGCAGGCTTCACATTTAGCATGGAGTTGAGGTTGGGCTCTATCCCATGACCCTGGGATCATGACTGGAGCTGAAATCAAGAGTTGGAAGCTGAACAAATTGAACCACTTTAAATCTGGGATTAGAGGTCAAAGAGTGGGGAAATCAGAGTCAAAGTACAAGGATTAGGCATATTAGCCAGCTGCCTGCTTACAGATGGAGGGGGCAATGTGGTTAGTCAGGCAGGCAGGCAGGCAGCCTCTAGAAGGTGAGCTGCCCCCAGCTGATAGCTAGCAGGGACTGGATTCTGACAACCACAGAATATGCTTTGGAGTAGATTTTTTCCCAAGAGCTTCCAGATGAGAATTCAGTTTGACCAACACCTTGATTTCTACCTTGTGATAACCTGAGCCGAAAACCCAGGGACTTCTGACCTACAGAACTGTTAGCTAATAAATGGATGTTGTTTTAAGTCAGTAAGTTTATAGTAATTCATTACGCAACAAGAGAAGACTTATACAAATATCCAGGAATAAGTAAATGGTATCTATAAAAACAGGCAAACAAACCTACTACAAACAACATTTTTAATAATGATTAATCAAAATGTGTGCCCTGAAATTGGAAATAAGACAGGGATATTGTTATCACTGCTCTTCAACATTTTACTAGCGGCCGAGTGAGTGTAATAGGCAAGAGATGCAATTGAGATGTATAAGATATTGAAAAAAAAATTAAACTGTCATTTTTGCAGATGACATAATTGTGCATGTAGAATATCCAAAATAATTTACAGATAAATGATTAAGGTTAATAAGTGAATTTAAATAGTAGCTGGATATATGATCAACACAACACCTGTGATTACATATGCAAGCAACAAAATTAGAAAATAAAAATTCTCACAGTAAACTATTTCTAAGAGAATAAAAACATTGAACACCTAGGAAGAAATTTAATATGTTTTTTCAGAAAATTTAAAGAAGATAAGTAAACTGGAGATATAACTTGTTTAAGGCTTACTGGAACACACAGTATTTTTAAGATATTTTTCAAATTGACCTATATATTCATTTCAATCACAATAAAAAATATAAGTTTTTTTTTCTTTTGGTGGAAATTGGTTAGTTGAATCTGGAACACACATACACACACAAACACACACACAGGAGCAAAAATATCTAAGAAAATGCTGAGAAGGAACAAAGTGAAAGGATTTACACAAAAGAGATAGAAATTTAAGCTGTTTAAGACAGGCTGATATTAGCACAATGATAGACAAATGTGCCAATGATTGTAGAATTAGAAGAATTTGACCTTGTTTCAAAATAGAGTCATTGCAGATCTTATTAAACATAATGTCATACTGGAGTAGGGTGAGCCCCTAAATCAATATGACTGGTGTCCTTAAAAAAAGATGAAGTTTAGATACAAACATGCACACAGGGAAAAACAGCGTGTGAAGATAAAGGCAGATCTAAGTGTAATGCTTCTACATGCCAAGGAATGGCAAAGATTGCCAGAAAACCATCAGAGGCTACAGGGAAGGCATGGAACAGACTCTTCCTCGCGGGCCTCAGAAGGAACTAACCCTGCAGACATCTCAATCTCAGACTTCTAGCCTCAAGAAATGGAAGACAATAAATTTCTGTGTTTAAGCCATTTAGTTTATGATACTTTGCTACAAGAGCCCTAGCACACTAATATAAAAGCCAAACATAAAACATAAACTTATAGAGTGTCTAAAAATACACAGAAGAAAATCATGGCTCCTACTTTGGAGAAAGGATTCTTCAAGAAGACACAGATATCACTACCACAAAAGAGAAGACTAATAAGTTAAACAAGATAGACTCTAAGAATTTTCAATTACAGAGTGAAAAATCAAGCTGCATTGAGGGAGAAGGTATATGCAATATGTAAAAATGGAAATTCACATATAAAGATTTCCTAAAAATCAGGTAGAAACAAATAAACAACACAACAAAAAAATAAAGAAGTTTAAACTAAATGAAAAGAGATCTGAATGAGTACTTCGAATAAAACACTTTCCAGATGACCAAAGAATATTTTTTAAAGTTCCCAACTTTTGACTCATCATGGAAATACAAAAATAAAAACATAATGAGATATCAGTACACAGTGACCAAAATGGTTAGAATGAAAAGGACTAAGTACTCCACGGTTTTGGTCAATAGTTGCAGCAATCGCATCCCCCATACTACTATTTGTGGGTATAATTCCATAGAAACATCATCTACTAATTGATCTTACACATGCCCTACGATCCAGGAATGCCACCCATAGAAAAATACATATGTATGTATTCTAAAATAACATATACAAGGATGTTTATGGCTAAGTTATACAGAAAGTCAAAATTTGGGAATAACTTAAATGCCCACCAATAGCAGAATGAATGAATGGATTGTTATGTATTCATAGAAAAATGCTATGCAGCAAGGAAAATGAACAAACTACAAGTGTATTTAGCAATATGTGTAAATCTCAGACCAAAATTTTGAGCAAAGGAATCTAGACAAGAAATAAACATACTATTTGATCCCATTTGTAAACATTTCTAAAAAGGATGAAATTAATATGTAGAGAAGTTATTCAGGAAAGCATAGGGTAGAGATAGATCATAGAAGATTCTAGGTGCTGGTAGTGCTCTCCTCTTGATGAAGTTGGTGATTACATAAGTGTGCTCATTTGGGAAAATGCATTAACCATTCATGCAGTCAATGAGTGTAATTTTTTGTATCTCTAATGTGTTTTAATATAAAAGTTTATTTTAAAAGAGACTCTGGGAAATAATGTTAGTTTTTAATAATAGTGGTGAGTAATTACTTTAGATAAGTAGCATAATAGTCAAATAACTTTTAATATTCATTAAAATAATACTTTAAAATAATTGTTAATACTGTTGCAATTTTAAAAGTATAATATGAATGTGAAAAAAAATCTTTGTGACAAGTTTTGTCCTCACTGTTTGCAAAATGATTTGAATAAATACAATAAAATAAAATTCTACATTCTGAAAAATATTATTTATATTTAACAACAAAGTTTTAGCTCTAAGTACTGTAGCATGTCACCAGGATAATTATTAATTTGAACTCAGTGAAAGTATCATGAGGAAGACTTTCTAAGCTAGGATCTGAAACTTAAAATATGATAGCCAAATTATTCATCTTAGCCCAAGTAAAATTTCGTATTTCTTTTTCCAAGTGTCATAATTGGATTTTGGTTGGTCCACAGCTGGTTTAAAATTGTCAGAGGAAAGACTAGTGAGCTGATTTTGTATATAATATAGTATAACATAATATATATAATATTTATAATGCTTATATATGTAATGCATAATAGTTTAATGTATTTATATTTGTTATGTATGCATGTATGTGTGTATATACCTGTAAGTGTTTGCGTGTGTATAAAATCTGGAATGCAAGATTAATTATAAGCTCCAAAGAAACCTTAGTAGAGTCTTAGAATTAAAAAATATTTTTTTTTAATTTTTTTTTTTAATGTTTATTTATTTTTGAGACAGAGAGACAGAGCATGAATGGGGGAAGGGCAGAGAGAGAGGGAGACACAGAATCAGAAGCAGGCTCCAAGCTCGGAGCCATCAGCCCAGAGCCTGACGCGGGGCTCGAACTCACCAACCGTGAGATCGTGACCTGAGCCGAAGTCGGACGCTCAACCGACTGAGCCACCCAGGCGCCCCTCAAAAATATTCTTAAAGATGGTGCATCTTCTGTAAAAAGTATGGGAAATTGTTATGCTATCTACAAGAAATCCACACCAATCAAAAAGAAGCTAGAATAGTTATATTAATATCCAGAAAAACAGATTTTAGGGCAAAAAAAAAATGTTACCAAGGATGAAAAGGGCCATCTCATAATGATAAAGGACTAAATTCATCAAGGGGACATAAAAACATAAAAATCACAACTGTATGCCTAATAACAAAGACTCAAAAATATAAAGCGAACCTAACAGCACTTCAGTAAGAAATGAAGAAATCTATGATTATAATTGGTGATTTCAACACCCTTCTTGCAATAATTAGCAGAATAGGTATGCAGAAATTAAAAAAAAGGATATTGAATACTTTTCCATACTGTTACAGGCTGAATTGTACCTCCCACCACCCAGATTTATATGTTGAATCCCAAACTCCCAGTACCTCGGAGTATGACTGTATTAGGAGATGGGGTCAGTAAAGAGGTAATTAAGTTAAAATGTAGTCATTAAGGTGGTCCCTAATCCAATATGACTGGTGTCTTCATAAAAACTGGAGATTAGGACACAGACATGCATGGAAAAAGACCATTTGAGGGAACAGGGAGGAGAAAGCCATCTATGATCCAAGAAAAGAGACCGGAGAGGAAACCAATCCTGATACTACCTTATTCTTAATTCTGAGAAAAGGCATTTTGATTGTATAAGAGCCTGTTGTGGGCTACTTTGTTGTGCCATATCTAGAAAACTGATATACATACTATCAACCAGCATTAATTGCTAGTTATAGGATACTCCACTAAACAACTATAGGACATATACTATCTACAACCTGTACATGAGAACAGATAAAGCATATTCAGAGCCATAAAATATTTAAAAAGGATTCAAGTTATACAAAGTACATTCTTTGACCATGGTGGAATTAAATTTGAAGTCAACAATAGAAAAAAAATTGGAAAAGTCCCCAAAATAATATGAAAGTAAATGCAGTTCTGAATAATACATAAATCATAGATGAAATAAAAAAGGAAATTAGAAGTTATTTTGAACTGAATGAAAATAAAAACAAACCATATCAAAATCTAGAGGACACTGATAAAGCGGTATTTAGAGAAAAGTTTATACCACAAAACACTTACATTGGAAAAGAAGAAACACATCAGATCAATGACCTCAACTTCTACCTTAAGAAACTAGAAAAAGAAGAGCAAATAAAGTAAGGAAAAGAAAAAAAAAAACATAATGATCAGAATAGAAACCAAAGATAAAGAAAACTGGAAAACAATAGAATTTTTATATTTGCTTGGGTTTATTTGTGGGTTTTATATTTTGTTCTATTGGCTTTCTATTATACACCAAAATACTGCATAGAGAATTCATCATAATTTTTAATAACCAGTAGTACAAATTCTAAATTTTTATTACATTTTTCAGGGGTTTCCTGGCTGTTCTTGATTATTTATTTTTTTCATGTGAACTTTAAATCAAACCTAATGTCATTCTTTTGGGGTCACTTTAATTGACATACATATTAACTTAGAAAGAACACATATATTTATGATATTCCATGTTCTGATGCCTTTGCAGTATTCCTTTCCATTTGCAAAGTCATTTTTGTGTTTTTCTATTGTTTTTTTAAAGTTTTACTTATGTAGATTTTGTCAATTGCTTGTACAGTATATATCCAGATATTTTTATGTTTTTAAATGTTACTTTAAATGAAGTTTTTTCAGGGCACCTAGGTGGCTCCGTTAAGCCTCTGACTTCAGCTCAAGTCCCACCTCACGGTTCATGAATTCAAGCCCTCATGGTTCGTGAGTTCAAGCCCCGCGTGGGGCTCTGTGCTGACAACTCAGAACCTGGAGCCTGCTTCAGATTCTGTGTCTCCCTCTCCCTCTGCCCCTCCCCCATTCTCTCTCTCTCTCAAAAATAAATAAATATTTAAAAAATTTTTAAATGAGGTCTTCTCTTATATGTCATAGCTATTTATGACATAGTAAGGGCAAAGATTTTCAATCTTAATTTGATAGTTTGCAATCTTTTTATTTGTATGGCTTTAAGATTTTTTCCTCTTTTTTCTCATTGCTTTTATAAGATGGCTACACATAATTTTCTTTTTACTTATTTAGTTTCAGAGTATTTTGTGAATTTGCCAGTACCTTCAAAGGAAAATGACTCACAGAATATTTGCCATTCTTTTGTGTTTCAGGTTTATATTATAACTTTTCCTGAACTAGAATTTCCTAGGATATACTTATCATTTCAAAAATTTTTAGTGTTTATTTTTGAGAGAGACACAGAGCATGAGAGGGGGAGGGGCAGTGAGAGAGGAAGACACATAATCCGAAGCAGGCTCCAGGCTCTGAGCTGTAAGCTCAGCCCATGCGGGGCTCTAACCGACCAACCTTGAGATCATGACCTGAGCTGAAGTCCAACACTTAAATGACTGAGCCACCCAGGCACCCCTAGGATATCTTTATCATTTCATATCTATAACTTATAAAATTAATTTTCATGTATCTATCTCTGCATTTGACTGTGAAACTAAGAATAGAATTTAACCATTTTGTATGTCCTACATCTAGCACTCTGCCTGGATCTCTTTAGAAATTTAATAAGTACTTATTGATTGCATGATCCATCCATGTTTATATAGAAAAAAATTGCTAAACATGAAAAAAGTATAAATTAAAAATATATATTTCATGGGTTCTATAACAACAGCTTCACATGAAGAGATCAATTCCCAGTTCAAATTAGTTATTTTTAATATAATTTACTGACAAATTGGTTTCCATACAACACCCAGTGCTCATCCCAACAAGTGTCCTTCTCCCCGCCCATCACCCACTTTCCCCTCTCCCTCGCTCCCATCAACCCTCAGTTTGTCCTCAGTATCCAAGAATCTCTTATGGTTTGCCTCCCTCCCTCTCTGTAACTATTTTTCCCCCTTCCCTTCCACCATGGTCTTCTGTTAAGTTTCTCAAGGTCCACATATGAGTTAAAACATATGGTATTTGTCTTTCTCTGACTGACTTATTTCACTAAGCACAATACCTTCCAGTTCCATCCATGTTGCTGCAAATGGCCAGTTTTCATTCTTTCTCATTGCCAAGTAGTACTCCATTGTATATATAAACCACATTTTTATCCATTCTTCAGTTGATGGACATTTAGGCTCCTTCTATAATTTGGCTATTGTTGAAAGTGCTGCTATAAACATTGGTGTACATGTGCCCCTATGCATCGGTACTCCTGCATCCCTTGGGTAAATTCCTAGCAGTGCTCTTGCTGGGTCATAAAGTAGTTCTAGTTTTCTCTGAACATTTCTCATATTACTAACCTATCTTATTGAAATATCTGAAATTATTCAGAAGACTTAATGTTTTGGGTTTTCTATTTTTAACAAACCAAGACGTTAGGGAATTGTATAGATATATTTCTATCTTCTAAGTTAGTTTAACAGCAATAATAGTGTTTAACAAGAATTTCTGGGAAACTTGTGCAAACTATAGGAATAGATTAAAAATTTTTAAATATGTGGATAATTTAATAAATGAGGAAAATCAATGGAAATTGCTATAATGTAAATAACAACAAAGGAACAGGTGATTTTGCTATTATTTCCTCCCCATATGCATTAAAAAGAATGAAGAATTTGTACATGTAGGAGTATTTTTGAAAATGTCCATGAGGTATTATCAGGTTAAAAAAATAAATGAGGAAAGAAATAATACTCAAAATCAGAATAATTTTTATGGTAAGATATCAATAAGTTTAAAGTTTTTCTACATATTTGTACACGTGCATTCATATGCATTGAAAAAGTCTAGAAAGGAATATCCCAAATATTTAATAACTTGTAACCTGGAAGGAATAGGATTGTGAAAGCAGGGATGTGAGGATACCGCTTTAAATGGGTGTTTTCTATGTTTATTGTTTGGTTAAAAATGTGGCAATACAGGGACACCTGGGTGACTTGGTGGGTGAAGCATCTGACTCTTGATATTGGCTCAGGTCATGATCTTCTGGTTCATGATTTTGAGCCCCACATTGGGATCCATGCTGACAGTGCAGAGTTTTCTTGGGATTCTCTCTCTCTCTGTCCCCCATCCCCCCCTCTCTCTTTCAAAATAAATAAATAAACTTTAAGAAAATATGGGGCGCCTGGGTGGCTCAGTCGGTTAAGCGTCCGACTTCGGCTCAGGTCATGATCTCATGGTCCATGAGTTCGAGCCCCGCGTCGGGCTGTGTGCTGACAGCTCAGAGCCTGGAGCCTGTTTCGGATTCTGTGTCTCCCTCTCTCTCTGACCCTCCCCTGTTCATGCTCTGTCTCTCTCTGTCTCAAAAATAAATAAACGTTAAAAAAAATTAAAAAAAAAAGAAAATATGTAGCAATATATAGTATTACATAACATTTTCAAGTTGTATAGATTTGCAGTTAATGAGAAAACAAAGATAATTGGTTAGTCTACTGACTTAGTGAGCTTGCCCATGTCTTCCCTCACTCCTACTTATTATCTGGAGCTGCAAACTATGCCAGGTTAGTATTTTGGAGGGGAAATAGTTATTATTTCACATAACAGTAAAATCATCACAGCAACATTCCCTTGGAAATGTTGGATTGGAGTTGGAAAGTTTTCTATTTTTTTTTTTTTTTTTTGCCAAGAAATGGAATCTTTTGCTATATTTAGGAGTGCTTTCGAAAGAGAATAGAAAAGGAAGAAGGTGGCAGGTTGGCAGTGTTTCTTCTTCTACTAAAAAAAGAAAAAAAGCTCACAACTTAGGAACTAAGGGAATCCTACCCTTGCTTCTTTCCCAGGCTCGGCTTCCTCTGGGAAAATGGCTCTTTGGGAGAAGCCCTATGTGGCAGCTAACCAAGCTCACTGCTCTGTGACTAAAGGAACGGGCAAAGTGCCCCAGTAGAACTACCCCGAGAAAAAGATGGCTTGTAGAAGAAACTCTCCCTTCCCCCATTCAGCAAAAGCACAGGCCCTCAGGGAAATATTCTGCAAGGGCCAAATGCCAGGATTAAAGAACTAGAAACTCCTGCTTAAAATTCAATGAAAAGTTATGCTCCATTCAAATATGTCGGCATGTAAATATTGAAAAGGCAAGTTTATTGGAATGTGAAGGAAGGGGAGAAAAACAGTGAGGCTGGCAGATAACACAGACAGACAAGATCCATTAAGACAAGATTTATAAAAACTTTCTGTAATGACTAATAGTATTGTAAGGAGCTACAGGCAATCAGAGAGCTGTGATTCTTTAGAGAGAAGAAAAGATTCTTATTTTATGTTAGTGATGGTATTTCCTGGATATCTGCAAGGATTTTCCTTCTTTCACATTCCAACACGAATATTTTTTTTCATTCGCATTTTTGTTTTTCATTTCAAGTCAGTTATATTTGGAAACGAACTGCACTTTAATAATGATTTATTTCAGTGATAGGGCCTTGAGACACTCTTCATTATCATGGACAGGCTCTAATTTTCTGGAAGAATCCAGAAGTAGATGATTGGAATGGTAATTGAATGGCCTATGCGTTCTAAACCTTTTCCCCAACACACATACAAATATACCACACCTTACCTTGCTTTGTGCCCAAATCACATCCCTTAAAGAAAAAAAGAGGCATTTTGTTAGAATAGCATGAAATGTTTAGTGGCTTGAAGATTGGAAATCTATTAGGGTGAGTTCTCTAGAAAAGAATCTGAAGCTCTATTTCTTTGGAAAGGCAAATGTTTATTTTAGTCTCCCTTCTACTCTAATAATGTCAAGTTTGCTTTCAGCTATTATAGCTTTATTGAAAAATATTCTAACAGCAAAAGAAGGAGGCAAGTAAGGGAGATGAAATTGGAGTGAATGCCTAATTGCTGATGGGAGCTGATATCATCAAGAAAATCTGCCCAGCCTCTTCACTTAAAAGATAATGGAAAGCATATATTGCATTTGAATTCTCTTGAGTCTGATACTAGGTTATGTCCTCTGACTTCAAAGAATCAGTTCACTCCTTTTATCTGACCACACATGGAGTCTCTGAGCCAGATGAGAAATCATTTGATGGGGAAAAGGTAGTTTCCAAGGTGTTTACTTCATAAACCATGTAAGAATAAAGTGCACAACTATGGGGACATTGGAGGCTTAGGACTTGCTGCTTATTTTTCTTCTCAAAACCTCAAATCATTTCCCTATCCTTAATAATATTGTGGTGTTGCACCTACTTAAAGAGAATAGAAAAAGGATAAATGACAACTTCAGATAAATAACAAATTGATGGCAGAAGCAGCATATGATCCAGCAAGTGTTAGGCACCAGGCCATTGCACAAATCCAGAATCTGTCCTTTATTATTATACTCCAATGACCACGTACAGAAATGCTTATGATCATGCATAGGTTCTGCTGTAACATTGGAAGACATTATCTTATTTATTTTTAATTACCTTATGCAATATTATTTCAGCTTTGTGCTCTGATGCCTTCTGCTCAAATGAGATTTTTTTTTTTTTTGGCAGAATCCCCTTGGGAATTACAGCAATAGTGAGGAATGGTACACAGATAACAATACTTAGAGTGATAAGAGTTTAAAGTACAGTAGTTATAATTAGCAATGAGTTAATAACATAAAAAAAATCACAGGATATGTGAGCATGAATTTACCAGAGTATGCTGTGCCCAAATGTTCTTCCAATAATCACTGTAAAACTATAGCTCTGGAACTTTGCTTCTGAGATTCAAATCACTTACAATTATGCAAAACCAACTCACTGGAAAAAGACATTTGCAGGGCAGAAAGATTGTTTGTGTAAGCATCATGCTAAGAGTGGAAAGGTCCACAGAAAGAGCTCTGAGGCTCACAATATCTCTTATTACCCATGCTATTGTTTCCTAGCCACCTAAGTTCTACTTTAGTCTTGAAATATAAATACCATGGAAACTGTCACAATTCCAGAATTTCTGCACAGAAGAGGCTTAAGAACTACAAATTGCTTAGAAGGGGGATTGCATATGGTGATGAAAGATGTGATCTGAAAACACACTAGCTTCTCTTGATTTGTACTATATAAATAAACAATATTGTGTTAGTAAGAATAGGAAATGCAAAAATATTTTCAAAAATACTACAAAAATTACTCTTTACCTGTTTAACTGGCTGATGACACAAAACAGGGAAACTATTATTTTTAAAAATTATAATGTACTTACTTAAATGTGGTACTTAGTTGGGATTTTAGAATCAAACTACAGGGTTTTGCTTTCCTAATGATCAACTAATTATTCTAGTGACAAATTAAGTAGTTCTTTCTTTGCCCATATTAAGCCATAAAATCAATTAGTCTAAGGACTTTGTATGAACAATTTGGCAGTTTTTAAGTCAATTATTATTGTCATTATTCTCATTGTTTTACTTTTATTTGAAACTGCTGGGGTCCTTCCACTAAATGCAAATTTATCTCCTATCACTATAAATTATGTAGTCTTGATTACCAACAGGAGGGTCATTTCTGAACTGAGTATGCCTATAAAACAGAACGTTGGCCATTCTTGTGGCCAAATGACCAAATCAACTGACAGTAATGACCATTTTGCTGTATTACTGGAAACATTGGGCTGGAAAGAGTTTCAGCGTAGAAAAGAAGAATCTATCAATCATCACTGAAAGAAGAGACTAAGAGATCTGGGGGAGAGAGGGAAATTGGTAAGGTCCATTTATAAGGGAATTAAAGAGAAGGGCTGCAACATGTATCATCGTCTCAGCTTAGGTCAGAAAGAAAGAGTCCATGATATAATAATTTTATAAGTCTATAATGTTGCAATGTTTGTTTATTATTAACCATCAGTTTGTTTCTTTAGAAGTTAGTATTCAAAGATTCAGAAAAAAAAGTGTGATACGTTTACTTTTAAGGGAAGCAAGATAAAATGAATATGGGAAGAATATATTTTCCTATACAGATGTTATTGGTCCACAAGAGAGGGAATACTAGCAAAGGAGGAACAGCCATGGAAAAATTGGAAAGGAGTCCTTGGGGCTTGCTCTTTGATGGTGTTAACTATGATTTGGGTGTTGCTATTGGGGTGGGAGTAGAAGTCCTCCCATCCAACAATTTCAAAACAGTTGTTATGCCTTGAAAGGAAATTCAAATAAAAGTTGGCTGTTCTTTTTCTTCTCCTGAAAATCTTTCCTTCTCTTAGGTGTCTTGACAGTTGAAGTAATTTTTAAAATATACTCATATTGAGCTTTAGCTGTACACAGCTAGATGCTCAGAATTTTACATTTCACTTTATCTCAGACCAACATGGAAAATTCAGAATTATCTTCTATTTACAAATGAAAAATAGAAAAGCAGAACTGAGTTATTGCCAAGATTACACAGTAAGGTGAAATTTGGATTTACACATGTGGTCATTGATTCGAAAGTCTATTCTAAAGCCCCATTAAATCATCCTGAATCAAGGGCAAGTGCTATAGGAAAATTATTAAATACAAAAAATATAAGATGTAAAGGGTGAGATTTATTACTCAATGATTTATTTATTTATGTATTTGTTCATTCAAATATTTATTCATTCATTTATCCATTCAGTGCACAATGGTGTGTTGAATTCAAAAACATAGAAACAAAATGTATATTTTTAAAATGTTTATCTAAATTCTAGTTAGCTAACATATAGTATAATATTAGTTTCAGATGAACAATATAGTGATTCAGCACTTCCAGACAATATGCAGTGCTCATCACAAGTGCACTCCTTAACCCCCGTCACCTATTTAACCAATCCCATTTACCTCCATTCTGGTAATCATCAGTGTTTTCTCTATAGTTAAGAGTCTGTTTCTTGGTTTGTCTTTCTCTCCTTTTTCCCTTGGTTCATTTGTTTTGTTTCTTAAATTCCACATCTGAGTGAAATCATATGGTACTTATCTTTCCTTGACTGACTTATTTCACTTAGCATAATACTCCCTAGCTGCATCCACATGATTGCATATGGCAAGATTTCATTCTTTTTATGGCCTGAGTAATATTCCATTGTATATACATACTACATCTTCCTTATCTATTCATCAGTCAATGGACACTTAGGCTGTTTCCATAGTCTGGCTATTATAGATAATGCTGCTATAAGCATTGGGGTGCATGTATCCTTCGAATTGGTATTTTTGTATTCCTTGGGTCGATACTTACTAGTGAAATTGCAGGATCAAAAGGTAGTTCTAGTTTTAAATTTTTGAGGAACCTCTATACTATTTTCCACAGTGACTGTATCAGTTTGCATTCTCACCAAGAGTGCGAGAGGGTTCCCCTTTCTCCACATATTTTCCAATACCTCTTGTTTTTTGTGTTGTTGATTTTAGACATTCTAAAAAGTGTGAGGTAATATCTCATTGTAGTTTTGATTTGCATTTCTCTGATGATGAGTGATGTTGGCATCTTTTCACGTGTCTGTAAGCCATCTGTATGTCTTCTTTGGAAAAATGTCTATTCATGTCATCTGTCCATATTTTTACTTGGATTGTTCATTTGGGAGGTGTTGAGTTGTACAAATTCTTTATATATTTTACATACTAACCATTTATCAGATAATGTCATGTGAAAATATCTTCTCCCCTTCTGTAGGTTGCCTTTGAGTTTTGTTGATTGAGAAAGAAAAGATTTTAATTGTGTGCTTCCTAAGAACAAAGTTAAAGTTAAAACTCCATATGCACTGTTGGTACAGATTAGCATTCATTAACATTATCAATTGGAGAGATGAATATTGTCTGAATTCTAAGTAATGTACTACATAGGTCAGCGAAGAAAACATTTTTCCATCCAAAGAGTTTGAGGGTTTGTGCAAGTACCATCTAAAAAGGGAAAGAAAATATAGCCAAAAAACCCCCAAATTACACATATCCACTTAAGTCATCCCTATCACAGATTTTATTTTCTTAGAATTCCTTGTTTGTTTCTTTTACTCGCTTTAACACACAGTGACTTTAACAAAACAAGTTACTTAATTTATGAAGTGTAAGACAATGAGAAGAGAAGGAAGGGGTTTTAAAATCAAGAAGATTCTTGTTTCTTCCATTGAAGGCACATGCTGACTGGTAGACTCAAGAAACTACAAATTCTCTCAGAATTTGTACTTGTGAAACTCTATGAACTTACATTCATGCCACCTCAAAATCTACAAATAAATCTTGAAGCTAAAACACCTAAAAGTGGACTATTCCATTATTAAGATGAAATATAGCTTTATTACCTTTAAAGTTGTTCTTTCTTCATGTTTCCATACACTAAAAACACATGATAAGAGTTTCCATGAGCACTGTAATGGATACTAGACCATACTACTCTGTTGACAGAGTAGTAAGACTAGTAGTCTGTTGACTACTAGTTTCTTTTTTTTTTTTTTTAAACGTTTTTTATTTATTTTCGGGACAGAGCGAGACAGAGCATGAACGGGGGAGGGGCAGAGAGAGAGGGAGACACAGAATCGGAAACAGGCTCCAGGCTCTGGGCCATCAGCCCAGAGCCCGACGCGGGGCTCGAACCCACGGACCGTGAGATCGTGACCTGGCTGAAGTCGGACGCTTAACCGACTGCGCCACCCAGGCGCCCCGACTACTAGTTTCAAAGTCTGACACATCCATCATCTTGTGAGTGATTAAGAGTCACTACGTCTAACAGACTTGTTGAGATATCTGAAGCCAAGCCCCTAAATGCTCCTAACAGGACCTGAAATTGGCATTCATCATCAGTAGGTATTAGAAGTCACTTGCATAAATTTTGTTATGACCATTTCCAAAGAGAAATGCCCACCTTTACTACCGGTCCGACCCCTTATGGAGCTAACTCTTTTCCCCCATATTTTAGAGAGCATTTTGCTACTTAAAATTTAATAGGGTGTCTCATCTGATGTGCGCAACTCTGTAGGACATTAAAGTGGTAATTATTATCTCCATTTAAAAAAATGAAAAAAAATGAGATAATGCATTCAATGTGATCAAGTGACTTGTCAATAGTCATTGCCGATACAAACCCACAGGTCAGGGCAAAACCTGAGCATGCTAAGAAGATAGTATAGAGCAATAAGCCTGAAAAGCTCACCTTCAGTCAGCCCTCAGGAGCATGTTGGGCAACCTTATGGGCAGGAAACCACCTAAGTGGAGTTTCCATAATTGCAGAAAGGAGTTGAGAGGGGGGAAGAAAATTAAATCTGTGAGAATGCCAGAAATACTTTTTTTGAGGAAATTTACAAAGACAGTTTCAGCAACAGTTAGAAGGCTGTGTTAAATGAAGTACATAGAAACTTGTCTGATACGTAGGAAGAGGTGATCAGCTTATAAACCTAACCATCATTTTCCTCCAAACCAAAAACTGAGACATACATTATACATTTAGAAAACGTAGGGGGAGGGAAAATCAGAGTATAAGATCATAGTGGAAACTTAGATCCTTCTGTTCCATCTCTTCATTTTACAGATGAAGAAAATAAGGTATAAGAGCATAAGGAGATAGCAAAATTGATAAAACAAGTTCATGGCAGAGCTCTGACTTGAGCTCAGACTCTCTGAGTCTTAATCCAGTCTCCTTCCTACCACAAAATCCTAACTTCCTGCTGTCTTCATGAAGGCAGTTAAGATGTCTAGAAATTCCTCTCATGTCCTGGCCTTACATTTTTAGCTTCAGAGATACTACAGGGTGGTCTTTTCTTTCTGTCTCTCTCACAACTATAGTGCTTTGGCCTGTTTTGTTTTATGTTTTTAGAAAATGTAGAGAAGGCTTGCATTGATGTGTAACATAGCCATTATTCCCATATATGTGAGATGATATCAAACTCAGATCTCTGTTTAATTCAGGGTTTAGATCAAAAGAATGAAGTTCTTACAAAGCCTCTTCACAAGAAGTAGTACTTGTCCAAAAGCTGATGTCTTCTGTTCATGACTAATCAGGTAGAGTGTCTTTGAGCACATGCTTTAGGGAGGTGTATTTTCCTTGCATGTCTGGCACAAAAGCAGTGGATTTGGCAGCCTTGTGGAATTTCAGGGGTTTTCCCAGCACCAAAATGAAAGGTTCCTTTCTTGATAGAAAAAAAGAGGTATGGCAGGTATTTTTCTGATTTTCCCCTAATTCATTTAGTACTTTTCACAAGAAGATCTAAAAGGAAAACTGAGGTGCCACAGAAATCGCTGTTGGCAATCATTTAGTAAGTATGCTTTGGTAGCACAGAGACACATAAACATTATAGAAAATATATATTTTAAATGTTCTATGTTCTTCCTGAGGGAAAAATTTGGCAATTTAACTTAATTGATGCCCTGAGAACAGAGCTGGAATGCAAAATGAGAGCCAAGGACCCACCATCAGCAAAACAACTCAGAAATGCATCTCATAAAAAGAACCTTTGAAATCAGAACTAAAAAAATAATAATCTATGGAGACAAGTTATGCTATGTGATTAGAAAGTAGGTACAATGAGGTGTAAAAAGATATTTTTAACTTGTGACTTAGTGCTAAGAACTTGCTCGGTGCTCAATAAACATTTGTTAAATAAGCTAAGTGAATTTGCTGCAATGAAAATACAGTTGACCTTTGAACACTGCAGTGTTTAGAGGCACCTATCCCCTCTGGAGTCAAAAATCCACATATGGCTTTTGAGTACCCCCAAATTTTACTAATAGCTTATTGTTGGCCATAAGCCTTACTGATAACATAATTGGTCAAATAACACATTTTTTTATTGTTATATGTATTATATACAGTATTCTTATAATAAGGTCAACTAGAAAAAAGAAAATATTATTAAGAAAATTATAAGGAAGAGAAAACACATTTCCAGTGCTATGCTGTATCTTCAAAAAAAGAATATTCACATGTAAGTGGACCCATGTAGTTCAAACCCATGTTGTTCAAGGATTATCTGTATATATAGTTGAATACATAGGTAAATAGATAGATGAACACATTCGTTACATGTATTGAGTGTTTATTCTGTGCCGGTTACAGTGCTAAATGTTTTAAGTGCACTATTACATTGTAACTTTATGAAGTAAATACTGATTATGAAACTAATTTTATAGCTGAAGGAATGGTTCCAAGGAAGTAACTTGCCAAAGTTTGCTCAAATAGTCAGTGTTAAAACTGAAAAGTAATCCAGGTTTCCTAACTCCAGAGACCAAAGAATTAACTGCTAAACCATACTGGCTTCCTTCATTCTCCATACTTAAGTAAACAATTTTCAATCAATGCTTTTTGCTTAGAAACATCACAGGAAAGAATTCTTGCTATTTCAGTTTTAATAGCATATGCAAACAATTGTCCTTTGCTTCTGCAGCATATCTTCCAGGCATACCCACATTCAAATTCACCAGGAATAAGGGCTGACAAAAAATAATCTAAGGGAGAGAAAGCTGTGCACAGTCAGTTCTATGGTTTCTCAAATACATAAAACTGTATAATTCATTATGTCTGACTATCCCATTATTAGACATATTAAAAAGATGGATAGTCCAAGTTAAGTGTCTGCTCCAGGGGATGTTGTCTCTTGTTCATTCTCAAGCTTGCATGTCTATGGTGTACCAAATGATTCATAATATAGACCTTTAGAAAAGCTGAATGTAAGTAAAACGTGAAATAGGGTTGGCATATTAAACTAATCAGCTTTGGTAAATGCCCTTTCTGCAGCCGGCAAGCAACCATTCTGCAGGTGCCCTCGTGATGTCTTGATGGACTTCCATCACACAGTTTTATCCTCAGCTTTTGCAGGGATCATTTCCCTCTTGGAATAATGTGCTCTACAGTTATGTAAATCATAGTGAGAAACTCTCTGGGTTATCTAGTCGTTCTGTTACTGCTGCCCAGGTTTAAAAATAATTGTTCCTTTAGTGCATTATTTATTACACGTTGACAAAATTTGAAGTAATAATACAAAACAAAACCAGTGTTTTGACTCAGATACAAATAATGGTACCAAAAGAAAATATCTAAAGCTTCTTTGGTCTTGAGAAACATCTGGGAATATGTGTTATATTCATCCACTAAGAAAATTGTACCCAAGACTTACTAATTTCCAACTATGTGCAAAGTGCTAAGCAGGATTCTAGAAGTATTTTGTTCTACTGATGATTTTGTTGTGTTTCTTTTTTACCCTTAGATATCACAATTAAAAATAATTCATTAGTAAAACATTTGAAATATATAGAAACCTTTAGGAAAATAATTTTTAAATTACCCTTTACCTCATAGCTCCAAAATAGCAATATTTATCATTTTATTGATATTCACCCAGACATTTTAAACACATATGTAGGCATGGATGTATTTATGCCTAAACTTAGATGCTGCTTCACCTTGTTATTGTTGAGATCATGTTTTTATCTCATTCATCTATATAGCAATATTATTTTGTGTGTCTATTGGGTTATCTATTGCTGCATTTAACATTACTCCAGAACTTAGCAACTTAAGGCAACCCCCACATTTATTACCTGATGACGTCTCTGGATCAGAGTTCTAGCTATGGTTAGCTGAATTCTTCAGCTCAAGAGGCCATACAAGGTGAGATCAAGGTTACAAAGGGCTACACTCATATAAAGTTTCAATCAAGGCAAGATTTAATTCCAAGCTCTTTCAGCCGTTGTTGGCAGGACTCTGTTCCGCATTAGTTGTTGCACTTAATGGTTTAGTTCCTGCTGCTGGTTGATGGGAAGTAACCCTCAGTTCCTTGCCACATGGGTCTCTTCATAAGGCACCTCAAAACACAGCAGCTTGTTTCATCCAACCCATATAATGGGAAGAGTCAGGGAAAGAGTTTCAGCAAAAATGAAGTCACAGCTTTTCGAAACCTAATTTCAGAAGTTACATACTATCACTTTTACTTTTATTCTATTCATTAGAAGTAAGTTGCTATGTCAAGTTCACCCTCAAGCCAAACAGTGAGCAAGGACATGAATACCCGTGGATGGGGATCACTTGGGGCCATTTTAATGGGTGGGCATAGTGATATTCTTTTTATATATATTCTTTTAGGCATCCATTATTATTTCCTTTTGACATATTCTGACAAGGAGAATTATTTGATGAAAAGGAGGATAAAATTTAAGGCTTTTGTAATATTCTCCAAATATCACTCCAGAATTATTTTGCTAACATATAACCCCATTAACAATATGAGAAAAAAAAAGTCATCTTTCCTCTTTATCGAACACATTATTATCATAGCTTTAATCACTTCAATATTTTGGTGAAAAACATAGCTTTGATCACCTTAATATTTTAGTGAAAAACATTAAAAATGCTTTAATTTTCATCTCTTTGATAACATGAAATGCAGTGCTTTTTTATATGCTTATGACTCACTCAGATTTCTTCCATTTTAAATTGCTCTTATTGTTTGTATGTTTTCCGATTGGGTTGTGCATTGATCAAAAAAAGTTAACTATGTTTAACTTTTGATTTCAACTTATTTGCCTTTTATGTAAATAAAAGTCTAATATATTAACATATATACATATTTTCCTCATTGAACTATAAGGCAAAGAGTTACCCACTAGCATTCCAATGATACTGTTTTTTTTGCAATAACAACAAAACAAACAAAAAGCACATTTGGAACTGGAAGCATTCAGTGTTTCTCAAGGGCCCACGGAAACAGAAAGGCTCAGATCATATAAAATGTTGCATCTGGAAGCAGTCTAGCCTGAAAGGTAGGAATATATGGAAAGAAAGAAAAGAATGGTTTATACAAATGCTACGTGATATAAAAGTTTGGAACGCGAGAGAAAAAAACAGTAAAATATTTTGTCTCCATTATTGTCAATCTAAATAAAATATACAGTAGCAGTCTACATTACTTAGGAAAGATGTCAGTGTGATTTCTGAGTTTCTTTTTGATACAACACTGAATTAAAATGTCCATAAGTGGTATAATGTTTTTCAGTTTAAAGGAGAATTTAAATGAGAACACCAATTTGTTTATTTTCTTTGTGACAAATATTGACTCAATTATACTAGACAATGTTGAAGATACTATTTATTCTTATAATAATTAAAGTTCTAAAGTTCTAATTAACCAATTTGCTTCATTAATTGAATATCTTTAATGGAATACAATAGTAACTAAACTGATCAGCTTTTATTCCTTTAAATGTTGTAAACACATTAGTAAATGTGTGTCATTCTTGTCATTATTTCCACTACTTAGGGAGACCCTCA
The DNA here is from genome assembly GCF_022079265.1 of Lynx rufus. NCBI lineage: Eukaryota > Metazoa > Chordata > Mammalia > Carnivora > Felidae > Lynx > Lynx rufus. Next base: position 107,012,900 of record NW_025814867.1, on the reverse strand, counting down.
CTCTTCACACATGTTGTTCAAGGCACAATTTAAGTACCATCGTTCTGATACAATTGTTCCTAATCTTATACTCCTAGATCAGAACAGTCTCATAATCAAGACATTGATGTTTTTCCATTCTTCAATTCAGATTTGGTTGTCATTATTAGTTATTTTATTACTGCTTAAAAAGATCCTTATTTAGGAATGAACTTATATTTTCAAACATATTTAATACACTTTGGGAGCCACTGAAGCAATGAATTGTGACCTCGCTTAGAACAGTGTGACACATGCAGTTGAAGATAGAGGACTGAGCCGTTTCCACCTTTACCCCCTTCCAAACTGTTAGGATGAATTGTGGTATAACCACACAATGGAGTGCTAAACATCTGTCAAAAGGAAGAAGGCTATTTTTAGAAACACATAAAAATATTTTATTTCTTTGGAACAATTTCTGGGCTGTATTAAATGACAAAAAGCAAGGGAGAAAGAAGTATGAATAGTAAACACTTTGAACAAATAAAACATTGAATAAATATGTCTCCAAATAAACTCTTTCTTAGACATCAGATGAAAAAAGTCTTCCATCAAAATGATAATATAAAGTTATGACATGGCAGACAATAGTATGTGTTCACCAGAACAGGTGCATTGTTCTTCTTAACACACAGAAAGACATTTTTCAGCCTGTCGTACAGTTTGCCTCGGCCTTGAGACTGAGTTCTGGTCAACGTATGCAGGCAGATGTAGTGTGGCACTTCCGGGTCTGGCCGTGGGTCCTCCTGCAGCTTTCCCCACTGTCATTCTTTTTCTTTGACTGTCAGGCAGATGCAGAAGGAATCTAGATGTCTGCAGAGCCACACAAGAGAGGGAGCTGGTTTCAGCATGACTTTGGAGCTAAGCTCTCATACCGGCCCAAGTCAGATGTGAAGTGAGTGTGACATAGCTCTTTATTATATAAAGTATGAAAAATGTTGGGTGCTTTATTTTAGCAGTTGGCATACCATGACTGACAGACATAAGGTTCTGATAACCAGACCCTACACAGAGGGAGCTGAAAGGAAATCCAAGAATGAATGCAGTTAAATAGGCCCCAAAAGCAACAAACCTGTTGTTCAACCCACCTGAACAACCCAGGGAGGTCTCTGGAAGGAGGGGGAAATGGTTAGCTGATAGGTTTGTGTGGAACTTTGTTTTGAAAGGTGGCCAGAGAGAATGGGAAGAAATTCAGAATTCTTTTCTTTTAATGAAGAAGTAACTCCAGGAAAAAGATGCAGAAAACAGAATCCTGCTCTACTATTTGGATTTGCAATGACTAATATAAATGTAGTCATACATCTGTGATTGAGAAGAGGAATTCCAGTGGCGATTTTAGATTATGTAAATAAATTATGTAAATAAATATTATGTAAGACGTATTAATTGTAAATATGTATGTGAATATCAAAAGAAACAATGAAAAGAATTCTAAGAGGCTATTACTAGGGGGCAGCTTAGTGTGATAAATAAGGAGGCATAAGGATATTGCTACTTTACACACTATTTAGTATTATTTAGTCTATGTGTGTGTGTGTGTATGCATGCATACATATGAATGCATGATATATATGCAATTTTGATAATTAAATTTATTTTATATAAACAAAATTAATTTTGAAAAGGCAGAATGAAGTTTGGAGCAATATTTATAAGATAACGTAGAGTAAAAGCAGCCACTTTTGTATTCACAATCTTATCGAAATTGTTCAATCTTCTATCACCTGAGCATATCTGGATGATATTTTTTCTTGTCTCATTAATATATTTTGCTTAGTTGCTTCTTTATTCACACCAACAAACTTTTTGGAATGTCCTCTCTTTCTCTCTCTCCTATTAAATTATATTTATTTGCAAAATATAACTACATCCCCAACTCCTACAAAAAAAATCCCCACGTCTAAAAGCTTACATACTTAGTGTGACATGCTGTAGGTTTTATTTGATACATTTTGACAGATGGCTATATAATAATTAGAATAACTTTATCATGAAATCTTTATTCCCCAATAAGAATGTAAGCTACCTAGGAGACCAGGTGCCTCACAGTAGACAATGAATGTTGCTTGAAATCATATTAAATCAAATTATATATTTGTGTCATACTCAGCATCCAACACATTTTTAGGCACAAACTTCATTTAAAAATATTGGAAATTAAACTTGAACTCAAATGAACTGGGAACAGAGTATACAGGGGCAAAGATGAACAACTTTTAGAAACCTGAAAATCTCCTCGTTATCAGGTTAAAATATAGCTGATGTACAGTGGCACTAATAATTGTCTTTCATGATCATGTCCTGTGATCCCTTTCCTATTTGTCTACTATTTTCAAAGATGTTAAAAATTTAAGCAGATTGCAAAGAAAAAAAAGTGAATGCATGTTTGAAAAACTGAGGTAGCAGGGGCGCCTGGGTGGCTCAGTAGGTTAAGTGTCCAACTTCACCTCAGGTCATGATCTCACAGTCCGTGAGTTCAATCTCCGTGTTGGGCTCTGTGCTGACAGCTCATAGCCTGGAGCCTGCTTGGGGTTGTCTCTCTCCCTCTCTGTCTGCTCCTCCCCTGTTTGAGCATGCTCTTGCTCTTTCTCTCTCTCTCTCTCTCTCTCTCAAATAAACATTAAATGACGCATTTGGGTGGTTCAGTCGGTTAAACATCTGACTTCAGCTCAGGTCATAATCTCGCGGTTTGTGGGTTCAAGCCCTGTGTCAGGCTCTGTGCTGACAGCTCAGAGATAAGAGCCTGCTTTGTATTCTGTGTGTCCCTCTATCTCTGCCCCTCCCTTGCTCACTTTCTCTCTCTCTCTCTCTCTCTCTGTCTCAAAAATGAATAAACATCAAAAAAAAACTGAGGTAGCATTTCAATAAGAAAATGTATTTATCTTTAGCAAAATTCCTCGAATAACAACTACCAACACACAGTAAGTATTACTACTTTTAATTTATATTTGGATATTCTGTCCACAGATAGGTGCTGTCTCCGAGAAGTACTCTAGAATGGGGCCTCCATCATCAGTGCACATTGGATGCAGCGCAGGACCAAACAGTATGTTTTCTTTCATTGAAGTTTATGGTCTTTAACTAATTTCAAACTAGGTTAGATCTCTAACATTAGTACCTGGCCAGAGACAGGCACTTACCCACTACCAATGTGTGTGTGTGTGTGTGTGTGTGTGTGTGTGTGTGTTGGGGGGGGGTGGTGGTGAAACGAGCTGTCACCATCAATTTCAGTTTTAAAATAGGAAGTCTGCTCTGTGTTTGAATACAGATGTTGAGGCTCCAAACGCACAAATACTTTCTCTTAGCTAAGGCTTTATTTTTCCTAAGAAGGACAAGTATGTTAGCAGCTTGTTTATAAGGGGAAAATGTGAATGTAGAAACACATAAGGGCATGTGGGCTAAGTCTGACAGCATGTGTGCTACATAAAGTTACAATTACAAAACTTAATAAGTGTGCCACGTGTCGCATAAGAAATGAAAGTCATTCCTCAGGTTCTTTTCAGTCACAGCATCCATGGAGCTATCCACATAGGTATGGGGAAACTGTAAGTATCTTACTGGTACAGTAAAGCCACTGGGTGAAGACCAAAGTATGATTTAAAAGGACATTCCTGTGACTCACAAAAAGTGAGCAGGAAACAAAAAATTAATGCTTTTATTTAATGATTACAGGCTAAAAAAATTTTTAAGTATCAGTTTTATGTCCTTACCCTAAGGTGGAGCTCAGCCTGGTATGCTAACTGGAAATTATTGTATCATTAAGAAACCCCAAATTACAGGGGCGCCTGGGTGGCTCAGTCGGTTGAGCGTCTGACTTCGGCTCAGGTCACGATCTCGCGGTCCGTGAGTTCGAGCCCCGCGTCGGGCTGTGGGCTGATGGCTCAGAGCCTGGAGCCTGCTTCCAATTCTGTGTCTCCCTCTCTCTCTGCCCCTCCCCCGTTCATGCTCTGTCTCTCTCTGTCTCAAAAATAAATAAATGTTAAAAAAAATTAAAAAAAAAGAAACCCCAAATTACAAAATCATGATGAGGTCAGAATTGGTTACTAGATGCAGGCGGATTCTTATTGATTACCCACTATGTATCTTGATCTATGCTTTGCACTCTACATAATAGCTGTCTGGTGATTAATTTCCAACAAATTGCAAATGTCAACAAAGCCCAAAATGTTGAAGCAATGAGACCAGTAGAGTATCCTAAGGATTTCTAACAAAGTTGCACATCTGCTCCCATGCAACAAGAGAGAGGCCTGGTAAAGGGGCGGTCGCATCCTTGGAAAATGAAAGAGGAAATATGGTCATAAGTGTAAATGCAGGGTCAATGATAATACAAATGTCCTTGGAATGTCTCTAACCAATCATTTTTATCCCATTTAGAGACTCTGAGCTTGTTTAGCAGGTATATATGTAGGGCAAGTATAGACGTAGGCAAGTATAGATGTAGGGTGAGGCTTCCCCTCTAACTACTCTGCTAGGTGGGTGTCTAGTTCCCTTACAGACACCTCAGGGAAAATTGTCCACATGTCAATTTCACAGCCCGCTCTTCCTCAGTTGTCTACACAGGACAGACACACAGAAACACCTATGTATCAAGGGTCTAGCATTTCTTCAGTGCAGCTGACAGGTAACGTGGGAACATAGGTAGCTAAGTGTTCTCCTACATCCAAGCTGAGACAAGGTGCAGGGTGAGGGCTCCTGTCTGAGTGAAGCTGGGTGGTCTGGGACACTCCAGGACATTCAAGTAAGGCCTCTCAGAGTGATCCTTCTCTGGGTCAAAACACACACAGCTCACTCTGGGGAATAATATTAGGTCCCAGCCCTTGAAAGAGCTTTTGTTTGCTCTCTTTCCCTGATCTTTCCCTATAGTTTCTCACAAAAATTTGTTATTCTTTCACATCCCACTCTTCCTCAATGTCCAACAAATACGCCAAACCTTACTTTCTTCAAACAGTGTTTACTTTCTCATTTTCAAATTAAACATTAGAGCCCATTAAAACAGGTATAGGGAGGAGATTAGTCTTCAAATATTCCCAAAAGATAAAATAGAACATATGTTTCATCTCTCAAACACATCATAGAATGCCAAGTGAAACTGATAGTTGTTTTTCTACTAAAACAAGTTGTCCCTCTATGACCTGTCACAGTAAAAATAGCAGCTTCAATGAGTTTGAGATTCTTGAATACATAACCTCTGATCCTGATAATAATGGTGAAGATGGTCAAGAGACATTATTAGATAAAACCCAGAGATTAGGAACCAGCGGCTCAAGGGAGTTAAGAGCCCCAAGTCTCAGTAAGAAAAAAGACCAGCTTGGCAGACCAGTAGGTTCTGAATTTCTGTTCTTTTCGCAAAACGTACCAGTCTTGGAGTACAAGAAAGAACAGGAAGGAAATCAAGCTGTATAGCTTCAAAAACACAAAGATTCTGATGGCAGAAATAGAGGCATTCTCTTTTAGAAAGTGATCTTTTTGAAGTAATGTAGCAAAAACCTGTATAATTCTTATCAAATACTGAGAAAATGTGATGCTGTGCTAAATGCTTCCAAGAAATGAATGAGAACCGCAGAAGAAGCCGAACTCAATCCAAGCCACATCAGAGCCAGAGAGTTTCTGCTAGCTTATATGTAAGAATTGGTCATTTATAGAATTACTTCCACATATGTAAATATATTGTTTTGTCAAGCTGTAGTGGTTTACTCAGATACTTGTAATGTTATTTCCTCAAACATATTTTTATAGTTATTCTCAAGTCCTCAGGTAAAGAATATAATAAATATTAAAGCTTGATTATGCTACAGCCATAAGAATATTAACCCCTTAAACTATATAGTGGATGAGTGCTAAGGTGATCATGGTCAAGACATGGTTAACACCATTAGCTCATGAGCTGGGATGATTACTAAAATGACATGAAACTGGAATCATCTAGCTCTCCAAAAAAAATAAGATCTGCACCAGATCAATAATGTCTGAAACAAGTTGTCCTTCACTAGAGGTAGCCTCTGATTTGAGGGAATCAATAGAATAATAAGCATTTAAAACGTAAGCTAAATACTTAAGTATACTTCTCACCTCATTGTTATTCCTTAAACTTTAGATTGGACACCATTTCATTGATTTAATTGGTCATTTTCAGAGGGACAAGAATAGTCTTTAACAAATAAGAGTTAATATGATGCCTGATGAGATTATCTCCACAGTGACCTCGAGAAGATTGTTTCCTAAATCAGTCATTAAAATTAACATGTCCATCACACCAAAGACACAAAACAATTGCTTGCTGCTAAAAACTTCATGTAATAAAGGAGTGATTGGATGAATAATTTGAATACTGGAGCGCTATTCTCACTGTCATACATTATTTAATCGAGAATATTGGGTAAAAAGCCAAAATAACACTTTGCTGAGTTCACACATAGTCTCAGAAGACCTTTGTAAGAGCAGGAGATTGACAATGATAGAATTAGTATTTATTCACACAGCAAATGGGTGTCTGAATATTTCCTTATGCTTCTGAAATAGTGAGAATGATGCACAAAAAGAAATAGAGTTACTTTCCTATTTTCCCCATATCTAACCAGATCACTGTTACTACTTTTTGTAGCTCAGATTGCCCTTATGCTGCCTGTACACTGAGTGACATGTCTTCTTGCAAGATACAGTTTGGTAGCATTCTAGAATCATAGAGTTTTAGTGCTCCCGTGTTAAGGGAGATAAGACATTATTATTAATTTTTGCATATGGCAAGGTTTTTAAATTAAAAAAGAATGTGTTATCCTAAAAAAGATAAAATGTGTTTTAATTATGTGTTCAATAGATGAGTGTTGTCAATGAAAATATTTAAGTGGCATCCAGTTGATACATATACATATCACAGACACACACACACATAAGTGTATTCATAGTTGGAAAACAAAAACTCATGTTATCAAAGTAGAATGATAACCTCTGAGGAAAAAAATTATACAACAAAAAGATTTTTGGCAATGTTGTCTCTGAGGGAAAAAATATATAAAATTATAAGCTATTATATCCTCTCTCTTAAAAAATTACCAATACACATTGTTTCCAGGACAAAGGGTTATTTTATCTCCAATATTAATGCTTATTATAATTTAGAGCTTGGAAGCATAAAATGGGACAAAATATTACAATAACCAAAGCAAAAAGAGTATCTCAAGATTATGGATACCATAATCCTTGTGAGAGTTCATAAGCATGAAACAGTCATATATATTTTTTTAATTTGGATATAAAATGTAAGACAGGATCAGGAAATGTGTTGTTAATCAGCAACATATGAATATAGAATATCCATTCAGTCCACCTCTGTGTTTATTGTGGGGACATATTTGAGACTCCAAATGAACATGACAGTGTCTTATTGGAGATAGTTCTGCTTTTTTTTCTTTTTTTATATTCATCTTCCCTGCTTAATCTGGCATTACATATCACTAAATATGCAGAGTTGTAAGTTCAGCATGTTATGTTTTAAGGCAAGGGGAGTGTCCAACAATTTTATGTATGTATGTATGTATGTATGTACATATGTATGTATTTGGAATAAGAGGGAGAAAAAAAGCATGTGTGCTCAATAATCTTATAGAATGTCTACGTTGGTGTATTAGGCAGAAACATGCTCCCTACCCCCTAAGGAAATACAAGCCAAATCCTTGGGACTAGTGAAAGTTATCTTTTTCTGAAAAGGGTTTTCTCAGACGTAATTAAGGATTTTGAGAGGAGATCATCCTGGATTACCAGAGTGGGCCTTAAATCCAGGGCCCAGTGTCCTTATATGAGACACACTTGGGAAATTTGACAGACAGAAGAAGGGGAAGCAATGTGACCATGGAAACAGATTGGAGTAATACTGCTGATAGCCAACCAAAACTAGAAGAATGGAATCTACCCTAGAGTTTCTGGAGGGAGCAGTGTGCTGCTGACACCTGGAGTTCAGATTTCTGGCCTCACTGGCAGAGAATATATGTCTGTTGTTTTAAGTTAGCCAGTTTGTGGTAATCTGTTACATCAATCTCAGGAAACTAATACAGATGGCAAACAAGTTTACAATTGAAATCTTGAAATGGTGCTCAATAAAATTACTATGAATTGTAGGATGGGAGACCAGGGAAGAATATAATATGTGAGGGAAATAAGTGTCATCAATTACTATGCTATGTTCTAAGGGAGTAAAGAAATTAATATAAAATGAATACGGAAGGGTGTGTGTGTGTGTGTGTGTGCGCGCGCACATGTGTTTAAGAATGCTCTGTTTAGGAAAGACATTCAAGCCGCAGGGCAGGTTAGGGTTGATGAATGGGGGAGCAGGTGATTTAAGAGATCATGTCGTTGTAATTCTGCCAGCAGCTAATTGGAGATGAAACAAATGGGCTTTAGAAATAATGCGTTATCTGAAGATGATTTTCTCTCTGGGGTGCGGGGTATCAGTGTTAGAAGACTATGCGTTCTTGAATCCACCTTGAATTTGGTTTATGTGTGTATTATTTTCTACAATACTCAAGGACTGTGGACAAATAATTCCGGGACCTCAGCAGTTCCAATAACCAAACCAAAATTGTACTTTCTATTCAGCAATGAACATTTTCAATAGGGGGGAAAATGTGATAGTAATAGCTCTACTCTATTCCCCATTCTCTTTAAGTACACTCCCTTCCAATCTGGTAGAAGTTGAGATTATACCCTAGTTGTACAGAGCTAGAAGTCAGTGTTATGAATTAGTCACGTTAGTATGTACCATTAGAGCTTGAAGCTCTAGAGCTCTTAGAGCTTGAAGACTCTAAGAGCCAGTGATAGTTTAGAAAATTAGGGGCTATGGACTGTGCTGTAAGTGTACCAAATATATCTTCTAAGCATTATTTTCTCACTTGTGAAATAAGGGATGGAAGACAGTTAACATTAAAACAAATAGAAATTCACCAAGGTAATTGATGATTCTACTTTATCAATCCTAAAAGAGCCTAGAAATACATACAGTATGCTAAAATGTGTTGTTAGTCAATTTCATCATGAAATAAGTAGTCCAAGGGCCCCAAGTTCAAAATGAAATATTAAGGGTTTGACACAGGCATTATGCTTTTCAGATAGTCAAATGATACAGGGACAATGACAGCTACTGTCTCTCCCGCTAGCCAGAATATCAGAGCAGCTTTTGTGTCTGCCTCAGTTGAAGGAAGAGGAAATTGAGAACAAATGTTAAAAGTTATACGATTAAAGGTCATTTTATGCAAGGCTTTGGAAGAAGGGTTTGTTTTCATGGCATAGGTGTTGGTTTACTTCAAAATTGAACGATAATTTTTATTGAATCCCTTTGGATGACTTCAACCCCATTTGATATACATATTGGGCACTAATTCATGCATGTTAATGTTCAGTACTCACACCGTGAGAAAGAACCATAGTCACATCACAGAACTGGGATTGATATTAGTATTTAACAGGCTATGGATTTCAACACATGAAAAGGAATGACAGCCAACTTTGGAAACTGGCCCAAGGGAAAAAGGCAAGAAAGAAGTTTTTCCTTATTTCCATTGAATAGCTGAGATATCTTTTTAGTATGCTGAATAAAGAGATAGCCTATAGTTTTTTTTTTCTAACTATTTAGGCATCCAAATCTTTCTAGTCAATTGAATTGTAAGAGATCTAGAATTTAAGAACATTTCCTCATATTTGGTCAGAAAAAAATTTCTTTATAATGAAATACTTCTGGTTGAAAATATTTCATAACACGCAGAATTAATTTAAAAATCAAATTGTATTAAATCTTCTTGGGTGGCCAAATGAACAGAGATTTATGCTTCAGTTGGAATGTGACATGTGTTTTAATGTACAATGTGATGATAATTTACTGTGGTGATACATTAGAATGGTGTTTAACAAATTAAACATTCCATAGTTAAAAGTTTCATGCAAGTGTACAGGAGAATGGAGAAACAGAAGTGAAATACATTTCCAGATCTCTGTTAAAAAAACAGAATGGATAACAAAGAACACAAAACTTTTTACATAACTTTAAAAATATTCAAAAAAATCAAAGCTTGTACTGAGGAAAACTTATATTTTAATATTTCAGACAATTTGCTCTGAAAGCAAATTCTTATTTGTTAAAATACTAACAAATATTTAACAAGTAAATTTGTATTTAAAGAGGAGTACACCTAGTTAGTCTAAAGAATTATAACATTTTTGGCATGCCTGGGTGGCTCAGTCAGTTGAGTGACTGACTCTTGATTTCAGCTCAGATCATGATCCCAGAGTCATGGGATTGAGCCCTACTTCAGGCTCCATGCTAAGTGTGAAGCCTGCTTAAGATTCTCTCTCTCTCTCTCTCTCTCTCTCTCTCTCTCTCTCCTTCTACACCTTTCCCCCACTCATGCTCTTTCTGTCTCTAAAAAAAATTAGAAAAAAAAAGATTTAAAAATTTTTATAAACATTTCAAATATACAAGTCAGGGTCCTGAGTAAGAAGTAAACATCCTCTGATTTTTCTGTGTGTCTTCACCAGAATCAAAGTTCTCAACTACTTTATTTTTTTTTTATATGAAGTTTATTGACAAATTGGTTTCCATACAACACCCAGTGCTCATCCCAAAAGGTGCCCTCCTCAATACCCATCACCCACCCGCCCCTCCCTCCCACCCCCCATCAACCCTCAGTCTGTTCTCAGTTTTTAACAGTCTCTTATGCTTTGGCTCTCTCCCACTCTAACGTCCTTTTTTTTTTTTTTTTTTTTTTCCTTCCCCTCCCCCATGGGTTCCTGTTAAGTTTCTCAGGATCCACATAAGAGTGAAACCATATGGTATCTGTCTTTCTCTGTATGGCTTATTTCACTTAGCATCACACTCTCCAGTTCCATCCACGTTGCTACAAAAGGCCATATTTCAGAAAAACTGAGAGCTTTTTCCCTGAGATCAGGAACACGACAGGGATGCCCACTCTCACCGTTGTTGTTTAACATAGTGCTGGAAGTTCTAGCATCAGCAATCAGACAACAAAAGGAAATCAAAGGCATCAAAATTGGCAAAGATGAAGTCAAGCTTTCGCTTTTTGCAGATGACATGATATTATACCTGGAAAATCCGATAGACTCCACCAAAAGTCTGCTAGAACTGATACATGAATTCAGCAAAGTTGCAGGATACAAAATCAATGTACAGAAATCAGTTGCATTCTTATACACTAACAATGAAGCAACAGAAAGACAAATAAAGAAACTGATCCCATTCACAATTGCACCAAGAAGCATAAAATACCTAGGAATAAATCTAACCAAAGATGTAAAGGATCTGTATGTTCTCAACTACTTTAAAACATGTAGGACATCTAAGTACATATACCTTTAACTGTATTCCTTGAAATCTCATGGCCATAACTGGTATTTAGTCACTTACCAATGTACCAATCTACCTGCATATTACATGGGATTACAGATTGTAAAAAAGGAATAAAGTATACTTAAATTTCCATCGACCCCCTCCCCAGTCCCACACACAGAGACCCTATACATTTTGGAAAAACGGGAGATCCGCAGATCAACAGGAAGAGAGAATAAAACATTGCAATTAGGAGAAACAATGTCTGAGGCATGAAGGTCACTGGTGGTCAGGGATACCACCTGGGTTACTTTAGTGAGGCCTGAAGATAGCAGCAATAGCTATAGTAATTAATAATGGCAATTGCATGCTGGAGGTGTCCAAAGAAAATAGTACAGCAAGGAGGTGTGGAGCTGCAGACGGTTGCTGAGAGAAGAGAAGCAACAAGGATTAGGATACGACCACTTGATACATAGGACTTTTGGAGGGAGAATGGAACGGAGCCTTTCCTAGAACATACTCTCGTATGTTAGTGGGGTCAAAAGATATAAAGCTTTTATGTGCTTTGAATTTAAGTCATAAGTCTGATTTGTTTTTCTTATATCTTCAAACAATCCTATTTCTTGAAATTATGTTAAAACCAGATCAGTGAAATCTAAATAAGGGCAATCTAAATTTATAAATCAAATAGGCAATTCATAAATATGTTCACAAAATGTGTGCAGTACACAAGGCATAATTCTAGGTGCTATGGGAAATTCAAAGAAGAAATAACAACTAGCATTTGCTGAACACCTATTTTGTGTCAAGTTCTCTCTTTCTTTTTGGTGGTGGTGGTAGTGGTGGGGATATGTGAGTAAGTGAAGACATACATAGAGAAGTAAAGTAGAGAAAACGCTTGAGCTCAGTGATGCAGGTTTTGGGTTCATTGCCCTGATGCCACACTAAGCTCTCTCTTTGACTACATACCATTTATATCCATATCAAAAGATATCATAAACCACATGTATAAGGAAAAGTTTATCCTCAACTAAGTTTATTCTATCCTGAAAATAGGGATGACTATACAATGAGTGATTTCCTTAAAGCATTTTTTAACATCCTGTTGAAAAGCAAATATCATATTAGTGGTAACAGAATATAATGTATTCACATCTGTAAGACAGGTAGGAGAAGACAGATATAAAGTATGGACATAGTCAAGGGAGAAAGGAATTAAAAAGAGGAGGTGGGGCTGGTAGACTCAGCCATAAATATGGATCCTCAGTTCACTTGAACAACACTAATTACCCAATTTTACTACTCTCTTGTCTTTAATATATACATAACATTAAAATTAATCACAATAACAGTAAATCTTTCAAGCTATTTAAGTTATGTTTTGGTTTGCTACTACTATGTTGCAAATTACCACAAACTTAGCTTAAAACAACACTCATTCATTACCTTGTATTTTGGTAGTTCATTCTAAGTAAGTTCAGCTGGGGTCTGTGCTCAAGGTAAAAATCAAACTATTGGCAGGCAGGGCTCTTACCTAGAAGTTTCTAGAAAGAATCTGCTAGCAAGTCCATTCAAGTTTTTGACAGAATCAAGTTCCTTGCAGCGGTAGGACTGAGATCTCCTTGCTGGCTGTCAGGGGCCTCTCTCTGTTCCTTATTGCCACTTGTGTGTTTTCTCATGTGACTTTCTCCATCTTCTAACAAGCAAGGGTACATAGAGTCCTTCTTAAACTTCCTGTCTGTCTGACATTTCCTTTTGCCACCAGCCAAAAAAGCTCTCTGTTTTTCTGGATTCATGTGAATAAATAGGGATCACATAGATAATTCAGGACGATCTCCCGACTTTAAGGTCAATTATGCCATATAACACAACAATCATGCTCAGGTTCTAGGAATTATGATATCTTCACAAGGACATTCAAAATTCTGACTACCACAGTTATAAAATTGCATTCCAAGAAGTACAAAACACAATGACCAAGCAATACTGATTTATTTTTCCCTACTTAAAAAAAAAAAAGGAACTTGAATCATGTGGTAGAATACAGGGGCTATCCATCTAGTTGTTGTTTTCTTCAGAAATGAAGAATGAAGACGTAATTGTGATTGTCTTGCTCTGGAACATCTTATGGCTGCCTTTGTGGGAGCATTACCAAGATCAATGACTCTTTCCTTCATGTCTCCCACATTCAGATTCATAATCCTTCTAAATTGCCACGATTTCTAATATGCTGCTTGGGTACATGGATTTAAACTTCCACATTTAATGGACTTTAGAGATCAATATAGAGATGTCCTGTGCTCATGAAGGGTTCATTTTACCCTGTAATTGCAGTTCTTTACTGAAATTGAGAGGCAGTCAGAAGGCTTTTGAAAATGAACTTACTAAAGGGACTCAGCCCAGTCCCTATGCCATACATTTCAAAATGTGATCTTCATACCCCTAGGAAAAAACCTTTAAGACATACAAAATGACAATAGGAACTTATGTTTTTAAAAAATAAAGTTTTCCAAGTGGACTCTTTAAAAATATGTTTATAGGGGCACCTAGGTGACTCAGTTGGTTGAGCGTCTACCTCTTGATTTTGGCTCAGGTCATGATCCCAGGATTGTGGGATCAACCCCATGTCTGGTTCTGCACTGAGTGTGGAGCCTGCTTAGGATTCTCTCACTCTCCGTCTATCCCTCTCCCCTGCTCAGGCATTCTCTCTCTTTCTCTTTCTCTCTCTCTCTCTCTCTCAAAATAAATAAATAAACATTTAAGTTTTTAAAAAGATAAAAATAAGGGGCTCCTGGGTGGCTCGGTCGGTTAAGCAGCCAACTTCGGCTCAGGTCATGATCTCACTGCTCATGAGTTCAAGCCCCGCATTGGGCTCTCTGCTGACAGCTCGGAGCCTGGAGCCTGCTTCAAATACTGTGTCTCCTCTCTCTCTGCCCCTCCCCTGCTTGTGCTCTGTCTTCTTTCTGTCAAAAACGTTAAGAAAAAAGAAATAAAAATAAAAACAGGTTTTTCATACATTCTTCCAGTGTTTTTATCTACCACTTAGAAAAATGCCTTGAGAAGGTACCATCATAAGACATAAAACTTCTCTTCCACTTTATATATCATTAATGTAACATATGCTCAAAGGAACACCACAGAACCTCCACTGTGCAGCATTTCGGGTAGCTTAACAGAAACACAGAGCACACCTAGACACAAAATTGTGTGTGTGTCTATTCACATATATATGTTTGTATGCATATATTATATATACATTATCGTAATCATCACATTCTCTAATTTACCTTCCTAAACTTGCACTCAGAAATATTTAGGCAACCAATTATAGGTTCCCAAAAGATATTTAATTTTTCTGCCTGTGTATTTTAAAAATTCATTGTTTGTAAACACGTGGCAATAGATATGGTAAATGGCATGTGCCTATCTCAAACAGATTATTACAAAATGACATGTTGTCAAAATAATTACATATTATTAAAAGTAATTTTCTGAAAGATAAAGATATTACCTATAATTCCACTTCCACAATGTTTGCACGTTATCTTTTATCTATGTGTACTTGTATATAGAGTATAAGTTCATTTTTTTCAAATATTGTTCAAATAACATTATATTAATAGAGACTGCTCTTGTGTTTTCATAATTTCCAAAGATTACATGATTTTCATTAGTTCCCTCAGCCATGCCTTTTTCATTAGATATTTAGGTAATTTCCAGTTTGGGTGCATTTTGTGTGTGTGTGTGTGTGTGTGTGTGTGTGTGTTTCTTGTCTGCAACAGAAATAGAAAATAATTAAATTACAGCAAACTGAAAGAATTTCTTATAGATAACCTTGCCAAGTGCATGCTTAGAATTGATATTTTCTATATTTCATATGTGTCTGTTTTACCTTTTTGGTTCTTTTCCTGTTTCTCTCTATTAGATCATTGGCCCAGCTGATTTTAGCAAAGGCTTCTCACTTCTCGGACAGAGAAAAGCACACAGTTACTCGGACAGTGTTTCCCAAAGTGTTGTGCACACACTCAGGTGCTTGCTGAAATAGAAGAAACCCTGGCCCCACCACAGATCCATTCAATCAGAATCTCTATGGTGGTGGTGGGGGCTTCATAAGGAATATTTATTTTAAAACATTTCCCCAGGATTTCTCCCCTTTGCATGTTAGGAAAGCATTTTTTTTCCACTTTGCTTCTTCTATCCACTCTAATTTATTGATACAGTTTTTTTAGGAATTAATTAAAAAAAACAAACTAATCAAAGATTATTATCTATTGTTCGCTGCAGGGTACATTTTGTAAAATGATCTTTCATAAAATTGCCGTCTATATTTAGAACTATTATTATAAAATCATTACACTGAAACCAGTCCACATTTTCCTTCTAATGCTGAGTTTGCTTGATAATTTTCTTTGTTTTTAAGCGCAAAACTGACTCGCAAGGGGGCTTTTCTCAGTGTCTCAACATCTGCTATAGCTGAATCTAGAAGAGCATTTGAGATTCATTTGATTTCAAATTTATTAAGTTATGCTACCTTTCACAACAGCATCTACAATCCTGTTTTTTTATTTGTTTCAAAAAGCCTACCTCTAAAAAATACAAGGCACTTACAGTTTGTCTTAAAGGGGCCATCTCCACTAAACAGTTGTGCTAATCCAGACTCCTCCTCAGTGGAGAACTTAACCGCTGGAGCTAAAGTTGTACAGTGAATGGGTTCAGGAGGCTTCCACAATCTCACTCAAGAACTCAAGGTTACTGCTTAATACTCCTAACATCACAATTATAACAATAAAAAATAATACAAATACATATTTTGCCAGTCTAATTGCTTTTCAAATATTAACTCATAAGACTCAAAACAATGTTATGATAAATGCTATTAACCTCATCATCCCCATGATTCAGGTGATGATAGTGAAACGCAGAAAGGTTAAGTAAATTGCTCAAGGTCCCAGAGCTACTAGGCTTCATAGACCGGGTTTGATCTCTGCAGGAGATCTGCAGGGTTTGATCTCTGCTAGTCAGTTCCCTTAACCATTAGGATATGCAACAAATTCCTGCAAGAACTGGGTTCTGGTGATGATTATAAATCTTTCCTGAGCCAGTATGTTTTCCTAAACATGATAAGGGATTTTCTTAAATATTAAAATGCTTTGTTATTTATTCCACCTCATTCCAAAAGTTAGTTGAATTTTGAAATTTAATGGAAACCAACAACAGTTGTATTCTGCTACCTTTGTCATTTGCAGGCAGTAATTAAAAAGAGATACTTAATTTACATGTTTGTTGATTTGCAATTCACATATAATTGTATGATCCTGGAGATAAGAACTATGAGTTATGCATTTTAACCTCTCACACAGTGACTAACCCAGTATTTTGTTCATAGTAAGCGTTCAGGAAAAAATTTCACTCAGGAAAAAGTTACTAATTTTATCAAAATTTAGAATTTAGAGGCATACACTCTAAAAGGTACATTTTGTGATTCCGGTCAAATAACTTAAAATTATATTCTTCCTATTAACAATTTTTATTTCAATTAAATTTTCTACGTCAAAGTAACTTGCACAAGGTTAAGCATACTGCAAAGAAAACATTTATACTATTATTGATGTCACATTTACTACACATATTCAATTAATATTTTGTGAAAACTTTTCCTTTGTACAGAAAAAGGAATCTGTTTACTATGAAAATTTGTGCAAAATATAAAAGAATAAACAGAGAAGAATTATCCATAAAATAGCTATTCAAATTTAAATATCTTCAACACATCAGATTACTCATTTACATTCAAATTCTATAAGTCCAGCCTATTTATTTTAATACTTCTGTGGATAATCTCATTTTGTTTCATTTTCCTAAAGCAATGAGAATTGTAACTTTTTTTTCAGAATTCTCTGAGATTTTTTGTTCGTTTAGTTTTTCTGTCCTAATATCTCAATTATTCTTGGGTTTATAAGAAGTGTGTATGCTCTGTTGACAGCAGCAAAGCCAAATATAAATATGCTAGTTATTTATTCATTTATGTTACATTATTTGAACCACTTGAAAAAGAAATGAAAACAAACCTATTTTACTCATAATAACAACCAAAATACAGACGGTGTATGCTTATTCCAAATGAGAATGAATGTAAAAAATATAACATATAATAAATGTTATACTTATTACATATTTATAGTATATAAGTTTGCTACATAGTTAATGCATGATCTATAGTGAGTTATAATATATATAAGATCTACTAAGATATAACCAAATTTACCACAGGTAAAATTTTGAATAAATGAGGAGACTAAATATAATAAATGCCATTTTTCTTCAAACTAATCTATAGTGTTTAGGTAGTCTCAGTGCTTTGCTTACTTGTTTATATTGTTTTATTTGACAGAGTAATTAAAAAATACCTCTGGGGATAATAAAAGGTGATAATCTCAAAGAAAATTCTGAAAAGATTTGAAAAGAGTAATAATGAATTTGAAATAAAATTTATTTTAAAGGTATAATAATTAAACTATGACACTGCAACAGAAATAGAAAATACATAAAATGAAGAAAATGCAACATCAATAAACACATTCCATCATATTAAAAATTCATATTTTATTTTATTTTCAAACTACCATTTCTGAAATATATATGGAAATAATTTTTGCTGTTTAATATTCCCAACTTCTAGTTATATTCCTTTTCTTTTTTCTTTTATTTTCCAGAATTTAATTGAATTTTCCCTATGCCTAATATATGATTTTTTTTATAATAACTTCATTGGTTCTGGAAACAGATTGTATTATCAGTAAGGTAAAACATCAAAATACAATAAATGCATATTTTCAGTTACTTTAACTTCCATTTTGCTCTTTGTCTTAATGTTTGAATTTCTGAGCTGGTAAAGCTAAGAGAATTTCATTAAAGTCGCAAATACATATTTATGTATTTTGGTGCCATGCTGTTCAGTACAAAATGATTTCTAACATTTATGTCTTTACCGTGAATTGTGTTTCTCAGAGATCTAAATCCCTTAGTCCCGTGCAGGTTGTTTTTAGTTGTTTGCTTGATTATTTTTCACTCTATGAATAGGAAGTTTAAGTCACCTTATATGACACTTGGTCATACATTCAGGAGAATATGAAATAAGATTCCAGATGGCCTTTGACTAAATGTTGTCCATTTTGTACAAAAGTAGGAGGTATGCTGCGTCCATTCACTCATGTTCACATTCATCTCCCCCCCCTTGTCTCTCACACAATAGGGCAGCCTAGCAGAAAGAAGGGTGCTTGCTATGTTTTCCCTACTCAGGCTACTGTTTAAATAGTTTGTCAAATAGTTTGTCAAAGATCTCTGATGTTCACTATATTTTTGATGCTCCTGATTGTATGTTTTTGCTCAAAGTTGAAGAGTGGTCTGGTGTGGGAGGAAATATATTTTTGAATGTTAACTGAGCAGGAATTTAGTTGTGAGATTTTTATTCTCTAGTTGAGTTCATTTTCTTTTGGGTTATAATAGAGATTCTGACCTTTGCAGAAGGAACTAATTGTATATGTTGTTGTAATGGAAATACTTGAAGATGTATCTGCCAAGTTTTTCTATGATTTCTGTTCCACATGCTTCCTTGTTTCCTTCGTTTCTATGGCAAACATGTTGCATTAGTGATAAATTGGGAAAGACCATATCAGAATTTGAAACTGGATTCTATTTTGAAATGAAAATACTTAACATTATTTTTCATATTATTACAAACATTAAAAGTGAAATTATTAACTATATTTTTATAAGAAAAAATATAACATAATTACTTTCTCCCTTCCTCTATTTAATATTTCTGGAATAACAATGAATTTAGAAATTTGTAACCAAATGCTTATTGTTATTAAAATTTTAACTTTATGCATCTGCCGCAATATTTTTGGTATTTGCATTGTTACCTTTGTGTTTAACTAGTTTCATGGCTCATCACTAGTCTTCCTACTTCGATTTCTCCAGACTTGGGAGTAAGATGTTTAGGTCAGACAGATACAGAATGGTAGTATGTTTGCTCTAATTACTGCTGGTGTGACCTTCACTCTCTGAGATTAAATTCCTTTTCTTATAAAATGAGATTAAAAATAATTACCTCCTGGGTTGTTTTAAGATTACATTAGACAGTGAATCTAAAACATTCATCATACGCCTGAGACATAATCAATGGCACTTAACAAATGGTAGCTATCATAATTGTTTTTTATTTATACTCCTCTTTCTTTCTTTTGATTAAATATGTAAGTCATTTTTGCAAAGTTTCTAAGGCAAAGAGTCTCCAAAAATATTTCCTTTTATTGCCTTTGCCAATGCGTGATAACTTCTTGATATAGTTACTGATTTTCTATTGCTGTCATCACAAATTACCACAGATTTGGGGGTTTAAAACAACACAGATTTGTTAACTTACATTTTGTAGGTTAGAAGTCTGACACAGGTCTCAGTAGACTAAAATCAAAGTGTCTACAGGACTGTGTTCCTTTCTGGAGGCTCTAAGGAAGAATGTTTCCTTGAATTTTGCTGTTTGTAAAGGATAGCCACATCCCTGACTTGCAACCCCTTCCTCCATCTTCAAAGCCAGCAGTGACACATTTTTCTGACTTTTCTTCTGTTATAGCATCGCTCTCTGTCTCTGACTATAACCTAGAAAAGTTGTCTACTTTTAAAAACTCATGTGATTATATTGGTCCCATCTGAATAATCCATATTAATCCCCTCCCAATATTAAAATCCATTCTCTTAATCACATCTGCAAAGTCCCTTTTGTCATGTAAAGTAACATATTCACAGATTTCAGGGATCTATAATATGGACATCTTTGGGCCACCATTTTTCTGCTTTCAAAATAGTACTACTTACTCATAATATTTTATGTTCATAATTTTATAGCAGTATCTTTCATATCGTATCTATTCTTACAGAGATGTTTGAGGTTAGTCAGTTTTTTTGGTATTTGCAGTTACATTGATGATGATGAGGATGTTTTTCTTGTTTGTGTAGAAACATTTGGCTTTCATGACATTTAGAACATTAAAAAATATTGCTTATGCATTATTTGTATTCTTTCCTTTCTAGTTCTTAATGTATAAATTGAATTCCTCATATCTGTGAAACTATGCGTCCTTTTTTCTATAAATATTTGAATTTTTGCATTCTTTTCACATGATTCTCACTAACTTCTTTTCTCCATCATTCTTTTAAACACAGAGCTGGTAAAGGGACTGCATATGTCCTAGAAACTTACCCAGACCGGTCCACACAAGGAATTCCAGAAAAACTTGAAGCATAGTTTGAAGAGTGCTCAGGCACTGAGTATCCTGTTGACTCCACAAACCCCATCCTCCATGGGAAGAGGAGACACATGGTGGAGCTCCCTACAGTGTGGTAACTACTGTAATGGGCTCTATCACCCATATCTAAGCAAGCAGGTAGGATTTTCAAGCATTGAGAAAATAAATGATTTGAGAACCAGGAGGTGACACAGTGAATACTTGAGATAACTAATTGGTTCTCCCTTTCATTGGATGCTCAATTTTCAGTATCAGGAAGAAATGAAGTGTATGTCTTCATGGGAATAGGATTGGCAATTCCGAATAATTGGTGTCTTCAGTCTGACTTGTTCCCTGAAACTGCCTGCTACTCTCAAGTTTTGCAAGGTATGGAATTCATATCCTTAGGTCCATGAAAAATAGAATGCCATTCTACCAGGTAAATGGGGACTAGGGTGAAAGGGGATGTAAGACAAGGGTTGATTGCATTTTCTCTAACAGTTGAGTAAGTAGCTGTCAAACAACAGTAATGGTTCTGTGTAAACCTGGAATCTATGCACCATTAGCCTTCCCTGCAATACTATAAACATAACCATTCCACTTGGTGTTATTCCTTCTCTGTTAAGTCTGATCCGGGAGCACAGAGAGGCAGCAAGCAGTCCTAGGTTACTAATTCCATATTGCCTCTAAATAGTATTAAATTCTAAGTATTTAAAAGTAGCCAGAACCCAAGATGATGTTCAACTAGTACTAGTTTGGTAAGGCATGAAGTTTTGTCCAACCTAGCACATTTGTTGGGCAATACGTCTCTAGGAATGCCAAATTTGTGTTTATTTATTGCTGCTGCAGATAGAACTCCATATAGAATGTAACAGCTTATTAGCTTTTCCCCTTGATAGAGTTGTTTGCTTGATTTTTTTTCTTATGCCTAGTGGGTAGACTATTAAATATTCCACTTTGGGCAACATGCGATCCTAATATGCCTCTTCAGAACAGTAAATTAGAAGTAGAAAGGGGCAGGTTGGTATATTTAGAACATTTAAAAATTCAATGACCCAACAGGTCTAGGTAGCTCATCTTCCTTTAGGAATTATTTTGGCTAAACATAAAGACGACTAATAGCCTTGGGTGGTGGTGGTAATTACCCAGGGGGTAAATCCCACTTGCTACAAGACTACATTATTAACTTGATAAATTACAGCATTGCAAAAATAAAGTGGCTTACTATCACGTTAGCCTTGGGGGCCTCTAAAAGTTATAGCTTGACTTCTGATTTCAAAGTTCAATGATTCACAAAATTCTTGAGGCCAGAAGTTAAAACTTCAGAAGAAAAATCATTTCTAAAATGTTCATCAGGTTGTGTTTTCAATAATTTATCATTGTTTACACACATATTGGATCAGTTTATTTGTTATCCACAATTTGTCAGATCAATTTCTGAAACACAAATGCACTTGTTTTTAATAATGTAGCTGGCTTTGTATCAATGGCTGCCTTATTTTATTGTTGGGCACAGTAATCAATACTACATATTTTTATTTGAGCAGAGTAGAGAAAGCTCTCTACTGAAAAGTACCTTTCTCACTTGTTGCTAAAGTGATGAAATTCTACTGCTTAAGACTAATTTTGTTGGGTAAAGCAGTGCCCTTTCTAGTTATATTTCTTCAAATGAAAGTTTGCCTCACAGGCAAAGACATCAGGTCACTAACACTTTAGTGTTATGTATTTCTGTCTTTTCTTCTCATGTTGGTAGCAGAGCACTCAACATCATCAGAATCCTAAGCATGAACTTGAGGGAAAAGAAACTTAAAAACAAAAGCAAAACAAAACAAAACAAAACAAAACCCTGAAAGGTAAGTGATGGGAAATTTTTAAAGAGGTTAAGTAGTTCTTTGAATATCTTTAAAGGTAGATCTTCTGCAGCTATCAATGACACTAGGTCTCCTTAATCTCTCCTGCTGAAGAGTGGGTCACAACTCTTCCTAGAATTCCCCATAGCCCTGTTGATTGTAAGCTGTAACATTTCACCAAAATTTTACTTACCACTCTCACTTTATAGAGGAGTTAAGCACAGAAGCTAACCTCATAACCCTTATGGCTAGATATTCTGTATGCTCAATAGCCTGTGGGCCCATCTCATCTTCCTGCATCTTAAAATCTTGAATGTGTTTATACTCTGAAGGTTATAAATTTTTAACATTCCTCTGTGTGACTATCACTGACTAGACAGTGAATGGGTAGAGAAATCTTGGATGTTATCATTTAGCTGAGTTATCAAGACCAGTATATTTGTTAAGCAGTCTTTAAGATAGTACTCTGTATCTTATATCTCTCTCTGTAGCAAAATTGAAATGAATAATTAAAGAAAATTACATATCATTAACACAGCTAACAGAAATGTACTCAGGGTCAAGGCAAATGTTATAGAAACAGATCAGGAAAGAAGATAGAAATACTCTGCAACAGTGGGTATATTTTGCTCTTCTTGATATTGTAGTTTAATCATAGGTTTCTAAAATGAAAAACACACTTCTTTAAAGAGATTATAAAATTTTCATCCACCTAAACTTCAGTTCTCTGGATATGTAGGGACCAATGAAACTCTGCTATTGTAACATGTGAAATATACAGATCTGTGGTGATTTCCAGTTTCCACCCTGGTATCAATTTTAAAATATCCATAAATAAAACAAGCAACTAAGTAAATATTATTTAAAGAAAGTTTCCCCTGCATTGGTTCTCTTTTGATTCTGTTTATTAAACTTTTGAAACCCTTGCCTTTTTTTTTTCTCCACTGAGCCTCTAACGACATTGTATTTCAGAGCTTTCTGATCAGAGATATTTCTACCTGCTTTTAAAGAGTGAAGCAAACAATTCAGTGAATTGTGTAAATGCCTTGTGGCTCTCCTTATTCCTTCAAGTGCTTAAATGAAGCCACAGATGTGGAGCAGGAAGAAATGAATGAACTCATTCATTCTGGGATCAGGGTTCCAGCTGTGTTTGCTGCACTCTTGATATGTTAAGTGCCAATTTGACCTCACCAGTAAGGAGATCAAAGATTACTGATGCCATAAAAATGCATTTTTTTTTTTTTTTGCTCAGTTAGCCAAAGCGATGCAGTCACTAACCCCTCCTTTTGTGATAAGTTTCTTCCTTCCTTGTCACTGATTTGTAATGCTAGCTAGTAGTTTTATACTTGATCGAAGGTCTAGATTTTGGCCAAAATAAAGTGCGCATATATGGAATCCTACCTATTTTTTTCCACCTCTCCTTACCTGAATGTTTGGCCCCATCATTTCACATAATAAGTACCACCTACGTGGCTTCTATTATTGTGAGATTACCACTGATTACGTATCCCAGGCCAGAGACTCTAGTGTTGTAATCATTACCACTGATTACGTATCCCAGGCCAGAGACTCTAGTGTTATCCTCAGTACTAGCGTTGGACAGTGAACTTCCAATACTAGTGTAACACATTATACCTAAATAAGTTCACACCAATTCTTATTCATTTTGGTAAACTGCTTGTTTTCTGTCCTTAACCTACCGTCTCTCCCAGCCCTGCTGAACTCACTCTAATTGGACATTCAGTCAAGTTAATTGCAATTATAAAATATCTAGTATTAATAATGTATAAAATAGGATATGCTAGGCTCTACATTTCTAAATGGAAAAGTGAGACATGGAAAGTAAGTTTAGTAACATACAACATAATTATTGGATATGAAGAAGGAAAAAAAAAGAAAGGAAGGAAGGAAGACTGTTATGCCATAAAAAGTTGGCTCCTGAGACACTTAATTGAAAAACTGAAGCAAATGTATTTTTATTTATTTATTTTTGGACAAATGTATTTTTAATAAAATTTAACTAAACTCTTAAACCTTAGCTAAAAAAAAAAAAGATACAGGGTTTGTTAGAAAAGATCTTTAAAATAGTTTGCTGATTTTCGGGAAAAGCCCATGACTTATTCTAACAGTTTTGTATTTGTTTGACTTAGAACTCTTAGTAATGGGGGCGCCTGGGTGGCTCAGTTAAGCCACTGACTCTTGGTTTTGGCTAAGGTCATGATCTCGTGGTTTTGTGAGTTGGAGCCCCACATCAGGCTCTGCACTGACAGCATGGAGACTGCTTAGGATTCTGTCTCCCTCTCAACCTGCCCCTTCCCACTCGCGCTGCCTCTGTCTCTCAAAATAAACAAATAAACTTAAAATTTAAAAAAAAAACTTAAAAAAAAACTCTTCAGTAATGTCACCTTGTATTCCATCCCACAACTGACCACATTAAAGTTTGAAAAAGAGAAAAATAAGATTGGAAGAAAACACTGAGATGAAGGGTAGGCAATGAAAAATATCTACAAATCTATTAAATGGGAAAATATAGAATTTAGAGCCAAAAAGCAAATATTCAAGTCTCAGTGTCTTAGTTACTGATTGTATGATTATCAACTAGAAAAGCAATTTGCTTTGCTGAGCCTCAAATGTTTATCTGTAAAATTAGTATGATAATGAGACATATAACCATTCTTTCATAAATATTTTTTAATGTAAACCCTGTGCTAGGCTCTGTGTTTGGTCACTGGGATACAGAGTAGTCAAAAATGGTCAATTGCTCAGTACTCAAGGAATTTACAATAGAGTAAGGGAATAAATAATCACAATATTCTAATATTGAAATTGAGATATGTGCCAAAATAAAGGGTACGTCATGCTACAAATTTTATAGCAGGGCAATCACTTAGGGAAATCCAGGGCAATGATAGATTGAAGTGAGATTTGAAAGAGAGCAGGAATTAACTATACTTAATCTGTTTTGAGAGCATGTGCATTCCTAACAGAGGGAACATTGTTTTAAAGAATGTATCATGGAAAGGAGCATGTTTGTCAAGCATTGGGAAATTTTTAAGCATGCTGTAAAAAAAGACGAAAGAGGGAAACAAGAGCCAAATTATCAATGGCCATTTACAATATATGCAGCGTGGCTATAATGCCTGAGGTAACGTTAGTCTAAGTGTTTGGAATACATAAACTACTATATAAATGTTTGGTGTTTTTGCAATGCTAATCCAAGAAGTTAGTTTCACTCAAGCAAGAATGAGATTGCAATGTGGGAAAAACAGAAATTAATTTGACATTGATTAGCCTATGAGGCTGTAGATTGGGATAGCGTTCATTATGATATATGTCTTCAGCACATCCAAAACCAGATTTCGTAGACATATTGAAAAAATAGACTTTCCCCATTGAAAAGTTGCACAAATGATACCCAAATCTGAGTTTGTACATTATGTTTAATGTACATGAAAGGAAAAGGAAAACAATAAACTCTGAAAAATATATGCAACAATAATAATGGATGTGTAATTACTACTGTTTATAAAAGATACTTACAAATATTTTTTAAGAGATGGGCTTTCTAATACAAAAATAGAATAAAAACATGTATAGGTTATCTCAAGAAGAAATATAAATAGCAAGTAATATGGAAAAGATTTGCACCTCACCAACTCTTAAAATAAGAAAATTAGGGGTGCCTGGGTGGCGCAGTTGGTTAAGTGTCCGACTTCAGCCAGGTCACCATCTCGCGATCCGTGAGTTCGAGCCCCGCGTCAGGCTCTGGGCTGATGGCTCAGACCCTGGAGCCTGTTTCCGATTCTGTGTCTCCCTCTCTCTCTGCCCCTCCCCCGTTCATGCTCTGTCTCTCTCTGTCCCAGAAATAAATAAACGTTGAAAAAAAAAATTAAAAATAAATAAATAAATAAATAAATAAAATAAGAAAATTAAAATACGTAAAGTAATATATGTAAATAACATATTATTAAAATTAGTTTCTTATAGTAATATACATTACATATTACATGTGTAATAATTATATAATATTATATTATATGTTATTTATTATATATTATATATTGCTATATGTATATCATTTTAATTTTATTATCCATGAGTATATATTATATATTGTATATTATATATCACATATTATAATACAATTAATTTAATGTATACTTTATATTACTTTATATGTATTGATTTTATTTAGTAAGTGATGAGAAGATAGATGTGTGAGGGCCTGCTCACATACCCCAGTACAAGTGTAAATTGCAAAAGTATTTCTTAAAGACAGTTTTGCAATATATATTAAAATAACATATTTCCTTTGTCTCAGAAATCATCCTTTGAGGAATATGTGTAAAGGAAATTATAAACAAGTAAGGAAAAATATATACTGATGCACACACATACATTCATATACAAATGTGTATGGATATATCATATGCATATGTATACATGTATAAAATGTTTATCATGGCAGTTTTTAAAATGCCAAAATCTTGGAAATGAGCTAAATATTCTACAATAAGGGATTGGCTAAATGAGTTGTATATTTGTACATTAGACAACATGCAATCACTAAAGTTGATGATATGGGTGAACATTCTATGCAGTGCATATTATGGGATATTTCTTGAGTGATGAGGGACTTCTCTTATGTAATTTTGATAAATACTCCACCTTACCTCCCTTCTTGCAGGTTCACAATGCACATCAGCATGTGAACAGCTCCAAATCTCACCTATTTAATATAGTTTTATAAAAGTAATTTGATCATCAGAACCCCTTTATTACATAGCACCTACAGATTGCTGCTGGAGTTATGCCTGTCAATTGCCACTTGCCTTGCTTTCTCTTTTAACCAAAATATTAAAAATAGATTTTCTCGTAGTTACAAAGAATTTAGCAAGAATTTAAGAAAACTGTATAGAGAAATACATTTTGGATATGCAGGATTCATGGAAATATAAAAATAAAACAGGGGCACCTGGGTGGCTCAGCCGGTTGAGCCTTGAACAACCGACTTTGCATCAGGTAATGATCTCATGGCTCATGAGTTCAATCCCTGCATTGGTCTCTGTGCTGAGAGCTCAGAGCCTGAAGTCTGCTTCGCATTCTGTGTCTCCATCTCTCTCTGCCCTTCCCCTGATCGTGCTCTGTTTCTGTTTGTCTCGGTCTCTCAAAAATGAACAAAGATTAAAATAAATAAATAAATAAATATTAAAAATTTTAAAAAATAAAACAAATTTGTAAGTATTGGAACAGAATATTTATGGGTAATATTAGTTCTTTATCCTAACATTCATCCATGGAAAAATAAATAACTTCACCTGTTAAACAGTGGTGAAAAAAATATCTTGAAGGTGTTTCTGAGAATTAAATGAGATAGTCTAGTGGAACACCATGTGAATCCTGGCATGTAACAGACACTTAAATATTAACTGCCTCTTCTTCAACTGCCCCTATACCACACAGGGAACTTGTATGCTTGACTCAGAAACAGTGCCTTCTCTTGGCTTCTTCAAACAGGTCATTAAACATCCTTTTTTTTTTTTTTTTTTTTCTCCCTTCTTTAAATCAACACTTCCAGGGGCAAACCAACTAATGGGAATAAATCAATGTTTTATTCCATGGGTGAATAGTTGATGTTTCAAGGCTCAAAAGACTAGAAAGTAGTCTACTCTGAAGGAGCACAGGGAAAATATTTTTGCCCTAGTTTGGTTTAAAGGGGATGTTTATTTCTCATTTATCCTCAGTTTCAGAAAAGGGCAAAGTTTTGGTGGAAAGAGTCTTAAACTCATTAGATGAGTAATAACGTGGGTTGAGGATATTTTCACATTAACATTGTTGGAAAATGATTTAACTGGTTTAAACATCTTGTTTTATTAAAGACACCTGGTCAACAGGATAGAAAGAACTTGGCCAATTTCAAGTGTCAAAGAGATGCTTGAAAAGGAGCATTTAAAATTTAAAATTTTAGGAGTGCCCGGGTGGCTCAGTAGGTTAAACATCCAGTTCTTGACTACGGCTCAGGTCATGATCTCATGGTTTGTGGGTTCAAGCCCCATATCGGGCTCTGCACTGGTGGTGCAGAGCCTGCTTAAGATTCAATCTCTTTTTCTCTCTCTGTCCCTCCCCCACTTATGTGCTCTGTCTCTTTCTCCCTCTCAAAAACAAAATTAAAATTTTAAGTGCTTTATTTTAGAGTTCTTCATTGAAGTCAAGATATCCCTTGAAGAGAAATGTATTTTGAAGTTTAGTAGAAAAGAGACTGAGAAAGATGGCAATCAACCAAAGGAAAATATTGAATATGGACATTAGAGATAAAGGAAAGTGTATAGATGTTCTAATAATAGCTGAGGCAGAAAAAACAGAGAACTCAAAATAATGTGGAAATATTTGAAAAGGAGACCAACTGGTTAGACACTCAGGTCTTGATTCTAGCTGATATCTTTCTGCCTGATACGCAGCCAGAAAGACCTTAAGAATCCATCATTCTAGCACCTCACTTCCGATCAAGTGTCCCCCGTTTTCCCCAGTAAAGACCCAATTGATTAGGCAGCCACTTGTTTCTGGATGTATGTCAATAAGATAACCTGTTCAGAACATTTCTCTTGCCCAAATGTTCCAGGTGCTCAAAATCCCTCAATGGCTTAACTTTGCCTACAGTATAAATCCAATTATTAAAGGTATCCAAACCCTTCTCAAATGAGATATTATCTTTTTTCATATATTCCATAGAGGGGAAATTTAAACTGATGAAGAGAAGAGCGAGTTCAAGAAAATATAAAACCATTGAAAGGCTTCAAAGTGATTGCCTCAGTGCCCTGTGAGCAGCACACATTTGATAAATGTTTGCTAATTGAAGCTAATTGAGCATTATTTCTTAACTTTTTCCTGCCTAAATATTTAGTTGCTACATATGTTTCAGGATACTTTTCTTGCCCGCAGCCTTTGCTGTGAAACGGTCATTTTCTGTACCATGTTACTATTTCCCCACCCCACCAACCACTCCACGTGTGGAACCATCTGTGGAAATTTTTATCCAGAGGGGCCTCTCTGTATACTTTTCTCAAAAATCTAGTCACTGATATTCTAAAAAGGAAGATGTAGTAAACTCTGCCTAGATTGTACAAATTGAAAGGGAATAGGAATAAGGGAGATAAGCGAGTTAGTTCACTTAAAGGAGAAGAAACAAATACTATAGGCTGTGGCTGACTCTTCCTAAAGTCTTTAAAAATATATCAAATGCATTTATTGTTCAGTTAGATTACTTTCTTTCTGAAAAACCATTTTTATAACTCTGAATATAAGAAAGTATTCTCTGGTTTGATTATTGTTTTTGTTTTGTTTTCATTTTTGTTTCTGTTTTTTTTATTACTTTTTTAGAGCAGTTTTTGACAAACTAAGAAGTACAGAGATTTCCCATATGTCATGTACCCCCATAAACAGCCTATCCCAATGTCAACATCAATCACAAGAGTGGTATATTTTAACAAAGGACAAATCTTACACTAACAGACCATAATCCCACAAAGTCCATAATTTACACTAGAGTTCATTCTTGGTGTTGTGCATTCTATGGGTTTGAAAAAATATACAATGACATATATCCATCATTATAATATCATACAAAACATTTTCACTACTCTAAATATCCTTTGTGTTCTGCCTGTTCATCTCCCCAACCCCCATATCTAAGGACCTTTCAACTGTCTCCACAGTTTTGTCTTTTCCAGAGAGTCATATAGTTGAAATCATATAAGTATGTAGCCTTTTCAAATTGGCTTCTTTCACTTAGTAAAACGCATTTAAGTTTCATTCATGTCTTTCTATGGCTTCATAGCTCATTTCTTTTTAGTACTGAATAGTATTGCATTATCTGGATGTACCACAATTTATATATTCATTCACCTACTGAAGGGCATTGTGGTTGCTTCCAAGATTTGGTAGTTATGAAAAAAGCTGCTGTAAACACCCATGTGCAGGTTTTTGTATGGATACAAGTGTTCACTTCCTTAGGATAAATACAGTAGAACACAATTTCTAGATTGTATGCTAAGAATATGTTTAGTTTTGTAAGAAACCACCAAACAGTCTTCTAAAGTGGCTGTACCATTTTGCATTCCTACTGGCAATGTGTGAGAGTGTGTTGCCCCACATACTTGCCAGCATATGATACTATCAGTGTTCCAGACTTTGGCCCTGCTAGTAGATGTGTAATGTTATCTCCTCCTTTGATGACATATTATGTGGAGTATCTTTTCATATGCTTAGCTGCCATTTGTGTTCTTCTTTGGTGAGATATCTTTAAGGTTTGGGCTCATGTTTTTCATCAGGTTGTTTATTTTCTTACTGTTGACACTTGTTAAGAACAGAGTGTTCTCAGGGGCATCTAGGTGGCTCAGTCTGTTGAGTGTCTCACTATTGACTTTGGCTCAGGTCATGATCTCACGGTTCATGAAATCGAACTCCGTGTCAGGGTCCATGCCAAGCTCATGCGCACATATCCTCTCTCTCTCTCTCTCTCTCTCAAAATAAATAAATAAACATTTTAAAAAATAACAGAGTCCCCTGGCTAATTTCAAAAAGGTGTCTTTTCCCCACCCCTTTCTGGAAGCACATAGGGATTTTTCCCCAGTATTTGCTGTGGGAATCCAGTCAAGTTTCTGGAGATAAATCTCACACTGTTGTGGGGTTCCCCCTATTACTGGGTTTCCCTAGAATTTTTAACTCTTATAGTGGTCCACACTAAGACTCTAGCAATTTGCCATTTGCAGTTCAGGTCTTCCTCCCCGGCATTGGTTCACAGTGGTTCCACTTCCGAGTCTCTGTTTTGGTAAGCCACCACTCCCTGTATTCACTTGTATTTCTCTCCAGTCATGAGGTTTGCCCTGTGTTTTCCCCTCTCTTATGGATCCAAGAAGACTTGTTGATTTTTTAGTCTGTTCAATGATTTACTCGTTGTTAGGACCGAGTAGTGACCTCTAAACTTTTGTGTGGAACCCCAAACTGGAAAGTTCTTATTACAGTTCTTAAGATTTTAACACTACTGTTGTTATATAACAAAATTGTTGTCTTAGTTCTTAGTTAAGTCACACATCACACACACACACACACACACACGCACGCGCGCGCGCACACACACACACACACACATACAGAAATTCTGAATTTACTTGATTGTGAAGAGGTATGTTTATACTGCTCAACAAGAATCTATAGATCTATAGTAGGGATGGGGTGCTTCATTTCACCTCACACAAATAAGCATGATATACTATGAAATGAGAGTAAGTTAGTCCTCATTTGTAGTGATGGAGAAGGACAGAAAAGAAAGAGCAATTTGAAGAAAGCTCACTGACAGAAGTGGCCTCATTTCTACATGGCCCCTAAAATAGAGAAAGTGAGCTTCTTGGGTGCTGAAGACCCCTGAACCTTAGTTTTCTTTCTCTTTTTCTGTATTTAATCGGCCCTTCTCCTTGAACCATAGACCTCTAATAAGATTATTTTGTCATTCCCCCTCAAATATTCAACATGCATTTCCATGTCTATTCATTTGTTGATGCCTTTTGTTGGTGTAACGTTTCATTTCCCCTTCTTTCCAGCTATTACTTCAAGAATAAAATAAAGTATCACTTCTCCCAGGAAGCCTTCCTCAACCTCTGAAATCTTAAGTGACCAATCTCTCACTAAAGTCTGGTGGCATTTTTGTATGTACCATGTGTTCGGCACTTTATTTCTGCTACTTCAGTCTTGTCTGTGTACATCCATCCATCCATTACCTAATTGTAATTTCTTTTTTAAAAGTGTATTTATTTATTTTGAGAGAGAGAGCCAGTGAGGAAGGGGCAGAGAGAGAAGTGGACAGAGGGTCCAAAGTGGGCTCTGTGCTGACAACAGAGAGGTTGATGAGGAGTTTGAACTCACAAACTGCAAGATCATGACCTGAGCTGAAATCAGTTGCTTAACTGACAGAGCCACCCAGGCACCCACCTAATTATAATTCCTCAATTGCCAAGTATTAATGTCAACTTCAGTGCTCTCAAACTTCTTGATGCTTCATAAAATTTAGTTGACTATGAAGATGATAAGGAGCGGTAGAAGACAGGAAGTCCTAAGCTTCTTAAGTGACTTTGTGAGAATGTTTCCCAAAGCGGATTTGCAGAGCACCTGAATTAATAACTCTAGAAAAGGTATTAAAGTGCAGATATTTTCCATAGACCTTTTAAAACAATATCTGGAGGAGTAGTGTGGGATCTACATTTTTAACAAGCTCCATATGTACTCACTACTTTACTGACCACTTAACCTACAACTGGAAAAAAGACATAAAGGTTACATATGGAACAAAAAGCAAGATAAGAATGGTGAATGCTCATGCATTGTGTTAATGAGGTACAGGAGAACTAAAATTTGGTCATATGGGTCTTCCAGATATCTTACATCACTCTTTGTAGTGTCTTATTTCAACTCTATTAAGAAGCTGAAACGGCATATGCCATACAAAAAATTCAATGCCATAACTTACAATGGAGAGCCTACTATCTTCAAGCAACTTTCTACAAGGTGCTATAGAAGAATTTTGGAAAAGAGAAATAGATTGATTTCCAATATCACTGTGTTTTGTTTGCTAGGGACTTTTCAGAATTATTTCAAAGATCGGAAACATGTGAGAAGTCTACAAGTTTTTAGGGAGTATAAGGCTTTAAAACCAACAACAACAAGAATTATTCGATTAGGCTCTTTACCAAACAAGGCCCACAGAGCCACATGTTTTCACCTCAGAAACCTCATTTCAATTATTTTGCCTATTATTATGTGGTATTCTCATTCACCAGCTACAGATGAATCAACTGCTACAAGTAGAGATGGTGCTGTATATCAACTGACAAGGAACAAGATAAGGATTAAAATTTAAAAAAACACCCGCTAGCTGGAGAAAGTGGCAGATGATGGGTGCATAACAAAGCCCATTACACCTGGCCATTAAGTTGGACAATTAACCTGTACTGCTTAAATTTTCCATTTTCATATGAACCCAAGTAAACATGCACTGATCTCTCTCTCTAAATTGTCAAAGCAGATGTTGGTATAAAGCTAGCTTGACAGGTATAAAAATATGCTGAATTATCCATTAACTAATTGCAGGAGTTGGCTAGAGCAGAGGTCAGCTCCGAGTGGCCAGTCAGACAGTCACATAAACAGCCTATCATTTTCAAAGAAGAAAACAAAGGATGATATTGTCAACTGATTTAAAGGAAAAGTCCACTGTCGTACACACAACAACTAAATAAATTATAAAATGTAGATAATTTGCCACACTGACAGAAGCAAAATTAAGAGATTTAGTTTCTCACACCCATTTAATTCACTAATGTCCCTACTGAAACAATTAGCAGGGTGACATTTGCTGTAATTGTAATTTTTTCCCCTACATGTGCTTAATTTGCAGGAAGTTTAGCATCTGTGAGGCTGCTCATCTGACAGCCCTAGAGACTAAAGTCTGTTTATTGGCAGAGGAGAATGTCCGAGGCAGCCTTAAAGTCTGAGCTAATATTATCACCTTTGCCATGCTTGTTTTTTCTCAATCTGGAGGCTAGTGAGCCGGGAGAAAGAAGTCTGTGAGAACCATTAGACAATGATTAGTTTCATCTTCTGAAGTACGCATTTTGGGCTGGGCATGATGACATAAAACAAATTTTATATTAATTCCAAGACAAGATACTTTCTCCCAGAAAAGTCTTGTTAAAGATACAATATCCAGAAATCAAGAGTGTGCTTTCATTGCTAGAAAATGTTGAATTACACTTCCCGGGTCATATGACCAAAGTTTCATGATTTTCTGTTCGAAGTTTGCTTTTGCTAGAGAGGCAGTAAAGTTTGTACTGATCAAAGCCCAGGCTGTCATCGGTTCTCATGGTAGAACATTGTTTCCAGCATTAACTATGATTTTGCCAAACTGTTTTCTGTTTCTGCATCTTACCTCCTTTTTCTCTAAATTAATGGATAATAACTAGTACTTATGTCATAAGATTAATGTGTTAATACACATATAGCACATAAACAGTGCTTGGTACAAGGAAGAAATAAATAGATATTACCGCTATTTTCATGGGGGAAAAAACAGTAGTTATCTTAACAGTTACTTTACCTTAGAATGAGTCTTTATTTTTTGTGACATACATATGTAATTTCTCCATGGTCATCATGAATATTCAGGGAGAAGTGAATACATTCTTGTTCCTCTCTCTCTCTCTGTCTCTTTCCTCATTTAAATCTTAATTAAAAACTATTTTTTTAAATGTCAAATTCTCAAGTTTTGAGTCTCTTTGGCCAACTTGCTTTCTCCCTCTAGGTGTTCATGAAGTACAAACAACTCCTTTATACCACTTTGTGAGTTCATGGAATTAACTTATTTGTGTCTGGGAGTGGTCCCACAATATTACTGAAGTTTTTAGTTTATATTTTACATCCACTGGGGCTGTGGACGTTTTCTGTGCTTGCTGCTGATTATGCTGGTACCTGCATAGCATTGTTTCCTTTATCTTCACTTAGGCCTTGCTTACAAATGTGTCTGAATAATTGATTTTGGACAGACCCAGCTACATAATTTGTGGGGCCACGTGAAAAATGAGAATGTGGTTTCCTTGTTAAAAATTATTAAGAATTCAGGGGCACCTATGGCTCAGCTGGTTAAGTGTCCTTTCAGCCTAGGTCATGATCTCACAGTTTCCGAGTTTGAGCCCTGCGTTGGGCTCTGTGCTGACAGCTAAGAGCCTGGAGGCTGTTTCAGATTCTGTGTCTCCCTCTCTCTCTGCCCCTCCCCTGTTCATGCTCTGTCTTTCTTTCTCTCTCAAAACTAAATAAAAATTAAAAAAAAATTTTTTTAATTATTAAGAATTCACTATAGCAGAGCATTAAACCAAGTACAGTTTCTTCTGAGTACAAGATCTTATATGACTGCCCAGGTCACATGGTCATGAAGCAGACCTTGATTTGAGATAATAGAACTTTCTATTCAGAATCTAAGCTAATCATCTGTTGGTACTTGCATTAGTGTTTTATCAGTAAAAGTTTTCGTTTTTGTTTTTCCCGGTATGTGGACATAGACTCTTATTTATAGGTGTTTTGACAGCCTTTAAATTGCAAAGTAAATATCCTTATTTTTTATAAGTTCTGATTTTCGCTGACTTCTTAGAAGCTTCCCGGAATATTTTAGGAAGAGAAAATACAAAAAAAAAAAAAAAAAAGGAACATAGATTTCATACCCAAACACGAGCCCTTGATCTCCATTCTGAAAGGGTTGATTGGTTGGGATAAGGAAAATTTACTAGAAAAAAAATAAAAATAAAGAAAAAAAAGAAAAAAGAAACAGAAAACAAGTGATGTGTCTGAAAATCTACAAATTCTCCTCTTATCCAGTCTCCATTTATATCACAAAAACATTTTTGTCAATTGATTTAATGCTTTCATTACTTAACACCATTTATTAATATGATGTCTTAATTCTTTTGATTCTAATGACAGGATGATCAAAATATTTTTATGTGACATTTCCTTAATTTTTCTGCAATTTTTCTCCTCCTTTATTTTTATTGGGGAACTTTTACATAAAAACAGATTTTAAAAAGATAATATCATTCACTGTTTACCATTTTCAGTTGAAATGTTCAGCTTACAACATTATAATCATTTCCAAGAAAGCCAATTGAAAAACTGAAAAGTAGAACATTATGATGTGAAATAAGAAAACTAGAGAAAACTCTAATGGTAACCAAAATATAATACTAATGGCCTTAGGTCTCTACATACCAATTCACCGAGCATTAGTCATACAAGTAAACCTATGGTTTTAATCGAAAGACATAGCTGCAACCTTTCTGGTATCACTGGTCTCTGGTATCACAGTAGTTAATTTATGCATATATCACCTTAAAGGTTGTAAAGGACTTTACATACATTTTGCATACATAGACAAAAGAGTCCTGTGAAGGCATAATTATTATGCCCCACTTTGTAGAAGATGAAGCTCTGAGAAGTTCAATGATATTCTCCAATGTCATACAGTTAATAGCAAAATGTCCTTTAAGATCTTGCGGGAGAGGGCATCAGAATCAAAGAGCAGAAGTGACATAATTGCAGTGGTTCACTGTAAGTTATTTGGAGAGTTGGAGGGAATGCATGACTGGTAAACAAAACATAAAAGAAAGACACCACAAGTCTATTCACTGCTTCATTCGTGTTTGTACCCATTCACACATTTATTCAAACATTCTTTCCTTTAATAACCACAGACCGATGGAAGCCACAACCCATGCAGATGGTTGTCTTTGTCAACTAAAAGTAGTAACATGAATATATTCTTGACTTTTCTTGACAGTTTCGAATTCTGCCAAGGAGGAAAAGTTTTTATTGAGGTGGAAATGGTGGAAATCTTGTGACAAAAAGGAATTGAGCACCAAGCTTTACAGAAAGCAGATTTGAAAGTCTTTAAATATTTTTCCTCAGCCTTGGCTGCAAATTAGACTAATATGAGAATTTTTTAAATAATGTGTTCATAGAAGCTTTCCTCAGAGGTTCTGCTTTAGTCTAGGGTGAGGCTCGGGTGTGTGTGTATATATGTGCATGTGGTACGTGTTTGTAACTTTGTTTTGCAATAAGAAATTCAAGAAGGATAAACCAGAAACTGCAGAAAATAGTACCTAAGTGGGGAGAGTGGACGAGGGGAGAAGGAATAGGTCTGGGAAATAGGGTATGATCATAAAACAACTTGAGTTTTGAGTTTTGAAGCATGTAAATATTTTATATATTTGAAACAATAAAATTACATTTAGAATACTGGGGGAAAAAACGGGGCACCTGGTGGCTCAGTTGATTCAGCATCTGACTCGATCTCAGCTCAGGTTTTAATCAGAGTCATGAATTCAAGCCTCATGTTGGACTCCATGCTGGGTATAAAGCCTACTTAAAAAATTACTGGAAAAAATCAAATAGTAAAAGTAAAAGTAAACAAAAACTGGTGAGCACAGAATCTGAACTGTGTGGTTAGTAGGCTATATAGTCTAAGAACAAAAAGAAATGCAAAGATATTACAACCCAATGTAACCTATGACCCTTGACTACCTCTTGGATAGGAAAAAAAAAATTTTTTATTATTTTATATATATGAAATTTATTGAACAAATTGGTTTCCATACAACACCCAGTGCTCATCCCAAAAGGTGCCCTCCTCAATACCCATCACCCACCCTCCCCTCCCTCCCACCCCCCATCAACCCTCAGTTTGTTCTCAGTTTTTAACAGTCTCTTATGCTTTGGCTCTCTCCCACTCTAACCTTTTTTTTTTTTTTTAGGAAAAAATTTTTTAAAGCTATAAAGGAAATTTGGATGATAAATAAAATAATTGGAATATAAAGTAAATGTCAGATTATACTATTTTATCAATGCTACATTTTTGGATGTGTTAAAGGCACTATGCTATGTAAAAGAATATCCTTGTTAGACACTTGCTGAAATATTTGGAGCTGAAAATACTAAAATTTCTTTTTGTGTTTGTGTGTGTGTATGTGTGTGTGTGTGTACAGGTTGATGGACACACAAAGAGAAAGAGAACAAATGTGGCAGAGTGTTTAAAATTGTTGAGTCTAGGCAAATGGTACACAAGTGTTCATTTTGCTATCATTTCAATTTTTCTGAAAGTATGAGAATATTCAAAAAGTGTTTTGAAAAATAAGATGAAACTGGTAGAAAAGAGAAAAGAAATTTAAGAAAATTTAAACCATCACACATAAAATTTACAAATTAAAAACAAAGGGAGTGACCAAAAGTAACTTAAATAAAGACCCTTAGTAATCAATCTGAAAAGATAAACATCCCCAAAGGAAAATAGCCTGCAAAAAAAGAATAGAAATTTAATATAAAGAGCAATGTAATTTCTCATTTAATATAGAGAAATTCAACTTCGCTAGTAATAAAAGAAACCAGCAGTTAATGTCATTATAATGCCTATCATTAAAGAGGTTCATTGAAATTGGTTTTCCTATAAAATCTTTCTGGAATAAAACTTGGTAAATACTTGTGTAAACCCTTAATAATACACTTTGTGTTTTGGTTTATACATGAACATGGAAATTTTATTTCAAGAATTAATCATAGGAAATTAAGGATACCTCTAAGAGGTAAGCACAAAGATATTCATGATAGCATTGTGTAAAATGGTGAGAAATTATAAATAGCCTAAGTGGAACAAATAAAGACTTGGTAGTCTACACAATTGAATATGATATAGACATTAAAAGATATATAGTACAATTTTATTTATTGATATGAAAACAATGTTGCAATATGGAAGAAGAATAAAAGGTTATAAACCAGTTAGTCCAAGTCCCTTTTTATTTAAAAAAGAGAATATGCTCTTAATCCCTTTCAACTGTTTCACCCATTCCCTGTCCCCCTTCCATGCACACAATTTTCCTCCCCTCTGGTAATGATCAGTTTATTTTGTATATTCTCTAAGGGTCTATTTTTTTGGTTTGTCTTTTTTGTTGTTGTTGTTGTTGTTCATTTGTTTCTTAAATTCCACATATGAGTGAAATTATATGGTATACATCCTTCTCTGACTGACTTATTTCATTTAGCATAATACTCTCTAGACCTATCCATGTTGTTGCAAATGGCAAGATTTCATTTGTTTTTTATGGCTGAGTAATATTCCATTGCATATATACACCACATCTTCTTTATCCAATCATGTATGGATGGACACTTGGGCTGCTTCTATAATT
Source organism: Lynx rufus (assembly GCF_022079265.1). NCBI lineage: Eukaryota > Metazoa > Chordata > Mammalia > Carnivora > Felidae > Lynx > Lynx rufus. The sequence continues at coordinate 106,973,641 of NW_025814867.1, read as the reverse complement.
TGGCTATTGCAAATAATGCTGTAATAAACAGGGGTGCATATATCTTTTCAAATTAGTATTTTCATGATGAGCACTGAGTAATATATAGAATTATTGAATAACAGTATTGTACACCTGAAACTAATATAACACTGTATGTTAACTATATTGGAATTTAAATTAAAAAAAACAAAAATGAAAGAAAAAAGAAAAAATGTATATGTAATATACATATATGCAAATAAACAAATGGAAGGAAATTTAATAATGTATTATGTATAGCTATCTTTGTAAGAATGTAGGTGGCTTTTTCTCATTTGTGTATTTTTATTTTATAATGATTTTTCAAAAATTAATTCATATTATCTATTTGAAAAAAATATCTTCAAAAAAGAGAAGCTTACAAAATAGTTGAGAGTGCTCTGAAGAGAGTTCTAAAAATAACACAGATTTTAAGGACTTTATTCAAATAAAGTAAAGGAGCATTTCCAAAAGCATCACTAGGTAGTGCTAAGGACAGTAGCAGAGCATCAAGGGCATGATGAGTTTAATGCAAAATAATAACAGTGAAAAGGGATGGTCTGTTGTTGTTTAGAGCAGGGAGAGAGAGGAAGACAAGACAAAGGAACAGAAAAGGAAAAGGAAAGGATAGAAAATAAGAACCGCTTACTGCACTTTCCTATCAATAAAAGTGATCTTTAGACTATTAAGGGAAGAGCAAACTTTGCTAACAATCAATGGCCTCAATATGAAAATAAAAAAAAATCATCAGAACCACGTAGACTCTCTAAACATGTTCGTTACTTGCCTCAGAAACATTATTCCTCAAGGAACTGAATATGACAGTTGATGAAAAACTGAGTCCAGTAAATATACTTTCAAGAAAACAGGAAGTCTTTGTGGAGGGTGCTTTGAGGCAACAGGCTTGAGCCATGGACACCAATGCAAGGCAGAAGGGCCCACAGGAACCACGGAGCTGAATACAAAGAGGCTCATTAAGTGACCCACTTGGAAATAGCCATAGGCCCTGACTGACCAATGGGCTACTTACAACCAGGCACCGTTTCAAAGATGATCCCTTACTCTATCACTGTGGCCCCTCACCACCTCCTCACAGTAGACAACCTCTCCTTTGCTGTCCTGCCGCCTGCTTCCTTGCAGTGTGTTCAGTGCATTTCTTTCTCCTTCATTCTGTCTTGAGTGCATTCTTTCACCACCTGCACTGCTGGTCCCCGCCCAATTGGAACACCTCACAGTTTTGAAATTTTCAGGGTGTCTCTCAGTTTGCCCGTTCACGAAAGTCAGTTCACCAAAACTTGACGTGCAGGATAGTGAATTCATGAAAATCTATTCGACAAATTTTTTTTAATTTTTTTTAACGTTTTATTTATTTTTGAGACAGAGAGAGACAGAGCATGAACGGGGGAGGGGCAGAGAGAGGAGGAGACACAGAATGGAAGCAGGCTTCAGGCTCTGAGCCATCCACCCAGAGCCCGACGGGGGGGCTCGAACTCACGGACCACGAGATCGTGACCTGAGCTGAAGTCGGAGGCTCAACCGACTGAGCCACCCAGGCGCCCCTATTCGACAAATATTTTAACAGTATCTAGAACAATCTGCCACAGCTGAATATCCACCTGAGGCAAAGGTGGTGGGCTGGGCTGAAAAGGCAGGAACAGTAGAGGACAGTGATAGATTCAATGCAAGGGGCTGAGGCAAAGATGGGGCTGAAGCAAGTAGGTACTTGGGCAGAGGTGGTGCTGGTAGCGGTAGGGTCAGGGAAGCTGGGATAGGCTCCATAGTTCTGCGGAAATAGAGAAAACAGGGGAGGCATTGTGGCAAAAGCCAACCTGTGGTAAGTGGGAATCCCAGGGGCCAAGGGCCAAATTTTGCATGAAGATTATGTTTGAGTTAAAATCAATAAAAACCCCCAGCAGATTCAGGAAAGGCTCTTAACCCCCCACCCCACAACTGCTAAAATAATTTATATAGAGGACATGTTCCAAGAAGACAACTATCACCATAGATACCTACATTATGATATGGTAGACAGAGAGGAACCCAACAAGGCCTATTTGATCAAAATCTTCTATGTCCCATTGTTTCTCAGTGGCCCAGCAAACATTTGTTTACCATTTACTTTTTCATCCTCCTGTAAATTGTTTTCCATCCCTTTGAAGTCTGAGACCCTTACCCACTTCTTCTTAGTTCAGAATGACATATATACATCATTTTGCCTGACCTGTCTTTGTAACTTGTATTTCTATGTGGATTTCCCATGAGTACAAAATTAAATTTGATTTTCTCCTATTAATCCTTTCCATGTCAATTTGATTTTTAGTCCTACTAGAAGTACTTGAAGGGCAGGGGAAATTCACCCTCCCAAACAACCCAAATAAACATAACTCACATTATTACAAGATTACCAATATGTTATGAATTATAACATATAATATTATAGGTAATTTATAATGTATACTACCTTGAGATTATTCATAGTGAGCATCGGGGTGCCCGGGTGGTTCAGTCAGCTAAGCGTCCGGCTTTGGCTCAGGTCATGATCTCGTGGTCTGTGAGTTCAAGCCCTGCATCGGGCTCTGTGCTGACAGCTCAGAGCCTGGAGCGTGTTTCAGATTCTGTGTCTCCCTCTCTCTCTGACCCTTCCCTGTTCATGCTCTCTCTGTCTCAAAAATAAATAAACGGTTAAAAAAATTTATTCATAGTGAGCATCTATTGAGTGTCCATTTATAGCTGACACCCAAGAAGTGTGTTTTGTTTATAGTATAACTGAATTTTCACAGCAACACTTTGAAGTATGTACAGTTATGTTCTTCATTTTACAGATGAAAAATACTAAGTTTATTAGTCTAGTGAGTCCAGACATGAGCATGAATTGAAATGTCTCCAAAAATGGGTGCCCGGTTTCCATACCATTTTAACAATTGGTTTTATACCTTTATACTTTTTAATTTTGAGATATTGGAAATTTATGAAGATAACTGCCATTTCTCAGAGTTTTTAACTTCTTTGGAATTCTCTCTAAAAGGGACATAGGCATTATCTATATGTTCGGCAAAGTTATCTAGACTGTGGAAGAGAGTTCCATATCATTAAAGACTGCAGAGAAAGAAGTATTGCCAGTCTTCTCCCAGGTTCTACATTTCTCCCCTACACCCCTTTGTGGAGGGTAAACCATGACAGAGAACAATGAAGAGCTCACCAGCTCAGTGCTCTGAGATTTACCTTCGACAGCTTTGCCAGGAATTCAGGTTGAGTCTTGTTCTCTGATTGTGATAACTATGCATCAACTTCATCTCTCAGTTTTCTTAACTAGACTGAAAATTTTAGCACATAGACTGTTTTGCTCTTGTTAGCAAAACCAACTGTACTCCAGACTGAATTCTGGTTCCTAAACATTATCCCAAAAGCAGACACTCCCTAGCAGCCTAGGGACTTCTCAGATTCAAATTTTCATCAACCATATTTTTAAGTATTATCTGCCCCAGATCATTCAGTACTGTTCATTGACCCTTAATCTGACATTCCAGCACCACAAAGAACATTTTATTGTTGGTCTTATTAGTGTAAGTAAACAACCATGTATAGATTCCCAATTACATGCTAGCTACTGAGATGGTTTCAGGAGAGAATATAAAAATAATGTACTACCAATACTCAACTGATTGTTTTTTCTTTTTTAAAAAATATTTTATTTATTTATTTATTTATTTATTTATTTATTTATTTAAAATATGAAATTTATTGTCAAATTGGTTTTCATACAACACCCAGTGCTCATTCCAACAGATGCCCTCCTCAATGCCCATCACCCACCCTCCCCTCCCTCCCACCCCCCATCAACCCTCAGTTTGTTCTCAGTTTTTAAGAGTCTCTTATGTTTTGGCTCCCTCCCTCTCTAATGTTTTTTTTTTTCCTTCCCCTTCAGCTGACTTATAAACTACATTAGCTTACCCTGGGCAGTCTCAAATTCAGGATTATATTCCGAGTATTTTGGTTATATTTACTTACCTTTCCTACTATATAGGAAAGGCCTCATCATATTATTTTAAGGATGATCAATATGCCATTGTTTGAAGGATCAGAATCTAATCCCTAGATACTTTTTAGATTGGTTCAAGCTATCGGAACCGAGGAACTTCTATTGGACTTCCAGAAAATTGGAACTTGTCAGGAGCCATCAGTTCTTTCTCATAATGGGCCCTGATTTGTCCTCAGGTATTCAGAAACTGTCCCAGTGTTCTTTCAGAGATCCCACTTAATGTGAGGAATTTTTTCATAGGATTTCCAAGGCCCTGAGCCCATCATTTTGAAACCAATTTAAAAAAGCAAGACCCAAATTCTAAGCATACTAAAACAAAATCAACCAACCAAACAATAAACAAATAAAAATAAACAAACAAAAAAAATCAAAATCCATATTCTTTCTCACACTGTATTTTGGCAAAGGCAATCTGAATCATTTGTGAGACTCCCTAAATGCCTCTCTTTCTTACAGATGATGGATATGATAAGGTATTTCAATTTCTTCATTGACTATTAACTTCCTACTTTTTAACCTTCTTTTAGGGACGTGCTATAGTTCAAGAGTAATTATCTTTGGTGCATAACGTAAGATGATTTCATTTGTCCTGGCAGTTGACAAATGTTTTATTTCTATTTGCTTAGTTTCTTTATTCTTTTCCTTTTTTTTTTTTTTGTCTATTTACTCCCGCTCCATTGCATAACGTAATTTGATGCTCTGTTCTATTTGTTTTAGCTCACAAAAAGAAATGTGGGGTGGCTTTGTGAAATGAAAACATTATAAATGAAGCTTCCTGGGGAGAAAAGTGAGTTGGAGTCAGGCCCCTGAATATCAGTCTACTCATAGGCCTGCAAATGACTTTCTTTAGTACATCTGGTTCAACCTGACAGCACATTTCTGGTGTCGCATGTACATTTGGATCGTCTGTAGAAAAACAACTTATATTATGATCTAACATTGTTGTAGGAATCAAACTGATTATAAACCAGTAAACATGCTGATATGAAGGCTACATGATTAATTTTTATCTTGTATATTCTCTCATAAGACAGTCTATCAGGAGATTTTCAGTCAATAGCAATAATTATGCCTCTTTTTCTAATAAAAATATTCAGTGAACCATTACTCTCTCTTGACTAAGAACTGGATAGGCAAAAGAGGAAGTATGTCTTTCAGTAAGTTGTTCTGACCTATAAGCTCAATAATGCCACCATGTATTAAACATTCAGTATCTTTGTTAAAATTAGAAAGTAAGCTTACTCGTACATTTTCTATATTACCTTTATTCACAGGTGATGTTTATAATTTTGACGGCTGACTTGAAGGAAGTGAGGTTTGCTTGATTTGCTCTTTTTTTAAGTGCTGCATTCTCTTTACCATTTCAGCTCAGGGTATATTTACTGGAATCTCATGCTTTGTTATTCAGCGCTAGATAAAAATGAATATTATCATGCAGCCTGAGTAGGAAGGCAGGTGGGGTAAGGGGTATAAGAGAGTGCTCAAAGTACTATCCCAAGAGAAATCTTAACAGGGGAAAGTCCTACTTCAGACCTTTTTAACTTAAAATTCTTGGTACGGAGCCAGTGGCACCCTTGGAGAACGCTGCAAACTCTGGGCATTCTGCTGCTCTTATCCACTCAACATGATGTTTCACAGTGGGTAGATTTGAGGGGAAGTTTGCACAGCACTTGACATAATTACAAGAATAATGATTGGTTTGGACAAAATAATGTATTGCCAAAGAATATTGAATAATGGATGCTATGAGTAATTTCCTGGTTTAAGCTATCTTCCACCCAGTGTCAGAATGATTGCTTTTTTGGTGGTACCTAAACTGCATACGAGCAACTATCCATTTACTTGCAGTGGCATTAAATCCTCTTTCCTACAAACCATAAAAGCTCCATTTTCCCAGCTTGCCAACTTTTATCCTACCCACCAACTATGCAGTCAGAAATAGTAAAAAAAAATGTGGGGCCAACAAACTGCTGAACTGTTCTATCAAACAATATGTCAAGGTCTAGGTCTTTACTGCCTTTGATGAAAAGTTACTACTTTTCTTGTGAGTGTTGATCATCCATAGTTCACACAGATAGCAGTTATGTGACTCTGGGTGCCCTCCATTCACTACCACCTTAAAAGACACACTGATATTTATGAACACATAAAATCACACGTGATCTATTTATCTAACCAGATAAGTTCCATTATAACATCAACTCAATTAACAGCCATGAATCTTTTTCTGAAAAGTTGCCAGAATATAAGCCTTCTCTAACAAACGTGCCAAGGGTAAGTAAGTGGTTGAAATTGCCACAATATATTCAGATTTGACAAGCAAGTGATAATGTCTTGAAATAAAAATTAAACCATGATCAGAATGTTGAAAATGTTTTTCTTTACAGGGAACTGGGAAAGATAGAAAATCATGAATTATTTACTTATTGTCATTCTATAACTTTGTATGTGTAAGGCCCACACCTGATTTCACACACTAAAAATTAAAAAAATAAAAAACAAAAAAAAGGGAAAATATTTCATTAATAATTTTTACATTGATTATTTAAAATAATATTTCTGTTATGTTGTATATATTGGATTAAATAAAACATAAATTAATTATTACTGTTTCATTTTACTTCTTTTAATGTGACACTAAGAAAATTTTAAATTATATATGAGCCTCTCAGATGTATCTTTTTTTTTAATTTTTTTTTTACATTTATTTATTTTTGAGAAACTGAATGAGACAAAGCATGAGCAGGGGAGGGGCAGAGAGAGAAGGAGACACAAGAATCTGAAGCAGGCTGCAGGCTCTGAGCAAGCGGTCAGCACAGAGCCTGACGCAGGGCTCGAACCCATGAACTGTGAGATCATGACCTGAGCCGAAATCAGACGCTCAACCGACTAAGCCACCCAGGTATCCCTCAGATGTATCTTTTAAAAAAATTTTTTTAAGTTTATTCATTTATTTCTGAAAGAGAGAGAAGAAAGACCAAGCAGGAGCAGGGGAGGGGCAGAGAGAGGGAGACACAGAATCTGAAGCCGGCTCCAGGCTCTGAATTGTCAACACAGAGAACGATGCAGGGCTTGAGCTCACCAACCGCAAATCATGACCTGAGCTGATCAGAGGCTTAACTGACTGAGCCACCCAGGCACCCCTAAAATTATATAGTTTTAATATAGGACACATTCTGACAACATGGGGTGTGCTGTTTACATCATCAATTTAAAAATAATAATAAAGTTGGGGGTGCCTGGGTGGCTCAGTTGGTTAAGATCCAACTTTGGCTCAGATCATGATCTTCGAGTTTGTGAGTTTGAGCCCCGCATGGGGCTCTTGCTGACAACTTGGAGCCTGGAGCCTGATTCAGATTCCGTGTCCCCCTTTCTCTCTGCCCCTCCCCCACTTGTGCTTTGTGCTCTGTCTCTCTCTCTCTCTTTCTCTCAAAAAATGAATAGATTTTAGAATTTTTTTATTTTTAAAAAAAATTTTTTTTCAACGTTTTTTATTTATTTTTGGGACAGAGAGACAGAGCATGAACGGGGGAGGGGCAGAGAGAGAGGGAGACACAGAATCGGAAACAGGCTCCAGGCTCTGAGCCATCAGCCCAGAGCCCGACGCGGGGCTCGAACTCACGGACCGCGAGATCGTGACCTGGCTGAAGTCGGACGCTTAACTGACTGCGCCACCCAGGCGCCCTAGAATTTTTTTTAAATAAAAATAAAATAAAATATGTGGATGGTGCAATTTCTCACTCTTGTTTTTTGTGTGTAATATGTTAGTTTTTATAGGTAATGTTATAAAAGTGTATGTGTAAAAGTCCAGAGATAGGAAGCCTTTAGAAAAGCATGTGTGTAATATACTACTATTTATAAGTAACTTTAAAATGGAAATTAAAAGCCTATAATGTAGGCTAATAGATGCTTTTCTTAATAGTTGAAACATGGACTATAGTTTGTAAAAACTAAAGTGTTTACTAAAAACAAAACAAAAAAGAAACAAGGATACATATTAAATAGAACACAGAAAAGAATCATCATTATATGAGAAAATACTAAGTACCAAAAAAAAGAAGCCAGTTAACTAAAACTTGTCCTCATCCCAAAAAAAAAGGAAAATTGTAACAATACATACTGAAACAGTGCTAGTAGTGGATAGGGAAGTTTGGTTTCTACCTTTAACCTTGGGGTTAGGGGTAGGGGTAGGGGTAGGAGTAAGGGTAGGGGTAGTGTCTTTTTCTTGGTTCTACTCAAAGTAGAGTCTGAGACAAGGGCTTGCTTGTCAGTAGTTTGCCTAATTACCTGATCTGAGGGAGGAAGGCATGCAGCACAATGGGAGTAAAAGGGAAGAAAAGAAAAGCCAGTTCAAAAATGTCTTATCAAGTTGAACCTTGTTTTAGGGCCTTTTGTGGAATCTTATGAAATATGTTGCAGAACTGTCTGCAACAGGGTAAAAAGGGGGTGGGGCACATTTCCCATTGTCTCCCAACTCCATGGGTCAGGAATAGATGCACAGGCATTTAATACCATCAGACTTCATTCATCCATACCCTGGTAACATGGGTCTGCGTTGTGCTTGGCCCATACTGTGGTGCAGAAGAACCTGGAGACAAGAAGTGAAAAGTATGCTGAGTCCAAGACATGGGGTGATTCCATCTTCGTGAAGCCCATCAACATCCTTTTGGGACTGGTTGCTGTTGCTGCATCAGTGGCAAATAAAATGAAGCAATACGATTTTGGCATGACGTGGGAGAGATGTGAAGACATTAAGTACCTACATGTTGCAGTTTTCCCACTCTGAAATGGGAATGATAATAGCACCTTCTACGTGCCATTGTTATGTTATGATTACAAAGTATTTAGCACACTGCTTGGTAGAATGCCCCTTCCCAGTAGGTCTAAATGCTTCGATTACTCAGGATCAGCTACATTATTAACAAATAATCTCAAATTTTAATGATTTAGGAAATAAACATATGTGTGTATATAGTCCATTGTGCGTTGGCAGGAGAGATCTGATCATTGTGGTCACCCACGAATCAAGGCTGATGGAGTCACAATTGTGATGATAAGATTGATTTAAAAAAAAAAAAGGAGGATGAAGAAGTAGGTAACATTTCAGAAGGACAGAATATAAACTTTTATATTTTACCTATGCAAGAAGCAGCTCAGCGAATGAAATGATATCTGCTTTCCAATGACCTTCTCTATGCTTGTGTCCCAAAGACCCTGATTTTCAGTTTTGTCAAGGACATTAAAGACCGTGTAACCAAATTACATTGAATGTAATTGTATTAAAATCAAGATCATCAATGAGGAAAAATAGGGATAAATTACATATTCCACAGGTAGAAACTTGTGGTGGTTATTGAATACTACAAGGGTCAAACTGATGAGAGGTCAGAAAACAAGAGAGGGGTTGCATAGGAAAGAAGGGAAGTGCAGAGTTCCAAGGAGAACACAGCTGGGTCCTTTCTCTGTTATTCGAAAAAGGTAGAACAAACTCCAAGCCTTCTGCTGGCATCTTGTTTTCCAGAGCCCCCTCCTGCTGCTCTAATGAGGTGAAAGGTGACCTGGCTGTTCATTTTCTGGCTCCTTACTCAATAATGGTGCAACATGCTGCAAAGCTGACTGCATACGCTGTGTCAGAGATTAGATCATGCAATGCCTAACAGATGCTCTTAGGGTCTTTGAAATAGCAACTCTAAAGTTTCAAAACTGCATGTGTTTTTCATCTAAGATGCTGAAGGGGTAACAGTGCTCCTGCTAATTTCACACACTTTCGCATATGGTTCCTTCATTACAATGCGTCACAAGCTAGTTGCCTACAAATTACTCTATTTGCCATTCCAATCAATAATTATGAGCTATGAGGAGTCCTTGAGTGTCCAATTTCATTGGGATATATTTTGCACTCTGATCCTCCCGTAAGAAAGTATCTTTTGAATGCATTAATATCAACTTTTAAGGTTAGCCTTGCAAACTCAAGCCTCAAGGTGTTTTTTCTTTTGTTTTGTCACCAGATGAAGGGTGTATTTTTGATTATGGCACTGAAGTTAATGTGGACAGAACATATGTGTGTCTAAGGGTCTGTGTTCACCTGCACAGGGTAGGGAGGAAGGGAGAGGAATTTACCTGGAAATGAGAACAGCATGCTTTGTAAATTATACTTCAAAAATAATACAGGGACGTAGTTAGGTTAACATAAAACAAATGCCAGATTTGCCTAATCATACAGTAATAGAGCAGCATGAAAACAACCCTGACAAGCTCTCTCACTTTGGTCAGTAGTGAAAGGGGTTATAGGTTGGTTTTTTTTCCTCCCTGCATCAGAAAAGTAATGGCTTAACTAGGACTACTGAAAAAATGTGGTGTAAAGTCTGGGTCATTCAGTTTTCTAAACAAAAGAAAAGATTATCTTTATTGTGACAGAAGTCGTAGCAAGGGGAATACCACTAATCCCTTCAGGTAATGCAACCTCATAAATAGGAATGAAGAGAGTAGAGTCTGGAAAGATAATATGCCATTTACTAGTGGGAGATTCAGAGCAGCATTCTAGTGTTTACATAGAATAAAATTCTTGAAGAGATGGCATAAATTTAAGTTCAGAGAATAAAAGATTTGGTCTTGAGTGCAAAATATATATATATATATGTATATATAGGTATATATATATATGTATATATATACCTTGAGTGCAAAATATATATATATATGTATATATATGTATATATATATATATATGTATATATATACCTTCAGACTTCTTGAATGGGATGTTTTCCCTTCCTGTCCATTTCTATATTAAAAATATTTGAAATATAAACTCTATCATGTGGAAAAAGAATATGAAATTCTTAAAGGGATAAGGTTATTTGGTTGTTTAGAGCCTGGATCTAATGCGCCATCAAGTATTTTGTGAAGAAAAAGAAAGAGTAAAGAGGGTTTACAGAGGAGGCAAAGGGAAGCAAATATATGAGCTTAGAAGACTTAGTGCTCAGAAAGAAGATTGTTCTCCCAGACCCAAAAGAAATAGCTGGAATGTGATCAAAGGAGAGAAGAGAAGACAAGAAACAAGGAAAAGAAAGGAGAGCAGGGTAGAAATACAAGATAATTTGCAACTTATCTAATGGAATCTTTCTAAACACCATAAAGCTTTTACAAAGAAAAAAATTAGAAGGAAATTACTGGGAAGCTATTGTTCTTGTTATTGCAATTATTGACCTTACCTGTACAAGGTCTTCAAGATACAGTTTGGTCTTGACACAAACATTTATCAAACTGTGGGTCCATAAGATGGAGTAATTACTTCAGGGCTCCCAGTCCTGAGAAGTGTCCTCCTTCCCAACTCTTTGGTCACCTACTGGTGTCAGATTCTTTAACTTCCCCACCACATTTTGAACATTGATAAACAACTTTCATTATAAAAGAATCTTTACTTTGATGCATCTGAATTCCAACGAAAAGACATGATGAAGGGACATCTACTACAAACTGTTATGGACTTGTGATCAACCAGCCTGTGCAAATCAAAGGGAGAAGAGAGAGGAACTAGGAAGCATGTCTTCCTTCTCCAAACCAACACTCACTCAGGAAAAAGATGCTTATTGTATCCCAATTCACACAACCCAAGCTTTACATCAAAGTAGCAATGGACCTCCTGAGGGTCATTGCTGATTTGCTTTGGAATCAGAAGGGAGCTGAGTCTGCCACAGGGTAGCTGACCTCTTACATACCACCCACTACCTAGAACCAAAGAAGACTAGCCAAACTTGATCAGAAGCCAGATTCTTTTAGCCCACTGTTTTGTAGGAGGCATGCCCAAGGGCCCGGTTCCTGTTTAGCTTGTCCCATTTAGATGTATCCCCTCACAACACTTCCAGGAAACCCATACGCCCAAGAAAAATTTTTTTAAAAATTCCTGTGCCTACACTTTAGGAATGAGTTGGCAACTAATACACTTTGAGGTTCTCTGAGCTAGTAATGTGGTTAATGAAATACTTTTATACAAACATAAAAAAACCACTGTTGACATGAAAATAAAAATTCCTTTATTCACTTCATGTGACTATTCAGGACACCTGTAAGAAGTGGGATATCAAAAGGAGGACAGGTATTTGCTAGGACAGAAGCCTGCAAACCTGTTACCTTCCTGGAGAGCATCTGCTTGACACAGAAGCAAGGTAAGAAAGGATTGGTAGGTGGTTAGGCAATTCTAGCCAAGAACCCCAAGGTAATCTGACAAAAATAAGTATGAATGGGTCATATTTTATTTTATGAATTTTGGAGGTTTTTAAAAATTGAGGACACATGCTTATTTTTGTAATCTTTTGAATTCAGAGTTTCGGTATTCCTTCTGCCCACATCATATCTCCTGACCAGAGAGTTTTGCAGGGCCTTGATTCCAGTGGAGGTGGTGACAGGTCTCATTTCATGAGCAGACCAGAACACCCCTCAATGAAACTTATCACATTCAGGCCAGGGACCAAACACTGCCCACAGCACACAAGGAGAGCCTCTGCTAGATGACTGGCCTGAAGGATAGAGCAACCAGAACACAAAGCAGAGTGCATGCAGCACACCCTGGAGAATCTCCCTGCAGTGCCAGGTCCAGGCACTAGCTGACCTCTTCTTGGTAAGGCCATTACATTCAGGAGCAGGAGATATAACTAGCTTTTTGATCACAGAAAAGCAGGAGGAGACTTAGACAAAATACAGAGGAATTTTTTCCAAATTAAGAATAAGATAAGGCAATGGCCAGAGATCTAAGAGAAACAGATATAAGTAACATGCCTGATTGAGAATATAAAGCAATGATCATAAGGAAACTCACTGGTCTTGAGAAAAGAATGAAAGACATCAGTGAGACCCTTGCCAACAGAGATAAAATAATTAAAAAAGAATGAAACAGAGATGAAGAGTGCAATAAAAAAGATTAGAAACACAAGTGATGCAATGAACAGCAGGCTAGAAGAAGCAGAGGAATGAATTAATGATCTAGAAGACAAAGTAATGGAAAGCAATGAAACTGAATGAAAGAGAGAAAGAAGAATTATGCAAAACGAGAATAGTCTTAGGGAACTCAGTGACTCCCTCAGATGTAATAACATTTGTATTAGAGGAGTCCCAGAAGAAGAGAGAGAAAAGGGGGCAGGAAATGTATTTGAAGAAATTGAAGAAATTATAAATGGACTAAACGCTCCAAACAAAAGACATAGGGTATCAAGATGGATAAAAACAAACAAAAAAAAAACAAGCCAAACAAAAGCAAAAACAAAACAAAACAAAAAAAAACCAAGACCCATGTGTATGCTGCCTACAAGAGACTCATTTTATTTTTTTAATTTTAAATGTTTATTTTTGAGAGAGAGAGAGAGAGAGAGTGCACACACATGCACAAGCTGTGGGGAGGAGGAGCAGAGAGAGAGGGAGAGGGAATACCAAGCAGGATCCACACTGTCAGTGCAGAGCTCGCTGCAGGGTTCAACCTCACCAACAGTGTGATCGTGACCTGAGCCAGAATCAAGAGTCAGACACTCAACTGACTTAGCCACCCAGGAGCCCCAAAAGACTCATTTTAGACCTAAAGACACCTGCAGATTGAAAGTCAGGAGATGGAGAAATATTTATTATGCAAACAGATGTCAAAAGAAAGCCAGACAAGCAATACTTATATTGGACAAAATAGATGTTAAAACAGAAACTGTAACAAAAGATGAAGAGCACTATATAATAATAAAGAGAACAATCCAACAAGAAGGTATAACAATTGTAAATATGCATCCAACATGGAAACCCTCAAATAAATCATAAATAAATAAATAAAATAATAATAAACATAAGGAAACTAATCAAAAATAATAAAATAATAGTAGGAGAGTTTAACACCCTACATGCATCAATGGACAGATCATCTATGAAGAAAATCAACAAGGAAACAATGGCTTTGAATGAAACTGGAACACATGGACTTAACAGATATATTCAGAACATTCCATCTCCAAATAGCAGAGTACACATTCTTTTCAAGTGCACATGGAACGTTTTCCAGGATAGATTACATATTAGTCCACAAAACAAGTGGACTAATTCAACAAATTCAAAAAGAGCAAAGTCATATCATGTGTCTTTTCTGACCACATGATATAAAACTAGAAATCAACCACAAGAAAAAATCTGGAAACACTACAGATACATGGAGGTTAAATAACAAGCTACTAAACAATGAATAGGCAGACCAGGAAATAAAAGAAGAAATAAAAAAGTACATGGAAACAAGTAAAAATGAAAACACAATGTTCCACAAGCTTTGGGATGCAGCAAATGCGGTTATAAGAGCAAAGTATACAGCAACACAGGCCTACCTTAGAAACAAGGTTATGTTGTTACATAACCTTAAACCTAAAGGAGCTAGAAAGAAAAGAACAAATGAAGCCTAAAGCCAACAGAAGGAAGGAAATAATAAATATTAAAGCAGAAATAACATTTAGAAACCAAGAACAAAACAAACAAAACAAACAGTAGATCAATGGAAACAGAAGCTGGTTCTTTGAAAAAATTAATACAATTGATAAACCTCTAGCCATATTTATCTAAAAGAAAAGAGAAAGGACATAAATAAATAAAATCACAAATGAGAGAGAAGAAATAACCAACATCACAGAATTACAAATAACTATAAGAAAATATTGCAAAAAACTATACACCAACAATTGGACGACCTCGAAAAAATGGATAAATTCCTAGAAACATACATTACCAAAACCAAAATAGGAAGAAATAGAAAATTTGAGCAGACCAATAACCAGCAAAGAAATTGAATCAGCAATCAAAAAACTCACAACAAAAGTCCATGGCCAGATGGCTTTATTGGCAAATTCTACCAAACATTTAAAGAAGAGTTAACATCTATTCTTCTCAAACTATTACAAAAAATAGTAATGAAAGGAAAACTTCCAAGTTCATTCTATGAGGCCAACTTTATCCTGATACCAAAACCAGATAAAGACATCACAAAAAAGAGACCTACAGGCCAAAATCTCTGATGAACATAGATGCAAAAATCCTGAACAAAACACTAGCAAACCTAATCCAACAATACATTAAAAAAAATCATTCACCACAATCAAGTGAGATTTATTCCTGAATTGCCAGTGTGATTTAATATTCACAAGTCAGTCAATGTGATACTTTACATTAGTAAATGAAAGGATAAGAACAACATGATCATTTCAATAGATGCATAAAAAGCATTTGACAAAGTACAATATCCATTCATGATAAAAACCCCCAACAAATTAGTTTTAGAGGGAATATACCTCAGCATAAGAAAGGCCATTTGTGAAAAATCCACAGTTAACATCATCCTAAGTGAGGAACAACTGAGAGCTTTTCCTCTACAGCCAGGAACAATGTAGGGATATCCACTCTCACCCGTGTATTCAACAAAGTACTGGAAGTCCTAGCCACAGCAATCAGACAACAACAACAAAAAAGGCAGCCAAATAAGCAAGGTAGAAGTAAAACTTTCACTATGTGCAGATGACATGGTATGAGTTGATAATTATTGAAACTGAGTGATAAATTGATGGCTTTCCTATAATTTGTATATTTTTGAAACTTTACATAATAAAAGAGTAAAAAAAGAATTGGGGAATTGTACATTTTCTAAGTCTGATATTATACAATGTAAAAACAGAATTATCAAATACTAAGGACATAATTGGAACACAAAATTTGGAAGCAAACAATGCTCACAAACAAATGCAGTCCATCATGGCCTTTTCTTTAAAAATGTAAGAACTAGTATACATTCCTACATATATATCACTATATAGCCAACTAAATCTGAATTGCAATCCAGAACAATATTTTTGGAAATATTCCAGACTTTAAGGAATCTAATGATATTGCTATAATAAGACTATCTGTATATGATGTGTACACAGACACACATAGACACGTGCACACGCGTGCACACGCGCGCGCACACACCACACACACACAGCTGAAATCTCATTCGTTTTTTGTCTTAGTTTCATTATCTGCAACTTATCTAATGCAATCATCCTCAACAGAAAAAGAAGAAAAAAAGAAGATGACTATCGGAAAACCTCAGTTCTTATTATTGCAGTGATTCAACTCACCTATATAATACTTTTAAGATGGGATTTGATCTTGTCACAGAAACTTACCAAACTGTGGTTCCACAAGAAGGCACAATCATTTCAGGGGTCGTGAGAAATGCCCTCCTTCCATCTCTGTATTACCCACATGTCTCTTTAAACCACTTATCACATTTGGTAATACGATGAACAGCCTTTCTCAGTACAACAGAATCTTCCCCTTGATTGGTGGGGTTCAGGACATGCTACCCCACAATATGGCACTTTGGCATATTGAATATCTTAAGCTGCAAGAGTCTGAGAGAATGGCAGAAGCTGGAAGGTCTGACTCACCCCCACCCAGCCTTCTTCCCTGAAACTGGCCATAAAATTCTCAAATGGGAAGTGCACTCCCTGTAGGAACATCCTTCTCTCCATAGACAAAAGGACACTTAGAGGAATCCTAACAAACAGGTCTTGCTAAATCTCCCCCACGTCACCATAGTTACCTCATACTCTTTTAACTTGTCACATTCCTCCCCTGTACTCTTCATCAAACCTAGCATGAAGTACTCAGGACTGTTTCTTTGGATCTTCATTTTCTTATAAAGGCTCTCTTGTCACATAAAACTTACCTTAAATAAATTTGTATGCTTTTGTCCTGTTAGTCTGCTTTGTCAGTCTAGTTTTCAGAACCAGCGGGAGACCCTAAGAGGGTGGAGGAAACCTTTTTTCTCCCCTACAGATGATGTATCTGGCTTTCATGGAGAGGACATGATAAAGGAAAATGTACTGGAAATGTTCTGGTCTAGGCATTAACCACTCCTTTGCAAAGCAAAAGGACTAGAACAAGTAAAGACTAAAGTTTTTTTACAGGTATAATATTCTTATTCGTTCCTTTAAATTTATATTTTAACAACTTACTAAACACACTCTACCTTCTCTTTAAAGTGGGAATTCCCATCCTTTGGGGGGAAGATTTTTATTTAAAGGTTATATTCTTCAGTTAAAAATATCACAACAGCATTACTTCTTTGTTTTAAATTTGTATCGAGTTTAGTTTCACTTTGCAAAAGGCAATGATGCGCTGTATTAATTGAAGAATTCATAGAAAGAATTCAAGGAGATTCATAAAGCCTAGAGTAGATTGATGTCATTTAACAAGTTTGTACAGAAAGGTTGGCTATCTAACAAATTGTTGGTTCAAGTTGTTCAACCAGACCAGATATTCAGGAAATTTTTCATCCATTGATACCTAAGTTGAACTCACAAAGTATGTTTCCTGAAAACATGAATTTGTTTATGTAAATGAATATTCTATATGCAAAATGCAGGCAGAAATTTCCATTTAGGCATGAAATTACCTTTTTTATGTGCATAGGAACATTTTGTGAGCACAGACATGGGACCTAAAGTTTGAGCATCTGAAAGCAGTAAAAACCTCACCAACTAGCTAACTGATAAAAAAAAAAAAAAAAGACATGCTACAATTTTAGGTGCATGTTCTAAGAAACTTTCAGATTGGTCCTGACTTTAGCTTTAAATGACAAAATCAAGACCTAAATCACTTATGAATGTCTTTAATTCCCCACTTAAATAGTCTCATATCTGTATCAAGCCTGATGTTAGGCAGGACAGGCTTTCCAATCTAGTCTCTTTTTCATTCTTTATGTAACTACAGCTAATATTCTTATTCCCTCCTTTGGTTCATTTGTAAATCATATAGGGTATACTTGAGAATTTAAATGGATCTTATTATTAAGTTATTCCTTTTTCTGAGCCATAATCAATTTGATTTTGATGATTGAACTAATCTTGTCCAATGATTTTCATTATCTCTTTTGTTAGCTGCTGCACCATCAATAACTTCAGGTGTATCAACCTTTTGCTGGTACATCACGATCTTCCTTACTCAGAGCAATTTTTCTTAAAATAATATCCTTTATTCTAATAAGCACATTGTGTTTTTCAAATGTCTCCAAGTTTAGAAAAAAAATGTTTTGCTAAAAAGGAACAAGGTCTATTTTCTACTGCATCTCAATAGATCTATAAGTTCATTTTCTATACATTGCCTAACATATGGTCATGTGCCTGATGAATAGCTAATATTTTACAGGTGACACTGGCTTTGTGAAAACCACATTAAAAAATATATTGCAATATTTGGGCAAAAAAGGATAAGTTTTACCGTTGCCAAAGCTGTGTTCCATTTCTACGCTAGATTACCATTTATGCATTTTATTATGCCTTAAGTAAAACTAAAACTAAAATACCTACATTAACGTTATTCTGAAATTCTCTATCAAAGAAAGAATCAAAACTAGAAGCATGCTCATATAAAAAAATATCAGAAAAATAAATGGAAAAAAACATAGGCTTGGTTTTATTTTTAATTTCTATGACCAAAACTTTTCAGAATTTTTTGGAGGGGGGTGCTGGGAGGAGTAACAAAGATATATAGTTACTTATGAGGACATAGAGCAAATCTGCATATAAAATATGTAGGTTTAATGTCTTAAATGAGCAAGTTTATAATTAAAAAAATTCTCAAAATACTTCCTATGAACACTAGCTCATCAAAAACATTTTATTTTAGGCATATTTCTGGGAAAATCACAAAGATATCATTCTTTTGCAATCAGAAATAATTATGAGAAACCTTTTAATAAATGTATTTTTATAACACCACTGACTATATATAATTATTATTCTTAGAGTTAAAGTAATAGAATTAATAATTCCATGATCATAATACTGATCTTTTTATATAGTAATAAAACACTGATAATCAAATGCAAAGCAAACTAGTAATAGACCCCAGCAAATTATCCGTTATACATACATTTCAAGGCATCATGGCATACTTGCTTTAACTCAAAGGAAAAAAATTTGATAAGATTTTAGTTGTATTCTAATCAGCAGGCCCCTAACTCAATTCAAGTTAACCCTCCTATTCCGGATGCCAGTAGATAATATCCTGGGATTTGCCACAGGCTGGTGAGACTGCAAACCCTATTCATTAGCATGCAGCCCGGTGGAAGAACTCAAAAAGCCTGTGCATAAAGAAGTGGAGGGACTCCTAGTTCTGCATACTGATGGCCTTGGAGGAGTCTGTGAGCCCCAGCTATCCTGGGAGCAGATCAGAAATGCATGACATTCTGAGTCTCATCCTTTATCATTGGACAACATATTTAGTTTCCATTGGAAAAATTGACAGAATTTTCCCCAACTTGTGATTTGCCTAATGGTTTACAATCATTTGCCCACGTGAAGGAACAATTAAAATAATGTTGGCCTATGTCCAAAAACTTTGCATGAGAAAAAAAGTAACAGGAAGGTGGGGGAAGTGAATTTAAAGTTGTGTCCTTAACTATGAGGAATTAGAAATTGTGTGGTAAAACATGATAAACATTTAGTTATACATGTATTAAAATGCAAACAATTTTCCTGCTGAAAAAGTACTTTCAAGTTTTCCACTTGCATTTCTCTGTACACTTAGATTGGTCAACAAACAAAAATCTTAGCCCTTCCCCTCCATTGCTGACTCACTAAGCATTCCCTTTTTTTTATAAAAGGCAAAATCGGGGCGCCTGGGTGGCGCAGTCGGTTAAGCGTCCGACTTCAGCCAGGTCACGATCTCGCGGTCCGTGAGTTCGAGCCCCGCGTCGGGCTCTGGGCTGATGGCTCAGAGCCTGGAGCCTGTTTCCGACTCTGTGTCTCCCTCTCTCTCTGCCCCTCCCCCGTTCATGCTCTGTCTCTCTCTGTCCCAAAAATAAATAAACGTTGAAAAAAAAAATTTATAAAAGGCAAAATCAGCTAGAAGCATTTAGATAAAACTGCCTTTAGAAACCTAAAATCCTCATTAGACAGAAAAAAATAGAAAACATTAAGATGAAAGGTTAGCCTTTTTTTTTTAACAATGTAAGGAGAAATTTTTTTGCAGATAATTTCTGCTGCATCTTATAAGCATATTTCCTCAGTTTGAACCCAGATGACAGTGGTGACATTTTCCTTACCCTGCTCGGGTTTAAGGAAAACCCCAAAATAGATCAGCACTGAACACAGAGGACTCTGCCAAATTCCAAATCTGCAGCCCCAACAACACTCAAAATATTTTCAACATTTTACGCACAAGTAGCATGGTTACCCACTGCTTTTCAGAGCCATTTTTAAAAGCTTAATAGAGGATTATTTTGGATGAGGTCCTGCTCTAACACATTTCTGCTTCTTAGGCAAAGTCATGCTCAGGGAAGTATTACTTTATACTCTGGAATTAGGCTTAAGAAAGAATTGGGATATGCTTGCCTAATACAATTTACTACATCCTCTGGTATCTGCATTCACTAGAGATCAGGGAAGGGAGGGAGTGAATCAACATTTTGCTCTAGTTTCTATTCAACTCCTGGTTACCCCCGCAGGAGTAATCTAGAACTCTATTTTTCTCACCTTGAATCATTTCACTGCTCATTAGAAAGGTGATAACATTTGGAAGGCAAACATTATTTTCTTCAACAAGTATTTTCTGAATGCTTTGTGAGCAAATGCATTATACTAAGCTTTGTTGTAGGGATTTTACATTTTGTGAAAATATTTAAATTGCTTCCACTTGAAAAACAGCTGAGTGGTTGGAAATAGAGTGAAGCTGGGGGAAACAGGAGGCACTCTTGACCACTATTATTACATGTGCTTTGGATCCTTTTCCTAGAGCCTTTCCTTCTCCTCTCCTTCTCCTTCCCTTGCCCTTCTCTATCTCTCCTCTCCTCCTCCTCTTGTTCCCTTCTTCCATTATAAACTAATAGAAAAAGAATTAATGTCCAACACATTAGGAAAATTTGGCTCAATTGAGTAGCATAGGATTCACTGACATGAACTTTACTTTTACCAGTTATGTCTTAAATTTTGGCTAAAGCAATAACATTTCAAAATCACAAACTTGTAATTTTGAAATACATGGGTTATTTAAAGTTTATAATTTCATTGCTTTTCCCCCCAGTTCTCTTATTGAGCCAGGCTGACTTTCAATGCACAGTTACTCTTAGTAGCTTCCTCTTCTATACCTATTAGTTAAGGGGGTTACACTTAGGCCTGCCCATAATATAATTTCTAGATGAATCTTATAATTTCTTCATTGTACTATTCCCTTTAGAAGTCATACCAATTATTTCTGATATTGTCTTTTACTTTTCTCGACCATCTACCAAATTTTAAGCTCATTGCTAACTAATGTAATTAGTTAACACATGTTTTCTTTATTTTTCTTTCTCCTATCCTATTGTCCATAATATCAGTTTCAGAGACTACAATCTGACTTTAAAGTTTCTTAACATGCTTCACTCCTATTAATTCCAGCTCCACTATTTTCCTTTTAAGTCATCTCATATCTTTTATCCTGTGTATTGGTCTAAGATTTTTCAGCTACAATTGGCATAAATCCAACTCAAATTTTATTAAAAGAAAATATTGGTTCATGGAATTGTGAAGTTATCATGGCTGGATTCTGATCAACCAAGAACCTTAGAAATCTATTTTTTGTTTTCTTTTTCCCAATTTCTTGATTATGCTGTGCTCTGTGCTATTTTCAGGCATGAGCTCCTCATATAATGACAGAGATAGTCATTTTTTTAATCTAGCTTTATAGGTCTTTTGTAGAAGATGCCCAAACAGAGATCTGTCATATATCTATCCTCTATATTCACACCAGTCAATGGAAAAAAATCAATTATTCCTGTGTGTGTCACCAAACAAGACCACCAAACAAGATAAATAATTGAGAATTAGTTGGCCTGAAATACTTCCTTCAAAAAGGAAGGCACAGTATGTTGAAGGGTATATTAGTTTTCTATAGCTCCTATGACAAGTATCACAAATTTAGCAGCTTAAAGTAATGTAAAATTATTCTCTTATAGTTTTGGAGATCAGAAGTCTGAAATAGTTTTACTGGGCTAAAATCAAGGTGTTGGTAAGGCAGTATTTCCCCTGGAGGCTCTAGGGGAGAGCTGTTTCCTTGCCTTTTCCTCCACTCTTTCGCTCCTGGCTCCTTTTTCTATCTTCAAATCCACCAGCACACCATCTTCAGATCTATCTTCTCACTGAACTTTGCCTTCATCATCTCTTTCTCTGACTGATTCCCCCATCTCCTTTTTATATGGAAACCTTTTAATTACAATGGGCTTGGATTACATAATCCAAGAAAATCTCCCCATTTCAAGATCCATAACTTAATTACACATGGAATAAATGTCCTTTTTGTTATGTAAAGCAGCATATGTATAGGTTCCAGAAATTAGAACATGGGCCATGTTTTAGGACCATTTTTTTTTTTTTTACCTACTACAATAAGCAAACCTAGAAACACCTTAAGCCTCCTAGCAGAAGAGCAATACTCTTTGAATGGCAGTCTCACAAATGGGGATATGATTGTGTCTCCCTCAAATACATATTTTGAAAGTCTAATCTTCAACTAGATGTATTAGTGAGTGAGCCTTTGAGAGGTGATTAGGTTTAGATGAGGTCAAGAGGATAGACCCCCTATGATGAGATTAGAGTGTCCTTGCCCGGAAAGAAAGGGACTAGGGCTCTTTTAGGCTGTCTCCATGTGAGAACACAGCAAGAAGATAGCCATCTACAACCCAGGAAGTGGGCTTTCACCAAAACCTGACCATGCTGGCATCTTGATTTTGGACTTCCAGCCTCCAGAACTGTGAAAAATAAGTGTCTGTTGTTTAATATACCCAGCCTGAGGTATTTGTTATGGGACCCTGAACTGACTAAATTGGAATAGAACACATTCCTAAAGGGGTGCCTGGGTCTACTGTAGGTTAAGCCTCCAACTTTGGCTCAGGTCATGATCTCATGGTTCATGAAATTGAGCCCTTCATTGGACTCTGCACTGACAGTGTGAAGCCTGATTGGGATTCTGTCCCTCCCTCTCTCTCTCTCTCTCTCCCCCTCTCTTACTTGTACAGTGCTCTCTCTCTCTCTCTCAAAACAAATAAATAAACCTTAAAAGAAGAGAACACTTTTCTAAAGGAACAGAAGGATTTCCAGAAGAAACTCAGCCAGCTTCAGATATGTTTTTTATAATATTATTAGCCTTTAGTTGCCTGACATTATCTGGTATACTCAGTAAATAATCTGAAGGTCTCAACATTACTCATAAACTCTCACTCTTAATAGATGACTTTACTTTCTAAATCAAAGCTATATGCTATCAGAGCTTTATCAATATCAGTTGCTGTATTCATTTACCTTTATTTAAAAAAAATTTAATGTTTATTTATTTTTGAGAGACAGAGCATGAGTGGAGGATGGGCAGAGAGAGAGGGAGACACAGAATCCTAAACAGGCTCCAGGATCCAAGCTGTCAGCACAGAGTCTGATGTGGGGCTCGCACTCACAAACTCCAAGATCATGCATGACCCGAGCCAAAGTTGGATGCTCAACCTACTGAGCCACCCAGGTGTCCCTCACTTTCAATTTTTTTTTGTTACTGTCTACATTCATTTCTATTGTATCAACTGAAACTAATAAATAATTAATAAATGATTCCCAAATCTTTATCTCTTTCCCAGATCCCTCTACCATGCTTTACTTTCAATCTTTCTTTGATGGGCATTTTTGCCTGAATGTCTCACTGGGATCCTTAAATCTTCATTTCAACGTCAAATTCATTTTCTTTCTTCTCAACTCTTTCATTCATGGATTTTGCTATTAATGACACCATCCTCATCAAAGTTGGAACCCTGGAGTCATCTTTGTCTTCTCCCCTTTTTGTTTCATTTCTAATCAGTTGCTAAAATTCAATACAGTCTATCTCCTAACCGCATGAATCTGTGTTTTATTTCTCCTCTCTCTCATTTGAACCACTACAGCAAATTTGTTGCTTCCATGTTGTCTCCCTCAAAGTTTTCCCAATAAATATTTCTAAAATGAGTTTATGATATTTTTTAGCATCTCAAAATTTTTCAAGATTCCTCAGCGCATTGAGAATTAAGTAATGATCCTTTACACTTGCATAATAAGGTTTTATAATTAACAAAGCACTTTGCATCCATTATCATGTTTTTTGTTACAAAAACAGGCTTGTAAAATATTTTAGTTTTTATTATGATCGAGGAAACTGAGATATGCAGAGGTGGAATTTTGTAATAGACTTATTTGGTAAGTAAGTGACATAGATTTATGTCATACCTATTGTACTCAAATCTACTCTTTTTTTTTGAGACAAAGAAACTCTTCTCATTTGGCCATTCAGTGTTTTCTATTGGAAAGACATAAGCACACCCTTTAATAAAATTCTACTACCTAAACCTCTCAATTTTGAGTCATTATAATGTTATATCTTTGTTAAGTCTCCATCCTTTCCCTTTTGTTAACCTATACATTCCTCTAATTCTTCATGAAATCTAGATATTGATTCAATCTGATCTCTTTCTTGTGCTTTCTTTCTGTGTGTGTGTGTGTGTGTGTGTGTGTGTTTGTGTGTGTAGGTGTGTATTTTTATTTTGCCCTTAAGCATTTGAAGCAATGATTAGTACAGACAGGACCTTTTGTATGTGAACCACTTAGGACAGAATGTTAAAATATTTTATTCCTTTCTAGAACATGCTTAAAAGAGCATGAGAATTCATATGTTGGTTTTGACTCCAGCTTTCTGTCTTTAGCAGAAGAAAAATAAGATGTATATTCTGACACTTGTTAAACACAGTAAAGAAAACTTTATCAGGACTATTTGCAGTAGGTGTTTATCACAATAGGGGAGAGAAAAGGGCCTTAACTCCAAAAACAGAAAGACAGCTGGGGATTAATAGTCAGTAAGAAGAATGAGGGGGTCAGTGGATGAAAAAATTGCCAAAAGGAGATGATACAGGTAGGGAGATTACTGCTAAATTGACCTAATAGGAGTCTTGCTGAAGGCAGATGAAGATTGTCCAGATATCAAGAGTTGGGGATTTTCAATAAACTGACGTAGCAGGATTTTTGCTACAGCTAGATTAGGCAGACCAGTGACAGGGCCCAAGGATGAGGCAGTATTACAGAGTGCTCAGAGGAGGCTGCCTAACGTTGGTCAAGGAGAGAGTCTTCTTCACATTGTAGGAAGTTTAGGAGAGAAACAATGGTTTTCTTCCCCTAAACAGTCATATTTCCCATTATAGATTCATAACTAATAATGTTTGCTGAACGTCTTACAGTCTGTTTATAGTTTTATTTCATCTTATTCTCAGGAGGTGTTAACAGTTTAATGAGAGACTACCTCTCAGAAGTTGTCAAGGGATAGAGATTAGATATCCTAGGCTTGGAAATGTGTTCTATGCATAGTGTCCATACTCTCCTTAATATTAACTACACTCCTTCTCCCAGAGTTTGCCTTTCACAACTGAGAAATAGTCACCTAATTTACCTCCATATTCCCTTTTGCTGCATTGTTTTTGCAACCTTTCTTTGGACTTTTTCTATTTCAATTTTAGCTATATCACACTGTGACAATTAAAGCTGTAAACATTTTTCCAGATGGCAAAGCATCAAAACAGTTTCAAAGTTTGAGATAATATCTTATATGTTCTTTTTAATATGACATATGCTAATGTTTGATATTTTAGTTGTGTTCTTGATCAAGTGAAATTTTAAGCTTTTAAGACTGAGGTGATAGCTTGCAGCTGATAATTATAATACAGATTATTTTCTCATTCACTGCTTCCCCATACAAAAACTCATCAGCCACTTGTATATGCACTCAAAATTTGGTGAAAATTTGGTCTAGCCTACTGTAGTAAATTAATACTAATTTTATTTACCCTTATTTTCAGATCACATGTCCTGATATTTTAGTCATCTGAAAGATTTTTGCCTTCTTAAAATTTCAGGGTGGTATAATTGAGAAGTTACTTTTGAACTTCTCTAATTAATACATTGTTTTAATTTAATTTATCTTTTAAACCTCAAGCATAGAGGGATGAACAGAGGCCAATGTTCATAATATTTAAACTCCATTAAAATAAAAGGTTTAAATTTTGTCATTCTTTTAAGGAGTAAAACAGTATAGATTCAGTTCACATCTTTTTGTATTCTTCCTGAAATCTATTCTCCTCATCCCTTTCCCAGAAATAACCACTTTGTTAAAATTGTTTTCCATGGATTGCAGAAAGACAGTCTTGGGAATCTGACAAAATCCAGTTTCTCTGAGCCAGGTGATCATCTCTCTAGACCAGGCTTCTATATTTTTATCTTTACTAAGCTTCCCCATGGTTTTCCAGAAAGACAAATGAGCCTTTTGAAATTACGGACACATAATACTGTTTGATTTTCACGTGTCACATGATTTCACCTCTTGCTTCAGCTTTCACATTATAATTAACCAACCATCTCCAGGGTGTGCATATCTTCAAACAATGAAATGTCATTCTAGTGCAGCCTATGTGACAGCTGAAAGCTTACCTCTAAATTATAATCAAGAGCAGGTCACATGCTGAGGGCAAAAGCTGTGAGTATATTAGGTTGTCACCAGATTTATCCATTTTCATGCTAAATTAACTTCAGCAATAATCATTTAAAATATCAAAAATATCTTTAAAATGTGATTGATCTGACCCCCATCAAAAGTTACAGGTAAGGTAATGATGAATTTTATGAGAAAAACACATTTAAAATTAAAATAAAAGAAAATGATAGATCTTAATCTTTATTAATAGAAAAGATGAAATCTCCAAGTAAAAATAATATTTTCAAATCTTTAGAAATATAAGAATTAAAGTTAATCAATGTTTATTATCTTTTTTCTCTCAATAAAATTAATATTCTCAATAAAGAATAACATTCTTTTCAATAAAAATAACCAGTGAAAATTAGAAATGCCAGGGGAAGACCACAGTTAGCAATTACCTCTATCCAGCCACAAATATCTACAATAGGACAGCTAATATTAGCCACTGCAACTACTCAGGAACCATTATAAAATGGGATGGGTAATGTAACAGAGGCCAGAAAAACAAATCTGTGCATGCCAGGAGCTTATTCATTATTATTAACTGATGATTATTAACAAATAACTATAACATTATTTTATACTCAAAAAATCAATCTACCAGAGCCCATCAAGAGTTTCTCCACTTTTATATCAACAAACACATATGCAATGTGTAAAATGTAAAATGTGAATATGACATGGAGTAATCCATATCTAATTCTGGCTTTTAAACATCATTTAGTTTTATAAACAAGTTTTCTTTGCAATAAAACTTTTTTTTTAAATTAGAGTGTATCCATTGCAAAGGGAAAACTACAATTTTTAAATTGTCAGGGTCACCCCTATACTCCATTAATGAATTTACAAAGAAAAAATCTTTTCCATCAGGCCTATAAGCTTTCCTTTATAATTTCACTTTTAGCTTCACCTGGGTGATAAGTAAAGTCTAGTAGTTAGCCAGGGGAAGCCAATAGAAGCTACTTACATAAGCTTTTAGGGTAAATGAAGTCCTAATTTGGACATTTTTCAATAAAATCACTCATCGAGGTAGAAAAGACACAAGAATGAATAAGGGATATGCTATTCAAAAGTTAGAGAGAAAAAATGTATTTAAAACAAATAATAGCATTCCAATTTGTCAAAGGGCTTTAGCAGAGGAATATACTAAGTATAATGAAAACAAAAAATCTTGATGGTGTCCAGAAATCAAGTATATTTCAGTTTTATTTAATATATATGTGGGACTTGGGAATACAAAAGAAGGATATTCAAATAGAGCTAAAAAAGTTTAATAATCTCTATTAAATGGTGTTACTCATTTTAAGAGAGCTATGCTTTTGATTACATAAAGTCTTTGTAATCTTCTCAACAGCTCTATGAAAGAGTAACACATGTCAGATCATTTTGTTACAATCATCCACCTGAACTGTGGAACATGGTTCTTTTATTTAATCTATTTGAGGTTCCACAAATCTGTTACCTCTATTTTATTTATTGTTAGTAGTAGCCTTCATTTTATAAACTATCAGCATAATGCAAACTAATTTCAAACAGATTGGTGAGTCACTTGTGCATGTTTATTTTTCTAAATAGTGAAAAACATTCTTTTTTTTTAAATTTACTGTTTATTTATTTTTGACGGGGTGGGGGGGAAGGGGCAGAGAGAGAGGGAGACACAGAATCTGAAACAGGCTCCAGGTTCTGAGCTGTAAGCACAGAGCTGGAAGTGGGGCTCGAACTCA
This sequence comes from Lynx rufus, assembly GCF_022079265.1. Classification (NCBI taxonomy): domain Eukaryota; kingdom Metazoa; phylum Chordata; class Mammalia; order Carnivora; family Felidae; genus Lynx; species Lynx rufus. The sequence continues at coordinate 106,945,309 of NW_025814867.1, read as the reverse complement.
CGAGCCAGGAGATCATGACCTGAGCTGAAGTTGGTCCCTCGACTGAGCCACCCAGGTGCCCCAAAGAAATTCTTAATCTACTCACTGTTTATAAAGTTGTAAAATTCTTTTATATATGAATACCTTGGAAACAGTTGATGTTAATAATAATCAGACACTGGAAGGTAGGACTGAGGCTGAATACTTTTTGTAAATTAATGTGAGATTAAGAAAGTGGAGGGCTAAAAATTATTTATTTATTATCTTAAATAGCTGTCTCTCCTTATAGTTCCATAGACTTGATTTTTTAAATTATTACTCAAGGTTACTTTCCATTCATCGTTGATACAAATTTTGTAGTTTTAAGTTGAAATGCAATATTACACATTTGTATCTAGAAAATATTGGATTGTTCTTTATTTTATTTTTATCTTTGATCTTTTTTTGCCAATCCAACAGGTGGTAAGACACATAAAATAAAAAATACTACATAATGGAAAAGGGAAAACACCAATAAATTCAAATCAGTGAAGCAAGAAAATGGATGTAGCATGGGGGTGAAGGAGAGGAAGGCAGAGGGGGGTTATTAAGAAAAAAATAGAAAAATTATTTATAAAAGTATTATAATTGATGAATTATGGTTACTTCACAATATATGTAAATTTTGCATCATTATATTTCTAAGAATGTACAATAAAACCTGGGTTTGCAAGCATATTCATTCTGGAAACATGCTTGTAATCCAAAGCACTTGTATATCGAAGCTAATTTCCCCATAAGAAATAATGGAAACTCAGATGATTCGTTCCACAACCCAAAAATATTCATATAAAAATTATTATAATACTGTAGTATAATACAAAATAATAAAGAAAATACAAAATATAAAGAAAAATAAACAAATTAATCTACACTTAGATTTGAAAACCTTCGTGGCTGGTGTGAGGGAGACAAGAGAGAGGGGGATTATTGCGTAAGATGACTTACACTATCACTATTGGATGGTGACTATAGTACAATATTAATAAATTCTTGTCATATACTGTATTTAATGGAACTGGCAATAAGGCAGCAGAGGAAAGGGTCTATATCTGCAGGCAGCCTGACCTAGAATGAAGCAAAGCATTCTTAAGCTTACGCTTGTATGGAAAAGCAAAGGACTGTCCATAGGTGCTTTGAAGTGACAAAAAATACACTGGTACCAGTTGTTACTTGTATTGTAAGACATTGCTCATTCATCAAGTTAAAATTTATTAGAAATGTTTGCTCATCTTGCAGAACACTCGCAGAACAAATTATTCATAATGCAAGGTTTTACTGTATTCTGAGGATATAATGGGACAAATGTATAAATATATATGAAAAGGATGTTCAAAAAGAAGTATTTTTATTACTGAAATATTGATGTAATCTGAATATCAGATATTAAGATATGGTTTCTAAAAATACATTTCAGTCATAAAAGGGGACAGAGGCAACATTTGAAAAGGAACTTTATCTTATTAACATGGAAAAATATTCATGGCGTATTTCTCAGGGTAAAAAGCAGGTTACAAAGCATAATGTACAGTAGATCTCCGATCTCATAAAAATAATTGTATACATTTATATTACATAGTGTATGCCTAGAAGAACATAAATAAAAATTTTAACAATCTTATCTCTTGTTCATTCAAATATATGAGATTTTCCCTTTTTGTTTTTGCTCACATGAGTTTTCTATTTTATTTTTTGCAATGAACATGTAAAACAAATTGTTCTTAAACCTGTCTTTGGGCATTTGGGCTCAGTTAGATGAGTGTCCAACTTTTGATTTTGGCTAAGTCATGATCCCAGTGTCATGGGATGGAGCCTCATGCCAGGCTCCATGCTGAACATGGAGCCTGCTTAAGATTCTCTCTCTCTCTCTCTCTCTCTCTCTCTCTGCCCCACTCCCCCACTTGCACACTATCTCTCTAGAATGAAATGAAATGAATAAAATAAAACAAAATAAAATAATAAAATAACCTGTTCTTGATAGCACAGCTGGTGGAAAGAAAATGCTAATGTGGCACTGCGTCTTCTAAGATTTCAAATGAATTACAGACATAAAAATGTTAATGTATTAACTAAATACATCTCTATTAGATGTGCACTAACTAAAGCTGATCTGAACAGTATAAAATGAGAAGCAGAGTTGAAAGTCTTAACTTCTTCAAATATGAAATAAATAAGCCACTGTTTCCATCTGTGAATGCAAGATCACACAGATATTGTCTGTGCAGTGATCTCTATACACATTGCGTAGCGATTCCATTTTAATAAGAAGGTTCCAGAAAAAATAAGGACTGAGGATGCAGTAACGAGTAGGTTCCCTCTCACACTCCTTATCAGTTAACAGCAACTTTCTATAATCTCCACACTGCAACTTTCGTTTCTTTTAAAAGAAATTCTCCCTGGTAAGGTGAGAAAATACTGATGCCAGTAAGCTGTTTATTCACAGGGAGTATCCAGCATTATAACAACTTGTCCCAGATCATGAATATACAGTGCTGATGGGGTCCAGAATAAGCCAAGTATCAGAAAAATTATTTTGAGCTGAAAACTTTCTGAGAACAGATTTTGAAAGTTTGAAAACTTTCTGAGAACAGATCCATGAACTCCTTTATCTGTCTAAAAGCAGAGACTCTCCAAAGACCTCAGTTGTCATAAATCCCCTTCCCCGGAGTTTCACAACCAGGGAGATAGACTCTCACTGCTGGAGAAGTCAGCACCACACCTAAATTGCTAATCGCACAAACCTACCATATCTCCCATCTGTTCTCCTCTTTGGGGGCTCTTTTGTCTTTCCTAAAAGTCATTTGTTTTCCCATAAGTTTCCCAGCTTCCTCACCTCTTCTCAGAAGTCTTTCATTTTCCCAGGAATGCCCTTTGCCTCCTTTCCTACACCCTAATATGGTATATAAACCCTAAACTCTAACCACCTCTTTGAATTACATGTTTCTGTGAACTTCCATATGTACATTAATAAAAACACATAACTGAACTTTGGCTTTCATTTTCTTAATCTGTCTTCTGTCAGCTGAATTTGCAGTCACCCAAAAAAATGAACCTAAGAAGATAGGTGTAAAAGTTTTCCTTCCCCAAACTGCTTTTGCTGACATAGAGATGTTTACTTAGAACGGTGCCAGTAAATTTTTAGCATATTTTAAATTTTAATTCCACTGTAGGTAGCATACGGTGTTATATTAGTTTCAGATGTACAATATAGTGATTCAACAATTCTATACCTTACTCAGTGCTTATCATGATAAGTGTACTCTTAATCCCCTTCACAATTTCATTCACACACCCCCCCACCTCCCCTCTGGTAACCATCAGTTTGTTCTCTATAGCTAAGGGTCTGTTTTTTTGTCTCTTTATTTCTTTGTTCATTTGTTTTATTTCTTGAATTCCACATATGAGTGTAATCATATGGTATTTGTCTTTCCCTGGGTGATTTATTTCATTTATCATTATACATCCTAGATGCATCCAAATTATTACAAATGGCAATATTTCATTCTTTTTATGGATGAATAATAATCCAATATATATATACCACATCTTCTTTATCCATTCATCTATTGATGGGCATTTGGGCTGCTTCCATAGTTTTTCTGTTGTAGATAATGCTGCAATAAACATAAGGGTACCTATATCTTTTCAAATTAATCTTTTCATATTCTTGGCGTAAATACCCAGTAGTGGAATTCATGGATCACAAAGTGGTTCTATTTTTAATTTTTTGAGAAAACTTCATACTGTTTTCCACAGTGGCTGCACAAGTTTGTATTCTTATCAACAATGCAAGCGGGTTCTTTTTTCTCCACACCCTTGCCAACACATTTTTCTTGTTTTTCTTTTGTTTTATTTTAGCCATTCTGACAGTGTGAGTTGATATCTCACTTTGATCTTTTTTAATTTTTTAATTTTTTAATTTTATTTATTTTTTTATTTTTTTATTCTTTATTTTTTGCATATCTGTTACTGGTTTTTTTAATTGTGGCTACCATTAGGTTTGTCTATAACATCTTCTGCATATAGCAGTCTGTATTAAGTCGATGTTCACTTAAGTTTGAACCTATTCTTTATTCTTCCTTCTCCTCCCATGTTTTAGGTATATAGTGTCATAATTTAGATTCATTTATTTTGTGAATTTCTTGACTTATTTTTATACATACACTTATTTTTACTGCTTTTGTGCTTCTTACTTTTCTTACTCCTACTAATGATATTTTCTTTCCACTCGAAGAGTTCCCTTTAACATTTCTTGTAGGGCTGATTTAGTGGTCATGAATTCCTTTAACTTTTGTTTGGGAAATGTTTTATCACCCTTCATTCTGAATGGTAGCCTTGCTGATAGAGTATTCTTGGCTGCAGATTTTTTTGCTTTTAGCACTTTTAAAATACTCTGCCACTCCCTTCTGGCCTGCAAAAGCTTCCACGAAAAATCAGCTGATAAACCAATAGGATTTCCCTTGTATGTATCTGTTTTCTTTTCTTTAAAATTCTCTTTATCATTACTTTTTTGTCATTTTAATTACTTTTGTGTCTTGGTGTGGACCTCCTTGGGTTGCTTTTCTGGGGGACTCTCTGTTCATACTGGTCTGGATTTCTGTTTCCTTCCCCACATTTGGGAGGTTTTCAGCTATTATTTCTTCAAAGAAATTTTTGCCCCCTTTTCTTTCTTCTCTTTCTGGGATCCCTATAATGTGAATATTATTATGCTTGACGGTGTCACTGAGTTACCTAAGTCTATTTTTATTTTTTCTGTCTCCTTTTCAGCTTGATTGCTTTCAATACTCTGTCCTCCAGGTCACTGATCCATTCTTCTGCTTCCTCTAGTCTACTATTTATTCCACTATTGTATTTTTAGTTTTACTTACTGATTTCTTCATCACTGATTGGTTATTTTTTATTTTCTATCTCTTGTTAAGGGTCTTGCTGAGGTCCTCCACTCTTTTCTCCAGTCTTGAGTATCTTTATGACTATTACATGAAATTCTCTATCAGGCATATTACTTATCTCTGTTTCATTTAGATCTCTTGCTGTGATTTTAATTTTGTTAATTTTAGTACCTATTCTTCTATCTCCTCATTTTTCCCAACTCTCTCTGTGTCTGTTTTTATGTGTGAGGAAAGTCAGCTATGTCTCCTGCTCTTGAAAGTAGTGGTCATGTGGTGCTCTGCAGTACACTGCTTCCTGTTCACCAGAGCTTGGCGCATCAGGGGTATCCCCAATATATGTTGCATGTGCTCTACTGTTGTGGCTGAACTATATTTGCCTTAAGTCCAGTTATGTGCAATGGCTTTTTTTGACTGTTGTGGGCAGGGTTTGGTTTCTGTGTTGTTAGTGGGCCAGTTTCAAGCCACCTTACCCTTGATTTGGGTCAGACCAGGCATTTACCAGAGTTGGGCTGAACTACAGGGTGATTTCTCTGTGTTGTCTCCTGAGAAGCTTTCATTGGGGGGTGGGTTCTGCAGTCAGACCAAGTGTCTGCCCTTAGCCCACCACTGGGGCTGCAGTGGGATTGGTGTGTGTGGTTATCTTCCCCTCTTCCCAGGGTAGGATTCACTTTGGAGTGGTGCTAGTCCTTGTCAGGTTCCTTGCACACTGCCAGGCTTATGGTAGGAAAGGTACCAGTAAATTTTGTCAAACTTTTGCAGAGTAAAGACCAAATGCACCCTTTTCTAGTGGATATATTTCACAATTAATACAAGTTGTTGCCATTGAATTTTAACTACAATTGATCTCAACTTAGAGCATAATCTAGTAAATAACATTTATTAAAGAAAGGAAGTAAGCTCGTCTATTCTAGTGAATTCTGCCAACTTTATGTTTAAATCAGATGACAAAAATCAATATCTCTTTTATGAACCTTGAAGTTGTTTTCTCATTAATGAATAAGTAGATGACGTAACATAAATGAATAATATTAAAACTGAAATATATAGAAAAACATAAAGAAAAATAACAATTACCTACAGTAATTACATGTGAAAAAGATGATGATGATCATAACCAATGATGACAAAAACACTGGCAATGGTGCTAATGAGAACAGGAGCTAGTGTATATTGTGTACTTACACAATGTTGGCACTCTGTGTAGTGTTTTATGTATTGATAATGTTCAGCAATTATCCTACTTTCCAAGTGAGAAAACTCAAGTTTAGAGGATTGATTTTTGAATCAGAAGAAGGTAAAAACATTGAAGTAGAGGAATAGAGATCTCCTGGACCAACTATTTTAACAGTTGAAGGTACAGAATGCCAGACAGGTTTAAGAATTTAACTAAAGTTGAGCATTAGTTAGCTGCAGAGGTAAGATTATGCGCTTTCAGACTCAATTTTAAGTCCAATGTTTATTTGTATATATAATGTTTTTTTAAAAAGGTACGGTTTAAATCCCTATTTTAATCTCCAAATTATTTTATTATTATAATTTTAAATCAATGAAGCTCTGTACATTTTGCAAAGATTTTCCAGTTTATTTTCAAGAGCAATTGTTAGTGTATCTAAAAGCTATTCTTCACCTGCCTCCATCTTTCCAAGGAAAAAAAATTATTCAAAATACATTAATAATAAAAAATATATGGCCCCCCTTTTTTTTTTTTTACAAATTTAGCGTCTTCAGGGGTACCTGGGTGGTTTAGTCAGTTAAGCATCCGACCTTGGCTCAGGTCATAATCTCACAATTCCTGAGTTTGATCCCTGCATCAGGCTCTGTGCTGTCAGCTTAGAGCCTGGAAACTGCTTCAGATTCTGTGTCTCCCTCTTTCTCTGTCCTTCCCCCCACTCATGCTCTGTCCCTTTCTCTTTTTCTCAAAAATAAATAAAAGCATTTAAACTATTAAAAAAACAAATTTAGCATCTTCTTTTCTCAGAGTTTTAAACAATTCATTTAAATGGTTTTACATCATCTGCAACAACATCCAAGGAAATAAAAAGTAATGTGTGTTCAGAAAGTTGTGCTGCCTGTTGAAGTGTGAGAGAGGTGGTCAGGGTAAAGTTAATAAATTTGTTTTGCTTTTCAATGGAGTATGCCAGGTGCTTAAATTGTTCCACGGTGACCTCCTGTCCTGACACCCCCATCTACTGTGATCCATTTTGTTTAAATGAAAAGACCAACTTTGTAATATAAAACACAGCTGAATCATTGACACTTCAATCAGCCATTATTATGCTGAAATCACAGTAGGATATCCCTTCTACCCAGAATGTACTGACACTAAAGTAGAATTGATTTCAGTCTGAAAATGAAAGGCAAGCACATCAATATTTGTCTATATCTGCATAATAATCTAGCATAGTTTTATTATAACTGTGTTCACCCAAGAGCAGTACTCATCATGAGATAGACCTGAATCTGGCTGTTGCTATTTACAGTTCTAGAAATAAGGGGAAAAAACGAGTTTGACAACTTTATTTATACAGGTTTAATAATTCCTATACTAGAAGAATATGTAGTGCGAAGAATGTCTTAAATTTGCAAATCACTTGGCTTTCTCTGACCTGGAGAGTTATTTATTGGCACAAATATTGAAGTTTACTGAAGGTTATTTTGACTTGTCAGATAGGTACAGACTTGACAGATGGCACAGCTAGAATAGTTCATCAGATAGGGGGTCATCAGTGTCAACGAAGAGAAAATTCACTGAAAATTAAGCGAATAGGCATTTACTTGGGCAATCAGCATTGCAATTTGGGAGACACAGATTCAGGTAGAAACTTGAAGTATGTTCCCAGGAAGACAAAGAGGGGGCAGTTATACATGCAAAAGGCTACAAGTGTAGTTCTCATTCAGGTCCTCTATGCAAAACAAGGATTGAAAGTAGGTAAACTGGGATTGGTTGAGTTAATATACAAGTGAGGGATTGAAACTTGTTATGAATTGCATTGGCTCCTTTGGAAGTGGAGAATGCAGATGATTCAGGTGTGTGGTAAGGAAGCTAATCCAGGCTGAGGGCTTACAGCTGGCTGGAAGGTCTTTTTAAAAGTTCCTGGTTTCTTCGATGAGCATGTGCATAAATTCTTCTTCCCTTATGGCCTCCCATCCCTATTTAAAAAAAAAAAAAGAAGAATGGGGGCGCCTGGGTGGCTCAGTCGGTTAAGCGTCCGACTTCAGCTCAGGTCACGATCTCGCGGTCCGTGAGTTCGAGCCCCGCGTCGGGCTCTGGGCTGATGGCTCGGAGCCTGGAGCCTGCTTCCGATTCTGTGTCTCCCTCTCTCTCTGCCCTTGCCCCGTTCATGCTCTGTCTCTCTCTGTCTCAAAAATAAATAAAACGTTAAAAAAATTAAAAAAATAATAATGTTTATTTATTTCAGGGACAGAGAGACAGGCACAAGCAGAGGAGGGGTAGAGAGAGCCAGAGACAGAATCTGAAACAGGCTGCAGGCTCTGACCTGTCAGTGTAGAGCCCCACATGGGGCTCAAACCCACGAACCCACAAACCGTGAGATCATGACCTGAGCTGAAGTTGGACACAACTGACTGAGCCACCCAGGCGCCCCCTCCTAACCCTATTTTAAAAAAAGCCACTCTTAGCTAGGCTTGTTCACTCCATTTTAGAAATCTCAGGTCCCTTCAGTTAGGTAAAAGGAGATTCCAAACCTATTGCCAATAAAAGAGATGTGGGAACAAATATATATACATGTGTATACAATGTGTATATATATATATACGTATATATATACACATACCTGAATATATATATGTGTGTGTGTATATATATATAATATTTATATGCATACAATACACAGACTATGGCAGTAGAATCAAATTTAGATTTATATATCAGCATGGCTAAGCAAAGAAAATATGAAATGAATTACTGTGATTAATTAATTTAATTGCCTATTGTCTGGAATCAAACCCCTGCTTTTCAGAGAGAAAGATCAGGAAAATGAGCAGCTTCCCAGAGTTTAAGTTCTGCATTGTGGCTCTTAACTGAACCAGCAAGATTTGATGTTTTTAAAGCATACTCAATATTCTGTTTGCTTAAATTGAATGCGGAATAAAATCCTAAGCAAGACTACAAGTTTGTGAGGAATGTGTTGGCTTTTGTCCACTAATAAAGTTGAAACAAATCATGTTGTTGCCTAAAATGTTTTCTGGGCCAGATGAAAACAGGGACTCCTACATAATGCATATGTACCATTAATTGCAGGAAAAGAAAAAAAATCACAACAATAACAAAAAACAAGCTGTAGTTTAGAGAGAGAACAGTACTCAATGCATAAAAATGCCAGCATGAGCAAGAAAAATAAAAAAAGACTTACAAATGAGTATATTTACATGCAGAAAAAGAATTTAAATAACCAAAGCAGGTGAGCCCTTTTAACAGAGATCAGCACATTATTTAACAATAGGCATTACATCTAACTCCACAGTTAAATCCATCTTGCAAGGTGAAGTGAAATAAGAGCAGCAACCTGAAATTGTCTACAATGGAAAGTACTCCTTATGCAGAGACATCAGATGTCATAAAACTTGAATCTATTCAACTTAGTTAAACACAAGGAGTCTTACTTTGAGAATGTGGATCTTGAAAAATCAATGAAAGATCCATCCAGAGTTCATGAAATTAGCTCAGATTTGCTAACGAAGATGATGGGACAGAATTGTTAGATTGGTTTTAATTTTTGCAAAGCCTCAGCTTCATCTATAAAACAGCAAAAGATGAACCAGCAGTATCCACGTGTTTGGCATAATTTAGTATATAAAGAGTTTTGGCACTTGGCAATATCTGATCAGAAAATTATATGAAGTCAAGTTACTAAGTATGCTAGAATCTGACTAAGAAAGATACATAACAAACATCGTTTTCATCAATAAAATAACTTAATTTTTTTAATTGAATATGTATTATTCAGAAACTGTAGGCTTTAGTATGCTAATTAAATGACATTGACTCTCCAGCTATTTACATGGCTTTCAGCTCTCCAAAGCCAGTGACCTAGTCAGATTAATGTTGGCCTCAACTTAAAAGTCATCTGTATAAATAAATAATTCACACCCTCTGCATACTTATTGCCTTAGCAGTTTCAGTGCAGAATTCTGCTGGAATTATGAAAAGTTCAGTAGGGATAAAACTGAGAATGCAAATAAAATATATTTTAGACCATAGTCTACATTGGAGCATGAAATTGTAAGGTCAAAGTTGTATTATAATAAAGAGTTACAACCAAAGATAAAGACTTCTTTTAGTTTTATCATCAGCCTAAGACTAAGTGCTTAAAATATATGAATATGGAAATTCAATGTAACAACTGCATCTATATGGCAAAGGTGATTTGGAGAATAGGATATTAAGAAAAAATGCAGAATCCTGGATGGAAACTAAAAACATAGTTTGAAATATAAATTTATGCCATATTTTGTTTTCTTTGTTTTGCATTTTTAGCTCTGTGTTAGAAAATGTATTAATCAAGGAGTGTCTGGGTGGCTCAGTTGGTTAAACGGTTAAGCGTCTGACTCTTGATTTCAGCTCAGGTCATGATTTCACAGGTTCCTGGGGTCATGATCTCACAGGTTCCTGGGTTCGAGTCCTGCTTCAGGCTTTGTACTGACAGTGTGGATCCTGCTTGGGATTCTTTCTCTCTCCCTCTCTCACTGTCCGTCTCCTTGCTCATGCTCTCTCTACCTAAATAAACTTAAAAAAAATATTCTAAAATGGAAAAAGTCATTTAGATAATTTAAGCATTTGTATATGTGTATTTTATATTATCTACACAGATTAATCATTATTTCAAGCTGAGTTTCCTGAAAAAATGTTGGTTAACCATGATTTAGTTTGTTGGTTAACCATGATTTAGTTTGTTGGTTAACCATGATTTAGTTTGTTGTCATGTTCTATTTTAGTGACTAATTGTATTTTAATTCTCATGGGGACAGAATTTCAAAGCTGGCCAAAGGTCAAGATGCATTTAGCTTGATTCCTATTAAAAAAGAAAACATGGGGCACCTGGTTGGCTCAGTCAGTTAAGCATCTGACTCTTGATTTCATCTCAGATCATGATCTCATGGTTGGCGAGATGAAGCCCTGTGTAGAGCTCTGCACTGACAGCATGGAGCCTGCTTGGGATTCTCTCTCTCCCTCTCTCTCTGCCCCTCCTCCCACTCTCTCTCTTTCTCTCTCGAAATAAATAAATTAAAAAAAACTTGGGGTGCCTGGGTGGCTCAGTTGGTTAAGCATCTGATTTTGGCTCAGGTCATGATCTTGCAGTTTATGGGTTTGAGCCCTGCATCAGGTTCTGTGCTGATAGCTCAGAGCCTGGAGCCTGCTTCGGATTCTGTGTCTCCCCTTCTCCCTGCCCCTCCTTTGCTCATACTCTGTCTCTCTGTGTCTTTGAAAAATAAATAAACACTAATTTTTTTGATTAAAAAAATAAGAAAAATCTACACTAACTTAACAGTGTATGCCATTTTGTTCCTTGTGTAGTCCCTAATCTATTCATATGAAGGGAGTCCTAATTGCTTTATCAATTGCTTTAGCAAACTCTCTTATACACATATATTTTACATATACATATACATACACATATACATATACATATACATATACATATACATATACATGCCATAATATTGAAAGAGGACTTCAGCTACCCCATTTTGACCTCCATCTCTACTTTGTAATTGATTAAATTCTTTCCAGCTTATCTCTTGACTCAGGTAAAAGACCCAGCTGGCAAAGCATCCCATGATGGGAACTGAAATTACTCCCTGCAAGCAATAACCACTGCCCTGATGCCAGCAAGACCCCACATGATTGACATCAACGCAATGATCAACCTGATATTTACTGCCCACATGCACGTACCCACCGACGTTTGTCCCACATTTTCCTTCTATAAACCTTTAAGTATTTTCAGTACTTTGAGACAGTCTTTGAGACATTAGTTGGCTATCTTCCCTTTATTGGTCTCACTGAGATAAATTCCTTTTGTGTTTCACCACCACTCATCTCTCTGCCTCTGGATTTTGTCAGTGGCTGAGCCTGGACTGTTTGGGACCTGGACAGCCAGGTTCTCTTGCACACCTATATCCCGGTTACAACATTTATAGATTGATTCATAATTTGTCGTAGATAGTAACATAATTTCTGAGATAATTTATTTCTGTCTGTCCAATATTAACAACACTGTTATTGATTAATATTAAAAATACTACTGTTTCTCAATATAACAATAACTAATGAAATGATAAGTGATCCTTATCAAATAATATTAAAATTATTGAAAGTATAAAGAGTTTTGCATGTAAATGTGTGTGTCTGTGTGTGTTTGAGGAAGTATCATAGTTGGGAAAACTTCAGCAATTTCAAGAATTAGAAATAAAAATAATTTAATATCAGGGCACCTGGGTGATTCAGTCAGTTAAGCGTCCGACTTCATCTCAGGTCATGATCTCACTGCTTGGGAATTCGAGCCCCATGCTCTGCGCTGTGCTAACAACTCACAGCTCGTGCCTGGAGCCTGCTTCAGATTCTGTCTCTGTCTCTCTGACCCTCCCCCACTCATGCTCTGTCTCTCTCTCTCTCCCAAAAATAAGTAAACATTTTTTAAAAACCTTATTTAAAAAATGTAGGTTTTAATGTAAACAGTTTATCCATTTGTTTCCCAACTTTAAACTTGCAGTATTTGATTTCCTGTATGGAATCCTGGTTTATGTGCCACAACAGAATTTGGTAACATGTGTTGTCTCATTGACTATTTGATTTGGGCCACTGGGTGCTATTTATGAAGATTAAAATTAGCTGCTTCTAGAAAACTTTGTCATTCAATAATTGTTGTTAAGTTCTACCTCCTTCTGGGTCATATGATCAAGTTCAAGTTCTGTTGGTCAGGTATTTATTGAAAAATTCTAGGTTTCACATCACTGTACAAATTCTTAAAAGGAAATAAAATGAGACGTGATATTTTCCTTCAAGAATTTGCAGACAGGATGATGAGACAGCATTAATATTTAAAGATATAATTAAAAAAACAAAGATATAATTATATTACTTTAAAAACTTTGAAAGCAACAATAATGAAAGAGAGTGATGGTTAATTTTATGTGTCAATTTGACTGGACAATGGGGTCCCCAGACATGTGGTGAAACATTATTCTGGGTGGGTCCATGAGAGTATTTCATGATGAGATTAACTTTTGAATCAGTAGAATGAGTAGAGCAGATACCTCTTCTTAATATGAGTGGGCCTCATCCAAACTATTGATGTTCTTAATAGAATGAAAAGGTCGAGTAGGAGGGAACTCCTCCTTGCTGATTGCTTGAACTGAGACATTGGTCTTTTCTGGCCTTCAGATTCAGACTAAAACATCAGCTCCTCTTGGGTATGGAGTCTGCTGACTTTCAAACTGGAACTGACTGTATCAGATGTTCCCGTGCTTAGGTCTTCAAACTAAGATTATAATACATTTCAGTTCTGATGGTCTCCAGCTTACTGTCTGTAAATCTTGACACTTGCTAGCTTCTATAATCATGTGAGTCAATTCCTTTAAATCAATCAATCAGCCCACCCTTTGTGTTCTGTTTCTCTGGAGAAGCCTGACAGACACAAGGCTAGCCACTGGGACTGTGCAGAAAGAAGAAACATTTTTCCCCAGAATGACTAAAATTATTTATTCACTTTTATGTTCTCCTTTCTCACCACCTCTCTACTGCTTCCCTCTACCCTTTCCAGGATCCAGAAATGTTTCATTGCTATAGTAGTAATAGAAGAGAATATTGTCAGAAATGTGGGAGAAATCTGCTCCAAGTAGAAGATCCTGAGCATAGGGGAAGATATCTAGATATTCAATGTTTGAAAAAGAATGAGAGTGGTACAGAGTCTTATGATAATAGTTTGGGAATTATTGCATTAGGCCTCGAGTGCCACACTAAGAGATCTGCAATGCTGGATTATAATGAAAACTTCAATATAAGAAGCAGTGATGGACTAGTAGCAATATGAGCTAGTATTTGAGTATGAGTAAGTACACTAAGCTTTCTTCTAAGTACTTTGTTTTAACTCACATAATCCTCCTATTCATTCTATTAAAATGTTTCTAATTTTGAAGTTTTACATATGAGGAAACTGAGACACAAATAAATTGAGCAACTTACCCAAGGTCATACAAGTTTAGTCACTGGTAAAGCTGGGATTTAAGTAGAAGACAAGGAGATATTAAAAGCAGAAAAAAAATTAATCAGAGTCTATTAAATGATGCAGAGGAGTTATGAGGTTTGAAATAAAATAATAATTATAGAAATGAAAAAGAAGTGCAAGGTGAAAAAATTATATGGTCAAATTATGCAGCATTTGGCTGCATAAAATGGATATGAAGCTAACAATGTCCAAAATGGACACCAGAAAATAGGAAATAGAAGAAGGCAAATTTCATTTTGACATTTTACATTTGAAAAGACATACTATTTATGTATTTAGGAATGTAATAAATTTTTCTAAATCACTGAGTTGACTATTCTTCATGTGGCTGAGATTATTACTGTAAACCAAATATCCCTTTTTTGATTTAAATTCCCCAGTGGCATTCATCCTGGTTGCATTATGTGATTAATTCTTACCAGCAAAAATAATGAAGTTCAGAAGTGGTGCTTTCTGTCCCTGCTCCCTCATCCACATGACTGGAAAGCAAGGATACCTCCATGGTGTTGTTGCAAGATAGAAGTAGACTCAATCACTGACTCAAACTTTGAAGGAGAGCCCTGATGAGAGAGGCGCATGACTCACATCGATTTGTGAAATGAGTGAAAAATCCAAATTTGATGTGTTCAGTCACTGGGATTTTAAAGTTTAGCTATTACTGAAGCATAGCATACATGACTTATCTTGACAAATATGTACAACAGTAAAAACGTCTAGCCCTAATACTACCTTTGAGATCTCTGACTTTGAGATGTCTTGTTGGATCTCTGACTTTTTCACTTTAAGCAACAGGGATAGAACAATTCCTAATTGGAATTGGAATGCTTAATTATTCCTAATATGGTTAAGAACAAACTAATAAGGTATTTAAATGTTTTGTAAATCAAAACCACTGTATAAATAAAAAAAGGATTCATATTCTGTTGTTGAATACCAGTCAAATGTTATCACAAGCAACAAAAATATTAGGGCTACCACAAATTTTTTTTAAAAAGGAGTTTATTGGGCTCTCAAAATTCATTAGAACGTAGGAAAATGTCTTGAAAAACAGTAGGATCTATGGTAATTTTCGAACTCCAACAGTCTACTAGTGAGGCCAAAGGCATCTGTAGCTATTGAACACTTAATATGTGGACAGTTTTAACTGAGATGTACTCTAAGTGTAAAATATATATATAATTTTGAAGAATTAATATACAGGATGTAAAGTAACTTATTAATAATTATTACAGTAAGTATCTATTGAAATGAAGATATTTTGCTTACATTGGGTTGAATAGATTATGAAAGTGAATGCCCTGTTGTCTTTTACTTTTTAAAATGCTGCTACTAGAAAACTTAGAATTGTATAAGTGGCTCTTATTTGTAGCTTCTATCACCTTTCCAACGGAGAGCACTGACCTAGACCTTTCACCTTTCCCAGAATAAGCTGAAGGCTATCTCACACCAAATGGGGTGAGCTATCTCATAAAAGGATCTGCCAAATAGCCTCCAACTGGAAAAATATTTTTGAGGTAGAAGGTAAAGGGGGTAGAAAACAAAGGAAGAATAATTGTCCCTATTCTGAAAATTGTTAAGAGATCACTTTTTTAAAAAAAGATAGTCATGATTCTTACACAAATACAGAACAAACACATGTCAGATTTTATCCAATTCATTATAATGTGAGAGCCAGTAAGATGCTGCAGCTGCTTCAAAGGAGAATTCCAAGGACCACATAGAGAGAAAGAGGATAACAAATTCTGAAATTAATTTACAAAGATATGCAAAATGGGTCTATCCATAGGACAATAATCACTTTCATTCCACTGGACACAACTAATTTGCATTTCTATGCACAAGAATATTTGGTATTATAATCAATGTTTTGTATTATAATCAACAATTTACATGTTCAATGTCAATGATAGAGACACACCTATGGGTGAACCAGAGAGAACACACATTAAATTTTTCCCCCATTTCAGAATCTTTCAAAAACTTTCCTGGCAGGATGAAAAAATTAAGAAATGAGAATTTATAAAATTATTTTCTCAGCATGACAAGGGCAATCAATGGAAATTCTATAATCTAAATCATGACCTTTGAGTTGTAATATATTCTGTGCCAATGACGTATTTTTCACTGTTTTAGAAAATTTTCTCAGTGGTTTTGAAGAAATATCTCAGAAATTGACAAATTTTATACCTTTTAAAAACATTTATTTAGAATTAAATGTTTTTTCTGAAGCTCCAGTCTGGTAGGTATAACACTCCCCCCAAACCCATCCATCACCAAAACCAAACAACCAAACAAACAAACACACAAACTATCTTCACCCTGATTCCTGGAACCTGGTACCTTATTTATCATTAATTCATGATTAATTAATTAATTAAAAGGGAGGCAGTTTGCAGATGAGATTGAGGTTGCAAACCATAAAACCGAGAGATTATCTGAGATCCTCCAGGTGAGCCTGGTTTATAATCATATGAGCACGTAAAAACAGTAAAGTTTCTCCAGCCGGAAGCAGAACAGATTGCAACAAAAGAGGTCAACAATTCTTACTCTGGGCTGATTTTTAAGAGAAAAAAACCAACAGGTACTTTGTGAACAGCTGCTGGAGAAGGACAGCTTCTAGAAGCTTGAATGTGACCCTGAGTTGGCAGTCTGCAAGAACATGGGTGCTTTCACCCAACAAGCACAAGGAAATGCATTCTGCCAATGACCAGGGAGCTTGGAAGAGACCCCCAGGCCTTATATGAGAATGGTGGCCTCAGACAAAAGCTGGATTTCAGCCTGTGGGACGTGATCAGCGGAACCAGCTAACTAGGACCCAGACTCCTGAGTTATGGAAACTGTGAGATGATGAATTTGTCTTCTTTAAATTAGTAACTGTGTGATGATTTGTTATAGCAGCAAGAGAAAATGTAGATATCCACTCTTGTGCCAAGTTGCTCTTTTTTTTCATTTGGAGTTTTGGTCATTAGTGTTTAGATTGCAATCTCTTTTATATTTGTGAATGATATGCCATCACCCATAAAATGAAGTAAAAGTCTTGTCTGGCTTACTACTCTAAATACCAGATTTCTCAAAAATGCCTGAAACAACCAGACTGTAACATGAGAGCTGCCTGATGCAGTTTTCTTTTAGCTTATCTCAGGCAGAGCTTTGTTGTTCACTTTGAAAGAGGAAACCAACACTTTTGCTGGTTAGAGAGATAGGGCTACTTACTGGAAGCATTAAAGTGTTTAGTGCTCACATGATTATCAAGGATCATGTTACTTGATAATAACTTTGTACAAACTCTCTTCAGCTACAAAAAGGTTGGATGCAGGAGTCTTAAGAGGGATGCTGTCAGATAGGAGGAAGATCAGAAGTATTGAGTGATAAAGTATCTGGATATGAGGTAAGGTTAAAAGTGTTAACTATTAACAGATTGGTCAACTAAAATAGGAATGGGATTAAAAGCACATTATAAATTTCTAAAGTTTATTAAACAGCAAATTTAAGAGGTAATTGGGGAGAATATTGCAGCTGGATTTTAAGTTAGATCATAACAAGGTTAAGCATTAAATAAAAGAGGATATATCAGGCTAGAGAAACTGATACAACAAACAGCTTTCCAATCTCAGGGCCTTAATGCTTTCTAGCCTGCATCCATAGTTCACTGTGGGGGTGGGGTTGGGGGGTTGAAGGGAGGGGGAAGGAAGGATGCCTCCACATGAAGCCATTCCACAATTCAGGCTTCTACCATGTGGCTCATCCACCATCTTCTTGAGGAAAAGTAAGAGAACTAGGACCCATGAACCAATTCTGGCCTCAAACCTGTTTTCACTCTTTGCTCATGACATAAATGACAAAAATGCCTGAAACAACCAGACTGTAACATGAGAGCTGCCTGATGCAGTTTTCTTTTAGCCTATCTCATGACATATGAGCAAAGAGTGGTTTTTGCATTTTTAATGGATAGAAAAAAAGAACATGACAAGCACAAAATTTACTATCTGGCCTTTTCAGGAAAAAATATTGCCAACCACAATTCTGGGGCCTTGGGAGCCCCAACCAGAGTCTCAGCATCTAGCTGGCATGTGAGGAAAAGGAGAGACAACAAAGGTTTGTATAAGAGGTTTTAGAGGCCAGGTCTGGAAACGACAAATATACCACTACTCACATACTAATGATGATAAGTATTTAGTGGGGCCCTCCCTGCTCTCTGCAAAGCACAGTTGCAGGTACAGTCTAGCTCTGTGAATAGCTGCTAAAGTAATAGAAATTAAAGAATTATTGGACGTGTTTTACAGCCAGGGAAAGAGTTTTCATAATTTTCCATAAGACCAATTTCTGGTTAAGAAAACCTAAAATGTAAACATTTGAAAAATGTATAATAGAAAATAACTACTTTAAGAAATGTTAATTTGTAGGGGGGAGAAAACCCAGAAAGGTCTAAATTATCCAGATTATAAATTGGATGCCAAGTAATTGTGGTTCCTGGCATTTAAATATATATGTTAATATCATACAGTCATAAATTTGGCCTAACTCTTGAACACAAAACTTTTGGAAATATAAAGTATGTTGGTAGGCTTGTCGAAATGAAAATTAGACTTTGTCAGACAGCATGCCCAAAGTGGAATGAAGATTATTCTCTAATTTTCCCATGAACTGTCCCAAACATGGGCTGAATAGAATTGCTAGATTCTTCTCGTACCGTTAACTCTTGTTGCCTACACATTATTCTTAATTCAAAACTTTATAAACATAACCATAAAATTAGTTCTAAATAACCAAACACACTGAGCAGTGAGCAGTGTTTTATAAACATTGAACATAAGCCTAAACATTCAGGAACAATATATAAAACTATAAACATCACTACAGTATGATTCTTATGCTAACTGCAAGTCATTCTTCCTTGAGTTTGGTGGGAACCATTCGTGAGTGTCTGAGAAAACCCTTTGTCCCTATCTTGCCAAGATGTTATTCCTTTATTGTCACAATTGTGTTTCATCTGCTGTTATACACATTGGTTAATGCTGGACAACAGCAGACTGCTCATTTTCTTAATTCAGAGCCAGTATATTAATTAAAAAATAGCTTTCTTTCTGTCTGAAACTACTTAAAGATCAGCCTCTAAAGTAGTTGAAATAGGGGCGCCTGAGTGGCTCAGTTGGTTAAGCATCCAACTTTGGTTCAAGTCATGATCTTGCGGTTTGTGGATCTGTAGGGTTCGCGTAGGGCTCTGTACAGACAGCTCAGAGCCTGGAGCCTGCTTTGGATTCTGTGTCTCCCTCTCTCTCTGCCCTTCTCCCACTCCACATTCTGTCTCTCTCTCTCAAAAATAAATATAAAAAAAAGTGTTTAAAGTCAATGAAATAGTTGATTACACAGATTTCACCAATCATTTCTCTTCTTCTGGCTACATCTATTATAATTTATATTGCTTACACCTGGGAAATGGCAAAGGTAGGGAAAGAAAACCTGTCAGTGTCTTTTCAGAAGACCTTTTCAATGGAATGCCTTCCACAAAGCACCCTCTGCAAGTTGTCTGCTTCATCTGTTGTGGGAATGAGTTTATTTGTTTCCTTCCTTCTTTGTGGGAAAATATCTTAGATGGTAAATGTTGCTTGCAACAATCACCTATATTTCTCATCTTCCTTTCCCTTTACAGTTGTTTCCTCCTTTGTTTATCAGGAAACACCAACCTCGTTCCACCACAACAGTTGTTGGGACTTCACCTTCTCTGTCTAATGTCTTCTAGGAGTTACTGTTAAAGTGTTTACTGCTCACTTGCATGTGGATTAAACACCGACAGGCCGTAGGTACATATCATCTGGTTGTCACCAGGCAGCCTCCCCAGCTGGCACCTAGGAAAAGCAGTGAGAAGGAAAAACTCAGGGAAGAGTATCTGACCAAGATGTTAAATCTGCCAATCCGGTTCTTTAAACCATGCCTCAGCAATGACTGTGGAAACACTCATTACAGGGTTTCTTTATTGAAGGAAAAAAAAAATGATTCTGCGTCATAAAGCCCTTGACTTTCCCTCCTAAATCTTGCAAAGGAGACATTCTCCTTTGGCTGCCATCATCTCCTGTGGATTGCAATTTGCCACATTGCAAAAGTACATTTTGACTTCTTGAGAGGCTTGTGCTTTCCCATGCTGTTCTGTGAATGGGTTCTCAACCATCAGCCTTGTGCGTGTGGTGATTTCATGCCACACACTACCAAAAACTTGTTATAAGTCACATCCTTAGGGACTTTGTGCAGTGTGTTTACAGAAGGCCTTATGGAGGAATATGATCAGCCGTTAAGTCAAAGAAAAGAAAGGCTATGGAGATTTTCTTTGGTACAATGCTAGCTCTGTGTGAAAGTAATAGGCACAAGTATTTTATGAAATCTGGGTTACTGAGTTGAAAAGATTCGTTAGAGTTACTTTACCCTGTAAAACTTGTGGAGGCTTTTTAAGTAATGAAAACCTAAGATTGCCCCTGTTATAAATTCTCACAATCTCATGAAGAAAACCAACCAACTACTTCTGTTATCTGTTCCTGTCTAATAGTAAATATAGAATATATATATATAATAGATGTCATATATATTGATATTATATAAATATAATACCAAATAATATAAAAATTATTATAAAATCACTATCTAAAATATATAATATAATATAATATAATATAATATAATATAATATAATTAATAATATATACAAATAATATATAATTCACTACTTCTTTGAACTACCCTTGCTGTAGACATAATTGCAGTCTAGAAGCACTAAACCTACTCATACCAGAAAAAGACCTCAATATTCTCAATATTTTTACTTTACTTGAAGGGAAGTGGTGAATAATCAACTGATGAAAACTCATTTAACAAGTCATACCTTGGTCACTTTGCAACCCCTTCCATGAAGTGCATGAATGTCTAGGTCACGTGAAATGTGCTCTCTCTATATTTTTGAAAGTTAAAGTGCAAGGCTGGAAATTATAACTATATTAAAGCATAAATCAAGTTATTATGAGTTTTCTGTAAGAGACAGCTTCGCTGAGTGTCACCTGGCAGAGCAGGAGAAAGTTTCACACAGTCAAACTATTTTTTAAGAAATTCTGTGAATCTGAAGTGACATCTCCTACCATAGGTTGTAGATCCTGAGAAAAGCCAAGGAGAACACAGCATGATGAGGAGGGTAATGTGGGGCAGTATAGGAAGCAATGGAAGTTAAATCATGATGTAGGCATATGCCATGATAAAAAACCTATTAGAAAGTAGCTTCCAGAAGAACATCAGGACAAGAGCAATGGACAAGATAAGGGGGGTCCCAAACTTCTCTGATTATCTGAATAAAGGATAAAGAAAGGATCATTAGCCATCTACAATTGAAGACATGAAAGAAATCAAAATAATGAAGAATGAAAAAAGGATGGTAAGTGGATTGGGGTGTTAAAATTACAAAATAAGAAGGAAAAAGAAAGAAAAAAAAGGTGTTCTTATTTGCCAGGTTTCTTCCTTAAAAGGCCATGGGGATGAGGTTTGCAAAGAGGAGCAGAATTGAGTAAGTGATATAAAATCCTGATGGAAGAGAAGAGCAGAAAGACATTGCCAGTGTCATTTTTACAAATATTAGTCATTTCCCCAGAAAGAAACAATGTACTGAGGCATAAATATTCAATTTTAATGAATTTGAAGGTGCTATAACTAAAACAATTCAATTGCTTAGGGGGCCACTGAAAGGTTCATATTGAGAAACAAAAAAACAAATACAAATTTTTATCATTGAAAAAAAACTAGTTCAATATGGATGAGATTCAACTTAGTAGGTCAAAATAAAAAATTGTTTCTTTTTTATAATGAGCCAATGGACACAGGAGAGGTTGTGAAATAATTAAGGCAAATTGGGATAAATCAACAGTTATGGTTAAATTGGTACACAGTTTTGTGTCTTGGACTTGGTAGTAAGTTATAGAGTAATGGCAACGTAAGAATAAATTATCTACGCTATATGTAACTTTGCATGGAGTGAGGGGAAGGAACAATAATTAAACAACTGTGCACAAATAATGCTCAGTATGAGGTTTAGGACATTATTTGACGTGATGTTTATGACACAAAGAATAATTGCATATTAAAAATAAGAATTACTAATTAGAGCATTTATTTACTAAGTGTTAATAATGTGCCATACATTTACCCAAGTGTTCTCATAAATACCATTTCATTCACACATGCATATACACAAGTTATCATGTGTACTAATAATATTGCAAAGGAAAAACACAAGCTGAAAGAGGATACACGAATTTCCCTAAGACCCCAACTCTAGAAGTGGGAAAATTGGGAGTACAGATGAAGTTTGAATCCAAAGCCGGTGCTCTTAATACTGTTTTAAACTGACTCTTAGTTCCTTCTCTCAAATTGGAAATGGCTGCAAACTTTGTGATTAAAAGGATATGGTTACTCAAATTCCCACAGAATATTTCCTAAGAAACCTGGACGGGCAAAGTGTGCCTGGTTTCACCGACTCAAGGAAGAAAAACACACAATAAATTTCTCAGTTCGTATCATCACCAGAGGAGTCTTTGGGGGCTCTAGAAGATAAAGGAAATAAGAGAGGTTTTAAAAATAGATGTGAAAAATAAAGAAGATGGTTTTCACGTTGTGATGAGAAAAGATAAGAGGCACCATGTAAAAAGTAGCTGAGCCTAAACAAGAGCTACAGCAGGAAGAAGACAGCTCTTGTGGAGTAAGTGAGATGAAGCATATTTATTTTTGAGCAGTCAGCTTCGTGTGAAGTCTAAATATGAGGGAAACGGGAATGGAGAAGGAAGACATTAATACAAACGAAGGGAGGATAAGCCAAAGAAAATGAAATAGAAGTCAACCAGAGATCGAAGCCAAGTTTCTGACGCAGGATAAGAAACATAGCTCAGAAACCAGGTAATAGAAAATAGCCACATTTGGAGAGCTGCAGGTTAAAAAGAAGAGTCTGAAAAAACTACACAAAGCCACCACTTATAGGTCAAGTAGTTCCTGAAGTAGGATCATGTAACCCAAGCAGCATAAGCACAAAGGAGGCACAAAAATGCACTTTATGCTCCTCCAAAGAAAGGAAAAAAATAAAATGTCCGTACAAGAAAAATTCATATGAAAGGAAAATACCATAGAAGAAGGAACTAATGTTGGACTTCTTAAAAAATGGTTAGTAAAGGGACACACAAGTACAACAAAGGAAAAAAGACAATTCCAACTATCTATTCAATTAAATTTATCCCACAATATGAATCTATTAGAATGAGTATGCCCACAACTAGCATTAGTTTTCCCAATTAGATTGGTTTTCCCAATCATCCCCTTAAATTAATATTAAAGTGAAAATTTCTTAGAATTGGTTATCTTTGTGCACCTGTATGAGATCTATGAATTGGGACATATTAAAAACAAATTTAAAAAATGACTGGACTAAAAATGACCTATGGAGAAATTATTTGATTTCAGTTTCATTATAAATAAGCCAATAATTTATATGGCTGTCCATTCATTTATTTGATATAATTTCAAAAGCAATCTATATTCATTGTTAAAACTATAGAAACCCTCTCCACAGCAGCAGTGCAAACCTACAGGTATGACATGGTGTTCTCTAGATCATCTGTGCAAGTATCTCTGTATATCCTTGCATATACTTTTCAGTAGCTTGTCACAATGGTGAGGATGACCTTTTGGGTCATCACTCTGGAGTGGTGAAGTAAATGCCTGTAGATCAATTTGCAGAAAATCCATTCACCAATAACCATTCATCACAAGACCAATTTGCTGCATGACCAATTTGACAAATTATTAACTCCCCCAAAATGTGTATCTACTCACTAGTTACAAAGCTGATAGCAATCCCTATTTCACCAAGACCAGTCAATTTTCAGTGTCAGTTTAGGTACTGCAATTTCTTTTGGACTTTGAATTTTAGGTAGAATATACCATTTGTGTCTAAGAATTTTAAAGCTATAGATTGGGTCTCTTGCAAAACGTTTTCTATCCAGTCTACAACAAATGAATGTAGAGACACTGTCTGGGGAATTGTGAATCTTTATGTTATGTTCTGATAGCCATAAGAACTTAAACCAGATTCATATAAACCAAAACTGAATAAAAATAAATCACGACCCAAAAGGAAATATTTTACAAACATAAGGTTCTCAGGCGCTTTAAGACATAGGAAACTAATGTTGTATATATATTGTTATTCCTGCAACTAGAACTGTTTGCTTTACATAAATTTCCAAAAAATAAGAGTAACTGAGCTACATCAATGAGTAGTTATTCTCAGCAATAATTGGCTACACAGAGAAAAGAAATAGGGACTGTACATTTCAAATTCTTTAGCACTCTTTAAATGCTTAGTGTTTTATATACATATGGGTAACTTTTCCTATAGCTGCAGTTTAGACTGACAAGGATATATGAAAATAGACAGGTGAAACTTCCACTTGGTAGTTTAAAAAGCAGTTGGTCTCCGTGTCCATCTTTCATATTGTGTATATAATCAAGCATGCACAAATAAGGCACAGTATTACTTATTGGTTCAGTGGTATTAACAAATTGCTTTCATACACTGGATTTATTAGATCATCTATTTAGGGACTATTTTTAGAAAAATATAGACAAATTGACTATAGTTATTTAAAAGCTTGCAAACTTATAAGGAACTATCAGTATTTTGGAGGAAGAAGCAGAAATAAAGAGTAAGCACATAGTGTTTTTTTAATCTTTCACAACTTTACAAAGTCTCAATGCACTCTATAATTTTTTTAAATTATAAAGATAACACAAAAACAAAAATTAGAGTATTACATTGGTGAGAATAAAGTGATGCAGCAACTATGGAGAAAAGTACAGAAGTTCCTCAAAAATTAAAAAAAATAGAACTGCTATAGGCCCAGCAATTCTACTTTTGGGTATTTTTCCAAAGGAAACAGAATCACTATCTCAAAAAAGATATGTTCAGTTTCCTCCATGTGTCTCTCACACCACTTTCTATATTAAACAGTTTTAGTTTTATTCAGGAAATACCTATTGAATGTTTCTGGGGACAATAATTGGAATTTGTTTTTATGTTTATAGCTGCATTATCTTTTTTCCTACAGTCCATCTCTTGGTTCATGTCGGGTCTTTGCTTTTATGCTGAGGGTTTTACTTCAAAGCCTGTGTCCTTGGTTATTCAGATGAATTTATTAACTAAGGATTATGTTAAAGTAGGTAGCTGGCAAAGGTTAATATTAAACCGGGTACAGGAATGCTTTCCAAACTAACCTCTCTTTTGATTGAAAGTGAACTATTTGTTTATAACTGGAGCTGGTATTTCAACAGGCAGGATTCACAAACTGGAATATGGGAGGAAAGCCGACAGGGTGAACATCGAATCTGACTGCCACATAAATGGGGTTTTACTCTGGAAAGATGAAGCAATTCAGTTTATTTTATTGCTCTGCCAAATTGTCTCCCTATTCTCCCACATATTGTTTCCTCCTTTTCTGTTGATGAGTTTCAGTTGATGCCTTACTCTGTTCACTACTTTATTAGGGCGAAGCACCTTCCTAAATTCCCATCTCTCTATGTAGCTATCAAGTCATTTAACAATAGGTCTCTCCAGCTCTGTGCTATGGGCAAAAGCTGCTGTATTTACAGAGTGTAAAACAAAAGTTGTCCTAATAGCCAAGTTATTTTAATACAGTTCTTTAATAAATTAATCTGATGCTTCCCCTCTCCACCACTCTTGATGTAAAAGCTCTCTGAGGCTTCCTTGAGAAGAGCCTCACTTAGCTCCAGTGACTCAGACCAGTATTTCCTCTGTTCTGAGTCTCCCCTAGTCATATTTACCTGCTATCAGTATTGCTGGAATCATGTAAAATTTCCCATGCAATCTTTCATATACTCTAACACCGTTAAAGCTGAAATAATTTTATAATTATTAAGTAAACCATTTTTATATAATTTCTATAATGATTTAGAAGGATTGAGAGAGATGTTCTTGCTTTACATCAGGAGCTAGAAATATGCAATGAAATTATTTTTAAGAGAAAAAAAGTCTAATATAAAAGGAAAGTCTCACTGATTCAATGACAAATATAATCCAAAATGTGCATTTTAAAAGTGGAATACTTTATTCAAAACATATTTAATCAAATAATTGGCTGAACAGTAAATTTTCATTGGTGTATTTTCTAACTGGTAATCTTCTTTCTATCCTCTCATTCGTTGGTAGCAAATGAGGTCTGCTATAATCTGTACTTTTCCAATAGAGAGCAAATAGCTTTTAATACTGCCAAATAATATATTTAGGCAGAATTAATGGAGATGCGTAATATGGTCTTAATTCCCTAAGATTCTCAAGTTTGATGGCATAAGTTATGATTTAATTATAGAACTGGATTTGTTATACATCTAGAATGATGGAAATCATCTCTCCTATCTTAATGCCAGTATGCATATAACACACTTACATCTAAAAGTGTTTCTTTCAGAGCGCTGCAAATCTGTAGTCAGCTAACTCTTTGGACAGAGAAACATGTATTTAATTTTTAATCAGATTCTTACAAAATTAAGTACTGTTACGACTCTCTTTGGAAATGACCACTAAGACGTAGCATGCCCCTCTCTAATAAACTTGTAACAGATACAAAATTGCTCATGGGAATTCTTCTTAGAATTCGACATCTAAACTGGACAGCTGGTAAGAAACCATGTCTTTGTTGTCTTAGAATAAATCATTTATTTTTCAGCCCTCAAGAGATTACACCTTTGGCAACCAAGCACTTTTTTGCCATCTGTAGCAGGTGGGAAACATAGATAGTTTGTGAAATTCTGGTTCATTTCAGTGGTCAAAGTAAATATTTATAGAAAGAATGTTTTTGATTTTATGATAGAAATTTCATATATTTTTAAGAAATGCTCCTCCTCCACTTCATCTCTATCAGGATGCTGTCCCTTTTCTGAGGATGTTACTGCTTTCCTTCCCAGAGATGTTAAAGATGGTGTTAGCAATTAGCCATTTAATGTAGTCATAGATCATCCCAAGAGTTATTTAATAACCATATTTCAAAGTGTGATTTCTGTATTAAGTTCCATTGTTATCATATCCAGAAGATGTTAATTTCAAATTTCAATCCTATTTCAAATTTCACCATTTTTTCAACCATCTCCCTGTTTTCTCACTCTCAAACCTATGTAAACATTGTACACTATACATACTAGCTAGCAGGGACTCCAAATTACCATACAGTTTGAATAGCAATAATTTTTATGGATTTTCTATTTCCTAAAGCTTTCTACACTTGAATGCTGCATTCAGGATTGTCTAAATCTCATAATTTAATCAAGTGTATGAACAAAACTCCTCACCAATTAATATTGTAATGCAAATATATATATATATATATGTATATATAGTTATTATATATTCCTATGCATTTGTATTTATTATTTATATATTATATAATAAACTATATTATGGACTCTGAATAAGCACCTAATTACCTGCTCTCAAATGAATGAATAAATATTATTTCAATAAAAATCTAGTTAACCATACAAATCAAAGTATTCTCAAGCATGATAATTAAGGTTCCCCTTTACAACTGAGTCAGTGCCCAAAACATTAAAGGAAAATAGAGGATTTTCAACAGTAATTTTCAAGCCATTCCTAAATTGATGCAGCTTTTTATTCAAGTGAAATATTGCTTGGAATTTCAGTATGTAAAATTGGAAAAAATCGAGTATTTCATTGAGCAGGATAAAACAAGAGGGCGTATGCCCAACCTTCTGTCCCTGTTATCTCTCTTTGTGACATGATTCACTACCTCTAATCTGGAATTATAGAGTCCAGTTTAAAACTCGTGTCTTATGGGAAAATTGATTAATGCTAATCATTGTGGCATATTGTTTATACTATATACAACTTGAGGAATTAAACTAAGACAATATATATTACCTTGAAATTTAAAATTTATTTTATGTTTGATCTGGAAAATATAATTCAATATGGAATAATTTTGGAAAACAAAAATAACATAGCTAAAAATAGTTAAGATTTTCAAACATTTTAGTTTACATTCATTTTAGTTTATGAAAATGAAAAGTATGGAACTTATAAAATGGCAAAGGATATCAGCACACTAACTTCTTTATAGGGACCAGCTAGCTGAGCTAGTGATGGATCAAAGGAAACAACCTATTCCCAGTAAATGCTGGAAAGTGAGTACCCAATGAGTTAGTGAGCTTTAGAAATTCATTATCATTGAGGACATCTGCTTAACCCTGGCAGTCTGGAGACACCAGGGACTTTCATAAGCCTTTTGGCAAAGAGACTGGTAGCAAATCACAGAGACCAAGAGGAGGATAACTTTCCACCCACATAAAACTTGGACATAATTTAACACATAATTGCATAAGGAAAAATGAGAACAAAAGGCAAAATTTACCAGATATCAGAAGATTCTCAGAATCATAACTATTTATCTATTAAATCCTGCAGTTTTGAAGCCAGAATTTCTACCTGAATGGGTGCAAAAACTTCAAGTCAAAAGGTTAAATGGTAATAAGTTGGTGAAATTTTTAGGCAACTGATTGAAGCAAGCAGAAATTATTTCTAGAACAGTGTACTTCAATAGAATCCTCAAATAATTCAAACAAATAGAGGTCAGAGGAATAAGAGTTACCATTAAAAAAAAAATCAACACGGGTGCCTGGGTGGCTCAGTTGGTTAAGGGTCTGACTTCAGCTTAGATAATGATCTCATGGTTAGTGAGTTTGAGCGCTGCATTGGCCTCTGTGCTGACAGCTCAGAGCCTGGAGTCAGCTTCGGATTCTGTGTCTCCTTCTCTCTCTGCTCCTCCCCCACTCAAGCTCTGTTTCTGTCTATCAAAAATAAATAATATGTAAACAAACAAACAAACAAACAAATGAAATCCACCATCATAAACTTCAGCAGAAAAACATCCATGCAAAATAAGTCCTTGGAGATCTCATATATTGAAATTGTAAGCAATACGGTATTAAATAAATGTATTTTACATAGTTAAAGACATTCTTTGAAAATAAATGGAACATTTAAATAGAAAATAATTGACCAAGCTTATTTTGGAAAACAAAATCTAATTTTTAGAAATTAAAAATACAATAATTGAAATTTAAAAAAGAAAAAACAACAATAGATCAAACTGCAAACTGGGCTTAAATAAATAGGGACTTAGTGAGATGAGTAATGTATACATAAAGAAATTATATGAAGTAAGGCATAAAAAGATCTAGAGAAATAAATAGAAAGTAAAAATTAAGAGAGTAAACCAAGAAAAACAGGTGGAAAATTAAATTTCTATCATTATAAAAGAGAAAACTGGAATGAGACAATTATCAAAGAGAAATAGCTAATAGTTTTCTAAAATTGAGAAAAGATAAAATCACAGATTCAGGTAGCTATACAAAGTACAAGAAAAACAAGTAAAAAATGTCCTTCAAGACCGAGTATGTGAAATGGCAGAACACCAAAGAGAAAGAGAAAATTTTATAAGCAGTTAGAGATCAGATGGATTACCTACAACTGAATGACCATTAGTCCAACAGCTGCCTTCTAAATATCATAATGGAAATACAAATACAGTGGATAATATATTCATAGTGATTAGAGAAAATACCATTGAATTAGAACTTAGATCCGTTAAATTGTCTTTCATGAAAGAGTCCAAAGTAAAAACATTTTCAAAATAACAAAAGTTTGTATTCACTATTTAAAAAAATATGTCACTAAAATAATATATAAAGCAGTGCTATTTTTTTTAAATGTTTATTTATTTTTGAGACAGAGAGAGACAGAGCATGAACAGGGGAGGGGCAGAGAGAGAGGGAGACACAGAATCCGAAACAGGCTCCAGGCTCTGAGCTGTCAGCACAGAGCCCGACGCGGGGCTCGAACTCACGGACCGTGAGATCATGACCTGAGCCGAAGTCGGACGCTTAACCGACCAAGCCACCCAGGCGCCCCAAGCAGTGCTATTTAATGGAATTTTCTTCAATGATGGAAATATTCTACAACGGTCCTGCTCAATATAGTAAGCACAAGCTACATGTGACTTTGAGCTCTTGAGATGTCACTACTGTGACTGAGAAAGAGAATTTTAAATTTAAATTTTAATTGACTTAAATTTAAATAGCCATATGTATCTAATAGATATGTATTAGATAGCCAGTTCTAAAAATATGATTTAAGAAGGAATTATGTGCAAAAATAACAGTAAAATTATATATAAATATTAAATTATATAACACAATAAAAATATTTTATTATACTGTTAAGAAAATCAAGATATAAAACTGAAATCATAGCAATATGAT
This sequence comes from Lynx rufus, assembly GCF_022079265.1. Taxonomy (NCBI): domain Eukaryota; kingdom Metazoa; phylum Chordata; class Mammalia; order Carnivora; family Felidae; genus Lynx; species Lynx rufus. The sequence continues at coordinate 106,914,786 of NW_025814867.1, read as the reverse complement.
CTGGGAAAGAGATAATTACAGTTAGGACATTTTAAAGTCCTTGTTTAGTAGAAGAGTAAAGTAATATTGAGCTTTGATAAGCTAAAATAGTTCTAGTGAATTCTAGGAAGACTAATAAAAGGAAAACACTAGCATATATAATTTTCAAACTAGGAGATATATGAAAAAGAGTGAGTGGAAGGGGCAACAAACTCAATGAAGGAGAAAAAACACCAGTATAATATGCAACAAATAAAAGGGGCAAAATAAGATGAGTAATTGCCATAAATCTAAATCTATTGGTGATAATATTAAATGTAAAAAAATATTTTTTTCTATCAAAAAGATAAAGATTACCCAAGTGTGTTTTAAAAAGACCTAGCTATATGTAGTGAGTGTATAAGAATGTAAAATTATCATAAGACAAAGTAAAGAAAAATATATACCAGGTAAATATAAACCAGTAGAAAATTATTGTAGGTATATTAATATCAGAAAAAGGTAGCAGTTAGGGCAAAAATTTACTAAAGGTGGATATTTTTGTTAATAAAATGTTTAATTCATAAAGATGGAGTTAAAATTTTTAAACTTGTAAGCACGTAATAAAATAGTTTCAAATACATAATAAACCTGAAAATACTAATAAGAGAAATTCATAAAACTGGAATAATTATAGGAGATTTTTCACACATTTGGCCACCAAATTATAAATAAGAGAAAAAAATTAATGAAGACATGGCAGTTAAAACAACATAATTAACAAGAATGATCAAAGAAACACACAAATACTGTCATCAATGCAATCTCTTCATGCATACATGGAAGTTTTCATGAAAATCGACTACAGTCAAAGCCACCAAGCAAGTTATACCAAATTTCAAAAAAAGGATATCAACAGTGTTGTAGAGATTCTTAGGTGATCATCAAACCCATATCATCTTTTGAGAAAACAGCTGGATTACATTTCTCAAACTTAATTCCAGTTAACGAAAGAAAGTGCATGCAGTGTAAATTGCCACAGATGCTATTTTATTCAGTGAAATGTGAGCAGAAATGATGTATGTTTCTTCCAAGCTAGTACTATAAACATGTCCCACAAATAATTCTCCATGCTTATTCCAATACCACCTTCATGATGCTGTGCAGAGATACAGAAGCCCTTTGCAAAGATACAATAGCCATGATTTGAATGGAATTTTGAAACACTGCTTGGAGAAGAGCTTCTTTCTAATCGAGACCATGTATGTTGGAGGCTTCCCATAAAGGAGAAATTAATTTATATTTTATTAACTCACACAGATTTTAGAGTTTATCTCTTATAAAGCTAATGTTATTCTATCTAATACAGAACTTGGTATCAGAAACGGTATACTATGGTAGAAGAAACCTAAAATACAAATTATCTTAGTAATTCAGCATTCAGTGATGGTGAATTTCTTATTGAATATTAAAGAGATGGGAATACATGGAATGGTTAGCAAAACATTTGGAGACATGTGACCTATAATAATTTGAGAGGCAGACCATGTGTCTTCTGAGCCAGATACTTCAAGTAAATGGGTTGGAAAGAATCAGTGTAATAATGTATATCAGATTCTGATTCTGGTGATATCACAAGACAGATATGACTTCAAGTAAACGTTCTCCATTTTTTGGCCAAAATAAAAAAAATAATTAAAAAAAAACTGGCAGAGAAAATTCAGAAAAGTCAATTGTTGCTAGACATCAAGCAGTAAGAGCTAATTCTAAACCTATGAAGATTCAAATCTGTAAAGATCAGTGTATTAGTTACCTATTATTACATTACAAATTACCTTAGGTAGTGGACCTAAAGAAATCAAACCTTAATCAATAGAATCCATGAATGTTACTTTATGTAATGTTTTTTTTCCAGATGTAATTAAGTTAAGAATTTTGATATGAGGAAATTATCTGGACTATCAGGTGGGTCCTAAACCCAATCAAATGTGTCCTTATAAGAGAGAGGCACAGGGAAATTACACAGAGGAGTAAGGCAATGTGAATACAAAGGCAGAGATTGGAGTATATACAGTTACAAACCAATGAATGTCATAGCCACCAGAAACTAGAAGAGGCAACAAACAGATTCTCCCCCAAAGCCTCCAAAAGAATGGTTGATACCTTCAGTTTGACACAGTGAAATTGTTTTCAGATTTCTAAGACTCCAGAACTCTACAAAAATCACATTAAACTACCTAGTTTGTGGTAATTTGTTATAGCAGCCATAGGAAACTAATTATACCCTAAAACTTAGCAGCTAAAAAACCCAAATATTTGTTTTCTCATTGTTTCTCTCTGTCAGGAATCCAGGAGTGTCTCAGCTGAATTTTTCTGTTTCACAGTCTCTTCCAAGTCTGTGATCTAGGTGTCTGTAATCACCTCAAGTCTCAACTGGGGAAGATCCCTCTCCAACCTCACTCCTATGGCTCTTGGCAGGTCTCAGAAGATCTGCTTCTAAGCTCACTCATGCAGTGTTTTCCACATAGATGCATCAGTTCATGGCAGCTGGCTTCCCCAGAGAACAATCTGAGAGAGATCTAGAGAGAGCACCAAAATGGAAACCACAATCTTTTTCTAACTTAATCTTGAAAGTGAAATCCCATTACATATTAGAAGTGAGTCAATAAATCCAGCCTATATTCAAGGGGGGCATATTGCACAAGAGCATCATAGCAGGGGGGGAGATCACTGTGTTAGAGGCTACCAACCACACAAACATAGATTTTATGAGTGAATACTTAAAAACACTGGAGAAAATCTTATCCTAAAAAGAGGCGGAGTAAGAGGGGGGGATGTTTCTTATATTCTAGGTGTAATTCTGTATATTCTGAAAAAGAAGTAAAAGTATTAGAACAGAAACCAGATTATCAGTTGCCAGGGGTTGCAGGTGGGATGATAGACAATTGGCTATTGTCTTGGTGGGACGCTTAGTGGGACGTTTGGGTAGCTCAGTCGGTTTCCTGTCCGACTTCAGCTGGGGTCATGATCTCGCAGCTTGTGGGTGTGAGCCCCAGATTGGGCTCTGTGCTGACAACTCAGCGCCTGTAGCCTGCTTCAGATTCTGTGTCTCCCTCTCTCTTTGCCCTTTTGCACTCTGTCTCTCAAAAATAAATAAACATCAAAAAAATAGTAGCTTGGTGGTGATGAAATTATTCTATAGTTTGACTGTGGTTGTAGTTACCTTTGCTCAGTGTGAACCAGTGACGACATTAAAGGAACAAATAAATCTAATCATATATAAGAATTTCTGGGGAAGAAAAATAAGTATACTCTTCAAATTATTTTATGATGTTAGAATAACCTGAGTCCCCAAATCAGAAAAGAACACTAAAGCATCTGAAAATAAGAGGCCTATTTCATTCCTAAACATGGACATAAAGTTAATAAACAAAATATTTATAAAACAAATATTTTTAAATGTAAAAGAGATAATATATCATGACAGAGTTGGATACACCCAAGGAATGCAAAATTAGTTTCTCATTAAAAAAAATCAATATCTTTCATAAATATAATATTAATAAGTAATGAAAAGAATTCAATAAATGTCAATATCATTTACTTTTTAAAAAAAAAAGTACTTCTCACAAAAATAGTAATAGGAAGAAATTTCCTTTCATGGATTTGAAAAGCTTGTAGTTACTCTTGCCAGTGTTTTGTAAGCAACAGCCGTCATGGATTTAAAAAGAAAAACAAAACATCTTCCCAAACTCAAAATAGTAAGGTACTAGTATGAATGAATTCCTTCATTTACCAAATTTTTTTTGGTTGCTTATTTATCAGGCTTTTTTTCTTGTTAGTAGAATCCACTTTTGTTCAGAGTTACATTGGTGTCCTTACACATGTTGAGCAAGCAAAACCAGTCTAGGCTGTCATGATAATTTTGTATTCATTTGCCAGATGTGAATTTTCCAGTGTCCCACTGCAGCCAGTTATGGCCCTGTAAAACCTTTCTGGTGAATGGAATATAGCACGTGACTACAATTTATTGAAATCGCTTCTAGAAAAACTTATTTTCTATTCAAAAAGAAGCATACACATGACAGCACCTTTCTTGCCTTGACATAAATACAACATCTAAAACTGAGGCCAGTCATCTTACATCCATGACACAAAAAGCAACCTGCTGACAATGAAACATAGAAGTATGAAAAGAGCCTAGTTATTTCAAGATACTGTGAAGCTATTATACCAATAATGTTTTTTTAATTAATTTATTTTTTCAGTAATCTCTGTAACCAACATGGAGTTTGACCTCACAACCCTGAGATCAAGAATCTCATGCTCTTTATGTCTAGACTTCTTATCAAGTAGCCTTATTAATGTCTTTGTTTTTTTTTAAGTGAATATAGGTAAAGAATTTTGTACTTGTAGCTGAAAGTATTCTAACAAATATTAGTAATCATCTTAATTTCTCATATATTTAAATTATCTTTATTTCTAACTCATGAGAATGAAGATGGAGTAATTGGTCCTTTTTCCTTGCAGCAAAATTATTTGTTCATATATCTTATATTGAAAATAATGTATATTCTCAAAGAACCCATGTTTCAGTTATAGAATTCCCTGTAACAAACTAATCCAAAATCTATTGGCTTAAAACAGTAATGATTTATTATTTTTCATTATTTCTTATAATTTTGAATGTTGGCTGACCTAGTTGGAGTTTTCTCTGTGGCATGTAATGTTGGCCTAGGATACACATGTTTCACTTATTTGGTTGTCTTTGACTAGAGGCATGGCTGGGACAGCACATTCAAGATGATTGTATTCACACTCATGGCACCTCCACTGTGGTATCTGGAATGCCTGGGGGCTAGCTGGGGCTGTTTCTTACCACTCAGTAATCAATTGTATCCTAGCTTTTGTACTTTTGGCTGGATCCCAAGAGAATGCAATGGAAGTTGCCAAGCTCTAGAACTCACACAACATAACTTCTTCCTCATCCTCTTAGTTAAAACAAGTCAGAGAGCCAGTAAGGATTCAAGAGAGGGAAAATACCTTTGTATCTTCATGAAGGAGTTTGAAAGAATTGTTGGTGGCCAATAATTCTGTTGGTTAACTGGGTAGTCTACTTTTAGCCTGTTTGTAAATATCTTCCCCCAGTCCATTTATACTTTTATAACAACATGTGCCATCTTACTGTAATACATAAAATAAAAGGTTATTCTATACAGTAAAGTATTGCTAAAAAAAAAGTGGAAGGTAGTGTATAGCTTCAAATACATACTGTTTATTCTATATTAATTCAAGCTAAGTCATGGTTTATTGCTACAGAAGAACTGGGAAGTAACCAAATGATTAATATGAGAAAAAGTGATAGTGCACTAAGATGCAACTATTTTTTCATGTTATATATTTTCTCTGCATTTTTCCTTTCAGACATTTGACTTTATTTTGGAAGGAAGATACAATATGGCATTATTTTGCATTTTTACCTTATGATGTAAATTTTCCTTTATTCAAATATAAAAATTATTTTTTTACATTTTCCATAAAAATATATAATATAGAGATGATAGGGGAACATTTTTCTATTACCCAAAAATAACCTAAAGAAGTAAAACTACAAGTTGTAAGACAGAGTCCAAAAGTGCCAAGTATGATTACACATGCATAGGTTGCATTCATAAATTATTATATATTTCTTTTCTCTTTAAAAATCTGTTATTTTAAAGCTTATTAAGGACTTTTCTGTAGAGTTGAAGTAAATTCATTGTTTTGCTTTGTGTTTTTAAGAAAGGTCCTTTATGTATACACAAATATATGTACATATATACATATATATTGTGTATATATATGTATATAAAGCTCCTTTATATATATATATATGTATATATATATATATATATATACGCATACACACACACAATGGAATATTATTCCACCTTTGAAAAGAAGGAAAACCTGTCATTTGCAACAACATGGATAAACACAAGGGTATTATGCTAAATAAAATAACCCAGACAGAGAAAGGAAAATACTGTAAATACTACATGGTATCACTTATAAATAGAATCCAAAAAAGAAAAAGAAATGTCAAGCTCATAGAAAAAGAAAGTCAAAAAGTGATTGTCAGGAACTAGGCAGTGGGGGAAATAGGAAAAGTTTGGCAAAAGGGTACCAACTTTCAGTTACAAGATGAATAAGGTCTGAAGCTATAAGGTAAAATATAGTGATTACAGTTCATAACACCGTATTCTATCACTGAAATTTTCTCAGAGAGTAGAACTTAAGTGGCCTCATAAAAAAAAGTAAATAAGTGAAGTGATGGACGTGTTAATTATTTTGATGATGAGAATCCTTTCATGATGCATACATACATCAAATCATCATGTTGTACACTTTAAGTATCTTACAACTTACATTGTTAACTATACCTCAATAAAGCTGGGGGAGAAAGCATGGGAGAATTATCTAACGTATCATAACTTGTAAATTCAAATATCTTTTAAAGATATAACAAATAACTTTTAATTTTTTAACGTTTATTTATTATTGAGAGACAGAGAGACACAGAGCGTGAGCAGGGGAGGGGTAGAAAGAGGGGGAAACATAGAATTTGAAGCAGGCTCCAGGCTCTGAGCTATCAGCGCAGAGCCTGAGGTGGGGCTCAAACTCACAAACTGCAAGATCATGATCTGAGCCGAAGTGGGTCGCCTCACCAACTGAGCCATCCATGTGCCCCACAAATAACTTTTATATGTTATAGAATTTATTTTCTCCAGTCTAGTTAATCACGATTCTTTATTTTGTTACCTATTAAAAAAAAAGTAACTTTTAAAATCCAAATTATCAAAAATTAAAACCACTTAGAATAGATGGGGCGCCTCAATGGCTCAGTCAGTTGAGCGTCTGACTTCAGCTCAGGTCATACTCTCACAGTGTGTGAGTTCGAGCTGTGCGTGGGGCTCTGTGCTGACAGCTCGGAGCCTGGAGCCTGCTTTGGATTCTGTGTCTCCATATCACTCTGCCCCTCCCCCACTCACACTCTATCTCTCTCTCTCTCAAAAATAAGTAAAAATTTAAAAATTAAAGTAAAAAAACCAGAATAGATATTATCGTATTACATTTTATTGATCAGTACAGCATCCTTAGTCTCCTCTATACACATACCCATGCATGTACTTATATACATATTTATGTACATATATACATATATGTATATATAAATGCATGCATATATACACTATAAATATATATAAAGAAAATTATAAGTAAATATATTTAAAAAGAACGTTGAAAGACACTGGACTTAGAGAATTACTGTCATTACATCTAGTCAGAGAGTACAGATGAATTGGTAATTAAACAGCCACATTCCCACAGACAGGTCTGCAGCTATGTAGCACTCATCCTGAGTATGAATGCATAGAGACTCATATTGAAAACCACCATCAAACAGACTTACTTCAGGCATGTTCAACCTCTCTGGTCATAAAGTGCAAATTATGAAATTGGGACTAAAAGGAGTCACGAAATACCCAATTTTTATCAAATGGTACATACAAGGACAGAAGCTGAAAGGAAATTGTATATTTTAATGCATTGACACCCCAAAATGATGATATTTGATGTTATCTATTAATAATGTGCCAGATGTATTTTTGGCTCAACAGAAGTAAGTTAGAGTCAATTCCCTCAATCATTCCTAGAAAAATTTAAACTAAAATTCAAAGCCACCCAAAATATTAAAATAGTACACAGACTGCTACTACCAATAAAAGAGCACTCCTTATAATCTCACTGAATTCTATGCAGTTTCCAATAATAGCAATTATATTATAGCTATTACAACATACATTTGCATAGTGATTATTTGTCCAAAGAGCCCAATTTTATTTTATAGATGTTATTCTGCTCTACATAATAAACTTATGGAAGTAGGAGAAAGTAGCATTCCTACTTGGAATGGAATATTATGCAAGGGGGCATAATTTTATACTTATCCAAGATCAAAGAAAACTATATTTGTGAAACAACAGACCTGAAACAGCTGTCTCTTCAACTCCTTGCCAGTGCCTCTACTTTAACTATATCCTCACAAGCCACACTTTATATTGAAGATTCCTGAAATATTTCTGCATGGTTTGCTGCCATTCTGTTCTACCAAGATAATGGGTAGCTGAAGGCCTGTGGTCATAGTGTGAGTTTAACATAGCCAACTGAGTAATGCAGAGCCAGAGAATGCATTACTAGTGTGTCTGCCTTCGGCTGATTGGTTGATAATATCGTCTCCAAGTAATAATTTTGTTGCATGATTTGAACTATAGGTAGTTCTTCTTGGCCCTCTGACCTATGAAATGGAGGACAACAAAAGACAAATCATAGTGATACTTTACTCTAGCACTTAAAATTCTTCCCTATTGACCTATTTACCTGTCTTTCTAGTTATAATCCTGTTGATATTTTGGCCTAAATGGTCCCTGATGCAATAATGACAATTTTCCTCTTCTTTTTTCTCTAATAGCCTGATTTTGATCCATAGCCTTTCTCTGACTTGTGATTCTATATATCAGAGCTCATATTCCATGTCTGAATCCAAGCACCACTTTGACAACAAGTTGTTCAAACTTCCTAGGCCAGACCACCACTTCTGTCTCTTCTGCCTGGTCTTTCATTGGCCCTTTTGGCCTCAACCTTCAGCAATCTGTATTTGTAAGTGTCAGATCAAGCAGTCGGCATCTTGACCCTTTTCCTTCTCATCATGATTTCCTATGATAACATGTTTACCATCACTTTCCTTCCAGTGCAGCTTGAGTCTGTATAAACGTTTCAATAAGGTACCTTCCTCAAATCATGCTTTTGTTCTTGATCTAATGTACTCTCCATAGGCTGTATTTTCTATAATGAGGATTCAGTGCCATGGTTACTATTTGGATACATCTTATTTAGTTGGCACATTCACATTAATACAAAATCAAATTTGGGGAATAGTAGGAGGACCCTAGACTTGCCTCATCCTGTGAACACAGCTAGATAAATATCAAATCTTTCTGAATACCCAAGAAATTGATCTAAGAACTGAGAGCACAAACTGCACAACTAGAGGGAGAGAAGAGGCCACATCGTGGAAGGTAGGAGGTGAAGAGATATGGTTTGGGGAAGAAAAGTATCATGGGTGCAGTGGAGGGAGCCCTGGTGACAGAGAGAGGCAGAAGAGAGACAGAGAAAGAGTGAGAGAGAGAGAGAGAGAGAGAGGGAGAGGAGCACAAGGGGGGATTGCACAAGGAAAACACTTCCCCAAAGCCATTGACGGGGAAAATAAGAAGGGCTTATTTTTGTGAGTTTTTACAACCAGTTGGACTCAACAATGGAAGTTTTAGATGTCGATGGCATAGCTGGCATGGAGCCTTGTGGGCGCTGCAGTGCTCCTGTGGAGAAGGATGGCAATAATCACCCAAAAAGGGATGGCACAACTGAGGATCCCCTGAGATGCACTGGGAGAGACGGTTCCTCCTTCTTGGAGTGCATCTGGAAAAGGTGGCATTGCCTCTCTGGGGACAAAAGAGCCAGCGGGCAACTTTTCGCTCCCCCAACTATCAGCGTAAACTAACTTTAGTAAATAGCACAGTGCCAACACTCGTGGCCTTAACTGCTTAAATCAAACCCCACCACTCTGTGCTCTGCAGATACTGCTTTTTTGAAAAGAGTGAGTTTCAGAACCAGAGCAGCAAGTCCCAGAACCAGAGCGGCAAGTCCCTCCCCAAGAAGACCAGCACAAACCCCTGCACACACCTCACCTACTGACCATAAAGTTCTATAAAGCTTCAGCTCTGGTGGAAACAGCATCAGGGTTTTTTTTTGTGTTGTTTTTTTTTTTAATTTTTTTTTTCAACGTTTATTTATTTTTGGGACAGAGAGAGACAGAGCATGAACGGGGGAGGGTCAGAGAGAGAGGCAGACACAGAATCGGAAACAGGCCCCAGGCTCTGAGCCATCAGCCCAAAGCCTGACGCGGGGCTCGAACTCAAGGACCGCGAGATCGTGACCTGGCTGAAGTCAGACGCTTAACCGACTGCGCCACCCAGGCGCCCCGCATCAGGTTTTTTTTAAACAAGTATACCAGGGTACAACTAGTGAAAACTTACCATACTCTAGCCAAGGGCCAGACACTCCCCAGGGCAGGCAAGGAGAAATTCCGCAGAAGACTGACCTGAAAGAGCAGTCAAAACACAGCAGGAGAGAATACACAGCATACAGCAGAGACACTTCCTGAAGTACCAGGCCCTGGACAGTATATGACCTTTTCTTTATAAAACCGTACTCTCAGGAGCAGGAAACACAACAGGCTTTCCTAATACACAGAGAAAGACAGAGACCTAGACCCAGACTTTGTGCCAAGACAGAGGAATTCATCCCAGAAGAAAAAATAAGAAAAGGTCATGGCCAAGGTTCTAATCAAAACAGATATAAGTAATATCCCTAGTCCAGAATTTAAAACAATAATCATAAGGATACTAGGTGGGCTTGAGAAAAGCATAGAAGACAAGAGGGAGGCCCTTACCACAGAGATAAAATACCTAAAAAGTAGTCAGGCCAAAATAAAAAATTCTATAACCAAGATGTGAAAGTGACTGGATGTAATAATCACAAGGAAGGAAAAAGTAGAAAAATGAATAAATGATACACAAGATAAAATTATGGAAAATAATAATGGTGAAATTAAGCTCAAAAGAAAAATATTAGATCACAAATGTAGACTTGGGGAACTCAGTGACTCCATAAAGCATAATAACATTTGTAACATAGGACTCTCAGAAGAAGAGGGGGAGAAAAGGGGGCCAAAGGTTTATTTAAGGAAATTATAAATGAAAACTTCCCTAATCTGGGAAAAGAAACAGACATCCAAATCCAGGAGGTACATAGAACTCCCATCAAAATCAACAAAAGCAGGTTGGGTCACCTGGGTGGCTCAGTTGGTTAAGCATCGGACTTCAGCTCAGGTCATGATCTCGAGGTTCATGGGTTCATGGGATCTCGTGGTTCAGGTCATGATCTCGCAGTTCACAGAACCCACATTGGGTTCTGTGCTGACAGCACAGAGATGGAAGCCTGCTTTGATTCTGTGTCTCCCTCTCTCTCTGCCCCTCTCCTGCTCCAGCTCTGTCTCTCTCTGTCTCTCAACAATAAATAAGTGTTAAAAAAATGAAAAAAACCCACAAAAAACAAAAATCAAAATCAGGCCAACACCATGACATATCATAGTTAAATTTGCAAAATATAAAAATAAAGAAAAACTCCTAACAGCAGCAAGAAAAAAGAAGTCCCAAACTTCTAAAGGAAGACACATAAGTTTAGCAGAACACCTGTCCACAGAAACTTGGCAGGCCAGAAAAGTGGCATAGTATATTCAATGCGCTGAATGGGAAAAATCTGCAGCCAAGAATATTCTATCCAGCAAGGCTGTTATTCAAAATAAAAGGAGGAAAAAAAACAGTTTCCCATACAAACAAAACCTAAAGGATTTTGTGACCACTATATCAGCCCTGCAAAAAATATTAAAGGAGACTCTTTGAGTGGGAAAGAAAGACCAAAAGTGACAAAGACTAGAAAGAAACAGAAAAAATCTCCAGAATCAATGACAAAACAAGTAATAAAACGGTACTAAATTCATATATATCAATAATTACTCTGAACATAAATGAACTAAATGCTCCAATCAAAAAGACATACAGTGTCAGAATTGATTGAAAGAAAGAAAGAAAGAAAGAAAGAAAGAAAGAAAAAGAAACAAGACTCATCTATATTCTGCCTACAAGGGACTTATTTTAGACCTAAAGACACTGTAGATTGAAAGTGAGGGGAGCCATTTACCATGCAAATGGATGCCAAAAGAAAGCTGTAACAGCAATTCTTATATCAGACAAACTAGATTTTAAGCCAAGGATTGTAGCAAGGGATAAAAAAGTGCATTATATCATAATAAAGGCATCTATCCAACAATAAGACCTAACGATTATAAATATTTATGTCCCTAACTTTAAATACCCAAATATGTAAGACAATAACTAACAAACATAAAGGAACTCACTGATAATAATACAATAATAGTAGGGGACTTTAACACGCCACTTACAACAACAGATATATTCAGAACATTCATTCTAAAGCAGCAGAATACACATTCTTTTCAAGTGCACATGGGATATTCTCTGGAATCGATCACATATTAGGTCACAAATCAGGCCTCAACAAGTATAAAAATATTGAAATCATACTATACATATTTTCCAACCATAAAGCCATGAAACATGAAGTCAACCACAAGAAAAAAATAGAAAGACAACAAATACATAGAGGCTAAAGAATATGTTACTAAAGAGTGAATAGGTCAACCAGGAAATTAAAGAAGAAATTTTTTTAAATGCATGGAAACAAATGAGAATAAAAACATGAAGGTTCAAAACTTTGGAGATGTAGCAAAAGTGGTTATAAGAAGGAAGTATATAGCAACACAGGTCTATGTCAAGAAGCAAGAAAAATCTAAAATGAGCAAGCTAATCTTACACCTAAAGAAGTTAAAAAAAGAACAATAAATGAAGCCTAAAGCCAACAGAAGAAGGGAAGTAATTAAGATTAGACCAGAAATAAATGGTAGAGAGACAAAGAAACAAACAAAAAACACACAATAGAACAGATCAATGAGACAAGGAGCTGGTTCTTTGAAAGAATTAATATGATTAATATTCCTCTATCCAGACTTATCAAAAAGAAAAGAGAATTGACCCAAATAAATAAATCAGGGATGAGAGAGAAGAGATCATAAACAACACCACAGAAATGCAAACGATTATAAGATAATATGAAAAATTATATGCCAAACAAATTGGGAAATTTAGAAGAAATGGATAAATTCCTAGAAACATATAAACTACTAAAACTGAAACAGGAAAAAATAGAAAACTTCAACAGACCAAAAACTAGCAAAGGAATTGAATCAGTAATAAAAAATCTCTCAAAAACGAAGTCCACAGCCAGAGGCTTCCCAGGGGAATTCTACAAAAACATTTTAAACTGTTCCAAAAAAAAAAAATGAAATGGAAGGAAAACTTCCAAACTCATTCTATGAGGACAGCATTGCCTTGATTTCAAAACCAGACAAAGATCTCAGTGAAAAAGAGAATTACAGGCCAATATCCCTGATGAACATGGATGCAAAAACTCTCAACAAAATACTAGCAAATAGAATCCATTAGTACATTAAAAGAATCATTCATGGGGCGCCTGGGTGGCGCAGTCGGTTAAGTGTCCGACTTCAGCCAGGTCACGATCTCACGGTCCGTGAGTTTGAGCCCCGCGTTGGGCTCTGGGCTGATGGCTCAGAGCCTGGGGCCTGTTTCCGATTCTGTGTCTCCCTCTCTCTCTGCCCCTCCCCCGTTCATGCTCTGTCTCTCTCTGTCCCAAAAATAAATAAACTTTGAAAAAAAAAATTTTTTAAATAAAAAAAAAAAAAAAAAGAATCATTCATTATGATCAAGTAGGATTTATTCCTGGGCTGCAGGGGTGGTTCAATGTTCATAAATCAATCATCATGATACAACATATTAACAAAAGAAAGGATAAGAACCATATGATACTCTGAATAGATGCATAAAAAGGCATTTGAAAAGTACAGCATCCATTCTTGTTAAAAACCTTCAGCAAAATGGGGATAGAGGCCATATATCATCCTCAGTGGGGAAAAACTGAAAGCTTTTCCTCTATGGTAAGGAACAAGACAGGGATGTCCACTCTCACCATTGTTGTTTAACATGGTACTGAAAGTCTTAGGCTCAGCAATCAGACAGCAAAAAGAAATAAAAAGCATCCAAATCAGCAAGGAAGAAGTAAAACTTTCACTATTCACAGATGACATAATACTCTATGTAGAAAACCCAAGGGGCACCCGGGTGGCTCAGTCAGTTATATCTCTGACTCTTGATTTCAGCTCATGTCATGATCTCAGGGTTTATGAAATCAAGCCCCACATCGGGTTCTGTGTTGGCAGTGTGGATTTGGCTTGGGATTCTCTGTCTCCCTCTCTATGCCCCTCTCCAGCTCGCATTCTCTCCCTCTCTCAAAATAAATAAATAAACATTAAAAAAAAAGACTCCACTGAAATATTGTGAGAACTGATACATGAATTCAGTAAAGTTACAGGATACAGAATCAACATACAGAAAACTGTTGCATTTCTATACACCAATAATGAAGCAGCAGAAAGAGAAATCAAGAAATCTTACAGGCAATCCCAATATTAAGAAAGAAAGTAGAGCCACTCTGGTTGAGTAAGAAGTGGGAGGAACTGAGATTCTACAGCCTCTTGCCTGACACTCTAAACCACTAGAACCTTGCCACTTTCCCTGAGAAAAATGTGATTATCTCCAGTGTCTCTGCCTTTATTTTTGGTATTCACCAGTGCCTGGTACCAGCCTACTGCCATGATTTATATCGCACTTGCCTCACTTGGCTTCTTAAGTCATTCTGTAAGCCAGTTCTTACCTGGCCTATTTTGCATAACCAAAGTGCTAGCTAATAAATATGCTCTTTAACTGTCACCCACCTTTACCATGGGTTAGATTTAAGTCTAAATTCTTATCAAAATGACTCCCAAAATTTAACTGAATGCTCTGTGTGTGTGTGTGTGTGTGTGTGTCTGTGTGTGTGATGGAAAGGAATCATTACAGTTGAAGGGAGATAAGAGATTAAATTTAAATATAATTGAGAGCATTTACACATTTACCCAATTCAGTTTGCTTTAGTTAGGTTCAAAGAGGTGAACAGTGTCTATCGTCAATACCAAAATTTCCAGGTACCTCTGCTTGACTTTGCCACTAATGATTGTGGTTCTATGGTCCACTGATTTCCATATTTTCTCCTAACCCTTGCCACACAGAAATACACAACTACCTTGTGATGAGCTACTCAGAGCTCATCTATTCTCTCTTACTCCCATTTGGGTTCTAAAAAATCTTGTCTTATCATCTTGACTTATTGTTCTCAAACGTCACAATGATTACCTCATTTTTAACCTCAGTAATTAAATATTATATCACTTACTGAGAATGTTCTTCATGAGTTTTGTTAAGCATTCCCTTATTTCCCAAAATTCTGGTCTTTGTAAATTTTTCAACTTACATGAATTTCTTCTACTGAAAAATAATCTCATAAGATTGTGGAATAGATTCGGGATTTCTCCAAAATCAATTTTCCTCCTTTTCATTTATTTATTTTGTTTTCTTTCTTTTAGCATAGGAACTCCTAATTTTCAAGTAGGCTCATAGCCTAAACTTGCAGTAAGGCTGACAAAATTTCAGAAAATAAAACGTGAGCTGAAATAATGTGATCACTTGCTAAGTCATGCTGCTAGAAGGAAGGGACATGCAATATCTTTTTTTATTTTTTCTTTTTTTCATCTTCTTATTGATTTTATTCTTTACTTTTTTTGTATTTTGTCTTTTAAAAAATAAACATTTTAAAAATTTTAGAACGGCTAGAGATTTACAGAAAAATTGTGCGGATAGTACACACAGCTTCTACTATTATTAATATCTTATATTGTGATACTTTTATCACAGTTAAGAAACTAATATTGATATATTTTGATTGACCAAAGGCTATTATTTGTTCATAAATCCTTAGTTTTTCCCTAATGTTCTTTTTTCTTTTCCAGGATTTCATCCCAGAAACCACATTACATTTATTAACCATGTGTAATTAAGTTCCTTTTGGCTGTGAGGGTCTTATTTTTGGTGACCTTTAAAGTTTTGAAAAGGACTGGTTAGTTATTTTGTAGTATGTCTCTCAATCGGTATCTATCTGATCTTTCTTTCATGTTTAAAATGTGGCTGTATGTTTTAGGGGGAAGACAAAAGAGGTAAAGTGTCATTGTCACCATATTAGGAGTATATATTTTTAAAATTTTTCTTTTCAATATTTATTTATTTTTGAGAGAGAGAGAGAGAGAGAGAGAGAGAGAGAGAGCACAAGCAGGGGAGGAACAGAGAGAGAAGGAGACACAGAATCTGAAGCAGGCTCCAGGCTCTGAGCTGTCAGCACAGAGCCCAACACGAGGCTCGAACTCACAAACCATGAGACCATTACCTGAGCTGAAGTCAGATGCTTAACCTACTAAGCCACCCAGGTGCCCCAGGAGTACATATTTTTAACATTAGTTATTAATGTTGATGGTACATTTAACCACCTGGCCATAGTAATGTTAATCAAGTTTCTCCACTGAGAAGTTGCTCTTAACAATGCCCTTTTTACCATGTCCTTTTGCAAACTTTTTGGAAGGTTGTTACCTACTCTTAAGTGAGAATTAAGCTTAAACTTTTAAAAAGTGGAATATCTGCATAATTCTTAAAAAATCATCTACAGGGAGTTTTATCTATTCTCCTCCATTTATTCATGCATTTAATCATTTATTTATATCAGTTTGGACTCAAAATATTTATTTTATAAGATGCTACATTATTTTGTTGCTAAGATTTTTCCAGCTTTGGAATTCTTTCCAAATTCCAATTAGGAATTCTTTCTGTTGGCTTCCATGCATTAGTGCAATAGCTAGAACTTCTAGTATAATGTTGAATTGGCATGGTGAAAGAGGGCACTCTTGCCTTATTCCTGATCTTAGAAGAAATGTGTCCAATTTTCCCCAATAATTAAGAGCAATGTTAACTGTAGATTCTTTGGTAGACATTCTCTATAAGTTTGAGGAAGTTCTATTTGAGGAAGTTCTCTATTCCTAGTTTGTTAAAAGCCTTATTATGAATGAATGGCCAATTTTGTCAAATTCTTCTGCATCAATGAATATGATCATATGATTTTTCATCTGTACCCTTTCAATATGGTAGACTCTGCTGATTTATTTTCTAATGTTGATCCAGCTTTGTGTACCTGGAATAAATCCCACTTGGTCTTTTTATGCACTGGAGGATTTGAATTTTTAATGCATGCTCACTAGAGATATTGTTTGTTAGCTATTCATTCTTATTACACCTTCATTTGATTTTGTTATAAGAGTAATGCTAACCTCAAAGAATAAGTTTAAAGTGTTACTTATGCTTCTATTTTCTGAAGATATTTTGGATAACTAGTATCATATTCTCCTTTAGTGTTTGGTAGACTTCCCCAGTAAAATTATCTGGGCCTAGTGGTTTGCTTGTTTGGGCAATTATTGATAACTGACTCAATTCATTAAAGATATAGGGCTATTCAAGTTATCTATTACTTCTGTGAGTTTCAGTAGTTTGTGCCCTTAAAGGAATTGATCCAGTTCATCTAAGTTATAAATTGGTGGGCATAGAGTTGTTTGTAATATTACTATATAATACTTTTTATGTCCATGAAATCAGTAGTGACTACTTCTCATTCGTTTATGATTGTATTAATTTGTATCTTCTTTTTTGCTTGGTTTACATGGTTAGAGGTTTGTAAATTTTATTTATCTTTTCAAAAAACTAGCCTTTGGTTTCACCTGTTTTTTCCTACTTATTTTCCTATTTTGAATTTCATTGATTTTTAGTCTTTTATTTTCATTGATTTTTACTCTTTTTTTTTCCTGCTTCCTTTAGATAGATGTAAGCTACTCTTGTTACTCTAGTTTCCTGATGTAGAAACTGAGGCTATTGATTTTTAGATCTTTTACCCCATTATATACACATTTAATGCTATAAATACACATTTAATGCTATAAACTTTCCTCTAAGCCCTGCCTTTTCTATTTCCTACAATTTTTGATAGATTGTCTTTTAATTTGCATTTAATCTAAAACATTTATTAATTTCTAAGACATCTCCCTTAACTTGTGCATTATCTAGAAATGTATTGTTTAGTGTCCAAGTCTTTGGAAATTTTCCAGCTATGTTTCTGTTGTTGATTTCTCGTTCAATTCCAATGGGGTTTGAGAAGATACTTTTTATGACTTCAATGCTTTCCAACTGGTAAAGCTTTATTCGCTTACTGTGATAGTGTAATCGAAAGGCAAAAATAGATTCTGCCTCCCCAGTGTTCCAATTTTCCCCATGGAATAACACTGAGTGATGGTAAGATGATATGTAGCTCAGGTAGGAGGAATCATCTCACTGCCAAGGAGCCCGGAACCTATACGCGCAGCAGTAACGGGAACGTATTGATTCCAGCAGAAAAGTACTGATTTAGAGTGGTGAAAAAAGCGCCTCAGCCAAGATTTTGTGATAAGGAGGTGTTAGGGAAGGCACCTGAGAAGTGCATCAATGAAAACCCCAATAGAGAAGCCTCCAAACAGAGGTGTTTAGGCTAGAAATGCAGGGGGTGAGTGAGCGTTCTAAGTGCCTGACTGCAACTCCTTTTAGAGAAATACAATTCACTGGCTGTGCACACATTCTGGTGTGGAGATAGCTGCCTCTTCTTCTCTAACCCAATGAACCTGCCAGGCAAAGCTTGTAATTGCCTGTGGCTGGGCCCAAGAGATCATACCTAGAATTTTGACCTGGAGCCAGACACATCAGTGCTTCATAATTTTTTTCTTGAAAATCAGACAACTTCTTCTCAGTAATGGAAATTGTGCTAAGTAGACCTCTTATGTAAGGGTTACATTAATTCAGTTAGGAGCTGGGCTGTGTTTAATGTTTTCTCTAGCTATAGGTACCAAAGCCTTCAGATCTCTCCAATGTCCTTGCTTTTGTATCCCCTTTTGATTTGGGCTTTCTCTAAATGCTTCTCAGAAAGATTTTGCCCTGTAGCTCTTTCAGCTGTAATCCACTACTATAATGGGGCTCTTGGTGTGACGACCAGTGAGCCATCTATGAAACATGTCTCTGTTAATACTTCTGCTTCTCTGCTTCATACTGACATTGCGTCAGTTTAGACCACAAAATGAAAGTCACTTTTGGAACTGGCAGTGCCCTTCAGGACATTCACCCTAAAGGGAAATGACTATGTGTGGAAGCCATCCAAATCCTAGTTCTTACTAGAATATGTGCGGGTTCTTCGGAGAGTGTGAAAAGGGTACTTCTTTCCTGATGTGGAAGAACTCCACTCCACCACTTCTTACTGCCTGGATTCCTTCAGTCAGTAGGTATCCTTGAGATACCTACTGAGACAAATATTGAGAAGACAGAGCCCAACAGTATTCCATCCATTTATATGACTCAGGTCCTCATCTACACAAGTTTAAAGGACATGTGTGAGGAGGAGTGTAGGCTCCTTCACTCTTGACTCCACCAACTCTTTTCTAGTCCTTTTCCTCTGTTTAACTGACACAGGAGCAGGTCAGCATGTTTGCTGGTTAAATATATATGTTTCTTGAGGTTGTCTTCCTTGTTCTGTCACTTTTAATTCTGCATGCCTCAAAGGCTGTAGGCTCCTATCTCTCCGGGAGTCCTTTCATATTGATTTGGTTTTGGAGTGATGTTGAGGGTTGTTAGGCCAATTCTGATAACTCTTAAGGCCAAAAGGAAAAGGAGAAGTATTCGGTCCCAACTGTTATAGCCTCTCTGAAAGTAGAATATGGGGTACTTAGTGCCTTCAGTGTTCAGCTATGGTCCTTAATTGCAAATCCAGGAGAAACAGAAGAATATAATAATCTTATTATGATTTTTAAACAAAGGGCTGTTCCTGTAGTTGATGTTTTCCACTTAAACAAATTTCTGATTCTTTAGACATATATAATAAAGGATTCCCTTGAAAACAATTCGCAAATTCTTCTGAAATATGATTCGTCTTCCCAAATCAGAGTATCTATAATGTTATCTCCCCTTTTTCATAGATAGCATTTACCTTTATCTTACTGATACTCAAGAATTGAGAATTGATGTTTGTTAAAGGTCTGAAAACATTTAGCTTAATTTTAAAGACATTTTTTCTAAATCCTTTCAAATCTCAGAAGCCTTTCAATAGTAATTATTCACTGACAGATCAACATTCTGTAATCATCTCATTTAGAGCATGGAATGCAAATCCAGACTCAAGTGGGTGCAAAAATACTTAGTAATTTATGAACTGTGCAGAAAATAAACTATGGACATTCAGTCTGTCAGTGGTCTGGTTAAGAGAGTAGCCTAATGAACCATACACACTGCCTGGGGTTTTACCTTCTCTAATCAGTGAAGTGACCTTGTAGATATAATCTTCATATCCATCTATTTTCTCATATAGCAAGTGACCAAATTCTACTGGAAAAGGAAGGGAGAACTATGCAGAAAATAATATGAAATCATTGAAATTCACCAAAATTTAAAGCCATGAAAAATCATAACTGAAAAGCGGAGTATAAAAAGTGAAGTTTTAAACATTTTTTACTATATTTTTTTGTTGATCACTCTTTCTGTAAGAAAATCAAATTTCATATAGATAGTATGTATTCATTAAAAAAACAAGTTGTAAAAATGGCTATAAATTTGAGCCTTAAACATTTTGTGTAATTATCAAAAGCAAAATAAAGATAAGTTAGTTTTTTCAAAATAAGATAATTTAAGCATCAATTTTCACAATTACATTTAAAATTACTTTCTATTTTTCAATAGTTCATTGCATATAAAGAAGGTTCATTTATATAGAATGTCTAAATCATAGAGAGAATCTGATACTTTCAGATCACTTAACAGAATCTCAACTCTCTCTTACAGTAAATGAAGTTCCATTTGTCCATTTAAAATGCTGAATTTTTAATATGTCCCTCTGCTCTTCCTCTGTCTCCTCTTCCTTCAGTCCAGAAAGCCCAGTTCACATCTTAAAAACCCATTAACTTCCACAACATGCCACAGGATAGGAGTGGTGTGGGAAAAAAAGGAGCTTCTTGCCTTACCACTAACCTTTATATCAAATGTAAAGATAACCTCACAATTTTTTTTCTTTGCTCATCATGTACATTTGACGTGATGTAAGTTCATTAGTATGTTACCTTTACCATTTCCAAGTAAGATTTCAGTTTGACCTGAATTGTCTGCCACAGACACAGACTTTCTTACAATAGTAATTTAGGGCAATTTAGGACAAGTATCTACCAACTAAAAACTTGAGGAAGACTGTTAGGGAGAATTGAGGAACTTGAATTCAAAGATAATATTGTTTTTAAAGAGAGATGTGAAGTAATTTCTTCACAGATTTTTAAAGTTAGTTATATAAAACTATCAATTTTTAATGGGTACTTTGAAACACTTATTCTTTCGTGTAATATTAAATCACGCATTTTCCCCAATAATGCATATAAAATATTATTTTAAAATAATTGAGAAGAGAATAACAAAGTGGGAAGAGTAATAATAGATATTATGTAATTAGTACTTACTACATGATGGTTCCTCCTAATATTTTACATATTTTATATGTCATTTTATCTTGAAATGACAGAAAATGGTACCATTGTCCTAATTTCTAAGTGTTTAAAAGGAAGGTTGAAAAGGCTGTTACCAGGTAATAGCAGATCAGTATTCCAACCTGGTTATGGTTAGCTCCAAAGGCTGTTCTCCTAACCACTCCCTTAATAGTTTGTAAATAACTGTGGCTTGCAAACAAATTTCAGGAGCAGCTCCAAAGGATGTTCTTGTAACCACTCCTCTAATATGTTTGTAAATAATTGTGGCTTACAAGCAAATTTCAGGAGCACAAATGTTTCACAAAGGAAGATTTAAAATTTTTAAATGCTCTCTTATAGACCTAAAACTTTAGTTAGTTATGCAAAATCAGAGTACTTTTCTAACATAATTTAGATTGTATGATGTATCATTATTACAACATGCATTATTTCTTCTTCAAAGAGCAATCTCTTGGGACACCTGGATGGCTCAGTTGGTTAAGCATCTATCCAACTTTGGTTCTGGTCATGATCTCATGGCTCGTGAGTTCAGGCCCCGTGTTGGACTCTGTGCTGACAGCTCAGAGCCTGGAGCCTGCTTTGGATTCTGTGTCTCCATCTCTGCCCCTCCCCCACTCACACTCTGTCTCTCTTTCCCTCAAGAGTAAGAAAACATTGAAAAAAATTAAAAAAAAAACAGCAATCTCTAGCATCATTGATAATAGTAAATCAGCAAATTTGTCTTGGGAAAAAATAAAATATTTTAAGTCATCTAATGACTAATTCTTTTTCTCCTTTTGATCAGATTAATGAATTATATAAATATATGTGTCCAAAATAAGGTTTGTTTTAGACAAGACTTCAAAAATACTCTGCAGACTGATTTTCATCTTGTAGGGAGAATTCCACACTCTCAATTTCTCTTAATAGTTCTGATGTATCTTTTAAATATAGAAAACCTTTTTATTATTTCTATTTATACTGTCAAAGGTATATACAAAATAACCTGATGTTAAGCTTGTTTTCCCCTATCCGATTTTGTAGCAAAAAGTCTACATTTTAAAAGACATAAACTTTCAGATGGAACTATAAAGGCTTACAAATGCATGCCCTTTCCCTACAAAATGGGTCACCACTCCTGCTTTTCTAAGTTTCTGTATCACAATGAGTGGATTTTTGCTCAAGGGACAAAACAGTCAATTTCTTTTCTTTATGACTGAAACTACATGGTGATCATCGAAATTCCATTTGACTGTAACAAATAAATGACTCAAAAGAAAAAAAAAAAAGAAGTCACCTGCTAGATTCCAGAGGTAGCCTGGATTTTATATTAAATGACAATACTTCTGTTTCATTTTTCCAAAAATTTTAAAAAAATTTTTTAATGGTTATTTTTTTTAACGTTTATTTATTTTTGAGATAGAGAGAGACAGAGCATGAACAGGGGAGGGTCAGAGAGAGGGAGACACAGAATCTGAAACAGGCTCCAGGCTCTGATCTGTCAGCACAGAGCCCGACGCAGGGCTCGAACTCACAGACCGGGAGATCACGACCTGAGCCGAAGTCGGATGCTTAACCGACTGAGCCACCCAGGCACCCCTTGATGTTTATTTATTTTTGAAAGAAAGAGAGACAGACAGACCACATGCAGGTGAGGGGCAGAGAGAGAGGGAGACACAGAATCCGAAGCAGTTTCCAGGCACTGAGTTGTCAGCACAGAGCATGATGTGGGGCTTGAACTCACAAACAGTGAGATCATGAGCCGAACCGAAGTCTAACACTTAATTGCCTGAGCCACCCAGGCACCTTTCATTTTCCAAAATTGTTAAAAACTACATAGAATATGCCTGTGAAAGAGAACACAGTGGGCAGGTTCGGTAGGGGCTAGATACAGTTTTTCAAGAATGAAGAATGTAGTGAATGCCAAGTTCTACCTCAACTAGAACCCCATTCTATTAGGACTAAGAGAACTGATCCAAATCCTTCAAGAGAAGAAGCTCAGAGAAAAATAGCAGCAAAGTGAGAATAACAGTATATTGAGCAAGACTGATTTGTGATAAAATCAAACCAAATTACTTTTGTTTCCCAGTGTTCCTTTAAAATTTATTAGTGGAGATAATCATCCCCTGCCTCTGGGTTAAACATTAGAAAGTCCCATGACTTTAGGATTTGCCTCTTTTCTCTTAGGCAGTGGAATATGCAGATTTTATAGGGCCTAAAACTTACATATTTTGAAATTATTTCCTTACAGAAACAAACACAAAAATACAAATGATGTTAGAAATGAATATTTGTCCAGGAAGAAAAAATAAATCATAAGAATTTACACATTTTTTAAAGCGTTCAAATACCACAAACATCACAAATGTCCCTCTCAGCTTTTCCCCTAAGTTAGACACAGGACAGGGATATCTACTGTCACCACTTTTATTCAACATACTACTGGAAGTCCTAGCCACAACAATCAGACAACAGCAACAGCAACAACAGAAGAGTAAAAGGTATCCAAATCGGTAAGGAAGAAGTAAAAATTTCACTATTTGCAGATGACATGATACTATATATTGAAAATCCAAAAGACTCCATTAAAAAAAAAAAAACTGCCAGAACTGCTAAATGAATTCAGTAAAGTGGCAGGATACAAAATCAACGTACAGAAATCTGTTGCATATCTGTGCATCAATAATGAACAACAGAAAGAGAAATCAAGAAATTGATCCCATTTACAATTGCACCAAAAACAATAAGCTATCTGGGAATAAACCTAGCTGAAGAGGTAAAAGATCTATACTCTGAAAACTAAAACACTGATGAAATAAATTGAAGATGACATAAAGAAATTGAAAGGCATTCCATGCTCAGGGATTTGAAGAACAAACATGGTTAAAATATCTATACTACCCAAAGCAATCTACACACTTAATGCAATTTCTATCAAAATACCATCAGCATTTTTCATAGAGCTAGAACAAACATTCCTAAAATTTGTATGGAATCATAAAAGAACCCTAAATAGCCAAAGCAATCTTGAAAAAGAAATGCAAGTTGGAGGCATCACAATTCCAGACTTCAAGATATACTACAAAGCTGTAGTAATCAAAACAGTATGACACTGGCAACAAAAATGGACACATAGATCAATAGAAGAGAAGAGAAAACTCAGAAATTAACCTGTAATTATATGGTCAACTAATCTTTGACATATTAGGAAAGAATATCCACTGGAATGAGAATCTCTTCAACAAATGGTGTTGGGAAATTGGACAGCTACATGCAAAATAATGAAACTGTACCACTGTGTTACACCATAGACAAAAACAAATTCAAAATGGATTAAAGACCCAAATGTGAGACCTGAAACCATATAAATCCTAGAAGAGAACACAGGCAGTAACTTTTCTGACATCAACTTTAGCAACTTCCTTCTAGATATATCCCCTGAGATAGGGAAAACAAAAGCAAAAATAAACTATCAGTAGTAGCATCAAAATAAAAAACTTCTGAACAGCAGAGGAAACAATCATTAAAACTAAGAGGCAACATATGGAATGGGAGAAGATATTTGCAAATGACATATCTGGTAAAGGGTTAGTATCCAAAATATATAAAAAACTTATATAACTCAACACTCAAAAAAACAAATAATCCAATTGAAAAATGGGCAGAAGACATTTTTCCAAAGAAGGCATACAGATGGCCAACAGATGCATGAAAAGATGTTCAATATCACTTATCAGGGGAATACAAGTCAAAACTACAATGAAATATCACCTCACATCTGTCTGAATAGCTAAAATCAACAACACAAAAAACAACAGGTATTGGCGAGAATGTGGAAAAATAGGAACCCTCTTGCACTGTTGGTGGGAATGCAAATTGATGCAGCCACTCTGGAAAGCAATATGGAGTTTCCTCACAAATTAAAAGTAGCACTACCCTATGATCCAGCAATTGCACTACCACGTATTTACCCAAAGAACACAAAAATATAAATTCAAAGAGATACGTGTACCTTGGTGTTTATAGTAATGTTATCTACAATAGCCCAATTAATGAAACAGCCCAAGTGTCCATTGATTGCTGAATGAATAAAGAAGATGTGGTAGATATAAATAATGGAATATTACACAGCTATTAAAAAGAATGAAATCTTACTATTTGCAATGACATCGTGGAGCTAGAGAGTATTATGCTAAGCAAAATATGTCAGTCAGAGAAAGACAAATACCATATGATTTCACTCATATGTAGTATTTAAGAAACAAACAAGCAAGCAAAGGAGAAAAAAGTCCCGGAAACAGGCTTTTACCTATAGAGAACAAACTGATGATTACCAGGAGGGAGGTGGGTGGGGTGATGGGTCAAATAGGTGATAGGGATTAAAAAGTATACTTGTAATCACCATTGGGTGATGTATGGAAGTTTTGAATCACCATATTGTACACCTGAAATTAATATTATACTATATATTAACTGGAATTTAAAAAATCTTTTAAAAATATTCATCTCATGTAAACACTGTATTCATGAGTGTATTCATCTCATGAAAACACTGTTTACCTGCCTGAAACACCCATGTAATAGCTTTTTTGGTAAATTTTCAACAGTGTTCTTTGATTACGTTCACATTCCAACAATTTTGTAGTGACTTGTTTTTCATAGAAACATACATCAGTTTTTATCATGATTTAACAAAAAAAAATATTTAGGAAGTTTCTTCAGCTTCACACCTGTTAAATTTTTAAGATCATTTTGAATTTGGGGAAACTCTCAGGTTTTCTTTACGTATGAGCCGCCAGATGTCAAAAGTTTTATCAAATTTCTGAGTCTGTATATTACAAACCTTACTTCTACTTCCACTAGTCACAGCACTAGTCACTACTTCTTGTGCTAGTAACAGCACGGAAACATTTAAGTTACAACGTGATGTGTGGCTCTGCACCTTTGTGTAGTGGTGCTCAAGGAGTCCATGCACCGGGTAGCAGGGGCATTGCTGGGACCACTGCTACACCAGCAATACCTTCACTATTCATGGAAGTGATTAAGAATGTAAATATATTCCACAGAACTCCAGTAAAAGTATCCCCAACTCAACCTCTCTGAAGCTGGATCCTAAAAGCATCGAAGACAGCATTAAAGCCATGATTGGAAGGCAAGTGTGACACTGGGATGTCAGAGTGGAAAAAAACAGCTGTACTGATTGTGATTAAAATACAATTTGCAATGTTTGCTAAAAACAATGACCATGTGACCACATTAGAGTGGATTCCAGGCTTGTGGCATTGAGGGCCCTGAAGCCTGATGTGTGTCTCAGTAAATCTGCCTCTGCTCTGTTTCGATAGTCCTACAAGTGGTCTTCTGGGGCCATTTTATAGGCTTGGGGGTGCAATTGTGCGTTTCTATCCAACTGTGTTTTCAGTGACCTCATATTGAGAGATGGAAATTGGCCATGGTGGGAGAATTTACACCATAGAAAAGGGCAAATGCCACAAATAAAGGCCTTTATCAGGGGTGGGGGTGGGGGAGCTGCTCTTTATCAGCAGAACACTTGTCCTGCTGTCACTTTAAGTAACACATTTAAAACATAGAATGAGAGTTCAAGATAATAATCTATATTCAAAACTTGAATTAACATTAAATTAACTTTAGCCTTTTTCAGACTAGAAACCTGTCCTGGAAATAGGTTTAGAACTCAGGGTAGTTCTCTAGCAATTCTCCTTCCCCAGTTACCAACAGCTGCAGATTCTCTGTGACTAAGGAGTCGAAAGGCAGCAGAAAGATCTTCTGGTAGTTTTGCATTATTTAGGCTTAGATTTTCAACTGACCCTTTTTCCTACAGGTATTTTTAATTTTTGTCTTGTTTGTCTTTTGTTTGCATATTGCTATTGCTGATTTCTCTGCTTCAGTTCCTTTGATTTGGGCTGAAGAGTGCAGTGCCTATTTCTAGAGAGCCGTTTTCAAGTTCTTTCACAGCCCCTAGAAATCTCAGAGTTCATCTCCAGTCTTCTGCTGCTAGGGTCCTTCTATCTGCTAGGCGCTTTCTTGAATAGAACACCAAAAAACCTCATGCTGTTTCTCTCTCCCATGTGGCCCATTTGCAGTTCACAGAAGATAAGCATACCTCCCTTTCCCAGATAATTTTTATACCTTAACTGCATAAGTCACGTAGTTTTCTGAGCCGTGAGTCACCTATAAGCCCCCTGTGTCCATCTTCAACTTCAAGAACACGTTTTAAACATGCCAAGCAGGTTTGTGGAAGTCCCTCTCCTTTATCTGGAAGAGAATGTTACATCCTCCTACTATACTGTGCTTGACTGAGAGTTTGTCATAGGTTCAAGTCATATGTGGAATATATTCCCCCCAAATTCATATGTTGGGGCCCTAATCCCTACTACCTCAGAATATGACTCTATTTGGAGATAGGGGCTTTAAAGCAGTGATTAATTTAAAATGAAGCCCATAAGGATGGGCCTAATCCACTGACCGGCATCCTTACAAGAAGAAATTTGGATACACAGAGACACTAGATGTGTGAACACACAAAGTAAAGACCATATAGAGACACCGCAAGAAGATGGCTTGTCTGTAAGCCAAGGAGAAGCCTCTGGAAAAATTAAACCTGCTGACACTGATCTTGGACTTCTAGCCTTCAGACCTGTGAGAACACAATCTGGAGATTAGGACATGAATATCTTGGGGAGGAGGTGGCATTATTCTGCCTACCACATAGACCATCATCATGCTCAATAATGTCCTAGTTAAGAGTCTGGTTTTCCACTTACACGGATCTTTGTTTGAATTCCAGTTTGGTGACAAAACATTATTTATGATTTTGGGTAAATTGCTTAATCTAAGTCTCAGTATCCTTTGACTGAGAAACTAATAGTATCTACCAGGTAAGTTTGTTGGTGGAATTACATAAGGAAATATTTATGATGTTCTTAGGGTATGACACATAGTAAATGCTCAACAAAATTCAGCTATTATAATACTTATTATCAATAATTGAATAAAATGGATCTACCTCATATCTGAAACCATTTTATAATCAATTTTAATATCCCTAGACATCAATCTTCCCTGTGCACCAGAGTGGCCCATGTCATACTCCAGACTTTCTTTAAAGTATTCACATGCATGTCCAACC
The DNA here is from genome assembly GCF_022079265.1 of Lynx rufus. Taxonomy (NCBI): domain Eukaryota; kingdom Metazoa; phylum Chordata; class Mammalia; order Carnivora; family Felidae; genus Lynx; species Lynx rufus. The sequence goes on along the minus strand of NW_025814867.1, from coordinate 106,886,380 downwards.
TCTGTGGAGTTTCTGATTAGACATCTCACAATATAATGCATCTGTTCTAATTTATTCAGGTGATAAATGTTCTGTCAGAATTCTTAAACATTATAAAATGTCAACTATGATAGACAATAATATGAACTTCCTATCTATTTCTCATCTCAGCCAGATAGCCCTGCTAAGCAAATATCTTCAGAGGCAATTCTGGCTAAGCATCCTTTTAACCTTCTCTAGGATGAGGTCAGCCAAATGCCTTTGTCCATATGCTTTCTAACAGCATCTCAGAACTCCCTTCATATCTTTCTTATTTATCATTAATGAAGTCATTTATCCAATACTTTCCCCTAAAACACACACACACACACACACACACACACACACACACACTATGCTGCTCCTTAACCAGTCTTAACACCCATGATGCTCATTAACAGACTGTTGGAATAATGTGAACACACTTTGAATACTACATAGCAGTGTACATGTGTAAGGCATCACACTGCTGATGCTTATCTTGACAATGGAGACATCTGACATGTTCAAGTGGTTAAGAAACACCTCTTCTAAAACTTTGTTAGCTATTCTTACTTCAATGACTAAAAAGGACTATCTATTGTTCTCCTGGAAGAAGATTATCTTGGTCATTATTTGGAGTAAAATAAAAATTAAGAAAGTCTTTGAAATGATATTATGCTTAAGTCCAGGGCATTCCTCCTGTGACTATTGCCTCCATAGAAACCAAAAGAAATAGAGCAATAATGTATACTCTTTGGCCTATATATCTGTTGCCCCAATATTTCATTATTCATTCTTATTCAAAATTAAATGTCAACTAAATAGAGGTACTACTATTATCCACTAGTCCTTCATTTTAAAATGTCCCTCCCATATTTCTATCTTGTAAATACAACCAACATATATAACACCACCTTCATTGTGTGAAAGTTTGCCTGATTTCCTTGGGTAATGAGTTCAAAAAATATTTATATTCTGGTGCTACTGTGTTCCTGCCCTGGTAGAAAATTAAACAGATAATGTTTCCATAATGCTTACACATCAGTGTGGATATAAACTATGTAAGAATAAAGTTTGTGTGTGTATTATATATATATATATATGTACATGCATATATATATATATATATATATATATATATCACTAAATATATCAACTCTACTTATACAAGTTTACTTGTATATATACAGTGATAAGCACTGCCAAAAAAATAAAAGGGTAAAATAAGGAGCTATAGTCCCAGACGGTATTAGGGAAGTATTCTCAATGATAGTGGTATTTGAGGATAGGCCTAAGGGAAGATTGGAAAGGGCCAAGTAATCAACTGAGGAAGACTATGCTGCAGGGGTGGGTGAGGAGAGGCAAATGCCCTCATGTGAGCAGGGAATATATTCTGTGTATATGAGAGGTAGCAAGGAGGCCAGTGTTAAATTAATGAGGGCAAGAATGGTTGAAACTAAGTTAAAGAAGTGGTCAAGGTTCAGATTATTTGGACTTGTATGCTGTGATAAGGATTTAGAGTTTCATTGTGAATACAACAGAATTCTGAATGGGCAGAATAACATGATCATACCTAAATTTTTAAAGAATCAGTGAGGCTGTGTTGTGTAAATAGCAACTAGTGAGGAGTGCAAAAGTTGAATTAAAGAAACCAGATAGAATTTTATTGTAAGAGTTCTGGTGAAAAATGATGTCAGCCTTGTCTTTCGTTTTAGCAAGTGGTAACATGTGGCCAGATTCTGTATTTATTTTAAAAATAGATGCAAGGCACCTGGGTGGCTCAGTCGGTAAATGTCTGACTCTAGATTTCAGCTTAGGTCATGATCTCATGGTTCATGAATTTGAGCCCCATATGGGGCTCCACACTGCCAGTGTGGAGCCTACTTGGGATTCTCTGTCTTTTCCTTTCTATTCCCCTCCCCAGATCTGTCTCTCTCTCTCTCTCTCTCTCTCTCTCTCTCTCTCTCTCTCTCTTTTAAAGTAAATAAATAAACTTAAAAAAATAGGTCCAAGAGTATGTGCTCTCAGATAAGAAATGAAGAATAAGAGAATATAAGGTGTCAAGGATAATTCCAAGGTTTTTGGTCTATAAAACTGAAATGGCAGAATTGCCATTTGCTGTGATAGAAGTCCACAGGAGATAGATGAATGGTTTCCTGAATTCGAATAAAGAATGAGTCAAGTTTGGAATAGATGGGCATTGCTTCAGACAGTCTGGAGTTGCCATTTACCAAGACGGGGAAGACTTCAGGGTAATCAGGAGTTTACTTTGGATACTAAAAACTTGGAATTCTAATAAATGCTCAGTTGGAGGCAACAATTAGGAGTTGATTAAATACACAGAACTGGATTTCAGGGGGGAAAAATTCTGTGTTGGAATTATACATTTGAAAGTTGTCAGTGCAATTATAGTATTTAAAGCCATATGACTGTATGAAATCATCTAGGACACAAGTGTAAACAAAGAAGAGAAAATGTTCAAGGACTAAGCCAATTTATTTTGATGAGTATATTGAAGCCCAGACTAATTAAGGGATTTCCTCTAGTTTAGCTAATGATCTCCAGGGCCAGGATTAGAAATACAATCTCCTTAATCTCTAGCCAGTTTTCTTTCCAATAAATTTGCCTCTACCTTGGGTTAAAATGTAAATATATATTTCCTGTGTGGCCACATATTAACACACCCAAAGATAAATAAATTCTAGGGGCGCCTGCATGGCTCAGTCAGTTGAGCGTCCAACTTCAGCTCAGGTCATGATCTCACAGTTCGTGGGTTCGAGCCCCGCATCAGGCTCTGTGCTGACTGCTTGCTCAGAGCCTGGAGCCTGCTTTGGATTCTGTGTGTCCTTCTCTCTCTGCCCCTCCCCCACTGATGCTTTGTCTCACTCTCTCAAAAATAAATAAATGTAAAAAAAAAATTTTAAAAAGATAAATAAATTCTAAGGTATCCTTGTAGCTTTGAATATATCCAAGTATGTGGATCCCAAAGGTACCCTTCACCTCAGAGCATCATACAACCAAAAGTCATTGTGTAGAACAGATCAACACACTCTTAAGACAACATGCCTTCATATTGCAACTGCTGCCAAGACAAAAGTCCAGTCATCTACTACATCTCCAAAATAAAAATCCTGAAAAGAAAGGCATAGAGTTTATTGCATAAAGAAAATAAAATAATCTTCTTTGTATCTCTTTCAATGGAATGATCACTTTCCCCTTGTATTACAGTGAAGGTTTTCTGAGTTAGAATAAAGGATGAGAGCAATATGAATTTGGAATGGAAACCGTATGGCTTCAAACAGTCTTTAGTGGAAAAAGTTTTACTGGCACTAATTTGTAAAATAATTATGCAAGTACAATTGAAGATAGTTCCCATCTTTGGAAAGATAATTTACTGAGAGTTTAATACAAACATATCACTTCTTGAGTAATTTACTGTGTGCTGAGGTTTCAGTTTAAGCTCCTCTCATGAAATAACTCATTTTATCCTTCACCAAATTCTATGAGATAGAATCTATTAACATCTCCAATTTAGATATAACTAACTGGGGCATAGAAGTACGCCAAACTTTGAGCTGGAGTTCAGATGCCATGGTCTTAAACACAGAATAATGAGTGAGTGACCAAAGTTAAATAAATTTGTGTGTTCATATGTGTGTGAAGCCTTCTCTTTTCTTACCAGGACTGTGGTGACAAGAAAAAAAAAAAAAAAAAAGAAAGGGCTAAATCAAAAGCAGATCAAAGCTGGAAGACCATAAGACAAAAATAATGAAATGAGACAGCAGTATTCTGAAAAATGGAAAATTTCAGTAAGAAAAACATGCATAGTGATTTAAGAGATGAAAAATCCAAAAATATGTGGGGTCAACATATTTCACTTGGTTAAAACAATATCTTTGGTAAAGGGAATGTTTGGGAAAGAGTCTTATTTAAAATGATAATGGCCATTAAAATTCACAATATAGAAATTTTAATCAGGTTAGAAGTGAACCTCTTCCAGGATTATAAAGGAATATGTGTAAACTAGAAAATAACTCATTAAAGAATACTATATATTTTTTATGTCTTGGAATAGTTTGAGAGAAGGTCATTCACTCATTCATTCCTTTAATTTATTTAACACTTACATTTGTGCTTAGGAGTGTGTAGTGGCAATTTAATCATGCAGTGGTTAGGAAATGAACATAGACAATTTTGGTTTGTTGACTTTAGATGGCACCTGCGTAACTTTATCAGTGGAGTGTTTTGGCTAAAGGAAAATTCTGTTGGTTGTCAAAATGGGAAAGTAGGGAGTTTCTACCATATTAGGTAAGAAAGAATGCTTACGAAAACAGCTCCTTTGGCTAGGCTCTGGAGACCTATGTCCAGTGGGTCTCTCTCACCTACTAGCTCATGACTTTGTGCAGATTGCTTATAGCCTCTATGGCCCCGGGTTCTCTCATCTGTAGAGAAGGAATTGATCTTTGAGGACCCTTCTGGCTCTACAGTCAATGAGTATCCAATATTAAGATTGCAGCCCTTATATAAAGAATATAATCATGACTCACTGATGATAAGGACTCCCTTCTTGACCAAATTTCACTAGGACTTGCCTTTGGCCCACTGAGCCCATTTTGTATAGAAATTCCATCTTTGATACCTAATCAAGTTCTTCATCTTTCCCGCCTTGATAATTAAGCAAGTTCCTTGTCATAATTTTCCATCTACTGCCTCTCTCACTCTGTACATTGACTATAAATCCGCAGATGTCTTTGCTGTATAAGTTGAGTTCTGCTCTATACTGAAGTATGTGTCTCCTACCATAATAGCTCAATAAAATCTGACCTGCTCTTTTCAAAGATGCCCAGTGAAAATTCTCTATGAAACTGAAGATATCAGAAACTGATCTTTACACCTATTGGATATAGAAATTTGAGATGAACACAAAGACGAAGAGAGAGAATACATGGAATCTGATTTCTTAATATTAATAAGCAAACTTAAAAATTAATACTGGTGTTGGGGGGTAGTTGTGGATAGGTGTAGAATGAGAGAGACAGAGACAAAGGGAAACAGAGAGAAGAGACATGCAGAAAGATTGATTTTAACAAAGAGCTATTATGCAGATCTTTTTGGAAAGAAGGTATGGTATTATCTGCCTTCCTGAAAGATTTTGTGTACTGGCCATTGCAGAGGGCTCCATTTTTCCTCTTTATTTAAAAATGAGATAAAATTGTGTCCCTGTTCTAGTTTCTTTTTTTAAAATTTCTTTAAATGTTTATTTCTTCTTGAGAGAGAGATCACATGAGAGCAGAGGTGGGGCAGAGGGAGAGGGAGACAGAGGATCTGAAGCAGGCTGTGCGCTGACAGCAAAGAGCCGGACACGGGGCTCAAACTCACATGGGACTTGGACTCAGGAACCGTGAGATCATCACCTGAGCAGAAGTCAGATGTCTAATCAACAGAGCCTTCTGGGCACCTCTATGTTCTAGTTTCTGATGGACAAATGGGATGTTCATTTCCTATATTTGAAATTTTATACAAATTAGATGAAGGGTTGCACAGATTGTGGAGTCCTAGAGCATAGTTCTTTCTTTCTTTGTCATATCCATGTTTAGCCATTTAAATTAACATGAAAACAATACACATAAATTTAAACAGTATTTAGGCTATCCCATCATACCATGTTTAAATAATGAATAAAAGGTAATCCCTAATAATGTTTAGCTCCCCTATCCCAAGTGGAAGAACATGTTCCGGCTCCAGTGGGATTTTATGAATTATATTTATTGTAAAAAGATGTGTTTGAAAATAAGACAATTTGTGCTTTCATTTATGATCCTAGAAGAGATATTTATTGTTACTGAGAATGTTTTGAATCACATGTGTAGAAAATAAAGATTCACACCTAAAAATAGTTTGTGTTTAGAAACCATCTGAGAAAAGCTGCACATGCATGAAGACTATTTCACAGTATGTTGGTAAAAATTGTCATCGTGATTACAAAGGTCATAATTATGGAAGAAGGAATTTTACTTTCCATGAGCAGTTTCTCATACATTTATAATGGACAATACCTTACTTGAGATTATTAATTTTTTAAGTATTCTTATATAGGCCAATTATAATTTAGGGATTTAAGAACAGCAAAAAAACATTTTCTTGTATTAAGAATATTGACAAAAAATATGAATGTGCACTTCCTGAAACATCTGGAGCTCATCCAAGCTGTCACCTTGGTTAACTTATTCATGATTTAAAATGATATGGAGGGATAAATGGAAAGAAAATCTAATTCACATTGGGAAGGAAGACTAGAAATTCAAATGGCAACTAAAATAGATTTATCACAGGATATTCAGTAAGTGAAGAAACAAAAGAAACGCATATAAAATCATAAAGAAATATTTAGAATACAAAGTAGCATGCTTAAAATGTTTATATGTAGCACTTACATATTTAAAATTCATACATTCATTCTTTGATATTGAAATAACCTAAAAGAGTAACTTGTAGGAAAAAGGTACACATAAATATAGATAAAAGAGGACATATAAAAAAACATCAATGCTTAATAGGTGAACTCAACAACTACCGACAAGGTGACTTTCATTCATTTTAAAACTACAGTGAAGATCATTAGTACTTTGGCTTTACTCAGTCCTGGGTCAAGTTTCAAAGTAGAACAGGTCTGAATTTGGTTGGCCAGCAGTTTCCTTTCAATAGCTTTTTTCTCTTTCTAATACTCATTCTTTTCCTAAGCAATTCTTTATTCTGCATCCTAAAAAGCCAGCTAGCCTGATTCTAGTTTGTTGTCAACATATCCCTGCTAAGCTTATTATATCTCCTAGGAGAGTTGCAATTTTAATAAGATTTCATATTATAAAAAAATTGTGTCTCTTTACGCAAACTATTATTAAAACAATATAATAAAAGAGAAACTTGAAAATAAAACCAACTAAATAATAATCCCAATACAATAGGCCAATAGTGGTTTTGTAATTTGTGCTACCTTTTAGTCTTTGACCATATACAAAATTAACGTTCATATAATTTTGAACTCTGCTTTTTTTTCTTATTTAATACTAAATTGTATGACTGTGAATCATTAAATGATTTTTCAGTGTTTTGGTATTTTTTAAATGCAAAACATCACATCTTAGAGATGAAAAGTTTTGTTTTGCTTCTGTATTTTTTTAACTGATTAAAAAATGAGTTTAAGAAATCAAGTGTAGAAACAATTTTCAAGGTCTCTAGAATAGTGATACTGCTTTTCAGAAGCTCTGTACCAATTTACAGTGCTACCAGTTAATGCATAAATGTACCAGTTTTACCCCAACCTCATTAGCATTGGGTATTATGTTCTTTAATTCAGTAGGCTTTAAACGTACCTTTTCATTGTTTTAATTTGCAAGTTTTAATTACTAGAGAACTTATTCATGTTACCAGATGTTTATTTTCTACCTAGATTTTTTTTTTAAATCAATTATCTACTTGGGGCGCCTGCGTGGCTCAGTTGGTTAAGCGTCTGACTTCAGCTCAGGTCATGTTCTCACAGTTTGTGAGTTAGAGCTCCACATTGGGCTCTCTGCTATCAACCCACAGTCTGCTTTGGATCCTCTGGCCCCTCGGCCCCCCGCCCCTCCCCTGCTCTCTCTTTCTCTCAAAATAAATAAACTTAAAAAATAAAATAAATATCTACTCTTTTGAAGATCCACTTACCTACTGATATCTTGATGTTTCGTAACTTTGAAAATGTACTCTGTACTTTCAACACTATCCATTTTTAATGTTTAATGTATTTTTCATATACTTCTTGTTTTCTATATTGTTTAAATTTATTTGTGTAAATTTAGATGAGATTCCTAGGGGCTTTAAACTTTTTTTGACCATGGTAATATAGGCACTGGTATTTTGAAAGGCATCTTAATTGTTCTGGCACTGTTCAAAACATACAAAACAGGGGCGCCTGGGTGGTCAGTCGGTTAAGCGTCCGACTTTGGCTCAGGTCACGATCTCGTGGTCTGTGAGTTCGAGCCCCCTGTCGGGCTCTGTGCTGACAGCTCAGAGCCTGGAGCCTGTTTCAGATTCTGTGTCTCCCTCTCTCTGACCCTCCCCTGTTCATGCTCTGTCTCTCCCTGTCTCAAAAATAAATAAAACGTTAAAAAAAAAACAAACATATAAAACAGGCATGCTTCATTAACACCTTTACCATCACAGATCCCGGTAATGAGCTCTTTTATGCAGGTCTATGGTACAAAAAGGTTCCTGATAATGAAATGCATCTAATAGGAATATGTATTTAAATTAATAAAGGCACTGCGATAATGCAACAAAAATGGTGAGGCTAAAAAGATTGAGAAGGAAAGTCATGGTAAAGCTATAAAATGTATAGCTTCTCAAATTAGATAGGATCAGGGAAAGGCAAGTCATATTCTAATGCTTGCAGAATGTAAGCAAAATACAAAGGAATATAACTATAGTAATGAGATGACCTGACAAAAAATTAATCAAATATCATTTTTTTTAGTCAGCTCCTATGTATTAGGTATACATACAACAACTATTACTGCAGTTTTGTTTGAGTCCTTTTCCAAACTTTTATGAATAGAGAGGAAAACTGAGATGTGTTAACTAACTTATTAAAGTTCATAGACCAAGACAGTGACAAAATCAACACCTAGTTCACAAATGCATTACGTTTGTTTTTCTTTCAACCTGGGTTTCAGGACTTCCTCACATTGTATTATATTGGACAGATGCAGGGAGGCAGGGAGTTAATAACAACCAAATAAAAAGAAACAATAAACAGTGCGAAACATTCTTGCAGTGGTTTTGATGGTTTGGCTAATTAGAGAATTGAGTGTGGTGAAACCTGTTTCAGCACACCTGGCACATCCCACACAGAGCTCAAACCCTGTTGCCAAAAAAATCATGTTAGTTTTATTTCTTCATTGTCTTCATCTGATGTAGGATTCATCATGATAGCATCCAGATTTATTGTGAAATATTAATTAGTGAAATGGTACTAACTTCACTGATGTGAGGTTTTCATTTTTTCTAACACATTTATGTAAAGTTGCTATTAAACAAATACACTATTTGCAAGTTCTTGAAGAGCCACAAGACTTACTATGACATCTGACTAACCTATATTTAGCAGAACTCTAGGCTTAAACTGAATTGATTTCTGACTTACTTGATAAAGATCTCTTCAACAATATTTGTAAGTTTTCTTTTTTCCTCTAAATTCTTCAATATTCTTTCACTGTATATATATATATATATATATGTGTATATATATATATATATATATATATATATATATACACATATATATATGTATATATATTTAATTTCCTAGGAGCTTCAACTTTTCTGGTTGAATTTGTGCTAGTTACTCCCTGATAAAATTTCCAGCAGCCCAGAATATATTTTTGAAAAAAATATGCATTTTATATTTGATCTCTCCTCCAACCACTGCGAAGGGGACTCTACTCCAGATATCCAGAGCTGGGTGGAGACAAGATTCAGAGAACCAAAACAGATGTGAGGAAGATCCAAAAGGAAATAAAAGGGAGTGGGTGAAAAAATGAAAAACGACTCTGGAGATCCTGTGAAGCCAGCAGAGAAATAGAGATAGGTACAGAGAGAAGAGAAGAAAGAGAGAGAGAGAGAGAGAGAGAGAGAGAGAGAGAGAGAGTTGGTACTTTTCAATTTCTAGAACTCAATTCCTTATCCTTATATGCAAATTCCACAGAAATATTTTAGTCTCATCTTTATATTCTTTCCCAATTTTTTAAGGAATGTAATTGAAGACTACTCCTGCAAGCCAAAGTAAATATGTCATTGTTTTTAGGACAAGAATATACTTATTTTGGAATGTACCAAAGTTTGGCAACTCCTATAGTCTCCCACAACAGATTCCAAAGTAGATATTCCTGATGAAATTCTAGATCTTGAATCCTGAAGGATATAGTGTCAAGAAATGTTGGGTACCAATTTAAAATTAAAATAGATGGTACGCCTGGGTGGTTCAGTCAGTTAAACGTCAGTCTCTGGATTTCGGCTCAGGTCATAATCTCACAGTTCATGGGTTCAAGCCTCACCCCTGGTTCCACAATGGCAGTTCAGAGCTTGCTTGGGATTCTCTCTATCCTTCTGTCTCTGCCCCGCCCCTCCTTCAAAATAAATAAATAAGCTTTTATTTATTTATTTATTTTTTAATGTTTATTTTTCAGAGAGACAGTGTGAGTGGGGGAGGGGCAGAGACAGAGGGAGACACAGAATCTGAAGCAAGCTCTAGGCTCTGAGCGATTAGCACAGAGCCGGGCGGGGGGGCTCAAACTCACAAACCGGTGAGATCATGACCTGGGCCAAAGTCGATCACTTAACCAACTAAGCCACCAAGGTGCCCCAATAAATGAACTGTTAAAAAAATTAAACTAAAATAGATACCTAAGAAAAAGAGAAGCAAGTCAAACCTGGTTCAACAAATAACTGAAAATAGAAAAAAAACTAAGGTAAAATAATTTAAATAATAATAAAATTGAGGGAAGAAATTTATTCAGAAAGGAGATTAAAATTGGCTTAAAAAAGAAAGCAAACAAACCAGAAACCCAAAAGACACAAATATGTAAAGGTATAAACAGAAGCAGAGTGATTTTCAAGTAACTGAGCATTACAACCCAAGAAAATTTAAGAAAATACTGGGAAGTAAAGGGATTTAATATACTTAAGCATTTGTTCTTTCTCACACTAGGGAAATAAATTAAGAACACATCAAATAGTCCCCATGGGTTCTCTTTTCTTTGCAAGCAACTAATCATTTTCACTTTTGCCTACATAGCTGAAACCTCTGGAATGAATTTAGAGCAGATTATCAGTGACTGTTTTTGGTTGCCTGATTGAGTCAAAAGGGTGTAAGAAAATAGTTAATGGACAATTAAGATGTCTGCCTGTCCTGGGCCACAGATTTGTTTTTATTCTAATGTCTCTTAGCTGCTGAAAATTCAGAAAACAGGCTTGATATATAGAGAGCAATTAGCACTTTTCATGCATACACAGATTAGGGGCAACCTTGATGTTAGCAAGAAATTGGGTGGTGGTAAAAGTTACCTTGAAAGAATGGTAGAGATGCCAAACTTTCGTAGATTTGCTACACCACAGGTTTGACATGCTACCATCTAAGTCCATCCCAAATCAGGAGTTACTAAACTCAAACTTACTATTGGAGCAATGCAAAGTCTTCCTGGATGGTTTAGAAACAAACAAGCACACAAACCGAGGAACAAAACAAGAAAACAGAATTTAGGACTATCTTTTGAAATGAACTTGTAACAATCAGTGGAATTTCTGTGGGAAGAACAAAGCTAATTACAAGTAGCAATAATGATCCCAGTTCTAGGAAAATAAAATTCCACCAACATATCCCTCTGTAGTTCTCCAGAATTGTACTGAGTCCATAGAATCTCCCTTGACTCACCTAACAGTTGAAGAGCTTGGGGTGAAGATCTGAATTCCCATGATTCTGTAACTGAGGTTCTGAACATTTTTAGATAAACATTATTTTATCTTTTCACTGGAAAAACTTAGACTATAAAATTACCAAATATTTAATACTCAATTCAAGTTAAAGACCACGTAGGCTAGTATATTCCATGGCACTTATGAGACACTTAAGAATAAGAATGATGAACAGTAAATCCAACTATATTCCCAACTTAAAGGACATTTTGGAATGATTTCTGTTTCTTTTGATGTGTAAATACACTTGTCTGACTATGGTAAATAGATACATTCTTATTAAAAAAATTTTTTAATGTTGATTTATTTTCAAGATTGAGAGAAAGAGAGAGAGAGAGAGAAGAGTGCGAGCGGCGGAGGGCAAAGAAAGACAGGGAGACACAGAATCCGAAGCAGGTTCCAGGCTCTGAGTTGTCAGCACACAGCCCGATGCAGGGCTCAAATTCATGAACCATGACATCATGACCTGAGCCGAAGTTGGACACTTAACCGACTGAGCCAACCAAGCACTGCAGAGGTTTTTATTTTAAAATGTAGTAAAATATTGGGGTCCCTGGGTGATTCAGTTGGTTAAGTGTCTACCTCTCAATCTTGGCTCAGGTGAATGATCTCACAGTTTATAGAATCCACCCCAGCATTGGGTTCTGGGCTGATGGTGTGGCGCCTGCATGGAATTCTGTCTCTCCCTCTTTCTCTGTCCCTCCTTGGCTTGCTTCCTTTCTCTCTCTCAAAATAAATAAACTTAATAAAAAAAGTAAAATGTAGTAAAATATCTTTATAATACGGCATCAGAAAAGCAGATTAAGATCACATGTGTTTTTCCTGACTGGTTCTAGATATAATAATTTATGATACAATAATAATTCAGATCTGACAATCTATGTAGCATACCAACTGAACATAATAATAGCCATACAGTGACTTTTTATACCTTATTATAAACTCATTTAATTATTAATCCATTCATGTTATTGATTTCTTGGGTACTTAATAGGGGCCAACAACCATGCAAGGTATGGGGTGGGGCTTCTCAACTGCAAAGACTCTTATTCTTGACTTCAATAATGTTAATATTTAACTAATGTTAGTATATAAAATATAAATCTTTCAGAGAAAACTCCATCGTTTTAGCTTTATTCTCCCAATAATAGACTGATTTCTTTCTTTATAAACAATAGAAGTGGGGATACTGCTTCCACTAAGTTGTTTCCACCACTCATTCTCTCAGCAATCTGTGTCAGGCCAATGTTATCATCAAAATTCATATATCAACCAAAGTTAATGTTATTTTGACTGAGGAGAAACCACATATCCTTCACCTTTTATTGATCAGTTCTTAAGAGAGGAAATGCTGGTAAGTTATACATAATAAAAATAACACATAATACATTTTAATTGGTGAACAAAAGACACTGGCATGGACATGTAAAAGAAAGAAATACATAAGATAGATATAAAAATTCAGAGAAAGCATCTCCCTGAGAAGTTAGAAAAATAGAAAGCAGAGAATAAAATACAACACAAAATAAGGGCCATATTAAAAAATAATAAATATATAACATAGCATAACATGGACCCTACTTCTATTGGAAAGATGCCAAAAACCTACTCTTGTGTCTCTGAGTAGCAACAGATGAAGTAGTTTGATGAATGATGCTCTGGGCCCTAGCTTTATCCACAGAGGTCACTGAGGCTTATTGATGATCCAGAATAGATAAAAGCGATGGGAAGAAGAATTACAGCACCACGAGTGACAGACTCAATCTGATTACAGAGTGCAAGTCTCTGTCATTCTCTGGATTAATATTGAGTTGTAGTTATAATGATCTTACTTAATATCATTGAGTTATTAATTAATTGTGTAGGAAAGAAAAAATAACAAAAGAAAATAAAGTACCTATAATTTTGAAAGATGTAGAAAGGGGAATCAGTAAGTAGAATTTTCTTTTCTTTTACAGAGGCTGTCCGGAAGCCAGAAGCTCCGAGGCAGCTTTTTCAAGACTTGAAAAAGCTTGATCACAAGTGTCTTAGAAAGTTCAGAGGAACTAATGGAGGTCCATGTATCGCAATAGAGTGACAGGCAATACTTGTACATGGGGAATGGCAGGACCAGACCTTTGAGTTTCTCTGGGATCTTCACGTCTTCATTAGTTTGGTTTTCCATGAGCTTTATGGGTTATTCATAGTTGCTTCAGCTAGTGAGTGTAAGCAATAAAAAAGTAAGCATGAATTTTAATAACATTAATTTTGACCAGTATAAGTGCCACTAAGCAATACAGATGCATTTTTTTAATGAAAAGGATGTTGTTATATGATAGACTTCTTCAAGCAGCAGTGACATTTTTTTTTCCAAAACATCTCTTACCTTGCTTTTTTATCTGTATTTCATACCTTTCTAAGCTTGAATTTACTAGTTAAGGTTACCAAAAGTCATTAAACCAGGAGAAAAGATGTATAAAAATTAGATAGCTTTATCCATATAATATTAACATTGCCACCATTTACATTTTTTGAGCTATTTTCAGCAACTGTACCAATAAAACTAAACTATAACATCAGGAAAGTGAAAATTACATTATATAAAGTTATGAAAATTACAGCAGAGGGAATATAGTCAATCATACTGTAAAGAAAAAAATTGTAATTTTAAATACTGTGTCAAATCTGTATTTGCATGATCTCAAAGCGTGAAGTATGGGCAATCTTAATTCAGTATTAATTGTAGAGTGGGAAGGGGCTATAGACATCATACATTTCAGGTTCCCATTTTCTTCTTCAATATCTCTAGACAATGAACATCAAGCTAATATTAGCTTCTAGTGTGGACAATATTAATAGTGTTTAACAACCTAGGCTCCGGACTAAGGCTTTGTGGTGAGTCCTGCCTTTTGCCACCTTGAGCAACACACTAAATCTACTTTTGCAATATTGGACAAATTACTCAATTTTTGTGGCCTGCCATTTCTTTGCTTTAAAAACATAGATAATAATAGCACCTACCTCATTGGGTCAGCAAGGGCATTAAATGAGTAAATCACTGAAAAGAGTGCCTGACTCATAGTGAAATCTGTAGAATCTTCAGCCATTATTAGGAGTAGACCCTGTGATTGCCTTATACTTTGTTGGATAATTTTTAATATATAAAATTATTCCATATATTGAATCAAACCTACCTGCCTGAAACTTGGTCCCATTTATATTTCCAAAGGAAGAAATTTAGTGTTTCTTTTACTTAACAGTTATTCATAATTAGAAAGCAGTGCACATGTTCCTTCCTTCCTCCCTTCTTTCCTTTTGTTCTTTGTTCTTTTGGGATAAAACACACCTAGTTGTTTCTAAACATTTTTGTAACATTTTTCTAAACTCTTTGCCATCTAGCTTCCCTCCCCTTAGATCTCCAATTCCCTAAAGTCATTCTTCAAACATAATATTTAAGAAATTATATGAAAATCTAGTTACATACACACTTACGACTTCTCATTAGAAATCTTGTTTCCTTCCAACTAATTCAGTTTCACATTGCATTATTTTAAATCTAGAGCATCACAATTTTGTTGGATGAGCATTCAATTTACTCATAAAATGATAGAACATGTAGAATATCAGAGTTGGAAAAGAATTTAAAAATTAAGTCTAAATTCCTTTTTCACAAATGAGGAAATTATAACTGAAGACTGGAGAGGGAAAACAATTTTACTAAGGTCCCAAGGCTTATTTTCCTAATATCAGTGAAATCAGACCCAGGCCCAGAATCCAAGACCTATACGTCAATATTTTAAATTCAGCATCAACTCTAATCGATTGCTATTTGTCCTAATGGGGAAAATCTCAAATTTTAGCCTGGCTCCAAGGGAAAGAGTGCTATTAGAAATGTTTGCCTTAGCAAAGAAATGGGAAATGGTACACTCTTACTACACATTTCCTAGTTTTAATCTAGAATCCTCTTAATCCAGGGTTGCCTGTGTGGCTCAGTCAGTTTAGGGTCCAGCTCTTGATTTCAACTCAGGTCATGATCTCCTGGGCATGAGATCAAGCCCAGCATCATCCCTTTCCATACTGGGCATGGATCCTGCTTAAGATTCTCTTTCTCCTTCTCCCTCTGCCCCTCTCCTGATTGTAAGTACACACCCCCTCTCTCTCAAAAATAAAATTTAAAAAATCCTCTTAATCCATATCATTCCAATACTGATTAAGCAATTGTTTTTTCTGAATCAAGGTGAGAAATTTCACGTTTATATTTATCAAAGTATTAATTAGTGTTTTGAGCCCATTCTAGTCTGTTAACCTATTCTTAAATCTTGATTCTGATATGAAATATATTTGCTATTCTTTATATTTGTAAGATACACCAATTTGAAAAGCATAGCAACTATATCTTTATCAAAATCATTCATTAAAGTATAGAACAAGGATATCTTTAATAATTTTATAATATCTATCTCACATATTTCCTAAGCTGGAACAGAAAGCAAACATTCCATCTGCCTAGGGTATATCTAAGAACAATCAAGGAACAGGTCATATTTCAGCTATTCCAATTTCCTTTTCAATATGATTTCATGGCAATATGTGTGTGAGGAGAATAATTACATGTACTTACTTTAAAAATACTATTATTTACTGAAAATAAAGGAGTAAAAGAAAGAAGGAGTAAACGGTTTAGGAGAGGGGGTACATAGGAAAAAAATGCTAAGGACAGACAGCTGCAGGGAGAAGAGGTGATATATTTCCAAGCTAACCATTTAAAAACTCAAATTAAAAAAAAAATTAGTGTAAGTATTTTATAGATCCAGGCAAGAACATCAGCTAGACCAGACAACTGAATTGCGACTCTGAAAAGGACTTCCCGTATTCCTTCACCACGAGGTAGGACAATGCCTAGAGCATTCACGCAGCATCTAGTTCTGAAGTGGAGCAGGTCACCGCAAGCCCCCAGTGCTTACTGGCCAGTTCAAAACATTTCACTCCTGGGACCATTAAAGGAGTAAGTTGTGGATATTGAAGCACTAGCCAGCATGACACCTGGCTGCCCAGGAAACATTTCATTTGCTATGCCTTAAAGGCAGCTTGCTTATGGGCCTTTAAAAATCTGTACTGGCTTCTCACTGCTATTAGAGAACACTAATAAGCAAACGAAATTAAATTCCAGCTTCTTTCTCCAGTTACCCCAGATTCAAATACTGGGACTCTTTTTACTATATCTGTATTATGAACCGGGTCCTTACTTTTCCCTCTCTGCCTGTCCCAAAGCTAAAAAAACACATAAAGAAAAACCAAGAAAACAAAACAAAACGTAAGTAATCAAGAAATACACTTCATGCTATAGGAGGAATTGTGACAGCAGCCAGCACCTGGGTGTGTGTGTGTGTGTGTGTGTATATATATATATATATATATATGTATATACACACACAAGGAGCCATTGCAGTTGTGTGTATTTCTACTGCTCAGTCAAGGCAAACAGCAACCAGCTGGCTGTGACTAGCTCTGACTAATAAGCATAAAATCAACATAGGCTGATCCAGGCTGACTATCAGCATCTGTTGGGCCATTGTCTCTGCTGCTATGTCAGAGCAGAAGGAAGATCCAAACAGACAGCCTGCTATGAGGCAGAACACAAGATGAGGAGCCCCTAACCACCTGCCAAGTTTTTCGGTGGAGGAGCAATGGTAGAAAGGAGAGGTAGTGAAACCCACACAGAAGGTGCTTCATCCAGCCTATAAACTCCGTGCCTTCTCCGTGCCTTCCCCTGGTGCACCGCATTTAGCCAGTTTTAAACAAAGGTAGTGAAAAAAGAGCCATTGATGGGTCAGGAATTAGGATTAAAGATCAGGATATGTAAAATCATTTCGTGCTTTATTACTCTTATCAGAGAGAGCCAGATGAACAAACAAGGCAGACCATGTATCACTGCAACAAACTGTGAGTTTTCCTCTGATCTGGAGAAGTAATATTGAAAAATAAGCCATTTATTCTTATATCACATATGGGGAATAATTTACTTTTCCCCTATTGTTTCCTCATTCTGCTGGGATTTCTGCCCCTAGCTCAGCTCTTTCCCGGGGCATATCTGCCACTTCCTGTGACCTCAGAAGCACTCAGGACCTTACCATTATGCTCAGAGTCTCCCCGTGCTTGATCAGTCTACAAAGCAAACTTTTCATCTCTCCTGGCAGGATGGCCTCTTAAACCATAATTTAAAGGCCAAGGCAGAAAACTGATGACAAGACAAAAAGTGCTATTCTTTCCAGTTTCTCTTGTCTAGTGTGCCAGATAGGAGGCTTGAAAATAATTATTTCCTTTTACTATTCCTCAAATAAAAATAAACTGAAAACCACTTGACATTTTCTAATAGGGTAAGAACCTCAGATTTCTGAAGAACACTTCCTAAAACGGAAGAGTATGGGTGTGGAAGCTTAGTGTGTTAAAGAGTTGTGTTTTAAAAGCTAGAGAGATGTATGTGATTGGTATTGAAAGGGGGCAGAATGCGCCACTCCAAAATATACTGCTTTGTTATATTAATTATTTTCAGCCACAGGATCTTCATAAGCAGCAAATGTGGGAAGGCTTCTCTGAACTCCCCTTATCTACCTAAAGACAAAGCTGTCAAAATGAGCTCAGTTGTCATAAATCCCCTCCTCAGGGGTTCAATCAACCAGGAAGGACCAACTCATCACAGGAGAAGAAAATAGAAATGGATGTCATACCCAACAACCTTTGTCACAAACTATCATACTTCTTACCTCTTCTTCTAAGAGCCCATTCATCTTTCCTAAAAATCACTGACTCTCCCCTATGAGGCCAACATCTTCCCTCACCTTTTTTCTCATAAGATGCTACTTAATCCTAAATTCTAACCCACCTCAAGGAGTTACTCATTTTTTTTTCACTGGGTGTCTCCCATGAATACAAGAGGTATACATGTTAATACACTTCTGTTTGTTTTTCTCTTATTAACCTGTGTTTTATTACAAGGGTCTCAGTTTAGAACTCAGGGGGTAGAGGCGATATTACTTTTCCTCCCTGGTAGTATGCAAACATTCAAACATTTGTGTGGTGGCTAAAGAACACATGTTATGAGTCTTTTAAAAAGAAAACCGAGAAAAACTGCTGTCTTAGTTCACAAGAAGACATTAAAGATAAGAGCGAGGAGAAGCAGAGGAGATCAGAGACATAGAATTTGCACTATGTAGTATAAATGCAAAAAAAGGGGGGTGGTTTTTGAACAAAATGTGATGATTTATAAACTGTGAATCACTCTGGGAGAGAAAAAAGAGATTGATGTTGCAAATTGGCTTGGCATTTTTATGTTTTCTAATTTTTCAGAGAGCCAAGTAGAGCACATTAAAAAAATCAGAAACTTGTAGATCAATGCTTTTCCATTTTCTCTGTGCATCAAAATTAGCTGGCAAAAGAAAAAAAATAACTTTATACCCCTTCTTCTGCTTACCCTATAGTTTAAGTATAATTTAGGGGATGGAGCCAAGGGAAATGGGGAAAAGAGAGTTTGGGCACCATATAAAGTCACCTTTACAGGATTTCAGAAATCATATATGTGTGGTTTAGGGAAGTTTCGACTAGATGATAACAGAGAGCAAAGACTCCAGTCTCTTCAGTTACTGGAACTTGATATACCAAGCTTTTATAAGACCAAATAAAAAGTAAAGCTACATCGGTTCAGTTGCCACACTCAAGGTTTAGGGATGGATCCATAGAGAGAAGTGACTTTATTTATTACCTGCGAGGAACTATATCTCAGGATGGAGGTCTGATATCCTCTTTTCAGTGCCTATCCTTCTCTATCCATGGCTAAAATAAGAAAACAATCAATTCTAGAAATGTCATTATGAGTCTAGAGAACCCTTATCTTGAAGTGTGGGTCTCAAGTGAATTTGGAGGAGAAGTTGACAGAGCAGAGGGAAGAAGGAGACAGGGGTCACTTGAAAGTCTAGTTAACTCAGAACCAAAGTGCTCATTTAGCTTAGAAAGTTGAGTGAGACAACTGGGTATTCATATATAAGAAAAGAAATAAAATATTTATAAAGATAAATTATAAAATATAAATTATAGATTTATAAAAATAAATTATGGTTGTCTGAAAAAGACTCAAAAGTGAAAAGATAAATTACAATAATTTTAGAACAAAAGATAGCACATATTTAGGGCCTCAGGATAAAGGTTCTTAAGTCAATCACAAAAGTCACAGATCATAAATTAAATAAAATGTAAATGTGACTATAATACACACACACACACACACACACACACACACAATGAACGTTACCATTAAAAAACTGAAAATGCAAGATGTAGGCTGGAAAAGAATACTTCAGTAATACATAACAGGGACAGAATTAGTGTACAGAATATACAAATACAATTTATATGTTAAAAAATAAATATAAAAAATAGGCAAATTTATAATTCACAGAAAAGGAAATTCTAATAACCAATAAACATTTTAAAGTATATTCAACCTTCCTAAGGAAATGTAAATTAAAACAACCAGAAAATACTCTTTAGCATGCCCCAGATTTGCAAGATAAATAATATTGGACAATTTCAGATATTGACAAAGGTAGAAAAACATTAACTTTGAAGCACCTCTATGTGGGGTATAAATTGCTCCAACCCTTCTCAGGAGTAACATGGTAATATCTAGCAGGTGTACATAGAAAAGACCAGAAGTCTCACATGAAGGTATGTGAAAGATATATATATATATATATATATCTCCTTATCTTGAAGTGTGGGTATATATATAAGAGTCCTTTATGAAACTCTCAAAAGCACACAAAATAAATTATTCACTAAAGTACTTTTTATTAGCAAAACAAAATGTAAACAATCAAAATATTCAACATGAGACTCAGAAGGTAAATGGTGGTATATTTTATATTGGAATTTTGTATAGCTGTTAAAATAAACAGACAAAGCCATATGCATTGGCATGTATATTGTATATTTGAAAGTTACTAAGAGTAGATCTTCAAAGTTTTCATCACAAGAAAAAAAAATTGTAACTGGTGACGGATGCTAACTAGACTTAGGATAGTGATCATTTTACAATCTATGCAAATGTTGAATCATTATGTCATACACTTGAAACTACTGTAATGTTATATGCCAATTATATCTGAATTTTTAAAATATAATTTATTGGCAAATTGGCTTCCATACAACATCCAGTGCTCACCCCAACAAATGCCCTTCTCAATGCCCATCACCTACTTTCCCTTCTCCTCCACCCCTCATCAACCCTTAGTTTGTTCTCTGTATTTAAGAGTCTCTTATGGCTTGCCTCCTTCCCTCTCTGTTTGTAACATTTTTTCCCCTCCCCTCTTGTCTTCTGTTAAGTTTCTCAAGATCCACATATGCTAAGTGAAATAAGTCCGTCAGAGAAAGACAGATACCATATTATCTGAATTAAAAAAAAAAAACTACATAAGGTTAGATGAAGAAAGGCAAGAGGCAGTAAAAAAGACAGAGAAGAGAGGAAGTTCATTGCTGTTGGCTAAACAACTTTCAGAATTAGTGGAAAGACACTGAAAGAGGTACTGTAGTAAATTAGTTTAATAGCCTGGCCTTTGAAGTCAAGCGGATCTGCACTCAAAATATTTATCTGTTATTTTCAATGTGATAGTAGAAAAATGCCTGATCTCTATAAGCCTATTGTGATTATGTCTTATATAAGAATAATTAAAGACAAAGTCACACCAACTGCATCAGAATCTCTTGTTCATACTGCAATCAGTATGGAACCTCTAACCTCCGTATGTTTTCATTCAACCAACTGAACAATCAAAGGACCTAAAACAATCTCTCAAACCAGACAATCCATGATCATCAAGAACATCTCACTCTTTGGAAATGGATGCTGCCATTATTGTAAAGGTCACTTCTTCAGACAAGCTTTAGATGAGGAGTCTTTTAGAGAAAGTAACATATTGGACTAATCCTGGCAGGATTCGATGATTATATTACATTATCAAGCTAGGCATATATTACATGCTTTAACTATGGGCTAAATGAGGTAATGTGCTCCACTTTTAATTGGTCTATATTTATTGACACATCATGGACCAAAAGCCATTTCAGAGCATTAGGTTCATAAATAAGTGAATACATTTTCTTGCAGCGTCTACCAGATTTAAGATTTGAGTTTCTCACCCACTAGTAGCCAGTATCCAAGAAAAAATATACAAGTTGAGAAAGAAGTTTATGTATGTGCTGCTGTTGTCCTCAAGGTCTCTATCTGTTTCTCTCATTCGAAACTTCAATAACAGTGCTTTACGACAGCGCAACATAGAGTAAATTTTACGAGAAGTTGTACTGAACAGAATAGATTGTTTAACTTATACACATAGGAGTCATGGTTGTACTTCAATAGTATGCTTGTATATTGCAAAACAAAAATAAACTTTTAGAAGGTCAGAAACTGTGTTAGCTGACACTAACAACAATAGTAAAAACCTCACACTTTCCTCCCTATGCAATAAAGACTAGTTCTATAAGATTTTAACTTCTGAAATGATCCAAAATTGAACAAACAATAAGCTTCTAGTAATACTATATAAAGTGGTTTTGAAAAGCTGTTTGATTTGAGTAGGTCCTTTGTTAATATATTTAAACAAAACAAAGAAGATAGCAACAAAGGAAAAAAATTAAAAACAAAATAAAGAAGGGAGAAATAAATGGTACATTAGATAAAGCAGCATTAAAATAAATGTAGAATATTTACTTCAAGAGAACTTGTTCCAATTACTTAGGTCAAAATTATGCAAAGGTAACTTGAGCATTTTGTTAGAAATGGTAAAACTAATTTTCAGTGAACCAAAAATATGTTCAATCTCTGAGAATGTATTCATTAGATAAATATTTATAGAACGCATTCATCAGATACAAAGATGAAAAAAACAGTCATAACTTTCAAATAACCTACACTTTATTATATAAAGAAAACAACATGCACAATAAGAGGAAATGCATTAGCAGAAATCTTTTCAGATGTGGTTTTTAATCAAGTTTTGAAGGATGAATACAAGAGGATTAAGGAAGATGGCAGGGTATCTCATCCTAGAGAAACGAAAAAGCACAACTGTAAAAAGATATAAAACTGCAGCTTGTACTTGAGTAAAAATAAGTATCGTATGCAGTCTCCTGATGGCAGTAACACTAATCTTCCAATGGCAGCCTGGTTTCTCAATCTCACCGTCCACTTGAAGGGAAATGTCATTCTTTTCTGTCACAACATCTCCTCTCCCAGATCAACATATGCATCGTGAAATATGGCCACTTTGGCTCTACATTCTGGTCTCCCAGAGAGAGGTTAATGTTTCAACTTAATGTTTATAGCAAAGATTACACAGAAAATTTCAACCAATTTCAAGTGGCCGAGAGGGGAAGAAACTTGTTTTTGTAATTGCACTTTTGTTCTCTCTCTGCATCTTCTCCCACTCATCTACATATTCTCAGCTCCATATGACCTAAAACAACAACAACAACAACAACAAAAACAATGCCACTAAACTCCATGTGACCTGCCAGCTGTGACTTAAGCTTAGTTTTTTCTCAAAAAATTTTAAAATTTATTTATTTTGAAAGAGTACGAGCTTCAATGGAGGAGGGGGAGGTAGAGGGTTAGAAAGAACCCCAAGCAGGCTCTGTATTTTTAATTTACAGTTTAAAAACAGGTTACTCATTCTATTTTACATTTTCCCAAGTGAAGTATTAGAAGTTATTAGAATGTTGTTAGTGTTGACTTTGAATGATGTTCTCATGAACCATGATGAACAACAAATTATTTCATAGCTCCACAATGTTTAAATGTAACAACAAGTTCTTGTCTGTGCTTCATGGTTTGGGAAGAAGTTGTGCTATGTCCCTCTTTATTATACTAGATTTCTGAGTTTTGCAAAGAGGGAATCTTTCTTCTCTTCGTTTTACTATCTCAAAGCTGTTTAACGGTCAATGTAGTGAAACTCTTCTGTCAATCAAAAGATTGATAGAACACTGTGTTAAAGTTGGGGTCTACAAATGACTACTAGATTACATATGGTTTTGAACTTTACAAGAAATGTAAGAAGGCAGCCCATGATTAATTTTTCATTGGTTCTGTAAGTTCAATGGAGGATGAGATCATAGCAGATAATTTTTAAACAATGAAATGTAATGAAGTGATGTGAATTTTAGAGAGGTAAAGTGAATTCAGAAGCTCTTGTTAGGTAGTTTGGATCAACAGTAACTTTATGTTTCTTCCTGTCTCTGAAATAGAAGTAACTCACTAGCAAATTTAAGAATTGGAGCCACTCATATATCTATGAGCTATTTTTAGGAGGAAGAAAATATTGGAAGAAAGTGTCACGTTTTCATACCTATACCCTGCTAGTAAGCTTTTCAGGGTTAAAAGTCAATTTCTAAGCAGGACCAACTTCATTCAGGAAGAAACTTATCTAATCTAATCATTGTGATTCAAGACAAGTTCTGGATAATATATTTTTTAAACCTACCACCTGTCATTCTACAAACAGACCCATACTTCTTGATCTTAAAGGCTTTTATTTTCAAGAATTTCCTATTATAATGCAAATTGTACTTAACTGACCCTTTAGGCTCACAAAATTTTTTTCACAATTAGTTGGCAGTGTGGTTTGAGTAAGAATGATGGAAATGAAGCTCAGAATAATTGTTGAGTTCTGGAGAGTTAGAGAGACCTTCGGGAGAGGGAAGAGTTTGAGGTTGTTAAACTAGTCTGAACAGAAAAGGCATCCAATGGTCAAACAGAAAAAGCCCAAAATGTTTTGGCCAGAAAGATCAGTTATTAGAGAAAACACAGGGAAATCCTTAAATAGATAGATGATTGTAGCCTAGCGGGAAGCCTTTTTCAGTCCAAAATCTCATTACTTACTGACAAAGCGTAATAAAGCTTCAGCCTACCTGTCCTGACAGAGCAGATCATATAGCATTCAGGAACCAGTCAATTCCATAATGGATGACAGTAGCTGGCATAACTCCTGGGCTAAACTCCTGATTTTTCAGACCATCTGGATTCCAATTTTTGCTCTATTACTACCAAGCTAGGTGGCCTTAGGCAAATTACTTAATCTCTCCAATTGTCAATGTAAACGTGGGATGTTGCTAGGGAGTCAGAGGGGAAACAACCCGTAATAAATATAATGACTGCTTTGATGGGAATGGAAATGGTAGTGTAGAAAAAGAAGCAGAAGCAGCTTAGTTTGCCTAGGGGAGTTAGAGAAGGCTTCTCAGAAGAGGTAAATTGAGCTAAGATCTAAATCATGTTTAGGAATTTGCTAAATTTGAGCTGTGACTTTCATGCAACAAAAACATTATGCAAAGACAAGAAGGTATGAGAGAGCATGGAGCCAACAAGGAATTTAATATGGCTGGAGTCTAAAAAGCAAGAGTAACATAATATAAACAAGGAGGCAATGGGGAACCACAAATTATTCAGAGCAGGAGAGTAACACTATTAGATTTTCTTGCTCGAAAGGTTACTCTGGTGACACTCTGAATTAAGTCAAAATAATATTACAAAATTTCAGCTGAGCATTGATGAGAACCTGAATTAGGGCAGAAGATAGAAAACAACGCACAGATAGGGGAAATATTTAGAAAATGTAAACAATAAAGCTCAAAAATTAATAGGGTGGAAGAGAGGAAGAAGGAAGCATCCTGGAATGATCTGTTTCAGTGGGAGCCTCTGGGTGGGTGGTGTTGAGCGTCACTGAATTAAAGACCACAGATGTGATGCTGGGGCGCCTGGGTGGCTCAGTCCGTTAAGCGGCCGACTTCAACTCAGGTCATGATCTCCCAGTTTGTGGGTTCAAGCTCCGTGTCAGGCTCCATGCTGACAGCTCAGAGCCTAGAGCTTGCTTTGGATTCTGTCTCCCTCTCTGTCTGACCCTCCCCTGCTTGCATTCTGTCTCTCTCCAAAATAAATAAACATTAAAAAAAATTTTTTGAAAGACCCCAGATGTGATGCAGAAGGTAAAGAGACAGACCCCTGCAAAAGCCAAGAGGAAACAGGACTGAAAAACGCTTCCCTTCTTAAGACCATGAGCAACTATATGAAGCATTTCTGTAAGAAAACACTAAAAGAAAGCAAATCTCTAGTAAATAAATTTAAAAAAAAAGTAAATCTCCAATAATGAAAAATTAGTACCTAACAAGTAGCAACAGAGTTAGAATTATACAAATACAGCTGTACTGATGTAGGCATTTTGAACAGTTGTAGAGCAAAAGTTTCACATTTCTGTAATCAATTTGAATGTGGATAGATAGAAAGCCATTAACCTCAGGAACTGAAGATGGCCAGGCAAAGAAAGGAATGTAGCTACCATGAAGACAGAGATAATCCCCTCAGCTCCAGCAAATTAAAAATTTTAATTCATGGTAGAGGGATGAAGAACTGACAGCAGCCCAATTCTTAGGGCTCTTCGTAGCATGCTACTCACAACAGAACTCAGTTTATTGTTCAGTCAAATCCACATAGTCATGATTCAGTAGTGTAGTTTAAAATATTTTCAACAAAATTTTCTTTTTTATAAAAAAAAAAGCCCTACATTAAACATTTCAGAAATATAGAAGACAGTTATGTGGCTGGGATTTCAACTGACAATTTGTCTCCCACCTAGAGAGACCAGGGCAGTAACTCCTCCCAACAATTTTAAAAGCCGTTCTAAATAAGGATATTTCTTCCTTGGTAGGCTAAGGTGGAGGTGGGAAGTTACCAAAAATAAGAGTTTTTTTTAAATCCCAATACCTGCCCTAGGACTGGTCCTGTTCTTTCAATATAAAACTAGGGTGTTTTTCTGCAGATCTGTGGACAACAGCCAGAAGTCCAGTATTAGCTTGATAGTGACCAGAATCATTTTTTTTTTAACCAGAGAATAATCAAATGGAGAGCTGAGCTTGACAGGATAAAATTTTCAGTTAGTTGTAGGAGCTGTAGGATTACATGTGTAGGTTTCAAGAGAGGGTCCTTAGTAGCTCTATGTCTCAAAGTCTCCAACTACAACATTGTGTATAACACATGTCTGAATGTCTTGTAAGAGAAAGTAGAAGTAAGTGTGCATCAGATGTAGTGCTATCCCTTCTCTGGCATTAACACAGCAGTGCAAGTCCGACTAGTTAAGACCCGTATAATCTATTCTTAGACTAAAATCTCCTGATCATAGAGTACATTTCTAGTAGGTCTGCTTTTTTGAACTAATGCCAAAGGACGTCAGACAAATCCAGTAAGTAACAAGCAAGGCAATTAATTGCCTTTACCTTTGCAGTTGCTCATTTCACTTTATGTCTTTGTAGTGGCTACACATTTACTAAACCACAGACTTGAATGTACTGAAATTTATGTTTTACAACTAAACTAAAATGTCTATTTTAAGCCACCATTCTGTCTGATACAGAAAACTTATTCTAGATGCTTACAGAAAACCCTCTCAAGTTCAGGATTTATAAGTTATCTCAGTCAGGTTTAAAACTCAGTCATTTTCTGGTATGTTCTTCTCTTTGCTAGAGCTGGTTCTAAACACCCTTGCTAATTCAGTGGAGTAATCGCCAAATCACTATCTCTCTGCTAGCCAACGTCCACATTCCATTCCAAAGGAGCAAGAGGACATACAGATGTTCTCCCATGTTACAATAAAGTACTGGAGAAGTCAGAGAGTTTGGGGAGATCTTTCATACTTAGACAAGTCTCAAGGGACTCTACACAAGGCCTGTCATTACCTTCCATGTCATCCAAGAATCAAGTATAGGTGAATAATACCACTATGAACATGGGTACACACTATTTCTTTGAGATCCTTCAATTCTTTTGAGTATATACCCAGAAGTGGAATTGCTGGATTATATAGTATTCTTCTTTTCAATTTTTTCAGGAAACTTCCAAAGCAGCTCTCATTTTAAATTCCTACCAATGGTGCACAAACTTCCAATTTCTCCACATCCTTGTCAACACTCATAATTTTCTGTTTGTTTTCATACTAGCTATCTTCATAGATATAAAGAGATGTTTCATTGTAGTTTTTATTTGCATCTCCCCAATGATTGGTGATGTTTAACAACTTTTCATGAGACTTTATTGGTCATTTGTGTATCTTCTTTGGAGAAATATCTATTTAAATTCCTTGCTCATTTTTTTAAGTCAAGCTGTTTGTTTTCCTATTGTTGAGTTTTAGGGGTTCTTCATGCATTTTGGATATTAATCCCTTATCAGGAATATGATTTGGAAATATTTTCTCCTTCTCTGTGTATTGTCTATTCTGTTGATAGTGTCATTTGATGCACAAAATTTAAAAATTTTCATGAAGTCCAGTTTTTCTATTTTTTCCCAGCACCGTTTATTGAAAAGACTGTCCTTTTTCCCACCGAATGGTCTTTGTACTCTTATTAAAAACCACTTGGCCATATACATGAAGGTTTACCTATGGACTTTGTTCTATTACATTGGTCTATACGTTTTTCTTTAGGTCAAACACATTGCTTTCTTACTTTAGCTTTGTAGTAAGTTTTGAAATAAAAAGTGTGTGTCTTTCAGCTTTGTTCTTATTTTTTCAGGATTATTTTTTTCTCTTCAGTGTCACATGAAATTCCATGTGAATTTGAGGATGGGTGTTTCTATTTCTGCAAAAACAAAATTATTGATATTTTTACAGAGATTGCATTAAATCTGTTGATCATTTTGGATAGTACTGACATCTTAGCAATATGAAAGTCTTTCAGTCCATGAACAATTAATGTCTTTCCATTTATTTGTGTCTCTTTTAATTTCTTTTTTTTTAATTTTTTTTAACATTTATTTATTTTTGAGACAGAGAGAGACAGAGCATGAACAGGGGAGGGGCAGAGAGAGAGGGAGACACAGAATCTGAAACAGGCTCCAGGCTCTGAGCTGTCAGCACAGAGCCCGACGCGGGGCTCGAACTCACGGACCGTGAGATCATGACCTGAGCCGAAGTCGGACGCTTAACCGACCAAGCCACCCAGGCGCCCCTCTTTTAATTTCTTTAGAAATGTTCTGTAACTTTTATTGTACAGCCTTTTACCTCCTTGGTTAAGTTAATTCCTAAGTTTGTTATTGTTTTTGATGATATTTAAAATTTTTTTTTAGATTATTCATTGTTACTGTATATAAATGCAACAGATTTGCATGTGTTGGTTTTGTACCCTGATACTTTACTGAATTCACTATTAATTACAATATTTTTTCTGCATATTGTAGAGTTTCTCACATGTAAGATCATATGATCTATGTACACAGGTCATTTAATTCTTCCTTTCCAATTTGAATGTCTTTATTTCTTTTCCTTGACTGATTGCTCTGACTAGGACTTCCAATACTACTTAAAAAAATTTTTTTAATGTTTTATTTATTCTTGAGAGAGAGAGACAGAACATGTGTGAGGGATGGGCAGAGAGAGAGAGGGACATAGAATCCAAAGCAGACTCCAGGCTCTGAGCTATCAGAACAGAGCCCGACGTGGGGCTCAAACTCACGAGCTGTGAGATCATGACCCGAGCTGAAGTCAGATGTCCAACCGACTGAGCCACCCAGGTGCCCCACAATACTACTTTTAATAGAAGTAGAGAAAGCAGGCATCTTTCAAAAGCTTTTAGTCTTTTGTCTTTAAGTATGATATATACTGTGGGTTTTTCATGTATGGTTTTTATTGTATTGAGGTAATTTCCATCTATTCATCATTTGTTGAGTGTTTTTAGTCATGAAAGTGAATTGAACTTTCTCAAATTTTTTTTCTGTATCATTTAGGATGATCATGTGCCTTTTCCCACCTTATATTCTGTTGATATGGTGTATTATACTGATTGATTTTGCTATGTTGAACCATCTTTGCATTCCAGGAATAAATACTACTTGGTCCTGGTGTATAATATGCTTCTGAATTTGGTTAGCTAGCATTTTTTCAGGATGTTTCCATCAATTTTCATTAAGGATATTGGTGTATAGTTTTCCTTTCATGTGGTGTCTTTCTCTGGTTTTATTTTTCTTTCTTTGAATGAGCTATGCTTTCCTGTTTCCTTGTTTTCCTTGTGATCTTTTGTTAAAAACTGAATATTTGAACCTAATAATGTGGTAATTCTGGAAATTAGATTCTCCCCTTTCCCATGGTTTGTTGTTGTTGTTGCTGTTGTTTAATTTTTGTATACAGCCTCTGTGCCTAAGGTATAAACCTGAGGTCTTCTCAGTTCTTTTATGAGCCTATACCTTCCCCTGGGTATGTGCAGTGTCTTTCTAATTTCCCCTATATATTCAGGGGAAATTCTTCTTGAATGTAGTCACTCAGCCCAAGAGAAATAACTTGTAACAATGGCAGAAGTAGGACAACAGTGGATGCTCCCTTATTGTCTTCATCTCTATGATTACAAGCAGCAATCAGTGATCAGAAGATAGATACATGATATTTGGATGACAGGGTCTTTTCTGCCCACTCTGGCTCCACAAGCTGTGAATAGGCTGCTCTGGGACCACATGCACAGTTGCCTTCCAAAGGGCTAATGCTTGGGGAACGGGTAGCTACTACTGTGCTAAGACCTGAAATTGACTAAAATTAGCCACAATTTATCATTCAAGCCTCTTCATGGAAGTTGTGAACCTTTAGTAGACTCCTGAATTCCAAACCAGTGACATCAGAGAGATTCTTCCAATACAGCTGTTATATTGGTGGGGGATAGATTTCTGGTGCTTCCTGTTCTGCCACCTTCCCAGAAATGAAATTCAATTTTTTACCACTGCTTTTGCATTTATTAAGAATGTGTATGAGAAACAGCTATAAGAGAGACATTTTTTAGCTTCTTCAGAACTTTCTACTATATTATTCAATAATCATTATAAGGAAAATGTATAATACACTTTTACTATTTTATTTATTCATGAACAGTTTTATGTCTCCTGGAGTATATAGGTATGCAGTCTGTGATCTGAGGTGTGCTTTCAACCTATCTAGTCTTACTTGTGTGTTCATTGCCAGAAAGTTTGGGGCTAAAATGATTGCATAATTATTTCATTTTTTAAATCACTGGTTAATATCACTCCTTTTATTCTTTTAATGGAACAAAAATATCTCCATTCTCCAACAAGACTGTTTTATACTACACTTTAAACAAGGTCTGTTTATTCTTTATCTGTTGTATAATTAATGCCCTTATTCCTTCTGCATTATCCTTCAATCACCACCAGTTTATAACCTCTTAGTTCTGTATTTATTTTGGATACACTTTTTTCAAATTTTTTCAGCTTTATTGAGTTATAACTGACATATATATTGCAAGATACTTAAAGTGCACAATGTGATGATTTGATATACATACACATTGTGAAAGAATTTTCCCCATTGAGTTAATAAACACATCCATTACCTCACATATTTACTTTTGTATGCGTGTGTATGAGAACATTTTGTTCTACTCTCTTAGAGAAAATGTTAATGATATTACACAGTGTTATACATCAGATCCTCAGAACTTATTCATCTTATAACTGACTTTGTACCCTTTTTCCAATCTCTCCCTATTTCTTTTACCCCCCAGACCCTGGCAACCCCACTTTTCTCCTCTTTATTTCTATAAATTTGATTCTTTTTTTATTCCACATGTAAGTGATCCCATGCAGTATTTCTCTTTCTCTGTTTGGCTTATAATGCCCTTCTGGTTCATCCATGTTATTTCAAATGACAGGATTTGCATTTAAAAAAGAAATTAATAATATTTCTCTGTGTGTGTATGTATCACATTTTCTTCAGATGTTTTTTATTAAAATTTTTTAATGTTTATTTTTGAGAGAGAGAAAGAGACAAAGTGTGAGGGGAGGTTGCAGAGAGAGAGAGAGGAGACACACAATCCAAAGCAGGCTCCAGGCTCTGAGCTGTCAGCACAGAGCCCGACATGGAGCTCGAACTCATGAACCATGAGATCATGACCTGAGTCGAAGTTGGACACTTAACTGATTGAGCCATGCAGGTGGCCCACACATTTTCTTTATTCATTCAACCATTGGCAGATAATTAAGATGTTATTCTATATCATCCATTTCTTTACATAGCTGACATTTTTAGGTTTTACCTTTATTCTTAAATATCTAAATATGTTTTGAAAGGCAACCCAATCCCTTCTGGAATGTAAAAGTTTATATGAATTATAAACAAGAAAACTTACTGCAAGCATAGTAATAAGTGTCAGTGTATCAGGATTAGCTTCATCAAATGTAAACTTAAAGGATATCTTGTGGAAAATTAATAGTCTACTGTAATCATCTTCTCACAGTGCATTCAGTATTAGTTTTATTCTCAATTATTTTAAAAATTAAAATTACAGTAAAAACTTAATTCGTTGATCAGCTTACCTAACATTTGATTGTTAGTATACTGTATTAGCAACAGTGTCATGCTTGCTCACTTAATCCCTAACTCCTAAACTCAAATATATTCCTTCGTTTGTATCTTCCATTAATTCCAGATTTCCCTTTACTTGCCTATACCTCACAGGAAGACAGTTTCTCTTTTATTATACAAATGTTGCTTTACTTTATATCATGATGTATTTCTAAAACGTCAGGTATAAGTCAATCTTTCTTTTTATTAATTTCTTTAATGTTTATTTATTTTTGAGACAAAGAGACAGAGCACGAGTGGGGGAAGAGTTGACAGAGAGGGAGACACAGCATTCAAAGCAGGCTCCAGGCTCCGATCTGTCAGCACAGAGCCCTATATGGGGTTTGAACTTAGGAACCATAAGATCATGACCTGAGCTAAAGTTAGGCACTTAACCAACTGAGCCACCCGGTGCCCTATAAGGCAATCTTCTAAGATTCAATTGTATTTAAATACATAAATTCTGTACTTTTAAAGCATTAAGCAGAAAGTATTGTGTGTGTGTGTGTGTGTGTGCGTGTCCGTGTGAATTGAATCATCATTTTGTAAAGTTTCATAATTACTGGCTTTTAATGTGGTTCAAGAATTTTCAATTTTATCTGTATTTTTAACTCATGTTAGGTTATTATTATTACTATATTTGTTGCATTTGTTTCAAACCCAAAATATTCATTATTCTGATTGTTTAATTCTAAGAAACTATAATAGATGGTCTGTGTTTCATTATGATCTCCAGCAGTTTAGGAGTGAACTTGAAAAGTTTGGATTAAGGTTGACCATGTAAGTATTAACATTTAGCTGAGCATGTCAGAACAAGCAATTTGGGATTCATTTGGTGAGTGATGTTGGAAGCAAAAGTTGGATAGAGAATTAGTTACTTATTGGGGAATTAAAATGTAGCTTGAGTTTGAAAAGACTGGAAAGAAAGAAATCTGATGTTTTGCCATATGCTGGTGTTGGCTGGCATCTGTCTCTACAGCTAAGAAACATATTTTGTGGGAGTTCAGGAACTAGGCCATTAAATGACTCCATGAAAATATACCAGAATCATAAATAACATCATTGACTATTAAAGTTGGAAAGGATTTTTGAGACTATCCAATATAAGACTTCCATATTTTAGATTAGAAAATGATAGACCTAAAAATAAAGTGATTTCTCCAAGGATAAGTGTATTTGTAGCAATGTTTGAATAAGAATTTCACTTAGCTTTGTCCAAATATTAAATATCTCTCTTTTAAACTCAAAATGGAAAACTTTGCTTCAAATCCTCCCATTTAACACCCCTCTGTTTCTATGATATACTTCTAGCTCTCATTAAACATCTCAGAAATAACATCAAGATGATACCAATAAAGATGTCCACACTGACCATTTCCAAGAACTGAAATCAGTTTCAAGAGAGAGCACACATGAATGAAGTCAGCTAGAGCTTTTGGTAATCTTGAACTTTTATGTTCCCTTGGAGTTATTGTCCCTTATATTTTCTTTTCAATTTATACATTTACTCAAATATATTTTGTATCCAGTCTTCTGAGATAATTTTCTTAGTTTTTTTTTCTTTGCTGGGAATGAGTGATGTTTTATCAATCGTTTAATTTCTCACAGGCAAGTTGTTAATGGTTCTTTAACTATAATTTGTCAGTGGGAGAACATATCAACTAGACTTTTGTTACTGAAGTATGTTCCATAGATCAGCAGAATTGATGTCATCTGGAACTTGTTACAAATTCAGATTCTCAGGCCCTATCCCAGACTTTCTGAATGAGAATCCACATTTTAGCACAATCCCTAGGTGGTTCCTATGAATATAAATGTTGGAATCACTGAAGAAGATCAATAAAATTTTTGTAGATACCAAGATACCTACAGTAAGACTCTCTGTTATTGACAATTTTCACTAAAAAGGAATAAAATAAGAAAGGGACAGCTAAACATGGGACATCCGATACACATGGATTAGACTATTTTTAAATATTTTATAGCTACTTCTGTTATTGATTTAGGCAAAACAAAATTATAGTCTCCAAAGCCACATTATCTGTGTTAACAACATGGATTTTTCATATTTTAATACCCAAAGTTATGCAGATTTCCAGAAACAGAGTGATTATTTAAATCACTGAATGAATGAAAATGGCAACTCCGGGATAAGATTATAGCTGAGAAGTGGGAAGAAACAGTGCAGGAGACTGAAATACTTTTGAAAATTAATCATTTATAAGATAATAAATTCATATGTCATTATCTCATAAATGGAGTATGTTATAGACCTGAATACTCCCCACTCTTGCAACACATGTTGCCTCAAGTGGTTTTGTCAACAAAAACATAGGACATGTCAATCAAAGGAATACCCATTTTGCTTTCTACCATATTGGCAGAAACAATCTACCAATCTAAAGTATTTATATGTCTTTAATTTGATTGGGTGTTTATAATGGGTCAAAGTGGTAATTCTTTATTTTAAAACATTTTTTTAATGTTTGTTTATTTTGAGAGAGAGAGAGAGAGAGACAGAATGCGAGCGGGGTAGGGAAGAGAGAGAGGGAGACACAGAATCTGAAGCAGACTCCAAGCTCTGAGCTGTCACCACAGAGCTTGATGTGGGGCTCAAACTCACAAACTGCGATATCATGACCTGGCCGAAGTCAGAGGCTTTACCGACTGAACCACCCAGGGGGCTCTGATTGGTAATTCTTCTTTTAACATGTTTGAGAAAGATAAGGAAATCTGGTGGAAGAGAAGCATTGAGATTATCATAATTTTGCTTCTTTTTAACGGAATTTGCTCTAGGAACCATCTACTTTAGGGAGTTAGTAAACTATATGTTTACTAAAACAATAGTCTATTATAGTAGGGAAAATAAGACCTACTTTTAAACAATTTCTATATTTGAGTAGCTGCATGGCATATCTTTCAATCTAGGTAGTCTGAGTGATAAACCAATGACAAATGCTATAAGGTGATTGATGAAAGTCATCATATAATTCTAGCCAATTGTCAGGACAATGATGTGCCACTGATCTCTCAGACAGATACAGGTGAACAAGTATCCACTATTGCAGTATTTTGATTGTAACTTGTAGAAAAGATGTTACGAAATAGTTTCATTTCTAGGAAGAAACACATTATTTATACACTTATATCGGCATATGCTACAGCTGAAGAATTACAACTGAAAAGTCAGAAAGGAGTATCTTTTTTATTTTAAATTATTATTATTTTTTTAAATGAGGCTCCATGCCCAATGTGGGACTTGAACACAGGACTGTGAGATTAAAAATCGCATGCCCTACTGACTGAGTCAGCAGGTGCCCCAAGGATTGTATTTTAAATTGTTATTGTTCCTATTTCTAGTCTGTATTGAACTCAAAATAGGATAAAGCTTCTAAACACACAGGTGTAATGGGAGTGGCTACTACAACAATTATCATTTTCCTCTATACAACAAATGTTAGCCATTCAAGAGCAGAGATTATCATGATAATGGCTAGTGGAGACCTACAGGGCAGGAAACACCACCAATTTGCATGCTGCCTTTTCAAAGGAGGCTATAAAAAAAGAAAAGGGGAGCTAGCTATTTTCTTTAACAAAATGAGATGGCCAAAATAGATGTTTTATTAAAGGAAATTATTTGCCTCAATGTGTTATTCATGTTAAAAAACTCCACAAGTATGTGTTCAGATAATGAATAGTGGATGAGTGAATAGCTTTGGTATCAATAAACTCAAAGAAAAACTCTTCATATTTTCTTCTATTTAAATAAAAATGGTAAATAACTGTTTCAAATCTTTGATTAATAAGCAAGTGTCCTAGTCAGTTAATAAATACTAGTATTATGTTCATTTAGCAGGAAGTTGTTAATCTCCTACTAAATGTCAGGCATTGTTTTAGGCTCGGAGTGTGTAAAGATGAATAAGTCACATTCATTGACTTAAGAAGCTCAGGGTCCAGTCAAAGTGCAATTAATGCTATGCCCAGCTCTCTCTTTTATACACAAAGCACTCATTTTTCCAGCTGCTGGGAGGGTTGTTGACTCTTCCCTGGATCCCTCTCTGAGAATTTCCCTTAGCTGAAGAAACCTGTTTGATGTAATATCATACCCCTTCCCCTGAGGTAGTCCACATCCAATGAGTAGTTGTTATGGGTGAATAAAATTCTGCCTCCCTTGCCTGAAGGCAAATAACTGTGAAGTAGTATCCCAGGAAGTCCTGAGGATTTGGTTGAAGCCTGCACTGTCACTGATTTGCACCGTAACTCTTTCCTTTACCAAAACCTATACCCTCATCTCCCAGTTGATATTGCTTCCGAGGGCTCCTCTGACAAACTCCTTGCACAAAAATCTCCATCTCAGAGTCTATTTCATGGAAAACACAAACTGAGAGAATTGATACCAGGAGGATGTCATGTCTGAGAGAATGGAGATTTGGAGCCAGCTGCAGGGCAATGAAGTGCCATCATTAGTGTATGTGGAACACTAATTGCTCTCGGAATGTTGTAGGAGTGCAACTGTCAGCATTTTCATGAGGGGTAAGCTGGGATAGGATACTGGTAAAAGAAACGATACTAGCCAATACAGTATCGTGGGCTTTTAAGAGTATATACAAAATATTAACTATATAGGCAATAGGAATCTGGTGACCTTTGCTGAATGACCCAGGAATATTAAGAAAGACTGAAAAGTTCAGGTTGTTGAATCACCAAGTGAAGGTAAAGTGTGAAAATTAGAGTAGCTCCGTGGCAGCGTAATGAACAGCATAACAAAACTCTCATCTCCTGCAACCGCAGGCCAAAAAAAGCTGAGGGTCAGGCCCAGGACATAATTACTAGAGTTTCATAGCTCCAGGGAAAGTTGAAATCCCTGCCCCAGCAAGTATGGTCTGTTAAGATCGTCGTCCTGGGTGGAGAAAGATGGGGACCCTAAAGCATAGAATTGAGTATATATAGGATGATAAATTCAAAACACTGAGGTTTTCTATAATACCTTGAACTCTCTGAACCTACACCATGAGAACTGGGATCGAAGAAAGTTACCAAAATAAGTAATAAAACACTGTGCCCCATGGTCACGATAGATGGGCAGTCAAATAGATTGTTAGAAGGTTAAGGGTTGCCATCACCCCAACAAGTCACAATCCTTTGCCAAGCTGCTGGTAGTGAGCCAATTTTCAGACCCGTGATCTACTGATTGAAGGAGGAAAGCATAATCTTTAAAAATCTAGTACTACTGGGGCACCTGGGTGGCGCAGTCAGGTAAGCACCCAGCTATTGACTCCAGCTCAGGTCATGATGTTATGGTTGGTGAATTCAAGCTCTGCATCAGGCTCTGTGCTGGCAGTGTAGAGCCTGCTTGGGATTCTCTCTCTCTCCCTCTCTGTCCCTCCCCCACTCATGTGCTCGCTCTCTCTTGTGCGCTTTCTTTCTCTCTCAAAATATATAAGCTTGAAAAACATCTAGTGCTTCTGGGTATAACAGGACAAATGAAAGGACAAATTATTGCCACTTGCATCTTCCATTACTAAGAAAAAAGCATAATATCTAAGTAGACCTCTTTGGCTTTTGTAGGCAATATATTCCAATTTGGGAATATAATGCTCTAGCCCAATTTCCAAGTGACACCAGCTGCCAGCTCGTGGAGGCAATCTGATCTAAGAAGTGACGAAAGTCAAAGGAGCAGCTATAAATCTATATTATAAAGCATATGACAGAGGTAAGCAACAGTGCCACTAAAGCATAGTAAAAGTATTCAACGAAGACCTGTTGAATATGTTGCTCAATTTGAATATGTTGTTCAATTTGAGTAGAGCCCTTAACCTGTCCCAATTATGACAATATAATACTCGAATTTTACATGCAGATATGTGAAACTGAAACCTAACTGTTCGCCTAAAAGAATTAGGGGTGATCTTTTCTCCATCTATTAAGAAGTTTTCAGGTAAGTTGTCCAAAGTTGGTATGGCAGATCCCTAATGTCACCAGTGACCCAGATTTTTTCTTTATTTCAGCTCTACCATTTTTAGTGTGTGATTGTTTTCCTCAGGCTCACAGCCTAATTTCTGAATCTATAGGCATTAGTTTTCTTTCTCCACAGGTAGAATGAAAAAGAATAAGAATGGGAAAGGTCAAAGGGCAAATTGCACCAGGCAGAAGTCAAATGACTTTGTCCCTTTTAAAACATTTTTTCAAACACCTCTCCCAAGCAATTTCTGTTTCTAGCTCATTGACCAGAACCAGTTCCTAGGCACACCTAACTGCCGAAGAATGTAGGGAGCAGCTGGTCACCTTGCTCCTCGAGCAAATGGAAATTCTGTTGATCAGGAAACCAGAGGAAACAGATAATGGGTAGACAACTAGTAGTATCCATAACAGGAAATAACCCTAAAAGTAACACCAGAATAAACAGCAAAACTATTTATCATTGTTACTATGGATTATATATGACTCAGTAAATTGGAAACTAATGTTATGTAATATCATAACAAGCTGTTTCCAAATAACATAAAATATATTACAATGGTTAGAAGAACTCACTAAAATAAGGAGGAGGACAGTTAACATGTTTGATGAAGAATCAATTGTATATGCAAAATAGAGAAGTTTAGGTCGATAATGTCGGAGCAATTTTTCCTTTCATGTACCATGTTAGTTTAAATTGCAAACATTAAAGATCAGGAAATAATCCAACTTACTGCAACTTCTGTTTAAGTACAACTTTCCATTGAACTCACAAACCCAATTCAATGAGCATTTTATTCACACTGTGACTTACACAGAATCTCAAAATGATTTATAAACTTAAGTAATACAATTACACAGTTAAATAACCACAAAGGGAGAAGAAAATTAAGAGAGCTTTAGGCAAGAGAGAAGAGACTTTCAAGAACTATATGAAAAGAAGAAGAGATAGCGTCAATGATGCAGAGAAATGCAAGAAGTTTCCTCCAGATGCCAAGAGCAATAAAGGAAAAGGCTTTTGATCCTATCTCATGAAAAAGTATCATGGAAGGAAAGGAGAATTAATGCCAGAGAACTGAGGGAATGGTCTGGAATGGAGACAAATATTTCTTGAAATACATTTTCTAGCCACAAGCAGATGTAAAATTTTAAAGAACATTGGGGATAAAAACAGTTTGAGATACAGAAATCATTTGATAGCACATGTATGTATATGGTTCCAAAATTCCTACCATACAACTAGACCCAGTTCTCAAAGCAGGAAATATGAGAACATATCTGCTTCACAGTCCTGACAAGACCAGCAGTATTGGATTAAAGAGCCCTCTACCTCCACCCTGATGTGCATATGCCATAGTGCTTGATGCATCGGAAATAAACCTGTTATGTAAACCTTCTGTTTATTTTATGTTAAAGGCAGTCCACACTTCAAAAACCATCTCTACTACAGGGAGAAATGCTATATATGTGACAAGTCTCTTTATTCAGCTTCCCCACCTCTCATACCAATTCCATCAACTCCCGTACTTCTTTTATGTGGAACATTTAGTCACAGCCTATTCTTGTGGCTTATGTACTGGTTATGCACTTTTGAATGGAATTATGAGGTATTATGAACACAGTACTAGATTTGAAGATTTAAAAACAACTATTTAGTAACTTTGCTCAGCTATTCTAGAGTGTACTGATCAATGTGCCCTTAACTTTTTTGAATTTAATTGTCCTCATCTATGAGAGAGGATAACAGTTCAAAGACCACTGAGACAGAAACAAATAAAATAAATTTTATGACAGAGAGAAGAGATAAATGAGACATACTTAAACAGAAGGAAAGATGGCATCAGCTAAGACTAAAAAATTGGTTTATTCCAATATTGTAAAAGGAATTATATAAAACATATGTTGAGAATTTTAAATATATACATCTAAACTAGTCAGTTCAGTAAGTCCATTCTAGAGGAAGTAGGATCAATTATGAGGATAATCTTTGCAGATGGAAAAGCACTGTGGCCATCTCTTCTACATTAACTCAACCATCCAGATCTGCTCTTAGAAATCTTCCTTAATATGGATGCTTTCTGGAAATGTTGTATTATATCATCCTATTGTAACCAACCCATAGGATATCATCACACACCATCTCTTCTCTGAAAGATATTTTGAAAATATAATTCTCCTTTATTGGCCTTTACACTGGATGGCTAATTAGTGTAAAATTTGTAGGATACTAACAGCAGGCAAAGTTATATGTAATAGATACTGAAATAGCAATATTTGGTTACTCAAAACCCTGTCTTGTGCACTCTATTTGTGGTATAATGCGGATTTCATTAGCAGGTTTCTTTGCCTTTTATTGTCTTGCTTGATGGAAAGAGTTGCAACAAAAAGAAAAAGGCTAAATGGAATTGCCTGGCATGTATACGTCAGAATGGAATAAAACCCACAGTTAGGAGGCAAGAGTGGGAGGAGACAGAAGAGCCAGCAGAGACCAGGATGGGGAGGACACTGGGAATGAAGGATTGACAGCTACTTGGGGAGCAGCTCCAGTGACAGATAGGTTTTGGGGACTCTGATGAGAAGGGAGAAATTAGGACAATTTACCATGTGTCATGCCAAGCATTTTTCTGTTTTTCCACTTTCGTGTAAAATACACCTTTCCTTTCAAGCCTTTTATTTTTAATTTCTGACTTGTATTTTCTTTTATAAATGAGACTCTGCTGAGACAGGTCTTGAGGCAATGTAGTTGAGATGAACACAGAGATGTCTTTACAGAGACACTTTAAAATACATTATTATTTACACATACACACACACACACAAAGTTTTACAGTGGTGGAAAGATATGACTTTGAGAAAAGAAAAACTGACATACATTTAAAACAACAATTTTAGAGACACCATACATCTAGATTCCTCTGGGACCTGTTATGATCTCCAATTAGAGTTTAGCACTGACAATATAAGACTGCTCTAGTAGTGTTTCTAATGAAACGGATGGGTTAAATGGAATAAATAATGCCTAGAGCAAAATAAATAAAGCAAATCATATGCACACACACACACACACACACATATACAGCTCCTATGTCAACATCATGAAACTTGCTTTTAAATCTTATTTCTCCTTCTTTGAAGGAAGGGAGTATTAATATGGGGAGTTTTCCCTTCTATATCCCTCTGGCTACCAATCTGACCCTTACTATAAAAAACTCCTGAGGCCCCAAATGTACCATTTGCAATAAATTATAATCCAAGGCTCATAATTTTAATTGCTTTAGGGTGATTTCGTTCACCTCGGTTTGCTATTCTCCTTGGCTTCCACATGTTTTCCTAAAGTCTCCATCCAACAGAGTTTGCTTATTAAAAATGTTGCAGAGAGAACAAGAAAGTGATGGATATAAAGAGCCAGAAGGAGTCACTATCATTTAAAATTGCTTTAGTCAGTGCAGTTAAGTGAAAACATATGTTGATAAGAGTCATATTTTTCAGTAAAGCATATTCTGTGGCTTAATTTGTTCTACAAGCCCAACCTCTTCCTCCCACTGTTTCTGTCTAAACACAATATTACTTTCCTTCTTTAATTATCTTAACAGCAGCCTGTAAATAAACACAATAGCTTAATTGTACTTATTTGTGAGCTATCTGCTTTAGTGTGGTTCTAAATGATTACCTTTTCCAATTATTTTTGTGAAGCTGCTGCTCATAAAAATAAGATAAAAGCCAGTGGCTACAGTAACAAAGAGTTGAAGAGTACATTAAGAATAGCAGAGAACTGCACTGTAGAAGGAATGGAAAGAGCTTCCAATACCAGCTAGTCCTACCTACTCATTAGAATTCATCAACTTCATTAGAAACTGAGGCCCAGGTAAAGGACTAGCCAAACATTCATTATTAGAAGAACTCTAAGAACGTCAGAATAGGAAATGCTGTGGTTTACCACCCAAATCTGCCTTCCACAACTGAGGCACTCTCCAGCTGCTGGGAGTGTTGGCTGCTGAGATGTCACAACTTAGACCTCTCTACGAATTGTCCTCAGAGGAGGATGTGGTCTCACCCAGGATTACACTCCTTCTCTGGAGTATCCCAATCAAAGGACTGATCTATGTGGAAGCATGGCCCCTTGGCCTCCGCTTCAGACGTCTCTGAATGTTCATACAAGCTCTAGAATTCCCCTTGAGATGAACGAAGGCCTTGGTGCAATTGCACCATATTTCAACTTCTCTCTCTACACATTCGGCTTCTCTCTTTCCTCACAGGAATTGTTCAGAGTAGCATTCTGCAATAAATAGTTTGCATAGAAATTTCCCCCTCAGCTTTTGTTTCCCAGGGAAACCAGTCTATGGCACACAGTGGGACCAATTTAACAGTTGTCTAATTGCCAACTTTGGAAACATATGAATATTCTAAAGTGTCTGAATTTTTAATAACATTTTAAAGGTCAGGAGAGTAAAGAAAATAATAAAGTGAGTAATTTGAATCCCTCATCAGTTATTCCTCAATGTTAAACTAAGAAATATAAGTTCTCTTATCACTGACAGTTATAAAACGAGTACTTTCAAAACTCGGTCACTTGTACTAGGCAAAGATTTACTGAGTCTCTGATACATATCCCACATAATGCAAAGAACTATGAATGTTAAGAGAAATATGACACAGGTTCTGTCATCAAGGAGCAGATATTTAATCACCTATTTGCAATAAAGTGTATAATTGAAGTAATTAAAGTATGTATCATATAAAGAAATGGGACAAAGGAAAAATGATTACTCTGTTTTGGTGAATCCAAGGAATCCTCAAATAGAAGATATTTTAGCTGTAATTATAAAAATTAGTAAAGAGCTAATGAGGTATAAAAGGAAAAGGTGGGAAGAGTTATTCAGGCAACTCTAATATCATGTACTAAGGCACAGAGGCAACAAGGACATTCTGTTGGAGGAAATTCAAGTGATTCAAGATGGTTGTCATGGAAGGAAAGAGTAGCAAGACAGAGAATGGGGTAGGATGGACTATGGAGATTGTCTCCCAAACTAAGAAATACACATATTCTCTGCAACATCATAAAACTTGTTTTTAAATCTTATTTCTCCTTCTTTTGAAGGAAGGGAGTATTAATATGGGGAGTTTTCCCTTCTGTATCCCTCTGGCTACCAATCTGACCCTTACTATAAAAAACTCCTGAGGCCCCAAATGTACCATTTGCAATAAATTATAATCCAAGGCTCATAATTTTAATTGCTTTAGGGTGATTTCGTTCACCTCGGTTTGCTGTTCTCCTTGGCTTCCACATGATGTTTTCCTAAAGTCTCCATCCAACAGAGTTTGCTTATTAAACTGTTCTATGTTTCAGAAGGAGCATCCTGGAAATGGCAGGGAGAGAATTTTAGAAGAAAGCAAGATTGGGAATAGGATAATAAGGTAAGATACTTGGGCACAGGTGTAAACCAAGACAAATGACCAGAACACAACGACCAAGTCCCCCTAATGCAAGCCTCCATTTTATTGATATGTGTACCCTCTGTCATGTTAACATGTAGCCAGGTCTTACCTCTAAGTATATCCCAAGTGACTATGCCAGAATAAAATCTAAGTGTCCCACAGTCATGTCTTTAGGAACCAGCTAGTTATCCTGGTAAATTAATTTATGGTAGACTTTAATTATTCCATGTTCAACATCTCCCATATGTATCTGTAGTTGAACCAGGGTCTTAATGGATATGTAATGTCTTAACACTGAGGGATGAACCACTAATGATGAAATTGCAGGTTGCTGTGAAGTCTTCCTATGCCTAAGGTCAATCACATTTCCAACTACACACATCTCTTTCCCATCTCTTAGTGACAAAAAAAATCAAATATCACTATGTTACAAGTTGTGCATGAAAGGAGATTATTTAAAATTGGAAGAAAAGAAAGAATTCTGAAACATCTAAACTTGTATTTTAAAACTTTACAAAGAGTATTAGGGTCCTTACATTCCAACTTTTGAAATATACAGATAAATCAACCAATACCATAAAAATAAAGTAATGAGCCCCATGATTAAGTAACTTGTCCACATTGGCGAAGAATCCAAGGTTACAATTCAGGTCACATGTATTCAATATTTCAATTCAGTCTTTTTTTTTCAACACTTAATGCATAAAAAATCCACCACAATTCTACTACATTCTAAAAGAATGAGGCATATAATGGTGACTTGGTTGGAATTACAATAGCCAATGTTAGTAAATTCTTTTCAAGCCATTTTAATCGAGTTTTTAAGAAATTCTGCACTTACCCATTCAGCCGAAATTTTATAGAACCAGAATGTGTGGTTCATCTTTTGTAGATTTCTTTCTAAATCATGTTTCTTGTCAAAATTGTTCCCTTGGAGCAGCCTGAGCAGATTTCTCCATTGCTCATCTCTGACCACAGGGATACTTGTTCCTCCCGGTGTGGGAACTCGCTCTTCATTTAGGAAGCCAGTTTGAGGGCTTGGCTTCAAATCCTTCTTGGTCATACTGGAGGTTAAATAGATTCAATTCAATAATACTCAGTTTTTTAAGGCTTCTTTCTTCTTATCCTTAACAGTTATGTTTACTTCGAAACATGGAGACCAAACATTGAAAATTTCTTGAGTTACAGATCCTCAAAAGATAAGTGGAGGAGGCAGACAGAGGCAGGCATGAAAAGAACTCTATCCTCTGACCTCCCATAAAAAAATAGTCGATACACATATATAGTCATGATTGTAAACTAAAGTGCTGGCATTATAAACCAACTGTAACAAACATATAAACTATTAGATTTGTGATGAAAATAGAGGAGAGCAAAGAATAGTTAGCAAGGAAAAAAAAAGATACACTAGCAAGAGATGCCAGGGTTACACCAAAGAGCTGCAAATCCTTCCATTAAATGATTTAAGATAAATAATATTTGGAACTTAAGTACATTAAAAAGTTTATAATAGAGTTTACAATGGTATTATCTGATTGACCAACACATTTTAAAATTGTTATTCCTGAGTTACATATAAAATGCATCAATGCTTTTAAATGAGAGAGATTCATTGTTAAGCTACTAGAATTTAAATAAAAACTTGAAACAAAAAAAAAAAAAGA
The DNA here is from genome assembly GCF_022079265.1 of Lynx rufus. Lineage (NCBI taxonomy): Eukaryota > Metazoa > Chordata > Mammalia > Carnivora > Felidae > Lynx > Lynx rufus. Next base: position 106,841,409 of record NW_025814867.1, on the reverse strand, counting down.
GAGAGAGAGAGAGGCGCCTGGGTGGCTCAGTCAGTTAAGCATCCGACTCTTGGTTTCAGCTCAGGTCAGGATCTCACAGTTCATGAGATCGAGCCCCACATCAGGCTTCTCACTGAGCACGGAGCCTGTTTGAGATTCTCTCTCCCTCTCTCTGTCTCTCTCTGTTTCTCCCCCTCTGCCCCTCTACCCCGTTCATGAATGCTTTCTCACTCTCATGCTCTTTTGAGAAATAAATAAATAAAAACTCAAAAAAAAAAAAAAAGAAAGAATCCATATTCTGTGCTATAAGGTAGCATTTTAACAAAGTAACAAATTTAATTCCATCATATATGATTTACTTTGGCAATTCTGTATGATGAAGACAGATAATGTTTATGAGTGAATACCAAATTAACCATGGCTTTTAAGAAGGAAAAAGCCATAGGTTTATTATTGGTGAAAAATTCTAAGTAGAGTAATAATCTATATAATAAATGAAATAAAAGTAAGCTTTCAACAAAATAAAAATGATAATTATCCTTACAATAAATAAATAAGGTTCAAAAAGAGACTCACTGAAAGAGAACCACAAGCTACTATCTTTTTTTTATGGATATAAGTGATATATCTATGTCAAGTAAATTACCAAACATTTCAGACCAAGCAGAAAATCTCAAGAACTCTATTATAAATTAGAGGTTATGTGAGATAAGCACTAGATAGCACCATTGATATTTTTCTATATGATATCAATATAATTTTATAACACATAGACTGTTACAATAATTAAATCAATGAAAATATGAATAGCAATTGCATTGTTAGTATTGGGCATATTTACTAGTTAAAGTATATTTGATCATTTATAACTGTTATTAAAGCATAAAATGAGAAGAATTTGAGTTTTCTTCACAGAGTGTTGCTTGACATCTATTAAATGTTTAGATAAAAATGTATGCTCATGTATATGAGTTATTACTACATCAGAAAATCTAATAATGAGATTCAGCTTGTTGAAAGAAGAGGAAGAGGGTGTCTGGGTGGTTTAGTCGGTTGAGCATCCAATGTTTGATTTTGGCTCAAGTCGTGATATCAGGGTCATGAGATTGAGCCCTGCATTGGGCTCTGTGCTGAGCAGAGCCTGCTTGAGCTTCTCTCTGTCTCTCCTTCAGTCCCTCTCCCCCACTTGCACTCTCTCTCTGTTTAAAAAAAAAAAAAAAGGAAAAAGAGAAAGGGAGAGGAAGAGGAGAGAGTTACATAAATGGCAAAAGATCTAAACTGATACAGTAACTTTTAATTCAGAAAAAGAGTTGACCACAGTATTTAATGTATATCTGTCAATTAGCATTGTCAAAAATACATGTGGTTTCATGTGATCTAGGAATGGGAATATTCCCATGGTCTTCATTACACTGTAAACCACTTTAATTCTGATTCTAATATATTGATTAATTTAATTAACATTATATGAAAGTTTTATTCAATTATGATGAACAAGTGTAGTAAAAAATTTAAGATGGCTATCCACTCTGAGTTAAGTAAAAGGTTCAAGCTATAATTTTTCTTTAATGTAGTCAAGTTTAAAATGCAATACAAGGGGCGCCTGGGTGGCTCAGTTGGTTGAGCTTCTGACTTCTGCTCAGGTCATGATCTCACAGTCTGTGAGTTCGAGCCCCGCCTCGGGCTCTGTGCTGACAGCTCAGAGCCTGGAGCCTGCTTCAGATTCTGTGTCTCCCTCTCTCTCTGACCCTCCACCATTCATGCTCTGTCTCTCTCTGTCTCAAAAATAAATAAACATTAAAAATTTTTTAAATAAAATAAAATAAAATGCAATACAAGTAGAGGCTATCTGCAATTATTTTTTTACAATTTTTAAAGAAAGAATTTATGTAAATCTTTTCATGATTCACAGTCATGCTGACTTCAAAATGATCAAATAGCATGTTATTGTTATCAGCTAGCAAGTAACAAAAACATGTGAAAAATAGGTGGAAATTTTTTATGTTAATTATTTTGCCTATATTTCATCACAGGGCAGGAATGCAAAAAGAGATAACACAAATAAATTTTACCATTAAAAAATGATTCAGGCAACGGTTAAACAAAATAGAACGGTGAAAATCATATGCTCTGTTCTTTTAATGTCCTGCTACAAAGACAATATCACTTTTCTTAAACACATTGATTTCTTCAAGTATTGTATTTCCCTACAACACTAAAAGAATCAGATGTTAATGGGAAGATGGCTTGTAGATTTGTGTGTGTGTGTGTGTGTGTGTGTGTAGAGAGAGACAGAGAGAGGGAGAGAGAAACACAAATGGAGAAAGCTAATTATACACAAGCTACTGTGCAATTATTAAAAAAATATACAGACCAAATAGAAACTGGAGACGTAGACAAACAGAAATATATCTATAAACAGAAATTATAGAAAACTCAGGTTAAAATGTATTCAAAAAAGACATGGTAAGATGTATGCAAATGCCTATTTGTGGAGACAGTAGATGAAAAAGATGAAAAGCCATCCCAAAGGACCTTTTAGCATTGGAAAATTTCTAAGAGTTTTTCAGAAATAGACTTCATCAAAGATAAAGATGGGGGAATCCCCAATTTTGGTGAAATGGCAAAGGCTGATAAACTTTGATGTGATAGAATATGAAAAATTATGGGCCAGCTAAAAGAGAGCTAAAGAAAAGGGACCTCATCCCCTAAAATTACCTCAGGTCCTTCCTACTCAGTTCCGAATCTGCCTCACATACCCTACTAGAGGAAGAGAAATGCACTCTAATGTAGAATAATTTAAATACTACTTAGAAACAGTCTGTCAATAGTAAGGCAGGCAATTAAGAATTGTATGGGGGGGGTGCCTGGGTGGCTCAGTCGGTTAAGCATCCAACTTTGGCTCAGGTCATGATATTACAGTTCATGAGTTTGATCCCCGAGTCAGGCTCTGTGATGACACCTCGGAGCCTGGAGCCTGTTTTGGATTCTGGGTCTCCCTCTCCCTCTGCCCGTCCCCCACTTGTGCTCTGTCACGCTCAAAAATAAATAAACATTTTTTTAAAAATGTACGGAATGGGGAGCGCCTGCATGGCTCAGTTGGTTAAGCATCCTACTTTGGCTCAGGTCATGATCTTATGATTTATGAGTTCTAGCCCCCGCATCGGGCTTTGTGCTAACAGCTCGGAACCTGGAGCCTGCTTTGGATTCTGTGTCTCCCTCTCTCTCTTCCTCTCCCCTGCTCACACTCTGTCTCTCTCTCTCTCTCTCTCTCTCTCTCTCTGTCTCTCTAAAATAAAATAAATAAACATTTTAAAAAGGTATATAAAAAAGAATTGTGTGAAAGTTGTTGCAACTGAAGTCTAGAGAAAGCTTCAAATATACCAAGAGAACAACCAAAAGCAACTCATGAAGTAGAGGAAGAAGATAAGGAAAATGAAGAAGAGGGAAAGGATAATAATAAATAAAATTATAGAAAACAAAATAGACACCAATCTTTATGTGAATATCTTGGAATAAGATAAACACCACAATCAAGTGCTTTACTTTTGAGATATTATGTACCAGCCTCATTAAATGTACTTTCAAAATGGGATAATGGTTGCATATAGTTGCTATAGACGCTAGAGATTCTTTAGATTGTGTGACCAGAGTACATACGCTAGAGATTCTTTAGATTGTGTGACCAGAGTACATAAAACAGCCATGCTTTATGAACATTTTGTATGTCATTCTACATTTAAAAAATCAAAAGAGGCTCTCTCTTCCTCATTTGGTGCACTTTACTCTTGGTTAACGTGACACGTAAAATGTTTTGTGATTTTTAAAAAATGTCTCAGATGTCCTAGACAGTAAATTCTCTCGTGTATTTTTAAAAGCTATGAAATTATTGAAAACATATTTAGAATTTTGATAAATTAAAAAGAGAAAATTACCTTGATGTTTTTATAGTTTCGTAGGGTAACATTGCCCTTTGCACAAATTATGTGTAATTATGCCACAGTGCTCATTCATTAAATTTAGAGTCATTCTGTATACAGAGAATTAGAATTATATTTTCATTCTTAGTTTTGGAATGGGGCTCATTTGACATGATATTTTATTTTATTTAGTTAGTTAAGTACAGAGTTTTATAACTAAAATGATAGACCTACCTTAGCAAATGAAGAACCAATTCAGCTATTAAAATTTCTATGAAAAACCTGTATTCAAAACAATATGTACAATGTCAATTTTGTGCATGAGGAATGCTGACATGTAATTGAAGCAAAAAAAAAAAATGGAGCTCCATTAAAAATATCAGGTGTTTTTATGTCAGTATAAGAGCCTGAGAAACAAGGTAAAAAAGGAAAGTTAATCAATTGTTTAAGTCCTTAAGATATAGGGGTGCCTGAGGGGCTCAGCTGGTTAAGCATCCAACTTGATTTCAGCTCAGATCATGATCTCATGCTTTCTGAGATCAATCCTTGTGTTGGGTTCTGGGCTGACACACAGAGCCTGCTTAAGATTTTCTCTCTCCCTCCCTCTCTGCCCCTCTTTCTGTCTCTCTCTCTCTCTCTCAAAATAAATAAATAAACATTAAAATAATCCTTAAGACATAAAAAGATAAATGTCCATGAAGACTGTTGGGTTAGTGTAGTGGAATTATGGGTAATTTTATAATTTTCTTTTTTCTAAACTTTTCTTTATTATAATAATGGTGTTTTTGCAAAAGTAAGAGAAAAAAAATTTTAAAACAGTACATCTTAATTCTTTACAAGTAGCTCCAAGCTTAAGGCATCAATGTTCATTTAGACCAGAGCAATAGCAGCCCAAACACTTAAGGAAATTCAAACAGCAGGTAAGTAGATGACTGAGATTACCTTTGTGATTGATTTTATTCAGCAAATATGATTTTTGTTTAATATTCAAGAAACAAAGTGATTTTCCTTCCTTGTTGTAGTGTATATGTATCCTGCTCTCTTTCCTCTGAAGTATTGTCGTAAAACGTGTGCTTTTCCACACCAAAGCTTAAATTCATTTTCCTAATTCTGAAAGACGACAATAAAGGAGGTCACTCCTAACTGCCACCCACATTGTAGTGTTGAAAGTATTTCCCTATGTACCAAATAACCCCAGCAGGAGAGAAACAAGATCCTGCACTCCGCGTGTATCCTTGGACATTTCTGACGAGTAGAAAGAAATTTAAATACCAGCAGAGTGTTTCCACAAACTGACTACATACAAACATTTCTGCTCAAGAACAAAGCTACACCCCTCCTGAAGTGTCTGCTTTGCCAGTTACTTTGTTCAATGCAATTTGTTCTTGAGAAAATATTGTCCCTGTAATTCTACCCAGTCAGTGGATCCTTAAGCACTCTGTCTTCTAGTTGCAGGTTGTTAAAGTTAAACCATCTGCCTTTGCAGAATATGTTTTGTAATTATTTCATGGGTCAGAAAACAATAACTTTTTCTTATTTGTAGCATTTTTGGTTGTTCACTGTCTCTCAGAAGTGGGTATGTTCGTTGCCCATTGGCCCATCAGGCATCAATTTGATCTTTACTCTCAGTTATTACTTCTTAGTTATAGAGTGCAAACATCTATTTCACATGTACTTTCTAAGTAAGTTATAATAATGCCCACAGGGGAGCCGCATAGTTTCAATTATTAATAATAATGTCCTGAGTGAGAAGGAATTTACTTTTTGAAGTTAGATTATTTATGTTCTCAGTTGCTACCCACACATTTTTGGGGGTTGGGTTTGGGGGCATGTTTTATTATTATTTTTTCTTGAGTTTAAGTGGCCTAAAATGTACAGCTCAACAGTGTCAGAAGTCATATTTAATACTCATAATTCAAAGATGAAAAACATTTATCTCCTCACAAAACAAAGCAATCTTCTCACCAAAGCATATTTTATCTGATATAAATGTGTTTATAATACAGTAATACTTATCAAAACCCACATCGACTTCATTGTTGGTTACTATTCTATTCAGTTCTCTTTCCCCCCTCTTTTATGATTAGCACTTTTTAAAGAAGTGCATCGTTTTATAACCGATGTTCTCTGTTTGCTGTGTATTTTTTAACTGACAAAGCAAACAAAGTTTCTGGAACAGCTCCTCTCACCACTATCGACCTCAGGCCAAGCCCAGGGAATGTTCTCAGGGAGGAGGCAGCCACTCCTTCCCCTGGGAAACATCAAGCTAAAGATATGAATAAACTAAGGGAACTTTAGTCCACTAAGACAACAAATATCAGTGAATCATTTATTTGGTGACTGGCTCTATTTCACCTCTCACTCTGTCATCCCTGTAAAAGAATGTAAAAGAATAAAGTCATTGTGGTTTCACAGATTCAAATCTATAGTAACAAAGTGAGGTATCATGACCAGGTATAGCTGGTCCAAAACAGAAGATTCAAATGAGCTGTCAGGTAGGGCAAAAATGTGGTAACTCCCTGAGTAAGATGCATAGATTAATACAGCTTTTGGACTCTAAACACAAAGTATTTCCTTTACCAAGATGTTGGTATCTGAAAGAGTGGCCCATGTGACATCTGTCTAAAAAGAAAGTGTTTCTTCATATATATAAAAAGTGTTCTTTCCACATAAAATTAAACTTGGACACAGCTGAACACAGGCAAAGAGAGGTCAGGAATTACATATGATGAGAAAAGGTAAAGCAAAACAAAATAGAACATAACAAAATAAACGTGCAAATGAAAATAATAAAAGGAATGACATAAACACATGATTTCCAACACGAACATGTTCCATTATGTCAAGTGAATTACTTACAGTATATAACAGAATTCCAATTATTTTGTGAAGCATTCCATAATTTAAAAACAAGTATCGGGGCGCCTGGGTGGCGCAGTCGGTTAAGCGTCCGACTTCAGCCAGGTCACGATCTCGCCGTCCGGGAGTTCGAGCCCCGCGTCGGGCTCTGGGCTGATGGCTCAGAGCCTGGAGCCTGTTTCTGATTCTGTGTCTCCCTCTCTCTCTGCCCCTCCCCCGTTCATGCTCTGTCTCTCTCTGTCCCAAAAATAAATAAACGTTGAAAAAAAAAATTTAAAAACAAGTATTTGCCTTTTCACCATGCCCACAACATAAAGTAAAAATATGCCCCTTTGTAGAATATATAAGAGCCTTCATTATCTCCTCTCATTCTGGTTTTTCTAATCCCTCCATACTGTGTTAGGTTACAGTCATATCAAATGATTAATCTCCAAAAAAATCATTAATTTCACAAAAGTGCTCCTTCTGTCTAGAATGCCTTTGCAACTCACCCCTTGGACTCCTTTAATATTCCTCAGCCTGAAATAGTTCTACCCAATATGAAGACTATTTAAATGTCCCTTTCAGTGCAAGTTCCTTCCTAGACATTCCTATAACATATCCTACCTGTCTTTATTACAGTCTTTTCCATATTGTCAAGTAACTATTGACATGTCTGTGACATTGTCTAATCTGTGTAAGGTAGGGGATCATATTTTGTTCATTTTAGTATTTGTAATATTATACACCAGTGAAAACCAATTTTTTTTTGTTGACATGTCTAGGAGATAAAAAATTATTGAAGGAGGGCGCCTGGGTGGCGCAGTCGGTTAGGCGTCCGACTTCAGCCAGGTCACGATCTCGCGGTCTGTGAGTTCGAGCCCCGCGTCGGGCTCTGGGCTGATGGCTCAGAGCCTGGAGCCTGTTTCCGATTCTGTGTCTCCCTCTCTCTCTGCCCCTCCCCCGTTCATGCTCTGTCTCTCTCTGTCCCAAAAATAAAATAAAACGTTGAAAAAAAAATTAAAAAAAAAAAATTATTGAAGGATATCTGTTTGGGTACTTTTCTCACAGTCAGTTTGTCGGTAAGAGCTATTCTAAGTATTCAAAAGCTCATTGGTAAAGGGAAACCATCTTAAAACTTTCTTCTAGTTAAAACTTACATTTTCATGCCAAATATTTCTTGACATCAACTCGTTTCTGATGTAACTGTCAAGCCCCAATTATTAAAATTTATATATTTTTCTATTAGTTGTCAAAGAAAATATACATTCTTGGGAAATGTTACTGTGTATGTCACTTAGCAATTTTTAAATTAGGTACTATGGAGATACAAGAGTGCTTTGTAAGTCATTAATAAATCACTTATAAAATGATAATACTTAGAAATATTGGTGTTGCAATTGATTCAACAATGCGTATTTCCGTAATATTTTGTCAGATATAATAAATAGTTATCTTGTCTTTATCAGTTGAAAATATACAGATTTGAAAATTTAGATCCACACAAAAACCTACATACAAATGTTTATAACAGCTTTATTCATGATTTCCAAAAATTGGAAGAATGAAGATGTCCTTCAATAAGCAAATGGATGAACAAACCATGGCACATTTATACAGCAGGATACTGTTTAGTGATAAAAACCAGTGAGCCATCAAGTCACACTTTGATGGGTAATTTTTTTAAACATTTATTTATTATTGAGAGATAGAGACAGAGCATGAGCAGGGAGGGGCAGAGGGAGAGGGAGACAAAGAATCTGAATCAGGTTCCAGGCCCTGAGCTGTCAGCACAGAGCCCAACGCGGGGCTCAAACTCACGAACTGTGAGATCATGACCTGAGCCGAAGTTGGATGCTTAACCGACTGAGCCACTTAAGGCGCCCCGATGGGTAAATTTTTAAAGCACGTGGCTAAGATAAAGAAGCCAGTCTGTAAAGGCTACCTAATACGTGATTCCACTTGTATACTATTCTGGAAAAGGCAAAATTATAGAGACAGTAAACAGAGCAATTTTTTTGATGAACTGGGGCAGGGCATTGAAAAGAGGATTTCTTTATAGTGCCCTATAACTATTCCAAATGGTACTATAATGGAAGATACATGACTAGAATGATCCATAGTGACTTCTTTCCAAAGATAACAGTATGAAAATTATAGAAAATAACTATACCCAGGTGACCAAAGTTAAAATCAATAGAGATAAACCATATTGATAGCATGTCATCTTGATATGATGTGATGAGAATGGCATTTTACCTCTGTGATTTTCCTCCTCAAAACACATAACTCTATATAATCATGACAGAAAAAAAAATTAGAACAAAAGCAAGACAAATCCCAGTTGAGGGAAATTTTGCAAAATAACTGACTAGTACTCCTCAAAAACAAAATAAAAAACAAGGAAAGTCTGAGAAAATTTCATAGCCAAAAGAAACCTAAGGAGACATGATGAATGAATGTGATATAGTATTCAGGATAGGCCCCTGAAACAGAAAAAAGACAATAGGTAAAAGCAAGGGAAATCTGAATAAAGTGTGGTCTTTAGCTCATAATAAGTTATCAATATTGCAAGACAATAACACAGCAGAGATGTTTTTCTTGTTAACCTTGCACTTTCTCATTCTCTCTCCCTCTCATGTATAAACACACACGCATTCATTCACATAATGCACAGAAACTGACAAGCTATGGCATTGTTAGTGTTTACCTTTAGTAACTCCATTCTTATTTCATGTCAAAGAAGACATAACCAAGAAGAATTTGGTGTGTTTATCTAACATCTATGATAAAGATTACCGCTAAATCACAGCACTTCCAAATGTTTGAATCCTAAATTAGAAAGACTTAAAAAATCAAAATTTTTTCATTGTTTTATATATTTTATTTTTGATGAGTCTCTTCAATTGATTAGGATTTTGCATGATTTTTTAAAAAGTGTATAGGAATCAGAAAGAAATTTTTTTAAATGTTTATATCCTTCACAGAAGTGAATTCGAATATTGACTATTCTGTCCTTCTAAATCTGTCCCTTTAGGAAACAGCTATTTACACACACCTATATTGTCTTAATGCATGGAGGAAAGGCTTCTAGAAAAAACATTAAGTCACAAAATTACTTTTTGTAACTTGAATCAAAAACTTTTGGGGCGCCTGGGTGGGTCAGTTGGTTAAGCGTCCGACTTCGGCTCAGGTCATGATCTCACAGTTCGTGGGTTCTAGCCCCGCTTTGGGCTCTGTGCTGACAGCTCAGAGCCTGGAGCCTGCTTCAGATTCTGTGTCTCCCTCTCTCTCTGCCCCTTCCTGGCTCTCACTCTGTCTCTCTTTCTCTCAAAAATAAAATAAACATTAAAAAAATTTTTTTTAAAAACTTTAGGCCAACAACCCAGCTAGTGGATAATGAGCATAGTTTTATCATCTAGATTCTACAAAAGCTGAATTCTTTGAGACTTGTCTGTTGTCTCATGTGTATATTTCAGAACCCATGCAATATATAGAGTAAGGCCATGCAACATATACAGGTAGAGGCCATGTGTTATATGAAAGCTCAGGGAACATAAATGTTCCAGAACTATGGGGTGTGGCCTTGAAGAGCTAGTAAAATCAGTATGCTACCACTGATGAGGAAACAAAACTGTGGCTGGATAAAGTTAAGCTTTAGCTCAATTTTTCTAAAAAATGGGCTAAAATATTATTGAATTGGAGGAACACTTAATCTGGTGCTGAGCCTCTGTTAGAACAGACAAAACTCATGATACTTTAATGTATCTAACCCTGTATTCAAATAAAATAGAAGAGATGAAGAATTCAGTGAATTGTGCAATTTTTGGAGTATCCTTCATATCTGCAATTAGCTAAGCCTTTTAAAGATCAAATTACTTACACACACATATGTGTATGTGTGTAAGGAAGAGAAAGAGTAAGATACAGAGAGATAGAGACAGAAATAGAGCTGGAATATTAAAACACAGTCTCAATAGATCTCTCTCCTTCTCAAATTTATACTGAAGAAATCAGAAATTATTTTTCAAATAACATCTCTTAAGCATTAGTTACCCCAGTTATTTTTGGTATTTTTGCGGTTAACAAAAGGAATTCAGAAGTCTTGGATATAATTGGCAAATGCAAAGATGTGCCAGGTAATAGATTATCTTTGATATTTGGCTCCATTTCAACTGACAACTTCTGAAAGCATTTTTGTAATCCGGTGTATGCAAGGATAATGCCATTGTCATAATTTAAAATTATGTGATGAAGAGTTTATTATCACATTTCTCATATGAAAAACACTCTTGGTCAAATTGGAAGGTATTTAAAAATTTTGCTTCAGTTTCTTGGTATGCTGAGGGCCAATATGACAGCTCTGATCTTTGGTAGTTGATTAGAGAAAGGGACTACAGTTCATCATTTTCTATCATTTAATCTATCAAAGTAAAGTTTTGATTTATTTGATATTTGCATGCTAACAATTAAAATAAAAAGAAGACCACTTTGAAAAACACATAATGCAAATAAAAAATTTAAATGATTTACCAAATCATTGGCAATGTAATTATAATTGTATATGATTAAAAATTAAATTGAGTCATTTACATTATGGTAACACTGTCATAAATCTCTATGCATATCAAATTTCTCTGTTTTTTATTGTTTTTATTTTTTAGACCTTATTAATTAATTAATTAATTAAACATTTATGTAGTAATTCTGATGAGTCATATATGGTCCCTGGATCTCAGAACTATACATATCTCTGTGAAGTAGACTGTTAGCCATTTTTTATAGGGAGTAAAGTAGGTCCCAGAGATCAGGTAACTCATCGCAGCACACACAAGGAGAGGTGAAGGAGCCAACACTGACAGCCAATAGTCTGGCCCAGAATCATGTTCTTAACTATTTTTTCAGCTTTCTTTGTCAATTATACTTCAATAAAGCATGTTCTTAACTATTATGTCAAACTGCTTCAATTTCACCTAGGCCCTTACTGATATTATACATAAAATACAATCATTTTATCGAAGCAGAGCATTATCTTTCCATGTTGAATAACAACCATAAGGGTAGACTGTTTAATAAAGTATTACTCAGCATAAATGCCTAATTTTGAAAATATAAAATGAAGAAATTATTTAAAAAAATAACAGTTTTATTATACAGAACATGTTAATCTCAGTTTGAACTGAAAACATCAAATTGTTTATGTTGTCATTCTTTTTCTTGTGATTTTGAGCTTAAAAAGTGTCATTTAGTAAAAACTTACTGTTACTAATATTAAGTAATTGTATGTAGCTGACTGAGTACTTGCTGTAACCTGTGAAATTACAGCAACATTCTGAATTTTGCTTTGGGATTGATAGCAGTTTTACCAAAAGCTCAGTGAGCTATCACTATTATAAGAAAACCAGAGACCACCTAATTATCTCTAAATATTTAGAATAAGTATTTTAGCAAGTAAATAAGCATGTAAAGTCAAAATGACAAAGCCTCACTCCATCCTACTTGGTATGGAGAGATAAAGATAATTTTCTTTTCATAAACTATTTTGAATTTGTCCAAACAAAGCCAAAGGGGAAAGAAAAATTTCCTATGATTTATCTTTCTATTACCTTTCCTTTTAACCTATTCAAAAATTCATAATGGTAAAATTATTAATCAGCACTATTATATAAATATTCTAAACATATGCTGCAATTGCAAACTAATAACATTATAATGACATTATTGAATGGCGATACTAAAAAGTAGCATTTCAACTTTTCATAAATTACCATTTCAAAAATGTATTTTCTCGAACCAAATTTCTGAAATTGTGATATCTGTTCCAGAGTGGAATAACATCATTATAGAAATAAAAAATTATTGAATATTACAGATCATCACTGCATTTTTCTAATAACCTGAAGGACTCTTTACAAAACACTTGATCATAACACTAGATGAAAAAATTAACTGGCACTCTAGTGCTATCTTCTTTGAAAGGTGGGGAAAAAAGGAAATAAGTCTAGGCATGTTATACTAGATGTTCAGATGAAAAAATCCAGAAAATATTGAAGATAGATAATTGGGAGTCACAAGTATAATGGACATTGAATGAGTGAAGGTTCTTTTTCCTTCAGATTGTGCAGGAAAACTATAATCTAGCGCAAATTACATCAGGATTTTTATACTTTTTGGGATCCACACTGCTATGCCTGTTATCATGTAGAGTCAGTGTGACAATAGAGTTGTTTTTTAAAATCTTTCCCATCAGCATCAAACTTAACTCTTAAAAAAGAACCAGTTGAGTTTAGAGATGGGGAAAGGATGAATGGGTAGCACCAAGGATTTTTAGGGCAGTGAAAATACTCTGTAGGATACTGTAATGATGAATACTTGTCATTGTACATCTGTCCGAACCCATACAACATATAACACCAATAGTGAATTGTAATCAACTATGAACTTTGGTTGATTATGTTGTGTCAATGTACTTTATCAATTGTACTAAACATATGATTCATGTGGCGGTGTTAATAATGGGGGAGAGACAGCAAGCAGGGCAGGACTATATGAGAAATTTCTGTACCTTGCTGCCCATTTCACTGCTTTAAAGAAAATAGTCTCAATATTCTTAAAGGTAAAAAAAAAAAGAGCACATCTACTCAGAAGTCTTTCAATGGAAATAAACCTATGAAAGACAGTTTCCCTTGTCCAACTTGTGAGCAGTTTCTGTGTCCACTCCAATTTGGATGCCACTGTGTAAGAAAGATTCAGTTAATCCTGATCACCAAGGAAAGCAGGTTCTACTGAAGAGGCGCCAATAAAGTAAGCATTTACCTTTGTCCTTTCATGATAACTTTGAAATTTAAAATTATTACTCTCGAGGTATTATAAGGAAACTAACATCTCAGATGTTTTCATACATCCTAGTTTAGAACATACTATGCTATATTCCACACTTCACAGCACTTACTTCACAATGTATCTAATTTTCTATAATTTGTGAAATTGAAGAATATTTTTTGGAGGCCAGTAGAAATCAGGGAGTTTCATGTTCAATATGCCAAACAAATAAAGGGTGAATTTGTCTTCCTCTTTGTCTTCCTCTTTGTACTGTAATGTACAATGATATTGGAGGCAAACAATAGGAATTTTCTTTCAAAAGCTCCTTTCTTTACTTCAGTTTTTCAAACTCCTCCACAAATTCTTTATTTCCTTATTATAATACCAAAAATAGCAGCCAAGTTGTTCTTAAGCAAATGCTCAGTTTAAGGACTGCGTCCAATTATTTTCTTTTAAACTTGTGACCTGGTGAAGGAAATAGGGCCTCTTTCCAACAGGAGAGTTTACTTTTTTGTCATTCTTAGATGGGGGAGCACTGGGAACAGGAATAAAAACAGGCTTCATCTCATTTGTCTCTTTCCATGGCACAAGGCCAGAGAGTCAGCATGCCTCCAAGTTAAAAAGAGCTGAGAGTGTTATAAAACATATTTCCACCTTTCTGCCCTTTTTGGGTTGAAAACAGGGTGGATTGTCTGCCTTGGCAGCTCCCAAAGTTAGTCACAAAAAAATACGGGAAGGCTCAGAAAATCCTTACTATCTAGAATGACATTCTTAGCTATGGGACTGAAAGCTACCTTAAAGAAAGAGGCAAGATTTAATAACATAAAACTCCAAAACTTCATAGAAATATTGTTTTGGGGAAAGGTGAAGGGATAAAATAGGACTTCACAGATTTTCAGCATACTCCAAAGCATACCACAGGGGCTATGGCCACCTCTCCTCCACACCGATAGTGGATTCTAAAATGAACTATTTGACCAGCACTAATGGCAGATTCAATGAACTGTGTCACTCAATTAAAGATAATTCCATTTGCTTGGTTTTGTTTCACCAAAGTGAAATTGACCTTTGCATGTGTAAGTAAATTGCAAGGGCATCTAGTCCTTGGGAACTCATCAATACCTACAGGAGATACAGGTTCCTTATATATCAATTTAATAGAAAATAAGACCCATTTTTTTTGCCATATTCTGTACTTTACCAATTTCATAGTCATTTTAGTCTTTGTGGAATTAATTTCTTTATGCTATGATACAATAAAAAAGAGATACTAAATTATGACTGTTCAAATTAGAAAATCAGGAAATAGAGTTAAGATTTCCAAATCAGAATGACTTTCTTAGTAGCAATACTGGTGTATGCCAAAATGTAAAGGGATCGTAAGACAGAGACATGAGCATGATAAAAATGAATTTTAAGGTATCTGGAAGTAAAGGAGAATAAAATCTCTTCAAATGAGTCAGTGATTCAAAATGTAATGTATTGACCCTAAATACTCTCATCTCATCTCATATAAAAATGTTATATATTTAAAAGTTTTAATGCCTCCATCATTCCCTTTCATATATTCCAGTCCATTTTTTTTACCATAAATCACGTAATATTCTTCCAATAACTTATTCTATCATCCTTTCTCAGATGTCTTGTTCTTCTCTCTTATTTCATGGTTATATATCTGTCAAACCTCAGTCATTTCCTAACCTTGCCTTAAAATTGCCTCTGGCTAAAATTGGCTGAGCCTCGTCTTACCTCAGATCAGGTAAAATAAACCTTGTGGGGGTGAGGTTCACCAATACCACTGAGCATGAACAGAAACATAATTTGGGCTAAATAGCAGGAAATACTCAAGGTTATCTATCATATAATTGAAGATCAAAATATTTCTTGGTTTTAGCATGATTTTAGAATTATAATTTCATTCTTAATTTTATAATTGTTAATGTTCAAAGCATAAAACAGTGGTATAAGAATGAGCTTTTAAAACTTTGCTCCTAAAGCACCTCTGATGAACCTTCCCAGATGGCCAGGAATTGAAGGATTTTTCAGCACTGATTTTTAGCTTTGAACCCTAGAAAGTTCCAGGAGAGAGTTTGTCACTCTAGTTTGTATGTGTGTGTATGTATGTGTGTATGTTCAGTGGAGGAGGATGGTTTGGATATTTTGGGTGGGTTTTGGAGGACTATAGTTTGAAGTGATACATGAAAAATGAGAAAGTTTTTAACAGTTAAAAATATTTAAGACCCAGTGTTAGATTTAAAAGTCATGCAGCCTTGCATTCTGTACTATATCTGTGACCAGTTGAATATAAAGCCATGGTTTAGCTGTGCTGATGAAAACTCTCTTTTTCCTCCCCAGACTTCAAGTTAAAAGAGGTGTTTCACATTTAGCATGTGGCTTTCAACACCCTCTCAGCACACTGCCACATACCTTGGCAAATTTAAGGAATTACCACTTATATATCCCAACTCTAATAAAATACAGACTTCTAAACTGTTGATACACACACACACACACACACACACACACACACACACACATTGGTTTATTTCATTGTGAAATATAACACATATGAAATGTGCACAAAATATAAATACACAGGTCAAAGGAGTATCTTAACTGTGCCCCTGTCACCCTGGCCATGAACTAGAACATCATCAGTGCCTGGCAAGCTTACCTCATACTTCCTGCCAAATAATAACCCTTTCCTCCAAAGTAGACCACTGTCCTGATTTCAATAATAATCACTTGTGTGCTTTATTCTTGTCTTTATCTTTCCAGTGTATGCACTATACCTCTCTAAACACTACTGTTCTACATTTCTAGTCTTTTCAGCTTTTACAAAGAGTATCAAACACTATGTATTTTTGTGTATCTGGCATCTTTTGCTCAATTTTATGTCTGTGATGTTTATCATGATGCTATGTGTTGTAGATCATTTATTACCACACAGAATTCCATTATATAAACATAACATAATTTATGTAACCATTTCAGTGATAATGAACAGTTGGATTGTTCCCAGTTTGCAGCTAACAGAAAAACAAAATTCTGCACTGAAAATTATTGTGGTTCTTTTTTTTTTTTCAACGTTTTTTGAAAATTATTGTACATGACTTTTGCTGCCCAAGTGGACATTCTTCTGTGGTGCTATACTTAGTAATAAAATTATTAGGTTATAGAAATGAGTAACCTTTTTGATTATATCAAACTATTTTCTAAAATGGCTCTGAACATTTATATTCCTACCACGAATGTATGAGTCATCATAGTTTTACATTGTTTCTCACTTTTGGTATGGTCAGTCTTTGTTTTTTAAGTTTATTTATTTATTTTGAGAGAGATAGAGAGAGCATGCGTGTGGGTGGGGGAGGGGCAGAGAGAGAGAATTCCAAGCAGGTTCTGTGCTGTCAGCACAGAATCCAACGTGGGGCCCAAACTCACAAATTTTGAGATCGTGACCTGAGCCAAAATCAAGAGTCAGACACTTACCCAACTGAGGCACCAGGCACCCCTCAGTCTTCTTAATACTGGCCATTTCTTGATTAGTTATTGTGTTAAATATGTTTTCAAATATTTCATTTGAATAGTATCTTTTGTGGAGTGCCTTCAAGTCTTCTTCATACTTCTTTATTAGGTTGTCTGTATTTTTAAAACTTTGTCATTTTTTAAAATATTCTTTATATGTATCTTCTGTTAGTTATGTTTCAAATATCACCTCCCACACTGCAGGGTTCTGAAAAGAGAAGTTTGAATAAATTTTGCCTATCATTTCCTCTATGCTTAGTTCTTTTTTGTCACCTGTTGAGAAAATAGTACCTTACCTTAAAGACATGAGCGTGTTTTCTAGTAGTACCTTATAAAAGTTATTTGAAACTCCAACTCCTTAAATTGATTTTTTCATATGCAATGATGTAAAGGTTACATTTCACTTTTTAAATCATGAATTTTACAGTTTTTCCACAGATCATTTCTTGAGAACACCACCCTTCCCCCTCTTTATCTTAAACTAAGTGTCTAAATATTTATGGGTCTGTGTGTGCAATCAGAACTATCTTATGTTCCTCTATTAGTACTGTCTGGAAGCAGTGCCACACTGTCTATATTATTATAACTTTAAAACAAGTCTTAAAATCTAATAGAGCAAGTTTTCCTTCCTGCTTATTTTCCATTAATAATATCTTTCTTATTTATATATGAATTTTAACATTAGCTTATATAGTTCTAAAGATATGCACACAAACTCACATGCACATTCACACACACAAAGCAATTAAGATTACTTTAAAACTATAACTCAAGTTTGGAATAATTGACTTCCTTAAGGACTGTCTACTCAAATCTATAAATATGACAGATATCTTCAACTGGTTAGGTTTTTATGTAATTATCTCTATAGTCTTATAGTAACTTTTTAAAATAAATAATTTTTCTGTATGAAGATATTGGATATCTCTGGATAGGATAATTTATAGGTGTGTCATTTTTTATGCTGTTTGGTGACATATTTACATTTCATTTTCTGCTTGCTGCAGCTCATAAAAATACAGGTGATTTTTGTATGTTGACTTAGCATACATCAGCCTGAAAACATTGTTATTAGTTCTAGTAAGTTATCCATATAAACCTTTGGATTTCCTATATACACAATTAAATTGTCTAAATATTCACCTAAATTCACCTTTCTAATAGTTATAATTGTAATCTCACTGATATACCCTGATATATACTTGCTGAAATACTTGGGTGTATTTTTACATTTTATAATTTCCTTTTAATTTGTCCTATCTCATTTTTTTATCCTTTTTTCTGTTTTTGCAGTCACATTTGCTTTTTATTTTCTGTTAAAGAAATCTTTGCCTAACTCAATATTACAAATATTTTACCTGTGTTTTCTTCTAGAAGTTTATTTTAACCTTTACCTTTAGGACTATGATCCATTTTGAGTTAATATTTGCATATCATGTGAAGTAAGGATTGAGGCTCATTATTTTGTGTACAGAAAAATTTTTAGCACCATCTGTTGAAAAGACCATACTATCTCCATTAATTTAATATGGCACTTTTGTCTAAAATCATTGACCATATACGTCATGCCTATTAATGGACTACCTATTCCGTTTAATTCATCTGTGTTTATGTCTTGTCTTGATTAGTGTGGATTTATAGAAAGTCTTTAAATCAGGTAGTAAAAGTTCTCCAAATATATTAATTATATTAATCATTTTGAAAATGTTTTATTTTATCCAAGTGATTTTGCCATTTCATATATATTTTGATCAGTTTTTCAACTTCTTTAGAAAAAACTTATTAAGTTTTTTTGTTTGTTTATTAATTTTTGAGAGAGAGAGAGACAGAGTATGAGCAGGGGAGGGCAGAGAGAGAGGGAGACACAAATCCAAAGCAGGCTTCTGGCTCTGAGCTGTCCACACCGAGCCCGATGCAGTGCTCAAACACACAAACCATGAGATCATGACCTGAGCCAAAGCCAGATGCTTAACCGACTGAGCCACCCAGGTGCCTCAAAACTTATTAAGATTTTGACTGAGGTTGCATGAATATATATATAAATCAATTTGGGGAGAAATGCCATTTTAATAATATCAGGTCTTTCACTCCATGATTATGCACATCTCTCTACATATATAGGTATACTTAACTTTCCATTTCCAATGTTTTATAGTTTTCATAGTACAGGTTTTTATTCCTAAGTAATATTTTGATGCTGTCTTGAATAAAAAAGCTTACGTTATTTTCTCAGTTTTCATTGCTAGAACATAAAAATACAATTGACTTTTATATATTGACCTTGTATCTTGGAAACTTGCTAAAGTCACTTAATAGTTGTAATAGCTGTATTCTGATTTCCCTTAGAGTCTTCCACAATTAGATTATGTCTTATGCCTTTATTTCTTTTCCTTGCCCTATAACACTGGATATGACCTCCAGGACAATATTAAAATGGTAAGAGCAGACATTCTTACTTTGTTCCTGACCTTAGTTTGAAAGCATTGTGTCTTTCACAACAGAATATGAGGCTAACTGTAAATATTTCATAGAGGCTATTTAATCAGGTAAAGAATTCTTCCTTTATTTCAGGTGTGCTCAGAGTTTATATAATAAAAAGTTTTGAAATTTGTCATTTTTTTGCATTCATGGAACTAAACATATAATTTTTCTCTTTCATTCTATTAATATAGTAAATTACATTAATTGATTTTTACATGTTTAGCCAAACAGCATATTTAAGAATAAATTCTAATTGGTCATGATGAATTTTTCTTTAAAACTCTTGTTGCATTTCATTTGTACTTATTTTTAAGGGTTTCTGCTTCTATGCTTTATGGGATATTGGCTTGTAGTTCTCTTTTATTGTGTTGCCTTTGTTTAATTTTTTAACTAGTATAATCCAGACATCATAAAATTATTTGAGAAATAGTCTCTCCTACTCTATTTTCCTAAAGTGTTTGTCTAAAATTAGTATTATTGGGGCGCTTGGGTGGCGCAGTCGGTTAAGCGTCCGACTTCAGCCAGGTCACGATCTCGCGGTCCGTGAGTTCGAGCCCCGCGTCAGGCTCCGGGCTGATGGCTCGGAGCCTGGAGCCTGTTTCCGATTCTGTGTCTCCCTCTCTCTCTGCCCCTCCCCCGTTCATGCTCTGTCTCTCTCTGTCCCAAAAATAAAAAAATAAAAAAATAAAAAGTTAAAAAAAAAATTAAAATTAGTATTATTTCTCCTTTACATTTTGGCTAGAATTCACCAATGAAGCCAGCTTGGTGTGGAGTTGTCTTTTGGGGAAAGATTTTTAGTTACAAACTTAATTTATTTCATTTACTTAAGACTGTTCAAGTTTGTTTGTTGTTGTGCCAGTTTACCTAATTTGTATCTTTCCAGAAATTTATGTTTCATACAGTTTTTCAAATTTATTTGGCATAAAATTGTCCCCCCTTTCTTTTCTGATGTTAGTAATTTATGTCTTCTTTCTCTCTTTTTCAATCAATTTGGCTAAAGTTTAATTAATTACATTGATTTTTTTTTAAGAACTAGAATTTGGTTTCATTGATTTTTCCGTATTGTTTTCTATGTTATATTTTGTTAATTTCTGATTTTTTTCTTCATTATGTACTTTTATATATGTGTTTTGGGTTTTGTTTGCTAATTTGTTCTCAGTTTCTTAAAGTGGAGGATTAAAACATTGATTCGAGATTGCACTTCTAACAATGGTACTTAAAAACATTAACTTCTTTGAAAGCACTGATTTATCTATATCCCACAAATCTTTTAAAAAAAAATTTGACATTTATTCATTTTTGAGAGAGAGAGAGACAGAGAGACAGAGAGGCAGAGAGAGAGAAAGGGAGACAAAGAATCCAAAGCAGGCTCCAGGCTCCAAGCTGTCAGCACAGAGCCCGACACAGGGCTCAAACCCTGAGATCATGACCTGAGCCGAAGTCAGATGCTCAACCAACTGAGCCACCCAGGTGCCCCAATATATCCCACAAATTTTGATGTATTTTCATGAATATTAATTTTCACAATATTCTAAGTTATTCTTTTTGCTTCTAATCTTTCTTAATCTGAATTCTGATTTCTTTGTAGATCCTATAATTAGAAGTATATGGTTAGTTTCAAATATTTCAGGTTTTTCTTTTCTTGTTACCTTATTAATGTTTCTAGCTAAATTCCCTTGTGGTCAGGAAACATTTTCTGTATAATTTCAAAAGTTTTAAATTTGTTGTGATGAGTTCATGAATGTTTGTATCTTGGGTAATACATAATATGAACTTAAGGAGAATATGTATTCTGTTGTTTTAGAGTGAATTTTTAATATATAAATATCAATTAAATCAGTGTAGTTGATAGCACTGTTCAGACCTTTGTCTCTTTCCTCATGATTTGACTAGTTGCTCAGAGAGCAGCTATGAATGTGAAGTTCTTTATTTATTCCTTTAATTCTGTCAAAATTGTTCCATGTACTTCAAAGATTCATATTTTTAGCTGTTATATCTTCTTGTTGTGTTGAACTTTATCATTATAAAATGTCCCTCTTATGTTTGCTAGTAAATTTGACTTTAAAGTCCATTTTTTTATGAAATTAATAGAGTCTCTCCAGTCTTTATAAGACTACTATTTGCATGATACATTTTTCTTATCCATTCACTTTCATCTTGTGTCGGTAAATTTAAAATATGTCTCATGAAGACCACATAGAGTTGCGTCTGGTTTTTGTATGTTTTTTTTTTTTTTTTTTTTTTTGGCCATTCAAATAGTCTCTGCCTTTTGACTGGAGTGTTTATTCAATTAAAATTTAAAATAATATAGGTCTACCATTTTATTTCTTGTTTTCTACTTGTCTCATATTTTTCATCCTCTGTTACTCCTTTTCTAACTTTTTACAAGATTATTTAAATATTTTCAGAATTCTCTTTTAACTTGAATATTCTTGATGCCTTTTTGGCTATTCTTTTATTTTCATAGTCATTGTCATATACGTGATATTTAAAATAGCCTCATTACTATATGAAAAATGTAAAATATAAAAGTGTTTATGGGGCACCTGGGTGGCTCAGTCAGTTAATCTTTTGACTTCAGCTCAGGTCATGACCTCAGTCCGTGAGTTCGAACCCCGTGTCAGGCTCTGTGCTGACAGCTTGGAGCCTGGAGCCTGCTTCGTATTCTGTGTCTCTCTCTGATCCTCCGCCATTCAGACTCTGTCTTTCTCTGTCTCAAAAATAAACATTAAAAATTAAATTAAATTAAATTTAAAAATGTGAATTTGCCTTCATTTTTAAAAAATTTAGCCAGAGAAAGAATTCTCGGTTAAGAGATCTTTCTCATTCAGCACTTTTAGATATTTTTCCATTCCATTTTTGGGATTTCATGGTGTCTGATGTTAAGTTAGCCATGAATTTGGACATTGTTCCCCTACCCAGAATATGTTTGTTATTGCTTTTATTTTTTCCCTGCTGCTTTGATACACTGTTTAGCTTTGGCTTTTAAGAGTTTGACTATAACGTATGTTAACATGGGATTTTTTGAGTTAACTTTGCTTAGTGTTCATTTAATTTAAAACCTTATATCAGCCAGTATCTACTTTTCATAAAATTTGGAAAAATTTTAATCATTATTTCTTTAAATATTTTTGTGCCCCAATCTCCCTTTTCTTTCTGGTATTTCAACATTCATTCAATCATTTGTTATCACCTAACAGATTCATGAAGCCCTGTTCATTAAATTTTTTTTCTATCTGTTATCTATCTTGAAATATTTGTAGTGATTCTATATTTTGGATCATTTTTTTCCTCTTTCACATTCATTTGGCTAATAAGTCCACCTACCGAATTTTTATTTTTGGATATTGTACATTTTTAGTTCTAAAATTTTAATTTGGTTCTTTTTCCTTGTTTTTATTTTTTTATTAATATATTCATGCTTTGGAAACATTTTACTTTTCCTCATTGATGATAGTTATAATAATCTCTTTAAAATTTATGTCTCCTAGCTCAAACATTTGGTTCATCCCAAGGCCAGACAATTGATTTCCTTTTCTCTTGAAACTGTGTTTCAGGGGCGCCTGGGTGGCGCAGTCGGTTAAGCGTCCGACTTCAGCCAGGTCACGATCTCGCGGTCCGTGAGTTCGAGCCCCGCGTCAGGCTCTGGGCTGATGGCTCAGAGCCTGGAGCCTGTTTCCGATTCTGTGTCTCCCTCTCTCTGCCCCTCCCCCGTTCATGCTCTGTCTCTCTCTGTCCCAAAAATAAATAAACGTTGAAAAAAAAAAAGAAAGAAAGAAACTGTGTTTCATTCCTAGTTATCAGATAATTTTGAACTTCATTTTGGACAGCATCAATGTTAAATTGCAACGATTCAGGATTTTGTTATTTCACTCCATTGACTGTTTTTATTTGCTTTAGGAGGTAACTTTCTTGTCTGAGTTTGAACCGAAATACTTTGTTTAGTATGAAATACCTCTGGGTTTTGTTCTGGTAGTTTTTCTTTAATTGGGTTTCCTTAGTCTGTTCTGCAGATGCATGATTTGGGAGTCAGATAAACGGATAAACAGATTTGGGGATTCTTCTCTCCAGCTCTTTTCTCTTCTGGAATTCCTACATGGAATCTTGAATCCACTTTTCTGATTCTCTAGCCAGAAATATGGCAACGTTTTTCAGGGAGTTCCCTTCACCCAACCCTAACTCTTGGGCATGCTGTAAAGACTACAATTATCTCTAGTCTAAAAGTTATAGAAAAGAGAACTTAGTTGAGGAGACCTGATTTCAATTTCTCCAGTAAATGTGTACTGCTCACCAGCATCTACCCTCCATTGTTCACATACTCACATATACAAGGCAACAGCCTAGACTCATTTCAAATTTTTCTCTTTGTCTTACATGCTTGGTTTTGCATGTCATAAACTATATGAGGTGATGGTATATTTTAAATTAAGGGAAAAAAGGCAATTATAAGTAGATTTTTGCATTTACTCAAGTCAGGACCAGCTACATAATTTGTAACATCAAGTTAAAATGAAAATGTGGGGCTCTGTTTTTAAAATTTAAGAAAAAATCTTTTCTTTTTACCACAATCTCTCTCTCCTAACTTGTCATGGTTTTTTTAATTTACTATTTAATGTTAAGCTCTCTCTGGCTTGAGGATATTCATGGAGTGAGTCCAGATCTTCATATATGATCAGCCCCCAACTCAATTCAGGGTCCTGGGCACACACACCTGATCCTGACCCACCTTAAACCTGTAGCCAGGCCTATGCTGGGGGCAGATAGCAGTGATTTCTGGATGTAGGCAGGAGTGTAGGCACCTAAGAAGTCTCCTGTAGTAGTGTTGGAAGTAGCACCATGTGGGAGCTGAGACTCCAAGGGCTTAGGTACCCAAGTGCTTCCTTATCCCATCAGACTTCCCATACAAAAGAAAAATTCAAAGACAAAATTATTAGAGGGGGTGGCCTGGGTGGTTCAGTCTGTTAAGAGTCTGACTCTTGAATTTGGCTCAGGTTATGATCTCATGGTTTGAGAAACTGAGCCCTGCACTGGGCTCCAAGCTGATAGCCTGCTTGGGATTCTCTCTCCCCCCTTCTCTCTCTGTCCCTCCCCCACTTGCGTTCTCTCTCTCTCTCAAAAATAAAATAAAATAAACTTCAAAGATAAAGTTATTAGAAAATTCAAAATGGCGGCCACAGAGTATTTATTCCCAAGCATAGGGCCTCCTTCTGAGCTTAGAATCCTTTTAAATTGTATTGGTCTCACAACCATGAATCTAACCTTGATCCAGATAGTTTCCACTTCTGATATTCCTCACTCTTTCTTGAGGAACTAGTTTCTCTTCATCCTGAAGAACTTCTTTTAGAATTTCTTATTGTGCAAGATTGCTGGCAACAGATTTTCTTGCTTGCTTGGAAAGATCTCTATTATTCCAAGCCTGTGTGAACTCTCCACCAGAGTCCAACTACATCTTTTCACTCCTTGGTAATTTTAGGTAATTGTTTTTTGCATTATGTCTAGGTTATTAGCTATTTTCTGCAGAGGAGGGTTTTCTGGAATGGTTTATCCTATCATTACTGAAAGCAGGACTTGATAATTTTTTTTTATTATTTAGTCTACTTTTCTAGGTGACTCAGTAAGAATAGCTATATAAATTAAATGGTTTTCCATTCTCAGAATCTGAAAACTTTGAAAAACAACAAAAATATTGCAATGATTATTTTCTTCCCACAGAATAATTATTATCTGTTTCCTTCCTTTCTTTCTTTTCTACTACAGAACATTTCCTTTGAGGAGTTGTTCTGTCATATTCTCAGTCCCTTTTGGTCAGGACTGAACATATTTTGTAGAAACTATGGAAACTATGTGGTTCAAGCCTGGTTAATCAAATCTCTCCAATTTCTTGACTATATCCTTTGATTAAGAGATTGGTAAATAACCCAAGCTTAGGCAACTGAGGGAGAAAAAGATCTTGCTTTTTCTACCAGGATCAATAGCTGAAAAAATAATATTTGTCTCTGTTGCTAACATTTGTTGAGGACCTGCCTAAGAATGATGTCAGCAAAGAAACAAAGAAAGCCTTATATGAATTTAAAAAAAAGCTTAATTCATTGAATGATAACTGCCTGTTATTTGAACCTCTGCTATAGCTGGGCCA
The DNA here is from genome assembly GCF_022079265.1 of Lynx rufus. Taxonomy (NCBI): domain Eukaryota; kingdom Metazoa; phylum Chordata; class Mammalia; order Carnivora; family Felidae; genus Lynx; species Lynx rufus. Next base: position 106,815,708 of record NW_025814867.1, on the reverse strand, counting down.
AAGCCAACATCATGGCTAAACTACCCAAATATATAAACCAATAAATTCACTTTGTTTGTTTAAGACATTTGTCACTTATAATAAAATGAACTCTGTCTAATACTTTTTGTCACTTATCAATATATACGTAAAGTTATAACTCAAACTAAGAAATTAAATCAAGTTGTTTTCAAGGTGTACCTTTTTTAAGAGGTATTTCTCCTACAACCCAGTATTAAATAAAATCAAGTAATATAATCTTTAAAGAAGTTATTCCTTGTGTATATATTTTAATGGAATGACACTGTAAAAGCTAATCTGTAACCCATTTATTTACCTAAAATATTGTAAGTATTTTATGGTAGAAATTTCTCTAATGGCAAATTTGATAAAACTTTTTGTATCCCTACCTTCTATAATCAAAGATCAGCATCCCTAATAAAAAGCAGTAATAATAGCTTTGATGAAATACCTTAATTCTGTAGATTCATAAAGCATAATGATGCAGTGTTATATATTTATCCAACATTAAATTATTAAATACTAATATGGATATAATATACTCATAAAGTGTAAGCATAACTTAAGTGATATTCTAAAGTTATTCTTTGTAGAAAACTAGATTTACAGATCCTTAGGGAAATAATAGATTCCCTTGTCTTAATAAATAATGCAAAACTATTTCCAATGGTATGCAGAACATAAGATGAGTAGAATCTCTTTGTTTAACTACTATTTAAAAATGTGTGTGTGTATGGGGCGCCTGGGTGGCGCAGTCGGTTAAGCGTCCGACTTCAGCCAGGTCACGATCTTGCGGTCCGTGAGTTCGAGCCCTGCGTCGGGCTCTGGGCTGATGGCTCAGAGCCTGGAGCCTGCTTCCGATTCTGTGTCTCCCTCTCTCTCTGCGCCTCCCCCATTCATGCTCTGTCTCTCTCTGTCCCAAAAATAAATAAACGTTGAAAAAAATAAATAAATAAAAAATAAAAATAAAAATGTGTGTGTGATATCAACTAAGTGTCTAATTTGAATTTTATCTTACCTTTTATACTTTTTTACTGTCTTATACACAAAGTTTAATGATTTTCATTTTAGAATTAAAGGCTAAATTATACCATTCCCATTGCATACAGTTTTTCTAGATAAACATTAGTTAATAATTTTAAGTGCTGTGATGCATTGTTTAAAGATCACAGTAATTATCATGTTGTGATGTTGTGAATTAAGCACACAAGTTGGCAAAGTAACTAAAAAAGCACATGTTGCCATAAGAATGTTGACTCATCCATGCAACAAAGTACTGCATACTAAAATGTATATTCTTTTAAAAAATGAACCAAAGTTTAATTTCCTTTTGGAGCTCAACAAACTGTGTCTTTCACAGAACTTTTCTGTTGTCTTGAATCAAAACAAAGAAAACATAAGAACAGGAAAAAAATTCAATGAACTAGAAATAGAAGGAAATTTCCTCAACCCAGCAAAGATCGTCTATGGAAAACCCATAGCTAACACTATATTTAGTGATGAATGACTAATTGCCCTAACATTGTGACAAAGATATCTGCTCTCACACTTCTAGTCAACACTGTGCTCATGGTTCTAGTCAAGGAAATTACGCACGAAAAAGAAATGAAAGCATTCAGTTTTGAAAAGTAGAAGTAAAATTATCTCTATTTGCAAATGGTATAATCTTTTATATAGGAATCCTAAAGGACACACACACACACACACACACACACACACAAATACACAATTAGAACTAATAATGAGTTCTGCAAAGTTGAAGCATACAGGATCAATACACAAATATCAACTGCACTTCTATATTTTAGCAAGGAATAACCTGACAAGAATAATAATTAAATAATAATAATTAAAAGAATAATTCTAATTGCAGTAGCATCAGAAAGAATACAATTCTTAGGAATAAATTTACAAAAGAAGTACATTATACTGAAAACTATAAAACACTGTTGAAATAAATGAAAGTGGACCAAAATCAATGGAAAGACATCCCATTTTCATCCCATTTCATCAATGGGAAAGACATCCCATTTTCATGGTAGGAAGACAATATTGGTAGATGGCAATACCTTCCAAATTGAGATACCACTTTACACCCTGCGGAATGCCTAGCACCCTAAAGATAAATGATAACAAGTGTTGGTGAGGAGATGAAGAAACTGGAACCCTCATACATTGGTGGTGAGAATCCAAAATATTGCAGCAGTTTTAGAAAACAGCTTAGAGCTTCCCTAAAAGGTTAAATATGGAGTTACCATACAATCTAGTAGTTCTGCTCTTAGTTATGCACCCCCAAGAACTGAAAGCATATGTCTACCCAAAAATATATACAAAAATGTTTATAGCAGTATTATTCATAATAGTGAAACAGTGGAAACAAGTAATGAATGCATACACAAAATGTAAAATATCTATACAGTGGAATATTATTCAGCCATAAAATATAAATGAAGTACTGATACATGTTACAGCATAGATCAAACTTGAAAATATACTAAGTGAAAAAAGCACTGCACAAAGGGCAGTATACCATAGGATTCCATTTATCTGAAATGTACTGGATAGGAAATTCCATAAAGACAGAAAGTAAACTAGTGGTTTCCAGCATCTGGGAACAGGGGACAGGGAGAGAGTGATAGCTAACAGGTACAGAGAGTCTCTTTTTGGGATTCTGAAATTGTTCTAGAATTAGATAGTGGTGCTGGATGCACCACTGAAGTGCACACTTTTAAAGGGGGTACTATGGTATATGAATCATGCCTCAATAAAGTTATTTTTCTAAAAGGACAGAAATGGGGCGCCTGGGTGGTGCAGTCGGTTAAGCGTCCGACTTCAGCCAGGTCACGATCTCGCGGTCCGTGAGTTCGAGCCCCGCGTCGGGCTCTGGGCTGATGGCTCAGAGCCTGGAGCCTGTTTCCGATTCTGTGTCTCCCTCTCTCTCTGCCCCTCCCCCGTTCATGCTCTGTCTCTCTCTGTCCCAAAAATAAATAAACGTTGAAAAAAAAATAAATAAAAATAAAAAATAAAAGGACAGAAAGAAAGAAATAGTAGGATGAAAGAATCCCATCCTGATGTGGACATTATATGAATATTGAACAGAGTAATTTTCTTTGGTATTTTTATTTATTATTTTTTTTAATTTTTAAATGAAGATTCTTTCTCTAGATATCTGAAAGTAATGTACACCTCTTTCATGGTAATGGTAGAGACTGCCTGCTCCTCACCAAGCTCATTTCCTTCTTTTTTGGACAAAGAAGCAAATTATTATTTTTGACCATGTGCATGAGTCCTGACCAGTTACGGAAAGAAAAGTATTGATATACACATGTTCCCATACTGGCCGAGATAAAACTCCCATGCGAGACCCTCCATGGTCTTTCCCATTTATTAGCTTAATACAGAGAAGCAAGAAGGAAGCCATGTGCCAGCGATGGCAGAGATACAAGGAAAGACACTGAACAAATGAAACAGCAGAAGAGAGTTTCTCCTGTAATCGTTAACATCTATTTTGATATTTAAATAAATAAAAACAAACTTTTATTATCTTCTGCAAATAACATGTTGGGGTTTATGTGTTACTCCAGAGGTTTTTTTTGTGTTTTTTTTTTAACTATAAAACTATTCTTACTGGGTGAATTCCAAATTAGTAAACCAATTATGAGAAAATCAAGACAATCAGAAGCATCACATGGGAACAATTATTTTACTTCAGGTAACAGAGTTTGCATTGCAGAAAAAAAGTAAAACTGACTCTGAATAGTCATAAAAATGTCACGTAGCATTCACTATATAAACAAAAACTGATAGTTGAACATTTAGATGTGGAGCTTATACTTTAAACTTCTTGGAAAAAAAACTTTTCAAATTTCTTATATGTAGTAATTGGTAGTAATACAAACTTTTCCATCACCTCAATTTCCTGAATAAGGAAAATCATAAAAACTCTAATGTGAAAATACTTGAAGCCAGCTTTACAATGATTCTTCCTAAATTATTCTCTAAAAATTTAAAAATATTATGTTTAGTTTTGTAAGTTCAACCTATAAAAAGCAAAGATAAATTGCTATAACTACTTCCTTCATGCAGACAATTTTCACAATTACCTTTCAAAATTTTAATTACTTAAAATTACTCTGAAATTATTCTTTAAAAACAAAATGCCTTATTGTAATAGAAACTCATACTTCAAATATGAGGAAAAATTTTTACTCAGATTTCTATAATGTATATTTGATTTGAGTACTAAACAGTTAACCCAAATTACACATCACATATTATAAAAATTGAGGTCCATTTTGAGTTCTACTCAATTATTTAGGGTGACTATCGTGAACCTATATGGTAATATTTTGCAGTCCCAAATAAGAATACATCATTTTAAGGTTAAAAAAAACTTGACATGGCCATTTCAGTGCATCTTTATATAGGCACATGAAAAACAAAAAAAATGTATTGCTTTTAACCATTACAGTGTGGGTGCATCACACTTCCTTGATCTGTATCTTCTCCATGGCTCCTCCTTTTAACTGTAATTCCTAAGGCTGAGACTTGAGTACTGACTTACAGTTGTGTTCAGCACTGGGTTGAAGAGTGGGGATGTGATAGGGAGACTATTTACTCACATTACATGGCAATAAACATTCCAAAATTCTAGAGGCCCAAACACATCCATGAACTAGGACGTTCCACTTGCCAAACAGACTACTTTTTGCCACCTGACTGCCACATGCTTGGTCTAGCTTCCATCATTTCTTGTTTGAACTACTGTAACAGCATCGTAATTGGTTCTAGTCAATCTCACCACATAAAATAAGTCAACATAGAGCATCTTTTAAAAACATAAATTAATTCCAGTCTCTCTAATACTCAAACTTTCCATAGCCTTGTAAAAACATCTAAACTCTGATACCAAGACTTCAGTGATTATAGAATAGGACCACTGACTCCATCTCTGACCATATCCCACATGGTTTTTTTTCTTTCTTTACTCTATAAAAGTCACATTGTTCCCTCCCTGTTTCTTTTCTTTCTTTTTATTTTTTACCTGCTTTATTGAAGGATATATTACATGCCACAAAGTCCACCAATTTTAAGTGTACATTTTAACAAGTTTTAGTATATTTACACCTTTGTGCAACTAGCAGCACAGTTTAGTCTTAGAACACATTATTTATCCCAGAAAAGTTATCTTGTACCCATTTGCAGTTAATTCCTACTCCCATTCACAGTTTTAAGAGACTATGGATTCGCTTTCTATATTTATAGTTTTGCCTTTTCTGGTAATTGAATGTAAATAAAATTGTACAATATATTACCTTCTGTCTCTGCCTTCTCTCATTTAGCATAGTGTTTTTTAGGCCTAACTATATTGTAGCATATAACTATATTGATGCTGTATAATTGTAGCATCTGTGTACCATGCTGACTTATTGCTGACTAATATCCATTTAATCATTTCACGGAAATTTGAATTTTCTCTATTTTTGACTCTTTTGAATAATGTGTGAACACGGATATCCAAGTGTTTGTGTGGACATGTGTTTTTGCTTTTCTTTGGTAGATAGCTAGGAACAAAATTACTGGGTCATATGATGTTTATGTTTAGCTTTTTAAGAAACTGCCAGGCTATTATCCAAAGTAACAGTACCATTTTGTTTGCTACCAGCACCAGTTTCCAGTTTCTCCACGGCTTAGCAATACTTGATATTGTCAGTCATTATTCTAGAGTGTATAGGGTGTCTCATTATAGTTTAATGTGAATTTTCCTAATGACTATGTTTAAAGCCTTATATGTGTCCAGTTACCATTCCTATATCTTCTTTGGTGAGTGTCTCAAATATGTTGCCCATTAAAAAAATTAGGTTGTCTTCTCATTGTTAGCATATGTTTTTATATAAATTGGATATGTGTCCTTTACCAAATAATTTTCTTCCAATCTGTAGGTTCTCTTTTTATTTTCTTCCATTTCATTAGTTGTACTTATTTATTTCTTTATTCATTTTTATGAAGTCTTAACTCCTTTTTGAACAAACCAAATAGGCTTTAGCTTTCTTACTCTTCTTTTTTTGCTAGGAATGTTCTGTTCCCTGTTCTCATTTCCTCATTTCTTTCAGGTATCAGTTCAAATGTTACATTCTTGGAAAATGATTCTTTGACTCACACCCCTTCTTGCTGGTTATTGGTGCTATTTAACAAAGATGCTTAGGTCTGCTTCCTTCCTGGCTACCCTGTGGCCAAGTGGACCTTGCAATTAACTTCGGGCAATGAGTTGTAAATAGAAGAGAGAAATATCACACTTCTTTCTGGTTCACCTTCTTCCAGATCTCTCTTTTTCCTTTAGCACAACAACCAACAACACACAAGACTGCCTGATTCTTCAATCTAGGTCCCTCAAAGATTACAATAAGTAGGGCCTGGTGCCAATGTACTGTGTACATACAATGAACGTTCCCATGGAAATTCTTTATCCATTTACACAGATTTTTCTTTATAGAATTTAGTACCTGACTAAATTCTTGCCTTGTCTACTAGCACATGAGGTGGGGATGTAGTTTGGATCAGTGTTATATCCCTAGCACTAGAACACAGCCTTGCACATAATATGTACTTATGAAATATTTGTTAAATGAATTTGTTAAATGAATATGGCCCCAGATCAACAGAATTGTGCTAAATTGGGCATATAAAAATATAATGCATTCTTTAAAATAGCATCTGAGAATATTTCCAGGTTTAATTTTGCTCTAGCTATTTATTAAAAGCAGCAGAGTTTGAATGTACTTATAATTGGATTTTCATTGCTTAAAGTTCCTATCTTTGATAAAACTTGTAAATAAAACACTAAATCAATTGAGAATTATTTAATTCTTCTAAGTCTATACACTGTATACATTGCTTACTAAGCAGGAAACTTGGGCCAATGCTTTCAAATGTAAATACATGTTAGTCCTGCATTATCTTTTAATCACTTCTCACTAAGGAATTATATCCTTAGCTAGATATGGCAAGGCACATTATTTTACCTTGCTGTCTCAGCATCTTTTCTTTATCTTGGTTCCTCATGGTCTGCTGATCCTCATCTGTGTACCAAGTTAGTCTGCAATAGATTGATCATGTCAATGGCTCTTTCTCCTCATTGTAAATGGGTGTCTTAACTAGTCTGGAGAAGGAACATTAAGGTTGTTATCCTACAGAGTTAAGACACCAGCCCTATGATCTACTCCTTTCCTAGCCTCCAGGATACCCCCTCCTCAGAGACTGTACATTTTTTGCACACTCTTTCTGGAATGATCTCCTTTCAGAAATCTTGCCTCACTTCTTCATTTTCCTTCTATCTTGGCTCATATGTGCCCTTCATATGCAGGAGATTCCCAAAAACTCCATGTAAAATTGAAAATCATCCTCAATCCTAACATGACCTCTAATCCCACTTCCTAGTCTTATTTATCTCTTTAGCACTTACTGCCATCAGAAATGTTATTTTTTTCTTATTTATTCTATCAGCACCGCAGAGAGAAAACTATATAAGTTCACAAATTTTTGTCTCTTTTTGTTTAACTCCTGTGTTCTCTGTGCCTACATAACTGCCTGGAATATGGTAAACAATGAATACATGTTTATTGAATAGAAGAATTTCCTTACTCAAATAAGGAATAAGATGCTTCCTAGAAGGATAGGCAGAAGCGATGGGGATGGAAGACTTTCCACAATGATGCTTCGACATATACATATATGTTTACTAGACTAGGGTACCCTGACAGAAGACAAACCATAAGGTGTACGGATAAAAAAACTTGTTATAAGGAGAGGTACAGTAAGTCATTCTAAGGAGGTGTGCAGGGAGCAACGACAAGGCTTGAGAACATGTTTCAGTGCCAGAGTGAGATTAACCATTAATGTAGTTCTGCTCTGGCATAAAGTCCCCCTACCCTTGGGTAGAGTAGTGGTACTACTTTGTTGTGTGAGTTGTTGAAAGAACTACATCATACTATGTCTGTGACGTTTGGAGCACTCATAAAAATTTGCTTCAAGAGCCAAAGACTTGGTCTCATTTCATGGGGGCAGTATGATCAAGACAGGCCTTCATAGCCACAGATGACATCTAATGACAATGACGGGTGGCAGAATTTAAACTCTATCAGCACTAGTTCTCAGAGGATTTAGCAGATTTACACTCTGCCACCACTTGGGTTTGGACTCATAAAGACAGGAATGTTGGCGCCTGGGTGGCTCAGTCGGTTAAGCGGCCGACTTCAGCTCAGGTCATGATCTCGCGGTCCGTGAGTTCAAGCCCCGCGTCGGGCTCTGTGCTGACAGCTCAGAGCCTGGAGCCTGTTTTGGATTCTGTGTCTCCCTCTCTCTGACCCTCCCCCATTCATGCTCTGTCTCTCTCTGTCTCAAAAATAAATAAACATTAAAAACATTTTTTTAAGAAGACAGGAATGTTATGGCCTGTAGCTACACTCCTGTGAAACTGAGATTGCAGAGTGCACACCAGACAAACTGAAAAAAAATCAACACTGACCATGGGCGTATTGAGGCTCAAGTAATCTACACAAGCCCTCAAGGAAGAGTAACAAAGAAGGCAGGTTCTCCTTCCCATTTCTGAGCAGCTCCAATACAAATATATGTGATTGAAGCACAACAATCTGGTATTGGTTGCACTGGCTCTGGGCATTATTTATTTCAAGTTATCCCATATGTACAAGGTGGAAAGGTAGGTGGCCATATTGGCAGTGCTGCTGGCTCCAACCTTCTAACTGAGTGAGCACCACTGTGGAAATGTTAGAGACTCCTGACATGACTATCTTCACTTGACAGCAATGAGCAACAATCAAAACAGAACTCTGGGCACTCGGATTCCCAAAATTAAGGATTTCCAACCTTACTTAGGTTGTATGTGGGGGGGGGGGGGGGAACTCCGAAAAGAGTCTGTATTCCTTTAACCAAGGGGAAAATGGCAAAGAACATTTTACATTTGGGGACCACAAATGTGGCCTCCAACTGAACATAAACACTTGAAACTCAGTACAAATTATAGTAAATTCTCAGGAATCTCTGCTTTAAATGTTTATATTTTAAACATGGAGTTTTTATTAACTGAATTCACATAGCTGGCTGCTGCAAGTACTAACACTCAACTGTACATATACAGGTAACGTAGACTCTTAGAGAAATATGCCCTTCAATGTAGTACTGGAAAACATATGTTTTACCTGTCTCTTAAGAATGGCTGTAAAACATTGCCTGCCATGGTGGTGGTAATAGGAGGGCTTTAAAAATTCCCTGGTGTTTTTGGTTGGGAAATTAAAGCTATTAGGCAAGTAACATTACTCAGTCTTCCTCAGTGAACACAAATTATTACTGCAATAGTTTCTATATCATAAGTATTCAATAATCTCACTGTGTGTAACAATCCTCAATTTGTTTCCTGGTTAACCATTTAATCCTATATTTGTTATCCTGGCATAGAAGAATGGAAAATAATATTACTACCTTTTCCCTCCATATGGATTTATCTCCACGCTGAAAACTACATCACCACTATTAGCACTATAGCACCTCTGTAGCAAGCTAAGTCAATTTGTATCGGCAAAGCTAAGGATGCTCAACTCACAGATGCCTTTATAAGAGCATTCCAACTTGAATATGCTCTGGAGAGAATTTTAACCATTCAACCAAACTCTATTATTTCTAGGGATACAGAGCATATTCTCTTATTTCTTCTTACTCTAGTCCTACCTGTATGAAGTCCAGCCTTTTGAAAATTAGGCCAGGAGTAAACTTGAATTTATTTGCCATGAGAATGGGACCCATGTATAGATAGCAGAAGACCTCAAGTTCAAAGGATTAGGTAAATCCAAGGGTTATTCTAAAAACTCTGAAGTCTAAAACACCAGAGAGACTTTCACGTAGTCGCCAAATCTGAGAAAATAGGATTCAGAATTCACCCTCATAGAGGTTCATAGGGTTGAACCTCTGTAATTATTGAGATATTTTAACTGAGTGATTAGAAGACAATAGTGAAGGCAGGAGGTCATTAAACAAAAGACTAGGACTGCATCCATCCTGTAGCTTTCGCTTAAAAGTAAATTAAGACTTGGTGCCTAAATAGATTGGCCTGATTTAAAAGGCCAGATGCAAAGTAACATTCATATAGTTAGACATCTTTATACAGGTATTTGGTGCAGTAGCATCAAATGTGAACACACTGTTTTAATTACTGAAAATATATGCAAGCAATCATTCTTCATTACCTTGGCTTCATCTCTAAATGTGAAAAGAATAATAGACTGGGTATGGGAAGAATTAGGAAATAGGTAAAGAACTGAAGTTAATCTCAAAAATGGAGAGGAAATTTCTGTTCATTCACTTTTTCCTTTTACTCAACAAAATGTTTTTGAATGTCTATCATTGTTTAGCAGAGGCATCTGTTACGCACTTGATTTGGCATTGTTTACTAACCTAGAAGTTTATAGTTTGATTTTAAACCCTGTTAAATAATCCAGACTTTTAAAAAGGGAGAAAAAAATAATTGTGAGAAAATAGGCCATATCAAAATATCGGGTACCTACCTACCTCTGTTTCTTTGAAAAAATACCTATCAATTTATTTTTTGAAAAGAAGAAAATGATTAACATATGAGTATTTAGAGTCTTGTTCCCTTTAATATCTGCTAAGGTATTGTCTGATTGACAATGACCAACCTTTCCTCCATATGTGTGTGCACCAACACACTCAAACTTTATCATCAAGAGTGGCCTGGAGGAGCCAAGATGGAGGAACAGCATGGAAGTTTGTTGTGTGTCTTGGGTCCATGAAATACAACCAGACCGACACTAAACCATCCTACACACATAAAAACTGATTGGAGGATTAACACAACAATCTGTACAACCTGAACCACAGAATTCAGCAGGTATGTGGTGCAGAGAGCTGAACTTGGGGAGTGAGAAGCCACGGCGGGAAGGGAGGTGCTTTCACGGGTGGAGAGAAGACAGAGATGGGGCGAGGGGAGAATATGGGAAAAGCACCCCTCCCCAAAAGCAGCTGGAGAGAAAGTAGAAAACTGAAAACAGCCACAGGACTAAACTAAAAAAGGAGAAAGGAGAGGGTTTAAGTTACATTAAGACTGTAAACAAAGGGAGCGCAAAGGCTGCAACTCCACAGCTCAATACCTGGTGGTGCTCTGGTGGGAAGGGCAAATCCTCAGGAGCAAAGTGGGGTCCAGGAGGTTCTCTTGGGAACACGGGGAAAGCGGTTCCACTGCTGGAAGGACATTTAGTAGAGACTGTTGAAGCCACCTGGTCCCAGCAGACACCAGAGAATGGCCACATTCTCTGGTGCTGAAACAAGGTTGTTAAGGGTGAAGCCTGGCGCCAGATGTGTGTTGTGATTTTCCATAAACCCTGAAACGCTGCTACTACACTGTCTCGTGAACTTTTTCTGGGGAGGGCTGGCACTCAGCCGCAGTCTCGGGCACCGGCAACAGCAGGGTTCAGCAAGCATCCCTGGGTGCAGCCAACATTTGACCATTGCTCGGTGTGACCCTCCCACAAAGGAGCAGAACAGGTCAAAGCCGCAGTCCTTCAGAAGTAAGGGGCCGGGGAAAACAGCTGCATCTGAGACAAAACTCGGGAGAGAGGTACTGCCTGGAGCCTGGTCACGGAGAGTGAAAAAGCGGGAGTGCACGAAAGTTGAACACAGAGGATGGGTGCGCGATTGCTGATCTGGGAGAACAGTCTGGGTAGCTGGGTGACGCCATTTCACACATACGCATCACGCATGAGCTCCCGCGCGTGCACATATGCACCTACAAGCACTGCAACAATCCACCCCAGTAGGCTAGTAGTGCCATCTAGTGGAGAACGGAGCTGTTACACTGAGCCCCGCCCAACTGGGCCAACCTCGCTCGTCAAGAACACAAGTCTCACCGCCTACTTAGTTTGTGGAATATAACGCTACATAGCTACAAAGTCTGACTTCTAGGGGAAACAAAGAAATTTCAGTCCTACTTCAATCTGTTAGCAGGTCCATCTATTCAATGTCCTTTCTTTTTTTCTCTCTTTTTTTCTCTTTTACAGTATTCTTTTTCTTGAATACAGAAATAGAAAAAATTCATTTTTATTTTCAATTTTTATTAAAAACATTTTTCTTTAATTTTTATTACTGTATTTTTACTTGTGTGTAAATTTTTTCAAAATCTATCTTACTTCCATCATTCTACTTCAGTGTATTCACCTATTCAAATTTTCAAATGATTTCCTTTTCTTTTTTCTTTTTCTTTTTTCTCTTCTTAGTTTCTTTTCTTTTTCTTAAAAGCAGAAAGAGAAAAACTTCATTTTTACGTTCAATTTCTATTAAAAATATTTTTTCTTTAATTTTTATTACTATATTTTTTGGTTTTATGTAAATTTTTTCAAATTCTATTTTACTTCCATCATTTTAGTTTAGTCTACTACAGTGTATTCACTTTTTCAAATTTTCAAATGATTTCCTTTTTTTCTTTTTTCTTTTTCATTTCTTTTCATTTTCTTGAATACAGAAAGAGAAAAAATCATTTTTATTTTTAATTTTTATTAAAAATATATTTTCTTAATTTTTTCTTCTAAATTATTTTCTTTTGTGTAAACTTTTTCAACTTCTATTTTACTCCCATCATCTCATTTTAGTCTACTTCAGTGTATTCATTTTTTCAAATTCTCAAATGATTTCTTTTTTTTCTTTCCCACTTTTTTTCTCTAATCTGTCAAAACACTTTCAACACCTAGACCCAAAACACACCTAGGATCTAGCATCATTTATTTGATTTTGTGTGTGTCTGTGTTTAATTTTTTAATTTTAATATTTTTTTAATTTTAATATTTTTTTAATTTCAATTTTTCTACCTCATTAATTCCTTTTCTCCCTTCAAAATGACAAAACGAAGGAATTCATCCCAAAAGAAAGAGCACGAAGAAAGGACAACCAGGGATTTAACCAACACAGATACAAGCAAGATGTTTGAACCAGAGTTTAGAATCACGATAATAAGAATACTAGCTGGGGTCAAAAATAGGTTATCATCCCTTTCTGCAGAGGTAAAAGAAGTAAAAAATAGATGGGATGAAGTAAAAAAATGCTATAACTGAGCTACAATCAGGGATGGATGGATGCTGCGGCCGCAAGGATGGACAAGGAAGAACAGAGAATCAGCAATATAGAAGACAAACTTATAGAGAATAATGAAGCAGAAAAAAAGAGGGAGTTTAAGGCAAAAGAGAACGATTTAAGAATTAGAGAAATCAGTGACTCATTAAAAAGGAACAACATCAGAATCATAGGGGTCCCAGAAGAGGAAGAGAGAGAAATAGGGGTAGAAGTGTTATGTGAGCAAAATCATAGCGGAAAACTTTCCTTACCTGAGGAAAGACACAGACATCAAAATCCAGGAAGCACAGAGTACCCCCCATTAGATTCAACAAAAACCAACCATCAACAAGGCATATCATAGTCAAATTTACAAAATACTCAGGCAAGGAGAGAATCATGAAAGCAGCAAGGGAAAAATAGTCCCTAACCTACAAGAGAAGACAGGTCAGATTTGCAGCAGACCTATCCAAAGAAACTTGGCAGGCCAGAAAGGAGTGGCAGGATATATTCAATATGCTGAATCAGAAAAATATGCAGCCAAGAATTCTTTATCCAGCAAGGCTGTCACTCAAAATAGAAGGAGAGATAAAAAGTTTCCCAGACAAACAAAAATTAAAGGAGTTTGTGACCACTAAACCAGCCCTGCCATAAATTTTAAGGGGTACTCTCAGAGGGGAGAAAATATGAATAAATAAATATATATATGTATATATATATTTACAGATGAATATAGATCATGAATATATATATTCATCAAAAGATATATATATATATATTTATATTTATATATTTATATATACCAAAAGCAACAAAGATTAGAAAGGACCAGAGAACAGCACCAGAAACTCCAACTCTACAAGCATCATAATGGCACATAATTCATATCTTTCAGTATTCACTCTAAAAGTCAATGGATTCAATGCTCCAATCAAAAGACATAGGGTAACAGAATGGATAAGAAAACAAGATCCATCTATATGCTGTTTACAAGAGACCGACTTTAGACTTAAAGACACCTTCAGATTGAAAATAAGGGGATGGAGAACCATCTATCATGCTAATGGTCAACAAAAGACAGCCAGAGTAGCCATACTTATATCAGACAAGCTAGAGTTTAAAATAAAGACTGTATCAAGAGATGCAGAAAGGCATTATATCATAATCAAGGGGTCTGTCCACCAAGAAGACCTAACAATAGTAAACATTTATGCACCAAATGTGGGAGAACCCAAATATATAAATCAGTTAATCACAAATATAAAGAAACTCATCGATAGTGATACCATAATAGTAGGAGACTTCAATACCCCACTCAAAGCAATGGACAGATCATCTAATCAAAAAATCAGTAAGGAAACAATGGCTTTGAATGACACACTGGACCAGATAGACTTAGCAGATATATTCAGAACATTTCATCCTAAAGCAGCAGAATATACATTCTTCTCCAGTGCACATGGAACGTTCTCCAGAATAGACCACATTAGCACACAGATCAGTCCTCAAGAAGTAAAAATGATCGAGATCATACCGTGCATATTTTCAGAGTACAATGCTATGAAACTCGAAATCAACCACAAGAAAAAATTTGGAAAGGTAATAAATATTTGGAGACTGAAGAACATCCTCCTAAAGAATGAGTGGGCTAACCAAGCAGTTAAAGAGGAAATTAAAAAGTATATGGAAGTCAATGAAAATGATAACACCACAACCCAAAACCTCTGGGGCACAGCAAAGGTGGTCATAGAAGGAGAGTATATAGCAATCCAGGACTTCCTAAAGAAGGAAGGAAGATCTCAGATACACAACCTAAACTTATGCCTTAAGGAGCTGGAAAAAGAACAGCAAATAAAACCCCAAACCAGCAGAAGCCAGGAAATAATAAATATTAGAGCAGAAATTAATGCTATTGAAACCAAAAATACTGCAGAACAGATCAATGAAACCAGAAGATGGTTCTTTGAAAGAATTATCAAAATTGATAAACCACTAGGCAGTTTGATCAAAAAGAAAAAGGAAAGGACCCAAGTAAATAAAATCAAGAATGAAAGAGAGATCACAACCAACACAGCAGAAATAAAAACAATGATAAGAGAATATTATGAGCAATTATATGCCAATAAAATGGGTAATCTGGAAGAAATGGACAAATTCCTAGAAACATATACACTACCAAAACTGAAAGAGGAAGAAATAGAAAATTTGAACAGACCCATAACCAGTAAGGAAATCAAAGTAGTAATCAAAAGTAGTAATCAAAAACAAGAGTCCAGGGCCAGATGGCTTTCCAGGGGAATTCTACCAAACATTTAAGGAAGAGTTAACACCTATTCTCTTGAAGCTGTTCCAAAAAATAGAAATGGAAGGAAAACTTCCAAACTCTTTCTATGAAGCCAGCATTACCTTGATTCCAAAACTAGACAGAGACCCCACTAAAAAGGAGAAGTATAGACCAATTTCTCTAATGAACATCAATGCAAAAATCCTCAACAAGATATTAGCCAACCAGATCCAACAATACATTAAAAAAATGATTCAACATGACCAAGTGGGGTTTATACCTGGGATGCAAGGCTGGTTCAATATTCACAAAACAATCAATGTGATTCATCACATCAATAAAAGAAAGGACAAGAACCATATGATCCTCTCAATAGAAGCTGAGAAAGCATTTGACAAAATACAACATCCTTTCTTTATAAAAACCCTTAAGAAAATATGGAATAGAAGGAGCATACCTCAATATGATAAAAGCCATATATGAATGACCCAATGCTAATATCATCTTCAATGGGGAAAAACTGAGAGCTTTCCCCCTAATGTCAGGAACAAGACAGGGATGTCCACTCTTGCCACTGTTATTCGACATAGTATTGGAAGTCTTAGCTTCTGCAATCAGACAACACAAAGAAATAAAAGGCATCCAAATAGGCCAGGAGGAGGTCAAACTTTCACTCTTCACAGATGACATGACATGATACTCTTTTGGGAAAACCCAAAAGATGCCACCAAAAACTGCTAGAATTGATTCATGAATTCAGCAAAGTTTCAGGATATAAAATCAACACACAGAAATCGGTTACATTCCTATATACCAACAATGAAGCAACAGAAAGAGAAATCAAGGAATCCATCCCATTTACAGTTGCACCAAAAACCATAAAATACCTAGGAATAAATCTAAGCAAAGAGGTGGAAAATCTATAGAAACTGAAAACTATAGAAAGCTTATGAAAGAAATTGAAGAAGACACACAAAAAAAGGGAAAAGATTCCATGCTCCTGGATAAGAAGAACAAATATTGTTAAAATGTTGGTACTACCCAAAACAATCTACATATTCAATGCAATCCCTATCAAAGTAACACCAGCATTCTTCACAGAGCTTGAACAAATAATCCTAAAATTTGTATGGAACCAGAAAAGACCCTGAATAGCCAAAGCGATCTTGAAAAAGAAAACCAAAGCAGGAGGTATCACAATCCCAGACTTCAAGCTACACTACAAAACTATAACCATCAAGACAGTATGGTGCTGGCACAAGAACAGACACTCAGATCAATGGAACAGAAGAGAGAACCCAGAAGTGGACCGACAAACGTATGGCCAACTAATCTTTGACAAAGCAGGAAAGAATATCCAATGGAATAAAGCCAGTCTCTTCAGCAAGTGGTACTGGGAAAACTGGACAGCGACATGCAGAAGAATGAACCTGGACCACTTTCATACACCATACACAAAAATAAACTCAAAATGGATGAAAGAGCAAAATGTAAGACAGGAAGCCATCAAAATCCTTAAGGAGAAAGCAGGCAAAAACCTCTTTGATCTTGGCTGCAGCAACTTCTTATTCAACATGTCTCCAGAGGTAAGGGAAACAAAAGTAAAAATGAACTACTGGGACCTCATCAAAATAAAAACCTTCTGCACAGCGAAGAAAACAATCAGCAAAACTAAAAGGCAACTGACAGAATGGGAGAAGTTATTTGCAAATGACATATCAGATAAAGGGTTAGTATCCAAAATCTACAAAGAACTTATCAAACTCATCACCAAAAAAACAAATAATCCAGTGAAGAAATGGGCAAAAGACATAAATAGACACTTCTCCAAAGAAGACATCCAGATAGATAGCCAACCAACATATGAAAAAATGCTCAACATCACTCATTTTATTTTTTATTTTTTTAAATTTACATCCAAATTAGTTAGCATATAGTGCAACAATGATTTCAAGACTAGATTCCTTAGTGCCCCTTACCCATTTAGCCATTCCCCCTCCCACAACCCCTCCAGTAACCCTCAGTTTGTTCTCCATATTTATGAGTCTCTTTTGTTTTGTCCCCCTCCCTGTTTTTATATTATTTTTGTTTCCCTTCCCTTATGTTCATCCGTTTTGTCTCTTAAAGTCCTCATATAAGTGAAGTTATATGATTTTTGTCTTTCTCTGACTAATTTCACTTAGCATAATAGCCTCCAGTTCCATCCACGTAGTTGCAAATGGCAAGATTTCATTATTTTTGATTGCCAAGTAATACTCCATTGTATATATATACCACTTCTTCTTTATCCATTCATCCATCGATGGACATTTGGGTTGTTTCCATATTTTGGCTATTGTTGACAGTGCTGCTATAAACATGGGGGTGCATGTGTCCCTTTGAAACAGCATACTTGTATTCCTTGGATAAGTACCTAGTAGTTTTTCCCTTGCTGCTTTCATGATTCTCTCCTTGCCTAAGTATTTTGTAAATTTGACTATGATATGCCTTGTTGATGGTTGGTTTTTGTTGAATCTAATGGGGGGTACTCTGTGCTTCCTGGATTTTGATGTCTGTGTCTTTCCCCAGGTTAGGAAAGATTTCCGCTATGATTTTGCTCACATAACACTTCTACCCCTATTTCTCTCTCTTCCTCTTCTGGGACCCCTATGATTCTGATGTTGTTCCTTTTTAATGAGTCACTGATTTCTCTAATTCTTAAATCGTTCTCTTTTGCCTTAAACTCCCTCTTTTTTTCTGCTTCATTATTCTCTATAAGTTTGTCTTCTATATTGCTGATTCTCTGTTCTTCCTTGTCCATCCTTGCGGCCGCAGCATCCATCCATCCCTGATTGTAGCTCAGTTATAGCATTTTTTTACTTCATCCCATCTATTTTTTACTTCTTTTACCTCTGCAGAAAGGGATGATAACCTATTTTTGACCCCAGCTAGTATTCTTATTATCGTGATTCTAAACTCTGGTTCAAACATCTTGCTTGTATCTGTGTTGGTTAAATCCCTGGTTGTCCTTTCTTCGTGCTCTTTCTTTTGGGATGAATTCCTTCGTTTTGTCATTTTGAAGGGAGAAAAGGAATTAATGAGGTAGAAAAATTGAAATTAAAAAAATATTAAAATTAAAAAAATATTAAAATTAAAAAATTAAACACAGACACACACAAAATCAAATAAATGATGCTAGATCCTAGGTGTGTTTTGGGTCTAGGTGTTGAAAGTGTTTTGACAGATTAGAGAAAAAAAGTGGGAAAGAAAAAAAAGAAATCATTTGAGAATTTGAAAAAATGAATACACTGAAGTAGACTAAAATGAGATGATGGGAGTAAAATAGAAGTTGAAAAAGTTTACACAAAAGAAAATAATTTAGAAGAAAAAATTAAGAAAATATATTTTTAATAAAAATTAAAAATAAAAATGATTTTTTCTCTTTCTGTATTCAAGAAAATGAAAAGAAATGAAAAAGAAAAAAGAAAAAAAGGAAATCATTTGAAAATTTGAAAAAGTGAATACACTGTAGTAGACTAAACTAAAATGATGGAAGTAAAATAGAATTTGAAAAAATTTACATAAAACCAAAAAATATAGTAATAAAAATTAAAGAAAAAATATTTTTAATAGAAATTGAACGTAAAAATGAAGTTTTTCTCTTTCTGCTTTTAAGAAAAAGAAAAGAAACTAAGAAGAGAAAAAAGAAAAAGAAAAAAGAAAAGGAAATCATTTGAAAATTTGAATAGGTGAATACACTGAAGTAGAATGATGGAAGTAAGATAGATTTTGAAAAAATTTACACACAAGTAAAAATACAGTAATAAAAATTAAAGAAAAATGTTTTTAATAAAAATTGAAAATAAAAATGAATTTTTTCTATTTCTGTATTCAAGAAAAAGAATACTGTAAAAGAGAAAAAAAGAGAGAAAAAAAGAAAGGACATTGAATAGATGGACCTGCTAACAGATTGAAGTAGGACTGAAATTTCTTTGTTTCCCCTAGAAGTCAGACTTTGTAGCTATGTAGCGTTATATTCCACAAACTAAGTAGGCGGTGAGACTTGTGTTCTTGTGAGACTTGTGTTCTTGACGAGCGAGGTTGGCCCAGTTGGGCGGGCTCAGTGTAACAGCTCCGTTCTCCACTAGATGGCACTACTAGCCTACTGGGGTGGATTGTTGCAGTGCTTGTAGGTGCGTATGCGCATGCGCGGGAGCAGTGAAAATGGTGTCACCCAGCTACACAATCTCTAGTATGGAACTGTTCTCTTTGATCAGCAATAAGGCACCCATCCTCTGTCTTCAGCTTTCATCTACTCCCTGCTTTTTCACTCTCCATGACCAGGCCCCAGGCAGTACCTCTCTCCCGAATTTTGTCTCAGATGCAGCTGTTTTCCCCGGCCCCTTACTTCTGAAGGACTGTGGCTTTGACTCGTTCTGCTCCTTTGCGGGAGGGTCACACTGAGCCATGGTCGAATGTCAACGGCACCCAGGAACACTTGCTAAACTCTGCTGCTGCTGGTGCCCTGAGACTGTGGCCAGGTGCCAGTCTGCCCCAGAAAAAGTTCACGAGACAGTGTAGTAGCAGCGTTTCAGGGTTTATGGAAAATCACAACACACATCTGGCGCCAGGCTTCACCCTTAACAACCTTGTTTCAGCACCAGCGAATGTGGCCATTCTCTGGTGTCTGCTGGGACCAGGTGTCTTCAACAAGTGTTCTTCCAGCAGTGGAACTGCTTTTCCCCGTGTGGTCCGAGAACCTCCCGGACCCTCTCTGCTCCTGGGGATTCGTCCTTCCCACCAGACCACTGCCAGGTATGGAGCTGCAGAGTTGCAGCCTTTGCGCTCCTCTTGTTTACAGTGTTAATGGAATTTAAACCCTCTCCTTTCTCCTTTCTCCCTTTTTAGTTTAGTCCCTGTGGATGTTTTCAATTTTCCATGTTCTCTCCAGCTGCTTTTGGGGAGGGATGCTTTTCCTGTATTCTCCCCCCACCACTCCATCCTCTCTCTGTCTGTGAAAGCACCTCCCTGCCCAGCACGGCTTCCCGCTCCCCAAGTTCAGCTCTCCACGCTGCGTACCTGCTTAATTTTGTGGTTCAGGTTGTGAAGATTGTTGTGTTAATCCTCCAATCAGTGTTCTAGGTGTGCAGGATGGTTTAGTGTTGGTCTGACTGTATTTCTTGGACACGAGGCACACAAAAAACTTCCATGCTATTCTGCCATCTTGGTTCCTCCCTACTGTCTTTGTTTCTTAACTGAAAATGTACAACATAAATAAATTTAAAAATAAATCTAGTCATCTATACATAAAATAGTCTAGTTTAAAGGTTTTGATATATATGCCTTAGAAAGAAGGGAAACGGTATATAGATAGTAAAGCTGCTAAGATTTTCCACCAGCTGGTGACATTTTAACAACCTTGTAAATGAAAAAAAATGTACAATGCTTCAAATTTACTTTAAGATTGCAAATAAGAATCTGGAAAATAATTTTATCAAAAAAGTGACTTATAACATATAAAGAATATATCATATTTATAGGTACTAGACATTTGTAAGTTTGGTTTTTATACAATTCAAAATTTCCTGGGTTATTACCTGCATGCTTTTGTCTTCTACACACAGAATTCAGAATTTTGTACCAGCAGACAAACCAACATTTCAGGATTTACCATCTTTGATTTTGCTGTATTGTTTTTAAAGTGAATATAAAACAGTAGAAAAGAATGTGTTGTGCTAAGAATAAAAGGCAAATCTCTTAACTTTAATGTAATTGAGATAATGATTGCAATCATTGTATATGCCAATGTGAAAATCATTAGGTGTGAAAAAACTTCAGTCATAAGACTTCAGCTTGTCAAGTGTGGATTTAAATGTGAATTAAAAGATCAGAATTAAAGCACAGGTATGAAATCCTGGATAAATCATCAAAGACCCTAAGAGATGAGATATAATTAAGGAAATTACAATATTTTTAGTCATCTCAGTAAAGAATCTTTTTTGTGTAACATGTAAATACAATATTCCCCCTTGTCCATAGTTTCACTTTCCCTGGTTTCATTTATCTGTAGTCCACTGTGGTCAGGAAGTAGATGATCCTCCTGACGTGTTGTCAGAAGATCAATAGCAGTCTTAACACTATGCCGTGATGTCTACGTCATCATTCACCTCACTTCACCTCATCCAGGGGGTATTTTATCATCATCATCGCAATAAGAATGGTGAGTACAGTCCAACAAGATATCCTGAGAGAGTCTAATGGAGAAAGAGGACTATTATATATTTTCTAACTTCTATTTAAGTTGCCCTTACATTTGCAAATTGGCTCATGATACAGAGCAATAGAAGGAATAATCAGTCAAATCCTTATCTTTCTGATTCCAACAATCAGGCATTTCCTGCTAAACCATTCTTTTTTCTGTAGATGCAAAACATTTTATTCAAGATCTAAATTTCAAGACTCTAGCCAACTTCAAGAAGAATCAATGAAATTGGGAGTGAATGTCAAATCTAAAGAAATTCGGCAAGTTATTTAATCCATATTATCTCATTTTGTGACTAAAAATTTTAAAAATCAAAAGATATGAAGGCTAGGGTAACACGCTTTTACTCTCAACCTGATTCTTCAATAGCAACTACTTGGGTTTTCACCAGCATGAAAGTGCAATTGGAACGATATGTACTTTCAAGTCTTTGTTTCCTTCTCTTATGCTTGTTTCTATCTATGTGTCCAGGGAATCCAGCATCTGTTGCCAGTTAAGCTCATCAGCACTCTTCCATAGGTTCCCTGCTGCTTCACTCACTCTTTATAGTGTATCAGCAGGGGCCTATGGCTGCTTGGGATGTCATTTTAAGCTCCTCCCTGTCAGTGTCCAATGGGATCCATATGTGAGCCTGATGCCATGACAACTAGTGGATGACAGTCATTAAGAACACAGAATAGTTGGGGCACCTGGGTGGCTCAGTCATTTAAACGTCCAAAATTGGCTTAGGTCATGATTTCATAGTTTGTGAGTTTGAGCCCCGCATCGGGCTCTGTGCTGACAGCTCAGAGCCTGGAGCATGCTTCAGACTCTGTGTCTTCCTCTTTTTCTGCCCCTCCCCCGATCGTGCTCTGTCTCCCTCTCTCAAAAATAAATAAACACTAAAAAAAATTTTAAAAGAAGAACACAGAATAGTTGGAACATTTGCACATTTTCATGACTGCCAGTTGAGAGATTTAAATGCTGTTTTCCAAACCATATATACAGCCATTAGGGGTCATCAGGATATAGCATTTTAGATGGACATGGAAAATACTTTTTACTTTGCAGTTTTAGAAATATTTGAGCTTTGGGCTTTTCATAAACGACTTTTATGATGTTTAAGTATGTTCCTTCTATCCCGACTTTCTTGAGGGTTTTTATTAAGAAAGATGCTGAATTTCGTCAAATGCTTTTTCTGCATCGATTGACAGGATCATATGGTTCTTTTCTTTTCTTTTATTAATGTGATGTAGCGCATTGATTAATTTGTGAATGTTGAACCAACGCTGCAGCCCAAGAATGAATCCCACTTGATCATGGTGAATAATTCTTTTTATATACTGTTGAATTTTTTTTGCTAGTATCTTATCAAGAATTTTTGCACCCATATCCATCAGGGATATTGGCCTGTAGTTCTATTTTTTATAGCAGTACTTTCAACAATAGCCAAATTATGGAAAGAGCCTAAATGTCCATCAACTGATGAACAGATAAAGAAATTGTGGTTTATATATGCAATGGAGTACCATGTGGCAATGAGAAAAAATGAAATATGGCCTTTTGTAGCAATGTGGATGGAACTGGAGAGTGTGATGTTAAGTGAAATAAGTCATACAGAGAAAGATACCATATGTTTTCACCCTCATGTGGATCCTGAGAAACTTAGCAGAAGACTATTGGAGAGGGGAAGGAAAAAAAAAAGTTAGAGAGGGAGGGACCCAAACCATAAGAGACTCTTAAAAACTGAGAACAATCTGAGGGCTGATGGGGGCTGGGACGGAGGGGGGTGGGTGATGGGTATTGAGGAGGGCACCTGTTGGAATGAGCACTGGGTGTTGTATGGAAACCAGTTTGACAATAAATTTCATATTTAAAAAAAAAGAATTATTTGAGAAGTAATGTATGTATACTGGGTTCTGTTGCATGTGCTCTAAACATTTAAATATTCTCATGTAATATTTAGGTTTGCATGTTATAGGATAACTCTATTTTTAATTTGCTCTCTTCTATTTCATACACCACATGAAAAACTGTATATATACTTGTAAATATTTTTAAAAGGTTCACATAACTTTCTCCAATTCAAATTTAGATCATTTAACTAACCTAGAGATATTTGAATCTATTGCTTTTGAAATTTACATAAAAATAAGGCACTGACTACATGTTATCCAATCAAATAGGGGCAAAATTATAATTGATGCTGGCATTTTTAATGTAATGATTTTTTAGAAATTATCTTTTTCTGATAATTTTATCTTTGTCATTCACAATGAAGCACAAACTAGGTCTGGATTATAAAACATGATATGTGATCAATATAACCATGTAAACAAATAGTCAATATCCACCCATTGTTAAATATGTATATTCACGTATGTATGTGTGCTTATATATATATGTATGTATACATTTAAATTTGGATTAATATACTTATAGATATAAAATAATATTGTGTAATATCTTTTCCAGCCTTATTGAGGTATAAATGACAAAGAAAAATTATATATATTTAAGGTATATAATGTGACAGTTCGATATACATATATTCTGTGATAATTATTGCCACAATCAAGCTAATTAACACATCATCATGTTACATAGTTACCTTTGTGTGTGTGTGTGTGTGTGTGTGTGTGTGTGTGTGTGTGTCTGCATCTGCGTCTGTATGTGTGGTAAAAACACTCAGATCTACGCTCAGCAAATTTCAATATATAATAGAGTATTATCAACTGTAGCCACTATGATGTCTATTACATCCCCAGGAATTATTCATCTTGGAGCTCAAGTTTAGATATTTGACCAACTTCTTCTCATTTTCCCCATTCTTCCACCCTCTTTAACCACCATTCTTTTCTCTGGTTCTAACTTCAACTTTTTAAGATTCCACATGTAAGTGACATCATATAATTTTTGTCTTTCTCTGGTTTATTTCTTTAGCATAAGATCTTCCAGGTTCATCCATGTTGTCAACAATGGCAGGATTTCTTCATTTTTATGGCTGAATAATATTCCGGTCTACATATATATACCACATTATCTTTATCCATTTATCTGTTGATTGACACTTAGGTTATTTTCATATCTTAGATAATTTGTGAACATGGGGGTGATGATATCTTTTTGAGGTAGTGACTTCATTTCATTTGAATATAAACCCAACAGTGGGATTGCTGGATTATTTTGTATTTCTATTTTTAATATTTTGAGGAACCTCCATACTATTTTCCACAGTGGTTATACAAGTTTACATTCTTACCAACTGTGCACAAGGGTTCCCTTTTCTCTACATCCTTGCCAACACTTGCTATCTTGTCTTTTTGATAACAGCCATGCTAACAGGTGTAAGGTGATTATCTCATTATGGTTTTGATTTGTGTTTCACTAATGGTTAGTGATGTTGAACCCCTTTTCATGCACCTGTTGTCCATTTTTATGTCTTCTTTGAGAAAACGCCTATTCAGGCCCTTTCCCCATTTTTTAATTGGGGTATATGGTTTTTTGCTCATTAAGTTATATAAGTTCCTTGTATTTTTGGATATTCACATCTCATTGGAATGTGGCTTGCAAATATTTCTCTCAATCCATAATTTGCCTTTTCATTTTGTTGGTTGTTTCCTTTGCGATACAGAGCTTTTATTTTGATGCCCTATATGTTTATTTTTCCTTTAATGCCTACATCTTGGTGTCATATCCAAAACATCATTGCCAAGGAGATTTTCTCCCATGTTTTCTTTATAATACCTTAATGAACAAAATAGGTTTTGAAGATAAAGAAGCCAAATGTAGGGAAAGATAGATTTTTAAAATCCTAATTGCTTTCAAATGTATTTGTTTATGGCCTTCTCATTTGAGAGGGAAAAGTAGCACATTAAAGATTCTCTCACCACCTTTTAAAATGATATCCATAGATGGGGCGCCTGGGTGGCGCAGTCGGTTAAGCGTCTGACTTCAGCCAGGTCACGATCTCGTGGTCCGTGAGTTCGAGCCCCGCCTCGGGCTCTGGGCTGATGGCTCAGAGCCTGGAGCCTGTTTCCGATTCTGTGTCTCCCTCTCTCTCCGCCCCTCCCCCGTTCATGCTCTGTCTCTCTATGTCCCCAAAATAAATAAACGTTGAAAAAAAAATTTTAAATGATATCCATAGAGCCTTCTTTAAACTCTCAAAATTTTTTTAGAATGAAGCTGATAATGAATAAATATATGAATATAATAGTTGGCATGGTTATTAGATTAATTGGATACATATCCATTTCTAAGAGAAAAATCAAAGAAAGGAATTTCATTTATGCTAAAAAATATATTAAAAACTGAATGTAGTCTCAATAAAATAATCACTGTCAGAAAGAAAGTTTGCTACAACTACGCTTAACTATATTAACTTTGTTAAATATTTGCAATTTTCTAAATGGATAATATAAATAGAATCACCAAAAATATACTGGTGGACCCATTAATATTAATGTTTTGTTCTATGAAAAGTAAATATCTTATAACCCATAATGATGATTATTTAGTGGTTTAAATTGTTTGATAAGCCTTGAATTTAAATTCTAACATGTGCACTGAAAAATTACCCAAGTGTTTGAAATAAAACAACTTACTTCTGAGAAAATTTCAGTCTTGTTTGGGGGCACATCTTTTCCCCACACCTATGCATATTTTAGGTGGTCTCTTCATCATAACATAAACAATGTTGTCATTTTAATATCAAGTTCGTAGAATAAATGGTCCCTCTTTAACCAACTTCTCTTTAGGACAGTGCCAAAGAATTCAATAATACAATGATTGACATTCACCACATGCTCTCTCTGATATTTGAGAAAGTTCATCTAAAAGATATGCTAAATTTCCATTTCTCTAGGCCAGAGCTATATTTCTATATTATTACATCTGGTCTGTATTATCTTGCTCCCCTACACACACACAGTTATGCCTTAACTGCCAAGATGTAAAGCTATGTCTTCAGCTTTTCTTTCACTCTACTTTACTAGAAACATCACTTTAAAGGTTCATATCTTTTGTAATCCCGCTGTCAAAGATATTTGGATATTAAATTATATTATATTTATTGTAGAACCAGCTGTATGATTGATTTCTCTTGAAACATAGTATTAGAAAAAATCTGGTCTCCGAAAATGAAATTGTACCTCTTTATTGTAGAAGAATTATATATAGCTTCTGTGTGCGTGTATATATGTGTGTGTGTGTTTTACTCTGTATTCTGAGAGCTAAATTCAATATTCAATGGATATAACTAACCATTCTGGTTACTGGTACAATGATCTTTCTTCTTTCTCTGAGGTAGTAGCCCCCAACATGTCTGGGCCTGTTCATCCTTTGTGAAGACTATCAAAGTCATGAAGCCACTCCCCTGATTAATGAAAACCTACACATCAAATTGAACATAAACTTTCAGGGATTTCAATGATCCTAACTATGGATGCTGGGTTAAGATCTCCTTTTTTAAAAGATTTCTTTTTTACTTCTTTTTTTTTAATCTTCACAGTACTGATTTTGATCTTATAAAGTTATTTAGAACTTCTTTAGTAAAAAATGAGGTACAAATTATAAATTAAAATAAATTCACTATTAAAATAAACAGGACTATTAATATCATAATATTATTAAAATAATAACTTACTAATTAATCTCAAACAGCATTAATAAAGTCAGATTTATACTATTTTCCCCTTCCTTCTTTTTGCTAAGGGTAGGCAATAAACAGAAACCCAAGGTTTTATATACCAAATACTGAATATTAACATTATATCACCTCACACCTCTCATTCAAGCTGTAAAACTCTGGTTATGCCACACAATAGGATCTGGATTCCTTGACTATTCACTGAGCACCTTGATTTGGATGGGCCCTAAGTATCATTTCCAGGGCCCAGAGTTAGAAGCCAATGCTTGATTATAAACTGAAAATTAGATGCGAACAATCTCCTTGAAAACATCATCATAGCTCATAATATGTTTTGTTATTCCCTTTAATACATCGAAATGCTCTACAGTCACAGGTATTTATAACCACTCTCTGCTTCTCAGTTGGAAGTGTTATGGCAAGTGGTGATTTTTTTTTAAGTAGCTCCCTGATTTAAATATTTCATGTAGAGTCCAATTCACATCTTTAGGAAATACTTGAAAAAATATTATTTGCCATTTTGGATTTTTAAAAAGAAGAAAAATTAAAATTCCGTGTGAAAAGCCAAAAAACAAAAAAGGCCACCCACTCCACCCTAACATATGCAACACAGTATGTGAGGATGCAGTAAAGGAGAACAAAATAGCTTCTCAAAACATCATTCACATATTAAAATTCTCCGTATTCATCTCTGCACATCTAATACAAATAAAATAAAGCAGCCATTTTTTATAATTCTTTCTCTTTTAGTCATACTTTTTTCTATCACCATATTTTTCAGAACTGATACTCATGTTATTGAATATTTCCTAAAACATTATGAAGTAAATCCAAAGTAGAGACTGATCATCTAATGGAAGTGCTCCTGGTTCTTCCTATATTAGTTCCTAAGGCTGCTGTAACAAATCTTCAGAAACTGAGAGGTTTAAAACAGCAGAAGTGTATTCTGTCACAGTTCTGGAGGCCAGAAGTCCAAAATCCAGGTGTCAGTGAAGTTGGCAGGCTCTGGAGATTCTGAGAGAGAAACTGTTCTCTGACTTTCTCTTAGCTCCTGGTGGTTGAGGGCAACCTTTGATGTTTCTTGGCTTGGGGCTAAGTACCTCCAATGTCTGCCTCCATCTTCATAGGACCTTTAATTTGTTGCTCTGTGAGCTTCAAATCTACCTTTCCTTTATTTTATAAGGACCCCAGTCATTGAATTTGAATCTAGGATGATCTCATCTCAAGATCCCTTAACTTAATTACTGTACAAAGATGTTTATTCCAAATAAGGTCACATTCTGAGTTTCTTCGTGGACATGAATTTTGGGGAGACAGTATTCAAACTACTACATCCAACTTAGAAATTATCTCTAAAATATAATTTAGCATCACCTGTTCTTTTTCCTTATGGTGCTGTTACTGACTCTGTCAGACACTGCTGTAATAGTTAACTTTTAAAATAGCCTTCGTCTGTCACTTCAAAATCTTCTAAAAAGCTATTTTTTAAAGGCATTCATTCTTGTTCTTTTTACCAAAGCAATAAATGTTCATCATTGAAAATTTGGAAAATATGGAAAAGCATGAAGGAGAAAATGAAAACCACATGTAATTTCAGAGCTAAAGCTTTTTAATATGTTTTAAGTAAATGCTTTTACTAGTTTGTGCAAACATCCATATGCATTTCTTACGAGGGTGAAATCATACCAGGCATATTTTTCACATAACAATTTAAATTATCTTAAATACCAATCCATTTCAGACTAAGAATATGTAGTTTTGTTATGTCACGATTAGATACTACAAACCTTAATAGGCTATAAGCAATCCTGCAATAAATAACCCTCCTTGAGAGAGCTGACTGCTAAGGCATGAGGACCCCAGGAGAAAAACTTTCTTTAAGGTATATCATCTGAATGCAGGAGCTGAAGGGCATAATGGGAATTTAATCAAGAAGTCTGTCATCCATGTAAAGAATGCACTGTGGGAGCCCTTAATGAGAGGACTCATTGAAGAGTAAACAAAAATACCCCACAAGACATATGGACACCTGGCACACAAAAGAGTACCTATTACAAGATTCCAATACCACCAATTACCTTTCCCTGCTAATACTCCTTACTCGTTCCCTGTTGTGAAGGAGTTGGAAGGAGTCGAGCAAAAGTGGACAGAAGTAGAACAGATAGTAGACCGTTCACCATTCTGAGTGCATTCGTAGGAGAAGACTAAGTAGAATTGGTGAGAGTAGTAAAAGGTTTGACTTACATAGAAGTAGATTTTTTTATTACACGGAAATGAGATGGGATTAGCTCCCTAAATGATCCCAAAGTACTGAGATCTGCAAAAGAGTTTGCTAAAGGAGGAAGAAGGAAGATACAACAGAAACAATTGAAAAATCATTAGGGAAGGAGATATTCCTAATTGTATCCTTCTGATTTCAGCTTCTTCAAGGAACAGGGAAAAGAATAGTTGTGTTTTTATTTTTCTTCTTACTTCCAGATGAATTACAGAATCAGTATGCCAAATTCCAAGTTCTATTGAGGTTTTGAAAAAAAAATTACCTTTAGAGATTTTGTTTTTAAAATTTATAGACAAAAATTAAATCATTTAAAAATTATATTAACAATTACCATAAAATAGCTATGCCTCATACTTCTCTGACATCATGCTCCTACTCAGTTTGGGTTCTACTTTTTAAAACATTCGCCATTCTTTAGAACAAGATTCACTGTTATAAATGTTCTAACATCAAAGTTATGTTATGTTCTTTCTGAGTGTTGGTTTATATTAGCTTACAATTTAGGAAAAGGTTAATGCAGAATATAAAATATTTTTCAGACTATATTTAATCTATTTCTGAACCAATGCTTATTTTTGCTTGTTCTCATCATTGTGCAATCAGATTTCCATGGATTCAAGGGTGAATAAAATTCTACTCTCAAAAGTTTATAATCTTATAAGAAAAGAGAATATATAAACAACTGCATGTAATAGAAAGAAAATAAATTGAGTGCAATGAAAATAAAGTTTCATGAGAAAGAAGAGGAGAAGCAATTAATTTTGATGAGGGCAATTTAGGGACTTCAAGATGAAGTAGTCATGTCCAGAGACTATTTAAGTTGATTGTTGAGGCTATCTAGACAGATGACCTACAAATTGACAGACAATAACTTTTCTCTTCTCTCTGCTGCTGTGATAAGAGACATCCTGGAAGTTACATATATTTTTTTAAATTTTGAATGCATATATAATTCTCAATATATAGTACATTTCCTTCAGTGGAGTCTCTTTTGCATTATCTGTTCATTCTTTGTTTGCCTAAACCTTTATGTTCCTTGATGCATCATCAGTTTTGATATTTAGCTTGAGCCCAGATTAGTAGATAGAATAAATATTTCCTCCAACATAACTTGGCAAAATAAATCATCTTTACATAGTTTTCATTTGGAGAAATGAAGCACAGTGTACATTATTCCCAAAGCATTGAAAATAAAACCTCTGTGTACCTCTGTGTTCTCAGAGGGTATTAAGGATGCCAAAGCTATTTTTAAAGACATGTATAACTAACTGCCTTTGAATACAGTTCAGAAGCTCTAAAGATTCCAGTCTACTAAGAAATGCTGTTCTCAGTCACAAAAGCTAGTAAACTTCCTGAAAGAGAAGAATTTTTATTGGTGAGGAATGTTAAAATGTTAAAAATGTAACCTCTACGCAGTGCCATTTTTCACCTTTGAAATTACATTCCAAAAAGTGATGGTTTTTAGGGGCTACCTCTATCCTACTGTCAAAGGTCAAATTTTCTTAGAATAAGTAACATATTCCAATAGATAAATCTGAGTTTTTACAAAACACATAAATTAAGAGGTGATTATTCACACTACAAATGATTCACTGCAGGGTTCTTCTAAGGCTCTACTAGCAATTTAAAGTAATTGTCTATAGTTCATTAATTACTCCTTAGAAAGATTAGAGGAAACAGAGAGCCTTAATGCTAAAAATTTCTGAAGGTCGACCAGAAATAAAGAACAAAATTGGAATTGGAAGGGCTCTAAAGGAGCAGGTAAACACATTTTAGTTTTGGAGACAAGGAGTGAGGAGAAGGTAGAGTTGCCCTCTAGTTGTCTTCCAGCTAGTTACCTGAATGGGTAAAACAAAAACTTAACCTTTCCCACCCACAGCCTAAAAGTCTATTCATTACACCAAAGCCGGCTAGTTTGCAAATGTGATCACCAAGAGACTTTTCTGTAGATATCTATTCTACAGTGAAGAGTCATTTCACTTATTTTTCATGGCAAATAAAGAACTGTCAATTTTATTACTTTATCAGATCAAAATCTATAAAATAAAGTAGAACAGAAGGGATGCAAAAAAAAAGTTAGTTTAACAGGTTACCATTAAAGTGCCTCTTTCAAAATAACAAAAATTGAAAGTAGTTGCAAAACCAAGAAAGAGTCCACGGGATGCAATAGACCATTCTCTAATTGATGCTCTGTGTTGCAGGTTGGCTTCTCCAGCTGAGATGGACTATCATGTTTAGGGTATTTGAGGCAGTACACTTAGAATGAACTCTTGTGGAGAATGGAGTAGGAATTAAGGTCAGGCTGAGAACGAAGTTGATCTGTATAACACAAGCAGGCCAAGAACTTCAACCAAGCACACAAGAAGCTCTAGGGTTAAATTAGCCCATCAGGGTTGTCTCCTATCAAGCCAAAATACTGGAATTATCTTTGTCCCCATCAGTCAATGAATGGATATGGGCCACCCTGGAAAGGCCATAGCCTTGAGCTGAGAAGCTCTCTGCCACTGAGCGATCCTTTAAGGAGCAGTTAGTGCAACATATCATTAATCAGAAGGATCTATGCCACGCATCAACATGACTATCACATTCTCCAATTCAGAATTTCATGTATAATCTTTGACGATAGTAAAGACTAGATTGAAATTTCTGCTTTCTCATTATCATTAATATAACTTTGGATGATTCATCCAAACACTCTGAGCCTCAGTTTCTTTATCTTTAAACCAAGGTCAATAGTACTTACCTTACAGAACTACTTAAGTACCAATGGTTAGCCTTAAAAGATGGTTAATTAATAGTATCTTTAGGGACGTATTTTACTGATTATTTTATTAATGGGTAAGATTGTGTTTTTCTTACTTTGTATGTGGCAAATAACAGTTTCTTCCTAATACTTATGTCTTGAAAGAATTATTACAGAGTCAGGTGGTCGAGAGTTGTTTGGATTGGCATTATAAAATGATCCTAAGATCTTCAAATTACAAAACAGAAATTTAAGGTAATAATAGTAATAAGTATTTTATGTATTGATTACTGGTCATATTCAATACATAAAATGGTGTATATATATATATACATTTTATATGTATATATATGCTATAGATGTATATATATGCTTATGTAATGTATAAGTGTATGTGTGTGTGTGTGTGTGTGTGTTACTAAGTCTCACAAATTACATAATCTCATTAAATATCTCTAATGACTTTATATGGCAGGCAACCTTATTAACTCCATTTTACAAGTGAGGAAATTCAATTTTAGTTAGATTAAATGATTTACCCAAGTTCAGTTTGAGTTTCAGATCTGCTACCCTTGACGTCCTGGTGAAGACTGGAGGACTCAGTCTCTGAATGCATATTTTTTAAATGATCACATTAAATATTCAAAAGTCAATTGTTTCACTTAAGGAAAATACTCTATTTTTTACTTTATATCAATTGAGTTTCCTCTTATCTAATTTTAAGTTCTAATTAAGTTGAAAATCACGCATAGTTAAGAGTTGTATAGATAATTAAAATCTCATATTTTAAATGTCCCTGTCATAAGACTTCATTTTATTATATTTTTTGTTGAATATACATATATGTTCATATACCACAATTCTTGATTACACATTTGTGTTGGTTTTCACACTATTCACTTCCAAATAACCAGTTAAATTCTTCTTGAAGACATTATTATCATCCATTGATATAATCCTATGGACTTTGTCTATTTTATTTACTCTTATATGTTAGATGCTTAAAATAGTGTCTGACACATAGTAGATATTCAATAAATTGATAACCATTTTGCACTTGTTTGCATATGTGTCCATATCTCTGCAACTAACCTTTCAGTTTCCTAAAGGCAATGGTTATGTTTTATATTGCTTGTGCAACTAGGCCAGTGTCTTAAACATAAAAATGCTCAGTAATACTTATGTTTTGATACAGAATTCTGAAGAGCTATTTATACTACATTCTAATACCATTAGTGTCTACAACATTTCATAAAAGATCATGATTCAGTATAATCGCAAGTGGCCCATAAACACATGTCTGCATAATGAGAGGTAATCAAGGATATTGATTAACAGGGTTAGCCAGGGTTTCTCACTGAATGATACAAAATACAGTATGGAAACACTATTTAGAAAAGCCCTAATTCATATAAAATGAAAGTACAAAAGTAAAATAAATTTAACTTAATTAAATGTTCAACTTTATGTACTTTCCAGTTTGTTCTGTTTCAGATTTTCAAATGTGTATTGGTTTTGATTTGACTGTACACTAAATCGTTTGACTCCTTACATTTCTTTCTGATGGCCTTTAGACAGACTGCTCTCTTATTCTTGCTCTAGTTGCTGCTCTAATTATGGAGATTGTGTTGGTCTAATAAAAATACATATCTTTTATTCTTATGAATATATAAATGATATATTCCCCTATAGAATTTGAGTGAAGGAAAAAAAATAGGAATCTACAGCAAGCAATAGAGTTTCCATATTATTTTCAATGTAAATGCAGTTTTCCTCCAGGCTGTAAATCTTTAAGTAAATAACAGAGAGATAACTAAACAAAGAAGGGGGGAAGAGCTCCATCATAGTCTTTTTCCCCCAGAAATGTCACTCATCTTCTGATTTGGAGGGAGGCATAGATGGAAGTCATAATGGATTTTTTTAAATCTGAGAGACAGAAGAGAGAATACAAGTGGGGGAGAAAAGCAGAAGGAGAGAGAAAGAGAGAGAGAGAGAGAGAGAGAAAGAAAGAGAGAGAATCTTAAGCAGGCTCCAGGTCAGCACAGAGCCCATCACAGTGCTTGTTCCCCCAATCTGGGATCATGACCTGAGCCAAAATCAAGAGTCAGATGTTCAACTGACTGAGTCACCTAGGCACCCCAAGGAATTTTTAAAATAGTATGTTTTTCTTAAATAAAATAAAATAAAATACCAATCTCTATAACCCTATTTTAAAATAACACTATATACAGATATATAGTAATATATATAGTAATTTGTTATTTAAAATAAACAAAAATTAGCAAAATACTAAATACTTAAACAGTAAGCAAATAAGAATTAGTAAAGTCCATATTTAAATGTGATAAGTAATGAAATAATTTTATTATTGACTATGTTTCAACAAAGTAGAGTTTGGAACACCACGTTTGAGTGGTAAGTAAAGAATACTGGAAAGTTCACATTTTTAGGAAACACTGAAAGAAAGATGAGACATATTTTGGTGAGCTGTAAGAAAAGAGCATTTACTAGAGAAGTGAAGCTCGAAAAACCTTTCAAGTAGACATAAGATGAAGAAACAAAAGCAATGCAGGGAAATATTATTAGAGGGATAGTATAATATATATATATATGTATATATATACATGTATGGAATATATATATATGTATATATATATATATATGGGCGGGGTGCCTGGGTGGCTCAGTCAGTTAAGTGTCTGACTCTTGATTAAGGCTCAGGTCATGATCTCACGGTTCGTGTGTTTGAGCCCCGAGTCAGGCTCTGTGCTGACAGTTCAGAGCCTGCTTGGGAATCTCACTCTCCGCTGCTCTCTGCCCCTACCCAGCTCGCACTCTCTCTCTATCTCAAAATAAGTAAATAAACTTATTTAAAGAAAAGAAAAAAAGGGAGAAATAAGTGAAGGATATGACAATTACGGTCTTGTTTTGCACTGAAATTTTGACACTACAAAAACGCCTAAAGGCTACTCCTGTAAGGCATTTGCGGCCATACTTTGATAAACATGGAGTGACATTTGGGAAAAATTTTTATAGAATAAGAGTGGAAATAATAATATACACCATTGATTGAGTTTATCTCATGTAATCTTCACTAAAAATTATGAGCTCCATTTTACAGATAAAGAACAAGAGAAGCAAAGTAATCAACAAAATCCTTATAGTCTGAGGATGGGAAAGTCAGAATTTTACACCAGGTGTAACACCAAGATCAGCATCTTGATTTGTATTTCAGGTCAAGGAATTTGGTCTTAACTCTTTAAGAAACAAGCAGCCATTACAGATTTTTGAGCAAGGTTCAGAATTCTTTTGTCAGTAGTTCTGTCCTATTATGATCCTAGGTAACTTAATTATTGTAGCATCAAAATCTTTCCAGAATCCAAATAGGATTTGTACATTTTAATGTCCCAAGTGAATATACATGGAATGTTCAAAAGAACGAGAAAGACCCTTCCACAGTCTTTTCTCTGTTTGGTTAAAAATATTTGTCCTGAGAAGCCCCCTTATTTTTTCCGCTTATAATCTATCACTGTTCATATTCATTAAAAAGCCCAATGGCTCTCATGGCATTGCTAAGTTCTCCCTTCATACCTAATATCAACAGTTCAAAATAATTCCATAATTATATAGAATGGACATATCACTATGAAAATGTATAAACAAAATATTTAATAATAAAATACATTAGTTATAGGTTATTACCAAGCTACCTCTTCAGCAAATGAAGAAATGCAGGATTTCAGATGAATATTTAGAAAGAGATATTTGTTAAATCAACTTTGTATTTAGACTCCCAACAACGAGTGGGGAATACAGCCCCACAATTATACTGAAGCCATACTCAACAGTTTGTAATACCTCTTCTGGTTCCTGAGTTACACAACAGAAACCAACTCTGCTTATGCAAAAATTTCATTTATTGTGAATATATTATAGAGAACAAATAGGAACAAAGGGTATCAGTACACATCCTAAACCCATAATAGTCCCTTGATTTATATCTGTGTATTTGACTAAAACTAGATCACAGACTTCTACTTCAGGTCAAGATGGAGTAACAGGGACCAGAGTTACCCTCCCACATGAAACAAGTGACAAACATGGACAAAACATATGAAAATAAAGGACAATGAAGACTGAATATCAGATAACAAAGGGCAGGAACCCCCTTGAGACAGAAGAAACCATGAGACAGTCCTATCATTGCTCCCATCTTATTTCTTCTTGACAGTTTCCATACAGGGATGGGAAATTCAGACAGAGACAGGAAGTATCCCTGAATTGAAGAGGCAGATGAGAATCTGGGGAAATCAAAAAAAAAAAAAAAATCATCTGCCTACAAAGGCACAAGTGTGTTACTACTTGTTAAGACAGATACTGGCAAATAGTTTTGGGTATTTCACTTTGCTGCATTATAATCTCCATTATGGCTACAATTACTACTCTTTAACCCATTATGCATTTTTGTGTCAATCCCAGAAAACAATGTTATAATTTCTGGAGGTGGGCATAACAATTATTTCCCTTTTCTTCCCACTCTGAGCCAGGCTTTTTGGCCTCTATATACTCTTATTTTCTTTTATGATTTCCCCCACATAAGAAGAATATAGGATTTCTGGGTAGCAAAAATAGCAAGTGTCCCCTACAAGCATGAAATAAATATAGCAAGCACTATTGAGTGCTTCCTATGTGGAAGCTCTCTATGTGGAAACTTTCTATGTGGAAGTTTTGCATAGGTGGCCTCATTAAAATCTTTCAACAATACCATGAGATAGGTATTGTTATTATATTCAGTTTACAGAGAAGAAACAAAAGATTTAGACAAGTCATGTAAGTGAGTGGTGAATTCAGGTATAACACATGAATTTGCACCATTATTGAGTATATGTATCACCTTTCAAACAATTGTAATATTCTTTACATAGCTGACAAGGGGAAGAAATGTGGCTCCATCAGCCCAAAGGCATTTCATCCCCAGGAAAACAGCTCAAAAATAAATGAAAAACAGCTTTCCTACTAAAGTTTTTAATTCTTGCAGCACTTGACCTAATGCATTATACATACTCTATACTCACAAATTGTTCCACAATTATTAAAATCAGAATGTATAACAATCTGAGAATTGAGAAAGAATAATTTCTAATCCTTCAAAAAATCCTCCCTTCAACTAATGTTTAATGAAATCTGCTTGGCCTTCCAAGTTTAGTCCTGATAAAACCTTAGGAACAAATGTAGAAGCATGAAATCACCTATATTCTCCTTCTCAGGTCAAATGGAATTTCAGCCTGAGGAAAAAGACACAGTTCTGAATAGCTTTGGAACATGACTGTGGACACTTAAACCATCTCTTGAGTATACACTAGCATTACAGACAAAGAAAAACACGCAGCTGGTAGACGTACAAGGACTACATGAAAAAGGAGGTGCATAGCAGATGAATAGCACGGGCCACTTAGTCCTAGCGGGACAATCAGAAGGAATATTGTGGTACAGACCAAACCCCTGCAGATTAACGAAAGGGACTGAAACACCTGGAGGGGGAAAAGGTAGCAGAACTGACACAAAGGTTGAATGATAAAGAGTAGAGAAATACTGAGAGGGCACCATACCTCTCTAGGAGGCCACAAAAAAAGATCACTAGTAGACAGTAGATCACAGTCTATAACTTCAAGTTAAAAATATAAATGAAGTAAAGGAGTTATTCACAATCTCTAAATGTAGTAAGGAAAAGATCAGTGCCCTGGAGCTAAAGAAAAGGTACTTTAAACTTATATTTGGGGGGGGGGATTTTTTAATACTGTGAACAATTGGACAATAGGCTTAACTCCCAAGGGTATTCCATGAATTGATCTTCCTATAGACACAGTATGAAAGGTCATAGAAGAAATCAGTCAGACCTAAGGACTAAGTTGTTATCACAGTGGTAGGAGTGGTTGAGATCATCTTTTTTCAAGCAACAAAGATTCTATGACTTAAAAAAAAAGATCCAAATATTGACTTTGCTTGGTCAAACATAGTAACTCCTTTGGTGTCTTCTGAAGATCACTAACTCACAATGAAAGTTCAACTTTCAATATGTATGAATAATAAGTGACCATGTATCAGGTGCTAAATATATATCCAGAGGATTCTCCAAAACGGACTGTATTTAGTGAAGACTAACCTCTGTAGATTTGTGAGCATGTATGTGGTTTATCATAATAGATCCTTTGAATACTGCTAATCAGCCACATCAATGTAATAGTATGACTGTACTCCATTTTATATCCCCCTAGTCACTATTCACTCTTCTGAAAATGTTTACTTCATTCTGTACTTTCCTGGGCGAAAAAAAACCTCTTCTGAATACTATTTGTTAACACAGATACTGGCGATATCATTCAGATTCTGTATGCATGTCACTTACAAAATATTTTAACTAGAAATGGATGAATTAGAGGTGTCTTTTCCTTATTTTGTCAACTGCAAACTAAATGCATGTATATGAGATGTGGTTATAAAGTCTTCATATCCATTATTTTCTTTAGGCAGAGGACTTAGCCTTTGAGATACTGACATAATTCCAATGGCATGCTATTTATCAAAGAATCCCTAATCTTTGTTTTTTTTAAACTAAATAGAATCCAAACCACTTCCTTCCTCTCTCATGAGCTGCAGCTTTTGTTAAGTTCTTCCTTGTTTCATCAACCTAGTAATTACCTACTTAACTTTGTGTACCTAGTATAGCCTGTATATAATAATAACTGATAATAACAGACACTTTTCCATGTGAAAGACATACAACATCTAAATTGTCCTCAAAATAGTCATAAGAGTGAATTAGTTATTATTTTTCCAATTTACAACAGAAGAATTTGATGTTAAGTGTTTATATTTTGTCCAAGGTTTTATATTTATTTGAATAACAGGGTCAGCACTTGAATTCAGGTCTGGCTGATACAAATGTTCACACTTTTAAATACTCTTTTATATTGTCTCATATTCATGTCATAGATACTTAAAATCCCTAAAACAGGAAACGCATTTAACTAAATTTCCATTTCCATCCACTAAAGCAATAAACCATGTTTGAGATCAGGGATGTCTTCTTATTAATTTCCATATTTCAGTATAATATTTGATACACAGTATGTAATAAACAATCCATAAATAGATGGTCACTAATTACCTGAAATAAAAAAATTCCTTCTCCTTCCATTATATTGTGTGTAAAACTACTTCCTTGTGATTATGATGTGTTGTGTCCTTTTAGAAAATCTCTAAACCCAACCTTGATCTGATCCTTTATGTCTGGCCAGAAGTTTGTATAATAGCAAGATGACTCTGGAGGGCTAAAGTTATTACTTATAACCCTGACTCCTTAGGACATTTGTGAAACTGGGCAGATTTCTAAACTGTGTTGAGTAAAAACTCCCTAATATAAAAAATGGATGCTTCACAGGTGTTATTGTGATAATGAGATATCTACAAACAGTGGGCATCCAATAAATACTAATGCTCCATCTGCCATTAATCCCAACATACTCTATTACCACAAAAACCTTCATTAGATCCTTGAGAAATGTCTAATGTAGAAAACTTCTGGGAATGTGTATCAGTACATATTCCAAGTCGAGTCCAGATCCTCACGAGAGTTAGATGTTAGTCTATTAACAATAAAGGTTACTCGGTCTCTGCTCTCAAGTGGTTCCAAGTCTAGTGGGGAAAACAGATAATGTAAATAGATAATTAGAAGACAGTGTGTTCTGTTCTACAATCATGGTGTGAACAAAGTGTTATGGGAACACAGAGACAGGAACAATTAACTGTTCAAGGACAGAGTAACCTCAGATAGGCTAATTTAGAGGAATAATTAATAAAACACCCATAATTTTCCAAACTACAGGTAATATCTCTTGTGGGTTCACTAGACAAAGAAAAATACTAAAAGCCTAGCATTTTCTCTAAGCTAAAATATAACTGGGTCTTACTGTAGACAAAGCTTCAGAATCACAAAAGCACTTTGCTTTAGTATTAATGTAGTATCAATTTTATAACATAATTTATAGGCAAATAGTACTCAGGTACACACAGGCCAAAACTCATGAAAAAGGTTATTGAATCTGCAGTATGAAAGGCCAACACTGCTGACTTAAATGCACCAAACCCTTCGCTGGGGAACAATGACTTTGACTATATTCTTTGAGAATGGATCCTATGAGGCTTACTTTCATGAAATGTCTCAAATTTTGGCTTAATGCCACTATTGATTTTTATTGAAACTCTTGTGTAAAAGAAAAGTAGTGTAAATATCATCAAAGAAGGAAAAGGAGGAGTTTTCCCATGTACAAGAGGCCAAATTTCAAATGTCTTAACAGTACAAGCAAGTGGTATGAGAATGTCACTAGAATTCATAGTGTTTACATAAATTTAACTCCACTATTACTGGGTTTATCTTTTGTGGATTTGAAAAACATTGCATAAAATTAAACAGAAGTCTAAAGAATATTGAGGAAAATTATCTGTTTTCTTCCAAATTTTAAATTATAGGCAATATTAGAATTAAAAATAAGTCTTGATATCTTTCATTTCCCATCTCTCTGCCTGTTTTCTCATCTCTGAAATAAAGTGGCTTGACCACCCTTCTGACGCTAAGATTTATTTGTTTCAACATTGAGGCTTTTAGTGTCATCAGCCACATTGTCTGCTTTTGAAGAGTCATTAGTGGCACCTTACTCATTATAGATTAAGTGAACTATGATGCTAGTATATTTTTAAATCTTATAATGGTTTGAGCTTTGCTCACAAATTAGGTAATAAGGTGATTATTATTATTTTTAATTTCTATTGAGTTGAAGTAGGTAATTTGTTTAAAATGCAAGGATGCATCTGTATGTTACATATGCTAGATGAGTTGCTAAGGTGATTCACAAACTGTATTTGTAACAGCTACTAATTATTGAATGCTTGCTATGTGGTAGACATTGCTAATCCTTTAATATATATTTTTCATTTCATCTTTATAGCAACCTTATGAGGTAGACATTATAACTGTCTCTATTATGAAATAATAAAACTAAGACCTAGAGAATGGAAATGACTTGCCCAAGGACACAGAACTAATACATGTCCAAGGCAGGATTTGTACATGGATCTTTTTGACTCTATACCTCAAATCACTCTCTTAGTCATGACCTTTGTGTATAGCCCCAATAGCATGCTTTCATTCCTTGTATTTCTGTATTATTTGGATATTGCCTTAAAAACTTATTACATTTGCGGACAGGAAAAATAATGGATGGCCCCAATTTTAAGCCATTTAAATCTGTGATAATACATGTCTAATAGCTCCATGAAGGCAAACATATAGCCTGGTTTTACCAACATAGTGTTTATTCTTAGTGTTTGTTACTAGGCACATAGCAAATGCATAATGGACACATAATATGCACATTTGCCAAATCACTGGATTTTAATGCATTAATGGCAACAACAACAAGAACAAAAAGCATGAGAAATTACTCTCTCTGTATCACGGTATTCACGTAAGTAGAAAAATAGGCAGGGTTGATAAACACAAACCAAATTCACTTAGTAACACAGCAATAAAATCCAACCAAACCACTGCCTATGGGTGATGCGTGCTCCAATGACTAGTGACTAGTACTGGCCTTCCATTCATGTATATTAATTGCATACTCCATTCTTAATGGTGACTCAGAAGTTTGTGTTTTTCTAAATGAGTTGGTTTTTAATATTAACCTTCACCCCTCTTCAATCCCCATATTCAACCATGACTATGAAGAACCTATTAGGAGTCTAAATTTCAGTTTAAAAATCACTCATCCTTACAAAATCAAAACAGAGAAAAGATCTCTTATCACAAAATGCTCCCACATTCTACTCTTAATTGGTTTTTATAACCAGTACAAAATTGTTATCAAAAAAGCTGGCTTTGTTTTCAGATTTCTACAAATTAGTTTATTCCTTCCATCAAAGTCCATATGTCCAAATAGTCCGTTTTACACATTAGAGATAGATAAATTCCCTATGAACCTTTATCTAATAGGAATCCTGGCCCTCCAGGACTGTGAAACACTCCTATCTACCCAGGATGTTAAGGGAGGGGATTGTGCCTACGTGATGTTCCCAGATTTGCCCCCACCCCCAGGGTTGAAATGGTTTAATAAAAATTCCTTACTGACTTGTATTAATACAAATTACTAGGTAGAGAACATAATCCACAGCCAAGTACAAATTTTTATTCAAATAATTCTATTAGCATAATTATCTTTTTTGAAGAAATTAATATACATTATTACACTTGATGTGCCACAAATTATACAAGCAAAAATTTCACTTGTAAGGTTCTGCAGTTCTCAAGTAATTAGCCATATTGCACCCTGGAAACTAAAATTAAATACATAAATTAAACCAGTAGGGGAGATAATAACATTGTAAAGAGGGTCTGGATATAGTGTAGCATGTCATACCTGAGACTCAGCCTTAGAAGAGCCACCCTAGGCTTGGTCATACAAGAACCAAACCAGGTTTCCCACAGTCCTGAGTTTGTGACTGAAGAAATCACTTGGCACTCCTCTAAAGGGAAATTCTACCTCTGATGAAATATTACTTATGCAAATAGGTCTCTTTTGCATACTTTCTGAACATTGTTCAGTTCCTTAATTTCTGTGATACTCAGGGTGTGAATTCAGCAGCGAGGTGTTACATAAATTCAAAGTTATAGTTAATATCGTTTCCAATTTATACAAATGAAACTTTCAGCTCTTAGTTCTCTGAAGACTCACACATGGAGATATAACAAGGACATTCACTATTCCTCTTACTGGAAGTGGCTTGGGGTTGAACTTATAATATTTATATTAGATACATTTAGTGGTAATTGCTCCCCAGTTCACAAGCCTAGGGATTATTCTTTCTGTTAGCTAATGCTACTTAGTTGGATGGAAAGATCAGTCTGACACTAAGTTTAATAGCAAAAAGCATAAAAAGAACGTGAAATCCCTGTAACATTTTATTCCCCTCCATATGTAGTCATTATTTCTGATAATATGGGAAGTAGGTAACAAAATAACACTATATATTAGATTCTTCCTATTTTATTTCCAGACATAGAGTGAAACCCATCTTAAACACAAACTCTTCTGACTCCAAAAGACAGACCAAAAGATGAAGGGGTAGGGTTCCCTCACTAGTGATACTGGTATCACAACTTAATCCAATACTCTCCATACACACCTGAACAGCCAATCCATAAATGTGCATTTAAACCACATTATCTTTTAATATAAAATATGTGTTACTACAGTGGAAGAGATTTTAGGTTATAAGCTACTTACCACCAAATAGATAATCCTCTTATCTGGTTTAAAGTACAACCCATGGGAATGGGCACTAAGTACGAAGATCTTTGTATATCATTTTAATGCCCACCAGAAAGTACCCTTCACTGAGGAGTCAAAAACAACTAACTGAGGTGGATGGGTGGGGTGGGGGAGACATATAAAGGAAATTAAAGTACACTTATCTCGATGGACACTGAAAAATGTCTAAAATTGTTGAATCATTATACTGTACACCTGAGACCAATAGAACACTGTATGTTAATTATACTTGAATAATAATTGTAAAAGGCCTACAAATTAGAAAGGGAGAAATGAAATTATTCCTATTTGCAGATGATATGATGGTATAGGTAGGAAATCCAAGGGAACCTACTGGAAAAAAAAAATCTAAATGGTTTTACCTAACCAGTTAACATCAGTTAGCCTTTGTTTTTTGTGCTAGCATGATGAATACATGGTAACCAAGTGTATATATGGGCCCAACATCATGGGCTAATACTCACCTGATCTAGGTACTATTGCTGATCTAGGTACTATTGCCGCCTCTTATCCAACCTGTCAGCCTATTACACACTGTGCCACCCAAAGCCATTGGCCGATTATGCCAAGGAATGGAATTTAAAGGCATAGCTGAGCTACAAGCTCAGAGATGATATATTGCAATGATGGGTACTCTCTATCCTCCAGGATGTAGTATATACTCTAAATCAATGATCCTTTTATAATGTGGTGCCTCTAGTTGGTAGGGACTGGAGCAAAAATTGTGGAATCAGAAATGGCCCTAATTATGATCATTCTCAATGATTTATTCAGGAAATTTGTTCTTCCCATCCTACAACTCTAGGTTTTGTGAGTTTAGAGGTCTTGATATCAAAAAGAAGAATGGTTCCATCAAGAACATATAAATAGTGTCCTCAAATTTCAGGCTATGGCTATCACCTTAGCACTTTAGACTCCATGCTGAGATACAGTGTGTAAGAAAAGAAGTGACTACATGGCAAATGTAATTGGCCATATCCGTCAGTAGCAGGTAGGACTGCTATTATGCAGAGGGTGATGAGAAGATTATACTTTATAATTAGGTGATCCAACTTGATGTTTGTTTTTTTCTTTCTCCCACTTAAATGCTATAAAGACAAATATAATGGCTATAACCTGAGAAGGAAACAGTGATCAAGAGCTAATATCCTTCATGGATTATGGTCTGAATGAGCTAACCATGAATGAGAGAAATCTAGGATGGAGGGTAGAATGGAGAAATTATGAATCAAGAGTATCAATTTAATCTCATACTATCTACAGCTGCAAAGGTTGTA
This sequence comes from Lynx rufus, assembly GCF_022079265.1. NCBI lineage: Eukaryota > Metazoa > Chordata > Mammalia > Carnivora > Felidae > Lynx > Lynx rufus. The sequence goes on along the minus strand of NW_025814867.1, from coordinate 106,770,747 downwards.
ATTTATGCTGCTTACAGTCCCCTTATAAACTACTCCCTGGAAAAGAAGCCCATCAGAGTACTGAAGCAGCTACTCCTAGAAATCATACACACAGGTGGATTTATATAGTGCCAAGCCTAGGTTATAGTGGATGCTGTACTACTGCCCAGATTCCCCAACCTCCTCTGGATTGAAGCATTCATTCCCCCAAACTGATGAAAGTGAGTAATTGGTGCAGGACTATAAAAGCCCAGCTCCCTTCCCCTAATTTGGGATAATTGTAAAAGTCATCCTATTCCAGAATTACTTGTGGGATCAGGTGTTCTTTGTTGTGACTGCATCAAAGTCCAAACTCTTCCTCTCATCATTCCTGCTTCATTTAGTTTCCCACAAGTGTTGATTCAGAAAAAAAATGTTCCTATACACAAAGATCCATCTCAAAGTCTGCTTTCCAGGGAAACTTACCTATGAGAAGAACATTGCAGAAAACTAATAGCAAAATCTATATTAGCTTCCTAGAGTTGTAACAATTTACTACAAACTGAGTGACGTAGAACAACAGAAATCTAATCTCTTAAAAGTCCTGAAGTTTATAAGCCCCAAATCAAGATGTCAGCAGGGCTGGTTACTGATGGAGTTTCTAAGGGAGAATCTGTCCCACACTTCTCTTCTAGATCCTCATGATGATTGAAAATTCTTCATATCCCTTGGCTTTAGATACACTGTTTCAATAACTGGTTCCATTTCCATGTTCTTCTTTCTGTGCATTTGTGTCTACATTTCCCCTTTTATGGATACCAATCTTTGAATTAAGACCCACCCTAACACAGTGTAACTTCATTTTAACTTGATTACACCTACAAAGACCCTATTTCCAAATAAGATTATACCCTTAAGATCAAGTGGGCAGGAAGTTGGGAGCTGGGGGCACTATCCAAGCCAGTACAATACAATAGAATAAAGAAGAAAAACTACATGATAATCTTAATCAGTGCAGAAAAATTATTTGACAAATTCAACATCCATTCATGATTTTAAAGACTCTCAGTTAACTAGGAATAGAAGGGAACTTCTTTGACATTTACATAAAACTTACAGCAGTCATCATACTTAATGATGACATCTTGAGTACTTTTCCCTAACATAGAGAACAAGGCAAAAAGGTTGACTTCACTTATTTTCATCAATGTTCAGTAAGAAGAAGTAAAACTCCCTTTATTAATAGGCAACCTTATCGTTTCCATGGAAAATCATGAGAAATTTACAAAATACATGTAGAAATAATGAGAAAATATAGCAAATTTGACAGATGTAAAGTCAACATAGAAATTCATTTGTATATGCATATAAATCCCAGAAAATATCGAACAGTAAAATTAAATTTAAAATACTATCATTATGAAAACATAAAATATATAAGAATGCATTTGACAATAATGCTTAACAACTTTACACCAAACTGAAAGCTAATATGTCTAATATACAATGAAAGGAGATCTAAATAAATGTAGAAATTTTTCAAGTTATGAATTGAAAGACTCAGTATTATTAAATTTTTAACTCTCCTCTAAATGATATTTGCAATCCCAATTAATATGTCATGGAGCTCTTTTTTTTTCTCCAGAAAAAGTAATAAGGTCATTCTAAGTTGAAAGCCTTCCTCTACTTTATTTAAAGTCTTATTATGAATCTGTGAGCAATCAAGACAGTATGCAACTGGTATGTTAACAAACAAGTACATCAACAGGATAAAATGGAGATTACAGAAGTAGATTCACACAGACACCAAATTATTCTGTGGGAAAATAATATTTTTTCCAGCTAAATATTATCAAATAACTTTATAAGCTTTGGAAATAAAATAAACTTGAACTTCTACTTCAAACAATACACAAAAAATTAATTCAACAGAGACCAGAGAACAAAAGCAAAACAACAACAGAAAAGATAATATATTAGATGTCAAGGCAAGTAGGAGATGTGGTAGGTAAAGAATTCTCGACTAAGGACAAAAAGAAGATAATGATAAACTTGATTTCTTCAACATTAAAAGCTTCCTTCCACAAAAATTACATTAAGAAAATGGTAAGGAATCCAGGAGCTGGGAAAAATATATGTCCAATACACATATGGAAAAAAGACTTGTACAGAGAATATAAAGAACTCTTACAAATCAATAACAAAAATGCAAAAAGTAAAAACTGCAAAAATTATCTGTAAAATATTTAAACAGAAACTTCATTAAGAAAAGATGCAGGGGCATCTGGGTGGCTCAGTTGGTTAAGTGTCTGACTCTTGCTTTTGGTTCAAGTCATGATCTCATGGTTTGTGAGTTCAGGCCTCATGTTGGGCTCTGTGCTGGCAGCATGGAACCTGCTTGAGATTCTCTCTCTCCATCTTCTCTGCCCCTCCCCTATTTGTGCTGTCTCTCTCTCAAAATAAACTTAAAAAACTTTAAAGATGTAGAAAGTGATTTTAAAATGTATAAAAAGATATTCAACATCATTAATCATCAGGGAAATGAAAATAATTAGGATCAGAGATATCCATTAAAACACAGGGAGATTCACCCATTACAATGGAAAACAAAATAAGAGTGACAAGAGCAAATATTAATGAAGATGAACAGTGAAACATGGTAAAATCGCTTTGAAACATTGTTTGGCATTTTCTTATAAAGTTAAACATACACCAACCTTTTGACACAGGATTTTTATTTCTATCAAATTAAAAATATATCCACAAAAAATATACAAGAATGGTTCTAGCAGCTTTATTCAAACTTTATAGTAATTAAGACAGTGGAATTCCTGTAAGGGTAGAAAACAAGTCAATGAATAGCTGATTAGATAATAGGCAAGTTCATTCAATGGGGAAATTCTTCCCAGCTATTAGCACAGGAACAACTTGATAATATGTTCATAATAGCTTGTACCTGATAACAACTCATATCTCCACCAAAAGAAGAGAAATAAACAAATTGCCATCTACAATGGAATTCTACTCCAATAAAAAAAATAGGATGAATTTTTGTTGCACATAAAAACATACATGAGTCTCAAAAACATTATTTTGAGTAAAAAAAACCATGGACAAAAGAGAAAATATTGTTATTACATCATTTATATGAAGTAAAAAAAATAGGAAAAACTAATCTATCATGTTAGAAATGAGAAGAGTTACCCACAACTAGTGTGTGTGTGGAAGGGATTAACTGGAAATGCACAAAAAGGAAATTCCTGGAATCATGAAAATGACCTATATCTTTATTAGGATGTTGGTTACAAGGATGTATGTTTGTCAAAACTCTGAATTACCCATTTAAGATATTTGCATTTTACTGTATGTAAATATTCTTCCTCAATGAAATAAAATAAATTAAATCAATAAAAATTATTTCGGTTCTAAGTGAATTATAACAAAAGAAAAATTTCAGATTATACTAAAGCAGTCATTTAGTGGAATAGAGGCATCTCAAATAGAAATAATAAATAGATTTGAGTATTTTTAGTAAATAATCTAAGAAACAAAAGAATGAATCATTGGAAAATGATTTTAGTTTCTTTCTGACTTGACATGAAAACTTGTATAAATGAAGGTAAATATGCCCCAACAAGGTCATCAATGACACTGATGGCAGAGTGAGGTATGACTGTCATGAATTCAAGATGTAAAATTAGTTATTCCTCAAAAGAAACTTTAAATTGCCTATTCACACTTGATGGATAATCCAAAAAGTCTTTCTCAAACTTGACAACAATTCTGAAACATTGCATGACACTATCAGTAATAAATTATAGAGGCAGAAACTTTTTTAAACTACGAATAAAAAAGAACAACTTCAGATCTACCTTGCTTGAGGAAAGACTTAATTATCATTCTATTCTCCAAAGAAGATATTATTACAAAATATTTATCATATGAAAAAAAGCAATCAAAGAGTATGCTGCCACAAATGTGGGAAAAATGATTACAGATGTCTGTCAGGACTTTCATTAATAAATATATTAGGTTATTACTCTGGATGTTGTGATGATTGTGGTGTATTCTAACATGTTATAACTTGTAACTTATGATTTCTCATTTTAAATAAATACTTTCCCACCCTAAATAATAATAATAATTTTGTAATCTTTTTTCTTAAGGAGGGCATGAAAAATAATAGGAGATTCAATCTCCATGAAACAAGAGGGATTTGAGGCACCAGGGTGGCTGAGTCGGTTAAGCATCTGACTTCAGCTCAGATCATGATCTAATGGTTCGTGGGTTTAAGTGCTGTGTTGGGCTCTGTGCTGATGGTGCAGAGCCTGCTTGGGAGTCTCTCTTTCTCTATCCCTCCTCGCCTCAAGTTCTCTCAAAATAAATAAGGATTATTTATTATAGGTGGTAACGATACCTGCTCCCTACACTCCTAGGATATTGCACCATTGTTGTTATGGTACATCCACCCTCAGCCTCACCCCTACCAGCTACTCTTCACTACTTCCCTATTGCACTAACAGATTAATTCCTCTTGAAACTCTTGAACCTAAAGTTCAAGAAAGGACTGATGGTTTCCTTATCATTTGTTTCCCTCCAAACACATAACCAACATTCTACTTGTCAATCAACTGTGATATTGTTTATATTATTGCCTCTAAATCGTGTAGATAAGACTTCTATTCATAGGAAAGTAAACAAAATTACAAAACAGAATAGATATCACCAGCTAATTCATAATTGATTTAATACCCTTATGGCTGAATAAATACACACTACAAATAACAACAATAAGATATGATAATATAATACTCAACTCCAAAGACAGAGGGGAAAAGTACAGAGGTCTATTCTGACTCCCCCCGCACCCGCCTTTTTCATCTAGACCTTACAAAATTCACAATGGGCAGCAAACAGTTAAGATTTGCAAGATGGTATTTTTGCCAGTGGGTGAATAGAGGTTTTAATCCCTGTTGCCTCTGCTTGGTTGGCAGAAAAGTTCAAAAATGAAAAATTGGATTTTATGCAGTTATTTAAAATGATGTTCACATTAAAAAATCATGACAAAAATATTTAAAATAAATTGAAAAGATGGTTTGTACAGTATACTAGTTTTTATTTTAAAAATATTCTATATATGTATGCAAAAGTCCAGATAAAAACAGAAGAAAATGTTACCAGTGAAAGATATCGCTAGGTGGTACAATTGCTGAGTTTCTTTCTTTGTATTTGTCTATACTTACCATGCTTCCACATTAATACTTCCTAGCAATTCTGCATAAAGCAGAACTTTCCTACCTCAAGATGGGTATTACCCAAATTTTGGATAAATCTCCAAGCCTCATTGAGAAATTGAGAAATAACAAAGCTCAGACATAAAGAGTTTTCAGCCCCAACCATAAAAAAAAAAACCAAACTACGGGATCTTGCACTATGAGGCAGCAGATTGGTGGGGGGTGGGGGGATGAAAAATGCAGCATGAGAGGAATGCAAATGACCAAACAGATAAGCAACGATATTTATAAAGTTGTACAATTAGGTCAGCAAGGTCAGGAGCAATTACTGGTTTGACTTTGAGACCATAGAAGGTGCCTGTGGGACTCCAATACACAAAAAAACTGAACAAAGACATTTCAAGGAAACATTATCAGCTCAGCCAATAGGATCAACAAAAACTGAAACAGGAGGAATCAACATGGCAGAGAAGTAAGGGTCCCAAAGTTACCCCTCCCTCAAACACAGCAGCATTGAGACCAGAATATTTGGAATTCCAGGAATCTGGGCTACAGAGTGACAAAAACATATCCAGGGGGCCACAGGGACAGCTTGGTGGGCCATAGGTGCATGATTACGAATTGGGAAAGATAAAATGGGTAACGTAGGCACAGAGGGGAGGGATCCCCTTCTGTGGAGAGACAAAAGGAAGAGAAAGAAAGGCTGTGGAAGTATAGGATTATATTTGGACAAGAGCTAAGAAGAGTTAACAATTATAAATGTCTATGCACTGAATTCAGAAGCATCCAAATATATAAAACAATTAATCACAAGCATAAGCAATCTTATTGGTAAGAATGTGGTAATTGCAGGGGACTTTAATACTCCACTTACAACAATGGACAGATCATCTAGGCAGAAAATCAACAAGGAAACCATGGCCTTGAATGATACACTGGACCAGATGGACTTGAAAGATATATTCAGAACTTTTCATCCAGAAGCAGCAGAATACACGTTCTTCTCAAGTGCACGTGGAACATTCTCCAAAATATGTCACATACTGGGTCACAAAACAGTCCTCAATAAATATAAAAGGATTGAGTTTACACCATGCATATTTTTAGATCACAACACTATGAAATTCAAATCAACCACATGAAAAAATTTGGAAAGCCTCCAAATACATGGAGGTTAAAGAACATCCTACTAAAGAATGGATGGGTCAACCAGGAAATTAAAGAAGAAATTTAAAAGTATATGGAAACAAATGAAAATGAAAACACGACAGTCCAAACACTTTGGGATGCAACAAAGACAGTCCTAAGAGGAAAATACATTGCAATCCAGGCCTGTCTCAGGAAGCAAGAAAAATCCCAAATACAGAACCTAACCTCACACCTAAGGGAACTAGAACTAGAGCAGCAAAGAAGCCAGAAGGCTTCCCCAAAGCCAGAAGAAGAAGAGAAATAATAAATATTAGAGCAGAAATAAGCAATATAGAATAAAAAAAACAGTAAAACAGATCAATGAATCTAAGAGATGGTTTTTTGAAAGAATAAACAAAACTGATAAACCCCTAGCCAGACTGCTCAAAAAGAAGAGAAGGCCCAAACAGATAAAATCATGAGTGAAAGAGGACAGATCACAACCAACACCACAGAAATACAAACAATTGTTAGAGAATACTATGAAAAATTATGTGCCAACAACTGGACAACCTGGAAGAAATAGACAAATTCCTAGACAGCCACACACTACCAAAACTCAGATGGGAAGAAACAGAAAATTTGAACAGACCCATAACCAGTGAAGAAATTGACTCAGTTATCAAAAATGTCCAAACAAATAAGAATCCTGAGACAGATGGCTTCCCAGGGGAATTCTACCAGACATTTAAATAGACATTGAGATATTTTTCTCAAGCTGTTCCAAAAAATATAAATGGAAGGAAAGCTTCCAGACTCATTCCACGAAGTCAGCATTACCTTGATTCCCAAACTAGACAGAGACCCCACTAAAAAGGAGAATTACAGGTCAATATACCTGATGAATATGGATGCAAGAATTCTCAACAAAATACTAGCAAATTGAATTCAACAGTAAATTAAAAGAATTATTCACCGTGATCAAGTGGGATTCACTCCTGGGCTGTAGGTCTGGTTCAATATTCGCAAATCAATCAATGTGATACATCACATTAATAGAAGAAATGATAAGAACCATATGGTCCTGTCAATAGATGCAGAAAAAACATTTCACAAAATACAGCATCCTTTCTTAATAAAAACCTTCAAGAAAGTAGGAATAAAAGGAACACACCTTAACATCATAAAAGCCATATGTGAAAAGCCCACAACTAATATCATCCTCAATGGGGAAAAACTGAGAGCTTTCCCCCTGAGATCAGGAACATGATAGGGATGTCCACTCTCACCATTGTTGTTTAACATAGTGTTGGAAGTCCTAGCCTCAGTAATCAGACAACAAAATGAAATAAAAGGCATCCGAATTGGCAAAGAAGCCAAACTTCCACTTTTCACAGATGACATGATACTCTCTATGGAAAACCTGAAAGACTCCACCAAAAAGCTACTAGAACTGATACATGAATTCAGCAAAGCCACAAAATACAAAATCAATGTATAGAAATCAGTTGCATTTCTATACACCAATAATGAAACAACAGAAAGAGAAATCAAGGAATCAATCCCAATTACAATTGCACCAAGAACCATAAAACACCTAGGAATAAACCTAACCAAAGATGTAAAATATCTGTATGCTGAAAACTATAGAAAACTTATGAAAGAAACTGAAGAAGACACAAAGAAATGGGAAAATATTCAATGCTCGTGGACTGGAAGAACAAATAGTGTTAAAATGTCGATACTGCCCAATGCAATCTGCACATTCAAAGAAATCCTAATTAAAATTGCACTGGCATTCTTCTCAGAGCTAGAAGAAACAGTCTCAAAATTTCTATAGAACCACAAAAGACCCCAAAAGCCAAAGTAATGTTGAAAAAGAAACCAAGGTGGAAGGCATCACAATCCTGGATTTTAGGCTGTACTACAAAGCTGTGATCATCAAGACAGTATGATATTGGAACAAAAATAGACACACAGATAATTGGAATAGAATAGAGAACCCAGAATTGGACCCAGCAATGTATGTCCAACTAATCTTTGACAAAGCAGGAAAGAATATCCTATGAAAAAAAACAGTCTCTTTAGCAAATGGTGATGGGAGAACTGGGCAGCAACATGCAGAAGACTGAAACTGGACCACTTTCTTACACCATACACAAAAATAAATTCAAAATGGATGAAAGACCTAAATGTGAGACAGGAAAGCATCAAAATCCTAGAGGAGAAAACAGGTAATAACCTCTTTGACCTCAGTCACAGCAACTTCTTACTCAACATGTCTCTGAAGGCAAGGGAAATAAAAGCAAAACTGAACTATTGGGACCTCCTCCAGATAAAAAAAAAAAAAAAAAAAAAAAAACAAACTTCTGCAGAGCAAAAGAAACTAAAAGGCAACTGACCGAATGGGACAAGACATTTGCAAATGACATATTGGATATAGGGTTAGTATCCAAAATCTATGAAGAATTTACAAAACAAATAATACAAATAAAGCAAATAATCCAGTGAAGTAATGGGTGGAAGACACGAATAGACACTTTTCAAAGAAGATATCCAGATGGCTAACAGACACATGAAAAGATGCTCAATATCTCATCATCAGGAAAATACAAATCAAATCCACACTGAGATACCACCTCACACCAGTCAGAGAGGCTAAAATTAACAACTCAGGAAACTACAGATGCTGGTGAGGATGTGGAGAAACAGGAACCCTCTTGCACTGTTGGTGGGAATGCAATCTGGTGCGGTCTCTCTGGAAAATAGTGTGGAGGTTCCTCAAAAAATTAAAAATAGAATTACCCTATGAACCAGCAGTAGCACTACTAGGACTTTATTCAAAGGATACAGAAGTGCTAATTCATAGGGGCACGTGTACCCCAATGTTTATAGCAGCTCTATCAAAAATAGCCAAATTATGGAAAAAGCCCAAATGTTCCTCAACTGATGAAAGGATAAAAAAAAAAGATATGCAATTGAATACTACTTGGCAATGAGAAAGAATGAAATCCTGCCATTTGCAACAATGTGGATGGAACTGGAGGGTATTAGTCTAAGTGAAATAAGTCTGTCAGAGAAAAACAGATATCTTATGTTTTCCCTCGTATGTGGTATTTGAAAAACTTAACAGAAGACCATGGGGGAAGGGAAGGGGAAGAAAATAGTTTCAAACAGATACAGCAGCAAACCATAAGAGACTCTTAAATGCAGAGAACAAACTGAGGGTTGATGGGAGTTGCGGAGGAGGGGAAAATGGGTAATGGGCATTGAGGAGGGCACTTGTTGGGATGAGCACTAGGTGTTGTATGTAAGTGATGAATCATGGGAATCTAGTCCTGACACCAAGAGCACACAGTATACACTGTATGTGAGCTAACCTGACAATAAATTATAAAACAAAATAAAACAAAAAAACTGAAACACATACACACACTTAAATACACACACATACATTAACTTACATAGATACACACATACATACATGCACACTCACACAAAGGCTATGAATTGTGAATCCAGCCCCCGAATCACAAATCTGCTGCAATAATGGATTCAAGGCTGACAAATGATTACCAACTATTTAAAGAGGCAAAGGGTTGGGACGATGAGGATGGTGTCAGGTATTCCTGGTAAATTAAATTCACACAGAGAATATTTAGTAATAATGATGCCCACTCTTAAATAAAGATGTTAATTCTTTAATTTTTTTTTCTTCCAAGATCTTATTTAAATTCAAATTAGTTAACATATAGTGTAGTACTGGTTTTAGGAATAGAATTAAGTGATTCATCACTTGCGTACAACAACCCCCCAATAAGTGTGCTTATTGAATTATTACCAGATATCTTTGTTCAAATTTGACAAATATAAATTAGTACAGTCTATTAAAGAATACTGGACCCTGGCAGGTTTTAAACATCATCATTAACACACCAGTGCCCAAGTAAGGATCAATTCTCCCTGAAGAAAGTTGACTGCAACTCAACCTACCCTGCATGGTGAGAAATTGTGCAGTAAGGGTGATTTATATGTACATACAAATATATATATGTGTGTAAATATATGTATATATGTATATATTATTTATAAATAATATAAATATATATGAATTTTATATAATATATATTTATATATAAATTTTATATAAATATAAATAATATATATATATAAACATTATCAACTGAAGGCTATAGCATCCTAAAAACAAAACTAAAAAGCTGAGGTGAGCCTGTATATGTCAATATCCTCTGAATAGTACTTCAAAACACTTATTAACCTCTGTGTACTTTGGATGTTATTGGTATATAAATATTTATTTCATCTAACTGGATTGAATTGAGAAGGCTATGTATCATGAAATTATCAAAAGGTTACAAGGAATATTTTCAACTGTACTTCATTCCTGAATTAGAATGGTTTTCTAGTACCTTACCCCAGGGAACATTCACATGTTCCCTCTCAAGGGAGGCTCCCATCAACAGTGCCAAATTATGTGTGATTGTTGGTGCTGGGCACAAGTCCATGGGGAAACTAGGAACTGGACCAAAATCACCACTGAACTTTTAGAGGGTAATAACTTCTGTTCATTTCTACCTTACCTATGATTCACCTCTGAAAAGCCATTTTAAAAAATCACATTAACCATTTAATCCTTCACAAAACAAGAGCCTAATCTCTTTTTAAATCTGCTGTTTACATTGATATATATGATTTTTTCATGTAAGCATGAAAGACCTAATTCTGAGGTACGGGTGGAGGATGATGCACATATGGTTTGAGTGCAATAGCTTTCTGTTTTTTTCAAAACAGATTACCTCATGTAACCTAATCTCTGTCTGAAAATTGAGGAGATAGCAGAAATGGGATGGGATTTTAAAAAGACATATAATGAGCATGGCAGATAATGTTTATTAAAAGGATATAGTCAAGAGGGCAAGTAATGTTAAAATCAGACATTCTCTAGAACAGTTACTTGAACACATTTGTGATTTTTAGAAGAAGCAATACTACCTCAATTCTATTTTCAAAGGTTAAATGTCAACTCCCTTTGACACTAAAATTCTAACTTTAAGACCTTAGAACTTAAACTTAGTATGATATAGAAAAATAAATCACTCTACTGCAAGAGAATATCTGGACATATTGACACTTGGTAATTAATAATTCATTGGAACTATTCTAAAGATCATTGCTTTGTTTTATATATTGTTCTAAAGGTCATTGCTTTATCTTAAGCATGGATTAAGCTATGGAAAAAAGAAGATGAAAAAGTCTCAGTATTTCATATTGTTGTAAAACTTTAGCAAATTCCCATCCAAGGTGTATAAACAAATAACGATAACATCTATTATTAACTGAATGGCCAATATTTTGCTAACTTTGCCAACTTGATACCTAAGTTTCAAGTCAGGTACTATTCTCCTAATTTTATAAACCATAACCAATAACTGTACAATAAGAAATAAAATCAGGATTCTACCATGAGGCTTCTCTTTTTCCTTTTTCTCTTAGTTGTTTTTCATTGTGAAAACTGCGCCATTTGGGTTGGAAATAATACAACAGACATCTTTATTAGGTTTTTAAAATCCCTTTTATCTGATTCAATGAAGTAAGATAGGTCAAACAAGAGAGATCTCTCCTAGCTTTTTTTATACCTTCACACTATTCTTCCAGATGATAAAGAACTATTGCATTAACACTCAGTTCATTCATTCACTAAATTCCACCCATCCATTCATTCATTAATTCAATTCAATACGGAAACAGTCATAATCAGGGCATTTATAGTTCTCATTTTCACAGGATTTATAACTTCATAGAAGATATAGACTGTTGAAAAGCTGGTGCAGCACAATGAGCCCTATGATAAGGGAATTTGAAACTTCAGTACTGTGAGGGGCTCCCCAGAGGAAACAGACTTGAAGATGAGCGGATTTAGTCATGTATGCTTGGCAGATAAAAAGAAAAAGAGTCCTGTCTCCTGTGCTTCACTGTCAGACATAGCCTGGCTCAGTCAACTTCTGAGGTATCCCACACTCCAGAAATCTGCTGTCCTCTACCTATTCTCTTCATGTTCTTAACCAACAGACAATCAATAAACAATTAGGTAATCTTATTAATGGAATTGAATAGTTTCCTAAAGAGCATCCAATGTACACAGAGGAAGTGTTCTCATACAATGAAATCTCCAAAATGTAAAAGAGCAGATGAAAATGTGAGTGCTCTGGCATCTAGCCTATTCATATTTTCTATTCAGCCTCATTTTGCCCGAAGTGGGATGGAGCTACATGATACCTGCTTCATAAAACTGCTCATCCCTGGTATAGATATTATACTATTCTCTATATCTACACCATTCTCTAGATAAGGATGTACACAGGGTCAAGAATAATAGAGACATAAAGTCAGGATGGATTTTAATTCCTGGTCCTCAAGAATTCCATTAAGCTATATAGTTTCCCACAACCATGATTCTACCAATCAATTACACTAATAGTCTAAAGGAAACAACCAAACCACAACATTAAAGTAACAAATAAGTGTTTCTGTTTAAGGGAATGACATGAGTACCTTTAAAAACAGAGATAATTATATATAAAAGTATGTATTTCAAAGAGATTTTTGTGGTATTTTCCAAAACAAAACTATTAAATTTATCCTCAAATAATAACATAGTAGGTACTTAAGAAATCCATATTAGAAAAAGATGGGTAGATTAATGGATAAATATCATATTTACTTATTTAATTCCTATTGAATGCTATACTCCAAAGACTCTTTCCAAGTATGAGCCAGTCCTCTAAGGTGCCCACCCCCAAGAAAATGAATTCTGTGGTCTATGAGAGAAATGAGGAAGTTATTCTGCTGAAATATGCAGAGAAAATAATACAGGAAGAGCTTGAAAGCACAGGTAGGTCTCATATAATGTGAAACCATCTCAACAGTTGAATTTTTTTAAAATAAGTGTTTATTCATTTTTGAGAGTGAGAGTGTGATGGGGGAGGGGCAAAGAGGCAGGGGACAGAGGCTCTGAAGCGGGCTGTGCACTGACAGCAGCTAGCCTGATGCAGCGCTCCAACTCATGAACCATGAGATTATAACCTGAACTGAAGTTGGACGCTCAACTGACTGAGCCACCCAGGTGCCCCAATAGTTGAATATTAACATAGTCTAATTTATATTTTTTAAAAAGTCACTCAGATCATTGTCAGGTTTGCAGAGGGCAAGTATGTAAATGAGGAGATTAGTCAAGAGTCTTGTCAGTGGGAGATATTTGTTGGTAGCTTAGACTACGGTGGTATTTGAGCAGATGGAGGTAAAAAAAAAAAAAAAAAACGACTCCAACTAGGTTTTTAGGTTCAAAACCATTTCTAGTTGATAAACAGCATGGGAAAGAGAAAGGGAAGATAAATCAAGGAGTTGAGTAACTGAGTAGATGATGATATCAATTATTCTGCTCAAATAAACAGAGCGCAGCATACTTGGGGAAGGTCAAGGGTTGCATTTTACTCATCTTCTGAAATGCCTGTTAGACATCTAAGATGAGTTTGCTGGATATATCATCTAGAGATGCAAATTGGAGATTATACATTGAGAGAAAAGGAAAGAGAAGAAGAGAATGTATAAAGACTTGAGAGATGAGTACTGACTTTGGGATGCATTCCAACATGTAAAGATTTGGTAGAGGAGGAATCAGCAGAAAAAGACTAAGAGCCAACAAGGTGGATGATTAGTGAGGAGAGTGAGAAGTCATGGACACCAAGAATGCCACGAAGGAAGAAGCTGTCAACTATGTTGAATGCTGCACAAAAGCCAAGGATGACAGGGGGCTACATAGGTGAATCTTGAACTTGGTATTAAGAGATCACTTGGTAATTTAATAAGCAATTTCAGTGCAATTATATGGACAGTATCTGGAGTGGAGTGGGAATGGATTTGTAGTGAAGACAGGGGGGCAATGAGTGTACACAGTTCTTGAGAATTTTTGCTGTCAAAAAGAGCAGAGAAATGGAAAGGCAGCTAAAGCAGAGTTATGGAGTCAAGAGATTTTTTTGTTTCGTATGTGATTATTGTTGTGTGTGTATGTTCAAATTAAAAGTGCATTGTACTAAAAGCATGTTTGCATATTAATAAAAATCATATAAGAGAAGTGAAAATCTGGGGCACCTGGGTGGCTCAGTGAGTTAAGTGTCCAACTTTGGCTCAGGTCATGATCTCACAGTTCTTGCGTTCAAGCCCAACCCTGGGCTCTGTGCTGATAGCTCGGAACCTGGAGCCTGCTTCAGATTCTGTGTCTCCTGCTCTCTCTCTCTACCCCTCCCCTGCTCGTGGTCTGTTTCTGTTTCTCTCTCAAAAATAAACATTAAAAATTTTTTTTAATTCTTAAAAAAAAAGAAGTGAAAAATCTGAAGATTTCATGATTCAGGTGAGAGAAAGGATAACTGCAAGTGTGACATCCATGATAAGAATAAGAGTAAAGATGCAGAATACAAGAGGGTAGGTTGGCCCAGGATAGAATCAGGGACTCTTTTTCCATTGTGAAAAAGTGGGAATAATAGAGTAGAATGCAGAGTATGGGTATCTCCTCCACCAGTTTTCAAATTCAGTGAATTCTGAGGTGAAGGGCATTGGGTAAGGTGAAGCAGAGATATCTTGTGTGAGCAGGGCTAGCCACTTAAATTGTAGAAGCTAAGTGCCAAATGAAAATGTGAGGACCTTGTTGAAAGGCAGAAAATAAGTACTACAAGCAATAAATACAAACTTTTCCTTTTTTCTGCTCTTTCTCAACTTGGCATAATGTGTTTTCTTTGTCATTTAATGTCACTCTAAGTAAGGAAAAATTACAATATTAAAATACTTGCATAAATTTAACCATTAAGTTTTACATTGTACAATGCCAGTTTTCCAGTTTTAATGGAAAATGTGAGAGCATTAACTCATCTAAAGAATTACCAAAATTCTACTAACTGCCACCATGTCCATCCTAGACCCTTATATGGAGAGAAAGAAAACAGCAAATGAGGGTCTCCTCCAAATAACACAACTCAATTGCTGCTCTATAAAGATCAAGAGCCTTCCTAAGGTAGGGAAACTGGGCAGGGTATGGGGTGTCAGGGAGAGCAGATGGCCTAGAACTCATTCCCAGAGGCAGAGGTGGGCAAGAGGCAGGATTATGTATAAGCCAAGACTACGCCTCCATGGACATTGCAATTACTCTATGATCTTATAGGACTTCACTTACAAAACATAAGGTTACATAATGTTATTCAGAGTTTCAGGACAGCAACCACAGAAAATCACACACCATTAAACCATGGTAGGGGATGGGATTCTAAGCATAGGGTTTTGTGTATTTGTACTAGTTGTGTATCAATAAAGATGATCCAGTGTGGCAAGGTTTTAAAGAGAACATTTGGCTAGGTTCAGGTGTGTTGGCTTACTCCTTGTGAAACCAAACCCATTAGCATAGCTTAATTGAGGAATATTTCTCCATGAATCTCTCATATTTCTGCATACCTTGCAAGCAGAGTCACTGATTGCCTTTAGTTCAAGAGTCTTTTCAAGGATGTTTGTATAGTGAACAGCCTTGAAAGACAGAGATAGTGTCTTTATCCAAAGCAAAGAGGAAGCATACTTTTTCCCATTATTAAAGATCTAGGTTCTCTAACCTTGGGCTTCCCCTCCAGTAAGTAGTTCATGATGTGTGCTGCTGTCATCTGGTCAACCTCCTGTCTCCCTGTGGGAACTGAGGCTTAGAGAACAGGCAAAATAAATGAATGAGTCAATCATTCATACATACATACATACAACATAAATACATAAATAAAATAAATGCTGATACTCTGGCTACCAGTTAGACACTCACTCATCTCTGATCCAGGGATCTCATGTCTTTTAACAGCATCCATTAAAGTTTGGCAGGCTAACTTATTAGCTTGCAATTAAGGTAATAATCCTACTTCTTGATAATTTTGCTTTAGTTATGTTTTTTCTAATCAAGACTTTCCAGGAATAATTGAATTAGCAAAACACACTCTAAAACCCAGGTCATTATCATTTCCCTGTTAGCAGATACAGTAAATGGAAGCACACTGTCTGGAATAAAAGCATCCGGCTTGTGAAAAAAACAGTGATTCACAAAGTGTGCTTCACTGGATCATAATTGATGGAACATACATACTGTAAAAAAGAAACAATAGGGTCAAAATGGAGTCACTTTTGCTAAACCCCACCAAGACTTAATACCTAACATAAATGTAATTTCAACCTCTCCCAATAGAATTTTAAACCAATCAATGTTGAATTTCCTGATCAGCTCTAGTGAAGCAATCTGCATAAGATCTCCTGCCCTACTCCCTAAGTGAGGCAACCTTGGCTAAAATAATCCTCTTTTCTTTTGCTAATAACTTCCTTATCCTACTCCATTTCTGTCTATAAAAGCCTTCCATTTTGTACAACTCCTCAAAGCTCACTCCTATTGGCTAGATGGGATGCTTCCCAATCCATGAGTCACTGAATAAAACCAAGTAGATCTTTGTAAATTTACTCAACTATGAATTGTCTTTTTAAAAATAATATGCTTAAAGTCACCTAAGTTGATATTATTTCAAAGTAATATCGCTTTACTATGTAAATTCTAAGATCCTTTAATGAAGAAATCTCTAATTATTTTTTCTTCAGACCCTTGATCAATACTAATTTTGACCACATAACCCCAATAGATGTGTATGTATTCATATATAAATTAAATAATTATGCTATTGTGTTAATGTTATATACATTATAAAATGTACAAAAGTAAAAAGAAATTTAAAATATCCTAAAACTCAATATTTTTCAATGTTGTCAAGTTTCCTTCTTACCTCCTCCTGAATTACCTTGTGCACCCTATGATGTAGATGCATCCCATTTATTTTTTTTTTAAATTTTTTTTTTCAACGTTTATTTATTTTTGGGACAGAGAGAGACAGAGCATGAACGGGGGAGGGGCAGAGAGAGAGGGAGACACAGAATCAGAAACAGGCTCCAGGCTCTGAGCTATCAGCCCAGAGCCTGACGCGGGGCTCGAACTCACGGACCGCGAGATCGTGACCTGGCTGAAGTCGGACGCTTAACCGACTGCGCCACCCAGGCGCCCCTAGATGCATCCCATTTAGAGAGCACTGCTTTAACATGTTGATATACATTATAAATCTGCAAAAAGGAGTCATAATGTGCAGAGATGCTCTCATATATGTGACCGTGGAATGTGGAAGTTTTTCTTTTCCTAGAGAATCTTCTAAGATGAGTGTTTCTTAGAATGCACCTTAAAAATACTGATCTATTCTCCAGAGGTTGCAAACTCTAGAGTTGCAAAACCTTGGTGGCCTAGTGCAGTCTCATTAATTTCGGATGAGTTTTATTCAGCAATGTAGCCACTCTCCAGATTACCTGATCTTCAGTATTTCTTTCTGTATTACAAGTCTCCTCTACACATTCATCTATCTAATATATAAAGTTCATTAAGCTTTTTACTGTCTCTTGGATTGGTTTGAAATACCACACGGAGTTTAGTGGGAAGCTTCAAGGCCTGAGAAGAGCATAATTCCTTCCCAATGAACAGACATTTTTGGCCAGGTTAGCTTACTTGAATTGGACCTACATCAAATAGTTATGCAAGGTAAGAGAATGTTTCATGTCCCACTAACATTTTAGGGTTACTTGTGCCAAAAGACATGATCCCTAGATTATTTATGATTGTCACATTCAAGGGGATTATAACTTCAGCCCACGGCCAAGTTTGAGAAAGACAGGTTGTTGGCTGATACAATAATTAAAGAATAAGGCACATCACTTTGTCATTTCTCTTTCTTTTCCAGCCCCATTAGCTAGAGATTCAAAATTTTTATATAAATTAAAATTTTTAAGTTTACTTCAGGTTACCTTATTGGATTTTAAGTCAGCTATAAAGCAAAAGATGATTTAAATGCTTCCAAAATTCTTATGACGAAGGTAAATTAAACATTGCAGAAACAATAACTAAGTCATACTAATACAGCGTAATTGCATTGTTTCTGTGATCCAGTGAGAGAAATAGGAGAACAAATGATGTAAACAATAGAGTTAGTGTCTTCTTTCACTTTAAATGCTTTCAAATGTTAGGCAGAAAAGAGAGACGTTTTGCAATGTTTTGTGCCAACTGGAATTGCATTGGCATGCTTTCTATTTCCACAGGGAAAGAGTGAATGAGACAGTAATTGATTTCTTCCAAGAGGAACCATCACCTATGACTCAAACTGTTCATATACATCATTAGTCAAACAAAGAA
The DNA here is from genome assembly GCF_022079265.1 of Lynx rufus. NCBI lineage: Eukaryota > Metazoa > Chordata > Mammalia > Carnivora > Felidae > Lynx > Lynx rufus. The sequence continues at coordinate 106,752,117 of NW_025814867.1, read as the reverse complement.
AGTTTCCTAATAAGATTTTTAGATTTTCCAGAATCTAAAAAGAAAAAAAAAGTATTTCCCTATTTTAAATATTAAATTTCAAGATTGTATGCTACATCATGTTTTGGTCATTTCAACTGATAGAAATAGCCAATTAGCATGAAATTGGATTAAAACTTGGGAAGTAATATTGAACAGAATCAAAAGGAGGTCAAATGAATAAGGTATCTAGAAGGAGATATTTGCCATAGGTACAATACAGTAATGAAGTGGGCATAATAATGTAATTTAATTATCCTGCGGAGGGGAATGTTTTGGAGACAGATTAAAAAAATAATATTTAAATGATTGACCAAAAGAGGATAAAGTAGGCATTAAAGATGTCCATCATAAGTATTTTTAGTTCTTACCAAGATTTTTCTCTTATACCATTAAGAGTTAAGGCACTGTTTAGTATTCCCTAATTCATTCTAGCAGTTGAACTGAAAAATTGTAGTAGTAAACAACAGAAAGAAACCAGAGCCAGAGAATAGGATGATAAACATGTAGTCTCATATTCAAAAAAATCAATAGACTTGCATTAGGTTTTAAATGGTTCCCGTTATACTCAGTAGAAACTCAGAAAGCAGAGTGCGAAATTTTATCATCTTATCAGTGTGAGCTCTGTCTCTCTGTTTTTGTATATTCATACATCTATGTATGTACATATATCTCCATATATATACTTCTATATATGTTATAAATATATATGCTTTATATATATACACATCTAAAATGTAATAAGGGCCGCCTGGGTGGCTCAGTCAGTTAAGCATCTGACTCTTGATTTCAGCTCAGGTCATCATTTCACAGTTACTTTCATGAGTTCGGCCCCACATAGGGCTCTGCGCTGACAGTGCAGGTAGATTCTCTCTCTCTTCTCTCTCTGTTTCTCCCCTGCTCAATCAAGCTCTCTCTCTCTCTCAAAATAAATAAACATTTAAAAATAAAAAAAATACAATGTAATAAAACAATTTTAACAAATGAACAAGGGTGAAAAAAGAGGCAAATGAAGAAATACACTCTTAACTATAGTGAACAAACTGATGGTTATCAGAGGGGAGGTAGGGAGGGTTGCATTAAATAGGTGATGGGGATTAAGGAGTGCATTTGTGATGAATACCAGGTGTTGTGAGGAAGTGTTGAATCACTAAATTGTATATGTGAAACTAATATTACACCATATGTTAACTAACTGGAATTTAAATAAAAACTTGGGGAAAAAAGAACAAGTTACAAAAAAAATAATTTTGCAAACTGTATACACAGACTTTTTAAAAAATGTGTCTCAGTGGGAGTAGGATATAATCCCCTCTTTGAAGTTTCTATCACACTGTATTTTCATGAGCTTCTAGTTTTGGCAGGCTTAGATGGTCTAGGATGAAGAATCTTATAAGGTAGAGCTACCTGTCTATAGCAAAATACAAACACAGGGGATAGAAGCAAGATATCAGTTAACAGTAGGACTTTTTCTATCCCCAGGTATTGATAATATTATCAACACCTTAAAGGATTAAAGATATATTTCCTGAAATGTAAAACACCAGCTGTCTCTTTTTTAGCTGCATGCTGCTAAGGTGGTGACTAAATTAATAATTTGATTGCAAGGTATGAAGTTTATTAATAGCATGGGAGAGGGGGGAAAAAAGCAGAAAGAACTTAGAGAACAGTGCTAATGGTAGTAGTTAGCACCAAATATTAAAATATTAAACCCCCTCTGCACAACTAAATTCAGTGCCGAACATTTGCAAACAGAAGAAACTAATAAATTTGCTCAGCCCCCCTCATCCAAAGTGAGGAAAATGCTAAGCCATGTACGTACTTCCAAGGCTGTGTAAATACTGTGGAAGAGATGAGGACAGAAGTCTGGGCCACGGGTTCATACTTAAACAGACATGAAGAATCACAATCTAGAATAATGCAATTTTGAAAAAATATTAGTAACACTGACTGAACATCCAGAAAGTAATCTATGCTGAGTCAAATACTGAAGACCCTGATTTGTGTTGCTAACTTGGTTCTTCAGACAGACACCAAGCTCACCATACCAATGTTGATTTCCCCCTTTTCCTTACCCAGTAGCCACAGCACAGATTCCATTCACAGTATCAGAATGGATATTCATGATTATAATTCATGAATTTGGCAACATTGGTCCCCATTTGAAAGAGCAATTGAATAACCTAACCTCTGACCACCTTTAATAGAGAATGGTCATGTTAATCTAGGCAGTCCTAACTTTGTTTCATCTCAGCATAACTACTTTTCTGCTGATGAATTAAATAGCAAATATTGTTTCAGGTTGTGTTTTAAGGCTGTGCCCTAGAGAGAAATTCAAGAATCAGCTTAGTCGACAGAGCTGCATTTCTTTGCCTACATTTGATTGAATGTGCTCTGTCCACAAGGTGCTTTGGAGCAAAGACGGTAGGTGATATATAATAACTAAAAAGGCAAAATTATATTGGGGCACTTAGGGTGGGAAACAGAAGAAACATAACCATTTATCGATATTGCCATCAGGCTGTTCTAAGGGAACCTTTTACAAAATATGTTATCAGTAAGAGCAGATTCAATGACTGTTATTAACATAGGCAAAAATCAATTACTTGTGGAAATATTATTTTGAAATATTTATTTAATCATCAGGTTTTGAATCAAAAGTGCTCATATTCATTAATTTCCCTTCTTATACCATTTTCATATTCTCTACTTATAGCTTAAAAGCCCATAATTATTTCTTTTGAACAATTTTTAATTGCTCTCAACAATACTGATAATCTCTAAAAAGACTAGTATATAAAACATCCTGTTGATACCAGTCAATCCACAGAATTATTGAAGATAAAAAAAATTATTGTTTTAAAGCCACTAAGTTTTTTGGGTGGTCTTCACATTCTAATATAGATCTAAAAACAGCATAGAAAATAATTAAATTTTTGAGATTTGCTCTAAGTTTTTTAATTTTCCCACATTGATATCAAAATGTGAAAAAAATTAATGGCACAACTCAGTCTCCAATTAAAAATTAATAGAAAAATCATACGTACACACACCCACAAGATATTATCAAATAGAAACAAGTTATGCATTAAAAGAATAACAAATCCAAACAAGAGTGATTCATGCCAGCAAAGAAAGGGTAGTACAATGCTAGAATATGATGAACACCTGAGTAATGAGGCATTCTCAGAATAAACTGGAACAACTTTTGGAAAGGTGATATATCTGATTCAAAATTTAACATACATATTTTTTTATCTAGGAACTCCATTATTAGATATTTATCTGATGGAAAGACTGAAACAAAAATTATGGACTAATGTACACAACATAGACTATTGATTGTAGCATTGTATGTAATAGTGAAAGCTGAAAAATAAAAACTAAATACCCATAGATTTAAAAATGATGGCATGATTTATAGAAAACTTGCTCATTAGGAAGAAGTTTAAAATATGAATTAAGCAAGTGCTTAATATCTCTAAGATGGATGGACTGGGGGAAAATTATGTTATAAAATAGCGTAGAATAAAGTGAGTTTTTGATACTAGCTGCAGAAAAGGTGCATGTGTTTTTTCTTGAGTTGCATATAAAAAAAGTGAAGTTTATTTATTTACTTAGAGAGAGAGGGAGAGAGGGCAAGGTGGGGAAGAGCAGAGAGAGAGAAAGAGAGAGAGAGTGAGAGAGAGAATCCCAAGCAGGGGGATTGGGCATAAAGCCCAATGCAGAGCTCGAACTCACAAACCATGAGATTATGACCCGAGCTGATATCTAGAGTTGGACGCTAACCAACTGAGCCACCCAGGAGCATTAAGCTTGCAGATAAAATTTTAAGAAGGATATACAAGAAACCATTAAAGTCATTAAAGTAATTAACTTGGTGAGTGAGACAGGGAAAGAAGAGAGAAAAGTTTACTATTCATATATCACATTTATATTTGTTTTAATTTTTTTAATGTTTATTCATTTTTGAGAGACAGAGCGTGAGTGAGGAAGGGGCAGAGGGAGGGAGACACAGAGTCTGAAGCAGGCTCCAGGCTTTGAGCTGTCAGCACAGAGCTCGACATGGGGCTTGAACTCACGAACTGCGAGATCATGACCTGAGCTGAAGTTGGACACTCAACCGACTGAGCCACCCAGGCACCCCACATTTATATTTGTTTTAAATTGTTATATGCACAAATCCTTATTATAGATACTATATACAGTATATACTATATATATTAGTATTGAGTGCTTATATATTTGCGCATATATGTATTCTCTTTTTAAGCATTGATCTCAGCAGTCTCTGATGTATTTCTTTCTTTTCCTCACTCCTGTCATTATTTTAAATAGTTAGCCAAGGGGTTTTTGATAGTATCTCTCTTAATAAAATTTAACAAATTTTATTACATTTCTTAACTATTTGTTAAAAGGAAGATAATATAAATGTATTTATTTTTGAAGCAACAGTTCACTTCTAGAAATAAAGTCTAAGGCAATGTTTTGCAAGCTACTGTTTTGTGGAGAAATCAATTTATCAAGTAGAAATTAGAGTAGAATAGAAGTAAAACAAAAAGTTGAAGTTCATCAGATGTAGAAATAGCAAGTATTATCATGGGTTACTTGAGATACGTAAGTGTGCATGTTTGTGGGCAGGCAGGGGTTGTGACAAATACTTGGATCTTTAAACTTTTCCCTTTAAACAATGAACCATCAATCAGCCAAGAGCATGCAGCCACTTCATCATAGATTGTTGTTATTGACTAAGCAGACCGTCCTACCTTATGTCCTGTTTGCTTTATATATTTCAAGGCCACATTACTTGGTGCTGAGTGAGAACCTAAAGCTCTAGAAATGAGAAAAGCTTAACAAATCACCAAATCATAATTTTCAAAGCCCTTTACAGAGCTGAAGTTACAAGGAAACTGGATAAACTGTGTTCCAGAATGTAACAAGACCTTTTGAGAAGTAGAAGGCACAGTTTCATTAGGACAAGGAAGCAAGAGAGGAAGAAGGCAGGCAGCCTTCAAAAAGCAGGCGAGAAGAAAACAACTAAAATTTAATAAATGTTAAAGACTCAGTGTGAGCTGGTATAACAACTTAGAATACTTGGGAACCTCAGATACAAGAAGATTTTTCATCCACTCACTGTGTTTTTTCCACGAGCTTCCATGAGGTTCTCACAGAAAATTGGGACAAGGCAGAAGACCTGTGAATGCCACCTGAACAAGAGTCGGCCTAAGTTTGAGAGTAGAGCAGTAACACCTGGAGACATCATTCGTGCTTCAGGACCACATGAGTATGTCGGGGGTCAGCTGCCCCTAACCGGTAGGCACAAAATCTGCCTGCATTATGGAACCTTGTCTCCTACAACACAAGATCCATCTGCCGTTGGGGAAGGAACAGAAAACCTTCCATTTCCCAGGACTTGCCATGACACCTTGCAAGCTCAGCTGCCACCGGACCAGGCTTATATTAACACAGGCAAAAGCCATCAGCCAGTGGGAGGGAGGCAGGATACCTAAAGATGCTCAAGATCCTTCACAGATAACAGGCAGAATTCATTGCAATGGGGAAGAAGGGCAGGGGCTGAGAGAGTATCCTTAGGTAGGGAGAGTTGGCTGCTTGCCTCTAGGGGAGGAGCAGGAATGCTGAGAAAATGTCATCATTATGCTTTTTTTTTTTAATGTTAGACTAATATTTGAAAGTAGACTCTTATGAATTCAAGTTCTTATACTGTAGACATTAGAGCACACTTTTGCAACTTTGGCACTATTGACATTTTTTTTGTAGTGGAGGCATGCCCTTGTACTGTAGGATATTTAGTAGGGTCCCTAGCACCTGCAGTGTAGATGCCTGTAACATCCCCCAGTTGTAATAGCCAGAAAGGTCTCCAGCTATTGCCAAATGTTCACAGATGTTAAGAACCACTGGCCTCCATCAGTGATAGATAAACAGATGAAGTTTAATCATGAGCTAATAAAGGAGATAAAATTGAATTATAAAACCTAATAAATTGGGGGGTGAGGGCACCTGGGTGGCTCAGTTGGTTGAGCAACCGACTTCAGCTGAGGTCATGATCTCACGGTTAATAGATTCAAGCGGCACATTGGGCTCACTGCTGTCAGTGGGGACCTGCTTTGGATCCTTGGTCCTCCTTTCTTTCAGCACCTCCCCTGCTGGCCCTCTCTCTCTCTCTCAAAATAAACATTTAAAAAATGATACTAATAATTTTTAAGTCAGGAAAAAAAGGAACAAAGTATAGATGTGTCAAATAGAAAATAAATGACAATATAGATATAAGTAAATAATCTAAGCACTCCATATAAAAGTTAAAAATTGAGGGGCGCCTGGGTGGCGCAGTCAGTTAAGCGTCCGACTTCAGCTCAGGTCACGATCTCGCGATCCGTGAGTTCGAGCCCTGCGTCGGGCTCTGGGCTGATGGCTCAGAGCCTGGAGCCTGCTTCCGATTCTGTGTCTCCCTCTCTCTCTGCCCCTCCCCCGTTCATGCTCTGTTTCTCTCTGTTTCAAAAATAAATAAACGTTAAAAAGAAAAATTAAAAAAAAAATTGCATTCCCACTTAATCTCACAGCATCTGTCCAATTTGACATTCTGGGTATCTCAGAAGTTAGCGAAGGTGCGGTGACACCTAACCCTCCTCACTAAACTCCTTGTTTCCCCCCTTTTATAGATCCCCCCACACACAGTGACCACACCAGTCATCTCACTTTTTTAAGTAGATCATGTAACTCTTCACCAAACATTCAGGGCTTTATATTATCCATCAAAAAAGTCATTTGTTGTGTATTTTGCTAATAGGTGTTTTGTTTATACCAAGTTTTCTTCTTAAAATTATCTTTGACATTTCATCATCTGTTTTTCTCACAGGCTCTATACAGAGCTTCATGAGGGCAGGGATCTTAGTTTGTTTTGCTCAATAATGATATTCAAGTTGTTAGAACAGTGCCTGGAACAGTGCTTGGAACCTAGAACTCAAGAGAAAATATTTGTTGATTGAATAAATGAATGGATGAATGAATAATTGAAATGATGCAGTAATAGTACTTGTTTCCCCTTGAATTAATCTGTACCTCCTTTTATAAGGAAAACTGCATTTCTCATTTTATGGTTTTAGTTATTTTAATGTTTAATTTACATAAAATTAAGATTAATTGATTAACATATATTTTTGAGTAGAAATTCTTATCCAAAAGGAATTATAACTACCAAGAAATAATGGTTTTTAAAAAATTCAGAAGACAAGATTCTTGCCCTCTAAGAGATTAAAAGTAATTTATACAATATTAAAAAAAAACAAATATATCTAAGAATAGCTACAATTCAATTTGCCAGTCAGTAGAGAACAATCAACTATAAAATTGAAAGATGTCATGTGAGCACAATAGGGAGTGAATCCAGGAAAAATTCATAAAAAGTTATTTTCTGACTGAAATATTGAATTAAATGTTAGGACATGGATTGCCAGCTCTGAAAAGGAAAGACATTCTCTAAAAATTAAAAAAACTGACAGTAAACATAAGAAAATTTAAGTGAACTTTGTTATATTAGAGCAAAATATTAGAAATGAAAAATAAGAGTTCAAATGATAGAAGTTCAATGTTAAGGTGAGAATATGAGACACTTTACCAATAAATCCAAATACATGGAATAAAAATTTAGAATTGAATTAATAATACCTTCTAAATTGTTTAGTAAATGTCATTGATGGGCTCTGTGCTAACAGTTCAGAGCCTGGAACCTGCTTCAGATTCTGTGTCTCCTTCTCTCTCTGCCCCTCCCCAGCTCGCATTCTGTCTCTCTCTGTCTCTCTCAACAATAAATAAACATTAAAGAAAAAAAAGAAATAGTCTCTTTTCTTAATGTTCTTACTATATTAGGGGAAATTAAGACCACACACACACACAAATACACAGACACACACAGACACACACACACAAACACACATGGCTATAATACAATCCAGAGTTATGTCAAGTCCACAAGAAAAATAAATTCAAGTTCAATGTGCTAAGAGATAAGATCTAATTGTGTGGTTAAAGTAATCTTTATAGAGACAGTGCCATCTGATATTGCTGAAAGCAAAGTAGGAATTCTTCAGGAATGTTGGGATGTTCCAGAGATGAAAAACAAGAGTCATTTGCAAATATCTTCTCCCATGCCATCTATTGCCTTTTAGTTGAATTGATTATTTCTTTCACTATGCAGAAACCTTTTATTTTGATGAAGACCTAATAGTTTATTTTTGCCTTTGTTTTCTGTCAGAAAGGTTAAAATCAACAACCCAAGAAACAATAGGTGTTGATGAGGATGTGGAGAAAGGAGAACCCTCTTGCACTGTTGTGGAAATGCAAACTGATGTAGCTATTCTGGAACAGTATAGAGGTTCCTCAAAAAATTAAAAGTAGAAAACTACCCTATGATCCAGAAATTGCACTACTAGGTATTTAACCAAGGAATACAAACATACTAATTCAAAGAGCTACACACACCCAATGTTTATAGCAGCATTATCTATGCAAATCAAATTATGGAACTAGCCCAAGCATCCATTGACTGATTAATGGAGATTATATATATGTGTTATGTATGTGTATGTGTGTATATATATATATATATATATATATATATATACATATATATGTATATATGAATTCATATATAGAGAATATATATATATATATATATAATGGAATATTACTCAGCCACAAAAAAGAATGAAATCTTGCCATTTGCAACAACATGGATAGAGCTAGAGAATATTATGCTAAGCAAAATAAGTCAGTCAGAGAAAGACAAATACCACATGATTTCACTCATATGTAGAATTTAAGAAACAAAACACATGAGCAAAGGGAAAAAGAGAGAGAGAGAGGCAAACCAAGAAATAGACTCTTAACTATAGACAACAAACTGAAGGTTACCAGAAGGGAGGTGAGTGGAGAGATGGGTTAAACAGGTGATGGGGATTAAGAAGGGCACTTGTGATGAGCCCTGGGAATTGTACAGAAATGCTGAATAACTATATTGTACACCTGAAAACTAATATTACACTCTATGTTAACTAACTGCAATTTAAAAAAATACTAAAATAAAAATAAGGGCAAATACATCAAGATGAGAAAATGTTGGACATACCAGATGACCAGAAATTCTCAGTTGGCTGTATCGTATGGTTTTGGGGGAAAAGTGAGGGTTTAAACTAGAAGAGGAGATATCAACTATATTTATAGATGAACATATATACAGGTACATAATTAAAAATCCAACTCAAATATTTCCTGAATTCTCTTGAAGAACATCAAAATGGATCTGATTGAAAACTTCTTAAAATTATTCCCTCCCCTTCTTTTTCTCATTTTTCACTTATACATACACCATAGTATCCATCAAATATCTTTCTTTCTTTCTTTTTTTGTCAACTCCCCAAATCATTCTCTCTAAAGCAAACATATACACATCAACTGTCCTGCCTTCTCTTATTTGATGTTTATTTATACAAATTAACATTTCTTGCTTCTTTACATTTTTCCCTACTCATAACCATTATTATATAAACTGAAAGAAAACCAGTCCCTGATTGACATCAAGTAAGTAAAAGTCATTTTCCTTAGAATGTGGTGGAAGAGGGAGATTAAACTTTGTAATATATTATGTATCCTCTTAACCCTGTCACATAGAAATTTTTCATAAATTCAGCAGAAAATGAGCCATTGAATATTTATAAGGAGGATGACAGTAAAATTGGAATTATAAATTAGAAAGACTAATCCATTAGTACATTGGATGCATTAAAGCAGGTGATGAGACTCAAATAAGCTGGATGAGTTCTTAGAAGATCATAGTAAGGCACTGGACTAGAGTGGAAATACTGAAGTACTCTGAGAGCAGAAAGACAATAGATATTTCGTAGGTATGACAATTGATCAGATGTTTGGAGTCAAGTGTTTCCAAAACAGAGCTTAAAATTTTGGGTAATATGGAAAAAAAAAACAGTTTTCAGCTATTCATTCAAGCTAGACATCCAATAATTAGTCCCAATTAGTGTGCTTTTACTACAGATAGATGCATTTAAATGTGATATTATTTGCCAGTGCTCCCCAATATTGACTACTTGACCTTCTCAAAATGCCTTCTTCCCTCAACTCCAGAGTCCTATCATTTAATTACTTCTGCCAATAACTTCCCAAAATGTTCCATTTGTCTCCTTTCCTGTTCCCCCATATTAGTCAAGGCAACTATCATTTCTCCTAATAAGTCTTCACTTCTCTTACTCTTTTCCAATCTCCTTTTTACATTATACCAGAAAGATATTTTGAAATATGAACTGGAGCCTGTCACTCACCATTTAAAAATCTTTTGATATCTTCCTACGAATAAGCAAGACAAAAGGCCATAATAATCCTATCCTCATATATAAGGTTATGCATTTATAAATCCTGTCTTTTTCTATATAGTTATCTTATAAATATATTATGTTGTATTGATAGAAACAGCAGCATATATTATTATATGGTCATGCCATATTTCAATAAGTGTAAATATTCTGTTTTTATTTCAATTTCTTGAAATTACTCCCTGCCCAACCCCTCTCATTTTAGGACGTTTATTCATGATGTTTTCTCTGCCTCAAATATGCTACATTTTTGCCAGAGGAGGCCTTAAATGAGCTCTCATATTAAGCTCACCCTATTGTTTTATGTTCCCATATTGCCCTATAGTTCAACTTTTTAAACATTTACAGGTCTAATTTCTAGTTCAATGTTTGTATTCTCCATTAAACTGTAAGATCAACCACCATTTGTGCACCATTATATCCCCAAGACTGAACGCAATGCTTGGAAAATAGTAGACTCAAAATCAGTTACTTAATTAATTATTACCGTGTTTTGTTTTTAAACATTCATTTACCTTATATATAATGCATTTCTACACATCTGTTAATTGTAATTAGTAATAAAAATACTAGCCAAAGTTGTTTTTGGTTTTATGTTTGTTTTCACATAGTTTGATTAATTGATCTAAGAGAAATGATCTATGGGTAACTTTATACTCAATAATTTCCCTGCTGTTTAAGCAAATACATAGCATATATAGGGCACCCTATTTCATTATTACTTAACACCATGGTAAAGCAGTGTTTGCACCATTTTGAATCAAGAAAAACTCAGTCACAAAGAGGTCGCTTAGCCAACAAGACCTCTAGGTTAGATACTGGCAGATAATAAACTCTATGTCAAGATGAATAAAGAAGGGTTTGAATAATATGTATCAAAACACTGTAGCTTCAAGTGTCACTAAAAAAAGGAGGCAGAGATGAACATTTTTCAAGCACCATTAATAATCCTATCATATACTTGTGCCATTTAGAGGGCTAGAGCATTTCAGTGATTCACCACACCCACCACTAATCTTTCATTTCCAATGCTATGTACCCTGATGTAGAATATTAATTAAATCAGTCCTGTACAGACATAGTCTCATGAAGTCCTAAAGCAAACACTTGAAGTAGTCTCACTGAGACTGTTATTAACATCAGGTTCATCTACAGAATCCCCTGAGTACCTGAAGAATACATACTTAAGGTTCTGAAAAATATTGGGTTCCAACATTTCAATTTATTCAAGTATTTTGTTTCATTTCCATAATCTGTTTTTATAAGCTGCTTTTTCATTTTTAAAAATGTGAGTGAGTTGAAATTAATTGCTTGGTTGCATGAGCCTTAATAATTATGAAAATCTCATATGGTTTATAAAGCACACTCCATTTTAAGAGATGCTTATGAGTAAGAAAAACTGATTGCAATATAGTTTTATATATGAATGCCCTTTTCATGAAAAACAGCCTCCTGAACTTTTGGCCATTACAATAAAGCTTTATATTTTTCCATAACCATGTCCCAGATGTTGTTGACTTTCAATTTTAGTTAAATGCTCTGCCATAGAGGCCACATTACATCGTCTTCAAGAAATCCGTTCTTCTACTAAGCTCTCTACTCCACACAATTCCTGAGAGCCTCTAAAGCATGCACACATGTCCTCAAATCCATCCTGCTTGTCACTCTCACCACCTGCTTTCAATTTGAACCACCGATGCTCCCCAAACCTGCAGGTCACCTCCTGCCACACGTAAGTGGCTTCCCGAAGCTCCTGTCATTCACACAATACAAATATTGGTAAGGAGCTGCGTTTTTCCTTCCTCAAAGCATGCCTTAGATCAAGGCACAATATTTTTAAAACATTTTCATGGAAGGGATAAGAAAAGAAAGCTGAGAGCCCAGCTTATGTCTCAGCCTAGCTCTCAGCAAACTGACATGGCCGAACCAGCTCAGCCTTCACCAAAGTTCTCTCCCACTTTAGTGTAAGAACGCCACACTGCTCCTATTCCCAAGGACAAAAGGAATTCTCTTGGCTCCAATCCAAGACTTCATTGTTTCTTACCACAGAATTGAACCCTTCTCCAGAGAGGCAGTTTTGAATTCTTTTATAGGAAAATTCCCATTTTCACCTTCCAAACAGCGTCTGGGAATCAAGATAATCATACTACTAAAAACACTTGAATTATTTTCTGTATCTGGCTTTTAACATTAAATAGCATTGCATGTGGCATACTAATAAAGCAGCACAAGTTAGACCATAGCAACCTCCATGCAGTTCACAGTCTTTCTAATAATATAGGATGAAGACACTATTCATTTTATACATCTTTCCTGGAGTGATCTATTCTTCTGATAAATGTGAATAAATGTTTGGATGTAAAAGAACACCATCACCCAAGGATAAATAATAGTTGTCAGTCATGGTATAGCATATTTCCAGATTCAAGAAAATAAATTCATTTCTCTGTCTCAGCAGGGATATAGTTTTGCATAAGATAAACCTAACTTCTATCATTAGACAAAACACACCTTGGTTGAAAGCAGCTGAATTTTGATTACTTCTCTTCTTCAGGGTTACACTATAAGGAGAGGGTAGATATTTGCTTTATATATGCATGAGTAAAAAAGAAAACCAGAATAGGAAACTTCCTAGTCAATGCAAACAAACACAAGGTCCAATTTCTACCCCCTTCCATCAGTGAAACTTCTGGCAAACCCAACATAGCAGTTTTTAAGTTTTAGCATTTTAAAATTCAATTTTCTTTATACACTCACATTAAAAAATTCCAAACACACACACACACACACACACACACACACACAATAGTCAGTGACTCTTTTCACTTTATCCCCTGAGAAAAGCTGACATACTGTATACTTCCTCTAACTTTCCTTCCTGGCCAGTGCTAATTAACCTCTTTCCTTTTAAATCTTGTAAATCATTAAGCAATTAATCATTCACTGCCTTGGAAAATCTTTTCTATTGTTTCTCAGTATTGCTTTTAATCCCACATTACTGGCTCATCTCCCCAACTCAACTGTATACTTGGAGGGTACAATTGTAGAGGAGAAACAGATTTGTGTGTCTTTCAAATTACCTTGAACTGTTTCTCTGCATTCAGTAAGTGACTAACAAATATAGGTTAATCCTATTCTATGGACATGTTCAGAATAATATGATCTCCAGATGGTCTTTTATCAACTCCATCCTACCATCACAAGTTACCTTCATTTTAGTACCATTGAAAACTGAATATGCTATCTCAGTTAATACTGTTGTTATATCTACTAAGTTAGAAACGACCTCGGGGCAACTGGTTGGTTCAGCCGGTTAAACATCCAACTTTTGATTTGGGCTCAGGGCATGATTTCATAGTTGGTGGGTTCAAGCCCTGCGCTGACAGCATGGAGCCTGCTTGGGATTCTATCTCCCCTTCTCTCTCAGCCCCTCCCTCTCCCCCGTTTGTGAGCACACGCAGGCATTCTTTCTCTCCTTAAATAAATAAACTTAAAGAGTTGTAAATCACCTCAGGTTTTTAATAACTCCCTTGTTCTTATTGTCTCAGCTAGTTATACTATAATTTGTCTAAAATTTTATCTCAGAAAAGTAAAGACACTCAGAGGTGTGTCTTACCTCTTTGATTTTCCCTTAGCTTAGAACTCACCTGGAATATTCCGAGGACTGCTAATAATTTTCTATACCTCCAGCCAATTAACATGACTGCTCATCATTTCTACTAACTCCATCAATATATTGCTGAACATAAAACTTATTTTGTCATCCTCTTGCTTAAAACATCCCAGTGTTTTGCTATTATAAACTTAGTCTGGCATCCAAGATCTTCACAGTCTGGATCCATTCTTCCTTTCCAGTTTCATACCCACCAAATTATATTCTATACACGGCATGCTGCCACACTGAAATTTCCACTTCCTCTTGGATATAGCACTTATTTTGTGCATGTGTATGTTTTGGCATAAGCAAAGACATGTCAGCACATCTTATTCCTGCAAAAACCCATTAGTCCTTAAAACACAGGTTAAATATTACTTCCACTGTAAATTCATCTGTGTCTTTTCAGATGGAATTATTAACAGCTATATTTCCATAAATCTTTGTTCATATCTGTACTATAGCACTCACATTGTTTATTGTTTGCTATTTGCTTATATGTCTTTTTCTCCCATTCTTCAATGGAAATTACTACATATTTATAAACTATAAACTTTACTCCATCTCTGGGAAATCACTGATTTCATGGCAGAAAAAAGGTATACAACTCCAAGTTATAAAGATAGAAGTTGAAATTTCAACTCTATTATTGTGTTCAAATCCAAGATCCAACACGGACCAGCTATAAGGAAATAATTCCAACCTCCTGTAAATGCAATTACCTATAATGCAGGGCTTATAATACTTATCTAATTGTGTATCATAATTACCAATGTGATTCTACATCTATCAATCAGTTCATTTTCTTAAATGAAAATTTTTGTTATTTCATGTTAGAAAACAGTTAAGTAAGTGAATACTTTAACTTCAAAATTTCCATAATTTTACTATGTGATTTTAGCTTCTCGCCAATTAGTCTGCTACCAAAACAGGTCAAGAAATAAGAGATGTAACATTAGCTCTCTTGCTTAGATGTAAAAAGCTGCAAAGAATGTTACTCCTACCTTAACAATGAAAATAAAAAGCTCGAAGAAAACACAAAACCATAACTTCCTGAACTATCAGGGAGCGAAAATCACAAGGCACCCATTAACCAGGTAAATTCCAAAAAGGGACAAGCTTCTCCAAGGGAAAACAAGGCACAGAAACTGTCACATTTGTGGCAGGGCACAGGATAAAGAGACACCAGCCACCATATAAGCAGGTAAGCAAAAATAGCTAACATTTTATTTAACTGCCAAAGCCCAAGTGTAGACAAGTTTGAAATAACAGAGTCCTGGACGTAAGAGAAGTCTCCATTCATCTGCAAAACTTTCTTAAAGGATTCTACCAGGTGAGACAAGAAAGATTGGGGGAAGGACATAAGCCAAGAGTGAGTAATACAGGTATGAAGAAGTAACTGGAGCTTGGAAGGAACAGTAATTAAACTTTGAATATTTCTCTAGACCTTTCTCTCCTATGAAGCAAAAGCTTTCAGCCTGTTGATGGAGGACAGCAAAGTCTGTCACATCCAAAGTGCAAGGAAAGGCTCCATGGCTGGGGAAGAATAGAAAAATAATCTTTTAGAACATAGAAGGAAACCATCTTGTGCCTAAGTTTCTATATTGATATCAAAGAGTGATTTATTATTGCTAGCTGAAGGAAAGGAAACTTCCATCAAAAGGAACAACAAATATAAGACAGTGTTGGACTGTCATGAAAATGAAGGGCTGTAATGCTGAGAAAACCATGTCCCCAAAGCCAAGGCACACAGGGACTGCATAAAGAAAGGCGGGGGGGTGGGGGTGGTGGGCAATGAACCCATAGCAACAAGCAACACTAATTTTCTATGGGGGATGGGGCAAGAATATGGATAGGGGCCTCTAGCTGTGGTACAGATTTTCAGGAACAGTTCACACCTGAGGATGAAATACATTGGAGAAAACTCATCCAACAACACAACCCAAACTTTTGGAGCAACACAAGAGCAGCCCACACTGAAGAAAATTGGAACCAGTGGTACACTAAAGCTAATCACCACACACAAAAAAACCCCACATTCATATCAACTTCTGACTAGATCCACTAAACCCCACACCTAACAACTTAACGGAATAACAAGTGTGATTTTTCCAGGCATAAAAAGTATTGACTTTCACTCTGACTATTCTAACATGATATCTGGCATTCAGTCAATGATTGTAAGACACAAATAAAAAAACAAACAAAAATTTATGCATATATATGTAAATGTATATATTTTATAAAACATTATTAAAATGTTGCTTATACATATATGAGGTATATTTTTTACATATATAATAAGCTGAACTAGAATAAGAAATGACCATATGTTGTAACTCTCTGAGAAAGATTCCAAAATAACTATGACTAATTTTTTTTTAATCTACTGCAAAAAACAAAAGAGACACATGCATTCACAGATGTAGAATTTCAACACAGAGTGGAAATTATATAAAAGCGTCAAGTGAAAATGCTGAAATAAATTTTTAAAGATTCACAGAATAATTCATTTGGCTGGCTTATAAGTAGATTTAGAACTGTTAATAAAAGAATTAGTGAACTTAAAGATAGATCAATAGAAATTATCCAAACTGAAACAAAAAGGAAAAAGAAGTGGGGGTGGGGAAAGGGCAAAGAGATTATCCAGGAACTGTAGAAACTTTTAAATGGTCTAACATAGTTGTAATTGAGTTCCAGAAGAAGCAGGAGGATGGAGTAGAGGAAATATGTGAAGGGACATCAGTAGAGAATTTTCTAAAATAATGAAAGACATAAATGACATACTTAAGCATCCTACTCTGGATAAACTCACACACACACACACACTCACACACACCATGCAAAATCTTAAAGCAGATAGAGAGGGGGTAAATGCACATTACATACAGTGGATCAAAGATTTGTATGATAGCAAACTTCTTTTCAAGAATTACACAAGTCAGAAGATAATTGAGTGACATCTCCAAAGTACTTAAAGTAAAAGGCTGTCATCCTAGAATCATAAACGCAAAGAAATATGTCTCAAAATGAACATAAATTAAGACATTTTTAGATAACAAAAGTTTAGAGAAGTCATTTCCAGCAGACTTATGCTATAATAAATGTTAAAGGAAGTTCTTCAAATAGAGAAACATGATACCAGACAGAAATTTGTTTGAGGTCAGACATAGCACAAAAATCAGAGTAAGTTAAAAAAAAATTTTCCTTACTTTTACTCAAAGAAATAATTTGAAATCTAAAGGGGAAATCTAAAGGGTAACTAATAAAAACCTATTGTGGGTCTTATAACACGTATAAGTAAAATGTATCATAACAATACAAAAATATAAAAAAGAAATAAAAAATATTATAAATTTCTTACAATATATGTAAAATAGTAAAAATACAAAATTAATCCAAAGCAGGGAGAAAACTAATCCCAAAAGATAAGACAAATAGGAAGAAATTAGCAAAATATTAAATTTAAATCGAACTATATGTTATTATGTTGAATGTAATCAAGAAAAATAAAATCATATTGGATTAAAAAGCAAAACTGAATAAATGTTGCTTCTAAGAAATTCACTTTAAAAATGAAAATAGGTTAAAAATAAAGCGATAAAAAAAGTAAAATATTGAAAAATTGACATGCAATCAATAAAGAAAAAGTAAAGTGGCTATATTAATATCAAACAAAACTGACTTCAGAACAAGGAGAAGATAAAGGAAATCATAAAGGGAAAAGTTCACTAGGATACAACCACCCAATATATAAATGATTAAATGAACAAATGAATCAATCAAATAAAAGAGCTTCAAAATGCATGAAGTAAAACAGGACTGAAATAAGAAAAAAGAGAAACGCACAATTACAGCTAGAGACAGTAATAGCCCTCCTCCACTAGCTGATAAAACAAATAAACTGAAAATCAGTAAGATTTTAGAAGACCTAAACAACACTAAACCATCACAAGAGTTGTAAAACATAAACCAGTAGTGGGGATAAAATGGGATGATCAAAAACACTCAGTAAAAACAAAACAAAATAAAAAATGGAAGAAAAACAAACCTGGAACAGATAGGATGAAGAAAAAATGAACAAGATGGTATGTTTAAATATAACTGTATCAGTAATTTCACTAATTGGCCTAAAGCTTCAAAATAAAAGACAAAGTTGTATTAGATTGAAAACAAAAGAAAACAAGACTCATCTATATGCTGTCTATGTAAAATGCACTTTAAATGTAATGACCTGGATATATTAAAAGTAAATGGATACGGGGCGCCTGGGTGGCGCAGTCGGTTAAGCGTCCGACTTCAGCCAGGTCACGATCTCGTGGTCCGTGAGTTCGAGCCCCGCGTCAGGCTCTGGGCTGATGGCTCAGAGCCTGGAGCCTGTTTCCGATTCTGTGTCTCCCTCTCTCTCTGCCCCTCCCCCGTTCATGCTCTGTCTCTCTCTGTCCCAAAAATAAATAAACGTTGAAAAAGAATTTAAAAAAAATAAATTACACTTCTAAAAAAAAAAAAAGTAAATGGATAGAAAAAGGTAATTAAATAAAAACTTTAAAAAAAGAATTGTTTTATTAATAAAATAAAATAAACTTCAATAGAAAGAATATTGTCAGGGATATAAAAGGAAATTACAGAAAGACAAAGGGTTCACTTGATCAAGAAAACTGAACAGTCCATATCAGGCATGCACCTAATAACGATCTTCAAAATATATAAAGCAAAAACTTACAGAAGTTTCAGGAGACAGACCAATGCACAATTAAACAATGACACTTCCTCTCCATATACAATGCAACAGAGACCAAAAATTATTATAATATGAAAGATTTAACAATACTATCAATCTGATCCAATTGATGTTTGTATAACATTCCACCAAACGACAGAAAAGTACACATTCTTTGCAAGTATGTGTGGAACATTTACTAAAATAGCACACTGTCAGGACCACACATACAAAAAATCTCCAACCAACATAAAAAAATTGAAATCATACAAAGTATGTTGTCAAACTACATAACAATTAAACTAGAAGCCAGTAACAGAAAGATATCGAGAAAATACTTAAATATCTGGAAATATTTAAAAAATTTAAATTAACTTATGAGTCAGAAAGAAGTTACAAGGAAATCTTGAGAATATGTGAACTGAATAAAAATTAAAGTAATACATATCAAAAGTTGTATGGAAGAAATGTAGAGCTTAGAGTAAACTTTGTTTTATTAAATGCTTATATTAAAAAATAACAAAGTTCTAAAATTAGTGATCTAGGTTCTATCACAGGAAACTAGAAAAAGAAGAAAAAATTAAACATAAAGCAAACATATGGAAGGAAATAACAAAGATAATATCCTAAATCAATAATATTGAAAACATTTTTAAAATACACAAAATCAATTCATACAAAATCTGGTTCTTTTAAAAGCTCAATAAAATTGATAAACCATTAGATATACTGTTCAACAAAACAGAAAAAGAGAGAGAGAGAGTGACAGAGCTATTATAGGAGCAACAATTGTATTGGGCCCTACCCTTATGACTTCATTTAACCTTAATCTTGTTTAAAGTCCCTTTCTCCAAATACGACCACCCATCAAGAGTTAGGCTTCAACATAAGCATTTTAGGGAGACACAAACAGTCCATAACATCCTACCCTTGTTGCCCCCTAATACTCACGTCTTTCTCACATGCAAAATACGTTAATTCCATCCCAAGAGCCCAAAGTTTTAGCATTAACTCTAAAGACTAAAGTCCATTGTCTCCTCTAAACCAGCTATGGGTGAGAAGAGAGGTACAATTC
The DNA here is from genome assembly GCF_022079265.1 of Lynx rufus. Classification (NCBI taxonomy): domain Eukaryota; kingdom Metazoa; phylum Chordata; class Mammalia; order Carnivora; family Felidae; genus Lynx; species Lynx rufus. The sequence continues at coordinate 106,732,249 of NW_025814867.1, read as the reverse complement.
ATCCTGAGGCAAGATTTCTCTCCAGTGGTAGACATTTGAATTCCAAAGGAAACAAATCAGAAGAAAAAATGGTGGGTCCTAAGCAGGTCCAAACATAGCAAGGCAAATTCCATTAGATCTTAAGGCTTGAGTATAATCCTCTTTGGTTTGATGCTCAGCCCTGCAGGCCCACTGGGGTAGCAGTGTTACCCACATAGCCCCTTTGGTTCATGGAGTATCCCCAAACCCATGGCTCTCCAGGAGGGTCCTGCCCATGCTGTTTGCTGTGGTGGCTGCCTGGCTGACTGAAAAGGCAGAAATGGAGGAAGTGGCAGCCCTAACAATCTCTGATCACCTTCATTGTCATTCTTCCCTTTCCTTGAAAGACAAAATATGTTTGCAGCTGAGTAGCTCTATTGACCTGTCCTGAAGAATCCAAGAAGTCCAACAACTGACAGACAATACCTTACTTCCTGTTAGTTACCTTACTAGTTTTGTTAATTCAAACTAGCTGTGTTTCTGCTAGTATAATCACATCTCTATTCTTGGTTCTGCAAAAAATGCCTTAGTAAATCATGTCACACTCATGAACTCTTTATCAAATGGTTATTCAGTCATACTTTAGTCTTCTCTTCAAAACATGCTTCTTTTTTTAAGATTTTTTTTTCTTTTTTTGTAATAAGAACAGGATATAAATTTTCTAAATGTTCAAGTTTGGCTTTTTTTGACTTCACAATTATTTCGTTTTATCTTCCTCCTCTCATATTTTACAATAAGAGATAAGGAGAATACAAAGCCACCCCCTAAACACTTTTCTTAGAAATATCCTCAGCTAAATATCCAATTTCATCAGATGCAAATTCCACCGTCCAAGAACACAATTCAGCCAAATTCTTTTCCTTTATAACAAAATGCCTTTCCTCCAGATTCCAGTAACATGTATTTCATATCCATCTGAGATCTCACCAGAATAGCATTTTAATGTACATATTTCTGTCAACATCCTGGTTTTGATGATATATGTATTCTCTAAGACAATAGAAGCTTTCTCTAGAGCTCTCTACTTTACTTTGGGAGCTCTCACCAGAATCAACTTTAACGTCTATATTTTACCAACATTCCCTTCAAGGTAATCTAGGCTTTTTCTAGAATTTCCCTTAAATTTCTTCTAACCTGTAGCTATCACCCAATTCCAAAGCCACTTCCACATTTTTAAATATTTGCTACATGATCTCTTCACTTTAGTAACTTTTTAAATAATCACCAAGATCTAGAAAATAATCTAAATGTTCTTCAACAGATGGACGAATGAAAAAAATACGGTATATGATAGAATACTACTCAACAATAAAATGTACAACACTATGATGAAGTCCTTCCATTCTTTGACATCTGTAGAGGTACAACTATGGAAACCGAAAAATAGATTCCTGGTCGTTAGGTTCTTGAAGTGGGGAGATAAGAGACTATAAACAGGCACGTGGGAATGCTCTGAATGGTGGAATATCATTGATTATAGTGGTGATTACATCACTGTATACCTTTTTCCAAATTCTACTGTATATGAATCATACCAAAAGTGGTGGGTGGGGAGAAGAGGATGAAGAGAAGATTAAATAAAGAAAAGAGGGGGAAGACCATAGAAATGTGGTAATCTGGCTCCCAGATTATCCCCAAGTGATCTTTGCCCCTGGCTTTCATACCTTCATGTAGACCACTTCTTCAAAGAATTGAGGCTTACCATGTGTGAACCAATATAATATGGCAGAAGATTCATTACTTCATCTTAACAATTTCTGAAGTTGGGTCATAAAAGACCTTGCTTTCTAGGAAGATTTATTTATAGAGCCCTGAACTGTGATGCATGAAGTCTGAGTGTCTTGAAACCACCATGGTAGAGAGAATACATGGAATACATAGAAATATCCTGGAGATCCTGAGACTATAAAAAGTGAGAAAGTTGCCACTGTAGCCCTATTTGTTCTACCTGTCAGTGTTCCAGTCACCCCAGAAACTGTGGATCAGATACCACTCGTCCCGCCATTCCATTTCATTTGCCCTGAATAAATTAGATTCCTGAGAAAAATAAATGATTGTTGCTTTAAGCCACTAGTTATTGGGATGATTTTTTATGCAGTAATAGATAAATACAACAGAAAATAAAGAAGAATATAATGGTCAGTAAATGTACATAAGCCATCAGAATAAATATTAATATATCAGAAGCAAAGAAAATAATATGACAGAATTATCAAGAAAATAATTCCTCCTATTTATGAAAACTTTTTCCATGCCTTTCTTTTTTCTAAAACTCTCTTGAAACATCTGTTAATGGAGATCACAAGATAAAAACAAAAACAAAGGGGCACTTGGGTGGCTCAGTTGATTAAGCATCTGACTCTTGATTCAGCTCAGGTCATGATCTCATCGTTCGTGAGACTGAGCCCTGCATCGGGCTCTGTACTGACAGTGTGGAGCCTTCTTGGGATTCTCCCTCTCTCCCTCTCTCTCTCTCTGCCCCTCTCCCACTCTGTCTCTATCCTTTCTCAAAAATAAATAATGAAATAAACATAAAAAAATAAATGAAGCATTGTATTCCTCTCATATTTTCCAATCTGTGATGTCTTAGCCATCACTGAGTGTCAGGATGTACTATTTCTCCCATTTCTCCATCTCCTGACAGGATAAAATCTTTAAAAGTGCAACAAGCTAGAATAAAAATTCAAAACAAATTTATTGAACTAACATTTATTGGCCTCCCGTTAATTGCTGTCTTTTTAAGGAACTCCGAGTCTAGCGTGGAAAGTAAAAAATAAAATAGTTTCAGTATGTTGTGTTAAAAGGAACAACAGAAGCCTGCACAAAGCACAAATGTGGCATAAAGGCATAACTAATTCTCCCAGGCTACAGCAGTCCTGCTGAACACATCAGATGGACATTTATTGGAGACTTACCTGAGTTTTCCAGGAGGACAAGTAGCAAGAAGGACTTCCTAAGCAGAAGGAATAGCATCTGCAAAGACACGAGTCTAAAAACTGTATAATGCTTAATATTTTTATGTCATAAAGTATGATCTCTTCACTGAAAGAGAAAAATGATCAGATAAACTTTTTTTTGTTTTTTTTGAGAGAGAGAGCAAGAGGCGGGGTGGGGGGGGGAGGGCGGCAATAGACAGAGAGAGAGAATCTTAAGCGGGCTCCACACTCAATGTGGATCAAGATGCAGGGTTCAATCCCACCACCCTGGGATTATGACCTGAGTGGAAATCAAGAGTCCTACACTCAACTGACTGAGCCACCCGAGGCCCCCAGATAAACGTTTTTAAAGGGTTACTTTAGCCATAGTATAGAGGATGGCTAGAATGAAAGATATTTAAAAACAAAGAGACTGCTAAGGAGATAATGTAATTGTAGTAAGAAGGCAATGCCTGAAAAGTGGCAATAACAGTGGCCATGCCATAGAGAGAAGCCAGTTTTGAGAACACTTAAAGAGCAAGATGTGATGAGTAATTATATGTAGACATTGAGCATGAGCAGAATTCTGGAATAATTCCTAGATTTTACCTAAGGTACTGAATAGCTGGTGATTCGTCATCTAATTCAAGGTGTATAAAAGGAACACATTGGGGAGGGACGATAATGATTTCAAGTTTGGAAACTGTGAGTTTAAAGTGACCATAGAAAATACAAATAGAAATGAAATAGGCAAAGAATAGTTGGGATTTTCTCTGGCATTTAGGAGTCCCACCTAATCAGTGGCGTTCTCTGGTTACATTTCTATTAAGGCATATTTTCTATGACCTACTTCATCAGAATATCATGGCTTAAGAGCATGGACTCTGAATCCAAGATCCTTGGATCTTGTTCTACTACTCTTGTTCTACTACTTTTGGGTTGCATGAACTCGAGCAATTACTTAACCTTTCTTAACCTAGCCTCAGTTTCTTGATCTATAAAATGGAAATGCTAATAATATCTATTTCATAGAGATAGTATGAGAATTTAACGAGTTATATTAGCACTGCACTAAGACAAGTGCCTGATCCATAATGAGGACAGTGTGCTTACTATAGGAGATAAATAAGGCCTGGGAAGAGAAACCGTTCAATATGAGATTATTTGACCTGGTATGGAGACATACCATAGACTACATTTTGTCTTGATTGCATTCCATAAAGGCAAAAAGAGTTTTTTGTTTTTTAAGTATTTTGTTAAAAGTGGATAAAGCACTTGAATTATGTGCTTCTAAAGAAATAAGGTACAGGGCTTAATCTTTATGAATTTGTTTTTCTATTGATTGCACTGTGGTTTACAGGAGACACAAATCTTGTTAAGGCTCTTCTGATTTGAATTTTAGCATTTAAGTGGTTTATAATTTTTCATAGGAGGCCATTAAATCTGAAAAATACTCTTTTCATAATTTAAACTTAGTCTAATTTAACATTGGGGCATAGGAAAAAAGTACCCTTATTTTAGGACAATAATATTCTGATGGAAAGGATATAATTTTCAGTTCAGTGGAAATGTACCAGGGTTTTTTTCTAGAAAAATGAATGTTTCCTGAGCTTACTTTATTGTATAACCCAGAAGAATGGTTCATGAACCTTTTCTTTCCTGTCAGGATGCCTTTTCATCATCTTATTAAAGTTCAGTGATTCCTTTCAGAATCCTTCTCACTCCCACCCTTTTTCACTCTTGCCACCTCATCAACGGTTAATTTCTGATTCTTGCTCATCACCCTTTGGTTTGGCATTTCAATTTTCTGTTCCCCAAAGCCATCAGGAGTTAAACATCTGACTCTTGTGGAGACATCCCATGAACTTGGAAAGTTATGGGGGAAAAAACATGCTTTTGGAACAACTATTATAAATGCTGCAATTATAAAGATGAACCTGAACATATGCTGTAATTCCAAAATTGGAAGAGATTGTATCTGAATTAATGGTGCTTTTTGGGAAAAGAATCAAGCAACTGGTTAACTTTTCACCTCAACTCATATCTAGAATATTATTTGAGTTTACCTAGGAGTGATTATATTCGAGGAATCATTCTCTTGGTACTTGCTATATGGAGAAGTGAAGATCAACAAACAGGAGGAGAATCAGTCTTTTGAATAGTCTCAACTGTATAGTGTTCTCACCTTTACCTAAAATTTATTTTATTAAGTAAGTTCATATTTTCTTATGGAGGAAGTCAGTAATTTGATAGGACATTCTTAACTATTTCTCAATATAGTATAATACAATAGACAAAATGACCAAAAAGTCAATTTCAAAAGTTTCTATTTTAAAACAATACAGTGATGACATCCTTGCCAGATTACTAGTTACACAATGCACCCCAAAGTTGAAGCATCGTCAGGGTGATTACAAGCCTCATTGCTCTCATATCATATATTTAAAATAGAATTAATGTTACTTATATTAAGGAATATATTTGTTTCCATTACAAACATTTAGCAGGCTTTTGGAGAATAATTTTCTTGGCCCAGGTCTCTTTTTAAAAGCTGTCCAAAGATGGCATGAATTCATGCCATCTTTTTATACATTTCCCTGTAGCAAGCAGAAGCATTCAAAATCATTTCATTTGTTTAGATGGTGAGTACTCTCTAAAGGGACTTAGACCTTTACTGCAATCACCAGCACCTGCAGAATTTATTCTGAGGATCAGCACACACCTGTGAGCCTTCATCCATCCACATCAGAAATACTGCTTAAAACCAGGGCAGAGGGATTATAAACCTCATCATGGGATTTGCTGTCAGATTTCCACTGCACATTCTAGTGAGGTACCCGCCCACACATTCAGGGTGCTGATCTTCTAGTAACATTCACCACCTTTTCCATCATGATTGCTTAAGTCCGCACTCTGTCTATAGACACTGTTGCAACTTAAGCTACCCTGCTTGCCTTAGACTGCCTGTCACTGACCTCAGCCCTCACAAATGACATCATGGATCCCATCTCTGGAAGTTTAGTTTGACAGTTCGACAAATACATTTATTTAAAGAAGAAAAATCATTGGCCCCAGGAGACATGTTTGATGATAGTGATTTACAAAGTTCTTTTACATACATTGTTTACATTGATCATGATAACCACCCAATGAGGTAGGCTGTCAGGCTTTTGTCACAGTCCCTGCATACAGCCCCTCTCCCTACATGCTCCCTACATCCCAGTATCCAGGGCTAAATCCACTCATGGTCGCCACTTATAGAACAGGGCTGAGTCAATCTCTAAACTAATCAACAGTAGAGAAAAGTAAAATTATATTTTATTGGAGGTTAGAATTAAGTGGTGGATTCTAGGCTAAGTGATTTAGCCAAGATATGTGGGTGTCCCGGTATCCTAAGATTCACTCATGCATAAATAGAGTTTCAGTCTGAGGACAACCCAAGATAACCTGTTCCTACAAAGCTCCATCCAACATTTGGCCCCTTTCATAAATGTGTGCATGTGATTGGGTTCCCCTCTCTTACTTTGTCCTGCTTGTTTGGCTTTGTACTTCTTGTCCCCAAATCAGGGTTCTGCTTTACACCCCAGACAGTAACACATCCCCTACCTCTTGTCAGATCTCCTGTAAGACACTGGCTCCTTCGAAATAAACAATACAGAATCTAAAAAAACTGTAGAGCAGATCAACGAAACCAAGAGTTGGTTTTTTGAAAAAATAAACAAAATTGACAAACCTCTAGCCAGGCTTCTCAAAAAGAAAAGGGAGATGACCCAAATAGATAAAATCATGAATGAAAATGGAATGATTACAACCAATCCCTCAGAGATACAAACAATTATCAGGGAATACTATGAAAAATTATATGCCGACAAATTGGACAACCTGGAAGAAATGGACAAATTCCTGAACACCCACACTCTTCCAAAACTCAATCAGGAGGAAATAGAAAGCTTGAACAGACCCATAACCAGCGAAGAAATTGAATCGGTTATCAAAAATCTCCCAACAAATAAGAGTCCAGGACCAGATGGCTTCCCAGGGGAGTTCTACCAGACATTTAAAGCAGAGATAATACCTATCCTTCTCAAGCTATTCCAAGAAATAGAAAGGGAAGGAAAACTTCCAGACTCATTCTATGAAGCCAGTATTACTTTGATTCCTAAACCAGACAGAGACCCAGTAAAAAAAGAGAACTACAGGCCAATATCCCTGATGAATATGGATGCAAAAATTCTCAATAAGATACTAGCAAATCGAATTCAACGACATATAAAAAGAATTATTCACCATGATCAAGTGGGATTCATTCCTGGGATGCAGGGCTGGTCCAACATTCGCAAATCAATCAACGTGATACATCACATTAACAAAAAAAAAAAAAGAGAAGAACCATATGATCCTGTCAATCGATGCAGAAAAGGCCTTTGACAAAATCCAGCACCCTTTCTTAATAAAAACCCTTGAGAAAGTCGGGATAGAAGGAACATACTTAAAGATCATAAAAGCCATTTATGAAAAGCCCACAGCTAACATCATCCTCAATGGGGAAAAACTGAGAGCTTTTTCCCTGAAATCAGGAATACGACAGGGATGCCCACTCTCACCGCTGTTGTTTAACATAGTGCTGGAAGTTCTAGCATCAGCAATCAGACAACAAAAGGAAATCAAAGGCATCAAAATTGGCAAAGATGAAGTCAAGCTTTCGCTTTTTGCAGATGACATGATATTATACATGGAAAATCCGATAGACTCCACCAAAAGTCTGCTAGAACTGATACAAATTCAGCAAAGTTGCAGGATACAAAATCAATTTACAGAAATCAGTTGCATTCTTAAACACTAACAATGAAGCAACAGAAAGACAAATAAAGAAACTGATCCCATTCACAATTGCTCCAAGAAGCATAAAATACCTAGGAATAAATCTAACCAAAGATGTAAAGGATCTGTATGCTGAAAACTATAGAAAGCTTATGAAGGTAATTGAAGAAGATATAAAGAAATGGAAAGACATTCCCTGCTCATGGATTGGAAGAATAAATATTGTCAAAATGTCAATACTACCCAAAGCTATCTACACATTCAATGCAATCCCAATCAAAATTGCACCAGCATTCTTCTCGAAACTAGAACAAGCAATTCTAAAATTCATATGGAACCACAAAAGGCCCCGAATAGCCAAAGGAATTTTGAAGAAGAAGACCAAAGCAGGAGGCATCACAATCCCAGACTTTAGCCTCTATACAAAGCTGTCATCATCAAGACAGCATGGTATTGGCACAAAAACAGACACATAGACCAATGGAATAGACCCACAAACGTATGGCCAACTCATCTTTGACAAAGCAGCAAAGAACATCCAATGGAAAAAAGACAGTCTCTTTAACAAATGGTGCTGGGAGAACTGGACAGCAACATGCAGAAGGTTGAAACTAGACCACTTTCTCACACCATTCACAAAAATAAACTCAAAATGGATAAAGGACCTGAATGTGAGACAGGAAACCATCAAAACCTTAGAGGAGAAAGCAGGAAAAGACCTCTCTGACCTCAGCCGTAGCAATCTCTTACTCGACACATCCCCAAAGGCAAGGGAATTAAAAGCAAAAGTGAATTACTGGGAACTTATGAAGATAAAAAGCTTCTGCACGGCAAAGGAAACAACCAACAAAACTAAAAAGCAACCAACGGAATGGGAAAAGATATTTGCAAATGACACATCAGACAAAGGGCTAGTATCCAAAATCTATAAAGAGCTCACCAAACTCCACACCCGAAAAACAAATAACCCAGTGAAGAAATGGGCAGAAAACATGAATAGACACTTCTCTAAAGAAGACATCCAGATGGCCAACAGGCACATGAAAAGATGTTCAACGTCGCTCCTCATCAGGGAAATACAAATCAAAACCACACTCAGATATCACCTCACGCCAGTCAGAGTGGCCAAAATGAACAAATCAGGAGACTATAGATGCTGGAGAGGATGTGGAGAAACGGGAACCCTCTTGCACTGTTGGTGGGAATGCAAATTGGTGCAGCCGCTCTGGAAAGCAGTGTGGAGGTTCCTCAGAAAATTAAAAATAGACCTACCCTATGACCCAGCAATAGCACTGCTAGGAATTTATCCAAGGGATACAGGAGTACTGATGCATAGGGGCACTTGTACCCCAATGTTTATAGCAGCACTCTCAACAATAGCCAAATTATGGAAAGAGCCTAAATGTCCATCAACTGATGAATGGATAAAGAAATTGTGGTATATATACACAATGGAATACTACGTGGCAATGAGAAAGAATGAAATATGGCCTTTTGTAGCAACGTGGATGGAACTGGAGAGTGTGATGCTAAGTGAAATAAGCCATACAGAGAAAGACAGATACCATATGTTTTCACTCTTATGTGGATCCTGAGAAACTTAACAGAAACCCATGGGGGAGGGGAAGGAAAAAAAAAAAAAAGAGGTTAGAGTGGGAGAGAGCCAAAGCATAAGAGACTGTTAAAAACTGAGAACAAACTGAGGGTTGATGGGGGTGGGAGGGAGGGGAGGGTGGGTGATGGGTATTGAGGAGGGCACCTTTTGGGATGAGCACTGGGTGTTGTATGGAAACCAATTTGACAATAAATTTCATATATTAAAAAAAATAAAAAAATAAAAAAAGACACTGGCTCCTTTTCGTTGTGTGTCTCCTTCATGCACTCCCCTGCTAGATCCCTGAAAAATATAAATTCCTGAAATGGATGTCTCTTGAATTCCCAATTTTAGTTATGACTAAAATTTCTCTAACTTCACAACAGCAGCCCCACCCCCAACACAGAGTGCATCTAGATATATTTTATTTTTTTTTAATTAATGTTTATTTTTTTTTTAGAGAGACAGAGAGAGACAGAGCATGAGCAGGAAGGGTAGGAGAGGGAGAGAGAGATGGAGACACAGAATATGAGGCAGGCTCCACACTGTCAGCACAGAGCCCCATGCGGGGCTTGAACCCACAAACCATGAAATCATGACCTGAGCTAAAGTCAGACACTGAACCGAATGAGCCACCCAGGTGCCCTATTTACTTCATTTTATTTATTTTTTATTTTTATTTTTATTTTTTAGAGAGAGGACACACGTGAGCAAGGGGTAGAGAGAGAGACAGAGAGAGAGAGAGACAGAGACAGAGAGAGAGAGACAGAGAGAAGCAGGGCTCATCTGGGGCCTGTGTTTTTACCTGAAGTGGGGCTGGAGCTCACCAGAAGCAGGGCACGAGCTCACCCAAAGTGGAGCACAGGCTCACCCGATGTGGGAGTTGAACCTCACCAACAGTGAGATCATGACTTGAGCTGAAGACAGATGTTTAACGACTGAGCCACCCAGGCTCCCTAGGTATATTTTAATAATAATAACAATAAATACTTCTTGAAGTTTCTACCATTTAACAGGAACTATTCTAAGATGTTCACACATAGTAATTATTTAATCTTCAAAATAACCACTGTATGAGACAGAAAATGTTATTCTTTTCATTTTATAGGTGAGGAAATTGAGCCACAGATGAGCTTAATCACTTAGTCAGGAAATAGTGAGCTAGATTTTAACCTCAAAGTTGTTTTGCTTCTGGAGTCTGTGCCCTTAACCAAGATTTATCATGTCCTGCCTGGGCATGAACTTGGGATATTTCACTTGGATCACTCACTGGGTTTCCTTTGCAGGGAGGGTTACTATTACCAGTCTGTGTCCCTCAGCACCATCCTGCGCCCAAGCCCCATCTTTAGCACTCGCCTTCTTTGCTAGATAATTTCCAAATACAGTCATACTAATATCTTCCATATTGCACACCTTCTATAATGAGACTTAACCACTTCTCTCATCAAGTGATGGGTCTGATTTTTAACCCCTTGAATGTGGGCTAGCCTTGTGACTTGCTTCGCCCAATAAAATGCAGTGAAAGGAACACTGCAGGGCTTCCAACGTTACACTTTTTTAGCTTTGTAGCCTCCATGTTCACATTCTTAACATCCTCCTTATTGGAACACTGCTTAAGACCAATAGGCAGTGAGAAAGCCTAAGCTAGCTCCATGGAAAGTCCCTGAGGAGGAAAACTGAGCACCAAGGCTCACTGCCCCTAGTCAATCTCAGAGCTAGATACAACACGAATGGTCTAGGGCAGACCAGAAGCAAACTCATTATGTCAACCCACAGAATCATAAGAAATAACCGGGATGGTTGTTAAGACAATAAATTTGGGGATGATACGTTATACAGCAGTAAATTAGTGAAACAAATTCCCAGACCTGAGGTACCTGGATGGCAACATACCTCATCCTTGAGCTACCCTAAATAGCACAGGTATGAATGCAGAAAAGATGAAAATGAAGCTTAGAAAGAGTTAGTGAACTGTTCTACATTATGTTTGTGAGATACAAAGCCTAGACTCCAAATCTGGTCTTCTAAATTTTAATGGCTATAGACTCTTAAACCTACTGACTTCCCAATACCAATACACCATCTACTACTCTGTCTTTAAAAACAATGCAGTCTAGCAGCCATGAAAGATCTCTAACCAGCTTATGGTTAGCCCACCGCATTTTGCCTGAGATGTTTCCCAGGCACGGCCCCTCCTGGAACACCTAGTGCAGTGGCTGATACCATTCATCTTATAATTCTGCTCCAAGAACTAAGCTGAATGCTTTTAAATAAAAAATAAGAGGATGCTTTTCCGATTGACAACCATTCTTTTTAATTTTTTTAAAAAAGTTTATTGATTTTGAGAGACAGAGATAGAGACTGCAAGCAGGGGAGGGGCAGAGGGAGAGAGAGAGAGAGAGAGAGAGAGAGAGAATTCCAAGCAGGCTCTGCACTGTCAGCTAGATCATGACGGAGCTGAAATGACGGAGCCGGACACTTTTAACCAACTTGAACCACCCAGGCACCCCCAACAACCATTCTCAAAATAATAGATTTATATAAGATTTTTTTCCTCTTATATTCTCCTAAGGCCTCGGTCTATTCAAAAGAACAGGTGAACCTATTTAGCACAAATTCATCAAAAGTTAAGGCTTACTAATTGTTTACCAGTGTCCTTGTGTATAGCACATTTTACCACTTGTTCACAAAATATCAGAGCCCTTCAAATGTCTTTGAAAGGCCTCAGGGGGGGCGCCTGGGTGGCGCAGTCGGTTAAGCGTCCGACTTCAGCCAGGTCACGATCTCGCGGTCCGGGAGTTCGAGCCCCGCGTCAGGCTCTGGGCTGATGGCTCAGAGCCTGGAGCCTGTTTCCGATTCTGTGTCTCCCTCTCTCTCTGCCTCTCCCCCGTTCATGCTCTGTCTCTCTCTGTCCCAAAAATAAATAAACGTTGAAAAAAAAATTTAAAAAAAAAAAAAAAGAAAGGCCTCAGGGATACAACAGTTTAGCCTTTCACACAGAATTTTACAGTAAACTTCTGAGAAGTTTGTGTGTTCCAGCCATTCAAGCATTGTTGGCTTGGAATAGCCAAACTCCTGTGAGGAACGGGTGGTAATTAACAAAGCATCATTAGATGTTTCATATTAGAGAAACTGGGAGACTATGTAACCATGCAAATATGAAAGGAATAATTGAATTTCATTGATTGTTTTTAGTGGGAGTTTGGATTCTGTACCATAAGATTACTTTCTAAAATGCTTAGATTTTGTAAGAAAACAGTGTAGATAAAAGACAGTAATATTACATTATCCTTATTATTTTTTTCTAAATTAACTTTCTTCATTCTGTCACAGTTCAGAAACAGTACTCCAATAAATAACAGTCATTTGTGCTAAATATTCCTGGACAACCCCAATCTCATGCGATTTTATTTATTCCTGTAAATGAGATTCATTAAATATAAAGCTGAACATGACAACATGACACAAAGATTTCCATCTTTGTATAAATTTTTGTATTTAAAAAATAATTTAAAATAATGTAGGTCTGGTTACATAATGGTATTTTTGATTCAGAAAATGTTCGAATCATAAGCATATCATTCCTCTCCTCATGTTCCAACAAAAACAAATTTAGAAAAATAGATATATCTGATACCCCTAAGGCTTAAGTAACATTAAAATTATTCTGTCCAGGGATATATTCTTAGAAGCAACATAATGATGGAATCATGAAGATTACTCTGCCAAAAAGAAATCCCTTATGTGCCATTTCTCTATTTTAACAATAACATTGTCATGCTTCCTTCTCCCTTATTGACTTATAATAGAAAATCCATCCCAGCGAAATACCTAAAATATTATTAGAAATATTTTAAATTACATGCTCAAATACAGTCAGAGTGATGAAGTTGTCGTAAATGATTCATACATTTTAAGAAACGTAAACTAAAACTAATAAAGACAAAAATGCACGTTTCACGTAGACATCTCAGATGTAACCATGGATAAGTCATTTTATCTATTTGTAGCTCAGTTCCTGAACCTAGCTTCTCTTCAAAGTACTTGCCTATGTTCACGTATACTTGCTGTGTGCAGCCCCAAGGATTCTTCTGCAGATGACAGTGAAATTAACACGTGTTTTACATGTATACTGGCTTATAATGAGAATTAAATAAAATTGTAATTGAGGAAGGGCTGTATACACTGGGGAGAGCTCTAAGAGTACTTTTTGAGCTTATTTAATTTGTTTAGGATCCAAACATTCTTCAAACATTATCAGAAATTTAAATGCACAGATTGAGGCTGGTCAGTTTTGTGCATCTCATCACCGTCTCTGACTGAAGTACCACAGTTAAGAGTAGAGGCTAATTTTAACAAATCAGGAAGCAGTTGACTTTTGTCTCCTACACCTTTAATTTTCAGAACAGCTTTGCCCTCCAGCTCTCATCATTTCGACACCCATTCCATGCCATGTTCTTGCAGAATTGGGTGCTTAATTGGCATTCAACTGGAGGATTAACAGAAATTGCCTAATATTTTCTAAGATAAATTGCAATTTAATAGCTACAATTTTGACAATGAAAAATGTTTATACCAAAGGAGTGAATCTGTAACAGTGAAATGACAAGCTGTTGGGACTTATTTTATTTTTTTAATATATGAAATTTATTGTCAAATTGGTTTCCATACAACACCCAGTGCTCATCCCAAAAAGTGCCCTCCTCAATACCCATCACCCACCCTCCCCTCCCTCCCACCCCCATCAGCCCTCAGTTTGTTCTCAGTTTTTAACAGTCTCTTATGCTTTGGCTCTCTTCCACTCTAACCTCTTTTTTTTTCCTTCCCCTCCCCCATGGGTTTCTGTTAAGTTTCTCAGGATCCACATAAGAGTGAAACCATATGGTATCTGTCTTTCTCTGTATGGCTTATTTCACTTAGCATCACACTCTCCAGTTCCATCCACGTTGCTGCAAAGGGCCATATTTCGTTCTTTCTCATTGCCACGTAGTACTCCATTGTGTATATAAACCACAATTTCTTTATCCATTCATCAGTTGATGGACATTTAGGCTCTTTCCATAATTTGGCTATTGTTGAGAGTGCTGCTATAAACATTGGGGTACAAGTGCCCCTATGCATCAGTACTCCTGTATGTTGGGACTTATTTTAGCACAATGATTCCCATCTACTATTCCATCAACTCCAAAAACATAGATAGGATCCTGTTCTGCTTTCTCTTGAGGTCACTATGACAAGGCCTTCTGTTAGTGTCTGTTCCCATGATGATAATTCTCACATGAGAAGCATTTTTCCTTTTTATTACTAAGAGGAGAGGCAATTAAAAAAATGAGCAAGCTCACACACAACTTTTAAAAATAAATATAGGCATATTAAACAAACATGCTAAGTAATGAAAACCTGAGCAACTCTGATGAAGTTCTATGACCCTGCAGAAATGCACACTTAGATTGAAGTTTCTATCTGCATGATTTCTTACCTGCCACATGTCAATTACTACCCTATTAAACAAAACTTGGGTGTGCACAAGGCAAAATGTGATGAGCCTGGGTGAAAGTTAATGACTCAGGACTCAAATAAGGCTTAGCTTCCAAAAAGTCTTTGAGGTTCACATCTGATCACACCAATATGAAGGAGAGCAGACGGTATGTCAGCAGCAGACAGGGTACCGGCACTCTGGGATTAGTGTGGCATCTCCGTAAATGTTCTGAAATGAGGATTAAAAACTTCCAGGTTGGCAGATACTTCTTCTGCTCCTGCACTCTAAATGTCATATGACTTCATCCTGGCTAAACATGACAGATGATGCTTCAATTCCCCCCCCCCACAATTTTGCTTTGCAATATCATTGCAAGAAATGTAGACTACTTTTCAACATCAGCCTGACCTAGAGCTAGCAGAAATATAAAAATGACTCGGAACCAAAATATCCATAAAGAGAAATTTGACAGCTCTCTTTGGGTTTATTCTTTGGAAGTGAATCTCTACATACTCTCTACATGTCTCTCCCAGCAGTGAACATAAACCCTGGAATACGTGCTTAAGAATGAGAAGTAACCTGGGTGGGTCAAATGGCAACCAGATGGAGAACAAAAAGAAAATCAGGCTACAAGCCTGAAAGATATGATGGCGCTCCGCCTTTCTATTGTCTTTTAGTTTCACTTTCATTGTGTCTTTGTGGAAAGTATCTGTCCATATGCCACTGCCACAAATTTGTAGTGTAATAAGTAGAGGTGAAAGTAGCCAAAGAGGAAGAAAGAATCTGGAATAAACGCTGGACAAAGCAGATGTAGGTTCAGGTAAAAATTAGATAATCAGCAGGGGCACCTGAGTGGCTGTCTGTGAAGCGTCCATTTCAGCTCAGGCCATGATCTGACGGTCCGTGAGTTTGAGCCTCACATTGGGCCCTCTGCTGTCAGCATAGAACCTGCTTCAGATCCTCTCTCCCCCTCTCTTTTTGCCCCTCCCCTGCTAGCGCTTTTGCTCTCTCTCTCTCTCTCTCTCTCTCTTTCTCTCTTTCAAAAATAAATAAACATCTAAAAAAATTATTTGCAAACTAGGCCCGAAGCCTAATATGAGAGGAAGAAAAGTAAAAGAAGTCATAAAGAATATAGAATTAAATAGCTAGAAAAGGAAAAACAAAATAGGGATCAATGAGACAACACCTAGGTCCTAATAAAGAGCCAAATTTGCCAAAACCTGAGCTACTATTCTATTTCTTTGCCCAAGTGTGAAATCATCAGGGTAATGCACAGTGGCACATCGGACGTAGCGACTTAAAAGGAAGAACTTCACAGCACTGAGGGGTCTCTCAGAGGAATAGAGTCCTGAAAAGGGATGTCTGTGAAGTTATTTCTTTTACATAAAAGAAATTGATTGCATCTTTATCAGATGTTCTCATCAAGTTCCAGGCTTTGCTCAGCATTTCTATGAGAAAAAAAAAAAAACAAAAAACAAAATAAAACAAAAATATAGACCCATATTCATGAAGCAGAATAGTCTGTAAAGGGGGTTGCTTTCAATAATGGGAGGTGGATGTTTAGAATCCAATCCCATCACTGTTTGAGAAATGAAAACTAGTATCAGGTTTGAAATATTCATTTTTACTTGCCTTCATAGGTTCCAATGATGAGCTTCAGGTAGTGAAAGAATCCCCTGAAATACAATGCTAAATGCATGTGTAACTTTTGGGGAGAAAGAGAGGCCATTGCCTTTTATCAGAATTCAAAAGGATCTATGATCCCAACAAACTTAAGAGCTACTAAGCCAGAAAATTTTTGAAGTCCTCTCCAGTTTTATGCTTCTGAGTTTGACACTCTTTATATCAAGATAAAAAAAAAAAACCTGATATCCTTTGCAAAATACAATTAGAAATTATAATAATACAGAGATGAATAAGTAATTTTCTTGAATATTTATAATATGCCAGGTATTTGTCTTTCTGTTTTATTCGTCTAATGTGTACAACAGCCCTATGAAATAGATATTTTTTGGGGTGTTTGGGTGGCTCAGCTGGTTGAGTGTCCGACTTCAGCTCAGGGCATGATCTCACAGTCCGTGGGTTCAAGCCCCACATTGAGCTCTGTGCTGACAGCTCAGAGCCTGGAGCCTGCTTCAGATTCTGTGTCTCCCTCTCTCTCTGCCCCTCCCCCACTCACACTCTGTCTCTCTCTGTCTGTCAAAAATGAACAAAGGTTAAAAAGATTTAGAATTCATTTAAAAAAGGGGGGCATCTGGATGGCTCAATTGGTTAAGCGTCCAACTTTGGCTCAGATCATGATATTACAGCTCTTGGACCTGAGCCCCTTGTCAGGCTCTGTGCTGACAGCCTGGAGCCTGCTTCACATTCTGTGTCTCCCTCTCTCTCTTCCCCTACCCTGCTCATGTTCTATCTCTTTCTCAAAAATAAAATAAACATTAATTTTTTTTTAATTTAGAAATAGGTATTTTCCTTGCCATCGATACTAGCAAACAAGACTCAGTGTAGAAAAATGATTAGCCAAAGATCAAAAACTGGGAAGTGGCAGAAACTGTCATAAAACCTATGCAAGTCTGACTCCAAAGCTGGTGTGTTGATAACCACACCTTAGAACTTTTCATAAAGACATGATTTTGTAGCCTCTCCCAAGAAACAAACAACAATGAGAATTTTCCATGAAAGGTCAGGGCCATGCATAAAAGACTACACAGAGAAAGGGGAAAAAAAGAACTCATTTTGCCTGCCACCGTTTAAATCCATGTGTATTTTGACTACAACAAGTGTTAAATGGTAAAAAGAAGAAAACAAAATACGGAACAGTGTATGCAGAACTGGCGGGTCCAGACCAGACAGCCAGGGCCAGCAGAAGAGGCTCAGGTGTTTTGTGTACCACTCAAAGGCAACAGCAGTGTCTCATTTTCCAAGCCTCTTAGGATCCCATCTTCCCTATAAAGGATATGAAGATACACATTTACTCTACCCTAGGGGACAGCTCTGCTACTGACATTAGGGAGACTGCAGAGGGGAAGGGGTGACCTTTGCAGGGTCAGCTTCCCAGTACAAGAACTGGTAGACACACAGGACTCCGTGTTCAGACGAGCCCTGAGATTGCTTGAATGGTCTGTTGTTGCCATCGTGAAAATGTTAATACTTTCTGGAAAAGGGGCACCACGTGTTTATTTCACAATGTTCCCTGAAAATTATGTAGCCAGTCCCGGGACTTGGTTTGAAGCTTTATGTATCACTCTTTTGCTAGTTCGTGTAAATTAAATTATTAGGTGTTAGTCACATGAAGAGTTCCAGCTTACATACACAGTACCATTCACTGTCTAACCATCCATACTGCTTACCACATTCCATTTCACCCTTATAATCCGATGTATACTAAACGTGGGAAAATGCCTTAATCTTCATCAAATTGATACTTCTATTTTTACAAGTAATCGAGTCAGTTCAGTGAGGCTGATTCAAATAATGAAAAAGCATTCAGCTAAGCCTTTTCCCCTTAGGTCCTGAACACTGGCTGTCATGCACAGAAACACAGTCTGATGAGAGAGACTTCATGCTTGATAGGTGAACTTTGGCAGGTGAACAAGGGCTGCTCATTGGTGTCTAAACATGCCAAAGCTGCTTCACCCACCCACTTGTGTGTCCCAGTCCCTAAGTTGCTGAAATAAACACTCTCAATTTAACACCTGTGTCCACGATATCTTTAATTTACAGGGCACTGCAAACTTTATTTGAATTCAGTTTTCCTAAACCTTAAATACAAGGACCACTTTTGTAGAGCAAAAAGTGTCTACCTCTCCTTACCAATGCCACCTACATAGTTACGGAGTGTTTATTCTCATGGCCATTGAATGTAAGACACAGATTAAAATACATAGAATGTATTTTCTCTGGAAAACATACATTAAATTGAGGAAACCTATTTGCATTTGTGTTTTTATAATTGCCATCTGACCATCTTAAGTATCTTAAGAGAAATTCACAGAACTCTTTTAAGAACCGCTAATCAATTATTTTTCATACATGATTACAGAATGGGAAGAACATATTTTAAAATGCCTTATAAAGTGTAGAGAGTAATAAACCATTGATTTCTCTTCTAAGAGTGATTATTTTGAGTTCCTTTCCCAGAAAATTACTTTTGTAAAAAAAAGTCAACTTATACACTGAACAATTTAAAATTATATAATTGCTTTGTATGTTGAAACATAAGCTCTACATTGAACAACAAAAGAAGAATGATGTTTTCTATTGTTTCGGAGTTGTATTAAGGTATATCTGTGATGAAAATTTTGCCCCACAAGTCAGATATAGTGCCTAAAATGTTATCACAAGGAGCCAAGTTTCTATTTCTCATTTGTCCAGTATGGCTTACCTGGGTCCCCTCTCAGATTCTCATAAGGCTGCAATCCTGTATTGCCTCTGCCTTTTCATCTGGAGGCTTGACTGGATAGAGATATGACTCCAGGCTCACTCAGTCTGTCCTTCTGTGTGCAAGTATTATATCTACTATTGTCTCCTGGGAGAGCTAACATATTAAGAAATTTGCTTTTCCAGTTCTCAGGAGTAAGGAGTGGTGTAGTGGTAAAAGAAAGTTTGTTGTTAGTTTGTTTTATAGTAACAGATTTCTTTTCAAAAAAGACTGGACATGAAGGAGGTGCCTAAGTGAGTCCCAGAGCATCCAGAGAATAACATAATTCTCCTGAATGTTGGAGAGAGATATATAGATACATTATCAAAGTGTGTGTCAAGTGGTGAGCTTGGAAGCAGAAAGGGAAAGTACTTTGTTATTTTTCCCTCTTCCTAGTTTTTTTTTTTTTTCTGAGAGTCAGTGCACACTGAGATCTTAACATGAACTAGTCATAAGAAACAAGTATGATACTTGTTAAGGTGGGCTTAGCATATTCATAGGTTGTTCTGGGTGGAATCTATGAGATGAGGCAGAATTAAAAATCAGTTATGTGTCTAAAAAGCTTTTCTTCACTAGAAATGTCAGTGGAATACAGTAATGGCTACTATATAAGTAATACATAATATGGACTGGGAGTCTCTCTCTATAATCTTATTTAATCTCCAAAGAGCTATGTGGGTAAATATTACCATCCATTGCAGACACACCCAAAGGTGACCCCCAGTGAGTCATGTTCTTGTATTAGCCCCTCCCCTTGAGTGAAACTAAAATCTATCCCTTGCTTTGCATCAATAAAATATAGCAACAGTGATGAGATGTCACTCCCTTGATTAGGTTACATGAGATTTGATTCCTATAATCATGTTATATTATATAAGATTGTTTTAGAAGAATAGGGCCAGAGTCTCTCCTTGCTTACTTGCTGAAGTAAGCAGCCACCTTGAGGAGGCCCATGTGGTAAGAACTTGTGGAAAGCCTCTATGAGCTGCAAGACCTGAGGACAGTCAACAACCAATAGCCAGCAATAAGCCAGATCTCTGAGGCATACAGCCTCAAGGAAATCAATTCTGTTGCCAACCTCAGTGAGCTTACAATCATATGTATCTCCAGTCATGCCTTCAGATGAGAACGCAGCCCAGCTGGCAGCTTGATTACAGACCTGTATAACTCTGAGCAAAGGATATAACTAAGCTGTGCCCAGACTCCTGACTTAATAGAAATTGTGAGATCATAAATGGGTGTTGTTGTAAGCCACTAAGTTGTGATAATTACTTATCCATTTAATGAAAAGATAGCATGGAATTCTATTTTGTAACAGGACTCAAATATTAGACAGGTTAAGTATCCTCAGGCACCTAGAGACAGGAATCTAACCTGCATTGGTCCAGTAGCCAACTATGTGTTTCTTTCATTCTCATTTATATAATCATCATGCAGTGAACTTTTGCTCTTTTCCTTGAAACACCACTTTTGGATCCTATACGTATTTTGCTTTTTCTCCACCTTCTCAAATTTCAGGTGTCCTTTACAAGACATCCTCCACCACTACTCACCATGACTGTCTATTGAACCCAAACCTAGGATTAAGATTTGGGTGCTGATATACATCCTTTTGGTTTGGCCTAAATCTGATATTATTTCAGAAGTTTTTTCATTGCTTATCCTTTGTATTTAGAACAGTAACAATATATAAACTGGAAAGGTTATAAATTCAATTTCTGTTTTAAGGTGGAAAAGTTTAACAGGACTATTTATAATGGTTCTGTTTCCTTCAAGTTCTGTCTCTATAGACAGAACTGATGCTTTTCACTGTTACATTTTTACAGTTTTATGGAAGAAACTAAATAGTTGACAAAATACATTGTACATTTTTATTGACTGTATATTTGCATCTCCCCAAAATTCATATGTTAAAGCCTTAACATCCAGTGTGACTGTATTTAGAGATGGGGTTTCTAATGAAGTAATTAAGGTCAAATGAGATCATGAGTAGGACCCTTATCCAATAGAATTAGTATCCTTTATAAGAAGAGACATCAGAGAGCTCACACTCTCTCTCCTCATGCATGAACCAAGGAAAAAGCCTTGTAAGGACAGTGAAAAGGTGGCTGTCTGCAAGCCAGGAAGAGTCCTTATCGGAAACTGAACCCCACTGCTACCTTGCTCTTAAACTTTTCAGCCTCTGGAACTATGTGAAAATAAATTTTCATTGTTTAAGCCACCCAGTCTGTGGTATTTTGTTACGGCAGCTTGAGTAGCCTAATGCGTACACCTTTCATAAAAATAAAAATAAGATAAATAAAAACCTTCAGAATTAGTATACAAAAAAATATTTCTATTTCAACAATAAGGGGGAAATAATCAAAACTTCTCACATCGAACCAGCTGAAAATCTGTAGAATAAAGTTCCCAGAGCACAACCCCCATTTAGATTCTGATCTAATAAATCTCAGGAGGAACTCTGTATTTTAAGAAGTACTGAAGAGCAATGTACACTGAGTGATTCATTCTATTCCTGAGATGCTTGAGCCGTGCATTGAGAAGTATTATGTTAAGTGTTCTTAGAACACTAAGAATATCTAAGTATTCTTATCTAAGTATGTGTCTGTAACGAATTGTGATGAGGGAATAAGGAAATACTCAAAGCAATTCAAAGGCATACTTAGTTATTTTTCAAGATTAAAGAAGATATTTATTTAGAGCTAATAACTTTCTGAATGGATATATGGAGGCATGTATGTTCAAATTTAATCACTAAATTTTCCCCTTACAATAAAACAATAAAATTATTGTTTGAATTATTTTTTTCTACTCCATTCATCATGTTGCCTTTTACTTCTGAATTAAATACACACAGGAATATTCTTTTGCATGCTTATTTTACAAAGTTAATATACATTTAACATTATGGAAAAGAATCCCAGATCTAGAAAACTGAATAAGAAACAGATGTTGGGAAATTAGTGAGATCTAAAATGCAGCCTACCTTCATTTCTATTATAAAGAGACCTACATCAGGACCCCTGTTGTGGCTATATGCTCTCAACAGAAGTTTCATTTGGATGTTTTTCCAGTAATGAAACCCAAGTCAGGAAGTTTTCAAGCTGCCAATACTCCTACAAAGACTATGGATGCTTTGAGACAAGTGTTATTTTCAAAATACCTGTCCCATTCAAAAGATTGCTGCAGGGCACCAAAGCAATAGAAATGTTTCAAGCCCTGCTGCCCCTATCATATCCTCTCCTGGTGCCCAGCATGATACTTCACCAGCAAATACATGAGCTACTTGCTAAAGAAGAAGTGCTCTTTTTTAAATTTATTATTTACTAAATCCTGGGGGTTCTCAGAACATTCCCTACACATGCCCTTCAAATCTTCACTTGGTAGATTCCCAGCTGAGAAGACAACCACAGGGATATTAAGAAAGACCTACTTTATTAAGATTCAATTGGGTTGATCCTTCTTCTAAGAAAGGTGACTGCCAGGTCAAAATGAAACAACAGGGCATCTTTTGTATGCATTAATTTTCAATTGGGTTTGAGAAACATACCATTTTGGTGTCATGAGTTTTCAGAAGAAATGACTAGCTTAAATTGATTAATGAGATAAGTAGTCAGGAACACAAGCGAAGTGAAGGAATATAGCAAGCATACCAACTATTAAATACTTATTTTCCCCACATTCATAAACATTTTTGAGTTTTTAAAGGTAGTTTTAAAAATACAAGCCTACAAAAAATAAACTTGTGAATTAAAACAATTAATATTCTCTTACCATTTTGTATACTTTTTACAAAATTAAGGTGTATTTTTTTTATTTTTTACTTATTGTCTTCACTGAATCTTTTAATTGCCTATTGGTACTTTTTTTTTTTTTTTTAGATTGAAGGCCTTTAAGATTTAAACCTAGTATTTGCTTTCTTTCTTTGTTTTCTTCTTTTTAAAAAAAATCAATTTGGGGCGCCTGGCTGGCTCAGTGGGTTGGGCAGCCAACTACAGCTCAGGTCATGATCTCACAGTCTGTGAGTTTGAGCCCCGCATAGGGCTCTATGCTGGCAGCTCAGAGCCTGGAGCCTACTTCTGATTCTGTGTCTCCCTCTCTCTCTGCCCCTTCCCTGCTTGCTCTCTGTCTCTCTCTCTCTCCCTCTCAAAAAATAAATAAATAATAAATAAACATTGAAAAAAGGATTTTAAAAAGAATTTTTTAACAAAGGATTTCTGCATCTCTTTAAAAGGAAAAAAAATCAGTTTGAACACTTTTCCCCCTCAGGTCACATCTCCAACACACAGCACAGTGTCCCAACACATCGTATTATTGTTCTACTATTCTACCCCACTACTCAAACAGTGTCACAGATCAGTTAATCAAAGGCATCTTCTATAAAAATATTCCTTTTCTAAATTTATATCATGATGTTTTAGATAAATGTAATTTTCATTAATTTATTTATAAATTAGGAGACATTTCTCCTCACAGTAATAACAACAAGAAAGCAAACAAACAAACTGGGCCTTTCTTATGAGACAGTGATTTAAATGTCCATAATGTTGTGGTTAATTCTCCTAAATAGCTAAATATCTTCTCTCTGGACCATATCTCCACATCATTTTCCCCCAAAACCTATTTGATTAAATAATATTTCCATGATATGTTAATTGGTATTAGGGAAAGGAAGAATACATAATCAAATAAATGCAAGAAATATTGTTGCAGTTAAACACAATTTACCAGATGTATGTATTTTTACAGTTTAGCTGGAAATGAGCAAGGCATACAGAAACATAGGATGCTTCAAAATTATATGTCATTCCTATACAAGGATATGATCATCTGTTTCCTTACAATTTTTTGGTATAAGTGCTGAGGAAACACAACTGATTTACTTCTCGTATTGTAAGGTGTCTTAGATCATCGAACATGCTAATACATTTTATGAATTTTCAATGGGAGGAGGAGAATGCAGGCAAATATCTGACCACAAATCCCTCTCATTCCCCCATTTGTGGCCATCGACCCTTCCCCTTACAATACTTACCCAGAAAAGTCCTCTGAGGCACAGCCGAGAAAATCTGCTCTAGACTGAATCTTCAGAGTGTGATATGCTAAAGAAAACACCATGAAAACAGCTCAGCATGGTGGATAAGGCTTTGGAGTCAAACAGATTGGTTTTGAATTCATTTCTCAATTATGCAACTTACTTGCTAACATTACCTGAGAATGTTTTTTAAATCTCTCAGAGGACACCATTTCTGCATCTATGGAATGGAGAAGACACTGATGTGAATCTCATTAGTTGTCATGATTTTTCATAAGATAAGTCTAGGACCCTGTATTCGTTAGCATTCAGGGAGCAGTATAAAAGTAAGGTGGAGAAAAAGTAGATCACAGGTGATTTATTGGTTGTAAAATTTTGCGGGGTTTCAGCAAATGCTCACTTCTTTATGGTAAATTTATGATCCTTTTTAATCAAGTCTCTTTTTTTTCCCCCTGAGTTTTAAGCTCCTCTAAAACAGAAGCCATGTGTCATTTATCTTCTCATGTACTGAACAATAGTAGCTAATCAATTCAGGTACATTTAATTAAAAAATGTTATGTCACAATGTCTGTGGCCAATCTTTCCCAAGTATTCATACCTAACACAACAAACATCCATCCACTATTATATCACAAATGATACATTAGTGTATTTTATTCATTTACTTATATATGTAATTACAATTTAAAATCAAATTACCATGAGATGCAATACCTATTTAACCCTATTTTTCAGTTTATTTAGACATGAATGTGTAGATACCTGTGTCTAAAAACTAGGGTCCTAAGTGGAAGTAGTTTCTGTCAAACAACTGTCCCTCTGATTTGGAAGAACTTTAACTCTTTTAACAACTGTATTCACTGTCTTAAGTTTAAAATAGATGACTTGTTTAATGCTATCTTTTAGTAAAAATTCCAAGATTAATTTTAAAAAAGATACAGTCACCAAATTCTCAGAAATGAATGATTGTCACAAATAGCCACCAACTATAAGTTCCTGAAAGCATCACCATTTATAAATCAACAAGTATGACTTTCACATGACCAGGGATGCTTGTGTATTTATTGCCTACAAATCACACCCGAGTTAACTGTTGAAAGGAGGGTAAAAGGAAGCCGAGCAAAACTGAAAAATAGTATTTAAGTGCTTTCTAGAGAGAAATTTGAATACTATAGATTCTCAACTTTAACCCTGAGATCTAGGCATTCTCTGAGGCTTCAGATTAAGGTTCAACGATTTCAGTACACGGAAACATAACATAACATAAAAATAACATAAATTCCATACATAGAGACAGAGCCAGCAACAGAATGTGGAAGCTGTGTAGTCATTCAAGAGTCCTACATTTGGTTTAAAACTCTGCTTTTGTGGTCTTGAAATTATTCATACTTTTAATTTTGAACTTGTGTGTTGCAAAGGAAGTCCAATGGGACAAATGGAGCACGCACGTAAGCAGAGGAGATGTGCTGAGTGCACACACAAGCTCAGGCCAGAGAGCACGGGGCAGCAGGCAGTCCAAGCAGGGGACCTGGCCATGTGGTGTGTATGTCCAGGCCAGCTCCTGGCATCACAGACCCTCATGGGGAGGCTGGGACCGGGCCCTGGAGCCAGACTGCTGGCAAGGGTAGCAGCAAAGGCAGCTGCTGCAGCAGCAGGGACATCAGTGATGGAACACCAGCTAGCTCAGGCATTCCCACAGCCCTTCCCTACCACACCTGCACACATATTCTGCTGGAGCTCAGGCAGCGACTGTGTCATTAAATTACAACAAAATAAAAGTGTGTGCACAAACATTACAATAAAGAATATCTGAGAGCTAATAGAATTCTTCAAAGAGTTTAGACTCTCATTTTGAAAACTACTACATTGCAAAACAAATATCCATAAACAGAAATAGAAAGCGAATTTAAAGATTGTCACTTTTGAGGTAAAAGAACACTATTTTCATATGAAGCATCGAATGAACCAATTATTTACAAAGAAGATAAATTTTAAATTAATTTTTCTTGTAATTGAAGACATAGTGTTAGAAACAATTAAGAGACATTTGGAATTATAAACAAATCATAAAGTCACTTTTGTTTTTTTGTATAATGTCTACAAGTTACAGAAAATGCCAAAAAGACATTAAAATGCCACTGTGAAAATTTGGATTTAAAATTAAATTTAGACTTACATAAAATTGATTCATTTGAGGAGTTAAATATTTTTACTTTTTTTTTAAGTTTACTTATTTTGAGAAAGAGAGAGAGAGAGAGCACTAGCAGGGGAGAGGCAGAGAGACAGAGAATCCCAAGCAGGCTCCGCTCCAGCCTCACAAACCATGAGATCATGACCTGACCCAAAGTCAAGAGTTGGACGCTTAACTGACTGAGCCACCCAGGTGCCCTGAGTTAAGTATTTTTAGAAAAATTATTCCTCAAGAATCATCAGCTCTAGATACACTAAAATTTTATTTTGAAAGAATTATTAGAAAGTTATTCTAGCTCCAGTAACAGTTGTCATCAGGAAAAAGATCTTTTCAAAAATAAAAATTATCAAAAATTATTTGAGAATTATTGGTAACTGATGTTACTTTCATTTATATAGATTAAAAATGAAGGTGTTAAGAGTATAAATCTGATGACCTAATAAATAAAGTTTAGAAAAGCATGTCAGAAAAAACAAGTTATCTCATTAATAAAATATTATCATTATAGAATCACATATAATAAAGTGTATATCATTCCACATGTCATTATTATACTGAAAATTATAAGATCAAACTATTATTCTTCCTGCGAGTTTTAAGATCATATTGTCCTTCATGTATCTCTACTATTCCTTACTACATTTTATAACTATTTTTTAAATTCAGTGTGCATATAAATCACCAGAGAATCTTATTAAAATGCTGATTCTGATTCTGAAAGTGTGAATTGGAACCCAAGACTCCATCCAGCAAACAGATGCCCAGGTAATGTTGATCCCCAAGATTCCAGCACTATAGTTCTACTACCTTTTGTTCTCCAATGCTTTGATCAGAACCTGGCAGATAGTGGCCACTAAGCACCAATTTTCTTATCTCCAGAATAAAATATATCACTGCAAAGATATATCATCGATATCTGTATTTACCTTCAAGATTTCTGTTGTAGTGCTATAACTCTTTTATTTGTTGCTCAATATTTTCAATCATTTTAAAAAATATATTCATTTATTTATTTATTTGCTTATTTAGAGATTGGAGAAAGGGGAGAGAGAGAGAGAGAGAGAGAGAGAGAGAGAATCCCAGGCAGGGATGCAGATTAAAGCGCTTTGTTTTGCTCACTTTTTAAAAAGTTAATCAGAGCCTGGGTGGCTCAGTCGGTTAAGCGTCCAACTTCAGCTCAGGTCATGATCTCAGGGTTTGTGAGTTCAAGCCCCGCATCGAGCTCTGTGCTGACAGCTGGGAGCCTGGAACTTGCTTCAGATTCTGTGTCTCCCTCTCTCTCTCTGCCCCTCCCCTGCTCACACACTCTCTCTCTCTCTCAAAAATAAATAAAACATTAAAAAAACTTTTATAAAAAAATTCATCAGTATACTGTTTACAGTGGGGAAAAAAATGACAAAGAAAGGTTTAAAACAAAGATACAAGGCATTTAACAGATCAATTCCAGCTAACAGAGATTAAGTACAACACTGCTAATACCAGATGAAGTGGAATTAAGGCAGAAAAGTTTAAATAGGATACATAAAGCAAAATATTTTAAAAATTTTGTCAAAATTCAATGTTCATCAATATAATTTGCAATAATGGATGCAAAACTGCTAAAATAAAATTTTAAAATGACACACGATGTGAGATTTTAATACACATCTCTAAAAACCCAGCATTTAATAAAACGAAGGAGATTAAAAAATTAAAACTACAGATAATTTGGATAGCACAATTAAATGTATTTGCCTATACATACACTTTTCACATTCCTATGGAACAGCCAAAACTTCAATAAATTCTACATAGCAGAAAAAAAATATGCCATATTCTTTGAACATAATGCAATAACATTAGAAATTTACAAGTAACATTTAGTCAAAAATCAATTTTCCACTCAGGAATTTATTAACGTTTTTAGATAACTCTGCAAAGAAAAAGAAATAATTAAAGTAGAAAGCATAGATTTTATATAAATGAAGATTAGTAAGAGTTTTACATAAAAATCCTGCAGGACGTGAACAAAGAACTATTGGGAACAAATTATGCAGCTATATATATAAACTATACACACATGCATATACTAATGAGGGGAAGAGGTGAAACATAAATTAGCTATGCTTTTAAAACACATTAATCTAAGAGAAAGGCATATTTTAAAATATTTTCACATCCTAGGATGTGAAAGTTTAGCAATCGATATATTTTTCAAATTTCCTTCTCACCCATCCTTCAGTCTTGCTCCTCCCCTGTCCCAAGCCTTTTGGAAAATCGTTCTTCACCACTCACGAATAAGGTAGCTCCTGTGTCCCAGATGACTGATCGCTGAGAAGCCACCTGAATGAGTGGAGCTCTTAATAACCAAGTCAGCAAGGTAAGCTCTCTGCTCCAGCCACACCAGCACGGGCTCAGTACACTAATGATGAAAATAGCTCCAATGGCAGGAAAGACGCCTCCATAGAAACGTAGAGCTGAGAATCTCCCTCATCAAAGATAAGCTGGCTATACCTCTGCAGAATACCAAATAGTTTATCACTAGCAACCAAGTTCATGATAATAATTCAGTACCAAATATTAGGGTTCAGGGACCAGATAGAGCTGATCAGACAGTGTGGCATATCGAGCACCTTGTAACTATGAGCAAGAATGAACTGAACTCACCTAAACTACACAATATTCTGAAGTGTCATGGCCAAAAAGGATTTATTCCAGGAATTCCACAATGTTTCATTGTTTGTTAGTCTTTTAATATA
This sequence comes from Lynx rufus, assembly GCF_022079265.1. Lineage (NCBI taxonomy): Eukaryota > Metazoa > Chordata > Mammalia > Carnivora > Felidae > Lynx > Lynx rufus. The sequence continues at coordinate 106,703,038 of NW_025814867.1, read as the reverse complement.
ATTACTAATCTAAAACCCAAACACTTAATTGTTCCAATATATGCCCCACATTTATCTAATAAATTCAGCAGATATTACCATTAAAAGTAATAGGTGAAAATGTTATAAAAGTAAACTGCCTAAAATAAAATATCATTTCCCCCAAATTTCCCTTAAGATTAAAAAAATGGGGCAAGAGTTGACAATATCTCTGCCCTTGTTTATAGTATTTCTGGGGGACCTGGACGGCTCAGTTGGTTAAGAAGCCAACCGTTGATTTGGCTCAGGTCATGATCTCACAGTTCGTGGGATTGAGCCACAAGCCTGGTTGGGATTCTCTCTCTTCTTCTCTCTCTCTCTGCCCTTCCCCCACTTGTTCTCACTCTCTCAAATAAATAAATAAGCATTAAGAAATAATCACTAGCCTGTGTAATTAAAAATGTTAAAATAAATAAAGTGTGTAAATACCATGTAAATTATTTGCCAAAAAAAATATGTGGGGACAGCACAGAAAAATTTACTGAAAAAATTACAATAATTAGAGAGGTCAGTGTGAAAGCAGGTAGAACAATTAACACAGAAAAATGTCTGCACTGTTGCCAGTTTTAAAATGTCATAGATGTGCAGATTACAGTAAAAATGGTAAAGAATAACATTGAAGTTATAAGAATAAACATTGCTAAAACATGACAATTTGATTTAAAAATGTGCAAAGACATAACAAGGAAATCCTTCACAAACATATAAGTATATAACATTCCTGGGTGGGAATCAAAAAAGAAGTTCTGGTGTAAGGTCTGGGGACAAGCACTGATGACACTTCACTAAACTTCAATTAAAAGACAAATAAGGGTGATAGAATAGGCACATATTGCATACGTTTTTTTAAAAACATAGAAACAACATTACCACCAACAAACTGAAAAGACAGAGTGAAGAAAAAGTAAAAAATAGACTAATCTACCAACTTCTTCCTAAGAACTTAAATGAGAATATAAAGAAATCCTTTGACGTTGATAAATGGAATCATTTTGTACCAGCCTCATTTCTAAATCCACTGCAACATGCATCTCCCATATTCAATTACTTTTGTAAACAAGGCATTACATTTGATATTGACCATTCTTGGTACTGCAGTTATCAACATGACCCAAGGAGTCTGATGGCAGTTGACCGCAATACCTGGGGAGAAAATTTATCTACAGACTTTAAGGATACAACTGAATACTCATTACAGATGCAGTTTTCATAATTATAACCAAAGTCTGAGTCACAAGGATTTTGTTATTATCATCATTAATTTCTAATTCCTCCTGGCCAGCAATTAATGAAAACCCACTAGAAGATTTAGAGAACTCCGCGTGTCTAGTCCAGACAGACTTTCTCTTCTCAGTGATCCATGTTCTGCTGTTTCTCTTCTAAGTGCCCCATATAATTCTTCCTGAAATGATTTCAAGCTCACATCATGACTCTCATTACCAATCACAGAAAATTCCTAATTGCTACTTAGATCCTTGTTCTTGTCTGTGGCAGAAAGTATACTACCCTCAAAGCCTCCCTGATAAATACCGGCCACCATTAAGGATGACCTTTTAAGGATGACTTCTCTCTTTAGGTGCAGGCTGAATCCCCACTCTATCCTTGCGACCTAATGCATGCTGTTCTCTGGCCACTGTCTCTGTATTCTCAGGCTGGTGCAATGAGATGGATATCTAAACTCAGCACTTTCTTAGGAAGAATAGGAAGTTCTCTTGAACAGGAAAATGAGCATCAGGACTTACTGAGACTAACAGCCCTCTCCTTCTTAACCTACCCTACAGTATAAGAAACTAAATATTTGGTTTTAACCATTTCATGTCTATTTCTGCATGAGCTTGAAAATAGTTCATCTAATGTTATATAATTTTAATATAGATAGATAACATCAGTTAATTTGCTGAGTAAGAACATGTATTCTCTTTTTTAAAAAAATGTTTATTTCTGAGAGAGACAGAGACAGAATGTGAGTGGGTTGGGGCAGAGAGAGAGGGAGGCACAGAATCTGAAGCAGGCTCCAGACTCCGAGGGGTCAGCACAGAGCCCCAGGCGGGGCTCGAACTCACAAGCTGTGAAATCACAACCTGACCCTAAGTGGGCCGCTCAACTGACTGAGCCACCCAGGCGCCCCAGAACATGTATTCTCTTAATTTATCCCTGCTTGAGTATCACAAAGCATGCATTGCTTTTAACAGAAGGAAGAAGTATGCATCAATTGGGGCACCTGGGTGGCTCAGTCGGTTGAGCGTCCGACTTCGGCTCAGGTCATGATCTCACAGTTCTTGAGTTCAAGCCCCACAGTCGGGTTCTATGCTGACAGCCTGGAGCATGCCTCTGCTTCTGTGTCTCCCTCTCTCTGCCCCTTCCCAGATCACACTCTATCTCTCAAAGATGAATAAACATTAAAAAAAATTTAGAAGTATGCATCAATTAAATAAAAGGATATTAATTCATACTGTCAGAGATATTACTAAACCAGTGCTTTTTAAATTTTAAAGTGAGTAAAACTCACCTAGGGATCTTGTTAAAATTCAGATTTTGATTCAATAGGTCTGGGGCTGGGGGGAGTCTAAAATTCTACATTCCTAACTTATTTCCCGGGTAATACTAATGGTACCTATCTATGGCCCACACCTTGATTTGCAAGGATTTAAGCAGACTTTAAAAAACATCTTTGCCTTATTGTTGTTACTAGAAAATTATGTATACACACACACACACACACACACACACACACATACACAGACATACATATAGAAATCCTTACAAAGACATTTTAAAAATAAGCTTCTCTATGATATGGACATGGTGCTTCTTATGGATTTCCTTTTTCTAATACTTAAAAGAAGAGAAAGCATTTCCTCACTAGAAGAAAATAGAAAAAAAAAAAAGGAAAAACTCCTCATAAAACATAAAATCATTACATTGGAAGTTGATGATTTTCTCCCCTAACTCCTAGTGGACTTTCTTAGACTTTATGACAGCTTTTGGAAAATCAAAGTAATCTCCTACCACAGATATCATGAGGTAATGTCCAATTTTAAGTGGAAACAATCACAAGAAGGATGTGCACATGATACCAGCCACAGGAATGAAAGCCAGCCTCAATAGCCAAAAATGTTTTGGTATACACATAGGAGACATTTTACTGAAGTCTGGGAGAACTTGTCCAAGTAAATGATATACTTCAGGGATCACATGCTGATTTAATAAAAATACTTTAACCAGTTCCATAATATTTAAAACAGATTTGTATCTTTTTATATAATAACTGTACTTCTATTACCATTCTAACTGTATTTTTAAGGAACTGAGAGAAGATTTTCGTATTTTATAAATTATTTTCTGAATCTTTATTGTAAAAATAAGTTGCTATAGAATATAGCCGAATGATAATATTATCATTTTGGAAGCACTTAACTAAGTGCCAGACATATGCAAAGCACTTTACATGGGTTAGTTATTGCATACTCAAAACATTCCTTTGAAATAGGTGTTATTATTATGATTAATCCCATCTTACAGATGAAGAAACTGAGTCTCAGAGAAATTATTTTTCCAAGATTATATAGCTAGTTATGGCAGATTTCAGATTCTCACCTAGGTTGGTATGATTCTAAATGTTTTAAATATGTGGTACCAAGAAAATATATGTTGTACCATTTCAAACACCATTCTATGTTAATGGTTCTCAGAGCTTGGTCCTCAGATCAGAACTATTAGCATCAGCAGGAAAACTGTTAAAAATGAAAATTATCAGGCCTGTCCCAGATCTACTGGAACAGAAACTGTAAGAATGAGACCTAGTAATTTGTGTCTTAACAATTCTTCAGGTAGTTAATAATTTGATTTTCCTGAATGAGGCATGATCAGGGATACGTATTTGGACAAAGCAGAAAAATACCTGAATGGAATGATATTAAAAATTCTTGGAAGGTGTGCCTACCCAAAATAATTTTTCCTTGACATCTTAGTTCATGGTGAAACTTCTTTAACAAGGAACAAATGATTTTATACAATTAAAGATAAGGCACAAGCTGTACATTCTTAATCACATTGCCTAGAACCCACATGCCATGATGTTACTTATAAATAATATTTTAATGTTCTTTTTCTTTGTTTCTTACTTCGTGATTCAGAGTCTCCTGAAGCTTCTTTTGATTGGATCCACTTATTATAACTTTCACCATCAATGGAAGTGTACCTTCTGTCAAGAACCATGAAGGGCCTGAGAATTCACCCTCCTCTCAGGCTGATAAGCTAGCTTGCCAGTTTCACAGATGTTGTCAGAAATCACAAGACCTTGTCAGAGACAAAAGACAAAGGACTTTCTGACTGACAGCAACAACAATAACCAGAGAATTTGCTATTTCTTATACAGGTTCCCCAAGCCCCAGTTCCCACAGGGCGATGCAGAGAACCAGGTAATACTTGCACACACTGCGAATTGCATTATCAGAGTGGAACACAGAGCTTAGAGGACTTGAACTTTTTGTAATAGGCGGTAAACAAGCTTGCCCTTCCCTCCAGAAGAAGTCACTGTTTCTATCTTTAGGGGTTTAAGCAAATCTGCTTTTGCTCTAGATGGAGACACAATATCTACCTTCCAAAATCGTTCTCTGTGCAAGCATCCTCCAAAAACAGCCTGCTTAAAAGCTGTCAGTGCCTCGGCTTGGAAGACGTGCAGAAACCTAAAAGACCCATGGAGAGCTCTCTTTCAACGCTTTCATTTCTTGAATCTTTGGTAAGAGTACCACTCTTCATGAAAATGCCAACTGGATATAACTAATACCTGAATACTTACAAAATGCCAGATTTGTTTATAATGAAATTGCTTATTAAATTTTGTAAAGATGACAGATGCTATGTATTTTAAAGTCTTTTGGAACTTGAAAGAAATCACACTTTGATCAGGAAACTTTGTAGATCATCTAAAATAAGTCCTGCTTCATGTATATCAAAGATACCATATAGATGTACATATTATTGGATGTTAAATTATAGATCAAGAATAGTTTTTTGAATGTGACACTAAAACCTTAGAATTCAGCTTTTCTCACTATGTGGTGTTGCTTAGCAATGAGGCCTAGCAACACATTGCTTCTAGAGAGGAGCCAAAGTATCAAATTGAAGTGTCCCAATAAGAGTCATTTGGAAAAACAGCAATTATTTGCAATGCGAGATATTAATGTCTGATACAATTAAGACCAACACTTACTTCTCTGTTTGGAATCAATTCTCTGATTTAAGTGCTCACAACATCTGCCTGAATCAGGGGAAAAGACAAGAGGGGTAAGAGGTGGCTTCAGGGGAAGCCAAGGTGAATTAGTGTGGCTCCATTTATATTTCTTCTTTTGTAAATATTGTGTTTATTTTAGGCCTATAACCCATGAATAATTACTTTGGATGTGTTTTAGATTTTGATATCAGATGATAATTATAGTTTCTTGCTCTCGTTTCCTGTACTAACTTAATTAACTTAATATGTTAAATTGCTTTCTAAAGAGACGTTTGTTTACTAACAATACAATTAATTTCCATATCCTTCCTCTCTGCAAATATCTTTCAGAACAAAGAACAAATAAACTGAAATGATAGAAGGAAAGGAAGAAGGGAAGGTGAGAGAGAGGGGAAAGAGAGAAAAAAATCAGAAAGTAAAGGGAAAATAATTTAAAGCAATTTAAAATACATAAGTGTTTCTTCAGTGATATGGTGGACACTGAGAGAGACATTTTAAAGAAAAAAAGTTTTCTAAGTTAAAACCAGGCCCTGTTTCCCAAGAATATTTGTTTGGGATTGGGTCATCACCTATTATAGAAACAATAGTTCAAATATTAATGAACACAACAAAATTTATATAGTGTGCAACAGTGCTGAAAACTTATTAACAGAAACTTAAAATAATTTTGAGTCTTCTTAGCCTTCCTGGGAGCAAATTCTAATTTTCCTTGGCACTGTTTGTTATTCAGAATTTCATTAGTACACCAAGCTTGCTTTTCTCAAGGCTCATGTCAAAACTTATCCTTCAGAATTCCCCGTCTGATATTCTTTTGCGTTTCTTTAACATCTTCTAATGTTTAAGTCTTTGGTAAATATGTCCACGTATGTGGCAGAGTAAAATGTAAATTATTCTATAGATTCTTAAAAAACTGTTCCTAAGCTATAGTGTTGATTTACTATATATCAATGTATAAGGACAAAACTCTACTGGTTATTTCCTTTAGTTTTTGTTTTGTTTTGTTTTGTTTTGTTTTGGCTATCTCCCTTCAGTTTTGTTTTGTTTTGTTTCAAGCTTTGTCTGTTTTATTCCACTACATTAAGTTAAGCTAGAAGGCAAAACAGGAACCTGTAATTCATAAAGATCAAGAACTTCCTCTCATTCCTGGCTATTTCCTTTTGTAAAGCCCGAGAAAGTAAAAGGTGTGTAATCATACACTGCACGCAGAAAGTACTCAATACACAATGCTACTTAATGCATTAGCACTGTGGTGATGTGAAGTAAAACTCAAGGTAAGATTGTTGCTTAAGGGACACCATGAATAAAATTCAATAAATTAAATGCCAGGAACGTATTTCAATCATGTATTGCTGCATGACAAATCACCACAAAATGTGGGTTAAAACACACAAAATTCGGGCTGGGTGCTCATCTGGGCAATTCTTCTGCTAATCTCTTGTAGGGTCACTCAAATGGATGAAGTCATCAAGTGGCTGAACTGGGGCTGAAAGACACATGATAGCCTCAATCACATTTCTGATGACTGCTGCCGGTCTCAGCTGGTTCGTCTCAAATGCATTAGCTGCAATGACTCATCTCTGCTCCTTGAGGCTTTTCATCTTATGGTGGGCAAGACATCACATGACTTGACTGTAGTAGCATTCTAAGAGGTCCAGTGTAGAAGCTACAAGGTCTGCTGAGACCCAGGCTCAGGTGTTATACAATGTAACTTTCACCATATTAAATTGGTCAAAGCAAGTCATAGATGAGTCTAGATTCCAGAGGTAGGGAAATAGACTCTATCTTTTGATTGGTGAAGTGGTTAAGTCACATTGCAAGGGGGTGTGCATAGAAGTGTAATAAGGATTATTGTAGAAATCATTACAGGTAATCTAGTATAGAATTGATTAAAATTTCATCCTAAAATTTATAAGTATTAAGATGTCTAAAAATCAGGAACAAAATAATCACACACACTCACATACAGGCACGCACGTGTGCACACACACACAGACACACAGCCTGCACACTAACACACAAACTGCTCTTTCAAATATAGGAAGCATTAGAGTCACCATTTCTTTTTACTTCCTATTCAAAGAGAAAGCACAAACCAATGTCATGCAGACATTCTTAGTTCATCTTTAACTCTGAAGTACATACATAATGACATGGCATAGATAGGCATAGGTTGGATCACTCAACATTTTCAAAGATCGTTTCAAATGAATAGTTCAGAATTTTTACTAAATATACAAAACTGCACATGTACACATCTTTGGGTTTAAGAATTGTCCTCTCTGATGCTAAGAGTTTCTACTTTTTAAAACTCTATGCAAAGGCAGCTCAATAAATTTGTTCCCTCACCACCAGCAGAACCCAGCCACTGAGTTCCCTGCCCTCACTTCTCAAAGTAGATCACTACAGAGACAGTTTAGATTATAAAAAATGCTTATAAATATTTGTGGAATGAAGTCTTGGCCACTGTCTCTTCCACCACTCAGAGGAACTTACACTATTTACTCACCAAACTGTTCATGAGTAAAACCCTCAATCAAGGCCAATTAGCTATTTTTAGAGAATTCATAACACAGACTCCTTCATAAAAAAGACAGAAATTAGAAACTCTAAGACTAAATTCAGAAAGCATCCTGTCAAGGTATACGTTACTGTATTTTTACTAATATTTTGTTTGTGGTGGCCTCTTAAGAGTCTGAAGCTACAATTCATTTTCTTGAAGAAGGTTTGTTCCAGAGAATGCTGGAAATAGATAAAATAGACAATGGGAAAACATTTTACCATATAGCTCTTCCTTTATTTCTCTATTACTGCAGTAATTTCAGTTTGAACATTGCTTTTTACCCTCACCATCTGGCATCTCTTTTTCCCTAAACCCACGCATAATCATCTGTTTATAAAATGTCTACTGAAACGGAAAGGATCCAAATTCCAAATTCTGTGTTTATTTCCTAAACATTCCTTCTCAAGAGAGGAAATATAAAACTTAGACCTCACCTGATCCCAAAACATCAGAACAAGATTGAATCTGAAAAGTAAATTTCTAGCAATGACCTGAAAAGGATGTATAAATACAAAGAAGGAGGCCTTGACACCTCCACCCACACATGATGACTCCGATCCAGTGTTAATATTATTTATTAAATATTAGCATGTTCTTTGATGCCATGTAATTCATAAGAGAAATCAGTCATTAGCCCAGGGCATGTATCTTCAAATTCTGCAAGTGAATCCAGCACAGTGATAATATGAGTACAAATTTCTCTCCTATATGCTATATTGTGATATTTTCCTTTGTTAACATCTTTGATAAAATTTTTTTTCAAAATAAGAAAACAATAAGAAACCAAGAGTTTTGTGTTCTTAAAAAATTACATGGCTTTTCCACAGCTAGAAACACTGACTCAGAAAAATAAAGCTTGAGATTTTATATCTATTAATAAAATATTAGGGCCTGAGATGATGGATAAAAATCCAAAAGCTTTACTGATATTTCTAAAGTCAATGTAAAAGAATTAGCAAATAAGTTGTGGAATCATCATAGATTCTAACTGGAAGAGTTGACTTTGTTTTGTGGAATTCCCCTGCTTTCTCTCTTTGTCAAGACTTCGGCTCTGCTTCCTTTTAGAAGAGGAAGCTTCTGCATTGTATCATGTTCTGGGCACCCCTCCTACATCTCAAGAAGGAGATAGAACTAGCAGGAGTCTCAGAGAACAAGAATCTTTTTAGAATTTGTCATGGTAAATGTTCTGAGTGAAAAAGAAAGATAGGAAATACAGAGACTGAGACTCTTTTTCCCTTTCATTATTCTTTCAAGTAATCACTAAAGAATCCTTAGGTATTTTCTTTTTTTAAGTTTATTTATTTATTAAGAGAGAGAGAGTGGGGGGAGAGAGGATCCCAAGTAGGCTCCACACTGTCAGAGCAAAGCCTGATGAGGGGCTCAAACCCACGAACCTGTGTGATCATGACCTGAGCTGAAATCAAGAGTTGGACTCTTAACCAATTGAGCCACCCAGGTGCCCCAAGAATCCCTAGACATTTTCGCATACAATGTAGGAAATATAGTCCCAAGGAGGTAGGGGTTGAGGTGACAGTTATGTGAAATAGTATGTGTTATTTGCTAATATCTCATTATATAGAAAATAATCTATATTTTATACACAATCTGATTTTAAAGCAGTAGAACACAAAGATGGTATTTTTAAGTCAATTCTGAATGATTTCTCCCTTACACCCATGTGAAGGGTAATCTGTATGTTGACACTAATATTTGCATTGAGTCCATATTATCCAGCAAAGTAACCAAGGATCCGAGGCCCATAGATCAGGCCCTAATCTATAAAAAGTTCTGGGCAACACAAGGATGGCTACAAATGTCCATAGTCCATCAGTTTCCATACCTCCCCCTAATAATGATAAGTCCTTTTGTCCTTATAATATTAGAAACATAGCAAAGTAATCAGTTACTAATTAGGATCATAACAGCATTATTTACATGCAATTTACCAAATATCAATTATATCAATAAACTGAAGGTACATACAATTTTGAGGTCTTTTTATTTTAATAATTGAATGCCTACTACTCTTTATCTTTGATTTGCTATATTTTGAACACGATATGCCTAGATGTACCACTTTTTCTCATCCTTCTGGGTGTTCTCTAAGCTTCTTGGATCTATGGTTTGGTATCTGAAATTAATTTCAGGAAATTCTCAGTCATTATTGTTTTGAATATTTCTTCTCTTCCTTTCTCCCTTTCTTCTCCTTCTGGTGTTCCCATTACACATATGTTACTTTTTTTGTAGTTGTTGCATTGTTCTTTGATATTCTGTTTTTTTTTTTCTGTTTGCTTTTCAATTTTGGAGATTTCCAGTGAGATATCTTCAAGCTCAGAGATACTTTCCTCAGTGTTCAATCTACAAACAAGCCCATGAAAGACATTCTTCATTTCTGTTACAGTGTCTCTGATCTTTAGCATTTCTTTTAGTTCTTTCTTCAGACAGAGTTCTTTCTCTGTCTACATCATCCATCTGCTCTTGCTTGTTGTCTACTTTATTCATTAGAGCCCTTAACATATTAATAATCATAGTTGTTTTAAATTCCCAGTCCGATAATACCAACATCTCTGCCATATCTGAGTCTAATTCTGATACTTACTCTGTCTCTTCAAACTGTGTGGTGTTGTTTTTGTTTGTTTTTTTGTTTGTTTGTTTTATCCATTAGCACACCTTGTATATTTTCTTTATAACTGACCATGATGTACTGGATAAAAGTAGCTGCTGTAAATGGACCTTTAATAATGTAGTGTTGAGGTGTGAGGGGAGAGGGAGCATTCTACAGTCCTATAATTAGGTCTCAGTCTTTTAGCGAGCCTGTACCTCTGATTTGTGAACTTCACGAGTGCTTCTCAGGTTATTTTACCTTCCTTAGGTGGGACAGAGTGCCTACAGTGGGGTGAAGCTTTATTTTTTTCAGGTCAGTTAGGCTTTGACAAAACCCCAACAAACGACACAGGCTTTGGTTACGTAGGTTCTCCTGAGGGAAGACCTTATAAAGAAGACTAGAAAGCTCTGGCATATTTCAAAATGGTTCATTTTCCCCTTCCCCTACTAAAAATTCATGGAGGTAAAACTCACAAAAATGTACCACCTGCCCCTATGACTCCATTCCCTGGACTTTGCAAGTCTCAAATTTATCCACACCGATCCTCCAGCAATTCATCAGTTACAGTTCAGGCTTTCCTACCCCAACACTGTTTCTCCTGATGTTTCTACTCTAGGGCTTTTGTTCCACTAAGTTCTGATCTTCTATATTCACCTGTTAGTCTCTCCAATTTTGGAAGCAGTGGTTTGTCCTGTGACCTAGTTCCCTTATGGGTATAAGAAGTGTTATTGACCTTTAACTTGTTCACATTTTCACTTGTTAGGACACTGTGACAACTTCCAAGCTTCTTACATGCGAGACTAGCCTACGACTCTTTACTAAGCAATTTAAATACTTCATCTCAGAAAACTCTCACAACACTCAGTTAAGAAGTATCATTAGCCCCATATCAAAGAGGAGTAAACCAAAGTTTATGACAATTAATTATCTTAACCAAGATATCCAGGTGGCACCTGATGGAGCTATCATCAAACCCAGGAATGCCTATTACTAAAACTACTACACCATTTCTTTGTACCCATCCTTGTCCAGCACTTCCACTGTCCTACTCCATCATTATCTTCTAGTTTCTTTCTTAAAGTGGTCCATGACTCAAGCTTTGGAACCACAAAACCTTCAAATAATATAGAGCTATATACAGCTTTAAGACTCATTGAAATTATTTCAAGCCCAATTTTCTTATATATAAAATGAGGAAAATAGTCATCATAAAGAGTCATTATAAAGATTAGGGAGAAACAGAGAGAGAGAGAGACCAATATATCAATTAAATGGATTCTTATACCTACATATCTATAATTATTTATTTTTTATATAATGTTTATTTATTTTTGAGAGAAACAGAGAGAGACAGAGTGCAAGCAGGGGAGGAGCAGAGAGAGAGAGAGAGAGACGGACTCTGAAGCAGGCTCCAGGCTCTGAGCCATCAGCACAGAGCCCGATGCGGAGCTCGAACTCACAAACTGTGAGATCATGACCTGAGCTGAAGTTGGACGCTTAACCGACCGAGCCACCCAGGTGCCCCTATAATGATTTCTATAGTCATACGTGTGTATTAAGTGATAAGTACATTTATGTTAGCCAGTATATGTTATATGCCACTTACCCCAATCTGTATTGTTTTCAGAGCACTCATTTCCATCATTCATGCTTTTCTCCAAAGCAAAGTTGTTCTGCTATTACCTACTATGAGTCTTGTCTTACTGAGTTCAATGGCCTTTGGTAAAAAGCATTTCTTCTAGGCTGAGTGCTGACTAGAAGACAATTCTTTATTTAAAAAAGATAAATTTCTAGCTATCTATAAAAACCAAAACAGTTACTAACTGCCCAACCCACAGCTACAGAAGATCATATTATTATTAATACTATGTTTAAAAAATAATAATACTATGTTTAGTTAATTGCTGCCACTTATAAAGCACTTACTATTGACAAACAGAACGTGCCTCACTGAACAAATATTATCTTGCTTAATTTGTCCAGGCTGCTTATTGACTGATGGAGATTTTGCCATATAGTCATTTCATGCCCACTTATGCTTGAATTACAGTAGAAAATCAAAGAGGAGGGGTAAGAAATAATGAACATTTTCATTCTCAGTAAAAAATCTTGGATCTAGAGCTTTAAGCAAGAAACTCTGCTTCTACTTTTGATGGACCAGATTCTCCAAAGGGCGCTGTTTTTTATTTTATTTTATTTTATTTTATTTTATTTTATTTTATTTGTTTATTTTAAAGAGAGAGAGAGCAGAGGAGTGGGGGGGAGGGGAGGCAGGAGACAGAATCTTCAGTAGGCTCCAGGTTCAGTGTGTAGACTGTCACAGGGCTCAATCCCAGGACACTGGTGACCTGAGCAGAAATCAAGAGTCCAGTACTCAACCAACTGAGCCACCCAGGCATCCCCATAGGGCCCTCTTTTTACAAAACACTAGATCCCAGCTACATTGGAATAAACACAAGGTAGATTCTGGCTCCTGAAAAGAAACCTAAATTGAGAAACATGAAACTATGCTTTGACAATGACCCATGAGAGCTGTTCACAACCAGCCCTTATGATTACATCCTGCATTTGGTACTGGCCACATTTATTGTCGTTTTGGCTCACTGAAATTCCAGAAAGGGACTTGGGTTTTATCTCTCTTACAACCTAGCCACCAGGTACTTGATTATATTTCACATGTCTGAAGTGACAAATTTGATTATGTGTCATCATATGTCTTGTACCCCTTTAAAGGCTGTGTGTTTCAACATTTGTCAGAGCTTTTATTTAATATATTGGTCAAATCATAATCTTCCTTTCCACAAAATTGTGTGATTGTTGGGCTTATTTTTTTTTAATTTATTTTTTTTTAATGTTTACTTATCTTTTAGAGACCAAGAGAGACAGAGCACAAGCCAGGGAGGGGCAGAGAGAGAAGGAGACGCAGAACCCGAGGCAGGCTCCAGGCTCTGAGCTGTCAGCACAGAGCCTGACACGGGGCTCAAACCCGAGATCATGACCTGAGCCGAATTCTGTCACTTAACTGACTGAGCCACACAGGTGCCCCTGGACTTATTTTTAATACGTCTTTATTATTTCCAACTGAATTGCTTTGCTCTTACTTGATTAAAAAAACAAACAAAATAAACAAAAACCTGTAAAGCCTTAAACAGAAATCATTAAAGTCATACATTTAAGTGAAGGGATAGTCCCTAGCCCCTGGTTTAAAGAGAAAAGCATTTCCTTAAAGGGCAGTGCACTAACCAATTAGCTCTTCCCAACTAGTTTGAATTTGTTAATCAGATTAAATAGGGCCACTGATTGAGGAGAAGGAGGGAAAGGGAAGAGAAAGGCAGAGAGAATGGCACACAGCCAAGAAGAGATAAAAACGAGGAGCTAAAATGTTAGACCTTTAAAAAACGAGGAGCTAAAATGTTAGACCTTTAGACGCTATGGATTGGCAATGTCAAAATAAAGGGAAGCACTAACACAAGATCCACAAAGATAATTCCAAATATTTCAAAATTTTGCCTAAGGCTAACTCTAAAAGACAAAAACATATCTCAGAAATGTTGTCAACAGTGTAGGAGAATTTATACTTTATTTTACCTAATGGAAACAAGTGAGAAAAGGAGTGCTAAGCTGCACTGAAAGGATGTTTTCTTCCTCTACATCAAATAAATACTAAATTTTCATCCACCTTTTTTCTAAACATGCCCTAACTCCCTACTCAGGAGTCCTGTAGATTTCAAGCATTAATTCATAATTGTGGAGTCAATGCAATTCACAGGAAAAGCAGATGAGCTATCTTATTCTTATTAAGTTAATATCTTTAAAGAACGAGAAAAAATGGGGGTTGGCTGATTGTTAATACACATCATAAAGGCAAAGAGGTTGAAATAAGTTCTACTTTTGACAATGTTATGATGCATGTGGTTTGCACAGTATGTTGCTTTCAAATCCAAACACAGAGTACAGAAGGAAGGTGCGTTTCAAGATCAGAGGATTGTTAAGGGACAATCTGGTTCCTCTGTGTTTGCACTAACCCCAAATTAAATATCAGAAGATTCTGTCACATTGGTTTAAATTTTTGCTCAATTTTACCTTACTAGAAGGAATAGGCAGCTTGTTCTCAAAGTAAACCAGTAATGAAGAACACAGAAAAATCATAGATCTACTGATTGCCTACTGACTTAAAGACAAACTTCAAATTATAAAAAGTTATTTTGAGTCATGTTAAAAATTGTAATCACTTTCACATTTAGTAATGTAAGAAGTGGTTTTAACTTCCTAAACCAAAAGCATCGCTGGAGATTTCCTGACCCCTAACTTTAAGAGTATGTTTATTTCCTTTAAAAAATATTTGTTGAGTGACTACAATGTACTTAGCACTCTTATAAGTCTTGGGGATATGTCAGCGAACAAGAAAGTCTACATGCAAAGAATTTTCTAGCGGGGTGAGGCAGTGTGCTTGTGCATATGCATGTATGTGTGCTTGTGTATGTGTTTGTGTGGGTGTGTGTTTGTGTAGGAGTAACAGAACATGGACTGTAAATAAATAGACAAACGGGAAAAATACAAAATTTTAAAAAGTACTACTGAGGAGAGAATGACTCAATTGCTAGTTAAGATTTGATGGACAGGGAAATTTAGATGCTATTTAAACTAAGATCTCAAGTGACGAAAGGAGTCAATGAGGCAAAGATTAAGTGGGACAGTTGGCCCATAAGCTTCTGGGTGGAAATGAGGGAGAGACATCCAGTGTGGCTTTATTGTATTGGCTGAAAAAAGGTGCTCCAAGAAAGCTCCTGGATTAGATGGGGCCTAAATTGTATAGAACTTTGTAGCTATTTGGATTCATTCTAATTGTGATAGAAAGTCATAGGGAACTTTAAAGGCTAAAATAACTTGATATATAATTTTAAAGCATCTAGTTTGTATGAATTGTTAGCTAAAGCACAATCAACATTTTATGATGAAAAAGGTACAGTAGCCTATCCATGGTGTCCATCATTTTTTGTTCATTCTCAAATAGTTGAGCGCCACTCTGGGGACAAACACTGTACTCCTTGCTAGAGATAAATGTAAGTTAACTCAAACATGGGTTCTTACTCTCATGGAGCTTACTTGCTAAGAAGAAACATAGACATTAATTAAATAGCCACACTAAAGATATATAATGACCATCTCCAAAAGTGTTCTGAAGAAAAGGAACAGCATTATATCTAAGCATGTAATAAAAGATCCAAATCCAAATAGGAAGTCATTGACAGCTTTATGTGGACCGTGATCAAAAAAATGAGTAGCAGTCAACAGATGATATTTACTTTAAGTGCAATGAAAGTTTTAAGCCAGCCTTAAGCAGAGGGATGACATGATTCAATGTGAGTTTTAAAGTGGTCATTCACTCTGGCTTCAGTTGGAGGATAGATTGGAGGGAGAGCAGAATGAATGTAGAGGAGGCACATTAGGAGGTCCACTTAAGAGATAATGGTAGCTGAGAACAGAATGAAGGTAACAATGAAGAGAAAAATAAGATTCTATGGATATTGAGATGATAAAGGTAATTGGTCTTGGTGACAGATTAGATAGGAATAGTGAGCGATAGGAAGAAGGAAATGGCCTGAGCAAGTGGATAAATGGCTGTCATCTACTGTGAGAAGGATAGTGAAAGAGGAAGTTTAAAAAGAAAGACCATGAATCTGGTTGTGTACATCATGAATTGTGGTATCTTCAAAACATCCAAGTGATATGTCAAGTCAATAGTTGGATATACTGATATACCAGAGAAGAGCTCTGGGCTAGAGAAATAAATCTGGGCATCACCACGGTAACCAGAACTGGCAATGTGTTGAAATTTCCTAGCAAGATACTCCAAAAAAAAAAAAAAAAAGCCTATTTCTGACCTTTAAGAAACTCAGGATTTGATGACCCAGTAGAAAGAAACATCTTCCAGAGGGCATCTGATAGGCATGACAAGAGAACGTCAAATAATGTCAAATTTTTATCAAGAACTATGAAAGGTCTGGTAGTTCTCCCTAAAAGAAAGTTAATAAGCTAGTCTGTTACTGTCTTGTGAATACCGGCACAATACACAAGACTCCTGGGTTAGAGACAAAGGATTTTATTAGTCATAGCAAAAAGAGTGGTCGTAGGAGCAGCATGATTGTCATGCTGGTTCTCCATATGTTCTAAGCGTCATGGAGTGATGCGGAGTACCCATGATGGATGCCGGCACATGCAGTGGGTTGCATTATAGAAGAGCAACACTAAGCTTGAAAGATTAATCACTTTCATAGTTAGATAGAAGCAAGCATGCTCTTTAACTGGAAGAAAATGCTACCTTATTCCTTAGTGTTTGCTGAAAACACAACCCTGAGAAACGTCACAAGAGTAGTCAGGGACTTGAATTCTTGGCAGAGTCAGGAAAAACTTCCAGGGGCACTCAGGCCTATTGGAGACTGTATTTTCCAACAATGATCTGAAAAGACAAAACAAATTGAGGCCAGGAAAAAAACGTCTCAAAAGGATTTAGCAAAATGGAGATCAGTGTTAGCTTGATCAGGAGCAATTTCATCAGTGTGGTGTAATGTGAAAACATATTATAGTGGAGTGAATGTGGGGTGTGGAAATAAGGTCACAAACACAAAACCGTTTTTTTAAGAAGTCTAACTCTTAGAATATAAAAACAGGAATGACAGCTTGAGGTGGTATATTAAAATGAGAGAGGATGTTTTTGTTGTAAGTCTGGTCTTTGTAACTGCTGATGGAAATAATCAATGAAATGTTCAAAGATCAGAATATAAGATGATGTTAAATTTTCATTAATCTTGTTTAGGATATTGCTTTGGGTTGAATTATGTCCACTGCCCCCCACCCCCAAAAGACACTGAAGTCCTTACCCTCAGTACTTCTGAGTGTTAACCTTATTTGGCAATAAGGTTTTTGTAGATGATGAAGTTAAAATGAGGTCATAGAGTGGGTCCTAGTCTCATATGACTTTTTATAAGCATAAAAAGGGGAACTTGGGACACAGAACAGACCCATAGAGGAAGGAAGATGTGAAGACATAGGGAAAATGTCATCTCTATAAACTGAGGACCCCCTCTGAGGCCACAAGATTAGGACAGAGTCATAGAACAAATTATCCTTCACAGCCGTTAGAAATGAACTTTGCTTACATTTTGATTTCAGACTTCTAGCTCCTAGGACTATGAGAGAATAAATTTCCACTGTTTAAGCCACCCAATTTGTGGTACCTTCTCAAAGCAGTCTTTGGAAATGAATATAGACATCATTTTCAGAAAGACTGAATTCTGATTATAAGAAACAAAAAACAAAGATTAAAACTTTCATACTGATGCATAGGGGCACTTATACCCCAAAGTTTATAGCAGCACTCTCAACAATAGCCAAATTGTGGAAAGAGCCTAAACGTCCATCAACTGATGAATGGATAAAGAAATTGTGGTTTATATACACAATGGAGTACTACGTGGCAATGAGAAAGAATGAAATATGGCCCTTTGTAGCAACGTGGATGGACCTGGAGAGTGTGATGCTAAGTGAAATAAGCCATACAGAGAAAGACAGATACCATATGTTTTCACTCTTATGTGGATCCTGAGAAACTTAACAGAAACCCATGGGGGAGGGGAAGAAAAAAAAGAAAAAAAAAACGAGGTTAGAGTGGGAGAGAGAGCCAAAGCATAAGAGACTCTTAAACTGAAAACAAACTGAGGGTTGATGGGGGGTGGGAGGGAGGGGAGGGTAGGTGATGGGCATTGAAGAGGGCATCTTTTGGGATGAGCACTGGGTGTTGTATGGAAACTAATTTGACAATAAATTTCATATAATAAAAAAATAAATAAAAATAAAAATAAAATAAAATTTGTTGGGATACAAATGTGAAAAAAAAGATTAAAACTTTCTGAAAACTTTATTTCACTGCATTTCAGTAAGACAACGATCACAGCATATGTCTTTTTCAAGAGTGAATCATGTTGAGAGCACTACTAAAATATTCATTCTTAGAGAAATCTCAAAAAAGGAAGTAAAAGAAGAAGGAACAAAAACTCTCATGGAAATCTTCCCTTAGCAAAATAAGAAGTCCCATTCAGACAGCTTAATTCATACTCAATTACCAACCACTTTGTATTTGTTAATATTTTTTTAAATGGAGAATACAACTTATTTCAAGTTGCCTGGAAAATGGTAAAGTGGTTAATTTTTCAAACTTAGTGTTGCTCTTTGGGAATTGGCTTTCTGAAATGGTCTAAGCCAGTAAGCAATGACTCCTCCAGACTTGAAAAAAATTACCCAACCACTATGGTTTTATGTTTACTCATCTTCACATAAGGAATTACATTAGATTACCTCCCAGAATGATTATAGGAATTATCTCAAAAACATATGTTTTTAGTATAAGTGCCTTTTCTTGTACAAATTGAACACATAACAGGCTTTCTTGCTGCTGAAATAATTCTTGATTACTTACCAGTAACCTTTATTCTTATATGTGATTCCTATGCTTTTGACACAGATGTCAAGAATTTTCTCTTTTTCTTAACTCATATTTTTTCTTACTCCAGTTTCCCTAAGTATGACTTTCTAAGGTCTGCCTATACTCATTGGGGCCCAGCTATAGTTAAAGGAAGAACACATTTGCACTGACAGCTGGTCAAGGGCTTTCCAGTAGGCAAACAATGGTCAATCTTATTTAATATAGCTCAGTTTATATGGTCTCTAGCTCCAAAATATTTTCTGTATCTTAACATTATTATTATCATTTTTTTGAGGAAGTGAAAATATCTCATACTTCCTCTCATGAATCAGTCTTTGGGATATTTCCATTTAGCTTTCCAAATGCCTACAGATATCACATGAGTTTCTACTTGTAGCAGGAATGAGACATAAGTCAAAGACTCTGACCATGTGATCACAGAAATATTCCAGCAAAACCACAGGTAAAGAAAATGCTCATGGAAAACCCAGAAGAATATCTACCCATTGGAGCAAATGGAGAAATAAAACTGGTCCAAATTGTTGAAGTCATTTCAAATTATTGCCAATTCCTCAGAACATACACTCCTGTGATGAAAACAAAATCAAACATTCATAGTATAGTTCACAATTACCTATCTTGGTCCCCTAGCTTTTTGGAAAAACATTCCAGAGTAGGCAGTGAAGGCTACACTCTCATTGTGCAGGTGAGTACTCATCAAATAAAAAAAAATAGTTCAATCATCTGAAAAAATCTTCCTACAAAGAGCAAAATAGCAGGCATACCAGCCTAGCCTTGCACACTAGCTATGTGCACAGCATAATTTCAAAATAGCCTCTAGTCATAATAGTTCTGGAAATATGTTGTGGTATTATCAAGACAAATAAAACATGAAAAGTCCATTTATTTATAAAAATAAGCCCATCTTAACTTTTCATTTATACAAGTATGCTTTTGTAAAGTGGTTTGCCTCTCAAAAAATAAAGCTTACATTTAAGAATTCTGCAATATCATTGGGGTGCCTGAGTGGCTCAGTCACTTAAGCAACTAACTCTTGGTTTCAGCTCAGGTCATAATTTCACAGTTTGTGAGTTCAAGCCCCACATCAGGCTCTATGCTGACAGCACAGAGACTGCTTGGTATTATCTGTCTCTCTCTCTCTTTCATCCTTCCCACCCCGTCTCAAAATAAATAAGCATTTTAAAAAAAATCCCTCAATATCAGGATCCTAAAAATTAGCTTTATATTTATTATTATCATCACTACTATTATTATCTAAAAGCTATTTGGAGTATTAGTAACTAAGAATGTAGTTACACACATATACACACTTCAATATAATTGTATAGTTTATACTAAATTGTTTTAATTACATTATTTGGGTATAAATAAACTCCTAGAAACTAATATTAATATTTTCCCCCAAAGAGCAGTAGTTTGGCTTTGGGGGCAAAAAGAGGGGAAGGGATATTCTATATAAAAATAATTTAAATATTTGGGGGAAAAAACTTTTCACAGTTCAGTACCCTAGAGATTACACTCAATGTTCTTTCTTAAATTTATTTCTCTATAAATTAAATTCAGACAGTAAAGTACTATATCCATTATCAATTTTTTTCCAGTAGCTGAGCACATTCTCAAGAGAAAAACATACTATTAAAATTATATAGGGTATTTGATATATTTATTAAACGAAATGGTTATTTAATGCTCTTTTTAAATGCATGAGTTTTATTACTTAATTATGCTTATTTATAACATGAATATAATCAGTTTTAAGCATAGTGAAAGAATGTTTATAATACAATTCTATCATAAATGTTTTGAAATATAACTGAGGACTATCCCAGAGATCTTTTGATGTAATTAATAATAACATATTATCCTGAGATTTTTGGTTTTTGTTTTTGTTGCTTTTTTTTTTAGCGGGGGTGAGGATTGTGATCTGCCTCTTACATTGTTTTCACTGAGAACTCCGACAAAAGTAAGGAATGAGGATCATTAAAATTAAATATACACTTTCTTAAGCTGTCCTGAAATGGAATCGGAGACGACTACCCTCACGTGTCATCATGAATACATTCCCTTTGGAATGTATTCAGCAATCAATTGAAAATGAAAAATCAGAATTAAGGAGGATGAAGGGACTGGGACAGATTTAAATGTCATTCAGATAACAAGGAAATTAAAACTCTGAAAAAGGAAGAAAAACCCCAAGAGAAGACATCATAGAAGAAAAACATTAGGCCAATGTATGAGGCTTGGGAAAATGTCACTTGAGTCAGGCAAAATGATATATCAGAATATGTGTAATGTTTGGGGTATTTCAGGAAAATTTCCAGGGACCAGACTTCCATAACAAGTCAAAGTGTAATGAGTCTCTGAGGGAGGTTAAGCAAAATTGCCCTTTCTCCCTTTCTTAAAAAGTACAGATTTATTATTGATTTTAATTTTTAACACACAAATGCTACATTGGATTCATTTGGACAATGTCTACTAAGTATACAAAAACTGAAATTAATAAGATTATAATATTATTGTTTTTAACATGCCAGAATTGTGGATTCCAGCTCCATATGGTTATATTTATAGATGTCACATACATTCCAACCCTGCCACCAGTGCTCAAGATACCCTTAAAATAGGTCTCAAGCCTATAAGTATATTAAGTAGTGACAAACTTCCTTTTGAAGGTATGCTTGATCTTGGGGCACCTGGGTGACTCAGTTGGTTGAATGCAGACTCTTGATTTCTGCTTAGGTCATGATCCCACGATCAAGAGTTAGAGTCCCTCATTGGTCTTGGCATTGAGTGTGGAGCCTGCATAAGATTCTCTCTCTCTCTCTCTCTCTCTCTCTCTCTCTCTCTTTCTCTCTCTCTGCCCCTCTCCCTGCTCTCACTTTTTGTCTCTCTCTAAAAATAAAAAATAAAATAAATTTTTAAAAATTGAAGGTCTGCTTGATCTTTTCAAACAACTATATAAACATAGTTTATAGTTTAAAACTACTATACACAAAACGCTTGTTAAAATCTTAAAAGTCCTCTCTTAAAAACTGAGAACAAACTGAGGGTTGATGGGGGGTGGGAGGGAGGGGTGGGTAGGTGATGGGTATTGAAGAGGGCATCTTTTGGGATGAGCACTGGGTGTTGTATGGAAACCAATTTGACAATAAATTTCATATATTAAAATAAATAAATAAAATCTTAAAAGTCCTCACCATTCCTTCTTCATTTCCCTTCTCATCCTGGTCTTTCTCCCCTTCAAATACCCAACTAGATGTTCTCAAACCTGGCTACACTAGAGTATTTAAAAAAAATACTTTTGCTGCAATGTACCTCTGGAGTCGGGCTCATACCCTGGTATTTTTCAAAAATTTCCACAGATGGCTCTTTTGTGCAGCCAATGTGGAGAAAAACTGATTTAGACAATTTTCTTCAATTGCCTCAAGGAGGGGATATGATAAAACTGACAAAAAAAATCTTGAGTCCTTTTCTACCTTTGTGCGTCAGAAGTCTGTGTCATTAAGAGAAAGGTTTAAAGAGTTGATGCCTCGCCTTGGACTAGTAAAAGATAGGAGATATGAAATGATGGTTCACACCTTCCCAGGAAGAGAGGGCTAAGACAAAAAAGACAAGTCACAACCAAAGGACAATGTGAGGAGGATAGAGCCAGCATTGGGGACTGTGTAGTCTCTTAAAATCAGTCTAGATCCCAGCTCCACACGATGGAAGCCCTTAATCACCCACAACAGGGATCACATTAGCTGTTTCCTCCCATCACATCCATTGGCAACAACCTTTTGTAGTACCTCATGCTTCTCCCGGATGAGCCAGTTTGTATCTTGAGAGCTGGGGTCTGTCCTTTCTCTTTCTAACTAAACCTTGCAGCTTCTACTTGTAAACCCCAGAGAACTGGATGTGATAGTCTTTTCCTATAGACTATCAAAATATCCTATTTTCAAAAGGATGAAAAAGGAAAAAAAGAACATTTCAATTTGGGGAACGTATCATGAAAGGTTTTTTTCTGTTTCTTTCCTTCTGTCTTTAAAATGTATAGACAATAAAATTCTTTATAATTATTTAGTGCTTATATTACAACAGGTTATCTCATTTTATAGATGAGAAATATAGAGTGAATAATCAGGAATTATCCTTAGTCACAAAACAAAACAAGCCCTGAACCTATTCTTTAGCCTACAAAATCTCTCCCATTTGGGAACTGAATTTTATGCCATCTGGCTCCAAAATCCGAGCTTACAATGTCAGGCAGTACTTGGAGAAAACAGCTGCATACAGATCACTCTGAAGCCCTCATAAAAATATATGGTAGTAACATTTTTTTCTTTTTAAAAATGTTTTATGAGATCCCCCATAGTATCTTTTGCTAGTCTTGCTGTAAAAATAATGTTTATGGTGATTGAATATACTTTCAGTAAATAGCTTCTGTGGCTATCAAATGACTGTTTTTCTTCTGCATTTAATCACCTGGGAGGAAAGAAATGATGGCAAACAGATTTCACTGCCTTAAACAATATTTGTTAAAGAAAGACTTTTGCCCTGGAGCATCTTACTCAGAAAGTAATTTCCTGGTCACTGCTTTGGAGTCATTGCCTTATTATTTAGGATTTTCTTTTTCTTCTTTCTTTTTTTTTAAAGCATGAATCAGCTCTCTTTTTTTCTTTGTCTTCCTCTATCTACATAGCTCTGAAGTGACATCATGGTCTCTTAATATCACAGTGAGTGAATAGCACTCCCAATTTGTTTGAGACTAACCAGGCTCAGATATTTCTGCACTGGTGATGTTGCAAGTATCATATTTTGTATTTTTAAGGGTCCAAAGATGTTTCAGTAGACTGTGGATTCATGTAGATCTATGTGGGTCAACTTAGTTATTTGGCTTTTGGTCTGTTTTTTTAAATGTTCATTTATTTATTTTGAGAGAGAGAGAGAGAGAGCAGGGAGGGGCAGAGAGAGAGGAAGACAGAGAATCCCAGTCAGGTTCTGCATTGACAGTATACAGCCAGACAAGGGGCTCAAACTCATGAACCCTGAGATCATGACCTGAGCCAAAATCAGGAGTCCGATGCTTAACCATCTGAGCCACCCAGGTACCCCTTAATCATTTGGCTTTTGAAATAAAACCTATCCTGAAACTTGTTATCCAGAATAAAATGTAATATCTTTGAAATTACTCATGAAGCAAATTGACACTAAACGTCAAGTAATCCATTTTTCAGTAGATTTAATATGTAAGTTTTCATGTAGACATCAGGTAGATTTTACAAGCTCTAGTAATAATATTAACAACAACAATGATAAAACTGCAGCAAATATTTTGGGATTTCATATAAAGTAGATTAAATATCATTGAAAGACAAAAATTGAGTTGGAAGAAAATATTTCCTAAGGGAAACCAAACGGGGTACCTGGGTGGCTCAGTCGGTTAAGCATCCGACTTTAGCTCAGGTCATGATCTCGTGGTCCGTGAGTTCGAGCCCCACGTCGGGCTCTGTGCTGACAGCTCAGAACCTGGAGCCTCTTTCGGATTCTGTGTCTCCCTCTCTCTCTGACCCTCGCCCGTTCATGCTGTCTCTCCCTGTCTCAAAAATAATAAATAAATGTTAAAAAAAAATTAAGGGAAACCAAACATTAGTCAAATGAAATATAAAATAAATGATAGTGTCCTGAGAAATAATCTGGCCTTGAAAAGAATGCTGTGAATATGCAAAATATTTAAATTAAAAGTATCGCTAATTAACCTTTGCAGTGGTAATCTTTCGGTTATTTGGATATTATCACTATTTTTCTGTACCAATTGCTCTATAAACACACTCTCAGGATGAGTTACAATTCTGCCCAGAAAAAAAATCATGAGAAAATTATTTTATTTATTTTATAGCAATATTTGTGAACATCTGGGTTGAAGAGAAACTTTACAATGATTTTATAGCCTTGATGATTCTGATCTTGGTTTGTCCTCTCTGCTACCCAGCTACAAAAATTAAATCCTGATTTTTAACTAAGTTCTTTCTCATCAAAAAATATGGGTTCACTTTTGCTCCTTATGAGTTTGCCCAAAATAATAGTAGAAATCCTAATAATTAGTGGCTTCAACTTGAGAACATTTATTACTTTTAAGAATACATGTAATGATACAGTAATATGTAAGGCAGAGTTTCATCCAGTGTTACAGTGACCTCTGAAGAATGCAAAGATCTTTCCTAGCATTTCATTCTTTTTGCCATTGCTACACCATTTAAGTCTTGACATTCTGCCTTCGGGAAACAGCAAAGAGTTGGTTCTCTGTAGTGGTGACCCTAGCAATTCTTACAGTTGTATGGCTTTTGCAAAACAATGAGGCTGTACTAAATTGAGTCCCCTGCCACATATTCATTGGTGCACTACATTTGCTCCTCTAATCTCTAGCAAGCAAGGAAAGGTGTGAAGGTCATCTGGGCACTAGTCTTTGGAGAGTAAGAAAAGTCAAAAATTAGCCACTGCCATTTACAATAGTGATTGGGTCACAAATGGACCTGGAAAGGAAGGATTTAGAATTAACAGGAAACAGGGTTTGGGGAAAATAAATCCTTGTTTCTTCTATTTCCCAATAAAGATAAGACGGTCTAAGAACCAAGTCCATTTCTGGAGTTTCAAAAGTGTAACTTTTAACACTTATTTATTTTTGACAGAGAGAGAGAGAGAGAGAGAGAGAGAGAGAGAGAGAGAGAAAGAGACACAGTGTGAGGCGGGGAGGGTCAGAGAGAGGGAGACACAGAATCTGAAACAGGCTTCAGGCTCTGAGCTGTCAGCACAGAGCCCGAGGCGGGGCTTAAACCCACAAACCGTGAGATCATGACCTGAGCGGAAGTCAGACACTTAACTGACTGAGCCACCCAGGTGCCCCTCCAAAAGTATAATTTTTAATGAGGCAAAGAACAGAGTATTTGTGGCTTCCTAGTTGTTGTTTTTAAGTTTTACAGCATAGCATTTTAAAATGACAATCGCCAATCATACGTGTGTGTGTTTGAAATAGACATGCTTGACATTATTATACTGATCAACTATTACCACTTTTGAAAAGATATTTATTAGTCAAGTTACTGACAATTATTTTAATGCAAAATAAAACTGAGACTTTACAAGCCTGCTGTGTTTATACAGCACAATCAACATTATCTTATTTAGTTCCAAAATAATTCCTTGTGAGGGCAACACAATGCCAATTATCAATCTGTTCCCAAGTCAGTGTTTCAGTATCCAAAGCATACTTTAGGTAAGAGCCAGTATTCTCATAGGAATGTGTTTTCAAGCTCTACTTAAGAGTGACGATTGTGTTATGGTTTTTTTGCACATCAATATTAAACAGTAGCTACTAAAAGTAAAGGTGTGAGCAAAGACTAGTCATTAAAAGAATACACAGCTTGTGGTTGAAAGCAGGCCAGAGTTGACATGGTGACACTTATCATCAATATGAATAGTGCCAAATATGCTATGAAACACACAAATTAGCTATATTTTTCATTTCCACACTAGCATCTGACTTCTTATATAAATCCTATCCTCTATCAAATAATAATATATAACCAATATGGATTCACACTAAGATTAATGCTCATAAAATGCATTTTTTTACTTAAAAAAAGAATTTCTGAGGATGCCTAAGTGGCTCAGTTGGTTGAGCCTACAGCTCCTGAATGTGGCTCAAGTCATGATCCCAGGGTCATGGGATCAAGCTCTGCATTGAGCTCTGCTCTAAGCATGGAGACTGTTTGGGATACATTCTCTCTCTCTCTCCTCCTCAGCTCTCCTCCCTCACCTACACTTGTGCACTGTCTTTAAAACATAAAAAATTTTAAAAATAATAATAATTTCTGTAATTAAAAAAAAGACTAGGAAAGCTACCAAAAACGAATTCCAATTTTGTAATATTTCTGCATATATTAATATTAAGTTAAGGACAATTGGCCCCATAAGCTTATTTTTCTTTCTTTTAAACATTCTACATTAGCCAAGATCACAGATAATGGTGTATCCACCTTATCATCAACCAATGTGTGGTGCTTGCATAGTCTTGAGGTGAATACAGAATGGAGTTTTAAAAAAAGTTCCTACAGGAAAGGGCATTTTTAAAATTAGGGATTAGGTTATGAATGATTTTATAGCCCACTTTAATTGTCTCAGAGATGTTATAAAAAGTTACATAAATTTGTAAAGCGCTTTCTAATTTTCCCTTTGCTACATTTTTTCCTCATAAAACTCTGTAAGGTAGGCGAGGCAGAAAGTGTTATCCCTAATGCACAGGTGAGTAGATTAAGAGTTAATAAATGTTTAATGATTTGCTTATCGTCTCCAGTTTTTTCAGTGTTGTCAAATTTGAATGCAAATGATAATAATGTAATACATCAACTTGCAAAAATATGACAGCATAACAGTCATTAACTTCTCATTGTCCACCATCCCAAGACTGTCAAATATACCCTCTTAGGTGGAATCATGGGTAAATTGACCCAGATTTCCTGACCCAAGAAAATATCTCAATGTATAACTAAGAGTTTATCATGAAGCAGATGTTCTACCTGATATCCTCAAAATGACTATGCTCTAATGAACAGATACAAAAAATTATTCAGAGAACATAAAACTATGAGGAGAATTATTAAAATAATTTTGGTGTGACCTTTCCTACCTTATTTACCCCTCTTCTCACACTTACGTTTCTACATTTAAAGCTCTCCTAGATGCTTGGCCACCTCACAGACAAAAACTGCTACACAGAATGCGCACCTGGGTGACTCAGTTGGTTAAGCGTCTGACTTCAGCTCAAGTCATGATCTCATGGTTCATGAGTTCAAGCCCTGCATCAGGCTCTGTGCTGACAACTCAGAGCCTAGAGCCTGGAGCCTGCTTTGGTTTCTGTGTCTCACTGTCTCTCTGCCCCTCCCCCGCTTGCACTCTCTCTCTCTCTCTCTCTCTCTCTCTCTCAAAAATAAACATTAAAAAAAATTGCTATGCAGAAAAAATTGTCTGAAACATCCAGAACAAGTTTGTTCAGCCAAATTAAAAAAAAAGTGATAAACTAGATGTAAAGATACAAAAAGAATAAATGAGAACAAAATAAGTAAGGTTGTGAATACTTTGTGAGGGGAAATAAAATTGTAAGAATGAAACAAAACAAAACAGAAAATCCTAATATCTAAATATCTTTCAGCATCCCCCAGTACTAACCTGCTCATCAAGACAAAATGGTTACTATTTTATCTGGATTAAATTACCTATCCCTTCCTCCACGCCTTTCTCTCTCATCATTTTCCTTGTTTAGAATGTCCTCATGGTCATATTTAGGGATAGAAAATATGAAGCAGATATGCCACTGATCCTTTACCCTACACCTAGGCAGACGCAATGAAACATTCCTCTGTCTGCATTCTTAACCTAGGCTGTGAAAATAGCATATATACATATACACATACACACACACACACACACACACACACACATATATATATATATATATATATATATATGCTTGAGAATAATAGGGAAAAATGCTTTTTCTTCAACCCCCACGTTTACCCCTTTCAAGAATTACTTGATCGGGTTGAGGTAAAAGACATTCATTGTTTATGCATGGCACAGCCTGTTGACTCCAGTTTTACCTCTGGAACTCACCTGCCTATAAAAGGAGTAGACTTCTTTTCTATTGTTAATATGTTTTTTTTTTTACTCTTGCTCTCTGAATTTCTTTATCTTACCTCAACAGGTTGTGAAGTATCTTGAGGCCCTCCAGGTAACTGGCTAGAAAAGGATCTGTTCTGTCTGCTCACGTTTCTCCATAGGTTAGGTTTTAAAGCTTAATATATTTTAAGTTTTTTTTTTTTTAATTTTAGAGAGAGAGCATGAGCAAGGGAGAGGGGCGGGGGGGGGGGAGAGAGAGAGAGAGAGAGAATGAGAATCTTAAGCAGGCTCCGTGCTTAGCACAGATCCCAATGCAGCAGAGTCAGAGTCGGAAACTCAACTGACTGAGCCACCCAGTTGCCCTTCAAGGTTGAATTTTTAAGAAAAAATTATAGGAAGTCATATTATGACCTCAAAGAAGACATATATTCTGCATTCCAATTTTCCTATTAATAAAGGTGATAGTTTTGCATATTGATTGAGTTAGTCTTACAATCTTTAATATCAGTCACAGGAAGCCACTACAAATTCTCACTCCAGTTAAATTTTATGTGTCAGTTCTGGTCTAGGTCATACTTTTCCTTTGAAGACCAATTTGTCTCTACCTTTTTAACAAAACATCCCCCCAATACTTCAATTTATTTTAACCTGTCCCTACTAAATTCCAATGACCCTCATTGATGCTACCACTTATTTAGTACTTAGCACATCCTAGCTCATTATGTGAGCTATATTTTCAAATATATCTTCTCATTCTTTAAATGAATCAGAAGCCCACTCAAGGGAAGCCCTGCTTCTCATGCTTTTTATACCTCTGGAGTCTGACATGCAATGCTCAATTCATATTCTTTGACATTAATGATGAGATTCTAAGGAAATTACCACAACAGACTTTGGTAATAGTGATTTGTGTACTGAACTACCCTTGATCCATTTTATGCATATCTGCCTGGACTTCCAACCTTTTGGGCAGATTAAGTAAAGCAACATAAGGAAGACTTCTTTAGAGAAATCTCAGTTGTAAGGATGGCTAAAAGTTGCCTAAAATGGAAGAAGCAAATATATGTTCCTAAATATTTCATAGGGCATACACTGGTGTCTTTGAAATTAATGAATTAGAATTTCACTTTTATTCTGACATCTCTGGCAAATAGTAAGGAATATGGTTTCCTGAGTATACGGACATTAAAAAAGGAAAAAAGTTCTGATAAAAAAATGAGTACATAGTTCTGAAATCTCTAGGCAATATCGTTCCATGTTTGGGCAAAGTTGTAAAAGAATGTAAAAATAAAACTTGATACAAGCTGCACTAAATATATCCAAATGAACACTTCTCTCGCTGACCTTCTCAAGTAAAATGTCATTTTAACTCAGATGGTCATTGAATTTGCCAATCCAAATCATCAGTTCTCCTACTAATTACTATATAACCTTGAGCAAGTCTTTCTACTTTGAGTTGATTTCTGTTATCTAGCTGTAACACAAAAATATTAATGCTTACTATTTGCCAGATTTCATGAAGATGATATGGACCTCAGATATTTTTCAGAAATACTTTGCGTTCTTCAAAAGAAATATGTTTAAATAATTACAAATCTTTGCTTTCAACTAAAAGATTAAGAGAATAATACTACCTATGAGAGATTAATATGTAAGCTAATTAGTCAATGGATTCAACATGTTCTAGAAATTTAAAAATTTAGTAAATATGTTTTGTCATTGTCATAACTTCTTCCTTAGTGGTTATCTTTGTAAATAAATCTATTGAATTCGTTTGAACCCCTTTGTAGGTTTTCTATGGAAGAGAGGATTTATCCTGTAACTTGCATTAAAACAAGATAAGAGAAATTTGTGTCTTAAAAGCATAATAGGGTGCATTTTTACATGTTGACAGAACATGCTTCTGCATCTAGAATCTAAAGAATATTTAATATGCAAAGTTAGCGGCAAACAGAGAAAGTAAAGATAGTTACCAACCATGCATCACCTTTGGTATATTTAACTTGGATATTTACCCTTCTCTTAGTGACATGAATTCTTCTTGTGCAAACATTTAATAAATACTGTCCAAGGTTAACTCTAAACCTCACAAGCCAGCAGAATGAACTCACATACTTTTGCTCCTAAAATAAACCACATATTAATGCGATAGCAGAGGAGAAAAACAAAAAAATAAAATAAAATTCTTAACCACTAAATGAAAAACTCTAGAAACTTCACTCCCAGGTCTCTATAACCTATATGATCTCAGAACATGAACATATCGACCCATACAAACATTAACAGAATGGAGAAAACCTCTACCCTTTAAAATTATGTCAGAAAAGTCAAAGTAAAAGACTTAGAATCAAATCAAGGAAATTTTGTAGCAAGATCTTAATAAGTTGCTTATTCATGGATTCTTTTTTTTTTTATTCTCAAGTTAGTTAACATACATTATAGTCTTGGCTTCAGGAATAGGACCCAGTGATTCATCACTTACATTTAACACCTAGTGCTCATTTCAACAAGTGCCCTCCTTTTTTTCTTTTAATGTTTTTTGAAATTTATCTTTGAGAGAGAGAGAGACAAAGCACGAGCAGGGGAGGGACAGAAAGAGGGGGATACACAGAAACTGAAGCAGGCTCCAGGCTCTGAGCTGTCAGCACAGAGCCCAATGTGGGGCTCGAACTCATACACTGTGAGATTATGACCTGAGCCAAAGTCGGACGCTCAACCAACGGAGCCACCCAGGTGCCCCTGTTTTCCTCTCTGTTTTTATCTTATTTTTGCTTCTTTTCACTTATGTTTATCTGTTAAGTTCTTGAACTGCTTATATCTGAGATTAGCATCCACCTCCTTCTGAAGAGTTACATTGTGCTCCTTTGCCCCCTTTTTAGTAGCTATTAAATTAATAACTGACCATTAATCTTTCTAACTCATCCTCATCCCTCAAAACAAAAGGGTTCTAATTTCACTCAAGTTGTTCTATAGTTGCAATGTTCCTAACCTGTTCCTTATCCTTCCGCCTCTTCTTCCCTCCCTTTCAATAAAATTATCACTTATAGCTGTAATTGACTTCCATGGAGGACCTACTAAGTGTCCAGTACTTGGAGTACTCAAATACTCAAATCATATATACATAGATAGATAGATAGATAGATACACAATCACATACATAAATCCAGTCACATATGCATATATATACATGCATGTACATATAATCACATGCATACCTTACATATATACATGCACATACACAATTATACACAATCCACAATCACATACACATATGCAAGCACTTATTTATCATAAGCACACACACAATTACACACATACACAATAACATAATCATATAATCACATATTCATATACAACTGCATACACACATACAATCATACATACATAATACACATTTAATCCTCCTATAAATCCTATGAGTTTGGTTCCTATTATCATTTTTCAAATAAGGAAGTGAGGTACAGAGACCTGTACAATATCAAGCAGCTTGTAAGTGATGAGGCCTGTTATTTGAAATGTAGACGTTTAACTCCAGGGTCCACATTCTTAATCAAAGTATGTTGCACCAACAAAGTATCTTTAGTATTTAACTCTAGTAACTTATTTCCCTGTCACTCTTCTGTGTTTAGCTCATAATCATTCATTGTCTGCAGTATATTTTAACCATGTTGCTAGCCCCCTATCATGACCTCTCAGATGGCTGAATCAGTTTTTATATAATTCCTTTTGTAAAATACATTTCCTTGCATTGATAAATACTTTGTTAAATGTATTTTGACCATTATTATAAATTTAGATAAAGGAACAATCATCTCTTAATGTTAAATATTTTCAAATTAATATTTTACTAAATTCTAAATATTAAATGATATGTATATACAAGCATATTCTTGCTTCTCCCATAATATTCCAGCTTTATCTTTTTCTTTTCTTACCCATTGTATTCTCCTCCCGTTTTGAGATCTACCTTTTCCATATTCTCTACTATTCCTTTTATTCAAGCGCAGAAACCTGGGAAACAGAAAAGGAATCATGTCTACCCTGAATCTTTGGATTCTGTGTCAGGACTGATTGATCAATTGATTAGAAAAAACAGTCAAACCAGTCCCTGGAATATGTGGTCCCATTATTAAACTTAAGGGTTTTTTTTTTCTTTGTTTTGTTTTTCTTTTTCTCTAGGGTAATTTACTAAATTGATTTTAGTAATTTTGGCTTCTTTTGTCTTATCTTTTTTTATAACACTTAAAGATTTTTAATGGCTGCCTTTATTGACATAGGTTTTCTTTTGAGCAAGAAACTCCCCTCCATTCCAAGAATATAATACATTTTATCAAATCATTTTACAAAAAGAAAATGGAGACTAAAAGAAAATACAACACTTTTTATAGGGCATTTTACCTCTCCAGCAATATAGTAAAAATGGCGGCAAAAAAAAAAGGTCTTATCATTAACTTGTCTAAATTTCACTTATTTATAAAATTACCAATTGTTAGAATATTATATAGGCAATACCATAAAATTTATTTTCTAGCAAGAACAATTATATCCAAAAAAGAAGCCCTCTGAGTATCCATTTGGGAAGGAAAATATGTATTTCATGAGAGCAAGAAACTGTCAGATAACCAATTTGTAAACCTACAAAACTATGAAAAAGCATGAATTTAAGCTCAGTTTAAACCATCCCTCAGAAATTTACAATCCTATAAAAATAGACACTAAGCTCAAGTCATATTACTCAGCTCACTCTCCAGCTCTCTTTGTCAAGCCCCATTTTACAGACCAAGGAATCAATGTGCAGAAGAATGTATATCACTTGTGAATTTTTTAAGAAGTAGTTATCTATCCCAAATTCAATGTCATTATAGATTAAATTTCTTCCATGCTCCTTACAAAGCAAATCTTGCCTTAAAATAATATATATATAAATATATATAATATATATATTATATTCAAACTACAAAATCTATAGAAAAGTCCAGATACTCATGAAAAAATCAGCAATGACCTCACTACAAATCTCAATGTAAATTATTAATTCATGACAATAATTTACCCCCACTAAATGTACCTTACTAAGGACACTAGAATTTTAACTGTTCTACTTATTGATACATATTTTTCTTCAAACAATAATGCATAAAGTTCCAGGAATATAATGCATTTCTTTCAAATCATTTTACCAAAATACGTGGAAACAGAACAATTCAAAATTCTTCATAGAGACAGTTACCTCTTTAGCAAAGTGGCAGTTGTCTTTAGTGTAAAGAAAAGTCTGTAGTCGATTGCTTAATAAAAAGAAAAATCTTGTTTAAGAACTTGTGTCATGGGGGCACCTGGGTGGCTCAGTTGGTTAAGTGTCCAATTCCGGCTCAGGTCATGATCTCGTGGTCGGTGGGTTCGAGCCCCACATTGGGCTCTGTGCTGACAGATCAGAGCCTGGAGCCTGCTTCAGATTCTGTGTCTTCCTCTCTCTGACCCTGCCCCACTCATGCTCTGGCTGAACTGTCTCTCAAAAATGAGTAAAAGTTTAAAATAATAATAAAAAAATAATAATTTGTGTCATGGAAAACACTCAGGTTTCTAAGCTTCATGGAAATTCTGATCTATTCAAGTGCAAGTGATATTCTCTACCACCTACTCCTCTTTGGTGTTTTGGGTGTTTTCCCCTATGTCAGTCCAGCTAACAAATGGTTAAGAAACATTCTCTGGGCAAACATCTTTCTAGTTTAAGAAATTTCATTTCCTCTGTAGTTGAGGTCATGAACTTGAAACCCTTTCATAAAGGAAAAAACACTCTCAGAGTCACATAGGTGTGAATCTGCTTAATTCAGTGATAAAAACAAAAAAACAAAAAAAAAAAACTAAACTCCTGCTTTGATACTATTTTTAAAATTTTTAATATTGCTCGAAATTTATGCTTATCACCCAGCTGGGTTTAGCAGAAAACTGAGGAGGTATACATTATTTCTTTCCAATACTTATTTTAAAAATTTACAAATTTTTTTGCTAATAAAGTTAATGTTACTCTTATTGGTTTAAAAACATTGAAATTACTAAAAAGCAAAGGGAGTTGAATAAAAGTATTCATCTTCCCACACTAAGAAAGCTTGTATTATTCTTTCAGTGGATTTCCTTCACAGTATGCTTATGACACAATGTACCTTCTAAAATAGAAACAACAACACAGAAGCAAAGAGATTCAGAAAAGGACAAAAAAAACAATAATTCAATTACAGCAAGTTTCCATATATGTGTTATTTGGGCACTTGGATTGTGACATCAACAAAATAAATTTTAGTCATTAATTCCAACTATCTTCATCAAACTTTTGGGAAAAAAAAGAGGTGGCATGAAATGGAGAAACTTTTATAAGCAAGAAAAGGAAAGTTAAAGAAAATGACATTAATGAAGCCAGGATAGTCCACACACTAATCAATCAACCTCTAGATTTTTAAAAACATGACATTATTTATCCTGTAGTGATTATTATGACTTATTTAAGTTTGAAGAGCTTCTTGCCATTTACATCCTAAATCCAGTTTTCTCTTAATGCCATAATTTCCAAAATATTCAGTGCCTAATAGCTAACAGTAAAATCTAGAATGATGTTTTTGTCATACTGAAATTTCTAGGTGCTATATTATTCAAGCCGCATGAACATATTCAAAATTTAGTTCACCGTTAACTTTTTAACAAGAGGCTTCTATTTTAAATCTATTTCAGAATCACTTCAACTATTTTTAACCGAAGAGTCATTCAGTTTTTGGTGTCACTCCAGCAGCATGGCCCTGCACTAAACAATGGATTAGGAGAGTAGCGAGTGTATAAAATATATGCCAAGAGTCTGGTCCATAGCAAAGGGCATTTAGTCTGTTTAGTATGTTCAGTAAATTCAGTTATTTTTCTTTCATCCAGTTGAATAGGTTTTCTTTCTGTAGACAAGGCCTGTCTTTCTTGTCTGCTGCTTTTTTCTCTTCACCTAGCCTAATGCCTGGCACAAAGAAATAAATATATATAAGCAAACGAGTCAATTAAATAAGACAGCCATGTAGAGATTTAGTTTGTGTTAAAAGCGCCATTTTTAAGTCTTTTTCGTGTATCTTCAAAATTTTGAGAATTTATATTTTGTTTCTTACTAAATTGGTAGTTATTTTAAATGAAACTTTTAATTTATTGCCATAAAATAAATTGTCTAGGACAACGTGCCATGTTTGCACGAACTTTTCCGGTACCCACAGAACAGCATCACACAAATCTGTGCAGACATGTCCCAAATTAGAGAATATCTCACAGAATTTTAATAGTTCATGAAAAGATTATTACTCGCCAAACTTTACATAATGTCAAAATAATCCCAATTTTTAAAAACCCATCTTTGTTATTTAATGAGAAAAGATTATATAAAGGATTTACACATATTGATCAACCCAAAATGAATATAGAACATTGAATAATAAAATACA
This sequence comes from Lynx rufus, assembly GCF_022079265.1. Lineage (NCBI taxonomy): Eukaryota > Metazoa > Chordata > Mammalia > Carnivora > Felidae > Lynx > Lynx rufus. The sequence continues at coordinate 106,666,999 of NW_025814867.1, read as the reverse complement.
ACTTTTATCATATTTTGAAGGCCAATCTTCACTCTGAGAGTTGTCTGCATGGCAACATTGACAAGGTGTCCAAAATCCACCTTAAAAACCTGAAGTCCACTTTTATAAATTTGAAGACCCCCAGCAATCTATTCTCAGGCAATCTTTGACACCACTGCATTCACCTAATAATTTCACAGCAGAAAAAAAAGACCAGTTAAAACCATTATTTCAATGAATTTTGATTGAAAACTTCCTGCCACAAGCAGCAGTAGATTCCACATGAGGTAGCAAATCGTTTTTGACACTAAGTCAAACCATTGTTAACAAGAAGCAGAGGTAATGTATACTTTGGGAAAACCCATCTGCCATATTAGAGCGATCTTCTAAATCTCAGTATTAGTCATATCATATTCTTCTTCAAAAACTTCAATGACTACTCATCATCTAACAAATAAATCCAAGCCTGTGGAAGAAGTTAGGATAGAGTACAGGAGCATGGCTAACAAAGACCTGACTACCAAGGATTAACAAAATTGGCCTTTTTTTTTTCCCCACGTACCATGAAGTCCAGAAGTAAATGAAGGAACAGTAGAATGGCTCCAAAATGCCAGAACAGATTGAAGATTGTTTCCATTCACTCACATGAAACGTTTGTCCTCACAATTCTTATTCTATGATAGCAAGACTGCTACTGAGCTTCATCACTGCACCCACAGTTCATGCAGGAAAGGGTGGGAGGAAACTTTCATGCTTCCCAGATGTTTTTCTCTGTCCATTCATTTCCCTACTGCCAACCAACAAGGACTAGTTCATAGGTTCTCCTCTACCTAGGCATCCATACCTCCATAGCACGTCTTCACTTTCAGGTCATGACTTTGCCTCATGTTTCCCTGAGGAACGTGAAGCAAGCAACAGCAATCTTGATAAACTTTCATTTCCACATCTTCTCAACCACCTCACTGGCTGCTTCTTCTAAATCTCCTTTGCTAATTCTCCTCCTCAACCTGAACTCTTGACGTGGGAAAGCCCCAGGATTTGGCATTGTATCTCTTCTCTTCTCCTATTTACACGCAGTCTTTTGACAACCTTTTGCAGTCTCAATGCTTTAAAACTGTCTACGCTGACGACATCCAAATAAATCTCTCCAGTCAAGATTTCTCCCCTGCCTAAATCTAAATGTCACTTTGACAGCTCTATGTGAATGTTAATAGGCCACCAAAATTTTAAAGGTCCCTAGAAACATAAATAACAAAAACAGAACAACAACAACAACAACAACAAACACCCTGTTTATCCCAAATCTTTTGTATTTGGCTTTTTCAATTAATAGTCATAACATCCTATCATTAACTTAGAATAAACTCTCATAGTTTTCTTCAAATACTATGCATTTCTCACCCCCTATATACCATGTCAACAAATTCCCTATCTTCAAAACACAACATACCCAGACTTAGACCACTTCCTTCCACTTTCCCTACTACCACCATGTTCTGAGTCCTTAACATGGCTCACTTGGAGACTCTAATAACCTTATAACTTGCCTCTCTACCCTCAACTTTGATCCCTTACAGTCTACCATAAACATGACAACCAGAGAGATCCAGTAAAGAACCAATACAGGACTTGTCATTCTTTGGATCAAAATTTCTAATGGCTTCCAAACTGACACAGAGTGAAACACTTACAGAATTCTAGAGCATCTAGTTTATTTGTTTATTTTGAGAGAGAGTGAGCACAGGAGTGTGAGTGGGGGAGGGGTAGAAAGAGAGGAAGAGAGAATCCCAAGCAGGCTCTGCCCTGTCAGCACAGAGTCTGATGTGGGGCTCCATTTCACAAATCATGAGATCATTGCCTGAGTCAAAGAGCCAGAAGCTTAACCAACATAGCCACCCAGGTACCCTAAATACATGTTTCTGAACTTTTGTTCAAGTGGTTTTTTTTGTTTATTGTTGGTTTTGGGGGGTTTTGGGCAGAGGGGGGGCTGAAATTCATTCTCCATATCTCTACCTAGAGAAATCTTCAAACTTGCATGACATTCTCTACTCCTCTTTCTGAAGAACTCATATTTTCAAATGTGAAGACCCAGTTTAAGTATCACCTCCTCCAGAGAGCCTGTCCATTCCATCTATGGGCTTTCATAAAACTTTAAAAATAAACATTAAATTTTTTTTAAATAAAATTAAGTATTTTATTAGAAGGTGATAAAACTAACAAATAAAAGTGAAAGAAGGAAAGGAAACTGAAATTATTGTATTAGCCCTAGAAGAATAATCAACAAATGTTTACAAATGGCTATTTATTTATGAGTACTTTCTCTTTTATACCTTTGTACATTATCCATTTTTTCTAATGTGTTATTTATATAAGAAAGCACTTAATCTCCTTGTTTATCAGCACAAACATAGCCTTAAAAATATAAAAGCAAATAAAATTTAAAAATTTCATTGTCACAGCTTTCTATAGAATTGAGGTTATCCCAGAACAAGACGATTTTCTGAGAATGGGAGGAGTCCTACTTCTGAGACATGAATCAAGTAATCACGGCAATATGTATTGAGAAACTGACAAATGTTGAGAAGGATGCTCAGAGAATACCAGGTAAGCACCCTTGCTGCTTCCCTCACGGGGATTATTGGGCAACCTCCTCCCTACATATATACTACCTATAGATCTGAAGAAACTTGAGGGGAAAAAAAATCAAAGCAACATATTATTGTAAAAGAATGACACAATGAGGAAATCCTTCCAAACCATCAATTTTGCCATTTTACTTTCTAACTAAAATTGCTAGCTTCAATATTTTTAGCTTCTGTTCATTGCAACAGTTCCACACTCTGCTGTTGCTAAGTGGTGCCTTTTAATCTGACAAATATTTTGGTCTCATCCTGCTATCTCTTACTTGACCCTAGAAACAAGTACCACCTCTGAAGCCTAACATGCAATGCAGTGATTCACTTATAAATGTATAACAACACTTGGTCCTGTGTGTGTGTTTAGGAGTGTGGAGGTGTCCTAATTTGTACCATTTGCAGATTTCTGTAGTGCGAACACTCTCATCATAGCTGATTTCCTGGAGGTGGAAAGAGAGATATAATAGGCTCTCATGAAACAATTCAAACCAGTTCCAGCACACCACTAAGCCAAGCTCTCCATCATCTGTCCACTTCATGTGTTTAACCTCATCTTTTACTATTCCACACAGGAGCTCTCTGCTCCTGTGATCATCCTTTACAGAACACCCTTTACACTCTGACCATGTTCCCTGGGCCTGAGCTGCTTCCCTCACTGGGATTATCAGACAATCTCCTCTCTGTCCATGTACTACCCATGGTTCCATAGATTATTACCCATAGGTAGTCAATTGAATTATTCAAATTCAACCTATGTCACATGATGAAGATCTCTTTGTTCCCCCCATTTCTCTGTGCTATTTCCTTCTTCAAAACTCCTCCAGCTCATATTTCTTAAGGACTTGCACGTTAGGCACTACACGTATAAAACCAAACAGCCACAGACCATGTCTTCGTAACACACACTTTTAAGACAGGAATCAAGTAATAGGAAACAGACAAAGGTTGAGAAGGATGCTAAGAGAATGCCATGTCACAAATGACTTGATCTCTTCTGGGGGATCCTGTGTTCCACCTCTGCATCATACGTATCTTATTTCTAAAAGTGTATTGTGTTCCTCAATTTCAACATATACAATTGTTACGTCGACACTGGCTGTGCCTTGTCTCAGCATTATCTCTGCCTTGAGTATGTTTTCAGGAACAGACTTAGGACTTTAAAAAAAGGTCTTGCTCTGACTTAACCTGAAAGCAGCTGATGACGTTGAAAGGAGGGCAACAGGGCCTATGGATCTAAGAGAACACCAGAGGAAGAACAGGGCCAAGCAAGAAGTGAGGCTGACCAAGGACCCTGACCAGAACAATAAATTTGGTTGGGTGGAACTACCCAGGGAGCTGATAGCCAAGAAGAGGTTAATCAAGTCTAAAGATCACTGATAGCAGTTCACTGAAGATCAGATGAAGAAGGCTCTCCACCTCTCGTTTAACCAGCTTCCCAAATTCAGAAGTGTAAAGTGGTCTTTAACTTCAATTCAGAAAACCGGTATCCTAAAGAAACTGGATATTAGCAAACTTACATCATTCCATTACTGATAATAAATCAAAAGGATTGGGGGCAACAGTAGGGTTTTAAACAATCAATAGGTGACTTCATAGTTTGAGGCATCTTCTTTACAAAGATATATTGATTGACCAAGGCAGGCTTTCCGACCTCTCCAACACTCACAGTCTCATTTAATATCCTTTATGGTTTGATTTAGAACAGAAAGGTAGACGCATTTGAAGAGGAAAAAAGTCCTTTATAGGTAGAAAAGTTCTGATAGCTTCTACAAAAGAGATTAAAAAATAAAATCAGTGTGAAATTACTGGGCTTCCCTTCTTCCACTTTCACAGAAACATATGATATTGAAGTTTAACCCATCTGTAATATTTTCCTCCTACTTTGAACAGATAACATGTATATTACAGATGAGATGATAATGCAAATAACTAAGGTATTCTTAAAGACCAATTCTTCTTAGATTTAACATAATTTAAGTCATTTTTCCTTATGAATTCATTATAAAATGGATGTTGGGGAATGCAAGATGTTGAAGAACATGAGTAAGTTAGAATAAGACTTCCAGATAATTGTAACCAACTTACTTTTTTGCCCTCACTTGTCCAAAACAACTACTTTGAGAACCAGTGGTATACAACCAGCAGTGCTCACACTAAGTCTTGAATATATTTGCCAATATCCCTCTTCTATACTAGTATCAGCAATGTAGCTCAAACTACCACAAGTATAAAAATAACTTTGTCCAACATGAAAGTAGCTTGATTTTATAATTCCCCTTCACTGAAACATAATTATTTCCACTATAAAAAAAATTGCTACCAGTATAAAGTATATAAAACATTAATATCTTTGTAATGAAGCAAATTCTTCTGGCTTCTTTGATTTTCTCAACCTCAAAGAACTAAATTAAACCTCAAGATTATCATTAATTTAATACCAAATCAAACTTTTATTTATAAGAACAAATGCTGAATGTGAGTGACACTTTCAGATGATCATAATCTGGTGACATGTGCTAAATCTTTCAGAATGCCCTGCACCCTTTCTTAGCTTTCATTTGTGCACAGAACAAATTATTAGATTCTAACATCTACATCTCAGCAGCAACCATATTTTCCTTAATGACCTCCTTCTGCTATTTTCAATACCTTATCAAAACTTTAGGATTTCCCTGACTTCTTTCAACATTTTCAGTGGTAAAGTCAGCATAAGCAATCAATGTAGACTTAACACAAATCTCTTGTCTTCCTGTGCAAACATCAAAAAGTATATACACCATATAACATAAATTTTGCTGCCAAGTCTGAGATGGTTTGACTTCTAGGAGTCTGTCTTATTTTTCATTTGTTCTAGTTTAGAGTAGTGGTTCTTACATATTAGCATATGTCAAAATTAGATGTAGAACCTGTTAAAACATAAATAGTTGGGCCTCAACTTTCTGACTGAGTATGCCTGGGATAAGACCCAAGTATTTCTTTCCTAACAAGTTTCCAGGTGACAGTGTTTCAGGTTAGGGGACCATCCTTTGAAAGCCAGTGACTTAGAGATCACAGAGTTTCATTCTAGGATAACCTCTGCCATCCACTAGCTGCATTTGATCAAAAGATTCTTCTTTTTTTTTTTTTAGAATTTTTGTTTTGTTTTGTTTTAACATTTATTTATTGTTGAGAGACAGAGAGACACAGAGCATGAGCAGGGGAGGGGCAGAAAGAGAAGGAGACACAGAATCCAAAGCAGGCTCCAGGCTCTGAACTGTCAGCACAGACCTCAACACGGGGCTCGAACTCACGAACCACGAGATCATGACCTGAGCCGAAGTCAGACAGCTCAACCGACTGAGCCACCCAGGTGCCCCTGATCAAATGATTCTTAAGAAAAGTTCATAGTCATAACTGAAATTCCAATGTGAGAATTAATTTTCATCTATTTTTTCAGTCTTCTTTCTACAGCCCTGCTGGAAGGATAGTAAAAAGTATTCAGCCCAATCATAAACAAAGACACATCAAGGATTTTAATATTTCAATGGAAGAAGAATCAATGAGTGCACAACATATTGGTTAAAGGTTAACAGTCAGAGGACAGCTATTATTACCTTTTGCAATAAAGAAATAGAAGTGCTAATAGCTTAAGGGACTTACCCAAAGTCATGTAAAAAATTTCAGGTGTATTTAGAAGAGGCCCTGATCAACATTCCTTATTTCTTATTTGTTGTAATCACAGGATAATCTGCCTTCTCTTCCCTATTTCTTTGTTTTGATACTTAAAAGACAGTGTTTTGGAAATACTCCATTTTTAAATTATGACTTTGAAAAGAATTTAACACAGAAAACGAAAATGTTTTAAAGTGTTGGTTGGCCATGCATATTATTAGAAATAGATAATAAATGAAGTTGTTGTGATAAAATACTTGCTTGCATCAGATGTACAAATACAAAGGGCTTAAAATAAACAAAACAAGGAGAACAAATTCATCTTCACCAAGTTGGATTCACCAGGCAAATGAGCAAGGCTACAAAGGCCTCACCTCTCACTCCCAACCATGCCTCCAAGGAGCATTTGTGAAAGTCAGGCCACCTCTCAGGATGTAAGTATCCTCTTCTGTAACAGGGATAATACTGAACTATGCAAGTATCAAATTCATTCGAGCCCTAAGTTTATAATTCACGTAACAGTCTAGCTAGGAAAAACTTATTTCTTTTGTTTTCTTCTCTTTAAATTAGGGGTGGCAATTAGTCCCAAATAAATAGCAAATTTTAAAAACTGTATTGCTCTGAGCAAGTACATTAAAAACAGACTCACCTCTTCAGTGAAATGATTGGTCCCAAAGTGAATCTTATAATAAAAACCAAATACATATATCCTGTTAAAGTTATTGCACACTGTAAGAATGATAAAGAATAGATGTATCATAATTTTTAAAACCCTGCATAAGTTGTTATTATTGTTGTTTGTTAACATTTATGGGTAATTTTTTTTCCTGGTAAGCTATCAAACACTATTTTAAAATATTGTCTTGTTTTTTCTCCTGTCTGTGTCTCCCACACACATGTGCTTTTTGTTTCCTCCATTATGTCAACTTCAAAATAATTATGCAAAAAGATCTAAACTGAAATTACAGTCAAGGTCTGCTTACAACCCCAGAAAATACTCCAATTGCTAAATTTAGATATCCAGGTAACTTCAGTAAAGGGTGCTCACCAGGAACCAAGTTGCTTAAATATTTATTAGGGATGTAACATCACCATTATATAAATATAAGCATTGTCTCAAAGCAATATATCTTAAATATGTTTCATGAAAACCATTAAGCTATTTTATCATCTAAACAGATACATGAACATTCTGTTTAATTTTTCTTTCAAAATAGCTTATCTCTTTGTGGACTCTAAGGCCAGAAATAATTACTAATGTGTCTCACATAAAAAGGCTTTTCAAATATAAATATTAGTCATAGACCTTTTTATTACAAGATGTTAAAATATGCAAAATAGATGACTTCAAAATCCACACTGACCACCACTGATTTGTACTATGTCAATTCATGTTGGCCAACATCGTTATGCTGAAAGCAGTAAACCTGGTCATAGAATTCACCCTGCCATTATGACTAGGGAAAAAACAAAACTCTCCATCCTAGAAAAATCTCTCTCAACTTAGCATTAGATTTGCTATTATGAACATTTTTAGAAAGCTACGCTTAACAAGTATTTTGAATGACCGTTGACAGTAAGCCAAACACGCTAGCAACTTGAAAGTCACATTGGTGGCTATCACCCCAATGTAGAAAAGAATTTAATTGAAGATTGCATCATTCTTAATGCATTAAGATCCAAATATAGTATTGATTTACTTTTACAGGTGAATGATGGATATTTCCAGAAATTATTTATATCATCATCCCAGATTTTCATCATTTCTTTATGGATTCCATATTTAGCAATTATCATGCCAGTGACGAAGACAAGTTTCAGCCCTTTTTTCCACTCCTCACTGAATGAATCTTGTGAGGCAGGTTTGTCTCTCTTTCTTTGTGATCCCTCCAGGTCAATCATAAGAGAGGTGCATGTTCTCACTGGTAAAGAATGTAACAGGCAGGGCCTCCGTCTGCTGCCCTCCCCAGAGTATGTGCAACATGTTCAAATGTTCTCACAGTTCATTGCAGTGCAGTCCACTTCCTTCAGAATTTTTCCGAATTATTTCTCCAAAATGCATTGAAAAATTGGAAGAAAATACATGAAGACGGAACATGTGGTTTCCCTTGTTTATAGATCATAAAAGGTTTTTATTTTTTAAGACTTTAGTCACATTAGTTTTTAAATTATTATTTTTAGGATAAACATTTTAAAGTACCATGAAGAATGATCTCTGGAAGGATCAGTAGAAGCAAGGGACTAAATCCTTATTCTCTTATATCCGTGCAGAATATATGTCTGCCATGACTTTTCAGAGGTCAGCAGAAACTCTGGTCAGGCAAGAAGTAAGTGTGTGCTAAGGGAAGCAAGTTTAAGAACAGAGAAATATCAAGAAATGGACACAGAAATGTAAGACAGAGAAGGAAAAGAAAGCAGAAAAGGTGATACTCTCAAAAATATTCATGATGTCCTGGATATTAAATTTAGTCACCAATTTAGGTATTAACACAAATATAAAGGTGATGATACTGGACACGAAGTGAATGGTTAAAATTACGACTTCATGATATGAAACAAGGGAACATTACAACCACTATTTAATAAAAGCATTGTTTGTTTATTTGTTTGTTTGTTTGTTCTCAGAGTCCAGCAACTTTCACTTTTCTTAGCTTTTCAATATATTTTAAAATTATGAAATGGGATGAAAAGAGCCACTAAATTTCTGATCTCCTTCAGTTTGGCTGTGTGCTAATGAATGTTACATAAGAAAAATTTTTTATTACACAAAAAACTTTATCTACATAGAATATATTATTAGAAATTCTATTTTTTTAACATAGGATTTATTCTAACTTTTGTGAAATGCTCTGATACACAGTGCCCCCCAATGATGAAGATGTGCTAAAGACAGACATTTATTTATTCAATTTCTAAAGTTATCAGAACTCATAAACAAAATCAGCCATGGCTTATTATTAAAATTCCATGAGCTACATATTCAAGATATGTCACAAACTACTAGATTGTGGTAGTATTTCTTGTCATCCATCATTCCAGAAAGTGAAGTAAGAAGGTTCCTGCTAAATTAAAATCCAAAGAGATTTTGGAATTTTTGTGTAAATATGTTGTCCCCATAAGTACAAAAATAAAATCATAAACGTGTGCTTTGGGAATTAAGCTTTTAGAGTAACTACACAAAACTTGTTCCAGAAGATAACAGATTCTAATAGCTATATTAAAGTTAAGCCTAAATATGTCCACACGATGCTTATCCTTATACAGCCTTAGAATGAGTACAAAGACTGCACAAAGAAAACTGTCTTTTGATTTCAACCCACAACCAGCTTGGCGATAATATCCAAAGCAAAGAGGGATTAGATTTAAACAAAGTTGTTATTCTTATCTCAAATTTGCTACTTGACTGAAAACCTATGGAAGGAAACAACTCTATCTAAATCACCACTCCACCTGTAGCTACTGGCAAGGTGCTCAATAAATGTTTTCTAGTATATTCACTCATTTTAATTGAAATCATACTTAATAAATATTGGCTCTATGATAGGTAATAGTGACACCAAAAAAGGCAAAATATGGATCTCAGCATAATTTTAGTTATTTTGGCCTCCATTTCCATATCTGAATAAAAAAGATACTGGACTGAATTGTTTCTAATGTTCTTCCCCACCTTTAAATGTTATGATTCTACTACCCTAATTATTAATTATTTAGCTGTTAAAAAATTCAAGGCCACATTATTATCAGCTTTAAATGATCTCTGTTAATGGTAAAAAGTAGTACAGGGTAGTGGTTTAAAAGCATGGAAATTGAGGTCAGACAGCCTTGAATTTAATCAAGAGAGAGTAATCACACAGTAATTTAAAAAGGGGAAATTTAATATAATGAACTATTAACTACAATGAGGGATTGGAATAAGAAGATATTGGCTAGTAAAAAGTAAAGAGACCTCTAAAAATTATAGGAACAACAGGTATAAGGAGCAATGACTACCCCTATTGCTGAGAGAGAACACTATCCCCCATCCCCCAGGGCTGAGATACAGACCTCATAGTAGAGGGTGTAGCTGTGACCCACTGAATGGCACAGAATTTGCTGTATGCTTAGCTGGCAGAAATTGCTGGAAACGAGCTCTAAAACGTGGGTGAAAGCTATTCACAGAGAGGTGCCTCTCACTACCAAACCACCCAAGTGGTAGCCTTTGTCTACTAGGTGCTGTTGGCTGCCACGACCTGCAGGAGCCCGATGCTGAAGACTCTACCCACCACATGGAAGTTGGCTGCTGGAGGTGCAACTGCCCACCAGAGGAGTTTCAGAAGCTGAGCAGTAAAGAAGCTATCCATGCCATGGGATCAAACACTCCAAAACCAGAAAACAAAACCCTTTCTACCTACATTTTCTCTCCATCGCTCTTTAGCAACAAAACTTAACATTGTGTCAGTTGGCAAAAGGCCCAGATCCATTTTCACAGAGCAGGCAAAAAGGTCAATTAGAGCTGATAGGCAACAGATAGACAAAGGAGTACAGCCCACTCCTTTGACTCTGGACTTCCTTGCCCCTGGCTTTAGCTTCCATACAGCAACAAAACAACCTCATATAGCAAAACAACTTTATGTAACAATGTACCATTATCCTTCTTAAAAGAGAAGGTTTTATTCTTTTCCCCCAAATGAGAAATAGTGTGACAAGTCATTGCATCCATTACTAGCTATATTAATTGTTCCTCAAATTCAGTAACAGTCCCACTGTTACCTGAAGTCAAAATTGTAAATGTAACCACCAATAGCAGGTGTCTAGTTAACATAAAGAGAAAGCAAGAGTCGAAGAAAGTGGTTAGCATACAAACGAACACACACACTCACGTACACCTGTCCAAAAAATCTTGTGAAGCTTCTATAGTCCTCATTTCTGTAACTGGTCATTTTAATTAATTAATGCCTTTAATTAATATCTTTGGCTTCCTTCTTCCATTACCCATTGGTCATTACCTCTACCATCAGCCAGAACCTCAATTAGCCAGGGTTTGAGCGACTCAAATCTTCACTGCCAAAGAGTCTGAGTCGTCAATTGTCCCATTCTTACCTTTCGTAAGTTGCTCGACCTTTCCAAACTCTTGTTACTTCCTTCATAAAATGGTAACAGAGGTACTAGTTCTCACTTCAAAACTTTCTGATGAGGACTAAATAAGTTAATACATAAGGAATTCTTCGTACATAGTAGGAATTATTATGAAAGTCTTTGTTATATATATCAATTCTTCCTCTTTTAATAAAAGTATTAGGGCACACATTAGAAGAGTTGTATGTGTGGCAATATTTTCCTTTGGACTTCCAAAATAATTTTAAAGAATTACATTTACAGATACTTTCATCATGGTTCCTATTTTTCAGTATGATCTGAAAACTGTAGGGTAAATGTTGTATCTCTGAAAGGTGAAATCTTTCCAGGTTAAGATGGAGCACAATTTCACTTTTTCTTTATGTATATCTATGGTATTCAAATTTGTTACTACAAGTATGTATGATTTTTGTCCTAGCCCTGTGTCTGCAAATTTCCAAAATGTAATACCTGGAGGAAATCACTTAACCTACCTGGAGTTATTTTCTAATCTACAAAATAAGGGATGTAGAATAGATGTCTTCTAAATTTCTTCCATCTTTAACATATATGATTCTATTTTACAACTTCAGAGCTCTGTTCAGGTATACTTCACATATAGTGAACAAATGAAACTTTAGTTTATGTAAAGTTTATGTGAAGTCCACTCTTTGGACTAAGATAATATCAGTTCAAATGCTACCATTTACCAGATATATAAGTTTGAGTGATCTGCTTGTTTTTGGGGCCTAAGTTTCCTCATCAGTAAAATAGAAAAAAACTAAGACCTCATGCACATTAACATGTGGTAAGAGTTCAACTAATTGTAGCTATGCTATGTTTTCAGATTAAAGTCTGCATTGATTCTAAGACATATTATCATTATGTTATCATCCATGAAGAAAGAAAAATAAACAAAAGAAGGGATGGGGCACCTGGGTGGCTCAGTCACTTAAGCGTCCAACTCTTGGTTTCTGCTCAGGTCATGATCTCATGGTACGTGGGTTTAAGCCCCAAGTCAGGCTCCGTGCTGACAATGTGAAGCCTGCTCGGGATTCTCTCTCTACCTCTCTCTGCCCTTCTCCTGCTCACTCTTTCTGTCTCTCAAAAATTAAATTAAAGAATTTTTAAATTAAATAAAGGAAGGGAAAGAGGAAGGAGAGGAGGCATGAAAGAAAGAAAGGAGGAAGACAGGGAGAGTTTCCAATTAAATTACTAGTAGATGTGTTCCAATATCAGAGATGGATATCCCAATGTATGTGTTTGTGGTGGAAGGGTGGGGTTAATTTTTAAATTAGTAAAATAAGGCATTACTGTTATTATTATCTTCTGCACATATACCACTCTGGTTGAAAAAGCAACAATCATTTTTCAATTCTCAATTCCAACAATTAAAATATTAAATCAATACTGTAAAATGTGGGAAATGTGTGTCCTTTCCAGAAGGGTAGGGTCAGTGTGTTCTATGATGAATTAATTATTGAAAGATAGGATGTTGGCTGATTGAAATACAGTAGCGAGCTAAAAGAGAATCCCTGTTCATATAGCAGCAGATAGCCTGGAAAGGGGGAAAAAAAAAGTATTCATGTAATTTGGTGAAGACAGAGTAAAGATAGAAGTATTTGCAAAATAAAAATGGAGGACAAAACTGCACTTTTTTCTCTTAAAATAGAATATTAAATCTTAAAAATGTGGACATTTTTAAGTACCTATTCTGGAAAATTTTACATGTGCAGAATGTAAAAAAGTATCTTACATTGAATCAGTGCAAAGCAAATGATTCAGTGACTAGAGCAAGGTGCTTCTAGGATTAGAATAAGAAGCCTAAAGCATTAGAAAGAAAGAAGCATTTAAAAAGAAAGTTAAAACATCGATCCTCTCCAAAGAAAGAAGCATGATAATGAAAGTTAAAACATCCATTTCCAATATACCCATTGATTTACGAATCTACTGTAGTCTTCAAGAACCTAGGGTTTTGATTCTTGAATCAGACAAATAAAATATATGAAAGAAAATAGATTTGCTAGTCCAAACACAAAGAGGGGTGGGAGGTGATTCCATAGAACGAGCTTCTAATCTGGAAACAAAAATGATTTGCTTTAAGTCATCTCACTCAAGAACAAGCAAACATTCTTTAACTAGATAATAGTGGTCATGGTAACACTGGGCTAGCAACAGAGCCAGAAGGCATTTAGTAATCTTTTATTTACTCAAAAGTATACCTTGTATGTCTAAGGCGGAAAAATCATGTATTCATTTTTCTTCTATCTTGTATAACTTGTTTTGTTTTCATTTAAAGCTATTATAGGATACGCATTTTGATCAGTGTTTTTCACAATAAAGCAAGTCATTGATAACATGTAAGTGATAAATAGATTAATGAGACTTCTAAAGGTAATTTTGCCAACTCTTTTCCCTACAGAGTTTCATAGGCAGAGGGATGTCAGAATGAAATTGTACGGACTTCTATAGAAAGGAATTCTCCATTTCAAGTAGTCCATTGGTATTTATACATGTAGGCAAATGCTTTACTTGTGTTCCATTAAAATTGGAAACAAAATATGCAATATACTCTGTCTTCTGGTCCCATGGAGATCAACCTCTTAAGGAAACACTCTGTTAGGTATGAAGTTTCGGATTTCATTGGTGACCTTGTAACAATATATATTATTTAGCAATATTTTTCCAACATTTCATTTTGAAAGAAGAAAAAAATTAAGACTATATATGCTATATAATGTAGTTAAATGAAAATAAATATCTTTTTTTTTCTTTTTTTTTTTTTTTTTACCTCAGAAGATAACTTGACCTATAATGGCTACCGTGTTATTTTTTCTTCTATTCTTCTTTCTTTGCATCTCTATGCCTGATAAATTTTCAATCCCTAACCTTTCTGGATTCTTGTTTCCCCTCTATCTACATGTTTAACATTGACTAAACACTTAAAATTTGTTGTTGATTAAAAAGGAAAATAGGGGGATAGAATGCCTTATTTGTATAACTAATAATGCATAAGAGTTACACAAATATTATCTAACATATGCTTATTATCTTAAAACAAAATTATATTAGAAAGGAAATAAAACTTCAGAGGGTGAAGAAAAAGAGGTATTTCTGAATAGATATTGTGGGAGAGTAACCTCAGGAGCACAGATTCAATTAATGTACTCCCCTAAGTTAGAAAATACAGAGCTAGAATTTGGAATGTGAGTGATGAGAGTTATAATCCTTTGTTAATAATGATCTTATCCATAGAAAAAGAAGTGAGGCCTATAAGATAAAATAATTACAATACATTTCTAGTACTGAGTACAGTAAAAGGAAAAGCAGAAAGATATAATTCTAGAATAAACCAATCCTAACAAATGCCAATTTATGAAGAGCAGATACATGAAAACACCCAGGGAGAGAATTTATACAATTCCAAATTTCCATTCCCACTATAGGATTTGGTATCCAATCTGCCCACGGAAGGATCTTTCAGTACCTTGATTTTTACTTACAAAGAAACCTACTTAGGGGCTCTTGGGTGGCTCAGTCGGTTGAGTGTCTGACTTGATTTCGGCTCAGGTCATGATCCCAGGGTTGTGAGATCAAGTCCTATGCTAGACTCCATGTTGAGTGTGGAGCCTGCTTGAGACTCTCTCTCTCTCCCTCTGCCCTTCTCCTCCACTCGTTCTCTCTCTCTCCAATAAAGGAAAAGGAAAACAAAAGAAAGAAACATACTTAGAATTTTCTGGTTAAACTTTGTGAATCTAACATATACATTTATTTCTGATCCATCTAAACTCAAAAAAATTATAGTAATTAAAAAAGGGTGGGCTCACAAAGTGTAAAATGAAAGAAAGAAAGAAAGAAAGAAAGAAAGAAAGAAAGAAAGAAAGAGGAAGGAAGGAAGGAAGGAAGGAAGGAAGAAAAAACAAAGAAAGGAGGGAGCAGGGAATGAAGGAAGGAAAGAAGGAATAAAAGAGAGAAAGAGAAAGGAAGGAAGAAAGAAACTGGAGCACTGTAGAAAAGAGACGTTAAATAATTTTGGAAACTGGAAGCCAACTAGGCAGTTATTACTAATTTAGGAGACCTGAATGGAGATGTTTATGTGTGTGTGAGAGAAGAGGGATTAACAGCAAGAATGTAGCTGTTTCACACCACAGGAGCCTGAAGAATTGAAGGGATCAGTTACTTCAGTGAAGATGCAAGGCAGAGCAGAATGCAAGATAAGTGGCTAAGTCTTTAAAAAGAGCTGCTATATTTTCTTGTATCCCAAGCAGCCAAGTAATTATCTCTCTCCTACCTCTGCTAAAGATAAAGGGTTTAGTCTCTGGAAAAGCTGAACAATGGAGGATCTTATCTAAGGATATAAAGCATAGGTGAGGGAAGAGGTAAGTAATGTACTAAAAATAGAATTTGAGTGGTAACTTATTTACTAAACACTGAGTCCACCAGTCCCTTGACTATCCTGGTACCTGTAATACTAACATCCATATCTAAATCCCCCAAGCAGGAAAAAGAAGGAAAAACTAGATTAGGAAAAAAAAAAAAAAAAATCCTGGCGTGCCTGGGTGGCTCAGTCAGTTGAGCGTCCATTTTGACCGCAGGTCATGATCTCGCAGTCTGTGGGTTCGAGCCCCACGTTGGGCTCTGTGCTGACAGCTCAGAGCCTGGAGCCTGCTTTGGATTCTGTGTCTCCTTCTCTCTCTGCCCCTCCCCTGTTCATGCTCTGTTTCTTTATCTCTCTGTCTCTCAACAATAAATAAATGTTAAAAAAAAATTTTTTTTTTAAATCCTATCCATACCAACAATGGGAGAGCCCCTCAAACAAAACAAAAAGCCTGAATTCTCCCCTGGGTAAAATTCATCAGTAAACCAGCCCCACCTGAGAAAACGGGGCTCCAGTAAAGCTCTTAGTGCCTCATTCTTTTTTTTTTTTTTTTTGATTTATTTTTGAGAGAGAGAGAGAGTGCAAGCGAGAGAGGGACAGAGAAAGAGGGAGACACAGAATCTGAAGCAGGCTCCCGGGTCTGAGCTGTCAGCACAGAGCCTGAAACAGAGCTTGAAGTCAGGAACTGGGAGATCATGACCTGAGCCAAAGTCAGACACTCAACCCACTGAGCCACCCAGGCTCCCCTATTGCTTCATTCTTAATATAAGTGAGAGGCCAAGGACCACAAGCCAGTTGTAGAAAGTCTCCAGTATAAAACATGAAAATTAAAACATACAGAAAAACAACAGAGACAAGTGAATTTAAGGAACAAAAGTTTTAAAATATTTTATTGTCCTTAAAGAAATGAGAGAAACATTTATCTCTGGCCCCAAATCAGAATGCTACCATAAAAGGGGGTTATTTCAGATAACAAGAAGAAAAAAAGTCTTAGCAAATTAAAATATAGTAAATTAAAAATAAATATTGAAAAATAAAGTTGAGGATATCTCTCAGAAAATAAAACAAAAAAAGAGCAAAGAAAAATAGGAGAGAAAATATGAGAAAAAAAAAGATTGATTCAGTAAATCTGACATTTATATAATAAGAGTTCCAGATAAAGAAAGCAGAGAAAATGAGAGGGAAAATTATCAAAGAAATAAATTAAAACAAGAAAAATCCCCCTAATTTAACTGGTATACATGGATCTCCACATTGTAAAGAGCTTAAAGAACCCAACAGAAATGAATTGAAAAACAAAATAACTCACACCAAAGCCCATCACTGCAAAATTTCATCATCTGAATAATGAGGGAAGATCCTGAAAATTTGCAGGTAAAAGGGAGACAAAATTCACAAGCATAGGTCTGGGCATAAAAGTGCCATCAGCCTTCTCAGTAGCAATGCTGAAAGTAATAAAACAAATGTAAAAATGCTTTTAAAATCCTGAGTCTTGATTTGCAACCTAAAAATTTAAGTCTAGAGGCACCTTGGTGGCTCAGTCAAACGGCCGACTCTTGATCTCGGCTTAGGTCATGATGTCACAGTTGGTGAGATAGAGCCCCGAATTGGGTTCTGCACTGACTGCACAGAGCCTGCTTCGGATTCTCTCTCTCTCTCTCTCTCTCTCTCTCTCTGTGCCCCTCCCTGCTTGTGTTCTCTCGCTTTCTCTCTCAAAATAAACATTTTTAAAAAATAAATAAATAAAAATTTAAGTCTAAACTATCAACTATGAGAATATAAAAAAAAATTCTAATATAGGTGTTCTCAAAAACTTTTCTCCTTCCATATAATTACTGAAAGTTGCTGGGGAATGGTCTCCAGCAAAACAAGGGAGTAAATAAGCAAGGAAGGTGCGATATATCTCCAAGTTCTAGAGCAGCCACAGTTCCTAGTTCCAAAGAAGATGAGGAGCCTGGATGATTAATTGATGAAGAGTTTATCCAGAAGGTACGGATAATGTAGAGTATCATTGGAGGGGCTACAACACAAGTCATTCCACAGCACTGTCACCAGAGATATGTAACATTTTACACCTCCTGAGCTGTGCTGAGGTTGGGGTGTGGGAGAGGCGCCATCATCAGAGTTGGCATCCTCCACAACAAGGGCCAAAAGGTTAAGGTTAAGAGCCCGAGAGCCAGGACACCGACCCACGGCTGTTGGTCAGGCTGTGCAGTTTTCTTCCCAAACAAACCAACTCCACCTTCAACCAAGTTGTGAAGAGGTGGTTCATGAGTCGCACCAAACCAGCTGCTTCTATCCCTTTCCTGGATGATCTGGAGGATGAAGCATCCTGACCAGGAAGACAAAAAAGCTGTGGGTGCAGGAACTGTAACGAGTGACCTCAGTGTACAGGAGGTACCCAAACTGAAAAGAATGCGTGCTGCACCGTAAGCAGCTATGTGCGGAAACTTCATCCTCAAGGTGGGGGCAAGATCCTCACCTTCAACCAGCTGGCCCTGGACTCCCCCAACCGCTATGGCACTGTCCTGCTCTCTGCTCCTCTGAAAGGCGAGAAGTATATAGGCATTCTTACAAGGCCGGAGGAACCCTGTGCAGCCACACTACACCCTACGTGCACTCCAAGGGCCAGAAGTTTGAGTTCACCAGTGTTCAATGGGCTCACCGTGGTTACAAAAACTACCCCTTTGTTATTTAAAAGATTTTGGATGCAAAAAAGTTAATTAATTAAAAATTTGAAAACGGATTAATGAGTCCTTTTTATTTTGCACACAAGGCCACCAGAGATCTTACCTGCGGACACCTCGGGAATTGCAATGTAGATATACATGGCTCCAGACACTTGGTGCGAAACAAACGTGAGAAAAACTATTAGGGAGAAACACTTATTTACAGACTGGAGTTTCTGGTAGGGTTCCACATGGTCAAGCATGGCTTCCGTAGTGGTACTAAGAAAGCAGCAGGAACATCACAGGGATGGAAGAGGGCAATTAGGTACCAGGGGTCCCTGCAGGTATTGGCTGGGGACCTTGAGCTGTCCCTACCCACACCAAGAATCCCACATTACAAACACTGTTACCTCTGCTGCCTTCAGAAAGAGCACTCCCTGTCCCCTCTTTGACACATCATGAGCCAAGTTACTGTCATGAACATATTTTTTTTTAAGTTTATTTATTTTGAGAGAGAGAGGAAGAGTGAGCAAGGGAAGGGGCAGAGAGAGAGGAGAGAGCAAGAATCTCAAGCAGGCTATGCACCACCAGCATGGAGCCCAATGTACGGTTTAAACCCACGAACCGTGAGATCATGACCTGAGCTGAAGTCGGATGCTTAACCGACTGATCCACCCAGGCGCCCCTGCCATGAACACATCTGACTGAGCCATCCTAGCTCACACATTTGTGTCCTGGATAAAAGAATGTCAGTGAAAATGAGAATCTAGCCTTTTCAGCTACTGTACAGTAAGTCAATCATTACTTTCTTGCATTGTCCATAAGAATGAGGATTTCCTTTATCACAGAAAATGCTTCAGATGCTAAGCGTGCAAAACCAACAACAAATGTCCTTTGTAAATGAAGTCCATGAAGTAATGGATCCAGCACAGGAGAGAGGTGAAGAGAATTTTCTCAAAACAACAAGAAGGGTGAGGATGATGGACATATGTCCAACCTTAGAGAAAAACCAGGCAAACTGAAGCAGATGAGGTAAGACTTGAAGTTCTGGCAGGAATTTTCCAAAATTCCTATGACAATAAATAGCTTATTTGACAAGTTTGACTTCGTGGAAACTAGGACTGAGAAGTGAAGATTATGGGAATAATTTAGGCCAAGACTGTAAGAAAACTAAATTAACAAAATAATAAAGGGCAATTAACTCCACAAAACACCAGCCAAAAAGTTGTACAAGAAAGGAAATTTAGCAGAAAGTCTCAACTTGGTTCTGAATTAAACAGTATATGCATAACTATGATAGTTAAAAACTCTGAATACAGATTTCAATTTACATGTTGAAAACTGGGTTTGTTTGATGGGAAGAGTAGACATGTATCTGTGAGAGGGACATCCGAGTATGAGAGGGATTTAAAAGAGCTAAATCTTCAGTTTTTATAGAAGGAATACGCAGTACACAATATCTAAAACTTAGAAAGATATTCAAAATAAGTTATTTTGGAACCGGGCTAACCACCAGAGAAGACACTTGATGGCATCCACTTGGGGAGCAGAGAACCGTGGGGGGAAGGGACAGATAGGAGACTGCAGTTTAACACCTTCTATTATTGCCTTTTGATTTACTTTTAATTGATTTTTGATTTTTAAAGCATTTCTAAGAATTACTTTGAGAGAACGGCACACTTAATCTGTAAAAAAATAAAAATCTGTAACTATGGAGAGTGTAGTACTAACTGCTGATGACATTACAAATTACATTATTTAAAAAACTATATGTCAAAACATAGCAAAAACTATAAAGATTTTTATATGCTTTGATTCAGTAATTTCATTCATGATAATTTATCATAAGGAAACAATTCAAAATAGCAAAATACTGTTCATTATAGTGTTATCTATAATAGCAACAAATATAAAATATATGTCCAAGAAGAAAGGATTTATAAATTATGGTAAGCTTAAGGACATAAAGGATTTGTAATTAAAATTTGTAATTATAAGTGCCATGTAGAAACATAGGAAATTGTGTGTGATATATAGCCAAATTAAAAATCATATGTACAATGCAATGGCTACTATTTAAAACTATGTTGCACATGGGGAAAGAACAGAAAGGATAAGTAAAGCAAGATTAAAAGCAAAATTAAAATAAAGTAGATATGCAAATTAAAAAAAAAAACAACAGATTGTTTAGCCACCACTATAAAGACAATGTGCAAACTGGGCAGTGTTTGCAATACTTTAGGGAAAAAAAGCTGTCATCCGTATGTGAGTTTTTGCCACGTGACAAAACACCCCAAAATTTAGCAATTTAAGACAAGAAAAAATTAGCTCATGATTCTGAGATTGTTATTTTGGGGGTTTGGTTCTTTTGCTTTTTGCTGGGTTCATTCATGTTGCCGAGTCTAAGACAGGCTAAGCAATGATGGCTCATCTCTGCTGCATATGGACTTTCATTCTCCAACAAGGTCTTCAAGACTGGTCCACATGGTAGCTAAGTAGGTTTCAAAGAAACTGAGAGAAGCATGCAAAATCTTTCGAGGCCTCAACTTGGAACTGGTACAAGGTCACTTCTGCTGCATTCTATTGACCAAAACAGGTCCCAAGCCTAACCTTCATACAAACCAAGTGGGGAAATGGGTGCTAACTTAGAGAAGGAGAGAAATGTGTCCATTTAGAAATGGACACAACCGTTGCAACCAGCCATAACTCTTAATACATGAAAAAGGTTTATTTTAAAGAGAGAAACAAAAAGCCAACAACTTTCCATAAAAATAGCTTGACGATATGATCGTATAGCTCACTGAAAAGTAAACAGAAAACCCATTAAACATGAAAAACTAATGTCATAATAAGATAAATCCAAATCAAACTATATGGGGATACCATTATTTTGTTTATCAGTGTAGTAAAATTCCAAAAGGTCAAGAATATACTCTGTTGGTGAAGCTGTGGAGAAAAGAGCATTTCCATACATTATAGGTGAAAATGCAGAACAGTGGAAAAGAATTTGCCACTATACAGCCAAGTTGAATATGCATTTATTCTTTGACCCAGAAATCTCACTTCTAAGAATCTATCACAAAAATACAATGGCAGGGGTGCCTGGGTGGCTCAGCCAGTTGAGTGTCTGGCTCTTGATTTAAGTTCACGTCATAATCTCACGGTTTGTGAGATGGAGCCCCATGTCAGGCTCTGTGCTGAGTGTGGAGCCTGATTGGGATTCTCTCTCTTCTCTCTCTATCCCTCCCCCTGCTCTGCCTCTCTCTCTCTTTCTGTCTCTCTCAATAAATAAATAAACATTTAAGAAAAATATAATGGCAAAAATATGGGCAAAATTATGCACAAGGCTATTTATTAAAGCACAATTTGTAACAACTAAAGATCGGAAGCAAACACATGGTAATTAATAGGGAACTAGCTGAATAAATGATAGTAAATCCACATAATGGAATATAATGCAACTGTTAAAAAAGAGAGAGAGAGAAGGCTATAGGCAGTTATAATCTCCAGGATTTAATGTTAAGTGGAAAAAAAAGTCATGCTAACATGTATCTAACAAGTCATATGAATATATATTTGTTTAGTTTCAAAAGAGAATGAGAGGATAAATCATACAATTAGTAAAATCTTTGTCTATGAAGGAGAGAGGAACATGGTTGGGGAACCCATGATAGAAGTTAGACTTACCTTGAATATACTTGCTTTGTAGATGTATTTTGAACCCATTAAATATTATATAATTATGAGGTAAAAAGATATTAAAATAAAAAAACTGCAATCCTCAAAATTCAGAAGTAAAACCAAACTTACCATATATTTACTTAGTTTCTGACTTACCTAACAAAGAAAAATAATTTCAATTAATGAAAAACAGAGATCTACCTGCCCTTCCTGAGTGGAATTACCTTAAAAGAGTAATCTTTTAAAAGGGAATCTTTACTTTTTTAGCAAAAAGAGCTGCAGATAAAACAAGCAAACAAACACTTATATATGTAAATGGTTAAAGCAACTATTTATAAATGTTAAATACATAAAAAGGAAATACAAAATTAAGAAATCAATGCAGTTAATTAGAACTCCATAATGAAATCTTATTATAAACTCATGATTTACTTTCTTTTAAAAAATGATATTTGGGGCACCTGGGTGGCTCAGTCAGTTAAGCATCTGACTCTTCAGCTCAGGTCATGATCTCACCAGTTCAAGCCCCTCATTGGGCTCTGCACTAACAGTACAGAACCTGCTTGGGATTCTCTCCCTCCCTCTCTCTCTGCCCCTCCCCCAGTCTCTCTCTCTCTCAAAATAAGTAAACTGAAAAAAAATGATATTCATAAGCTTGTCAACTAAAAACAGAGAAAGGCCTAGAAACAACAAGCAACCACTGGTTAAAACCAATAAGCAAACAGAAAAAACCCTAGCTTGCTTTCCTTCTTTTCTTTCTGTTTTTCTTTTTTTTTTTTTTTTTGTCAATCACAAAATAACTTTTTGTGATTTGAAGCAATGGTTAGTTCCAGGTTTGGCAAAGGACATGTTAAAGATGATCCTGGTCATCAGGTCATACCTGATAGCTAAGAACCTATCAAAGACAACTTTGATAAGATTATTTTGGGGATGATTCCCAAAAAACGGGGTTATATCCAATGGATGGAGGGGCAAACTTGATACGATCTGAGACAAAGATGGACAATGTGTGTATCAACAAAGATGAAAACTTCAGTGGATTGATGATAATCAAACAGGTTAAAAATTCACAGTTCAGGGGCTCTTGGGTGGCTCAGTGGGTTAATAAGCATCCGACTCTTGATTTCAGCTCAGGTCATGATCTAGAGCCCCTCATGGGGTTTGGTGCTGACAATGAGGAACCTACTTGAGACTTTCTGTCTCCTTCTCCCTCTGGCCCTCCCCCCACCCAATAAGTAAACTTTAATAAAATAAATTCAAAAAATCCACAAGTTCAAAATGATATTTAAAATAAAATAGTCACTTTGGATGATGGTAGATAACTACTTCATTACTTAGAAAGTGGTAAATAAAGGGAAACAACCAAGCATTTAGCCTGTCTCTCTCATAAAAGAAACAAATACTCAATTTAACAAAATACTTGACTGCTAATCTCAAGACAGAGGGAAACCAAACATTTTGTGTCTCCAGATGAAAGATACAACACCACATCAAAGTGTTTTTACCCAAAGCAACAAGTCTGAATCAGATAAAGATATATAAAACCTGGTTTTCAACAAACAAATTGCAAGAACAAAAATTAGTAGGAGAGGTAAACTACAGATCAGAAGATACTAAGAAGACATATCAAAATATATGCAATGCATTCACTTTATTTGGATACTGATTTAAACAAAAAGTTGTAACCAAGCTTTTATACAATTGGGAAAATTTGAACACAGACTAGGTAATACTAATAGGGTATTTCTCATCTTTTTTTCGATATGATAATATTGTGGTATGTTTAAAAGGGAATCTTTACTTTTTTAGCAATATATGCTTATGTGTTTACAGATAAAAATATATAATATCTAATTTTTTTTCAAAACAGTGCTATTTTGAGTTATAAGAGTAGGTAGTGATGCAGCAAGGTCACAGTCAAGAACAAGATCAAGTTAACATACCATTTGTAAGATGCATTTACCCATCCCCAAAGGGGACAAATGCTGGTAATGTTTTGTAAATTTTCTTCTCAAAATATATCCTATGAAGAAATGATTGAAATGAAATTTAGGGGGCACCTGGGTGGCTCAGTTAAGAGTCTGACTTTGGCTCAGGTCATGATCCTGTGGTTTATGAGTTCAAGCCCTGCTTTGAACTTATGAGTTCTTATGAGTCCTTATGAGTTCTGCGCTGACAGAGCCCCTCTCTGCTCCTGCGCTCTCTCTCTCTCTTTCTCTCCTTCTCCCTCAAAAACAAATAAACATTAAAAAGAACATTTTTAAAAAGAAATGTAGGATTGTTTTTCATTCAGTATATTAAAAATCAATGGTATAAACCAAAGAGAATTTTTGATGCATTATATCTCATTCAATTAACAATTCAAACTAAGTAAAATTTTGTCTCTCTTATTCCATTGTTCCTGCCTTTTTTATTCACTTTTTCTTTTCTTTTCTTTTCTTTTTTTTTGCATTTACTCTCTAGTTTTATATTTTGTCCTCTACTCTTTTATCATATTATTTACTTTTCTGTTCCCCACTTCTTTCTTTATCAGATAAACTTACCTATAAGGGAACTCCATTGTGGAAGTGCTTTATGAATGTCTAAGGTGAGCACAAACTTCAAAAAGTTGGAACTGTTAGCTGTAAAATTCCAGTGTAACCGTATCTTGCTGTATAGTTTTTCCATAGTTATGTACTGATGTATGTATAAAGATTTAATCACAACAGTAACACCAGAGTTCTCACATGGTCCAACTGTTAAATAACTCAGCATAATAAATTTAGCTGTTTTCACATGAACCACTGATGCGCAAAAATAATTTCCTGCTAATCAGTAATAATGACTATATACCCAGTGAGTCACCGTTACACTTTAAGAAGAAGACTGTGCTAATGCGTGAATAATTATTGACCTGATTAAGTGTCCAATCTTGCTCTTGGAAAAAAAAAAGTGCACATCATTTAACAATTCAGCTCTATATTGTCTGTGCGATAAAAGCAGGAGGTAATTTGGATAACTAATGCACCAGCTCAATTCCGTGAGGCAGTTCCCAAAAGTAGATGATTTCCATCTCCCTTAAACATTTCAGGAACTTACATTTTTCTCTGCCTTGTGTCCTTAATATGCTGTCAACTATTTTCTAATTTTTTTTTCCTTAGAGGCAAAGGGAAAAAAGAATTAGAGAAAATGAAGTAGATGATAGGGTTTTATCTATCTCTCAGTTAAGAGGGCTTGGGGTTCAGAGAAAGAGCTATTACTAGTTAGCACACAGAACATTCCTCTGCAAGGCCACTTTTTAATGCTGTTAGAAAAGAGGCGTCTTTGGGGAATGAGAAATGCGCATGATTCCATATATTTAGCAAAGACCAAGTCAGCGTGGGATGAAGAGCTAAGAGCTACTATTTGTCAGGTGACAGTTGTCTTTGATCAAATGCTTACTTGCGCTCGTTTTCCCATTAAATACAAAGATTATCTCACATTAAGTACAAAGAGAGCAGTTTTGCTGTCCAGAAATGTCTTGACATTGTAAATCAGGTCAGCGGCGTAAAGCAGAAAAGGAGAGTGCAAGCTGGAAAGGATACATTATGAATGAGTGTGGTGAGATCATGAATGCTACATTATTCACAGCTGGATAAATATACTAGGTCAGAAAAACTTTCTGGAAAATTAAAATCAGAAATAGTCTGAATCCTGGGGCTTTTGGTTGGCTCCATCGGTTAAGCATCCAACGCTTGATTTCAGCTCAGGTCATGACCGTTCATGGGTTCTAGCCCTGTGCGTGGCTCTGCATTGACAGCACTGAGCAGGCTTGGGATTCTCTCTCTCTCTCTCTCTCTCTCTCTCTCTCTCTCTATCTCTCTCTCTCTCTCTCTCTCTCTCTCCCCCCTTTCTTTGCCCCTCACCTGCTCACACGTGTGCACACTCTCACTTCCTCTCTCTCTCTCTCTCTCTCTCTCTCTCTCTCTCACAAAAATAAATACATAACCTTAAAAAATATAGTTTGAATCGTGCAGCAAATCTGTTGAGACACTACCATAAGAAGACTCACTATATACCACTATTTAAACATTTTTGTTCTACTGAGAGAAGAGGAATTAGTCCACAATCAAGTTAAGGGATATGGACAGCAAAGCAATGTCGTTTTCTTCAAAAGAGGCATTTGTTACCCACAATGATACTGTTCATCACCCAAACTACATCAGAGCTAAACAAGATATAAAGTATCCCTGCAACTGTCATTTCAAAACAATTTCAGTGATCCTGATGAGTGATCCAAGGGCCTTTGAGGAATAACTGAAAACAGATTGCAACTCTGAGAAGGGCAGAATATTTTCACTGAATGCAGCATTTGGGCATAATAAAAAATAAAGAACAGAAAACCTTGAGCCGTCTCTTTTTTGGAGATGTTATTCTTGTATCAGTTTTGCCCACTTCCAACCATTTACTTTAATTTTAAGGAAAATGTGAAGCTACCTCAGAGGCACGTTGAAACAACAGAGTAATATTGAGTTTTGGTCTCATGAGGCAAGTATATCTATAAGTCTGCCCCTCAATATTAACTCCAGGCTTTAACCATTGAACCTTTCAACTTCTTATTTACTGAATGGTATTCTCTCGTCTCGTGCCATAAAAATATGGATTCCCCACTGTACTACACTAACGAGTCACTGAGAAGGATGCACCCACTTCAGACTATAAATAATACCTCTATATTATATCACCAAATAATAATTGTTCTTCATTCTCATGACTTTAGGTCATTAATAAAATGAGTATGTAATGATCATTATGCTCTATTTAGAAAGGTAAAGCAGTATATAATACACTTTAGAATGACTTCTATCCCAAATGGCTAAAATATAAAGTTGTAATGAATAAGGATAATTTGTGTTATCAAGAAAATTTACTGGCCAGAAACCATTTACATTCCATTATACTGTATAAAGTACTGCTATAGCAGCATAATAATATTTATCAAAATGTTTATTTCAATATAGATTTTTCCAACTCTAAAGAGACCCAATATGGTATTTCTTTCTCTGAAATAGATTTATCCATATTTGACTGGATTTACATCAGGCAGAAGGATTCAGAAAGGTGCAGACAAAATGTTGATGAAAAAAGTGTGATGTTTATGCCCACGGAGATAAAGTTTATGTTTCTCTTGGATTTATTCAGCAGGGCAGAATGGGTACTGTTTTTGAGTTGTGCAGATTCTAGCAGTTTTCCCCTACCTTGATTCTGAATTCCTCTCTTCAGGGATTTCACGTCAAGAGACCCGACATAGGTATCCTGCTCTCTTGCCCAGTTAAGCCTCTTGATTCATTATCCTTCATCTCATCTCTGAAATAAAAATCTATTCCCCTTACTGGCATTGCATTAACATTTTTATTTGTTTGAATTTGAGTCACTGACTTGATGAGATTTGCCCCCATGATGCTGCAGAGAAATAAGGGGGTTCTTTGTATCTCTCTTTCTGAAGGCCAGAGTAACTATGAGACTTCACTGCAATTACACTTTTGTAGGGGCTAGCCATGTTGAGTATATGGTCTAGAGCAGAGAAGAGGAGAAGTATGTTTGTGAAAAAAACCACTTCGATTGCATTTATGATTGTCTAGAGTGGGGTATCTGCTTGTCATCATAGGTCAAGATCTTTATAAAAAATTGAACACTTTGCTCTACCTACTTCCGGAAAAAAGTTTTGTGAAATTGAAAATCAAAGAAATAGTGACATTTACAATATGCTTTAGGGGCCCCTGGGTGGCTCTGTCAGTTAAGCATCTGACTCTTGATTTTCGCTCAGGTCATGATCTCAGTCCATCAGATCAGGCCCCACATCCTGCTCTGAGATGACAGCGTGAGCTTAATAGGGATTCTCTCTCTCTCTCTCTCTCTCTCTCTCTCTCTCTGTCCCTCCCCCACTCATGCTCACATGCTCTCTCTCTCAAAACAAATAAATAAACATTTAAAAATATATGTTTTAAAAAACTCACTAGAAAAACTGAATTGGTTAAATGAAAGGGAGAAAAATAAAAATATCATACCAGAAAACCTAAGCTCAAGAAAATCCTACAGTGGAATGAGAACATCCCTGTCTACCAAAAGAAAGAAAAGGAAACAACCAGTTGTTTCATAATTCTGATCATCAAACTTTAGAAAGTTCATCAAATTATTGGGAGAGACTAAGTTTCCTTATGTAGGAGATGTGAAAGGAAACAGTAATTGACTAATTTATTCTCTGTACCAACACAGTTTGTTTTATTTTGTTTTTTGAAAATCTGTAACTAGGACAGAGGGAAATATGAGAGGGTGTGTTTCTCAAATGTATACTGCTGACTAAGACAGAGATGTCTGACTTTTTGCTTTAATCTATACGACAATATTTCTTTAATATGAAGTATTGCTGAATATCTCTTTGGCTTCTGTAGTATTTTCCAGACTGTGTGTATTTTCTCCATAAAAAGCGAAATTAGCACAAAGATACAAATTAATGAGAATAAGTTCACTGATATAATAGCGAAAATTTTCTCTTTTTCTATCACAGGCTTTTGCCTTTGGTCATTGTGATTGGCACATCCAATTCTACAAGAAGAAAAAAGGAGATAAAAGTTAGGTTTATAACTTCAATGAGGCTCTCTTCAAAGATTTAGTGGGAAGAAGATTAGAAACATAGGCCTGGTTGAGCTTTACCATACACTATAGATTTCTATTTTCCATTTTTTTCATAGCTTCCTACTATCCAATTCATCAAATATTTATGGAACACCCACACATGATTGGCTCAGACAGTGTTAGGAGATAAGGGACTGAAAAGAAATATGTAGAATGGTTTCTTCCCTAGATAACCTTAAATTCTTGTTAGAGAAATAACACAGGGTGCTCTGGTGGCTCAATTGGTTAGGCATCTGACTCTTGATTTCGTCTCAGGTCATGATCTCATGGTTCATGAGATCAAGCCTTGAGTCAGGTTCCTTGCTGACAGTGCAGAGCCTGCTTGGGATTCTTATGCTTCCTCTCTCTCTCTCTGCCCCTCCCCAGCCCTCACACTCTCTTTCTGTCTCTCTCTCAAAATAAATAAATAACATTAAAAAAAAGAAAAGAAAGAACACATAGATATTTTTTTTATATAGGTAACTTTTGACATCAAATGATCAAGGTCATGAGTGAAAAATACAAAAAGAAAAAATGAGATTAGAAAAGAATGGTCTATAGAAGACTTATAACTTGGACCAGACCTTTAAATAAAATTGGTAATCTAGGCCAGGGAAGCAACTTCAGCCAAAACAAGAAGAAAAAATAAGTCTGAGACTATTGTTGGAGATAGAGACCTGTATATAAGAGAACTGGAGAGCTGACAACATGACATAAACATGGATGATGACAATTAACAGTAAATAGAAGACTAATGATATACAGTGAGCAAAGAATGTAGTCTACATGTGTCCTGAGTTTTGTAAAATTACATACTTTATAGTTAAATGACATCATGTAAATTTTTATATTATAAACTGAGACGTTGTTTTGTTTCCACATCTATGAGAGTCTGAGGAAATTGCAGAGGTAAATTTTATTTCCTCTCCACACTAACTGGCAGAGTGAGTCAGAAACCCTGGCAAGCTCTGAGGGCAAGACATGTTTTACTTTTGCTTGAAAACATTAGCAGCTATTAAAATAATTCTCTTCATTTCATCTGTTATACAATAGACAGGAAACGCATGGAAGAAAAACACACATACCCAGGATCCATTAGTCCTTTCACAGCTGGGGAGAAATGAAACCTTGCTTTATCAAAGTAATTGGGTTATTATGTGAGACTAACTTCATTCCAGACCCCCTTTCTTTCTGTGGAGGATACGTAAGTGATCACTGTGTCATATTTCCACCTCACTACACTCCTTTTAAGAATATTTCTTTTATACCTCAGTAGATGATACATATATTTTTCAGCTTAAACTTATTATCATAAGCTTATTAATCATTTAATTATTATGTAAGGGCATGTCAGCTGCTCTTATAAGTACTAGAAATAAATGATAAAATAAAGACTAAGGTCCCAGCCATTGTGGAGCATACATTCCAGTGAAGGAAGACAGCAAAAAATAAGAGACAAAAAGTAGACATGATGATTTCAGGCTACGGTCAATGCTATAAAGGAAATAAACAAGGTCACATGACAGAGAGTGAAGGGAAAAGGATGAGGCCTTCCCTTGAACAGGGTGGTCATAGAAGTGATCCCTGAAGAGGTACTCTTGAGTTTAGCTGGAAAGATGTAAGGAAGGAAACAGTAGATAGAAGAGTTCGATGAAGAGCATTCAGGCAAACAGAACTGTACTTGTGTCAGTCCTGCAGTACCTACAAATAACCCAGTGTGTTAAGGGAACAGAAAGGGGGCAGTGTAGCTTGGCTGCAGGTGGTAAGGGGGAGAAGGTAGAATAAGCTTGGAAGTCGAGGGGGGGACCCCACTGTGGAGAATTTTGTAGGGTTGGGAATTGGGAAGAAAAGAGTGGATCAGGCAAGAAGTTGAGGACTGTGGGGGAGAAAAGGAAAATGGTCCTCTCACAGGGTTAAAAACAAATCTTCTAAAACATTATTGTCTTGACAAAAAAACGTACTCTTTAGTTTGCCAGTTTCTCAAACAGAGAATTTTACTTTTAATTAGCTATTTGAAGCTGTGAGAAGCCAAGAAAAAGTGAATTGAAATTTCACTTTCCCTTTGTCTTGGACGTTTTCCAAGAATGTATATACAAAGGGAATCTAGTAGAAAACTAGAAAACTTCCAAACTATTAGTCAATAAAATTAGACAAGTGTTTATTAATCCCTTACTGTCTATGTCACTATTCCAGGCGTGCCAGAATTACAAAAGAAGGCAGAAATCATGGCTCCTGCCCTCAGGGACCTTAACCTATCTGAGAAAACCTGCATAAATGCAAACACTAGGGTGTAGTCCTATCACAAATATCTAAATCAGCAGAAGGGATTGGAGCATAAGTTGTACCCTTCATTTTTTTAAAAGTTGTAGAATGATATAAAAACCACTGTGAGGTGTATTCATCCAAGGATATTGTATGACGTAGTTGAGGCAAAGCCTGGTTATAAAAGGGGAAGGAAGTGGATTTCTAAACAAGGGATAACATTCACAAAGTTGGAATTGAATACTGGATTTCCAGAGGGAGAGTAAGACTGCAACTGAATGTTTATCTGTAGCTAAGGAGAAAGATTAAGAATAATTAGGCAAGGAAGGAAGATATAACAGAATTTCTGTAAAACCAGACTAAGCTATTTGTATGTCTCCAAGAGTTGGCAGAAAATGATTAAACTTTTAATCAGTAGGCAATAAAATGGATTTTTTTTGGTAACACACAACAACAAAAATAGCAAACACATGTAGTGTTTCTCATATGAAAGGTACTTTAAGTAAGTCTCCTTAAAATCCTTATAGCAACTCTCTGAGGTAGATAATTAATTTCAGGTAACAGACAACAGTATTGAGGCATGTACTGTTACCTAACTTTCCCATTGTCACCATATAATCTCTCATAAAACCAGACAATGAAACTCACAGAGTATGTCTCACAGCCCAGTTTTTTTTACGCCATCAAAGATTACACATTGTACCTATTCTATGAGCAAATATGGCAAAACAAAAAGGGACCAGGGACAAAGCCCAGGTAGAAGGGTTTGGTACCTATGAGCTGGAAGCCAATATCTCAGTGCTAACAGTGAGAATGAGGAGGAAGGTATAAATCCAAGAGCTCTTGTAAAGGATGATTGTCCAAGCTTTCAGAAAATATGCATATAACCAAGGAAAAAAGGAATAACATCAAAAGAACTCAGGAAGTGGGGAGGGTAATAGTGTAGTTGGCACGAATATAGAAATTGGAGAAGAGGATTAATTACTGGTAAAAAAGGATAGTTGTCTGGACATAGAGTTTAAGGAGATACAAGAACTTCACCGGGAAGGTACTCACAGGCAATTGTAAAGCACATAGAGAATCCGTTTAGATCTTCATGCCAAGTTGACTTCAAGTCAAAGTAACTTTTCTACCACTGTCTTTCTTAGTTTTAGATTTGACTGCAAAAACTGAGATCCAGAGAAGATTCTGGTTTAATTGCAGATGAATAACTGTAGCAGCTGTGTCTAAGACTAGTCATTCTCAGAGGTGAGGGGGTCACGCTCCACAGTTAACTTGACATTTTGTTTAAACTGAGCTGCCCATCTGCTCTTCCAGACTAATAGAGCTGTGGTTCACAAAAAGAGAATATCTTTGTCACCTATGACTACATTTGGGAAGTAGACATACAAGAAATGATGGATGACTTTACTTCAGCAAAGTGCAGAGTAGAAGTGGGAGAGAACAAAGGTGAGAGAGTGAGGAAAGTTTATCAGGCACTGAGAAAAAAATCCAGCTTTCCTTTAATTAATTCTTTGCTTCTTTACTGTTTCACCCTCTTGTCTTAGAGGTGAACCCATTGTGACTTTCCATCTCACTTTTATTTATTTTTTTTATATGAAATTTATTGACAAATTGGTTTCCATACAACACCCAGTGCTCATCCCAAAAGGTGCCCTCCTCAATACCCATCACCCACCCTCCCCTCCCTCCCACCCCCCATCAACCCTCAGTTTGTTCTCAGTTTTTTAACAGTCTCTTATGCTTTGGCTCTCTCCCACTCTAACCTCTTTTTTTTTTTTTTCCTTCCCCTCCCCCATGGGTTCCTGTTAAGTTTCTCAGGATCCACATAAGAGTGAAACCATATGGTATCTGTCTTTCTCTGTATGGCTTATTTCACTTAGCATCACACTCTCCAGTTCCATCCACGTTGCTACAAAAGGCCATATTTCATTTTTTCTCATTGCCACATAGTATTCCATTGTGTATATATACCACAATTTCTTTATCCATTCATCAGTTGATGGACATTTAGGCTCTTTCCATAATTTGGCTATTGTTGACAGTGCTGCTATGAACATTGGGGTACAAGTGCCCCTATGCATCAGTACTCCTGTATCCCTTGGATAAATTCCTAGCAGTGCTATTGCTGGGTCATAGGGTAGGTCTATTTTTAATTTTCTGAGGAACCTCCACACTGCTTTCCAGAGCGGCTGCACCAATTTGCATTCCCACCAACAGTGCAAGAGGGTTCCCGTTTCTCCACATCCTCTCCAGCATCTATAGTCTCCTGCTTTGTTCATTTTGGCCAATGGAAAAAAGACAGCCTCTTTAACAAATGGTGCTGGGAGAACTGGACAGCAACATGCAGAAGGTTGAAACTAGACCACTTTCTCACACCATTTACAAAAATAAACTCAAAATGGATAAAGGACCTAAATGTGAGACAGGAAACCATCAGAACCTTAGAGGAGAAAGCAGGAAAAGACCTCTCTGACCTCAGCCGTAGCAATCTCTTACTTGACACATCCCCAAAGGCAAGGGAATTAAAAGCAAAAGTGAATTACTGGGACCTTATGAAGATAAAAAGCTTCTGCACAGCAAAGGAAACAACCAACAAAACTAAAAGGCAACCAACGGAATGGGAAAAGATATTTGCAAATGACATATCGGACAAAGGGCTAGTATCTAAAATCTATAAAGAGCTCACCAAACTCCACACCCGAAAAACAAATAACCCAGTGAAGAAATGGGCATCTCACTTTTATTTTAATACCAATGTACCACAGTAATGATGCATAAAGCAGCCACATATTAAATTTTACTATTCTTCTCTCTCAGAAGACCCACGGCAACAGATGTTAATTGGTGCAGATGTGGCCTACACCCACAGGTGTATGAAAATCATTTATTTTTCAAGATAACCAGCTTGCTTATGAACTTTTCACCATCTTTCCTTTCCTTCTCCCAGAGAGAAAAAAAATAGGGCATGACAGAAACTTAATTGTACATTAGCTCTGAAGAACAAATCAGTTTAAACTTCTTTGATGTGGCAGAATTCCCATAAAAACAATATTACAATATGGCGTCAGAGAAAAGTATCCTTCCGCCTCAGGCCCCAGAGGCCATTTGTTCCACACTTCATGAAGAAAACCAAGTAGAATAAATCTTGAACAGCCATCCCAGTTTCATTTCAGTAAATCATCAATCTGAAAATAATAATTTGAATAAAGAATCATGGCACAAACCTAAGAAGATCTCATTTATTGATGTAGGACTGCAGTAATGCATATACTCTGGGGCCAATGTTTAATTTGTTACCAAATTTTAAGATAGGTATTTATATAAGAGAAAAGGCAGAACCTTGCCCCACATGTGATATATGTAATAATTTCCTTCCCTGCCTAATAATAACATATCACGTTTGTACAATGCAAATGAAATCTATAAAAACGTGGACTCACAGGTTGTTTTTTAAACTCTATAGCAAGAAGGAGAATAGCGAACTCCTATCCACAATTCTCAAGTCAGTTCGTTGTTTTTTTCCCCAAAATAATTCAGGGGAATAATGTTTGAAAATCTTTCAGTTTCACAAAGGCTTATTTGATTTTCTATTAGCTCCATAGATAAGCCAGCCATCAAAATAAAATGTACAAAAACATCAAGGTATTATTTTTATACCTAAAGAGACTACTAACTATACAGTTCTATGAAACATATTCAACAGACAAGTGTTTCCTTTTGTACTGACTTGCAATAAATTTGGCATTTCTTTTCTGAAACAGCTTTCAGGTTTTTCAAAATGGTTGCAATTTGAAGTAAAAAGTGGTTTACTTATGTCTTTATAAAATGTTTACAAAGACCCAGTCATCAGACTCTGTGCTATCCACAAAAGCAGAACATACTATTTTGAAAATATAATATCCTTTAATCTCTTGTGGCAGTCTTTTGTCTGACAAATTCATGTGCTTAGTCCCTGATTTAAGCTAAATAATACAATAATAACAGCCCTGAAGTCCTCTCCACCTTAAGGCAGCTGAGAGGAACTTGGTCCTCAGGATGCCTTGACAGTTCTACAGCCCTCTAATCAGCATTAAAGATACTGAGCTGTTTTATTTTGGGGGCCTCCTATCTTATTTTCTAAGTGTGTGTGAAAGTAACTCACATTCAGGTCAGCTGAGTCTCATACAGAAAAGTTACTTTCCCACAAAAGAGTGTGTGCATATGTGTATGCAGAGAGAGTGTTAATGATAGTACATGCAGAGCAATTTTCAATCAGTTTTTGTTGTTTTGCTGTCAAATAATGGTAACAGTTCCACCCCGGTAAATTAGTTTTCTTAACTAGATTGCCTCACTTGGTGGGAACAAGAGAATAAAAGCTTACTGCAATGAACTTACCACCAGACATGTAAAAGATGATCATATTATCATTTTGTTTTCATATTAGCCATCATTAAACATGGTCAGGTTTGTTTTGTTTCCTTTCTTTTCATAGAAATACCCATTATTCTGCATTCTAGCATATGCTGGTGCATAAAGGGTAGAAACTTCTTGTGGTTTTATCCTAGGTCATATGTTGATATAAAAACCTGCTGGTCATATGCCATATTATTTTAAGAATAATATTTGAAAAGCCTTGAATAAATTTAGATGAGTTGATGAAATGCTTTGTTCTTTTTTGTTCTTCCTTTCTTTGTATCCTTCAAGATTCAGGGGAAAGTGGTCCTATCCCCCAATTCCAGGGATGAATCTTAATTGAACTAAGCCAATCATAAAACCTCCATTCCCCTCTCAGCAACTAGTTTTAGTAAGGACACTTGCCACAATTTTGATGAATGAAACATGAGGGAAAATCTGTTGGGGACATCTGAGGAAAGTTTCTTTACTGATATAAACGAAGACACATATGCTGAAATTGTCACATCTGCATCCAAGGCTTGGAGCCACAGCAGTCATCCTGTAAACATAAAGAGGACCCAACCTTTCCCCAAAGGGTCATCCTATTCTTTATTCAGTAAATATACTGAATAAAAATAAATACCCAATTTCCTATAGAGCCTGTCTGTGGAAGGTTGATGGATACTCAGATCCAAAGCTCTATCATGACCACCTATGAGAGTAAGGATATGCAGGGGTTCTGTAATAAACGGAGTCCTGACCCATGTCTGTTTTACACAGACCTGTAATTGCTTTACAGTTTCTGAAAGTGAAATCCAAATAGGCATGCTCTGTAGCTGATGAAACTATCACACTGGAGTCCATGATAGCTTGAGTGATCCCAATTCACCAAGTAATAATGTCGGATGAGCCCAATAGAAATCCATTGTAAAACACCAATAGTTTTCCTAGGATTGTACTTGAGCAGGTCTAGAGGGCACAAGTTAACTGCACAAATAAGTGTCCCAGACCTCCATGTTACCTATCACTTTTATATCTCTGTCTCTCCATCAGCTCATACCTGTGGCCTCATAGAAAGTTCCCTAATATCACCTATCAGAGAAGGAATAACTCAGCTTAGCTCATGGAATGAGTTTACTTCACATATAAATCCAAGCTATAAACTGTTACTGTGCTGTAGCCCCAATAAAGGATAAACTTGATAGACCAATGAGGAAAGTCCCCCAGGGCACAGAGCTTCTGACTGTGTTCCTGATCAGCCACTTTTTTGTAAAGAGAAAAAATGCCCCATGGTAAGGACTTACATAGATTCATGGGCAGTGACTCTTTACTTGACTGGTTCATCAGCAATCTGAAGAAGCAAGATGGGAATACCGGGAATAAGTGGATAAGGGGAAATGACATCTGGAGGTACCATATATCAAATACCCTTAATAATTGACTGGCCAGAAAGAATGAAGAAATGGACTCTTAGAGTTGTAGGTGAGACTTCAGTTTGATCATAATACCTTGCAATGATAGAGACTTTTTGGGATGCATAGCCAATACAGTATCCCCATTAGATAGAATGCATGTGTCCATGAATCAAGGTGAGTAATCAGGAGGGACCCTATTCATCTTATTCATCTTTAATCTCAACAACCTATTTGGAATTGGTGCTTCCTGTCATCTCAAATTTGGATTTTTTTAAAAAAATATTATAGTTGATATACATTGTTATTAGTTTTAGGTGTACAACATAGTGATTCAACAATTCAAATTTGGGCTTTTTAAAGCCATAAGTCTCAGTTTCCAAAGCAATGGACAATGATGCTTCCACCAGAGAATACACTGGGAATCCAGCTTTAACAAACAAACAAACAACAACAACAACAAAAAACCCGCCATGGGTACAGCCAGTTTGGGACCCTATTCTTGTAGGTTACTAGTCAAAGAAAGGAGTTGGAGTTATCATACTAATAAGAGCAATTGACCCTGGTCATAATTAGGGGATAGGATTAAGATTGCTGCTATATAACAAGGTCTAGGAGGAATATGTTTGGCACTGAGGTCATGCACTGAGGGATCTACCCTATGTAGAGCAGCTTTGTGAGCTCGGAATAGGAAATAACTGTGCCTGACCTGGAGTAGAATTGCAGTGTCAGTCATGATATATACAAAACTAGAAATATTTTCCTAAATTTTATGGACTAGGTAAATCTGTCAAAACTCTTGGATGATCCTAGAAAAAGAACATTAGCTTCTAATAACCATGACTGAGATTCTATTTTCTGCTAACACTGAAAAAGGGGGATCAAGTCAGAATTTTTAATTAGGAAAACATCAAAATGTAAGATATTTATTTTTCTAAATATTGTTATGTTATGGAATGTATTCTTATCGGGTATCTATCTAAATACTATATATAGTGTTATTTCCCCTGGTACTAAAACCCACCAGATCCACTAAACAAGTCTTGCTTCAAATTGTTAAAATGCATGTAAAATACTAAAATACTTTTTCTTCCATAGAATTTCTTTAAGTATGCAATTCATTCATGTGTGTATATATATGTGTGTATATAATAGATACAGTGTAAAATGACATGTTATATTATTTTACAATCAGGTATTCAAGATTAAATTATTTATAATTTTGTTGGCATTAATGATTTCTAACAGGCTGGAAGTAATTGCATTTTTTATTCATGTGTTCACATGTTTTCAACTATAGCAGATGCTTGGAAAGAGACAGACCTGTGTTTGAAAGATAGCTTGGTTATGATTTTTCTAGCTATGTGACACTGGACAAGTTACTTAAACTCTTCAACCCTCAGATTTCTTTATCAATATTATTTCTTATCAATTAACAATTCCTATCTTACAGGGTTCTTATAAATATTTTATGCAAAACATCTAGCAGGTTGGTGACACTAGGTGGACGTTATTCTTTTAAAAGAGAAGAAAATTACCCAACACATGCTATTATCTGAATTTTTTAAAATATTGGACCAGAGCCCCTGGATGGCTAAGCTGGTTGAGCATCTGACTGTTGATTTCTGCTCAGGCCATGACCTCAGGATCAAGGGCTAGAGCCCTGGATCTGGCTCCATGATAATCATGGAGCCTGTTTAAGATTCTCTCTCTCTCTCTCTCTCTCTCTCTCTCTCTCTCTCTCTCTCTCTCCCTCTCTCTCTCTCTCTCTTCCTCTCTCCTCCTCCCCATACTCCCCCACTCACTCTCTCTCTCTCAAAAAAAAAAAAAAGGAAATAAAGAAAAATATTTGACCAACTGTTCCCAGAATTATGCCACATGTAAAGCACACAAGTTTATAGTGTTTCTCTGTTTCTTGTCAAGTATAAGCATCTATTGTGAGGCTGTCCTGGTTCCATCTCTAGGTATGTCATGCAGTCATTCTTTGCTGGCTTAGAAAGAGTGCAGGTTCCTTCTGCTCCCTCTTGACTTACTACTTGTAGAGAATATCTCTGTGGTCTGTGTGAAGAGTGCCTGATCTCCCTGCTTGTTTCCGGATGTCCCCTCCCCGACATACCCACGTATTAATTAAGAATAGGCTAAGCTGTAATAGAAACCCAAAATGACAGTTGCTAAATAAAATATAAATACAATCTCTCTCATGCAAAAGTCAGAAGTGGGCTGTCCAGGAGTGATAAGGGTGTATCTGTTATACCAAATCTTCTTCCATATTGTTCTGCCATGCATGGCCACCATTACCAATATTAACTCATGGTCCCAGATGGCTGCTTGGTTTCAGTCATCATGGATGCATTCTGAGTGTCAGGAAGACAGATGAGACAAAGTAAACAGAGGCCAAGGGTACACAAAGACCTACTTTGAAGGTAAATGTGGTATAGGACACTCTGTTTACATTTTTTAGACAAAACTTATCCCCATGTCCACACCTGGTTTGCAAAGAATGCTAGAAAATGAATTTATTTTTCTGGGAAGAAATATCTAAAACTAGAAGTGGAACTATTGCTGTGGAAAAAGAGGAAAAGAAATATTGGGGAGAATTAACAGTATCTGACATGGCCCACCACAAGCCACTTGACTTAGTCCAAAAATATCTAAATCTTCCTTAAGGCTTTGACTTAATGGAACATAAAAATCAGAAAGGTGTGCAGACTGTTTCCACCTTCTGCCCCTCTTCATATCTCCTCTGAGGCACTGAATAGGAGCAGGCTTCCTTCATTAAAAGATAAAGAAGAAAATTCAAGGGAAATGAAGCTTAAATTAGCATCTGAAGTATTAGGGAATTATATATGTCAAGTAGCTGACTTAATAAGTACTCAACAAGTACTCAATAAGAGGTAGTCATCTTAAATTATTATACTGATTAGTCCATGGTATTATACATAGGGACAAGATATTTTTCAAACTCTATATCATGATGAAACATTACCCTTCTCAGTTTTTCCCCAATGTATTGTTACTATTATTTCATGTTTAACTTCAAAGAGGAAAAATAAATGATTATATAATTCTACTTACAACTCACAAAATTCCCTTTTACAGGCATACTACAGATCATCTTATGAACATCGGAACATAACATTATTTTTTGTTAGTTTTATTTAGATATCAGTATAATCCACACACGTATCAACATTAATGACAACATGATATAGTGAAAAAAACCCTGAATTAGAGATAAAAAATTAATGACAGAAATAAAAGTCATATTTCTTTTAGTTATTTTATTTATTTCTAAAAATTTATTTCTATTTTATTTAGTTAGTTATTTCTATTTAGTTATTAATTCTCGACCTTGGGCAAGTTATTTGTTTTTTATTTTCTGCATTTATTTTGTAGCAAAAGTAATATGTGATAAGAAAATTTACAAAAAGTTATATAACTTTTAAAAGTTAATCTCCCCTCACCAACTCCACTCTCATTGCTCAGAGATATTAATATCTTTCATGCATATCTGTCCATGCTCTTCACAATTACACAAATATATATAAACATATAAACAACACGAGTAGAAATTGTGTATTTCTTTTTTTTTTATTTGTTTTTATTTTTTTTTTTAATTTTTTTTTCAACGTTTATTTTTATTTTTGGGACAGAGAGAGACAGAGCATGAATGGGGGAGGGGCAGAGAGAGAGGGAGACACAGAATCAGAAACAGGCTCCAGGCTCTGAGCCATCAGCCCAGAGCCCGACGCGGGGCTCGAACTCCCGACCGCGAGATCGTGACTTGGCTGAAGTCGGACGCTTAACCGACTGCGCCACCCAGGCGCCCCGAAATTGTGTATTTCTACTGGAAATAAAAGAAAGCGTTGGTTGTATTTGCCTTTGTCACAAATACATTTTAGTCAACCTTTCAGATACACATGTATCTGAAATATATATATATATTTCAATGCATTCTCATTGCTGCATTAGCAAATACTGAATCATTGTTCTAGGTGAAACACAGGGTTAGGTTCCTGAAAGCCTCTAGCCACAAAATTTCCATCAACCAATCAATATATAACCTTGTTTTATG
The DNA here is from genome assembly GCF_022079265.1 of Lynx rufus. NCBI lineage: Eukaryota > Metazoa > Chordata > Mammalia > Carnivora > Felidae > Lynx > Lynx rufus. Next base: position 106,626,152 of record NW_025814867.1, on the reverse strand, counting down.
TGTGTTTCTGTTTAAAGTCACCTTATTTAATATATATTGGTGATTAATTAACATTGAAGTCACTGACAACAGCGTTATAACTCATGCCTGAAAGAAACCCATGGAACACACATACTTCTTCAATAAGATTCATCTCAACCTTTTTGCACCTGGGAACACTACACGGCACTTCACTACATTTGAGGGCTATTTTAAAGAACAATATCACCGCCATCCAGAACAAAAATGCAAAAATCATGGCGCTAAATAGACCACAAAAAGAACACTTGTTTACAGTATGAAAGTTTAGATATGAAGGCAGAACTATCTTTGTATTCAATCTCAGCTAGAAATGTGTGCATTGGACAATTCAAACCTTCTGCCATTCTACACATGCCTATGTCCACAAATGATTGTGAAAGTGTCATGAGTATTGATCTGAGTATTAGAAATAAATTTTAGGAAGTAGGAGAATTTGCAAATACAGATGGTCTGTAAATACACTATGCCTAGTACAACCTCATTATTTGTGGATTCTATATCTATATGCACACACATGCATATATACACACATATATAGAACTAACTCATATCTTTTTTTCTGAGACAGAGAGAGAGAGAGAGAGAGAGACTGAGAGTCTTAAGCAGGTTCCACACCCAGTGGAAGCAGGTTCCACACCCTCCCGGTCGGGCTCCATCTCATGGTCGTGAGATCATGACCTGAGCCAGAATCAAGAGTCAGATACTTAACCAACTGAGCCACCCAGGGGCACCTAACTCATATCTTAATAACAATATAATATTTCATAGTATGAGAGTACCACATTTACTTAAGTGTAGTTGAAGATATGTTTGCACTCTGCCAATAATTCCTTTTGAATATTCAAGTTGATTTGAATTATTTTATCATTATAACCAATGCTGCAACAAATATCCATACATATTTATCCTCAAAACGTTCATATTTATAGAAATTTATGGAAGTAAATGAGTAGGTGTATTATTTTATTTGAATATATAGTTCTTCAAAAACAACTTTCCAAAAAAATTGTAGCAATTGACTCTCCAACTAGAAATACATAAAGGCAGCAGCAATTCATAGAAAAGTTACTAAATCTAGTTTTTCATGCTTCACCTGTAAAAAGCAAAAGTGCATCAATTTTTCAGAATTGTGGTAAATATAGAAAACAATGTGTGTGGAAATATCGTATATGGTTCAGTGCTACTTGTTTATTCACTTGAAATTGCACTCTGAAGAGTATTCCATTAATGGGAGCCTAAGTGGCTCAGTTGGTTGAGCGCCAACTTTGGCTTAGGTCATGATCTCTTGGTTCATGAGTTAGAGGACCACATTGGGCTCTATGCTGACAGCTCAGAGCCTGGAGCCTGCTTCAGATTCTGTGTCTCCCTCCCTCTCTGCCCCTCCCCAACTCATGCTCTGTCTCTCTCTGTCCCTCAAAAATAAGCAAACATTAAAAGAAAAAAAAGAGTATCCCATTAAAATGCTTTTTTCAAGGGGCGCCTGGGTAGCTCTGTCAGTTAAGCATCCAACTCTTAATTTTGGCTCAGATCATGATCTCACGGTTCAGTTCATGGATCAAGCCTGGCTGTGCTGACTGTAAGGAGGGATTCTCTATGCCTCTCCCCTACTCACCTGTGCATGCTCTCTCTCTCTCAAATACATAAATAAACTTAAAAAAAAAGAAAAGAAAATTATTTTAAAAAATGAAATGATTTTTCCAATACTTAACCATTTTTTTCTGATGGTCTATCAGATTATTTGCATTTATTATTATTATATCCTTCTGGATCTTTTCTGTAAGAGATTAGTAGACTTTTGCCTTACATATTTTGTGGATTTATTCTACATGTTTTTTACTTAATTTTATGACAGAATAATTTTTTCCCAGACACAATTCCAATAGCCAAATAATGATGAAACATGTAGCTGAATATACCACAATATACTCAAATTCCTCCGCTATTAGACATTTAGATTTTTTCCCATTGTTTTCAATTAAACTTTTGCAGCATAATTTTAAAACAATAACCTGAACTCATTGAAGGAGTACAATTCAATGAATTTCAAAAGTTATACATATTCGTAAAACAATAACCACAATCAAGATACAGAGCATTTCACTTTCATAAAAGAATCGTCTCATACTTATTTTCAGTCAATTCCTTTCTCCATCTCAGGACTCCAGAAAAACAACGATCTGCTTTCTGTCATTGTAAATCAGTTTGCATTTTCTAGAATCTCATGTAAATGAAGTTATATAGTGTACATTTTATCTGGGTTTTTCGCTGAGCATAATATTTTTGAGATTCATACATGTTATTGTATGTATCAGTAGCTTTTTTATTGCTGAGTAGTATCCTATTGCTTATATGTGCTATCATTTTAATTACTCATTTACATGGTGATAGACATATGAGTATATTCCATTTGGGGGATATTTTGAATAAAGCTACTATGAACATTGATGTACATACAATCAGTGTGTGGTCATATGCTTTATTATGGAATTGCAGGATGGTATGATATATATATATATTTAACTTTATAAAAAAATCTATCAAATAGTTTTCCCCAGTGCTTGTGCCATTTCCCATTCCCATCAGAAGTGTACAAGAGTTCCAGTTTTTCCATATCCTAACCAACCCTGCTAGAATTTTTAATTATAGCTCTGTTAATGTGTATACATTGGTGAAGGAGTTCAGAACAGGTCTTCCCAAAATATACCACCTTGGCATGTGGACTATTTTGAGCCGAAAGCAACATGACCCAACAGACTCAAGGAAAACTTTTACCTGTTCCTTAAGTACCTAAAAGAATTTAGATAGGGGACCTGATCCAAGAAAAGAACTATCAGAGACAGTTCCAGAGACAACTACAAAGAACATGGGCTAGTTATAGTAAACTGTTGAGAGGGAGGAGGAATGGTTCGGTATGTCTTGAAAATCAAATTCCTTCTGTGCCCATTGTCTGCATGACATGGCAAACATTTGTTTACCAAAAATTTGCCGTTCCTATCTTCCTGTGAATTCTCTCTCCTCCCTTTGAAGTACCACCCGCTTCTTTTTAGCTCAGAATGGCATTTGACCTTCAATTACCTGACTGCCTGTGTCTCATATTGTTAGAGGACTCATCCACATTTGTAATTAAGTTTCTTTTTTCCCTGTTAATCTGTCCTATGTTAGTTTGATTATTAGACTAGACAAAGAATTAAGAAGAGTATAGGGAAAATTTTCCTCCCCAACAATTTTATTTCATTGTGTTTTAAATGTGCATAATCCTAATAACCAATGATGCTGTGCATCTTTTCATATGTTTTTTGGCCATTCATATATCCTCTTTTATGAAATGATCATTTCATTAGGTTTTGCCTACTTTTCATTAGGTTGCTTTCTTAGCACTGAGTTTTGAGAATTCTGTACATATTCTTTGCCAAATAAATATATTAGGAATATTTTCTCTCCTTTTGTAATAGTCTCTTTTGGAGACCAATTTTTTAAATAAAAGTCCAATTTATCATTATGCCCTTTATGGTTTGTGCTTTTGGTGTTCTACATTGGAAATATGTATTTGCCCTCTTTCTTTTCCCATGGAAATTTTATACTTTTAACTTTTACATTTAGGCCTGTGCTCCTATTCAAATTAAATTTTGTGAATGGTATGAGGTAAGGGGTAAGGTTCTTTTTTTTTTTTTCATAAAGATATCCAAATGTTCCAGAATTACTTTTTAAAAAGAATTCCCTTTCTCTCATTGAATGGCCTCAGGACTCTTCTCAAAAATCAGTTCACTATATACCTGTGTGGATCTGTCTTTCGACTCCCTGTTCTGTTTATCTATATTTATCCTTTCACTTATACCACATTTATTTTGATTATTGTAGCTTTTATAAAAGTCTTGAAATCAGGTATTATGTGTTGTAATATTGTGATTTATAACAAGAAATATATATCTGGTGCTTCTCCCCATTTCTGGCACCATCTCCTAAAATCCTTGAAATTTCCTGAGCCATAAGAGTGACAAGAAACATCTTTTGTGACAATGGTTGGTCTATTGTCCTCAGTTCCTGAAATTACTTTAGAGCCATAAAGGTGAAATGAGTGTCTTCATAAGAAGCTCCTTTTAACCACAACTGAGTTTATATTAATGAGGTATCTTTTGGAAAATCCTTCAAGATGGGGGTTGCTGGTTGCCAAGGGAGCCAACCTTGTGATTAGACTTTCATTCTTATCCCACCACCACTCTCTGGAAGAAAAAGAGGGCTGGAGATTGAGTTCAATCACCAATAACTAATGATTTAATCAATCGTGGCTATGTAGTGAAGCCTCCATAAAGACCCAAAAGGATGGAATTCAGAGAACATTTGGAGATTTGGGGAGAATGGTGCACTGCCTTTTTCTCATACCTTGTCCTACTCATCTCTCCTACCTGGCTATTCCTGAGTCATGTCCTTTCATAATAAACCAGTGATCTTGTAAGTAATATATTTTTCTGAGCTCTATGAGTCACTCTAGCAAATTAATTGAACCCAGTGGGGAAGCCCTGGAACTTCCAACCTATAACCTATTTGTTCAGAAGCCCAGGTGACAACCTGGACTTGCAATAGACATATAAAGTGGGAGAGCAGGGTGCAGTCTTATAGAACTGAACTCCTAATCTGTAAAATATGATTCTATCTTTGGACGGATAGTGTCAGAATTGAGCTGAACTGTGGGAGGGACACCCAGCTAGTGTCCCATAGATTGCCTGGTGGTATAGGGTAGTCCTCTCTCCTTGCCCCTGCCAAACACACACACACTGTAACTGCTGACCAGAAACATTTTATTAACCCCCTAACTTTGCTCATCTTTATAAATTGTTTTGTCTATTCCAGGATATTTAATTCCATATAAATTTTAAAATACACCTGTCAAAAATGGCTCGCATTTTAGTCTTTTTTCTTCTTTTTCAATCTATATCCCTTTTATTTATTTATGACTTATTAAAATTTCTAGGACCTCCAATAGAGAGGTTGACATCCTTGCCTAGCTCCCAATATTAGGGAGAAAATAACTAAGTACGATACTAGCTACAGAATTTCCAGTAGTGCCCTTTATCCAGTTAAGAAAATTCCTTTTGATTCTCAGCTTGCCAAAAGTTTGTATCTTGAATAGATATGATTTTGTCAAATGCTTTTTTAAATGTATTATGCTTTTTGTATATTGCTGATTTAAATTTGCAACTATTTTGTAAAAGATGTTTGTATCTATGTTCATGATGGACATTGATTTATAATATTTTTCTTGAAACACCTTTGTCTAGTTTTGATATCGGTGCAATACAGTTCTCATAAAATAAATTAAAATATACTTCCCTATTTTCTGAAATAATTTATGTAAGATTGGTATGATTTCTTTCTAGATTTTTTTTAAAGAATCACTAGTAAAATCCTCCCAGCCTGAGATTTTCTTTTTAACACGGAAGTTTTAAATTATGAATAAAATACACTTGATACACTACAGATATTCAAAAATTTTAGTTCTTCTCCTGTCAGTTTTGTAATTTTTATCTTCTAAGGAATTTTTCCTGCTCAAATAGTCATAAAATTTGTTAAATAAAGTTTTCAATATCATATATTTGTTGCTCTTTTAAGTATTGAAGCCCTGTATAAGCATCCTGTCTTTTGTTCTTGATACTAATAATATAAACTCTTTTTATTGTGATCAGTCTTTTTAGGAAATGAATGGTGAACTGTAATCTGTGGACAAATCTGTCTCATTATTGTTTTTGTATAACCCACAAGCTAAAAATGGCTTTTACACTTCTAAATATTTGAAAAAAAAATCAAAAGTTCAAAACTATTCCATGATACTGCAAAATTATATGAAATTCAAATTTCACTATCAACGAACAGTTTTCTTGGAATACACCTGTGCATATTCATTTACAAATAGTCTAAACTTGCTTTTATGGGAAGTCAGCAGAGATGACCATTTGTAATGGAGACCTTAATGCCAGTAAACATTAAGGTATTTAACATTTGGCCTGTTATAAAAAATGTTTGCTTACACCAGTTTAGAATGTTATCAATTTTATTGTTATTTTCAGAGAACCAGATTTTGCTTTGATTGATTTTCTCTATTACACATCTATTTTCTGTTTTACTAGTTTCTGCAATTATCTTTTTTATCTCTTTCTACATGATCTGGGTTTAATTTTCTCCTCCTTTTCTACCTTTGCAGGGTGGAATAATTGATCATTGACTTTAGATCTTTCTTGTTTCTTAACATAAGCATTTAAAAATATAGACTACACTCTAAGGAGAGATAAGCTGCCATCCATAAATTTGGATATGCTGTATTTTCATTTTTATTCAATTTAAAATATTTCTTAATTATTCAAAGAAAAAGAAGATAAAAGAGAGGAACCTACTCTATCATATATGGGCATATGGCAAAGTTATAGTAATAAAAAAGGAGTGGAATTAACCAATCAATAATAAATTTGACTATCATTCAATTAGGGACAGATTAGATTAAGTCAATGGCATATTAAAATCTATTGTTGATAATAAATTGTTCTAATATCGGTGGCTTTAAGTAACAAACATTCATTGTCTCACAGTTTCTAAGTGTCAGGAATCCAATTTAGCTGCATCCTTTCAGTCAAGGTCTCGCATAAAGCTACATATAAGGTTCTGGCCAGGGCTACAGTCATCTTAAGACTCCACTGGGGATCAATCTGCTCCCATGCTCATTCATTTGGTCATGGGCAGGCTTCAGATCCACTTCAAGCTCATTCTTGTGGCTGTTGACAACGCTCAAGTCCTACTTGCTGTTGGCTAGAGATGTCAGTCCTTTGTCACGTAGCCCTCTCCATAGGGCAGCTCACAACATGGCACCTTGTTGTCCCAGAGTGAGAGAACAGAGAAGGAGAGGGCAAAAAAGAAGTCACAGTCTTTTGTAACCTAACCTTGGAAGGGACATCCCATCACTGGCCATAATCTGTTGATTAGAAGCAAGTCACTCAGTACAACTCACTCTTAATTGAAAGAGATTACTCAAACAGATGAGCACCAAGAAGCAAGGTCATTGGAGGTCATTAGGAAGGCTGCCTACCGAACGAAGATGGTGTTAAAAGACTGGCTTGTTGTATGGAGAAGAGTAAAACTAGATCTCTACCTAACATCACATAAAAAGATGAAATCCATACAAATTAATAATCTACAATTTGAAAGATATAACAAAATAGTATAAAATGTAGATTTAGGTATTGGAAAGAATTTTTTAAATGAAAGTTCAAAAACAAACTATAAAGAAAGTGACTGCTTCATTACATCAAAATAAGGAATTCTGTAAGATAAAAGGTATGATGAAAAAATTAATTACAAAAAGAACAAATGGAGGAAGATATTTTTAAATTCTAAACTTCAAGTAATTAGTATCTAAAATATCCTGCAAACTTATCTAAATCAACAAAATCAGGGGCACCTGGGTGGCTCAGTCAGTTAAGCATCTGACTTCAGCTCATGATCTCATGGTTTGTGGGTTTGAGCCCCGTGTTGGGCTCTGTACAGACAGCTCAGAGCCTGGAACCTGCTTTGGATTCTGTGTCTGCCTCTCTCTCCCCCTCCCCTGCTCACACTCTGTCCCTGTCTCTCAAAAATAAATGTTTAAAAATTTAAAAATAAATAAATACATAACCAAACAAAAATCACAGAATCACTCCAAAAGAACAGATGCAAAAAAGATAAGAAGATGCAATTTAAAAGATGAAACCCAAAGGTTGACAACACAGAAAAAAAAAGTTCAAACTCATTACTAATCATTGAAATGCAAATTAAAAGAACAATGAAATAACATTTTAAGTCTCAGCCTTGCAAAAATAAGTACTCTGAATAATGCAGAAAGTGAAAAGGAAGTATGGGTATAGGGACCTTTCACAGTAGAAACAGTAAGATCACAACCTGACAGTATTTAGCCAGATTAAGTATATGCATACCTTATCACATCAGCCATTCAATTCCTAGCTCTTTATATCTTAAAGAAAGTCTTATAAAATTCATTAAAGGGGAATTTATAAAAGGAATGTCATTGCAGGACTATTCAATTTAGCAGGTAGGTAGAGGTTATCTGGCATCCATCATTGGGAGAATAAATATAAATATGAAAAATGCACCCTTGTGGAGATTGTGCAACAATAAGATGGAACAGATTTAACATTCACATGGTCATACAGGGGGATCTTGTAAACACAGTACTGAGTGAAAATAATACTAATAAAAAGGAACAGAATGAAATAGCTAACATAATACCTTTTCCAATGCAGTATAATATTTTATTCCTTGTATATACCATAATTCATTTAATAACTAACATTTGTTGAATATTTAAATTGAGCATACCATATACAATCATTTTTGCCACATCACTATTTCTTAATGTTTATTCTGAGAAATGAGATTGGTGAATCAAAGATTAGAAAATTTGAAAGTATTTCTATGTACGCTGTCAAAATTTTCTAGAACTGAAGTTCCAATTTATGTTTCCATCAACTGTGCGTGATAATACTGTCTCAACTATAAACACTTGGAATTTAATTCTAAAAATATATTTCCTAATTTGAAACATAAATATTTTAATATACATTTCTTTGATTTTTAGTACAACTATTTTCCATAACTTGATTGGCAACATATTATTTTTCTAATTGAAATTTTTTAAAATGTATTGAGGTAAAACAGATGTACAACAGATATATGATATCTGCATATATTCAATATGTACAGTTTGATGCATTTGGAAATATACAAGCAGCCATGATGCCATCACTACAATCTAGGAATAGACATATCCAACACTTCCAGAGTTTCCTTGTGTCCCTTTGCTTTGTTTTTTTTTTAAGATTTTTTTTTAGAACAGTTTTAGGTTCATAGCAAAATTGAAAGGAAGATACAGTGATCTCCCATTTACACTCTTTCTCTACACATTAATAGCTTCCTCTACCACCCTTGATTTTTTGTTTTTGTTTTTTTTTTTTTTGTGGTAAGAACAATTATCAGGAGATTTACCCTTTAAATTCTGAAGTACACAGTACCATAATGTTAACTATTATACAGCAGATCTCCAGAACTCATTCATCTCTCAAACCAAATTTTTATACCCAATGAACAAATGAACAACTCACTATTTTCCCTACGGGTCATGCTTCAGCTTCTGGCAACCACTATTGTATTCTCTGCTTCTAAGAGTTTTACTATTTAAGATACCTCATATAAGTGAAATCATGCGGTATTGGTCCTTCTGTGAATGACTTATTTCACTTAGCATAATGTCCTCCAGGTTCATCCATGTTGTCACAAATGCTGGGAGTTTCTTCCTTTGTAAAGCTGAATAATATTCAGTTCTATGCATATACCATATATTCTTTACTCATTTGTAAAGCTGAATAATATTCAATTCTATGCATATACCATATATTCTTTACTCATTCATCTACCAATGGACACTTGGTTTTTTTCTGTATCTTGGCTATTATGAATAATGCTGTAGTGAACATGAGAGTGCAGATATCTCTTTGAGATCCTGATTTCAATTCTTTTTGATATGTACCTAGAAGTGGGACAGCTGGACCATATGGTAGTTCTACTTTGAGTTTTTGAGGAAACTCCCTACTGTTTTCCATAGCTGCTGAACCATTTTACATTCCCAAAAGTACACAAGGGTTCCAATTTCTTCACATCCTCACCCAGTATCTTTTTAAAATGTGTAATAGCCATCCTAACAGGTGTGAGGTGATATTTCATTGTAGTCTTGATTTGCATTTTCCTGATAATAATGTCAAGCATCTTTTCGCATACCTGTTGGTCATTTATATATCTTTGGAAAAATGTCTTTTCAAGTCATTTGCCCACTTTTCAATTGGGTTATTTGGGGTTTTTTTTGCTATCAACTTGGATGAATTTCTTACATACTTAAGGAAATCAACTCCTTACCAGATAGACAGTTTGCAAGTTTTCTTCCATTCTGTGCATTTTCTTTTCATTTTTTTGATTGTTTCCATATTCGTGCAGAGGGTTTATGATTTGATGTAGTCTCACTTGAGTACTTTTACCTTTGTTGTCTGTGTGTTCTTATTGTTATATTCAAAACATCATTACCAAGACCAACGTCAAAAGGCTTTTCCTCTACATTTACTTCTAGGAGTTTTATAGTTCAGGTCTGTGTTTAAGTCTTTAATTTTGAGTTGATTTTTGAGCATGGCATAAGGTAGGGATCTGATTCTTTTTTTTTTTTTTTTTTTTGCATGTGAATACCCAGTTTTCCCAGCACCATTTGTTGAAGAAACTATACTTTTCCTTTTCCCATTGTGTCTTCCTGCCACCTTTGTTAAAAGATCAGTGGGTTTATTCCTAGGCTCCCTATTCTGTTCAATCAATCCATATGTCCGTCTTTATTCATGTATTGTACTGTTGTGCTTAAAATAGCTTTGCAATATATTTGAAATCAGGAAGTGTGATGCCTCCAGCTTTGTTCTTCTTTCTCATGATCTCTGTGCCTATTCTGGGTCTCTGTGAATTTTAGAATTGTCTTTTCCATTACTGTCAACAATGTCATTGGGTTTTTAAAAAGATAGTATTGAATCTATAAATTGTTTTGGGTAGTATGGACATTTTAACAATATCAAGTCTTCCATTTCATCAACACAAAATATCTTTATGTATATATATATATTGCTTTCTTTAATATGCTTTCTTTATTTTGGAAATGTTTATAATTCTCAGTGAACTTCATTACTTCCTTTGTTAAGTTTATTCTACAGTATTTTATTATTTGATGCTACGTAAATGAGATTGTTTCTTAATTTCCCTGTCAGAGGGTTTGTTGTTAATGTATAGAAATGCAACTGTTTTTTGCATGTTGACTTTGTATTGTATAATTTTGCTGAATCCATTTATTTGTTCTAATAATTTTTTTATGTATGGAGTTTTCATATAAGTCATGTCACCTGCAAAAAGATAAGTCTTATTTCTGCCTTTCTGATTTGAATGCATTTTTTTTTCTCACCTGGGACTTTTTCTTTCATAGGACTTCCACTACTTATCTTGAATGAACGTGGTGAGAATTGACATCCTCTTCTTATTCCTGATCTTAGAGAAAATTTTTCAATTTTTTACTATTGAGTATGATGTTAGCTGTGGGCTTATCAAATGTGGTCTTTATTATGTTGAGTTACATTCCTTTTATACCTAGTTTGTTGAGAGTTTTTGTCTGAATGAGTGTGTGAGTATTTTAAATGCTTTTTCTGCATCTAGTGAGATGATCTTGTAATTTTTATTCTTCATTCTATTAATGTGGTCTATCACATTTATTGATTTACGTATGTTGAACCATCCTTGCATCCCAGAAATAAATCCCACTTATCATATTGTATGATATTCTTAATGTACTATTGAATTCAGTTTACTTGTATTTTGGTGAGGATTTTTGCATCTATATTCATCAATGATATTAGCCTATCATTTTCATTTCTTATAGTTTTCTTTGTTTGGCTTTGGTATCAGAAATGCAGGACTTACAAAATAAATTTGGAACTATCACCTCCTATTCAGTTTGGGGGAAGGGTAAATTCTTCGTTTTCATTATTTTTGTTTTTTCCTCACACTGCTTTATTGCAAAATCTGGAAGGCAGGTGAACCAGTCCCATCCCTCTGCCCATCTGTGGGCAGAATGGAGCTGAAATGAAATCAGAAAACATTCAACAGACATGACTGGGCAATATTATAGAACCTCCTTAAACAGTGAACTCCTGATTTGCTGCCCAGAGAGCCCTAGCCTTGAGGTTGGGTGGCATGGGGTGAGGAGGGTCAAGCCTGAATATACTCCACTTTTGAGGACTTCTCCGGCACCCATGGGAGAACTAAAGTCTCTGGAAAGATGTCGAGATTGAAGAGGGCCTGGGTCCCAGATTCCAGGTTTGGAAGGTTGAGTCTAGAGCCCTGATTTGGGAAGAAGTTTTGGTCTAGGAACCCAGACTATAGGGAGATGGCTAAATTCTGGAGTCTAGGCTTGCAGTGGGGATTTGAATCATGGAAGCTCCATAAGATCCCAGGTTTGGGGGTCCTGGGTAAACAAGTACCGGTCTGGGTATGTTAGAGCATGGAGGCTGAATCCTGGAGCCCAGAAGGACCCCAACTGGGTCCCAAAGGTGGTTTGGAAAAGGAGCCTTAGTCCTAGAGCCCTGGTTTAAGAGGCTATGGACCCAGGAGTCCTGGTTCAAGGCCTGATGGGCCCCACCCCTGGCACAGCACTTGGTCTCCAGCCCCCCCACAAATCCTTGGTCCACCAGGGAGGTGGCACAGAGGGCACAGGAGATGGAGCTGTGGTGCCAGTGGTGGTCTTAGAAGGGCACGTACTTGCCTCCACCCAGTCCTATGATGCTACATTTGCAGCTGCTGCACTTGGGTGCAAACACTTCTCCAAAACCGGCCACTCAGTAGGGATCATCATCCCTGGAAGCAAACTGCTGCTCTGCCATGCACATTTGGCTCCCTGTGCAGACCAGGCATTCTTGATGCCAGGGCCGATCACGGTATGTTACGCACCCTATGTCAATGACTGGCTGCGGAGGGTACGGTGAGGAGAAAGCTTGTTCTCCTGGCAGGGCACGCAGTAATGAGCATGCTTGCAGGGCACAGAGGAACAGGAGCCCAGCAGCTGCTCACAAACCACTGCACCAGAAGCAGTGCTCGGGCCCTGTCTGGCCTCTTCTGCATTCCAGCTTCCGGGACCCAGGCATGACGGCGTACCCTGCAGGTGAACTCCCAGGACAAGGCACTGCTGCAGCAGTCAATGCACAGCAGCTCACTGTACTGGCAAGAGAAGCTCTGGCACCGGCAGCAGCCCACCTGGATGTGGTGGTCTTGGTAGAACACCTCCCTTGAGTCGTGCCCCACATGCGGCTGGCACTCAGCACAGGCGGTGGCAAAGGTGTTGTCATAGCAGGGCACACAGTCGGGGCCATCATCCATCCATATGTATTTGAGGCCATACAGGGATTCGCTGCATTTTGCACAAAGTCCTAGCTCATGGTGGCTATGAGTGAGCCCCCTAAGCCGGTGGCGGAGCCAGAAACCGCAGTTCCCTTGCGTTTTCTCCATTATGTTTTGTCAATTACGTCTAATCATTGATAGGGAAGGACTTACTATTGCCTTTTTGTTTATTGTATTCTGTCTGTTTTGCAGGGGCTTTGGGGGGAGTGACTTAGAGGGCAGGGGGCTGACAAGAGTTAGAAAAGAGGCCAGGGAAAAACAAGAGTTAGGAAAAGGCTGAGCAAGAACCCACGCTAGAGTCTGTGCCCTCAAGATTCGTGCTTTAGACTGGAGGTTGACAAACTGGAGTACCAGCCCACCACCAGTTTTTGTGTAGCTCTGGAGTAAGAATGGTTTTTACACTTTTAAAAGGTAGAGGAAAAAGAATAAAATTTCCTAACATGTGAAAATTCTATGAAATTCACATTTCATGGTACATAAGTTTTATTGGAACCAAGGCACACCCATTCATTTACGTGTTGTCCATATACTTTCATGCTGAAGTAGCAGAACTGAGTAATTGGAAGGAGACCTTTTGGCCCATAAAGCCTTAAATTTTACGATCTGACCCTTTACAGAAAGTCTGCTGACTCTTTCTGTAGAGCTTTGCTGCTCAAAGTATGATCTACAGACCATGAGCAAGAAGTATCATAAGGGAGCTGTTAGAAAGGCAGACTCTCAGGTCCCGCAAAAGACCTGCTGTAACCAAATCTGCATTTTACAATGATTTGTGTCCACATTCAATTGCACGAAGCATTGTTATATTAGTGTCCTGTTTTGGCAGATGGGTCAGTAAGTCTAGCAAGTAGGACATGGGTTGGATTAAGACTAGGAGACAGAGGAGGAAGGGACAGGGTCCACAGACATTTAAGGAATGTCTGTCACTTGGGGGTGCACAGGAAGGCACACATTCTTACCCCAGGCTTCTGAGATTCCTGCATATAAATATATGGACAATAGGAAGTCATATGCAAGTTAACATAAAAGTTTGCATTTCTTATTATTAAAGTATGCTTTGCCAAAGCTGATCAACAGGAAGATAATCAAATTAGCCAATATCCACCTTCCCATCTCCAGCCTCAATGTAGGCACACACACAAGAAGAGTTTTCTGACAAGCAAGAATGCCATTTTTACTAGAAATTGGCCAGAAGCACTGCTATGGGGAAGTTTCCTAAGAGGTAGTAACTCAAATATTTTGCTAAAGCATTGTTACAAATGCTAGAATAGTCATGAATAAGATGGTACAGAGTACAGTCCTCCCTCAAAGATACTCTACAAGAAAATTCACCATTTGATGTTCCTTTCCTTTCCTTTTCTTTCCTTTCCTTTCCTTCCCTTCCCTTCCCTTTCCTTTCCTTTCCCTTCTTTTCCTTTCCCTTCCCTTCCTTTCCTTTCTTTTTCTCTCTTTCTTTCTTTCCTTCTTTCTTTTTCTTTTCTTTCTTAACGGGAACTTTTAAGATTTACTCTTTTAGCAACTTTCAAATACATGATACAATACTGTTAACTTTATTCACTATGTTATACATTACATCTGCAGAATTTATTTATCTTATAACTGGAATTTTGTACCTTTTCATTACCTTCCCACATTTTGCCCACTTCCCACCCCATGTTCCTAGTAACCACATCTGTTCTGTTATCTATGAATTCATTTTTTAAGATTCCACATATAAGTAAGACCATATGGAATATATTTATATATTCACTTTATATTCAATTCAACATTTTCTTTACCAGTTCATTCACTGCTGAACATTTAGGTTGTTTCCATGTCTTGGTTATTGAGAAAAATGCAATGAACATGGGGTGTAGCTTTCTAAGAGATAGTGGTCTCATTTCCTTCAGATATATACTCAGAAGTGAAATTGTTGGGTCATATGGTGGGTTTATTTTTAATTTTTGAACGATCTCCATACTGTTTTCCACAGCGACTACACCACTTTACATTCACACCAACAACATACAAGCTTTCCCTTTCTCCACATCCTGACCAACAGTTATCATCTCTTGACTTTTTAATAATAGCCATTATAATAGACATGAGGTGATGTCTCAATATGGTTTTGATTTGCATTTCCCTGATATTCGTGATTTTGAATACCTTTTCATATTCCTCTTGGTCATTTGCATGTCTTCCTTGGAAAACTGCTCAGTTCCTTTGCCCATGTTTTAAATAAGTTTTTTGGTTTTTCTTCCTTATTGAGTTGTATGAGTTTATATGTATATGTATATACATATATATAAATATATATTAATTAATTATATATTAATATTAACTCCTTATCAGATATATAAGGTGTAAATATTTTCTCCCACTTCTAAAATATCAGGATATTAGCTGTAAGCTCCACCTATTTCCTTTCCTGTTTAAGGAGAAGATTCTAGATTGTATGCATTTTTCTCTATCTCTCAGAGCTGTGATGGCTGCTGAGAACCACCTGCACATTTTCCTCCAGACAATACACTGAATGGCGTTTGGTGCAGTGGCCACTTCTCTCCTTCCTTTCTAAAGGAAACATCTCAGGATTGTGCACCTTCTTTTAGTCCCACAGAATCATGCTGTTGGATGAAAACGAACTGCTCTCTTTTCTGTAGGGAAGCACACTGAAAGGCCCAAAAGGTGGGTGCAGCTTCCGCTTCTCTCCCTTCTTTCTGATGGAGATGTCTGGGGATTGTGCACCTTCTCTCAATTCTGCAGCACCACAGGCTGCACCACTGGCTCCTGAGCGACCCCCACCTCTTTTCCCTGGGGTCTGTTTGGGCTGGAGTGCCAGGAGGTGGGTGCAAGTTCCACCTTTTTTCATGTGCTAAAAGAGAAATCTCAAAATTGTGCACCTTCTCTCAATCCCACAGACCCATGCTGACTGCTGAGAACCACCCATCTTTCTTTGTTCTTAGAAGCCCACAGGCATTCTAACTATGCTGACTGCCTCAGCCGTCTCTATAAGGTTACACAGAAGTAAATTTCTTGGGCAGGATTCCCAAAGTCTAAAAATATTGAATGCATGCTTCACTCACTGGTTGCCCCCCTGGAGAAATCTCAGGCCACTTGGATCTCTCTTGGCACTGAACTGTGCCAACTTCGGGGAGGGGCTGACCCAGGTAAACTGAAACTGCTATTTCTTAACTGGTCTCTGGAGTTCTCAGAAGGTATTGTGGCTCAAATAGTATTGTTGTGTGTGTTTATGTGGAGGGACAATTGTTCCAATTTCTTATTCTGCCATCTTACTGATGTCATTCTTTAATAGTTTTTAATATATTAAAATCTGATGCACACAGAAAGCACATTTTTGAAAGAATACTTGCAAACACAAGCATACACATTTTAAAACTTAGAACCACTACTAGGAGAGCAGAAATAAAAGAAAATGGAAAATAGTTATAGCAATAACCCTACAAGCACAAATTTATCTTCCAACTGTAAGGTAGTTGGGTATTGGAGAAAATGAGCAGCCATAAGAGACTAGTAGTGATTTTCTCAGAAGAAAGATTTAATAAAGAAAAGTGTTTGTGAATATAGGTAAGCTTGCTTGTAACATGGAGAATTTCATAGGACACTGGGAGAAACTTGGGGATGATACACAGAGTTAGAAATTGAGTTAAATAAAGACACCACTGAGCATTTGAGAAATAATACGCATAGTAATCAGTTTGTGCAAGAATTCACATTTTGGGTGATGACCCAGGACAAAAAGAAGTTGGGCAAGATGAATTTGGCTTTAGCAGCCTCCTGAAGATAGGAAGCAATCCAAATTTATGGACTTCAGTCTTAGGTTGGAGTAAAAAGACAGATGGGTCTAACGTGAGATAAGATACTTCTTTTCTCTCTTTTTTTTTTAACTTTTCTTAATATTTATTTTTGAGAGAGAGAGAGAGAGAAAGAGAGACAGACAGACAGACAGAGTGTGAGTGGGGGGGCAGACAGACAGACACACACAGAATCGAAAGCAGGCTCCAGGCTCCAAGCTGTCAGCACAGAGAATGACACGGGGCTCGGACCCATGAACTGTGAGATCATGACGTGAGCCCAAGCCGGATGCCCCTAACATTTCTTTTCTTTTATTCTACAGGAAAGAGTGAAGCTAGGGAGCATAATCTTTATGGTAGGTACTTATGGGAGGTAGTTGCAGCATTCCCTTCAGGAGGGACGGCAATAGGATGAGGTCTCTGCATCATCATGCTTCAGGTTGGAGCCCAGCAGACAGCATAATCAGCACAGCAATCCAAAATATAATCCCTGTGGGGAAAGGCACCACGTCTGCTGCTTTCCTCACTCGTCCACAGAACCTAAGACATCAAGTAATGCAATAAGTATCTACTAAATGAAGGAATTAGATACCAGTGAAAAACTGGAAACAGAAAGGCAACAAAAGGGAAAAAGTCAAATACATTATGGTATATCTTGATAATGGAATTTGATGAAATAAACGAAAATCATAATTTGGAAGTATACTGTTAATATCAAAAATATTTGGGGCGCCTGGGTGGCTCAGTCGGCTAAGCGTCCTACTTTGGCTCAGGTCATGATCTCACGGTCCGTGAGTTCGAGCCCCGCGTCGGGCTCTGTGCTGCCAGCTCAGAGCCTGGAGCCTATTTCAGAGTCTGTGTCTCCCTCTCTCTCTGACCCTTCCCCATTCATGCTCTGTCTCTCTCTGTCTCAAAAATTAAAATAAACATTAAAATTTTTTTTAAGAAAATATTTATGCTATACAATTAAATGCTAAAAGCCTGCAAACAATATTTTGTATCATCTTTTTTTTGGCAAACAAATAATTATTCATAGAAAAAAGTTGACAAGAATGTACATTAAAATATTAACTGTAGCTATTTCTGGATGTGATAAGTGACGCTTCCTCTTGCTAATGTAAATTTATGAATAGTTCAAGATTCACCTGAATTATGATGAAATTCTGAAGGTACAAAATATACATGGATTTTGAGAATCAATACCTGCAAGGTGAATGAATTCGTTTTTAAAAACCATCATCTATGCTAAGAATTTATACTTAGTTGTAATTGTACCAGTTAAGGAGGTATAAAATGGTTTAATAGTCTTCTGATTTGCATTTAATTGCCATATGCTTATGTGGTTAGCAGCTGCAAGCTCCTTGAGGGCAGTGATAATATTTGTATGAGTGTCCTGAGAACCTAGGTGTTCAATAAATGTCTGTTGAACTAAGTAACTATTTTATAATATCCTACAATAATTTGCCATGCTGTTCAAAGTTTTCTGGAAATATTAAATGAACACTTTGCATAATACTGATTTAACTTTTTCTCTTTTTCTGAAGCTGCTTTTGCATGTATGTTTCTAACTTAGTTGCCATCTTCTTTGCACAGAAGCTTAAAATTATGATTTAGTCTGTGGTTGTTTTTTCATGTTAGTATTTTCTGTAACTACTCTGCTTACCAAGTGACCCCTCTGAAGCTCTAGTCAATAGTCATTTTTTCCTCTTCCCTGTAACATAAATTTTAGCACTTAAAAATTCTTATGTATCCAAAGTTTATTTGGTTATTTTAGTTTATTTCCATAAAAAAGAAACTTCATCTTTATTTTTATCAATTGACTCTGGATTTTAACACATGGGAGTTAATAATTCTCAATTCTCTTTTTCATAAAACTCTTTGATATTCTAGCCTACTTATGCTCCCAGATGCATTTGTAGAAATTTTTTTGTCAGTTTATAAAGAAAATCATGTTGATGCTTTCACTAAGACGATATCAAAGCTGTAATGAAAGTTGGAACATCTGACATATTTAGAACATTATCATCTTCATATACAGAAATACAGTTTGCCTTTCCATTTATTTCAGTATTCTCCCAATAAACCTTGGTAATTTTATGCATCATTTTCATCTCTTGAATTTATTTCTAAGTATTTTAATGCTTGCTTTATTGTGAATTGAATCTTTTTTCCATAATTGTTACCAAATATTTTTATTTTTATCACTTTATTTTTTTCTATATATTTCTTTCTTTTTGGCATGCTGCTTTATTCTGTTCCTAAATACTTTAGGCAAAGGCTTAATTCATTGTTTTTCCCTTTTCTCCCACACAAACACAAGAATTTGAGTGATAAATTTTCTCCTAAGTGCTATTTTGGCAGCATTCCATACTTTTTATGTATATATTGTATTTGTATTTTCACTGCATTTTCTTGTTATTACATTCTGGATTTCTTCCCTGACCTAGGCACTTTTAAAAAACACTTTTTCTTAAGTTTTCATGCATTTGGCACATTTTAATTCCATTCTCATTATTTGTTTCTATTTTTAATGCATTGTGGCTTAAAATATAATGGGTAGTATATCGGTTTTTAAAAATCGCTTGGGTACATTTTTGTTCCAGCATGTGATCCTTCTGAAAAACATATTATTACACTTGAAAACCAAGTGCATTTCCATATTCCGTTCCTATTTTCTCTCAGGATAACGGTTAATTCTATTCTACTAATCATGTTATTCAGGTAGAACTTTTAAAATTAATTGTCTCCTTGTTATCAATCTAATCAAGAGAATCTTACTGTGGGAGTTTCACTTATCTTTCTATTGCTTGGATCTATTACTGACTAATTTAAGTTGACAGTCCTCTATTGGCTAGCCAGTGGCCTATGAACAAAATAATCATATGATTTATCATCTAAACTGGAAAAATTTAGAGAGTGGAAAAGGATGCTCCTAATAATTATGCTGGATCAGCAGGCCTGAACCAAAACTACTTGAGCAAATCCAGGATAAATCTACCCTACCTGCAGGTAATCTAGCAGGAGGGCTCTATCCACTAGAGGTGTTCTATACTACTCATTCATCAAAACAGCATTAACTGAATTAGCCTGACTGAAACTTGAAAAAGTCTAACAGCATTTACTATATGTAAGTCTTACAACATGTAAGAGAGGATGGATCTAAGTGGATGTAAGCTACGGGGGTTATTTTTGTTTCCCTCTTTTGCTTATGTGTATTTTCTAAATTAAATGCAATTACTTTTGAAGAAAGAAAAAAATAAAGTTTTCAAAAGAAGCAGGTGATTTGGAAAGTATGGGTATTTGGGGCAATTCTAATTCTCCATTTTAATAGAGAGTAAGGAATTTAAGAAAAAGGGTGGAACAATATTTACAAGGAAAAGTTATCAAGAGGCAGGTCACTGGAGTCAAACTGCCACATCATTTACTAGATGTGCAACAAGTTAGACTTACTTCCCCTTACTTTCTCCTTTGACAAAGTGAAGATAACAGTAGCACCTTCCCCAAGAGGTTGTTACAAGTATTACATGAGATAATAAGATAGTAAGTATTACATGAGCAAATAAGCAAAACACTTAGACCAGTGCTGGGCTTGAGGAAAGTGCTCAGGGCACTAACTATCAGCTAAGGGCAGGCAAGAAGGTGGCAAAGGAAATAGGAACCTGAAGAAAAAAGTTGAGAATTGGCATGAAGATAGAAAAGCATTCTCAGATTGGGCCTACCTTCCTTTGCTCCATTAAACCTTGGTCCTCAGCAGGATGCTGACTATTCTGGAAACCCATAGGACTTCTTTAAGTTCAGAGAGAGGCCTTCCTTTCTTAAGTGCCCCCATCCTACTCGTCCCCTTTTCCAGGCTACGGAGATCCTGTAGCCCTGTTCTGCCCCATGCTGCCAGACAGATGTTTTGCCCCTTGCAATTAATCATTTGCCACAGAAAGGGAAGCAAAATCCTGCTGATTGCAGAGTTATAACATTTTACCCAAACAACAGAGAAAGCCTTGCTGCATGTGGCATGTATTATTCTCTTTCTTTTTTAGCAACAAGCCAAATGGAACGATGTATAAGAAAATATGCTGGAAAATAATGTAAAAAGAAGTATCTAGTGTCTGTGAGTGTGCAGAGTTTGGGAACAAGGGCTGCAGTAATGAAGAAGAAAATTATGTGGGTACTAACGTGAATTTGTGGCATTCTATTTATATTTTCTTTGCAAGTATTAGCCTATTAATGCTAGTGCTTTAGACATTGCCCATTAAAGCATGTTACAAAGATAACCTTTGTTTTCCTTAAATTTGCCAGACTGAAAGCCTCAGAGACACCGCCCACATCTTCTCCATCTCAGTATTCTCAGCATGTGACACAATGCCTGGCACATAGTGGGTCTTCCA
Source organism: Lynx rufus (assembly GCF_022079265.1). Classification (NCBI taxonomy): domain Eukaryota; kingdom Metazoa; phylum Chordata; class Mammalia; order Carnivora; family Felidae; genus Lynx; species Lynx rufus. The sequence goes on along the minus strand of NW_025814867.1, from coordinate 106,604,956 downwards.
TACATGCCTGTTAAGCAGAAATAGGACAGAACAAATTCACCCTACAGAACCAGTTTGCAAGATATTGTGTAAATCTATAAAGGAATCAAAAGACTTTAATATGCTTTGGGGAAAAGGGGAGCTGTAATATACCTGGGTCAAAAATAAAAGCTGGATGAAAAGGTAAGTATTTAGTAAACTGAATTTATTGTTGTTGTCAATGCCTCTAATCTCCTTGCTCTTAAATCCACTATTTGACTCTAAAGCTTCTAACTTGGGCCTTTCATTTTCTGACCTGTTTAATTAGTTCCAGAATTCCACAATGGAGATTGAAAGCAACTCATTAGCAACGGTAAAACGAAACTACAAAGAATACTACCATCTGAAATTTTATTTAGGATATTCCTCTAAGCTGAAACTCCTTCTGCAAGCTCTTAAACCTCACATACTCCAGCTCCCCTTATATTTAACTTGGGTCAGCATCTATAATTTAACCAAAATTACCTAGAGCCTACCTTGTGCTGAGAACTGTTATGGGTAATTTGGATGAAAGAATAATTAAACTCTGATCTTAACATTTCTGATCCGTCTTTGCATTGTTGGAGCTTCACTGGTTCAGGGCTGCTACTCCAGATATCTGACTCTTGTAGTTGTTACAATAATGTTTGCTTCTATAATCAGTGAACTCTATATCCTCGGTAGTCTAATTCAGTAGAAGTTTCTTTTTCACATAATGCTCAAATGAATGTTCTCTGTCAGTGGGTGGCTTCCTCCAGTCATGTATTCGGATACTAAGGTTCCCTTCATCCTGATCTCTGCCACATTCAACATAGGCCTCACAAAGCCCCCTTGAGTTTTCTCTGTCCCATCCAGCCTGAAGTGGAAAAGAACACGGAGGATTGTGCATGGGAGTTTGTTTGTTTGTTTGTTTGTTTGTTTTTTAATGTGGTTCACGTAACTTCTATGTGCTTTGTTTATTTATTTATTGGAACTCAGCAACATGTCCACACATACCTGCAAAGAATGCTTGCAAATATGGACTAGGATGTGTGTCCACAAAGAAGAGAAAATGAGTTTGGTAAACAGTTATCCAGCCTCTTATATATCTGCCACTCTGTTTACTGCAACTGCAGACAAGAGGCATTACTCCCCATATCCCACCCAGACATCTGGAAAACAACCCATCAGCTGGGCCCATCGAGCCAAGTCTGCCCCCTAACCTCAGCTACCCCTGGGCCAGGACAAGATGACTTTCTTTCAGAGTTTCTCAGTATTGCCTCATAAAAACTATGTCACTAGGATCGACTCTAACCTGACCCCCCAAGATTCCCACCACCTATGACGCATGCCCCGTGTAGCTCCTTCCCTTGAGCGTGTGTTGGTTGTGGAGACCAAATTTTACTAAAGAATATGGCAAAAGTGAAGGGATGTCACTTCCAGGAATAAGTTAAAAAAAAGACTGAGTTCCAGGGTGCCTGAGTGGCTCAGTCGGTTAAGCATCCGACTTTGGCTCAGGTCATGATCTCACAGCTTGCGAGTTTGAGCCCCACGTCGGGCTCTGTGCTGACAGCTCAGAGCCTGGAGCCTGCTTCAGATTCTGTGTCTCCCTCGCTCTCTGCCCCTACTCCGCTATTGCCCTCTCTCTCTCTCTCTCTCTCTCAAAAATAAATAAAGATTAAAAAAAAAAAAAAGACTGAGTTCCTTGGGCATTCACTTGCTCTTGTGCTCTGAGGAAACTCAACTACCACACTGTGAGTTTCCCTGTGGAGAGACCCATGTGACAAGGAACTAAGGGAGGCCTCTGTTCAACTGCCAGTGAGGACCTGAAGACCTCATCCATCCAATAACCAGTGAGGAACTGAATTTTGTCAACAACCAAGTGAACTTGGAAGTAAATCCTCTGTGAGTTAAGTTGTGAGTTAGGTCAATTAAGTTAATTCAGTTAAGACTATAGCCCCAGCTGACACCTTTCTAGCCTTGAGCTGGAGGCACCCAAATTCCTTAGCCACAGAAATGGGGAGATGTTAATTGTTTTAAGGCATTACGTTTTAGGGTAATTTGTTACACAATAATAAATACCTAATAAACATGTGACTTACTGTCAGCTTGGGCTTCCATGTTCCCTCCCTTTTGCAAAACACCCATATTCACATGCTTGCAGTATTATGGTTCTGCACAGTGTCCTCATATGCAGTCTGGCACTGCCATACTTGCATATTTTATATACGTGTATACTTTAATTGAATTTATACATGTATGCAAATGCATGTATGCAATTCCAGAAAATCCAGATTTATGCAATTTAATTTTATTTTTAATGAAGCTAATTTGTTCACGGTATAAATTGGATTTGTTTATCTTTTGTAAAACTGAAAAACTTCCCAGTTCTCTTTGGTCCAATATTTGGTTGTAAAAATATGATCATTCTCTGATAATATTAAACTTTAAGCATGAAATGTCTATATGAGGGATACATTGCCTAATTTAGGTTTAGAAGAAAAGACGGCATAGAAAATGCATAGCCAACCCTTGAGAGCAATAGTCTTAATGCATTCATCATTGTATTGCCCATAACATCTATCACAGAGTATTGCATATTGGAGCAAATAATAAAAGTTAGCCTGGCTTAAGGTGGATTTTCTCCCAGATTCTATTGAATTCTTCATGTGAAAAGAAGAAAAATCTTAGAGCCCTGACTTTTCATCTGCAAAATATAGAAGTCGGTGTTTACTCTTCTATCTTCTTAAGGGTGCTATGAGAAATAATGTAATAAAATGTTGAGAACAAAACTTTGGAGCTATATCTACAGAACTTTATTTTTTTAATGTAAAATTTCTGGCGAGCTTGCAAGTGGAAATTGCCTCAGCATCAGCCATAGACTGTTGAAATAATGCGGGCTTTGAAATCAGAATATGTTGTATCCCACCTCTGGTATTTCTCTATAATTTCCAATAACTTCTTTGAACTGGTTTCCCCATCTTTAAAATGAGATTATAGGGGCGCCTGGGTGGCGCAGTCGGTTAAGCGTCCGACTTCAGCCAGGTCACGATCTCGCGGTCCGTGAGTTCGAGCCCCGCGTCAGGCTCTGGGCTGATGGCTCGGAGCCTGGAGCCTGTTTCCGATTCTGTGTCTCCCTCTCTCTCTGCCCCTCCCCCGTTCATGCTCTGTCTCTCTCTGTCCCAAAAATAAATAAAAACGTTGAAAAAAAAATTTTTTTTAAAAATAAAAAAATAAATAAATAAATAAATAAAATGAGATTATAATATGTCAAAATAGGTTGTAGTGACATGTTTTATTTTTGTTTGTTTTGTTTTGAACACTTTCTTACTTTCCAGCGCAATATATTTTTAGAAATCTCATTGTAATAATAATATGCCCAAAAGTCCTTATTTTCAACATTGGTGTATCCCAGAAACAACGTGGGAAGTGTGAGCTTCCTACAGCTCCCTCCAGCCCATTTGCAAGTTTCTCTCCAGACCTGTAGAAGTACAATCTCTCTTACACTTCCCTTCCTTAGGGCAAATGTTTGGGGTCATAAACTCCTTTGAAAATCTGATTAAGAAAAAAACAAAAAAACCCACAAAACCCCCCTGTGATCCCCAGAAAATATATGTAAGTACTCATCCGTTAAACCTGCATGAGATTTCCTGTCTCCTGAACCACCTGAAGCTTACACATATACCTCGCTTTAGGGCTGGCCCTCGGTTCTCAGGTTCTCTACCCTGGAGAAGCATATACCAAGCGCCGAAGTCGAAAAAACACAATCGGTCCCTATTTAAAATCTTAGGATTTTTTAGGTGAAGTACACTGAGAGATCATGCTAGTACATTCCTAGAGATAGGAAAGTAAGGCTTGCCAAAATAAATTGACCTGCCCCAGGACACCGTTCCCATAAGACCAGCCTTGGCCTCACTTCTGACTCTAAATCCATGGTGGTATAGGAGGATTTGATCTTGCTACCGTGAATGTAGGCCAACTTAGCTTTTAATCTCTCTGCTTTTTCCCGAGCTGCTGAATGAAAAACCCCTTCTGACTGATGCTATTATTTACCAACACCTTTCTCCCAAATCACTTCAAGCACAAAACTAGAGAAGTAAATAAACCACCAGCCTTAAAAAGGCAGATCTGCTGATCTCTCCAATTCTTACATTCCCTTCTCCTGTAGTCTTTTCTCTCCAACAATATAGACAGTTTCCTTTTTCACAGACGTTCAAAGAGTTGGAACAACTCAGAAGGAAATGAAGGTTTAGGCATACCTTCTTTGGGGAAGCACTTGAGAAAATAAGCATCATATTCCTTTTCAGATTCATGCCTTGCCCAGTTTCCACTATGAAGATAAACTGCACTTTGGGATTTGGAGATGCATATTGCTATGCCTGGGGCTAGAACTAGAGAAGCCAGGTTGACTGTCCTTGGATTGGGAAGAGAAAAGGTACATAATGGATTCATCATCAACCTCTCCCTTAAAGTGTCCTGCCGGCCCCAATCTAAAATCTCCTTAGAAGAATATAATTAGCCAGCAAGATTATTTTGAAAGAAAAGTTCTCCAAGGGTAGCCTCAACCCAAAAGTATTATAGGAAAGGTACAATGGGCACTCTTCAGCTAACATGAAGAACTGTAAATGTCCATGGACTTGAATAAACAGAGCAATTTATATCTATTCTAACATGCTCTTCAATGAGGTTGACCTGTATAAAGCAGTAGAGAAACACAGGGTAATACCATGAGTATATTGTCCATTTAGAGTCAGGAGTTCTATCAGGAATAACAAGCTGCGATGCACTCTACATTATCTGTGGACATGAGTCAGGATCTTCTATCAATCACTACTCTAATTTCTACCTTCCAGTTAATAAATTTGGGCTTCCAACAATCCAATGTTGCCCATGGACATTGAAGGAAATAAAGGCTACCTTACTGACTGACCATGAAAATAGCAAGGCAAGGGACCATGTGACAAATGCAGATTTAACACAACTGATCTCCAACCTTGTCACTTTATTTCAGATTGAAACACGTGAAGAAAATACCTTCCCTTAATGGAGTAGAAACATCAAGTTATATCTAATGCTAAATAAGTCTTAAAGGGGTTATTTTTCCTTTCATGAGATTAAACAATGAAAAGTCAGGATGTTCACATACTTTTGATCTGATAAGGATCACTGCAAGAAATCACCTAAACCCAGAAAACAGATCATTTAACCCCTCAAAAGCAGGTTCATTTAACTAAAAATTAGAGAAGACAGCTGTCTTCAGAAATCTTTCAAAGAAAAATACACAGGTTAGACTACCCTTTCTTTTTTTTTTTTTAATTTTTTTTTTCAACGTTTTTTTATTTTTTTTATTTTTGGGACAGAGAGAGACAGAGCATGAACGGGGGAGGGGCAGAGAGAGAGGGAGACACAGAATCGGAAACAGGCTCCAGGCTCTGAGCAGTCAGCACAGAGCCCGACGCGGGGCTGGAACTCACGGACCGCGAGATCGTGACCTGGCTGAAGTCGGACGCTTAACCGACTGCGCCACCCAGGCGCCCCAGACTACCCTTTCTTGACTGTTACAAACAAACACAAAATTGAACTATGATGAAAAGGAAAGACAACATTCAATGGGTTTTGGCCACGTAATCCATAAAAATTAACTGAAACCTTTGAGGTTCTGATATCTTCCAGCAAACAGGTAAGGTTCAAGGTCTTTATAAAAAGCTGGAGTACTGACCTGTTCAAACTACATTCCTCACAGTGTGCTCTGAGGCTCTTCCTGGGAATTAGCTGCATCAGAACAGCATGGAGGGGAGGGAGGGGGCATGATCTAATGCAGATTCCTGAATCTACTGCAGATCAACTGGATCTAAATCTGGTTCTGCAGGGGTGTGGTCTCCCCAAGTGATTTCTATACCCTGAAGTGGGAAGCCCCTGCCTTAAAAGCAATGGAATGTAAGGGAAAATGCCTTTTTAACTGCTAGAGTGCATTCTTAGACAAAATCGGCTTTGAGTTTATGATATGGTATTGTTCAATCTGATCAGCCTCAGCACCTGATCGTAAATTTTGAAAACAAAATGATTTTTGTTAAGACAAGCAACCACTAGGACAGCCGAGGAGTTTTATATGTGGATCATCTAGAATATTCATGTAAAATGAGAAGTTGTACTCTGCATAAAATGTTCAGTTAAGGTTTTTTTTTTTAATTTTACAAACACTTATCTACCTAAAATATAGGGAAGTTTTAGAGCAGGTGACAGAACTTCCTCCTTAATTATGTTTCTATGCCCCTTTCCCTAAAATATCCTTCAGTGCATTGTCTTGGAGTGGGGTGGGGGGGCGGGGGGCATTGTTGATTCAGCATACTCAAATGTGACTAAAAATTATTTCACAAGTTGAAGTTCTTAGTTTTCCAGTTTTCAAAGGGCATGATATCCCATACACTCTAAACACGCCCATCTTTAAAAATTGCTCTGTGTTCACAGCATTATTTACAATAGCCAAGATATGGAAGCAACCTAAGTGTCCACTGATAGATGAATGGATAAAGATTTGGTAATCTGAAATATTACTAAGCCATAAAAAAGAATGCAATCTTACCATTTGTAACTACATGGATGGACCTAGAGTACATTATGCTAAAGGAAATAAAGCCAGACACAGAAAGACAAATACCATATGATTTCACTCATATGCGGAATCTAAAAACCAAACAAATGAACAAACAAACAAACAGATACAAACCCTCAAATACAGACAATAAACTGGTGGCTGCCAGGAGGGAGGTGGGGGGAAGAGCAAAATGGGCGAAGGGAATGGGAGGAACAGGCTTTGAGTTATGGGATGTATAAGTCATGGGGATGAAAGGTACAGTGTAGGGAATGCAGTCAATAATACTGTAATAATGACATATGGTGACAGGTACGAGCTACACTTGTGGTGAACACAGCATAATGTATAGAGTTGTCCAATCACTGTGCTGTACACCTGAAACTAATGTAACTTTGTGTGTCAACATTACTTCAATAAAAAAAAAAAAAAAGCTCCATGGCATTTTGATCCATGCATCAAGCTAAATTTTTACCAAGCAGTGAATGGAAACAAAAGAAGCTGTGAAAGTATAAACAAATCTTGTGAGAATAATCACTAGGTTCTGAATCCTCAAAACATATTTGTAGAAGCCAAGTACCACGGTGCTCCACAAACCACCGCTTACAGGATAACGGTAAGCCCTAGAGCGAGTGCAAAGAGCCACTGACCCAATCTGAGCCCAAGTTCCACTTCAAGATTCAGGTAACCAAGGTGAGAAAGGATGCCTGTTCTTTGCATCCTAAGCAGGCAAAAGAAATATATTTTATGGGCTTTCACACTTTATTTGAAGATTACCATAAACTGTGAATTTCATATTATAAAAGCTCTAAACAGTAAACCTTTAATACAGCCTGTCATGCATCACAAAGGCTTCTGTGAAACAGCATTGTCTGGATTTCTCCTGCAGAGTTGAAAGCATCAGACTTAAAAGTAAAATGCTACATTTTGAAGTCAGGAATTATTGTGCAATGAGCAAGGCCTTCTTAGACAAAGCTTATTTACATTGATCATGTCAGCATATTTTCCTGGGTTTTAAAAAAATATATTGATTCTAATAGCTATTATATTTTCATACACCATCCATTGGTGGGTTTCAAGGCAGATTTGATTTACTGCAGCTTAGAAGATGAAACTTTGCTTATCAAGTATGAAAGTGAGGAATCAGTGTAATCTGAGAGATGCAGTGCTACATACATTTGTTGTGTTAGCATCCTAAACTGATCTATAGAAACAATGAATGGATTTGGTAATCAAGTGGTGTTCCAGCTCATTAGAGAGACCTCACAAAGAAGCACCCTACTTAAAAGGGAATGTCACATGCCTGCCCATTTATTAACCACAGTCATTTTCTTAGATGCTGCTTGGGAGACTGTACTTCCAATTTGCTTAATTGCTACTGAACAGACAGCTGAAAACTGTGCAGAGTATTTAAAAAAAAATCTGATAACACAGGAAGTAAACGATTTCCCTCTTGAATGAATAAATCAAAATTATAAAGATTCTGAATGGGGTAGGCAAAACCAGTCCAAGGAGAAATTTAGCTGTGAGAAATGGGATGAAGTCAGAGAGAACAAGAGACTGGAGTCTCCTCAACACAAAGCAATTGCACGGGGGGCCGACAGAGGGGCAGATAACAGGGGTGGAGCAGGTCAGATCTCATGAAATCGTCTAATGAAATAAAAACCTTAACAAAGAATGAAAACAAAGATGGAGGACTTTAATTGAAAACTTGATCAATTAGCAGGGAGGCCATAAGATGGAGGCAGCAGAGCGTGAAATCTGATTAAACAGAACCATACGTCCCACTTCATTTCCAGTGATGTAGTGACGGAGATGACCTTGAAAAGAGAAGACGTTTGGCAAGTGTGAAATAGCCCAGAATGGTGGTTAACACATAGTTCTGAGGTGAAGTTTTGTATATAAGAAAGCCTTAAATTAAAATTCACATTGATATTCAAAGGAGAGAGTATAGAGAAGTAAATTTGGATAATTGACATATAATCCAAATTTATGACACCATATCAGGGCAGATGGGATACAGAAAATGGTTTCATCCCATAAACGTAAAGAACTGAACTTATCATAGTTTGCTGACTAGTCATATTCTCTCTCATTTTGGCCCTATTTTCATGTGTTCTTTAATGGCGGAATGAAACAGGTCCAAATGGCAGGTCTGATTCCAGTTAGAGCAAATGCGTGTGGTAAACCCCTTCCAAGAAATGCCTTGTGGTGATGCTCAGTATATTCTTTTACAAGAAGGTGGTGAAGAAAAAGAACTAAAGCAAAACTAGAATAGTCTATTCCCCCTGCTGCAATTTGGGGCCACTCTGTGTGCTGCTGATTGTCAAAACTAGAAGCAAAAGTAGGCATGCAAATCTTCATACATTCAGATATGAAATAGTTAATACAGGGAACACATACTAATTTTTGTAACCTTCTTTTCCCCTAGTAGCAACTTATGGCTAAATATCCCTGCGCCTTTTGGTTACTTGTCTCTTCAGCTATTTCCTTTCTAATTTCGCCTTGTCTTCCTTCCATATAATGTTCTCTCATCTCTTCCCCCACTGCTGGTACCCAAAGAGGAAAGTGAGGTTTTGCTACTGTCTTCTGCATATATATGTAAATGGTCTCTTATTATCAGAAAAGAAGAAGGTATGCAATGAAAATGAGATTTAAAAAAAGAAAAATAAAACCCTCAAAACTTTAAAAGAATTTTTTTTAATGTTTACTTATTTTTGAGAGGCAGAAGGAGAAGGAGACACAGAATCTGAAGCAGGCGCCAGGCCCTGAGCTGTCAGCACAGAGCCTGATGCAGGGAGAGAACCCACAGACTGCGAGATCACAACCTTAGCCAAAGCCCCACGCTCAACCGACTGAGCCACTCAGGTGCCCCAAAACCTCAAAACTTTAAATCTAAAAAAAAAACCAAGATCTTTGAGGAGGTAGCAGTGAATTTTTACTTAAAAGACTACTAACTACTGTTAAGAAATTTGTTTCTTGGAAGACTAAAGATGTTCAACTCGTGTGAAGAACAGAAACGCTCACCATTCTGGTCTACAAGGAAGATTATAAACAAAAAACCACAGGGGTGGAAGTGCTGGTGAAACATGACTGTCACTAAGGGGGACAATGTTTCAGCCAGAAAGTATTAAAATATATCTGCAGATGTAACATACTCTTTCCGTAAGCCCATACTGTCTCCGAAACAAAATAATGTGATTTCTCCTTTCTCCTCTTATTTCAGCTGCCTTCCCTTCCATCTCTCTTTCTATGATTCCATCCATAGCTCATTGTTTCCTCATAACTGTGCCTGTATAAAAAGGTTAAAGCAAGAAGATAGAGCAGCCCCCTCTATCCAGCCTACACTCTACCTCCGAATATCATACTAAGTACTAGATTAGAATATTGAGGGAGCACCTCAAATTTTAATATTTGATGCTTTTCTGTATAATGAGGACACAGACCCAAATCTGCAAGTCTCACAAGTAAATTCAATTTTACTCTGGAATCTCCAAGAGACACACCTGCTTCACCTTCATTCTAGGGATAAATTTGGGCTCTTAAATTGGGTAATAAATCTTAAAATGAATTGTGTAAAGTTTCTCCCACAGTGATTCTCAAGTTTTAATGTGCACATGCATCACCTGAGGTTCTTGGTAAGAAGCTAAATTTAAAGCTGTAAATCTGGGGTGGGGCTGAGATTTTGTATTTCTATCAAGCTCCCAGATGAGACTGATACTACTGGTCTGAGTAGCAAGGTCCTACGTTCTGGCATGTGGTAAATATTGCAAACAAAACAAAACAACAAACAAACAAAAAACCTTAATCTAGAGTGTTGTCTAATACCAACACTAATTCTCTGATTCTTTATCCAACTGGGTATCTACAATTCAATTCTGACACTAACCACAAGAAGTCAGTGTAGACCCTGTGGATTGAGGATTCAGTCCCACAAGACTGCCCCCAATTCAGATGCCATTTGCAAGTCCCGGGTTGTTCCCAGTACTTCTGAACAACCAGCAATAAACTGGGGATCCTATGACCCCTTCCTGTATTTCGATAATTTGTTAGAATTGCTCACTGAACTTGGAAAGGCACTTTACTTAGGTTCATCAGTTTATTGTAAAGGATACAAGTCAGAAAGGGCCAACTCAAGAGATTCCGAGGGAAATGTAGTGAAGGATGGAGCTTCCACGCTTTCTCCTGACTTACCACCCTCTGGCACCTCATTGTTCACCAAACTAGAGGTTCATCAAATTTTGTTGTTTAAGAGTTTCTAGAATCCAATCTTCAGCCACTCCCTCCAGTTCTCAGAGGTCAGTGGGTGGGATTGAATGTTCCAACTCTGTATTCACTTATCTTCCTTTTGACCAGCCCTGTCATGAGTCTATCTAGAGGCCCCACTCTGTCACCTCAGTAGCATTAATTCCCCTGTGATCAAAAGGGATTCCATGTGAATAACAAAAGCTACTACTATCACTCAGGGATTTCCAGGGGTTTTATAAACCTTGTTCCAGGAACCAAGGACAAAGAATGAATGGATTTCTTATTATACTACAACTGGTTACTGATATGTTGCTACTGATGTTTTTATAACTTCTAAGATAAAGTTTTCTCTGAGGCAGTTCAAGTGAGCCCCAGGATCAATTCCTACTACCTATGTCTTGATCCCCAGACTTAAGCATGTCATTGTCCCCTAGAGGTTGGCCCAACAAATTTAAGGATTACCAACACAATGAACAGAGTTAACGAGAATAAAAACTGCAAGCCTGACTGGTCACACACAGCTGCCTTTTGCATAATGAAAGCTACTTTCCTTCTGATGCTGCCAACAGATACCACACATTCTCATTCCCAAGTGGTAGCACTGACAATTTCTGTTAAACAACATCTAGATCAGATGGAAAACCTTTTCTCACTTCTTGGAAATCTTGTGTTATTCTACATCCTCTCCTCGAATAGAAAGAGAACAATTGAGGGGCGCCTCGGTGGCGCAGTCGGTTAAGCGTCCGACTTCAGCCAGGTCACGATCTCGCGGTCCGTGAGTTCGAGCCCCGCGTCGGGCTCTGGGCTGATGGCTCAGAGCCTGGAGCCTGTTTCCGATTCTGTGTCTCCCTCTCTCTCTGCCCCTCGCCCGTTCATGCTCTGTCTCTCTCTGTCCCAAAAATAAATAAACGTTGAAAAAAAAAATTTTGAAAGAGAACAATTGAAGGGACAGCCAGATGAATCACTTTATTTATTTATTTATTTATTTATTTATTTATTTATTTTTCCTTCAGAATTTTGTTTGCCCTTGATTCCATGTGGTACATATTCAGTCTACCTGAGGGCTTCTTTGTTTTCTCTCTCTCGCAGACATCTGTTGCCCACCTCTCACCTTGTGTATTAAAAGGTTCTCTAGGGGTGCTGGGTGGCTCAGTGGGTTGGTTGAGCCTCCGACTTAGGCTCAGGTCATGATCTCACAGTTCGTGGGTTCAAGCCCCACGTCAGGCTCTGTGTCGACAGCTCAGAGCCTGGAGCCTGTTTCAGATTCTGTGTCTCCCTCTCTCTGCCCTTCCCCTGCTCTTGTTCTCTCTCCATCTCTCTCTCTGTCTCTCTGTCAAAAATAAATAAACATTAAAAAATTTAAAAGGAAAGGTCTCTATCTGCTGTGCACGAACATTGCTTGAACTACATCACACCAGGTAAAGTGTATACATGAGCACTATTTTCTAGGACTAACAGCTTCCACAGTGTCACGGAGATCCATCAATACAATTAATAAACATGGTGGAATCAGTGGTTGGGCAGTGTGTTGGGAGTGCCATCAGTTCAAAGAAAAATCGGCGTCTTGGAAAAAGAATAAAACACAATAAGCAAAAGAGAGGGGTAATTTTCATGCATATTAAACTGCAGGGCTCGTGGGATGAGAAAGTTTTTAAAGTGTGGAGGGTTTTCGTCGACCCACTTATAAGCTAACCGAATTAAAAGATTCAGAGTGTGAGCAAGGGAGAAAGCGACTTCATGAAGTGTCAATCTAATTACAGCACAGAGCATCCCTTGAGGCCCATTGGGAGCTGTGCATCGTCACTTATGTATGTCAGTTAAACAAGTTCACTCTGATTTTTTCCACCATCTTTATGGGAAAACAACACTGCTTGACAACTTCTCCTCGTTTGGGGATAGTAACTTTATAAGTTTATAGGACCACTTTTCTTCCTTCAGCTTTCACATTAATTATAATAAAACAAAGTTAAAATTGAAAGTCTCCACCCTCTCACCCTATGTCTCTAGTCGGCTTTTTCATCTTTAACTGAAATTTGGTTCTGAAAGTTACCTCCCTCGTCACAGTTTTATCTGCCCTTCACTATGTCCCCACAATTCCTTTGGCTTTCAGACACCTTCCCCTATGTTGAAAAATTCAAAACATTGCCAATAAAAACTATCTTTTGTGCTCAGGCTGGTCACATGCAATACCTTTTGCGTCTGTCCACTGATACATACACTGGGTTTCCTGCCATCACTTTACTCTTAGAATCTGAGTTTCATGCCTATTGCTTTGATCTTAGAACTATATCTTGGTACTGCAGCCTTGTGATTCATCTTCAGAGCGAACTTACCAAAACAAACGTAGCCTCGTCCAACAACCAATCTATGTAACCACAGGCATTAATATCTTCAAGGGTATAGAATATAGCGGTGATCTCCAACTTAAACTCTGTAACATTCTAAAAGTTGGTTTCTAAATTTGATTTTTTTTAACATTTTATTTTTTGGGAATTGGATTTCAGACAGTGACTGCAAGAACAAATATACTCTTGCAGGTCATGGTTCTAAAGGGAATTGAATTGCTACAGATTTGGTGCCCATTTACCTCCCTCTCCCCCCCCCCCAGTTAATTACAATAAAACAATAACAACAACTCCACATGAAGCAACTCTTTTCCAGACCTCTAAGAAACTTCTCAAGCTTGTTCCATACCCTGCAAAATATTTCCTGTTTATGATTGAATCAGTTTGGCAGGAAACAATTAAATAAAATGAAATGATGGGAGGAGGAAAGGAAAGAAAACTGGAAAGGGAAAAAGAAGATATGATCAGAGGATGGGAAAGTTGGAGCAAAATAAAAGAGAGAGAGTGCACACAATACTGAAGGGAACAGAATGCAGTGGGGTATTCTGTATTGGATCACGGAAGGGAAAACCAACACCGGTGGGAAAATGGTGAAATCCAAATAAAGTTGGTAGTTTAATGAATTCTCATGTCGCAATGCTAACTTTTGGTTTTGACAAAAGTACCATGGTCTCATAAGATATTAACTTAAGGGAAATGGAGAGAAGAGAACAAAGGAACTCTGTACTATCTCTGCAACTTTTCTGCATATCTAAAAGTATTGCAAAATAAAAAGCTTATTTTTAAAAAATGAAAGGAGATGAGCTAGAGGAAGAAAGAAAACAGAATATGATCAACTCATTTTCTTTCCATTTTTAGAAAGGCAGAAGAACACTGCAGTGAGAGCTCAGGTTTATTCTGACGTCGCCACTTTACAGTGACCTGTGAAGAGTTTCCAAATCTCATGTCCTCCGTTATTATCAAATAGTAACAATATTGCCTCAAAGGCTCTCATGAGTTTTAAATGAAAAGCAGTGTGTAAAGTGCTCAAAGCAGGTACTGCCAACTCTTAGACTTGTACTCATTTACAGTGTTGCAATTTGTCTTGAAAATAAAATTGACTTGCCAGTGTATTTATTCCTCTAGTCCAATCTAGTGAGGTTTCTCCTTTTATTTTCTCTTTAACTTTGAAGCTCTATCTCAGTAGCCATTCTTCTCTCCTTCCTTCTTATCTTAGGGCATAAGATGACTAAATTATTTCTAGAACTATCTTCTCAAAAAGAAAGGTAATAGTTAAAGTATGTAACACACGTGAGGCGCCTTGGTGGCTCAGGTGGTTAAGCTGCAGCCTCTTGGTTTTGGCTCAGGTCATGATCTCACGGTTTTTGATGTGGAGCCCCATGTTGAGCTCCATACTAAGTGTGAAGCCTACTTGGGATTCTCGCTCTCATTCTCTATCTCTCTGTGTCTCTCTATGGCCGTCCCCCACTCACTCGTGCACTCACTCTCTTTATCTCCCTCTCAAGATAAATAAATAAACGTATGTAACACACAGTTTCAAGCATTTATGACACATGCCACAACCAATCAGTCCAGTCAAACAGGCACATATTAGTGACTAGCAGCCATGATTGTAAGAGTCATAGATCACAGTGGCTGTCAGTTCATAACAGTTCCTTCCAACAGACCATTCGTATTATTCACCAGCTCTCCTTCTCCCTGGTTCTATGGATTTTGAACTAAAGCTCTGCCATTATCTTGGACACAATGATAGACCTAAAGGAGGACTCCTGACCTAAGGTGAGCCATCATTTACCTCAGTGTCTTAGCAACAGTGATTAGTTGTAGGGGAGAACACATGATTGATGCTGGGACAAAGAAGCCACAAAGGGCGTGAGGGATAGGTGTTGCTAACGTATAGCATGTGAATCCAGTTGAGCCAAACACAGAATGTTTCTATAATTTTCCCAGATAGAGCCTTTCCTCCTCAAATGAGTCTTTCAGGGATCTGGGCCAAAAAGCAGCTGGCAGTTCATAGCTTGTTATATTCTTTTTTTTTTTAATTTTTTTAATGTTTATTTCTGAGAGAGAGAGAGAGACAAAGCATGAGTGGGAGAGGGGCACAGAGGGAGGGAGACACAGAATCCGAAGCAGGCTCCAGGCTCTGAGCTGTCAGCACAGAGCCTGACATGGGGCTCAAAATCACGGACTGAGAGATCATGACCTAAGCCGAAGTCGGACACTCAACCGACTGAGCCACCCAGGTGCCCCCATTCTTTTTACGAGAGAGACAGAAAAAGAACGGTTTGGTTGCATGAATCAAGTTTCTCTCCTTTTGGTCATGGCTAGTTCAAATTGGGTTTCCATCACTTGTGACCAAAAGACTTCCATCTGAAATTTCACTCCATCTGTGTCCCTAAATGCTATCCACCCCCAATCCCTTTGAGAGCTCCCATACACATATGTACACATATTCAGTTATCCTTTCCTCTCACCAAATATTTCATCATTTTTACTCCAGTGACTTCTTCTGTCTGCCTTGAAATATTCACTTGTCTGGGTCTCTTATCTTGAAATAAATCTTTATGTGACTCTCATGCCCCTCAAGTTAAACTCATTTCTGCCTATCCATTTACAACCATACTTCCTAAACATGCTTTTTATTTTCTCACCTCTCATTCCTTAACCTCCTATAATCTGAGCAATTTTCAGTATTCTGAAATATACGTTGAAGAAGATTTCAAAGGCCTCATAATTTTTTTTATCATTACAAATATCCATCAGAATATATATCATATCTCACAAAACTTTAACTATAGCACTTCTACTGGAAGGTGATCAATACAGTAGGCTTAACCTGGAACATTTTTGTAACTTCCAGAGCTCAATCATCTACCTATGATGTTTCCACTTGGATATCCCACAATTACTTCAAAGTCATAATGTCAAGAAATGAAGCTATACTTAACCTAAACTTAATCTCTCTGTCTAACCAGACTCTCTATTTTAATATGTTAATCCCACAGGGAAAGGATCATTTTTTTTTTTTTCTGAAAAGGGCAGATAGTACATATTATAGGTTTTGCAAACCAGAGGGTCTCTGATCCAAGCATTCAACTCTGCTACTGTAGCAGGAAATCAGCCATAGACAAACAATGAGTAAGTGTGGCTTTGTTTCAATAAGACTGTATTTATAAAAATAAGGAGTGAGTCAAATTTGACCCATGGACTAGTGTCTGTCAGCCTTTGCCCTAGGAAAAGCAGCAAAAGACACCACATTAGGACAATAACCAATTACATCTCCATGATGTCTTTTGTCCTCACTTGAACCCATTGCTCTTATGAATTTTTACAAAATATTCTGACAGGATTATTCACTTAGACCTTACTACTTCTTGGCTTGATATTTTTGTATTGCTATCCACATTAAAGAATCTATTAATTCTGCACATAACACAGCATTATGTATGGACTTGCACAGAGTGGATGGATACTCATCTAAGATTTATCAGAGTAACCTGTCACCATATTCATTCCTGGCCTTTTCTTTGCATGGTTCAGGGGGTTATACAGAGTAGGCACTATGAAGAGAAAATTCAGTTTTAGTCCTGGATGGCTCAGTTTTGCTCACAGAGTTGAGAAAACAATAATCTCTTAACTGCTAATTTTGGCTTAAAGAGAGGAGCCACGTGAAGAGTGCTTGGTGAAGAAAAACTTAATTTGTAAAAAGGATGTGGGGACATCAGAAACATCAGCTTCTCTGCAGATTACAGGTTCATTCACAATCTACTGATTCTTCCTGATGGTGTCATCTGAGATTTTGGTATTTAGTTGGTGTACTCACTGGCAATATAATCATATGCCACACCTTCTAAGTGTGATTATTTTAATAATGGGGGATCACCATGATTTTTTACAACTACTAAAGGCTATGAGTCCTCTAATTTTCAAAGCCTTGACTTCTTTCACAATTGCTTATAAATCCATTTTCATTCTGGGTGAAATCATAGCTACATAAAACAGCAAGGAAGATGAATTGTAAGCCATCTGAACCAGAATTTAATGTAGGGGAACTGAAAAGAACGCTCCGTCCTTTAATGAGTTCCTAGATCAACCCAATCTGAAGAAACACACTACAAACTAGACAACTTTGTTTCCCATTGGGTTTTAGCTTATGGCACGAATGTATGTATAGAAATCCAGCAACTATTTGTTAAGCATTTTATCCATAATACTTCCAAGTACATTAGCAGATAAGATAATTTGCATAAATAGAACATGCAAATAATGATCTAGGAGCAGGAAGGAAAGAGGTTAAACCTTTATATTAGTGGTAATTTTCTGCTTTTAGACTAACCACTCAGTTAGCATTGAACAAACTTTAAGATGTAATTTACTAATTGCTACCAAATGGCCTACAATTTAACATTTCACTAAAAATTGACCAGAAGGTTACAACTCTTTAAAATATTAATTCATTTATTGGGCATCTGCTAACCTTGTCACATTGGCAATAAAATTCTTTAGATCTCCAAGTTGCCCAAAAGCATTTATGTTTTGATGGGCTGAAAATGGAATATCTGGTTTTTTCCAGTCATCTAAATAGCCTTTTACTCAAAATGTGCCTCTAAATCTTTCACTCAGTATAATCCACATGCCAATCTTTGTGTGTGTGTGTGTGTGTGTGTGTGTGTGTGTATATATATATATATATACTAATTTAAAAAATCCTAACTCCTAAACATATATAATTAAATATTAATTGATTCAAATGAAATTTATAGAACAAATATATGGGAACAAGAAGAGAACTTTATAATGTAGTATTACGCCAAATATTCTATCTTTCCATCAAACTTCCAAGAATGAAGTCAGATTCTATAAAGCCTAAGCTTATTACAAGAGAGATGAAACTAATTATGACAAGACATCACCTTGTATTATGTTTAGAAACCAGTAATAAGAAAGATGAATAAAATCACAATACTCACAGAACAATTCAGACTAAGATCATGCCATGAGCAAGTGACTCATTACAAAAAATTTATAACACAGTGATAAATCAGGAAGAAACATTTGCCTAATTCAACTGTGACCAAGAAGTTTCTGAACTGAGTTACAGTATTAAGGGAAATAATCTTGATTGTAGATTCCATGATGAAAATATGGTTAAAGGCATCATGGAGTACAGGGAAGAAAATGGGAAAACATATTGTCTCTGTTAAATACATAAGGGCCAAGGGCACCTGGGTGGCCCAGTCAGTTAAGCATCCAACTTTTGATTTTGGCCCATGTCATGATCTCATGGTTGGTGAGTTCAAGTTCTGAGTTGGGCTCTTCACTGACAGTGCAGAGAGCCTACTTGGGATTCTCTATCTCTTCCTCTCTCTCTGTTCCCCTCCCCCACTCATTCTCTCTCTCTCTCTCTCAAAATAAATAAATAAAGTTAAAAATAAAAGAAATAAGGACCAAGGGAAAAACAAGTTTCATCTAAATTTTGATATAAAGAAGAATAAGATAATATTGAAAGCCTTGGGATACTCAGAAGTAAATTCCCTGGCCTGAGAAAGAACCCAGGAATGGTTTTTAAAAGAAATCATCTCAGTAAGCTTTGAAATTATCTTGTAAGTTTAAAAAAAAAAAGAAAGAAAAGAAAAAAGAGCACTTGTACTAATATGAGTATAGGGGATCAACTTGAATTGATCTAATCAGGACACCTATTGTGAGGCTATAAATAGGTCAATAGCTTAATGTTGTTGGAATTAATTGTTGCAAGTAGATGAACAAAGTTACTGTTCCCATAGAAAATAGCTCAGTCACTACTCATACTGACTTCTAACATGTTCATGGTGCTTCCCAAGTAGGGAAAATATTGACACAAGGGTGAAAAACGAGTTTCCTAATCGCAGATCCTGCCTTGTTCCAAGTTGATTAAACTATGTGAGAGATTTCAAGGTAAAGACAGCCAAACAGAAAAGAATATTTATTTTCTATGCTGTACTGAAAACCATAAGGAGTTATGAAATTTTCCTCAAATCATATGGATGAAGTAGAAGCCATAATTTAGCTATTTATAATGAGCTATGTTTCCATCCCAGCCTGAGAGTTTATGCTTTGATAAGTTTCTTTAAAAATACATTTTCAGAGATACACTTTTATAATGAATAATTTATTTGGTATGTATGTAATTTGTGTGAAAGATGAGCAGGAAAAACAAAACAAACAAACAAACAAACTAGCATAGCCCTTATCACACAAGCTCCTTCTCCTTTATCAATAGATTTGTGTGGTCCCCTAAAAATCACTGCAAGTTCCACAGCTATAGACTCATGTCCTTAGGTATTATGTAATGTGCATGCTTTGATGCTCTTATTGCTTAAGAAGAATATTTTCCAGCTGTGTTTTTGCTTTAAAGAAAATGGCTCCATTAGTATAAAGCTCTGTGTTATAGAATCCCTTGAGGATTTTGTGGCATATGGGCACATCACCGGTGGAGTATAGAACGGTGGGTGTGGCCCTCAGGTTACTTCTTTGGGAAGTGCTGCTTCACTTTCACTCCAGGATCCACAGTAAAAGTATAAATTTGCTTTATACAATAATAAATTAAATGCCTTTGCCAACCTTTTGGCGATATCTTTTCCTCAAGCTGGCAAACGAAATTCAGCAGATGCTTCCCCAGATGACTCCGCACTGATGAGCGTTATATATGCAATCTATCTCATATGATTGTACAACAGAGATCATCATAAACATTGCATGTTTCACAGTCTGTCTGCAAGTGATCTATGATTCTGGAGGCTTCCTGGGCATGAAATCCCTGTGCATTTGATTGACCACTAATCTAGGTGGGGCAAATAAAAGTTATGACCACAAGTCTTGGCTTCCCTGATTTATCAATACAGGTGAAGGTGAAAAGGATGAGTTTTGAGCAAGCTTTCATACAGTGGATAGCACAGAAGCAGGAGAGGTCAAAATGTAAATTAAAACTCAGATACCTTGACCAGAAAAAGTTTAACAGTTCAGGTGATGAAATCATCCTTTGCTTTGTAACAAAGGAAAAAGCTCTGCGTCCAATTTGGAAATGCATGGACAGTGCTGGATGGGCTCTCATCTGCCCTCTAAACTCCTGCTGCCTCCAGTCTAACTGTGAAAGGAAAAAAAAAAGTATAATGTTGGAACTCAGGGGGCCTGGTATCCAATTTCACATCTGCCATTTATTTGCTATGTGACTTTGGGTATATTAATCCACTTGAAATGTATAATAACAATAAGTATCCTTTATGAGGCATTTTATGAGGTCTTGATCTCTATGAAAAGGACACTATGAAAAACCCAGAGTTATCACCTAATTTAAAATTCACCATAATATAAGATATGGGTTAACATCACCTCTATTTTAAAATAAGAAAGTTAAAGCCTAGTGCATTTAAATTATCTGACTAAGGTCATACAACAAATAAATCACAGATCCTTCTCAAACTTATGTTTTCTTGCACATCCAGACTACCACTGCTTAAGAACAGACCCTATCATCTCTTGCCTAAATAACATCAAAAGTCTCTTGGGAATGAAGAAAAAATAACAGTCAAGAATGACTCCTACGTTTCTGGATTGGGAAAGTAGAGAAATGATAGTACTCTTAACCAGGATATTTTAAATAAAATATATATTTTATATTATAATATAATAAGATGTATTATTATATTATTTTATATAATATATTATTATTTTATTTTATAAATTATATTATATATTATTATATTATTTTATATAATATTATATTATCTATTATTATAATATATTATTTTACATAAAATATATAGTGGGGTACTGGGGTAGAGGGAGATGATGAGTTCAGTTCAGGGAAACTTTTAATGTTTAGATTATAAGAACAAAGAATCTAAACTAGAAAAAAATGAATCTTATGAAAAAGAAGGGAATTCTTCATAATTGTTCCATGTTCTATAAAAACTTAATAAACCCGTTGATTAAGTAAAACAAAAATTTAAAGATAGCAATAAAAATAACAAAAGATACAGAGGGGTGACTTAAGAGCCAAGGAAAAAAAAAACTAAAGACTAAGTTTATCTATATATAACTGACAAGTTATATTAGAACAAAGAAAGCAACAGAATAGATATCTTTAGAATTGGAAGAACTGAGAGAGAGGAAATACTGTTATCATCAAATGAAACAAAAATGAATTTCAAGAAATTGGAGAGAAGCAAATGACATTAAAAATGTTCCATTAGAATGATAATTGATTTCGCTGTAGTAAGGATCCCATCCATAAAATGAATAAATAAATAAAAGTCTTTATTCAATGATGTAGATCAAGATAATTTCTTTGGGAATAAAAGAAGAAAGACTGTAGATTGAAAGAGTATACAGGAAAATTCAACATTGGCTGGTCACACCAAAATATATTATTGTACTGAGCAGTTGAATTTCAAGAACTTAAAATAATGTTTTTAGATATTAAAATGGGTTTCTGGTTTCTGCTGGGAGGGGTAGGGAAGGATGATACATAGTTTAAAGGAGACAGGAGCCTGTAGGAATAGATAACATGTGAGCATCTGTTTGTCTGAGGCAGGCACAGCTCAACACCCGTAACAATTGAGCTAGGACTGTGAACAAATTGGGGAAGTGAATATGGGCTACTAACAGAGTGTGGGAGCCCATCAGCCTGAAGACACAAGGAGAGTTTGTATTATCTGGCTGACTTTTGTTCCATGGGTCCCAGTATTGAGGGTCCTGTAGTATATGGGTTGGGGGAGGGAGGGGAGAAGAACCAGCAACCACTATGTGTGTGAGGGGTACAAATCTCTACTGGGACTCTTACACCCATCATCCCTATAAACAAAAGATTTAATGTGTAAGGGAAGGGTAAGAAAATCTGTCACTTTCAGTGCACTGGTAAAAACCCATTGCATGTAAGGAAAGGAGAGAGAGGAAAAAATACTTTACCTCTGGAGGAGGAACAGAAATGTATTCTGGACCCAGAACTAAGCTGGGTTAACAACATGAGCATGAGGAAGGCCACAGCACTGATACCCAGGGACACAGTACCTGCTTAACATTGAGGCTTAATCAGAGGAGTAAAGAATATGACTTCCTACCACCACCACCATCACTGCCAGACTAATAACAATGGAATACAGCACCAGGAACATGGAGATGACCTAAATCTGAGGGTAGAGCAAGCACTGAGAGAAACTCTGGTGAATTTGCCCTCTTAACCATCGGGTATCACTGAAGGTATTTGATGCCTATGGTACGTTGAAGATAAATAAAGCAACAACAAACCTCCAATCCAGTTCAACTCCAGACCAGATTAAGTCAAACACCCATTCTAAAGTCCTCCTAGAAAGAAAGGTGTATCCATTTCCAGAAATAAAAACTATGTAGCTCAGTATCTACTATCCTATACAAGATGGCAGCCATCAACGAATACTGATGAGGCATATGAAAAGGCAGACAAAACAATGTTTCCAAAGAGCCAAAAGAATCAACACAACCAAACCAGACTGACATCAATGTTAGACTTATCAGGGATTTTAAAATGACTGTGATTAATATATTCAAGAACCTAATAGACAAAAATAGACAATATGCAAGATAAAAAATCCTTTTAAATATGTATCAAGGTAGAAAAAAATAACATCACCTACAAAAGAAAAACTAAATCAGGCTGGCCTCAAATTTCACATCAGCATTCAAAAACAGAGCAAAACAGACTAATCTCCACAATGTCCTGGGGCAGAAACTGTGACCCATATACCCACCCAAAATACCATTCAGTTATATAAGCCAAGAAGTCATTTTAAACATAAAAAAAAAAAATCTAGGAATATGTTTTCCATAACTTCTCTTAGGAAAAAACAGCAAAATGCATATAACTTAGATTTGAACTGATATACACACCTGAGAAATAAAGACAATATTAAAAGAAAGACATGGGAATGAATACTGAATTCTTTCTCTAAAAATATAGCCATCTACTCATTCAACTCAGTAAATACTATTGAGATAGATAAAATTCAGCTGAATAAATATTGAGTGTATAAGTGTATACTATGTTCCTAGCACTACTCTAGGTAAAGAAGAAAGAGCAAAACAAAACAAAACAAAAAACAAAAACAAACATAATATCTTTGTGTGCATGAAGCTGATCTGTTTAGACATAAAATGACCAAACAACTAAGAGAAATAGGGTTACAAAACTAAATGTAAATTTCATAATTCTAGAAAATTCAAAAACAACTTAAAAACAAGAAACAGGGTAGAAGAATAGGAAAACTAAGGAGATGTGTTAAAAGTGCTAAATTCTACTCTTCCATAGCAGGGCTTCCTTGTTTAAAATAAAACATAATGACTCCAAAGTCTTAATTATTTTCATAAATTATCTTAGAATTTTTTTAGAAAAATCTTCTGTTAAAGACAAATTTATTTGAGATGGACAGTTCCTTAATTTCATTACTGTCTCTTTTTCTCCAATGATTTCAAGTAAAAGTAAGATTAATGTTCTTTGACCTTTGAAAGACATCTCTAGTACAATCTAATATTTGTAAAAAAATTTTTCTCTTATTTATTTGGACTATGTCTAGAATAATATATGCCTAGACTAATGAAGATTATTCCTAAATAGTGGGATTTGCTTTTTTCCTTGATGTTATTTTGTACTTTTCTGTACTGATTAAATTCTCTACAGTGGGCAGAAATTATTCCTACAAAAAACACTATAGTATTTTTTTCTTTTTAAATGGCAACTTGTGGAAATACGAATGATGGTTATTTTCTTTTTGTATTTTTCTATATTTTTAATTTCTAAAACAAAATTAAAACAGAACAATTTACAGTGGAAAATGCTGAGTAATATTAAATGAGACAACTAAGTAGGAAAAAAAGGGGGGGAACTGGGCAGACTGTTACAGAAGTAAATCTCTAGCAAGATGATGGGATACCTACCTTGAGCATCCCATTAAGCATGTCTAGTAGTTTCCCTGTTAGCATCTTTGCCTTAGACATCTTTGTAGCAAACATTTTCATTGCAAACGTTTTCACAACATAACTAATCGGCCATAAGGCAATTTTGCCGTAAAAGATAATATAACTGGCTGACAGTTTGATTTGACAGTTTGGTTTCATTTCTCTGTTGATGCAGTACTCCCATCTTTATATTATATAAATCTTAACCCTCATAATGTTCCATATAGTGGCACAGAGTTTAGAACTCACATTTTCCACAGAACTTCGGAACCTTTATCAATGAACATGTAACAATATGCCACCAACAAACAACAGTGTAGAAAGCTTTCACAATACAAAACTCAGTAACAATTATGCATCCTGGTATTTGTCAACCATTATGTTTCTTAATGAAAGAAGAAATGTTAGCGAAAAAAAAGGAAAGGAAAGGAAAGGAAAGGAAAGGAAAGGAAAGGAAAGGAAAGGAAAAAGAAAAGAGAAAGTGCAGTGCAGAACAAGATGAACCAATATGTAAAAAAAAAAAAAAAGTATAATGCCAGGAACTTTGAAGACAAGTGCTTAGTTATAATCCACAAAATAAATTGTCATTTGCTTAATCTTGCCATGAATCTACGCTATGTACATTTTGAATGTATTCAAGTATTTTGTACTTCACAATATAGTCAATTTTGAAGTTTGTTTTCTAATTTTCATGCTTCGTTATGTCCTTTTTAATGAATTTCCCTCTTTTATTATTTTTTGTGATTTTTATCTTTTACAGCAAAATTGCTTTATGGCCAATTAGTTATGCGGCAAAAATGTTTGCAGCAAAGATGATTATAATGAAACTACCTAGACCCCACCAGGAAGGGTCAAGTGAGGGCATTCTCTCTATCCCTTTTTAACATTGGGTGGGGTTGTAGTCAGAGACCTTTGAGTGAAACTTCATTTCCCAGTGGAGATAGACAGATAATTCACGCTGGGAACAAGACTCCTGGGTCCATCTGCCTGGCCTGCTTCAAGAAGTACACGTGGGTATTAGTGTCTGTCACATAAGTGGTCTGTATTGTCTCTCTTTTGTTAATAGGATCCAATATTCTGAACTGATGGACCAGACTCATACTCAAGCTGCTTTTCTTAAATCTTTGTAAAGAGAAACAAATCGCTTCCTTTGAAATATTATTATTTAATATACCTAAAATATACCAAGCAGGCACTACTGTTCATCTCTCTCTGAGCTATGTTAATGGCTGCGCGGTAGCCTTCCCAGGAAATGATTAAAAGGAAACAGGGAATGAGTCCAGATTCCCTTTCATTGTTTTTGTCAACTGATAGCACAGATCCTCTTGAAACCTGCAGCTCATCCCGCTCATTATCTAAAGTGGAACAAAAACTGCCATTAGTGTTCCAAAGGGGGCCTAGGGCGGGAGGGCGGAGACAAGGGAAGCTTTATAATGCGGAACATTTAGCGCAGGCTGGAAAATGTCAGAAGTAAAGTTTTAGAAGAGAATTATAGTCCACACTAGATTGCATGTTTTCATAACGTACATTTTCTGAGTGAGATATAGCTGCAAAAGAAAGCAGTTCTGGTTACCTTCACGATGTGGCTTGTGGTCTGAATACATCCACTGTCTGATTCTGTCTATACATGAATAGCAGCCCTTCAAATTCTCAGGCCATAAGAACATTTATTTTAAAACAATAGTGAAAGTCATCAATTAGCAATGAAAAAAAAAAAATGAAAGCCATTCCTCATCCAGCAGGGATGCCTTTTAATGCTTTCTTGTCAGACCCCTATGGTTCACACACTCTGTCAGTTACTTTAGGTCTCAGATGTGGAACCTTTCTTTCAAAAGGTCATCCCTACATGGCATTTTCCCCCATTTATTTTTAGATGTTCTAACCCCAGTAAGTTTAACCACCTAACAGCCTGAGATTGACAACATATTTCAGTGCTATTGAAACTAGGGTTGGATTAAGCACAAACCTTTGTAGGTATTTTCTACATGACATCTCAGCAGCTTCAACAGCCATCTCAAACATCACCCCCTTTGCAAGCACTGAAGGTCACATGGTATTGTGAAAATTTTAAAGTACCACATGATTTGATTTTTACTTCAAAGTAATCAAAGTCTGAGAGATGCACACAGGCCAGAAGTCACCTTTCAAGTCATTGTTTACCTTTCCCCTTAGGGAAAAGGTGAAGTCAACTTCAAAGCTTCAAATACCTTCTAAGGATCTAGGGACTTGTAACCACTAAGTATCTATTTAAGGACAATGAGAGCTGGGAGGCTTTAGCTTGTAAATTCACCCAGAATTTGAGAACAGAGCTGAGGCAAGCTTAAGAATTCTGTAGCTAAAGTGGCCCAATACATCAGAGGAATGGTCAGCTAACCTCTCTGTTATAACTTGAGGCAGAAAAAAAAGATGCTCTGCCTATAGTATTTTCATCAAGTCTGAATGAATAGGGCCTAATAGCACCATCATTAATACATGCCTGTAGCACCACAGAGTGTGTGCATGTGATATATGCGCACATGTGTTTGTGTATGTGAGTGTGTGTGTGTATTTAAACTAAGAGGTAAAAGTTAAGAGGGGACTGGAAATCAAGAACCACATGTAATTAAATTCAGTAGATGTTTATATGGTGATAAATCCACTTGTGCATCCCATATAAGGTACCATGTTTCATGCTGGAGGCAGTGAGTTACAGTGACACTTAAAATAGATTATAAAGAGCTTACAATTTGAGACACCTGGGCGGCTCAGTCAGTTGTGCATCCGACTCTTGATTTCAGCACAGGTCATGATCACAGGATCACAGGATCGAGCCCCTGATTGGGCTCCAAACTGAACATGGAGCCTCTCTCCCTCTCTCTCTGCCCCTCCCCCCCCCCAGCTCACACGATCTCTTGCTCTCTCTCTCTCAAAATTTTTTTTTAATCTTACAATTTTAAAAAATGCAGGTTAAATTTTTCTTTTCATAAGAAGAATAGAAAATAAAAGCTTAAAGTTGTATTGAATAAGCACAACAACTCCTTAGTTTATAATTTAGCACTATTAGTATGTGAAAGGAAAAGTGAACAAGAAGGACAGAAAGAGAAAGAGAAAGGGAAGTAGTAAGAGAGAAAGTGATGGAAAGATACACATGGAGAGATGAATACAAAAGAAAATGTCTTCAAGGGACGAAATCACTTAAAAGGAATTCAGAGAGAGAGGATGAAATGGAGATGAAAGAGAAAAAGGAGGAGAAAAAGTCTGAATGATGGGAAAGACAGAGAGGTAGAAGAGTCCACAATAAAGAAAAATGTTTTAAATACCTTGAAATCTAGAGACTGACAGAGGAATGCTGAGAAGCACAGGAGACTCTGAAACACTAAGGTGGATACCCGCTGTCTTACCCCAATGCGCTTTTGCACGGAGTTCATGGTCAACTTCCTTTGAAGTTCTGTCCGAGCACTGCTCAGATCCCAGAAGATCGCTTCTGAGTTTATAGCCAGACTAGCTCATTAAAAAGAAAAGCTTTTTTCCATTACCAAAAGTATGGTTGATGAGATTACACTTTAGAGTACTTTCTGCTAAAAAAAGTTGGGGGGAGGAATCTAAATTTGGCTGAGATTTCCAACCTCTAAGATCTTCAGAAGCTTCTTTGACTATTCTCCTCTAATTCAAGGTTTCTCAGTTGCAGCACTATTAAAATTTTGAGTAGGATAAATCTTTGTTGTAGTAAGGCCTTTGCCTTGCAAGATTTTAGCAGAACCCGGGCCTCTACCTACCTAGTGGATGCCAGTAGAACACCCCAGCAATTACAATTAAACCTGCCTCTAGAGATTGCTAATCATCTCTGCAGAGGGGGTGGGTGAAATTATCAGGACAGAGCAACGTTGTTGTAATGCATTAACATTGGTGAGGTTACAAGATAGCGAAGAATAGGAAATAGGTGTTTCTTGAATAAGGGGAACAGAAATTTAATTCCAATTTCTCCTCATTTATCTTCATAACGCCGTAATGTTAGGTCAGTTCTGTCTACCCCTTCTAGGATACCCAAGGACTTCTGTTCTAGCTAGAGCTTAGGCAGAATCCCCAGACCACCCAAACTCAGTCAGGGCAGTTGATTGGTTGACACTGGATTGAGAGTGTTGGCCACACAATCAGATAGGCCAACATGAATAGTGAATGACAAATGCTTTAGAGTCAGATTAACTATGGAACAGCAGGGGAGCAGGACTTTCTGGCACAGAATCCTCCATTAGAGTGCCATTTTCCTCTCTCACATCTTCTATTTGAAAGCCCTCAGAGAACATTAAAAACCTTGTTTTAGCAGGCGCCTGGCTTTGCCCAACTTCAATTAGGATGAGCAGTTTCTAAATTACCCCCCTGGATGTCAGCTGCAGACTACTGAAACACAAACCAGGCAGGATGCAGGCTACATTCTGAGGATTCAAGGTGACTCCATAAGGAACTTTAACTCCCAGCGACTTTTGAACCTTACCAGTACCTTTATTTCTGCTATTTTAATTATGTAGCACTCTGATGAGGCATATCCAGCTATATTATTTTTTGCTATATTATTTTTTCATAAGCAGCTGCCTTGCTTAGATGACCTTTATGTCAGCCTTTGGACCATGCTTTTTTGTACATAGATCTGTCTTTTTAGTACATTTTTTAGTATGGAGAATATAAATCTAACTAGTGGATAACTCTCTTGATACTTGTTGAGGGAAACAAATAAAGGTAATAACATGTATAAAGGTTAGAAAGTTCAAACTGTACCCAAAAGGTATAAAATGACGAATGAAAATCTCTCTCCTTACACTCCCTCATCCTTCTTCTCAAAGGGCAATAGTTCTTTACTGTTTCTAATGATTCCGGCCACAAAGAATCGTTATATCTAAATACATGTATATATTCAATTATAATTTTACATGTAAAGATTTTTTATTAAGCATCTTATTTTCTACTTTTATTAAAATCTATTTTAAAGATTATTTCATCTATTTATATAGTAACCTAGCTCATTCTTTTTGAGGACTGTTTTGTGTGAAATTGTATGGATATATAATTTCCACAATCTATATACCTTATTGAAAGAAACTTTTTCATTTTTTTTATTGTTTTTGTTGATGTTGATATTGCACAAAAAGCAACAATGAATATCCTTGGACATAAATCTCAGCGTACTTTTGCAAGTATCTCCATAGCAAATTATTTTCTAATGACTACAAAAGTATATTACCTTTGGACTTTCTCCCAGAATCATTCATTACAAGACAAATTCCCAAAAAGCCTCTCATATTCTCATCAACAAATACCTATTGAGTAGTATTATTTGCATCAGTTTGGTCCAGTAGATGTTTATACTCTGGAAGTTTCATTTCATTTTATTTGAATTTGACATTTAAATCCCTGCTATAATCTGAATATGTGGGGTAAACGTTTTTTAGTAGACTAATTGTAATGTACTTTGTAATGCTTTTCTAAGGAAACTACTATACTAATAATCGTATCATTCAGATCAAAAATCAAAATGCATTTATTATTTACATGAGTGTTTTCCTCTAATATTTTAAGAGAATATTTAAATACATTATTAAATATACTTAACTCCTCAGACATTGCTAATAAGAATGTAAAATGCTGCAGCAGCTAAGAAGCAATTTGCCAGTTTCTCAAAAATCTCAATGTAGAATTATCCTGCAACCTAACAATTCCACTCCTAGGTATATACCCAAGAGAACTGAAAACATGTTCAATATTATCAACCACATAAAGGGATAAAGTGCTGATATATGCTACAACATGGATGAATGTTAAAAAACATCATGCTAAATGAAGAAAGTCAGATACAAAAGGCCACATATTGTATGTTTCTATTCATATGACCTGTCTAGAAGAGGCATATCCACAGAGAAGTAGATTAGTGGTTGCCAGGGCCTACAAAGTAGCAAGAATGAAGATTGAATGCTAATGGGTAGCAGTCTTCTTTTGAAGGGGGTGAAAAGAATGTTCTGGAATTAGACAGTGATGATTGCACAACTTTGCAAATAGATTGAAAACCACTTCTTCATACACTTTAAAAGGATAAAATGTATGGTATATGAACTATATTTCAACAAAGCTGTCATTAAAAACATATGCATACTTACATATAATTAATACATAAATGAGGAATAATTTTGCAAATAAATGAGAATAAGAACAAGCTTTGAGATTTCTACCTAGTTGGGCCTAGAGTGACCCAGAGAATAAAGTGATACTGGCCTTGGCTTCAGAAAAGTTCAGCCCATATTCCAGGATTCCCAACACTTTTTCAGTATTTGAAGGGCATCTCTAGCTAAGTGTATATGATAATCATATTTTCTGACCCAGTACTCAGAGACCTGATGCAACTGGTACATACTTACTCATAACTAGACACAATCAGACAGAACTTTTGAGAACAGGTCTTTTCTGGAAAGCTGAGAGCTGAAGTTTCGACACAGACAGGAAGATATTTCTGAAAGCTAGACGTATACTGGGAGCTAATAAGAAGAAGTAACACCTCAAACCAATACTATATTACTTCTTATTAAATGTCTACTTGGAATTTCCAATTGTCTCTTTCACGTAGAAGGGTCAATTCAGATACAAGAACCTTAAAATAAAAGTTGTCCAATTCACAATAGTCAACCACAAGGAGGAGGTTAAACATCAGAATTGAGGCGTATATATCCCTGGTATGTTATTCTAAAAAGAACATTAAAGAATATTCTTTAACTTTTATCATGAGAGTCTTTGTTTGACAATCATCTGATTTACATAAAATCAAATTTGGAAACTGAAAAGAAAAGGATAATTATATGCAATTACTTTGCCTTGGAATATGGTTCCTATTACTAAATAGACTTACATTTCTTTTTTCTTCCCCAATTATTACTACCTGAAAAGAAACAGAAAAGTCCTTCACATTAGCATTCTTCCATAGCCATATTTATCATTTGGGGATAAAGGAAGGATCCCCTTTGATGATTCATTCTTGGCTGATGATGAGGCTTTGGTATGCTGCAAATTGATAGAATACAAAAATCAACTCATTTACTATTCCAGGTATATGCACTGATTTGAATCAGGGTGTGTTCTGGTCAAACCAAGTAGTTATTTGGAAAGGTTTTGGGCTTTCTGGCTACAGAATGGTATAAGCATTAGTGTGTTCTTGCCTTACACTTGAACAGTCTTGCATTTTTTTCCAGACCAGAATAAACTCTCTGAATCATTAAAAAAAAAAGAAAAGAAAAGAAAAGAAAAGAAACCTACCATATTCTTTACAGAAATTTGAAGAAAAAAGGAAGAAAACAATGATAACAGCCTTAAAAGGCAAGTTGGGTATTATTACAATTTTTAAAGGGAATTTAAAAATACACTGAAATGCAATGACAACACATACACATACATACTTTTAGGGCTTTTTTTCCTTGCTCATTGGAATAAGTTTAAAAATCTTTATTTTATTTTTTAAAAAAAAAATTTTTTTTTAACGTTTATTTATTTTTGAGACAGAGAGAGACAGAGCATGAACGGGGGAGGGGCAGAGAGAGAGGGAGACACAGAATCGCAAACAGGCTCCAGGCTCTGAGCCATCAGCCCAGAGCCCGACGCGGGGCTCGAACTCACGGACCGCGAGATCGTGACCTGAGCTGAAGTCGGACGCTTAACCGACTGCGCCACCCAGGCGCCCCTATTTTATTTTAATTGGATTAAGTATAAACTATACATATTATCTATTCTTTAGAACACTAGATTTATAAATAGGGTATACATATACATATATATGCATACATATATATATATGCACACGTGTATACACACACACTCATATAATACATGTATAGCTGCAAGCTGACTTGACTATTCACCAGGAGAAAAAAATGCAGAGTATGCCCAATAGTCTAGATTATGTTATTAGAAGGTTTTCTCACTACCTATAAACTAATATAACTAACCTACCATGCTCTATAATTTACATGAAAATTAACATTATACCTTTCATCTACATTTCAATGGTTTGAGTCAATAACTTATTTTTTACTTTTTTAGAAAATGAAAACCTATACTTAACATGGAGTTTGCTGAATTCAAAAATCCAGTCATCTTTTAAGCTTTCATTCCTACCAAAATTATAATGTTGAAATTTGAAAAGTGAACATGAATTCCAGATTAAAGCCAGGGGAGTAACATTCATTTAAAACACTTAATCTTATAATTCAGAAAATCAGATGGGTATAACAGCTTGATTTTTCCATTCAGGAGAAAGTAATGAAAAAGAACAGAAAGAATACATTTTGAAAAAAACATTTTAGACTTGTGAGGATTTTTCTCATATTAAGCAATTCAAAAGAATGGTTTCCCTAATGGTGGACATTGTGCACTTACGAAGATAAAACAGTTCTCAAGAATAATTCTGGACATGGAGCCAGATCCAGAGAAAGAAGGAGAGAGAAATGAATTCTACAGCCACCTTGAGTATTAAATGGACCTTCTTTTCTAAGAAAAGTCAGAAGAATTTCATCCTGTCAGCTGTTCCACAATTGATGCAGGGCCTCCAGTCTGGCTGAATTATAGCAACTACCAAAATGCCTATAAGAAAGAATGTTTCCCACTTGCACTAGTCTCATATTTACACATACACACACACTAGAAAAATCAGAGGGCATCTTTTTTTGTTGTTATTATTTTTACCAGTATAAAATTTTGCTACTAAGTTATTTTGCGCAAAAAGATCATAGTTGGAAGAAAGCAATATTGATGCTGACATATGAAGACAAATCAGCACAGCCTTGAAAATTAGCATGAGCCTATAGCTGCAAGGACAGCCCCACCAGAAAAGAAGTGAGAATTGAATTTCCATAAACCGGAAAATATACACGTACTATATCCTTCTTCACTAACACTAGTTTCATCATTGCCATGGCTCTATGAAGTGCGGAAAATATCTCAGGAGAACAACTAGTTAAGGTCTATCAACATGTACAAAAAAGGCTATATCTTAAAACAAAAGCAGTAATTACTAAAATGTGTAAAATACTTCATTTTGAAAAACAATTCTATCATTTGTTCTTTTTTTTTTTTTTTTTTTTTTTTTTGTTATTCTACACAGGGCAGGTTTTTATCTCTGTGGATAAGGAAATGAGAAGCTGTAAATAAAGAAATGGTGAGGTGAGGTGATTTGCCTGGGGTCACACAGCTTTAATGATTCTGCTCATGATTTCAACCCAGGACTTTACATTTGAAATGACTTGTTGCTAGGGCATAGGGGAAAAAAAAATACATTGTGTTTTAAACTTTAGCTTTTATCTTATATAATTATACACATGGTGCCACATTGATCATTTTATACAATAGACACCACTGATTGGCTGGAAATGGTTACTAAGCAATTATTTGAACTGACTTTTAAATTCAGCCCCAAACCAAAAATTCCATTATGACTGTGCATACAGTCTGAATAACCATTCCTCAATTCCCAGTAATTGTAATAAATTTAGGCAATTTCACAAATTTCACAATTTTAGGCAAAAGAAGTTGGTTTGCCCTTTTGTTGGGTGGGGGTAGTTACTTGTTACTTTTAAGTGAAGCTGAATTTCAGATACTCTTTTAAATAAGAGGATAATATCTGTTAGGATAGAGGAGGTAGAGAATTTTGAGTCATTCAAGATGTAAGGAAAAGCCTACAGTATAATTCCAATTTTGCTATTGAGTTCATTTATTCTGGACCCTTGGTTTTGTTTTTGTATGGGACCATTTCCCCAAGGTAAAACCCAAGCATATCACACCCCTTAACAACTGGGAACATTATGAATAATAAATGAAACTAGTGAGGCACTTAACTGAGGGCTATAGAAGTAATGTGTTTTTTTGAGAGGAAGAAAACGTTCATATGGGAATTAAAAATGATTTCCTTTTAGCACCACGTGGCAGTTTCCATGTTAGTAAAAAGAATAGCCCGATTTTTTTTTTTTTTAATGAAATAAGATTTCAGTTTAGTTCAAGACAGGATCCCACTGGATGAAACCTCTAGAATATCACAACGCTCAAAAATAACTAAAAGTCACCAAATAATCTACGTTCAAGTCTCTAAGGTCAAGAATAAGAACACCAAAATATTATGATACTTGGAATATGACAACGTACACTTCCAAGTTAATGATATTCCTTTTTAAGGCACAAAGGAGAAACTGTCATTTACATAATATATACCGAGAAATTTTTGGCTGGTAAAAAGGAAAATCATAATGCTATTAATACATAAAGCGTTAAGCAAATGAATGAGTTCAAGAAATTGATTTCTTAGTGCACTTTGTTCAAGGTGTCTTCTAGTTAACCCACATGTAACTAATCCAAACCATTAAACTTTAGAAATAAAGGCAGTTTTAAGAAGCATCTAATCTTTTATCCATCAAAGGCCCATTTAAGAATCTGTGAATGGATTCTTTTTTTAAAATATTTTTTAACGTTTATTCATTCTTGAGAGACAGAGCATGAGTTGGGGGGCAGGGGGTGGCAGAGAGAAAGGGACACACAGAATCTGAAGCAAGCTCCAGACTCTGAACTGTCAGCACAGAGCCCGATGCGGGGCTGGAACTCATGAACCATGAGATCATGACCTGAGCCAAAGTCAGAGGTTCAACCAACTGAGCCACCCAGGTGCTCCTGTGAATGGATTCTTAATGTACATAATTAGTAACTTTTGTATATTATTTCAGGAGACTCATGGCACCTGGTGAGGTCTATTAGCAGACTCACTAGAAGTCCAGACCTTTACTCTAATGCTTTTGTTCTGTTCTCCAACCTTCCTCCTCTATGTAATTAATGATGAATTGTTCAAAAACGGTATAGGGCGGGGCGCCTGGGTGGCTCAGTCGGTTAAGCATCTGACTTCGGCTCAGGTCATGATCTCGCGGTCCGTGAGTTCGAGCCCCGCGTCGGGCTCTGTGCTGACCGCTCAGAGCCTAGAGCCTGTTTCAGATTCTGTGTCTCCCTCTCTCTCTGCCCCTCCCCTGTTCATGCTCTGTCTCTTTCTGTCTCAAAAATAAATAAACGTTAAAATTAAAAAAAAAAAAAAACAAAAAGGGTATAGGGAAGGGGGTCAGTGTCACGGCAGAAATATTAATAAGGCATAAAGTGTTACCAGCACTTGTAGATTTGGAATATTAATTAATTAGTAGAACCAAGACACTATTGCCTGGGGGACACTTAGTGGTGATATACAAGAAGTGTCACATGCTATGGAAATGGAGAAACTGCTCTCACCTCAGACTTATTCCTACTAAAGGAACGTTTAATCATTTCTCTTCACCACACATCTGTTTTTACACAAAACCAATTGCTACCAGAAACATTTTGGTACTAAAAAGAATGAAGCCACCCCAAAGCACTTCTAGAGCATTTCAGGGACCTATAATGTCACACAGCTATTGCTGAAGTTAACAATTAAAAACAAATATATATATATATATATTTCAGGGGTGCCTGGGTGGCTCACTTGGTTAAGCTTAGGACTCTTGATTTTGGTGCAGGTCATGATCTCATGATTTGTGAGATCAAGCCCCAAGTCAGGCTCTGTGCTGACCATGCAGAGCCTGCTTGGGTTTCTCTTTCTCCTTCTCTCTCTGCCCCCTCCCCGCCCCCTCAAAATAAATAAATAAATATTTTTTTTATTTTTAAAAATACTGGTTTCAGTAGTAAACATCCTGAAGCTGGAAAAAGACATGTCACTGTAGGTATGACATCATGAGAAAAGAAAAAGCTTGAAGGGCATCTGGACAAGGTCAACACAGTTGCCTGTTGTGCTAATCACACAAGAAATAATACTAGGAAAAGAGTTAGAGACTGATATCAAAACCCATCATATATCCTTCAGAATGCACTGAATATTATATCTGATGCCATCTGTTTTATAGCCGTAGTACATTTTGTATAGTTTTCATTAGAGAGCAGTTTCAGTGATTTTCAGAAAATTATTTTGTCATCTTCATTCAAGTCCATATTTAAAGAGTCCTTCAGAGTTTTGCTATAGTTAGATAAGGTCCCTTAAGTGATCTATCCATCTTAAAATTCCTCCATTTTCCTACATTATTTCTTCATTAAATTTATGTAGATCATTCTTTACATGCAAGTCTTTACTTTTAAATCTTTTACATCTTTTAAAACATAAGCTCATGATGCCAAAAGTTCATAGCACTAATGTAGAAAGCTTATAATAATTAACTAGAACAATCAGAGGAAACTTAAAAGGAAAATTTGCAACCTACATATTATTGACCTCTACTTTTAAAAGCCTAGTTTACATTCCCTACTGAATAATCCTTTCCAAATGTAATAGCACAAAGAACATTGTTGGAAAAAAAAAGTGAGAAATAATAGAAATAGAAAATAAACTGAGGGTTGTCCAGAAAAGAAGAATAACATAAAATACCATTATCTGTAATGCTGTACTTCACATTAAATCAAGTGCTCTTATCTTTTGTACTTTATTCATGAGTTTTTACAAAAAGTAACATCATTATTTGGATCTGGTCCATTTGAAACATCAAGCCTATGCATATATTCTTTAGAATTGTTAAATTCTTTTTATAATCTTCCCTAAGTAGAATAAGACATTAGTGATTTCTAACAACTTACAATAGGTCATAGGATAAAAATTAAACTGTAAGTTTAATTCATCAAGTTAGTATATTTGTACTAAAAGTGTCATTGTTTCCTTTTTGTTTTTATGATAGCACAACTCTATTATGGTACCAAGTGATTGTTTTCTTCCTTTCCAGCATCATTTCCCACTACTTAAGTAATAGAATGCCTCTTAAATCCTCTTAGGGAAATCCATTTAATATGCTTTGAAAAAAAGTTTATCTTCATCTACCTACCCATCCCTTACACATGGTAGGCTCATGAGTATATCTTGCCAATAATAATATTTCATCTTCCTTGATAAATTAACTCAAGATTTGGTACATGATCTCATTCAGAGTTTCCTTGGGAGTTTTTGACCAGAAGTATCAGAGAGGTGCTCTTTTTTTTTAAAAGCTGATTTGAGTTGAGTTTCCATTGCTCACATTCAAAGTCCTGATGAATACTTCAGTGAAATCTTCCCTGTACACAGAATTAACATTTCTTTGAGTATCAGATATGAAATTGGAGAGATAGGAAAAGATTTTCTGAATTATATACATAAACTCTAGTGCAGTCCATTTTCTTTTCCAAGATTTGGCACATATTTATAAGATGGAGATAAGAACACTGTGTTTACAGAATTTTGTTTTATATCACGGAATTCAACATTCTAAGCTACAACCATGAAACAAAAAGAATATAAAATCTTTACCGGCATGTGTATGAAAATGAGACACATGAGTTGTGATAGTTGGCTGAACATTAGTCTTCCAAACTGAGAAGTTTAATTATCATAAATATTTTATTGCAAACACTAAGAGATTTTGTATAAATCTATAAAACTGATTATCTGCTTCATTTTAAAATAATAATGAAGTTCCGGGGCACCTTGGTGGCTCAGTCAGTTGAGCATCTGACTCTTGGTTTTGGCTCAGGTCATGATCTCACAGTTTTGTGAGTTCAAGCCCCATGTCAGGCTCTGCACTGACAGTGCAGAACGTGTTTGAGATTCTCCCTCTCTCTTTGCCCCTCCCCTGTTCACACACACACACACTCTCTCTCTCTCTCAAAATAAATAAATAAACCTAAAAAAATAATAATGAAGTTCTAAAAAAATCAAAATCAGAGAATAATTATGACTAATACCATTTGCAATAGTAGTCAAGAAAATACACTGCTTTGAATTCAACAAATGAATATGGGTCAGGAAATTCATGAACATGCAGTCAAGAATGACAAAACAAAAGGAATTTTTCAAACCTCAGGTAATTAATAACATGAACTATACATTGGCTTGGATTTCTAACCAAAATCCAGCCCATTCTTTATTGACAGATTCAAAGCATTTTTCATTTTTCCTCTGGAAGGAGCAGTGAAATGCTGCCAGCTTGGGCAACTGAATAGATGAGCTTCCTCAGGAAGAAATTATGGAGAGCTGCCACATTTTCAAAATTGATGCTTCAGAAATCAGCAAACATAAGTCAATTTAATTAAGAAATTCTTTCTGATCATAAGATCTTCTTCTGTGACCCAATGGAGTTTTCAAAAACACAGTAGACACTTTCAGATTGAAAAAAGAAACCAGGGGTGCCTGGATGGCTCAGGGGCTAGAGTGTGCAACTCTTGATTTTGACTTAGGTCGTGATCTCAGGGTCATGGGATCAGTCTCCTCATCTGGCTTGCACTGAGACTGGAGTCTGCTTAACATTCTCATTCTCTCTCTCTCTGTCTCTCTCTCTCTCTCTCTCTCTCTCTCCCTCTGCCCTTCTCCCCCACTCATGTTCTTTCTCTCCCTCTCTCTCTCTCTTAAAAAGAGATTCGTAGATCCAAGCCACTGTTGCCTGGGGAACACTTAGTGGTGACACACAAGAAGTGTCAGGTGCTCTGTGAATGGAGAAACTGCTCTCACCTCAGACTTATTCCTACAGAGACAGACAAAACATGTCCTTTCACTTTCTGAAACAAGATAAATGTTTAATTGACAAAGATAGTAAGATAAAAGTGATATTATCGAAACCAAAAAAGCTTCTGAACGTGTATAAATATATAACCTTCAAAAAGATTAGGAAGTTTAATATTTATAATCTCATCTAGCCTAGTATAGTTGTGGGGAAGCTTCAATAGAAGCATGAAAAACATTTTACCCAAACAGAAAACAAGTCTTACCTAGTGCTTTTTGCATTAACCCTTTTAGGAAATAACAAATTACTGTGAAGCTCTGACGCAGGTAAACATAGTAGAAAATGAGTTTATGTAACTAAAAGTGACAACATTCCATGCTCAGAATTCAATGTACATAGAGCAACAGTTTCACCTTACAATTAAGCTTTAAGTAGTGGTACCCAGGAAAGCATGTCTTCTAAAACAAAATACAAAATATTATATAAAGAAATATAAATGAAGCAGATACTTATAAATCTTTTCCATTATTAAAATATTCAAAAAGCCTCATTAATTTTGGAATTTCAAAATCTAAGCCAATTGTTTTCAACTCTGTCTGCATATTAGAATCATCTATAGAATTGTATAAGATTATAGATTCTCAAGATTTACCACCACCTCCATCCTGAGACTCTGCTATATTAGATGCGGTGTGGAACCCAGGCATTTGTATTTTTTATTTTTTTAAATTCTTTTTTTCAACGTTTATTTTTTTGGGGAGAGAGAGAGAGACAGAGCATGAACGGGGGAGGGGCAGAGAGAGAGGGAGACACAGAATCGGAAACAGGCTCCAGGCTCTGAGCCATCAGCCCAGAGCCTGACGCGGGGCTCGAACTCACGGACCACGAGATCGTGACCTGGCTGAAGTCGGACACTTAACCGACTGCGCCACCCAGGCGCCCCATGTATTTTTTAAAGATGCCTAGGTAACTTTAATGAGTAGTCATGATTAAGAGATATATGTCTAGATAGAAGCATTAAGTAGGTACAGGTTTTGAGGGAATAAATAAAGGAATTAATTGATAAAGATAGAATAGTACAATATCTTTATCAGAACCATTCTCTTTCTAGCTCCTTTGTTACTAAAGACATGTCACTTCACCCAACTCTTTATAGGCTTGACCCTGTTGCTCCCTAGGAGGCCACAATTGTGCAGCCTCATTCAACATGGTAAGACGATAATATTTTAAGCAGTTCTACCCACCTTGATTGTGACCTCCCAATGTATACCAATGTTATACTCTTGAAATGAAAATACCATGAATACAATCTACTTCACAACAGACACAGGAACTTTTAAAAATGCTGTCTACTCTAAACGCTTGAGAAAATTATCATTTGTAAAGAGACTAGGATTTGGTAATTTTGGTTTAAGAAATTAAGGAAACATCATTTTGAGAGGGAGAAGTGTTTTAAAAGAAATTCCCTTTTAAATCATGAAATTTGTGAATATAGTAACTATAGTTTATTTGCACATAACTATCTATTAATAAATATTTGTGAAAGTTAGGACACAAAGCTACCAAATTTTTCAAAGGAAACTCACCAGGTTGAATCTAAATTGAGAAAAAATGTATGGAAATTAAAATATGCAAAATTTTTATTCCCGTTTAAAAAATATACTATAAATATACACGCATATACTAATTTACATAAAATTATCATGTAGTATTTTAGAATAAAAAATCATGTTAGAAAGGACTATGACTAGAAGGAAATTTATCATTAACCTGCAATATTGTGTAGGTACTTCTTTTCTCTCTCTCTTAGATGGATGACAAGGCATTTCACTTTATATTTTGGTCACCAAATATGATCTCACAGTTTATATTGTCTTACACATTGCAAGTCACCCAAATATGTCCTGATCAGCTATCTCAATCCATCTCACCTTTCCCCTGGAAACTTGGTATAATTTTTTGTCTTTTCTGTCAACTGAATGTACCAAAGCTGCCCAATATTATGAAACATGTT
Source organism: Lynx rufus (assembly GCF_022079265.1). NCBI lineage: Eukaryota > Metazoa > Chordata > Mammalia > Carnivora > Felidae > Lynx > Lynx rufus. Next base: position 106,564,288 of record NW_025814867.1, on the reverse strand, counting down.
CACCCCCTCAGGACTGCAGCCATTTTGAAAATGTTGAAAAATCGCACAAAATCGCCAGCTGCAAACCAATGCCAAGCTAACATGTCTCTTTAGTTACTAATTCCTCATAAAGAAATTCATGTATGTGTATAAACTCTATATGTGTGTATATGTATGTGTATAGAATACATATCACTTTAGTTTTCGAATTTTGAGAAACGGCCAAAAGAATTATATAAACTACAACAATGGTTCTCAATGATGAAATAAAATACATGGGATTCTAGATACAACTAGATGGCGGATTTGTGGGATTACTTACTTTCCCTTATTTATAAACTCTCAACATCTCTCTTTTCAAGAAAGTCCTGCAAATATAACTATGGAGAAGAAGGTAAGATTTAAATTCCAAAAATCAAAGTATAACTCTTCCTATGATTCTCTGCTAATATGAAATAATCTCCAATGATAACTTGATATGAAAATACCCTGGAGTACATATCTTTTGTATGAAAATTATGTCAAAAATATTAAGAAAACAAATAAGCCTCTTATGTAATACATAGAAGCCTACTTTCCTCTATTTGAACTTAATTGAAAGTGTGTGTGTGTGTGTGTGTTCAAAACTTTTATTATCCTAGTTCAAGGAAATGTAAACAGGGTTCATCCAAATCAAATTCATGAAATCTTTGAAGTTTGTCTTATTTGCTTCAATTTGTGACAAGTATGAAAATCCCTTTACAAGATAAATCTCCATGCCTCACTTTTTCAACTTACTGCCTTTATTGAAGAAATAAATATCTAGCAACCAATTGCTTTGGCAACTAGATCCTTTATATCTTTAATAATCTGTAAAGTTTCTATAAAAACTGTTTTCAGGGTGCTGGGTGACTCAGTTGGTTAAGCATCCAACTCTTGATCTCAGCTCAGGTTATGATCTCAGGCTTTGTGAGATAGAGCCCCGCGTTGGGCTCTGCACTGACATTGTGGAACCAGCTCGGGATTCTCTGTCTCCCTCTTTGGCTTCCCCTCCCCTTATGTCTCTCTCAAAATAAATAAATAAACATTTAAAAATTCAATTTTTAAAGGATAAACTAGTGGGGAAATTTGTTGGGGAACAAGGGAACCCTGAAATACTATTGGGTAAATATTCCAGAACATTGGTGATGGATATCAACTGGACTTAGTGTGGTAATTATTTTTTTTAATTTTTTAATGTTTATTTTTGAGAGACAGAGACAGATCATGAGCAGGGGAGGGGCAGAGAGAGAGAGAGGGAGACACAGAATTCAAAGCAGGCTCCAGTCTCTGAGCTGTCAGCACAGAATCCGACCCAGGGCTCGAACTCACAAGCTGTGAAATCATGACCTGAGCCACCCAGGCACCCCAATTGTGGTAATTATTTTGCAATAAATATAAACATTAAATCATTATGTTGTACACCTGAAATTAATATATGTCAATTATATCTCAATAAAGAATAATAATAAAACAAATAAAAATTTAAAAATAACTGAGCTGAATAGAAGTCTGATTGATACACTAAATGAACAAGAGCTATAATTTGTGGTCCATGGACCATCAAGTTTTACAAAAAAAGATCGTAGGACATCATGGAATATCCTGAATTTAGAACTTCCAATGGATTTGAATACATGTGTGTCCTAAAATGTTTAACAGGATACATTCTGGGAAAGAATCCATAATTTTCAAGATAGTCTCAAAAGGGGTTTTGGCTGCAAAAATTAAATTACTGCTACATTTTTTTTCTTACAGATGCATATGTAATTTCTGTCAAAATTTGTTTGTAATTTAATTGTCATTAAGTTTCTTTTAAAACTATTTTTATTTTGTTTAAAATTTTTAATAGTTTTTTTTTAACATTTATTTATTTTTGAGAGACAGAGAGACACAGCATGAGCCGGGAGGGACAGAGAGAGAGAGGGAAACAGAATCCAAAGCATGCTTCAGGCTCTGAGCTGTCAGCACAGAGCTTGATGCAGGTTTGAACCCAAGAACTGCGAAATCATGAGCTGAACCGAAGTCAGATGCTTAACCAACTCAGCCACCCAGGTGTCCCATTTAAATTTTTTCCTAACTTACATACAGCAAAGCTCACTTTTTTTGGTGTACAGTTATGTGAGCTTTTTTTTAAGTACTTAGAGTTTCACAGTAACAATTGTAATACAAAACAGTTTCCTCACTCCCAAAAATACCCTCATGCTATTCCTATATAGTCAAACCTTTCTGCCATGCTTAATCCCTGGTAAAAAAATCTTTTCTCTTTGCCTGTAGTATGGCCTTTTCCAGAAGGAATTGCCATAGAAATGCAATATCATAGTAGGTAACCTTTGGTGTCTAGCTTAATTCACTTAATATAATGTAACTGAGATTCAACAATTTGTCCTTTTGGGGTACCTGGGTGGCTCAGTCAGTGACCGTTCAGCTCTTGATTTCAGCTCAAGTTGGTGCATTTCAGTCCTACTTCTGGCTCCATGCTGAAAGTGCGGAGCCTGCTTGGGATTTTCCCTCCTTCTTCCTCTCTCTCTGCCCCTCCCCTCCCCTCAAAACAAATAAATAAACTTTAAAAATCTTTTAAAAAAACAATTTGTTCCTTTTTAATTGATGTGAAGTATTCCATTGCATGGAGGTCCTATACTTTGCTCATTCATTCACTCACTGAAGACTATTTCAATTGTTCCTGAATTTGTAATTATGTATATTGCTGGTATAAATATTCATATACTGATTTTTGTATGTATATATGTCTTCCTTTCCCAGGGTAAATACCCTGGAGCAAGATTGTTAGGTCATATGGCAAGTATAGGTTTAACATTCTGAAAAATTACTGCAGTAGTTTCCAAAGGTTCTATATGAGTTTTCATTCACGCTAGCAATGTAGGAAAGTCTGAATTTCTCCACAATCTCATCAGCACTTGATACCCTCAGGTTTTATATTTTACCTACTAGAATGGCTATGTAGTGGTGTCTCACTGTGGTCTTAATTTGTGTGTCCCTAATGACTAAATTTTTTTGTATCTTCCGTGGGTTCATTTGTCTTTTTTTTCTCCTCTTTGATGAAATACCTCTTCAAACATTTTTGCCTATTTTTAAAGGGTTGTTTGCTTTCTTATTATTGAGTTTTAATTGTTCTCTACATATTCTAGATACAAGTCCTTTATTAGATAATGTGATTTGCAAATATGTTCTGCAGTCTTCTCAATCTCCTAACAGTGTCTTTTCAAAGCAAAAGTTTTAAATTTTGATAAACACTATTATCTTTTTATTTTTCTTGAATGTATTTGCCTTTGGGATATCTAAAGACACTTTGCCTAATCCAATGTTCCTATATTAATCTTCTTTTTTTTCAAAGAGTTTAAAACTTTTACAGATTACATTGAAGCATATAATTCATTTTGTTTATTTTTGTATAAGGTATGAGATATATATATTGAGATTCATATTTTTGTATATAGATTTCCAATTGCACTGGCATAATTTTTTGAAAACAATATGGCTTCTTTTTTAAATTGCCTTAGCATCTTTGTCAAAATTCAGTGAACCTCATTTGCATGGATCTATTTTTACACTCTATTCTGTTCTATTGATCTATGTGTCTATGCTTTTACCAATACCATACTGAATGCTATAATGTTAGAGACAGTCTTAAAATCAGATAATATGGATCCCTAAACTTTGTTATTTTTCAAAATTATCTTGGAGCCCCTAGTTCCTTTGCCTGTCAAAATAGATGTTAAATCCAATTTTTAATATCTACAAAACATCTTACTGGCATTTTAGTTAGGATTCCTTTCAACATTTAGATTAATTTGTGAAAAATTACATCTGAGCAATATTGAGTCTTCCAGTTCATAGCATTGTCTCTCTATTTATTGGGTTTTTTTTAAATTTGTTTCAACCAGTGTTTGGTAGTTTTCAGCATACAGATGTTGCACATAAATTTGTTAGATGGATACCTAACATTATTTTCATTTTTTTGGAGCTAATGTATGTAGAACTGTCTTTTATTTATTTTTTTTAATTTATTTATTTTTGGGACAGAGAGAGACAGAGCATGAACGGGGGAGGGGCAGAGAGAGAGGGAGACACAGAATCGGAAGTAGGCTCCAGGCTCTGAGCCATCAGCCCAGAGCCTGACGCGGGGCTCGAACTCACGGACCGCGAGATCGTGACCTGGCTGAAGTCGGACGCTTAACCGACTGCGCCACCCAGGCGCCCCTGTAGAACTGTCTTTTAAATTTTGGTTTGCAATTGATCTTTGCTAGTATATAGAAACACCAATGATTTTTAATATCTTAACCTCATATACTACAACACCGATAAACTTACTAATTATTCCTAGTAATTTTTTGTAGATTCCTTGGGATTTTCTATGCAGACGAATCATGTCATTTGTGATAAACAGTTTCATGAGCTCATTTACTATCTGTAAACCCCTAACTTCCTATTCTTTTTTTTTTTTTTTTTTTTTATTGTATTACCTAGGACTTCCAGTAGGATATTGAAGAGCAGCAGTGAGAGTACTCATCCTTGTTTTTTGGTTTTTGTTTTTCCAGAACATAGAAGAAAATCATTCAGTCTTCATTGCTCAGTATGTTATTAAATATAAATTTTATGGAGTTGTATGTTAAAGAACTTCCATTCTATTCCTAGTTTGCTGAATTTGTATGTTGAATATTTTCAAATGCATTTTTATCTTTAATAAGATAATGAGGATTTTCTTCTTTGTTCTATGAATATGATAGATTACATTGATTGATTTAATGACATTTTACCAGCCTTTCATTGTTGTGATAAACCCCATTTGCTTGTCAAATATTATAATTTTTATATATTACTAGATTTTTCTGTTACTTTCTTGAGTTATATAAATGTCCATGAAGGAAGTTGACCTGTAGTTTTCTTTTCTTTTGCTGATTTGTTTTTGTTTTTGTTTTTTGTTTCTTTGTTTGCTTTTTACTGGTTTTGGCATTAGGGTAATTCTGGCCTTGTGAAATGATTTGGAAATTCTTTTCTATTTTCTGAAAGCAATTGTGTATTATTGGTATTATTGGTATAATTGGTATTATTTTTCCTTATATATTGATATAATTTGCTAGTGAAATTGATTGTGGGACATGGTAGGAAGCTTTGAATAGGAACTCAATTTCTTTAATAGATATAAAACTATTCTGGTTATCTCTTTCCTCTTAAGTGAGTTTTAGTAATTTATGGCTTTCAAAGAATTACACCAATATGACTAAGTTGCAGAATTTATCATTATAGAGTTGTTCATAGTGTTACTTTATTACCCTTTTAAATTTTGTGGAGTCTGTAGCGATAGCCCTTTCTTCTTGATGTTTATAATTTTTCTTCTCATCTTTTTTTCTTGCTCAGTCTTAATATTTATCAGTTTTATTTTTGTCCTCAAAAAACATCTTTCAGGTTCATTGATTTTGCTTTATTGTTTTTCTCATTTTTTTTGTTTTTGTTTTTCTCACCTTTATTATTTAATCTCTTCTGTTTGTTTTATATTTAGTTTGTTGGCCCTTTTCTAATTGCTAAAGATCAAAACTTATACTATTGATTTGAATACTTTCTTCTCTTCTCATATAAACCTATAATGTTATAAATTTCCCTCTAAAGTCTTCCTTGGCTGCATCCCACAAATTTTAATATATTCTAATGTTGTTTTAATTTAGTTCAAATATACTCTAACTTCTCTTGGTAATTCTTCTGTGACCTATGAATTATTTAAAAGTATATTGTCCATTTGTAACTATTTAAATACTTTCATTTATCTTTCTGTAATTTAGTTATAATTTAGTTTTGATACGGCCAGATAACATACTTTGTATATCAATTCTTTTAAATTTGGGAAAACATTTTTTTAATGCAGAAAATGGTCCACTGTGGTGAATGTCCAAGCACACTTGAGAAGAATGTGTGATGTGTTGATGTTGGATAGATTATTTCATAAATTTCAATTAAATCAAATTGATTGATGGCACTGTTCTGGTCTTCTAAATTCTTTCTGATTTTTTATCAAATTGTTCTCTTTTTTAAAGTTTATTTATTTTGACAAAAAGAGAGAAAGAGAGAGAGAGAGAGAGCACAAGCAGGGGAGGGGCAGAGAGTGAAGTACAGAGAGAGAATCCCAAGGAAGCTCTGTGCTGTCAGCACATAGCTGGATGCGGGGCTCAAACTCACAAACTGTGAGATCGTGACCTGAGCTGAACCAACAGTCAGATGCTTAACCAACTGAGCCACCCAGGCACCCATTTATCAACTTGTTCTATTCATTACAGGAAAAGGCATGTTGAATTTTCCAAATAAACTTGTGGATTTATCTATTCCTCCTTCTTTTAGATTTGTATTTTGAAACTCTATTATTAAGTGAATATACACTTGGGATTATTATATCTTCTTAGTGTACTGACCAGTTTTTAATTATGCAATGTTCCTTTTTATCTCTGGTAATTACTTGTTCTAAAGTCTATTTGGTGTAATACTATTGTAATCAATCCAGTTTTCTTTTAATTAGTGTTTGTATGCTATATATTTTTCAATCCTTTTATCTTACCCATATCATTATCTATAAACTGGGTTTCCTGTAGATAGCACAATACAAGTTGAGTATTATCTTTTTCATTTGTTATTTTGTTTTTTTTCCAATGTAGCTGTCTCTGTCTTTGAATTGATATGTTCAGAACAATGTATTTAATGTAATTATTGATATGGTTGGATTTATTTATTTATTTATTTATTTATTTATTTTTTTACCCTCTTGCTTTTAAGCTCTCTTGTTTTACTTCTCCTGCCTTCTTTTTATTATTTCAAAACCTTTAGTGTTCAGTTCTGGACAACTGGTTTCTTGGCTTTCAGTGCTCACTGACTCATGGTATTGATTCCTCAATGAATGTCCCAAGAGGTTCCATACTCTAATAGTTAGAACCTGTGAATATGATGAGATATTGCTCCCATAATTATGGTATGGCATGTTACATAGCTGATCTTAAAAAGGCAATTATCTGGTTGTGCTTAATTTAATCACATGAGCTCCTTTAAAAGAAGAGAGTTTCCTCTAGCTGACATCAGAAGAGGGAATCAGATATGAAACACAAAGGACGTGATGTGCCCACATTGGCTTGAAGATAGGAATGTCTCATGAGAAGGAATGTGAGTGGGATTAAGGATCTAAGAAAAGCACCCTCTGACAACCAGTAAGAAAATGTGAAGCTCAGAACAAAAATCACAAGAAAGTGAATTTGAACGGTGCCTGTGTGGCTCAGTTGGTTAAGCTTCTGACTTGATTTCAGCTCAGGTCATGATCTCACTGGTCATGAGTTCAAGCCTCATTAAGGGCTCAGTGCTGACAGCATGGAGCCTACTTGGGATTCTCTCTCTCCCTGCCCCTCCCCTGCTTACTCTCTATTTCTCTCTCTCAAAATAAATAAATACACATTTTAAAAAATCTACATACATTTTATTTTTTTTTTTTTTAATTTTTTTTTCAACGTTTATTTATTTTTTTTGGGACAGAGAGAGACAGAGCATGAACGGGGGAGGGGCAGAGAGAGAGGGAGACACAGAATCGGAAACAGGCTCCAGGCTCCGAGCCATCAGCCCAGAGCCCGACGCGGGGCTCGAACTCACGGACCGCGAGATCGTGACCTGGCTGAAGTCGGACGCTTAACCGACTGCGCCACCCAGGCGCCCCTTAAAAAATCTACATACATTTTAAACCCCACCATACTATATAATATATAGTTTCACTTTCAGAAATTATGCACAGTTTAAGAAACATAAGAGGATAGAAGTAACCTATCATATTTACCCATATATTTATTATTTCTATTGCTCTTCTTTTATTCTTAAGTTTTCATGATTTCCTCTGTTATTTTACTTTAGCCAAAGAGTATCATTTGGCCTTTGTTTTAGAACAGGTCTACTGGCAATAAATTCCATTAGTTTTCCTTCATTTAAGAATGTATTTATTTCATTTTCATTCTTGAAAGATGTTTTTGCTGGTTGAAGAATTCTGAATTCACAGTTTAAATTTATTCATTACATTAAAAAATATTGTTCCAATTTCCTCTGACCTCCATGTCTTCTAATATTTTTCTTTGTCATTGGCTTTGCATCAATTTGATTATGATGTGCATAGGTGATGTTTTCTTTGAGTCTATCTTGTTTGAGTTTCTCTGAGTTTCTTGACTCTATAAATGCATGTCCTTCACCAAACCCAAGATGTTTTAAATCAGTATTTCTTCAAGAAAATTTTCTGTATCAGAAAACTTCCCCTCCCCTCAATCTCCAATGACATGAATGTCAGAACTTTTGATATTGTCATACAAATTCCCAACACCCACTTCATTGCTACATTGTTTCTTCCTCTGTTGTACAATTTGAATAATTTCTATTAATATATATTCAAATTCACAATTCTACTTTCATCTACATTGAGCACATCCACTGAATCTTTTTGTTATTATATTTGTTTCACTCTAAGATTCTATTTGGTTCTTGTTTGTAGCTTCTGTCTTTTTGCTGAGAGCATCTATCTTTCCATTTATGTCAAGAGTGTTTGCCTTTATTTCACAGAGCAAAGCTATAGTAGTTGCTTTAGAATATTGTCTAATTCCAACACTGGGGTCATCTCAGGGTGAGCATTTGCCAACTGTCTTTTTCTTTAAGCAAATTAAGATTTTCCTGGTACTTTGTACATCAAGTAATTTTAGAATGTATTCTGGACATTTTAAATATTATGAAACTATGAGTACTATTAAAAACCTCTGAAGAATATGGACTTTTAATTTTCTTGTTTGTTTTAGTAGGCAAAAAAACCAGTTAGATTCAGACCATTAGTTTTAAACTTTCTTTTGTGGATTGTTTTTTCAATTATCAGTTTTATTTTCAAAGCTTTTGTGAGTTACTTTGGTGCAAATTGAGTGTCTACTACTCAAAGATAAAAGTCTGGAACCTGGATAGTGATCTCAACTATAGTTGAGTTTCCAAGGCTTCCTATGGTGTTTTGTTTCAATTCCAAAGTGCAGCTATGGAATTAGCCTAGGACTTCATATGCAGATTTAAAGTATCCAGTTTGTTTTCCATGATTTTTCTTACACTTCTGGTTTCCAGGGGCTCTTTACCTGGTATCCTAGCTAGATAACCAAAGTTTTTCACCTTTTTATGTTGTTTATACTTTTTTCAACTAGATCTTCCTCTGGACAAAGTAGTGAGGAAAAGAGAGTAAAAATCACTGGGATCCCCTCCAAATAGTTCAGATCACATACATGTCTTTTCCAAATGCCTCTGGTAAGAGAAAAGGATTTTCCCAGTGTGTCTACTCAGCTTCTGCTGCCACTACAGTTGCCAATATAGTAGTAAGGCTTCACGAACAAGGTTTGCCTCAGGTCAGGACCAGGAAAAAAAGAAAAAAAGGCGGTGGGGGGGGGGGGCGGTTGCACACACACACACACACACACCCGTTCCATTTCACAAAAGCCAACTTCCTGGTCCTTTAGCCTCAAAAACAGATTTTCTCTGGAGCTTTTTCTGTCCACACACACTGAAATTCCATGATTTACTCTGCCTAGAATCTAAGCCAGGAGAAAAAGAAAAGAAAAATAAATTAAAATCAAAAATATAAAACAGGAAACTTACCACTGTACTGGTTATTTTGTGGGTTTTGGTTTCTCTCTTGAATCTGCCTATTATTTACTTTTCAGAGTCATCAGATAGTTGCTTTATAAATTCTGTCCAGGGATTTTATTAGTTCACAGTGGGAGAAATAGGGTGGAATGGTGTACTTCCTCTTAGCTGAAACTGGAAATTGCCATTTCAAGATGATGATAGAATCATTTACATTGTTTCCTTTTTCACTACTTTAAGGCTTTAGAGACCAATTTCTTGCATTGTGGCTCATTTTTATTAGTAATAAACCATATTTAAGCACTTGACTCCCTAGTACATATCACACTGTTTTCATTTTTTAATGATGAATATCTCTTAAAAATAAGGGCCTTGTCTTTGTTTTCCAAATCTGTCTTGGGAAAGTTAGGCTAGGAAAATTTAACAATCCCTTCACTACAGAAATTTTTAGGGTTTTTTTAAATACATTAATCTGCATTCTGAATTTCCAAAAGGGCAGGATAACACACTGCATTTCCCAAACGTATTTAATTTCTGAAACCCTTGTATTTCCCACAAACTGACATCCTACAGAACAGAATTTGGAAAATATTCTAACCACTAACACAAGCTCTTTATATCTTACATTACTCATGTTATGTGCTCTAGCTTCTCTTCCTTCTGTACTTATTAAATGCTATTCCAGGACCTCCGTGGGGTGTACCTTTTGTGAATTTAAAGTGCTATTCCAGACCTTTGCTAAAATGACTCTGCTTTTAATAACATTAAACATATGCTATCACCTAACATTGCCAAGTATTCTGAAGACAAGTTCAGGAAAGAATGTATAGGATTGCTTAATTTTAAACATAGCCTGTGAATACTATAGCTAACTCAGATATAGATAGGCACATTTACTAAGCTTTATAGAAATAAAGGGGAATTTGAAATTATAAAGGGGTAAGATTTGACATGCCATTGTTTGTATCTTCTTGAGTGAAATAGTAATGAAAAGATTAAGTGACTGATGAATACCAAAGTAATACATAAGAAGATATTTAACCTCAAAGACAAACTAATAATCAAAACTATCACTTATAAAGAAATTCACATATCAAATATTTGATCACATGTTTATATTGGAAATTTGTGGTTGCTTCTAGAATATTTATTCTCTTTTTCCTGAGAACCCCTAATACAGGTTTGAGAATGTCTGTGATTCCAAGGATGAGGAAACTACCAAGCTAATGATTGTATTCCATATGCCTAGACTCCACATTATTTTAGATATAGCCATGTTACTTAAGAGAGCTCAATCACACTTTCAGAATTCCTTCTGGGAATGCTTGAACAAAAGTGATCTCTTTGCTCTGAACCATATATTATACAGATGCAAGGCAGTAAAACAAATGTAGCTATTTTTCTTCCATAATCAAAAAAAGTCAACACACAAGGGAAACCAGGACTTAGGAAAAAAGTAATAATAGAGAAACATAGCCAATTCATAATCAAATCATGCCTAAAATTTATACCATCTTTAGATTTTTTTTTCAATAAGGTAACTTGTATTCACTATATATTACTGCATGACAAAATGCCCTAAAATGTTTTGGCTTAAAATGACAATAAATATGTATTGTCTCTTGATTCTATAGGTCAAGAATTCAGATAGAACACTGTAGGATGGCTTATCTCTGCTCCATAAGTAGAAGTTCTCAACTGCAGGGGTGCCTGGGTGGCTCAGACAGTTAAGCATCAACTTTTGATTTCAGCTCAGGTCATGATCTCATGGCTCCTGGGTTCAAGTCTCTCATGGGGCTCTGTGCTGACAGCTCAGAGCCTGGAGCCTGCTTTGGATTCTGGTCTCCCTCTCTCTTTGCCTCTCTCTCTCTCTCTCAAAAAAAAATAAATAAATAAACATTTCAAAATATTAAAAAAAAAGAAGTATTCAACTGCAACACCTGAAGGCTTGAAGATTGTGGGCTACAGTCATTTGAATCGTATTCAATCACACATTTGGAAACATGCTGGCTGTCAGCTGGGAAACTAGCTGGGACTGTTGGCAGGAACACCAATACATGACCTCCCTGGGGATGGGCTTCCACCCACCAAGGTAGCTAGGATCCCAAGAAAAAGAAAACAGAGAAAGAGAAAAGACACACACACACACACACACGCACGCACGCACGCGCGCGCGCACACACACACACAGAAACAGAGAAGCTATTGCCTTTTATTATCTAACTTAAAAATTCAGGTAGAATTGCTTCTACTTTATTAATTGGTTGAGTCTCTTACACATGTGTACCCCCTTTTAGGGAGAGGAAAAATAAACATGTACTTTTCTGTGGAATTGTGTCAATATCATATTATAAAAAGAGAATTTGATGTAGAGTTTGTATTGGTGGGACCAACTTTGGAAAAAATAACCTACCACACAAGCCATGAATATACATTTATTGTGCAAGACAATTTGAGTTAAACTGTTTGTTTCTTGCAAGTAAAGCACCCAACTCACATCACACTTAAATATGCTATTTCATTTAATGTGAACAACATCTATAGAAAGGAAGTACTTTCTTTAGTACCTGGATCAGTCAGTTTTGCCAGAGAAACAGAATTAATCAGGTAATAAGATAGATGATGGATAGATAGATAGATAGATAATAGATAGATAAATCATCTCATGTGATTGTGGGAGTTGGCACTTCCAATATTGGTGGAATAGGTTAGAAACTCAGGCAAGAGTGATGATGTGGTCTTTAGTTTGAAATCTGTAAGACAGGCCAGCAAGCTGGAAATGCAGACAGGAGTTGATGTTTTAGTCATTTGTCTGAAAACTTTAGGGCATACTGGCAGACTGGAGTCTCAGGAAAAATTTCTGTGTTATAGTCTTAAGGCAGAATTCTTTCTTTCCTGGGAAATTTTGGTGTTTTCTCTAAGGACTTCAACTGCTTAGATGAGTCCCATCCTCATTATGAAGGGTAATATACTTTCCTTAAAATCAACTAATTATACATGCTAATCACATCTATAAAATATCTTCACAGCAACACCTAAGCTAATGTTTGACCATTTGGTCAACTGGATACCACAGCCTAGCCAAGTGGACACATAAAATTTCATCATTTATAGTTACCTCTTGTCAACTTGGCACCCAGACACATCTCCTCAAACCATACTTAATCTTTAAATAAAGACAATAGCAAAGTCGTAAGTCCTTCTCACATAATACAACTATCCTGTGTACACCTGAGAAAGCATTAGCTCTTTCCCTGAAAGGGATGCAAAGTCCTTGGGTGATATACACTCTTCTCCTTGATAGCCTGTAACTTAACGCCATGACGTAAAGCTAACAATATTTAAATACTATAATATATAGTTAATACACCTTATGTTATAAAAGGACAATAAAGGGAAGAAAACAAATATATTTGCTTAATAACATTCACACACAAACATATTCATAACAAAATAAGGAAGAAATAGTCATAACAATTACAGTCTTCATTTCTGCAACTGACCATGTTGTCATAAGTGTTATTTATAACTATTTTCTTCTACCTACTCCATGGTCCCTTTTCCCTTAGCAAGTACCTCAGCTAGTTGTGATTCTTTGCCTAGTGGGATAATCTAAATTTTCATTCCTGAAGGATATGGGCCATTAGCAGCCGTAGGGGCCTGAATGGGGTTATTGCAGTTTTCCATTAACTTTAATCACAAAACGTGGTAGTACTAAGAAAAACGCTAAGGGTTCTCCTGTAATCCAGATACACTCATCCTTCCCTACACTGTGTAGTAGCAGTCTGACTTGCCTTTAGTGATATGGATCAATTATTCCAACTGGTACAGTAAGTACATTCTTTGCCTGTTGCTTCAGAGGCATGAAGTGCCTGAAGTGACCAGGTGGCTTTCTCAACCTCCAGTTCAAAGGGTTTGTTGTTGCATCTCCTGGTACAAGCACTACTATATTTGGAACCAACAGGACAGCAGAGCATAAGGTGATGGGGAAAGAAAGAAAAAAAATTGCTGACAGATCACTAAAAGTGGTAGTGTCTCTCCCATTTCCACCCCTTGACTCCTGGACCTCTGAATCCTGGTTATGGAAGAGACAATAGCACATGTTGAATACTGATTCAGAGAATGTAGATCAACCCATTTTGAAAATATCTTAAGATTAGAAATCAGATTGCTTTAAGAAGCATGTCCAGGATTTCTCCACTAATAAATAGGAGAAAAAGAGTTTGAAGTAAAACTCTCTGGCATCAGGATGTGTTCCATAATAATTCAACACGGTTTATTGAGTTTGAGAGTCTTTAAAAGGCTTTCAGGATTGTGGCTACATCCAGATTTGACTCTGGTTACTCAATGAACTGCTTGAAGGGAAGTTCTCCATTTACCTCTTTAGACCCATTCTCCATCCTTGTCTACTCAGCTCCATACTCTGTACTCTGGACACCAATTTTTGGATTGTACCAAATAGGCTTGTCCTCTTGTTTCTGGTGTGTGTGGCTAGAAGGAGATGTAAAGATGGGGAGAAAAGATAAACCAGGGCATTTCATTGATGCTCTTCAATGTGTGACTATTTTTCTACCTATGCTAGAGCTCACATTGATGCTGGTAACTTTCTCTCCTTTTCCCTTTACCATAATTGCTGAGTTTAACTGTTATCCCCTAATATGACACCATTCACTGGTCCAGGCACAATGGACACATTCTATCATTGACAGGGCAATTTTCATCACAGGAATAGATACAATAGAGATATACCTTCAGTGCCTTAGAAGGTTTTGCCATCATCATCAGTGGACTTATATAATGCCTTTTCCATCACAATGGAACCACTTATAATATCACCTCTGGCAAAGCAACATATTTCATGTTTAAAGTGTTGTAAAACTGAGTTCACACCCATATTACCATATGTGCCTTACCACTAAGAAACAATGGCTTGGAAAAATAGTCAAATGGCCATTGAAGGTTCATTTGATATACATCTTAGATACCATCCTATGAGGTTTCTGAGATTTATACTCTTTTTGGATGTAGGATACATGTTTAATCAGTAGCCAGTAGAGGGTACTGCCATAATTATAGTCAAAATTAATATAACCTACAACTAAAAGATGAGATGGGATGACCCCTTCTTATCATTACATCAAACAATTTACTTAAGAAATTTATGATTCTGGTACATGAAGCTTGGTGAATTTGGTAGTCACTTTGCCTACGAGAGGCATTGTTTCACCAGAGAACAGAGGTATGGTTATCTTAAATGGTAGCCCAGACTGGCAAATGGCTATTTTGTGTGCCTCATTAAAACAAATGGAAGAAAAATACATCATCCTATTAACTGGCTCATAGATATCAGTTAACAAGGAGAAATTGGTTTTCTGCTTCACAATTAGGTCAAGGAAGACTATGGCTGGAATTTAGGGATTCAGTGGACACCTCTTACTACTCCCTTACCCAGTACCCTGGCTAATAGAAAACAGTCTAATAAATATAAAACCAGTAAGAATTCATACTCTGGGAGTTGTGTCACTCAGAAGGTAAAAGCCTCAGTCAAGGTGCTGACAGATAGTAAGGGGACTGTGCTACTCTATATGAAGTACACTGGTGATGGTTAATGATTTATATTTCTGAGGGAAAGGGTGACTGAATTAACACCACTCCTCTCTTACATCGGGACACAAGGTTTTCATGCAAAGCATTAGGAATGGATGCTAAGAAACAACAGAGGTAGTCTATGATGGTTATTCTGTCACACCAGCTTCTGCCTCTATCTTGCTTTACCCTCCTTTTTTGCTCTGGAAATCTCCCATTTTTGTGGCTTCTGTTTGGGTTTAGTTGATAGAAGACACTGAAGGTAAGGGGGCAGGAAGAAAAACATCAGCAATGGCTTTTTCGTCTTCAATAGGCCACAGCTCTTATCAGGCTTTTCTCTCCCTCAGTTCTGATAGGCACTGCCTCCTCCTTTCTTTCAGGCATGGGTGGAGGGGGAGGGAGTAATAGCTTCCTGATGTTGCTAGCCCCAGGGTCCTTCACCATCCTTGTTAATTTCACTTAACCGTGTTCACAAAAGTAAATGGTGCTTTCCTTAAACTCTCTTCAATCACACTTTTGAGGATGCCTTTTGTTTCCAACAGGAAGAATATTCCAGGAAGTGACCTGCTATATTCTAGAAATGGTTATCCTTATATTTAAACTAACAACTTATTATCCCCTATATCCAAACCTAAAGGTACTATACTTATATGAACTTGGTTGGATGGTTCTTACTCCAATAATCTGGAGTTTAGCCAGATCTGCAAAAGATGAAAACTGGATACAAGTAGCATTGTCACTATTTCAGGGATTAAAGATTTCTTAATTCCTCTTAAGTTATCCATGATTTCAAAGACCAGCAAGCAAAGTCAAAAGAATTGCAGTTAAAAATAAAAGGAACTCAATAGAAAGGGTACCTTAAGTCATCATTCTTATGAATTAAACAATAAGAAATATGAATTTGTGACTTCTGGGAGAGATGACAAAGTAAAAGGACCCTAAACTCACCTAGTCCCATGGATACAACTAGATAACACCCGCATTAGTATAAATAACCCACAAAACAACAAAAAGCCTGGAAGAACAGATTATCCAGAGCTCAGTGTAGAGAAGAAGCCAAATGCAGAGAAGAGCAGAGACACAGTAGGGAGCTAAATGACCTATGGGACTGTGTGGGAAGGAGGGACACCACCATCTCAGAGACGGGAAAGAAACAGACCCTCACAACAGGAAGCCTGTATGGGCAATCCCCATGATGTTTGGCTTTGCAAACTGGAGAGGCCAAATTTCACAAGTTATTACAATCAACAGGACTTAAAACTGGGAACTTTATTTTTTTAAGGGTTTTTCTTTAAGTTTTTAACTTTTTTTTTATTTTTTTAAGTTTACTTATTTATTTTGAGAGCGACAGAGATAGCATGAGTGAGGACAGCTAGAGAAGGAGAGAGAGAATCCCAAGCAAGCTCCACCCCATCAGCACAGAGCCTGACACAGGCTCAAACCCATGAAGCTGTGATATGACCTGAGCCAAAACCAAGAGTCAGACACTCAACCAACTGAGACACCCAGGTATGCCAAAACTGGGAACTTTAAAAATTAGCAGGCTTAGCTCTGGGAAAGCTAGGAAGGTGAGGGGGAACTGAGTCCCCAGCCTTAAAGAGACAGCACAAAAAACAGTCCCACAGACCTACAACACAGAAGCAGCAGTTTGAAAACAGCCTGGGGTATATAATGGGAGATTTGTTTAATAATCTCAGAGCATGTGCTGCAGGGGCAGGGATCTTTGGAAGATTCTCCAGGAACAAAGGAGATGGCAAACTCCATTTCCCTCACCTGGCCCCAAACTTAGACACGCAGACACCCGTGGGAACTAGCATGGGGCCAACACTCACTATCTAACGTGCTAACATGCCTTGCACCAGTGTCCTACTGCAAATACATCCTCTCCAGCTAGGCTGGGGCTCCAGGTCTCCCTCCCATTGGACCAACACAAAATTTGCTAATACCACCCTCTCTGCTGCCACTTTTTCCTGCAGTCCTGCCCCTTCCAATATGCTCTTGGCCTGAGCCCATCCAAAGAAGTGTCACTAAGTCTGGCAGTGTGCAAATAGCACAACAAAGGCCAGCACCACTCCAAAGTGAACCCTGCCTAGAGAGAAGGGAAGAGAACTACACACACCAGTCTGATTGCAGCTGCAGTGGTGGGCTGGGGCACACATCTGCTTTGACTGCAGGATGTACCAACCAAAGAAAGCTTCTCAGGGTACAGAACAGAAAAAGTACCCTGAAGTTTGGTGCTATTGCATCTCTGGCAAATGCCTACTCTGACCCAATTCAAGCCCACATGTCCTCAGACTGGCTCGCTAACACCACAGGGACCAAATAGGTAAATAGAACCATTGAAGACAACTATACTGAAGGCAAAAGCAGCACAACCACAACAGAAAGATGCATGCAACACACCTAAGACACACCCCTGAAGCACCAGGTTCTAATGAACAAAGACATTGCCCTGCGGGTCACTATAGGACCTCCTCTTCATGAGAATACTGCTTTTAAGAGCAGAAGACATAGCTGAGTTTCTCAACACATAGAAATAGATACAGAGTTAGACAAAATTAGAGGGCAGAAGAAAATATCCCAAAATGAAAGAGCAGGACAAAATCACCACAAGAGGCCCAAATGGAGATAAGTAATATGCTTAACAGAGAACTTAAAATAATGGTCATAAAGATACTCACTGGACTGGAGAAAAGTGGAGGACCTCAGTGAGACGCTGAACAAGGAGATAGAAATATAAAAAATAACCAATCAGAGACAAATAACTCAATAACTGAAATTAAAAATACACTACATGGAATAAATAGTACACCAGAAAAAGTGAAGAATGGATCAGTGACCTTGAGAACAGAGTAATGGAAAGTAATCAAGTTGAACAAGGAAGAGAAAAAAAAATGAAAATAGACTGAGGGAACTCAGCAACACCATCAAACATAATAATATTCACATTATAGGAATCTCAGAAGAAAGAGAAAAGGGGCCAGAAAATTTATTTGTAGAAATAATAGCCAAATACTTCCCAAATCTGGGGAAGGAAACAGAAATCCAGACCAAGAGGAACAGAGACCTCCAAACAAGATCAACCCAAGGAGATCCACTCCAAGACATAAAGTAATTAAAATGGAAAAATGTAATAATAAAGAGAGAATTTTAAAAGCAGCAAGAGAAAAGAAAGCAGTTATATACAAGGGAAACCCCACTGGTTTATCAGCTGAGTTTTCAGCAGAAGCTTTGCAGGCCAGAAGGGAGTGGCATGATATATTCAAAGTGCTGAAAGAATAAAACCTACAGCCAAAAATTCTCTATCCAGCAAAGCTATCATTAAAATAGAAGGAGAAATAAAGAGTTTCTCTGAAAAACAACAACAAAGAAAAAAAAAAAGCTGCAGGAATTCATAACCACTAAACCAGCCCTACAAAAAATGTTAAATCCCATAAGTAAAGAAACAAAGACCATAAGTAAGAGAAAGAAAAGTAAAAACACAAAAGTAGAAAAATAAGTATATCCATAAAATTCAGTCGAAGGATTTACAGAATGAAAAGATGTCAAATATGACACCAATTCTTAAAACGTGGAAGGAGAAGGAGCAGTAAAGAATGGTTTCAAACTTAAGTGACCATCAACTTAATATAGACTGTTATATGCAGAAGATGTTATATACAAACCTAATGGTAACCACAAAGCAAAAACCAGTAATAGCTATGAAAAAATAAAAAGAAAAGAATACCAGTATATCACTAAAGAAATCCAGCAAACCATGAGAGAAAAGAGCAAGAGAAGAATGGAAAAGAAAAGAACTACAAAACAGTCATAAAACAGGTAAAAAATGGCAATAAGTACACCTATCAGTAATCACTTTACATGTAAATGAACTAAACACTCCAATCAAAAAAACATAAGGTGGCAGAATGGGTAAAAAGTAAGACCCCATCTATATGCTGCCTACAAGAGACTCATTTCAGACCTAAAGGCACATGAAGATTGAAAGTGAAGGGATGGGAAAGAATTTGTCATGCACACGGAAGTAAAAGGAAGTCAGGGTAGCAATACTTATGTTGGAGAAAAGACTATAACGAAAGACAAAGAAGGAAACTACATAATCATAAAGGGAATAATCCAACAAGAAAGTATAACAATTGTAAATATTTATGTACCCAACATTAAAGCAACCAAATACATGAAGTAGCTAATTTCAAACATAAAAGAAGTAATCAATAGTAATACAATAACAGTATGGGATTTTAAACCCCACTTACATCAATAGATATATCATCCAAACAGAAAATCAATGAGCAAACAATGGCTTAGAATGACACATTGGACCAAATGGATCTAACATATATATTCAGATCATTCCATCTTAAAACAGCAGAATACACATTCTTTTCAAGTGCATATGGAACATTCTCCAGTATAGATCACCTTAAACAACAAAACAAGTCTCAACAAATTCAAAAAGATTGAAGTCACACCATCCATCTTTTCTGACCATAACTATGAAACTAGAAATCAACCACAAGAAAAAATCTGAAAGAATACAAATACCTGGAAGTTAAATAACATGCTACTAAATAATAAATGGGTCAAGCAAGAAATCAAAGAGGAAATAAAAAAAAAAAAACATGGAGAGAAATGAAAACAAAAACACAATAGTCCAAAACTTTAGGGATGTAGCAAAAACTGTTCAAGAGGGAAGTTTATAGTATTACAAGCTTACCTCAAGAAGCAAGAAAACTCTCAAATAAACAACCTAACCTTATACCTAAAGAAGCTAAAAAAAAATTAAAAAAAAGCAAAACAAACAAAACCCAAAGCCAGTAGAAGGAAGGAAATAATAAATATTAGAGCAGAATAAACAAAATAGAAACTAAAAAAAAAACATATTAATAAAACTAGGAGCTGTTTCTTTGTAAAAATCAATAGAATTGATAAACCATTAGCCACACTCATCAAAAAAGAGAAAGGGGGCTTATAGAAACAAAATCAGAAATGAAAGAGAAGAAATAACAACTAACACTATGAAAATACAGAGGATTATAAGAGAATATTATGAAAAAGTATATGCCAACAAATTGGACAACCTAGAGGAAATGGATAAATTCTTAGAAAAATACAACCTCCCAAAAACTGAATCTGAAAGAAATAGAAAACTTGAATAGACTGATAATCAGCAATGAAATTGAATCAGTAATCAAAAACCTTCCAACAAACAAAAAGTCCAAGACCAGATGGCTTCACAGACGAATTCTACCAAACATTAAAGAAAAGTTAATACTTATTCTCAAACTATTCCAAAAAATTAAAAAGGAGGCGTCCAAATTCATTGTATAAAGCCAGCGTTACCCTGATACCAAAACCTGATAAAGACAATACAAAGAGAGAGAGAGAGAGAGAGAGAGAGAAGTACAGGCCAGTATCTCTAATACACAAAGATGTAAAAATCCTCAATAAAATATTAGCAAATTAAATCTAGCAATACATTAAAAAAAATCATTCACCAAGATCAAGTGGGATTTACTCCTGGTATGCAAGGGTGGTTCAGTATTCACAAATCAATCATCATAATACATCCCATCAACAAGAGAAAAGATAAAAACCACATATCATTTCAATAAATGCAGAAACAACATTTGACAAAGTACAACATCCCTTCATGATTTAAAAAAAAACAACAAAACTCAACAAAGTAGGTTTAGAGGGAACATATCTCAACACAATAAAGGCCATATATGAAAAAACTATGGCTAACATCATAGTCAATGGTGAAAACCTGAGAGCTTTTCCCCTAAGGTCAAGAACAAGACAAGGATGTCCACTCTCACCACTTTTATTCAAAACAATACTGGAAGTCCTAGCCACAACCACCAGATACAAAATAGAAATAAAAGGAATCCAAACTGGTGAGGAAGAAGTAAAACTTTCATTATTTGCAGATGTCCTGATACTGTATATAGAAAAATCCTAAAGCCTCCACCAAAAAATTACTAGAACTCATAAATGAATTCAATAAAGTCTCAGGATACAAAATCAATATACAGAAATCTGTTACATTTCTATACACTAATAATGAAGTAGCAAAAAAAGAAATAAAGAAAGCCATCTCATTTATAATTGTACCAAACATAATAAAATACCTAGGAATAAACCTAATCGAAGATATGAAAGACATGTATTTTGAAAATTATAAAACATTGATGAAAGAAATTGAACATGATACAAATAAATGGAAAGACATTCCATGCTCATGGATTATAAGAACAAATATTAAAATTCTATACTACTCAAAGCAAACTGCAAATGTAATGCAATTCCTATCAAAATACAGCAGCATTTTTTCACAAAATTAGAACAAATAATACTAAACTTTGTATGGAACCACAAAAGACCCTGACAGCCAAAGCAATCTTGAAAAAATAGAATAAAACTAGAAACAAACCCACAATTATATGGTCAATTAATCTTTGGTGAAGTAGGCAAGAATATACAATAGTATGAAGTGTCTACAAAAAATGGTGATGGGAAAACTGAACAGCCACATGCAAAAAAATTGAAACTGAACCACTTTCTTACACCATGCCCCAAAATAAATTCAAAATGGATTAAGGACCTAAATGTGAGACATAAAACCATAAAAATCCTAGAAGAGAGTACAGGCAGTAATTTCTCTGGCATCAGCCATGGCAACATTTTCTAGATAGGTCTCCTGAGACAAGGAAAACAAAAACAAAAATAAACTAGCAGGACTACATCAAAATAAAAACCTTCTGCACAGCAAAGAAAATCATCAACAAAACAAAAAGCCAACTTACTGAATGGGAGAAAATATTTGCAAATAACATATCAAATAAGAGGTTATTATCAACATGCATAAAGAACTGATATAACTCAACACCAAAATAATAATAATAATGATAATAATAATAATCCATTTTAAAATGGGCAGAAGACTTGAACTGACATTTCACCAAAGAAGACATCATCATCAGGAAAATGTAAATCAAAGTCATAATGAAATGTTACCTCAGACCTGTCAGAATGGCAAAAATCAAAGACACAAGAAACAACACTGTTGGCAAGGATGTGGAGAAAAAGGAACCCTTATGCACTGCAGGTGGGAGTGCCAACTGGTGTAAGCAATGTGGAAAACAGTATGGGCATTCCTCAAAAAATTAAAAATAGAACTACCATATGATCCAGGAACTCCACTCCTAGATATTTACTGAAAGAATAAAAAACACTAATTTGAAAGATTTATGTACCTCTATATTTACTGTGGCATTATTTACAATAGCCAAATTATGGAATTAGCCCAAGTGTGCATCGATGCATGAATGGATAAAGAAGAGGTGGGAAATTTTTATACAATGGAATGTTACTCAGCTATAAAAAAGAATGAAATCTTGCCGTGTGCAACAACATGGATGGATCTAGAAAATATACTCCTAGGTGAAATAAGTCAGAGAAATACAAATACCATATAATTTCATTTATATGTGTAATTTAAGAAACAAAACAAACCAAGAAAAAATGAGACAACCAAAAAAAACAAACCAGAGAACAAACTGATAGTTACCAGAGGGGAGATTGGGGGGGGGGGGCGGGGGGGAGAGTGAAATAGGTGAAAGGAATTAAGAGTACACTTATCTTGATGAGCAATGTATAGAATTGTTGAATCACTATATTGTACACCTGAAACTAATATAAAACTGCATGTTAACTCTACTGGAATTAAAATTAGAACATACAAAATAATTCTTTAAAAAAGAAATTTGATATGTAATTCAGAAACAACCACATACTCAAATTTTGACAATTTTAACTTAAAACAAATTTCTAAATTAAGTACCAACTTAAATCAAGAACAGGACTAGAATAAGTTGAAAAATTGCTAATAATTTTAAACTAGTTAAAAAAAACTTTCAGAGAAAATTAATTCCAAGACGTAGTTTAATGTTCTAAGAAAGCACTAGTGTAGAACATGCATGCTGTGATGCAGTCCACGAGGTGAGACCTCCCATGCCCCGCCTACCGGACAACTGCTAACAGAGCGATATCAGTACAGAGGACACAGATGAAACTAAATAAAAGGGTCTTTCTAAAAATATTCTAATTTTTAAAAAAAAATACATCTTTCTGAACATGGGAGTGCTTTGATCTTAGTGAGTACCCAGCTTTGCCCCACCTCCCACTCAGAGTGAAAATAGTAGGGAAAACCTGAGGTTTCTCACTAACTACATCAAATCATAGGTTTCTGTGCATCTAATTCTACAGCAGATATGAATTAAACATCAATGTTGTGTTGAGGCATTTCTGAGGCAAATTAAGGAATGAACAGGTAGGATAAACACTCCTCTTTCAGATACTCAAATGGAAAACAGAATTTATAGTTTAATCTTTGTTTTTTTTTTTTAAATCAAACATTTATTGTCTAGCACAGGCTGAATCTTACCTATTTATTTATTTACCTATTTATTCATTCCTATTAATATATAATGAAATGGGAACTCCTCTATGTGAGTTCTTTAAAAAGAGTCAAGGAAAGACTATGCACGGAAGCAGGTATATTCCCACATGATGGAATAAATCTGAACTTCCTCAAGTTCATGCCATGTTGAAATCTTTTTTTTAAATTTTTTAAATGTTTATTTTTGAGAGAGAGAGAGAGAGAGAGAGAGAGATTGGAGGAGTGGCAGAAAGAGAGGGAGACTCAGAATCCAAAGGAGGCTCCAGGCTCTGAGCTGTCAACACAGAGCCCAAAATGGGGCTCGAACTCACGAACTGCAAGATCATGACCCAAGCCAAAGTTCGACACGTAACCGACTGAGCCACCCAGGACACCCTACCATGTTGAATTCTTAAGCATCATAAACAATAGGCTATAAATATGACAGTTTAAGCATTTACACCTGCTAATTTTTACTTCTCTTATTTAGAACAGACTCATGTATGTCGAACAGGAGGATAATCCACAGCAGAAGATCTGGGCCCCATCCCTCTTCTTCTCTATGTTCTGCATCATTTTCTCAGCAGATATACTTAAAGAGACCATCAACAATAACCTTTAATGAGGGAACGTTTGACACAAAAGGACAAAGGCGGGGATTACAAAATGAGAGTTTGGCACTCTTGTCCTTCTCACTTAATGATGGAATGAGAGTTGGTCTTATAGATGCTATTCTCTAATTGTAAAAACAATGTATGTGTTATAGGGAAATCATATCAAGTGATATCTTGCTACCACATGTGGATTTTCTCACAGTATTTTTTTTTAGTGAAAGGGGGAAACCTCATAAAATGCTTAAGGGAATTCTTTGGAATATACTCCTGCTAGTGAACTCCCCCCACCACACACACACACACACAAAAGATTCCAACTTCTAGCACAGATCTATTGTATGGAAATAAAGTTTCTAGGATTAAGATATCCTGGAATGAAGTCTTTTCTCCACTATTTCTGCAGTTACTTTCTTATATTCAGTATGTCCTAATGTAAAAATTTATAGAATTTTTTCTACTATAATTCTTCTGTTTGTAGAACCTGGAAAGTAACATGACTGAAATCACTGAGATTAGCAAGACATTCTGGAGGGAGTGAATGGTATATACTCTTATGGGGAGAAAATTTATTAGTGTTCATTTTTAACTCCTTCCAAAGGACTCATAAAAACTTTACAAGAAGTGTATAAAAAGAGCAGTAAAAAGATGAAACTATTTGAGAAATACGTTAATGAGTTAACAAGTTATATTGAGTTAATAAGTTAATAAGTGAAGATATCATGACCTTATAGCATAATTTGCTTAATCCCTCAGACATTTAAAAACAGAACATAAGAAGCATACAATAGAGATGAGACTAAATCACAATGATATGATTGTGAATAAGCATCAACTGACTGGCCACTTCCAAAAACCATTCTTAATAACATTATACACACTTAGCCTTTCAGTTTCCAAGGATACGATTGAAAATGGAAAGTAATTGAGGAAATGTCTACACAATGACAAAAAATAATAACTAAAAATTAATCCCTGGATACTTTGAAATAACCAAATAGCAGGCACCATAGAGATAGAGACAAAATTCTGCATCCTTGACTTCCTAAATTTTCATCAAATTACTAAATTTTTTAATAACATCTTTTTCATTAGTTTTATTGGAAATGACCTTATATCTACACAAAACCTTTACATTTAAAGGATGAGGAAAGTGAGTCACAGTTGTTAGGTTAGTAACATATCTAGCTTTGATCTCTCTATACCTAGCCCAGCTCCCTAAATCAGTTACAGTACTCACCATGTCCATGGGATAAAAACAAATCAACCACCAAAAAGGAGGACAGGTTTTTTTGTTTTCATTTTTTGGGGGGTGCGGATGGTGTATTCAAACTAATCAGGAAGATCGTTAGGTATCTTTATCAAGAGGCAATACCAAGAAGCTCAGAGAGGATAAGTGATTTGCCTAATGTGGCACAGTCAGTAAAAATGCTATGTCCTGTGATCTTCACTATTGACCTAAGTATAGGTAGAGCCTTCAATAGTTTAACAAAATTAGAATATCAATCTTTGGACTGTGTCAGTGAATAGGATAAAAATTACATGGGGTGAATCAAAGACTACCTTTTTTGTGAACACTGAAAATTACTACAGACAACAACAAATAGAGCCCATATATTTAATGTGACCCGGTGGTTTAAAAAAGCAAAAACTTTTAAATAGTTTGACAGCGAGTCTTCTCTCTCTCTCTCTCTCTCTCTCTCTTTTTAAGAGGGAGAGAGAGCATGTGTTTCTGCACATGAGTCAGGGAGGGGCAGAGAGAGATGGAGAGAGAGAATCCCAAGCAGGCTCCGAGCTATCAGTGCAGAGCCCACTTCGGGCTCCATCTCATGAATCATGAGATCATGACCTCGGCCAAAAAGAAGAGATGGATGCTTAACTGACTGAGCCACCCAGGTGCCCCTAATCAGCATAAATAATATTCATAGACAACATCAAGGTACAAGAAAAAAAAACTAAAATTTGAAACATTTCTTCATTTTTTTCCATGATGGTTTGTACCTGCACCACAAAGGGGTAACTTTTGTTTCAACTAAACATTCAAATACCTCAAGGAATAGCTTGACTTGTGGATTAAATTTCAATTTTGTATTTCACAGAATTCCATAAATTCTATGTAATTCCTGAAGTGTACTATGAATATTTTATATGTACCAAACATAATGGTAGAGATTGGCATATTGGAAAAAAATTTAAGCTATGATGGCATTGCTATATATTTACCTCCTTTGAATTTTGAATGAATTTATCAGAATCTGTTGCAAAAAAAAATGAACAGAACAAATGATAGCTGACGGTAGTAAAACATTAGTGAGTTTTGATCGATTCAACTCACAGTCATACCCAAGAGAAGCTTTCCTTCAATGTTCACTATAAGAACATTAATAAAAACGTAACCCAAGACCGGTCAGCTCTAGACTGCTACCAAAATGTAAAGAAAACATAGGTAATTAGTCTACAGGTATTGCTAACCACCATTACTCATCTTTCTCTTCCAGGGTAAACATTACACTTAGGTCCACCTCTTGGTGTTTGGCAATATACTGTGTGGTTTATATGTGTTATTCAAAATGCCTGGATTCATATTTGGTGGAATAAATCTTGTACGCATTATATAAGCTCAATGATTTAAATTTCTTATGATTCTCTTCCTCCTAGGCTGTCCTCCTTCATTTTCTATACAACGCCTTCTAGTGCAGTGCTTATCAAACTTTAGTGTACATCAGAATCCCCAGGAAAGCTTGTCAAAACACAGATTTCCAGGCCATACGCAGAAATTCTGGTTCATTTGGTCTGGGGTGAAGGTCTAGAATTTTGTCTTTTCTACAAATGACACTGATGCTGCCAGTCTACCAGTCCTATCTTAGTGGCACTGCTCTAGTAGTTATTACTACAAGTGTGCTCTGCAAACCAACAGAACCACCATCACCTTGAAGTTTGTTAGAAATGCAGAATCTTGGGGCACCTGGGTGGCTCAGTCGATTGAGCATCCGACTTCAGCCCAGGTCATGATCTCGCGGTCTGTGGGTTCGAGCCCCGCGTCGGGCTCTGTGCTGACAGCTCAGAGCCTGGAGCCTGCTTCCGATTCTGTGTCTCCCTCTCTCTCTGCCCCTCCCCTGCTCATGCTCTGTCTCTCTCTCTCTGTCAAAAATAAATAAACATTAAAAAAAAAAAAAAAGAAATGCAGAGTCTTGGACCCTACTACAGATGTTTTCATCAAACAGTACCATAGGTCAAATTACACATCTGTAGGGTAAAATCTGTCATTACTAGAGAATACACAGCAAAAGACCCTGTAGGTGTCTAGGATCTGTGCTCAACTTGCTTGCTTCCAGTTTAGGCTTCTATTATCAAATACAGTTCTTGGTGCTTGTGGTATCTTATAAAATTAGCCATAATACTCGTAGCTCCAGGTCACCTGGGTGGCTTAGTTGGTTAAGTGTCTGACTTTGGTTCAGGTCACAGTCTCGCAGTTTGTGAGCTCGAGTCAGCTGTGCTGACAGCTTAGAGCCTGGAGCCTGCTTCCGATTCAGTGTCTCCTTCTCTCTCTGCCCCTCCCCAACTTGTGCTCTCTCTCTATAAAAAATAAATAAATGTAAAAAAAAAATCAAAAAAAAAAAACACTTGTAGCTCCTCCCATCAAAGGGTGGAGTCCATTTCCTCACTTCCTGAGTCAAGGCTGGCTATGTGATTCACTTGGATCAATAGAATGTGCTGGGATCGACACTGTGACAATTATAAACCAAGGCCTCAAAAAGCCTCAGAGTTTCTTCTCTTACTATTCTAGTGACTTCTGCTGTTGGCACCACAAAAAGAAGGTGAGGCTAAACTCCACAAGATGTTGTGGACCATGTGGCCCACTGTTGCCTCCGTCAACAACCAGCCAACCTGCAGAAACAGAGCTAGCTGACTGGCAGTTGACTTCAGTTATGGGAGAGAATCTGGCCAAGGTCAACAGAAGAATCACCTAGTTGATTCCAACCTGTATAGCTAAGCCAAAAAATTATGAGCTAAATAAATGGTTGTTGATTTTTACAGTAAGATTTAAGGTGGTTTGTACAAGGAAAAGGTACTGATACATGCTTAACTTTACTAATTCATTTTAATATCTATAAAGACTAAATTATGATAGAACAAGCTCTGAGATTTCTGCTATTTTCATCTGCTTGGCTCTGTTTTTCCTCACTAAGGCTAGAAATAATCATTGACAATGGTTCAAGAACCAAATCACAATTCTAGCAAAGACAAACAACTTAAAAAAAAAACACACTTCTAATTTTTATACATGACATAGAGGAAAATTATCGATTTTTGAATATGTTCCTGAAGAATATGGAAGAACTAGTTTGGGTATCTTAGAAAATCCAAGTCAGTGATCCAGAGAGAGCCTCAGGGGTGGCTGACATACAGTCACTGACAGCCTCTTATTTCTTGGCGTCTTTTCAGTATGGAGGGCTTGGATACTCTCACTCATATATTCAGATTGGTTAGGGAAAGTTTAACTTCAGGGCTCGACATATTTCTCCTACAAGGTAGTATTAAGTATAAAAAGATACCACTTTGCTCAAACAAATGCCTCGTATTAGCAAAATTACCACCAACATCTAATGATTTTTTTTAATTAGAAACCTAATATTTGAGTTCATTTTGGTTATATAAACAGGTAGAAATAACTTTAAAAATAGAATTTTTAACAATAGTAATCATGGAGGATTAACCTGAGAAAATTTTACAAATAATATGAAGCCACTAAAATTGAATCATAGGCAAATTAATGTTTAAAAATAAAACCTGAGGAGCACCTGGGTGGTTATCGATTAAGCATCCTACTCTTGATTTTGACACAGGTCATGATCTCACAGTTTGTGAGTTTGAGACCTGCATCGGACTCCATGCTGACATTGTGGAACCTGCTTGGGATTCTCTCTCTTCCTCTCTCTCTTCCCCTCCCCTGACCCACCTCCCCTCCAACAACCCTTAGTTTGTTTCATTCTGTTTTTAAGTTTTACTGTGAGATTTTTGAGTAACGACAAAAGATTGGATAATGAAGAAAACGTTGGCAAGACTATGAAAGAAATAATAAAAGATGTTGACAATGGTTCTTGTCTCATAACCCTAGGTCCTCTTCCTGACTTTCCACTGCTCTTCCCATTTCTCTGCCATTTCCAATTAATTTCCCTTGTTAATAGGTTAGTTCCATGGTTTTCATTGTGGTTTCTTTTTCCAAGTCATAACCAGCTATCAGAGTTTCCTGATTCTAATGTCAGAGTCAACCTGGCTTTCATTTTTCCTTCTGGAATATATTCTCAAGAAATATTTTCATGAATAGCAAATTTTATGAGTAATGGGAGATATTCTTCTATTTTATAAAAATCACAAACTTTCCTACCTTTGTTCCCTGATTCTGGAATTCTTATGAGGAGAACATTGGCTTTATATAGTCATGCTGAATAGCACTTCACTTTTCTCTAATATTTTCCATCTCTTTGGCACATTTTCAACTATGTTATGGGAAATATCCTTGATTTTAACTTCCATATCAGCAGTTTGCTCATTAGTCTTAATCAGTTATAATTTTATGTCTTCATTAATTTTATTTTCAATTGTTAACCAATTTTTATTTTTAATTTTTGTAATCAAATTTTTGACTTCAAAAACCTCATGATTTTTTGCTCCTTTTTCATAGTATTTTCTAGTTTTACTACTGAAATATGTCCTCAAGTGTTTTAAGTTCTCTCCTTCCTCCTCAGTAGTTTATCTTGAGCACTCTCATTCAGCTATGACTATTCCTTAACCATTTGTGCATATGGCTTTAATAAGGACCACTAATTAACATGGCTACATGGCACAGGTTTTGTTTACAGTGTGTAAGTCTATTTCCCCAAAAGGACTCCTCCATAAGTGGAAAAATTGAAAGCACTAGATTTTCCTCTTGAGAAATCTTGGAAATGACTGTTCACATCTCTAATGCTTTACATCCTTATGTTTCCCCAATCGTTTTCCCTATTGGCCCTATTTTCTGTCTTCCAAGGTTTCCTTAAGATTTCTGCTCTTCTTTTGCTTCCTTTCTTGATTTTCAATGGTTTTGGGCTTTATTCTTTTTCTTCATTTATATATTTCCTCCCACTTTAATGGGACTTTGAAGGGAGATGAGATAGATGAATATTCTTAATCTAGTATCTATGTAGTTCTGTGTACCTTTAATAAGTTATCACATTTTGTTTTGTATTATGTTTAATATATGTGTGTAATCTAGCAGATATAAATCCCTTGACCTTTCTGACTCATTATACCTTTATCACCATACCCAACCGAATACTGATAAAAAAAAAAAGTTTCTACTAACTAAATGCTAACTACCAAGTCCTTCCAATTCTATCTCTAAAATATTTGCATATTTAGTTCACTTATTTCATCCTCCTTAAATCTTCAAACTTTGATCACCCATTTCTTGAGACTTTTAAACAGTCTTCAACTGATCCCTTCATTTCTAATCTCTTGTCTCTCCAGCTCCTTTTCCAAACTGCTGCCATCCTGGAATTCAACACTGATTATATATATATATATATATATATATATATATATATATATATTGCTCCAAAATTTAGCCTAATATCCCAAATTCTCCCCCATCTAAGTCCAAAAGCGTTTTCCAACTTAAGTTCTTAAAATTGCCCTGTAGGTTGCCTTGCTGACAAAGTACTTTCTTCTCAAACATCTTCCACCCATCCTACATTGCCCATTTTCACATGTCCAAATCCTGCCAGCCTTCAAGTGAAGCTCAAATGCCATCACCTCCACAAAATTTTCTCATCTCTTCAGTAATCTTTTCTTTCTCTGAACTACATAGCTCCTTACCAGTGTTACTGCTATAAAACGTCTTCCTTTTGAACGAGCATGTGGGTGGCTCAGTCTGTTGAGTGTCCAACTTCAGCTCAGGTCATGATCTCATGGTTCATGAGTGTGAGCCCCATATGGGGTTTCCTACTGTCAGTGCAGGGCCTGCTTTGATTCCTCTGCCCTCCTTTCTCTCTGCCCCTCACCTGCTTGTGTTCTCTCTGAGTCACTACTGTACCAATCATACACGCTAACACAGGGAACTTGTAGGGTTAAAAATAATTTTTGGTAAAAGGCAATAAAATCAGATATCAATAACTTGCCTTAATAAATAGCTCAGTTAGAAATTATTAAAATCCAGGTAATCCAAACTTTATTAATCACTGACCTCCAAATCATTCACTACTCATCCTGCATAAACTATGCTTATTAGAAACAAACAAACAAAAAAAAACAGAAGGAACCAGACCTCATAGAATTAGACAAAGGAAAACAAACTAAGCCTAAAGTTAGAGGGAAGGAAATAACTAAGAACATAGTGGAAATAAACTAAATGGAAACAAAGATGACAAAAGAGAAGATCAACAAAACTAAAAGTTTATTTTTTTGAAAAGATAAACAAAATAGACAAATCTTTAGCTAGACTTACCAAGGAAAAGGGAGGACTCAAAAAAATAAAATTAGAGATGAAAGAGGAGACATTACAACAGATTTCACAGAAATACAAAGGATCATAAGAGACTATAATGACTTGTTACACTCCAACAAATTGGAAAACCTAAAAGAAATGGATTCATTCCTAGAAATATACAACAACCAAGACTAAATCATAAAGGAAGAGAAAATCTGAGTAGAGCAATTACTAGTAAGGACATTGACTCATTAATCAAAAACCTCCCAACAAACAAAAGTCTAGGATCAGGTGGCTTCACTGGTGAATTCTACCAAACATTTCGCAAAGACTAATACCAGTCCTTCTCAAACTCTTCCAAAAAATAGAAGAGGAGAGAACACTTCCAAATTGTTTTATGAGGCCAACATTACCCTGTTACCAAAAGCAGACAAGAACACTTCAAGAAGAGAAAATTGCAGGCCAATATCCCTAATGAACATAGATGGAAAAATTCTAAACAAAAATTCTCAACAAAATGTTAGCAAACTGAATTCAACAATACATTGAAAGGATTATAAACCATGATTAAGTAGGATTTATTCCAGACATGCAAGGATAGATCAACATTCCCAAATCAATTTTATAGGCCATATTAAGAAAACGAAGGATAAAAATCATTTGAGCATTTCAATAGATGCAGAATAAACATTTGACAAACGCAACATCCATTCATGATAAAAATTCTCAAGAAACTGAGTATAGAGAGAACATACATCAACAGAATCTCACAGCTAACATCCTACTCAACAGTGTAAAGCTAAAAGCTTTTGCTCTAAGTCCAGGAATAAGATCAGAATGCCTACTCTCATCATCTTTATTCAACATAGTACTGGAAGTCCTAACCAGATCAAATAGGCAAGAAAAAGAAATTAAAGGCATCCAAACAAACAAAATGAAAAGGCAACCTATAGAATAAGAGAAAATATTTCCAAATCACCTATCAGATAAGGGGTGAGTATACAAAATATATAAAGACATTATACAACTCAACAGCAAAAGAACAATCCAATTAAAAGATTGCCAGAATATCAGAATAGATATTTTTCCAAATACATATGGCCAACAGGTACATGAAAACATACTCAGCATTGCTAATATTCAGGGAAATGCAAATCAAAAACACAAGGAGATATCACCTGACACCTGTTAGAATGGCTATCACCAAAAATATGAGATAAGAAGTGCTGGCAAAATGGGGCTCCCTGGTAGCTCAGTTGGTTAAGCATCCAACTTCGGCTCAGGTCATGATCCTGCAGTTCATGATTTTGAGCCCTGCGTCAAGCTCTGTGCTGACAGCTCAGAACCCACTTCTGATTCTGTGTCTCCCTGTCTCTCTGCCCTTCCCCCACTTGCACTCTGTGTCTCTCTCTCTCTCAAAAATAAACAAAAACATTAAAGAAAAAAAAAGAAATGCCTGGCAAAGAGGTGAGGAAAAGGGAACCCTCATGCACTATTAGTCGGAATGTAAACTGGCACAGCCACTATGTTAAACAATATGGACTTTTCTCAAAAAATTAGGAACAGAACTTCCATATAATCCAGCAATTTTAATTCTGGGTAACTATCCAATTGAAATTAAATCGCTATCTCAAAATACTAATGTTCATTGCAGCATTATTTATAATAGCCAAGACATGGAAACAATCTAATTGTCCAAGGATAGATGAATGGATTTAAGAAATGGACAAATATACACATAAACAGCCAATGAAGTATTATTGGCTATAATGAAAAAGGAAATCCTGTAATTTTCAAACAGCATGAATGAAATTTGAGGACATCATGCTAAGTGAAAGAAGTTAGAAAAAGACAAATAAGGGATAATCTTACTTACATGAGAAATCTAAAAAGAAGGCAAACTCATGGAAATAGAGAGTGGATGAATAGTTGTCAATGGTAGCAGGGTGGAGGAAATGGGTGAAGAAGTAAAAAGGATATAAACTTCCAGTTTTAAGATGAATAAGCTCTGGAGATGTAATGTACAATATGGTGACCATAGTTAACAGCATTGAATTGTTCATTGAAAGTTGCTAAGATCTTAAAATCTCTCACCACAATGAAAAAAAAAAGTGAAGTGATAGATGTGTTAACTAATCTTATTGTGTTGATCATTTCAAAATACATATATCAAGCCATCCTTTGTACATCTCTAAATGCACAATGTTACATGTCAATTATATCTCAATGAAGTTGAAATTAAAAAATTAAGACAAAACACCTATTGGCATAAAATATATGCAAAATACACATCTAATAAGGATTTTTATTTATGTATGTATAAAGATTTTTTAAAGACTCCAAAATGTATAAAGAATTTTTATCAGAATAAAACTAACACTTAAAAATGGGCAAAATATTTGAACAAACATTGTATCAAAGAACATACAGAGATGACAAGTAGGTACTTATAAAGATACTCAAAATCTTTAGTCACTAGGGATTTTTCAGTAGAAATAATCTTGAGGAAGAGTTTGTTAACTTTCACATAATTAATGGTATCTTCCTAAGGTCATTTTTTTTTTTGTAAAAAGAAAATGATGAGTTATAACCTATTGCCATGTGTTTGCATTTATCTTTTAGAAGTATAGCTATTGAAAATGCAACTATTGAAAAACCACTGGAACCTTGTACAACTACATTATATATTCTGAAGTAAGCCCATTCTCCAAGAATGAAATACTGTTAAATATGAAAAATACCAGTGATCATTAACTGATATCATGCTGTAATTCTTCAAATGTTTAATGATTATTTCATCTTAGAAATGACTGTGCTGAAAATATAAAGGCAACCTTCTACTAAAGTTTCTAGGAAAGATGTCAAATGCCTCTCTTATTCTCCCATTTTTATTGGGCAAGTTTTGGCAAATACCGGCTAGAAGCATCTGGAAGGACACAAAAGATGATATGGGTTTCCAAGAACAAGCTAGACAAGCTGGCTTGCCAAATGTCAGTGTATGTGGGTGGGGAGGACTGTTATTTTGATTTATAATGGTGATGTTATGTGGGATGCACAGTGAATACCTCTGTCAAAGACCACTGCATGTCTAAGTTTAAATTCATCCTCACTGTTGTATAAACAACTTAAAAGTACAAACAAAGATGGAACCTCTTCATGTGGAAATTACTGCTAAAAACCAGTATTGTCATTAAAATGTTCAACAACAGAAGATAGTCCTAAATATCAGTTATAGCATTTATGCCAGTAAATATTACTGTAGGATCTACAAATAAAATGATACCGCTGGCAACCTCTTTAGAATGGATTTTCAATCACAGCACTTTATGAAGATGAAAAAAATTTTTTTTTTAATTTTACAGATTGTTGGTGGTGCTACCATCAAAAACGTGCTTTCATTAAGTAAATATAAGTCCAGATTGAACACTACTATGACAGGAGAGATGTTCAGCAGACTCTCAAGAGTCCCACAGTTACTTCCTGGGAAAATATATCCAATTCTGATTTACCAAATGCATAGGGAAAATGTGTAAGACATCCAGCTGTTTACTACTTTGTAGTGAACAGCTAGACTCTAGCCTAGATTCAAATTAATCTGTGAAGCAGTTCAGTATAGGCATACAACTCAGTAATGATCTAACAAGGAAATGTATACTCAGAACACATTGTATAGTGGATTTGGAGGTGTTCTCACTGAATACTAAAAAATAAAGACAGCAGGAATGAGAAAAAGCTTTTCAATTATGGAAAATGCACTGAAGAGATTCTCAATTTGGGGGGCAACTGTAGTAATAAATGCTTTTTCCCCATGAAGTATTGACACTGAAAGAGAAATGTCATCGCTTCCTGTAGAACCACCTCACGTCCTGGATTTTCCTAGGAGAGAGAAGTCATATGTCAAGCAAAATACACTGTCACCCTGGTGACTGAAATATTGCAAAAATGATTTCAAAAACAAGTGTACTGTATGTGGCCTGGAAAACTCCCACACATTGCACATTCTTTTAGGAAATTCTAAGCCTTGCCTTTCTATAGAATATTTGAGTCCACTTAAAAAAAATGACATGTTTCTAAACATATTCCTTTAGTGCATGCAGTGGCCCAGACTTTACTGTGCCTAAGAATCATACGAGAATATGATGTTAATTCAGTAGGTTTAGGGTGGGGTCCAGGCATTTCTGACAAACTCTTAGATGATATTGATGCTACTCGTCTGCAGATGCATTTTGAATAACAAGTCTTTAGAATATTCTACACTGACGGCTGAACACCGTAAAATCTGCAACCTATTTGCACAGTAGCATTCTATCAGTATTGGTGAGGTTCTGTCTTTAAGAAACAAATATTTGAAAATACAGCCTATTCACTTGAAAAGTGTGTAACTGGGAACAGAAAGTTGAGATAAGGAGCATGAAGACTGAAGTGGAATCTCAGAGCCCTAGAAGGACTTGCAGGGAAAGCTTTGGCTATGAATACGAAATGGCCACAGTCGGTATCCCATCCTTCTTTGTTTCCCAGAATGATTGAACATAATTTAATCTTGATCTCCCTCTATACTTCTGTACCGATGCTTGAAATTCTTTTAACAGTGCATGTATTCATTTTCGGGAGCTGCATAGCAAAGTACCACAGACTGGGTAGCTGAAATGAAATTTTTTTTTTTCTCACAGCTTGGAGGCTAGGAGTCTGAAATTAAGATGTCAGCAAGACTGGTTTCTACTGAGGCCTCTCTCCTTGGTATGTAGATGGCCCTCTTCTCCCTTTATTTTCACATGGCCTTCCCTCTGATGTGTCTGTGTCCCAATCCCCTCTTCTTATAAAGACTTATAAAGATATATTGAAT
Source organism: Lynx rufus (assembly GCF_022079265.1). Classification (NCBI taxonomy): domain Eukaryota; kingdom Metazoa; phylum Chordata; class Mammalia; order Carnivora; family Felidae; genus Lynx; species Lynx rufus. Next base: position 106,527,704 of record NW_025814867.1, on the reverse strand, counting down.
TACGACCCAATCGAATGACCTCATCTTAAATTAATTAACTTTTAAAGACCCTATCTCCAAATACAATCACATTCTAAATACTGGTGATTAAGACTTCAACCTATGAATTTGGAGAGAACACAGTTTATGCCATAACAGTCCATATAAATATAGAAAACTATAAAGATAAATAATTGGTATATATTTACATGGATACACTGACTGACTTATGACAAAGCTGATTAAATCAACACAAAACTGGGGCACTTGAGTGGCTCAGTTGGTTAAGCGTGGGACTCTTGGTCTCTGCTCAGGTCATGATCTCACAGTTCTGGAGTCTGGGCCCCACATTAGGTTCTGCGCTGACAGCATGGAGCTTGCTTGGAATTCTCTCTGTCTCTCTCTCTGTCTCTGTCTGTCTCTCTCTCTCCCCCACACCTCACTTGTGCTCTCTCTCTCTCCTAAAATAAATAAACTTAAAAAAAGTTAACACTGAACTATAATAAAAAAATGATGTCAGAGTCTTCACGGTTCTCCTGGTCTTGGTGCCTGAAATGAGGAACTAGAAGGTTTGGTCTATCTGATATGCAACATACTAGAAAATGAGAGACTTTAGGTGACAATATTCACCCACGTTCTTGTGAATCCCTGTCCCAAATCTCTAACTCCAAATTCTACATAGTAGTTTATCAGCTCAGTTAGTTTTCCAAAAGTAAGACCTAACTGTTCATGATAATACTGAAATATGAATTGCCTATTTCACTGTCTTAATATTTGCTCTGATGCTGCAAAAACCAAGAGTGGGTGAAAATGCCGGTGCCAGAGCATAAAACAAAGCCGTGGCACCAAACAGAATTAGTTGTCATTACCTTCCTCACTGCTACCCTCTTGCCGTAAAAACGTCCGTTTTGCTTAACAGTGGCCTTAATGAAGCAGTGAAGATTATTAATTTTATTTCATTCCAACCCTTGAGCACATGACTTTTAAATATAAATCACTTTGGCTGTACACTGACATGTGATGGTTACCTGAAGGAAAAGCTCTTGTGTAATTGTTGGAGTCACAAGCTGCACGAGCTGCTTTTTTTCACTAAAGCACTAAATTTACTTGAAAAGACCACAGACAGATACACTGTGGTTATTCAGACTTGGGCATTGGGCAGATATTTTCTCGAAAACGAACATAGTGAGCCTGACGCCCAAAGGAAGTAACTGAAAGCATTTGTTGGCAAAGACAAACTTTGAGCTTTCAAGCAAAAACCAGAATTTTGAAAAATGTAGATCTGTCTTTATGAGCTTGACACTTTGTCAATACGGAAAGACTTTTCTAATGAGATTTACAAATGTTACTACTTAATAGTGCATAATAAAATGTTTCAACATTTGAAAATCTGCATAATTCAGTGGAACAACATTCTCCAAATGACAAATGCATGATGTTCCAAAATCAACTGTGGTAGAATATGCACGAGTCATCTAATGATTTTAATGTAACAGGGTAAAAAAGTTCACTGGTAGTGTGAGTTTGTACACTGCAACTAACCTTTAAGAAATGACCTCTGGTCGAGCGGGGTAGTGTGAAGACAATATACAAGACTGTTCCAAAAATCTATTAAAATATTCTTTCCTCTCCCAGCTACATATCTTTGTAATGCTGGCTCTACTTTGTTTACTGCACCAAAACAACATATCTTAACCGACTGATTGCAGAAGATATGTGAGTGCGGCTGCCTTCTAGTAAATCAAATAGTAAATAAATTTGAAAAAAAAATAATTATTCATCATTTTTTGCTTGGGATAATACGGTTATTTTCATAAAATGGTTTTCATTTGTTTTTATTTTTTTAATGTTTATTTATTTTTGAGAGAGAGAGAGACAAAGCATGAGAGGGGGAGGGGCAGAGAGAGAGGGAGACACAGAATCGGAAGCAGGCTCCAGGCTCTGAGCTGTCAGCACATGAACCTCAAGATCATGATCATGAACTGAGCTAAAGTCACTTAACCAACTGAGCCCCCCCAGGCACCCCCATAAAATAGTTTTTATATTAACATGTGATGGGCTACGTATTGGCATTTTCAAGTGAGTTAATAGTTTTTTTTCAATATTAATTTCTAGTACAGTATATATAAACGACTATAATCTATTTAAACAAAAACTGTCATCTTCAGTAATTTTCAAGTTTAAGGGTCCTAAGGCCAAAAAGTTTACAAATCACTGCTCCAAGATATACACACACTTTTTTATTCTGGCTGAGGATTCTGTACAAACTCCTATGTGGCCACCCATTCTTATGTGAGCTAGACCAACCATGAAATTCAAAGAGCCCATTTTATATTTCTTCCTCTCGAAACAAAATAGAGTTTGGTCCTTCCTTTCCCCAAGATTAACCCAACCATAATCGTCCTTTCAGAGTTGTCAAGAGGTTCAAAGAAAAGAAAGCCCATCCAGTCTAAATCTTTTTCCTCTAATTGGAGAAAGAAAACCTCTAACATTTTTTATACTCCTCTTTGTAAACATAGTATGGAATCATTCATAAGGAAGCCTTGGTTCTTCCTTCCTAGGCCTATTCAGCTTCTAAAGGCAAGTGTTTCCTCAGTGAAAAGCTAAAAATGAGGCACCACAGGAAGATCGAAAAGATTATGAAGGAAGAGAGATTTGCCCTCATCTGGGGCTACTTTCATTGATGTCATCATCACTGTCATAATCATCATCGTCGTCATCATTACCACCACCACCTACCACATCCATTTATACAATACCCATAGCTACTGAGACTTGTATCTTATATGCCAGGCACTGTGCTAAGTACTTTATAAGAATCACCTCATTTAATCTCTACCACAATCCTAGAAGGCAGATACTATATCATTCCCACTTTTCAGATAGGAAATTGACACTGAGAAGTTAAATAAATAGCTCAAGTCCTCAGCTAATAAGTGGGGTTATCTGGGATTTAATTAAACCAGAGTCTTAACCCCTCAACAGAAAAGCTTCGCTGCTTCCTATCAAGTTTATGTACAAGGGGGGTTAACGATCATCATTCTGAGAGACGTCCCTTGCATTTTGTTTTTGTCAAAGCCCCTTTTCCCTAAAGGATGGGGTAGGAAAAGGGGCTGCATTCAAAATCAGTGCTTATAACTTTGAGGAGTTATTCTGGGAGACTCCTTGTTATGATAGAAGAAGCTTCATTTTGAATAATTTTATGAAGTTTTGATTGCATATATACTAACATTGTAAATGAAATCAATTGTCTTATATGGCTTTCACTTACTGGTAAAAAGCAGCACAGGAGTATTCCTGGTAAGACATTTTTTTTCCCCAACACAAAATTTAAGGAGGTCATTATCATGTGGAGTCTTCTATGAGAGAGTCCAGGTTACATAATCGACAATGTCTTCAACTATCATTTCTCAAGCAATAAAGAAGTGTTGTTCAAATGGCCATTTCTTCTATAAAAGCTTAGGGCATGACATTAAATAATATATCCATGAAATATTTCTGAAAGGAGCTAAGTTAATATCACTCATGTATGTTATTCTGTCTGACCCAACCTGATCAGAGACTATGCTTAGAAAACCTGGAGAAATGAATAGTTAATATATACTTAGCCTCCATTATTACATCTCCACTGAGCTGATGGTAAGTGTTGGCTCACAGTCAACTCTTGATTAGACTTCCTGACATTGCCTGAAGAAGTGATATTATGTTTTGTTTATCAGAAAGAAATCCTGTGCTTTAGATGCCAAACATTCAGGCAGCCAGCAAATCTGTTTTAAAAATTTAGAAGACTGTCATATTCTTAGCAACAGAAACATTCTGAACTATACCTGGTAACTCTTAGGCATGCCTTGGGTTTTAGCCTCATTTTTTTCTCTCAGAGGGACAGACGTTGAATCTATCTAAATCCTCCCTATAGACAAGCAATAGCTCCAGACCTTGAGCTTGAGTTAGGGTGAGACTGGCCATGAAGGGGCAAATTGTAGACCGAAGGATGCCTAGGGTAAAACACAATCCAAGAATCACTGAGGTTTCCATCAAAAGGGGCTCAGTATGGAGGCAGGATCTTAGGAAAAGTCAGCAAGACAGAAAGCAAAGCTACCACAGGGGATAAAGGTCTTCCAACACTATAAGTAGGAGACGCTGGAGCCAAGGTTCATTTTCAAATGTCTCCAGGTCCAGTATATTTGAAGAAAGGGATTTGCAGCTAGGACAAAAACTGCTCAAACAAAATCTGATCAAGATCTCAAAGAAATATTCAGTTGAGACCACAATCACTACCATTACTGCCAAGTCCCCCTCCTCACCCAGGAAAATAGGGAAGAAAAGGTCATATTATTTCCAGAATAAAATCTTATTAGGATGGGTTAAGTTAAGGATAATAAAATTCCAATATTTTTTATTTTAACTCCCTTAAAATTAGCGGGAAAAAGTCTTGAGGCTACAGAACACTGCTATATTATTAGCTTCCTATTGCTGCCATAACAAATTACCACAAATATAACAAATTCAAATAGTAAAACTTTATTATTATTTTATAGTTCTGGAGGTTAGAAATCTGAAATGACCACCACTGGATTAAAATCAAGGTTTTGGCAGGGCTTCATTTTTTTTCTGGAGGCTCTAGAGAAAATTCCATTTTCCTGCCTTTTTTAACATCTAAAGCCTGCCCTCATTTACTTCCTGCTTCCTCATTTACTTATAAGGATGATTGTGATTACACTGGGCCCATCTGGATATCCAGGAAGCTCTCCCCATCTCAAGATTAACTGATGAGCTACCTTAATTCCATCTGCTACCTCAATTCTTCTTTGCATACAACAAAATATATTCACAGGTTTCATTATAGGGAGGCCATTATTCAAACTACCACACAAACCCCCCTCTGCTCCTCCCTCACTCATGCTCTGTGTCTTTCACTCCCTCTCTCTCAAGAATAAATAAACATTTAAAAAAATTAAAAAATAAAAAAAAGATAAAGGGGTGCCTGGGTGGCTCAGTTGGTTGAGCATCTGACTTGGGCATAAGTCATGATCTCACGGTTTGTGAATTCAAGCCCCACATCAGTAGCCTGGAGCCTGCTTCAGATTCTGGGTCTCCCTTTCTCTCTGCCCCTCCCTCACTCATGCTCTGTCTCTCTCTCTCTGTCAAGAATAAACAAACATCAAAAACTTTTGAAAAAAAAAAAACTACCACACAAACCTATAAAATTTACTTAATGGATACTGAAAAAATTAAAATGAGGCCACAGCCACAAGCCAGTAGAGGGAGATTAGAAGGTATGTAACAGCTTTTTGACAATACATTTCCTCCTTGAATCTATTGAAACAAAGCTTTTGGTATGATAGGAAAGTTCTCTGACATTTGGCAAACAAACTAAAAATTCAAATTTATTTTTTTAAGTTTATCTATTTATTTCAAGAGAGAGATAACACGTGTGAGCATGGGAGGGGCAGATAGAGAGGGGGAGAGAAAGAATCCCAAGCAGGCTCCACACTGTCAGTATACAGCCCAACCCAGGGTTCTATCTCACAAACCATGAGATCATGACCTGAGCCAAAACCAAGAATCAGAAGCTTAACCAACTAAGCCACAAACATGCCCCTCAAATTTATTTTTAGGAAGATACATTGTAAGTACAGAATTAACTTAAACATTATAATTAACTCACATCAAGATCATACTATTAATCAATAGTTCCTGACTACATATTAATACATTTGTGAAAAATTCTTACACTACTCTTATATTCTCAACATAGTTTTAGACATTTTTTGTATTATAAATAATTCCTGTACTTATTTATTCACAGTGTGTCAGTAGTTAGTAATGGATTATATCTATACAGTCATTGTGGAAGATAATATGACAAGATTCTACCTTAAAATTTGTTGAGAGAGATGTTAGAATTGCATTCTGCAGGAATATTCAGAATAAAGTGGCATTCTAATCTGGAATGGATAAAGGATCTTTCACTAATGTAAAGTATAGTAAACTTTGAGTCCATCTCAAAATACGTCTGAATTTTATTTACAACAACATAGATATGGTCCAATCATTTAGTTAGAGACTGAGAAATTCTTTTGACAAGAAAAAAAAAATTCTTACATCCTTTTCAGCTTTAAATTTTTTAGATCAATGAAATTACTGGATCAGGCTGTAAAAAAATCCTAGAAGTTAGAAAATGCAAATGAGTATGTCATAAAACTGTAGAACCTAGAGAAATAATATGCATTGTCATCATTAGATGATTTCAATCAATCATTTATCTTCAGAAGTAATTCCACAAGAAATAGCATTCCCCACTGTACCTTCATTATTGGATTGGAACTGATGGCTGAGCCCAAGACTCCCATTGATTTAATTCAATTTTTAAAAGAATAAGCTACTTATAAAAGGATTTTAACCTAATACATTTATGTGTGACTTCATCTGAATTCCATTTGAGGTGTTGTCCCTCTAACTTCGCCAATTATTTTCATTATATTTTGTTTTATTTTTTTTTCAACTTCCTGGAAGTCTTGATCAAGACACGGGAGTCGGGAGGCACAGTTTAAGCACAGAGTACTCAAAATTAATTTCTTGGCAGTTTTTTCTAAAACACAACTGAAAGGATTTGTCATAATTCTTTGGACTCAGAATGTTATTTGTGCAACTAATTCTTAAAGCAGCCATTTCTCTATTTTAACTTTCTTCTGTCCTTTGGTCAGACTCAGGAACAATATGGAGAACAACATTAACAGTTATGGAAATTGTGATCATTTTCAAGCTTGACTACAACACTCATTTCCAGAATTAAGCCAAACAAAAGATGATTATTATTAAGAAATAGTGTTAAGCTTCCAGTTGGATATAACCCTTGAGGTTTACCTGGTCCACATGTGTTGGAGAAATACAGGTTTTAGTGCATACTGGTAATTAGTCACCTGGCTTCCGACCGTATGCATCCATACCACCTTTCCTCACTTCAGTGTTCCAATTTCATTGGGTTTTCACCATCTTCCATGCAGTCATGTGCTAAGGAAGGTGACTTGATCCCCAGAGCCAATCCCTGCTCCCTTCCTCAAGAGCAAGCCAAAAGCTATCACATGGACTCCATTATCATTTCTCCCGTGGCTTACAAAACTCTCAGAATGAATGTAAACTGTGGAAGATCTTGAAAACAATACATGACTCAAGACAGTAAAAAAAAAAAGTGTTCCTCTACTCTCTCACAGCCCCTAACCCTTTAAACCATCTTCCTCCTTTTACATATCTCCATGAATCATTAAGTCATAAACTCTTTTCTCAACCTTGTAATAGAACTAGGGACACAAAACAGGTTGCGCTACTTACTGTATTTCTCAAAAGTATTTTAAGTTGCTTAGCTCCTAGCTCTTTCATTTCTAACCAGTCTTTTTCACAGTAGCTACCAAAATACCCACTGAGCTGTTTGGAACTCTCATCCTTACCAGGGCAAGGCTCTGCAATTGCTTCAGCTTGAAGACAAGAAAAGTTGGCAACTCTGCTGACATACCCCCTTTCATAGTGTAATAGAAAGGAGGTGGCGGGGGGGGGGGGATGGGGGTGGCGGAGGAGGATCCTACTTAAGTAAAAAGATGATGGCAGACACTTTCATTGAAGAAAACCCCTTGATGAGCCATGGCAGATCTTTCAGGGTAACAAACAGTGGTGTGCATAGACAACTGGAGCTGTAGTATTCTACACAATAACATGAGGGCAATATAAGAGAGGATGTGTACAAGGAGAAAAGAGGGAGAAAAAGAGGAAAAGGAATCTGATCAGCAGTCTTCCTGCTGCCTATCAAACTTTTCCAGCACAGCATACTTCAGTCCAGAAGAAAACTCTCGGGGTCATAGAACACAAACCGCCTCTCTTTGTTTGCTGTGACTTAAGTAAAAATACAAGAAAAAGAAAAAGTAATAGCAATAGCACCACAACCTCTATTGTTAAGGCCAAAAGTCTAATATTTTAGAGACTGAATCCTAAGCATTTGTAAATAGAAATAAGTTCATTATGGTGAACATATCAACTTGGATGGAATCAGAATGGATAGCACAGAGTACAACGGGAACAGCATGGATTCAAGAAACAAAACACCAAAGACCATATAAGCGTAACAGAGCTGGACAGATACACTAGTAGATTCACCAAGTAAGCAAGAAACGATTTGTACAGAAAAGCAGTGTGGTGTAATAAACTGAACATACGCTTTGTTTTAGACCTGAAACAGGCCTGGGATCAAAGTGTTACCATTAAATATTTGCACTAATAAGCAGGCATCTCTAGATGTAACTTATTTTTTTACAAGTCTGTATTTATATTCTGCTTCCTATTTTTTATTTATATTAACACTCCAGTTTTAAATAATTGATTACAATGTATGTATTGACGAATCCTCTTGTTGCCAGTATGTAATTCTAAAATAAAGATCAACTTCAGTTCTTGCTAAGGGAGAGAGTTAATTGTGTTGGACTTAAACAACATCTCTTTACCCTGATGCCCTAACTGGTTAGACATATCCCTTACATTTCATTTTGCCTGGACTTGTAGTCATCTGGACTTGTAGAAGTGATAACCTGAGGCACTTTATATGTTCCTGATATGCAATAACTCTTAATAAATTACATCATCTTTATGCCGCAGAAAACCCCTGAACACTTTGTGCTGAAATTTAACATAACATATACTGAAACATTTCATGCATTTACAAATCTGTCCTCATATAGATGTTCACTTATGTCTCTTCAGCACAGCTTTTACTGGCATCAGTAACCTGAAAACAATCTCTGGCATACTTTTTACAATGTAGACACATGCAATGAAAGGGTAGAACTTAGAGTTGAAATAAACTGATACTAAGCCATACTATTTCAAACTAAATTGTTACAGTTGTGTGTGCTTTTCTCGACCTACCCTGCCCTCTAGTATCTTTCACAGCTCTCCCACCCTGTCTGCCAATATCAAGCTTATTAGATTTGATTGAAATCCCTTTATTTGCATTAAACAGTTTTTGTTTCTTTTGGCTTGAGATTCTGTGATCATTGAAAAAATGCTAATGTCATGTAAACCAGCCAAACACTTTGTTCATAAATATTGGATGTGCTAGTATTTTGCATGTTTTATACTTCTTTTAAATTTTAACATTTAGCTGAGCATAGTATCATTTACTCTCATTATTCACTGAACTAGAAATAGAAGTGTAAAAGTGATGATATAATGATTGTGATCTTTTTAATATTAAATAACAGTAATTATGTGATAGAAAAAAAGAAAAATACATAGTTCTCATTGTGCTTATAGTAAGGAGAAAATGTCTTGAAAACAAAACATTACTTGCTGGCATTCAGTTTGCCAAAATTTTCAGTAAATTATTTCACTAAGGATAACATAATTTATCTTCCACTCAATCATCATTCTCTTACATTACTTTTTTCATGTTTATTAAAAAAATCCTGGTGTTTGGTCAATACCTTGGCTTCATTCATAATCTACAATATCCCCGAAGCAGTAATACAGTAGGAAGTTGCATACCAGAGGCTTGGTAATATTCTTAATACTTATATGAAGCTCTGTATATTACAAGTACTTTATAATATTTTATATTTCTTCTCAACATCCTAGTCTAAAACCCATGTTTTAAAACAAAAACCAATGGAAGATTATATTATTTTCAACAGAATAATAAATGGCACTATCAGACAATAAAATAAAAATTTCACAAATGCAGTTTATATTTTCAATTTAACTATAACGGTATGACAGAGATACAGAAATACATAAATAGGCACCCATTTCATCCATTTATTCTATTCTCCCCAAATATTTTCAATTTGGTTCTGTAGGCACATATTTGCCTGTAATTTCCTTGGACTCAGAGCATTGCAGAACAATAATGTCTTCAGATATTTCCCCCTCCCACCCCCCCCCCCAAAAAAAAACTGGAAAGCTTTAAATGGCCACTCAGACAAACAGACCTGGAAAATGAGGCCTCTGAGCACCACCTGGAGCATACCACCAGATACAAGATGGCACTATCATAGCTCTGAAGTCAGCAGCCTCCCTCTATGTGAGAAAGGGTATGCCCAAACTTGCTTTGACTCTCAGTTCTTTCAAGCCATCCAGGAGGGTACATGTATTTCACCACCAACTACTCATTGACTGAGAGGTTGAATAATGAAGTACACAAGAATAAGAGATGAGCACAGATGCATATAGTTCTTGGTTCTGGCATTTACTTTGAGCCTGTCAACAACTTCTTTAACTTTTCTGAACCTCTGATTCTTCCGATGTATAAGCTGGAAAAACTACTAATTGGTTTTCTTTTCCTGATAATTAAATAAGAAAATATATGTACAGTATCGCTGCCAGAAATTTTTCAATAAGCACTGGCAATTATAGAGCTTGCAATTATAACACCATTAGGGACATTCACATTAGTAGAAGTCATGAACCTGGACTCTAAGTTACTTATCATCCACTTGGGAGCCTTAAAACCTTAAAACTTGCATCTACTCCTTCATTGCATTCATGTGTTTGGTATACCCACCTGATCAAGGATTTTATTAAGCACCCATACCATAATACAAGGTCTTCAATACAAAGACTTCAGCATAGTATTGTGGAAAATGACACTTTCAGAGTCAAATATTTTTTTTAATATTAGGTCTGTCTCCTATCATGTGATTTGGGGAAATAATTTAAATATATTAAGCCTCAGTTTTCTATTTTTTTTAAATTTTTTTAATGTTTATTTCTTTTTGAGACAGAGACAGAGTATGAACGGGGGAGGGTCAGAGAGAGAGGGAGACACAGAATCTGAAACAGGCTCCAGGCTCTGAGCTGTCAGCACAGAGCCCGACACGGGGCTCGAACTCACGGACTGTGAGATCATAACCTGAGCCAAAGTCGGATGCTTAACCGACTGAGCCACCCAGGTGCCCCTCAGTTTTCTATTTTTTAGCATAGGAGTACTAATAGGGATTTCTGAAGATTAAATGAGATAATGTACAGATGTACATTACAGATAATGTTTACCATATACATAAAACAATAAACATGAAATTAATATTATAGAATAGATGGAAAGAAAGAGATTAAATGTATGGCACCAACGGTAGGATTTAAGAGAAACCAGAGACCACATAGGCTAGAATTACCAAGGGAAATATCATTAAAAGGTAATATCATTACTGGCCTTTAAAGCCAAAATAGAATTTGACAAAAGCAAAGATGAGGCCAGGCTACAGAAGCAAATTACAATCTGAAATCAGATTGTGGACCATCTTGAATGACCCACTTGAGAAGAGAGGATTCAAACTCCATTATCTATTGCCTCACTGAGTCATGTGAACTAGGCTTTCACTTTCAAGTCCTATCCAAGCAGAATGCAGTGATCTCTTCTATTGCCAGCACCAGTCTTTCCATTATGCTTGATTATTCCAGTTTTTGAGTTTAGAAGTAATAAGATTCCAAGTGCCCAAGATAGTGTTTGTGACATTATTATTCCTGAATAACCACAAAACTGTTTCTAAGATTACTTCCCTGAGATGACTATTAATTTACTTTTCTATAAATTGCTTACTGGTTTAGTGTTAACAGTTTTTGAAATTCACCTTTCAAAAAGGAATCCTTTGATGCCATGGTGAAATACCTAAGATTTCAATGGAAATAATTGTGAAATGTTTCTTCTGTCTGTCTGAAAGACTTTTTCAGACTCCTTAGCGTGACTCCACAGACACTGAGAAGCAAGGATGGCATTTCATTTACAAGCTCTCACTAATCTTGTGGGTGAGATGTACACCAGAAACACAACTTGTCACTTTAAAGTGACTTCCCTATAATTTCCCTATAGGGAAACTTTAAAGTGTTTCCCTATAATTATGGTGCAGGGTACTTTGAAATATTTTATAACAATTAAAAAGATGTTCTACCTAAATTGTTTTTAAAATGGAGACTATAGAAATCATCATAATTAATGTTATTTACTAAATCACTGATAATTACGTAACCATGGAATTGTTAGTCACAATGATACATATTCTGAGCTTTTCCCTTAACAATGTTATCAATTAATAAAAATATTCTGCTGGGGCGCCTGGGTGGCTCAGTCAGTTGAATGTCTGACTCTTGATTTCACCTCGGGTCATGATCCTAGGGTTGTGGGATGAAACCCAGCATCAAGTTCTGTACCAAACATAGAGCCTATTTAATATTCTCTCTCTCTCCCTCTGCTCCTTTCCCCTGCTCACACTCTGTCTCTAAAATAAAACTTTCAAAAAAAATAAAAATTAAAATAAAATAAAATAAAATTTTCAAAAATTAAGAAATATATGTAAATATGCCGCTAATGAAGTGATATATACTATATTCATTACTACTTACTACATTGTGAGTATCATATATGTCCTTGTTTTATAATACACTAGACATAGATGTATTAAAAAGTGAGAAATCCTCAAGAAATAGGGAATATTTACTAAAAGGTACTGTCTTTAACAAATATCTTAAATAATCTGTAAAAACTGGATACATTTCTGTAGAAAAATCAGTGAAGCTTTACCTATCCACTAATTTGACTGGCACTTTGGTTTTAAAAAAGCAATTGAATAGATGACTTAAAGGCTTATTTTGTACCCTGATTCCTGTAAATATGAATATGAAAACAGGGGGTGATATATGTGAGCAGATTTAATTTCACTAATTTATTCTGATTAATCCCGGTTGATTATCAACAATGTACAAAGAATCTTAACATGAGAAAATATATGGGTAATTGCCATGCATTGCCTTGTTTGAATAAGTAGTTTATAACACAAAGTGACTCCCCAAAAGAAAATTAGAAAACAAGCAACATACCCAGGAGACACAAGTTATCAGCAACATCTCCTGCATAGTTTTATCCTAGATTTCCTTAACTCACAGCGTCTGTAACAGAGCAAATGCTATTACTGCTACTTTTCCGTGGTCACAATCTATCTTCTAATTTTATTTGTCATGATCTGGGGATTTATATTCAATCTCTTATCTTAATGCCTTAGTACGTGTATTCTTCCTAAGGCCAAAGTGGTGACATGGATCCTTTTACTACTTTTCCTACTAATGCCTCAACTTTTACTTTATTGCTTTGAAAATAAAATACGGAGAAAATAAAGTTGCCTCTGTATCCTGCAGCATCATCCACAATCTTGCAGGTTTATTTACTGGTCTTCAGAAACAGGAGTCAGAGGCTTCAGTCAGCATCAGGGGAAGCAGCTTGTTCTCAAAGCCACTTCTATTTATTTCATCACAATTCCCTCTTTATACCTTCTTTGTTGTAAGAATCCAGTGACTGTTTTCAGGGTTTTCCCCAACTCATTTAAAATTCCCCATGATATTTAGCTTATCTTTCCGAGTTTCTTACCATATGTTCTTAGTCAATCATTCAAGTCTGCATCTGCTCATTATCCAGTACACCATGTCCTCAATATCAACTCCGAAACAATTGGAGTTTAGTGTTAAGTAATTGTGTGTGGCAGTAATAATCAACTTCTGCTTCACATTATTTTTTTTTCCTTAGAATTACAGCAGTACATTTAGTATACTAGTGAGTTATATTAGCACATACTTAGTATATTAGTGAGTTTTGACATAGTATTTCAACCTGGGAAGTTCAGCTACGGGGAAATTCGTTACCACTACCCTTCTCTGAACTCTATGCTATTGTATCACTATCTCTACTTAAAATATAATGAATAGTATATAAATATATTTTTCCTGTTCTCTATCGGGCTCCTGTCAATGAAAATATTTTCAAAACTTGAAAGATGTTTGAATATGTACTCTAGAAGTAGGGCATAGTTATAGACTTTGCTCTCAATATTTTTTTACAAAATGGTAATTTTGATGTGAAAGCAAACAACTGAGCATGATACAGCAGTTCCGTTTTAAGAGTACTGAGTATCTTTTTAAATACAGTGCTGAGTATTTCGTATATTTTAGTTACATAGGGAAAATTGTATTTTGGATAGCAATACAAATTTCCAGAAAAAAAGAATTAAAGAATATCACCATAGAAATTAAATTTTTAGATGTGATAGTTTCAGTCTGTCATTTTCACAGGTGTCTGCTAACACCTTAAATGGCACGCGGAACCTTGATATGCATTTGTTGAATGCATGAATGAATGAAAGTGTCTTGGGGTGATTCTGGCTTTGTCTGGAGTCTGGTAGTCTTTGAAGGCCTGCATCTGGTCATAGGCAAATTTTCCACCTTAAACCCGTGATGCACTGAGCAGCCCAGACATGTGGGAATTTGGCCTTGTACAGAAGGTTTGGGACTAGGGTGAGACGACGTAGTTGCTTAAGGTACAAAATTTAAGTGGTTATAAAAAACTCAGTCAAGGAGTTCATTTTAATGTCATATTTTTTTAAAAATCAAATTAATGCAAAAACACCCAAAATGGAGAAAACAATCAGAGTGTTAAATGGTGGCTGCTCCCACTGTTTGGAGGATCAGATGAAGCACTGTCCTACGGTGCCAGGGAACAATCCAGAAGCGCAGAGAGAGGTAACATCCAATGGGTCTAACTTTAACCAGTGAAAGACAGGAGACAGGAAGAAGGAAGCAGACAAGCGCTTAGGTCTTCTTCCACCTGTGACGTGACTCTTCCAAGGCGTAGTTTTTCTATATGACTATCCTGGAAGACATCCCAGGTGGCTCAGTAACCAGCTATGTCATCTGGTGAAGCTGTGATCAGCTCAGAGCACTGGCCTAATATTTTCTTTCCTTCCTTCCCTGGCCCACTTCCTTTTTCACACTCTCTCTACCCTGAAATCACACCTTTCTATAAAGTATAGCACATAACAGCTTCTGTTTTGTAGGGAACCCCACCAGCTAAGACTACAGGTGAGTAAGATGTTGCCCTGCCCTCAGCGGTTTAACTGCCAAGTGAAATCTACCCCTGATAAATTCAATAGACAAATTCAATGTGGTGTAATAAGTGCTCTGTGAGCCCCTCACGAAGGAGAGCTAGGCACTAGGTGAGACAAGTGAGTTTTGAAGAATGAAAAAGAGTTTACAGACAAAGAACCAGCAGGTTATGTGTACTGCAAGCAGAGAAACAACAGTAAATAAAAGCAGAGGAGTTGGCAGGAAACAGCATCTAAAAGAGCTCATTCTGTTCTCACGTGTTACAAGGTGCTTGATTAAGATACCTTTCTAGGGACCTCCTTCTCATTAGCTCTAAAGCAAGGATTATAATAGGTCTACTCTACAGTATTATCTAACAGATTAAATGAGGAAATACATGAAAAAGCCCTTAGAAAAGTGGCTAATAGCAAGATTTCCCTCCCAACTTCCTTACGTGGCTGATACACTTTTAAAATCCTATTTTCAAAGAAATACACTGAGATTGCTACTACATCGAGTCTTTTCCATCTTTGGTCAAATTGAATTGCATGTTAATAATTTGAGCTATTTTAATATGCATTTAAAACTGACTAGTAAACATCTGTTGAACCTCCCAGAAAATGGATTTCTGAAAATGAACTAGTGACTTAATTTAATAATGTGCAGGAAAGTCATCTAGCTATCAAGTCTCAAACTTGACATAAATAAATTTTTTGACATTTGTGTTTTTCCACTTTTACTTTTTTATTAAAAGAATCTATATTTGTGCTTTATGGAACACTGAACAAAAATTACTAATACTGCAACTCTGCACGGTCTTCTCTTAATAATCATTTTTCTGGAATTATTTTTGCCATGTACCTTTTTTTATTTGCTTTGTAAGAGACAAAAATGCCAAAAAATGGGGGTTTTTTTAAGCTATAATTTTTCTGGTTTACAATATCTTTAATACATTAACGTACAGACCTATTCTTTCCTACTAAAGTGCAGAACATCGACACAAGTTGTAAAGAGGCTTTATGTTGGCTGAGTAACTTTTGTGTTTTTATTAGTCCATTCAATAAACATTAATTTCTAGGTTCAGTAAGAGGTTTTTGGGGTTTTTTAGTATACATTCCACTACATCAATTAACTTCTTATGATTTGAAATATGGAAACCTGCATAGGGAATTTTAAAAAGCAGGATGTCACAAAGATGAATGTTACAAATAATTATGCTTCAAGAGTTTAGAATGAGATACAACTATGGACTGAAGCCCAGGAGGATGATACATGAAGGAAGAGTGACTTAAACATTGTTGAAAAGATATTCTAGTTGCAAATTGTGAATCCACATAATCTCTCACATGATTATTGTCTAAAGCGGGAAAATGTCCTGAAACAATAATAGGCTGATACTATTTTTATATACACTCATGGTTTAATCTCATACACACTGGGAATATGTACAAGTGAACTGGTAAAAGTATTAATCACTTTCCTATAAAATAATATTTGAATAATCTACTGTCTGTATATATTCTATTACTAGGTATCTGACGATATAGGAAACCAAATAGCAGACACTTAAAAAAGGTAATGGGAGAGAAATTAATTCTGTAACATATCTTGTGGTTTTGAATTTATCTTTCTCCTCGTTTTTCCCTACTCCTTTTGAATATTTTTTTTATCCTTATAATCCTTATAATAAGGAACACAGGAAAAATAAACAACCTGCAATAACATGAATTCATAGATCTTTTAGGCAAACTCTAAGTAATCTACACTTAGTTTCTCCATGCATGAAGAAACAGCAATAAATCTTGCAGATGTTTTTTCTAATATCCCTATCTATACCAGTAATTACAAGCAATATCTCAAAAACACAGTTGCCATGTTTACTCCCATGTTATAATATCAGGCTTCTATAATCATAGCTTAGTAAGTTAGAAAAGAATTCAAACAGGATTTTGATTCCAGCAAAAATTAAGTTCTGAATATTCTGCTGTTGGTTTGCAAATTGGCCCCCGTACACAGAACACGAGGAGAGACAAGAAAAAGGCAGCCACTCCAGACTGACAGGTGGCGGTTTTAATAAGCAAAGGAAGTTATTTACAGGCTAGTCTCAGCAGCCGCAAGGTGAATGGATCTTCGCACCCACACACCAGAAACTTAAAAGTTTACATAGAGGCCTCACCTGGCTTAAGTGTACCGTCCAGGGTCTCAGCCACACGTTGCTCTCTCACGGCTCTGTCCTCAAAAATGGCTCCGTGACGGGAAAGCGGGGAACGGAACGAACCAGACCGTGCATTTCGAAGACGCGGAGGGACTCCCATCCTCCGCATCCAGCTTACAGGTCACCCGGCGGTCATATCCTCTCAATGACCCCTTCCAACACTCCACATCTTGGAACCAGCTCTTAACAATCTTATACACACCTCTCTTCAGACATGTGCCCTGAGCAGTCAGGAAGGGTTTTCATCAGCACAGAGGTGACCACTTTGGCAGCTATCTGGCTGTAATGGAAAATACCACGGCAACAGCCACATGCAAGAGAAAACAGGTAAGATAATGATTCCCAAAATAAGTAACAAGTTTTTCCACCAAGAGCCCCATGATCCAAACCACTGATTTATTAAGTCCCCTAGTCTGGGCTTTGGTCACTCAGGGTGTTCACTTGTGTGATTTAATAAAGATGATACATTAGCAAACTCATCAGGTATGAATGTACAGCATTCTGTTTGGATAATAGCAAAGGTGCCTCCTTGTGAGGCAGTAATCATGTTCAAGGCCATTCTCTTTGGAGGATAGCTTTTCTCATTAGAGACATTTCAGTCTTCAGTAAAGAATGCCTTTACTGGCTGTCATTTAAGGTTTACTGGGTAAGTGTTTTAAGGGCTTCTATGTATGCTGTAACGTCCTCCAGGCCAATGGAGCAAACAAAGATGGCAGAGAAATGACTGTACCAGTGGAAAACAGAATGTGCCCATCTGGCTTTAAGGAGAGGGAAGTTGGGAGCTTTAGGAACTCAACCTGTTTGTACATGCCATATGTGTTGGCCAGGGGAGGCAGCACTGTCAGGCAGTAGACTGGGAGTGGGATGTGCCTGACTAGGACTGGCACCTTCTCCCCTCTTTCAAGGGTATGTGTTCCATTTCAGGTTTAGCATGTTTAAATAGGGCCAGCTTGCAGCCAGGTGGTAAGATCTGAATGGAGACTGAGTAGTTCTCCTTCACCTAGGAATGCAAAGTAATAACTCACCCATCCCAGTGGGACATCCCATTGCTAATCCCAGTGTATAATACCTTTCCCAGGCATGATGGGGCTCGGTGCTCTCAGCAGCATAGCACACTGACCAAAAGTGAGAGTCTGGACAATGGCTATTTCCAGAGATTTCCATAACTTTATGGTGCTGGATGCCTTGACGGGGGTCCCCAGTCTGGCATATGGACCAATAGCCCCACTAGTTAGTTGATCATTCATATGTATGAAAGCCCAGGAGAGTATATTGGTCAACCTGACCAAGGTGGTTCCATTTGTTAGTAATTTAATCTGCTGCTGTAATACTCCATTTTCCTTTCTACCAACCCTGCTGCTTGTGGGTTATAGGGAAGATGGAATCTCTATTCAATGTCATATTCTTTTGCCAGTCTTGCATATTATGACCTTTGAAATGTGACTGACCCCTGATCACTGTCTACTCAACAAGGTTATCTGTACATGGTACTCAACTTCTCTAATGCCCTAAGGTGGCAGCCTGGTTTATGCAGTGACAGAGGAAAACTTGAGTCAGACCAGACGTGGAGTTCACACAAACCAAGGCATATTTAGAAACCTTACTTAAAGGGAGGGGGCCAATGTAATCAATCCCCCCATGGTTGAGAACTCCAGTGGATGGCTCCAGACTCTTTTGGCAGTTGCCTTGGGCATTGTTTAAAAAACATACGACATGCTCTTACTACATTAATCAAGTCACTGTATTCCAAGGACAAGCCAGCATCCTTGGCAATACGCCATCCCACCCAGGTTCTACAGTGGCCACTCTTGCTTTGCACCCAATCTGCTCTATCTACTGACGGGTCAGTTGCCAAGGTTTGTACCAAGCAAGGACACTAATTTCCTGATTTCCAGGGAGTGGCAGTGCCTCATGAGCTGGGTGAGGACATGGAAGAGGATGAAGACTGGCTTCAGGTTCTTGCAGTTGAACCCAAATGTCTTCCTATATATCCTGACCCCACAAAGCCTTATACATGATTATCTATCCTTTGGCATCCCATTGTCCAAGTCATAGGGTTAATCCCTTTAGAACAGCCCAAATGTCAGCACAAAGGGTTAACAGCCTGAGCTCACGAGTGATCACCAGCCCATCTGCTCTGACCTCAGCCCCCTGGTTGCTGAGGTTTGTTCCTGTTTCCATCCTGATGGTGTTGAGCTGAATAGTGACTAAAGTCCCTGTGGGTGGGTTGCCCTGAACTAGACCAATCTGTATACCAGACATCAGCAGGAATTTCCCCCACTTCCTCTCTGCAGGTCACAGAAGCTACCACAGGAAGAGAGCTGGCGTATTTGGAGGATCTACCCAGTAGCACCTGTGTTTCTAGAGACAATAGGCCAGCAGACAGGGTGCTCCTCTGCTGCAGATAGTCATGCTACTTAGTCAAAATGGGAGTTTGAGCCATGGCAGAGGTGAGTCAATGGAACATATTCTCAATCCCACCTTGATAAGAAGGGAAGTTCTTACCATGACATGCTATTCCTTCATGAGAGGCTCTACCTAGAGGAGTGCTAGCTACACTGCTCAGAGCTATTGCTCTATGGAGATACATCAGGTTATTGCTCCTTCCAGAGCTCGGACCAAAATCCTAGTGGTTCTCTCTTTTTCTGTTTTCTCTGCTACCGTGTCCAACCCATCCCTCCTGGAGTCACAGATACATCTAACTTAAATGGTAGCCCTGCTTGGCAGATTCCCAGAGCTTTGCTCTGCATTACCAGTATTTTTGCCTTCTCTAAGACAGCTTGTTGCCCTGATCCCCAGTCCCACACATGCCCTTTCTTCACCAAGCTGCGTAATGGGCAGAGGCACTGCACCAGGTGAGGAATAAATGTCATCCCAAACCCCAAAATCCCTACAAAGGCTCACACCACTTTCATGTTCATTGGGGTTGGGATGGGCTTGCACCTTATCTGTCACATTTTCTGAGACAATGTGTGTCTTACCCAACCAAATGACTTCCAAAAACTTTATGGCAGTGCTTGGACCTTGATTTTTCTGTGGTTTCACTGCCTATCCTCTCCCTCAATGATGCTGAAGCAAAGTCTGCAGAGTGTCTTGCAACAGAGGCAAGACTTCACATATCATCAATATTATGAGCCCATTTTACGGATGTGGGGAAGGAAAACAGGGACAGACCTCAGGGTACCATCCCATGACATAGCTTATGGCTGTATAGCCTAGGGAAGCAACTGAAAGTTCTGTCTTTTCCTCTCCTAAGTTAAGGCAAATTGATCTTGTGACTCAGAGCATTTGCTAAGTCCAGTACAGCCTGGTACATGCCAAGAACCATGACCACAGTTTCTTAGATGGTGGCAATGCTGAGCATAGCCATATAGATGGGAGGCCCTGCCTCGTTCAACTCTCAATAGTCCACAATCATCTGCCATGAGCCATCTGGCATTTGTACTGGACATCCCAAGCACTATGAGCAAGGCATAAAATACCCACTCAGTGCAGTTCTTAGGTACTTTCTCCAATTTCTTTATGCCCCCTCCCAGAAATGTATATTGTTTTACAGTTAACATTTTTTGTGGGTGCAGTAGACTTACAGGTTCCCAGTTGGCTTTTCCCCTCAGCACTGGTTTGATGACTCTAACCCTAAGGTACACTTCACTGACAGAGGTTGGTAGCGTTTGGTCTTGTGAGATTATGTTTTCTGGTTTTAGAAAGATAAAGCCTCATATTTTCGTGGGGGAGAACACCCAATTTTCAGTGTTACAAGGACTTTTTTCACCATACTGTTTGCCCTTCATAACACATAGATGGTGTTGAGGGGGTCAGAAAATTTCTGAGGATTAGATAGTTACCTTCTATTAGAGTACATTTTGCTCCAGTTGATACTAGGGACCAGTGAATAATGAGCTCAACATGAGGCCTCCAACTGCCTCCAACTAGTCCTTCACTTGGAGGCAATCTTGACCTACATCCCGAACTCAGGATGTGGGAGGAACCCACTCCAAATAAGACCATATTCCTGAGGTCTCTGCTGGAAATGGGGCATCAGGGATGATAGGAGCAGGTGGGGAAGGTCAGAACCGTTAAGTTTTAAGGCTTTCCATAGGTCAACCAATACAGCTTTAGGTTGCTGGTCTATCTCTTCTCAGTGTTGGGTTGCCGATCTATCACTGCAGCAATGGGATCAAGCCACATTTCCTTCAGGGTTACCATTATTACACCATTTACAGTCAAATGGGATAGTCTTTTGGTTCTTCAAGTTCCCTCTCTGTCTCAGGTCTTTCCTACAGTCTATACCTATTACTGTGGTTTGTCAGTTTCCCCCAAATCAGCAATGGATTGCCTAGCATTGTAAATCACAACTGAGCTCAGTATGGATATTAGCATCCCATACCAAGTGCTGAGGACAAACTAGAATATCTTGGCTTTCATTCTGGTAGTGACTATGGCCTTACCAGGGCTGTCAGATACAGGGGCGTAGGTTGCCTGTCTCATTCCCAACCCCCTAAGGCTTTGTTATATAGCCTCTATAGATTTCCAGGATTCCATGTGCCCAGTGAGATACCCCTCATTGGGCCAAGCATCCCTGCAAGCTAGAATAATCCAGTCTATAAGGAAGTGAGTTTCTTGAATCTCTGAAAACTGTTCAGGTGTTGCCAGAAAGCAGTGTGTGGTGATACCCACTTTCTCTGTCTTTTGCCCAGTCAGAGAAACGCCATCATCCCCAATATCCCATAGCCACATTAACCATGCCAGGATACTTTCCTTGGCTTTTTTCTGGAACTTTGCAGTGATATCAATAAGCTTATGGGGAGTATATTCTCTTATCATGAACATTTCCTGAATTGGGGGCTACCCCCTAGCTGGGGTCATTGTTGCTGGGGTGTTTCTTTTCCTTTATATTAGGGGTCAGTTTGCACAGGAGGTTCCATCTGTTTCACTGTCCATCATATCTTCCTCTTTGTTCTCATTTTCCCAGGGATTCCACCTCTTAGGGTCCCAATCAGGCTTTGTCACAAGTACTTGGACCTTAATCCATAGCAGCTTGCACGCCACTAGCTTTGCAAAACATCCAGCTAAGGTCTCCAACCTGTGATCCTGCTCTCCCACCTTGTCTGCCAGCCATCAGAGTGGTAGACACCTGCACGTCCTTCTCTGATCTCAGACCTTCCAGCTTCCTAACTCATGCTTCAACCTCTAGTTGGGCATCACTATCCAGCTGAACTGCCCACATAGAGACCAGCCCACTGTGGCACCATTCACTTCCTTCTCAGCCCCAGTGCACTCTATGTATTTATTTCATCAAATAAACTCATTAGACCAGTTGGCATTATTGGGGGCATCCTTGTACTCACACAGTGGTCCATAAGCATCTAACATATGGGCTACCCCTCCCAATAGAGAGATCGATGGCCAGCAAGGGATTTCCCCCAGGATGCTTCTTTCCCAAAACACGTTTTTTAGGTATCTGGCTGGCTTGACAATTGTTGGTTCTCAAACTGGCCCCATAGACAAAGGGCAAGGAGAGACTAAAGGGAGAAGAAGATATCTCCAGATTTTTCTTTTTTCCTTTTTCTCCTTCTCCTTCTTATTCTTTCCCTTCTTCTTCTTCTTCCCCTTCTTTTTCTTCTTCTTCTTCTTCTTCTTCTTCTTCTTCTTCTTCTTCTTCTTCTTCTTCTTCCTCTTCCTCTCCTCTTGAGAGAGAGAGAGAGAGAAAGGGGAGGACGAGGGACAGAGGGAGAGAGAGAATCCCAAGGAGTCTCCACCTCCAGCATGGAACCATACACAAGGGCTTGATCTCACCACTGTGATATCATGACTTGAGGTGAAATCAAGAGTTGGACACTCAACCAACTGATCTACCCAGAAGCCCCAGTAGGTGGCAGTTATAATAAGCAAGGGAACTTACATATGAGTCTTGTCTGGGGCAGCCCCAAGAGAAGTATATCTCATCATCCACCAACCAAAATCTTAAGAATTTATACAGAGGTCTTCACTGAGTTCAGCTCTGTATTCAGTCCTGATGGTCTCAGCAACACCTACTCTTAAAGCTATGTCCTTGAAATAACTCCTGCTATGGAACAGTGGACAGAGGTACATTCCAAGGACAGGGAAGTTTATGAGGAGCCTCTGATTGCCTGGGTCCAGTTCATAGGTCCACCAGTGGTCATGTCTTCTTGATGACCTTCTCTAACATCCGTCATTAACTATATTTGATAAATCTTTATTTATATATTTGGTTGTTCTATTTTTCCTTCTTCCCCTTTTGCCTTCTTTAAACATAAAATCAACTTCCTTCTGTAAATTATCTAGAGATGTCCCATTTTCTCATTATACAAGCTTATTAATTACCTACCTCTGACCACCCATTTATTCAGAATTTGAAGAGCTCAAAAATAATATAATTGATGAAACTATATACTGCAGTTTTGAATTAGGCTGCCCTGCTATATCACTCACAAGTTGTGTGATCCCAAATTCCTTAACTTCTCAGTCTCAGCTTCTTCAATATAATGGGGAAAAGTAGATCTACCTCACAAGTCACTACAAGCAGATGAAATGAGATTACACACATTAAGGAGCACCAGGCCTAGCAAATAACACAGTCGATACATTTTAACCATTGTCATTTTATTTTCCAGTGTGCTAAAGTACTTTTTACTGCAGTAGACATGGAAATTTAGTACAACTCAACTCAATAGATAAAATACATTTGAAAATAAAGTTCTGTGAAATACCATAGCTAAGCATCATTAATTTAAATAATCATTTGTTAGTATGTTAATAGGAACTCAATACATTTTAGCATTATTGTTGTCATTATTTTAAAAATTATCCAAGCCACAGCCACTTTTTTGTTAGACAGCTGAGAGCTGAGTACTAGGAATTACATTAGAGAAAACAAATGGTCTATTACAATTGCTTTGGTAGATTAACATGAACATGTGCATATACACGGATACACATCTGATTGTAGGCATATTGACAAATTAACTGCTAGTAAATACCATGATTTGTCTTTCAGATAATGTAATAAGTTTTATCAATATACAACTATATTCTTCCATGTTTCAAAAACAGTAGTAAACTGTGAATTCTCTCTCTGTACTCTGTTTCAGTAAATGTAATCAAAAACAACAAAAACTTTCGATAAACATTTTCCTCTTCTCTTTGTACTAACCCTGATCTGATAATGATTATTTTTTAAATTTATTTATTTTGAGAGAGAAAGCACGGGAGGGTGAGAGAGAGAGGGAAAGAAAGAGAGTCCCAAGCAGGCACCACACTGTCAGTGCAGAGCTCAATCTCACAGGGCTCAATCTCACAACCATAAGATCATGACCTGAGCTGAAATCAGAGTTGGACACTTAACTAACTGATTCACCCAAGCACCCCTGATGATTATTTTAGATCCCCACAGTAGCAGTGATTATTCATAAGAGTCATACTCAGTAATCTGGGATATGGGCATCACTATAAGAAGGCTGAAAGATATTTTAACCAAAATACTCCAAGAATTTGAAAGTTAGGTGCTTTTGCAACAAACTAGAAAATCAGTATGTAAGAACAGTGATTATATGCTAAATCACATGGAAGAGACCCCCCCAAAAACTTGGTAAAATATACTATCTTATATAGTATTATTTATGTCTATAGTATATAGTATATATCTACAGTATACTATATATATGTATAGTATCTTTATCCATTTATAGTATATATAATTATATATTATATATAGTATATGTTATAAATATCTATACTATATATAAACATATGTACACAATACTTATCTTTATACATATATGTGTGTATATAGCATACAGATACATGCATACTTATACGTATATATCTATACTATATATATACTACATATACATTGACATATACAAATCTATATATACTATATATACGATCCATAAATCTATATATGGATACAAAGATATGTATATATATACATATATACTATATACAAATACTATACAGATATAGTATAGTATGCATAGTATAGTATGTATACTATATATACATATGTATATAAAAATCTGTATATACTACAAATATATCTATATATAGATACATAGATATGTATATACAAATGTATATCTATACATATATACTATAAATAGATGCTATAGATACATAGTATAGTATAGATATATATAGTATAGATATGTATATATGTAGGTATGTACATAGTATAGGTATATCTACATATATATGTAGATATACATATTTATTTTTATATATCTATGGTATACTATTATACTACAATATGGTATACTACAACATAGTAGTATATATAGTATATATACTGTAGTATATATACTATATAGTATACCATAGATATATGTTATAGTATATATAGTATGCCACATATAGTATAACTATATATAAATCTACTTATATTTATAGATATCATATAGTATAACTTGACAAAAGATAGTATCATATATAAGAAAGAATATATCAATATGAAACGGAGTTGATCATTTTTAAAAGAAAAGGAAAGAGAAAGTAGAAATTTGTGAAACATTTTCTATGTCCATCTTTGTACTGTCCTTAGAAGGGAGACCCAAAAAGCTAACTTGTGATTCCATTCTGTTTGAGAAGTAGGTAATGACATTTTTCACACGTGGATGCATCTAGTTGAAAAAGTGATATGACCATGAATTTAAATCATGTATCTCGGGGCCCCTGGGTGGCTCAGTTGGTTGGGCAGCTGACTGGATCAGGTCATGATCTCGCAGCTTGTGAGTTTGAGCCCCGCGTAGGGCTCTGTGATGACAGCTTAGAGCCTGGAGCCTGCCCTGGATTCTGTGTCTCCCTCTCTCTCTGCCCTTCCTCCCCCCATCTCAAAAGTAAATAAACATTAAAAAAAATTTTTTAAATCATGTATCTCCCCTGCCTCTGCTCCTTTATGCTACAGTAATTATTGCTGTTTACTAAATATTTCCAGCTCTCCTCTGTGGGTATACATGATAGAATCATGCTTCCCAACCCACTTTGAACTTTATTTGTGTCACTTCCGGATTGAAGCTTGAATGGTCAATATGTGTTTCACTATATTCCTTTTCCCTGACCTGAAAATCATTGAAGCGTGAGACTGATTTATTGTGAAACTAATTAAAAAAAAACCTTACGTTTTAGGGCCACTCATTTCCATGGGCCCACTTCAAGTCTCTGTATCGAATTTGTATTTTTGTATATATTTCTTAAAAAGAGGACCCAGAACTGTATAAGCCTCACATCCTACAAATATTGGATCTTCCCTCAATGCATGTGACATGGATCCTGCATCATCCTAACTCCTTGATGCAAAACGATGAGATCGCCCTGCTGACAAGGGTTGGATAAGTGGGAGCAGGAAACGAATCTTTGTTGTTTCAGGACACTGAGATGGTGAGGGTGTTACAGCAGCATAACCTAGATCATCCCAACCGATACAGTTAACTAAATAACTCCCTACAAAGGAAGAATGTGCTAGTCAGATCAAAGTAAACACCTAAGTTTGCTGCCAGTTAAATGTCATATTATAAGTGAATTATCTAGAATTTTTATTTGGTTTTCAAATTGTCCTAAACTTAAATAACTTGAGTGAGTACTTTTGTATCCAACCCCCTAAGAATCAAGCAAAATCACCTTTGTAATATCCAAAACTGCTTGGATGTTGGAAACCATTCTAGCTTAGTGATTAAGAGAGTTTATCTAGTTTTTGATTGAAATTCAGGCAAGATACATCTTCAGTGGTGTTTTATACATGATTGTAAAGCCCCTGACTCTACCTCATTTTCTGTTTATATTTATTAATAAAATAGCTGCAGTATTCTAATCTATTTATTTTTTATTACATTGTATTAAATGGAACCAATGAGTGGCAGTGAATTTAAATCCTAACTCAATCACTTACTAATTGAATAAACTAGCATGAGTTACTTAATCACTCTAGGCTTCCATTTTCTCACCTGAAAATGAGACAATTAATATATCTAACTCAAAGTTTTGTGGTGAAATTTAAATGGGATAATCTTAGCAGATAGAAAAATTAATGAAAACTTTTAGAAAGATGAAGAACTGTAAACAGGATACAACCATTTTCTGGCCCTTCAGTGCACTGTGTTTTACATTTAGGTTTTGCATTTGTGGTAGCCTCTGAGATGATCCCCAAATTATATTTTTTTCTTTTTTTAACGTTTGTTTATTTTTGAGAGGCAGAGAGAGATAGAGCAAGAGCAGGGGAGGAGCAGAGAGAGAGGGAGACACAGAATCCGAAGCAGCTCCAGGCTCTGAGCTGTCAACACAGAGCCCACCATAGGTCTCAAACTCACAAATGGTGAAATCATGACCTGAACCAAAGTTGGACACCTAACTGACTGAGCCACCCAGGCGCCCCCTCAAATTATATCTTTCTGGTATTCATACCTTTATATCATTCCTTCCCCCCCTACCCCACAATGAGTAAGGCTGATCTGCTTGATAATAGAATATTGAAGAAGTTACAGTATGTGACTTCTGAAGCTGAGTTACAAGGACATGGGGTTACCATCTGGTACTCTCCCAGACAGCCCATTGTGAGGAAAGCCAGAAGCCATGTCATGAGAACATTCAAGCAGCACTAAGGAGAAACTAACAGCTAGCATTGGGAGGAACTGAGGCTGCCTGCCGACAAGAAGCATCAACTTGCTCACCATGTGAGTGAGCCATCTTGGAAAGGAGATGCTCCAGACCCAGTCAAGCTTTCACATGATTGTAACTACAGCCAAAGTTTCACTTAGCCTCATGGGTGACGCTGAACCAGAATTGTTGAGCCAAGCCACCCTCAAATTATTGACCTACAGAAAACAGAGATAACAAATGTTTACTTTTATTAAGCATTAGGGTAATGTGTTGCACAGCAAGGGATAACTAATCCATTATTCTAGTTGGTTTTTTCCAAGTAATGAAACCATAACCAACTATTAAACACTAAATTTGTATTCTCAAAGAGATCCATGAAACTGTAGAATGCTTCTTAGTAGTCTAACATGCTGCTGTGTTGAGGACCACATTACTGCCTAGGTGCTATCACTTTTTGTAACTAATCCCACCCCGCCCCTGAGGTATTAGCCCTTTCAGCAATAAACATAGAATCACCTTCGGTTTCCATTTCCTTCTCCTTGTTTCATTAGCCTACTCTAGTTATTTCCAACACAGCATCCTTGGAAAGTGTGGACTTGGACGTCTCTATCACACTGTTTCACCCCATAGCTTGTAAAGTGGCTTCATTTTTCAATGTGAGAAAGCTTTTGGTAATAAAGCTCAGCACACTGCCGTGTACCATGTACACATACAGTTCTCTCAAGTTAGAAATGAAGTTGGGGAGGATCAGGGCCTTGACTGCTACAAAATCCACTCCTGGCTAGCACAGGGTCTGCAGCCAAGAGGTTCAAAATTGTAACTGATGACAAAAGGACTTAAGGCACATTGTTTCTACGCGTAGATAGTTCACTCGCTAACAAACAGTTGATTGAATGCCTTTATGTGCGAGGCACTGTGCTGCTATGTGCTGGGGACCTGGCAATCTTAAGGTTCTTCGGTTCTATTTTCCATTGCCTTTTCTTTTTCCCCTTTCATGTAAAATGCAAAGGACAGAAAAAAGAAAGAAGAATTACTTCCAAATGTATATAAAGAAACATACTTTAAAAAGTCATAAAATTTTTAACAACATGTCTTATTTATAGCATTTATAACAGTACCCCCTTCCTAATACAACATCTTTGGGATTAGTGCAGGTAAGCTACTGCTCCCAGCTGAGTGCGTGAACGCACGCTGTCCATAGCTGGCAATCACAATTGATGTCAACTGAAATCCTAATAGAAAATTGGCAATGAGGTGGGGTTATTTATGACAAAAATGATACAGTCACTATTCTGTGACCAATAAAAATATCAATGAGATGAGTACAATGGCGAACAACCGAAAATTGTGAAAGTAAACGGGCCATAAATACTTAAATGGATTTTCAAAGATTTTTTCCTGCCACGTCTGCAGATGTGATTGATCTGTACTATCTGCCTTATAAGCATCTAAGAATTTATTCTGCTCATTTTTTATCATACAGAGGAATCCCATGGACTTATCACTGGCGGAATTAATTATGTTTTAACATCTATAAGGATGTTGGAATTCTCTCTAGAAATATTTAGGATTCTTTCCTACCTGTAGTGCAAACAGCAAGAAAGCATTTATTTGCTGATGGAAGATATATCTCACATCTTAATCTAATGCATGTAACACCTTATTAAGAAATGAATTTTGAAAGTGATCAGTCATTCCAAAGAAGAACTACTAATTTTCTGTTCTAGCCACCTCAGGAAAATATTGTTGTTGCTGTTATACAAACTATCCAAGCTTAACATCCAAATGAGCATTGCTGGAACCATGAAATTGCTGGTCAGACAGTATGACAGAAAGTGGTAATATTCCAAACAATTAGCAAATTGAATGGTTCTGGCATCAACCAATCAAAATTGACACTGGCTGTAGAGCTAAAGTAGGGTTTGAGATCCCTTGTCATACCATGAATTAACCTAGTATAGGGAAGAGGCAGCTGAAAAGTTGAGAAACCATACTCAGGGGGATTTAGGTTAAGAGCTATTGGTAATAGGTACAGACTTATTTCTATATTTTAAAACTGATATAGTTATACAGTGTGTGAGTGAAGTTAACATGACTTGATTAGGTGAAAAGAGTCTTTAAAATTATCTAGAGATTTTGTCACTGCCTAAACCATGTGTGGAACTCCTTTTTGGTATTGCTTCAGAGCCAGTCTATAAGCTTGTACAAGTAAATGTCTCATTAATTTCATCACAACTCATTTTTTTTACCAAAAATGGTATTATACAACTTGTTCATTTATATTATTCACTAACTTGGCTCTGAGTGGCTTTTAGCTATTTCCAAAAATCTGACTCAAATTCCAAAGACGAAGATGTATTGAGGATTTATTTTACAGTGTTTTATATAGCCTCTAAAACAAATGTAAGTGAGGAAAAGAAAAATCAAGTTTACTAAGGTCCTATTACATATCATTACAGTAATAGAAACTTATATATAGTTATCCTATTTAATTTTACATTATTTTACTTTACACTGCTGATCCCTTGAGATTCTGACCTCCAGACATAAACAAAAATTTCAGAACAAAAATTTACAACTCTCTAGAGAGATTGACTTTCTCTTGTAAGATATTCTACCTCCTAATTATAACTTGTGACTCTAATTAGTAGATTCATGGATAATAACATATTAAAAGAAACAGGACAAAGCTTCCAAATATCTTAAAATAAAAGGAAGCTAAGATTTATTGAGTGCCCATTACATGCCAGAGCTATCTCATGTTAGAACTAGTTATTGTACATATGTAACAAATTTTAAAAGACTCTTTATTTGGCCTGGCAGTGTGTTAGGTTTCTACATCTCTCAGTATTAACCAACTGCTAACTGAAAAAGAAAAGTTTCTATTGTTGTATTTTTTAATGTAATATTTTTCAGCACCCACTATATGATAGGCATATGTGAAATTATTATACATTGTATTATTTAATCTCCACAATAACCCCTATAAAGTAGGTACTATTAAAATTCCCATTTTATAGATGAAGAAAGGGAGACCTAGTGATGTTGAGAAGATTATCTATGGTTTCAGGGCAGAACCAGGATTTTAACCCAGATACCCTGATTCTCATCACTATGTTCTCATCACTATGCTGCATCAAAGGGATTGATGAGAACATTCATATAGGCTTGCTACTTGTTAAAATCAGAATTGTGATTATATGCTTAGTACAGAGTTTGTGCTCTGTTGTATGATTTGCATACAGATGGGCACAGAGGAGTTGACCAACCTGGAGGACTGAAAAGAGAAAGATGGAACTTGCATTATGTGATAGAGTAATCATTCCTCAACGTCCCCAAAGTATCTTCCCTGATGTCTGTTCCCCAAATGGTTGAAATTCTCTCTATGAATCCATCTTCTGGGTAAAACAATGATTATGCTGTCTTGACATGCATTGCAAACTACATGTCACAAATAATTAGTTACCTATGTACTTCAAATATAGAGTTTTAAAAATTGTTTACTTTTTCAGTTTGCTTTTTCAGAAGAAGTTTTGTTACTCAACGTATACACACAGAAAAGAAGAAACTTATGTAATCACCACCCAGTTAATAATTACATCAATGCTAGAAACATTGAGTGTTTTTTCCCAATCTTATCTACTCCCTTTTGCACAAAGATAGCTACTAGTTATCCTGACTTTTGAGATTTCATCTCTTATTTTTCTTCAGTTTACCACTCATGTAGTTATCCCTAAACATTAACTTTTTTAGTTTTGCCCCTTTTTAACTTTATGCAAATCAAATCATCCAGTGTATATTCTATGACTTTCTTATTTTTTAGTGTTTCTATGACATTCATGTATGTTGATGTGTAGCTTTGTTTATTTTGGGGCCTATATAGTATTACGTTGTACACCTCAGTTCACTTTTTCTGTCTATTGTTGATGGATAATTTCATTATTTGTGATTTTTTGTTGCTAAAAAAATGCTACAAGAATATTCTTATACAATGTTTTCAGGTGCACATTTAGAAATGAGTCTGTAGAGTACATACCTACAAGTAAAATTGCTGTGCCACAGGGTATGGTGGAGATTGTTCATTACTATCTATTCTCATTCCATAAGAATAAAAGACTACAGAAGACATTTCCCAGCCTTCTTACAGCCGTTTGTGGCCATGTAACTAGGTTCTTGCCATTGGAATCTAAGTGAAATGGAAATAAGTCTTTCTGGTATAGACCTTAACAAGTTTTGCCTTCCCACACTCTGGGACATTGATATGCCTGCAATCCAGATTATAGATGATACCAACATGGACAATGGCCTAAGAAAGTCCAACAAATGAGATAGATGATTCTCAGATGACTGTAGAAGAGACCACCCCCAAAACTGGACTATTAACTTGGAACTACTATATGAAAGGCAAACAGCACTGGGATTTTATTTTATAGCATCTTGGCCACTTTACTATGTAATATATAGCATATTCACATGTTTAATTTGACTAGGTTATGCCCAAATGTTTTCCAAACTGGCTGTGTCAGTTGGCACTCCCATCACTAGAGTATGAGGGTTTTCATTACTGTCACTCTTCCCTTATATTTGGTATTGTCATTCATTTTAACTTTGACAGTTTCCGTGAGTATCAAATGCTAGCTCATTGAGTTTTCAGTTACATTTCCCTGATTACTATTGAAATTTTTTCAAACGATTTTTCCAAACAGGTTTCTTCTTCTGTAGAATACATGTTTAAGTGGGTTTTTTTGCCCATATTTCTATTGATTTTCTTTCTTTTAATAATTTGTAAAATTTCTTTATAGTTTTGGGGAACATGCTAGTCTTTTGTCAAATAAATATATTGCAAATATCTTTCATTCTGTTTTTGTGGATTGGTGATGGTTTTTGTTTTAATGAAGCCAGATGTCTCAGCTTCTTCCTTCATTATTTGTGCTTTCTTTTTTTTTTTTTTCTTTTCAACATTGTGGAAGGAATTCTTTTCTTCCCTAATAGCACAAAGATATTAATCTATGTAATCTAAAAATGTCAGACTATTGCTTTTCACATTTTTGTACACATCTTTGGTATACTCACTCACTCAAGTCCTGATATGCTTTTTTGCAAAGGATAGTAAGGGGTGGAGTTAAAATTGGCAGATAGAAATTTCAAATAATCATGGGTGTGCCCATGGACATTTGTATTTCATGTGAACAGTCATTAATGTGTTTTAAAAGGAAAAAAAAATATTGGGAGCAACAGGTTGAAGGCATTATCTCCATAACTTTCTTTAATGTGACTGA
The DNA here is from genome assembly GCF_022079265.1 of Lynx rufus. Lineage (NCBI taxonomy): Eukaryota > Metazoa > Chordata > Mammalia > Carnivora > Felidae > Lynx > Lynx rufus. The sequence goes on along the minus strand of NW_025814867.1, from coordinate 106,494,734 downwards.
ATAGAAATAAATATTAATCCCCGCTGCTGGGTTACACATGTACAGAACAGGCTGGATGTGGCTTATCATTGCTTCATGTAAAAAAGATGTGGCGTTCTTACTCCACTTCTGACTGTTGACAAGCTAGACATACCTACAACTATATGACGTGACTGTCAATAAATCTAATGAGATCTCAGCCTCCATTAAAAATAGAATGCCTGGTCATGGCAGATAATATCTCCCCTGTAATGTGTACTAGTTAAGACAAAAACTAGGCTCTTGCATCTCTTTCTGGTTTAGCTTTTGAAGAGGCACAGAGGTAAACTAGATCTCATCATGAGGAGAGTAATCAGTTGGTGATGGAGTGATAGACCACTACAGGTAAATAGCAGTGGAAGGAATTGGAAAGTCTTAGCTTGAAATGGAGAAGATATAGATAGGCTATAATCATTGTATTTTGAAATTTCAAACATATCCTTGTGAAAGGGAAGGCACATGTCTTAGTTCAGTCTACTAAAACAAAATACCATAGACTGAGTAGCTTACAAAACAAACATCTATTTCTCACAATTTTAGAGGCTGGGCAGTCTCAGCCAAGGTGCCAGCATTTTGATTCTTTGTGAGGGCTCTCTTCCTGGTTTGCAATGGCTGCCATTTTACTGTATGTTCACATGTCCTTTCCTCAGTACATATTTATGGAGAGAGAGCTCCTTTATCTCTTCCTCTCTTTTTTAGGACACTGATCCCTTCATGAGAGCGTCACTCTCATGACATCATCAAATTTAATGACCTGTCCAAACCCCATCTCTAAATACAATCACATTGAGGGTTAGGGCTTCAATATATGAATTTGGGGGCATACAAATGTTCAATCCATATCAGTACGTATATATACTATGTTCCTCCAAGTTAACACTTGGAGCCTCCAATGGATGGAGGATATAAGGAAGCAGGTTTAGGCTAATTATGAAAGGTCTTTGTAGCAGGTAGACAATGTGTCTTCAAATAGAACTGATTAACTTAAAAAAGCGGTGATCTCCTGCCCCAACATTGATGGCATTGAAATTGAGACTGAAAGACCATTTATCAAAGATGTTATTAGTCATAGATAATATTTATTAGTGGTTGCTACTGGCAGGAAATTATTCCATGCACTCTCCCTGAATTTTCCTATTTAAAATTCACAGTGGCCCTAAGAGATAAGATCTATTTTGACATTATTTTTAAATGAAGAGCCTGAAGCTTAGAGAGGTTAAGTAATTTGCCCAAAGTCACATTATTTGTAAAAGGCAGAAAGCACATCTGTCTTATGTCCAGAGACTGAATTCTTACCCACACTGCTTTTCACTTGCCAATGTTGTAGAAAGATTTGCTGCACTAGGAAAGAAGCTATAATATGTGGTCTTCCAATTCTGAGACTACTTCATTCTGATAAAATAAAAATATATTACCTAGGAAACATAAAACAGTAAGGAAAGCAGACACCAGAGAGAATGGAAAAAGGGATAGGTAAAATTTAATGAGGGAGGAAAACGTCTGGAAAGATCCTAAGTAAAAGGCACTGGTCCAGGAAAAATACATTCCTGGCTGGGTGTAGGCAGGGGGTATTTCCTGAGTGTTGTCCACATATGAGAGCAAAGTGAAGGGGGTGTAAGAGGCAGCAAAGACATGAGACATACGAAAATACTCCCTGCTCATAGCGGAGACATTATTTGGAGATTTGAAGTTAGGTTCCAAACACCTCCTTTTGTTGATACTCTGAAAGAACTAATGAGGAAGGAAGGAATATCACCTCCATATCAAGTGTCCAGGGACCTTCAGTGAACTTATTTTTGTTATTTTTCTTCTAAGTAAGTAATTAGAACCCCTTAATTACAAAAAGCAGTGACAGAAAGATGCTAATTAGATCCAAATGGACAAATGGACCATTTTCAAGCATTAATTCACTCATGTACACATGCATTCAGTTAGCAAAAATTTATTGAGTGCCTACTATTTTCTAGGTACTTTTCTTAGCACTGGGGATACAGCAGAGAAAAAGTAGTCCCCACTTGCACCCTGCAAAATAATTTCTTATCTTCAGAGAGTGTATTCTCTACAGCAGAAAAGTACATGCAAAAAACAAGATTGAATATGTAAAATGTAAAGTGTGTTAAATAAAAGTGCTAAGGAGAAAAAGAAAACAAGGAAAAAAACAGGAAGTGAGGGTGTATGGAGAATTGTCGAAAATTTTGACAGAATTTCAGGTGAATATTCAAACTAAAAGGAAGAGAGGGAAAAGAGTTTAGAAAAGGGATATGTTGGAGTCCCATGTGGTTTCAAAGTTCATGCTTATGAATCACAAATACCGTGAAAGGTTTTGTGGCAAAGTGAAAAGGACAATGGGAAAATCACTTCCCTTATTGTATCCTCATTTCCTCATCTTTAAAATGTGAATGCTGGGGCGCCTGGGTGGCGCAGTCGGTTAAGCGTCCGACTTCAGCCAGGTCACGATCTCGCGGTCCGGGAGTTCGAGCCCCGCGTCAGGCTCTGGGCTGATGGCTCGGAGCCTGGAGCCTGTTTCCGATTCTGTGTCTCCCTGTATCTCTGCCCCTCCCCCGTTCATGCTCTGTCTCTCTCTGTCCCAAAAGTAAATAAAAAAAAAAAAACGTTGAAAAAAAAATTTTAAAAAAATAAAATAAAATGTGAATGCTGACATTCGCCCTCTAGGCAACACAGATATGTACATGTCTCAGATGGACTTGGCCTTCAAAATGTAAAACAATGTATACATGTTACTTCACTTTATTACAAAAAAATAATTTGTGTTTTTGAAAATTCCCTCTGAATCTCTAAATCACACTCACACACACACACACACATTCAACTATATATACATATATATACTCTGAATCTCTGAATATGTAGATGTATATATACTCACACACACATACACACATGCACACAATACATTGCATCCATCCCATCTCATATCTCATATAACCCACCTAGTACAAATATTATGGCAAGGAATAGGCAAATCTGTGGTGGAATAGGGTTCTTCGAGGCTTCCAGGAGCCTCTCAGCAGACCAAGAGCAACACATTCCTTCCCCACTCAGGTCTTCTGAACACTTTGCAGAGTTTTTTAAATCACCTCCTGAAAGGCTGGTTTCCTTCCTCCATCCAAGATACTCAACAAAATGGAACTTGTCAACTGTGTTTATGGTAATAAATCTCCTTTCCAGCATTTCTCCTGACATTCTAATGCCTTCCTGAACATAATAAAAAGGTCATTTTCCACCTGAATTCATCTTCTCCAAGTTACCTTATATTTCTGCAAATCCAAGTTTCAACAAGTTTGATTTCATTTCTTCTACAGTATTTTATTTGCTTTAACCAAGCTAAAAATCCCAGCTGCAACTGCAACCCTGTGCTCTCCTCTAATTGCTTGGGTGGGGATTAGGTTTTATTGGCTGACTGTATAATGTAGATACATTGTGAAAGCTCAACTGTTCCTTTTTCTTGAGTGGCACAGAATTAAATACTCCCTTTCAGATATTGTCCAAGGATTTCTTATGATTTTATTTCCCATATCAATTCAATAACTTTCTATGTATCAATTATGCCACGATCAGTATTCTCACTGTAAACATACAACAATCTCCTAGAACCACTCAGACCTGACAAGGCCTTTCATTTCGTGCAACCAACTCAGCTATATTGTCAGGTATTTCACAATCCTGTCTCTGGTTTCCGGAGGAGCTCAGGTAGCAGCCTTCCAGAAGTTACACCTTTTTGGTTCCGGAGGAATTGGTTCCAATAAAAGTAGCTGTATTTATCCTTGGTAGCTGCAGGTATTGATTTAAGTGCGATTGTCATTCTAGGCAACATTATTTGGAATATAGAGACATTTGCAATAAAAGTTAGTGAGGGGGGGGCGCCTAGGTGGCTCAGGTCATGATCTCAAGGTTTGTGGGTTTCAGCCCCCCATCGGGCTCTGTGAGGACAGCTCAGAACCTGGAACCTGCTTTGGATTCTCTCTCTCTCTCTCTCTCTCTCTCTCTCTGCCCCTCCCCCACTCATGCTCGCGCGTGCGCTCTCTCTCTCTTTCTCAAAAATAAACATTAAGGAAAAAAAAAAGTTTATGAGGTGAGTGGGACTACTAGGAGCGCCCCCAGGCAAAGATTTGGGAAAATCTGTACTTCTTGCCAGTGATAATGACAAGACACACACACAGTACTTGTTTATTCTGTTTAAGACATTTTGTGACATCCCTCTCTGAAAGCCAGTGCATCCACTTCCGGGAAATGATGAATCAATGACTTCAGACCAAGAAAGCAGGCGTGGCTCTTCACTACAGGAATAGGATCTCAGGTCTCTTTGAGCACGACCTCTCTTGCGACAGGCAGGAACCACGGGATCCTGGGGGCGGAAGGTGCCCCAGGCGGCGCGTCCAGAGCGTGCACCGCTAGGACGCAGGCAGCAGGGCTCTCCCCGCCCCAGCGGTCCCGAGCCTGCAGCCAAGGACTGGGAGTACCCCGCCAGCTCTCCAGTAGTTTCGATATGCCCTCCTTCCGGGCGCTGGGCCCGGGACGCGGTAGGGAGCAGGTGACAGCTAGGCAGAGGATATGAGGGACCCCCGGGAAGCAGAGGGAAGGGACTGGAAGGGAAGGACAGAAACCGAGACGGAGAGAGAACTAGGTTGGCCTCCTGGCCTGTTAGGGTCTCGGGACCAAACCCAACTCTGGTCTGCAGAAGGGATACAGGGTCAAGCTGCTGGGGGCCCGGAAAGACGCAAGCCTTGGACAGCAAAGGAGAGAAAAACCTTAAGAAAAGCCTCGGTTGCAAGGAGGGAGGAGGAAAAGAAGACAAAAGCATCCCTCTATTTTGGGTTTTTTTTTTTTTTCGTCTTTTTACTAACTCCTCCCCCCCCCCCCCCAGTTTTTATTTTTATTTTTTGTTTGTTTTTTTTCCGTTACCAAGTGGAAAAGGGAATCAGCCGCGATTCTTGGTCTGGGGAGAATCCATTATTGAATGAAAACAGGAGAGCGGTTTTCTTTGAAATAAATTCAGCAGCACTGTTTCTCTCTCTGCCTCGTCGTTCTTCTTCCCCAATTTATTTTCTCCTATAAGACCCTCGCCGCACCCCTACTCTATTCCCCGCTGGTCTTTTGGACTAATTGAAAGAATTTGTCTCAGTTTTTAGGTCCTGTGTATCAGGTTTTTATCTGCTTAAATGCCTTCAGAGTAAGCTATTCCACTAATTTGGACTTCCACTCTCAATGTTCCAGTCCTTTCTAGTCCAAAGATTTCATTATTAAGTGAGCTCAGTCCCTCCCTCCACCCCCTCCTTCCCTGCAGGAACACACATTTTCATTCCAAGCCCCTCGCATTCCAGGCCCTTGCTGGGTTGCTTGCTGTTTTGCCCTGAGGCTCTCCAAGCACATCAAAGAAGTTTGCTTTGACTGTCCTTAGACCCAGGTGGTGCCTAGTGGTGGGGTTGCTCTCTAGACTGGGAATCCACACCTCTTCATTCTTTTTTTTTTTTTTTCCCCTGAAGCCTGTTTCAGTTCCTGATAATAAAAACAATCAAAATACTTAGACAAAGCTGTGAAGTAGGGTAATTTGACTTGTACTCTGCACTCCCAATACAATACTTCTCTCTCTCCTCTCTCCTCATTTTCCCCCTCTATGCCCTTTCTCCATCCTCAGTTTCCAGCATCTCGAAAGTTCATTTAAAATCATGGAATCACATATGAGAAAAGAGCTGGTAACTATCACTTTAGCTGTGCTGTAAAGTAGCACAACATTCAATCTAGAAACATGCACTGAACGCTTCCTAGGTGCCAGACACTGGGAAGTGATCCAGGGACTGAAAAGTTAAGTGTGTTTCTTTTTTCATCACACTCTCTCCTCCTCCTGCTCTCCTACCTCCTCTGTCATTATCATCGGCATCATCTCTTATAATATTGATTGAGTCCTTAATGTATGCCATAGAGGTAGCAGCTTTACGTGCATTTTCTCTTTTAATTATTATGAGGACTTTTATAATGGAGCGTTCCATTTTATAGGTGAGAAAACTTGAGATTAAAGAAGTTGAGTGGCTTCCTCAAGCTCATATATATAGTGTGTGCTGGTGCCGGGGGTTTGTAAAGCAGACAGTCTGACTCCAGACTTGTGGTATATCACTTCTAAGGAGTCACTGTTTCAGTGGAGGAGCCAGACTTGTAAACAGATAAATAGAATTCAAAGAGGTAAGTGCTAGCACTGTAGAAATAGAGGAGCAGCATGACTAACACTGCCTAGGGGGGATCAGGAAAGGCTTAAAAGCCAATTTGACTTGTGAGGTGGGTCTTGATTGAAGCAGGAGTATCCCAGGAAAACAAAGGGATGGGGGTGGTGGGTGCATTTCAGGCTGAGGAATCTATATGCCAAGCCTCAAGTTGAGAAAGGCTGCCATGGTATGTTTAGGAAACAGTGCAATCTGATTACAACATAGGCTTTGTGAGACTGTTGTGATGTGAAACTAACATTGTCAAATAGGAAACTAGAGGCAAAAATGTCAAGGACTAGAGATTTTCCTGGGAAGTTTAGCTTTTGTTTTGTAGATAAAATGACTCCAACAGAGATTTTCAAGAAAGGGCATGACATAATCACATTGGTGTCTTTGTCTGTCTGTCTTAAGATGACCAGGAAAAGTCTGGGAGAAAGGAGAGCAGAGGCAGATGGCAGAGATCCTGGTTGGAAACTTGCTATACAGATGATGGGGGCCTGAGCTAGGAGGTGTGAGACTGGAAAGGAGGGATTTTGTTCACCAAAGAATATTAGCATTAAGTGTTCTACTTGATTCTAGAACAAAGGACTTCAAGCACAAAGAATTCTGTTCAAAATAAAAAGGCCTCTTAAGAGAGCACTAAACCAGCTCTTCTATTTTTATAGGTATAGTTAAAGTCTGTGAAGCTTAGGAAGATTAAACCACACAATCACCTGGAATGATCATTGCCACCTTTTATTTAGAGACGACTGTCCACACACTTAGCATCCTTTAAAACATTTGACCCTCCTAACTTTTGAAAGTGAGTACAAAGCTACTCTTAAGTCCATTTAACAGGGGAAGAAGCTGAGGTCAGTAACTTGGTGAAGGCTGCACAGATAATTAGAGACAGAACTGGGATTCAAAATTATAGTTATCTGTTCCCAGAGTTCATGCAGTTTTCATGTGTTATGTGCAGAGATTGAAATATAGACATCCTTACTCCTAAGCTAGTGCCCTCTTCGATAGTTATTGCAGCCTTTATCATCTGCGATATGCAGCTTAGGCATCACTGGGCACACATTCCTGATATCTGAATGCCTATGCCACAAATGCTACAAATGTGCCCTAGAGTAGCATTTATTGTGGGTTCACTATCACATACGCTAAGCAAGACACTATGATGATCCTTTATAAGACTGGCTTTTTTGGTGAAAGAAAGAGCAAATACAAGTGACATCAACATGCAACCAGAAACCTAGCTAATCAGTGGTACAGGAATGAAGGACCAAGGGCTATTGGAGAAATAGCTAATGTTAGTACTTTTCTGTGCCAGGGGCTTGATATGTGTTATTTTATTAAAGAGCACTGACTTAAGTGAAATAACTTGCTCAGTGTCACATAATGCTAAATGGACGAGACAGAAATCAAGCTCTAGTTTATCTGGCGCAGCAAACTCAGCTCTTCAGCACAATTAGATGGGTTAGTGAAGGCTGAAGTTGGTTCCATGGACAGTAGTACGCTAGTAAATGTTTAACAACCAGCTCTCAAGCACAAAAACAAAAACAGCTCTGATCTGTGGTGTTGCCAACTTCCAGTTTCCAGAGGGTGTAAATGATCCACAACAGTGTATTTCAAACTGCCCGTGTGACATCACTGAAGTCAGCACTGGGGAGGGATGTGCACAAGTGGTTTGGGAGAGCCTGGAGCATCCAGCTGTACCGCGGAGAAGGAGATGCTTGGGCAGTGTGTTAGAAGAGCAGTGGAAGAGATTTGGGGTAATTCTTAGAGAAAGGAAGGCTGGTGAAGGCTGAAATGAGGATTAGATTAGTTATATTCAAAGAAAGTAGATAGATTGAGCTAATGGTGGTTAGGTCAAGTAGAAAGCGGGGCAGTTATTTGCTTAAACTTTTGCTATTCTTGAGGGGTGGAAATTTGCTTGAAAACGAGATCTAAAAATGGACTTATCTGAAACTTTCCACAGGCCCTCGTCTAAATGACTGACATGACCAGAAACATGCTTAAAAGACTGAAATCAGGGCTAGGTGAATCAAAAAGATTGGCCAGTATGGATTTCTGGCTAGTTATCTACTTTCGCTTTCTTTAAGGCAAGGACAACAGCCGCCTAATGAAGGCGATAAATTGATAGAAAATGAGTTTTAGTGAATATATGGACAGTAAAGTTGAAAACAGTTACTCAGTGCTTCCTTTCAAAAGAGATCCTGAGGAAATACCCTCTTGTTCCGTGAGACTTGCCTGAATGTACCTTACAGTGACCTTACATCTGGGGGAAATCAATCTATTTGCAAATACTTCAGAATATTTATCTTGTCACTTTGATTCACATCTTTTTTTGAGCATAAAGCAACACTAATGCTCCCCCTATTCCCACATAATCAGAAAGCACATAGGATAGTAAGGAGAAAAAACATTACCAAGGACTTGCAAATAATGCCTGTTTTCCCTCTGTGGCAATAATCTAGCCCTTTAAAAGGAGAAAGGATGAAAATAAAATTAGTTTTCTCATGATGCAGAATATTTCTATTCTCTCCCCCGTCCCTCGATAATCAAAAGCTCTTGTTGTACACAATCTCAACAGAAAACATACTGATCCTAAGAACCAATAAAAAATAATACAAAGGAAATTAAGTGGAAGTCTCCTGCTTTTGTCTGCTCTTTGGAGAATGCCCCCCATTCCTGCGATTCTAAAGTACTGTCAAGCGAGATGCCCAGTGCCTGCCCTACAGGGGTGACTACTAGACTCAGACCTGGTCATTCATGGTCCTGGATCTTCCAATTCACAGCAAATGACTCGAGAGATGTGGGAAAGCAATCACACTTTTTTCCATGAATAAGAGGGTTTCTCTTCCTTTAGTATTTCAGTCTCTGTGGATATAAGCTTAGGTCTGAAGATAATCATCTTTTTAGTATGTGGGCTGCATCAGAGGAAATTGAGAAAATAGTCAAAGACAAGCAAAAGCATGTCAAGGTAAGAGATGGAAAAAAGGACAAAGAGCCTTGATAACTTTGCTCAAATGCCTTAAACCAGCTATGCCTAAACATATATATATATATATATATATATATATATATATATATATATATATATGCTTTTGGAATTCCCAGTCATTTAAATCAGTAAGTCATCCCCCTGGTTGTTTTTTGTTCGTTTGTTTTGTTTTTTAGACTCCTTGGACTGGAACTGGAGTTTTTGTCACTTTCAGTTGAAAGTAACATGACCATTACAAAAACCTTAGTAAAAATTCCCCAACCTGATGACAAACTCCTGCTGGCTGACTGAGATTATGAAAATAACATCATCCTAAATTGAACAAAAAGGCAGGGGCACCTGGGTGGCTCAGTCAGTTAAGTCATCATCTCACGATTTGTGAGATTCAGTCCTGCATCAGGCTCTGCACATACAGTGCATAGCCTGCTTGACATTCTCTCTCTCCCTCTCTTTCTCTGCCCCTCTCCTACTATCAAGCACACTTTCCCTCTCTCTTCTCTCTGTCAAAGTAAATAAACTAAAAAAAAACAAAAAAACAAAAAACTAAAAAAAAGCAAACAAACCCTAAAAAGAAAAAAAATAAAATCAGAGGAGAGAGGATGGGAAATACCAAGAACTAAATTTCTTTCTTGGCCTGTATTCTAAGATATGCTAATTTATTTTATTTTGTTTCTCTCATCTGTGACTCATCACTCTTTGGACATCTCCTTCTTTCACTGGCACACAGACCACAATACAGTCACTTCTTTATTCATAAATTATCATGGCTTTATTATTTACCTCAAAATGCAGAGCCCTCACAGAACAGGCAAAAGACAAGGTATGAAGTTGGGAGGAAAAGAAAGGAGGAAGATGTGCTAATCACTTTAGAATTGGAAGGACAAATCAGCTCCAGTTCTTTCCTTTTTAAATTTCATGGCAGATATTTGAGCAGATGGTGAAGAATCACTTCAAGATAGACTAGTTTGGGATTTTTCTTAGTTTTTCTGAGAAGATCCCAGAAGTTGAAGACTGTAGGAGGGACAAAGTGGGAATAGAAGATGATTCAGTTACTGGTCTGAGGGAAATACCTAAGTAACTAAGGCCTACCCTCTCAGGCCCAGTGAGTATAATTCCCCCTCTACATAGGCATCTCAAACTGCCCTTTGATGTGTCTCTGCCTTTAAAGTTTGAATTTAGTGCTTATTTAGTCGTGAAGTCAAGCTTTGTCTAAATCCTGAAAAAAATTAAAAATCTAAGGAATAACTTGGAGCTTGTACTCTTTTGAAATGTCCTTAGCCTAAGGGGGAAAAAATTGAGAGTTATACTCTTTGGGACTTCTCTATTAATTTGATACGTTAACCACATCTGGAAAAAATATTTCACTCTATAACTTGGATGTTCGTATTCATAAAAAGGCAAATAGTTTTCCTTAAGAGATGTATGTATCAATTAGCCAGTTTTAACAGAATTTCAAAACTGGAAGCTATAGCCAAAAATCATTTCATCTACCAGCTAGAATACATAACAGATTCTGGTGATTTCAATGAAAGCATGTGCATGTTTATGAATCTTTTCATGGGCTGGCTTATATAGCTGTTTTAATATGTACTGCATTTTCTCACAAGCTTTCCATCTTGAGGTACAATTATTAAGTGAATATCTAGCCCTTACAAAGGAAAGTAAACACATTAAACACCTCCATGCAAAGTTAAAATGTTGGACATTAAATATTTGTCCTGTATCACTGCTAATTTAATAGGCTATGAATCTGTGTTTGTTGAATACAATAATTTTAGCAAATCCACTCTCTAAAGAAAAAAGTATAAAGAACATGGAGGCTTAAAATCTTGAATACTGAACTGCTTCTGTAGACTTTGCAATATTGATACAGCATCCATAATCATGCCTTAGTGAAATGTTATACAGAACATTATTTAGAATGTTTGTTCTGGAGTTTGGATAAATGTATTGTATTTGAAATTGATTAATGCTGTCTGATATGCATCCAAATTTTTTATTATCTTGAGAATTTGTCTTAAAAGTTACAGGGTATCTTGTATATTTACTGTAACTGAAAGTGACCCATTTTCATTTGAGGAAAAAAACCAAAAGTGGTACCCAAAGCTGTGTTTAATTTTGGTTATGTCTTTGGGCTTCTGGGACCTCTGTTACCTCATCTACCATATGATGTAGTTAGACTGGCCCATGGTTTTCTATCCTTTCTTTTTAAAATGTATTTATTATTGAAATATAGTTGACATACAATGTTATATTGGCTTAAGGTGTACAATATAGTGATTTGACAAATCCGTATATTAATGAATGTTCACCACCAGTGTAGTCACCATCTGTCATCATACAATGTTTTACAATGTTAGTGACCATATTCCTATGTTGTCCTTTAATCTCCACCACTTATTTATTTTATAACTGGAAGTTTGTACCTCTCAATCTCCTTCACGTATTTTGTTCATCCTTCCATCCCTCTCCCCTCTGGCAACCACCAGCTTATTCTCTGAATTTATAAGTCTGTTTCTGTTTGTTTGTTTGCTTGTTTGTTCATTTGTTTTATTTTTTAGATTCCACATATAAGTGAAATCATATGGTATTATTTTTCTTTTTCTGTCTGACATATTTCACTAAGCATGACACCCTGTAGGTCCATCTATGTTGTTACAAATGGAAAGATTTCACTCTTTTTTATGACTAATATCCCATCGTGTGCATATACCATGTCTTTTTTATACATCCATCTATGGGTGAACACTTGGGTTGCTTCTTATTTTAGTTATTATAAATAATGCTGTAATAAAATAGGGGTGCACATATCTTTTCAAACTAATGTTTTTGTTTCCTTTGGATAAATATCTAGAAGTGAAATTACTGGATCCTAAGGTATTTATATTTTTAATTTTTTGAGAAACCTCCTTACCATTTTTGCATTGGCTGTATCAATTTACCTTCTCACCAACAGTGCCCAAGAATTCCTTTTTCTCCACATCCTTGCCAACACTTATTATTTCTTGCCTTTTTGATTCTAGCCATTCTGACAGGTTTTAGCTGATATTTCATTGTGGTGTTGATTTGCATTTCCCTGATGATGAGTGATGTTGAGCATCTTCACATGTGTCTGTTGGCCATCTAAAAAGACATTTGGAAAATTTCTATTTGGGTCTTCTGCTCACTTTTTAATGATTTCTGGTGTTGAGTTGCATAAGTTCTTTATATGTTTTGTATATTAACCTCTTATCGGATATATCATTTGTAAATATATTCTCCCATTCAACAGGGTGCTTTTTTATTTGGGTTTTCTGATTATTCCTTTAAAGTCTAAAGGAGACAGTAAAACTTCAGGCTGCTTTTCAAACTTCAGCCAAAGCAGCTCCACCTATATCAGATTAATTACTTCATACAATAATTTATTAGTCATCCATGTATTCATAAATGGATTAAATCATTAATCAAATAGTATTGCGTGCCTACTATGTGTTTGCCTATTCTATGAATATAGCAGGGAATAAAACAGACATAAATTTCTGTTCTTGTTAACGTTTCAGTCCAGTAAAGGGAGGCAGATATTCAATATTCAGTATTCAAGATATATAAGGTTATTTGTCATATGGTGGTAGAGTCTATGGAGAAAAAAAAGAAGCAGAAAAGGGAGATAAGAGTATTGGGGCTGGGGGGGGTGTTGAGATTTTAAATAGTTGTTCATGGAACAGGTCAATAAAAAAGGTAACATTGGGGAAATACCTTGAAAGAGGTGAATAAGCTACAATAATGATTGTGGGGGGAAAATTTCCAAGGATTAGAAACAGCAAGTACAAAGTCTCTTATATGGGAATAGGGCAGGTGTATTTAGGAACAGTGAGGAGACTAATATGGTCTGAATGGATTGAACAAGGGAGAGATAGGAATTGGACTTCAGAATAAGCCTATATTAGAAGGAACAGCTTTGTATTTTAAAAAAAGAGTGAAAAATGGGGTGCCTGGGTGGCTCAGTTGGTTAAGTGTCTGACTTGGCTCAGGTCATGATCTCACAGTGGGTGAGTATGAGCCACGTGTGGCGCTCTGTGCTGCCAGCTCAGAGCCTGGGGCCTGCTTCGGATTCTGTGTGTGTCTTTATCTCTGCCCCTCTCCCACTCGCACTCTGTCTCTGTCTCTTTCTCTCTCAAAAATGAATAAACATTTTTAAAAAATTTTAAAAAGATTGAAAACAATTTATCTAAATTACTTGTGAGGCTCTGAAAATCATAAAAATTTTAAGGCTCTTTCTGATATTGCATAATCAATGAGCCTTTATTCCGTGTTATTAAGCCTTTTTTTTTTTTTTTGTCTAAGTATTATCACTCCTTAGGGATTATCTGTTTATCTAAGAATGTCTTCTTAATACTTTCCTGTAAAGTCAGCCATCTTACTTATTTTGAGGGAAAATAGTATGGATGAACTGAAATTTGTACTTAATTACTTTGCTTTCCAGAAGTCCATTAAATCCATGGTGATTTGTTTGTTTAAAAGAATCAAATATACATTGTTTTCATATTTCTACAGTCATGTATGTACCTCAAATTCCTGAATAAAAATTTCATAGATTGCAATGGCTAGGAGGTACATGAGAAAGCAAGTAGAGATAACTTGGAAACTTCATAAGAATTAATCAAGTTAAAATTTCCTTTAAGATATCAAATATCTGAATAACCTCACTCTGAGTCACCTAGTACTCATTCAAAATCGAACAGCTGCTTATTTCTGTTGAAAGTTGAAAATATACAGAAACCTCTGAAGAGAAACTCTCTCAACAATAAAGTTCAAGGAAATATTTCTTAGCAGGATGGCTACCCATCTGTTCTCCAATCCCTATCTAGAGTGATTTTAGGAATTACTGACCAAAAAAACCTTGGGGTCCAGAAATAAAACAGACTTTTGTTTTACCTACATAATCTCTATGACTCTTTAAAAGAGTCGTGTCTTCATAGACTTAATATAAATCCAATTTAGCCCTCTGTTTCAATCTTTGTCATCAGTGTATTAACCCAGGTGCTTGCCCATCTCCTGCCTGGTCACTTAGAAACTTTACTAGTCAGGATTCTATTCCCAGCATGCTGCCTACCCTTTTTTGTCTTAAACAAAGAGGCATGGCCCTTTTTGTTTTATTCTCATTAGGGGCAAATAGTTTTTATCATGCTCTTTCTCTTGTAGATTAACTTCTTCACTTTATATTTCAGAGATTTCACTGGTGACTAAAACGTGACTCATTCTCTTTGCCTTTCCTAAACTTTAGTCAGCTAAGTTGTGACATTGTGATTTATAATAAGAAATATGTATTTGGTCTTGGATCCATTCCAGACAAGAGCTCCTAAAACCCTTGGAATTTTTTAAGTGATAACTGTGATGACGGTGTCTTTTGTTATGTTAATGAGTTACTTTGGAAAAACCTTTGGATAATCTAAGAATGAATGTTGGTTGCTAGGAGGCCCAATCAGGTGATTAGAGGGTTGGAATTTTTAGTCCCACCCCTCCTGGGTGGGGAGAGGGACTCAGATATTGAGTTAAAATCACCAGGGGCCAATGATTTTAATCAGTCATACCTATGTAATGGAGCCTTCTCCAAATGTCAAAGGACAGGATTCAGAGAGCTTCAAGGTTGGTGAATACATGGAGATTTGGGGAGAGTTGTATCCTCAGAGAGCATGAAAGCTTTGCTCTCCTTCCCACACATCTTGCCATATGTATCTCTTCCATCTGGCTGATGCTGTCTCCAGGTAGATACTGTCAGAATGGAGTTGAATTCTAGAACACCCAGCCAGTGTCCAACAATTGATCGGTGGTGTGGGGGAGAAAACCACACATTGGAACCGATAACGGAATCATACTAGTCCAATCATTAAAGACCCACTTGAAACACCTTTCATCTCCTTATATCACTCTCCCTTGTAAGTTTGTTTCGAGGTTTATATTCTGTGAAAAAGTTCATTCACCATTCAAATGTAATTATTTATAGAGTGCTCAGTGTATTTGCAAAGTATTGGCTAGAAATGTCTAATCATCAGTGGGGAGGTGGAGGGGAAGAAAGTGAATTAGATTTATTGCATGCCCTTGAACTGCATTACATGTTTTGTTCAAAAACTAGAACCTTACACAGAGCATGATGATATAAGGTGGTAGGAATAAATGTCACCAGCCTCCAATACCATCTTTAGTGAAATTTCATTTCTGGTAGGAAACTGTTTACATTAGAACAAGAACAAAATCATCTCAGCTTTTCAAATGTTCACATGCCTGACCTATGTTTGTCACATACTGTTGGTTAATGTTTTAGTACAGGGCAAAAGTTCCTGGTCTGAGCCTTAGGGGTCCTGAGTTCTGATCTCAATGGATTCTAAGTAGGAGAGTTGCTTGGTGTGCTGTGTCACTGCCTAGAACACACTGTCCTGATTGATGATGAACTCTTTTATACGGAAAATGGAAAACTCTTTTCATGTTCTTGGTAACATGAAATGTTTTTCTCTGGCTGACCATTATTCCTTTTACCTCTTGTAGTAAGAAGTACTCATTATGATGCTCTGATGTGTGACTAAATCGTCTGGTAAATATCATTGGAATAATATATATTTTCAGTTGTAACAAAAGCAATTGTAATCCAGATGCAGTTGGAAAATCTCTTCCTCTTAAGAACAAGGTAAGGTGGATCCAATCCCCCATTCTCTAGGTTCTGAAGGACAAATACTCTCTTTACTACATTGTGGGGCTTATATTCTCAAGTTTCTTAACTCTGAGTTTTGCTTATGGTAAATTATTTCAGTCTAGAAATGGCCTTGACATCTCATACGCACTGTACCTGGCTCATACAGATAGGATGCACTGCCTGATTAGTTAATTTCCCCAAGGAAAATATGTTTGAGGGTAGGAGACTTTATTAAAGTTTCAGAAGGTAAAGAGATTTGTATCTAAATCAAGCCCCCCCAAACAAACAAAATAAGTCATAAATTTATTGTTAGACATCTCTAATAAGCAAAGTGGATAGTGAGCCAAGTTGATAGGGAGGAAGCTCCAGAATGAAATATGTTTTCCTCTGGTTGAACACTATTCATCTGACCTCTTGTAGTAAGAAGTAGCCATTCTATGCATGACTAAATTGACAGGTAAATATCATTGGAATCATCTAGAATCAAAGTGTGTGGGCTAGAACAAAGGCTTTACCATTGCTATGAATCATGAAGTGACCTTCCTGTCTCTTCCTGTCTCTGGGTTTCAGTTTCTTCATGAGTGAAATAAAGACACCAAAGACACCTATCTCCTAAGATTTTTTCGAAGAGGTAATTATTTCAGTTCATATAAGTTGCTTAGAATAACCTAACATACAGCATGTGATCAATAACTGTTACTATTTAATTAATTAAAGTATATTTGAAGGCCTTCAACCATTTCCAAACTCATAACAATATGGCTTGGTCTTTGTCCCTTCCTTTCTCTCAGCATCATCTTCTTCCCTCCCCTGTTAAACTCCTATGTTTATCATTTCATAATTCTTATTTAAGTTTTTATGATGTTATTTAATAAATTGTCAGATGACCCTCACTTTCGTGGTCTTAGCTATATATAACTAGTAGCCTTCTTTTGGTGTTACTGCTCCAAGTGGCTTATCAAGGCATTTTCCTGAACTAGGACATATTCCTCTGTAAAAGGAACTCTAGAAGCAAGTGACTTTACAGATAAATATGTATATTGCTTTCAGAATTCCACACATGTGCATGTGTGTGCATAATATCCTTAAGTTATGGAATATATTTTGATCCAATCTAGCTGCACCCTTTTGAAGGTGGCACTTCTACTAGGTCATCATACTTTAATTATGAGAGGCTGACTTTTGTTCAAGGTCAGTTGCTGAGTAAGTGCAGAAGAAAGATTTTAACCAGACTCTGACTATTCCCCAAAGCCAGAGCTCCTTCTACTCTCCCTAGGCAGTTCTTTTGTGTGATCTCACTTAATCCTCACCAGTCTCAAGAGAGTGGTACTATTGTTATCACTTTTTACAAATAAAGACACTAAGACTTTGAGAGGTTAAGTGAATTGACCAAGATCATGCAGCTAGTAAATGTCAGAGCCCAAGTCAGACAGTGTGCCTTTTGCAGATCTACTTTTTAACAATTATGCTGTATTAACTCCAACCCCAAAACAAAAGGGAGTCAGGTAGACAGAGCGGAGGATCTAGGCTGAATATATAGTTAGGATGATTTGTTCTAGTAGGAGCTACTTAAAGCTGCTGTTAAAAGAAAAACAATTTCCTAAAGGAATTCTATGAGATCCCTTCGGAATGCTAGCAATTCAGTCAAACTTAGCTTATGAAACACTGAACTAAAAGGCATTTGTCTCCTAGCGTTAGCCTTCCAGTTGGTTCATAAGACGCAAAAAAAAAAATGTTAATGTTAAATCCAACAGGAAAAAAAAAAACTACTTATTTTAAGAGGAAAAATATATAAGAGCTCTACTCTAGGATACTGTTGATATAAAGAAAACCAGGAGGACTAGACAGGCAGGCTTTTGACAAAAATCACAGCTGAAGACAGAGCTTGATAGTTTCCAGCATAAAAAAAGATAAAAGAATTCAGAGATCATTCTGAGTGTGTGTGTGTGTGTGTGTGTGTGTGTGTGTGTGTGTGTGTGCCGGCATGTGTCTACTTGTCTTAATAAGCTTCCCCTGCCGCCCAACACTTCACCCCCATCTAGTTGGTGACTCGAAGCCTTCAGATGAAAGCTCAGTATGTGAGGACTACTAGTTGGCATTCTCTGCAGGAGACTAGCCTCACACAGGGGTGACCCTGTGATGCAGGAAAGGCTATTTAATGCCCTGGCGAAGTGGTTGAGGGACCAAGATTTTATTATGCTTCCGGGATCAGAGTGGTGATCCAGCATCCCTGATTTAGAGCCACTTAGGGCTCCAACAGCTCCACCCCGGAGTTCAAGAGGAAAATATTCCTGCATGGTCTCTGCCTGATCTGAAAAAGGCACAGCTTCCCGATGTTCCGCCTGGGAGATGGTTCAGTCTTTAGAAATTGCCAGAGAAGCCTGTCCATCTGCTGGGATGCCTGGCTTTCTGGAACGGACGAGAAGGAGTTAGACTTTTAATCGGAGTAACTTGAGGATTCTCTGTTTGTAACTAAAAACCGCCGCTTAATTCAAAATAAAAAAGACACACGCTGTGGCAGGTAGACACTGGGAAAATCCGTGTGACGAAGTATGATCTAAAAATTCCTCATTTAATTTCCTCCGGGAAAGAGTAAATATTTTCTCTTTGGTACTGGGGCACTCGACTCGAGTGATCTGCCTTCAAAAGAAGGTGCGTTCGAGAGGTGGGTTAGTGGGAGCAAAACGGAGAGGAATTAGCCCAGGATTTGGATTGCTCCCGGCCAACCAGAAGCTGCTCCAGTTAACTCTCAGGAGGAGAGTTTCCACCGTTGCCACCCCTCCAGACCCTTCTTCCTCCTCCGCTCCCGCCCTAGGACCCAAGGCGCGCCCCGCCCCACCACCCGGAATTCTCCACCCCCCCCCCCAGCGTCCCGCCCCGCTACTCTCTTCGTTGAAGATGGAGGCTGCAACATCACCGCCGAAAAATCCCTGCGGAGCGAGCCCCTGGATTCAGCGTCTGGGGACAAGCGCTTTTTGAACCCTGGCGAGGCTGCGTGGTGACCAAGAAATGGGAGGCCGGACCGAGAGGGCGATCGTAAAGCCGCCGGCTAGAGGCAGCCCCGAGGGCTCCACTCCCCGCGCGCTCGCGGCGCCTGTGTCTGCTCCGTATTGGCTAGCGTGGTTCCGGGGGCGGAGCCACGGGAAGCACCTCCCACTCGGGGGCCCCTGGATCCCGCGAGCGCCTCACCCGCGGAGTTCCAGAGCTGGGCTCCGTCTGCGACTCGGTCCTGCAGCGCCTCTAGGCTGCAGGTCGGTGCTCCAACCACCTGCTCGGCGCTGCGTCCTGGGGAGCCGGGAAGAGAGAGGAGGGAGGGGGGGCGGCGGTGGGGGGAGGAGGAGGAGGAGAGAGGAAGCTTACACACGCCTTCCAGTCCCTCCACTCAGAGCAGCCCTGAGACCGCTGCCGTCGCCGCTGCTTTCGCTGCTACGGCTCTGCCACCTGAGGAGACCGCCTGGACTCGCCGCCCCTGTGGCCACCCCCGGCGATTTCTGCCTAGTACCGGGCTTTTTATGCACACTGCCACTACCATTATTATTATTATTCCGAGAGAGGGAGAACAACAGACCAGCCTGAAAGAACCACGTACACCTTTCTGAAATAGTGAAGTGTCTCCTGGGAAGAGAGGGTCGTCGGTCCCGGGAAAAGGAGCCACTGGGGCCAAGGGCAGGTGTTGAAGGGGAGGAAGGAAGAGTTGGGGCACTGCGTGGTGGAAAGTTGCTTGCAGCGGAGAGCCGAAGGTCCAGCAACACAGCCCAGGGGGGGCGGTGTGCCTGGGAGAAGCCGCTGCCCCCTGCGTTGGGACCTGCGAGCTCGCGGGCAGCGCGGGGCCGGAACGACGCCCCCTCCTGCGGCGCGGACGCTGTCGGTGGCCCCCAAAGAGGACGAGGAGGAGGAATATGGCATCGAAGGCGGGCCCCTCCTGCCGTCTAGTCTTCTGCCTCTTGATCTCCGCCGCTGTCCTCCGGCCAGGTGAGCAGGGGCCTGGGAGCAGCCCAGGCCAACGTGGAACGGGGGCAATTTCCTGAGTCTGCGGCGCAGGCCTCGCACCTCCGGGGCTGTGAGCCGGGGCGAGTGGGGGCGGTGCGGGCACACATCTGGCCCTGGGTTCAGTCACCTGTGCCTCACGTTTGGGCTCGGCCGGCTGGCTCAAGTTTGGGCAGGGACTGGGGGCCTTGGGTAAATCTCCAGGAACTTTGGGTGCTGCCGGGGTTCGGGCTCCAGGGGCCCACGGGCAGTATTCGTCTGCTTCTCTCCCCATTCCCCCCCCTCCCCCGCCCTTGCAGCTCCCGCCTAGGCGGCGAGCCCTTGCCCTCTGACAATTCCTCCAGTCTTTGGATATCAAAGTCCACGTCACTGCGCTCCGGGCAGTTTTCCTTTCGCTTAGCTTTCCGAGAAATAACTGTCTGCACTTTTTGGGGGATAAATCCCTGGTAACTTCCCCTCGGTAAGAGGTGAAGAAGGGGTAGGAAGGGTAGAAGAGAAAGGGAGGACTTTAATCACTCCTTTTTAGAAAAACCTCCCTCAGCTTAAACCGTGGTTTGAAGCCCCCTCCCCCATTGTCTGGGTGGGTAATGAGTGCAGGGGTGGTGGCAGGCAAAGGACGCAGCCTGAACTGGACTTGGCAGCCAGGGTTGTGAGACCTTAGTGAGTGGCTTGTGGATTTTACAGGACCTGTGATTCAACCTCAGTTTTCAGTAATGTACTGAGGCTCAGAAGCAAGAAACTCAAAATCCCCAATAACTAAAATATCTAGCCGGGAATCCCTTTCCTACCCTGGGGACGGCCCCTGTGGCTGTCATCCTGAGACCCACCGGTCGGCTGCCGCCAGTTGGTCCCTAACAGGGCATTCTGTATGTTCGCCGTCACTTGATAGAGCAGCAGGTTCATTTGCTCGCTAGACTCGAGTAATTTTTGGAATTGTTTTCTCCCTTTGAAGTTTTATCTCCAGCCCTTCATAGACATTTGCAAGTAAAAACTCCTACTTCCTTTTTTTTTTTTCGGCTTCTGTTTGTTCTTTTACCCTTTTCTTTAGTTTTTAGCAAAGAAAGACTCACTTCCTTTCCGCGTCTTTAATTTCTGAACATCCCTGCAGTTACCAAGCTGAGGCCAAAAAAAAAAAAAAAAAAAATGTTTGGAAGCCTCCGGGTCTCTCCCAGGGAAAGAGGGAAAGTGAGGCTGGGGCTGGAGCCAGAAGATCACAAGTGTTTGTGAACTGCTGCTGCTGTGTCGGCTTCCTGGTGGTGGTGCGGAGGAGGGGGGTGGGTGCCCTCGCCCGATCTCTATTATAAAGTTACATTTCTGGCTGAGGTCCTGAGCTCACCTGCAGTTCTGAGGCTAGAGAGAACCATCTGCGACCCATCTCTAGCTCCGGGGCGGGGCGTGTGAAGCGCGAGTTGAACCGGATTTGAAGCAGGTGGGTTGGGGTAAGCACACCCGGGACGTGGCCAGGGGAGAGCCGCCTGACTTTGGCACATTGTGGATTTCACTTTTTCCTGATCCCATTGTCCGATGTAGGAAGGAAGGGCACTCACTCTGGGGCCGAGGGGCGAGGAGGGTAGACGAGGGTGAGGTAAGTTAGTAAAATGCAAAGACCCACCCTCCCCACGGTTGGTTTTCAGTTTAACCCTCTGCCCAGTTGGAGAGTTGCAGTCTCACCACACCAATTCCCCGGGAGCACACGCGCGCGCCCGGTTTCCTTTTCCGTGCGGTCGCTCTGGAGTCAGTTTTCAGTCGGGCCACCTCCGAGGACAGGTTTTCCCTCATATTTAGCTGCTAAAAAGGGAGCGGTTCCGCTTTCAGACTTCCTTCTCGGAGATTCTTTTGGAGCCGCAAGCTCGCGTTTGCAGCCGGTTCCCAGCGGCGCGCTTTCGGTGAGCTGGATGCATTCTAGCCGCGCCGCCAACCTCGGCTGATCTGAGGGTCAGAAACCTCAGACCCTCAGATCAGTGGTTTGCTTGGATTTATTGGGTTGGCATATGTGCAGAATTCTCGGGGTCAGTGTGTTTAAAAGAAAGGTTTGTGGCACTAACAGCGCCTCGTCCAGACGCGGGACGCAAGTCCTGGAAGGCAAGTGCGCCTCCTTCGGAGCCCTCTGCATAGCTGCGCCCGTTGGGGATACGTGCCAATGGCCAGGCTGGCTTAATCCAAGAGACCAACTGACTTACCCGCCTGCAACCCTTCATTTCGGGAGCACTTTTAGTAGTGTGTGTTGAGACCTAGAGAACAAAAATTCGCGCCTGTGGAACTGCTCCTGCAGGTCTTTTGGGCTGTAGTCGCTACATAGTCATTGATACGTTCCGGGCATGGCCTGTCACCTGTTTTGAAGGGAGGGGGACAGTATGTATGAACCACAGAAACCGAATTCAGAGATGAAGGCAATGAAGTAAGTGCTGAGCATCCAAGGAAGCAAGAATCTCATTATCCTTGTAGAAAGAGCGTCAGCCTGTGGTGACATTTTGTATTGCTTTTTTAAAAAAATGCTTTCCTTGATTACTTACAACAAGGAGGTGCAGTTAACTGTTTCTTCTCTTGGATCTTTGGTGTGCACCCTTCTCAGGAATTTTTCTTTATTTCTTACTGATACAAGGTTAATTCTAAGACATAAGCACACTTAAGTTTTTCCCCCAGAGTGGGGTATTATGTTCTCAAGGCATTGTTTATCTCAGTAGGCCTTGGGGAAAGCATCAACTCAAATAATGTCTTTGCAGACTGCCTGATGTGGGACTATTAAAATTTATTAATTTAAAAATGGCAAACTGCTTAGTTGCCAGTAAATATTGCTTTTTCCTTGATGATTTGTTTAATCCAATAGCAATTTACAACTTAATGGGATACTATTTTCAGTAAACTGCTTTCCTAGGCTTGGCTCAGCATCATTCACCTTTGGGCACTTGAGCAAGTTATTTCACATATTTGGACTTCAACTCTCTCATATGTAAGTAAAACGGTGGACTAAGGATCTACTGTCTGGGATCTCTTTAGCTCAAAACTGTTTCTAATGACCTAAGGTAAAATGCTGATTTGATCAAGGCAGAGTCATTATCCACAAAACAGATGAACATAAGGGAAGATAAACAAAAATAATATAAAAACAGGGAGGGGGACAAAACAGAAGAGACTCATAAATATGGAGAACAAACAGGGTTACTGGAGGGGTTGTAGGAGGGGGGGTGAGCTAAATGGGTCAGGGAAGTTAAGGAATCTACTCCTGAAATCATGGATTCACTATATGCTAACTAATTTGGATGTAAATTAAAAAAAATTAAAAATTAAAAAAAAAAACTGTTTCTAATGACCCAAGGTAAAATGCTGATTTGGTCAAGGCAGAGTCATTATCCACTTGTATTTTTCTAATGCTTTCAGACAGACTGAATGGATACAGTTCATATAAATTGTGTTGCTAGAAAATGTCAGTGGTACCCAATTGCGAAATTTCCATCTCTTTTCCTCTTGTTTAAACCCATTATAATACCTTGTGCTTATTCCTCCAGGCCTGAAGAGGGCTATTAAAAAAAAAAAAAAAAAAGAAGTGTGATAGAGAGGATTTAGTCTCCTACTATCCTGGGAAAAGAGAGATTTTTAGGTCTCAGAAAACGCCATTAGTATAACCCATATGTCCTGGAAGACTGCCTCTATTTAAACTGCATATGTGGTTCCTAGAATGAAATGTTAAGTGATCGTTGATGCTATTATGTTCATGTGGCAAAGCCTTATATGTACATCCTTAAGATGCCCCTAAAATAATTGATTTGCAAGGTGGTTTTAAGTGCGCTATGGAAGGAAGTAGAAAATAGTAATGCTTTCCTGTGGTTTTAAAATCTATAGAAATCCAAAATATTTTCATGACACAATTTCAAACTTTGACTTTTT
This sequence comes from Lynx rufus, assembly GCF_022079265.1. Classification (NCBI taxonomy): domain Eukaryota; kingdom Metazoa; phylum Chordata; class Mammalia; order Carnivora; family Felidae; genus Lynx; species Lynx rufus. Next base: position 106,470,970 of record NW_025814867.1, on the reverse strand, counting down.
AGAAAATTCAATTTAGCTTATCTTTTTAAATAGAATTTTGGAAGAGAATGCTTGTTTGCTGTTAACTTATTAAAGAGAAGAAAATCAATAAAAGTCTACTTTAATAGTCTTAAGTGTTACCAGAAATTATTTTTTTATTGGAGTCAGCACTCACATGTTCAGTTTTCAGTTATGTCATATAGATGTTCTGACTTTGGGAAAGCTATTTTCCTCCCCCTTCTTATTTCCCATCTGTAAGTTTTTCTGTCTTTGTAATGCATGGTTCTGATTTTGGTGAGATTAGTAATTCCCTTGCTCAGCATTTGAATTTTTCAACTAAAGCATGTTATATTATATTAACATGCTATATGACATTATATTATTAATAGAAAAACACTCTTTAATTTATTACATTTAATTATCACTTTGACCATTTTAAAACTTAGTTTTTATTTTTTATCTTAGGGGAGGGGGAGGGACAGAGAGAGAGACAGAAGGAGAGAATCTTAAGCAGACTCTGTGCTGATGGCAGAGCCCCATGTGGGGCTCTGTCTCACCGTTGTGAGATCATGACCTGAGCAGAAATCAAGAGTGGGGCACTTAACCAACTGAGCTGCCCAGGCGACCCATACACCATTTTTTAAAAATCAGGCAAAAATGTCTCTTTTTATTTCTTTTTTCTCCTTTTTCTTTTTCTCAAGTTTTCAGGTCACTAAACATAGGCCTTTGTAAAATTGATCACTAAGTTGTTAACATTACTTGGTGTAAGAAGTTAGTATTTTGTCATACAGTATCTTAGATACTTTATAATCACCTTGTTTTATATTCTTAAACACACTTCTTTCTGTTCTAGTCATTTATTTAGCATAAAATATCACCAAAGGCTTCTTACTCTCTGAAGCTGTTAACTCAAGCAGTCACAGATATGTATATTACCAATTATGCAAGAGAGCAACATAGGTGCAACTATGATAAAATAGTGTGTATACACAGAAACTTGAATTTAACTTCTCAGAGTGTCAACTTTATTCTTCATTGTTAGGTTTTAACAAAGGCCCATTTCATTTTTTACACATGAATGTATGTGGCATATTAAGAAATGAGCTAACTCACTGGAATATTAAAGTTTCCTTAAGAGTGGTGGGTATGACGTAACATTCATCTACGTATTTACTCTTGGATATAAGAGCCCCTTCTTATGTTCAATAAGAAATGAAAAAAGACTGGAAAAATGTTCATTTGAATTTGTCATTACTTTTTTTTTTTTAAATTAGAGCAGAATTTCCCCTATGGAGAATAAAGTCAAGACTAAAATATATGTTTTATATTTAAGAAGAGGATATTATATGCTATTTGATAAGGTTAAATCCTACAGTTATTACAAGTATCCTTACAGTGTACAAAGTATTATATATTTGGAGTTATATTGCCATTCAGCTAATTTCTCTGTTTAATTAACAGGATTTATATGCTTCCTCTCACCTTATTACTAGACGTAATATCATATATATTTCAACTAGGACTAGTTCCAAATATGCTGTGGTATTCAGTAATTGTTTTATGGTAACCTATTATCATAGTCCATTACTGTAGTGTATTTTCCAAGAATGAAATTAGCTTTTAGTGCTTACTCTCTTATTTATCCAGTCAGTTCTCAATTATCCATTCCATTCAAGGGGAAATCAGTCCAATCCAAAACAGTTTGTAATCAAAGGATTACTTAATTCGACTTTGAATTGACGTATTTCAATGAACATGCCTGTGTCTGATCTTCTAAGAATTCATAGCATTGCAACATAATGAAACTAAACTGGGAGAATAGATTAATCAGAAATCAGACTGCTGTCCAGCTTCTCTGGCCTGTTAGCCCCCCTGTCCTCCCCCCCTTTTCCCCCTAAAACTCTCTCCTCTATTACTCTGTGAGCAATACATCCCGGTATATCCACAACAGTCCTGGTTTATCCTTATGTCCTGATTCAGTTATTAATGAGACCTTACTTCACCTTGAGAAGTGCAGTTTGGATGACAAATTATATGGTCACTATGAGTATTGATGACTTGCCTGTTAATATGTCTTAGACTACTTAACTGTAAGTACTCTCATGCTGACAAAGTGCATATTTCTAACCTTTTTTATTTATAAGTACAGGGAAATATCAATAAGAGGCCACATGTCCTCCCTATAGTGTCAAGTATAGGAGAGATGTAAAGTAATAGCCTAGAACCTCAGAATATTGTAGTGGGTGTAAAACATTAAGGATCCCATGGTTTGGAATGGAAACCAAATTGACCTGAGATACCAACAGAATAGTAGTGTTTGGAATTCACCTGGGAACTATACTTTGTACCTATGAAAGCCTATTTCAGTCTGATTCTGAAACCCTTTCTCCGCCATTTGCACAATTCCCATTCTGTTCTTCTATGAGGTTTCTCAGTAGATCCACTATCAATTTGGATATAAAAATAATTGTCAGGGATGTCTATACAATTGAAGGAAGCTCTTAAGTCTTTTTGTACATGTAAGGTGACTTGACTTGGGGCAGCCAACAATATGGCTGGAACATTTGGTGCCAACACTGACTTCCTAATTAGGTGCCCATGTGTTCTTTGGTTCATCTATATCTAAGTGTCTCAAGTACTCAGAAAACCCCAAAAGGGAATGGAGGTAGGAAAGGTGAGACATTATTATCTAAACACACAAAGGATGCCATAATTTTGTTCTTGATAATACAGCAGAATGAAGGGAGATGGCGTTGGTCATTGTGGCTAAAACTCTTGTCAGCACATCCCCAAGTATTTTCCCTAATTAGTTGGGGAGTTTATCAGTGTGGAATTTACCTAGTTCCAAATCAAGAAAACATAAAAACCCATGTAGCTACTCTTATTACATTTTTGAACCATAGTATATCAATTAATTGTGCTGTAAAATAGAACACTCCAAAACATAGTGGTTTAAACAGCAACCATTTTATGCAGTTCGTAATTTTGCAGGCTGGCAATTTAGATTGGACAGTTGGGTGTTTTTATGATTTTAGTTACATATCTTCATTTTACTGTAAGCTGCTGTGGGTCAGCTGAGGTAGCTTTGCTTCTGGGAGTTGCCTGGTTGTCATTCAGGGAAAATTGACTCTTCTCCATGGTCTTTGGTTCTCTAACAGGCTTCCCTAGATTTGTTCTCTTGGTGGAAGCAGAGTTCTGAGAGGAAGCAGAAATCTGCAAGCCTCCTCTGGCAAACCATCACTTCTTCCACATTCAGTTGGTGAAGACAAGTCCCAAGCCCAGCTCAAATTCAACGGTGGGAAAATCATCTATTGAATGGAAGGAGCTAGAAACACTTGGCAAACAGTATGCATAAAGATCAGGGGAGAGGATTAGGACCATTTTTGCCATCAGTCAACCAGTGGGGGATGTGACAGAAGCTAGTATCCTTACTTAGCCCCATATTCATAGTTTACACCTTGTGTCAATAAAAACACTATTTCCTATGGCTAAACCCTTATCTTCCCTTGGAATAAAATTATGGAAAGTTAAGTGTGTGTGTGTGTGTGTGTGTGTGTGTGTGTGTGTGAGAGAGAGAGAGAGAGAGAGACACGAGAGAGGAAAGAGAGAGGGAGAGAGCACACACAATTTTGAAGGGTTAAAGGCATGTAAATCATGGTCTGAAGTAAAATGCGATAGAAGAGGGATTGTTGGAAAAAATGGGAAATTACCTTAGATATTCATCTTGTTCAGTTTTTGTTTTTTTTTTTTTTTTTTTTGAGAGAGAGAGAGAGAGAGGGAGGGAGGGAGCGCATGTGTCTGTGTGCAGGAGAGGGAAGGGCAAAGGGAGAGAGAATCTTAAACAGGCTCCATGTATCATGGAACCCAATGCCAGACTCTGGGCTCTATTTCACTACCTTGAGATCCTGACTTAAGCTGAAATCAAGAATTGGGTGCTTCCCTGACTGAGCCACCCAAGTACCCCTGTTTAGTTTCTTATTCAACAGCTGAGATAGATGAAACCACAGGTGAAAAGATTACCTGAAATTCAATAGCAAATTAGCCAGTTTTTTGAGATAACAACGTCCTTAGTTTCATTTACCCCTAAACTCATAGATTCAAGGCTTGGAGCTATACAGGACCATAAGATTATTTAGGTACTTGCCTAAGTGTCACAGTGTTGGCCAATCCAAGATAAAAACTCATATAACTTAACGTGAAACTAATATAACACTGTATGTTAACTAACTGTAATTAAAATAAAAATTAAAAAAAAAACTCATGGAAATGAACTATTCAGCATTTATAAACAGCATTCAATAGATATTTATTGAGTGCTCAAATGTGCAAAATATTCTGCTTGGTGCTGGGGATATTGCAACAAACTAGTTACTAGACAGTCAAGGTCTTATCATTACAGGAAATTATCTTCTCTCTGGAAAATAGATATCAATCAATGAATTATATAATTTGCTAGAAGTTTTGCTAAGTACTACAAGGACAAATAAATAGCATTTTACATCAGAGTGGCCAGATGTGACCCAGGCTGTAGGAAAATATTAGAAAGGTTCTTTCAGAAAGTGATATCTGAGGTATATGCTGAGGAATAATCAAGCAGAAGATATGGGCTGGGAGAATGGCATGAGTTAAGATGCCAACATGGGGGGCGCCTGGGTGGCTCAGTCGGTTAGGCAGCCGACTTCGGCTCAGGTCATGATCTCGCGGTCAGTGAGTTCGAGCCCCGCGTCAAGCTCTGTGCTGACAGCTCAGAGCCTGGAGCCTGTTTCAGATTCTGTGTCTCCCTCTCTCTGACCCTCCCCCATTCATGCTCTGTTTCTCTCTGTCTCAAAAATAAATATACGTTTAAAAAAAATAAAAAAAAAAAGATGCCAACATGGAAGGAACATGACTTCTAATTCCTGGAGGTCACCAGGAATTCATTCCTGTAATTTCCCTAATTTAGTCACCAGTTGTGGGGTTTAAAGAGGATCTATTTGATCTTATTCAAATACTCACATACAGTAATACTTGCATATATACTTTTTCCCTTTAAAAAAATCAAGTGGGAACATACTATACATACCATTTTGTGACTTTCCTTTTTTTGCTTAATAGCACATTTTGGAGATTAAGAGATTATCCCATATCAGCACGTATAGCTCTACCTGATTTTTAAAGATGTATTGGATTTTATTGTACACACCATAATTAATTTAAGCATTTCCCTAGTTCTTGAAAATGTAGACTGTTTCTAGTGTTTTTTGTTATAAACATGACTATAGTGAACATCCTAATACGTGTCTTATTCATATGCACTGTTACGTTGGTAGGAAATGTCCTGGATGTGAAATTGCTGAGTCAAAGAATATGTGCATTTTTAACTTAGAAAGAAATTCTAAAATTACAGTTCAGAAGTATATACTGTATTGTATATATTTGGAAGCTGCTAAGAGAGAAGATCTTAAAAATTCTCATCATGAAAAAAAAAGTGTTAACTGTGTGGTGGTGGGATAGTAAGTAAACTTGTGATAATCATTTTGCAATATATACATATATTATATCACTATGTTATATACCAAAATAATACAATGTTATATGTCAATTATTTCTCAATTAAAAAAGAGTGTGTATCTTTAAAATCTCAACAAGAGTGTATGACGATGCCCCTTCCTCATATTAATAGTACAGAGTTATGGGGAAAGTATAATTTAAAAGAAAACAGGATAATAGGTTGATTCTTATTTATTTAAAACTATGGGAAAAGTGAGAATTATAGGAGTAATAGGCACACACATGCTCACGTGTAAGGTAAAACTATAGATTGATCGGTGCTTAGCTTTATGATGCACGTGTTGGGACCAACCTTGGGTGAAAGACGTGCATTTATTTGAATTATTACCATTGCTCTTTCCACATGGCTTTCCATAAAGATGGCTAACTTTGAGAAGATAAACTATGTAAGTCATATTTTCTTTCATTTTGGAAGATTCATACTCTATAGGGTCAGATTAAAACAGTGGATTAAGAGACAACAACATGTCAACCTTAAGGATAGTTGATATTGGGGCACCTGGGTGGCTCAGTCGGTTGAGTTTTTGACTTCAGCTCCAGTCATGATCTCAAGGTTCATGAGTTTGAGCCCTGCATCAGACTCACTGTTGTCAGCCTGTCAATGCAGGGCCCACTTTGGATCCTCTGTCTCTGCTCTCTCTGCCCCTCCTCCGCTTGCACATGCTCTCTCTCGAAAAATTAAAAAAATAAATAAATAAAACTTAATTAAAAAAAAGAATAGTTGATATTATTTTATGTTACACAGATGGTTTCCAAATATTTGTGTTAGTTCATTGTAGGTACAATATACATTGTGTAGGTGGACTAATGCCATTTTGTAAGCCCTGTATAATAGGTCTTACTAAACAGATTTCACTTATTTTTAAGTAAGTCATATTTTGAACAATTATTCCAACAAGTTTAACAGTCTCATCAAAATTGTTTACTAGTGGATAAAACGTATCATCTTCTGTAAATTTATAAAAAACATCAGTGCCATTAAATATATTTTACCCTGTAATTTTTAGATCTCTTATGGAAGGGAGTAAAACATTTTTATTGCAACTTCTGTATAGAAAAACTATAACAATATGTTTGTGAAGAGTTTTCAATAAGTATGTAATGAAGATATATTTTTTAAACAAGGCAACAAATATTCATAGTGGAGTTAATATTAATATGCACAAACTTTAATTTCATAAATAAAGCAGTTTCTGCCTAGTATTTAGTTTTAAATGTTTCAGCTTGTGGCATTTGTACTTCATTCTGCAAGCATTTTCTCTACCTGGTGATAGGTATGACACTTTCTAAGAAAAATGCTTATGTCAGTTATAAGCATAGGTTTTATATTTTTGCAGAGATCGGCATGACTCTAAATATGAATAATGCTTTTGCTATCAGATCTGAGAGTAAAACGTAATATGTATTTGGATTTACCCTGTTGGATTAATCCTTTACCCAACCCCAGTGGATGGTAATCTAGTTCTCAAATAGAAATTTTCTTAAAGAAATGACTGTTTTAGTATGAAATAAAATTGCTTTTCTTATCATAGTAGAATGACAAATAAGTATCTGTTTATTAAAACACAACCTGCATCTGCTTAGCTGTTTTTCTCTTTGCTGATAAGAAATATGTCTCCTTTCTAAAATAAATGATATAAAAGTAAAACAAAAGAGTAGAGTTTCAGGGTATGGTTTAGAGGTTATCATTTTTTTGGGATTTATCTAAAATGTTTAGTTAGAAAGGATGTGAACAGCCTGAATAGTGATTTTATTGTAGATAGTATGGTTATACCTCTATGATATTTTACAAAAGTAATTATGTGCTTAATTTTTGTGGACTGTCAATGCTTACAGATTTCACAGACTGTAAATACATAACCTAGAAATGCATCAGAGTTCAAGGGCGTGGGTGATGGATCAGAACATTAGTTTAATATTCTAGCTCTTGTCTCTGTTTTCTGATTTGTAATATGAGGGTAACAGTATTTCCAAGTTCATTTGATATGGATGTTCCAATAAGGTAATGAGTGTATAGCATTTCTCAGTGCCTGACATATAGTGGACTCTCAACAAATTATAAAAAAAAAATTTTTTTTAATGTTTATTTATTTTTGAGACAGAGGGAGACAGAGCATGAACGGGGGAGGGTCAGAGAGAGAGGGAGACACAGAATCTGAAACAGGCTCCAGGCTCTGAGCAGTGAGCACAGAGCCCGACGCGGGGCTTGAACTCATGGACCGCGAGATCATGACCTGAGCCGAAGTCGGACGCTCAACCGACTGAGCCACCCAGGCGCCCCTCTTAACAAATTATAATTGTTATGAATCACATTTTTTAGTAGTCATTTAACTGTAATATCAGTTTATTCATATCAGAAAATACCTCATTTTACTGATTGGAAGATCAATTTCAGTTCCATCTAAGGACATTTTGGGGGGTTTCCATAACAAAGTTGGACTTCATATTCTTATTAGAATGTTTCATCATCCCACTATCTGTCAAGCAATTTCAGTTTTAGCAACTAAAGGAAAACAAAAGAAAAACACATAACTGAAAATTACAATCTTAAATGTGATTTCCTGCAAGCAAAAGCTGTTAAAAAAAAAATACATGTTCTAAAATTATAAGGACTTTGTAATTTACAATATTATCCTTAGAAATTTATATTGCATATGGTTTCTATAATTTGAAAGATATTAGACCTTAGAAAGAGAAAAAATTTACTATTATTATAATGGAATCATTTTGATGATAAAATTATGATTTTAAATACAAGGCACATTTTCTCAACTGTAATTCAATAGAGGGAGCTCCACTACTTTCCTTTTATGAGCACTGTAGGGTGCTTCTATTTATTATGATTTTCTGGTGATGTTTAATTTAATAATGAAATTATTAAGAATTTATAATTTTAATGTTAACTATTTTAGAAATTGAGTAATATCCTCTTATTAGTGAGATTCAAAAATGCTTCTACAAATAATATATACTCTAAAATCCTAGTTTTTAATTCTCTGTATCCGTTGGATAATAAATCACTAGAAGAAATCAAAGTAGTTATACCCCTGAAAAGCATACTTCACTCTAATATAGAAGGCATCAAAGGAGAACAAAGTTTATTTCCAATGATAAAATGCTAAATTTTTTGACACCACTTTCATGGTATCTATTAAATGAAAATAGCTATGTATTTGAATAGGAAACGAAAAATAGCTGGTATTTTTCTCAATTACTCTGCCTAGATTTTTATCCAGATGATTATAGATTTCTACATGGAACTATTCTGCACTCACATCTTTCTCTCTTTTTAATTTTCCCAAATGTCCTCTTGATTTAACAACTCCAACTATATTTTCAATCTAAGTTGATCCACTACCTGTGTGTGACCCTGACAATTTATTTACCTTTTATGACATTCACCTTTGTCATGGAAGTATTGTACCATATGATTTCTAAGATCTTTACAGCCTAAAAATTCTAGGATTCAAAATTATATGTGATTTAGAGAAATATGTTTGAAATGATGGTAAGCAGTAACTTTTATTGGAGCTCCAATTAAGAAAAAAAATTTGAAATGATGATCCCTGTTGATTTTTTATTCAAAATGGGAATTATTTTTTTGAGTTTTGCAGAAAATTGCATAATTCCACACATTAGATCTCTTAATTTATTACTAAAATGCTGTCAGTTAAAGAAATGGCCCAGTTCTCTGGCGTATTTAAGACTAGCCAACACAGAGACAACTTTTAAACATTTCTTATTGAAATAAGACACACTGTTAAGAGGGTAGCCTGGGGATTGAGGCCTGTAGCTTACTCATTATAATTTTAAGCATTCTTTAAGTAATTGTTTTATTGTGCTTACTTGCCATTATAGATTAGAGTTTGAGAATGTGACTTCTGGAGCCAAATTGTGTGGTTTTGAAACTCATATCTCTACTCTCCACCAAAGAGCCAGGTGGCATTGAATGGCTTAACCCTATTTTCCTGTTCTAACCAGTGCAGTAGGGATAAGCTCATTCATCAGTGTGATTGTCAAATAATAAACTCTTCAATCTCTTCTCTCCTCTGCCTCCAAAATGATATAAGATGAATAGAATCCTGTAACTGCTCTGCTTAAAATAATTCAGTGGCTCCCCATTAGAGTAAGGATAAAATATAAACTCCTTAGCATAGCATTTAGGGTTCTAGTTACGTTTTGTAACACAAGTCTTTCTTGGAATTCCATGCTCCCACCATACTTCTAAATGTATCATTGCCTTCTTGTTCCCTGTCCCTTTTTAAATCCAAGAACGCTACTGTCATGCCCTCTCCCATCACCCTTTCTTTGCCTGAATAACTAGTATCCTCATCTTTGAGAACACAGTTTAGATGCCATCTCCTCTAAAAATTCTTCCTCAGTCTCTCTAAAGTGCTCTGTAGTTTTAAAGCTCATTTCATTTATTGCCTATTTATTCTTGTCATTCTTCCCTTAGAGGTTTTGAGATCCTGCAGGCAGGGTCTATGTCTTCTTAGTATTTTTTCAACTCCTTGTCTATTGATATATAACATATGTCCAGCACATATATGATGATTGAATAAATGGATTAATAAAAATTAGAAAACTTGATTATTAATGAAGCCGATTTATAATTGGTAAATATATTCACATATGAATAGGAAATATTTATATTGAGATAAATTTTTAGTCGTTTTCATAAATTTAATTAGAGAGTAAGTCTCCTGAGTTATGGTTCTTAAAAAACAAACCCACAAAAACGGTATTTGCCATATTCTACCCAAGCTGTACAAATGAAGTATAAATAGAAATGGAATTGAGTTAGTATCCATCTGAAGATATTCCATGTTCATGTATTGGATGAACCAATATTGTTAAAATGTCCGTACCACCCAAAGCAATCTACAGATATAATGCAATCTCTATCAAAATACCAACAACATTTTTCACAGAACTAGAACAAATAATACTAAAATTTGTGTGGAACCACAAAAGATTCTGAAACGCCAAAGCACTCGAGAAAGAAGAATAACACTTGAGGTATCACAACCCCGGATTTCAAGATATACTATGAGCTATAGTAATCAAAGCATTCTGGTATTAGCACAAAAATATAGATCAACAGAACAGAATACAGAGCCCAGAAATCAGTCTGTCTATCTATCTGTCTGTCTGTCTGTCTATCTATCTATCTATATCTATCTATCTATCTATCTATCTATCTATCTATCTATTGTCAATTAATCTACAACAAAGGAGGCAAGAATATACAATGGTAAAAAGGTAGTCTTTTCAACAAATGGTGCTGGGAAGCTGGACAGCTATCATAAAACCTGGACGGTTTTATGATAAAGGGTGTGATCACAGGAAAAGTGAGTATTCGGCAACTGCAGAGCACAAGAGATATTTAAGAGGACAGCTTGTCCTGCTGAGGGAGGTAGAGGAGGGAATGAGAGGACCTCTCTACAGAGAGAAGAGAAAGATAAGACCTGGAAACAAACATGAAAAGGAAATTGCTATTAAAAAAAAAAGATACTTCCACATTATATATGTGGACCAGTAGCATTATACTATAAAATAATTTTTTTGCTTTGTTGAGACACCTAGTTGATAATACATTCTAGTAATTCTAACTTTGAATCTCTCCTGTTAGTAACAATCACTTAATTTCTTTTCTTGAAGTGAGAAGAATGGGGGCTGTCCAGAAACTTCTTACAGAGAAATTCTGATGCAAAGCTCTCTTGAAGTCCTGAGAATTATTGACCAAATTTAGCAATGCTTTTCAAATTTGACAATGTGAATTATGGTTCTTTATCAAAATTTAGGTATCTGAATGGCATTAGTTTGCTAAAATTCTAGAGGTAAACTAAAGTTAAGTAATGCTAGGGAATATCATTTAATAATACAATTAGGTAAATATACAATGTGCCTATTAGTTTCCAACTGAGCATATATCTGGCATATACTCAGATCTGTGGGGAAAACTAGAGGCTTGTCTGTACAGGTTCATGCCTGAGCCAATGAGAATGTAGTAAGACTGTTTTTGAAACTCCTCCCCCACAGATGGATGGAGCATATATTATTAATATACTACTGAGTGATCTACTCTAAACCCAGTGTGCCTGAGGTAAACTTGAGCATTGAGTTTCTCCTTCCCTTTACCCAAAGAGTGGGATTAGGGCTAGAATACAGACGTTACTTCTCAAGTTTTTAGAGGAAGTTAAAATTAGAGAAATGAGTTTAAGAGAGAGATAAGTGGTGATTACTCAAATTCTAGAAAGGGAAGTCTGATGAGTGAACAAATTTGAAGGAACAAGAAAAGGATGTTAGAAAAGCAGAATTAGAAAGACAAAAATGAGCTAGTGAGATGTCTGGTTAGAACAAGTGCCTGTATATCTGTGTGGAATCAAGTGCACAATGCTTCATGCATGGACAACTGAATAGAACTATTCGAGGCCAGAATAAACTGGAGATTTGGTTATAGTTTCAGGTTTTTTTCCATTGGCTTATTCACAAATAGAGCCCATGAAATCCATTTTCATTGGCTATGAACATTACTCCCCATGCTTAGATTTTGGAAGACATTCCCTCACACCCTACCTTCTTACCCCTTTCCCCATATTCCCTACCCCTAGATATTGACTATTTCCTGACAGCTTAGACTTGACCTGCTTATCATATTGAAGTCAATATATACAGTTTATATTTATATTTAATTGCTTTCTTAGTGAGTTGTGGATTTTTTTCTTTAAAAAATTAAATTCATGTGGAAAGGGATGTTATATTGTTTCCTATTGAGTTAGGCACATATATGAGAAGCATGTCTGCTTGGACACAAAGCTCTAACTCAGGAACTACTAAATAATTACTATTATTTTATTCCTTCTTCAAGCAGTCTCCAATGTTTAGAATGCTATTCTTCTGAACTTAATCCTTTAATGTGAAAACAAACATCAAAAGTACTATGAGCAAGTCACCCAGTAAAAATGACTTTCACAATAGTTTTGATCTCAAATCTCACTCTGGTTAATACCATATTAAGTGTTAATGATATTTCAAACTGACTCCTCTTTTTACACCAGGTCATTTTTTAAATAGAAATTTAAGGATTTCTCCGTAAGAGAAATAGAGTAACAGAGGAGTAATTACATTTCAACAGCGGTATTTAGTAGTCAAACAGGCTGAGCTTCCAAATGAGTTTGCTATAGGAATGGCAGGCGGAAATAAAAATAAAATAGTCCTCTCCACCCACAAAAAGAAAGAAAAATAAAACAAACAAACCAAGAAACCATCAAACAAAACCCAGAAACACTTCAAGCATAAGATCATCTTTTACTTTACTTTTTTGCTGGTTATTTACTTTGCCTTCTGGAAATATTGCATAATCTATTAGCTTTTTCTGTTTAGATGTTGCTGGGTACAAAATGTACTAATAACTTTTAAAAAATAAACATTGATTCTCACGACATAAGCAGTGAGGAATTTTTAACCACATAACTACATTGTTGAATATAGTTGCTTCACAAATAACGAAGTAAAATGAAAAAGAAGTTAAGAAAATAGGCCCCATTCAAATAGTCCATATACTCCACTAACTTTATTATTTTGTGGCTTAAACTAGGAAACATTTAATAGTGAGCGTTGGTATATTGTTAATGAATCAATAGCAGTAACCAGGACCAGGAACTTGCCTTCCCAGTGGCCTGAATGCCAGTGGTCACTGAGGAGGTGGATGACTGGAGAGGGAGTATGAGCCCCAGGTTTCAGTTCTGCCTTTGTCAGCAGCCCTGAGATTTTGGTTAGTTACTTCTTATTTCTGTTTTCTGTTTCTTTGCTTATTCAATGACGATCTTAGGCTAGAACTGAGTGGGCGTCCTTCCATGTGATTATGAGCATTGTGTGATTTTATCCCACTGCCAAATAAGAATGATCTTTGCATTGTGTCTTTTTGTATGATTTATACTTCTTTTGTTCTCTTCAGTATGCTCAGTTAAGAGCTAGCCATGTAACATTTCCCAGATTGAGATTCCTAGTCACAGTGGTCCATTAATAAAATAATTGAGCCATAGAAATAAATGCAATGTAGGCAAGTGTTAACAGAGTGTAAAATTATGACAAAGAGGGATACAACTTCTACTTTACTCAACACTGAACAAACTTCATGAGAGTACAGTATTATATTCCATTTCAGTCTCCCTATTTTAAACAAAGAGAAGTTGGATTTGGTTTAAGAGAAAAACAATAAAACAGGTGCTGTGAGGAAGGGTTAAGGTCAAGAAGGAAGGGGAGAAGTGAATTAATAGCTGTGATGAGAACATTGATCCTTGAGTCCCTGTCTCCATAGACAGCTATTTCATAACAATAATGACAAAATAGGACTCAACTGCTGAAGAAAAATCCTTGACTTTGAATTTGCTACTTTTGGACAAGACTCAGAAACTGCTATCTCTGATAGTGTCATAAAATGTTACAGCCACTTGTTGGTCTGGGGTATTTTATATGTATTCCATACTCCAGTCAGAGATTTTCTGATGTCTCTTTCAATTTAGAGATGAGTACAAAAGGATAATAAATGTGTTGAGAAGTGCTTCATTTTTCTTATCTATAAAGTGATAGGAAGAAATTATAACTTACTTGGCTCAAGTGTTCTATGATCCTTTGAGTGTTGGGATGTTGGATCTAAACCTTAGCTTAATATTTTATTATTGAAATATTCTTCTAGGATACCTGTTTTAGTTTAAGAAATCAATCTTTTCTTTATTCTTCTTTTAAAATATAAAATGGGCATATTTTGAACTCAGTAACTGGATTCCAAATGGTTCTAACCACACCCTGAGGATCTTTTGCCCTTGAGGGCTCAAAGCCCTGAGAATTTATAGTCAAGATTTAGAGACTATGAACTGAGTGGCTATAAAGATTTTGTGAAAGAATAGAGGAAGATTGAATAACTGAAATAAGTTATTTAAGTGCACAAGTTATATAATATATCTATGTCAGTTTCCTTATCTGTAAAATGAAAGGAATAATGGTAATTATATCAGAGGTTTGTTGAAAGAACTAAGATAATCTTTGTAAAGTGATTAGCAAAATGAATGGGAAGTAACAGGCTTTGGAAATGTTAACTATTATTATTAATATTGCCAATATTGTCAGCATCTTAAACTGAACATTTTAATATATTGTACCTTCCAACAGAAAGTTCAAATATGACACACTTCAAATGTAATAGAAAAGATGAAAAAATTTCCATGTAAAGTGGAAAATTATCCCACTACAGTTTTCTCTATTCTTATTTATTAAAAATACAAGGTTGAATAGTAAGGAGTGAAAGAACAATGTGTATCGTGTGCTCATTTGCATGAAAATGTATTTAAATAGACATAATCATTAAACATGTCTGGGTATACGTTGATATTTTCTCTTGAAAAATATACAAGAACCTTTAATATGGCTATCTGTGAAAGGAAGAACTGGGGATAGGAGATAGGAAGGAAGCCCTTTTTAAAACTTCATGCCATTTTTTATTAAGTTTATTTATTTATTTTGAGAGAGAGAGAGAGAGAGAGTACAAGTGGGGAAGGGGCAGAGAGAGAGAAAGAGAGAGAATCCCAATCAGGCTATACACCACCAGCACAGATCCTGACGTGGGGCTCAAGCTCACAAACCACGAGATCATGACCTGAGCCAAAGTCAGGTGCTTAACCTACTGAGCCACCCAGGTGCCTCCAAAACTACATACTCTTTTTTAAACTAGATCACTCTTTTCGTGATGTGACTATTTATAACATGTGTATTATTTTTAAATAAACTACCAGGGTGAAGATAATGGTAACAATGATGCTACTACCAAAACTGTAGAAGAGACATGCTTCCCAAGTAGTAATTTACTTATTTTGAATGAAGAAATTAGGATATTTAATTGTACATAGTGCTATCCATGATTATGAAATTTTAGAGTACCAATTTTACTCATTTTTATATATTTCATGCTTTTCTTTCCTTCGGCACATGAAAGTTTTCTGATTTATTATAGTATGCCTACAAACATACTGGAATTAAAATGATCCGTCATGTTTATTAGCATTTAAAGAAACATCAGTCCATATTTAAATTTAAACCGCATTTAAGATGAGATTGCAGAGTTTGCTTGCTGATTGGTGTTTTGAAGTGATTTGCAAATGTAAAATTGTAAGCCTGTTTGGTGACTTGTGAAAGATTGCTCAAACATATAGTTAGCAGATTTACACCTGTGATAACAAGCTAGTGAGTATGAGAAGAAGACATACAATGAGAGGAATTCACATTTTGTATCAGTAATAATTTTTTTAACACCAAAGGTTGTTGAACCTTGTTTAATGGAATGGATTATTTTAGCAGCTGGTGGCATAGTAGTCCCAGAGAAATGTTTCCAAAATTCATGTGATCCCAATAATGAGGACATGCTCAACTTCATTTGTGGAATGGTGTATATTTATACTTACTCTTGGAATTCACAGTACAAATAAGCTTTGCTAATTCCTGATGTAAAGAAATTTGTTTAACACTGTTTAATCTGATGTCTAATTGGAGATACTTGGAGAACCACTGTGTAGGAAACATTACTATAGTTATATCTACAAATAAAATATATCATATAGAAATATTACACAAATGAAACATATTATCCAGATTTAGGATTATTTAATTTCTGGCATCTTCTAGAACTATATTTCTGCATTATAAGTAAAAATACAATAGAACAAAAGAAACCTGTTCATTTCTATGAGTCTGCGTGTAAGATTTTTGCATGATTTGGAATTTATATCATCCAAATTTAAATTTTAAGCTTACCCAAATATGGGCAATTTTGAATTTGAGGAAGTAGCCAATAATAATTGTATTATTATTTTTTGCCTGATGTATTGAATGCTTAATACCTCATAAATGGATGCTGGAGGCCTCAGAGATTCTCAAGGATATAACGTTACTACACAGAATATAGAAAAATTTTGTGGCTTTCTATTGTGTTGCCAAACTATTTTTCTCAGTCAGAAAACATTTCAAAACATAGATATCTGTAAGTAAAACATTTTTGTTATTCTAATTAAGGAACTGCCTGGAGAAGTGGAACAATATTAGATCTTATCTCTCCATTAGAAGTTCACGGGAGGAATTTAACAGAGTTAAATTCTGCGAGACAGACTTAACCCTCCTAGAAATCTTTGCAACATTGAGGTTGATTCTTTTTGAGGCAGATTCATAAAAAATATGTTTATAACTCACCTGATTTAAAAACACACCAATTGACCACCATCTCCCTATAGCTATTAACTCTGGCATTTTTCAGAAAGATCACACATAAAATGATTCTTTTATATTCTGGCAGTCCAGGGGCACCTGGGTCACTTAGTCGGTCAAGCATCTGACTCTTCGTTTCTGCTCAGGTCATGATCTCAAGGTTCATGGGTTTAAGCCCCACATCAGCTCACAGTGCAGAGCCTTCTTGGGATTCTCTCTCTCTCCCTCTTTTTCTAACCACCCCCCCCAACCCATCATGCTCTCTCTCTCTCTCTCAAAATAAATGAATAAACTTAAAAATATATATATAAATAGGTTCTGGCAGTCTGAGTAATGGTATCTTACTTTTAGATTGTATTCTGGCATTTACAAATCCAAACTGTTCTGATATCTTTGTCCTCCTTTGTATCTGAGATTTAGTTTACAGCTAGTTGAGAGCTAATTTAAAAGAGATTAGACTTTAAAATATATGTAAACATGTTTTAAAAGAAACAACTGAGAGAATAAGATAGTATAATTAAGACAGGAAGAGAAAGTTTTTACTGTTGCTGTTTGTTTGTTTTAAATTTAAAAATATAATGAACACCTGCCTGTAAGTAATCAACAGTTCCAGAGTATTTAAACTGACCTCACTGTCCAGCCTATTTAAGTAAAAGTGCTTTAAATTTATGAGCTGGGATGAATAGTTTATGAAGGGCACTATGAATCCCCTCAAATTGCAATAGTAGTCCAGCAGCTACAGGAGCAAACGAAAAGGCTTTGTGTGTTTTCACAGTATAGTTCTAAGCCCATTTCCCCAAGAATGCCACATCAATAGCCAGGTACGATGGCACTTTCACTAAGTGTGGTAACAGCCTGCAAAACACCTAAAACTGGAAGAATGAAAAGTAATCCTTAGATAATTGAACTCACTAAGAAAGTACAGAATAGTTTGGTGCAGAGGTTGATCGTGCATTCTCCTTCTACCTCACCATGTGTGCCCATAATACAGGACTCACTACCTATCTGTGTCTCTGTCTGAGATGTCAGTACCTAAACTGGATGTGTGAGGAAGGGGAAGCATAGACATCTTGAAACAGTTCTAGTTTCTTGTTGCTGACACACACAGTCATGGTCAGGAAGCCACTGCTCTCACTCACAGATGCCTAGGCTTTTCTAAATGCCTGATTTCATCTTCAAGAAGCCCATAGAACATTTTCTGCTTCTTTGCTGCTATTTACATTGACTAAGACCTCAGAGATTTTCTTCGACTCCTTCAACCTAGGCAGACTTTGTAAAAGCTGACCTTTGTGCCAGAGGATTTTTATTTTTTTTTATTTTTAAAAAAAATTTTTTTTTCAACGTTTATTTGTTTTTGGGACAGAGAGAGACAGAGCATGAATGGGGGAGGGGCAGAGAGAGAGGAAGACACAGAATCGGAAACAGGCTCCAGGCTCTGAGCCATCAGCCCAGAGCCTGATGCGGGGCTCGAACTCACGGACCGCGAGATCGTGACCTGGCTGAAGTCGGACGCTTAACCGACTGCGCCACCCAGGCGCCTCATCCAGAGGATTTTTAAAAAAATTATCACTTTGGGGCACTTGGGTGGCTCAGTCAGTTAAGCGTCTGACTTTGGCTCAGGGTTTGTGGGTTCCAGCCCTGCATCGTGCTGTGTGCTGACAGCTCAGAGCCTGGAGCCTGCTTCAGATTCTGTGTCTCCTTCTCTCTCTGCCCTCCTCTGCTCGCATTTTTTTCTCCCTGTCTCTCAAAGATAAATAAATGTTTAAAAATAATTTTTTTTAGATTATCACTTTTTTTCTCCTTTGCTTTTCCCTATAGAGAACGAATGGATAGTTACCAGAAGGGAGGTAGGTGGGGGGATGGGTTAAATAGGTATTGGGGATTAAGGAGTGCATTCGTTGTGATGAGCACCGGATGTTGTATGGAAGTCTTGAGTCACTATTATACACCTGAAATTGATATTATACTGTATGTTAACTAACTGGAATTTTAATAAAAACTTAAAAAGCAGTTATTAAAAATGCAAGACATGAAACATATTCCACAAAATACTCCTGAAAGTTATTTTCCTTATTTCAGAGTTACATTGAGTATATTTAAAACTATGCAGCTCTATGCCCTCCTAGAACTCATGCATTCATTGTCATGAACATTTATTTAGTTTGGGAAGTGATTTTTTTTTTCCATTTAAGATTAACTGCACCCATACAGAAAGTGTGGCAAGCCAATGATTATATTTTGGAAAATTAATAATTCATTAGCTTACAGAAATTGCCTTTGCCTTTTCTGAGTTCATCATAGTGGACTGATGCGGTTTTGTTCTGTGTTGTTGTCCTTTCCATTAATGTGGAATGTAGAAGTAGTTTTATAATTGGTGAAAAGAATGCAGAGTAAGTAATAATGACCACGGTTTACATAGAGTTGTTCATAATATTATAATTGGAAGCATAGTAAATAAAGCATGCGTCTCATGCCACAAATATTATACCCAAAGCTTATACCTTTATCAAGTGACCCTCCTGCCAATTTATTGACAAAGGATTTGTGCTATTAAAATTTTTTCATGTTTACTTTGGCCTCTTTGCACCTTTGCATTAAAAAATACGGTTAGTGGGGTGTCTGGGTGTCTCAGTCGGTTAAGATCCTGACTTGATTTGGGCTCAGGTCACGATCTTATGGTTCATGAGTTCAAGCCTCACGTCAGGCTCCACGCTAACAGTGGAGAGCCTGCTTGGGATTCTCTCTGTCTGTCTCTCTCTCTTTCTCTCTCTCTGCCCTTCCCCCACTTGTGCATGTGCTCTCTCTCTCTCTCACAAAATAAATAAATAAACAAAAAAATATAGTTAGTGGTCACAAAGAAGTATGATTTTACATTTTAGGTTGAATAATATTCAACAGAACTTTTTTAGGATGATGTTCCATACATTGTCATCCCAATCCTATATAGTAAAATAAATATCTAGAAACTTTTGTCCGTGGAGAATATACAGAAATTTAGAAATCTAGAGCAACAATTAGGCCCCACTTTGCACATGCAGATATTCTTTCTCACTAAATTTTTCTGTTTATACTGATGTGATACATTTTTTTTCTGTATGATTTCAAGTGACTTTTCCACATTAGCTTTCTAGTTAGATTATTTTCTCTGGAAATATGCTTTTCTCTTATTAAGTTAAAAGCAAGTAACTAGATGTGACTCATGATTCTGGCACCTGTGTTATTTAGGGTATTTTATGGCAGTGACCTACAGGATCTAGTCTACAGGATCTAGCCTAAGCAAAAAAAATGGGGAATGTATAATAATATATTTTATATGCTAATTTTTAAATATAATGATATATTTTATAATATAATATAATATAATATAATATAATATAATATAATATAATATAAATCTCTGTAACCTTGGGAGATGATCTAGCTAGAACTTACGACTTGGGAACTAGTTAGAATCAAGGGTATAAATGCTGCCAGTTTTCTCTGTCTTTGTTTCTCAGTTCTTTCTTTTATGTGCCTTCTTCTCTATAGACTATCACTCTACAGACTATCAAATTTTGATTACAATGCTATATGACAGTCTGTAGCTCCTGAATTTAGTTTTCTTCCATTAATAAACTAACCATCATGGTTTGCCTCATTTTGATTCCAAATTTGCACAGAAAAAATTCTGATTGGCTCAGTTTAGGTTAAGTACTGACTTAAGGCCAATCAATTATAATTGTGGGAGGGGACGTTGGCAGATTTCTGTGAAGTTTCAGGAAAACCGTAACTGTGGTAACAGAAAGGACTAGGCAGGCAAGATAATACTTGCTTTCTATAGAACTTTGTAATTTAACTTAATTAACTTAGTATTTCTTACACATCCACTATAAGCAAGCCATTGCATATAGCTATTGTGTTGAATAAAGATGAATAAGATACAGTATCTGTATTCAGAAAGTGTAAGGGAATACAGCTGCTGCACAGATCATTGGGGTATGGTACAGACAGAGAATGGGCTTTGGTGCTGATCATAGGGAGAGAAATAGGAGGTTAGGAGATGAAAGGTTTGCTCCCCTGGAGAGTTTTTGGAATAGAAGAGGTCTAAGTATATGTGGGGCCCAAAAGAAAAAAGGAGCAAGCCAAAGGAGCCGGACTAAACTTAGAAGCAAATGAGGATTGATTGAGCAGAATGTTAGAATTGGAAGAAGAGGAAGAGACAAGAAATGGAAGAAGAGGGCTTAGGAATTTGTTTGGTTTCTTCCTCAAAGATGAAACCAAATGATGGATAAAGGCATTAGTAACAGTTGAGTTGTTAAATAGGGTTGTAGTGGACTTAATAAAGTTTGGGACATTCGTCAGCAATATCTACTACTTAGGAGTTAAAGTGTGGAACCATTCCTTCCCCATTGCCTGGTCCTCTATTTCTTTGATTCTTTCCCCCTGTCCGTGATGCTCATGGTGTCAGCAGTTGTTGGCATGGTTAACCCCACGGATGGCATTCAGGAAAGTAGATTGTCTCCCTAAGGGTTATCATTTCTTTCCAAAGATCATGGCTTCTGGATTCACTTCTTAGCAGTTCTTTTGTTATATGTTAGCATGTGAAATAATAATATTTATAAAAAGGATATGTGTATGATTAGGTGTCATTAAAGTGTTTGCTAACTTACTGCTTGTTGGCCTTCAGATAATTTCCAGTTCATGGTGACAGGTTTCCTGTTGCAGGTGAACTGAATTAATTTTTTAAAGTAATATTTTTTGGTCAGGCTATGTCAAATGGTATGTTAGATTTCAAATGTATTACTTTGCCCCATTTGTTATATTCTACAAACTTTTATAATTCAAACAACAAATATAATAAGTGTGTCTCCGAAAATTGTACATTGAGGAATGATGATGGCCATTACTCTCCCCTTGAGGTTCATGAATTTTCCTCTTGGCATTTGTTCCCTTATTTAACTGGCAATATAAATTTACAGTTTACAGACACAAATCCTATCATTTTTTTGTTTTCATTTTCGTGCATTTTCTATAAACAATGATTTTGAAAAAATAAAGCCTATATTTTGCAGGTTGTACACATGTCATATGAATTTGCCCATACACGGATTTAAAACTATATATGTAATGACTTTCACAATATCTTTTTAAAGAATATTTTGTTTTTCAAATTCAACCAACTCTAAATTTGAATGAGAATTCACCCATTTTAGTGAAGCCTTTTAAAGTTTAACATCTGTTCCATAAATGAAATTATTTGCCAGCACTAAAAATACCTAAAATGATTTTTTAAGAAAAAGTTTTTTTTTTAATTAATTCATTCAACAAATGTTTATTATTTGGGGTTGCCTGTTGTACTAGGCTGGGTGCTGGGGATACAGCAGTGAACACAATATGGTCTCATGAAACTTTCATTTCAGTGGAATAGTGGTTCTCAAACTTGGACACACATCAGAATCACCTGGAGAGTTAGCTAAAACATAGATTATTGGGCCCAACCCTTAGAGTTTCCAAATCAATACTTTTGATGTGGGCTCCAGAATTTGCATTTCTCACAAGTTTCCCATATGTTTCTGATGCTGCTTGTCCTGTGACCACACTTTGAGAACAGCTGTGCCAGAGGAAGGCAATGCTGTCTATCCACCAGCCTATGTGTGCCCTGCTGACCCACGCCCACTGCAGGATCCCCTTTGTACTTATTTCCCATAGTAAAAATGTTTTCTATAAATGCAATTTGGTGTGTGGGTAGTGCACAGATTGTGGAGTTGCTTATCAAATTATCAAGAAATTTACAAGGTCAGAGAGACATAATTTTCAAAGACAAAGCTACCTTGTTTATCCCAATGTATAAAAATGTATAATCAGCATTATGGCCTGATTTCCAATTTAATCATCACTTTATTTTAACATAAAGCTTTTCTTTCTGATCTTTTGGTAACCCTCCAGTTTTCCGTAGTCTTTTAAAAGTGATGGCCAGTGGTTCATTTATTGCAATAATTAAGATGGATAGCAGCATGCCAGCTGGAATGACTACACTTGTGTTTGTTGTATAAATTATTTTCCTAGTATGAAAGCCTCTTTTATGGCTCTTTATTTGGTCATATCGTTTGTACCCTAAACCGTTAAACATAGCATGTTTAAGAGAGATATTTATAAAGACGCTGGTAATATTTACCAGGTTTTAATCACTATTAATTCATGTCTGCATTTCTCTTTACACTGGAGACTGCCTTTAACTTTGTTTCTTCTGCCAAGAGGAGCAGAAAGCCCTTCTAAGCCCTCATAAGTCCCCCCCACCCCCCCTTTTTTTTTACTACCTTTACGCTCCCTTTATTTTGTTCTGATTCGCAACCCTTTCCCTTGTGAATTTTAAGTGGCTTTGGGCAGTTCACCCAAAGTACATAGAAACACAGCCCCCAATGTGTATTTCTTACAAGGCATATTGAAATTCCCTTAAAACACAGATAGCAGTAGACTTTTATTTTTACAAAAAAATGCTAGTTGAGTTTGATAGTCTTTCCCATTGCAAAAGTAAATGCATCTTAGATTCAACAGAAACTATTCAGATAAAGTTTGGACCCTGGTTGCCTTATTTCTGTATCTGTCATAGTACCTAATACATTTCAGTAAGTATTTGCTGACCTAGTTTTGTTCTATACATTTTAGCTTCAAAGGAAATTGCATGTATGTTATTATTCTGAGCCTTAGGATATTCACTGTTGCTATATTTACAATATGCATCTTCCCTTTTAAATTATAAATCTGAAAAGATAAATAAGAATATGACACTGTCTAAATATTAATTTAGTTATTATCTGAATGTCAAATAACTAGTTACAACAATTTAGAGTAGCTAACAAGAGAATTTAGTTAAGTAAGTATATATTATTATGTGTATATATACATATTAGACCTAAGTAGATTTATTGTCCGCAACTCTTTAACTGTCCTTATCAGATTTCAGTATAAAGAAAAACAGTGAATGAAATAAGCAAAAGACTATACCTGGTTGTTGTCATTGATATTAATTTCTCTATCTTGTAACTCTCTCTATATTGTGATAATTTTGTGCTTTTGGTCCAATCTTGCAGGTTAGACTTTTCTGACCACCCAAACCATGAAAATTTGCTTTCCTTGGAAAATGTGAAAGAGCCGGTCAGTTCACACAAAGACAACAAGGGTCACTCTGTTTGGAAAATGTTGGCTTTCTTTCAGCTGGGTTGCTATTGGCCTAAGAATACAGAGTATTCTTAGTAGCTAAAATTAACTTGGTTAGTGGATAGGCTGTATCCCTTTATACATAAACGTTGTTTTCTAAAAGTCGCAAAAATTGTCCTAAATCCCTTTACCCTATTCCTACTACCATCATCTACTTTGTGTTACTTACTTTCCAATATCTTTATTCTTATACACAAATTTGATATGTTGTCGTCACTCCTATTTTCAAATAATTGAACTTAAAAACATAATAACCGTAAGGAGTAACTGCATTGTCTTATAAAGGCTGATAAAGTTAATTTAGGTACATTTAAAGTATAAAGGAAGAATAAAAAAGTAAATATCTCTCTTCTTGATAATCAATAAGAAGATGAAATATTTTTCTTATAGAATATTTTAGACACCTGAAAGCTTTAATTTGCCATTGGTAAACAGATAATTGTTTTAAAGATTTTTTAATAGCTTGTTTATTTATTTTGAGAGAGAAACAGAGAGAACATGAGCAGGAGAGAGGTAGAGACAGAGGGAGAGTGCTGGCAGCACAAAGCCTGGCACAGGGCTTGATCTCACAGACTTCAAGATCATGACATGAGCTGAGATCAAATCAGATGTGCAACCAACTGAGCCACCCATGCATCCCCCGAACAGTTATTTTATTATTAGGTTTTGAAAACTATTTTTTGACATCTGCTCTAAATGTCATTTATTTGTAAATGACAAACAAAACATCATCTTTTTTAAATGCACTACAATTTTTTAATTTAAAATAAAAAACTGTAATGTCATTCAATAAATAGTGTTGAAGGAGAACCTTTGAGTAATAAACTGATCAAGCATAATGTATCCCTTCTTTTTCTTTAGCTTGTTTGAGATATAATTGACACGTAACCTTATAAATTACAAAATGATTACCACCATAGCATTGGCTACCACCTCTATCCTGTCACATAGTTACCATTTCTTTTTTATGGTGAGAATATTTGAAATCTACTCTCGGCAATATTCAACTATATAGTATTAGCTATAATAACATGCTGTACATTAGACACTCCAACATGTTAATTTTGTAACTGGAAGTTTGTACCCTTTGAGCAACATCTCTCCTTTTCCTCTACCCCCAACTTTTGGTAACCACTACTTTACTCCCTGTTTCTCTGAGTTTGTCTTTTTTAGATTCCACAAATAAGTACATATCTACACAGTATATGTCTTTCTTAGTCTAACTTATTTGACATATGTGACACCCTCTAGGCCCATCCATGTTGTCACAGATGATAGGATTTCCTTCTTTCTCATAGTCTAATAATACATATATCACATTTTCTTTATCTATTCATCCATTGATGGACCCTTATATGACAAAATGTCCATCAAGAATTGGCACATTAAAAAAATTTTTTTTAATGTTTATTTATTTTTGGGAGGCAGAGAGAGACAGAGTATGAGCGGGAGAGGGGCAGAGAGAGAGAGAGAGAGAGACACAGAATCTGAAGAGGCTCCAGACTCTGAGCTGTCAGCACAGAGCCCAACGCGGGGCTCAAACTGACAAGCCGTGAGATCATGACCTGAGCCGAAGTTGGATGCTTAACTGACGGAGCCACCCAGGCGCCCCAAGAATTGGTGCATTTTTTGACAGAAATTTCCAGTGAGTATAAACCACTTCACTAGATTATCTAAGAGTAAGTTGTTTTACTTACTTTCCATATCTTGGCTATTATGAATAATGCTACAAGAAATAGAGGAGTGCCAATATCTTTTTGAAATACAGTTTTCATTTTCTTGGATAAATACCCAGAAGTGAGATTGCTGGATCCTATGGTAGTTCTATTTTTAATTTTTTGAGGAATCTCCATAGCATTTTTCATAGTGGCTGCACCAAGCATTGTGTATCCCTTGCATTTCTGTAATGGTTTTGTTAATGCTCTTCTGTAATTTGATTAGATTCAGAAAAGTAATACAATGATGATAAGCATGTTTAACACTTTCCAGCCACAGCTTCAGAAGTTTGATATAGAGAAAGAACTCTTCCCAGACAGAATGGAAGAAATATTCAGGTGAAAGTTCTCCTGAAGACAAGATAGTGGTAGGTAGCGGAGGTGGTGGCGGGATTTTCTGGGTGAGAAAGGAGAAGTCAGAAGCTGTGGCTCAGACATTGGGGTCAGACAGCCCAGGGATTAGATTCCTGCTCAGTCATCAGCTAGCCATGTGCTTTTGAGAAAGTTACTTCAACATTTTGATCCTTTTATTCCCATCTCTAAAATGAGGAAGTTAATACCTTTTTTATGATGTTATTGGCACCATTAAATTTTTTAAATGCATATTAAAGTGTTTTACACATGCGTTAGACACTCATTAATGAGTGCTATTATTAAAAAGTCTTATTATTAAAGAAAAGAGAATAAGCTACTATTAAGGAGAAAGCAACAATCTTTGAACTGTCAGAATCATACAGCACATGTAAGATGTTTCCCATGGAAGTTGAACCTTAATCAGAGCATAATAAGGAATTGCTACAAGCATTGGTATTTTCTTAGAAATGGACTAGTGACTTCACAAGGAAGACCTGCATCCTGATCAGTGGTGATTCCCTTTCGTGTTGAATAGAGAAGACTGCAATGACACACTAAATAACAAATTGAGATATGAGTTATCTCTCTGGAATTTGTATCTTATATTTGATGGAGCATCACTGAGACTTATGAACCTTGCTGACTTCCAGCACAACCACCTGAGAAACTTCTTCAGGGATGACCAGGAGCAACAGAGCAGAGGCGTAGGACAGAATTTTCGGGAGAAGATAATATGCAAATACCTTTGTCATAAGAAATATGTTTTGCTTCTCAAAACATTCATGCTTGCTCTCAATATGGTTGTTTGTTCATTCGTTTGTTCAGTAAATTTTTATCAAGTGTTTATTTTGTTATTAAGAAGGAGCTACACATGGAAATATAGTAATAACCAAGACAGCTATAGTCCCTGCTTTCATCAAGCTTATAGTGTGTCCAAATTTTTTTTTTTAAAACCGTTCCAAGTCTTTCAGAGGGTATCTGTCATATCAGGTAGAAGAAATGATGTAAAGTTATCACTCCCTTCCTATAACTCTTTTAATGACCCCTGCCTTTCTCATTATTAGACATGACCAGGTGCTTTAGATGCTCTGAAACAAAGTAAATGCCTCTAGATCAGTGGTTTTCAATCCTGCACTTGGAGAGGTTTAAATACCAATACCTGAGTCTTATCACAAGCAATTGAATAAAAATCCTGGGGCCTGGGGTCCAAGCATCAGTATTTAAAAATTTTTTTTTCAATGTTTATTTATTTTTGAGAGACAGAGAGAGACAGAACATGAGTGGGGTAAGGGCAGAGATAGAGAGACACAGAGTCCAAAGCAGGCTCCAGGCTCTGAGCTGTCAGCACAGAGCCTGACATGGATCTCGAACTCATGAATCACAAGATTATGACCTGAGCTGAAGTCAGATGCTTAATCGACTGAGCCACCCAGGTGCCCCAGTATTCATATATATATATATATATATATATATATATATATATATATATATGTGTGTGTGTGTGTGTGTGTGTGTGTGTGTATATATATATATATATATATGTTTAGTTATTTATTTTGAGAGAGAGAGAGAGAGCGCTCCAGAGAGGGGCAGAAAGGGAGAAAGACAATCCCAAACAGGCTCTATGCTGTCAATTCAGAGCCTGATGAGGGGCTTGAACTCACGAACCATGAGATCATAACTGGAGCTGAAACCAAGAGTCAGGTGTTTAACTGACTGAGTCACCCAGGCATCCCGGGCATTAGTATTTTAAAAAAAAGTTTGGAGTTGATTCTAATGTGTAGCCATGATTGAGAATCACTTCTTGAGAGAGAAGAACAACAGCTATAGAATTCTGGGATAGTGAGTCCTGACAAACACCAACCAAAGAGAATGATAAAAATAATACTTCTAGAACTTTGCCAAACTTCCTTCGCATGTGTTTCAAGTATATGGTTTATACAGAAAGCAAGTAAAACAACTTGCTCTTAGATACTAGTGATTTCATTTATACCCAGTGGAAATTTCTGTCAAGAAATGTGTCAATTCTAGACATTTTGTCATGTTGTTAGGAATTTCCTATCTATACAAGGTGGATTACTGCACCATACCTGGCCAACAGGAGCTATATAATTACAATGAATTGAGGTCAGACTGATCTATGTATTTAAGATGATAGTACCTACATGAATTTGAATTTGGGACTTGTAACTTTAAACTATTGGCTTTATTTGATCCTCCCAGTCACCTTTGATGTTGTAACAGGGCCATCTGAACAGGGGTACCATTTGCAATTTCAGTCTCCAACGTTGCCAATCTGGGTCATCCAGAATTAGCACAATGGAAGAGGCAGACGGAACAGGCTGCGTTACAAATTACAAAGGCAAGTTGTCTTATGCTGGAGGAAAGGAGATAGTGTCTGTTGTGATGAACACCATAAAATCCATCAGAAATTCCATTCACAGTCAATCAGGGCAGAAGAGTTAATGTCCATTTCTCCTTTGTGTATGTGTATGTTTGTATGGTGTTTGGGTGTGTGTGTGTGTGTGTACCCCAATATTGTTTGAACCTCCATGGAAATAGGCTTTGCTAACTTGGTTTATCATCTACTGTTGGTTTATTTGTAAATCTAAATGCTAACTCATTTATTCTGTTTTCCTTCCTGAGGCAGGCAGGCTTCAATTCACTTAACAGCATGCGAGCGACTCAGAGACTGTGAAATCTAATCACATTTTGACCCATCCTTAAATTGCTTCATATCCACACGTTAGACTTTTCATCTGTGAAAAAATGTATGATGATGCCATATTCTTCCGCAGGGATTTGTTTGAGGAATAAATATTAATAATGATTGTGGGGCACTTTGAAAATACAAAGTGTTATGAAAAGTAAATTATTTTTAAAATTTTCTTTGACATCAAGAAAAAGTGTAATGTTTCCCATTATAAGCCTTTTAGAGAAATTTAATATTTGGTTTCTCTTTATAATTTTCTACATACTTGGGTACAATACTTCTCCCAACCCATTAATGGAGTGGGTAAACATCATATAATA
The DNA here is from genome assembly GCF_022079265.1 of Lynx rufus. NCBI lineage: Eukaryota > Metazoa > Chordata > Mammalia > Carnivora > Felidae > Lynx > Lynx rufus. The sequence goes on along the minus strand of NW_025814867.1, from coordinate 106,441,886 downwards.
TTGAAGGATATTTCTATTAGGCCAACTTTCAATTATTCATGTTAATGGAAGAACATTAATGCAGCTCTTACAAAATGACAGACTGTCAGAAAGTTCTCAGGAAGGATGAAGGGCCAGAAAACCTAGAGGCCCTCATTTGTATAAATTTGCTGCACTGTCTTTGTCAACTGTGGCTAATAATTGTGTTAGAGGTCATGTGGTCAGGGAGAACCCCTTCCACCTGTGCAATCAAGAGGAGCTGGGAATTGGGAACAAGTGATCCCCACCCCTCCAAGACATCCCAAGTTCACTCTGAATGCCCCGCTTGGTAGAAGAAAATTCATCTATCACGGTATAATAACAGTAGGAGAGGTATCAAAGATGTAAGAGTACTAGTAAAAGAGGAGTAGTAATAACAGCAGCAGTAGCAGCAACAGTTCTAGGAGTAGTAAGAATGCTATCAGTGGCACCAGGAGAAAAAGCTAGCATTTATTGACACTACATGCCAGGCACTATTCTAAGCTCTGTACATGTTCTAACTCAGTTAATTCTCACCATAGTCCTTCTAAAATGGGCTGTTTCCATTTTATGGGATATTGTCTATGAGAACATTATTCATCAACCCCAGCAAAGGGCCAAAGGGCAAATTGGTATGCAGCTTTGAAAGTTTAGAGATGCTGGTTGGTCATCTGAAGAGAGCTGAACGGGGACTTCTTAGCAATGCTGCCTTTAAGGCAGCAGAAGTCCTCAGGTGACTCTTTGAGTATGTGGCATAGACAGCTTCGGATGCTAAAGAGCAGAACATTCTAGAAAGTTCTTCAGTCCTCTGTGTTTGGGGTCTAATGTAGATGTAAAACATATTTATCCTGAAGATGAAAAGTACAGAAAATGACTTAATCACATTTAAAAACTTATAAACAACAAAACAAAGGAAAAAAAGTTCACAGTGGTAAGGGCATTTCATGAACTGATAGAGGTTGCTGAAAGAGGAAATGGAATCTTTTCCCTTGGAGACATTCAGTGTCAGGACTGATGGCATCAGGATAGCATCTGAGTAAAACCTGGAGAAAGAAAGGATGAACCTCTAGAGTTCTTTCAGACCTATGATTTTATAAAGTAATTTGTACATTTTTAATATCTCAGAGCAGTACTCATAATGGGAGAAAGAGAAGCCTGTGTCCAAATAATTAGAACTTCAGTTTCTTTCAGCATTCTACCTTAACAACCTTGAATACTGTGGCAAATAAATAAACAAACAAACAAATAAAATATGAAGGTCATAAAGGATTAAAAATGAATGTGCTTTTTTCTCATTGTGAACTCATGGGAGATAATGTTTGAATTATATAATTAAAATTAATTTGAAATATAGTCCTCAAGGTTTAAACAAATACATCTTTTTCACAGTAACACTGTTAGAGGTAAAATACAGTAGAGTGATTTTGTACTGAAAACCAGTAAAATTAGTGATCCATAAGTGCCTGTTTTCATGCAAGTTATTAATCTGGTACTATTATGTATGGGAAATACTAAACTGTAATTCAAAATTATATTTTTTTAAAACGCCATGTTGTTTCCTTTACACATGAGATGATTTACAATCTTAAGTGCTATGTTATTCCAAAGAAAAATGACTTAGGTATAGTACCAGAAGTCAACATGAGCAGAAAACAAATGATGATTTTGTTTAGTTTAAGAAAAATTTCCCCAGCTCCCTAAGTTTGGAAAATACTGGGAGAAAAATGTGAATAAAAATATGAAATACATATTAACGTTCATCCTGTATGTTTAAAATTTTATATCACATACTCAATAAGAGCTGATGGGTGTGTCAATGAGTATATTAATTAGAATTTCTGCAAAGAAACATTTTAAAGTAAATGATCATAAATCTCATGCATATATACTTCTCATTATGTGAAAAACAATAATAAAAGGTTTATCTAAGTGTAACGTTTTCAGATGCTTATAATTTGCCTGGATTCTATGAATTTGTACATATAGTTAGGAAATATATCTTGCCATTCCAGCAAGCCTTCTTCTAAATCAGTGTTCTGTCACTAGCTAGCATTATGACCTTGGATAGCTTTAATAATGTCTCTGAGTTTCCCTTATTTCATCTTTAAAATGTGTATAATGATAGCATTTACCTAAGTATTCTTGCAAGGATTAAATCAATTAGTGAATTAAATGCTTGGCACAGTGATGTCTAATATGTCACTGAATACTATATTTTATACTTATATAATCTTAAATATATCTGATAACAATACCAAATATTTTAGATTAAGTATTATAGGTTGAACAGTTATAGAAATAGTGTATTTGTATAGTAATTCTAGTGCTAATTTTATGTGCAAATTTGCTGTATAAATCAGGCTACAGAATAGTTTCTCCATCTCTATGCACATTCTCAGATCATTTCTATCTTGCAGAACAGGATTTGTACTATACAAACAGATTTGTACGACAGTCTAAAACATGCCTAGACTCTATAATCAAATGTACCTGACTTCTAGTTCCTGCTGTGTTACTATCCCATCTCTGAGCTTTAGTTTTCATCTGTAAAATGAAAGAATTGATATTTAACTAATAAATTGTTTGAAATTATAGATGTAACAATGTCAAGTATCTCTATTGTTGACATAGAGCAGGCTTAATACTAAATAGATATGTGTCTTGAGCTCTTCCTTATTGCTACATGTGCTTGATCCTTGTAGGCTTCCTTTTAATTACAGTCTCTTTTAGTGAGGAAACACAAAAGAAAGATAATTAAAAAATTGAATGTGTAATGTATTTGGCTGAAATTTTGTACTCACGAAACAGAGGAAAATGGTATAGTACACAATTACATTTATGTAGTCCTAAAATGGACATGTGGTTATTTATTAAACATTTTTCAGTTTAATTTAACAATTGTAATGCCTACTGTATGCAAAACATCATGTCCAGTGTTGATGAGGGGGATAAATGTAAATTAGATACAGTTCTGCTGTTTTGTGACTTCAAATCCAGTGATGGACAAAAACATAGTAACATGAGTAGTAACTTAAGTAATGTAAGTTATGAAAGTGTTTGGGGAGATGCACATTCAAAGTGCTATGGATTTGGAGGAGAAATACAGATTTGTTCTAACTGGAATGAATTGGGTAGCCTCCTTATATAGTTAGCCTGTGAAGGATGGGAAGGCTGCTAGGAAGTTTAAGGCACTCTAGGAAACACCTTGAACAAAGACTCAAATTTGAGAAAACTCAAGAGTATGTTTATGGAAATGGAATAAAGGGTGTGTGTGTGTGTGTGTGTGTGTGTGCGCACGCGCGTGCATGTAAGCAATGGGTTAAGTCAATGTAGTGAGAGATAAAGTTCAAAACTTAAGTTGTAGTTATACCGAAGAAGGATTTGAAATCTAGGCTTAGTGCTGTGGAGCTTATTTTGTGAACACATCAAAGGCTTTTTCAGCTAGGGGAATGAAAAGTGCCAATTTATATTTGAGAATAGCAAGGCTGATGCTTGTATTTAAGATACATTTTCAGAGAGAGAGTGGAAGGAGAGAGAACATTTCAGGAAGCTGTGGTGAAGGTAAGAGCAAGAGGTAAACTCGATCTGATCCAGAATAGTGTGAGTAGAGCTGATGAGATATAGTAGAGCACCAACAAGATCCGTGTCAGCTCTGATAGTTTTGGCTTCTCTGTAAAGTACTATTTTGCATGAACCTGTCAAGCTAGTACCCTGGAAATGTTGTAAAGTTCTCTTAGGAAGCACCTTGGAATAGTTGATGGATGTCCATTTTTCCATGCTCATTTACTGAGAGACTGCAGGCGGGGTGCCTAAATTTGCTCTTTGTCAGTAAACGTGAATTACTTGCCTTCATCACTTTGGTCTCAGAGAGGTTTTAAGGATTAATTAGTTGAGATAAAGTTCTTTGGAAAGAAGAGCTACAGAACATATGGTTGTCCTGAAACAAATAAATCTTACAGATGTCTCTAGATCTGTGCTTTGGAAGTAAATTGTGAAAAGGCAAAGATTGTGTCAAGTGAAAGATAAGCAGAGATCACCAAATAATAAGCCCCCCAGGACCAGCTTTTACATAGGAAATGAAAATTTATGTCCACTGACAACAGTTTGCAGATATACCTTTAAGAAAACAACCTCCTGATTAGCCTTAGAGCCACATTAATGCCAGCAATGGAAACATTTATTGGTTCTCTTCTGGAAACCATATGAATATATTGAATCAAAGTGGCCTTGTAGTTTTATTTGAATGTATATTCTTTTAGTTATTACTGATAGGATTATATGTTGTCTTTTTCTACCATGATATTTGTCTTAGCCCCCCTCTTTCTTTTTCTTTTTCTTTTCTTTTATTTTTTAACGTTTATTTATTTTTGAGACAGGGAGAGACAGAGCATGAATGGGGAGGGTCAGACAGAGAGGGAGACACAGAATCTGAAACAGGCTCCAGGCTCTGAGCTGTCAGCACAGAGCCCGACGCGGGGCTCGAACTCACGGACCGCGAGATCATGACCTGAGCCGAAGTTGGACGCTTAACCAACTGAGCCACCCAGGCGCCCCTCTTTCTTTTTAAATTATGTCTACAAATTTATGTCCAAAGATATATCTTCATTATACTTTTATCAATAGTTTTTTTTCTTTGATGCAACCATAAGTGAACACCAAGCAGACTTTACAGAGAACATTCATTCTATAGGTTTTACTCTTATTCTGTAGGTTGTATGCTTAAAATGTAGTCAGAATAACAACATTTTGGGGGGCCTAAAGTCAATCTATGTTTTATTTTATTTTATTTTTATTTTCTTATTGATCTTTATTGCATCTCTATAAGACAACCATGCACTCTCAGTGCCCTGTCTACCTGCCAACAGACAAGGCAGATGTGCTTGGTAATGCTCTCCGGGGTAGTCTGCCAACTCTCCTTCTTGTTTCCAAATTCGGCCCATTTCCATTATCTTCAAATTGGCTCCTGATTCTTTGCTCCATCTGTCATTCCCAACTTGACCTCGCTTTCTCTCTCTCTCACTCTCAGCTCTCTCTCTTTCAAGGGTGTAGTGTGGACTCTCCTTACCAGTGATTTCTGTTGGAGAATAAATTCATTAGGATGTCCCCATAGGACCTGAGACCACTGACGGGAGACTTTGGCAATGCTTGAACTATCTTTTTCTAAATATAGCATTTAATCTCCCTTTAATACTTCTTCTTTTACATCCTATCCAGTTGGCATTGGTACATACCAGCTGTGCAAGTTACTAAACTTTTCAGTTCTTAATTTTTCCACTTGTAAAATTGAGGTAATAACTACTTCAGAGGGGGTGTTGTAAGTAATACATATAAAGCACTTAACACAGTTTCTGCCACAGAATTCAACAATTGGCTATCATCATCATCATTATTATTAATAGTAACAATGCTATTATTCTAAAATTGCCCCATATGCTTCTCCTTCTGTGTTCCCAATCTTGATAAGTGGCACTGTATCCAACCAATTTTTAGACCAGTATCCCAAATTATCCTTGACACATCTTTATCTGTCATATCCTACAATCAGACAACAAATTCTGTGATTCTACATCTCAGATACCTGTTGCATCGCAACACATTTTCTCCATTTCTATACATACTCATACTCTTAGTTGAAGCCATCACCATTTCTTCCTTGAGCTACCACAATAAATTCCTAACTCATTTCCTACATTTCTCTTGTAGACCTGCAATTTATTATCATATTATAGCTGGATAGATCTTTAGAAAGTTCAAATCTGATCATATTAACTTTGCTTAAAATATTTCAATAACATGACCTCTTATAGAATATCAAATATCTTTGATAGGAGTGATAAGAAAATCCCAGAACCTTGTGTTCTTTGCCTAATTCCCAAGTGCCATTCATCTTCTCTGTACCCAAGCTTCAGGTTTGCTGAACTTGCTTTAGTTCCCCAAAAGTCTTCCTACCCCTCTTCTACCCAAGGCCTTGACACACACTAGTTCCTCTGCCTCCAGAGATCCTGTTTCACCTGGCTAACTTTTACCCTTCAGCTCTACTAACTTTTCCCAGATTTCCTGATACCTTTCCCCTTCTCCACTCTATCCCCTACTGACCTATTATTTTTAATTATTTTTAAATTATTTTCAATGTTTATTTTTGAGAGAGAGAGAGAGAGAGAAAGAGAGGGAGACACAGAATCTGAAGCAGGCTCTAGGCTCTGAGCTGTCAGCACAGAGCCCAACATAGGGCCCGAATCCACGAACCATGAGATCATGACCTGGGCTGAAGTCGGACACTCAACTGACTGAGCCACCCAGGCACCCCTTACTGACCTATTATTAACTCTAGAATTTTTATGCTACCGTTATTGGGTTTTATTTACTTATTCTGGGTCTAGTGTTCTCCAACTGATTCTTAAGTTCCTTGAGGACAGTGACAGTTCTGTTTTTTTCCACCACTTTTACCCAAATGCATAGCACAAATAAGTAATAGGTATTTAGTAAGTAAACACTGGATGAAATTAATGACCTGTAGTGAGAAGGTAATAGACTTATGTTAACCATTCGGACCTGAGCCTGAATCTGAGCATGATGACTTGGTGACTCTGTACCTTGAACAAATTGTTTAGTCTCAGGTTATTTGTTTCTTGGTTTCTTTTTTTCTTTTTTTTTCAAAATCAGGAAATTGGGAGATAATTATACTCTCTTCATGATGGTTATGAAAGTTAAATAAGGTAACATATGCAAAGCATTTAACATAGTGTCTTTTCTATAAATGCTACTTCTTCTTTTCCCCATTTATATTTAGAGTCATTCTTTTGAAGTAGTAGCAGTGATTTTGAAGCATGAAACATTCACGCCCTGTTTCGTATACTCTCCTAGGACGTACAGAACACGCTTTGCTCCCTTTTTTGGTCAGTATTCTTGGAATGATTGATGATGAGCCCTTTTACTGTCTCTAGGAATGGAGGAATTATTACACCACCTTTTATTTTACAGGAATGAGTATTACTTCCTTTGCTATAACTTGAGGAGAAGGGGTGCTCTAGGGGCTACAAGTAGCAGAAACAAATTGTTCTTTTGCTGATTGATTGGAGATGTCTGATCGTATGGTGTTTGGGTGCTGACTCACTCCGAGTGAAGACATGTGTTCCATTCTCATTTCATCCTATGATGTATGGCTCTGCTTGCCCTTTCTTATGGAAATCTTTACATTCGTGGAGTATAACCTGTAATGCAAATCAGATGTGTTTTGAAAATATGCCTTACTTGATGTTTTTAAAGGTAAACAGAACAGAGGGGTTGAAGAGGTAACTCTTTTGGTTTTAAGAATATTAAGATACAATCTTCACCAGCTGTCCATTTAAAAATTAGATTCCTGTTTCTTTCATTGGGGTACTGTGTATATTGGCTAGATTTAGAGAGAGAATTAAATGCTCAAAGAGCTTTGAAGTTAATTCTCCGCTAAGAAACAGCTGAGAGGTTGAGTATGACACCATTTCTCCTTGAATCTGCAGTCAAGCAGATGTGTTTCTTTCAGTCAGTGCTACCATGAGATTAACAAAACAAAAAAAACAATTAATGACAGTTCAAATTAATTTCATTGAGGAAACTTTTTGATTTAGTTTATTAAAGAAATTTTTTTAGAGAGAATGCACAAGAGCAGGGGAAGAGCAGGGAGGGAGGGAGGGAGGGAGAGAGAGAGAGAGAGAGAGAGAGAGAGAGAGAGAGAGAGAGAATCTTAAGTAGGCTTCATGCTCAGGGCAGAGCCTGACATGGGGCTCGATACCAAGACCCTGGGATCATGACCTGAGCTGAAATCAAAAGTCGGACACTCAGCCAACTGAGCCACCCAGGTGCCAGAGCCACCGAGGTGCTCCCATAGAGCATACTTTTTTAAAACCATGGGTTGCAATGGTTGAGGAATTGGATTTTTTTTTTTTTTTCTTCTGATGCGTTACTTTTTTGTTCATTTAGCTGGTTTGGCTTGGTTTTGCTGCTAAGTTAATTTGATGTGATAAGGCTCACCTGCCTCAGAATTTGGAGGGTTTTAGCATGAGAAAGCTATGACCAAAATACAAATGAGGGGTGCAGTGGTATAAAAAACATATTTAGGACAAAAGTTAGTGTTTGATATTTTACGTAATTCAATTGTAGCTTTCGTTTCTTGAGTTTCCAGAAATGGAATTTTTCCCAAGTTCTATTTTTTTTATACCAAACCCTAAAATATTTCCTTACATTTCTTATATGTTATCAACCACCTGCTCTTTCATTTCTACCATTTTCTTGTTTTCTTACAAATAAACCTTTTCTTATCAATTTCTACTTCTGTGTTTCTTTGAACAGTTGATACATTCTGCTTTCTTTTGAGATCATTTCTCTTTTTCTCCAAATTCCAGTGCCTCTACAGGATCTCTGATTTTTATAATCCTCTAAAAGAAGGTTCTATAAGATTAAAAATTAACATATAATACCTGTATATACAAAATAATAAATTTCTCCTAATTTCTCTCAAAAATGTAAAATAAAATGCAGTGTTATCATTTGAATTGTTACTTACTTTTTTAAAGGTTAACATGAGGCCAAAAAAAAAAAAAAGAATTTAGGGAATAATTCTGGAAACTGTTTAAGCTCAATAGGCAACTTGATTTCTGAGTCACATTCAGATTGGGGCCACTTCTTTTCAATCCTTAGTTTGAGAAAATTGTGACAGGTAGTTAAGTTTGGGCTATATAAGGTATAACTAATGAAAATGAAAACAACAAAACAGGGGCCAGGGAAACACTAAGGTTTCTAGAGCACTAATGGGAAAATGAGGTAATATGTCAAAAGAACTGTATTACATTTGCCTTGAGAATTGATAAAAGTGATGGCCGAAATTACATTACAAGGAGCACAGTAAGTCTGTGATGTTTCCAGGATCATTTTGACAGGGAGAGTCCAGAAGTAAAGAAGGAAAATGAATATAAAATACTGAATTTTGTTAGATCTTAAAGTTGATGGTAATAAAATGTTCTATACTGAATTTTTTTTTAATGTAGCATACTAGAAATTATAAGTGGTCTCCAAAGAGTCTTATTTTCCCAGTTGAAGTAGTTGCTACAAATCTGAAGCTTTGAAGTGTGGTAAAAATAAACAGGTGTTTATGAAAAATTAAATTTCCCTAGAGAAATGAGTAAATAACAATGACATGGAAATAAGTATAGTATCACATGGTTCACATTGTGAAGAAGGTCACATAGTGAGATAAATTTAATTTCATCCCCCCAAATGAATGTTTGTTGAGTGCCTACTGTGTGCCTGCCACAGCTATTGGCACTGTTCTAACCATCTGGATATGTATATGGAAGATAGATGGGGCAGAGAAAGACATAAAACCTTTTCAGATGCATAAGCACAATACAAAAGCTTTTTTGGAAGTTTTAAAGAATCACAATATTACTTCATAGAATTTTTTTTAATGTTTATTTTTGAGAGAGAGACAGAGAGTGAGTGAGAGAGGGCCAGAGAGAGATGGAGGAGACACAGAATCTGAAGCAGGCTCCAGGCTCTGAGCTGTCAGCACAGAGCCTGACGTGGGTCTCGAACTCATGAACCGTGAAATCGTGACCTGAGCCGAAGTAGGACGCTTAACTGACTGAGCCACCCAGGTGCCCCAACTTCATATTTTAAAGTCAGAAGTATTAGCAAATATTAAATACTTTTTTACAATTCTGTAAAAAGTAGGTGCTTCAATGTTATCATAGACGCTTGACTTATCTAATGTCTTGGAAAGTGCCACTGTTGGGTGTTCTCCTTCCTCTCTTCCTTTTTTTCTTCTCTTTTCTCTTCTTTCTTACCATCATTTCTTCCATTTCTTCTAATTATTTTTTCATCTCTTATGAAGATGAATTTAAGTTGCTTATATACATATACATTAACACATACATTTTAACTCTAAGGTAATATATCAGAAATGATTTGAAAGAAAAGTAGATATTCTTATACCAGGTGTATGTGTGTTTGGTCTGCCATTACAAAATCTCATAGACTGATGGCATAAGCAACAGAAACTTATTTTATTACAGTTCTGGAGGCTAGGAAGTTCATGATAAAGGTGTCAGACAATGTGGTTCCTGGTAAGAGTTCTCTTCCTGGCTTATAGGTAGCTGTTTTCTTGTGGTGTCCTCTAATTCAGGGACACAGAAAGAAAGAGGCAGAGAGTGATAACTCTATGGTTATGATATCACTTATTTTTTTCCTTTTTTTTTAATGTTTATTTATTTTTGAGAGAGAGAGAGAGCAAGCAGGGGAGGGGCAGAGAGAGAGGGAGACACAGAATCCCAAGCAGGCTCCAGGCTCTGAGCTGTCAGCACAGAGCCCGACGCAGGGCTCTAATCCACTGGTGGTAAGATCATGACCTGAGTCGAAGTCAGATGCTTAACCGACTGAGCCACCTAGTAGTCCCGATACCCCTGCTTATAAGAACACTAATTCTGTGGGATCAGGCCTCAATCTTATGAATTCTTTTAACCTTAATTACTTATAAGTAATAAGTAATTACTCCTTATAAGTCCTATCTCCAAATACAGTTCCACCAGGAGTTAGGGCATCAACATATGGATTCAGGGGGACAGAATTCAGCCCATAGCACCAGGGATACACAGCAGGTAGTAACTGTGTTTGTTCACTAAGTGTGGCATTAGACAACATGCTGTGCTTGAAAGAGCCTTCATTTAGGGTCACAGAGAATGCTGAAATGCTCAGCCATATATGACAAATAAGTAACTTTGGACGAACTGCATAACTTCCCTGCATCTCAGTTTTCTCCTTGCAAAAGTAGGGTGGACAAAATCTACTTTTTTGTGTGTGTTATTGTAGTAATCAAATAAAATTAGTGCGTGCTGCATCTTATGCAGTGCCCTACATGCAGAAGGGATCCGTGAACTTCACACTACTTTCTCTTCTAATTTCTTGAATCTAGCGGAAAGAGGGAAAGAAAATGATTATGTATATTCCATTTTTTAAAATAAATGGTAAAAAGATTCATGTAAGGAAAGCATGTTTAGTTCCAATTTTAAGGAAAAAGTAAAAACTACTTCCTATTTTTATTTAAAAGATTTTGAGGAACATAATGAATGCATGATTTTAGCCACGGTTAAATATATACATGTATATAAATACATATATACTATACATGTGTATAATATATACATGTTAAGTGCATGTATATAATACATATATTTTTCAAATGAACATCTTTTTTATATTGGTTCTCAATAAAAGCTTAGGATAGTTTGTTTACATGTAACTCAATTTAACTCTTGCTTATGGACACCTAACCTGATGTGACGCATACATGGTTTTGGTTATCCAATGTAGTGTATGTACAGGGGTTCTCAATATTGATTCCATACATAGGCTGCAGCGTGTGTTAATTCTTTGAAAAATTTGTGGTATCTTATCACTTGCATTTTTCTGAGGGGAATTTTTATTGCTTTTCTTAGTTTCTCAAAGAGGTCTTTACCTTTGAAAGGATGAAACCAACATAATACAGAGACTGAGCTTCAAGTGCCAAGAGGAAGGGACAGTTCCTACATCTCTGTGGCCTCTTCTCTCAGATACCAGACATACAAATTGTACTTTGGTAAGGACTGGATAAGAGCTGATTCAGGATTGTGCTCACTAAGAGTCCCTGAGGTTCCTTTATTCCCCAAAGAGCGTACAACCTAGAAAATAGTTACAAGGCGTTCGGATACTCAGGATGCAAATGCAGACAATGAGAGGTCTCCCTTTTCTTTTCACTTCAGAAGGGGCAGCTTTCTCTTTTCCACCTTGCCATGTATAGACCACTTGCAGCACCTTAGACAACACTTACGCTTTTTTTAAAAACAAAAGAAAAAGTGCTCCAAAAGTGTTCAGTGCCTTAGGTATGTAATGTCATTTATTATATTCTCAGAGTTCTTTTTTTTTTAATGTTTATTTATTTTTGAGAGAAACAGAGAGACAAAAAGAGCAAGAGTGGGGGGAGGGGTGGAGAGAGAGGGAGACACAGAATGTGAAGCAGGCTCCGGGCTCTGAGCTGTCAGCACAGAGCCCAATGCGGGGCTCAAACTCATGACCTGAAATCATGACCTGAGCTGAAGTCAGACACTTAACTGACTGAGCCATCCAGGCACCCCATATATTTTCAGAGTTAGAATTGCACAATATTGACAAGACTATTTTAACATAGAGAAATTCAAGGACAAATTCTATATGCTGATATCCACCATAAAAGGACCCAAATTTGACTGTAAGAATGATTGCCTTAAAAAAATATTGTGTCTAAACATCAGTCAAAATGAACTAACTACAAACTGAAGTGGCAGGGAACTGAGTGGTTTGATTTGCTGGATGGGAATATTTGGAATTATATACTTGAAGTTTGGAAATTATGTCTCGTCAAATAGTAATTTTTGTTGTAACAATCTATCTTAGCACCCAGAGCACCTATTTCTTAATGCCACTCCTGGGGCTTTGAGTTTGGCAGTCATTTAGAGAGAACCTAGCATGTTCCGGCAGGTACAAGGTTTTTTCCTGGATGCACTTACAGTGCAGCTGAAATGACACACATATTCACTACTAACTATAATGCATTGGGAATGAGGGTTATAATGGAGATATTGCTATGGGAACATAGATGAGGGAGCAATATATTTTAGTGGAGGTGTGGAAGGTGTCTGTGCTGGAGAGAGGAAGGTAAGAGGAGGGAGATTTATCATCCCTGTGGGAGTACAGAGTAAAGGATTCAGGGTTTTAGACACAATTTGGCTGTATTTTAAGCGAGGAAATCAGTGATGGATTCGTAGTAACTTTAATCTGGGGCAGTTTTTTCAGGATTGGCAACTGGTGAGCAAATGATTTAGTAAACATTTGTTTATATTCCTCATACTCTACTTAAACACACTTTTATTTTATTTTATTTTTAATTTTTTTTTCAACGTTTATTTATTTTTGGGACAGAGAGAGACAGCATGAACGGGGGAGGGGCAGAGAGAGAGGGAGACACAGAATCGGAAACAGGCTCCAGGCTCGGAGCCATCAGCCCAGAGCCTGACGCCGGGCTCGAACTCCCGGACCGTGAGATCGTGACCTGGCTGAAGTCGGACGCTTAACCGACTGCGCCACCCAGGCGCCCCTTAAACACACTTTTAGATGTTAGGTGTTTTACTTATGTTATCTGCCTTAATAATAGCAATAACCCTCTGAGGTAAGAGTGTTAGCTTTACTTTAGAGAGAGAGAGAAATAGCTTTGGAAAGAATAAGCAAAATGGTTCTGGTTACACAGTTAATAATCACCACCAACATTCTAGCTGATTGAATTAAATATAAGAGAAACCTACAAAAATGAAGAGACAAATTATGGAATTGATAGAAAAAATAGTATCTGTGTTATGCTTCTTTTGAGACACATAAAAAATAAGTTTAGTCTTTGTGTTGAACACAACATTGAAAATGCCAGATCTTGATGACATAATCTATTTATAATAAACTTCTATCATGGAATGCCAATAAAATTGGTAACTTGAAGAATTACTTTTCTCACTATTTTTAAAATAGAAATGCAAATAGATCACTTTTTTTTTTTTTAATTTTTTTTTCAACATTTATTTATTTTTGGGACAGAGAGAGACAGAGCATGAACGGGGGAGGGGCAGAGAGAGAGGGAGACACAGAATCGGAAACAGGCTCCAGGCTCTGAGCCATCAGCCCAGAGCCCGACGCGGGGCTCGAACTCACAGACCGCGAGATCGTGACCTGGCTGAAGTCGGACGCTTAACCGACTGCGCCACCCAGGCGCCCCAACAAATAGATCACTTTTTAATAGTGTCTATTCTTTTTCTTAGCCTCCCGTGTCCTAATGAAGGATCAAAAAGGGCATGGTGTCTGATAGAAAAGTGCCTCTCTGAAAAGTGGATTAAGACTTGTTCATCCTTAGAAATCCTGGGTTCTCCAATCTTGCACAATCCATAGCATTCAAAGAGGAGCTCCAAAGAAGTGCTCTAGTTGAAAAAAATTCCTGGGAGATTTCTGTTTTTGAGTCAAACGCTTGATGAGGTTAAAAATATTTTACTCCACTTCTAGGACCTGTTTTGAGCAATTTTGGCCCCTCCAGGGAAACAATACTTGAAACAACTAGTAATTTCAACATTATTTTTAGTGGTATTGGTCTTGCAGTTGAGAGAGAATGTGTTGACTTTCTTTTTACTTGAATCAATGCATTTTATGGAGACTGATTAATGAATCAGTGCTTCTCAATTTTTGCTTTGCCTTTGAGATATTTTATAGCCTTGGGCAAAATATGCACTCTTACAAACCACAAATGATAAGTGGAAAAAACAGTGCCTTTCTTCTCTTGATGGGGGCTGTAGCAATCATTTAATGTGTGCAAAATACTAGATGTTATCATAATGGTAAAGTATTGGATTTCTTTGCTATATTATGGAGCAGAATATTGAACAACAATAAGATAGAACAGCTTTTCAAACAACTGGTGTTCTAGTCACTGATAATTCTGAAATTATGCCAGACGATCTTGTGTTTTCTCTAGTCACTTCCTAAAGAGTCAGTGGGATACAAAGTGTTCTAGTTGGGGAAAGCACTAATGGACAGAGAGAGTAAGCGTAGTTATTACTCTAGGGAATGTATAGTTCAACAATTGAACACATTTTCCTGGAATTATTAGACTCATAACTAACAGTTGTACTAGTTCTGTTTGAAAATATAGTAGCCATCCCATTTAACCACATAGTATATAGGTAGGTCATAGAGTTTTACTATAATTTTCTAATGTAAGTTTCTACTGTTAGTAATGAAAGCAACAACTGGCGACTAGTGCATTTTTAAAAAAGGTAGAGGAAATAGAAATTTTGTACAAGATCTTTATTTCTATATTATAGATGGAGAATCAAAAGTCTCTTGCACAATGACTTTATCACAATAATTTATGACAAACATTGTATTATACTACCCTTAGTTCTTTACTATAATATCCTTGGTTCTTTGCTAAATCCCACTCCCATACACAAACACCCAATATTCAGTGAAAGTATGTGATGCATTTATTTCAGGGCCTATGAAAAAATTAAACATTGTGACACGTGACTGTTAACATTGTCTGTGGAGTCTCATTTGTGTATAAATGCCTCCAGTGGAGTACAAACAGGGGCAAAGATTTAATAAAGACATTAGACTGAATCAGTTATCCTGGGATTTCAGGATAGTTTTTTTTTTTTAATTTTTTTTTTAACGTTTATTTATTTTTGAGACAGAGAGACAGAACATGAACAGGGGAGGGTCAGAGAGAGGGAGACACGGAATCTGAAACAGGCTCCAGGCTCTGAGCTGTCAGCACAGAACCCGACGCGGGGCTGAACTCACGGACCGCGAGATCATGACCTGAACCGAAGTCGGCCGCCTAACCGACTGAGCCACCCAGGCGCCCCTCAGGATAGTTTTTTTAACTGCAGGAAATATTTAATCACATTTTGTTGGGCATTTTTTTTTTTACATCTGTTCTTTTGGAAAACAACAACATATAATCAGGTATTCTTAAATTCTGTACATTGTGCATCTAATTCTCTGCCAGGACTATTTTTATTTCTCTAATGACTAGGATTTGTATTAGTTCAGTATTAATCAGATTACTTTAGTTGGTAACACACTATTGTCACACATTTAAGTAGAAAATTGTGTATAAACATGTCATTTTATTCTATAAATTGATGCTGTTCTAATTCTATAACATAAGGGAAAAAAAATCCTTACTAGTTGAAGTCCAAAGCAATCACCACTTTAGTAAACCTTGAGCCCATAGTTAAGAGTTCATGCACTTTTCACAAAGGGAAAATAGAGCCTGTAAGGGCCTAATTATATAGTCAGTAACTGATTCATGGTGACTATTTTAAATTGAGTCAAATAAGCTACCCTTATTTGCATAGTTTGGGGAAAATGCAACTAATATTTTTTTAAAGAAATGTATTTGTATTAAAACTTCATATTACGCATTCATTTACTAACATTTTTGGTTACCAGGTACACTATTCTAGATACATAATTTTTTTAGTAGTTAAGAGTGCCAGCTCAGAAGCTACATTCTATTTACTGGGAAATTGCTTTAGCTTTCCATGCCACAATTCCCTCATGCATGAGAGATAGTATCTTGTACACTTCATAAGGTTCTTGAATCAAATGTATAGAATGGGGCCTGAGCCACAGTATGCTCTCACTAAATTATATGTATATGTTATTACCTATTATTATGTCATTTAATCCTCGCAAAAAGCCTGTTGGGTAGTTTTTCCCATTTTACAAGGAGCCAAGCTATCCTAAATTACACATCTAGTTAAGTGTTGAATTCAGATTAACATTTAGAATTTCTAGAATCTAAAAATCACGTTCTTTTTATTACACTGACGATGAGAAGGCGTTTCAGAGCAAAAACATGTTGATATAGGACTAAGAATTTTTGTGGTACTATACTGAAGGATTAACTGCTTGATTTTAGGTTTGGGGGTAAATAATACTGAATAGATGTAAGACCGGTTTATAGAACATGTTAAAAGGCATTATAATTTGGGATTTGTTGAAGTTGGTATTTGGAGGCATTGATAACATTTGGATATGTCTAAAAGTGACAGGAAAAGGCTTTTTTTTTTTTTGGGAAAAAGACAAGGTTAGCAACAGAAGTGAGGACGACTTTACAGGAATCTTGATGTGGAGTGGTGGCCAGACTAAAATGTCATCAGACAATGAACCCATGTTCAAGATGCCACAGACATTTCAAAGAAACAAATGCTTTGTTGATAGACTGGCTATGATAGGTGAAGAAGAGGAAAGAGCAATATCCTCTCTAACCCGGGAGACTGGCTTCATTAAATCAGGATGAACAAATCAAAACTGACCACCTGCTATGTGTCTGCCATTGTGTTAAGCACAATGGAGTAAGTAGTAGAACTGGAACTTCAACTCTGGGATGTTTTACATGGTCTCTACTCTCAGTTTCACTGTGCTGCCTCCAACCTGTGGGTGGCAGTAGGTTCAGCTATTTTGAGTCTCATTCTAGAGAGGAAAAATGAGGCTCAAAGATGCCTCAAGTTATCTTAATAATAAAATAAAAGAATGAATGCTAAAATTCAGAACCTTTGCATTCATCTTCCATGTTTCATGATTGTTAAAATTGTCTACAGTTCTTTTAGCATAAGTGATAATCTCTCAGAAAAAATTAAGTTCTTGAGTTCAGGTTGTTCTACATGCTCATATGTGGTGACACATTGACCGTTTCTTTTTTTCTTTCTCTCTCTCTCTCTCTTTGTGTATAGTATCTAGCTAGGCTTGAGCGGGATAGGGAAGCCAGTATCATCTCCTCTTCTAGAGTGGGCCCTCTTCAATCTGTCAGAGGACAAGCTTCTATTAGATGAATCTTGCACTTTTAGTGCTTCTGCTGAACACTTTCGAGTCTAGAGAATTGATTTTTTTCCCCAGCAATAATTTAAAGAATAATTTATCATAAAAATTAAATAGATTACACTGTAAAAATCATATAATTACTCCTGTAACACTACAGATGAAAGCAAGCACAGAAAATTATAGTGTAAAGTTTTTAATTAGCTTCTGATTAGCTGTAAGCTTATGTTTTAAATGTACCATGTAGTACCTTATAATAAGTATGCATAAATTAAATAGCCACTAATATGTATGTGGTGAAAAGATTAATTCTACAGCTACAAGGCATTTTTGCTGTCACAGTTTTGATACTTCTTACTACAAATGAAGGTAAATTCCGTGGAGTTGGAGTTTCCATCACTTGATAACTGGAATGGCAAGATATTCTTTCAGAACAATTCTTTCAGGGCAATAGTCTTACCTAGTTGCTTTGTGATTGGTGAATCCTTAGAAAATGAGGAGTCTGTTTTTCAAAAATGAGATCCTTGGAGGGCTTCTTTCTTTGCATAGGAGATCTGCTCCTCTGGCTGAAGGGAACACTAAGGATCATAGCAAAACTAAGCTCTGTTTTGCTACTTTTGTAGGAGCTGTCGTGTCTATGTTCCTCATTTTAGAGTTATAAACCGGAAACTCAATTTGAATGAGAGAGTATTTTTTTCACTGTATATTTAGTGACTTTTAAGTTGCTGGGTGACCTTGAGCAAGGCATTTATTTATTTATTTATTTTTATTTTTTTTTTAAAAAGATTTTACAAGGCTGTATTTCTTTTTTTTTTTTATTTTTTTATATATGAAATTTATTGACAAATTGGTTTCCATACAACAACAAGTGCTCATCCCAAAAGGTGCCCTCCTCAATACCCATCACCCACCCTCCCCTCCCACCCCCCATCAACCCTCAGTTTGTTCTCAGTTTTTAACAGTCTCTTATGCTTTGGCTCTCTCCCACTCTAACGTCCTTTTTTTTTTTTTTTTTCCTTCCCCTCCCCCATGGGTTCCTGTTAAGTTTCTCAGGATCCACATAAGAGTGAAACCATATGGTATCTGTCTTTCTCTGTATGGCTTATTTCACTTAGCATCACACTCTCCAGTTCCATCCACGTTGCTACAAAAGGCCATATTTCATTTTTTCTCATTGCCACGTAGTATTCCATTGTGTATATAAACCACAATTTCTTTATCCATTCATCAGTTGATGGGCATTTAGGCTCTTTCCATAATTTGGCTATTGTTGAGAGGAGCAAGGCATTTAAACTCTCTGGGCTTTAGTTTTCTAATTAGTAAATTAGGAAGTTAGATTAAATGATCTTTATAGTTAGTATGAAACCAAAGGAAATCATATTTCTACAGTCATTCTATTTTTGAAGATTTTTTGGCACCTAAGTTCTTTCAATATTATCTTAGAAATCAAAAATATTTAGAAATGTTTTTAAAAAAGAAATGCCTCAATATTTTGACATGAAGATAAACATCCAATTGCTTTCCAGTTATGCAGATTGGATGTTACCTGCTTAAGCAACTAAGATTCTTCTGAATTACACTTGGGATCTCATTGGGAAAAATAGCATAAAATTTATAAACATGCTCAGAATTCAATAGGATTTAGATACAATCCCTAGACATATGTACTGGGACAATGACGATTATTTACATCTTTTTGGTAACTTTCAGGATTAACAGAAAATGGAGGAAAGACTATAGCAGCTGACAAACAAGGTTCAAGAGTGTACGTCATTTTATGTTTTTGAAAAGGACTTTCCTCAGGTCATAACTGATTTTGGATATGGTAAGGAAAGTCTGGCCAATGTAGACTCACTACTCACTTCAAATACAAAATGCAAATTAGCATATAAATGTATTTTTTCCCCTGGGCATTATAAATATGGCCAGGATTAACAACAAAAAAGTATCATTAGAAAGACTTCTTTGAACTTATTTTTAATGTTTCTATTATTGATTAAATAAAAGCACAATTTAACAGAATATAGGCAGTTTTGTACTTATATGCAATGACTGGGATATTTCTCTTACATTTGGCCAGTCATTCCTTCTGGAGAGATACGGAGATTCTGCTCAGTGTAAGATGGGATTGTCCTGTGCTGGAAGAGATCCTTAAGGAGTGGAGAAGAAAAGCGGAAGAAGGCAAATTATTTTATTTGTCACCACTCCCTGTATTTTCCAAAGGACCTACCTTCATTAGTTCTTAGTAATTCCTTGCACATTGGGGAAATGGAAGGAAAGAAAAAACAAGAGGGATAGGATATGGAGGTGACTGGGTGGCTCAGTGAGTTAAGTGTCTGACTCTTGATTTCTGTTCAGGTCATGATTTCATGGTTGTGAGATGGAGCCCTTTGGGCTCTACGCTGACAGCTCAGACCCTGCTTGAGATTCTTTCTTTTCGTCTCTTTCTGCCCCTCCCCCACTCGTGTGTGTGTGTGTGTGTGTGTGTGTGCGCGCGCGCGCGCTCACGTGCACTCATGTGCGCATATGCATGCTCTCTCTCTCCCTCTCTCTCTCTGTGAAGAAATAAACATTAAAAAAAAAAAAAGGAGGGATAGAATATGTGGAGAGTCAGAAGTCAGGGTAACTAGGAGAGCAAAATGGCTAGCAAAGGTAATCTTTATCACTCTTTTACCAAACACTCCCATTGGCTATTTCTCCTCTTTTTACTGAACAAGCTTCAGCCGCCCTTGCCCTATGGTAACTTACTTTCTTCTGTAATCAAGAGGTAGAGGAGAAGGAAGGAGGAAGAGCTGGGAGCAGAGAAAAAAAAAAACAGGTGAGGGAAGAAAGGCAAACTCTAATTTAGATCCCGTTAAAACTTCCATTGCTGCCACTTCTTGCCCTTTGTTGCCGCTGCTTTAACACCTTAGGCCGAAGACTGCCTTTGAGTGGTGAGGGAAAGAAACAGGAACCTAGGGCCCTGAAAACTCTAGTCTCCTTCAGTATCCACCATTCTTCATCTATTTCTTCTGCCTTGTCTGATGCCTTACCTAGGACAAGGGCTCTTAACCCCTCAGCTTCCTCATCCTTAACTGTGCTTCCCAGTATTCTTTACTTCATAGAAATGTAGGCAAAGTTTGGAGTGTCTCTGAGGGTTTGGAAGGGGAGGGATCTGTAGAGTTTATCAGGTTCCTAAATGCATTCTGGATTTCATTTTGTCTCAGCATAACCTAACCCACCAGTGATAGTTAACTCTTTCTTGGCTT
Organism: Lynx rufus; assembly: GCF_022079265.1. Classification (NCBI taxonomy): domain Eukaryota; kingdom Metazoa; phylum Chordata; class Mammalia; order Carnivora; family Felidae; genus Lynx; species Lynx rufus. The sequence goes on along the minus strand of NW_025814867.1, from coordinate 106,421,232 downwards.
CTTCTTACCAACTCTTCCTCAACCCTTGCCTTGCTTCTGTGGGTTCTCCTGAAAACCCAACCCCCATGTGCACTGAATTGTTTCCATTGAAAAATGCCTACAAGTGATATACCAGTTTCCAGACAAAGCACTTCAAGATTAGATACAACCTATAATATTCATTTAAAATAAAATAGTAGGGAAACCAAATGCTGGGTTGAGAAAATATATATTTCATCCTCCCTCCCCCACCCCCCCCACATGAGAATTTTAAAAAGGAAAAGAAAGGCATTTTAAAATCCTTCATTTGTAATCTTGAAGCATCTGAACTAAATATTCGAATGCCTAGAAAGACCTGGAGTTGCTATGTGCTTTTGGGATCACACTTCTCATATCCTTTGTAAATTCCTCGTGATTGAGTAAATATTATCAGACAAACTTAGAATTAGAAGCTTACGTTTTTGACCCAGAGACTTTTGAGGCCCTTTTGACAGAAAGTTCCTCTTAAGTTTTAATGAAACTCGACACAAGTCTAAAAAACAAAACAAAACAAAAAAAAACTATGCACATCAAGAATTTTCTCTCTCTTAAATTCTCACCCTTATATCCTTGAGCCACTTCCTTTTCTTATCTGCAAAGAAACGATTTTCCCAAAAGTTCCTACTTCCAAGATATTGTAATACTCATGTTTTCTGACACAGGAAGAGATTAGGTAAGTACTCATTACGTATTTTTAACATACCTCATATAATGCATGTTTTATAGATGAATACTAGGAATACATATACAAACACCACTATTTAATTTTCTGCTAATCTTGTTAATGAGGGAATTAGATACTGAGCAAAGTGCAGGGACTAGACATTATAGTGCTGACTTTTTTTGAAAAAATTTTTTTATGTTTATTTATTTTTGAGAGACAGAGACAGACTGTGAGCGGGGGAGGGGCAGAGAGAGAGGGAGACACAGAATCTGAAGCAGGCTCCAGGCCCTGAGCTGTCAGCACAGAACCCTATGTGGGGCTTGAACTCACAAACTGTGAGATCATGACCTGAGCCAAAGTCGGACGTTTAACCGACTGAGCCACCCAGGCACCCCTATAGTGCTGACTTCTAATAAACATTTTCAATAAGTATTTTAAAAGTTAATTTATGAAACACTGCATTTATATAGCTCTTAATAATTCCATTATTTATCTTTCCTGTGTAGACATGGCAGTTGGTCTGTAGACCATTATGCAACGCAAAGGTAGATTAATACTACTAGCATCTGAAATAGTTAACCAAAAATTTTTATTAAAACTGGAATATGTGGTTGTGAGGGCATGCAAGAAAAAGCAGTGTTACAATGCGCTGAAGATGGTCTCCAGACAGGAATTGGCATAAACAGACCCTGAAGAAATGAAGAAATGAATCTTTTATCTTTATGACTTGGTAACTCACTTAACATTTCTCTATTTATCCTCAATATAACCTTCACACTGGACATAAAAAGAAACACTCTTGATGAATTTATGTTGATATTTTCATTTACAGAACAAAAATCAAACGTAATATGATTCCATGATAACCTACCACTGAAAGCTGTAATTTTTGCTTCTGTGTCATGCCCAACTTCGGACAATAAACCTTAAAGCAACATTTTTAAATTGCTCAACTCTCTACTTCTACCTACGTAAAATCTCTTTTGCCTTTTAAGACTTAATATTAGGTTTCAACCACGCTTTGTAGCACCCTTCGTTTGATTGCCACATCAGTAGACAAGGAGACTAAAAGCATCTGCTTGATGCAAATACACTGCAGTTCATTGCCAAACAGAGATTCCCAAGAAACCAAACAGAGAAGGGATAAAAATGAGAGGCGTGTTTTATGAGATGTCTTCTACACCTGCTTCCTTCATCTTTTAGACCTGTTTACCAAAGCCCATTGGATATTGGTAATTTTTTTTTGAAAGCCACAAGGCATATGAGTTAACGGCTATTTTTGTCACTGCTCTAAACACTTGTCTTGTAATATTAAATTATTAAGGATAATGGCCGAGTATTAAAAGATAATAATGTTCTGTATGTAGGGGAGCCCCATGAAAGCTTTTTAGCTGAAAAAGGTTATAGTTGCTAAGCAGATTTGTTATTTATTAAGCTAGCACTGTAAATAAAGAGTATTTAAACAGCTGGTATCTGTGTGATCCTACCATTAATCTTTTCCAGAATGAGTGTGACAAGAAGTGATATTTGACAATAGTTTTAGAAAATGATAGTGAAAACCAACTGATTTTGCAATTTTCATTTTATTTTCAAAATTATATTAAAATAGTATGCAATCTACTCATTTAAATTCATTTTAGAATTAATATTAATTATCTTAGCCTATATATTTATTTTAACTTTCAGAGTGAGATACTGTATGTTTATTAATGATCTAAATTAAAGTAGCAATCAGTTAAAATTAATTTGTCTATAATACTGTTTGTAAAATTACAGTTTTTTCAGGTTTGGAAAAAAAAGTGCCTGAAAGTCTGATAGAACCTAACTAGATAATGAAAGGTAAAACAAGCAAATCTGGGCATCTGGGTGGCACAGTCAGGTAAGCCTCAGAATCTTGATTTCATCATGATCTCATGCTTCATGGGTTCAAGCCCCGTGTAGGGCCCTGTATTGATAGTGAGTAGCCTGCTTGGCATTCCCTCTCTCTCTCTCTCTCTCTCTCTCTCTCTCTCTCTCTCTGCCCCTCCCACTCATGCGTGCACTTTTTCTCAAAATAAACAAACATTTAAAAAAAAGCAAATCAACAATATATAAACAAAAAGACGTGTAAAACCAACCAAAATCTTCACTCTGCAGTATAGCGGTGAATGATAATTTACAAAAAATGCATACTTTATTGACATGTATTTTAATGGGCACTATATTTTTAAATGAAAGTTTAATTTTAGACCATCTTTGGATTTATAGAAAAGTTGTGAAAACGGGAGAGTTCCTATATACGCCATACTGTGTCCTCTATTGTTAACATATTAGTATGATACATGTACCACAATTAATGAGCTGATAATAATTACATAATTATTAACTGAAGTTCATACTTTATTCAAACTTTCTTTTTTTTAACTTCTTTTAATGTTTATTTATTTGAGAGAGAGAGAGAGAGAGAGAGGGAGAGAGAGAGAGAGAGAGAGACAGAAGGGGAGGGGCAGAGAGAGAGGGAGACATAGAATCTGAAGCAGGTTCCAGAGCTTCAGCACAGAGCCTGACATGGGGCTTGAACTCACGGACCACGAGGTCATGACCTGAGCCAAAGTCAGACACTTAGCTGACTGAACCATCCAGGGGTTCCTATTCAAGCTTTGTGAATTTTTATCCATTTTTTCTAGAACATTAGAATTCCACATTACATTCAGTCATTATGTCTCTCTAAGCTCTTGGCTATGACAGTTGTCCAGACTCCTCCTCTTTTTTTTTTTTAATGGTCTTGACAGTTTCGAGGAGTACTGGTCAAGTATTTAGCAGAATATTCCTTTGTTGAGATTTGTCTGATGTTTTTCTTATAGTATTGTGATCGGAATTAAAGGTTTTGGGGAGGAAAACCACACAGGCAAAATGCAGTTCTTATTACATCAAAGATAAATACTATCAACGTGATTTGTTACTGCTGAGGTTCATCTTGATCACCTGGTTCAGTTGTGGGTTTGTCAGACTTCTCCATTATCTTTTCCACTCTTTCTGCTGTGTGCTCTTTCGAAGGAAGGCAGTATGTGCAGCTCACACTTAGAAGTGGGTACTTATGCTCCACTTCCTTTAGGGTAGGATATTTACCTAAATCATTTGGAATTATTCTGCGTGGGAGATTTATCTATTATTTATTTACTTATGTATATTTATTTTATGGTTTGGATTATAGTTCATTACTACTTCAGTTGCTCAGTTTCAGACATTATCTTTTGAACTGTTTATTATATTTGGAAGTTTCTAGTGCAGTGCCAAAAACATAGTAAATGCTCATTAAATGCTAACTTAATGTGAACCTAAATACAGAAATGTGCTCAGGGCACCTGGGTGGTTCAGTTGGTTGAGCAACCGATTTTGGCTCAGGTCATGATCTCACGGTTCATGAGTTCCAACCTCACATCCAGCTCAGTGATGTCAGCCTGTCAGTGCAGAGCCTGCTTCAGATCCTCTGTCCTCCTCTCTCTGTCCCTCCCCTGCTTGTCCCCCCCCCCCAAAATAAACAAATATTTAGAAATATGCTTGAGGGCTATTTCCTAATTAAGAAATAGAAAATGTACTTTATTGAGATGGACTTAATCCTTAATTACAGAACTCCACTTATGCCCTTGGAAAGAAGAAAATGAAAGGAGACATAGTATATAACTTAGATATTACCATGTAATGGCACGTTATAAATTACCACCAAAACTTCTCAGCAAACAACAATAAACATTTGTTTAGCTCATGAGTCTGTGGGATTCAGCTGATCTGTGCTGAGTTTGGCCGATTTTGCCTGGGTTCATGCATATGTTTATGTGGCAGGTGTGGGAGGAGTGGGAGAGTGGTTGGGGGGATCACCTGGCACTGGTTACGCCTCACGAGACAGAACAGGGCAACTCCACCCTGGTCCACTTTTGCCTCTCATGAAGGAGAATGGCTGAGCATGTTCTTGTGGCGATGGATAAGGGCCAGAGAGCAGAAACGTGTAAGTGCTTTTCTCAATTCTCTGCATCTTGTTTGCTGTCATTCCAGTGGCTAAAGCAAGGCACCAGGTGTGCCCGGATTCAAGAAGTGGGGAAAGAGATTGTGCCTCTTTAGTATAAAGAACTACAAAGGCACATAGTAAATGTGTATAAAGGAAGGATAAATAATAGGGCCATTAAAGCAATCAATCTGCCGTGCATAACTATGCAAGGGAAAACATCTAAGCTCTCTTGGGCATGTGTTTATTGTTTTTGAAATCAGTTTCCACTCTGTTTTTGTTATGAATTATGACAGTAAGTAGAAGTGTAGCATTATCATTAACTGTCATGTTTCAAAAGCTGTTCTTTCCAAACTGAGGACCAAATCATTTAAAAGTATAAGATGGTAATTTACTTTTCAATTCCACGCACAGCTCGGATTATAATGAAATCTTATTGAACAAATGCTTTTTAATGGGATGTATTTTCAATATGAATGAGAACTTCATGCAGCAAAACTTGAAATATAATAATGAACAGGTCTATAAAATGAAAGAATTAGCTAAGCTGATAAATCTCTTCCATATACATTTATGCCAGAATTAGACATATGAATAGTCTGTTCTTAGTATTTAGGAAAGGATAAACTCTTCCTTATAAAGAGGACTCCATGGAAATGCTCTTTCAAATAGTTATTGACAATTGCAAAACATACAACTTGCAAATTTGTTGTTTTAGTGTTTGTTTAAAATAAAATAAGCCTTTGAGAATTCATGCATATCAAATCCTAATTTTGTCTGTAGAAAAACTGAAATCTTTTTTTCTCAAAACATTTGAAAATAATGTATGAGCTGTAATTAAACATAAACTTCTTTGTTTACATCTTCTGTGCTAAATACACTCCTGAAAGCAGCAGTTTCTATTACACTTCCCTTAGAAAGCTGCTTATGTTTGAGGCAACACTTTGTAGAGAAAAAGAAAAAAAAAAAGACAAAAGAGTTTCAGATCCGGGGAGATCTGAGTTGAAATCCTGATCTGTCTTTTGGTTTAGCAGGGTTTTTAACCTCTGTGAGCCTTAGTTTCCATATCTGTAAAAAGGAAGTGTAATGTCTATCCCATGTGATTTTTAATGAAAATTTACTGATAAATAAAATGTCAAATTTAGCACAGTGCCTCACACATAACAAACCCCTTACTAATATTTTGATATCACTGACTTCCAAGATAACACTTTTACATTTACTTAATGTTTAATGTCCTACTAGCTACCTTTAAAAAAGTTTTTGTCAGGGCACCTGGGTGCCTCAGTCTGTTAAGCATCTGACTCTGGATTTCAGCTCCGGTCATTATCTCATGGTTGTAAGATTGAGCCCTGCATGGAGCCTGCTTGACATTCTCTCTCTCTTTCTCTCTCTGTCCCTCCTCTGCTTATGCACGTGTGCGTGCATACGTGTGTGTGCTCTCTCTCAAAATAAATAAACTAAAAAGAAAGTTTATCATCATATGCTGGGATGCTGTCCTCACTTAAAAAAATTTTTTTTAATGTTTATTTATTTCTGAGACAGAGAGAGACTGAGCATGAGCAGGGAAGGAGCAGAGAGAGAGGGAGACACAGAATAAGAAACAGGCTCCGAGCCATCAGCACAGAGTCCGACGCAGGGCTCGAACCCATAAACTGTGAGATCATGACCCAAGCCGAAGTTGGTCGCTCAACCGACTGAGTCACCCAGGCGCCCCTGTCCTCAACTTTTAGATTATCTACCATATACTATCACTTTGTAGGCAAATGTAGGCATGGGAAAATATATACTAGAAAAGAAATCATCCTCAGAGTCTGAGCAAAACAAATGACTAGCACAAACAAGTTATGTTATTGCAAGGATTTATATATACTCTTGTTCTATTCCTATTCTCTGAAATGTAACAGGAGCGTACGTTAACATTGGTTTGATAACCACTCTACGTGAAGAAGGTTTTCACATATATGTGTGTATACACATACACACACAAGTTAAGCTGGTGAACTTTGTTTAGAACACTCTGAGCTTTGAGAAATATCTACATAGGGAAGAAAACAGGATTCCAAATATTCTACTTCAGTTTAAGTATCACTTTTTCCTCTTTCCAGAGATGATGAAAACTCTTGCTTATGGCTATAATATCAGGCTATACTGTGAGATACATTTCTAAAAAACGTTCTTAGTTTGATTCTATTGTTATGGCCATACGTTTGTCACCAGGTATCCTAGATAATGCCAGGTCCTCAGCGCCAAAGTCAATAAAGGACAAACAGGTCCAGTTGATAAATGCATGTTCACAATGTGCAGTTTTTGATATGAGCTTCACCTCTTGGTTCAATGAAATACTCTGGTATTCCAGCCAGGGTGTTTCACTAGAAGAGTCTCAATATCATATTGTATAGAATCTGTAAACAAGAGTTATGTCTAAGCCACCACATTCCTCCTTTACCTGTTAGATAGTGCTGAGTAGAAGGTTGAGGTCTCCAATAGAACTTTACATTACTTCCATCATGGTAAGAAATACATGCACACTCCCAGACAAGCGGACACATTGAAAACTGGACTGAAGACAGTGTGTTTAAATTTTGTGATGGGCATGTGATGAACAAATCTACCAGTTAGTCCTTATCCCACTGTGAAAAGTGCTCTGGATTTGTTCCCAGAAAGAAGACTGAATGATTAATCAAGAACAATTTTTACTCTGATTTCTCTCCCTCAACATCAGTTACTTCATTGCCCTGCCAATCGGGATATATGCAAGGGTCTCAATTATCAGATGGAGTGGTCTTAAAATGTGACTAAAGTGCCATTGATATTAAGAATTCCTTATGATTTATATCAAATTTATAATCTATTCTCCCCTATGAAATGACTCTCCCTTTTAAAATTCTTTGGTATTTATGGAATTAGTAATGTGTTGCATTAACACAGAGCTTTTCATCCAGGAACTTCAAAGCACTTTTATTTGTCCCATACTATGGTTATTTCATGTGACTATAATTAGCTTTTATGATTGATATGGAAGTGAGAAAACAGTGAGAAAAACCAAGTATAATTTTGGGAAAGTTTTCAAATACATAAGATCTCATTTTAATGAACTGTATTAGTTTTCTGTAGTGCATGGTAGACTGAAATATGCTTCCACTTAAAAGTTAGCTTTGCTAAGATCTATTTCTTTTAAATTAGATTTTAATTTAAAATGGTTTGTCCTTATTTCAAAAAATATAATACAGAGAATATTTTGTCTCAGATTTTGAGTTTCCTTCACTAAAAATTTCATATCTTAATATATGTAAATGTATTCTACATTGGCCTTTTTATCCTCTTGGGCAATTACTAAAGTAATTCATAGACTATTTTTCCTGGTAAGTAGGAATAGATTAAATTTGTTAGGACACTTAAGTAGTATTAGACAAATTAAGTTCCATTGACCTAAAAGATAGCCAATTCTCTAGAAAAGAATCAGTTTATTTCTTAACTCTTATATAAGTTTATTTTGGAATTTTGAAGGTATTAACGAAATCATTGTTTAATGAGCTCTTAGAACACACTATGAAAATCTTTGTCATTCATCCAAGTGATAATACAGGTGTGCAGAAATTGTGAACCAGTTTTCTCTATGTAAATAGAATTCTAAGCTTCAATAAATATTTTGAACTCTTATGTATGTGATTTAAAAGCAAGTTTCTGGAAATAAACTGCAGTATAAAAATAAGTAAAATCATAGTATGGTTTGCTATATTATAGTTCTTGCCTCTGCTACTAGTCAGTGATGAGACGTTAGAAAAGTCCCTTAATTTATTTCAACAGTAAAATGAAAGTATATAGGTTGATTATTCCTGAAACCATTTTAGGCTTCTATATGATACAATAAATTGTAACTCTTTCTAAAACATGAAGTATTCTTTCTCTGTTTTTAAATCATGCCACCAGTTGTTTGCTATTGACAAAAAAAGAAGTAATGATTAATTATAAAACTTACTTCAGTTCTATAGTCAGCAGTGCTGAAGTCAGTAGCAGGTCACACAAGGAAAAATATACTATCTAGAGCTGTTGACAAAAAAATAATGCAATTTTTTCTCCTTATGAAATTTTATCCAAGTAAATTAAAGGACACAAACATTGCTGGGCATTTTTCCCCAAGTTTTAATTTAAATTCTAGTTAGTTAATATATAGTGTAATATTAGTTTCAGGAGCAGAATTTAGTGATTCATCACTTAACATATAACACCCATTGCTCATCACAACAAGTACTGTCCCTAATACCCATCACCTATTTAGCCTATATTCCCACCCACCACCCCTCCAGCATCCTTCAGTTTGTTCTCTGCAGTTGAGAGTCTGTTTTATGGTTTGCCTCTGTCTCTTTCTTTTTATTTTCCTTTCACCTATGTTCATCTATTTTGTTTACACATATGAAAGAAAGAATATGGTATTTGCTTTCTCCGACTGACTTATTTCACCTAGCATAATACACTCTAGCTCCATCCACATGACTGCAAATGGCAAGATGTCGTTCTTTTTTATAGCTGAGAATATTCCATTGTATATAAATACAACATCTTCTTTACTCACTCATTAGTCGATGAATGGGCCCTTTCCATAATTTGGCTGTTGTTCATATTACTGCTATAAACATCAGGGTGCATGTGCCCCTTCAAGTCAGTATTTTTGTATCCTTTGAGTAAATATCTAGTAGTGCAATTGCTGGGTTGTAGAGTACTTCTATTTTTAACTTGTTGAGGAAACTCCAGATTGTTTTCTAGAGTGACTCCACCAGTTTGCATTCCCACCAACAGTGTAAGAGGGTCCCCCTTTCTCTGTATCCTCACCAATATTTCCTGTGTAGTTATTTTTAGCCATTCTGACAGGTGTGAGGTGATATCTCATTGTAGATTTGCATTTTCCTGAGGATGAGTGGTGATGAGCATTTTTTCATGTGTCTTTTAGCCATCTGGATGTCTTCTTTGGAAAAATATCTATTCATGTCTTCAGCCCATTTCTTAACTGGATTTGTTTTTCAGGTGTTGATTTTGATAAATTATTTATAGATTTTGGATACTAATCCTTTATCCAATATGTCATTTGCAAATATCTTCTCCCATTCTGTTGGTTGCCTTTTAGTTTTGTTGATTGTTTCCTTCCTTGTGTAGAAGCTTTTTATCTTGGTGAGGTCCCCATAGTTCATTTTTACTTTTGTCTCCCTTACCTCCAGAGGCCTATCTAGTAAGAAGTTGCTACAATGTCAAAGAGGTTACTACCTTTGTTCTCCTCTAGGATTTTGATGGTTTCCTGTCTCACATTTAGATCTTTCATCCATTTTGAATTTATTTCTGTGTGTGGTGTAAGAAAGTGGTCCACTTTCATTCTTTTGCATGTTGTCCAGTTTTTCCAGCACCATTTGTTGAAGAGATTGTCTTTTGTCCATTGGATATTCTTTCCTGCTTTGATAAAGATTAGTTGACCACATACTTGTGGGTCCATTTCTGAGTTTTCTCTTCTGTTCCATCGATCTACGTTTCTAATATTATGCTAGTACTATACTGTCTTGATGCATACAGCATTGTAATAATAGTTTGAAGTCTGGAATTGTGATGCCTCTAGTTTTGCTTTCCTTTTTCAAGATTGCTTTGGCTATTCAGGGTCTTTTGTGGTTCCATACAAATTTTAGGATTGTTTGTTCTAGCTCTATGAAAAATGCTGGTGGTATTCTGGTAGGGATGGCATTAAATGTGTAGATTGCTTTGGGTAGTATAGACATTTTAACAATGTTTGTTTTTCTAATCCGTGATCCTGGAATTGTTTTTCCATTTTTTTTTGTATCATCTTCAATTTCTTTCATAAGTGTTTTATAATTTTCAGAATACAGATCTTTTACCTCTTTGGTTACATTTATTCCTGGGTATTTTGTGGTTTTTGATGCAATTGTAAATGGGATTGATTCCTTGATTTCTCTTTCTGTTCCTTCATTATTGTTACATAGATATGCAACAGATTTCTGTATGCTGATTTTGTACTGCTGGATATTTCTAAGAGTATTGCTATGACTATCACTGTTTTCCTTCCATAGTTAGGTGACTTAACATCAGCATGGTACTATTAATTTCTTCTGTGTATAGGGAGAATAAGTAGTTAAGTAATTAATGCATTGGTATTCGAGGATATATTTGTTATGATTCTTCCAGCTGCAAATAATAGGAATACATCTCAAACGAGATTTATAAAAATGATATTTATGGATCATATAAGTTCAAAATAATAGGTTAGAACTGGCTTCAGTTCTGGAAGTCCAGAATTTATATGATGCCAAAATATACATTTTACTATTCTTTGGCTTGATGTTTTTTATTTTGACTTCATTTGGACAACTTCTTGCCATGGTATGTTAAGATAGCCAGAATGGCAGTCCATCCACTCAGCAACTTCAGTGTAAAAAGCTCTTTCTTAATAGTTTCAATTAGATATCTTCTGCTGAGTCTCCTTGGCCTAGTGTAGATCACATGCCATCTGAACCATTCATATGGCTCAACAGAGGACTCTTCCTATTGGCCAGATTATGTGTGTACTTGTCTCTGGAACCTGTGAAGGTTAGGGGTGGGAACAGTGTCAACTTGCTTGAATTACATAGGCTTGAGACCTGGAAAGGAGTGATGATGTAGTGACAGTCAAGGTATTGTTCCCAGGAGAGTGAATGACTGCTGAGCTGGCTCAAGCAATAGATACCCATTTCAATAAAGAGTCAAAGAGTATGAAAAGGGGAAGCCAAAAAGGAAAGCACCATTCTTTCAACAACTATATTTTGAGTGTTACTATGTGTCCTATACACTGAGAACACAGAAGTGATCAAAACATAGAAAAATCCTTGTCTGGTATTGTTTATTCTGGTGGGAGAGATAGTGTTGTATGTTGACCTCCAGTGAAATACTGGTGTCTTGGTCCTTTCAGGCTGCTATAACAGAATGCTATAGACAGGGTGGCTTATAAGCAACAGAAATTTATTACTCATACTCCAGAAGTCCAAGATCAAGGCATCAGTGGACTTGGTGTCTGGTGAGTCTTATTTTCTGGTTCAGAGATGGACATCTTGTGTTCTCACAGGGCAGAAAGGATGAGGGAGCACTCCGATCTCTTTAGCTCTATAGTCCATCTATAAGTACACTAATTTCATACATAAGAACTCTACTCTCATGACCAAATCACCTCCTGAAGGCCCCACCTCCTAATACCATCATATTGGGGGTTAGAACCCAAACATCTGAATTTTGGGGAGATACCAACATTGGTCTATAATAATTAGAATAATATATCTCATGATATGGGAGCTATTTGGATTCAAATTTAATTCAAGACTAGATTTCTCACCTCTACATATTATAATTTTGTGGACGAATGCTAAGGATTTTGTTTTATTCTCCTAACGATTGTTGTCTATACTAGTTACAAACCTCTAACAACTTAATAATAGAATTTTTAAACCTACACTATGTCATACATTTTACTAAATATAATAGGCTTTATTATTCTCTTAAAATTCTTAGTACTTGAACATTACATCAGTCCTTTAACTATCTGGCAAGTGTAGATTAATGGGAAAAAAATGTCAAACTCCTATCCCTATGATGAACTGTTCATGTACTAAAGATATTATACTAAAAACATATTGAAATATGTCAATTACCAACCAAGGTATATGGAATTGGGATGTTATATAGCAGTTGCAAAATAGGTGAAAGTGTTTGTTCTTCACGATAGGATGAGATGGTTGCAGAGTCTTAGACAGTGAACAGCCAAATGTTGAAAGGGGAGACTTTGGCTCCGTGCTTATTAGTACCTGGGTAATGAATGAGGAAATTAGGATAAATGACAGAGGATTTGTACTTCTCAGTAGTCAGGAACAAAAGAATTTTAGAATCCTTAAAGTAAATAGGTCTCTGAGGTTTTAAATTACTTATTAGTTATTACAAACATATATAATTCTGTACCACATAGATCATTTGAGTGGCTTGTGCAATTGTTACATGCCTCAGTTTCATTATCAATAAAAATGGAAAAACAAAACCATTTTATTTGCTTGGGTGTTTTTGTTATATCTTAAAAAATCATGGAATTCACCTTCTACATGGTAAGCACTCAATGAATTATACTTACTATGATCTGGATAAAGAAATGGTCTCTTTCTAAAATGAATTTATGATTCTGTTGAGAAGTCATAATACAAGTAATACAAATGAATAGGAATTGAGGATGTGAAGAATTTGGGCTCAGTGTGGAATTTTGAGCCTTTTGTATTCTAAAATGAAAAGTTGCAGCAAGTGTTGATCTAGAATTGGAAAAGCCAGGTGCACTACAATCGGGAAACAAGTATTCAGGGCATAGAGTGAATCCAATCCCAAGGCAGAGTGAATAACTTCTGTGATCTATTTTGTATTTCCTGAAGGAGTCTTCTAAGCTGATGGTCAGGGCAAAAAGTACAGTTGCTTCATAAAGAGTAGAGTCCCTGTGGCCACAGAATTTGATATTACAACTTATTTTGTCTTATCATATGAACTCTTTTTGTGTATAACAGTAATTCTTCCTCTTGGTTTTGAGTTTGTCTTTAACTAAAGTTAGTTATGTGAAAGTTCCTAGAAGAATTTGTAGAACGTTGTCTAGTCTCTTTTTGTTATTCTTCTTTACACTTTACTCTGTTACATCATCATAAGAAGAAAATGCATATAAATAACTACTGCATAAAAACTAAAATAGGAAATGTAAGTTAAGGTTTCCATGATTAGATGCTGATGAAAGTAATGCAAATAAAATGAAAACTAGATTAAGTTACATCAATAACATCATTTCTTCTAATTCTTTTTTTTTTAAAAAAACAAATATGGATGGGGTGCCTGGGTGGCTCTGTCAGTTAAGAGTGATTTTTCAGCTCAGGTCATAATCTCATGGTCTGTGAGTTTGAGCCCTGCAATGGGTTCTGTGCTGACAGCTCAGAGCCTGGAGCCTACTTTGGATTCTGTGTCTCCCTGTCTCTCTGCCCCTCCCCACTCACACTCCGTCTCTGTCTCTGAAAAATGAATAAACTTTAAAAAAAATTTACAAAAAAATAAAATTAAAAAAAAAAACAAAGATGGAAAGAAATTAATAAGAGTACATACATTTTACTTTTTACTATACAAAGTTTTTAAACTAACATTCAAGTATTTTTTGAAAATTTCTAAAACTAAGTTTTCATATGACACTATTCTGAAAAAGAAAATCATTTTATTTCAGCATCTTTGCAGTTTTGTTTTCAAAACCTTATATTTAGTAATTTCTGAATTTGCATGCTATTTCTGTCCTCTCACTTCATTACTTATTTACTTCAAGGCATAAATCAATATGTTGAATTAAAAACTCTCAACCTAAGCACGGATCATCTTTAGGATGATAGTTACTTCCCATTTAGCTTTAGAAGTTCAAAATACCAAGTGAAACAAACTATCATGGTCTTTCCTCTTAGTTTATGATTATAAAAAATAAAATATTTAGAAATAATTTCTTAAAAATTGATCATTAGCCCTGTAAATAATTTTTACAAATTATTTTAACAATATTTTGTTTTAATAGGAGAGATTCTTAAATGAATTCTGTCAGAAAACACTGTTGTGGCTGATTGAGAGTGCTATCCTTTCGTCTTTAGCCTCATTTGTAAATCTTATTTAAAAAAAAACAGATAAGAATAACAAAATTTAGAAGTACTTTTTGACTGGTGCCTTTGTAAAGATGAAAAATATCAAATGTTAATACCTCAGAACCAATTTTCATCAACTGAGTTGAAGTTTCAGTAAAAGTTGAGTAATCTTTAGCTATTGATTGTATTAAATTCTTTTCTCCTTATTTTCATTTTAATAAAAATTAAGACTTTTTTTTTCTGTTAGACTGCAGCATTTGACTTATCTTGCATTCAAAAGAATATGTTATGGCCATACATTGGGTAAACTTGTTCTTTCTAAAGATTATTTGGATATACAATATTATTGTATTCCTGTGGGGAAAATATCATCTATATATCATTCATTTAACAGTATGTAAAGGTCACTTAGTATTTGCAAGGAGCTCTACCAATCATTGAAGATTTAAGTGATCAGTGTAAGACAGATAAGGAGATAAGGAGAGAACACATCTGGGAGTTGTTTAGATGTGGATTTATAAGGAATAGCACCCAAGTCAACTCCTAAGTCAATCTTAGGGCAGGAAAATCTAGAGAACAGAAAACAGGAAAGGAAAGCACCTTCTAGGAGGCAGCCCTTGTAATAGGAAAAATAAATAAACCATTTGCTGAACAATTCTAAAGCTAAAAAACAAAATATTTGTTGATTACTGCTCATTCTAGGGTAGCACAGGGTGTTTTCAGATCTGCTCTACTTTGTTTTATTTTGCTTAATTTTTTGTAGTTGTGGTGGGAGCAGGGGTATGGGTTGGGAGAAAACATCCTTATGTTTTAACTTCTCATCTTCAGGGGCTGGAGAGTGTCCCCTTTATGTCCCCATTTTCAGTTCAAAGCTCAGGTCTAGGAAATAAGCAACTGCCAATTAAAAAAAAAAAAAAGGCACAGTCTTTAAAGGGTTGCCAAGTTACTGATCTCTTATCTACAACATGCCCTAGGGAAGAAGTTAGCAAAGAGCACTAGGCCTACCACCTCCTGTCACTAATCAGGATCCATTTATGTTAATAATCCCCCCCCCCTTTCTTTTTTTTAAAGCAAGTCAGACTGGAAATTTAAGTCCATTCACACTTCTACATAAATTACCTCTATCGGAAAACCAAACAAATTGCTTTTCTTTTTATGCTATCTCAGATCTCCTGTCCCAGGATTTTTTTTTCAAGCAGTAGAGGAGAGGTGTGAGTTTCTTTGGGAGTCCTGGCCATTGGGATCTTGGTGTATTGGCTTGGGGAATAGAATGAGGGCATGGAAACACAAGAGAAAAGTAAAGGCAAAACAGAGAAAACACTGAGAAGAAACTTTGTTTTATTTTCATTTAGGGTTTATGTTTAAGTTAGAAAATCCTTTCAAGAACATTTGTTGTAAGTTGCTGACGCCAGAACTAATGTAAAATAATAAGACCCGAATTTATGACTTTGTTTTGTACATCAATCATAATCACTGGATAATAAACAGAATCCTACATATCATTTGAACATTTGCCAAAGGCCCATGACACTTTGTGACCAAACAAGAATAAAAGGTAATATATAAGTTCTAAATATCTGACTTTTCTTGTGGTCGTACAATTTTTTAGTCCAGGACTAGCGTTGGTTCTGTTTTTCAAATTTACTCATATTATTTAACTATGGTAACTAAGTGGTCTCAATGGTATAGTTGTAGAGAAAAAAAAATTTTACCTTATTTTCAGGTTCTTCTAGCTGGACTAAGGATTAAATTGACATGAGACAGATTAACAGGAGAAAATCAAATTTAATTTCATACATACAGGGAATACACATAAATATGAGATTCCAAAGACTGGCAAAATGATGTGTATATGTCATTCTGGACTAAAGAGAAAGGGATAATGTCTGGGACATTAAATGGAAGGAATCAATTCACAGGAAGATAAAAATAAGTAAATGTTTGGCAAACAAATGTTTGCTGAGCCATTCAGAAATGATGGGACATAGAGAGGACTTTGGTCAAAGGGGCTTTGCTAAGTTGCTTCCTATCTACCACAGCTATATCATATGCAACTGTAGCTATCTATGGTGATGGCTCTTTTCCTAGAGTAGCTCCTCCATCTAAATTCTTTTAAGCAACTGTGGGGGTTGGGAGGGGTGGGGTTTGAGTTTCTTCCTGAGTCTTTTGGGCCTTGATTGTTTTCAGCCTGGCATAATCTGCATGCCAAAGTGGCCCATATTGGGGTGGCCCACCCTTGACCCAGACTCTACAATAGCCAGAGTTCATGGGTCAGTGTCTGTGGTAATGTAATGAATAGGGTTTCTACCCCCCCCCTTTTTTTTATAAAAAGGAAGATTGACTGAAGAGAACACTGCCACCTTTTTCATTATGTATAGCTCATTAGTTCCCTTGTCAACTTTTCTTTGCTTTTAAACATTTGAAGGAAAAAGGCTTCACAGATTTTCAGTAGGAAACATATGGAGCTGTAACTCATCAGTAATGTGTGAACTTAATTTAAAGGTGCAGCTGACCTTGACCATGCATCCTTCCCAAGTTGCCTCTTGTGAATCCTGTGATCAATAAATGAAATAGTATTTCAGCCCCTTCACAACTCACCTTCAAATGTCTGTTTCCCCACAGATCATCTAAGCTTCTGTAAAACTCCCCCCCCCCACTCTGTAACAGGAACCAATCCTTTTTATATTACAAGTTTCATAAAAGAAAGGTTTAGCATTTCTCCTCAATATTAAGTTATGACTAAAATAATGAGTTAACAGATTGATATTTTAAGAAGTCCAACTCTCTTTAAATATCTAAATAAATGCTGCATCCGTGTAAGGAGTCACTATGAGTGGCAGCATATTTATTTCAAGGGTTTTGCCATTGCATGTAGGTTATTGGTGTTCCTTTGGAATGGCATTTAGAATCTACTTGCAAGTTTCAATACTTTACAGTTAAGCCCTAATTTTCATTATTTACTCAAGTGAAGCTTTCTCTTCATCAGCTTTTAAAAAATAAACAATGGTATTGAACATCCACCAGTATATTTCTTTTTCTCTGTATGTGTTTGTGAGGGTGTTGGGAAGGGTAAAAGATTGGAGATGGGTTGATGCTGGATATGAGACTGGATGAGATTTTATATTATTAATTTGGATTAAAATATGCCTAGAACTAACTTATCTTGGGCCTTTATACTCCTTTTTTGTCTCTTGGGTGTGGGGTATCAGGGTACATTTAGGGTCATCCTAACTCTTAGAAACATCATGGGCTTAAGTAGAATGAACTTTATTATTTTCAAAGTATATTAAAACATTGCAGGATGTTGGCTAAGTAACTTGTAAAACTTACTTGTTTTACTATAAGGGAATAATGAGATACCTTTCCACTTTGGTCCTTGGAATAAGGGAGAAAAATATTTAATATTTAAGGATAAAATATTTTTTTTTAAATTTTTTTTTCAACGTTTATTTATTTTTGCGACAGAGAGAGACAGAGCATGAACAGGGGAGGGGCAGAGAGAGAGGGAGACACAGAATCAGAAACAGGCTCCAGGCTCTGAGCCATCCGCCCAGAGCCTGACGCGGGGCTCGAACTCACGGACCGCGAGATCGTGACCTGGCTGAAGTCGGACGCTTAACCGACTGCGCCACCCAGGCGCCCCAGGATAAAATATTTTTTTTAAAGAGAGTTAACTGTAAAATAAGTAAACTTTAAGTTCTCAGGTTGGAAGAGGCATTTAATGTATTGAAACTTACTGTTAAAAGAGGTAGAAATTACATTAATAAAAATAATTCTTTCAACTAAAGATTTTTTTCCTCAATTCTATTTTGAGTGTACTTTAAGCTCTCAAGTATACTATTAAAATGTTATATGCATTATTTGGAAAACAGAATTGAAACCTTATTCATTTAATCATTGATTTTTATATGAGGACAAGCATATATTCCTGGAAGGGGGTAAATTATGAGGCTTAGAGAGATTTTTTTCAAAATGCTTTCCTACCTTCCCAGCCTCCTCCAGATCTGATATGCCTCCTCCTGTTCCCTTCACTTCTCCTGTGTGGAAAATCATACTGTGCACATGCAGTGTTTCTGAGTGGATTGTGTTCTGCAAATAAGCTTTCTAACACTGAGGAAATATTGAGAACCAATGAATTAAACCATACCTATCTAAAATACATTGAAAAATAGTAAAAGGTATACAATAGAATTTAATATTTATTAATTAACACTATAGCTGGGGTTTTCCCCTAAAAGATTATTGACTTTTATAACTAGGAAATATATATTGAAAATCTAATTTAAAACAATTTCTCTTGAAATTGTAATAAAACATATATATGTTGGTTGGATCTTAAACACTGGGCAAAAGTAGAATGAAATGCCTATGCTTATTTAAAATAGGTATAGACAAGTTTCAAATGATTCTGCATATAAACTTGCTGATATGCAGAATTCTAAATGAGGCCAGTTATAGCTTTCATTCTTTGGACTAAATTCAAAATTCTGTTACTTTCACAGTATTACAGAAAAAAACTAAATGTTTTTAGTTTCATTCAGTCCACACCCAATTTGAAGGACTGCTGTCAACAATGTCAAAAACATGTACTGAACATTTAATAACATTCCTGATATGATAAAGAGAATCTGGGGTACTTGTATACCATAGTCTGATTGCTGAACCCATTTCATACTTTTCAAATAAAACTAAGCTACCACTAGTTTCTTAAAGGTCTTACAAAAATTGACTGCAAGAACATGATTTGATCATAGAGCAAAATATGCCATTTTTTATAGTCCATTCAAAATGGAGGTAGTTATGTTTATTTTTAGATGATATTGTGATTTATTTTCTATATAAGTAAAAAAAATACTGACAATGTAAAAACACAATGTAAAATCAATTTAAAAAGCCCCAAAATACTTTTTAAAATTTGTTCTGAAGATAAAAAAAAAATAATTAAAAATGTTGTAACTTTTGGGGCACCTGGGTAGCTCAGTTGGTTAACCATTTGACTCTTAGTTTTGGCTCAGGTCATGATCTCACGGCTTCGTGGATTTGAGCCCCACATTGGGCTTTGTGCTGGCATTGTTGAGCCTGCTTGGTATTCTCTCTCTCTCCCTCTGTCTCTGCCCCTCCCCAATTTGTGGTGTCTCTGTCTTAATCAATCAATCAATCCAATCAATCAAATGTCATAACTATCTAAATCAGAACGTGCCATTGTACAAGGTGTTTATCTTCACAATTAGAACCAAAATGCTTAGTAATGCTACTTTAGTTTATATATACCTTCAAAAAGTATTCATGCCCTTTATCTCCCTGTTCTTTTATCTTCCTCATTTTCTTTTTCTTTTTCTTTTTTTTTTTTGAAGATAAACAGTCAGGTAAGCAATCACTGATGCGGTTTTATAATAAATTATGACACCAGTCTGTTTTATCTTAGTACATATGAACAATGACCTTTTCTTTGAGAATATTTAAAGCATTCCTGGAAAGAAATTATATATATATGTATATATTTTTAAATGGCTCATATATTCCAAGTACATCCAGGAGACAACAAACAGTTTCTTTGATATATGATATATCAAACAAATTACTTAAGTGACTTTCATTTATCTTAGCCTAAAAGACAATAATAGTATTTCTAATGAGCTCAAAGAACAACAACATTAAAAATGGAGAAACTAACATTGAAGTTATAAAATAAATAAAGTCATTCTATCACACAATTTCTATGTATTCAAATACATTAAATGCTGGCTAAGTAATACATGAACAGGTAATTTTTATCTTTAAAATTTGGAAGGATTAGCTAAGAGGGAAAAATGTTTTAATTGTTAAATTAAATTTTTAATTTAATTTTTAAATTAAAAAGGGTTTTAATTTCAGCAGAGTGGATTTCAGAATTTTAAACATTTTTAAAGGTAAATTATGACCTGTCCATTAAAAGGGAGAAAAATCTTTGTTTATAATTTAAAAAATA
Organism: Lynx rufus; assembly: GCF_022079265.1. Classification (NCBI taxonomy): domain Eukaryota; kingdom Metazoa; phylum Chordata; class Mammalia; order Carnivora; family Felidae; genus Lynx; species Lynx rufus. The sequence continues at coordinate 106,400,938 of NW_025814867.1, read as the reverse complement.
TATAGTTCTGAAAATTCTAGCATGTTTTTGTCAAGGTGTTTTGCTTTTGTCATCAAAGTATGCTGGCATTTGCCGGTAGAATGGGATTCAATTTTCTTTCATATCATTGTTACCAGTATATACATGAATAGAATAAAAAGGTGTATTTCATTTTTTCTTTATCATGTTATAGGAATAGGTTGAGAATATGAGCAGGAAGTTGTTTCTATAATTCTGATTGTATTTTTGTCATATAGATTTCTAGATTTCTGCAATTGGATGTGTTTAACATCAACCTCTGATATATAGTCATCACAACTACCCACAAAAAGCAATTGGGATTGTGAAGTTCTGATAGTATGGAAGGTGCTTTCATTTTTTTTTTTTTTTGGAGGAGAGGTTAGCTATTTAAAGATCATCTGAAGCTGGACTGTTCGTATTTCAATAGATTCCGGAAATAATTTTGTTCTAATTCAGAGACCTGCTTCTTGTGATCATTTTAAAACATTTTCCATACACACATACATATTTGTTTAACATATATTCTGATAAATAAATTTATAAGTACATAGAAATCTAGGTGTTAAATATATATGTTTACATTTCAGACATTATAAAGTCATAAAGTTGAAGTTTTATAAGCAGAAGTAAATAATATGTAAAATCTTATGTAGTATATGATTATTGGTAAGTTTGTGACTGCTCTGATTAAATTCCTTTAAGATAAAAGAAAAATGTCACATGCAGTTGTTTAGTCTCTGTTAAAGAAACAATTCCAGTAATCTTCTGAATCCCTTTTCAGCCAACAGCTCTGTAACATCTTGCCTTGACACGTGATGCTGCCTTTTTAACTAATTCCAACTTGGAGAGCTGAGTAACCATGGCTCCATCCAGTTTTCCCCCTGACACATCTGTGGCAGCATCGGCATTCACGGAACCTCTCCTGGAGAATCCCCCTTAGGTGGAGTTTGAATTTCTGTAAGAAAGTCATTGACACCGGAATCAGTCAGATTCTGCTTTAGGACTAGAAGCTTCCTGGGTTCAGATGCTGACAAGGCCATGTTTCTTATCTCTGAGATTTCCTGCCCCTCCCCCACGATGCTCTGTTCCTCCAGGCTGGCAGAGAGCTTGCCTGTGGGCTAGAGGGTGACAGACCCCCTTTGATGATGAGCATCCACAGTCACAGGGAGCAGACTCCTGCTATTCATCGAGCTGCACAGCTGTGGCAACTGGATCCTGCCTGGGTGTCAAAAATTGGGGGCAGGGCTTCAGTTTAAGCAAAAAGAGAAGACCATTTAAGTACAAATGAACCACTTTTGGCTCTCTGAATTTATTGTCCTCCAGTTGCCCTGATTTAAGATCCACCCTTTATTTTACTGAAATGTCAGAGTAGACCATCTTTTTCCATGGGCGCATGGAAAAAAAAAAAAGACAAAAACCACTACCATCATGTTTTCACACCTAAAAAGACATTTTCATATATAAACAGGTTGGTGGATCTTTGGCATTAATATTTTTTACAACTTATTTCTTATTAAGCCATGGGTTCAACATGAAATAAATTCTTGTTGATTCATCTTCAATACTATTGCCTGGTTTGCCTGACTGCAGGTTGTGTGGAATAATAATATTCAGTGGATTTTCATTTTTTTGTGAAAAGAAACTTACACATTTAATGAATGAACTGCTCAAATCTTGAAGGAGTACAGGCATGTTCACCAGGCATTTTTAGAATGACACTAAATGGAATCTATAGCAAGTGGCTATTTCTAGCTATGCAAAGCTTAAAAAACACATAAAGAGTTAATTCAACTGTACAAATGAATATGCTAATCAGGGCATAATTTATCTCTGAAGAAACATATTTATTGTGTCTTCTATTTGATTAGATGGCTTCAATGTTCAATTAATCAGTTACCTTTCAATATCATTCCTGAGAGCTGCTTAATTAATCTGTTGCACTGCAGCCCTATTCATTCTACTAGCAATTCCTCGCCCCATTTCAAATGACAAGACCCAGGAACTGTGCCACATAAAGACTTTATGTCAGTGTCAGGTGAAGGTTGATAAGTGGCTGACTTTTTTTTCTTTATTAGGTTAGTCAAACCAATCAGCCTTATAGGATTCACATTTGTCAAAACATTTTCATGCATTGAAACTAATGAGAAATAGAGGAGGAAAATCACCAAGAGAATGGTGGCATTGTTTGTGTGTCTCAACGGCAGTATTCTGCTTTCATCAAATGGATTATTTGCTTGTCTGTTTCCAAATGGTGGATTTTAAAAATAGTGCTAATTGAACCCAAATTAGTGTTCTAGATGTTTATTGCCTTCTGGGCACTATTTATTGCTTCCCAAATGCTATCAATAATCATCCCAGTAATAGTTCTATGAATATTTATCAGATAATAATCAGTTTGAAGGTACTCTGTTCACAACATAGAGTACCCATTACCAAATAATTATTGAGATAACCCACCTTTAAATTGCAGGTTCATGGCTGTTTCTCTCATCTGCTCCCCACACTTGGAATCTCCCTTCTATTTCCTTTCTCTTCTCTGGATACTGACTGAGCCTCCACATTGTCCCTCCATGTCACTCCCTTTTGCTCTGCAGAAGCAGAAGCATTTTGGTAGAAGTTGCACCAAAGTAGTATGCAGACCTCATACCGTCTTCTTTGTCTTCCCAGTGTCCTAGGCCCAACTTTCATCTCCCAACACCACCTCATGCAGACCCACTTAGCTTTCCAACAAGGAATTAAAATACTCTGAGTCAATCATTTGTTATCCCACATAACTTCTAAAATAAAATACTCCTGAAAGCATAGGGTAATCTTTATCTTTATGTGGGTACCATAAGTCCCTTTGAGAGAAATAATAGTGATAATTATAATATTTGTATATACTTGAGTTCTTTTAATTTACCAAGTACATTTTAATTTTTATATAAAATATGCATTATTTTATTTAACACTATCTGAAATTATCACTATTGCTATTATTTTACTCATTGTAAACATGAGAAAACTGAGACACTGGGAAATTAAATAACTTGCTGAAGAGCATGCACCACCCTATTAAAAGGGAGATAACATTATATGTATAATTAAAAAAATGTAATTCTGAAAATTCTAGCAGGTTTATGACAAGTGCTTTGCTTTCATCATCATCTAATACTATTGACAAATAATCTTCTCCTTAATTTATTCATACCCATAGAGACTAATTGCGCAAAATTATCCAAAATATTATCTTTTATATAAATCTAATTTAGTGGAAACTAATAGTAAACAAACTATTTTAAGCAAAAAAGAAAATTAATGGTGTGGAGTACTAGGAGATACCAGGGTATACAGTCCTAGGCATGCTTGGATGTAGGTACTGAAATGCGTCATCAGGATATCACCTCCCCCTATCTGTCAGTATGCTCTCCTTCAGAGTAACTTCATTTTTAAGAAAGCTAAGTATACCAAAGTTTAGAAAGTGGACCTCAAGTCACTCAGCTTGTGTTCCAGTCCTGGCTCCTTCATTTATCAACTGGTAACCCAGTGATATCCCATTAGAGAAGTTCTGAGTAAGCTCTTCCTCATTATTTACTGCTAAGTAGCAGCCAAAATAGTATTGACACATAGTAGATGATAACTAAAATTTATCGAATGAATGACATTATGTAATAACAAACCCTTGTTCAATTACTGAAAGAGATTGAGGCAAACCCGTGTTTTAAGTTATCGAAACTAAAATGTTATCCATAAGCTTGGTGATATGCAAGGTGATATTTTATCCAAAGTCTGATATTTATAAAGAAAAGTTGTTAGAGACGTTAAGTTCAAAATATAGAAGAGGCAATGTAGAAATGGTACACATGAATAACAAACATTAAAGCATATATTGAATGCCTTGAAAAGTTACAAATCGCCAATGACAAAATGCAAATAGATACTGGTCAGTTATTCACTAATTTATCCCCTTAAAAATGATTTCAGTGTTATATTGGAAATTAAGAATCCCTTCTTGTTGTTTTTTCTATGCATTTTAAGTAAAAGCATATTCATAGTTTTTTTTAGTAATTGTTTATTCAAGCTTGAATAAGACTTGTCCAACAACTACGTGGGGGTTCCCTGGACTCCTGTTTATGTTTTATGTGTGGATATACAGTCAACTCAATCTCATTCAAGTATTGAAAGGTGATGTGATGTGTTTCTTCTTACTGTGAATGCAGTTGAGTCCAATTTGGGATTATTTGCCTTTGTTCTAAATGTCACTAATGTCACTACTACCATGACCGCCCCCCCCTTAAGTATATATAAATGTAAATGTGTGTGTATATATACACATATACATATATACACATTTATCTATATTTATTCATATGTGTATATTTACATATATGTACATACATACACATATACATATACCTATACATACATGTCCTGTCTATGCCAAAGGACTTACTGCTCTTTACACAATATATTTTAAAAGACTTTAAAAATTAATGTTAAGAAAGTGAGAAAATCAGAACACAGATGAATTAACTAAAACCAATGAGATGAGACAAGGCTGGAGACGATATTAGTACAGTGTGTGTTATGAGGTACTGTCCACTTGCCAGAGGAAGGCACAAGTGACTAGCAGCCCACGAAAACAGGATGTTATATGTGCTCTGAGTTTCTAGGTTGTGCAGAAAAATCAGATGTACAGAAGAATGTACGGAAGAATCAGAATGAGGTACTGAGAAAAACTTTTTTTTTTTTTTTTAATTTTTTTTTTTCAACGTTTATTTATTTTTGGGACAGAGAGAGACAGAGCATGAACGGGGGAGGGGCAGAGAGAGAGGGAGACACAGAATCGGAAACAGGCTCCAGGCTCTGAGCCATCAGCCCAGAGCCCGACGCGGGGCTCGAACTCACGGACCGCGAGATCGTGACCTGGCTGAAGTCGGACGCCCAACCGACTGCGCCACCCAGGCGCCCCGAGAAAAACTTTTAAATTTCCATGTCTTCTTATTAAATGTTCTCTAATTCTACCTGGAATGTCCTGCCACCCTTCTCTTGGCTAACTTGAAACACTTCACAAATTCCTCATCCATTCCTGGAATGGCATTGTTAGGTGCCCCTCCTCTGTAACGCTATCATTTGAGACATATTGCTGTCATTGTGCTTACAATATTGTATTATAATTATTTGTTTACTCATCTTTCTTTGCCATCATTTCAAAAGCTCCAGAATGGCAGTGCCTATGTATTATTATTCATCATTTAATCTCCAAAACCTAGGACAGTGTCTGGAAAATTATAAATCAGTAAATACATCTTGAATGAATGAAAGGATACTGGTATTGTGCTTCAAAAAAAAAAAAAACCTTCTAAATGACATACTCATTATAAAGATAAAACACTGTTTTCTTAGAGCTGTTTCTTATATAGCCTTCCTGACTGTACATGCCATTCAGAATAAAACCCCCCAAAAACCAAAAAACAAAACTTTTTTTTATAGTCAAACTTTTTTTATAGTCAAATTGATTCACTTGACTCAGAGGTAAATTTCAGAGGAATGGTTTGATTGCAAGTCATACAATCTTAAGAACTTATTTCAACCAAATAGTTGATATATGTTAAGCAGTAATGAGTTCAAGGTTATCTTCTCTGGAGATTTCCTTGAGTGCAGTAGTGCTCTGTAGCTTTCAGTGAGGAGCCATATGCTTTACCCGTTAGTGAAACTGAGTGTACCATTGACTTTTGCAAGAAAGCCACACCTATGTGGGCCAACCCAGGATTCTATTCCAACATGTAGAGAAATGTTAAATGTCATTAAGCATGCTAGAAATAGTGTCCTAGTTGTTTTTGTTAATTTTTAATTTTGTTTTTGTCTCTTTCTTTGATTAAGCTATTGGCTGTCACTTTTTACTGTTCTGTGAACACCTACCTCCCTACCTACCAAAAAATTTCAGTTTCTAGTTTAAAGTGGATCGGTAAACCAGAGATTTATGCTTATTTTTAAGTTATCTAAATAAAATAAGGTGTACCTCAGATAGGTACCTGAGAACTTTCTGCTAAACATGTGGTGGATATCAAACCTGCTTTTCCATGTGGTGGAAATCAAACCTGGATTTCCTATCTAGATGAGGGCACCATCAGCTCCTCAATTGTCCAAATGTGGACTACTGCAGGGACTTCTGGTCTGGTCTCTCTAATCTCAACCCCTCCAATCCAACCATTACACTCACTTCTTGGAGACTTTTCCCAAGTGCAAATCCTTCCCAAGTGCAAAGGGTAAAAGTCAAACTCCTTAATCACTCATTGATTCACAGAAAAATTTAATACCTATTATGTACCAGGCACTGTGTGGGTACTTAGCGTATGCAAAAGCTTTCCAGGATCATATTTCTTTCCTGGTTCATCCTCTAGCATCTCCCTAGTCAGATCCTGGGAGTAAACTCATCATTCAGAACTACAAATTCTTCTTGAAAGCAGAATGTACTTTCATACTTATAGGCCTCTGCATGTCATGGTACTTTGGTATGAAATGCCCTTCTTTCTTTGTCCTTCAAAATGTATCTCCTTCTTTGTAAGAACTTTCTTGCACTGCCACCGTATCTGGGCAGAGATAGAAACTTTTTCTTTGATGCCCATATAACCATGCTTTCTATACTTAAATGCTCATTTTAATCATATTGTAACTGTTTCCATGCATTACTTTCCTAATAGACTGGGAAGGCCAGGGGTATTATCTTTTCATCTCACTATCCCCAGGAATTTACACAGCATCTTACAAGTAGTGAATGCCCAGTTAATGTCTTCTGAAGAAGTTGCAGAACGGCCACCTGCTGCTTTACACGGGCAATAAATTGATGATGCTTTTGTGATCCAAACCCCATTGTATGTCATAGTTACTTGTAAAATTGTCTTCTTTCCCTTTCAATTAGATAGTAAGCCCCTGTAAGGCAGGGAGTTCTCTCTCCTGTGGTATCTAGTAAAAGACTTTGCACATAGTAAGCACTTAGTCTATAACTGTTGAATTGAATTTTAATATCACTCCAGTAAATTTCCCTGTAGTCTGTTTGAACTTCCAACATGATGACTTCATTGCTGTATGCTCATTAAAGAGGTATAAAGAAAGAATTGCAGAACTTCCTAGGGAAATCATTTCTCCTCTTCTTGTTCTCCTCTGGCTTCTCGCCCACTCTGATTGACTAAGCATTAGGATTGAGAAGAGAAGGGGCACAAAACTGTGGGAGGAAAATGCGTAATATGTAATAGAGGCCCCACAGAAATAAAAAGTCAGTTGGATTTTTTAATGGCAGAAAGAGACTGCAGAAAATTGTTGGAAATATTAATTCAAGGAGCATCTTGGGTGAGAGGAGACAGAAACAGAGAAATGTGTTAGGGGGAGGGGAAGGAAGCAGTGAAAGTGAGGCAGTTTTGACAGTCTGTGGTGGATACTCTCTCTGGTATGACTAATTGAGAATTGATTGTGCATGCAGAAAGGTTATGTTTTATTAAGGGAAACCTTTTTCCCTTTTGTCTTTATGAAATCCGCTCTTCTGTAGATGTTACTCTCTTCCCATACTAAACCCTCATTAATTTATAATTCACCACATTTGCTTTAAAAGTGCTGTGCAGATTTCCTGTTTCTCTCACATACAGTGCTTCTAATAGAGAAAGTCAAGTAGGAAAGAAGTTGAAATGCTACTTGTCTTGAGGGCTGCATGCCAGACCTGCTGGTGCCAAAACATTTCACCGAGTGTGTCTTAGATCATTGTAAATGTTTCCAAGTACCATTTTGCAAGCTCCATGAAAGTGAATCTGGGCTCTAAAACAAGTCTTTTACTGTTGACTATAAATTGACTCTGGTTTCTAGAACCTAAAGTCAAAGCTAAGTGGAGTCTTCTAGTAGGGCTCTGTTAATTTCAAGGACAGGTACCCTCATACAGAGAGGGGCACCATCTCACCAAATGCAGACTCTGAGGGCAGAGGCAATAGAAATGGAGAGAAGAAAATTAATCTCCCTCCACCATCCTAACAGTTCTCTCTGCCAATAGATTTGACAGAACCTGGGAAACCAATGCATATAGAAGTGTAGAAGAAGTGAAAAGTTTTTAAATGCCCAACATGCCATTAGTGAAGATATAATTAAAGAAGGAGTAGGTTTAACATCAGATTTCATTGAATCCCACTTTATACATATAGAGAAAATAAGACAATTTGACAATTTAGACAATTTTTAAAAATTTAAACATCTTGAATATGAAATGCCTAAGAGATATATATGGATATAGCTATAGATAGAGAACTCAGGTTTTTATTTAAAGACTTCAAGTAAGTTAGGAGTGTGTGTGTGTGTGTGTGTGTGTGTGTGTGTGTGTGTGTGTTGGAGTGGGTATATTAGCATGGACTATCACGCAGGAGTTAAAATCTCACCTAACCCATAGATTCTGGGAAGAGAACATAAGTAAAGCAAGCTAGGTGGAGATTGACAGAAATGTGTGCCTGGACTAAAGAGACAGTAGCTATTCATCTCTGGTTGATCACTGCCAAACAAGAATACAGGCCTGGTGTAACCAGATCTTATTTTTCTCCCAAAAGTATGACTACTTTTTGGTCATACAATCTTACATGAATATCTGCAACTAGCCAAACATTGACATTTTGTGATGGTCAAATAAAACACGTACAGGAGACAAATTTAGCTGTAAGTTTGAGACCTCTGGATTGCACTTTTATTTATTGGGGAATAGAAACTTCAGGTTAAGCAATTCAAGAGTGGTATATCCTATTAAATAATGAGATTTTAAATTAAATAGAATAAGGTGTTTGTTGACAAATTTGTAAATGTAGAAGGGGAGAGATCAGTGTTGGCTGAGGTTAAACAGAATTATGTGAAGAAGTGGGATGTCATCTGAATCTTGAAGAGTGGATGGCTATCAGTGGCAATAAGCAAGGGAGAAAGCATCTGAAGCAAGGAGCCAAGAGATGGTAATTTGGGGACAGTGAATGGATTATGCTAAATAAGAACAAAGAAAGGATTAAACCATTTTTCTTTTTTTTTTTTTTAATTTTCTTTTTTAAAATTTACATCCAAATGAGTTAGCATATAGTGCAACAATGATTTCAGGAGTAGATTCCTTAATGCCCCTTACCCATTTAGCCCATCCCTCCTCCCACAACCCCTCCAGTAACCCTCAGTTTGTTCTCCATATTTATGAGTCTCTTATGTTTTGTCCCCCTCCCTGTTTTTATATTATTTTTGTTTCCCTTCCCTTATGTTCATCTGTTTTGTCTCTTAAAGTCCTCATATGAGTGAAATCATATGATTTTTGTCTTTCTCTGACTGACTAATTTCACTTAGCACAATACCCTCCAGTTCCATCCACGTAGTTGCAAATGGCAAGATTTCATTCTTTTTGATTGCCAAGGAATACTCCATTGTATATATATGCTACATTTTCTTTATCCATTCATTCATCGATGGACATTTGGGCTCTTTCCATACTTTGGCTATTGGTGATAGTGCTGCTATAAACATGGCGGTGCATGAGTCCCTTTGAAACAGCACACCTGTATCCCTTGGATAAATGCCTAGTAGTGCAATTGCTGGGTTGTAGATAGTTCTATTTTTAGTTTTTTGAGGAACCTCCATACTGTCTTCCAGAGTGCTGTACCAGCTTGCATTGCCAGCAACAATGCAAAAGAGATCCTCTTTCTCCGCATCCTCACCAACATCTGTTGTTGCCTGAGTTGTTAATGTTAGCCATTCTGATAGGTGTAAGGTGGTATCTTACTGTGGTTTTGATTTGTATTTCCCTGATGATGAGTGATGTTGAGCATTTTTTCATGGATTGGTTGGCCATCTGGATGTCTTCCTTGGAGAAGTGTCTATTCATGTCTTTTGCCCATTTCTTCACTGGATTATTTGTTTTTTGAGTGTTGAGTTGGTAAGTTCTTTGTAGATTTTGGATACTAACCTTTTATTGATATGTTATTTGCAAATAACTTCTCCCATTCTGTCGGTTGCCTTTTAGTTTTGCTGATTGTTTCTTTCTCTGTGCAGAAGCTTTTTATTTTGATGAGGTCCCAGTAGTTCATTTTTGCTTTCGTTTCCCTTGCCTCTGGAGACATGTTGAGTAAGAAACTGCTGTGGCCAAGATCAAAGAGGTTTTTGCCTGCTTTCTCCTCAAGGATTTTGATGGCTTCGTGTTTTACATTTAGCTCTTTCATCCATTTTGAGTTTATTTTTGTGTATGGTGTAAGAAAGTGATCCAAGTTCATTCTTCTGTATGTCACTGTCCAGTTTTCCCAGCACCACTTGCTGAAGAGACTGTCTTTATCCCATTGGCTATTCTTTCCTGCTTTGTCAAAGATTGGTTGGCCATACGTTTGTGGGTCAATGAGAACCATTTTTTTCTAACTCAAGTCCTTATCTTGATCTAGGATAAAATAGAGATAGTATAAATTAAGTAAATATTTACTGAATGCCAACTATATGCCACGCACTACTCTAGGCTCCAGATGACAGTGGGTGTTAATGCTATTTACATACTCTCCCATGCACATGGACACAGATGAAATCCAACTTTATTACAAATTGATCACATCAGTAGTCATACTAGATACATTTTAATTATTCTAGAAGGAAATGGAATCAATTGAGAGTTTCCATAATCCTGGAAAAGTATAACCAAAAAATAAATTTTGCATATGAGATTCTATAGTAAGTGTCAAATACTCATTTCAAATATTTCTAGAAGCAATTGATTGAGTATAAAACAATCTCATGTTCATCGACAATTTATAAGAAATTAGAAGTGGGTAGTCAACCAAAATAACAGTTTGTCCAGTTAATGAATACACCCCATTCAACAGCCATCAAATGACCACTTAGCATTAGGACAAATATTCAGATCAGTATAAAAATGTTTTTATATTTTGCTTTCTTGCTTCTCACGTACTTTGAGAAGGTGGCATATGCAGAGAAATAGGTAAAGAGAATAAAAAAAGAGAGAAAGAACAACTGTGTTGGATAGGTTAATACCAAAAAGTGTGTCCCCAAAAGATCTTTAATTATATGTAGCATTTCATCTTATGAAAAAATACTATGCATGTATAACTATAAAAATTACTTAGCTTTCTGGCTTCAGCAAATGCCTTTATACTTTCTAAAATATGTAAGTGATGAATCACTAAATTCTACACCTGAAACTAATGCACTGTATGTAAAATAACTAGAATTTAAATAATTTAGAGAAAAAATATGATAATCTGTTTTATAGTTTAAGTATATTATGTATCAAAGGACCCATATTTAACAGTGTAAAATGTAATCTATTTAAAAAATAAGCACATTGTTAATCAATGAATATGAGTAAGTACTGGGAGAAAAATTTATTCAAGTGTTCATTGTCCCTAGCAAAGTAGATTGTAGAACATAAAGCTAACAAAAGACTATGCTGACGTTTCAAACTCAGTATCACTCTTAAAACAAGATCAAACATTTGAAAGCCATTCCAAAAGCATTAAAGTCTAGGTGGTTTAATATAAAATATGTACTTACAAAGCTTGTGTTGCATAGTGACAATCAGTTCAAAAATGTTATACTGCTGCCCTAACCTTTCTATCTGTTTCGCATAGTCTTCTTATCCAGGCACTTTTCCAAGACACACAGAATATTAGCTGTGCACTCTCTAAGTTTAACTTGAAAATTGAGAGAGATCAGATCCATATGTTCAAGAAAAAGTGTCAGCAAGACCATCTTTAATCTGTATTTTGGGTATTATTTTTAAAAGCTACTCCTTCATAGCTGATATACTATGAACAAATATAATGCAGTTGAGCCTTATTTTGTTGAATATCTTTCACAAAACCCTTTCAATCATGAAAAGGGATACAAATCAATATGACTTAATAATTTTGATTAAAAACTATGTACCCTAAAGGAACATCCCAGTATTTGAATTTCAGCAATATTTCACCTCCCTCAGTCCAAAGTCTGCTGTGTCAGCACAACATTATCTCGGGCAGCAGCCATTAGTGTGGTTGTTTCTCTAATGCTGGCTCTCTTGCATACATTTTACTTCTTGCTCTGATGGAATTTTTATCTTCACAAATATGTTTTCTCATTTGTCTATTTCTGTGTCCAGTAAGTCTATATGCTAAGAAGGTAAAGGTGCAGCAATCTTTAAGTTACTTAACCTGAAAAGCAGAATTTTCCTACGGTGAACAACTTGATATACTTTCTTTAGGCACTTTTGATAAAAAATGAAACTTTCTTGTTAAGGTTTTTCATTTGCAGTTTCCAAGAATTGGGAGTTTGGAGGGTTTTGAGAAAAATAGAATTATTCAATGGATACCACCTGCATCACAAGGCTAGACTAATTCTCTTGAAAAGTTTAAAATTTGCAATTACTCTAAAAAAATCCTTTGTTGACTTTTAGCGATAATGCAGATGTCTACTATATTTTTTTATGGTGAATGTATTATAACATGTAACTGTGGAATGTTAAGGCCATGGATTCAAACATGCAAAAAGCTATTTAGAAATTTGGGGGATTTTGTTTGTTACTGAAGTATTTTCCCTGAAGTCACTTAGTCAATAGAAGGAATAGCAATTTCCCAGGGACTGCAACTTACTTTATCTGGATGGTTGGCAATTTATAAAATTCACATCCTTCCTAAGGAAGGGTTTTTATAATGCACAGATATTTTTTTTCACTGCGATCACGATTAGAATAAGCTAACAAATGTGAAGCTTGTTTTATCATATTTAATGTCTATAGAATGTCTACTTCTCTCAAAAGAGTTAATCTGTTAACCTCCATAATCAGCATAAGGGAGTACATGAAACAGAGATAGTCATGTCTTAAATAGTTAAATACATATTTGTCTGTCTAAGTATATTATAAAGTTTTGGTAAATCAGATTTTTATAACCAAAATTTTCACTGAAAGCTTATACTTAGAGGGATATTAGATTTTATGAAATCCAGTATAATGGGGCAGTAATTGAAAACATTTAGTGATTTGGTAATTGTTTATATTGTGCATAATCTTGATTCCCAAACATAAAATTTCTGTGTATAGGTCTTTTAGTTAGTAAAAAAAAAAAAAAAAAAAAAAACAAACAAGCATTTTTTTCATTTTAGCTAATATGTATGGGGGACTTTGGTTATCTACAGCAACCAAATTTCAGTCCACAAAGAGGTTACAACTATCTTTGAGTGAGGGGCCCAGTTTTTGTTTATATTTTCCTACTCTAAGCACACTAGGACAAATAATAAATTTTATTGCTTTTGATGCCCTTGGAGTAATACAGTATATTTTCTACTTTATAGGAAATTATTTTATCATCAAAAATAAAAAAGTCTTATCCAGGAGTAATCCTTTCCAGTAGAGGTGACTACATTTGCTGATTAATGGGGTTTTATATGAGGTTGTTTGGTTGTCTTTGGAAAAGTACCTACAAAATAATATTTGGTGGAAATAGTTAATTAAAATGAAAGTGTAAGAGGATAGTTTGGTGGAAGAAATACCAGAAAATACATGCTACACTTTCTGAATATTTTTTGAGACATAATTTGCATTTAGATCTTAATTATACAGTTCGATGAGTTTTGATGAAGCATTCAGCAGTGGAACCAGCAACCTAATCAATATATAGAACATCTCCATCACCCCAGCCAATTCCCTCATGTCCCTTTCCCGTCAATCTCTCCTACCCCCTGCCCAGAGACAGTGTTACAATATCTTTCATCACAGATTAGTTCTGTCTATTCTTGAGTTTCATATACATGAAATAATATATATACTTAGACATTTTGATAGTGAAAAAAAACGAGAAAAAAAATACCAACACCTCATCATTAGAAGAGGCAAGGAAAATTTTGTCAAGATGGAAGAGACTTGTTTATATTGTTCATGGGCTCAGAGAAAAGAATCTGTGTAGAGAAAGACCTAGAAAATTTAACAAAGGCCATAAGATGTGATTTTCGAAGAGTAGAAACATACCTTTTTTGAGCTGGAGATATCAAGAAAATATGTAAATCTAAATTTACAGTGGTATCAGTCAACACTGTTACATTACTTTTTCCAGCATATTCCAAGCTGCTAAGGAGCAGATTCCAGGGTATTGGATGACATGAGTTAGCCAGGGTTGTTTATGGGCAAGATGGGTTCAACAGATAATCAAAAATGTAATGATAATTAGAGCATAGTTGGTAAGCATCAAAGGAATGGCAGTTACTAGGCAGTTACTATGAGTAATACATTTACACCCACTGGTTATTTGTGGTGAGCCCTTGTGACCACTTTTAGCGTGATGTCTGAGAGTAGCTACTGATAGTCCATACCTAATTTCTTACTCCAGTTTTAAAGAGGCAATGTGTTTATTTGAACATGACATGGTTGATAAACCTTCAGCAACTTTAGGAAATTTTTTATTTGGTTTCAACTCCTACTGTTATTGTAGAGATGCATAAAAATGAATTAGTTAACGAAGTCCTTCCCAAAATAGGATATTTTTGTAGTTTTGTAATCCTTCATAAAAAATACCTGGATCCGAGATTAAACCTGACCAGAGATCTAGACCACTGTATATTACCAAAGAGGTAAATAGATTCTGACTTTAAACACCAGGAAAAATACACGAAGAAGGAGGCAGTTGGCCTTCAAACCCCAGCTCTACAATGGTTTCACTAACAGTCAAAGTGATGCCAGTTTCTAAATTGCCTTGTATTCTATAGACATTAATTTTGCATTCATGTTTTATTGAAAGCAGTCCTTATGCACAGCGTTTAATGTCTAATTTAAAAAATGTTCTTCCACCATATTTTTCTTGGTCCTTAATTTCCAAGTCAAAGAGTGTGATGATAGCTGCCTGGTTATCCTGCTCTATGGTCATGCTTTCTTAACTCTTCAAAATTTTCGGAGAGTTTCTGCCCTTGTTGACCCAGATTTACCTAATTTTCAGTGCTTTCTCTACCTAAAAAGTGTCTTTCTGGTTCTTGAGTGTTCTCCAAAAAGCATGGATAAAAAGACCAGGGTGAGAGCAAATAACAGCCATTTCACGAATGAGGGGCCAGAGATCAGGCAAAAGCATTCTTTAAGATTGTGCCATCTTCACATTTTTATTTAGGTTACTTGCTTATTAAGGTTGCATATGTTCCAAATATTCTGTTCCTTATGTAAGAAGTATTTAAGTGCTTTTCTTAAACCCATTTGTTCTTTTTATATTAAAAAAATTCTGTCTCTTCCCAGCTCCATTAGTTATCAAAACCATTCTTTTTCATGTGCCAGGATGCAGCTCAAAGGTTAACTTGTCCATCCAGCTTAATCAAGAGGTGACTGTACTCTGCTATCGCTGAGACATGCAGAATGAAAAGGTTATAAACCCTGAATGTTTAGAACATTGTTTCAGCACATATTAATTAGTGACAAATAACCTGAATTGATTCTGTCTGGATTTAGGTCAAGTGAGCAAGCAGATATTTGACTTCTAGCCTTAGATGCTAGAAGCCTGGCTGTTGGATATTTCCAGCAGTAGATCCAAGGCCTAGTATCAACAGCTTGAATCAGTTAGACTTTTGATTTTATCAGTCCCTCAGAGGGTAAATGAGTAGAGTAGGCTCTGCAGAAGTGATTTACACTAAGCAAGCTCATCAGAAACTGATTTATGGAGCAAAATGGCATTTTATCAATTTGCAGTGGAATAGAAAGAGCATGGACTTCGGAATCACATAGAATGAGGTTTAATTTTCAGCCTCACCATTTGACATCTGTGTAACTTTGGAGATATAATTTAATCTCTCTGAATTTAATTTTCCTACTTGTAAAATGAATGTAATACTTATTCAGGACTCTACTGAGAATTACATAGGCCATATATGAAAAGTGCATAGGATCCTCCCTGGAATATATTACATGCCAAGTAAATACTGGCTTCTTTTAATTCATTCCTATTGAGAACAGAAATGTTTATCTAAGAAAAGTTTGCACTTATGTGTAGATTCCTTCAGAAAGTCAGTCTACAAATTAAATAATTATTTCATGGACATAGAATGACACAAAGGGTGATAACTTTCTTCTAGGAGTAGCTTAATGAATTGGTCTTCTACAATCTAGGAATATTTCAGGACAGACAACTAATGTTAGACATTAATCTTAAAAAGTCTCATCTGTGCGGATTGTGAGACACACACAGGAAACGTTATACTATATAGCTCACTTTTTTCAATTTTCCTTATTAATGCATGATTCTCATAATATAATCTTTCCTAGAGGATGACATTCTTAGCTAATGGGGCTCCTAATATTTTGTGACACATTTTTGATTAGGAATACATTTTAGGATGCTCAATGAGGTTTAGATTTACATTAAATTTATTTATTTATTTATTTATTTATTTATTTATTTATTTAATGTCACTAATGTTTATTTATTTTATTTTTATTTATTTTATTTTTATTTTTATTTTTATTTTTTTCAATATATGAAATTTATTGTCAAATTGGTTTCCATACAACACCCAGTGCGCATCCAAAAGGTGCCCTCTTGAATACCCATCACCCACCCTCCCCTCCCTCCCACCCCCCCCCCCTTCAACCCTCAGTTTGTTCTGTTTTTAAGAGTCCCTTATGCTTTGGCTCTGTCCCACTCTAACCTCTTTTTTTTTTTTTTCCTTCCCCTCCCCCATGGGTTTCTGTTAAGTTTCTCAGGATCCACATAAGAGTGAAAACATATGGTATCTGTCTTTCTCTGTATGCTTATTTCACTTAGCATCACACTCTCCAGTTCCATCCACGTTGCTACAAAGGGTCATATTTCATTCTTTCTCATTGCCACGTAGTACTCCATTGTGTATATAAACCACAATTTCTTTATCCATTCATCGGTTGATGGACATTTAGGCTCTTCCCATAATTTGGCTATTGTTGAGAGTGCTGCTATAAACATTGGGGTACAAGTGTCCCTATGCATCAGCACTCCTGTATCCCTTGGGTAAATTCCTAGCAGTGCTATTGCTGGGTTATAGGGTAGGTCTATTTTTAATTTTTTGAGGAACCTCCACACTGTTTTCCAGAGTGGCTGCACTAGTTTGCATTCCCACCAACAGTGCAAGAGGGTTCCCGTTTCTCCATATCCTCTCCAGCATCTATAGTCTCCTGATTTGTTCATTTTGGCCACTCTGACTGGCGTGAGGTGATATCTGAGTGTGGTTTTGATTTGTATTTCCCTGATGAGGAGCAACATTGAGCATCTTTTCATGTGCCTGTTGGCCATCTGGATGTCTTCTTTAGAGAAGTGTCTATTCATGTTTTCTGCCCATTTCTTCACTGGGTTATTTGTTTTTCAGGTGTAGAGTTTGGTGAGCTCTTTATAGATTTTGGATACTAGCCGTTTGTCCGATATGTCATTTGCAACTATCTTTTCCCATTCTGTTGGTTGCCTTTTAGTTTTGTTGGTTGTTTCCTTTGCTGTGCAGAAGCTTTTTATCTTCATAAGGTCCCAGTAGTTCATTTTTGCTTTTAATTCCCTTGCCTTTGGGGATGTGTCAAGTAAGAAATTGCTACGGCTGAGGTCAGAGAGGTCTTTTCCTGCTTTCTCCTCTAGGGTTTTGATGTTTCCTGTCTCACATTCAGGTCCTTTATCCATTTTGAGTTTATTTTTGTGAATGGTGTGAGAAAGTGGTCTAGTTTCAACCTTCTGGATGTTGCTGTCCAGTTCTCCCAGCACCATTTGTTAAAGAGACTGTCTTTTTTTCCATTGGATGTTCTTTCCTGCTTTGTCAAAGATTAGTTGGCCATACATTTGTGGGTCTAGTTCTGGGGTTTCTATTCTATTCCATTGGTCTATGTGTCTGTTTTTGTGCCAATACCATGCTGTCTTGATGATGACAGCTTTGTAGTAGAGGCTAAAGTCTGGGATTGTGATGCCTCCTGCTTTGGTCTTCTTCAAAATTACTTTGGCTATTCAGGGCCTTTTGTGGTTCCATATGAATTTTAGGATGGCTTGTTCTAGTTTCGAGAAGAATGCTGGTGCAATTTTGATTGGGATTGCATTGAATGTGTAGATAGCTTTGGGTAGTATTGACATTTTGACAATATTTATTCTTTCAATCCATGAGCAGGGAATGTCTTTCCATTTCTTTATATCTTCTTCAATTTCCTTCATAAGCTTTCTATAGTTTTCAGCATACAGATCTTTTACATCTTTGGTTAGATTTATCCGTAGGTATTTTATGTTTCTTGGTGCAATTGTGAATGGGATCAGTTTGTTTGTCTTTCTGTTGCTTCATTATTAGTGTATAAGAATGCAACTGATTTCTGTACATTGATTTTGTATCCTGCAACTTTGCTGAATTCATGTATCAGTTCTAGCAGACTTTTGGTGGAGTCTATCGGATTTTCCATGTATAATATCATGTCATCTGCAAAAAGTGAAAGCTTGACTTCATCTTTGCCAATTTTGATTCATTTGATTTCCTTTTGTTGTCTGATTGCTGATGCTACAACTTCCAACACTATGTTAAACAACAGCAGTGAGAGTGGACATCCCTGTCGTGTTCCTGATCTCAGGGAAAAAGCTCTCAGTTTTTCCCCATTGAGGATGATGTTAACTGTGGGCTTTTCATAAATGGCTTTTATGATCTTTAAGTATATTCCTTCTATCCCGACTTTCTCGAGGGTTTTTATTAAGAACGGTTGCTGAATTTTGTCAAATGCCTTTTCTGCATCACTTGACAGGATCTTATGGTTCTTATCTTTTCTTTTTTTAATGTGATGTATCATGTTGATTGATTTGCGAATGTTGAACCAGCCCTGCATCCCAGGAATGAATCCCACTTGATCATGGTGAATAATTCTTTTTATATGCTGTTGAATTCGATTTGCTAGTATCTTATTGAGAATTTTTGCATCCATATTCATCCGGGATATTGGCCTGTAGTTCTCTTTTTTTACTGGGTCTCTGTCTGGTTTAGGAATCAAAGTAATACTGGCTTCATAGAAAGAGTCTGGAAGTTTTGCTTCCCTTTCCATTTTTTGGAATAGCTTGAGAAGGATAGGTATTATCTCTGCTTTAAACATCTGGTAGAACTCCCCTGGGAAGCCATCTGGTCCTGGACTCTTATTTGTTGGGAGATTTTTGATGACTGATTCAATTTCTTTGCTGGTTATGGGTCTGTTCAAGCTTTCTATTTCCTCCTGATTGAGTTTTGGAAGTGTGTAGGTGTTTAGGAATTTGTCCATTTCTTCCAGGTTGTCCGGTTTGTTGGCATATAATTTTCCATAGTATTCCCTGATAATTGCTTGTACCTCTGAGGGATTGGTCGTAACAATTCATTCCATTTTCATTCATGATTTTATCTGTTTTGGTCATCTCCCTTTTCTTTTTGAGAAGCCTGGCTAGAGGTTTATCAATTTTGTTTATTTTTTCTAAAAACCAACTCTTGGTTTCGTTGATCTGCTCTACAGTTTTTTTAGATTCTGTATTGTTTATTTCTGCTCTGATCTTTATTATTTCTCTTCTTCTGCTGGGTTTAGGCTGTCTTTGCTGTTCTGCTTCTGTTTCCTTTAGGTGTGCTGTTAGATTTTGTATTTGGGATTTTTCTTGTTTCTTGAGATAGGCCTGGATTGCAATGTATTTTCCTCTCAGGACTGCCTTTTCTGCATCCCAAAGTGTTTGGATTGTTGTATTTTTATTTTCATTTGTTTCCATATATTTTTTAATTTCTTCTCTAATTGCCTGGTTGACCCACTCATTCTTTAGTAGGGTGTTCTTTCACCTCCATGCTTTTGGAGGTTTTCCAGACTTTTTCCTGTGGTTGATTTCAAGCTTCATAGCATTGTGGTATGAAAGTATGCATGGTATGATTTCAATTCTTGTATACTTATGAAGGGCTGTTTTGTGACCCAGTATATAATCTATCTTGGAGAATGTTCCATGTGCACTTGAGAAGAAAGTATATTCTGTTGCTTTGGGATGCAGAGTTCTAAATATATCTGTCAAGTCCATCTGATCCAATGTATCATTCAGGGCCCTTGTTTCTTTATTGACCGTGTGTCCAGATGATCTATCCATTTCTGTAAGTGGAGTGTTAGAGTCCCCTGCAATTACCACATTCTTATCAATAAGGTTGCTTATGTTTGTGAGTAATTGTTTTATATGTTTGGGGGCTCCTGTATTTGGCGCATAGACATTTATAATCGTTAGCTCTTCCTGATGGATAGACCCTGTGATTATTATATAATGCCCTTCTTCATCTCTTGTTACAGCCTTTAATTTAAAGTCTAGTTTGTCTGATATAAGTATGGCTACTCCAGCTTTCTTTTGACTTCCAGTGGCATGATGAATAGTTCTCCATCCCCTCACTCTCAATTTGAAGGTGTCCTCAGGTCTAAAATGAGTCTCTTGTAGACAGCAAATAGATGGGTCTTGTTTTTTTTATCCATTCTGATACCCTATGTCTTTTGGTTGGCACATTTAGTCCATTTACATTCAATGTTATTATAGAAAGATATGGGTTTAGAGTCATTGTGAAGTCCGTAGGTTTCATGCTTGTAGTGATGTCTCTGGTACTTTGTCTCACAGGATCCCCCTTAGGATCTCTTGTAGGGCTGGTTTAGTGGTGACGAATTCCTTCAGTTTTTGTTTGTTTGGGAAGACCTTTATCTCTCCTTCTATTCTAAATGACAGACTTGCTGGATAAAGGATTCTCGGCTGCATATTTTTCCTGTTCATCACATTGAAGATCTGCCATTCCTTTCTGGCCTGCCAAGTTTCAGTAGAGAGATTGGTCACGAGTCTTATCGGTCTCCCTTTATATGTTAGAGCACGTTTATCCCTAGCTGCTTTCAGAATTTTCTCTTTATCCTTGTATTTTGCCAGTTTCACTATGATATGTCGTGCAGAAGATTAATTCAAGGTACATCTGAAGGGAGTTCTCTGTGCCTCTTGGATTTCAGTGCCTTTTTCCTTCCCCAGATCCGGGAAGTTCTCAGCTATTATTTCTTCAAGTACACCTTCAGCACCTTTCCCTCTCTCTGCCTCCTCTGGAATACCAATTATGCGTAGATTATTTCTCTTTAGTGCATCACTTAGTTCTCTAATTTTCCCCTCATACTCCTGGATTTTTTTTATCTCTCTTTTTCTCAGCTTCTTCTTTTTCCATAATTTTATCTTCTAGTTCACCTATTCTCTCCTCTGCCTCTTCAATCCAAGCCGTGGTTGTCTCCATTTTTTTTTTCAGATCATTAATGGCATTTTTTAGTTCCTCCTGGCTGTTCCTTAGTCCCTTGATCTCTGTAGCAATAGATTCTCTCCTGTCCTTTATACTGTTTTCAAGCCCAGCGATTAATTTTATGACTATTATTCTAAACTCATTTTCTGTTATTTTGTTTAAATCGTTTTTGATAAGTTCATTAGCTGTCGTTATTTCCGGGACGTTTTTTTGAGGGGAATTCTTCCATTTCATCATTTTGGATAGTCCCTGGAGTGGTGCAGACCTGCAGGGCACTTCCTCTGTGCTGTCTTGAATAACTTGCATTGGTGGGCGGGGCTGCAGTCAGACCTGTTGTCTGCCCCCAGCCCACTGCCGGGGCCACAGTCAGACTGGTGTGTGCCTTCTCTTCCCCTCTCCTAGGGGCGGGATTCACTGTGCGGTGGCATGGCCCGTCTGGGTTACTTGCACACTGCCAGGCTTGTGGTGCTGGGGATCTGGCGTATTAGCTGGGGTGGATCGGCAATGTGCACAGGGCCGGGAGGGGCAGGCTCAGCTGGCTTTTCCTTCAGAGATCCACTTTGGGAGGGACCCTGCGGCACCTGGAGGGAGTCAGACCCGCCGGAGGGATGGATCCACAGAAGCACAGCGTTGGGTGTTTGCGAGGTGCAAGCAAGTTCCTTGACAGGAACTGGTTCCCTTTGGGATTTTGGCTGGGGGATGGGCAAGGGAGATGGCACTGGCGAGCGCCTTTGTTCCCTGCCAAGCTGAGCTCTGTCGTGTGGGACTCAACAACTCTCCCTCCCATTGTCCTCCGGCCCTCCCGTTCTCCGAGCAGAGCTGTTAACTTATAACCTTCCAGATGTTAAGTCCCGCTTGCTGTCAGAACACACTCCGTCCGTCCCCTCCGCTTTTGCCAGCCAGACTCAGGGGCTCTGCTTTGCCAGCAGGCCGCCCCTCCGCCCCGGCTCCCTCCTGCCAGTCCATGTAGCGTGCACCTCCTCTCTCCTCTCTGCCCTTCCTACCCTCTTCCGTGGGCCTCTCCTTTATGCTTGGCTCTGGAGAATCCATTCTGCTAGTCTTCTGGCAATTTTCTGGGTTATTTAGGCAGGTGTGGGTGGAATCTAAGTGATCCGCAGGGCGCGGTGAGCTCAGTATCCTCCTATACTGCCATCTTCCCAGAAGCCTAGATTTACCTTAAATTTATCAAAAGTGATTAAGGTGTGGTTTCTACAAATTTATATTGGTTCTTATTAACTTCAATTTCAGATGATTTTCAAGCCCTCATTCTGAAATGAGAACACTTACTAGGTGCCTCCAATCTCCAGTAAAAATTTTGGTTATGGACAATCCAAATGCGGGATCTCATTTTTCAAAACAGTACTGTGGCTCTTAAAATCCTATTCATGACTACTACTGCCTCAGACATCTTGTAAAACTTCTTTCCTCATGTTTTAGTTTTTCATCCCTCACAATTTTTTTGAGAGACTGTGTGTATTCACACATGGAGGAGGGGCAGAGGAAGAGAGAGGATCTTAAGCAGGCTCCATGCCCAGCATGGAGCTGAGCTGGACACAGGGCTTGATCTCATGGTCATGAGATCATGACCTGAGCCCAAATCAAGAGTCAGATGCTTAACTGACTGAGCCACCCGGTCTTTTCTTCACTCTCAACCTTTCAGCTTTGTTGAGGTCTTGAAGGAAGAATCAACTTGGGAATTCTTTCCACGTGGTGGCCTATTCCCCAAAAGTAGTAGTATTCATACCTCCTCTCAAGATGTTTGAGTATGGTATGGGATGCAGGCAGTAAAGTAACAATTATAATAGAATGTGCTAATTTCATCACTGAGCAATGTACCTGGTGTGGTGGGAGAACAAATTGCAGGTTTAGGAGAGGGAGAGTGTCTAATTCAGACTGAACATGTACCTGAAGTTTAGCCAAGAAATAATGAGACACATTTTACCAAACTCTTAGCTTTACTACTCTTCTTTTGTACCGTTTCTAAAGACCAGGATACCTATAAAATATGTAATAAAACCAGCTTAATTGCCAACTAATAAAGGCAAGTTATTAAGAAGTCTGGTTGACCAGCTGGGGTTGGTTGGATAGTAATGCTGAGAGATCTAATAGCATAGCTCTGACTACTCCATACCCTTCTCAAGTAATATCATATCGTGAACTCTTTTTAATGGTCAGAGGGTATCTATCAGTGTGACCAGAATCTATTCCTTTATATTAATTTTTCACAAAGGAATAGAAAATCTGGATGATTTTTTCATCCTGTCAGCATTGCTGGAAAGTCAACCCACAAAGAGGCATGACCATTGACAGAAGTCTGTGGTTCCATACCTACGAAGGTTAGTACATACGAAAAATTGCGACATTATTTGCTTTACCATCTCTATCCCTTTCTGAAAAATAATTCCTCACTAACAGCTGAATAAGACCATAAACAATGACCAAGAGCACATAAAAAAATATTTAGTTCAATTTTGTACTTTGTTTTTACTTGAAATGTGAATCTGGCATGTCTGAAAACAGTGCTGTTTATGTGAGCAAATGCTATATGTCCACACCAGCCTCTTATTTTAGGTATTATATTTTTCAATACCAGAATTTTATTTGGTTCCCTCTTATTTCTTGATGTCACTTCCTACTTGTTTATTGGTTTGTAGCATAAATGTTTATGTCTTTGAGGATAGTTACAATAGCTGCTTTAAAATCCTTGCTTGCCAATTGTAAACTCTGAGTCTCACAAGGGCTGGTGTCTTTTGATTGTCTTTTCATTATGTGTGAGTCACATTATCCTGTTTCTTTATATATGTAGTAATTCTAGATTGTATATGGGACATGTGAGTAATACATTGTAGAGACTCTGGATCCTGTTATATTCTCCCAAAGAGTGATTTGTTTGTATGTTTGTTTTATGAGGCAGTTAATTCCAAACTTTATATGCATTGATGTGGGGAGTAGCTGAAGTTTCTGTTGAGATGTTTTAGCTATTTAGATGTCAGTTGGGCTTTTTAGAGTCTCCAAACCTTAAGCATATAGGTCAGGATTCTGCTAGTGATTAGGCAGAGTTTATATATACTATTTGTCTCCCTCCTTCTGGCTATTTCTTTTCCAAGACTTTCCCCCTCAGTCTCCAGATGCTATTGTATCTCCAAACTCAAGTGAGAAATTGGGTCTTATTGTTATTTTTATAACTTGAAGGCACTGGAGAGAGATGAAATGCAAGCAGAAAGCAGAGAGGAGTTGACAGTTGAACTAAGAAATAGAGAATGGCATTGGGTGAATTCAGGCAAGTTTCCTGGTTTTACAGGTTCCCTGATGTGAGGGCCAAATGAATAAACAATGTGTATGTACAAAATATATACTATATGTATTTTTATTCCACAGTTTATAGATTATAATTTTTACATGCAGGAAAGTTGGTCTGTTTGGAACTCTAGAATTAGAACTCTAGTCCAGGTTTTAAACTCTTATATCTTCTAGAATGCCACCTTGTAATATCTGTCAAATTTATTTCATATTCTTCCACTTTATCAACCTTTTAGGACCCAATTCTAGTCCTCTAGGAATTACTTTCTTACTATACTGGCTAACAATGTAATTTCCATCTCATATTGGGACTAAATATAAACTCCCTGGCTTATTGAATCTCACTGAACCTCAGTTTTCATATCTGTAAATACAGAAATAATTATTTTCCCTATAAACACTATGAATATTAGTGCCATATATGTGCATGTGTGTGTTTTTGTGTGTAGGTGTGTGTGTATGGTGTGTGTATAATTATATATAGTGTTTTAAAATGGTTGATAATTGGTAAATACTCAAAAAATGAAGTTTAATTTTTGCCTACAATCTTTATCTAAATCATGCATTTTATTTTACTTTACTTAAAAAAATTTTTTTAATGTTTATTTATTTTTGAAGGAGAGAGAGACAGAGCATGAGCAGGAGAGTAACAGAGAGAGAGGGAGACACAGAATCTGAAGCAGGCTCCAGGCTCTGAGCTGTCAGCACAGAGCCCAATGCAGGGCTCAAACCCACAAGCCATGAGATCATGACCTGAGCCAAAGTCAGACACTTAACTGCCTGAGCCACCCAGACTCCCCTAAGTCATGCATTTTTTAAATTGCTCTCATAAGTTAGAAAGCAGAAACCATGTACCAAAGTTCAACAGTGCTTTGTACATGGTAGGTTTATAATATTAATAAAAAAAATCATTCTAAGAAAAACCTAGATTACTATGTACTTTCTTGTCCTCTCCTTTGCATAAACATTCCATCTTCTGTACACTCCATATTAAGAAGATATGTAACCTGTTTCATTCTAAAAGCTCTTCCTATTTTCACCAGGATGAGAAAGAACTTAATTAATTTATAACTCAAAATAACCCTTATTCCAGGTTCTTCCATGCCATAAATAGCAAATGTACTGGCATATCTTGTCTTATTGTGCTTTGGTTTATTGTGCCTCACAGATACTATTTTTTCCCCCAAATTGAGGCTTTGGCAACCCTACCTCAAGCAAATCTATTGGCATCGTTTTTTCCAATAGCATTGTTCACTTTGTGTGTTTGCGTCACATTTTGGTAATTTTCTCAGTATTTCAAGCTTTTTCATTATATTCATCATGGTGATCAATGATCTTTGATGTTACTGTTGTAATTGTTTTACTGTTGTACTTGTTTTGGGTCACCCTGAACCACACCCATATGAGGCAGCAAACTAAGTCCATAAATATTGTATGTATTCTGGCTGCTCCGGTAACTGGCTGGTTCCCCATCTCTCCCTCTTCTGAGGCCTCCCTATTTACTAAGACACAAAAAATATTAAAATAAGGCTAGTTAATAACCCTATAATGGCCTTTATATGTTCCAGTGAGAAGGAAGAGTTGCACATCTCGCACTTTAAATCAAAAGCTGAAAATGATTAAGTTTAGTGAAAGGAGGCTCGGTGAAAGCTGAGAGAGGCCAAAAGCTAGGCCTCTTGCTCCAAACAGCAGAATTGTGAATTCAAAGGAAAAGTTCTTGGAGGAAATGAAAAGTGTCACTCCATTCAACACATGAATGATAAGAAAGTAAAATAGCCAAATTGCTCATGAGGAGAAAGTTGAAGTGGTCTTGAGAGAAGATCAGACCAGCCACAATATTCCCCTAAACCAAAGCCTAATCTAGAGAAAGGCCCTAACTCTCTTCAATTCTGTGAAGGCTGAGAGAGATAAAGGAGCTGCAGAAGAAAAATTGGAAGCTGGCAGAGGTAGTTCATGAGACTTTAGGAAAGAAGCTGATTCCCTAACAGAAAAGTGCAGGGTGAAGCAGCAAATGCTGATAGAGAAGCAACAGCAAGTTATCCAGGTCTAGTTGCAATCATTAATGAAGGCAGCTACGCTAAACAATAGATTTTCAATGTAGAACAGAATAACCTATTGGAAGAAGATGCCATCTAGGACTTTCATAGAGGAGAAATCAGTGCCTGGCTCGTAGGGACTAACTTGAAGTTGAAGCCAGTGCCCATTCTGAAAATCCTAGGGCCTTTAAGAATTATGCCAAATCAGGGGCTCCTGGGTGGCGCAGTCGGTTAAGCGTCCGACTTCAGCCAGGTCACGATCTCGCGCTCCGTGAGTTCGAGCCCTGCGTCGGGCTCTGGGCTGATGGCTCAGAGCCTGGAGCCTGTTTCCGATTCTGTGTCTCCCTCTCTCTCTGCCCCTCCCTCGTTCATGCTCTGTCTCTCTCTGTCGCAAAAATAAATAAACGTTGAAAAAAAAATTTTTTTAAAAAAAAGAATTATGCCAAATCTACTTTGCCTGTACAGTAGAAAAAATGGAACAACAAAACCTGAATGACAGCACAACTGTTTATAAAATGGTTTACTGAATAGTTCATCCTACTTTTGAGACCTCCTTCTCAGAAAAAATAAATAAAAAAATAAAAATAAATAAAAAATAAAATAAAATAAAGATCCCTTTCAAAATCGACTGCTTATTGACAATGCATCTGGTCACCCAAGAGCCCTGATGGCGATGTACAATGCAATTAATTGTTTTCATGCCTGCTAACACAACATCCATTCTGCAGTCTATAGATCAAGGGATGATTTTGACTTTCAGGTCTTATTATATAAGAGAGATGTTTTATAAGGCCATCGCTGCCATAGATAGTGACCCCTCTGATGAATGTGAACAAAATCAATTCAAAATCTTCTGGAAAGGATTCACCATTCTAGATGCTCTTGAGAACAATTGTGATCTATGGGAAGAGGTCAAAATATCAACATGAACAAGAGTTTGGAAGAAGTTGATTCCAGCCCTCATGGATGACTTTGAGGGGTTCAAGACTTTAGTGGAGGAATTAACTGCAGATTGGGTGAAAATAGCAAGAGAACCAGAATAAGAAGTGAAGCCTGAAGATGTGATTGAATTGCTTCAAGCTCATGATAAAACCTGAATAGGTGAGGAGTTGCTTCTTATGGATATGCAAAGAAAGTGTTTTTTTGAGATGGAATCTACTGCTGGTGAAGGTGCTGTGCAGATTGTTGAAATGACAACAAATACTACATAAACTTTGTTGATAAAGCAGCAGTAAGGTTTGACAGGATTGACTCCAATTTGGAAAGAATTCTACCATGGGTAAAATGCTATCAAATATCATTGCATTCTACAGAGATATCATTCATGTAAGGAAGAGTCAATCAATGCAGCAAACTTTATTGTTGTCTTATTTTAAGAACTTGCCACAGACACCCCAGCCTTTAGAAACCACCACCCTGATCAGTCAGCAGCAATAAACATTGAAGCAAGATCCTCAACCAGCAAAATAATTCGAACTCACTGAAAACTCAGATATGGTTAACATTTTTTAGCAAGAGTATTTTAAATTGTCAGGCACATTTTTAGACATAGTGTCTAAACATATTAAGTAGACTACATTATTATGTAAACAACTCTTATATGCACTGGGAAATGAAAAAAATATTCACTTTATTGCCATTCACTTTATTGCACTGGTCTGGAATCAAACGTGCAGTATCTCTGAGGTATGTCTGTATTTGTGTCAAGAAATGAGTTCATTAATAGGATAAGCAACCATGTTATTATAAGTTAGGGAACAAGTGTTTAGGGTTTAAATATGATGAAAATAATCCATATTTTACCAATCAAAAATTGTGTATGTAAAATTATCATAATTTATTATAAAAAGGTTAACTCTAGTTTATCACAATTTTGTAACACTCAGATTTGAAGGAAAGAAAAAAGTAAGGGGAAAAAAAAGCAAGTTATAAATAGGATTTATTCAGAAGAGAATCTTGTGTGGCATTTCTTAAAGATTATATATAATCAGTTCAAAGTCCTGTACCATCCCAGAAATATACAATGAGAATTGTTATTCATAATGATAATTCTGAGTCACATTATGTAACCTATCAAATATGTACATTCTCCTCCATAGATTACACTTAGTAAGCCAAGGAAGGATTCAGTCATTTTAAAAAGATTTTAAAGAAGGATTGAAATTTTAAAAATGTTTTCTTCCTGCGTTTACTTTAAGTTTATAAGAAAATTTAATTAGAACCTCTCTTTTTATGAGTATTGTACTATTCATGTATAAAAGATATTTTCCTTTCTTCTACTTTGTTATTAGTATATAGAAGTGCTACCTATTTCTGGGTATTCATATTGTATACTTCTACTATATTGAATTTATTACTTCTAATAGTTTTTTGGTGGAATTTTTTAGAGTTTTCTATGTATAGTATCATGTCATCTGCAAATAGTGGCAGTTTAACTTCTTCTTTACTGATATGGATGCCTCTTATTTCTTTTTCTTGTCTGATTGCTGTGGTGAGGGCTTACAGTACTATGTTGAATAAAAGTGGTAAGAGTGGACATCCTTATCTTGTTCCTGACCTTAGAGGGAGAATTCTCGGTTTTCCACTATTATGATGTTAGCTATCGGTTTTTCATATATGACCTTTATTATGTTGGGGTATTGTCCCTCAAACCCCACGTTGTTGAGAGTTTTTATCATAAATGGATGTTGAATTTTGTTAAATGCATTTTCTACATCTATTGATGTGATCATATGATTTCCATCCTTTGTTTTGTTGATGTGGTATATGATGTTGATTGATTTGTGAATATTGATCCATCCTTGCATCCTTGGATTAAATCCCACTTGATTGTGATGAGTGATATTTTTAATAAATTGTTGTATGCAGTTTGCTAATATTTTTGTTGAGAATTTTTTGCATATGTTCAGCAGGAATACTGTACAGTAATTCTCTTTTTTTGTGGTTTCTTTGTCTGGTTTTGGCATTAGGGGAGTGCTGGTGTCGTAGAACATATCTGCAAGCTTTCCTTCTTCCTTTATTTTTTTATAGTTTGAATATGGAATAGTTTGAGAATGATAGGTATTAACTCTTTTTTAAATCTTTGGTGGAATTCACCTCTGAAGCCATCTGGTCCTGGACTTTTGTTTGTTGGGAGGTCTTTGATTACTTGTGTAATTTTGTTACTAGTAATTGACTTGTTCCAATTTCCTATTTCTTCCTGATTTGGTCTCAGAAGAGTAATGTTTCTAAGAATTTATTCATTTCTTCTGGGTTGTCCAGCTTATTGACATATAATTTTTTTATAGCAATCTTTTACAGTCCTCTGCATTTCTGTGGAGTCAGTTGTAACTTCTCTTTCATTTCTGATTTTACTTATTTCAGCACACTCTTTTTTTCTTGATTAGTCTGGCTCAAGGTTTATCGATTTTGTTTATCTTCTCAAAGAACCAGTTCTTGGTTTCATTGATTGATCTTTTCTATTTTTTCATTTCTATTTCATTTATTTCTGCTCTGATTTTCATTATTTCTTTACTTCTATTAACACTGGGCTTTGTTCTTCTTTTTCTTTTTCTTTTAGTTGTAAGTATAGACTGTTTATTAGGAATTTTTCTTGCTTCTTGATGTAGATCTATATCGCTATAAACTTCTCCCCTAGAACTGCTTTTACTGCATCCAAAAGATTTTAGACTGTTGTGTTTTCATTTTAATTTGTCTCCAGGTATTTCTTGATTTTCTCTTTGCTTTCTTCAAGGATTCATTGGTTGTTTAGTAACATGTTACTTAGCCTCCCTGTGTTTGTGTTTCTTCCAGTTTTTTTTTTCCTTGTAATTGATTTCTAGTTTCCTCCCTTTGTCAGAAAACATGCTTTAAATGATTTAAATCTTCTTAAATTTATTGAGACTTGTTTTGTGGTCTAAAATGTGATCTGTCCTGGATCATGTGCACTTGAAAATAATGTGTGTTCTGTTGTTTTGGGGTGGAATGTTCTGTATATATCTGTGTAGTCCATCTGTCTAATGTGTCATTCAAAGCCACTGTTTTCTTATTGATTTTCTGTCTCAGTGATCTATCTATTGATGTAAGTGGGGTGTTAAAATCTCCTACTGTTACTGTATTGCTGTCAATTTCTCTCTTCATGTCTGTTAATCTTTGCTTTATACAGTTAGGTGATCCTAAATGGGTGCTAAATACTTACAGATGTTATAGCCTTTTGTTGGATTGATTGCTTTCCATAATTGTAATGAGCTTTTTTGTCTCTTGTTATAGTCTTTGTTTTAAAGTCTATCTTGTCTGATGAGTATTGCTACCCCTGCCTTTTTTTTTTTTTCACTTCTATTTGCATGAAGTATTTTTTCCATTCATTCACTTTTAGTCTGTACGTGTCTTTAGGTCTGTAGTGAGTCTCTTGTAGACAGCATACAGATGGCTCTTTTTTTTTTTTTTATCCATTTAGTCACTCAGTGTCTTTTGATCAGAGCTTTTGGTCTATTTACATTTAAAGGAATTATTGATAGATATGTACTTCTTGCCAGTTAGTTGTTTTCTGGTTGTTTTTATAGTTCTCTGTTCTTTTCTGTTGTGGTTTAATGGCTTTCTTTAGGGTTATGTTTGGATTCCTTTCTCTTCATTTTTGTGTATCTATTGTAGAGTTTTGGTTTGTAGTTACCACGGGGTTCTAATACAACATCCAATGTGCATGGCAGTCTACATTAAAGTGGTGGTCACTTAAGTTTTAACACATTATAAAATCACTAAATTTTTATGTACTCCAGATTTTATGTATATGATATCATATTTTACATTTTTTAAATTTCTGTAACCCTTGACTAATTTTTTTTAGATAAAATTGATTTTACTATCTTTTAACCTTTTACTGACTTTATAAGTGATTAATTTATGCCTTTACTATTTGTTTGCTTTTAATCAATGAAATTATTTCCTTTCATGATTTTCTTCTGGTTGTGCCGGCCTTTTCTTTTTACTTAAAGAAGTCCTTTTCACATTTCTTGTAAGGCTGATTTAGTGGTGATGAACTCTTTTAACTTTTATTTGTCTGAAAAACTCTTTATCTCTGCTTCAATTCTGAATGATAGCGTAGCCAGGTGAAATGTTCTTGGTTATAGGCTTATTCTTTTGGCTCTTTGCCACTGTCTTCTCTCCTGCAAAATTTCTGCTAAAAAAATAAACTGATAGCCTTATGGTATTTCCCTTGCATGTAGCTGTTTGTTTTTCTATTGCTGTTTTTAAGATTCTCTCTTTATCTTTTATCTTTACCACTAGAATTATTATGTGTCTTAGTGTGGACCTCCTTGGATTCATGTTGTCTGGGGCTCTCTTTGATTCCTGAACAGGCATGTTTATTTCTTCCTCAGATTAGGGAAGTTTTCAATTAGGTTTTCTGCCCACTTGTCTCTCTCTTCTTCTGGAACCCTTATAATGTAAATGTTATTATGCTTGATGATATTTCAGATGTTCCTTCGAAACCTTTGTTTCTTTCTATTACCCTGTCTTCCAGAGCACCAATCTATTCTTCTGCATCCTCTAATCTGCTGTTGATTCCCTCAAATGTCTTTTTCATTCATTTATCATATTCTTCAGCTCTGACTGGTTCTTTTTATATTTTGTATCTCTTTGTTGAGGTTCATCCACTCTTCTCAAGTCTTCTGAGTATCTTTATGACTATTGCTGCAAACTCTTTATCTGACATATTGCTTATCTCTGTTTCATTTAGCTCCTTTTCTGTGGTTTTGTCTGATTTTTCATTTGGAATATATACCCCCATCTCCTCATTTTGTGTAACTCTGTATATTTCTATGTATTAGGTAGGTCAGCTACACCTCTTGGTCTTGAAAATAGCAGTCTGTGTAGAAGGGGTCCTGTGATCCCCTGTAGAGTAGTCCCCCCTTATCACCAGAACCAAGTGCTCCAGCAGTGTCCCCTGTGTGGACTACATACACTCTCCTGTTGTGGCTGAGTTAAGATTGCTGTGGGTGCTCTGATGGGCAAGGCTGACCCTCATCTCAGCTGCCTGCGAAGACCTGCTTTGCTTGCTATGGCTCACTGGTGTGCAGGCCTTGTTCCCTACATGGCCAACTGAGAAGCTAGGCTATAATGGACATGGGCTTGCTGGTTGGCGGGCCTGGCACTTAGCCTGTCTATGTGTACTTAGCTTCTGGGACAGCTGTACTGCACAGATGGGCAGGGTTTGATCCCTGTGCAGCTGAAAGGCTCAGCTGTGGAAGCTGTGGGTACACTGGTTTGTAGGGTTAGCTTCCCTGTTCCCTAGGGCAGGAGTCAATTTCCAGGGCCTTTGGTTTCAGCCAAAGCTGCCTTTGGGTGTGGTGAGGTGGGAGCCACTTTTGAAATTCTGGGGCAGGGCATCAGATGCTAGCAAGGTAGATGGAGAGTATTAACACTGGTTCCCACAAGTGTCAGGCTATCGAGACTAGGGAAGGGCAAGAAAAATGGTCCTTACCAATTCCTTTGCTCCCTGAGAAAGCTTCTGGAGTTGTCTCCCTGACACACATCCTAAAATTAGTCAATAAATCTCCTTCATATATAAGCTAGGTGCTTTTCAGACTTGCTTCTCTGCTGTGTCTTGGGCTGAGTTATAGGGTGTGCTGGTTCTTTAAGGGTGCAGCCTTGCTTTCCTGTTGCCCTCCAGCTCTCCTGGAGTTAATCCCTGCTGTTTTTTAAAGTTCCTGGTATTAAGCCCCACTGGTTTTTAAAGCTCCTAGAGTTAAAAATCTGCCCCCACTGGGTTTTCAAAGCCAGATGTCAAGGGACTATCTTCCCACTGTGGTTCCTCAGGGCTGGGTGTGCTAGTATGGAGTCTAATCCCCTCACTCCTCTGTGCTTGTGATTCTCTCCCATTTGTGGTTAGTTCTACTGGAGGTCTGTGTCTTCACCCCTCCTACCCTTTTTGACGTGGCCTTCTCTCTACAACTAGCTCTGGAGGATCTGTTTTGTAAGTCTTCAGATTGTTTTGGAGTTAATTGCCATACATGGTATATCCATGGGACTAGATGAGCTCAGGATCCTCCTCCTCTGCCATCTTCCTTCACCAATGCTTATTATATTTCCTTTATGCTAATTTGCTGTTCTCCCAAAGGAATGGGGCTTGGGAAAGGAGAAGAAAGAACATAGAAGCCATTTATTCTTATACATGTAGGTCAGTTTATTGGTTTATCTTGTTTAATTTGAATACTCTTTGGAGAGTTTATTAGCATAGAGCAGATCAAATCTGATAGAATGGGGAATAAGTGTCTTTATTGTTAAAAATTAAATAATTCTCTTTTGGAAGCCATAATTTAAATCTTATCTGGCCAAACTATTTAGAAAAGAAAAGAAACCATCTGAAAATGAAATTTATGGGAAGGAACAATGTCATTTTCTAAGAACATCTTGGCTGTAAAAAACCTGATTATTATCATATAAGAAGATCAGCAAATGGAAAATGGGTATAAGTAAAAGGAGACAACTTTAGCAGGACAGATTTGGTGGTGTGGTAAACTTCTATATGAATGCTACTTAATGTTAGACTAATTATCTTCTGGGGAGAAGGCTGTTATGGTAAAAAAAAAACTTACAAAATTGGTACTGTAATTGGTCAGCTGAAATTTTAAGTACCATACTTCAATAATAATATTAGTAATAATAATGAAAATAATAATAATAATAATAACAATAAAACTTCTTTGAAGCCAAATATCTTTGCTCCTGTGTAGATAAAGTGTTTTTCCCTTCTGGCTTCTTTCAATATTTTTTAAAAATTGACTTTCTGAAGTTTGAATATGATATATCTAAGTTTAGACTTTTTGGCATTTTTCCTCGTTGATATTCTCTGAAATTCCTGGATTTATGGCCTGTGTGTTAAAAGATTTTTCAGTTTGCTATAAAATTCATAATGAAGTTTTTGTTATAATATTTTTGATTAATATTTAGGAATGTTAGGAACAACTGCAAAATACCATCAGACTGATAGATTACTTACCTGTTTTCTTCACTAAGCAATGAAACAAAAATGGCGCATCCTTACTTTTTGTAGAATTTTATCTTGGCAGTTTTATGCTTAAAACTGGGTTTTTTGAAAATCTAAATATTAATACCCATCTACATTTTAAAAATAAACAATTCATTGTTGCATTGTAACTTACATATGTCTGAAACTGAGGTTCATGTAGACTAAGCAAAGAATGTAAAATTCATGTGGGCAGGTAGCACATTTGTCTTGTTTATCCTTGTGTCTCTGCCAATTAACACAGATCCTTGTACATAGGTAGACCTTTGTACTGTCTCATTATCAATTGCTGCACATTCCAAATCTTGGGTTCAAAAATCCCATTTTCTAATCACAGTGACATATCCTTCTTTTTCTTTTTTTAAGTTTATTTGTTTTTGAGAGAGAGAGAGACAGTGAGTGAGTTCAGGGGAGGGATGGAGAGCGAGAGCGAGAGCGAGAGAGAGGGAGAGAGATAATCTGAAGCAGGCTCTTTACTGTCAGTGCAGAGCCTGAGGTGGGGCTCAAACTCACTAACTGTGAGATCATGACCTGGGCAGAAATCAAGAGTATGAGACTTAACCAACTGAGCCACCTAGGTGCTCCAATGACACATCCTTCTATTTGAATTTCTCTATCTTAGACAAACAGATTTGATATGACAAGATAATACTTTATTTTCAAGATCTATCAGCCTTCTCCTATTTTGTTCTTACTCCCTACTTTCCCAGCCTAGATCCTATGGTTTTTAATTGTAATTAGATCCTTACAAACTATAACTTACTTGTCCCTTCCATCTTTCACTTTTCTTACTGTACAGACCCCAAGTTTCTATAAATTCAGCTGTCTACCTACTCTGAACTTTTTTGTACAAACTGAGCATAGCTGGAGAAAAATTACTATTATTATTAGTGTCATATGAAGTGCATGACTATGAATCTCAGGTGAACATGCACCACTACTCAGGAATCTTACAATATAGCCCTAGAAAGTCCTTTTCTCATATGTCACTACAGCACATTATGACAAAGGAACGTGTGTATAAGACTCCCATCCACAGAGTTTCATGGCACATTCCATCTCCTGTGCCATCCTTTCCTGCTGAAGTCCTGGGATAGTGCTTAGATCAATTAAGCCACTAGGCGAGGTGGGCTGCCGATAATGGGAACCAACATAGTTTTTCTTTAAAAGTCAAGGTGGCTGTCTTCAAATGTCTGTCATACCCAATTATTTAAAAGGTTGCACTCAAGGTTGAAGCCATGGTTTTTAAGTGTCATTGACTACTTCATTACCAACTCCATCACTGTGTATATGTTCCTGTTCTATCAGTACCACAGGTAGTGGTTAGGCTTTGTAGCATTTGGTATCACTCTCAGTAATTGGGAAAGTATCCTTTGAGGTTTTAGCAATTACCCAAAACATATGCTGTTTTTCCAACAACATCAATTAGATTATGTAGACTTTGTTAAAAGAATTTTGATGCTGTTCTGTTACTTGCCCTCTCATAATTTTGAATTAAAGATGTAATTAGACACTGAACTGTTAGTATGTACTATGCATGTCAACTCTTCTCTGTGGTGTTCATGCTGCAGCTTTGCGTGTTTATGTATATGCTCCAGCTTGTTCCATGCTGCAATTCTTAGACTAGATTGAGGTATTATATGGAAAATTTTATAAAAATGTATTTTCTCTTGTTCTGTGAGAGTGTGGTGAGTCTGTTAAAATTTTTCCAGAACTTGAGGTTAATATGTAAGAGATCTATAGTGCCCATCTGTGACTTTAATCGTAATTGGTCTCATTTGCTAGGTACCTCTACTTTCAATGAAAATATTTAGACTTAAGACTTTCCTTATTTAAAAAAAAGGAAGAAGGAAAGTTTTATCATCATTTTACATTAAAAGTTATTTTCTCTTTCCATATTTGGGAGTAAGTGATAGTCTATCTGCTACCTTGATAATGAAGAAAATTTGAAATAATGAAGAACATTTGACAGTAGGCAAGCTACAATTCTAAATTATTATATTTCACTTATTATAATGTATTTATAAGAATTGCTGTTTTTAAGTCTCCTTTGGCTACCCACTTCTTTTTATTTGTGTCATATGTAAAATGTTTTACAGTTTCCAGACAGTCCATTGACTTAACTGGCCAGTTGAAGACCATCCCCATAGTGGCTCAGTTAGAGCAAATAATGTCTGATTATCTGGCAACTGTGTTGAATTATGGCTGGTGGAGTCATCTAATCATACACTTTGGAATAG
This sequence comes from Lynx rufus, assembly GCF_022079265.1. Lineage (NCBI taxonomy): Eukaryota > Metazoa > Chordata > Mammalia > Carnivora > Felidae > Lynx > Lynx rufus. The sequence goes on along the minus strand of NW_025814867.1, from coordinate 106,364,156 downwards.
TTCTGCCAAATTCTTGTAGATGTAGCCAGAGTCACCTACCTGGCCCCCTACTGTGGCTAAAAACCTGGCAAGGCATTTTCTAACCTACTTTGTCCTTGAGAGTGTCTGATTACATTGTCAGTAGGCAAAGGGGGGGTATATTTCAAAGGCTGGATTTTGAATTTAAATCACCAAGCAAAGTCTATTAATGCAGAATTTTTAAAATTTATAGTTTCCTCAATGAATACATTTAAAAATGGTACAGATAACCCTATATAATATCCTTCATGTGAGGTTAGCTTGTATGCCAGCAAAATTTTAAATGAAATTTAAGAAAATCACTCTGGTTGCTCTGAGGAGAAATCACTCAGGTGAATCTGCAGAAATGTGACACTAAATTGCAATATGTGTGCTGTTCATCTGTTTCAGTTGTGTACTTGCTTGAAACTAATTTGCTGGTTAAGTTATCATTTCCCTTTACAATGCTCTCTTATCTGAGTAGATAAACATATCCATAACTTTTGATTAATTGGGGCATACATTTTAAATACAGAAGACTTAACCACATAGACACATGCACACAAAATCTGCTAGTAAAATTTTTCAGCATCAGATATAACTACTTTATAGATCTCGTGCTCAGCAAAATATCAGATTATTTGAGTAAATCTAAGAGAAAACTCTTCCAAAATGCTGTCTCTGATTATTGAACTAACTCTAAAAACTTAAATAAATCCTATATGTTATAGCTTCTTCCAATTTCTTCTCCCAATTTACACTGTCTTGTGTCTATACTCTCTTCCCCTGAACTGGATCTTTGCTATCATCACCATGGTCAGAATTCTCCATCTTAAAAAACATATTTTCATAACCCTACTTTCCTCCATTATTTTAACTGCCACTTTCTTTTTCCTCTTCCTTTTTTCTTTTTTTTAACAGCCAAACATCTTGTAAATAGTTATTTGTAATAAGTTTCCATTTCTTCTTTTTCTACACATGCCTTTCTCTTCAGGGTCTAGTTTTTCTTCAAGCTTCAGCCCTCCTTCAGCCCTTGCCCCTCTCCCCCCAACTCCCCCCAACACACACACACACACACACACACACACACACACACACACACAGATTTTTCCAAAGATCAACAGAGCCCTGTATTACTAATGCAGGCTCAGGTCTTGATCTCACAGTTGTGAGAAATAAAAATTACTAATTTTTATTTTACATGACTTCTCTGGTACATCACGAACTATAGACAATTCCTTGCTCCAGATGTTGTTTTCTTGCCCTCCATCACACTGCACAACACTTGTTTCTTTCCTATCCCTGGCTCACTCTCATCTACCTAACCTTCAAATGCTGGAGATCCTTGAGCCTCAAGTGGCATAATTTATACCAGTTTTTTTCTTTCTTTCATGTTGTCATTTGCAACCATAGCTCCTATTGTCCTCTCTGTGCTAACAAATTTATACCTCTAAACCAAAACATCTCTCTGACATCCACCTTTGTATTGAGCTGTATACCTAAAAATCTTCCTCTGAATATCTCATAGCACTCCACTAAAATTCGGTTTGTCCCAATAAGATTTCTACCTTTTCCATTTTTTTCTTCAGCAAATGGCATCACCATCCATTCAGTTGCTTAAGCTAAAAACCTGGGAGCCATTGTTGATTTTTTCCTCTTTTTCATTCTCCAAATCCAGAATATCTGCTATTCCTTTCAGTTGTAAATCCTTTGTCTAAAATGTCTCAAATGGTTATCCAATCTACTTAGGGAAACAAACAAACAGACAAACAAAAAAACCCCACCTTTATTTGGTCTACCAGCCTCAGCTGATTTGGCCTGCTGTACCTGGAGACCATATTCCCTTTCTGTCTGTGCTCCACTGATAGGCTGTTTCTTAGATCTTTCAAACACATTTTCCCCTTTTGATTCACAGCCTCACACATTCCTTTCTCTACTCAAAAATCTGTTCGTTGATTAGTTAATTTTTATTCATTCTTCAAAGCTCAGTTCCATTTTCCGTCACTGGAGGATATCTGCTCCATGTTTTGATATCACCATTTACTGTACTTTCATTGCACTGTTGTAGTTACATAGTTAGCTATTTTTACTAATGTATTTACTGTCTTACTTCTGCATTAGAATATAAACTTTATTAGACCAGAGAATATTGATTATATCCCTAACTCATAACATAATGCCTCATATGTACATAGAGGTAATTTTAAAAAATAACTATCAAATTAATAAATACATAATAAATGAAATTATTCTTCTCTGTTTAGATTTTAAAAGATAAATGTTTCAAAAATTAAAACAATACAAATATAATGTTTGATTATATGCCTAATAAAAATAAATGTTTAGAGCTTTATCAAAAATTTTTAAAGCTTTCTGCTACTTGCACTTAGAGAATTGAATTAAAAATTTTTTGATGAGGTTGCAGTTGCTCATTTACTAAATTTTAAATCATGAAGTTAATAATTTATAAAAATTTTCTTCTTTTGTTGTACAACATGGGGCTTGATCTCACAACTGTGAGATCATTAGCCGAAATCAAGAGTTGGACACTTAACTGACTGAGCCACCCAAGCACCCTAACAGCGATTTCTATTTAAGATTGATTGGATATTAACAAATAGATTTACTTATCAATGATTTACAATCAATGAAAAATACTCAATACTAAAGACTAATGAATTTTTCAAAATTAAAGTCTTTTTGAAAGTATAGCAAAAATAGACAACTGATTTCATATCTTTTCCATTTATATCCCTTTCTGTTAAGGTCTTAGAAATACAAATTCTGAAAGAAAATTTACTAATTCATTGACTCCACATATCTAAATATCTTAAAGATACTTAGGAGACTCCAACATTTTGTTTACATCTGAGCTCGTTAAAGCTCTTAGGTACTATGAAAACTTGAGTATACTAGAATAATACATTGTATGTATTGCTTGGGAAGGTTATTTTTTTCATAAATCTGTTTCAAAAACAACTAAAACTTAGCATTTTAAGTAACAAGTATTTTTTAGATATTTTATTATTTATTGATTTTAATTTAATTCCATAGCAGTCAGAGAGCACATTTTTTATTATTTTAATTCTTTTACATTTGAGACTTGTTTTATGGGACAACATATGTCTGTCTTGCTGTTAGTATTATGTGTACTTGAAGATTGGGCATTTTGCATTTGCTGGGTATAGTATTATATAAATATCAATTAGGTCAAGATATTTTATAGTACTGTTTAGATTATCTACATCTTTTTTTTTTTAAGTCTGGTTATTCCATCAGTTTTGGAGGATATTAAAACTCTCCAACTATGATTGTAGAATTGTTTATTTTGTCCTTTAATTATACCCATTTTTGTTTCATATACCTTGAAGGTCTGCTATTAGGAGCATATACATTTATGATTTCTGTGCCTTCATATTAAATCTCTTATCATTTTGAAATGCTTCTTTTATATTTAGTAATACTCTTTGGGTCAGTTTTATCTGATATTAAAATAGCCACTGTGTAGTTTCTTATGTTTACTATTAACATGTGAGTATTTTTTCATGTACCCATTTTGAAACTGTTTCTTTATATGTGGATTAAATAGCCATTCTTTATGAGATTAGATGATGTTATTGATTTCCTAAAATCCAATCACATCTGAGGTCTGTATCTCAAAGCTTTGAACCAGATTGTATAGTATGAAGACTCTACTCAATTGTAGCTAATCTATTCCTACTCCATACCAGCCACAATCTGAAATAGAAAGTCAGCCTTTATTCATAGTATCTTTATATCCCTACTACTCATCCTAATAATATGAATATATACATTTTGGCATAATCTATTAACACATAAAGATATCTAGAACAAAACACCGTAGCAATAAGAGTATTTTTAAAGTTTATTCACTCATTGGCCTCAAATTTCTGGTCTAGTTAGTATTTTTCAAAGTTCTTTATATAATTTATTGTCAAATTGGCTAACATACAGTGTGTAAAGTGTGCTCTTGGTTTTTGGGGTAAATTCCCATGATTCATCGCTTACATGCAACACCCAGTGCTCATCCCAACAAGTGCCCTCCTCAATGCCCATCACTCATTTTCCCCTCCCCCCACCATCCACCCTCAGTTTGAGATTGAGAAAGACAGGGTGTGTGTGTGTGTGTGTGTGTGTGTGTACTGTGAAATATTTGAAATAGTTCCTAAGAAGTGGTTTGAGAAGGGAGCAGAACTCTGAGCCATTGGCTTAACAGAAAATCACAGAGCTCAGATCCAAATTCCTCCAAACCATGGATTCAACATGGTAGTCATCTGGGATTGTTGAAGGGGCATATCAGCTAACATGCAGCAAACAAGAGCTTGTCAGGGTTAGGACTTTTCTCCATACATAGAATAAAGCCTCAGACTTCAGATTTTTTAACTTTGTGTGGTATTATTTTGAACCTCTTGTATTTATGAAATAAAATTTCACATTAAATGCACTTTCTGAAACAATTTATTATATGTTGGAAAATGCTTGCTAGAGATATAAATGCTGTCATTTGTTCCCTGGTCTTACACAGTAATCCAACAGAATTGCTTGTTTGGGGATTCTTTCCTTTGTTTCCACTCGGGTGGAGGAATGCACCAGAGAGTGAAATTCTGTTGTCTGATTGATGAGATTTTGTTCAGGCTGTGACAGTGCATAACTCCTCTCATTGACCTATCTGTTGACCCCCAGAGAGGCTGAGAATAGCACAACCTTGGGACGTAAAAAGTTTTGAATTTTTTTTCCAACACTGTTTACAACAATAGGAACCATCAGCGGCCATGATAGCGGAACGTGAAGTGTATTTTTAAGCCAGAAAGTGAAGAGAAAATTGATGAGTTCAGGTTGCTTAATGGGGCTAATAAAGCAAATGCCATTAGACTTGGCAGTTATATAAGACATATAAAAATATTCTTTCCCAAACCAAAAACTGAGCCCATAACTATAGCCCATAATAATGTTTTCAACGTTACTCACAGATTGCAATGGGAACCAGGGCAGACTTAGATTATGTGTAGCTTAATGCTATTCAAGTTCCCATACTAGGAAAGAACTGGAAGTATTTTTCATTGATGGAAGTGATGGCTTTCCTTTCCTTTCTGAAGGACAGAGCATTCATACCACAAAGTTATAGGTCACCAAGTGAAAAATGTAATGTTAGGCATTAAGAGAACTTAAAATTAAGTGAAATGATAAAAAATGGCATGTAATTCTGAATTAGTAGGCTTTTCTTATCTTTTTCAGAAAGACTAATTCTGCAAGCAGTCTAGACTAAATACAGACTTTAAATGATGCTTTTATCAAAGGGAACCAATAGGGGAGAATCTGTGTTTATTGAACTTCCCCATGTATTTCATAAAGTGAATTAAGATATAGAATGGCACAAGAGAAACCATAAGAGACTCTTAAATCCAGAGAACAAACTGAGGGTTGCTGAAGGGGAGGTGGGTGAGAGGATGGGCTAAATGAGCAATGGGTATTAAGGAGGGCACTTGTCTGGTGAGCACTGGGTGTTATATATTAAGTGCTGAATCAATAAATTCTATATCTGAAACCAGTACTACACTGTATGTTAACTAACTGGAATTTAAACAAACAAACAAACAAACAAATAAAGACAGACAGAGTGGCACAAATCTAGGGATGAGAGATTTTCTTGATGGACAAAAAAATAAAGCAAAACCTTTGTCTATTGTTTAGGTATTTCTTAGTCTTTATAAACTTATAAAGGTGTAATTTGAATTGTTTGACTAATTCATTAAAGGAAGTTTGTGTGTTTAAATTCAAAATGAGAGTTAAATCTATTGGCTCTTCAGAATTTACTGAATCATTTTTACTAATTAAGGATATACAAAGTTATTATTTTATAGGTTTCAAAACTGTAGACTAATTAACCCTGAAGAGAAGGTTTAATGGAAAACAAATTTTAAGCAAGAGCCAAGAAATACTGCCTGAAACTTAATCATTTTTTACTAATGTTAATTCATATTATAAAGAAAGAAAGTTTTTAAATTTTCAAGGGGAATTTATTTTACAGAGAAGGTATTAAGAAAAGTTGAATTATTATTATTACTATTCATATTAGTGCAGAGTTTGTCCCTACCAGAACAAATAAATATAAAAAGACCCCTGGAAAACCCCATTCATTTTGAGGGTCACCACATAGCTGAGACCCATGTAGAACTAGAGCATAGTTCACAGGAGGCCGAGACTGAATGTGATCCTACTATAGTTATCAGTATGTTTGTGCAGCCTATACTTTATATTAAAACATAAGATTCATTTGAGTTCAAAAAAAGTTTATAGAATAATGCAATCTATTTGTTTGAAGCCTCATGTTTCATGATTTGTGACTAAAATTTGGGGCCAAGTCTTTCTCTCTGAGTCTTTAATTTTGTAAGACAGAGATCTGAGGTCCTTAAGGAAAAATTGTACCCAAGTGCATCAAAGCAGTCAAAGCTACCTGGGGAGTAGAAAAACTAAATTGGTCTATGTGGAAACCACTGAATTTCCCTTTGTCACACTCCAGTTTTCTCCTGTTACTCAATCTAAAGATATTAACAGAAAACTGATAGAATGTAAATGAATAAATAAGTTTATTCATTACCTAGGTTTTCATACTTTAGGTAGACTTTTTTGAACCCAGCTTAAAGTTCCTCTCCTCTACGAACTTTCCTGGAACACAGCATGCATCATATAGCTCTTTATCTCTCTCTGTTAGACGATTACCTAAATGAGGGTAGAAACTATGTCTTGGTTATCATTCATTTGTTCATTCTTGTTCTATTCATTCATCAATAAATATCTGTGGAGTACTTACTATGTGTTAGCCATTACAGTGGGCCATGGTAGGATGGGGAAGGTGAGGAGGGGACAGATGACAGATATTCATGTAAGATGTTAGGATGACTTTGTTATTGGTTAGATATGGAGAACTCAGGGTGGTAGAGAAATCTAGAATGCCAGTCAAGTGCCCAATTTGATTGCCTGTACAGATTGTTTAATTAGTAATCAAGTAGAAAATAGAAGAGGAGAAGCCTATGGATAATAGAGTAAGGAAAATAAGAAAATCATTAGTTCAGGTTGGGCCATATTAAGTTTGAGGTGTCTGCGAAACATTCAGATAAAGAGGACGTGTGAGCAATTACAAATATGGATCTGAATCACAGGAGCATGGTCAGGGCTGGATATAAAGATGGAGAGATCCCCACAACTGGATGCAGTTCATATAATCTAAACAGCCAGGCAGAGAGCGATAGAGAAGGATTACTGAGAGGATAGAGAGTGCCAGGAGAGCAAGATACCATGGAGGTCAAACAAGGAATGTGTATTATAGAACACATGTGACCATAAGTTACATTGTGCTGAAAGAGGTGAAATGAACTACATACAAGAATGAGAAATTTTTATTAGAGTTCTAGTTTGGTATATACTGAATGCCAGAGCTTAGGCTGTCTGAGGTTTTACAAAACCCAATTAAGTTATAAGTACCTTTTTAACAAGCTGTATGTTCTTAAACAAGTCTCTTTATCTTTTTTTTTTATTTGTAAAATTTAGAAATTCAATAAAATGATGTGAAAGCTCTCTCTCAGCTCTAATATTTTAAATATACAACATTGGAAATAAGCAGCAAAATACTCTTAGTAGAAAGCAATTTCTGAGAAAATAAAAGTAAATGAATAGAGCCATCATATGTCAAATTCATACTATATATCAGAAAAATCAACCATACAAGAAAAATTTGAAATCACTGAGATAGAAAAGTTATAGAGCAGTTATTGAATTTTTTCCTCTACTGGGTGAGTTATTTTCATTATACAACAAACTGAGAAACCAAATCAAGTATATCTATAATTAGGGTTTTAGTGATGTTTTCCTTCACAGACTTAAACCAAATGCATCTTATATGATTGCCACATCATATCCCAAAGAAAAAATGTTAAATATGAATGATTCTAGATGAACGAAGGTCAGTGAACCACATTATTATTACTAGTCAATATTAATACATACCTTCATGGGAAATTTTTTAAAAGGTCTATAAATTGAATTTACACAGTTAACTGAAAACTATTGACTTAAACTCAAGCTTTTTTACCCAAAGTCAATGTGGATGACTTTGTATTATCAGGATCATGATGACCCAAAGAGTTTAGTACATAGTAATACCAAGGTCACGTCAATCAAGGGAGAGGGAAGAAGATGAATCATTAACATCCAAAGGCATTTTATACATGATCGTAATTGTCTCCAGGTGCTCAGGTTAATATGCTTTCAATGGAAACATGTGGAATAAACAGCTGTTGTGGATATGTGCCACCAAAATGAAAGCTTTGCTCAGCCAGAGGAACAATTGGCAGGCTAGTGAACCAGTACGTGCTTATACCTTAGGAAAACAAATACTTTTCACTGGGACCATAAGCAAAATTAAAACCATGCAAGATTTCTTTGGAAAATGGTAGAAATCTTGGAAACATACTCAGTATTACTGAGTGTTTCATAAATACTGGCTCATATTTTAAAATACAACTTTTTATTCACTGTCCAATTTTTAACAGTTAAATCTTGAGTTATGAAAATAAACTTAGTTTACATATGGAGATAAAAATAAAAGTAGATATTCCGGCAAAACTCAATCTTCCATCTTTAACGTGGCATAAAAAGAAACCTGTGGATGATGTGTCCAAATTGCTGGTATCAATGCCCATACACATACTGCTCCTGGTCAAAAAGCATCCTTATGTTTTGCCTTGAGTATTCTATTGAGATAAGTTTGAAAGAAATCTTGTGATTACAATCCTGAAACCCTGGTAGACAATCTAGTTTAATTTTTTTTAACGTTTATTCATTTTTGAGAGACAGAGACAGAGCATGAGTAGGGGAGGGGCAGAGAGAGAGGGAGACAGAATATGAAGCAGGCTCCAAGCTGTCAGCAGAGCCTGATGCGGGGCCCTAACTCACGAACCGCGAGATCATGACCTGAGCCTAAGTCCGACGCTTAACTGACTGAGCCACCCAGGCGCCCCAACAATCTAGTTTATTTTTGAGACTCCAGACAGGACTACATTTTGTGTGTGTGTGTGTGTGTGTGTGTGTGTGTGTGTGTGTGTGTGTGAGAGAGAGAGAGAGAGAGAGAATGAGAGAGAGAACAAGAGAGAGAAAGAAGAAAAAGAAAAGAAGAGAGAGTTGGATGGTAAGACTACTGCATATAACCAAAAAAATACAGAAGAAATCCATCTGCTTCTATGCTTCTTGGAATGCAGAAGACACAGTAAATCAATACAGTTTAACTCAGAAAGGTGGATTGAGGATTAGCTATATAAGAAGACTGAGAGATGAGTTATGTCAACTCATTTATTTGGTAAATATATAATGCAGACCAACTGTCTGGGTTATTAAATGATAATCATGGTTTTAATGAAATTATATATCTATCAACCTTGGTTGAACAATATGAAACTACCACTATGTACTCATATTTTACCTCAAAAAAAAAAGGCTATTTCATATTTTGGAACTTAACATTTATCACTAAGTCATGATAAATGTTAATGGACAGCTTGTAAAGGAATTGTAAGTAAAGCACAATTTATATGAATCAAAATAATGGGAATTTAAGCTTTGACTGTACAGATTCACCCAAATTATATCAACTTACCAAAAAAGCTATTTTTAAAAATCTGAGCCAAGCAAGGGCTGGCTCCTCTTGATGGTTTATCAGCTGCCAAAACAGCAAGTCAGATTTCTTATGAGAAAGTTATTGCCTATAGAACTTTTTAGATTAAACAGTTGTTTCAATAACTTTTAACGAAAACATTAAAAGAGTTAATCTATTTGTAGCAACTTTGAACCTTTCTAAATTTAATGTTTTTAAATGAAAGCATTGATCCTCCCATGCTTCATAAAGCAGCATCCTGCTGGGCAGTGTCATTACAATGATAGTCCTACTGGGAGAGACACCAATCCAGTTTATAAAATGAAGAGCTTAATATTGTGATAAATACTTCTAAAGCTCAGCTTGATTTTTAAAAAAATGCTTTCATGCCTAGTCGATGCTTACTGTACTCAGCTATTTGCGATGTTGTGGCACTTCCTGGATTTTCACATAAAGTGCTATTCTCTGAGTAAGATATTACACCAGCTTTTAAACCCTGCTATATTTTCTACCTTCCAAATGGGCATTCAACAAACTTCAGTTGTGTCTTTATATTATACTGAACTATAAATCAGTAATTCTTTAAGGGGGAGAAGAGTAGAAAGAAAGCAAATCATGTGACAGCGACCATATTAGGGAGAATTAGCTTTTAATAGAGGAGAATGTGTTCTGCATCGTTTTGAATTGTCATTTTATGCCTCGTATAAAATATGCATATTTGTCACAATTGCACTGGTTGTTTACTATATAATTTACCACTGTGCAGGATGCATATATGGTTAATTTAATTCACTAGATATGGAGCATTTTGGAATGTCAGCTGCTGACAATTAACCAATCCAAAGGCATTCCTAAAAATACAAATGGAAAACTTGCTTCAGGAAATAACTTCCGTTTATCTTTCAACATTAATCTTCAAATTGGTTAGCATAAGGCCTAACTTTAAAATGGATGGATTATATTTTGAAAATAAACACTTGCATTAAAAATTAGGTTATTTTTAACAGTGAATTATTCTTGTGCTATCTCTCTGAGCAGAATACAAGATATATTTATTTATTTAGTTGCTATGCTAGGCTAAGATTCAAAATAGGTTACTAGTGAAGGAAGCTTTTGCCTAGTTTTGCAAGTTTTATCTATAAGCCCTGTGAATAGGAAAGCTTTCTTTGGCAAATCCAGCTAAGATTCAAGAGTCATGTGTACATTTTGGAGATGGAATAACTATACACAAAAAAATCGAACCATACAAAACTGTGAGGGCCCATTGAAAGAGGGCCCCCTCCCATTTTATTCTTCCAGTCACATTTGTCTCCCAGATCCTCATAGAGAGGTATGCCTAAGGGAGACTCCAGATAAATTAATACTTTTTATTACTAATTAGGGTTTAAACTTAAATCCCTATGTAATGTCTGCTCTTGGCTAGCTAAGCTGAACTTCCGCCTAATGGAGTGTACATCTAACATAAGGACTAGACTAAACTCTAATTTGTGGGGTCAACTCCTGCTCCCTTTTCCCTGGTTTATGTCATAGGTACATGAGAAGGAAATGAAGTGTTCCTGCTTATGTTCCCCTATTATCTACACAGGAAGAATAGGAGAAAAACAATGCAAAGAGGACAAGTAATCTAAGAGCTGTAGCAGGTTCCAAGAAAGGGACACTGGAAGGAGAAGAGCTCTTCATTTTTTTTTTTTTTTTTTTGTTTCTTTCACCAGAAAGCATGATCTCTCACAATTTTGCCTTTGTCATGAGTACTAACATTAGTAACTATTCTTAAAAGTTAAGTGTGAGTTCAGAGGAGGAGGGGCCGAGTGTTGTTTGTTTGTTTGTTTGTTTTTATCTTAGCCCCAGAGAGGAGACTAAAGATTCATAGAGTAGAGAGCAAGATCAGCTCAGGAGAGCTAGGAATGGAACAAAGAAAAAGTTAAATTGCTGGTTTAAGAAGAGACCCTAGGGGGGCACCTGGGTGGCTCAATCAGTTAAGCGGTTAAGCCTCTAACTTCGGCTCAGGTCCGGAGTCAACTCAGGTCATGAGTCAGCTCAAGTCATGAATCGGCTCAAGTTATGATCTCGGGGTTTGTGAGTTTGTGAGTTTGAGCCCCATATTGGGCTCTCTGCTGTCAGCGCAGAGCCCGCTTTGAATTTTCTGTCTCCCTTTCTTTCTACCACTCTCTGCATGCATGCTGTCTCTCTCTCTCTCTTTTTCAAAAATAAACAAACTTAAAAAAAAAAAAAAACAAGAAGAAGAAGAGTTCCTAGACTGAGCCAGCAAGATTCAGGAAGTTGGAATGAATGCCACCAATCTGAATGTGATGGTCAATCCAGGCAGAAATGGAGACCAGAGCTGCAGGGGAGAATGAATAAAGTTTTAATTTAGACACAGGCCCAGCAGCAAAGATGTAACTAAGTGGGAGACTTAAATTAATGGGAACCCCACTCCAAGTCTTGTTAAAGATAAGTAGAGAGAATCCTAAGGAGAATAAACCCATTAGATAGCTCTGACATTGATGTGAGGGAAGGGAGTAAGCGCATGAATTTCAACAGAAGGCAAAGCAGAAAAAAAGAAACGAAACAAAAAAAGGAATTATTACCATCAACAAACATGTGAATGTGTGATTAAAATAGAATAAATCATATTAATGCTTGATTATTATGGTAAACCAAGTCACTTCACCCCTCTGAACTTCAGTTTTGTCTTCTGCAAAGTGAGAGCAGGTTGAACCTAATGATTTATAATGTTCCTTAAGGATTTATTTTATTTTATTTTATTTTATTTTATTTTATTTTATTTTATATTTTTTAAGATGTATGTTTCATTTATAGAAGTTCATTTGATTCTTTGTCCTTAAGGATTTTAAAAAACCCATGATTCATGGTTCTAAATTGAGTTGAATCTATTTATTATCTAGTTATCTGCAACAAATTTATTTGAACTCGGAAAGTTTTTCGCAAAGATAACAAAATTTTTGCTGAGGGCATGTCATATAATGAGGATATTCCACAAAGGTAAACTGGACAGTATTAAAGGAAAAAATTGAGATTCAAGAACAGAAAATCCTGATTTCTCAGTAATGAAAGTCATCATTGGAGAACTTTTTATCGGAGAGTATTATGTTTGAAATCGGTGCTTCTCAGACTTCATGTGCATAAAGAACATGTGGGGCCATTGGCAAAATTCTGATTCAGTAGGTCTTAGGGATGAGGGTAGTGCTAAGCTTTTTATTTCCGACCAGATCCCAGGTAATGTCAATAAGTACCACTTTTTTTTTTTTATATCCAAGTACATATTGTATTCTGATGGTTTAAGGTGAAAAAAACAAATACAAGTATACCATATTTATTTATTTTATTTATTTATTTTTTTTTTCAACGTTTATTTATTTTTGGGACAGAGAGAGACAGAGCATGAACGGGGGAGGGGCAGAGAGAGAGGGAGACACAGAATCGGAAACAGGCTCCAGGCTCTGAGCCATCAGCCCAGAGCCTGACGCGGGGCTCGAACTCACGGACCGCGAGATCGTGACCTGGCTGAAGTCGGACGCTTAACCGACTGCGCCACCCAGGCGCCCCAAGTATACCATATTTATTAAGCCAAATTACAGTGATACTCATCCAGAACTAGCTCTGTATTTATCCCTTAAGCAAAGAGGAGAAAGTGCTACCGGGACTTAGATAATGAAAAATAAAATTTAATGAGTGTACTGATTTAGGTTTTAGTGTGAAAAATTAAGACTGCTGGGTTTTAAATCTCAGTTGTCTGATTCCCTCTTATGATTTAGTTCATTTTGGTAGAAGACAGGTTAGAAGTAGTAAGGACAAGAAGGGAAAGATCATTAAACCAGACATACTAAGGAAATGATGGTTGACAGTGATGAAGGAGATCAAAGAATCAGAATTTACAAAAACACAGCAATCCAGAAGGCACTTAGTGGATGGTCCAACACATTCAAACAACATAGTATCTCCCAGGGGATTCATTCTCTTAAATAAAGGACAATAGTTATGACCCTCATATCATCAAAAATAGGCTAGATTATGTGCAACATATTACCAAGTTTGATAGGTAAATCAGTGGAGTGTTCAATGCATTTTGGAAAGATTGCCATCCAAAATGTCAAAGCATGCTTTGTTAATATAATTTTATAATTAAGTGACTATATTTTAGTTAACTTGAAAATTTTCTCATCCAGAACACTTCATTCCTCAGGGAAACACGTTAAAAGAAGTGTCAGTGTAGGTATATACATTTACATGCTGCCTTTAGGCATGATTCCATCTATTTGATTGGACTGAATATAAACTATGTTCTCTGAAGACTGTGTTGGCATAGTGTAGACGTATTACTGTAAGAAAGTTTTATCTTGGTTTTTTTTCCCATACATTATTTGACCTCACTCAGCTGGGTCACCACTCAATGATTTTCACCTGTGTTACTTTTCACATTCCAGTCGTTGTGCCAGTGGCCCTTTAGAAGTAGAGTTAGTGCTGCCCCTATCAGTTTCTCCCACTTGGATCTGATTACAATGTACATTTTAAGATATTTTGTTTCCCTAGCAAAGTAACTAAGGAATTTGGAGAAGTGAGGCTCAAAAATATATCTTAGGCTGCAAGTGGCCTCTTTCCTAAAAGTTTTCTTTATTGAGAGTCTTTAGGTCACAAGCGTCTTTCCTATGAAGGCATTGTAGTCAAGTTTTTATTATCTCACATTTCTTAAATACCAACTGTTTGAGCCTCTTCTGTCCCTACCCTTTCACAAACATTCAGATGATGCTTTAAAACTAGAAGAGTGATGCCAAGGACCATGCTGGATAGATGTTCTTTAACACTTAACGAAAGAAATCCGGGAAATAACAGGTATCTGTTCAGCTTTACTTTGACACTGAATCCTCTTAGCGTGTAGTACCTTTGAAAACAGGAGTAAAAGTACTGTTCTTTCTTAGGTATACACTTGTGTTCTACGGTTCTTTATTTCCTGCATATTTTCTGTTATTTGAGAGGTAACTATGTGTGTGTAAATGGGGATGTGTGTGTGTCATTGAGAGGAATGGTTGAGAACAAAGCAAGATATAGATTGGGATTTAAATTTTTGGTTTCTAAATATTCTTCTCCATGTACAATTAAATTAAAAATATACTTCTATTGGACTGTTTCCTTCTTCATCATTTACTGAACCGAACTCAGTAAATCTTGGATGTTGTTGGCACTGACCTTTCTGGATACCATTATCTTTGACCCTGCATGAGCTCCCATAAATGAAAAATGAATTTCCAATATCTGCAGTTTCTACCTAATATTAATCTGTAATTTGAATATAAATTAACAGAGAAGAATTCTCCAAAGAAAAGATAATTTTGAACAGAATAACCCATACTTTGAGCATCATGTATGTTTGTATTTATTCTCAGGACACTAGTCTACTAAGGGATATAACAGTGCCATGAGAAGATATTTTGAACATGGCTGGAACATGGTGGGGAAAATATACTTTGCTATTTGTCAATTACATGTAAATCAGAAATTTCATCACCTGTGCATATTTCAAATAGCTAAATTTATTGCTGAATAGGCTTTTGGTCAGATAATACGAGTTATTTTGGTGATGAAGTAACTTCTTTCCATGCAGTCCTAAAGAAAAAAAAGTGCAGAATTTACAAAAAAGAGTAATGATTACAAATGATTTCTTTAGACATTGGTAGAACTTTTCTATCAATGTTTCTCATTATTCAAGTAAATTTAATACAGCTTTGCATCAGATGTCTAAAAATTTGAAAAATTTTGCCTGGGAGGAACATCTAAAACTGATATTTATAAGGTTATTGTAGGAATAAGAGATAATAACCACCAAATGCCTTATCATAATTTGATTTGTTTGTGTTAGAGAATAGAAACATGGTTTTTGCCTAGATTCGTCTATGTAAAGTATTGATATAGCCAAAATGGAACTGTGGACTTATGTTAGATTTGTAAGATATCCTTGGTCTGTGCAAGGATATTTGCCTCTAGCAGGGTATATGTGTAAGTATTTTCAAACTGTATCCCACAATATTTCAAACAATTTTGGTGGATCGTCTATTTGAATCAACATGGAAGCTCTTAGAAGAAAAATGAAATAATAGGTTAGTGATATCATGCTATCATAAGTTGGAAATGAAATAAATTGTTTTCTTCTTGAGGTGTTAATTTTTCCTACAAGCATATCCACTCAGAACTACAGGAACAAAAAAAAAAAAAAAAAAAAGAAAAGAAAAAAAGGAAAGTAAAGAAAAATGCAACAGAAAGCAAGCAAGGGGGTGGGCGGCACCTGGGGGCTCAGTCAGTTGAGCATCTGACTTTTGATTTCAGCTCAGGTCATAATCTCACAGTTTGTGGGTTCTAGCCCCAGTTCGGGCTCTACGTTGACAGCTCGGAGCCTGCTTGGGATTCTCTCTCTCCCCCTCTCTTTGCCCCTCCCCTCCTCTCACTGCCTCTGCCTCTCTCAAAGGAAATAAACTTAAAAAAATGACAAGTTTATAAAAATTAGCAAGCAAGGAAAAAGAGAAGCACAGAGATACAATATCTGTGCTCTAAAAACTCACTTTTTCCAAATCTAAATTTTAGTCTGAATTCAGTGAAGCTTAGCAATTGTAAGTATTCTTCCTAATACATTTTAAGAACATTGCTGTGTAAGGCAGAAAAATTACTGTTTTGTTTTTCTAGTGTTCTTGGTTTTCCAAATTAAGTGATTAGTTTGATATTTTGAGGTCCTATACAAACTAAATTTCAAATTAACTTTAAATATTAGGTGTACAGTTCCTATTACTATTCTCAGCACTGTAATATAGGGAAAACACTGTTGAGTGAGAACTATGAATTGTGGAAAATCAACATCAACTGACTCGGATAGCCTTGTGCAAATCAGTCATTTCCCATCTCTTGTTGTCTGATTCTTCATTTGACAAATGAGCAGTGTGGATATATATTAAAGGTCAGGGTCATGAAGTAATACCTAGGGTTTAATAGCCTATAAGTGTATGACCATGCTAATGTCAATAAAACAGTAATGATACTGATACTACTATGAAAGTAATAACATTTATGGAGCATTATTCTGGGGTACTGGGCTGGGGAAAGCAGAATAATTCATGACCTCACTCAAAGATGTCCACATTCTATTCCCCAGAACCCAAGAATATGTTGCTTTGCATTGCAAAAGGGACTTTGCAGACGTGGTTAAGGTTAAGAACATTGAGATGGGGAGATTATTCTAGATTTCCTGGTAGGCCCAACCTAATTAGATGACCGCTTAAAAACAAAAGCTTTTGTGCTGCCATGAGAAAAAGAAGCAATGTTGTTGGCTTTGAAAATGGAGGAAGGGGGCACAAGATAAGGAATGTGCTGCAAACAGCTTGTGGAAGGCACTGAAAACAAGGAAATAGATTCTCCCACAGAGCCTTCTGAAAGGAACATAACCCTGATGAAATCTTGATTTTAGTCCAATGAGAACCATGTCAGATGTCTTACCTCCAGGAACTGTGAGATAATAAATTCTTATTTTGTAGCCACTATGTGGTAATTTGTTACAGCAACAATAAAAATTCTCATGTATCAGGCTCTCCACTATGGTAATTTAAATGAACTCATTTTGGCCTCACAACGACCCCAAGAAATAAAGACCATTATTATCCCCAGTTTACACATGAGGAAATTGAAGTTTAGGGTGTTTGAGTAATTTCTCAAGCTCACAGCTTATAAATGATGAAGCCAGCATTTGATCCCAGGACTATTTTGTCTGACTAAAGATGATGTGTTTTAAATCCTCCTATATATCAAAACCATTTAAGAGTTTCCTGTTTCATTTCCTCTACTAGTTGAATGAAACCATTTTTTTTTTTTTTTAACTAATTGCCTGCTGGAAAGAAGGGCCAATGAGGATATCTTTGTGAGGATTTGGGGTCCTTTAGAAAAAAAATTATTGCATACTTTATGTAAAATTAGTTTTATTTCCTTTTCGAAATTCATCAACTTCTACTTTTCTTGTAATCAGAATGATTTGCTAGTATTTTGTGGAAAGAATAAATAAAGCATGACATCACTAATCTGACATAGTCTAGAATGTAGCCAAGAATTTTTTGTTTTGATGATGAAATTTTTTCTTCCTTCCTTTTTTTTTTTTAAAGCCTAAACAACAACTCATTTACTTAAGAAGAAGAGAAAAGGATTTGATCCCTCTTTAAAAAGATATGTTTAATGCCAGTTTGCCAGGCCACAATGCTTTCTTTTTATGCTTCTGATGTCTCTTATTTATCTTCTTTTATTCTTATTGCTATGCCCAGATGTCTCCCTTCTTTTTGGTTCTTTAATACTTTTCTCCTTATTTCAAAATCTTTCCTTCCTCTCTCCTAACTCATTCAGGTTAGGAGAGATTTTTCTTTTCTCCTCCTTCTCCTCCTTCTCCTCCTTCTCCTCCTCCTCCTCCTCCTCCTCCTCCTCCTCCTCCTTCTCCTTCTCCTTCTCCTTCTCCTTCTTCTTTTTTGGCTTGGGAGCTTTGAACAGTTTTACATCCTCTTCATCAATGCTTTTTATTTTATATGTACAAAGAAAAGGAGAAAGGGGATAAGGATGGAGGGAAAGGAGAAGGAAAGTTAATATTTTAAACTCTGTCACCTAAACAGGCTTTTAAAAAAGCTCTATGTCCTCCGTAGTCACTAAAGAGGAAATGTATATTTTATATCTTCCATTTTCTTCAGTTTCATTGGATTTGGTATACCAATTACCACAGACATCACTCTGCATGACCCCTCTCTTTCACCATTCTCTGTGTTGTTTTGACATTCTTCATTTTTAACCACATTAACAGAGCAGTCACTGAGATAGATAAGGCTACCTTAGGTAAAGTTGTAAGGTAATTTATTAATGAAAGGGCTCCTTTTTAAGAGATTACTTCTCACCCTGATCAATGAGGTTAGATAGTTGTCCAATTAAAAAGAAAACCTCTGCATGGCTGTGTGCATGTGAGTGTGTGTGTGTGTGTGTGTGTGTGTGTGTGTGTGTGTGTATGTTAGAAGTGTAAGAAAGAGACCAGAAGGAGCAATGAAGAAATGTAGTAAAGATTAGCCCTCAAATATGAATGAATGAAGTGAGTCTTCTCCATCTCCCTTACCCTCTATTATTGCTTTCCAACTATTCTTAGTTGTGAAAGGAAAAGGTCTTCTACCCTATTTTTTAATTGAATCAATAAAAAAAATGTTTTATAGTATCCTTTAAAGGAAAGAATTACAATGAAGTGTACTTTTCACCTAAATAAACCCAGAGAACCATGAAGATGTTTTCTTTTTTATTTTCTTTAAACAACAATGAATCATTCTCACTCAGAAAAGGGGACTTTTAAAAGGTCACAGGATATTTTCAAGATAAGAAATGATTTCTCTCTAGACACTAAATAGAAGAGGGGTAAAGAAGGAGGAAAGACATTCCCCTGGCCAGTCCAGATATTGATTAACTTCCTTTAAGTTCTCTTTGTCCTTCTATGTGAATCTGAATCTAACATATCAGAATTGGTTGTCACTATACTTTACATTAACATGAAAAGTTGAATGCAGGGTTTTTTTGTTTTTTTGTTTTTTTTTTTCAGAGAAAATTACTGTCTGGAAATGTATTGTGCTTTACTTATTCCCTCCCACATACCTTTTAAATGAAGACACCAAAGTGTGTTAAATAAAATTCCTTTAAAAATAAATGTGCTCAGATACTCTCCTGATGTCTACATTCCTCATAGCATGATAAACACCCATCAGCGTTTTACATTTCCAGTTTCAAATATTCTGTTCTGCTGTCACTATAAATGCATTCCTACTCGACAGACTATGTCCCAGTTTTTCATTTGGAAGATATGATCACTGAACTTGTAGGTTGCCAAACAATTTTCTTGGTTCTTACAGTTTGAAAGGAACAATTGAAGTATCCTTTAAGAATACATACCATGTGCAGATTGATCGATGTCTTACATTCATTATTTACTTAATGTTGAAAGGTATAATTATTTCCATTTTACAGATTGTGAAGTGGAGAGGCACACAGGTTAAAAAACATATTCAAGATTATACAGCTAGGAACTCAGTGCTAGGGTTCAAACCATAACATTTGAATACCAAACTTCTGTGTTTTGCACCCCCCACCCCGCAGTCTCTATTATATTCTGCCTCACTATTCAATAGTTTCTGGTCAGACAAACTAAAATGTAAAATATCAACATTAACTTAGAAGTTTTCTAATTTCCAAAAATTAAATGTGTGAGTACTGTACTAAGAAATTTAGAACTTAGGTTCTCAATACTAAAAGAGAAGAATCATGATGCAATTTGTCTTCATTTTGATAACCTTGCATCCAGCCTGCTGTGTGTGTGTGTGTGTGTGTGTGTGTGTGTGTGTGTGTGTGTGTGTATGGTGTGTTCTAATTATCTGTTTACTAGTGTAATATGTGTTTATTTGTCTTGCTGTCATCTGGTTAGTGTGATAAGATATTAACTATGTTCCATTAGGGAAGATTCAAGGAGTTTTGTGCCTGGACCTGGGGGCACTTGGTTTTGAAGGAAATCTAATAAAGCTCTTCAACCTAAAACCTTCAGAGGCACAGAATGATCCAATAATGAAACAAAAGTTCAAATAGAAACATTTTGGTTTAACAATTAAAGTCACCCCTTGCTAAATCCCTGTTGCATTATTCTTGTATACAAGAATACAATATGGGATATGGTACAATGCCTTTAGTATTTTCCCCATAGATTTAGTTCTACCACAAAGTGCTGTAAAATAGAAACAGTTTCTCCAATATGTTACATAAATACATGTAAGTGTTACACAAATATATATATATATATTTTTCAAAATGATGTATATGTTCAGCAACAGGTAAGATGCAACTGATCTCACCTGTCTCTAAGCAAATGAATGACAATAAACTACAGTAGTATAATGTCACAAAATTACTTCTGGGTTCATAAAAGTAGTTAAAAGATACCAGCTGAAGAGAAATGATGTTTAAGTCACTGTGTAAATCCAAGCAAAGTAGACTTTTCAAAGTGGTGTAGAGTGGAGATCCTATATCTTCAATATCAAAGAGTTAGAAAACAATTTAAAATGTGCATATTTTTCATACCGTCTAAGAGTAAGTGACTTTAGGTGAGAGGAGACTAAAGATTGATAAGTGAAATACCAGTTAGCTAAAAAAGAATGTAGAAATTATGCTGGTTTTTCTTTATACTATAATATTGTAAGTTTAGTAAATGGACCCAGTGATGAGGTATGCTTTGTTAATTTTCTCCAAATTCCCAGCCAAAAATCTCACATAGGTCTGATTTCCAATCATGCGAAGAAAAGTCTTTGAATTCCATCCTGCTAAAGAAAGAAATATCTTTGGCCCTAAAAATGTGTTCTATGAATTTGTTTATGTCTATCCTTCTCCATACCAATTAATTTCTGTTCCTTGATTAAAATCTTCTGGGATTGCAGAGGTGGTTGTATGTAATTGACCTATCAAGTGTAAATGCTATTGATTAAGTAGGGCAAACACTAGCAGGGACGGCAAGCAGAACCAAACACGTTGCCTCATGATCCTCTGGCAGAAAGCTGGTGTGATTTCTAGAGAACACCAAGTTCAAATATGGCTACCCCGCACGCCAGCCCCACTTAATTCTAGGAATCCCCAAGGAGAACTGCTTTTTAAAACGGATTTTTAGAACTGCTAGTCTAATAAATACTGGTCCTTTAAGTTGATACAATATCTGCTGTCTTTTCTTATTTCCAGTCACTTTACCCAAAAACCGCTTTGTTTTCAGAAACCATTTGTAAAGGTCAGTGTGTTGTTGATCAGCTTCTCTCTCACAGTCCACTCAGGGTCCTCATTACAGGGTTTATTTAGGACTCCTACCAATTAAAATCTGCAAACTTATTTCTTACATGTTGCACTCTATTTACCAGGGCAATGGAAATTCTCCAGAATTCCACTCCCCAGACTAAATATGTGATTCATCATGAATATATCATGAGAACAAATATGCAAATATTTAAGTCAACTTCTCCTAATGAAGGGAAAAAGTATACTTGACTTTTTTTGTTGTTGTCCAGTATAAACGTATTGCAGAGTAGGTAGTAAAGAGCTAAACTGACTTTTCTAAAGTGAGATAGACAAATATTATTTCATTATGTTATTCAAATGAATTACTGTAATCTCAAGATCATCACTTCATTCTCTTTCTATTCCAGCATGGTCATTTGACAAACAAGAGAATGAACTTATAGGCACCCATTTTTTCCTGTTCTCAACCCCTAAGAAGAATTAAATATCAAGTCAAAGCATTCACTCACTTGAACACCAAAATATTTGGTATTCATTGTGTTGGTTAGTTGACAGTGAAATATTTAGTGGGAATAATAATAAGTTTTTCAATTACACCATCACTTAGAAGTGACCGATTTAGCCACCCTTGCCCTGCTGCCAGGAAGCTGGAATTGAAATATCTATGTTGACTTAACCACAAACTAATTATAGTTTATATTAGGATGGGAGAAAACTCTTAAGATATAAAAGTTGCCATGTTTCCTTACTATTAATATTGCAAAGAATGACTTCCCAAGTTCTCCTGACTTCCTTCCTTCCTCCCTCCCTTCCTTCCTTGTGCTCACTTTTTCCTTTTCTCCCTCCTTTCTTTATTTTCTTTTTATTTTAGGATTCTGTATTTGCAAGATACAAGTTTTGTGTATGGTGGGTAGTCCAAATGATATTAAAAACAATCAGTATCTCTTTTAAAATGTTTCCTCTCCAACTTTAGAAACTATGGAGAAAATACTGATACAATATTTACAGTTTAATAGTGGGAAAGCAATCCTTCTATTTTATATTTCTTTGCATGTCATATAGTCCAAACACTTTGAAAATGTGTTATCTTCATCATATTATTTATGCCCAGCTTTTAAAAACCCAGTATCTTAAAAATACCAAGGTGATGTAGGGCAAATGCATGGTGTAGTGTTAATAAAGAGAATGTTGGATCGAGAGTCAGAAGAGTTGTTTCCTTAAGTCAGTTCTGCCTTTTACACTAAAAATTATCTGGCCCAGAGCTTCCTTGGTTATATGATGAGTTACCTGCAATAAATAATCTTTTAGGTTATTTTGCATTCTAATGTACAAAGTCTCTAAATCACTAGACATTTCCTTATAAAAGCATAATAACAGATGTATTTCATTGAGCCAGAGGCTTCTTATCTGCCAACCTCAACTTTTCAGAGCCCAGCCAAGAACCCGTGGGAAACACAGAGGTTCTGGGCAGCCCAAATAAATGCTGATGTCCATGAACTAAACCTTCTTCTTAAGGAAACTCCTTGGGGCCTTCACTCAGAGACTGTTTACTCTTTAAATAGAATCTCTTTTTAAGTTTGATCATCTGGTTTTCAAAGGCCTGGCACTTTAGTGGCAAATTGGAAAGGGACTACGAGGCAATCACAAAATGGAACAACGTCTGGGAAAGTGCTTTGCAGGCTCTGAAGTACTGTGCACGTGTGAGCTGTTCCCATTAACAAGAGTGACAGCTGACAGGAACTCTGAGAGAAAAGATCAATCATTTCAAACAAAACACAGCAGTTGCAAAATCCTGTTGGGGTGGGGCTGTTTAGTGTACTGGCAAATTGGTCTAGTCACTTCGATAGTTCCCGAGATCCTCCCTGAGTTACAACATAGAATATGCTTATAGAAATAACTGAGTTATCACAGAAAAGTTCATTCACATTCTGAATAATATTTGGTTTAAAGTATGATATACTTGGAAAGTACATGTTTAAACACTATATAAATATATGTTAGTTATAATTTGATTTGAAGTCAGGAGACTAGACAATGTGGTACAAATATTTCCCATCGAAAGAATTAAAAATTAAAAATACATATGGTACATAAGGGGTTAGATTTCAATTACATAGGAAATTATATCCAAATAATCTTGAATATATGAAATACTACTCTAATTTTTAAATGCAGTTAATTTTTATTATCCACAATGGAAGTAATTAAGGTAAAATAATAATAACTCATTTTGTTCCACATTTTAAACAAAATGATTCTAATGCTTGGATCAGAATTTTATGCAACATGTTTTTAAAGTCATGAGCTCACTATGATGGTACTATTGGAGAGATATAAAACATAGTATATGCTAATACCCAAAACATATATTGGGGCATTGTAATAAAAATTTTTAATAATTCTTAAATGATAGTGGCAACGAACCTAAAGCAAACTCGCGTTACATCTAAAAGCATTTATCAATGGATACAGAGATAAAAACCAAAACCAAAGTTTGTTCATTGTCATGTTACTAAAATATTCATTGGAAACTCCAACAGCAAAGTTATAAGATAAAATAAGAAATCTGATATATCTTTTAAGGTTTTGCCAGTGCAGACTCAAAGGTAATATGGTCTCAAATCCCAGCTAAAGTTAACTATGCATCTCTCATATTGGGAAATGTGAATCCTAGAATATTTAAGACTTGTTCTATATTACATTATACCTGAATAAACTGAGGCCCAGGAAAGCAAGGTCACAGTGATTTAGAGATGAAGATAAGACAAGAACTCAGGTGTCCTTATTCTGGTATTCTTTTAACTCTGAGTTAGAGAACTGATATTCGATACTGAGATTTTAATAAAGATGTCTTATCATTTGCTATATAACATCAATGGCAGGCATTTTAAGAGTAAAGAGTATGATGGACAGGACAGCCCATGATCCTGAGGGCTTGAAGCCATAGTTTTGGAAATCATTTCCCAGAGTTGGGGCATTTAAGGAGAACACACCAAAGCAACTGAATGGTAAATGGGAGAAGGCCATTTAGCCAGGCAGATACAGGTTAGTGGGATGGATTGAATAACAGGAAGACCAGAGCACAGATTGCTCAATTACCCTTTGTACAGCAGGGAAAGAAAGACAAGAACGCCAGAGGCTGCTAACTCCTGACTACCAGCAACTTCCAAAAGAGATACGTGAAAGATATATGAGTAATATTTTCCAATCTCTCCCTGTATAGGACAGGCATTGTGCATCAAGTCAAAGCTGAAATTCCCTAATAACCAAAGGTAGCAGCAATAGTTCCTGGCAACTATCTTTAGTCACACTTTCACTTGAACTGGAATATTTATTTATTTTTTAAAAGCCTGTTTATTTTGAGAGAGAGACAATGAGAGAGAGAGAGAGAGAGAGAGAGAGAGAGAGAGATTGAGAGAGAGAGAGAGAGAGAGAGAGAGAGAGAGAGAGAGAATCCCAAGCAGACTCCATGCTGTTAGCACAGAGCCCCACGCAGGGCTGATCTCACAACCCTGAGATCATGACCTGGGCCAAAATCAACAAGAGTCAGATGCTTAACCGACTGAGCCATCCAGGCACTCCAGGGAATGTTTAAATGATAATAGCACAATGGCTTTATACTTTCTATCAGAGCTTTGCATGAAGTCTTTGTTCCACTCATCAGTGCTTTTAGAAAAACTTCTGGAGTCCCTAATAAATTTAGAAACTGCTCTAAAAAAGAAAAATTACTGGTTACTGAAAAGCATGATACTGTAGGTCTTTTTGTTTTACATTACATCTTGTGCTTTCTTTCTAATTGGTAAGTACAAAGCCTAAAAAGTAAGAAAAAAGACAGTATTTTTTAAGGACTATTTAACTTCTTGATTTCAGCTTTTCTCTTTCTGTAGTTTGTAGTGTTTACTAAGAAGGGCTTGCTTGCGTTAAACCCAAAATTCATGTTACGTTACCGATTTGTGTTTAGAAATCCAGGCACCTCACACCACCAGTTAATATTTGCTTTGGACTATTCTTCTTATTTAGTGTCAAGCTTTTCCAAAGAGCTAACACAAAAAGGTAGCTTTCCTAGTGAATGTGTGCCTAGTGAACGTTTGCCTAGTGAACGTGTGCTTTCACATAGGGTATGATATGTTTCTGCAGAGACTAAGTATTAGTTATTCTTCACATGAGCAATGTCCTTAGCTACGTTGGGAAATGTGAACTTTGGATATTTTTTTTTTAATGCTTATTTATTTTTGAGAGAGAGAGTGCAAGACAGAGTGAACAGGGAGGGACAAAGAGAGATGGAGAAACAGAATCTGAGGCAGTTCCAGGCTCTGAGCTGTCAGCACAAAGCTCGACTCGGGTGCAAACTCTCTAGCTGTGAGATCATGCATGACCTGAGCCAAGTTGGAGGCTTTACCAACTGAGCCACCCAGGCACCCTGGGAAGTGTGAACTTGGTAGTTGCACAATGCAGCAAACTTACTGAAGCTCATGTTGTTTTTTCATCTTGGAAATGTCTCCTCTTTACCATGCTTCCTCTTCTTCATTCCCCTGCTCTATTTTATATGAGTACATGACCTAAACATTTTAACTTTCTTTTTTAAATGTTTGGTTTATTTATTTATTTGAGAGAGAGAGAGAGAGAGCATGCTAACAGGGGGAAAGGGCAGAGAGAGAGGAGAAAGAGATAATCCCAAGCAGGCTCTGCACTGTCAGCATGGACCCCGACATGGAGCTTGATCCCATGAGCAAGATCATGATCTGAGGTCGAAATCAAGAGTCAGATACCCAATGGACTGAGCCACCCATGTGCCTCAACATTTTAACTTTCTTAAGAGGGTTACCTTTCTCCAGTTCCTCCATCTGCTGATTATCCTTCACACTACTGCTAAAAAAATTTCCAATAGAAGAAATCTGACCATTTTGCTGCCATCCTTCAAATCAAACCAAAAACCAACAACCTATTTATTGCCTCCATATTCCTTACAGGATACAGTCCAAAATCATTAAGCTACCGTTTAAGGGCTTTAAAAGCCTCATGTGCACAGCTCTCTTCCCAGCTGGATTTCCTTCCGTTGTCTCTCACAGGCCACACTGGCCAAACGAGGTCATGCCTTTCACTTCCAATCTTTCTTCTGCATGGAGTTTCCTTCATTCTCCTTTTCACTTGAAGAGATCCTCATCTGCAAAGATCAGTATGAATGTCCTTTTTGAGTAAAGCCTTCTCCAGTCTACTCAGCAATCTCTCCTCTGCTTCTACGTTCACACATAATCTCTTTGATTCTACTGAATAAAAGCCAGACAGATATAATAGCTAGCATTTTTGAGCTTTATTGAAGTATTATTGACATAAAAATTTTATATATATTAAGTGTACAATGTGATGTTTTGATGTACACTACATTGTGAAATGATTACCACATTCAAGCTAATTAACACGTCCATCAACTCACAGAGTTATACTTTGTGTGTGTGTGGGGGGGCACATTTTCTTTATCCATTCATTCATTGGTGGACACTTAAATTGTTTGCATATCTTGACTACTGTGAATATTCATGAGAGAGCAAATACCCCTTCAACATAGTGATTTTATTTCCTTTGGATATATACCCAAAGTGGGATTTCTGGATCATATGATAGTTCTAGTTTTCATGTTTTGAGGACCTCTATACTGTTTTCTATGGCGGCTGTACCAATTTACATTCCCACCAACAGTGTACAAAGATTCCATTTTCTCTACATCCTCACCAACACTTATATTTGACTTTTTAGTAATAGCCTTCCTAATAAGTATGAGGTGACATCTCATGAGTTTGATTCATTTTCCCTAATCATTAGTGATTTGGGCATCTTTTCATAATAGCTAATATTTATTGAACACTTATTGCATGAGAAATACTTTTTTAAGCAATTACACATTATTTAATATTTACAGTAACTCTATGAGTTTGATATTATTATTGTCTTCCATCTAGTAGTTGGGAAACATGAACACATATAGGTTTAGTAACTCTCTGGAGGTCACCTACCCTCCTAGTAAAGGGCGTGAATTATACCATGAGCCTTCAATCCAACCATGCCTTCACTGCTATGTTGTGCTACCCATTGCATTTCATTTGCCTCTTCTTCTAGATTTTAATCTCTTTGGCATAGATAACTTATTTATGTTTGTATGCCTAGTAGGAATATAATATCTGACATATTGAAGCTAAATAATAGCTTCATGTCCAATGTATTTGAACCAATATGAAATGAAGTCTTTTGGATTAAAACAAATACTATTTTCAGAAGTTTATAGAAACAATTAAGAAATTATGTAAGGAACAACTAAAGAAAAAATTAAGGAGTGTTTTACAAAAGTCAGTAATTAAAACTTATTGATACTGATGAGATGCAGCCTGTGGCTCTTGATGTTTAGCTTATACTGTTTACAGTTTCTCAGTTATATCAACAATTATATCAATGATATGTTTCACCCATACTTACTATATTCTGTTCTTCAGGCACATGAATTTCCCATTGTTAATAGATTACACTGGCTTTCCCATGTACATCATCATAAATTGTCTTACAGCTACAAATTTTGGAGAATGAATAGCACACTTCCGTAAGGATACCTTTCTGAAGCCCGTGTGTGTCAGTTGTTTTCATTGGCCATGTGTGTTTTCCTTGGGTGACTGTTAGGTAAGATGTTGCATTGGAAATTTCTTTTGTAAAATAGCTTCCAGCTTTTAAAATTAGAAGTGAGAATCAATGGGTTTCTGAATAACAAACTCTAAAGCCATACTGATTCTACCTAGAAGGTATTTACTATATACTTACTGATTGAACATGTACCATTAATCCTATTTGTATGTTGAGGCTGGCTGCTGGCAATTCAGAAATGATAAAAAAGAAAAAAATGTAAAGTTGATTTCAGAGATGTTCTTTATCACCTGTTCTATATACACAGAGAGGCAGAATTGTGGCTGAAGAACACGCACGTAGCAGGATTTTGTAGGACTCTTCACAGGGAACTAACTTGAAAATTAACATTGGATTTTCCAACAGTGACACAGTCTAAACATATCAGTCTTTTTTATTTGGTTGATTTGTTTGTTTTCTAATTAATCACTTCTGGGGAGGGGAAGCTTTAGGAGTACTTTCAGTTATAGAATTCAAATGAGATTCATAAACAAAAGACATACAATCTGAGGCTTTGCTGAGATTCTTACAGCTCATCTCTGTAACCCAGCAATCTTCTAATGTGTAGGAATAATGAACATTTTTTAACCTTAATGACATTATGGTCTTTAAAAACTGTTAAAAATAGCAGAGCCAAAGAGGTAGTATAATATTCAGTTTGGGAGAATTTTGAGTGTCATTATCTCCCTGAGCAGTAACCACGAACAAATGATCAAAGACGCTGTCTCTTTTAAATGGAAAGATGAACCAAATGTATTAGCACCTCACTGGGATTGGGAATACGTGGGAAACATAATCATAAAATAGCAATTGCTGGCTACAGCACGGCCACCCAGGACACTCTGTTCAGCAGAGGTCCTGATGTTGTCAGCACCTGCTGATAGCTGCCTGGGGATTCAGCTGCCTAGATTGAGATCACCTTTGCTGGTGGATGCAAAGCTTTGCCCTTGGTTTTTATGTCCTTCCTTCTACCATAATCAAGGGAATTTAGATAAGATTGTCTAAATATAGAATGCATTCCATAGGCTGAAGAAACTATATGCACCAATTTTTTTAAAATAGAATACTTTTTATCTGTTTTAGGTTTATAGAACAGAAAGTAGAGTTCCCACATACTCCTTCAACACTCTCCACCCTCCAGTTTCCCTATTATGAACATCTTGCATCAGTGTGGTATATCCTTACAAATGATAGTCAATATTGATACATTATTATTATTAACTACAGTCTATAGTTTACATTAGATTTCTTTTTTTATGTTGTACATTTTATGGGTTTTGACAGATGTATTCAAAATTATCAGAGTAATTTACTGTCCCCAAAATTCCCTATGCCCCACCTACCTGTGCCTCCCTCCCTTCCTTCAAACCCCTGGCAACCACTGATCTTTTTACTATCTTCATAGTTTTGTCTTTTCTGTCATGTCATACAGTTGGAATCATACACAATATAGCTTTTTTAGATTGGCTTCTTTCACTTAGCAATATGCATTTAAGATTCCTCCATTGTCTTTTCCTGGCTTGGTATCTCATTTCTTCATTTCTTTTTGTTAGTGAATAATATTCCATTGTATGGCTGTACGATAGTTGTTTTATCCATTCACCTACAGAAGGACATCTTGATTGTGTCCAAACTTGGGTAAATTATGATAAAGCTGCTATAAACATTCATATGCCAGCTTTTGTGTGAACTTAAATTTTCAACTCACTTAAAAGTTGTAATTACGAAAAGATTTTTTGATGGAAAGACACATTTTTAAGTTAGAAAAGACTTGATTTGAATCCCAGTCTTTTCATGTTGTTTATCCAAGAAATTTTTTCTTGGCAGTCTATTATCTCTACTGTGTTAGGTACATAGATAAAATGTTACTCTGCCTGTCAACCAAGTGTCTTGTTTACGTTAAAGAACCTTAATATACTTCTGGTTCCTTATCTGGAATGCCTGCCACTTCAGTTATTTGCAGTTTTCTATGTTACTTAGAGGATTAGGTGAACTATCATAGACAGGACTCAGTTTATTCCTGGCAGCAAATGGTCCACTGCTACATAACATCACAGTGAGAGAGAGAGAGATGATCAAATATATTCATTTGTATTTTTTCTGGTCCCTCCAATCTACAGATTTTTAAATATTTAAGTCTCAATATGGAAAATGTTTTAATTCTTTTCAAATAATATTCTCAAATTAGCCACAGTATAAAATAACATAAAAACATGTGGTCATTTTCTGTGTATCTAATAGTGATGAGAATTGAACACGAGTTGAGAATTAATTTTGAACTCTGGCTGCACTACATACTATCTTGGTCATGTTCAGTTAGTCTCTTGGTTTTGCAGGATGAATAGTGCCTTATCTGAGTAAAGTGAGGTATCATAAATTTATTCATGATACAGGTTTATTTGCTCATCATACAGAGCTTTTGTGAGAGCCAAATGCAAAAATGTACAATGTGTATAAAAGAATGTTGCAAGATACAAAGCACTGTTAAAATGTCACTTAGTATTACTATTATTGCTCTAAAGTATCTTTATTTTTAATTTAGCTAACCCCTTACTAAATCAAGTGTACTTTTTTTCACTGTGTCCATATCAAAATCCCAATTTTCTAGAATCCAATAGTCTACTAATGTCAGAGAATCAATATAGCTATGTTCTGCCTAATTCCTCCCACGTGTTAGCCAGGATCTTTTGAGAAGCAGATGTCAAATGGATTAAACGTGTAAGGATTGTACTAGGGGAAATACCTGGGTGAGGAAAAAAAAATGAGGAAGGAGAGGTGGGCTAGGAAAATTATCAGAGTACAATGTGAATCTGAGCCCAGGGGAAAGAGAGACAGAAGGAAGATGGGTGGCCATGTTCTAGACTGTTATGCAGTCTAAGAAGGTTTCGTCAGGGAATCAGGGAGCCCTTGAGATAGGGTCAGCCCTCAGAGGAGTCCTTTGACTCCAGGAACCTTGAGTGCCTTCGCAGCCCTACTCTGCTCGGTCATGGCAACAGCTGAGGTAAAGTGTGGCCTCAGCACAACTTGGTGATGGATATGAATGCAGCAGTTAGGGTCCTGTGGTTGGAGGGGATCTGTGAGGTATGCTTTCAGTTTCATCATCCTTCACAGTTTTCCCTTGAATAATAAAGAGGAAGCATTTGCTTAGTTGCTGCTTAAATAAGAATGTGAAGCTGTGAAACAGAAACAGGGGAGATATGACACAAGCTTTAACAACCACAGAAAACCCACCTGAATGTGGGTACTTTCTCAGGCTACAGAAGAGCCATTTTTCTGCTATAAGAACTTGTTTGTCTGATCTGGGTTTTGTTTTGTCTTGTTTTTGAGGGATTACTTTGTCCATGATTGCTAGTCTTTCAGAAATTCTTCTGGGGGTGGGGGGGAGTCATTAAACCGTTTCCTAAATTTCAGCATAAGTGTGGCACATTTAAAAAAAATGTTTATTCATTGGGGTGCCTGGGTGGCTTAGGTGGTTAAGTGTCTGACTTCGGCTCGGGTCGTGATCTCACAGTTAGTGGGTTCGAGCCCTGCTTGGGGCTCTGTGATGACAGCACAGAGCCTGGAGCCTGGTTCTGATTCTCTGTCTGCCCCTCCCCTGCTCATGTGTGCTCCCTCTCTCTCCCAAAAATGAAGTAAATAAAAAATTTTTTAAATGCACACACAGGAGTGGGAGAGGAGCAGAGAGAAAGAAGGAGAGAGAGAATCCTAAGCAGGTTCCACGATGTCAGCACAGAATCCAGCACAGGGCTTGAACCACAAATCATGAAATCATGACCTGAGCCAAAAATCAAGAGTGGTACACTTAACCGACTGAGCCACCCAGGTGCCCCACCCACGTATGGCACAGTTTTAAGTTACAATTGGCCTCTGGTGCTCTAAGGCGAAGCATTCAGGAAGTTAAAATCTTTGGGAGTAAGGGAAAGTTTCGAAGCTGGAGGCAATTTCAGGTCCAGATTTTACAAGATATTTAAAGCAATTCCTCCATCTGACACCCTTAGAAATGATAAAACTACCTTTCAATACAGCTTCTTATATTTTTTCATCTCTACTCATTGCCTTCCTAAATTATCTTGTTCTCTTTCCCACTTTTCCTCCCACTCATCAATTAAGAATAATGACTGCCAAGGAAAAATGGAATATATGAAAAGTTATTGTTAATATTAATAGATGACAGTATTGTCTTTCTAAGTTTATGCATTCCAGAGTTATTCCACTGAGCTTCTGCGGTGGGCAAGCTATAATGGGTATTGTTTTGCAGGCTTACTTGGTCCATGAGTGACATAAGATCTATCAAAGCTGGAAGATGATTTCTGTTTCATATAAGAGATTCTGCTGATTTTCTAAGCATATGCAATATTTGTTTTATTTTAAAATCGTATCTTTCCTGTGGCTTTATTCTCTTTAAAAAATCACTGTAGACAAATGTTTCTACTTTTCCTTCCCTCTCAAAACCAGAAAACTAGATCTTGCAGTACACTGAGTTTCTTTTTTTTAAAGCTTTTTTTTTTTTTTTTAGTTTTAATGTTTATTTATTTTTGAGAGAGAAAGAGAGAGACAGAGCATGAGCAGGGGAGGGACAGAGAGACAGGGAAACACAGAATCTGAAGCAGGCTCCAGGCTCTGAGCTGTCAGCACAGAGCCTGACACAGGGCTCGAACCCGTGAACCACGAGATCATGACCTGAGCTGAAGTCGGATACTTAACCGACTGAGCCACCCAGGCACCCCTAAACTGAGTTAAATTCTTAAAGAAAGGGAAACATGTCATAAAAAGCAATCATTTTTTTTTTCTATGACCTTACCTTATATTACAACCCCTCTGGAGAGATGTCAATTAAAAGCATGAAATTTACATAAATCTAAACCTCAGAAATCAGCCAGCAATCTGCAGGAAAACCTATTAAGTAGCTTTTTAACCTTTCTTACTTACCATGTTTGATTGTACAAATCTATTTCCTCAGGAGACATAGGCAATGCTAATTGGGATTTGTGTGAAGAAAAGAGCAAAAACTTACTTCAACCCGTGTAAACATTTTCTTGTACCCAGTTAGACATTTAATGTGGAAGACACCAGTAGCAAGCAGACTAGACAAGACCACTCAACCAATCAAGAAGAAAAAGCCTACTACTTTGCTCATTCAGTAGCCCTAATAATTCATTTGTTTTCCTGGTTAATTCACTACCTCAATTATAAAACAAAATTCTCTAATGCTATTGAATATTAATTGAAATGCTAAAGAAATACAATTAGCACAGCTGTTATTAACAGAAGCTCTCTGTGAAAACAATGATGATCTTATTGACTAAAAGTCTTTTCTGATATATTTTTTTTCTAAGGCATTTGAGGAATATTAAAGCTATTAGGAATTTGTCATTTGGGGGTTTGGAAGTGTTATCAAGGACAGCTTTGATTTTCTCAAATCAAGGGTCTTTTTGTTGTCATGGCATTAAATTATTTGCAGAAAACAAATTTCATATGTCACAATAATTATGAACCCTTTCTGAAGACAGACTCTAGTCTAAATGCCGAGAAAGTTTCCATTACTTCAGATGATGCAATTAAGGCCTTTTGTGAAGTGTTGTGCCTGTTTTCCTGTTGATAGTATTTTTCTGTTGATAGTGTTCTCATGAATACAGTGAAGTTATTGTTCTTGTTAAAATAATTGAATTCTATTCACAATTTCAGTGCAACTTATATGGCAAGATGCACAGGAAAATGTAACTTTTCACCATTCAAATAGAACTGATGGTTTGAATTAGTTAAATCTGGACATTCCTGCAGAGAAAATGTTCAGAGTAATAGAGCATCAATGTATCCGTCTCTCCTTTGCATTATTTTAACCTGCAGGATATTGATTTCTTCTATCTACCTGCTTAGTTAAGCTAGTTCCCAAATGAAGTCCTCAGATTCTGGACACAGACAATGCAAGAACTAATGAGGGTAATTGAATTGGGGGTGGGGAGCAGAAGGAAAATAATATTTTGTCGATTTTTTTCATTGTATTGACCAATTGTATGAGTGGAGGATTCTCCATATATATCTTTTCTTATTTATTTTTATTTATTTATTTAATATTTATTTATTTTTGAGAGAGAGATTGAGAATGAGAGAGAGCACGAGCAGAAAGGGACAGAGAGAGAGGGAGATACAGAATCTGAAGCAGGCTCCAGGCTCTGAGCTGTCAGCACAGAGCCCAATGCAGGGCTTAAACCCATGGACTGTGAGATCATGCCCCGAGCCAAAGTTGTACGCTTAACTGACTGAGCCACCCAGGGACCCCCCTCCCCCATATATAAGCATCTTAAAGACATAGCCTCAAGTCCTACATACTTAGGAGAAGTATGATAGTAGAGAATAGTCAACTTTGTGAACTTCAACTAACATAAATTATTCATTACACAAATGCTTTTATTTTTTATGAGTAAGCTATATAGTATAAAAATGTGTTTGAACATTTTCCTGTCTACTGTCTATCACTATGAATATCTATACTAAAATAAAATATAGAATTTCATTCTTTCCATATATAAAATGAAAAATTTGAGGTTCAATGTAGTCTCTCTATCTCCTCCCACCCATCACCACACATACAGAGCATGAAGTGTTCTCAAGTATTTTCATTTAAGTCTGTCCCCACGAAGGGACCAATGTTTTGGCATTTTGGCATAGACCCCACAGGCTCATCAAAAACTCATCACTGGGGAATGATGGCTTGGAAACACAGAGGGTCCTTTGTGGCACAGATGTGTGGAAATCCCAGTCTCGTCCTCAGAGTAAAGAATATGAGAAGAGTTGCCAAACAAGTCCTAAATCCTGGCACTTTTAGTGACATTTCAAATGTAAATCTAGATCTGTGCACTGGTTTGCATGTATGCTATATTCCATTAAAACGTTTTTAAAGAAGAAATAATAGCACTTTGGGGTTGACAATTTTAAGATACTGATTTCTAAACACTACAGCACCCCTCATCCCCACCTCTCTGGGTTCCCTAGAATTTCAAAGGGTAGTATATGGTTTTCTGGATTGTTAAATGCAGAGAAAAGAATATGGGCTATAAGAATATGATCTTACCGAGTTCTTTTCGATGTAGTGCCGTGGAGCTTTATTTTACCCATTATTATTGAACTCCTGCAACCTTCATGATGCTGCAGCAGATTTCAAAATGAGAAAAAATGTAGGTCTTTCTTTCAAATAGCTTGAGGCATAGTGGAAGAATTAAACTGGTTATTTCCCCTTTTTTCAAAGAGAAATTAAACATTTAAATACATGAATATGTATATATGTTTTAGAATTTAAACCCATGAGGACAGTTTCTTGTTTTGTTTTTGTTTTTGCACACTGCTGATCACCCATCCTCGAACAGTGCGTGGCACGGAGAAGGTACTCAATAGTCAATGAATGGAAAAATGATTAAAATTATAAGCATTGAAATATGTAGAAATGGGTCAAGTAGAGCATTGTGTGCATATGCACTTTACTGTGCTTGTATTAACAAACATTTAAGTCCCTCCAGTTTTTAACATTCAAAATAATGCTGTATTATCTTTGTATATTATTGTGCATTTGTACAAAAATTTTCAGAGTATAGATTCCCAGTGGTATGATCACTGGATCAGAGGGCATTAGCATTTTAATTAGACAGATAGTATCAAATTGTGCTTCCATAAGTTCTACTCAGTTTAGTACAATGAACCTCAGACATTTTATTTTTTTTATTTTTATTTTTTTTAATGTTTATTTATTTTTGAGAGAGAGAGAGAGACAGAGCACAAGCAGGGGAGGGGCAGAGAGAGAGGGAGACACAGAATCTGAAGCAGTCAGCACAGAGCCCAACGTGGGGCTTGAAACCACGAACCGTGAGATCATGACCTGAGCTGAAGTCAGACGCTTAACCGACTGAGCCACCCAGGCGCCCCAACCTCAGACATTTTATTTTTTATTCAAGGTTACCTTTGACCATATGATGAGAGCCTTAAAATCTCTTTTTATAAAATTAAATGTTTTAATATACCACAATTTGGGGATCTTTGAAGTGCATTTAGAGGAGTCATACATGCCCTAAAGTTCATTCATGGATCCCAAGTTAAGAAATTCTAAGAAGCACAGTAGAATCTTTATATTTGTCAATTTAAAATTCATGAATTATCCCTCAGAAAATAAAAAATCACAACTTAAATCAATTCTGTTGCTGTTAAATCATTTTTATTTTTTTAAAAATTTTTTTTCAACGTTTTTTATTTATTTTGGGACAGAGAGAGACAGAGCATGAACGGGGGAGGGGCAGAGAGAGAGGGAGACACAGAATCGGAAACAGGCTCCAGGCTCGGAGCCATCAGCCCAGAGCCTGACGCGGGGCTCGAACTCACGGACCGCGAGATCGTGACCTGGC
Organism: Lynx rufus; assembly: GCF_022079265.1. Taxonomy (NCBI): domain Eukaryota; kingdom Metazoa; phylum Chordata; class Mammalia; order Carnivora; family Felidae; genus Lynx; species Lynx rufus. The sequence goes on along the minus strand of NW_025814867.1, from coordinate 106,327,607 downwards.
TGAAGTCGGACGCTTAACCGACTGCGCCACCCAGGCGCCCCAGTTAAATCATTTTTAAATAAACTTTTTGCTTGTAATTTAAAAGTGGCCTTAAAAGAAATCCAAACGCTAGTGTTGGTGATGAAAGTAAAGAGAAGTAGAGAGATCTAACCATTTCTTGCATTTATTTAGGGACATTTTATGTTCATTTATGAATTTCAGAAAACTCCCAGTCAGGACATATTCCTTATGAAGATCAAAGATCTACTATGTAGAAATTACTGTAATCAAGAAGGAAGTTTGCCATAAGAGAGAAAACCGAGGACCACTCAGTGCCTCTACATGGTCCCTGGCTATGACATACCGGTGAAGTGGTACTTATCTTCCTATTCATAGAAACCTTTATTCAGTGTTTAGGTCAATTGAAATTTCCAGCAAGAGGCCTTTACCAGTATCCTCAAGCTCATTGCAGGGATTTCTTCCTCTGCATTCCCACAGCACTTTGTTTACAGCAGCTTGTGTTCCTGGAGGAATAGGCTTTGGTATTTATATATGTGTGTGTATATAGTATATATATATATATATATATATATATATATATATATTCATTCCCCCCCTCCAAAGAACATTGAGCTATTTGCCTCTAGTAGGTATTCAATAAATACTTGATGCATGATCAAATGTTTAAATAGATGATTCAACAAAGGCCCAAAGAAAAATGACAAAATGAGGCAGAGATGGGCTTTAGGCTTTGCCTGAAGTACTTGGGAAGGACTGAGACTTACCTAGCCTCATAGATCCTTTCATGCTTATAGTGTGATGAAATATCATGCAGTGGTAAATTGAGAAGATAGTTTTCAGCACAGTAATGTAAATGCTGATATATTTTTATTTTTTATTTAAAAATTTTTTTCTTTTTTTACATTTTATTTTTGAGAGACAGAGCACGAGTGGGGGAAGGGCAGAGAGAGAGTGAGACACAGAATCTGAAGCAGGCTCCAGGCTCTAAACTGTCAGCACAGAGCCCGATGCGGGGCATGAACCCACGAACTGCGAGATCATGACCTGAGCCAAAGTCGGATGCTTAACCGACTGAGCCACCCAGGTGCCCCAATACTGATATATTTTAAAAATGTTAGTGTTTCTGTAGATCTCCTTTCTATGATGTAATATAGATTATTATTATATTAACCTGTAGTTTACTAAAGAGATGAATATTTCAAGCATTATGATATACCAAACTTGCAAGTAAAGAGTCCATATATTAAAACATTTTCCTGGGTACTAGCAATATTGTATAATTTAGTAAAACGGCCCTTCCCCCTCTGAATGTTATTCCACAGTGGTCTAACCATTTTCTAAAAGATATAATCCATGTAGAGAATTTCAGGAACCTCTAGAAGAAAGAGAAAGAAAAAAAATCACTATTTTTCTTATTTGTAACTAGGCGTTACATAGTTACACCTACATCAGAACATGTGACACTGGGGAAAGACCATGCAGAAAGCAAATTTTGAATAAACATCTTCCTATTGCAGATTCAACAAAAACCCAGTTCGGTTCAAGTACCTGTTTGTTGAAGGGAAATTGAGAAAGTAGGAAAACACTTTCCTGTATTTTTCAAAATAACATATTTGATCAGATGTCTTCTGTCTGCCATCCATTCTAAATTACTTGAGGATTACAAGTTTTCTCTCTCTCTCTCTCTCTCAGACTCCTCTTTCATATCTTACTTGTTGTATATCACTTGACCTTGACAAAAATCATAAGTATATTTAATGCAATAAAGAATAGGAATTATGAAGTAACTTTGTGTCATTGAGTCACAGAATCACAAGTTTGGAAAACTTTATTTTTTTTTAATTATTTTTGAGAGGGAGAGAGAGAGTGCAAGTAGGGGAGGGGCAGAGAGAGAGGGAGACGCAGAATCCAAAGCAGACTCCAGGCTCCGAGCTGTCAACACAGAGCCCGACGTGGGGCTCGAACTCACAAACTGTGAGATCGTGACCTGAGCCGAAGTCAGACCCTCAACCAACTGAGCCACCCAGGCGTCCCATGGAAGATACTTTAAAGGCATCTACTTCATGGTCTATCAATAGAGTATGGTATTTTATCATATTAAATAAAATACATGTGATATGTATAGCTTAGAAAGCATATATGGTGTGTATAATTTGTGCTTGATTGTAGTACATGAAGTAGATTTGCTAAAACAGAATATAATTCTGTGGGGTGCTAGGGTGGCTCAGTCGGTTGAGCTTCAGACTCTTGATTTTGGCTCAGGTCATGATCTCGGGGTCGTGGGATTGAGACCTGCATCCCAGGACCTGCTTGGCATTCCCTCTCTCTCTCTCTCTCTCTCTCTCTCTCTCTCTCTCTCCCCCTCAGCCACACCCTCTCTCTCAAAATAAATAAAAATAAACATTAAAGATGAATATTATTTTGTAATCTCTGTGAAGAGATTGGATCTCAAATCCCCAGAGTCTGGAAATCAGTCTCCCTGTCATAGTTTAATATAATATGTCTCTATGAGGAAAACAAAATTGATAATAGCTAAGTGTTAATATGTGCCATTTCTGCCTCAATCCCTCTATTTGCATTCAGTGATTAGTTAGTCCTGTACTAAGATTCTGTTTTACAACAATGATCTCTTTAATGGAAAGCAATTTTATTGAATAAAAAAGGCCAGTAGTTTAAGATCTAAACTGGTGGTTTTCAACTAGATGGGAGTTTGGTGGGCAGTTTTGCCTTCCAGGGGATATGTGTCTTGTCTAGAGATTTCTTGTTGCCATAACTGAGGGGGAGAGTGCTATTAGTATCACCCAGTGGGCAGAGGCAAGGATGCAGTCCCAACAATAAAGATTTATTCTGCCCAAAGTGTCAGTAGTGATGAGGTTGAGAGACAGTGCTATAAACTGATGTGACAAAATATTTACATGTTTAATTGGAATTGTACATATCTTAATTCATTAATAAAGCACATAGGAACACTAGCATGTTTATCTGTCAAAATCAAGTAAATATGAAAGCAATTTCTAAAGATACTTTTCTCATTTCTACTTACCTTCCTCCCCAACAGTTCATCTGCAGAAATAAATTTCTCTAAAATTTCTGTGGAACTGTGATTTAGTTCTTATGTCATAAGCCCTGTGCCAGTTGTAACCTTCTATGGCACCTAACAGAGCTACAGAGCTCAAAACAAGGCTTTTTTTTTTTTTCAAAACAACGCTTTTAAGGATGATGATGCTATTGAAGTATCAGTGCAATAAAAAATAATTAACCACACCAAATTACAGCATGTAAAAATAGACTCTTTAATTCTTACCCTAGTTTCTGTATTATTTACTGTTCTGCTTCAAATATGGTAGCAAATTCTGAAATTTAATATAACTTTTAAGATACTCACATGTCTCTATTTTATCAATGTGAAGAGAATGATTACTCTGAACTTGATAGTCTTTAAGAATTAATTTATACAGAGGGCACCTGGGTGGCACCGTTGGTTGAGCATCTGTTTCTTGATGTTAGCTCAGGTCTCGATCTCAGGGTTGTGAGTTCATGTCCAGTGTGGGCTCCACACAAGGCATGCAGCTCACTTAAAAATTAGTTTATATGGAAAAAGCATATATCACCAATATGGCCAAAATTATTATATTTTGATTAGTGCAGTTAGAAATAAACTATGGTCACCTAATTTCAAAATTACACCAGAATCTGCTTCAGTGCCTCCTTAAATTATTTGCTGTTCAAAATCTATACCTATGTTGTATTTATGATCACTTATCTGAGATTTTATATGTCGGAATTATTGGGCCACCAGATTTTTCCTATGCTATGCATTTCCCATTGTATTTTTATTGAATTCTCCTGTATAACCTTTCCAGTTCTCTTGGTCTTTATCTTTAGTTAATAAGTCTTTGTAAAAAAAAAAATCTTAAATAATTACATACTGCTTCTCAAGTATAACGTGTTTTTGCATTTTATTTTATGTCAGACATTTTGATAGCAATAGCAATATTAATAATTCATAACAATACCTTATATTTATAAAACATATTTACTACAGAAGGTTTTTAACCCAGTTTAAAATATCTTATGGCATATACATATATGCATAGATATAACGCGTACCACCTAGAAATGCACACATTTGTGCGCACACACTGTATTCTTTCCATACTTTAGCTTCTTTGATGAATGACATCATAGCCATTCTATATTTGCAATAGTCCAATAATCTCTAGGTTATAAAACCATGAATAATTTAACCAACTAATATTACAGGGAGAAAACTGCAGAGGAATTTTAGTGAGCTAAATTCAATTCAGACTTGGCAAATCAAAGATAAAATCTTTTGCTTCTATGAAAAGTACAAACAGAACCATTTATGTTGACAGGTTCTTTGGGTGTGTGTGTCACTGACACTTCATCTCAAAGACTGAGACATCTGTAGAAATCAGGATGCTAATTCATCACCAAATCACAGTGGTTTTGTAGCCACTCTATCTCTACAGGGTTAGGGATGTTAGCTCTAGTGCACATTCAAGTAGTCTTAGTCTCTGCATCAGATGAACCTGGGAGTTGGTATACTCTTAGGAAAGAGGAAAGTTGATGTTTATAGCCAACTTGAAAATGATTTCTGAAATCATCACATCTGTGACTCCTAATACAATCCAACTGATTATTATTCATTGTGCCCTAGTTCTGTAGACCAGTTCTTCCGTCTGTAACCGTTGGCCTTTTACCTACTGCCCTCATTCTTGTCACATGTCTTATTTCCCTTAGGTTTATTATTCTCTTAAGAGTCCTGTCCTGGCTAATTTGGGATATCAAGCTGTCATTAAAAGACCCAACTCATGAATTCTTAAATACTTTTAAAAACAACCCTTTGCTTTGTAGTCATCACAGTAAGAAAAAAAGACATTTCACATCATCGTTTGCAAAACACAGAGCACAAATAATCCTTACTTTCTCTTGAAATTAATAAGTAAGTTCCATAGAGAGAAATATTCTCTTCTATAGTGTCATCCATGAATTATCATAAGATTGTTTGCTTTGTGTTTGTTTCTCTTCAAGAATGAGTGCCACGCAAGCAAATCCATGTTCTCTTCACATCAGAGACAATCTAAGACAGCCTTCAGAATCCCCAAAGTTACACTGTTGCCAACTTCTCCCTGATTTTCAAAGATGTTAATGTAATAACCAAAATGGAAAGGACTTCAGAATATTCAAGTGAGAAATCTAATACGATGTCTGTTCAATGCCAGGCATTGCTCTTGGGGATACAAAGATAAGAATATTTTGTCCCATTCCTTTATTGTTGCACTTCCATCATGCTAATAAAACGCTATGTACTTGAAATTCATGTAACTTTAAATTTTATTACGGGGGCACCTGGGTGGTTCTGTTGGTTAAGTGCCCGTCCAACTCTTGATCTCATTGGGTCATGATCCCAGCGTCGTGGACTTGAACCCTGTTTTGAGCTCTGCACTGACAGCACAGAGCCTACTTGGGATTCTTTCTCTCTCTCTCTCTCTCTCTCTCTCTTTCTGCCCCTCCCCCACTCATGTGCACACTCTGTCTCTCAAAGTAAATAAATTTAAAGAAAATAAAATCTGGGGCACCTGGGTGGCTCAGTCGGTTAAGCAGCTGACTTCGGCTCAGGTCATGATCTCGCGGTCTGTGAGTTCGAGCCCCGCGTCGGGCTTTGTGCTGACAGCTCAGAGCCTGGAGCCTGTTTCAGATTCTGTGTCTCCCTCTCTCTGACCCTCCCCTGTTCATGCTCTGTCTCTCTCTGTCTCAAAAATAAATAAACGTTAAAAAAATTAAAAAAAAGAAAAGAAAATCTATTGCAAAATTTGGTATCTATATAGCACATTAAAATTTTATAGGGAAGAGAAAAGTGGTCTGTAAGAAATAGGAAAGAATTACACTTTTTGCAAAAATAATTTTCTTATTTTCCCTTATACCTGGTAAAGGATTCACCTCATTGGTACCTAAGCTTTATAAACTGTTTTCACTTCTTGACCAACCATGGGAGTACCACCAGTTGTCAAAAAAAAGGTGTGCTTTTATAATGATAGGAAATAGAGGTGTGTATCCTGTCATAATTTAAGGTACAGATGGAGATCATCTTAGAGTCATTACACATTTAAGCAACTTGCTATATACTGATGAAAAAACAAAATGTCAAATCAGAAAATAGTTTTCTTGGGCTGACATCCCTGCATCGGTGTAGTACATGAACAGATTTTAAAATACATAATAAAAGTTCCACATCTAGGATACAAAGTAGTATAGAAAACAAGCACTATATTGAAAAATAAAGTAATTTCTTAATTCTCATTAGTTTGCATATCTGCAACCACATATCTAAACCCTCACAACTGAAGAGACCATTTCTTCATTTACAGTCTTATGCTCTGCGATGGTTCTAAGTTAAAAGGAATTAGCATTGCAGTATGGGAAACACTAAACAATTTATAAATTAGTGAGGTAATTTTTTATTATAATACCATACATACAATAAACAGTTTTGGTAAATTACTTTAATAGCAAGTGAAAAACACATTATTATGACTTATAATTTGTATTCTTTATTTTAATCATGTTAAAAATTCTGGAAACTAGTTGTTCTGTGGCATGTTTACATGAAGTTCGTGTTTGTAATAATGATTTTGTTCACTGAGCAAAATTGCTTTAAAGGGAAGTATCTTCCTTGGTTGATAGAATTTTAAAATAGGAATTTTATTACCTTTTTTTTTTCTCTACTAAGATTAATGATTTTTATCCCCATATGAAATTTTCCTACACATTGTGACGGATGGGTAACAGTGAAAGATAGTGTTCATTCTGTCTTGTTTCCTCAGTAAATCATAAAATGGTATTTATTTGTGTTGCAAATTGCCTTAGCTTTGCACTTCAGCACCACCTGGTGGACAAAATATCTTTTTTCCCCCTCTACAGTTTAAAATAGCCCCTTCATACTCTATATCCAATTATGACACATCTTAATAGATATTTAATTGAAAACATATTTAATATTAAAAACAGTTGTGAACAAACTAAGATAAAAAATCTGAGATGTTTCCTAAGTACTATTGCCAAGTTAAATCCCTGAGGCTTTTAAACTTCATGAATATATACAGATTTGTATAGTATGTTGCATACATATGCTAAAGTTGTGGGGGTTTTGACAATTTAATTTTTATCATCTAAATTTTTCCTCGATAAAAAAAATAAGATCAGGAAATTTTCTGTACCTTAGTAGCAGATTATGGTTTGAGTTAGATTGTCTATCCAAAATTCAGAGTAACCACTTGGTAAACACTTTACAAAGAATTTTTATGCTACAGATTCCTGTCTTGTTAATATTTTATGTGTAATTAAAATTAAAACCAGTATATTAACCATTGCTACTATAAAATAAGCCATTTTCAGTTTCATTTTTCTACTTTTAAAATTTAGTTGTGGTCTTATATGTATTAGTTCTCAGTTTTTAATAGTTTTTTAAAATTTTCCAGAGGTTAAATTTGACAGTATTTTCAATGAAAAACACAAATACATATAAAGCTAATTTTGAGAATTTTAAAAATGATGATCTTTGTGTAGTTCCATGTGACTATGAAATAGAGTATAATTTTTTTCTTATGACATCCAGTTAAGAAGAGAATATCCTTTCAGATTCCACTATGTTCCTTTGGGATACACACTTATGTATTCCCTGGTAAAATTGAGGGGTCTATAAATTTGAATGTGTGACATTCCAAAGCTTAGTAGCTAAAGAAGAATTGTTGCTATTTAAGTAGGAAGTATGTTCTAGCTTCATGCTTTCTATAGTCATATAAGATAAAATTATAATAGATAATTTTCATTAAGACATATATCTTGAACTGAAGTTATTTGCTTGGTTACTTCAAGAAAACATTTAAAATCTCTCTTTTTTCTTCCTTTCATCTAAAGGCCTTGGATGGTATACTGTAAATTCAGCATATGGAGATACCATTATTATGCCTTGCCGACTTGATGTACCTCACAATCTCATGTTTGGAAAATGGAAATATGTAAGTGTGACCTACCTTGGACTTGGTTAACTGCTTCTAGTTTTTTATTTTTGTTTGTTTGTTTGTTTGTTTGTTTTTGAGATACTATTCTTTCTGTGAGTAAATGTGAATTTCAAATTAACATAATGGCAATATTCAGCTGTGAGTACAAGTGTAGGAAGGTAGAATTAATGTGTTGAATATCTCAAAAGAGTAATTCCTAAGTCTTACATAAGAAGTGCTATTTTAAAATAAAGCCAATAAACACGTAATTCTTAGATCATATTAGTCTGAAAGATTTAACCTTAAATGTTAGAGGCAGAGGAAAAGGCAGAGTTCCAGAGTAAAATCAGTGGAATATAGGACAGAGCTCAGTGAAAGACGGCAGCCTTTCTCCATATGCTCATGTTCTGTTTGGTGTGGCTATTGCAAAGGCAAAATACACTAGTTGCGAGAGTACCCAAATATTCATTGGGAATTAGTCATCAGCGTTAGAAGCTTGTTTTTAGTATTGTCTTAGGAACATATTGATGTGGCAGGCCCTTTTTACATTTAACATTTGTTCCTTTAGTCATTTCTTACAGATAGCACATCATATCTTTCAGGTGTCAAGGTACAGATGGGTCTGGAAATGGAGGGTAGATATCCTGGTAGATGGATATAGGGTGGCTAGGTAACATCTAATGATAAAATGTTTCAACCTAATTACTGAAACCAACAAAAGGTAGCTGTGTGGCACAATTTCCTAAGGCTGAATCACATGAGACTCATGGTAGTTTGCAAGTTTAAAGTAGCCATATATTTCCTTGAACACAGTAGGCAGTTTTTCCCAAGTTCCCCGAAATGTTAAAACGTATTTAAATAGGAAAAAAAATCCGATGGTCAAATAATTTTTGGAAACTTTATCACAATACTTCTCAGAGCTTTTCACACACTAAAATGCATTATGAATTGTCTAGGATTGATTCATTTCTTAGATTTTTTTAACCACCAACTTTTTCTTTCAAGTATCTGCCAGAACAAACATTTTGCAGAATACACTTTGGGAAATGTACTTAAGGTTGCACTCAAGGAAGGATAGAACACAGTCTTTCAAAATGTACGTTCTTAAGTCAGACTGACATATTCTGCCGTATACTTGTGGGATTCTGGACACGTGAATGAACCTCCATTGTCTCATCTAGAAAATGAGGTGATAAGAGTAATCTTCCTTACAGTGTTGTGAGGGTTCCATGAAGTAATTCTTATCAGAATATTGACTGAGCCCTTGGCACAAGGTACCTGTTACGACTGTTGGGCTGTGGAGCTCTAAGCCTACGTGCTTGTACGAGGGTCATATGGAAGCAGAGGAAGGGGACTTCCTCTGTGCTCTCCTTCTGATACCTAGATCACAGTGGGCAATTTTGAACTATTTCTGGTTTCTTATAAAACTAGAAATAGTAGGAAGCTATGGCCTATGAGTCTATTCACTCCCCTAAAACTCCAAGCGAGACTACCACATACTTGACCTGTTGCGCCAAACTTCCTGCCAAAATAAATGGAACACAGATGGTGAAACACTGTGATCATAAACATTCCTGATGATAATTCAGGGAATAATTTTCACCTAAACTGAACTGGTACAGTGGTAGTGGAAACAATAATGACAATTTTCAAATTGTTAATTAAGCCAAAAGCTTCAGCAATAAACTGATGAGATATATATGAAGTACCATGTGCTCTAAAAACAGTGTTGATTTGTAGACATAGTACAAAGGCTCTAATTTAATGAAAGATAAATGGTAGGTTTGGAAAGAGTGAAAGGGAGCAAACAGGGGAAGGATGGATTAGCTTCTCCCCACCTGCACAGTAATCCCCCTGTGAATAGAGATCATAGTTCCCTGAGTGCCTGTCCACACCTCACCCCCACCTCTTCTCCAGCATCTGCCTCAGTGCCTGGGACAGAAGGGGTATCTGACAGCTATCAAGAGCAGTACGGTGCAGTCATGATGGAGCTAGGCTGCGGAACTTCAACCTTGGCTCTCCTGGGATACACTAGCTGGGCTCCTGGATGATTTATTTAAGCAACCTCTGTCTGTACTGTGTAATCTGTAAATGGATCTAATATTGCAACTCTAACCTTCAGGGTTGTTATGACTATTAAATCAGTTAATGCATGGAGAGCCCAAAGAAGATACCTGGCATATAATTAAATGCTCAAAATTTAATAACTATTATTCATTATGTAAATGTTTGAATATAGAAATATAAGGGACTGGTTTAACATCTTTCTCTCAGTGAAGGAATGATTTAGAGCAAGGATTTGCTTTGTAAACCATGGGAAAATTAAAAAATTTAAGGAGAATATTATTGATGTATTCAGATGTTCAACCAAATAAAACTTTTGGACTCTAAAATTAGCTTAGTAATTATCTTGGCTTGGGGCGCTATAACAAAATACCATAGAGTAGGGAGCTTAAACAAAATATATTTATTTCTCATAGTTCTGGAGGCTTGGGAATCTAAGATCAAGGTGCTCGCAGGCTCTTTGTGAAGGTCCTTCTTATTTGCAGACAGCTGCCATTTTGCTGTGTGCTCATATGACCTGTGTTTTCATGGAGAGAGAGACCTCTCTTCCTCTTCTTATGAGGCTACTAATCCCATCATAAGGGCACCATCCCAGGACCTCATATAAACCTAATTACCTCTCAAAGGCTTCCCCTCCAAATATCAACACACTGAGGGGTTAGGGCTTCAGCATATGAATTTGGTGGTGACACAAACATTTAGTCCATAACAGTAATAAATATTAATAATTTTAAAAATGTAACTTCCCACAGCACCTTGAACTTTGCCATGCACTTTAAAATATTTTATCATATTTTATTTTCTCAAAGGCCTTGTAAGGTAAGTTAAAGGGATTGGCTGCTCTGTTAGAGTAAATTGCTTATTCGGTAAAAAGATTTTTGTGGGAGCAAAGGAAGAGATGAATTATATGTCTCGGGCTCTTGGCATAATTGCTCATGCCAGATTATATTTTATTTTGATAATAAGTTTTTACACGAAAGCTCTTTGAGCTAAGTTTTATGACTCAGATAGCAAAACTATGGATTTTAGTGATTAATCTGATCCTGTTGCTTAATGGACATGATTGTTTCACAAGGGCAAATACTGTTCCTCCATGAAGACTCATTAAATTATGTTATGAGTAAAGGTCAGCTGTGTCAGTTTTGGCTGAAACTAAAAGGTGTGGACATTTGAAGTATGTGGATTAAAGTAATGAATATGCAAAAGATAACCGTCCAGGATTTCTAAATTAGTGTTTGCAGCCCATGTGTATGCTTGCTGGGAAGGTTAGCTGAATATCATTTTGTACATTTGCATGTTTGTTTTCATCTATTTTTTTCTTTTATATTAGACCTAATGCCAGCCCTTGTTGGTTTCAGAACAGTCACTAATTCTGTTGTTTGGATGCAAGGAAAGTTAAGACTCCAATAGCTTTGTCTTTCAATTTTCACATATTTAAACTGATAACCTGTAAAAGAATTTACAGCCTCTCCTCTTATGAAGAGTAATTTTCTGTAACCAAAGAATATATGTGAAGCTCATATCCACAATGACTCTTCGTAGACAGAACTATAAATATTGGTAGAAGAATATGGCCAAGGAAATTGTGTTACTTTGGATGTAATCCTGAAACATCTGAATATGCTTGTTTTTAAAATGTGTTATTTTAATTTTTAGGAAAAGCCCGATGGCTCCCCAGTATTTATTGCCTTCAGGTCCTCTACAAAGAAAAGTGTGCAATATGATGATGTGCCAGAATACAAAGACAGATTGAGCCTCTCAGAAAACTACACTTTGTCTATCAGTAATGCAAGGATCAGTGATGAGAAGAGATTTGTGTGCATGCTAGTAACTGAGGACAACGTGTTTGAGGCACCTACAACAGTCAAGGTGTTCAGTAAGTAGTCTGTGGTGTAACTGCTAAGTGGGATTGATGGCTTGTACTAGAAAATGTTCTTTAGAAAGAAGAGTGAACTCTGTGGTGTCTCCACAGCAGGTATCTGTAAAGAGGACTTCTAACAATCTTCATTCTGCTCATGCATGCTGTCAGTGAGGAAAACCAAAAACCTGAATTTCAAATAGGAGTTTTGCAGTGAGGAACTAGAAGAATATTCTCTGTTGTTTTGTTGGCTAAAATTTCCTGTGATATGAAGTACTACAAGTGAAAACTGGCATGTGATCTTTAACTTTCACTGACACGTACAAATAAATGTTCTGTGAAATATACATAGCTATACGATACACATATTTGTGCATATCAGGCATACACACACACACACACACACACACACACACATATATACATACATATATATATGTATTAGGCTGAATAATATAAAATTAAGATTTTGATATATAAAAACAACAAAATACAGGCAAATCCAAGCCATGTTATAAATGAGAAATCTAAGCTTTCTGCATGCGTGTGTGTGCATGTATGTATAGTACTATATATGCACACACGTGCACACACACACATATATATCCTGGCCTTTAATGCCATTGCTATATTTCTTCAAAGTGTTCAGTTGTATTAGCAAATTGCTCCAAAATTTAAAAAAAAAAAGCTCACCACACCCTGAATGTGTATGTGGAATACACCAAGGAGAAAAAGTAGAGTAGGGTTGGAAGAAGAGAAGTCGGCAGAAGAAACTTGGAGTAATTACTGTAGTCATTATGGCAAAGTTACTTTGCCTAATGATAATATATAGTTAATGTTACTGTGCAAATAGCTATGTAAATGAGTGACTTGAGAAGTTCTAATTAAAACATTTTATCTTTTAATATTCAAATAAAAATCCCACCTCCTATTACATCATAATATTTTAGAAATTACAGGGAGAAAAATTGGTCACAAACATTTCAGAATGCCAGTCTTTTTAAATTAGGGTAGAAGGTCTCACTTTTCAATTTTTTCCCTGTTTTCTGATAACTTGACAGCACCTAGAAATTATTAAAATAAATAGGGAAGACAGAAACCTAGAGGGGCTTGCTACTACAGAAAACAATCATGGATTTTCCCCATTTTTCTTGTAACAGCCTATGCGACTAAGGAGAACTGTCCCTAAGTATTTACATAGATTTCAAAGCTCCTATGGGCTCATGACATGGATTCAAAGAATGTTTGTACTATCAAAGGAAACCTTTGTTCTCCAGAACTTTGTAAAAGCAATTATATGTTTCAATTGATTACCTTTCAGCTTAGAAGGCACTTTCCAGAAAACATCCACCCTTTTCAGTCATTTTATGACTCAAACCAAATTCCAAGTATTTGCCAGTCATGCCTTCCATTAAATACCCCAAATAATATGCATCCTTTATTTACCAGTGTTCCATATATTTTTCTTCTTTCTTTCTTTCTTTCTTTCTTTCTTTCTTTCTTTCTTTCACTTCACTTTGATGTTATTAGGAAGATGGATGGTGCACTTCTAGGGACACTTTTTGTAAAGAGAATAAACCAAAATAATTTTTTTTTATTAGGCCATGATGTCATAAATATAAGTACACAACAAGAATGTCTCACAGTAGGTAGAGATTAAGTCACAGCTCCCTGAAGGTTACATGTATTGATTTGTCATTGTCGGGTTTCTTTTTCACTGTGTTAAAAATCATCAAATAGCAGGATGGTCTACAGGAAAGTTGAGAAAATCCAGGTTGTTTCCTTTAGAAGAATCATTTGTGACAATTTTCAGAATACACTTTATTTTTTTATTTTTTATTTTTTTTAAATTTTTTTTTTCAACGTTTATTTATTTTTGGGACAGAGAGAGACAGAGCATGAACGGGGGAGGGGCAGAGAGAGAGGGAGACACAGAATCGGAAACAGGCTCCAGGCTCTGAGCCATCAGCCCAGAGCCTGACGCGGGGCTCGAACTCCCGGACCGCAAGATGGTGACCTGGCTGAAGTCGGACGCTTAACCGACTGCGCCACCCAGGCGCCCCCAGAATACACTTTAAAAATACCATACAGCAATCTGAAAAAAAAAAATCCAGTTGGTCTACTTTGATAAAATTTGTATGCTATTTTGGAATACAGAGGATTTCCATGATTGTGAAAACAAACTCACACCCCACATACTGTCAGCACCTCCCTACCCCCCCTCTCTTTTGAATGTTGTTGAAAACAAAGTGATTCTCAGAAACAGAATTTGCATTCTAGGCTCTGGGCCAGGGAGAATTTAAACAGACAAGTTACACACTCTTGAAAATGGCATTTTATATTAGAAGCCGTGGGACCTCCAAGTCCAATTAAATGAACAGCGAAGCTCATGATAAGGAAAGTGTTTGCAAAAGCATATAGAGGCTTTGCTTTTTTAAAAAAATAATGAATTTACTTTGGGTCACATTTTGTGAAGCAAACAACAGCTGTGACAGGGAGGCTTTTATTCTGTGCATGTATATATTGCAGGCACTTAAGAGTTACTAGACTCATCAATCAGTCCTCTGTTTCCTTCTGTCAAATCACCTAGCAACATGCACTGTGTACTATAGAATCAAGTATGGTTAACGTGAGCTAATCCCAGATCAGCTTGCTGCAGAGTGCCATCCTCATGGGCAAACTCAAACTGTTTTTATTCAAAGTGAGGCCATGACTGATGACTCTGTTACCTCTGGTGTAGGTTTGTTTGTTTAGTTTTAAACTGTATCTCAGATACAATAGTCATGCCCATAAAGCAAGCCAGATTCAAATAAGTCCCATTTTTTATTGCCACTAGTACAGCTTTTTATTTTCTTTTTCCTTTTTTTTAAAGTTTATTTATTTTGAGAGAAAGACAGCAAGCAGGGGAGATACAGAGAGAAGGAGAGAGAGAATCCCAAGCAGGCTCTATGCTGTTAGCACAGAGCCTAGTGCAAGGCTCAAACTCATAAACCATGAGATCATGACCTGATCCCAAACCAGGAGTACAACACTTAACCGACTGAGCCACCCAGGTGCCTCTTGCACAGCTTTTTAAAAAATAATTGGATGGCATCAGAATTAAACTGTGTTTGCATTTAATGCACATTTGAAGTTCATAAAAAAATTTCAGAATCAACAGTAGAGACTTTAAAGGTCTGAAAGATTCATTGCAGTCATTGTACAAAAGTCTTGGAGCTCAAAAGAGTACCCAGATTGCCAACTGGCTGTCAGTAGTTTAACAGAAACATCACCGACTGGTTATCAGAAGACCTGGCTTTGTTAGGTCTGCTGCTAATTTCTGACTTTGGGGAGGTTTACTAGTCTGGCACTACGATTCTCTCATCAACAGTAAAATGACTGCTTTGAATTTGTGGGTGGTTTTCCTACTGTGTTCCTAGGATTTTCTTGAGTAGCTAATGAAGAGGGCTGGTAGGTCAGGTGAGGCACTGCTTCAATTAGTTAGCCTTCCACCCACTCGATATTTCAAAGTTTTTTCGTGATAATTCATTTAGGAACAACAACATAAAAGGGAGAATGGCTCTAGCTCTAAAAAGGCATTTGAAAACCACAGTCTAGGCTAATTGGTAAGCCCTCCTGTACTCTACTGTCTGGTGTTAAAAGGAAGACTGTTTCCATGACATAGAGTCGGTGGACACTTGGACCAGCTCTTCCTTTAGAGATGGGCAGTGCTGGTTGACTTCAAACAGTTACTTTAGAGCTTTCATTTGAACACTGTTCTCCATGTTTTATTAGAACTGAGCACCCTTCCTCTCCCCCTGCCCTGTAAAAGTTAATCAACCTGCAAGGAATTTTTTTTTTTTTTTAACTGAAGGAAGCAGAAAATGACCTATTTAACAAATGAGACCTACACAGTATATTTTATTTTGATTCTCTAAATATAAAAAGTACTTTCCCCATCTCTTGAGGAAAATAAGCTATCAGAGGTAAAGTACTCTTATAAAGTACAAAGTACTTTATAACAAAGTACTTTATGACAAAGTACTGAGAAGCTCTCGTGAATCAATGTAACCAGTGCACCTTTTTTTTCTTTCTTTCCTCCCATATCAAACTGAGCTGTCCTATGTGTGGTATTTGGTAATAGCACTGTATATTGTGGGTGATATAGGAAGTTTTGTCTTCATCACTTCATCCTCAGCTGGCTGTGATGCTCTTGCAAAATTATTTTACTAATGCAAATAAATTTCTTTTTTTTTTTTTTTTTAAATTTTTTTTTTTTCAACGTTTATTTATTTTTGGGACAGAGAGAGACAGAGCATGAATGGGGGAGGGGCAGAGAGAGAGGGAGACACAGAATCGGAAACAGGCTCCAGGCTCCGAGCCATCAGCCCAGAGCCCGACGCGGGGCTCGAACTCACGGACCCCAAGATCGTGACCTGGCTGAAGTCGGACGCTTAACCGACTGCGCCACCCAGGCGCCCCGCAAATAAATTTCTTGTATGACTTTTCCTTTCAATTCTACATTCAGTTATGAATCCCTAAATTACAGTAAGACATAATTCATGTAAAGTTTGTTTTTTTTTTTAAACACTTCGGAATCAATATGCAATTTTGCTAAAATAGTACGTGTCCTCTTTTATGGCTCTCCAACTAATACCCATTGATTGTTACAAACTAATGTAAGAAAATTACATATAAAATATCTAGTGGGTTTGAAACCAAAGTTTGGGAGAAAAGAACTCAAAGAATTCCAGTAGCCATTACCATTATTCCACAATACCCATTGTGACTCTTCCAAAAAAAAAAAAATGAGTTACAAAGTGGAGTGGTCTAAACTTTAAGCACTCTTCACCAGGTTTCCTGTTTTTTCCAGTTTCATTTATTGAAAAAACTATACATTTTAGAAAATGTTTATGGAAGAAATGTAAACATGGCCATGTGTAAAGGACCAACATTTGTAACACAACAAGTATTTATGATCTTATGTGCACTGGACATCACAAGGTTACGAAACAGAAGAATATATATATATATTCTGCATAAGAGGACATATGCGCCCAGCCATTTTGGTATATAGTTTTTTTTGGCAAACTTAGAAAGTAATGAAGCTTAGCAACACCACCCACCTACATTTTGTATTAAGAGCCTCAATTAAAAAAAAAAGGAACCTCAGATTTTTTTTCAGTTGATTTTTCATATCTCTTTATATATTCCAGGCATAGATACTACTGAAGGGGAAACAAACACAAAAATTGTTCTTTTTTTCTTCTTAATTTTGATTCTTGATTGACTACATAAATTAATTTAGTATCTTACCTCTCTTATGCTCTCAGAGAGGTATCACTAAATAATTGATTTTGGTTCCCAGAGAACTTTGGCTTACTTACTTAAGCACCAAGAATTTTCATCTTGTTTAAATATTTTGAATGTAGCCTTCTCTCAAATGTTTTAGACTTTGGCTTAAAACATAAATTCAGAACGGAATGTAATGTTTTATCAGTAACTCAGGGTTGTAATTGTGGACATTAATGACTTTACATTAAACCAGTGATAACACCAGTGCTTAACTGATATATGGAAGGCTTTAGTCCCCTACCCTGTGTTTCCCAGAAATTGCTGTTTATTTTGACTTTTTTTTGGTCCGCTTTTAATAATTTTTTGGTCACATTTCTAACAGCCAGAATATCAGGTTTCACTTCTTGTTTGTGTTAATGTAATTGTCTCTGTTATACCTTTCCATTCTTCTGTATTTTGTCTATTTTCTCTTTCTTAGGTTTTGTTTCCAATCTGTATATTTAGAAAACAATCATCTTATGAAAATTGAATTAGAATTATATTTCTAGAGTCAATAGTAAGTAGGTGCTCCTATAATTAAACTGCACAAGCTGAACACATAGGAAGATATACTATTATTATTCATTGTTCCAATTTCTAATATAAAATAATTGCAAAAGGGAAATTAACTCTTAATATTAACATGAAGAAGTTTACTTTTTTTTTTTTCTTACATAGTCTTGGTGATATCCATTTTGCCGTTCCAAAGACTTTTTGTCTTCATCTTTATTTTCTGTAATTGTCTGGGTTGGCAGCATATCTGATAACTGAATTGCAAATTGAGTAATAATTATATAAAAGCCAATTTAATCTAGTTTGGTAGTAAAAATTAAAGGTACTAGAGACAGTAATCCATTAGACCATGAACAAAAGAATAACTGGTTGTTTTTATTTGTGTGTTTATATGAAAATAGAATAGTTTTGCTCCTTGAGATTCACAAAAATCAATACAAAGAGGCAAATTCCATTTTATATAGACTAATTGTTAGAGCAAATTAAAAAGTCCATCAGTGATAGATATGTAACATCAAGGAATAAATAAAGTTTGAATAATGCCTTATTGCTAAGATTTTTAAACGTTTATTTATTTATTTTGAGAGAGAGAGAGAGAGAGAGAGAGAGCAGGGGAGGGGCAGAGAGAATCCCAAGCAGGCTCCGTGCTGTGAGCCCGGAACTGATGTGAGGCTTGAACCCAGGAACAGTGAGATCATGACCTGAGCCAAAACCAAGAGTCAGATGCTTAACTACTTACCCAATTGAGCCACCCAGGTGCCCTGCTGAGATTTTTAATCAGTTCTTTCTGAGGGCTCTCTTAGAATGGATGCTTACAGAACTTCCTATATTTAAAATGCTCTGTCCATTATCTCAGTTCCAAATTTGAAGGATATCCCCACATCTAAAGTTTCATAATGTGACTTCACTTTAAAGATGAGGTTTGAGATACACAGAAAACTTGAGCTTCTATATCCCTGAACTCTTTTTAGTTACCATGATTTTAGAGCCATGATTCTCAGTGTGCCTGAGAATCTTATAGGAAACTTGTTTTAAAAAGTAGATTTATATAGGACTTCCCTAGATACTCTGATTCTGCATTTTTAACAAGTACCCACTGTGGATTCAGGTCTTCACCTAAGTAGCTGGAAGTTATTAGTAAATATAAAGTACACATGATAATCAATTGGAAACAACATTCATATTTAGTATATAAACCTCTGTTTCACTATCAAATCCATATTCACTGTTTATAAAGCATTCAGAAAACATTACCAGTATTTTATTTAAAGGTGTAATAGGCATTTAAAATAGTATTTAATATAATAAAGCAAATATTGGGAGGTAGTGGGCTAACCAGATTTCTTAATTACAGATTATATGGGAATGTGGTCTTCATTGCTTGTGCTTGTTTTTCTTTGAATAAGTGAATTCTTTTTCTATAATCCAAATCATAAATGTCTTTTTGTTCCTTCATGTGTACTTAATACCTTTCTCTACTTAACTTTAGAGCAACCATCTAAACCTGAAATTGTAAGCAAAGCACCTTTTCTCGAAACAGAGCAGCTAAAACAGGTAAGAACTTGGATTAATTGCCTTCACTTAGCTTAATGTTAAATGTCTTCTCCTGGCTTCAGATGCCAGGACAAATAAGGATAGACTTTGCTCTTATGGAGGTGGCAAGGTTGCCAGTGCCAATCAGAAAGTCTGCCCGAGTTAGAGTGGGAACACGGAGGATGATGTAATCATTTCTGAAGGGAGAAGAGTGGGAATAATCAGACATCAGCCTTTCTTGTTTGAATGAACTGAATGTTAAGTGGAGTCTTAATGTTAAGATGAGTAGATTTTCTCCAAGCCAAGGGTAGAAAGGCTTTCCAACAACATGATACACTATGACATGAAGGAGAATGGCATTTTTAGGAAGCATCAAGTTATTCACTTCGCTGGAACTTTGTGTAGCAGAACAGTGGGCAAGAGAGTACAATAAAAGATAAATCTGGAGAAGTAAAGAGAAGCTGGGTTATGACAAGCCTTATGTAATGGTGGGAGTTTGGACTTTATCCTATTGACAGATCAAACTGTTGAAAAGTTGAGGTAAAGATGTGATAAGATCAGATTTGAACAATCGCATTAGCAGAAGTGTGAAGAGAGGCTGTATTGAGAAGGGACAAACTGGAGTTTACATTTGGGCTAATGGACTAATGATATTATTTTCACTAACTGAAATACCTAAATTTTCCTTTGTGAAGAAAAAAACCAAACAGTTCTTTGAATCAGATTAAATTTTTTCTGCATAACAGGGGTGCTTGGGTGGCTCAGGTTGGTAGAGCCTCCAACTCTTGGTTTCAGCTCAGGTCATGATCTGGTGGCTTGTGAATTCAAGCCCTGCCTCAGGCTCTGTGCTGACAGTGTGGAGCCTGCTTGGGATTCTCTCTCTCCCTCTCTGTCTCTCAAAATAAATAAATAAACTTAAAAATTTTTTTTAATCTTTAAAAAATTTTTACTGCATCACATTTTTTAACAATGCTAGCTATTAAAGTTATAACACGTTTGAAAAAAGTGGTAGGAATTATAGATTTGGAAGTGTATGACTCTTGCATACTAAGATCTGTGAACCATGGGAAAAGCCAATGTTAATGCAGTTATGTTATTTAGTTAATGTTAAAAATGAATAATGTCGAAATGAATTTGGTAATGCTTTTAAATGAATGTGATTTTATTAAAAGTGGCAGCATCTATTGCATATTTTTAAATGGGCAAGACCATAATTTTAAGTATGAGACCTTGTTTTTAATGCAAGAGAGCATTTATTCAGTCCCTCGTCCATGCTCAGATAATGAATGGGTCAGGGAACCTTTGGAATAACTGCATCCTCTGAGGAGTCTAAAACTTTCAAATTGACAACCACTAATGGAAATGAGGTAGCAACATTCCCTCTTCTTTTTGCAGTTGGGAGACTGCATTTCAAAAGACAGTTATCCAGATGGCAACATCACGTGGTACAGGAATGGAAAAGTGCTACAACCTCTTGAAGGAGGTGGGTATGCAGTGGGCAATAAATTCAGATGACCTATTTTGACTTTCTCTTCTCTTGGCATTCCTTAGACTGTCCTGCATCTAAACATATTGCCCTCTTTGATCTATGACTCTATGCTTTGTTACTTTAAGTAACCATTAAGTCATTAAGTGATTCTTCAAAACATCATTTTAGCCCTTGTGTGGAAGAATCAAGAGCAGAGAAAAATTATTTCTGTATATGGCATGTTCTAGACGTTAATTAAAGTGAGTGGGAGATAGGATTCCAGGATTCTATTTCTGTCTGTTTCTCTGATTTCATCATTCTGAAAAGACATTCTACCTCAGTACATGTCAATTTTCCCTCCTGTTAAATATAGTAAGAAGGACAAAACCACTTCTCAAAGATTTTGCGACATTCTATTAAGTGTTGTGATTTTCCAATGAAAGATGCTATCATTAGTATTCTTATTTTCTTCAGTGGTGGTCATA
This sequence comes from Lynx rufus, assembly GCF_022079265.1. Taxonomy (NCBI): domain Eukaryota; kingdom Metazoa; phylum Chordata; class Mammalia; order Carnivora; family Felidae; genus Lynx; species Lynx rufus. The sequence continues at coordinate 106,306,349 of NW_025814867.1, read as the reverse complement.
ATTTTTAAAAAGCAAATGGACCCGGTAACTCAGCTCTATACCATGACTTCATCCCTGGAATACAAGGCAACCAAGGCTGACATACAAATGCCATTCACCTGCTCTGTGACATATTTTGGACCATCTGGCCAGAAAACAGTTCATTCTGAACAAGCAATCTTTGATATTTATTGTAAGTAACTATATAATCATGCAATTTAATTTCTGAGAGTATTCAAACGGTATTAATCTTCTAAGTCCCAATCCACATGCTCTTTGAATTCTGCTTTCAACCCCCCATTTCTGTTCTTCACTCAAATAATATCTTTCTCCTTGGAAGACCTTTTAAAATGAATGCTTAACTATCCTATGAAACCTTTCACTTTCCATTTGTCATTTCTGAACATCTCTTCTGTATTCTGCTAGATGCTAAATTCCTTAAAGACATGATCTCTGACTTAGTCTGACCCCTTTGGGTAGTCCTTAGCCTGGCACACAGCTATGAATTTTGTAAGAGTTCAAAATGCCATCTGATTACTTTCTGAATGAATGACAGATGAATAGAGGCTTATGACTGATTGGTCTTCTAGATATGGGATTTCCATTTTAATGAAAAAATGTATTTTAATAATGAGATCAATTGCATAAGTTTAAATAGGATGTGGTATTCCAAGACATTTGGTTAACTTTATTTAATAGATTGGAAACATAGAATATTATACTAAAAAGTAACCTTCTTGATCATCTGATCTAACAACATTATTTTACTCAGCAGTAAAGTGAGGGTCAGAGACTTGCCCTAAAGTGCCGTGGAGACTGGGTTAGAATCCTTTTCTGCAATCTTGTTCTCTATACTGTAAGGCAGGTGCCAAGATTCAGAGCAAACATACTCATAATGCAGGCCCAGCTCAGTGTGTTTCTAGAAGAGGAGCTTAACTACTTTTGGTCTCAGTTTGGAAAAAAAAATAACTCATAGTGTTGTTATGGAGATTAAGTGAAATCACAGATCTAAAATAGCATCCTATATCGCTCATTAAACTCTTGTTATTAAGTTAGTGTTATTATTACTATACGATCATTATTACTATGTAAGCATAGAACTAGAGATATCACTTTTGGAGAAATGTAAGAAAGCGTGTCATTATTTTTAAAAAATGAATCAAAACTTCTTATAATACTACCGTATGGGTAGAATAACCTAGTACTTCTGCATCTATTCTGGAGAAAGAATAGAAATGCCAGTTGAGCCTTTGGAGAGTTTTGTCTCATCTACATTTCTATTTTGGTTCCATAAAATGCAGAATATTATATAGAAACAAAACTAAAATTCCACTTGCCCTAACAAGAAGAGATTGTTTTGCCTTAAACGTTGTATGTAAGTTTCAACTTGACTTAAAAGCGAGGATTTAAAAGATTTCACTATGTACAGCTTATCTAACATCAAACTATTATTTCTGTAAGTAAAGGCAGAATTCTGTCTGTTCGAAAATATCCAATTGGAAATAAACTATCTTGGTGTAAGTGCAAGAGTACAAGACAGGAAAGAGCATCAAGATGAGTAATAAGGATGGGGAAATTGGCTTAAGAAAAAACAGGAATGTATGTATCAGTCATGAGGAGTTGGGTAGGCAGAAAAGTCCTTGGAAGAATAAGAAGGAAATGATTTTACTGTGGCTGGATGGGGGGGGGGTGTGCATTTGGCACAGCTTTTAAGAAGGCAAAATGTATGCAGTGCTGGGCTTCACAGTAAAGATATAAAAGTGCTTAAGATATAGTCCTGGCATTCAAGGAGTTTACTACTCCAATAGAGAAATAAGATAACTACATCAGGAGGAAATTGTCAGTGCAAGGTTGCAAATGGTAAGTGACACTCAGAACTCCGTAAAATAGCCCCCAAAGCTCAGATGCCCAAGGACAGTGATTCTCAGGCTTTTGTGTGCATCAGAATTACCAGAAGAACTTAGAACACAGATCACTGGATTCTGTTCTGAAGTTTCTCATCCAGTAGTTGTGGGGAAGGGTCCAGCACTTTGCATGTGTAACAAATTCCTTGGTGATACTCATGCTGTTCATCAGAGGACCACACTTGGAGACCCACCGCTCTAGGTGACTTCAGAGAGGAGAAGGCGGGAGCTAAACAGAAAGGACAAAGAATACATTCATAATACAGAAATTTGATCAATTTATCTTGAGAAAGATGCACTAGTCTACTCCTACCCTCATCTCCCTTACCCTGTCCAGTCAGTAATAAAGTTTTATAGAATCTAGTTCTTTAATCTTCATGTTTGTCTGATTCTGCCTCTGATGCTGCCTAAGAATGTGCCACCATTTGTCATCGCCAGTATTTCTGTGATTTCCAAAATAATATTCCTTTTGTTCACTCCAAACTGCCCTCCAAGCTGCTGCCAGAAATATCTTTCTAAAAACAAATGTGACCATGTTAGTGCTGTGTGATGACAGTTTTTTAATGACTCCTCAGATCTCTCAGATTAACCTTCACACCCCAAATATTTTTTCTTCCATGTTTTAATTTAAATTTCAGTTAGTTAACATACAGTGTAATATTAGTTTCAGGGGTAGGATTTAGTGATTCATCACTTACATACGACACCAGGTACTCATCACAAGTGTAGTGCCCTCGTTAATCCCCACCACCCGTTTAACCCAACTCCTGCACATCTCCTCTCCAGCAACCCTCAGTGTGTTCTCTATAGTTAAGAGTCTGTTTTATGGTTTGCCTCTCTCTCTTTCTTTTCCCCTATGTTCTTCTGTTATGTTTCTTAAATTCCGTATATGAGTGAAATCATATGTTTCTTTCATAAAATTGTCTTTGATTTATGTTGCTTAGCAAGATACTCTCTAGCTCCATCCACATCATTGCAAATGGCAAGATTTCATTCTTTTTATGGCTAAGTAATATTCCATTATGTGTGTATGTGTATGTGTGTGTGTGTGTGTGTGTGTGTGTACACATACAAACACACATCCCACTCTTCTTTATCCATTCATCAGTTGATAGACATTTTGGCTCTTTCCACAATTTGACTATTGTTGATAATGCTGCTATAAACATCAGGGTGCAAGTAACTTTCAAATTAGTATTTTTGTATCCTTTGGGTAAAGGATAGTGCAATTGCTGGGTCATAGGGTAGTTCTATTTTTAACTTTTTGAAGAACCTCCATACTGTTTTACAGAGTGACTGTACCAGTTTGCATTCCCACCAATGGTGCAAGAAGGTTCCCCTTTCTCTGCATCTTCACCAATGCCTGTTGTTTCCTGTATTGTGAATTTTAGCCATTCTGACAGGTTTGAGGTGATATCTCACTGTAGTTTCGATTTCAGTTTCCCTGATGATGGGTAATACTGAGCATCTTTTCATATGTCTGTTAGCCATTTGTATGTCTTCTTTCGAAAAATGTCCATCCGTGGGCATGGTCTTCTGCCCATTTTTTAACTGGATTATTTGTTTTTTGGATGTTGAGTTCTATACATTTTTGTATATTTGAATACTAATCCCTTATCAGATATGTCATTTGCAAATACATTCTCCCATTCTGAAGATTGGCTTTTAGTTTTGTTGATTGTTTTGTTCACTGTGCAGAAGCTCTTCATCTTGGTGAGGTCCCTTTATAGTTCAGGTTTCTTTTGTTTCTCTTGCCTCAGAAGACATATCTAGACATATCTATGAAGAAATTGCTACGGCTGATGTGAAAGAGGTTACTGCCTTTGTTGTCCTCTAAGATTTTGATGGTTTGCTGTCTCACAGTTAAGTCATTCATCCATTTTGAATTTATTTTTGTGTATGGTGTAAGGAGGTGATCTAGTTTCATTCTTTTGCATGTTGCTGTCCAGTTTTATCAGCACCATTTGTAAAGAGGCTATCTTTTTTCCATTGGATATTCTTTCCTGCTTTGATAAAGTTTAGTTGATCATATAGTTGTGGGTCCATTTCTGAGTTTTCTGTTCCATTGATCTGTGTCTGTTTTTGTTCTAGTACCATACTGTCTTGATGACTATAGCTTTATAATATAGCTTAAGGTTCAAAATTGTGATGCCTCCAGCTTTGCTTTGCTTTTCCAAGGTTGCTTTGGCTATTTGGGGTCTTTTGTGGTTCCATACAAATTGTAGGATTGTTTGTTCTAGCTCTGCGAAAAATGCTGGTGGTATTTTGGTAGAGATTGCATTAAATGTGTAGATTGCTTTGGGTAGTATCAACATTTTAACAATATTTATTCTTCCATTCCAAGAGCAGAGAAAGTTTTTGCATTTCTTTGTGTCATCTTCCATTTCTTTAATGAGTGCTTCATAGTTTTCAGATCTGTACTTTGAAAACTTTTACCTCTTTGGTTACATTTATTCCTAGGTATTTTATGGTTTTTGGTACAATTGTAAATGGGATTGATTCCTTGATTTTTTTTGTTCTGCTGCTTCATTATTGGTTTCTGGACACTGATTTTGTGTCCTGTGACTCTACTGAATTCATGTATGAGTTCTAGCAATTTTTGGTGGTGTCTTTCAGGTTTCTACACAGAGTATCATGTCATCTGCAAATAGTGAAAGTTTGACTTCTTCCTGGCTGATTGGATGGATTTTATTTCTTTTTGTTGTTTGATTAGTGAGACTGGAACTTCCAGTACTATGTTAAATAGTGGTGAGAGTGAATATCTTTATCTTGTTCCTGATGGTAGAAGAAAAGGTCTTAGTTTTTCCCCATTGAGGATGACATTAGCTGTTTTTGTTGTTGTTGTTGTTGTTGTTTATGTGGCCTTTATTATGTTGAGGTATATTCCCTCTATCCCTAATGTTTTTAGGGTTTTTATCAAGAATGGATGTTGTACTTTGTAAAATGTCCTTTCTGCATCCATTGATAGTATCATGGTTCTTATCCTTTCTTTTCTTAATGTTGGTGTATTAACGTTGATTGATTTGCAAATATTGAACCACCCTTGCAACCAAGGAATAAATCCCACTTGATCATGGTGAATGATTCTTTTAATGTACTGTTGGATTCAATTTGCTAGTATTTTGTTGAGAATTTTTGTGTCCATTTTCATCAGGGATATTGGCCTATAATTCACTTTTTTAGTGGAGTCTTTGTTTGGTTTTGGAATTAGGTTAATGCTGACCTCATAGAATGAGTTTGGACGTTTTCCTTCCTTTTCTAGTTTTTGGAGTAGTTTGAGAAGAATAGGTATTATCTCTTCTCTAAATGTTTGGTAGAATTCCCCTGTGAAGCCTTCTGGCCCTGGACTTACGTTTGTTGGGAGATTTGTGATTATTGATTCAATTTCTTTGCTGGTTTTTGGTCTGTTCGCATTTTCTGTTTCTTCCTATTTCAGTTTTGGTAGTTTATATGTTTCTAGGAATTTATCCATTTTTTCCAGATTGTCCAATTTGTCGCCATATAATTTTTCATAATATTCTCTTATAAGTGTTTGTATTCTTGTTATGTTGGTTGTTATTTCTCCTGTCTCATTTGTGATTTTATTTATTTGGGTCCTTTCTTTTTTCTTTTTGGTAAGTCTGGCTAGGGGTTTATCAATTTTATTAATTTTTTCAAAGAACCAGCTGCTGGTTTCATTGATCTGTTCTAGCTGTTTGTTTGTTTCTGTATCCTTTATTTCTCTTCTAATTTTTATTATTTCCCTCCTTCTACTGGCTTTAGGCTTCATTTGTTGTTGTTATTCTAGCTCCTTTTGGTGTAAGGTTTAATTATGTATTTGAGATTTTTCTTGCTTCTTGAGGTAGGACTGTATTGCTATATACTTCTCTTTTATGACTGCTTTTGCTGCATCTCAAAGGTTTTGGACCTCCATGTTTTCATTTTCATTTGTTTCCCTATATTTCCTTGGTTTTTTCTTTAATGTCCTGTTTGACCTATTCATTCTTGAGTAGGATGTTCTTTAACCTCCATGTATTTGTGGTCTTTCCAAATTTTTTCTTATGGTTGACTTCAAGTTTCATAGCAGTGTGGTCAGAAAATATACATGGTATGATCTCAATTTTTGTTACTTGTCAAGGCCTGATTTATGACCTACTACGTGATCTATTCTGGAGAATGTCCCATGTGCACTTGAAAGAATGTGTATTCTTCTACTTTAGAATGAAATGTTCTTGATATATCTGTTTAGTCCATCTGGTCTAGTGTATCATTCAAAGCCCTTGTTTCCTTGTTGATTTTTGCTTTGATGATCTGTCCAGTGATATAAGTGGAGTGTTAAAGTCCTCTTCTATTATTGTATTATTATTGATGTATTCCTGTGTGTTTGTTATTGTTTTACATATTTGGGTTCTTCCAAGTTGGGGGAATAAATATTTACAATTTTTAAGGCTTCTTGTTGGATAGACCCATTTATTATGATATAGTGCCCCTATTTACCTCTTGTTATAGTCCTTGGCTTAAAATCTAGTTTTCTGATGTAAGAATTGCTACCCTAACTTTCTTTTGGCATCAATTTGTGCGCTAAATGTTTTTCTATCCCCTCACTTTCAATCTGCAGGGGTCCTTAGGCCTAAAATGAGTCTCTTGTAGGCTGCATATAGATGGGTCTTGTTTTTATTTTTTAATCAATTCCGATACCCTATGTATTTTGATTAGAGCTTTTAGTTCATTTACACCCAGAGTAATTATTGATATATATGAATTAAGTGCCATTTTATGACTTGTTTTGTCATTGTTCTGGAGATTTTCTCTGTCCCTTTCTAGTCTTTGTCATTGTCATTCTTTCTTTCCTATTCAAAGAGTTCCCTTAAATAGTTCTTACAGGACTGGTTTAGTGATCACAAACTCCTTTAATTTTTGTTTGTCTGGAAAACTCTTTATCTCTCCTTCTACTCTGAATGATAGCCTTGCTGGATAGAGTATTCTTGCCTGCAGATTTTTCCCATTCAGCATGTTGAATATATTATGCCACTCCCTTAGGACCTGCCAAGTTTCTGTGGAGAGATCTGCTACTAACCTTATTGGTCTTCCCTTATAAATTATGGACTTCTTTTGTCTTGGTGTTTTTAGGATTTTTTTTATCTTTATATTTTGTAAATTTAACTACAATATGTCTTTGTGTTGACCTGGTTTTGTTGATTTTGAGGGAGCTCTCTGTGCCTCTTGGCTTTGGATGTTGGTTTCCTTCCCCAGATTAGGAAAGGTTTCACCTATAATTTCCTCAAATAAAACTTCTGCCTCTATTTCTCTCTCTTCTTCTGGAACTCCTGTGATCTGAATGTTATCATGTTTGATGGAGTCTTGGGATTCCCTAAGTCTACTTTTGTGAACCAAGATTTTTCTTTCCCTCTTCTCTTAACACTCCCAATTTTGATATGCCTTGAATCTCTTGCAGCCATGGTCTCAATCTTTACCACTTCACTGTATCTTCTTCCATCTTGTTCTGTTTTCCAGATGCCTCCCATAGAATACTGCTTACTTGCCTATCCATTTGCTGTCACTACCTTACTTTTATTTTCTAGCAAACACCTACTTATTCTTTAAAACCCAGCTATAGCATCAACTCCTACAATATCCTTCCCAGTCTTATGCATCTATAAGCTACCAATGATCACATTATATGCAATTTTTATGTTGTTACAGACCTTATAAATAGATTGAAAATCATGCTGTTTTCAACTTTATAACTTTAGCACTTAGTGCCTGCACAAAATAAATATTAGCTAAACAAATGAATTCATGATTGGGCAGAGCATAAATGGAAAGATGGGACAAGGAAAATTTAAAATAGACTCTTGCTTATTATGTAGTGGTATATATAGATATATACTTGAACTAGTTGAAGGCAATTATGGGTACAAGGTTAAGAAATTTTTATTTCAATCTTCACATATTGGTATCACATGAAGGATCTTGCATATCATTGTAATATTCAAAACACTACTTCAAAACTGATTTAAAGGAAATATGTATGTGAAGGATTAGAATGAGGGACTGACTAAAGTTTGAGGGTAGTATTTCAGGTAATCTGTGGGAGAACTTGGATTATAGAAGTGTTAGTAGGAATAAAAGGAGAGAATCAGATGCAAAAAATAGTATTGATCACTAAGACTTGGTGACAGAGTAGATAAGAGAAAGGCAGAATACCTGGCAGAATGATTTATTAATGGACAGAGCAAAATAGGGACAACGGGAGAGCAAGTGATGGTTGATTTTGTTTGAGGCATGTTCATTGAACATCTAGAAAGTTACTGTTAAAACTCACATCTCTCTGATCTCATTGTAGTTCTTCAGTTCTCTAATGCAGAGCAGAGCCTATTGAAAGAGGACACAGAGAAGGGAAGTTTTGAAATAAAGCAGAAAGTCAAATAGATTGTGATCCCTATCTGTTCTGATGTCAGTTTTGATTGAGTAGTCTCACAGTGACAAGCGACAGGACAAAACTGTCAGTGAAGGGCCACATAAAAGAGTGAAGAAGACCTAGAAATGGAAGGTCAGAGAGGGGGATGGCAAAAAACAAACTTTATTTACTTTCCAACTCTACTGGGAACTGCTGATCAAGGAACTTCCTCACGGAAGTTCAGGAAAACTAACAAAAAGTATATTAAACCAATCACTGTTTACCTTCAGAACATCCTGGGCAAATATTCAGAGAGACCCCATGCATGAAGAAAAGGCAACAAAGTAATCTATATCAACCCTTTTAAGTTTTGTATGCATTTTGATTTTGGGAAGAGAAAGAAATGATAGCAAGAGATAGAAAAAAAAAAAACACCTCAGAATCTATCACTTATTTGTTTTATTAGCTAATTTAAAAAGTAAGTCTTCATAGATTATTATTCTACTCCTACTCTTATTCTATTATTCTTATTATCCAGCTATATAACAAGTATGTATATTAGAAAGTGGGTCATTTATAACTGCCAACACCCCCTCCTCTTATTTCCTATTTGCTACATATAGTCCATTGTATCCAAGCCTTTAATTTCTTTAGTGTTCTACTATTAGCAGTAGCCTCTACTAAAGAATACCCTTTAGCCCTATTTTCTCCATAAAAAGTGACTAAAATGGAATGGAAAGTACACCTTTGCCCCAATGAACAGAACAGAATTACAATACATTTACAGTCCTGTTGACTGGGTTAAGGATCTCCTTCAGTTTACAGGATTCATCTTTTTGAAAACTGATCTACTCTCCTGCGTGCCCAAAGTCTTGCTGGTTGTTTAGCTCATGTCTCTTTTTATTCAATATAAGGTATTATTATATAAGATGAGCATAGGGGTGACCTAACAGTTTTAGCTACTATGCTAGCTGATCCAGTCTTTCCAAACCGTGAGGTTCATATAATAGAGTTAAATGTCCTTATAATGAAATCATGCAGTGAGATTGTTCCTACTGGTCTTTTACACATAAAATAATTATGGTCATTTCTACCTCAGTTAAAGACATTTTGCTAAGAAGAAATTGGTTTTTATGTAACAAGGTCTCTTTGTAGTTTGCTCTAACCAAGATTAGTACTTGTTTTAGCAAGTAGCTATTAACTCCAATCCCTCTATAAAAAGATACATTTAAGTAATTACCATTACTAGCTTCTTGAGAAAATTGTGTATAATTTAGTCATTTATATTGTATGTACAGAGTAATTTGGTACTTGATGAAAATGGTTAACTTGTGTCTGTGACTCTTGTAGATCCTACTGAACAAGTGACAATACAAGTGCTGCCATCAAAAAATGCCATCAAAGAAGGGGATAACATCACTCTCAAGTGCTTGGGAAATGGTAACCCTCCTCCTGAGGAATTTTTGTTTTACTTACCAGTAAGTGCTTACGGATTATTACTTGGGCTTAACTACTATCATTTTGTCCTGTTGTGTGGCAGCTAGCTGACATTAAAAATTGTATGTACTTGGGCAGCTTAAGAGAGAACGGTGTTATTCTTGGGGAAAAGGGACACCTGTAGAATGTCCTTTGAAAGTTGTGGGGGTATTTTTGTGAGTGTTTTTGGCATCTGCCAGTGATCCTGCCTTTTCCCTCAGTGTTAAGAGATTTCAGGGGAAAAGAGATAAAAAGCTGCTCATAGGAAACCATAATTACAAAAACTCAAGTTTTCATTATCCAGATAAGCTATAAAAATCTCTTCAAAAACAGGTAACTCTAAAATGAAGAATGATGACAGCAAATGGCTTGATGTAGATTCTAGGTCTGCCCACAATGCCTTCATGAACACATATCTGAACCTCCAAAGTAGGACCATTCTGTTGTGTGTTATATTTAGCTAGATAAAATAAAGCTAGGGCTATATCTTGCCATCATATATGGTCTTGAAGGGCCATCAGCTTTTGTCAGTATCATAGCTGAAAAGAATGATACAGACAGAGGATAATTTGGAGCATTCCTCTGGGATGTATTCTAGACATCTAGTGGTATGGAGCCAGATAGAGAGAGCTGTCTGAGATACTAGTTAGTTCTCCCAGAGCTCTTCCCAGGTTTGGGTACGACATAACCTCCCACTGAGAGAAGCCATATACAACTTTATATTGCATTTATTGAAGGGTTATGTTTACAAATGTCACCTACTACATTTCTCAGTAATGTTTAAGAATATCATCTACTACATTACTCAGAAGACTAACATAACTGATTTCTTTTAGACTTAAATATTGGTAGAAAACTTTGTTTCTCCTAATAAATTGACATATTGCTTTTGTTTCATATGCAAATGGACTTCTGAAACTAATTATGTTTCTACTTTGGCTATCCTAATAGCCAAATTTGACACATTTGACAAATTTGTGTCTTTGTTTTAGCAATAATATCTAATGATTATGGGTTTGTTGTTGTTGTTGTTGTTACTATGTGCTCTTAGTTCATCTATATTCTTTCTATTCTTAGTTTATTAATTCTTTTCTTCACTTTTTAAAAAATTATTTTCTTCTATCTTTCTCTTTTTCTCCCCATTCCCTTCATCCCTCCCCCCTCTTCTTCCCTTCCTTTATTCCTTCCTTTCTTATTTTTCTCTCCTTTTTATTTGGATATGTGGTATGTTTTCTTTTAAGCTGCCTCAAATATTTTTGTTGAATTAATCAAGGCATAAATATAAAATGAAGTTTTAGAATTAAAAAAAAACCTGCCTTAACCCTCAAATCCGAGCCATGCTATCAATGGAATAGATGTCATCCATACCATGTATATGAGCTCCTCAATTTCCTTAGAACCCAAATCTCAGTTATTTTTCCAGAAATCAGATAACACAAACTCTACTCTCATTTGTCCAATCATAGAAACACGTTCCTTTTTTTCTTACATAAGAAAATGCCATTTTCATCAAGAAATACAACTCATCTCATTGTAGCTACCAAGTGTAATCATCTGACATTTTACCTCTACCAAAAGGGACAGCCTGAAGGAATAAGAAGCTCAAATACTTACACGTTGACAGATGTGAGGCGCAATGCAACAGGAGACTACAAATGCTCCCTGATAGACAAAAGAAGCATGATTGCTTCAACAGCCATCACAGTTCACTGTAAGTCACCTTATTCTTCATTACCAACTTCACTTTAAAGGCCTCTAATAGTCTAACTGGCTGTCTTTTCAAGTAAATTGCAACTATATTTTTCTCAAATGATGTGTGCTTTCAATAGGCTTATTAAGTGCATCAAAGCAAACTCAGCTTTGGTCCAGATTTCCACTGCATTATTGAAATCTGGAGTGGATCTAACAAGTGCAACTTTTGGCAGTGGAAAACTTCCATCTCCTTTCTAAATCTCTTCTATTTGTGCTATTAACAAAATATTCATGGGGATCTTAAAGAAATTACTCGTTTTGTATTTTAAGAAAATACTTAGATGTTCTCAAAGTTCACAGTGTTTGCACTTGGCCCAGAAAAAAAGTATAGATTAAATATATTTTAAAATTTTTATTGCAGAATATCATTAGTGCCCAAACCCAACCAACATAAAGTTACTATAGACTCAACTTTTGGAAGCAGCAGAGGTAGAGACCACTAAAAGCCATTTATTGTGTGTATAGAAGGATAGAAAATTTCTGGAAATAGAACCTCTTCAAAATCACCCTAAACATACCTATTCATTAACTGTTAACCTGCTTTTGATCTCCATATACTCCAATAGTTATATTTACTCTAGTGTGATAGGAAAAAATATACACACAAAAAAGCACCTTAAGTCCTTTACTTTGAAACTGCTGACAGTCTATATTCTTGATGCACCTGATGCATTATGGAAATGGGGAACTAATTTGAACCGTTCCCCAGTGACACTACAATTTACAGAGTGCTTTAGGCAAATGTCAGTCTTGCTTGGAGGTATAGGCCAAACTTTTCTAGTAAGTCTTTTGTACCCAGTAGCACCTCAAGACATGATCCATTGCAAGAAAGTTTCTCTAGACATGATCTGCTATAATCCCATTGAGTATGAGGGGTTTTGTTGTTTCAAAACCAAAAGAGACTTTTGAAATTCTTCTGAGGTAATGATTGTAAGTCTTTCTTTCTGCCTATAATGCTTGGAAAACATATAGAATGGAAGCTAAGACTTTGAGGGAGATACAAAGCTATACACCGGGAAGAGAGTAACCAGATGGCTGCTTTGAGTGTCTGATGTTGGGAGCACACCCTGGGGAACCCTAGAAAAACAGCAAACTGTTAAGAAATGTTCACCGCCAGGCCATTTCTCTGTTTGTTCCATGTTCATGTTGTATAGATCTGAGTGTGTCTGCCATCAGAAGCTGGTTAGAAAGAAAGCAGTGACCTCTCAGGATAACAACAATGCTACTTTTTCTCTGGGGACCAGTCAGTCCTGGGACCATTTATCTAGCCTGTTCCATGACCACCCCATCCCCCAAAAGAAATGAAGTGAGAGAACATAACCAGCAGATAGAACTGCCTATAAAATAACTCCCTGATATCATTATCCATGAGATCTGTGGGCCAATACCAATAATCCAGTGCTTGGAGATGGTACAGTAAGCTTATGTTTAAGAGACCCTAAAAGGAAAGCGCCCTTATTTGTGTTACTTGTAGATCAGCAGGGATGGATAGATAACAGAGTGATAAGGCAAAAGACTTGGGTGCAGCCACATTGTAGCTCAATGATCAACTGTAATAAAGAAAAAAATAAAATAAACAAAAGTATGTAACAACTTAATTGGATTTCACTGCACTTAATTGGATTGAAATGATTTTTGGTTTTGAAAGGTCGACTATCACATTGGGCTTTAAGGACTGTATTTCTCTTTAACTACAAATAAAACAAGATTTTACTCTGAATTACATGAAATGAAAACATAAAAATCCTATTTTTTGGTCCATTTATCCTTGATTGTTGTTTGTTGTCTGAAAACAAGATTTGTCTCCTTTGCATAGATGACTAAAGGGAGTATGGATAGAGAGGCAGCAAGCCACGCTTGCACATGTTTGCAGAAGGTCGTCAGGGCTTCCCGCCCACAGATCCATAGTTGCTGATGAAACATCTACTATTCCTCTGCCGATTCATGCACAGATAGAGTCCTCATCAGAACTTCCAAAGTCCATCATCATCCTTTAAAATCACTTCTCTTATCTCCTCACCGGCAAGTTAACTGTCCGACGAGTAAAAGCTTCTAACTCTCCCTGAATAGGATGTTCATCTAAGTGTAATTGACTCAAACTTTCTGAGGAAACTCCACTTTTCTCTGTGACAATGCATATTTTAATATTAATGAGAAACGGCGAAAGCATGCTTCTTTCTTTCATTCAGTAATTGTGTTTCAGAGCCTACCATGTAGCAGACATTGTGGATACTCAGTAACAACTCAAGGAATGGCTCCTACCTTCACAGTTCTTACAATCTTTATGTATTTTTTATCTCTTTAAAGTTTATTTATTTTGAGAGAGAGGGAGAGAGAGAGAATCCCAAGCAGGCGCCATGCTGTCAGCGCGGAGCTTGACACAGTGCTCGATCCTGTGAACCACAGATCACGACCTGAGCCAAAATCCAGAGTTGGACACTTAACCCACTGAGGCACCCCAATAGTTCTTACACCCTAACAGGAAAAACAAGTATTAAAAAGGATGTTAACAAACAATCAGTGAACTTAAGTTATAACGTGTAAAACCAAGGAAAAGCACAGGGTGCAATAGGAAATCCCCACTGCCATAGAATAAAGTCTCAACTCTTAGCAAGGTAAGCACAGTTCTTTAGGGTCTGGCTTCTACTAATTATATAGGTTTATCTTTCATGTGTTATAATCATTCATAGTAGATTACTCACCACTATTAAAGCTGCCATACGCCCTCAGCTCTTTGCCTTTGTTTATGTGGCTGGAGTTTCCCTGTTTCTCCATTTATCAAAGCCCTTCTCAACAGTCAGGGACCACAAGCAGACACTGTCTCCTATACAAGGCCTTTATCAGTGGTTTGAAACCCAGTTTGGCTCTGTTCTCTACACTCCCATAAGTCTTTGCTTGTACCTCCATTTGTAGCCCTTCCTTTAGTTTTTCAACAAATATTCATTGAGCTGCTGCTGTATTAGAGTCACATAGTTGAGTGCGTATTATTTCTACCTCAAAAATTGTAAATTGTAAGCTTCTATTCATTTCTGTATCTCTGTCAGAGCTTGAAACATAGTAGCTGCACAATAAATGTTTGTTCTATTGAATTAAATTTTCCTCATACAGATCATACTGTGATAGTAAGATTTTATAGAAATTACTTTCCATCTGAAAGATTATGCCTACTTAGATGTTTTTATACTCTATTTTAAAAATGATACCTGCCAAGAATGTACTTAACAACTGATCTTATTTAAAATTTCAACTGCCTGAGAAATGGAATAGCATTTTTTAAAAATCTACTATAGTCAATTCTCTCTGAAGAAACAGACTACCTCATGGTTTTTCACATTATCACCTGCTGTCTAAATATACTTGATTTTCTCCTGGCATGGCTTAACTCTTTTTATAATATTTACCTAGTCATCATCTTTCGTTTCTTCCAGAAGTATTTAAGAAATATTTTTCTTAAGGTAATAGACCCCAGGGGAATACTTATATGCAGTCAAAACATCAGTCATGTTAACTCCAAATAAATGCATAATCAAGTAGATTGACCATTCACATGTCCAAACTGGTCTCAAAGCTGGCTTGAAATACTGGACTTATGCTACAGTTCAGTTATTTTGGTCACATAAATCAGTTCTGAATTTTGACTACAGTTAGAAGGATTTTTTTTCTTTCATCTTTTCTTCTCAAAGATATTTTGACTATCCTCCTTTCCTGGAGTTTGCATTTCAAGCAGATTTTCTGCTTCACAGATTTGGATTTGTCCTTAAACCCAAGTGGGGAAGTGACCAAGCAGATTGGTGATGCCTTGCCTGTGTCATGCACGATATCTGCTAGTAGGAATGCAACTGTGGTATGGATGAAAGTAAGTATGATTCCTTGGTACTGTTACACTGTTTGGACTGACTCCTTTTTGGCTTCTTTTGCATTTTATATGACATCTAAATATGTATATCCATGGGTAATATGTTTATACACCCACACTCATGCTTTTTCTCTACATTATAATAATATAATGATGTCACAATCAAATTTTAGAGGTACTCAACAACACTATGGCATCCATAATTGGTTGTCTGAACTTTACCTTGGGACATTGATTTGTGTGTATCTACTAATTCTACACATACACACATGCTCACAGACACACACATGTATGCAGTTACATGCTGTAGAGCTTAACAATTTTCAGTGTGTTTTAAGCCACATTATTCTCACAAGACCCCTATGAAATATGCAGACATTTATTATATCCTCATGTTATTCATAAAGAAGCTGGTGTGAGAGAAATCAGAAAGGTCTCAAGTGACAGTTAGATTCCAATTCAGGCCTCACTGGGTACAGTAAATGCTGTGCTTCTGATCACCCAATGTTCAGCTTCTCTGCTGAAACTGATCTTAAGTGTCTGAATGTGAGTTCATTGAATTAGTAGCTCCTTGAAGGTAGGGATCTCTTTTCATCCCTGGGCCATAGTCGATCACAGTGGAACTTGGTCAGTATTTCCTGAGTGAGTGCTTATATTCTTGTAATTGTCTGAAATGTAAACAATTACTGGGAACCTAATCACTGTTCTTTTTAGAGTGTGATAGTAGGATTGGTAATTGGTAACTTGAGACAAGGTTATCACCAGAGGAAAAGATGGTAACTATAATCCCACCAGGAAATCATTGGCTAGTATATCTAAACATCCAGTGCATGTGTTGACAAACACATACAAACCATTTCACATAGGAGTTGACAAGAATTGTCTTTATAAAAAAATGTATCGTTAGAATTTCTCCTTGCTGAAAATATACATTATTTTGTATTGATTTTTTAAAATTTTTTAAACATTTATTTATTATTGAGAGACAGAGAGAGACAGAGAATGAACATGGGAGGGGCAGAGAGAGGGGGATACACAGTATCCGAAGCAGGCTCCAGGCTCTGAGCTGTCAGCATAGAGCCTGACGCGGGACTCGAATCCACAAACCATGAGATCGTGACCTGAGCCAAAGTCGGGTGCTTAACCAACTGAGCCACCCAGGCACCCCTTGTATTGCTTTTTGATCTAACACTAGATCCCCTGTGACTTGCTTTTTTCTTGTAAAGCTCACCTTTGTATTTTATTTTCTTTTAGCCTCCTCACTCTTCTTGTGTTCATTCAGATAATTAAAATGTCACTCTGTAGACTGCATATTTAATAGGATGTATTTGTAGTCGTTGATGGTCAAAGGACTAGACAAATTCTAGGCAACTAGACTACTCAGCAATCATACAAGCACTCATAGTTTGTTTTACTACAGGACTAGAGAAACTAAATTTACTTGGCTAAACCAGTTTCTACATCTGCAGATGCAGTCACTGTTGTTAATTGAATGCCTAATGTCAATAGGGCTGATCAAGATTACCTGGCCTTTGATTAGTTGATGAGGAGTGGAGAAAAATTCACAGTGGGGAAAGACCACATGATTTTAAGATTGTGTTTAGTTTTCTGCTTAGGAGAATTTCTATTACTGGTAATGATAGAATTGTTTTCTGTATATCAAGTGATTTTTTAAATTAAATGCTATTTGTTCATAGAAATTAGGATAGTAAGCTGTTATTAATGGTTTCTTTAAAAAGCATTTTGTCATGATTGTCATGGCACTGCAATGGATCCCATGTCTTGAGAAAATGACATTTCTAGCATTTATGCCTATCATTGATAACATAGCGTGGGTCTCCAGGGTCTTTCAATACTAGTTCATCTACATTTACTACAAGGGGTAGCTGTTATTAATTGGGAACTTTCCTGAAAGTTCTTATTACTTATATAATTAAGTCCTCACAATTCAGTATGGTAAGATTATTATCCTACTTCAATAATAAGGAAACTGAGTCTTAGAAGTGTATGAATTTGTTCCAAATTATAAATTCAGTAAATAAGACAGTGAAATAAAACTGAATCTGTAAAACTACAAAGGAAAAGGGAAATCTATTTTTGAAAGCATCTGAAGTTAAGAAAAAGGAACTTGCCTTTTCTTTAGACCCAGAAGAATAATTTTAGGCTCCATGATTAATAAATACATGTGGACCATATGAAGTAATTAACTTCTTATTTAATCAGGATAACATCAGGCTTCGATCTAGCCCATCATTTTCTAGTCTCCATTATCAGGACGCTGGAAACTATGTCTGTGAAACTGCTCTGCAGGAGGTGGAAGGCCTAAAGAAAAGAGAGTCGTTGACACTGATCGTAGAAGGTAATAAATACTGGCACACCAATTCAAAATTTTCTTTGAGAATTTGGTATCTAGTTTCTCTTAAGAGCTCTGTTCAACATCTTACTTTAATTGTAATGATATTGCAGGAAAACCTCAAATCAAAATGACAAAGAAAACTGATCCCAGTGGACTGTCTAAAACAATAATCTGCCATGTGGAAGGTTTTCCGAAGCCAGCTATACAGTGGACAATTACTGGCAGTGGAAGCGTCATAAACCAAGCAAGTATTTGTCTTCTTGTTATGTGCTGTACTTGGTATGATGTGGGGTTTTACTGAAGTACCTAAACTGTAGGCTAGCTTGTTAGCAGCATGAAATTTGCAGTATATTCTCAGAGGAAGCTTTTGCTAACTTCCTAATTTTTCCGAAGGAAAGAACATGGCTCAAAGAGAAATTTTAAATCCCAGGGCCATGGAGAAGGGAAGAATCATTATGTTGTGGTCAGTATCTGTTTTTAAAAGAATGTAAATTGAGTGCTGTTCAATGGTCATTAATTTCTGAAACTTGGGTGATTAAAACATTAAGGTATACACTTTTCTGCATCATAAACTTACACATCTGAGTATAAGTGGCCTCCATTACTTTGCTTACTTATGCACGTTAAGGGATATTTCTTTTTAAAACTGGGCCCTGGGGGGTGGTGAAGAACACAGTCACCATTTGTAAACATATGGTCTAATTTGTGTATGCCAAGGCTAGGGCCAGAATAAGGCTGGCTAAATAGATAGTGTCTCTCTAGGATGTTTCCTTCTGAACAAAAGTAGACATAAAGCAAACTTTAATATTTGTACCTTTGTCAGGACATTTTAATAATAGTAAAGGGCTAATAACTTATGGACACTACCAATAATTTTCTGTTTGACAGAAATAATAATAATAATAGAATCTGACCTGTCACTAGGGGTTCAGTACTGTCATCCCATTAAATTGCTAGTCTGCTTGGGTTACTGACATACTTGTTCATTCCATTTTCTCTACGGTAGTTTTCATGGCCCTGTTCTTAGTGGAGCCAGTTAAAGACCCTTTAGGAACACCCAGCAGTGCCATTTGATTATCTGAATCTTCTGTGCTGCCTTCTTCCCAGCTTTGGACACAATTGAAATCCGAGAAGGCATTCATAAAGCAGAGTTGCATTTAGTTTTAAGTTAAAATTTCCACTCTTTCTCTGCCATGGAAGTTGGGCTGCTGGTCCAGCTTATACAACATAATTTTGCAGAGCAAGGTGAATTTTGGCTCTTTTACCTGTGAGTGATGCATATGTATTTGCATAACTCCAAGTATGGAAGGTCCCCAAAGGAGTGGACATACTTGAAGCAAATGACTCCTGATTTGATTGGGTGTGATGGGGACACACAAGGCAGCATACGTGAGGAAGGCAAAATGTCTCTAGACACTTTGACTCTAAGGAAATTCAATTTTCTTATTTCAGAGAAAAAACCAAGAAACACCAGAATTGCTGACAGTGTACAGATCTATGTTTTTTTTAGCATCAAAAATGACTGTTTTCTGTTCAATTATTTTTGTTTCTAGTTCAATTAAGTGATAATTATAGCAAAAAAAACCCACCTTTATATACTGGAAAATAGAAAAATAAGCACACAACAGATATTTGATGAACAGATAGAAAGATTTAAAAGGCCACCCTTGAAATGAATAAATACATTTTACAGAGATAAAACAAAAGCAAAGACTCAGTGAGAAAGTCATGTGAGAAATACTAGTGGGAAGTGGAAAAGTAGCATGTGAACTTACTATGAGGATAAAAATAACAATGCCATTCTTCATTGTCAAGGAGAAGGATTGATTCTAGCCCACTAGGTGATATGTTATTTTTCTTGTTCTAGATTTGTGCTGATCCATCCATAATCTTTTATTTGTTCCCTGCTCAGTCACATGGTGAATCTATTATTTTATAACTACTGATGCCTCTAACCACTCCTGTCCCAGGGAGTAGATAATCTCCCTAAGCAAGAGACTATCCTATGACCTCAAGGCTCTTACAGTATAGTTGGAGGAAGCAAAGAACAATGTAGGACATGGTGTGCATAACACAACTCAGAAAAGAGTCCAAGTACATATTTGCTTTAATCCAGTTGGCCCTTGGAGTCAAGTCCTGGGAAAGAGATTAAAGTGAATTGTCTCGGAGCAACTGGGTGGCTCAGTCAGTGTTGCACACGACTTTTGATCTCAGGTTTGTAAATTCAAGCCCCATGCTGGGTGTAGAGATTGCTTAAAAAAATAAAAAATACAAATAAAGTGAATTATCTCTTATTTTTGGAGGAATTGAATTGCAATGATTGTCCTCATTAACACCTCACAAAGAAATGAACTTACCAGTCACTGAAAAAGAATCCATTCCGTATTTAGCTCAGGAAACAAGAAAAAATAGTTTGATTTTCCCATGAGCGAATCATACGTATGTAAGTACTTAGATATAATGTTGAAGATAAAGGAATTAACCCCTGAAGTTAAAAACAATGACATAATTTACAAATAAAAATTAAATTCTTAAATTTATTAAGAGAAAACCAGTGATTAGATCATTGCTGATTAATCATTTTGAGACAAGTACTATCACGCCAAAGTACTAACTAGCCTGAGAATCTCGAAAAAACAGAAAGAGTTTAATTAATTTAATAATTACAATAAAAGAATAAACAGAATAGAAGAATAAACAGAAATTTGATTTTGGATCCACTAATCTTTCCTTCCCTGCTGTAGATATAAACCTGAATTGGCCTTTTATCGTTGACCTTATATATATCCTTGAACACCAGATAGCACTACAAAGCACCTCTCCTGGTTCACTCAGTATTACTCTTTTCCATGTGTTTAATCCATTTATACTTCTAAGTTCATCTTCCTTCTTCTTTTCCAGACAGAGGAATCTCCTTATATAAATGGCAGGTATTATAGTAAAATTATCATTTCCCCCGAAGAGAATGTTACATTAACTTGCACAGCAGAAAACCAGCTGGAGAGAACAGTAAACTCCTTGAATGTCTCTGCTAGTGAGTATTTCATTTCTGGCATTAAAAAAGTAAGAAAATTTGAAGTTATTCTTCATTAGTTTAAAATCTTCAATTCCATCTTCCTGTACTGCATTATGGTAAGTTTTATTTATTTATTTTGCATTTGGTGTCATCATCACAGGCTCTTTTCTTTTTTCTTTTCCCGGTGTCCATCCTTGTACTATCCTTGTCTTGACAGTTAAACCATTTCATGTTTTATCAGTCCAGAGACCTTATCTTGTCCAGGTATACTTCCCAAGAGCAACAGAGGATAAGAACTGAGTTGTTCTTTTTTAATCCGTGTTTTGTGTTCCGAATAGAGATAATTCAAAGATTATCTGAAAACACCTATTAACAGTTTTAATTTTGGTAAAATTTTAATTCCCTTTAATCTATTACTTTGCATTCCAATTCTTTCAGGTATTTATCCCACCTTTATTTTGAATAGGAATGCCACATGCTTAGTCATTTAGCAAACTGATAGAAAACCGATACTCGAATTTATGAAATCCAGCTTCCAAAGTTGATGCTTTTGAAGATGATATTTGAGTCATGACTACAAATTAGATCAATGCAATTATCTTAGAAAAGTGAAAAAATCTGACATGTTGAGCAACTTCTTCTGAAAACAATTTTCACTTAATTTGAAATTATCTATCATCTTCAATTTTGTCATTGTTTCTATCACTGGTCAACATTAAGTCAGGACCAGCCTGGAATGAGGCTTGGTTCTGGACAGGATGCTAACTGACCTTCCAGACTTTTATTTTTCAGTCAGTTGGAATCCTGTATGTGACATGAGCAGGATAGGGATATATTGACTAGGAATTAGCTGGAGCTAGGAAAAAATAATTGTGAGGAGATAATGGTCCTTAACAGAATATGACTGAAATATAAAAAAGCCTGATGGATTGACAGGACAAAAGAACCAAACAAATTTAACTCTAAAATAGGTGCATTGACTTCTCAAAATTCAATTTAGCAAGTATTGATTTGTCCAACCTACAAAAAGAACTTATCCTTTCTTCCTGAACACAAGTTTCTCTTTTATTCCAACCCATTGAATAGCGGTTTCTAGACCTTGCAGTGGCTTGATGAACATTTAATACAGTTGTTTTCAATTTCACTGAGCACCTCCTAAAATTCCAATATAGTATATATCAGGACAGTCTGGGAATCTGCATTTTAACAAATGTCACTGGAGGTTCTGATGCAGGCCCATGCACATAGAAGAATATTTAAGTAGTTTAATATTAGATGATAATCCAGCACATCAGCAATTCTTAAAATGGGCCAGGAGCATGGTGCTATCAGAGTCATTTGGAGGGCTTCTGCAAACATCACATGGGATACCTCTTTGTCTCTGAAACATCCCTAGTTTTAACCTCTGCCCCCACCACTGTGAGAACATGGCTAATGACAAGTCCCTGACACTAGAGGATAAAAATGAATTCTCCACCGAGGCAGGAAAAGTTGAGAAACACTGCATTGTGATATATGGCAACTTGTTTCTCTTAAGGAAAAAAAGCCCTATTAAAAGGTGGTAAATAGTGGAGAAATTAATACGGATTTCAGATTAACACTAAAGCTTGTCAGTTGTGAAATTTTCTATGGTAGATTAATACCTTCGCAGTTTTAACGACTCTCCTTAAAACAAGATTAATTTCTTTGTAGGGAAGTTCACGCTCTATTAAATGTAAATTTTTTTCTACCCTTAGCTGTAGAATAGATATTTTATCTTTGAGTATTATTACATCATACTATAATGGTAAAGGTGACTTTCATATATCAACAAATTTTGTTTTTAATTTCATATTAACATTTTTCATTTCAGTAAGTATTCCAGAGCACGATGAGGCAGACGAGATCAGTGGTAGGTACTATGCTGCCAACTCCTCTTCCTTGACTATCAGCTCAAGATTTATGAAGTGTCATTCTATAAGTAATTTCTTAGCTGCCACAATTTTGACTTGAATTAAAATAGCAAATGAGACCAGATAGCAAGAATGCTAAAACTTTTATCTTTTAAAAGCACAAGTTTGCATGTTACTCATAGTAGTAGTAAGCCTTAATTATTCTTAATAAGAAATAATAGCCAGATTGACTTCTTTTCAGAAATCCTTGGCGGTGTCTGTAATTGCATGGGCTTTTCTTCTCTGTTGTAGATGAAAACAGAGAAAAGGTGAATGACCAGGCAAAACTAATTGTGGGAATCGTAGTTGGTCTCCTCCTCGCTGCCCTGGTTGCTGGCGTTGTCTACTGGCTGTATATGAAGAAATCAAAGTAAGTTATGGAAAAAGTAACGTCCCTGGGGAGAAAATGCAGTGTGTCAATGATGCTAACGTCAGCTGGGTGTACAATTTCTGTAACAGGAAAGGCATGTACCCCAAATCAGGCTGATGGTGTTTTGCTTTCAGCTCACAGTGACTGCTTTGTCAGCATCGGGGAATTCGCTTGGGGTGTGATTTCACAGGTGTCCCCTTATTTTTCTCAGTCAGTCGTCTAAATTCAGTGCTGGTGTGTGTGGGGGGCAGGGGCGGTGGGTATTACAAAGCATATGCTGCCAAAAAAGTCGGCCATTCTAAGCCATTTGGCTGAGGTTGGTAGAGAGGAATTAAAAATGGTGAGTACAGCGGTACGGGGTGTCTTAGTCAGTTAAGCGTCCAACTTTGGCTCAGGTCATGATCTCATGGTTCATGGGTTCAAGCCCCTCGTTGGGCTCTGCACTGACAGCTCAGAGCCTGGAGCCTGTTTCAGATTCTGTGTCTCCCTCTCTCTCTGTGGCCGTCTCCTGCTTGTTCTCCCCCCCTCCCTTTCTCTCTCTCAAAAATAAATAAATGAACATTTTAAAAAATGGTTAGTACATCCTGTGGGAATGGCCAGGTGTCTGCAGTGACAGTTCTGGCCAGCAGTGAAACTGCTGGTGAGATAGTATTATCTTGTCACTTCTCCCCTATTCTAGTTAAGTCACTTAGGTCCATAAAAGGATCTAACTCAGAAAAAAAAAAAAAATCATCATGTTTTTTTGTCTGTAATTTAAAAAGAAAATTAGACAAAGTACCAAGACTACTTAAAAAAGTATTTAGGTTAAAAATTATTACTCATAAAATAATCCAGTTAGAACCAACTTTACAAATGATCTAATAGTGGTTTATAATGAAAATCCGATTAACCAATGAAGATTCTTCACACACACACATGCCTAATACTCCTCATCACCCCAGCCTTGGCCCCAGATTCAGATGTGGAAGGGCAGAGATGGAGTTCTAGAGTTTTGCGTTTTTAGTTTCATTAGTGATTCTGTCGCACACCATTGGTTTCATACATGAGGAAATTGATTTTTGCAAGGGGGGGTGTGTATAGCTAGTGGCCACTTCGGACTTAGTTTTATATTTTCTTGATGTCTGATATAACTCCTTTCAACAACTCAGGTAAGTTAACTTAAAAGAAAGTGAAAAGAAAAAGCAGACTTAACTAAGATCCATGATGTTACCTTGTAAAGAAAGCAATTTCGGTGAAGCAATATTCAAATGGAGCTGCCATTAAAGAGAGGCAATAGCTTAGAAATCTTTAAAGTCACATAATGTAAGCCTGTATTTAGTTCTGTTTTGATCCTGCAGCTCATCTCTGAAGCAAATACTATTATTATTCGTATTTCACATTTGAAAGAATTAAGGCAGAGAATAGTTTTAAATTACTTGCTTAAGGTTACAGTTTGTAAGGGCTGGAATTGTATTTGGTTTAAGACAGAGCTGTTTTAGCATCTTTGTGCTTAATTACTAGGTCTTATTGTCTATCACCATGCCTTACTTTTTCCATGGTTTGGGATTTGTTTTTGTTTTTGTTTTTGTTTTTGTTTGGTTTGGTTTTGGTTTTTTGTTTTGTTTTCATCATGTATGTTCCTGGTATATATTATAGTTGTACTCGTTCACTCTCACGTAGGGGCACAGTCCCTTTTGATCTTGGCACCTCACTCCTCAATCTTGAGCAGTCCCACTATCACTTGGTAACAAATGTATTCTTTTTGTCAGTGTACATTTTACCTGCCAACACTTTATGTGGGTTTGTGCCTGTGGTTTCTATGGAAAATTTAGAAGATCGCCTGTTCCCTGTGCATGAAAGGAAACGCAAACTGTTGCTCAGAGACAATATCTAATAAAAAATTCTTCTATCTGTAGAGGTTTCTTGATGGTCAAAATCCTATTCTCCCTTTATAATCCCCTATAAAGTATTCACAAACCTAACAGCTTGGACTCTGGAGTATTTCCCTTTTATTTACTTCAGATTTCTGATGCATTCCAATGTAATTTTATTTCTTAAAAGAATAAAAATGAAATTTCTCTGTATCCTGGAACTGAGCTGAAAAATAAACGGCAGTTCTCTACATTATGACAAAATAAATGCTGAATTTTTGGAGCTTCCCCAATGTTTTTAATCATCCTATTCTAATTGCCAGGATCTCATTAGACCCCATTTATTTTTCCATGAATAAAAAAATTATGTGTGTAGGATTTTTTTTATTGTTACTTCATTGGCTATTATCATGGTGACCGAAAATTAAAATCATGGATAAATAAATTCTGGACACTTGGCCTCATAGTGTCTTTAGGTTAAGGGTTAAGACTTCATGAATTTCCTTTAAAGTGCCTCATTAAATTAAGAGCGGATTTTACCATCTGACTTGAACATTTGTCTAAATAACTGTTATTTAATTGAAAAGTGCATCAACTTTGCCAGAGTTAATATTATTGGTAATCAAAGTAATAACTTGCAATTCTCATCCCAAGCATCAGAGCATTTTTATGAAGAATTGTGGAACTCTTCAGATTTGCTAAGTATTTTGCATTCCTGATTACTTATTCCTTGCTAGTGCCCTCTGAGATAAACCAGCATTTTTGCAACATGAGTCATTGTTAATCCTTGTGTCCAGAGTAAGTTGCACATTCATAATAAGAGCTTTCAAGTTAAGAATTGCTACATCATTTTGGGCTGTACTATACTCTCTTTCTTTCTTCTTTTCTATATAATAATTTCGACTTTACAAATCACTACAAGGGTTTCATTGCTGTCATCAGCTAATTCATCACCATTTTACATGGGTCTGAGAGATTTCTAATAAACATATAGTCCAGAGCTTTTCCCCAGATATATAACCCTATGTTTACCATTTTGAAAAATAATACCATCAATAATGTTATGAGTCACCATTATGGCAAACACTTGGAACAAAGATTACAAGTTAAACATCTTATTTAAAAGTCTCAGTTATACAGTTCCCAGAGCAGGAAGGTTTAAGCGGCATTTAGAAGTTCTTTGCAGGGGCGCCTGGGTGGCGCAGTCGGTTAAGCGTCCGACTTCAGCCAGGTCACGATCTCGCGGTCCGTGAGTTCGAGCCCCGCGTCGGGCTCTGGGCTGATGGCTCGGAGCCTGGAGCCTGTTTCCGATTCTGTGTCTCCCTGTATCTCTGCCCCTCCCCCGTTCATGCTCTGTCTCTCTCTGTCCCAAAAATAAATTAAAAAACGTTGAAAAAAAAATAAAAAAAAAAAAAAGAAGTCCTTTGCATTGGCAATTTTAAAAGTCAGTGGAGAGAGAGGAGAGAAGCAATCTTTCATGCCCAAGTAGAACTTAAGAGTACATTTGTTAACATGCCTAGTGGCCACTTAGCTAACATGCATTCCCCATTCCATTAGTATGAGCTGCATATGTTCGTATCTATTTCAAATATGAAGAATTGCAGCAAGAAATGCTTAGCAGTCATGCTTGGCATTGTGATCTGGTATATTCGTTGTAGAGTAAGGTCTCACGGTGATTCCTCTGCTGCTTTAAATCATCTGATTTCTCATTACAGGTTATTTTCCTTAAGTTGGATGTTTTTTAATAATGAAAATGGATGACTGATCGTTTCCCATGTATATAGAGAATTAACTAATTTACTATGCAAAACATTAATTGACTAACTTCACTTCATTTCTAGCTGTCTAACAGATAGGAGAATATTAAAGAAATAGAGGCTATTCAATTATTACTTTTTATTGGGGTGCCTGGGTGGCTCGGTTGAACATATGATTTCGGCTCAGTCATGATCCACAGTTCATGAGTTCAAGCCCACATTGGGCTGGCTGCTGTCAGCATGGAGCCCACTTTGGATCCTCTCTTCCCCTCTCTCACTGCCTCTCCTCCACTTGCATTCTCTCAAAAAATAATAAATAAACATTAACAAATTATTATATTTTATTATTTTCTCCATTTCTCTTAATTCTGTCCTCTGAACATTGTTTTTAGCTCCTCAAAGTTAAATGTTACTCTTTGAGTTCCAAATCGTCTCTTGCATATCTTGGAGTACAATAACTAATGAAAAATTAAAAGCCAAAGATAAAGGGAAAAAATAGAAAGGGAGCATAATGTAACCACTAACTTATTCAGGCATTTATTAAAACCATAATTTCCAGGTTGGTTGCATTTAAGAGACCCCTGACCACCATACTTCTTATCACTAAACTGTGAGTAAGCATTAACCAGACATTTGTAATCTCAAAATACACATTGTGTGAATCTTGGAAACTTACCAAGCGATTTATCTTTTGCAACTGTGGAACTCATGACTATTTTCATGAAGTTTTTCTGTAATATGTAGACAAGCTGTAAGTCTAAAAATCACAAATATCTTGTCAGTTCTGCCTTGTGTAATGCTATATTATTCCACTACTGCCTCAGAAAAAAAACCAGAGACAGTCTTAAATTGGCAAAAAGACTAAAGAAGACTTGCCTAAAACCCTGAAATTTTAAGAAACAATGTTATTTGTTTCTTAACCATGCTATTAAGCCTTTCTAAAATGTTTCTCATTAGTATCTCTTGATATGTAGAACAAGATCTTGTAAGAAACTTGATTTTAACTGAATTCTCTTTCCAATCAATACTCACTCTAAAATCAAATGCATGTTCCCATGAGGGAAAACTGACCCCCTACTGAATAAATTGAGAAGATAGTGCTGGAGGACCATTTATAGCACATTTTTAATGACTTTCCTCATTTATTGCTATATAAGCACCTACTAGGCTTTTTTCTATTTATTTTTTTTAACTGAAATTCTCAACAATTTAATGAGTTAAATGCAGGTAACCCTATTTCACAGTGTCCAAGTCCTTGTGAAATTAACCTGCTCAAGGTAGTGCGTGCAGTATATTATTCCATATCCCCATGTAGTTTCAAATATATTTTGCTGCTTCAAAACTTCTTTGGAATTAAAATTTATCTGACTTGGATTGGTTGCTGGCATTTAATATAGTGCGAGGGATGGGAAAGTGTGCTTTAAAATGCAGGCCTGACATGGCCTCTCTCCTTGTGTTATAAATTGGGCTAATCCTTGGACACCTAGGTGGGCCAGTTGGTTGAGAGCCCCCGACTCTTGATTTCGTCTCAGGTCATGATCCCACGGTGATGGGATGAAGCCCTGTGTCAGGCTGTATGTGGAGCCTGCTTCAGATTCTCTCTCTCTCTCTCTCTCTCTCTCTCTCCCTCTCTCCCTCTGCCCCTCCCCCTCTTTGCTCTCTCTCAAGAAAAGAAAAAAAAAAGAAATTGGGCTAATCCAAATATTGGTTTCTTTCTCTTTCCCTATCCATAACCTAGCAGGCAGCCAGAAGAAGGGAGAAAAGAAAATGCCCCATTAGTCTATCAAACCATAAATAACAGTGGACTAGAGGGAAAATAAGATAATGTAGAAATGCTAGAATCTTCATCCAGTCGATCAATCACAAGGTCATTGGCCATTCAAAGGGCAGAACCATCCATCCGTGACCCTTTTCTCCCCTGCTAGATATTACCTGAGATGTTTCCAGAGGAAAGGGCTTGCATCAAAATATAATGTTTTCAATTTTTAAAATCTTTTCTAGCTGTCTGTATATACACATTTCTTTTTTTTTTTTTAATTTCAAATACGTTTTCTCTTCAAAAGTGAAGGGAAGCCTTGTTCCCTGAGCCAAGCTATGTGCTATACCAACATTACCCACCTTAAGGAAACATTTTGAACAGTAAGGCTGCAGGTGGCATCCTGTTTTTGTTGCATATTCAGAATTGTTACATTTATTTTAATTCTCTAATTGTTTATGTAATAGATGGTCCCCATATTCACTATTGGCCTAAACGAAAGGCCATTTTTTGAGATTTTTACTGAAGACTTAAGGATTTCCTATTTTAGCAGAGAGTTTCTTTAGTGAGTCTTAGAAATTCCTAAGGATATGAAGTTGGAAGTAGCAATAATAAGACGAACTATTTATTTTTCTTCTTTTCCTTCTTCAAACCCAGAAAATGCTGACAAGTCTTCTTCTGAGACACAGGGACTAGAGCCCTCCTATCCTCTAACTCTTTATTAAGCTTGGCCCAGGAGGAAACTCACTTTGCTGAGAGCTGTGACCAGGGAAGGAAGAAAAATAACTATTCTCTTGGATATGACCTTAATTGCCTGCACAGGTATCAATGGCCAGTTTGCTGAAAGAGGCAATTCCACACTCTCAGGGTCCCAGGCTTAAATGTCAGTAGCCTTAGTGCCTTTCTGTGGGGTCTGCCAGGCATGCGAGAAATGAGAAATCACAGAAAACGTCCCTCTACCTAGGAAGTTTTAACGATTACTCATGTTCCCTCTGAGAGAGTTTTCAAATTTGTTATACGTAAGTCTGCTTTTGAAAATCCTAAAATCTTATGAACTCTTCCATGTGCAAGTTATTTTAAATGGGTATTTTTTTGTTTTCCAAATGTGCAATTCTAGTGTAACATTTTATTTATCTTTTCATAATACCACCTCGCAAGATTGTGATGCATTGGTTAGGACTGCCACTCTCACCCTCCTTCACTTTGCCAAACTTCTTCATTCCCCACTAAATTATTTTTTTGATGCAGTTGTAGTTGACATACAACATTGGTTAATAAGGTGGATGACATATTGATTTGATACATTTATATATGGTGATAAGGTTACCACCAGAGTATTAGCTACCACCTCCATCATGTCACATAATTATCACCTCATTTTGTGGTGAGAACAGTTAGGGTCTAATGTCTTAGCAACTCTGAAGTGTTAAAATGAAGGCACACTTAGTTGATACTACCATTATACGTTCCCTACCTCCTTCAAAGGAGATCTCAAAACAAGTCTATAATACTGAGGGAAATCTCACCAAAAAAGTTGGAGAGTCTTCTCAAAAGTTATTTAAAAGCAGTTTGAACGCTTAATAGGCACTGCGTTTATGGAAATGACACAGAATGAAGAGTTGAGACTTAAGTTTGAGCTCCCTTCTGCTACTTAGCAGCTATATGGCCATGGACAGCAGCTCCATGACTCACGTCAGTTTGGTCAGCCTCTGTCATTGCTGAGGGCTTTGCTGTCCACTGTCACATTTACCCTCATATCTGCCCTGCGAGCAGATCCTGTTATTCCCTGTTTATAGGTGAGCAAGCATGCTTCAGAGGATGTATTTGTCCAAGCACTTGCAACTCAGACTTGACACATGAGGATGAGAATCCAGGCCCTCTGACCCTATGACCAAGACTTTACTCAGTCTCACAGATTAGTCTAGATGGTCACCTCGAGGGCTTCCTCCATGATTATTGCGATTCTATGATTTCAGTGTTCTCTTAAAGTTACATAAAAGCTGAACAATGAAGAAAGTTTAAGGCAACCAATAATAATTTTGACCCAAGCACTCATTCTTCATAAATGCCTAAACTTGTCCTTCAAATCAATTGACTGGAGAATATTTTGCTAAAGAGAATGACTTAAATAAATTTTTCTAGGGTGTCTGGGTGACTCAGTTGGTTAAGCATCCAACTTTGGCTCAGGTTAAGCATCTGACTTTGGCTCACTGTTGTGAGTTCGAGCCCTGCATCGGGTTCTGTGACAACAGCTCGGAGCTTGGAGCCTGGAGCCTCCTTCAGATTCTGTGCATCCCTCTTTCTCTGCCCTTCAGCTGCTCACACTCGGTCTCTCTCTCAAAAATAAATGAACATTAAAAAAAATTAATTTTTCCTCTTCCAGTAGTAGAGGTATTTATAACCTCTATAATTATTTCAAATCTCTGCTATTTTCCAAAATTAAAAAAGATACATCCATAAAGTTGTATTTATTTTTACTATATCATTTTAAAAACCAAGCCAAAGTAATCAATAATTTTTAAATGCTTTTCCTGCTAGATAGAGTGGAGTCTCAGTAATACAAATGGAAAGATCAGTGATAAAATTTATGTAAATCTCATGTACATAAACACAATATATACCCCCTCCCCCACCAACCACACTATTGTTATTTCTATTTAGCACATTTCATGATGGTTAACACTTAGCATATTTGTATAACTGTGTAACATGGTGCATGGATGCTAAGACCCCTGGAGTTTGAATCCTGGCTTTGCTACTTAGTAGCTGTGTGATCACAAGCAATTTTATTAATCTCATTGTAATATCTGTACCACATTTAGAACAGTGCCTGGCACATTAAGGCATTATAAGGGTGTTAGCAGTTATAATTTTGGAGAGTGAGTTTAAGAAGGGAGATATTTGCTTTTCATTTACAGTTTCATTTTCATATATATATATATATATTTTTTTTTTTCTTTGTAAACTTTAAAATAAGAAAAACAATTTGTATGGGGTGCCTGGGTGGCTCAGTTGGTTAAGCATCTGACCCTTGATCTCAGCTCCAGGTCATGATCTCACAGTTCGTGGGATTGAACCCCAAGTCAGGCTGTGTGCTGACAGTGTAGAGCCTGCTGGGGAGTCTCTCCCTCCCTCTCTCTCTGCCCTTCTGCCACTCGAGGTATCTCTCTTTCTCTCTCTCTCAAAAATAAGTAAACTTAAAAAAAAAGAAACAAAAAGCAATTCATTTGAAGTTACTCAACTCTAACTCTACAAACATTTTCTACAAATATTTCATGTTGCCTTTAACAACCCTTTTTTCAAACTGTGAACAGTGATCTTTGGCCTGATTTACCTGAACAAATACACTGAAAAATACTGTGATTTGCCCTGAGTAAAGCTTCCCTAGGGAAAATTCTAGTCACTCCCTTTTTCTTGATACCTCTTTCTTCTATTTGATGTAACTTGATGAAATCATCCCTAGACCAATATATCCACCTAGAAAGTAAATAGAAAGGGAAACAAAATGGTATGCAGTTTTTCACTGCACATATTCCCTGGTTCTTTCGGTCTCTGACTAGAGGCATATGCTTTAGCTTGTGGCTCTGTATGTTTTTATATTAAGGTAAAATTTGCTTACAGTAAATGTGCCATCACATGTTTTGAGAAATGTAATACACCTTGTGACCATTACTCCAGTCACAGAATGGAGCATCTCATCACCCCAGAGTATTCCCTTGGACCCTCTTACTATTCAACCCCACTATCCATGTTCCCTTAGGCAACCACTGTGCTGATTGTTATCACTAGAGATTACGTTTATCTAGTCTGGAGCCTCATACAAGACATACTCTTTTGTGCCTCGCTTTTTTCTTTTAACATAGTGTTCCTGAGATACATATATTAATGATTTGTTGGAATTACTGAGTAGTGTTCCATTGTTAGAATATGTCACATTATTTTAATCCATTCTCTTGTTTATGGACATTTAGATAGTTTCCAGTTCAGGCTATTATGAATAATATGGCTAAAAAAATCCTTATATAAGCATTTTTGTGAGTATTTGTTTTCACCATCTTGGGTTAATACCTAGAAATGGAATCGCTAGGTCATAGGGTAGATATTTTTCATAAGAAATTGCCAAACAGCTGTCCAAAATAGTTGTCCAATTCCCGCTCCCACCAGCTATGTATGAGAATTTTGGTTCTTCCACATTCTTGCCTAACTTTGGTATTGTCATTCTGTTTAATTTTAGCCATTCCAGGAAGTGTGAAATTATATCTAATTTTGGTTTTAACTTGCATTTCCCTGAGACCTAATGATTTTAAGCTCCGTGTACTTATTGGTCATTATCTTTTGTACAGTTACTATTCAGGTGTTTTATTTGTGATTTTACCGGTATTTGGGTTTGTGTGTGTGTGTGTGTGTGTGTGTGTGTGTGTGTGAGTGATTGATCTGTAAGAGTTCTTTACATGTTTTGTATAAAAGTCCTTTGTTATAGATATATTGTGACTTTTGTTCTAGTCTGTGACTTCTTTTCTTTTTTTCATGCTGTCTTTTAATGAGTGGAAGTTTTTAATTTTAATGAAGAGCAACTTATGAATTTTTTTCCTATTATGCTTACTGCTTTCTGTGCCCATGGTACAAAATGTTTGCTTATCCCTAAGTAGCAGAGATATTTTTCTATGTCTTTTTCTAGAAACTTTATACATTTAAGAATATGATATATCTAAGGGGCGCCTGGGTGGCGCAGTCGGTTGAGGGTCCGACTTCAGCCAGGTCACGATCTCGCGGTCCGTGAGTTCGAGCCCCGCGTCAGGCTCTGGGCTGATGGCTCAGAGCCTGGAGCCTATTTCTGATTCTGTGTCTCCCTCTCTCTCTGCCCCTCCCCCATTCATGCTCTGTCTCTCTCTGTCCCAAAAATAAATAAACGTTGAAAAAAAAATTAAAAAAAAAAAAAAAAGAATATGATATATCTAAGATTTTGTGTGTGATACAAGACAAAGGTGGCTTATTTGTTTGGTTGGTTTTGTTTTTGTTATATTTGTCAACTCATTCCAGCATCATATGTTAAAAAGATTTTCTTCTGGCCTTGGAACTTTTGTAGTAGTAATAGTGGTAATAAAAATAATGATAATAAAATGTAAGTCTTTCAACTTTGATGTTCTGCTTGTGTTAACAATCTTATTTCTTTCCATTTTCATATAGATTTTAGCAACTTGTTAATTTCTACCAAAAAAATTTAAGAGCTTTGTGGGATTATGGTTGCTTTGAATTTATAGATAAATTTGGGTATATTTGAATCTCAAATTTGACATCTCTTAGCCTTCCAATATGTGAATATCATTTTTCTCTCCATTTACTTTCCATTTTTTCTTAGCAATATATTTTTTAAAAATTTAATGTTATTTGTTGAGAGAGAGATAGTGAGCAGGGAGGGCCAGAGAGAGGGGGAGACTGAAAATCTGAAGCAGGCTCCAAGCTGTCTGCACAAAGCCCAATGTGGGACTGGAACCCACGAACTATGAGATCATGATGGGGCCAAAGTCAGATGCTCAACTGACTGAGCCACCCCAGCACCCCGCTTAGCAATATTTCATAACTTTTAATGTAGACATGGACATGTCTTATAAAATTTATTCTTATGTTTTATGTCTTTTGCAGCTATTATAAATGCAATTATTTTGCAATTTTATTTTCCATTTTTATATAAAAATATGATTATTTTGTTGTTGAAATGTATACAGCCACCTTCCTACATGCACTTGTTAATTCTATTCGTTGTCTTGTGGATTCCTTAAGATTTCTATGTAAACAATCATTTCATCTGGAAATAGAGATAATTTTACTTCCTCCCTTCCCCGCTGTATGCTTTTTCTATTTCTTTTTCTTGCTTTGTTACACTCAGAGATCTCCAATACAATGTTGAATAGAACTGTTGAAATCTTTACATGTTCCCAATTTTAGGGAGGGAATTGTTCAATATTTGCCATTATGTATGATATTTGCTCTTTGTTTTTCACATATGCCTACCCAGAGTTAGCCAGACTGTGGGGCTAAGGTACGATTCTCCCAACTGCCAAATCTTCCCAGACTTCTGACCCCCCAATGCAAGGAGTTAGTGTGCAAATACTGAGTTAGAAGGAAGAGTCCACATAAGAACATCCTTGCTTCTGATACTAGTTCAAGTTGAGGGTTTCCCAAAACCACACTCAGGTTTGATCAATTGCTAGAAATACAGAGTTTTACTGGAACCTAATATACTCTCGTTTATGTTCATTATAAGTAATAGATATGTTGAAATTGGCCAAGGAAAAGAAATAGCGCAGAGTCTGGGAGAGTTCCAAATGTGAAGTTTCCTTTGTCTTCAGACATGTTACTCTACTGCCACTGATGTGTGGCAAAAGCATGGGCTATTGCCAATCTGAGAAGCTCGCTTGAGCTTTACTGTCCAGAGTTTTTATTAGGGCTTTGCTACACAGGCATTATTGATTGACTACGTGTCCATATGGTTTACTTCAGTCTCCAGCCTCTCCCTTCCTCAGAAATCAGGCTGATACCACATAGCCGAAAGCCCTAAATCATATGGCTGTTCTTACAGGATGGCCAGCCCGCACCCTAAGACCATTGGATGTTGATGGCCATATGCTGAGACAACCTCTCAGCATAAACTATTCGATGCGATTGGAGATGCACCAGGAAAAAGAAAGCCACTCCTAGCACTTAGGATATCCTAACTATTTAGAGATTATCTCCCAAGAACTAACGACAAAGCCCAGACTTTTCTTTGGGCAAGGCCAAATTCCTTACTACACAATGCCCTTTAAGAGGCTAAAGAGATTTTTTAAATATTCCTAGATTACTGAGAGTGATATTCGTGATAATTTTCTATCACAGATTATCATTGAATTTTCTCAAATGCTCTTTTGACATCTACATTACATTACATCTGCATTTACATTATTTCTATAAAAAATCATATTGTTTTCCTATATTCTTTATTCTGATAAAATGGTAAATTATATTGATTGATTATTGAATATTAAGCTAGTCTTGCATTCCTGGAATAAATCCTACTGTATTATGATATATCATATTTTTTATATATTGATGGATACTGTTTATCAACATTTTATTAAGAATTGTTTTGTTTACATTCATGAGGAATAGTGATCTGTGATTTTCTTTTCTTATAATATCTCTGCTAAATTTTTGTAGTAGGGTAATGTGAGCTTACTAGAATGAGTTGGAAAGGGTCCCATCCTCTTCTTTTACTGAAAGATGTTTTTACTTCCTTAAATATTTGATATACTTCAGAGATAAAACCACCTGGGCCTGGAGTTTTCTTTATGAGAATTTGTTTTAAAACAAAAATTATGATTTCGGTTTCTTTGATAGACCTAAGGTTGCTTCCTCTTGAATAATTGGTAAGCTTTTCAAGAAAAATGTCCATTTCATTTACATTGTTGACACTTTTGCAAAAAGTTACCCATAGAGTTCTGATTCTGCAGTGATAACACTTTACTTTCTAATATTGTTAATTTGTATTTTATTCCTTTATCATGCTCAGTGTTTTTAGAGAATTAATCAATTTTCTAATAATTTCAAATAACTTTCTTATTTGTTTTATTTTTATTTCTATTACTTATTTTCAATTTTAATTCTTTTTGCTCTTAGGATTACTATTCTCTTTTCTACTTTATTTAGAAAGTTATTCAATTTTCTCTTCTTTTTTAATTTCATAAATGAATTAAAAATTTAGATCACTGCTGTTAGCCTTTCTTCTTTCATAACACAAGCATTTAAACTATGAATTTCACTCACAGCACTGAGTTAGCTGCATTCCACAAATTTCAGTATGTTTTGTTTTCATATTCATTCAGTTAAAAATGTGTTTCAATTTTCTCTGTGGTTTCTTCTTTGGAGCCAGGTAGCTCAAACTGTGTTAAATTCCACACATTTCTCCTTGACTTCTGTTTTGTTAAGGCAGCCTGCTCTGTAAGCTTTTAATCTTTTGAAATGCATTGAAAGTTATTCTTTCGGCCTTCCATGCAGCCATGCAGCATTACCTGGAGGATGCTAGATGAGCATTTGAAGAAAACACTTTGGTGGTTGATGGGTACGGTGTTCTATAGCTGTATGTCAGATTAAGATAGATAACAGTTTGTTTAAATCTTCTTATCCTTACAGATTTTTTTTTCAAATTATATAACATCACTTCACATGTAAGAGGGTTACAAGCCAGTACTTCCAGTACTAGAGCTAGCTCAGTACTAGTAACTTCATCATGATTGTGCATATGGAATTTTGGTCCATTAATCCTATCAGCTACTGAGACAGGAGTATTAGATTCTCTAAATAAGGTTGTGTATTTGTCTGTTGATTTCTCCCTTTAAATCTGTCAGGTTTTGCTCTATGTTTTCATTAATTACATACACATACAATTGTCATGACTTCCTTGTGTATTGAAACTGTTGTAACTATGAAATGTCTCTCATTGGTGCTGTAATGTTCCTCGTGTTGAACTTTACATTGCCCCATATGAATACAGCTATAGTGCTTTCATACGCTTCCTGTTCACAGGTATATCTTTTTCTCTCCTTTTATTTTCAGTTTGCGATCTCTGTATAGTTAAAGTGCACCTCATGTATGGTAAAGGTGGTAAGACTATGACTCTCAGGCTGCTGTCTGATTTTGTAAAGAAAGGTTTTTGGTAGCACAGTCATGCCCATTTCTTCGCATGTGCTTTGTGTTGTTTCACACTATCACGCCAGTGTGGAAGAGTTGGAACAAAAACCATATGGCCTCCTAGCCTGAAATAGTTACAGTCTGGACCATCCAGAAAAAATTTTAACGCCTGGAATATCGCATTTGCTTACTTGCTTATGACAGTCTGACAGTCTCCCTTTTATTTATTTATTTTTTAAATTTTTTTTAAAAGTTTATTTATTTTTGGCAGAAAGAGAGAGACAGACAGAGCATGAGTTGGGGGAGAGGCAGAGGGAGGGAGTGACAGTCTCCCTTTTAATTGGAGGATTTAGCCAAGCTACACTTAAGTATTGATATAATTACATTTAAGATCACCATCTCACTATTTGTTTTCTAGTTGTACTCTGTTTTTCTTTTCCTGCCTTCTTTTGACTTACTCAGATAAGTGTTAGTATTATATTTTAATTTCTCTAATGGCCTTTTAACTATACCTCTTTCTATTCTTTTATTGTGGTTGTTGTAGGGATTACAATAAGAACTCTTAATTGATAACAATCTACTCATGTAATAATCTAAAACTCTTGAAACATTATAATTTTAGATAACCTCCTTCATGTAATTATAGTGTGAGGTTGATAATAAATGAGTTGTAATGAATATGACAACAATAGCAAAAAGGATGAAGGAAGTTAAATGAAATTATAATGTTTCAAGGGTCTTACATAATGCAGTATGTATCGTATTAAATGATTGTCTTTATAAAAATTGTTTTGAATAGTATTTATATTTTACCACACACATATAATCTGAATTCATTCTTTCTTGTCCATCTGAGTTTCCATGTAGTGTCATTTCCCTTCAACCAAAGAACTTTCTTTGATACTTCTCAGCACAGGTCTGCTAGCGATAATTTATTCCAGTTTTCTTTCATCTAATTTTATATGTCTTTATTACCTTTGCTTAAAAATCTTTTTACTGGATATAAAATTCTGGGTTGAGATATTTTTCTTTCAGCATTTTAAAGATGTTTAATTATCTCCTATATGCATTTTTTTCCTGAGACATTAGCAGTTATTCATGTCATTGCTCCTCTGCCCAAATTTTCTGTGGCTACTTTCAAGTTCTTTTCTTTATATTTGCTTTTGGTTAGTGTGATTATGACATACATAGGTGTGTTTTTCTTTGTATAATTCCTGCTTGGGGATTGCTGACCACATTGGATCTCCAAGTTAATGAACATGAACAAATCTGGGAGTATTTTTCATTGTTTCTTTAAATATATTTTCTACCCCCTTTGCTTTTGCTTTTTCTACTGGGACTCCAATTACACATATGTTAGACTACTCAATATTGTCCTACAAGTCACTGAGGATCTTTTTTTTTCCTATCATCTTTCTGTTTTTAAAAATTTATAATTTATGTTGTTTTGTCCTGTAGGTTCACTGAGGCTTTCCTCTGCTACCTCCAATCTGTTGATATGATAATTCAGTGAATTATTCATTTGCAGTGGGAATCATTTTTGTTTACATTTTTTTTGCACTGAAATTTGTCTATTCTCTCATTGTCACCACTTTATTCTTTATGTCATTTAACATGTAATATAGTAACTGATTTAAAGTTCTTCCTTTGTATTTCCAAATTCTGTGTCATCCAAGGATACTCTCTGGACTTTATGTTAACATTTTTCTATTTTTCATATGTATGGTAACTTTTTTTTTATTATATATTGGTCTTTTGGGGGTGATATGTTATAGAGATTCCATGTTCCATTATATTCTCGTAAAGGATATGGATTGTTTTTCTTGGCAGGCAGTTCAACTTCTGGCTGATTTCCTTGATTTTGTGAAAGTTACATTTACATTTTATATGACACACATATCTTAGGTTGAATACCAAGACTCATCACAGAGTCTTGGCTTTTCTGGGATTTCAGTGGAAAGATTGATATGTTTGCCAAGGACTTGTGGCTTGGCGAGATTCAACTCCAAACATATGTTTCTCTATGTAGGGTAGTAGCTAAAATCTATGTCACTTTTTTTTTTAATATTTTTTCATTTTTGAGAGAGAGATTGAGAGAGAGAGAGAGAGAGAGACAGAGTATAGGCAGGGGAGGGACAGAGAGAGAGAGGGAGACACAGAATCCGAAGCAGACTCCAGGCTCTGAGCTGTCAGCACAGAACCTGATGTGAGCTTGAACTCATGACCTGAGCTGAAGTTGGATGCTTAACCCACCCAGGCACCCCTGTAGCACATTTTTAAGCTTTCCAGTTGTTGCTTTCTACTTGGCTAAGTGAAATTTCTCGCCTCCAAGGGAAGAAATAACATCCAAAGGGTTTATTGTGATTTACACAAATATTTGGGGTTCTCACCACTCTGTGGCTCTCTTCTTTCTGAGATTTTTTTTCTCCTTTACTTTCAGAGTTTTAGTTAGCTTATGCCTCTCCAGCTGGGAAGTGACCTCAGAGGAAAAGTTATGTAAAAATAGAGCTCATCCAGTATAAGGGTCAAATTTCCTTTAGTTTCTACTTGATTTTAGATAGATATAGATATAGATATAGATATAGATATAGATATAGATATAGATATATAGATATAATGTAGACAGCATATGTCTATATGTCTATATGTTATATATAAAAAATATATACTGTGTTTATATATTTTATATGAGAAAAATATGAGAAAAGGAGCAAGGCCATTTGCATCATTCTTCCATTTTCCTGGAAAATATATATGATAAGGTTGTTGTCATTCACCATAATGTACCATTTTACTGCAAGGTAGGAAGTATTTATGTGATAATATGATATAGGTCAAGACATAGACTCCAACTGACGGCATGTCTTATTTACATTTGAAATGTCTGTTGTAAAATGGTATTACATATTTTAGCACTTCTCATGTTGGCAGAGTTTGAGCTTGCTCTCCTGCCTTATGAATGGACTTAGAAGGCTGTAGTTTCAGCTAAACTAAGAATTTTTAAGTCAAAAATTAAATTAAACTCATGCTAAATATAATGAGTGTCCCCAGTTTAAATGAGCCATATGTCTTTATCTCACTTGGACATATATCATATACCATTACATACCTCTTTCTAGTAAAGTTGTGATTCTTAGCAAATGAATCCATTTCAATAATGGAAATACTTTTAAGGGAAAAATGGAGTTTTCTCCCCAGTTTCCTTGGCACATCTGGATATATATTTCTTCTTAAAAATAGAAATATTATTAGGAATTATATGGCAATAATAATTTAAACTACCATATCACTGTGGTTCTGCTGATGAGCTTATAACAGGGAGGGAGAGAGTTAAGGAAGGAGAGAAAGGAAGGAAGGGGGAGGGAGGGAAGGAGGGAGGGACAGAGGGAAGGAAGGAAAATAGGAGGGAGGGAGGGAGGGAAGGAAGGAAAACAGGAGGGAGGGAAGGAGGGAGGAAAGAAGGAAGGGAGGGAGGGAGGGAGTGGTACACTTTGAAATAGTTATGGTTTCTCCTGGGTCATCCTAAAACCAAGGAATTTATCTGTGTGCTTAAGAAAACCTGATAACTGAGAACAAACTGAGGGTTGATGGGGGGTGGGAGGGAGGGGAGGGTGGGTGATGGGTATTGAGGAGGGCACCTTTTGGGATGAGCACTGGGTGTTGTATGGAAACCAATTTGTCAATAAACTTCATATATAAAAAAAATATATAAAAAAAAAAAAAAAAAGAAAACCTGATTTCAGCTCTTAAAGGATAGAACCCAGTCATGTGTAACCATGGCAGCAACTCTCAAACTTTGGCAGAAGCTGAGCCACCAGGGAGCCTTGTTTATCATGGATTGCTGGCCCTCTCCCCAGAGTTTCTGTTTCTGTTGTTCCGTTTGCACTTCTGTCAAGTTCCCAGGGGGTGCTGATATTGCTGGTCTAGGACCACAGTTTGAGAACCACCATGTTAAAGCTACTTTGGCTTCTGCTGCCAGATTCCTGTCATAAACTTGGGTCTCTTTCTAATCTTGCTTGTGATTTATTTGATAAAACAGAATTCATAAACAAAGATACAGGACATTAGTTCAATCTGGATGCATAATACGGAATGACAAAAGAGAAAG
Source organism: Lynx rufus (assembly GCF_022079265.1). Taxonomy (NCBI): domain Eukaryota; kingdom Metazoa; phylum Chordata; class Mammalia; order Carnivora; family Felidae; genus Lynx; species Lynx rufus. The sequence continues at coordinate 106,265,192 of NW_025814867.1, read as the reverse complement.
GCACTAATGAAACACCCTCAGAGAAAATTTTGCAGAAAGTATTTGCCCAGAAGGAAATTTTTGATTATTGAGTTGATAATAATTACTTCCCAGAAAGTGGAGAGGAAAAAAAAAAAAAAAACAGCCCAAAACATGATGCAACTAAGTATGTATAGTCTGTGTTCACAATAATTAGTTGGTTTTTCTCCTACCATATATTTAATGCAACGCCATTACCCAAGGTAATCTCATTGGAACGTGTTCTGTTACCAGTCCAGGTTCACAGATGTGGATTTGTTCACCCCAGTAGTTTGTCTATATTAGATGTAAAACATTTGCTTTTCAAAGATACATTCATGTGAACTCTAAAATTAAAAAAAAAATTAAAAAGTTAAATACACATGTGTCAATGTGATGATATTTATTTAATTTTCTTACAGGACTGCCTCAAAACATGTAAACAAGGACCTTGGTAATCTGGAGGAAAACAAAAAGTTAGAAGAAAACAATCACAAAACAGAAGCCTAAGAGAGAAACTGTTCTAAAGTGTTGTCCAGGTGGGTAGGCTGTTTGAGGTTTATAGAAATAATTCCCAATGAAAGTACAAAACACCCTAGGAGACGAAAGGGAAAGTAAGCCTTGACGTTGAGATGCTTCATAATTGCAACTTTCCAAACAGGAAGAGAGTTTTTGCCAAAGGAAACTTTGGTAACTCAGAAAGGTGTTCTCAGAAGAATGGAATCTCAACAGTCTACCCATCTTCTAAAAAATAATCATTATTCTGTGACTAATTAAAATCAGTGTTGAGATTGTAACATTCAATTAGCATTTTGTCTTCTAATGCCAAAATTTTTGCTGAGTGCAAAGAAGTTGAATTTTCTAAATTGATACTTTGGTCGGATGAGAGCTGGTTCTAATACTTCAAATTTATCTTAAAAAGCAATTATGAGAAGAACTTTTAAATATAAAAATTTTAATCTAAGGATTTAATATACTTACAAGTGTCGTGTATTTATGCAGCCATTCCCCAAACTATTTTAATGAAAAAATTTGTGTAGACACACAAAACTTTTGCAGATAGTATGTGTATTATATATATGTGTGTGTATATGTATATGTGTATCTACATATGCACATATATGTGTATGTGTGTATAATGTATATATCAGTGTTACATATATTGCATATATTTATATATAATAGCTATATGAGTATGATTTTTTTAAGACAATCTCAAAAAAAGTCTTTTCCATGGTATTGCCACTTGGAATTTGAGCTTTTCATTTTTATTTATGATCTCTTCAGCCAGCCAAACACAGAAGCCATTTGGACAAATTATTTTGTGTGTCCTTGAGAATAACTGTTGCTGTAGTTTACGCATGTGATGTAACAGTCCCCAACAACCACAGTAAAGCTTTGGTTCATTATAAATAAAGCACAAGTCACAATCTGAGTAGGTCACCCCAGGTAGCAAGCATGGGAAATAATTACAATTGGAAGGATAACACAGGAAAGAAAGATCAAATAATTGGGGTAACACATTTTTAGAATCTGAAAACTGAGATCTCAAACTGCTCATGTGAAAGAAGTAAGAGCTGGGTTCCTTCCCCCATCCTGCTGTCCATTGGAGGCCAAGTATGAGCATTCCCGTCGGACTTTTTTTCTGCTTCTGTAGGTGCATTCCTCGATCCTTTGTAAACATAGAATTTACCTTCTGGTTATCTTCAAAATTTGATAAAGTCTCAAAGAAAAATTAAGCTTAAAGACAAAACCTGCAGAATGAAATATTTTCCTGAAAAAAGCCTTCTAATCATCATATGAATTAAGCAATTTTCATAAAAATAAAGACTCTTCAACAATTTGAAAAAAGTATTTGTAGAAGGGGCTGCAACAGTGCCTGGGATCACAGATGGGCTCAGGGACAATGGAGTTTTATGAAAGGCTCCTATAAAGTAATTCCTATCACTTTTAGTACAAAGCATCTGTTGGTGGTGAAAAATGATTGCTATGGTAACTTACTAAATTGTGTTTTTTTTTCATCATTTCAGAGAAAAAAAAAACTATATAGACCAATTGAAGCATGAACGTGGATTGTATTTAATACATATACAAAGACATTGACAGCAATTCATGGTTCAAGTGTTAAGCAGTTCATTCTACCAAGCTGTCACAGGATTTTAGAGAATTATCTCAAGTAAAAACAATGAAGTGAAATTACAAACAAAAACAAGTTTTGGCAGCCATGATAATAGGTCATATGTTGTGTTTGGTTTGTTGTTTTTTGTTTTTTGTTTGTTTTTTTTCTGTAAATGTCTGCACTGAGGATTTCTTTTTGGTTTGCCTTTTATGTAAATTTTTTACGTAGCTATTTTTATACACTGTAAGCTTTGTTCTGGGAGTTGCTGTTAATCTGATGTATAATGTAATGTTTTTATTTCAATTGTTTATATGGATAATCGGAGCAGGCACACTTCTGATTCTGATTGCTATCAGTAATGCCCCCAAATTTTCTCACAAGCACCGAAATCCCAAAGGTGGCAGCTTGTGAAGGCTGGGGACACACACATTGCTCTATTCAAAACCTGTGATTTTTTCTATCACAAGGGAGATGGAGGCAGAGAGTCAGACTGATGAGCAGCCGATGAGCTGATTCTGATCATGCACCACCAGCTGACTTTCCAAAGTAAATCACACATGCATACGGACGCACATACATAATAATGGTACTCCCAAACTGACAGTTTCGCCTATTTGAAACAGGACATAACACAGAATTTGGGCAGCACTTACCTTCAGAGACAACTGCTAATATATTATTTTCTGTCAAAAGAAAAATGAGAGACAGTTTGGAAAAATCATGGATAACATTCCCATTTTCATAGATCACGATGTAAATCATTGTAATTAAAAATTGGTGTTAAATCCTTTGGGTTATCCACTGCCTTAAAATTATATCTATTTCCTTTAAAAAAAGATATCAGTCAGAATTGGAGATTTTTAACAGTGGTCATTATCAAAGCTGTGTTATTTTCCACAGAATATAGAATATATATTTTTTTCGTGTGTGTTTTTGTTAACTACGCTACAGATATTGAATGCACCTTGAGATAATTTAGTGTTTTTAACTGGTACATAATTTATCAAGCAGTACATGAGAGTGTAATAATAAAATGTCTATGTATCTTTAGTTACATTCAAATTTGTAACTTTATAAACATGTTTTATGCTTGAGGAACTTTTTAGGGTGGTAGTATAAATGGAAACTTTTTGAGGTAGACTGGATAAGGGCCAATAGCTACTTGTGACTAGACTTTTAAACTTTGCTCTTTCAAGCAGAAGCTTGGTTTCTGGGAGAACACTGCGCAGCCATTTTTGTCCCAGGATTTACGTAACTTTACAGAAAAAAAAAAGTGAACATCAGATTTCCAGGTAAAAAACTGTATTCTTTAGGAGCAAAAGGAAAACTGATGTTTATTTCTTAGACTGACAGAATAAAAAATTATGATGGCAATGAAAAACAAATAGAAGATAAAGTCAGAAAGAGATTGGGAATAATATTTTACCACTTCTGCATTAAGAAACACATGTTATTGTACATTTAATAAACTGTTTATTGTCTGGGCAGTAGTGACTCAGTTTAATAAAAGCTTCCTGTAGTGCATTGGTATGGATTAAATACATAAAATATCCTATTAGACTCAATGCTGTATAAAATATTACGGGGAAAAAGAAAATATGTTATTTTGCCTCTAAACTTTGATGTATTGAAGTTTTATTTGGCAGGAAAAAAATTGAATCTTGGTCAATATTTAAACCAAAGTGAAAGGGGAAAAACCAAAGTTATTTTTTTTGCATGGCTAAGCCATTCTGTTATCTCTGTAAATACTGTGATTTCTTTTTTTTTCCTTCTCTCTTTAGAATTTTGTTAAAGAAATTCTAAAATTTTTAAACACCTGCTTTCCACAATAAACCACGAACACTAAAATGAAATCACTTCCATATAATTTTTTTTTTCTTTTGGTGTGGGAGATCAAAGATTCAAAGTCTAACTCCTAAGATCTATTTGCAGAAAGAAGCAATGTTGCAATAGAGAGGGTCATACTACAATTATTTCTTGGCTTCCACTTGCTGTAGTAAACTGATTGCAAAAACAACTGTCAGAACCTAGAGAGCAGAACATTCGCAACTCAGAGTTCTGGACGGACAGCAGAAAGTTTGGCAGGGAAAAGGGGACAGCATTATTACAATTGAATCGATGCGGGGATAAAAAGCGGAGTGTGTTTGTGTAACGGCAGCCATCTGCACAGCAAGACTGGGAAGGAAGATAATGCACAATCCTCAACTTCTGAGGTTGCATCTCTCCAATTTCACTCTTTGGAAACAGGAGACAGGTTTTGCCCGTTCAAGTTTCACTTCCTATCTGTGATTACAGGAATTGTATGTGGAAATGGATTAACATACCCGTCTATGCCTAAAAGATAATAAAAATGAAATATGTCTTCACATCTCTCTCACAGCTGTCTTCTTGTCTTCATGAACTAGGCTGTTCATGTGTAGAAAGTAGTCGTCTTTATTAAACAGGGGGGAAATCATTGTGCCTGGAGAGGGAATGCGGCAAAATAAAATTGTCCATGCCTTCCCATTATGTCAGGCGGGCCACCTTAGCCACTCCTAGATTGCAGCAGTGTCTGGTTCTAGAATGTGTCTCCATCTTCAGTGGTAGGATTTTACTTACTGTGGGTATCCCATGTGGCTGTCCTAGAAACTTAATTAAGAGGACACTCTTCTATTTCTTCACTCCCTCCATTAACACACCATTCAGCCTACCATTTGGAATTACATAGGCATGAACTTTCACTGAAATTCTTTCCCTTCAAAGTAAGATAAAGCCAGCTATGTATACATCAGAGAAAGAGATTACTATTTATTGAAGCAATACTATGTGCTAGGGTCATCCATACATTATTTTATTTAATCCTTAGTAGTTGTAAATATTATTAAATGTTCCCCATTTAATAGCTGAAAACTAAGGTTTAGACAGGTTCTATAACTCCCCAATACATTTAGCTTTTAAGTAGGTAAATTGGGTATTAAACCTGACCTGAGGGGCGCCTGGGTGGCTCAGTCAGTTGAGCGTCCGACTTCGGTTCAGGTCATGATCTCACTCACGGTTCATGGGTTCGAGCCCCACATCAGGTTCCATGCTAACAGGACAGAGCCTACTTGGGATTCTCTCTCCTCCCCCTCTCTCTGCCCCTGCCCCACTTGTTCTCTCTCTCTCTCTCTCTCTCTCTCTCTCTCAAAATAAACTGAAAGAACGAAAGAACAAAAGAAAGAAAGAAAGAAAGAAAGAAAGAAAGAAAGAAAGAAAGAAAGAAAGAAAGAAAGAAAGAGACAGACGTGACCTGATTCTCAAGGTCATGTTGCCCTAGTCTACTATAGTCCCCAAACTTCTTTAATAAAGAAGTTATTCCTTTATTCCTTAATAAAAGAATCCTTCTTTTCATAATATGTAAAGTTGGGAAATATTAATTGACACATGAAAGGCTTACACCATTATTAAATAATTATTCTAAGATATTCAAATCATATAATAGGCCAATATTACATAATTTTTAAATATCTGTATTTAGATGATTAGATATTTTATTATACATATATAATTATATGTGTATATTTAAAGCATATATATTTAAAAGTGATATGACATACATTGCACACATAACATGTGATATAGATATGTCACGCTACATTTTTAAGCAGATGCATATTCCTGTCATACACTAAATACCAGTGACGAGACAGGCACTATGTTGATGTGTTATTTATATGGTTTCACTTTAATCCACACAACATCCTGCTACAGGAGGTGCTGTCTCCACTTTACAGATGAAGACAATGTAAATAACTTTGTCTACAATCACAGACACCAGAGGTGATTGAACCAGGTGATTGAACCCATGCTTAAGTCCAAGTTCTATTCACTCTACTGCTTATTATCTCTGTTAAAAGAATAAACATCTATCTATGCTTGCGGAGGATACCAAAAAGATCGATTTGTAGTAAATAACCTACTCAATCCTCTTAAGTAACTAATGACATTCATATTTAAAGTAATATAAGAAATATGTGGAAACTGCTTTAAAAACAAATTCTATATAAATATTAGTTTTTAATTTATATGTCTAAAGAATCCAATGGAACTAATTCTACTATTAAGACAATCAATTGTCTAGATTTGGCTTTATAGCTATAATACTTTAACAATAAAAATCCCTAAGTTAAATATGGAATGCTTATTTCTCCTCTAAGCTTTAAAACCACACTGTCTTTCGAAAATATGAAGTAAAAAAATGAGCTCATTTTTTTCCCCAGCATGCTGTCTTCACCTATTCACCATCCTTATTCTAATCCAATTTATTTTTGCTCCAAATCTGTTCTTCTCTCATTTTTCCTTATAAATGCTCCTCAAATGCACAACTATTCATTGGGGAATGAATACACAGGCATAGAACTCCAAAAGCAGATTCCATTCTCAAGTTATCTGTCTTGTCCCTTTTTATTAGCTAGCTCTGGAAAAGGTTTTACCTTGTGATGGCCAAGCAGCTGAATGAGAGAAAGACGCTCAGTTACACACACACACACACACACACACACACACTGTGGGCTATTTTACCCCATTTCCTAGAAGGGAGGACATAGAATTTTCTGATCAAAAAAGGAATGTTTTGAAGGACTGCAAAACGCAGCTATGGAGTTAAAATATTCAAGATATTTGATGACAGCCATTTGTACGTGTAGTAAACACGTACAATAGCACATACTAGACTCAATAGTTGCAGTGAAACTTGTATGAGCGAACCTAATTTTATAAACTCTATACTTCAAAGAAATAAATAAGGTTCTCAACATCATAGAGGCTCAAAATAAATTATTATATTCTTTGAGAAAACTTGTATTATCAGAGAGTAGAGGCTATGGTCTCCAGAAGGTACAGCATTTGCTAAAATTGGAAGCTGACAGCAACTCAATTTAGACTATTTATGAGATAATCAAAATGAAACCTCAGCTTTTCCCATAAATATTTTTTTCTGATTATATTTTCCCAGGTAAGTCAGGATAAATTAAGCTTCAATTAGCAGTTTAAATTGATGGCTTGATTCATATACCCTCTGAGATGTTCACTTCCACAGAAATAACTGTTAAAATTTTGGCAGCCCTATACATTTCTTTGAATTCTCATCAGTAAGAAAACCTCATTATTAGTAAAATAAGATGTAGTTACTGCTTGGAAACTGATTCACAGCACTCTCCCTGGGATGGCTCATTAAGGAAATGGAATATTTCTGTTAAGAAAAGGTTTATGTCTTAACAGAAGTCTATGGGGGAGGGGAAGAAAAAAAGAGGTTAGAGAGGGAGAGAGCCAAAGCATAAGAGACTCTTAAAAACTGAGAACAAACTGAGGGTTGATGGGGGGTGGGAGGGAGGGGAGGGCGGGTGATGGGTATTGAGGAGGGCACCTTTTGGGATGAGCACTGGGTGTTGTATGGAAACCAATTTGACAATAAATTTCATATTAAAAAAAAAAGAAAAGGTTTATGTCTAACAGTCAATCTTTGGATGCTAAACTGTTACGAAAACTCAATTCACCCAGAAAATTTGGGCTTCTACATTATTGGCAGTAAGTAACACTATGTTCCTTTTTCTCAGACTGATTAGAAAGCTTTCAAATAGTCTTTGTATTGAGAGACAGACATTACCTATTGTTGAATCTGATTCCAAGAGGAATGGTTATTTTTAAAAAACATTTGCAGGTTCTCTTATAGGAGCAATCCTTCTGTGACTTTTCTTAATTTGGAGAGCTTTGTTTTTCGTATACAATCGTTGCATATAAGCTGTTTAAAAAGAGGACGAGTTTTTGGTCACAAAGGCAACACCACAAAAAACACATACGCAACACCAACTCCCCCATGTTCCTAACTAATAATCTGTTTTCACAGAAACAATTAAATAGTGCCTGTAGTGACTTTGTTACTTTTTCATTCTTTGGAGTTTAATTTTTCTCAAACACAATAACATGTAATGAAGTTATTAAGATATCAGATATGTACTTCACAGTTATCACCACAGGACTCATTATATTTTTTGGTGTCTTGACACTAATGCAATGTATGGAATCAGTGTTCAATTCAGAGGGTTGTGAAGATTTGTGAGGATTAACGCTGCTGTTTTTTTGTGGGATTTCTGCAAAATAGAGCAAGTGAAATTTACAAATCCCCCTACCACCATTGCCTGGGGACTGTTTGCACTGAAGAGAAACTGGCCGTGAGGCAGCTTTTGTTGGTTTGGCTCCATTAGCCCCCACTCCTAGTGTTGGAGGTAGGGTCTGTATGTGTATATAGGTTGGGGGTTGGGAAATCTGCTTCTCAATTTCTCCTTTAAAATGATTTTTCCAAGCATTTGATCCCAGCGGTTGGGAGCAAAGTCAAATGGGCTTTACCAAAATAGTTTACATTCCGATTTAGAAGTGAAAGACCAGAATGGAGCAGCAGAAGTTTGGAAGGTTGGATGAGCACAGGGAGCTGTTCACTTATGATTTGGTTCCCCAAATGAGCTCAAGTTTCCAGATTTAAAGCACATATCTCTATAATTACAGTTAGCTGAGCTTTTGCTAACAGTTGACTTTGTGTGATGAAGCACGTCAGTAACAGTTCACACAGTCTTTGATTTTATCTTTGGCTCATATTTTCTTCTTAAAAGAAGCTACTATAGCTATATCAAAGTATGGGCCCTTTCCTTCCATCCCACTCTGTGTATTTCAGAAGATGCTTCCTAAAGTTAAATGCTTTTGCAAAAAAAACACCCTGTTCCTGTATCTTGTGTGGTCTGTTTGTTGCCTTAGATGCCCTAATTCTCCACTCTTACCTGTCTCCATCCCCTTTGCATGTGTGTTTGCAGTTTTACCCACAAAATGTCAGGCCATATTTTTTCACCCCTTGACATTAGTTTCAGCCATCTGATTTGGTTTAGCCAATAAAATCACAAGGAAGTGATGGTTTTATAGTTCTGAGTCTGGGACTCAAGTGGCCTGCCATGTTTCTTCTCACCTCTTATACTGTCATCGCTGTGAGAAAGGACAAGCTAAGGCAAGCCCGTTAATGCCGGAGGAGGTTGAGGACACATGGAGCAGATCTGCACCAGTTAAGGTGCCTCAGACGAGCCCAGTCTAGAGCAGGGCTCCTAGCCAGCCCATAGCCACATGAGCAAACCCAACCAAGATCAAATCTACATCAATCTACATATGTTGGGCATCAGTTGAGCCCAATCTACGTTACCTGTCAATCCGATGATCCATGGACACGTAGGCTACAATAATAAATGAGAACTGTTTTAAGCCACTGAGTTTTGATACTGTTATGCAACAACAGGTCACTGGTACACCTTTTCAGAAGCAACTGACTTTCCTGGTTGGTTGATTAGGTCAGGATAATATCAAGAACAGACACATCTTATTAGAGCCACAATTTTAAACTTCTGTGCTTTTGAAATGTTTCCTTCTTTCCTGAGCTTCCTAGGACCAGCATTCACTACCTAGGGCCCCCAAGGCCTGTACATGCTATTAAATATACGTTGGCATCAACATGTAAGAATTATTTGTAGTAATGCCAGGTTGCTATTTAGAGATCTTTCTTAACTGTGTAAATCACATGCAACTCTCTTGACAGACCGGGCACATTATGTGTTCTTGTCTGGCTGTGGTCCACATTTGTCCTTTTACATTGTTCTGGAAGTTCAGCATTCAAGACAGGTTCATATAATTGCTCTCTCTGTATGCCCCCATAATTACATGCCAATACCTTTTCCCAAATTAGGAATTATATTCAGGCTAGATATTCCGCTGACACCACATTCCTCACCAAATGTCAGAGTCTCTTTAAAAATATTCTCTGCTCAAAAGCCCTAATTAGGTTTTCAGTAATTCATGTCGTTGGTCATTAGGACAATCATACAAATCAGCAGGCTCTCAGGTGCCGAGGCACTAAATCGGAAAGTGAATCTTAAAGATCACAGGCAATATCCTAAAAGAGATCAGAAGTTTCCTCACTGCTTTCATTAACCTTTTTCTTATGTTTTCACATTTTAGGCATAGATTCTTTAGACCTGTAAAATTGCTCCCCAGAAAGTTTCAATGTTAGGAGAAGGAGATATGAATGGGATTGTTTAAATAAGAAACAATCGGAAAGAGTTAATGAACATACCTACGCATACACCCTCGCCACATTTTCCTGTAAGCCATGCGGCTTCTGACTACCCACTACATCCTGGATAAAGTAATGTTGGCAGTGGTGTAAGGGCAGAGGTGGGTATTTTGTTTTTTGTGTCCCCCAAACAGCACAGGACATTTTTGAAAGACTGGTGCACTTACTGGTTTAAAGAAAAAATTGTAGTCTTTAGAAACGAGTAGACTTTGAATGGACTTCTAAATGAACAGGGATCTACAATTTACTAGCAGTGAAGCCTTGAATGTAACACCAGAAACTTTGAGCCTCAGTTACCTCATCTGTAAAATGGCAGCAACACTAGTTACTTCAGAGCTTATTGCCCTTTAAAGAATAAAATGTGCATGTGAAGCAGAAAATGACACTTTGCCCAGCTGTTGGGTACAAATTAGAGATCACCACAGGGTGGGAAAACCCAGTTCAACAGAATGTAAGTTACAGAGACTGAGACAGTAAGCAAAGAAACAGGCGTTATTTAACTATGCAAACTAAAAGTGTCTTTTCTCACTTTGGGGAAGCAGAGTCTCAGCTCCACTGAGGTCACAGCACCAGACTTGCTCATGGTGGATTAGTCTATTTAGGTTAGTCTATTAGATTAGCCCTTGGGCAAATGCTGGCCTAGCTCTTCATGGGTATTTCTGGAAATGGTCTCATGTACGTAAGAGTTTTCATTTTAGCTGAAGTCAGGTCTGTGTTCCTCTCAGCAGAGTAGATGGCAATGTCAAGGTTTGATAAAGGCAAAAGGATGGCAGTTCCTGCTGTATAGTAAGCACTCCACATATGTACGTTCATCTTACTGCGTCCTTTTCTACTGCACTTAGCGGCCATGTGGACCTACACGGCCCAGTACAGGTAAGATCAATGGGATGCTGTTTGGGGTGACATCGCCTCTTCCAATTTCATCCGTTTAGTTACTTGCTTCCTTTGTATCTCAGTCTATAGGAGCTCTGTGGCCTGGTATGCTATGGTGGGGGAAAATATTAGTAATAATAATAATAATAAATTAAAATAAACAGCTTTAAATATCCTCCAAGGCCAGAGATCTGGAAGCCATCAGCGGGTAAGAAACTTCCTACCTCACTAGCGTTTTCCCTCCTCCTTCCCCATGCTCCACGTCCAGAGAGTTGAAGCTTGAGAAACAGAGTCAGGATGGGATGGGGATGGACAAAAAAGCAGGCACACCCCAATTCTGTGCCCAAGTCTTAGAGCAAAATGAGAAAAAGAAAGGTTTTATGTCACAGTGGAGATTAAATTGTTAATTCCTATCTTAAACTGGACACTCTACTAAGTTGAGACTATGTGACAAAAAACTGACTGTTACCTCTCAGGGAAACAAAAATTCATGAATCTTGTTTCAGTTTCCATCCAGGGGTAGGGAATGAAAAAACACAGCTCTTTTCTGTTTGAGTGTCTGGTTCTTGAGACTGAAAGTCATTGAGTGGACAATACAGCAACCAAGACAGTGGCTAATTTTGCCTCATTTCTTACTTGTATACCTTGGCTTAACAAGGAAAAATGATCGTTTGCACTGTGGAGTCCATAAATGACATTGCCGAGGCTGCTGAAAGCAATCAGGTGTTTGTAGACAAGAACTATGTCAGTTGTAATTTCTTTCTTACGGTTCCTTCCACTTTTCCTCTCTTTTGCAAGTCTTACACACACCACCAAATACAGGATGGCACAAATTATCTGATCACCATTACAACTAATGAGATGAGCTTTCTATTGTGCACAGTTGCAAATTCGATTTTGTAAATGAATCTATCTTCTGTTTGTCCTGATAGGAAACTTTTTAAGCAGCCTTATAGAATCCTTGCAATTACTGCCAGTGATAGTAGATTTAAAGGATTTGGGGTCATTGATCTAAATTAATGCATGGTCTGATTAGAAAGCACACTGCAATGTAATTCATCCTTTAAAGGATCTTTTCCAGAATTAAAATAACACACGGTTAGAGTATCATTTCCTTGAGCTTCCTCTGCATCTCAGGCAGCTAATAATTAACATGCAAGGAGGATCATTCCAAATTCAACGTTTAATACCGCTGACATGTCCCTCCCTTAGAAGCTAGCAATTTTAACCCCTTTACTATTAATTTGATTAATGCAAACTACTGTTATGTGGCTGTGAAGGAACAGACGCAAATCAAATGTAGCACATTGATTCATTAAAATTTAAATTGCTGAAAATGATATGCTCTTTGGCTTGTGGTATCGAGCAAAGGAAAAAAATATTCCCCGTATAAAATAATAGATTTGTTCCTATATGAAGAATCCAGGGAAATATTTTAAATTCAAAATGACTGTGTATCTGGGAATGATATATATCCTCTGTGGATTTAAGGGAGGAAAAATAAAATCTGTAATACACATGAATGACAGCAAAGGAACCCCAAAGGCAACTTAGTTAACCAAGAACTCATGTGCTAAATAAGAGGGTCATCTGGGCTGCAAACAACACCTTAGAGAAATATAACCAAGATCATTTTATAAACGTCATTTATGTTTCATTTTCCATGCTGTTGCCCTTTTTGCATTTCACTGATCATCATTTTAGGCAGAAGTTTTTCTTCTTCACCTTGAAGAATACATGATATTCTGTAGAAAATAGCTCCATCTGTAATTGTGATTTTAAAGTGTCACACCCATAGAAACACTCACATACATACGTTTATTTGTGTAATATGCAAATATAAAGAATTTGAAGGTCAGGAAAGCAATTCCTAAAGAGTCCAAATTGGTAGCAGAGAAAAAAATGCATTTCTTATTTCAACATTGTTGACTTGTGATATTGCATTCATCTACAATGTCTTCCCCCCTATAATTATCAAACACTTCAAGACTGAAACCAACTGCATAAAGTTGTGATCTTTATTTAATTTTCTAATGACTTCCAAGCACCCGTGCTAATGTCTACTTCATGATAGGCAGTCAATAAACATGTGGAATAAATATGGAAGGGAAGGTGGTGAGAAGGTAGGGAGACAGGAAGATAGATGGCCACTGGACACAAGTCGGCAATTAAAGAGAGGATTTAAACCCAGGCACTCAACTAGCTGCTTTGATTAGATTCTGTCTCCACATGTCATGATGTTTAAGTGAACCTTTTTTTTTTTCTTTCTAACTACTCAGCAATCCTAGGGCCTGCATTTTACTTTCTCACATTTAACATCTCTGTAATCAAGATACAAGTGATGCCCAATGATGCTTTACTTTGCCTGGCAGCAATCAGGACAGTTGTCACTTTAAGAGAAAATATGAAAAGCTTCAGCATTGAAACTTACAAAATTAAATTTCAGTACATTGGAGGAAAATTAGAAGCATTCTTTTAACCTGTAGGATATAAATAATTACAGGAGGAGATAGAAAAGGCATGGACCAAATGGGTTGAATAAGTTCCAAATGGAACTCAAAGGCAGGCTACGTCTATATCATTGCAAAACTGACTTAAAAGTCCAGCACCATGGGCTTTAATTATGTTTTGGTTCTTGATGGCACAAAGGAAAATATGTGGAAAAACATGGACCTTGATTACTGAATTGAAGAGCAGCGTGGAAAGTCGTACTCTGGTAAGAAATTTTAGGAATTCTTAGCCAACATAGTTTGCTAATATTATCGATTTTATGTATACTAACATATGCTTCAAAACAAATGTCTAAATAACACTATAGGAATTCCTTCAGAAGGTAGCAAATAAAAATCGATATGATAAAACATTGTGCTAGAGTTTAATTGACGGCATTTTTCTTTCCTATTATATAAAATAATTGTAAGTCTTAAAATTGATGATATTTGAATCAATGAAATATAGTTTATGATAAATAAGCCAAGGACAAAACACAAAGAGTGATTTGCATTAGCTAGAACGGCATAAGCAATACTCTTTAATGAATTTGCTATTCTACAGATAAGAAAGGAATGACATTGAACCTTTGGAAACTTCCCTGTTTGTAAGCATTGAGTGTCCTTGGGGAAAGTTATTTAACCTTTTCTTAAGCCTCAGGTTCTTCATCTGTGAAACAATAAAAATAATGCCTCCCACAAAAGATTGTTATGGGAAGTAAATGAGTACAAGAAACCCAGTGCCTGGTCCCTAGAAAGCATTTATAAGCAATTGCCATTATTTTTATTTGCTTTTGTCTACACACCTCTCAGACAGACATTCAAGGTCTTCCAGAATATGGCTCAATGCCTATTATTTCCCAAGGGAACTACTTGCTCCTCCTTTGCTCCTGTGGTTTAGTACCTGCATCTAATGCTCTCCTCCCATTGCTCCCATTTCCTGTCAAACTATAAAATCCTACTTATCATTCCAAAGTCAACTCATTCGTTGCCCTGTACTCCCTGTAAATTGGTCATTAAATTTGGATACTTGAGTAGATTTAGGTGCCATTATTTAGGCAAATATCTCCTATAGGCTTTTTGTATCACATCAAGGGGCACATGTCTGGTGGTCTCACTTTTTAAAAAATGGTAGTAAGTATATATGACATAAAATTTACCATCTTAATCTTTTTTTTTAAGTTTTACTTATATATTTATTTTGAGAGAGACAGCGTGAGTGGGTAGGGACAGAGAGGGAGAGAGAATCCCAAGAAGGTTCCATAGAGCCAGTGCAGAGCCCTACATGGGCTTGAACTCGTGAACCGTGAGATCATGACCTGAGCTGAAATCAAGAACTAGACTATTAACTGACTGAGCCACCTAGGTGCCCCCATCATAATCACTTTTAAGTATGCGGTTCAGTCAGATTAAATCATTATCCATTCCCACAACTCCTTCCATCTCATAAAACTGAAACCCCATACCCATTGAACAACATCTCCCCATTCTCCCCTCACCCCAACCCCTGGCAACCACTATTATAATTTCTTTCTGTCTTTATGATTTTGACTATTCTAAGTGTCTCATATGAGAAGAATCATACAGTATTTGTCTTTTTGTGACTGGCCTATTTCACTTACCATCACGTCCTCAAGTTTCATCCATACTGTAGCATATGTCAGAATTTCCTTCTTTAGGACTGAATAATATTCCACTGTATGTAAATATCACATTTTACTTATCTATTCATCCATTGATTATCCCCTGGATTGCTTCTGTATTTTAGCTATTGTGAATAATGCTGCTGTAAACAAGGGTATACAGATCTCTCTTCAAGTTCCTGATTTCAATTCTTTTAGGTATATACCCCGAAGTGGAATTGCTGGATCATATAGCATTTCTCTTTTTAACTTTTTGAGGAACCACCCTACTGTTTTCCAGTGGCCGTACCAGTTTACATTCCCACTAACAGCGCACAAAGGTAGCACTTTTTCTACATCTTCACCAACAGTTGTGAAGTGGTAGTCTTACTTTTAGTGATGACTGGATTTGGGGTTCAAGGTGCTTATCATGATGTTTCCTATTGACATTTAACAAGTGGTTGAACATCCATTGCTGACCTTTTCCCAGTTCTGTTGGTAATTTAGTGGTTTATAACATGACAACTTTCTAATTATATCATTTCGTCTGTATTTATTAGACGAAATTCTTCTATAAAGAACGTTCACACAGTCATTACTTGGTTACCCTAAAACAGGTTTATACAGGAAAGGAAGAACAGATGCCCAGTTCTTTGATCAGTTTTTAATTTTTTTAATGTTTATTTATTTTTGAGAGACAGAGACAGATCATGAGTGGGGAAGGAGCAGAGAGAGAGGAAGACACAGAATCCGAAGCAGGCTCCAGGCTATGAGTTGTCAGCACAGAGCCCAATGTGGGGCTTGAACTCACGAACCATGAGATCATGACCTGAACCAAAGTCGGTGCTTAACCAATCGAGCCACCCAGGCACCCCAATCAGTTTTTTAGAGAAATTGGGTCTAGTGAGCTCCAAATGGTGACCAAGGAGTATTCTTAAGAATTTTAATAAACAAATAGATTTTTATATATGTTGTGTGTTCCAATTCATGTGGTCATTATTCTTTTTCGATATATTGTTCTATTTTAGGCCAGGGTGAGGGAACCCTTTCCTTTTGGTTTCTGTTTTCTTCTGATATGAACTCATTGGTCTGGATAAATTCCTTATTTCCTGTTACAATAAGATGCCTCAGTTTCATCTTCCCGATTTCTGCCCTAAGTCTGGCTGAAGTTAGCTATTTCACCAAAAGTCCTAGGATGTTTCAGTGTAAAATCATGTTTACAAACCACACGAGTTCTCATTGCTACTAGGCTTTTCCTGTGAACAGTCAGAAAATAAATGTAGTTTTTTAAGAGAGAAAAAAATGAGTTTCCAAATCAAATTTAAGATTACAGGTTTTTTTTTTCTGTTGTTATACTTTATACAGGTATTTCTTTCTCTGTTTTCTTTTTGTTTGTTTGTTTGTTTACTTTTTGATTTAACTTTATTTTTTATTTTTGAAAATTTACATCCAAATTAGTATATGGTGAAGCAATGATTTCAGTAGATTCCTTAATGCCCCTTACCCATTTAGTCCATCCCCCCTCCTACTCTCTGTTTTCTTTTTTAAAGTAAACTCTACCCCAAGGTGGGGCTCAAAATCATGACCACAAGATCAAGAGTCACATGCTCTACTGACTGAGCCAGCCAGGTAAACTTTTCTCTGTTTTCTCAGGCTGAAAAACCTCCTTCTTTAACTCCATTAATAATTACCTATTTTTACCTTAAAAAAACTGTTGCATATTTTATTTTTAAGTTTATTTACTTTTCAGAGAGAGAGAAAGAGTGCACACACAAGTAGGGGAAGGGCAGAGAAAGAGAGAGAGAGAGAGGGAGAGAGAGAGAGAGAGAGAGAGAGAGAGAGAGAGAATCCCAAGCAGGCTCCACACTGCTAGCACAGACCCAGTGGGGGCTTGAACTCACAAATCCTGAGATCATGACCTGAGCCAGAACTAAGTCAGTTGCTTAACCAATTAAGCCACCCGGGCTCCCCAATAACCACTGTACTTTTAACATAACAACATGTTTACTTGGGGTGCCTGGGTGGCTCAGTCGGTTGAGCATCCCACTTGGTCTCGGGTCATGATCTTGCAGTCTGTGGGTTCGGGCCCTGCGTCGGGCTCTGTGCTGACAGCTTGGAGCCTGGAGCCTGCTTCGGATTCTGTGTCTCCCTCTCTCTCTGCCCCTCCCCCGCTCATGCTCTGTCTCTCTCTGTCAAAAATAAACATTAAAATTTAAAACAACAACAACAACAACGTATTTACTACTAAAAGTAGTCACTTGAAGCTTTTTTTAAACCTGAAGGAACTTTCTGGGATGTTACATAATCAACAGCTGAAATCACTTGTTTTAGTTCGTTTTTAACTTAAATTTCTTCTTCCTATTTAATATATTTTTTCTCAACTGTATAAAACATTTTTATATGTTTTTATATGTTTTAATGTCAAAATTATAACACAAGTTCACACCTTAACCCATCTCCTTCTTTACTATAATGCTTCCTTCCTGGAAGGTAATCATTGTTAATTGAATTTTTAAAGTTTCTTTTGTTTCCTTCTGAAAAGTAAATAATCTAATATCTATTCCAGATAGTTACAGACACACACAAACACACACACACACACACACACACAAGATCATATCTTCATATTTCCTGCACTTTTCACAAAACACAGCATATGATAAATAGTATTCTGCTCCTTGCCTTTTTTCACCAGATCATACACCCTGGTGATCACTGCATGTGGGTATATAGAGATCAGCCCCTCCATTTTTATAGCTACGTTGTATTCCATTCTGTGATTGCACCATGACTGACTCAATTAGTCCCCTATTGGTGAATGCTTCTGTTGTTTGCATTTTTTAATATTACTTATAAAGCTTCAGTGAATAGACTTGTGCACACTGAACCTCATAATTTTTTCCAGTATATTATTTAGTATATATTCCTACAAGTGGAAATTCTGAGTCAAGGTACACCTCCATAGAGTAGGATAATATACCCCAGCAATGCATGAGTTGTGTTATTTCACAACCTGTGAGTGCAATATGTAAGAAATATATCTTAGTTTAGTTTTAATGTGAATTCTCTTATTTCAAGAAACATTAAATATCTCTTGTCAAACTTCTTTTTCTGTGAACAGGTACAGGACTGTTATTTGGCGGGGAGGAGGGGTGGAGTGGGGGGGGGAATGGACAGGTGGGCACAGAAAATCTGTGCTTTTATTGGCCCAGCAGGCGACTTGAGGGAGAAGAAGCAAGAGAAGCACGTGGCCCCAGTGCAGGCAGACCATGCCTCATGAGCTGGTAAGTGAGGGAGAACTTGCCCAGGTAGTGGCCAATCATCTCAGACTTGATTTTCACCTGGTTGGGGCTTTTGCTCTTGTAGATGCCCACTATTTGCTCACCCATTGCAGCAGGATGATTATAACAGACAGGTGCGTCTTCACTACCTTGGGCTTCTCCAGGGGCCACACCTCCTATATAATCACGAGCAGGCGCAGCAGCAGGATGTGTTACCCGCAGGCCCCGGCCATAGCCCGTGCCCCTCTCAGGCCTGTACAGTTCTCTCAGCTGCTCCTAGGACACGTCCAGCAACTGATCAAGGTCCATATCAGGGTAGGTGAACTTGAGGATGGTCTGCTTCTTCTGCTGTACTTCAGCTCATTTTATTCTTGGGTTGTTGGCTTTTTCTTCTCAATTTTAGATATTGTTTTATTTTAGGGATTCTCCAAAGAAACCCAGTTGGGCATAGATGTATATATAGAGAGAGAAAGACTTATTTTAAGAAATTGGCTCATGTGATTGTAAGGGTTTGCAAGTGTGAAATCTGTAGAGCAGGCTGGAGATTCATGAAAGAGATGATGTTTCAGTCTTCAGGTCACAACTTGTAGGCTGGAAATAGGCAAGGTTCTACGCTGCAGTCTTGAGGCAGAATTACTTCTTGAAGAAAACTGTCTTTGTTCTTAAGGCCTTCAGCTGATTATATGAGGCCACCCACATTAGAGATTAATTTGTTTTATTCAGTCTACTGACTTAAATGTGAATTACATCTGGGGCACCTGGGTGGCTCAGTCGGTTGAGTGTTTGACTTTGGCTCAGGTCATGATCTCATGGTTGGTGAGTTCAGCCCCGCATCAGGCTCCGTGCTGACAGCTCAGAGCCTGGAGCCTGCTTCGGATTCTGTGTCTCCCTCTCTCTCTGTCCCTCCCCCACACTCTCTCCCCTCTCAAAATAAACAAACATAATTTAAAAAATTACCTTAAATGTTAATCACATCTAAAAAATAACTTCACAACAACCTCCAGAGGGGTGTTTGACAAACAACCGGGCACCATAACCTAGCCAAATTGACACATAAAACTGACCATCACAAATACTAGAGATGTTTTCCCCAAGTTGTCAACTCTATTTTGGCATTGTCTAGCTCAAATGTGATACATAATAAGTATTCAAATATTTGTTGTATTAAGTTGACATCTATTTACAGATATTAGCCATTTTTAGAGTAAGTTGCCCACTGAGAATTATTAAATTGTATTAAAGTCTTTGCACTTCAATTAGAATATTAGTCATTTGTTTATGTGAAGATTACTAATACTTTGCATTCATTTTTCACTCATAAGGCTGAAGTTAAGTGAAAACTTTTTTATATTCTCACAGAAACATTGGGTTTCTTTAAGAAATAAGTCATAGGATATTTCTATAAGAGGAAATGTCCTTTTAATTCTCAAATATACACATGTGGTTCTTCTACGGTGAATGAAAACATTTGAACATCTGAGGATGAATTCCCACAAAATATTCCATGTATGTGAATTTTTATTTCCCCAGAAACACACCAAGCCCTTTCTTTCCCTGGAAATTTTTTTTTTTTTTGTAATCTGTCATACAAGTAGTCCCCACCAGCATCTTAAACACCCCGTCTCTTGGCTTCAGTGACTGGTTCTGATCAAGATAGAATGATTTGTGTCCTTTCCTGGGACTTCTTACCTGGGGAAGAGAGAGAGCCAGTTTCAGTCTCTCTCTAGTATGGCTAATGTAATCTTCTGAATCTATGCCTTCTAATGTGTTTTGAAGGAGCTGATCAACTGTAAAAGTAAATAATGCCCACCTAAGGAAGAAACAGACCCACTACAAGGAGCAAGCACTTAAGCTTCCAAGCCCAGATGTTCCCAAGGTACCTAACTTCCACCTGTTCTTTGTTTAAGCTGCCTTTTGGATAAGCTGGTATGGCTTTGGTTTCTGTCACGTGCAACCCAGAGAATCCTAATATACATAGGTGCTCAGAAGTTTTGCACATTGTTTTAGGAGATTTAGGGGCTTCCTAAAGAAGTCCATCTTTGCAACCTTATCCTCAAATATGAATCTCTGCTCAAAGCTACCCTTCAGTTCTGCCAACATTAGTCTCTATATACAATTTACCCAGGAAAACACTAATTATCAAACTCTTTGCCTCGTAGCTTTCACGCACTTGATCACATTCAGCTCTTATTGCCACAATTCACACAAATAGACATCTCGTCCTCATTTTCTATCTAAAGACCCTGAAGCTAGAAAGGTTAAGTAACATTTTCTAAACTGATACAGCTAAACTAAACCTGGTATTTTTGTTTCAAATCTGGAGTTCTTTCTCCCATTGCTTCTTAGCAGTATTGACTATTGCTTGTTAATAATTATTTTAAGTGACAGTTCTGAAATTTGCCTTTTAATATATAATTTAATTGAAACAGGAAATTGCTGTTGCCAATCTAAAAATGTAATA
Source organism: Lynx rufus (assembly GCF_022079265.1). Taxonomy (NCBI): domain Eukaryota; kingdom Metazoa; phylum Chordata; class Mammalia; order Carnivora; family Felidae; genus Lynx; species Lynx rufus. The sequence continues at coordinate 106,244,228 of NW_025814867.1, read as the reverse complement.
ATGGAAATATGTATAAAATGTACTTGTAAAAGAAAGTTTTAGATTGCTTATTTGCATATCACCTCACCCCAGTTTTAAATAAACTGATGATTAGCGATAACATGCTAAAGCACACTGAATTCAGAAAATCCTTAGAAGAAAAGAGCTGTAGTAATAATAGTGTCATTATAAATAATTAGAAGTGTCTGTAACACATCCACCTTCAAAAGTTTGTATAAAATTACTGACAAGTAACCCTCCTAGCATCATCTTCCCACTTTGATTTCGTTTCTACGAGAATCTATTTATCCCAGTGGAGAGCGAAATCCACAGAAGACGACCATGAGAACAAAGCGCATGACTATGTGGGAGGGCTTTCGTTCCTTTCCTAAATACAAGCACACGAATCAGCTCTTGCAAGTTTGCATTTCAGAAATAATTGAGACAGCAGGGGAAATCATGCTCCACATTATCCCAAGTGGGACAACCAGTTCTTCAGATCGTTGCTCGGCTAGGCAGAGGAGGGAATCCACAGAGGAGATCAACAAGCCTGTGTTCCACCTCTGCTCACCTTCCCCACCAACCCCAGCCCCTCACTGGTGAAATAAGAGATTTTTCCTTTTGATCAGGCAGTATCCGCAAACGTCACATGAGAACGTGTAAAAAAGCACAGTGAATACAACCGGAGGACTTTGGCTTAGCCGTGGCTGTGCTGTAACCGCTGTCCTAGATTCTGTCCTCTCTGTCCGGCGACTACGTGAGATTTGTCTTCGCTGGGTTTACAAAAAGGCTTCTGTGCTCCTTTGTGACTGGAATACATAGATTTCCGGTTCTCAGTGGGGTTTTCAGGTTGTTCAGAAGCTCTGTGATTTACAAGTCCCCCTGGGTGCATTGGATCTGGTTAACTCCCAATTCCCTTACTCCGGGAATGAATATTTTCTTGGCTAACAGACTACTTGCAGCCTAAAATTAGCTCCTCCTGGGTAGAATACATTGTGCTGCCACATCCTTGCAGCTAACCTTGACTCCCCTGCTTCTCTCAGACTTCTAAGCTGTTGGCAGACAAGGCAGCCAGGCAGGAGGTCTGTCTTCTTCCTTTGTCATCCCTCACAGAGCCTAATCAGGTGCTTTGAGCCCAGTAGGTGCCCAGAAAATGTTCTTGTCTGTCAGGCCACCCCTGGTCTCCCAGAAGGTGGGACCAGAGTGCTACTTCTTCCCAGGAAGGCTCCGTTCTTCCCATCCCCACCACCAAGCACTAAAGATCTGGAATCAGACAGCTTGGATGTATGTCTACAGCCACTTGCTCAGCGCTATTCTGAAGTTGTGACAGGGCTAGTTGAAATGGGTGCTGGGTTCAGAGTAAGTTTTTAACTGAAGGTGGGTCAAGATGGACAGAGCAAATCTGTGCATAAAGAAAGAGCATTAGAAAGTTGAGCATGAACTGCATGCTAGGCATTTTCCATTCACGCATTCACTTCATGCTGGTAAAGAGTTGATGCTTATTGTCTCAATGCTGTTGCACAGAAGTAAGGCTTAACTGATGCAGTCCCATACAGAAAGACCGGAGGGACTATATCGGACTGCAGAACTCAGGCCCTTCCTCTGAGACCATTCTGCCTCCAGAGAAGGAAGAGTGCAGGGCACACATTAGTGTTCGCTTCACATCTCACAGCCAACATCTGGGCGGGAAATGGAGAGAGGATTGTGGAAGATTACAATTAACACAATAGCTTAGAAGTAGAGAGTGGCTGGAAATTTCCTAGAAGCAAACTTGCAAAACAAATTTAAGAATATAACTGGCTTTAGAGATAAACATAAAAACTGGGACATTTTAGTATGTTCACTAACTGGACCTTAAATAAAAACTTAGGAAAAGAAAATAACAGCGCATTTTAGGTTTGCAATTCTAATGAATGGGCTTTCCCATGCTATGGAAGTATGCAAAGTTGCTGGAAAGGGGGTAGTTAAGGATGTGTTCACTCTTGTATCCATCCAGGACCATATTCTGAATTGGTTGCCAGCACTGGCTCACACAATCTATTTGGGTTTCTTACTTCTTCAGAGGAATGGTCAGCAGACGTGGGCAATCAAGCATCACTATCTGCTAACAGCATATCCAGGGAACACTTGTGTGGCAGTCAATAGTGGCCGCTGCTCAGGAAGAGATAACAGGTTTTCATCAATCACTCAGAGTGGGAAGGAATGTCTAGGGCTACAACCCACCTATTCAAGTGTGGCATCCATTTGTCTGGAGTGGAGTCTCCCACGGGGAAGGTTTGGGAGGAAATGGCAAAAGGCATTAACACTTATCAGACCCCTCCTACTTCCTACTATCTTTACATTAATTCCTTTATAACTATCCTGAGGTAAAGGTTACTGCCCCATTTTACAGAAGAAGAAGTGGAGATTCAGGAAGGTGAAATAAGGTAGCCAAACTCTTGGTTGTCGTTAAGTGGTTTCAAACCCTGGCTGATAGGATTCCAAAATTGGCTATTTGCATTTGACCACAACTGCCTCATTATGCATAACTGTTAATACCCAGATTATATATTGTCTTGGAGCCAGACAATAGCAGCAGCAGCAGTAGTAATAGCAGCAATTTTTATGAGATTTCCATGTGCTAGGCATTTTACAAAGATGGGCTAATTTAATAGTCAAAACAACAAGTGAAGTAAAGACTTTTTTTATGATTCAAGACATGAAGAATTTTGTCTTTCCTCCCCTTGGGGCTGGAGTGTGTGTGTGTGTGTGTGTGTGTGTGTGTGTGTTGGAAGGAGGAGGGATACAAATGACTGCTTGGGCTGGTGTTAGTAGCAATGGAATAGATCTGATAAGCTCTAGGCTCTATCCTTGAAAGCTAAACAACAGGAGAATATCTTTTTTAACCAAAATTTAGGATGTCAGTGAATCTATGGAGCTTTTCCAACTTGACGTGTCTTGTGTTGTATGAGACGTTGATAGTTGAGTCTGTGGCGATCATGGTCTTCCTCATTTTTTTCCCTATGTTCTGAGATACGTGCATTAACCTAAGATTTTTAATACTACAGAGTATTTCTTGTTCTTAGTCCTGTGTATATACTTTAAAATACATGTATTTCTGAGAGCTGTTTTCTAAATAGTACTCCCTAAGCACATTCCTACAAGCATTTGTGTTGATAAAGTACAGATCACAAAGCCCAGGGAATCATGTGAAGCTGTTACCTAGTTTTGAAGAGAACAGATTGCCATTAAAGGAGATTCTTCCTCTTCAGTTTCTGTCGCAATCTAGGTCTCCCCTCATAGTAGCAGTGTTAGATCCCTCCTATAGTCAGTATCCTGGCTTTCTTTCCCTTCCATGTGTGTAATGCTGAATAGGCATTACTCTTGAGGTCACTTGTGTTTTTCTCAGCTAATATAGCATTAGATTCATATTCAGTTATGTCCATTGTTACCAGCTTAAAACTTCACCATAGGTCACGTACTGAACATGCACTTATCTTTCACTTCTGCCCAAATTCTAGCCGCTGCCTTCTGCTCAGAGATGGGAACTTTCCAGAAGGGAAAGAGCCAGTACCCCTCTGAGACTCATCCACAAAATCGATTTTTACTTCCATTCTCGACTTGCCCTCAAAACACAGATGCTGTGCTTAAAAGACTAATTGATCATTTTATTTCAATTGCACAGAAATGATGTTGAAAAGTGAGCAGACCTTAGGCCATTAGAGCTCAATACTTGGCAAAAGCAATCTGCTTATCAATTAAAATTAGAAACTCAAATCCTCACTATTTTCAATTGTCATAGTAACAAAGAAACACATGTACCTCCATGGTACAGTACTACCAAATTCTTATGAAACTATATCTAATGTGATGTTTATAATATTAGCATTGTCGATTATAAATTTCCTGCCTCTAATAGCTAATAATTTATATGTATTTTACTTCACAGTCCATAAGTTAAATGTGTTATTCTTCATATGCCATAGATCTGACTCCCTTTCTACCACATGCTTTACATGAAACCATTTGCTATTATCATTTGTATAATTTAATAACTTTCTCCCTGTACTATTCTTTATATTTTACAAGTGGAATGGCACTTGGCAGTGAAAGAAGACTGGGAAATCCAAACTACTTAGGGAAAACAAAGGCAAGACAACAACTTGCATGACTACATTATCACATTTCTTCTGTATTTAATTACTATTTCCAATCGACATTTACTTGGTTCCAATTATGTGCTTTGCACTGTACTTAGCATTATAGTTGAATCAAAGGAAATTAACACAAAGGACTGGCCCACATTTAGAAACAGATGTGAAAACTGAGCATGATAAAAGGCCAACCAGGATCAATAATCCACTTGCAGGGTGTTGTTAGAATGCAGAAGAAGGGATTCTTTTTCATTAAAGGGTACCAACAAAATCATGGAGAAAATAAAAGTTTGGTTAACAAATGAAAAGAACTGGGGCGCCTGGGTGGCTCAGTCGGTTAAGTGTCCAACTTCAGCTCAGGTCATGATCTCATCATTTGTGAGTTCGAGCCCTGCATCTGGCTCTGTGCTGACACCTCAGAGCCTGGAACCCACTTCAGATCTGTGTCTCCCTCTCTTTCTGCCCCTCTCCTGCTCGTACTCTCTCGCTCTCAAAAAATAAACATAAAAAAAGTTTTTTTAAATGAAAAGAACTTTACTACACAGAAAAACGGAGGTTGGAGTCTCCAAGCTAAGGGAAGAATGCCAGAAAATGCACCTGGGTGTAGAAACGCAGTAGTATTTGGGGCAAGTGTCGGGGATTTCTAGGTCATTAGACCAGGTGGCCTGGGGAGATGAATTGAGATGAATCTGGAGAGTAACGTCTGGCAGACGTTTTGAAAATGGTCTTAGATACTGTGGTAGATTGTAAAAGTAGTCATAAAGTCTTCTCATCCCCTCTGTACACCCCCGTTTTCTAAAAAAAAAAAAAAAAAAACCTTTTTAAAAGCATTTAGATTTACAAAAAAATCATGTAGAAGGAAGAGCTTTTCCATACACTCCTTTGCCCCTTGCCCAACTCCCTCTGTTTACACACTATGGTTTCTCCTATTAACATCTTCGTTAGTGTGGTACATGTGTCACGATTGGACCATTACCTGAAATCCATAGTTCAAACTAGGGTTCACTCTATTGTGTATTCTATGGGTTTTCATAAATGCATATCATGTGTCTACTATTTGTGTACTACAGAATGGTTTCACTGCCCTAAATACCTTGTGTTCCACTTATTCTTTACTTTTTCTTGCAACCTTTTGGTATTTATTGATTTTATACTATCTCTAGATTTGCCTTTTCAAGAATATCCTATATTAAAATCATGCAGTATATAGACTTTTCAGACTGCCATTTTTCACTTAGTAATATGCACTTACATTTCCTCCATGTATTTTCATGGTTTGATAGTTCATTTGTTTTTAAACACTGAAGAACCCTCCACTATATGGGTATTTTACAGTTCATGTATCCACCTATTAAAGGATACCTTGGTTCCTTCCAATTTCTTAAATAATTATCATAAAGCTGCTATAAACACTCATGAACATTCCTTTTTAGTGTGACTTTGCACCTCCTCCCAGCAAGACATTGTCTGTTTCTCTATATTTCTCTGCCCTTTGAAGCCAGGTTTGATCATTGACTAGTTTTGGCTTATGGCCATTAGGAGGCATGACAAACACAGCTTGTCTCTTGCTGACCTTAGAACCTTGCACGAACCATGTGAGGAAGCCTGGGCGAATGAATAAGATGATACATGAAGATCACTTGTCCCTGGTTGTGCTAGCTGACAGCCAGTGAGGCCATCATCCTAAGCCATTCAGCCACAAACTTATTTGTTATCTGACCTCAAACATATGAGAGATCAGACCAGAGAAACCACTCAGCTGATTCATTCAACTAAATAAATGGTTGTATTTTAAATCAGTAAGTTTTGGGGTGGTCTGTAATCTAGTAAAAGCTAGCATACCAATGCCATGCTAAATATGAACTAATCTATTTTATGATAAACAAGAAGTTGGAGACTACAAAGAATGACATTATTTAAGTTTATTTATTTGAGAGAGAGTGTGAACAAACAGGGGTGGGACATAGAGAGAGAGAATCCCAAGCAGGCTTTGCACTGTCAGTGCAGAGCCAGACACATGAAGCTTGAACTCCCTGTGAGATCGTGAACTGAGCTGAAATCAAGAGTCGGACGCTTAACCGATTAAGCCACCCAGGTTCTCCCAAATAACATTATTTAGAAAACTGTTGCCTTTAGTCTGCATGAGAGAGTCTAAGGATCAACACTTGGAATGATCATCAGAAAAAGAATGATGCTAAAGAGATTGTAGCAGAGAAGAGTCTGGAAAAGAACATTTATCCATTTCTTCATGGAGTTTGAAATCATTCATAAACAGAAAAATCTGCAAATACCAATGTACTATATATATATCAGTTTCATTTTATTTAAGAAGAAACATGGAACTATAAGAACATTTCTGTGGGAATTCTATAATCATACTGATCAATTTTTGTATATACATAGCTGTTTGTATTAAAAGATCTCTGTCTGGAAATAAACACTTCAAGGCAAGTGCAAGCTATCTAAATGTACAGACACAAAAAAGCTTGAAAGGCCTACTCTGTTATATTCCAGGGGCCAGCTTCAGAACAAAACAGATCAGGAATTTATTAGTGTAGAGAGATTTATAATTAGAAAATTAACAGACAAATTTATGAAGGCAGACTCAGCCATAGGATGAGGGAGACTCGTAAGACAGGTGGAACATGGGAGCAGCACGAGAGCGTAGTGAAAGGTGGCAACTGACTATTGGTGTTTTAAAAAGGTACCTTTTGAAATGTCAAGAAAGTCCAGCAAGGACAAATGTAGTATCCTGGCAAGTAGACTAAGCCTGGTCACAGAGAACCTTGTAGACATTGAACAGGTGGATAAATAGAACTGTGTTGGTGATAAGGTAACCTACTTAACAAAAGTCCAGCCATTGGGTCACCAGATCAGATATTAGGTCTGAGAATACCTTAATCCTAAATCTCATGCTACCTGGAATGTCCTTCTTCCATGTATGCACATGAGAACTAAGTAGCCACTCAAATATCCCCTATCCCAGAGACTTTAATATTAGAATCTAAAATGTCCTCTAGTTCCCACAGACACAGCCGGTATCCCATCCCCTGCTCTCTTTTTCCTTTCCAATTAGCACTTTAGGTATTTTATAAAATTTTCTCTGTCCCATTGTCCCCATAAAAATGCAAGATTCGTGAAAGCAAGGGCATGGTTGTCTAGTATATTTTCAGGGTTCAGTACAATAGATGGCCTTAGGCACTTAAATATTTTTGAATTACTGAGCAAATAAAAAAATAAGTTGTTGTGTTCAAGCATGGCAGGGCATGGAGCTGTGTCCTTACTTAGTTAGGAATGGGGTTCTTGCAATCCTATGTGTGGACAGCATCTATGGAACACCTATAACACACTAAGGCAAGCAGAATTAGGGCTGTTATGATGGTTGAAAAGTAATGATAATCAAATTCTCATGAGTTTGATCATATTGATAGTAAGACATCTGTGAAAAGGGTATGTGGAGGGGTACATCTCAGAATTGATAAAATTCTATACTACCGATTTCATAATTCTTAATTATTATTAACTGGATGTTGAAAATGGTGAGAAAATTCCAACTGAAATCCACTATCCAACTGTAGCAGAGATGCCATTGTCCTAGGAACTATCCATTTTTCTGTCCTCCTCAATGACAAATCCCTAAGTTTTACCATGAGTTTGTTGACTCTCAGAGTGAAAGGCTATATCCCCCAGATTTCCCAACAGTGCTTCTCGTGAGATGTGGTCACATGCTAAGTTCTGATCAATGAAACATGGGTGAAAGTGTTGGAGACTTCAAAGAATGCTGCTTAAAGAGATCTGAGTTGGGAAGCACTCATTTTTAGCAGGATTCTGTAATTCTCCACGCAACCTTCAGTGAGGTGGTGATGGTTGGAAACCCTGGAAATCCAGCAATCCTCATGGAACATACACCCATGCTGAGAATGGATCGTGGCCATGTGCTAGGATAGAGAGGAAAGAAAGATCGGATCCTGGTCTGTAATGATTCCCTAGAGTCACCATAACCGCTCACAGCTTCCCACCTCCAGACAGAGGCTGCTACTCCTGTTGCTGATATATGAAGCTGATCCTGATTCTAACAAACATGCCTGGCTTCGAGAATCATAACAAATAGATGAATGCAAAAAAAAAAAAAAACACTGGATTTATATTGAGACAACTGTTGACACTTAAAACTGGGAAAATAACTAAGTCTAAGAATCTGCTTTTGCATTTTAAAATTTGGGAAAATACTACATACTTGGAAGTTGTGACTTTGTGTAAAGCTCTATATGAAAGTGTATTATATAGAGTATTAACAGTAATTATAAGTAAGGAGTCTTTGCAAAAAAAAAAGTGCTTCTTCTGGCCTATTTAAACATTTCTAAGAAGCCACCAATCAATGGTTTCATCATAAAATTTAAATGACAGAACCACTGACTATGTGCAAATCAGTATTAGATGCTTAGGTAAAAAGATAAATTATAATACCAGCCCCCAATCACCTGTATTCTAAATAGGAGAAATTTTTGAAAACTCAACTATTACCTCATCATGAATTACTACAGTTCCCTTCACAAACAGACTAAATGATGCAAGTGACAAAAATGAATTTTGGTTTCTATCCACAAATCTGTATCTGGCTAGGCCTTACTCCTTGGAATAGCTGACTAGAAGAAACTGAGAATCTTCTGATTATTTTCTGACAATTCACAGGCAGGAAAGCTTTCAAACCACATTTTAGAGTGCATTTGGCAAAATTCTCTGTTTCAACCTCAGGCTCCTCCATAGCATGAATAAAATATTTTGTTGATAATACTTAGGAAAAGGAAACTGAAGATTAAGAAAAAGGAAGGAATGGGGCGCCTGGGTGGCGCAGTCGGTTAAGCGGCCGACTTCAGCCAGGTCACGATCTCGCGGTCCGTGAGTTCGAGCCCCGCGTCGGGCTCTGGGCTGATGGCTCAGAGCCTGGAGCCTGTTTCCGATTCTGTGTCTCCCTCTCTCTCTGCCCCTCTCCCGTTCATGCTCTGTCTCTCTCTGTCCCCAAAATAAATAAACGTTGAAAAAAAAAAAATTTAAAAAAAAAAAAAAAAAAAAAAAGAAAAAGGAAGGAATAAGGATGACAGAGTAGAAAGAACTGTTTTTGCCACACATTCTTGCAAGAAACAAGCAAACAAGGGACAAATAGTGCTGAGACCTTCGACCTACACTAGTGTATTTTGTGGGAGGAGATAAATGAAAAGTGGGTTAAGAAGTTACTAACACAATGTAGTAATCATTAGTGATGTTTACAAGTCTTTCTGCCTTCTCACCTTTGGACACATAGAATCACGTGCTTTTTGACCCCTTCGTGGATAGGTGAGGAGGTCCAAGAAGAAGACATATGTCACTTCTGAGCCTAACCATTCAATTATTGCTGCCAGACCCCCCAGAGTTCCCTTTCCCTCTGCAGTGTGGTCACCAGTGTTTGAATGGTGGTTTCTTCATCAGACTGAGTTCTGGAGTGTGATAAAAAGGCACAAAATCCCAGCTGATCTGCACTAGATTATGTAGAATGAGCGAGACATATATTTAGATTTTTTTCTGTCACTGAGATTTTGGATTTCTTTGTTGCTGCAACATAATCTAGCCTTTCCTGACTAGTCTATACAATATCAGAAAGCTTGTCATAGTATGCCACAGCAAGGCCATAGGTAGATTTTGGGCTATAAGTTAAATAATGGAGACAGAAAAAACATATAACTTGTTGTCAGTAGACATTTGCTGCGTAGCTAAGTAAGTTAAAAATATGATAGAAAAAATTATGTTGGAAAAATAATGAGCTGTTTACTGACTCTCAAAGGAATGGAGTATAGGGAGGTTGCTCTTTGCTGAGCAAATGGTTAGGCTGGGAATGACTGTTAAATTGCTCTGTACCAAGTGAAAAAATAAAAGGTCGAATTCTAGCAAAACCTGAGCATAGAAGTGGGGGCAGGTGGGGGAAACTGAAGCCAAGAAGCTAGAAAATGTGGGTGCTGGAAGGGTGGGAGGGAAATGATGTGATTACAGGTGAATTGGAACTCTGAAGGTAGAACTGAGGAGTCTAACAGGAAATTATATTAAGTATTTTTGTGTGGCATGTAAATGCAACCCTCTCCTTCTCCTTCCTGTAAAATCCTTACTGAATCCCCCAAAGCAAATTTAATTTCACAGATGCTTAGAAACTGCTACAGGTTTTACCGAAGTGTTGATTCCTGCTTCAATGTAGGTATAGGATAAGACCATGAAGTCCCCATGGGCCCTAGACATAATTGGTAAACAAACATTTTATCCCTGTTTTTCAAGCATTCACATTACTCTGTGCTTCTAGAATCACCGTAAGACTTTTCTTGAGACTACAAAAAATGAGTCAAGAGACAGTTTTATAACCTCAAAAGTTGTCAAAGCTATAGGAGACAAATTTATAACTACCATTTTTATAGTTTTCAAATATATTTTTTGGGGAAAATAGGTTGTCTTCCATTTTAAGTCAATATTATTTTTTAAAAATGCAGCTGTGATCTTGCTCTCAATAAAAACCTGTGGCAAGTTTCAACAGTGGCAGCTTAAGGGTGGGGAGGAGGCCAAGACAAAGGAACTCTCAGCCTCTAACATTTCTCCCATTCAATCAGAGTGTCTTTGTTTTTATGTATTTTAAATATTGGGTTCCCAGAAAGAATTCATAGTGGGTTTTATCTTGTTTTTTAAGAAAAGGTGTGAAAGTTCAGTTTTTCTGGGAAGGTTTGAATACTTCTGTGTGTATTCTCTTTATTCCAATAAAGATTTCAAATACTTGCCTGTCTGGTCTCTTCTGAAAAATTGCCCTAGTAAGTTCTTTGCATGCTGTCTTTTACCCCCAATCAACTCTACTTCCTCATGCAGCTCCCTTTGTTGGACCCTCAAGACAAATGCAGATCTGCCACACTGACTTTTTGTGCTTGGAATATCTTGTGGCATTTGGCTTGACTTCTGCATCCCTCTTATTTTCTACCAACTGTTTTCCTTTCAAGTTTTGATTTCAGACTTTTATCCCAAACTTGGTATTCTCCCACATGTCTGCAACTCCTTAAGCATTAGGAGTGGTCTGTGAATTTGTGAAAGTCAAGCACCAAGGCTTTAGCTGTAGAAACAAAATCAAAATATTATCTTTAAAGCAGAAGTTAATTGCCAGTTTACACATGCATTTTTATGGCTCACATTAGAGCTCTGAGTAGGGATTCTGCTGGATTTAAAATAAAAACAATCCTAGGACAGTTCTGCCAAGAGGAATAGCGATAACAGGACAAATCTTCCAAATCTTCTAAGAGGGCATCAGTGAAGTGGGCCGCCAAGTTTTATTCTTCAGTCACCCTGTCACTGGGAACTTTCTCACAGAGCAATGTGAGAACAAGAACAACTTCAAGAACAAGAACAAGAACAAGTTCACGTTCCTGGTCATTTGTCCTGTGGAGACTGACTTCTTCACTCTTTACCAGGACCAGCAACAATCCAGAGCTGTATCTCAAATGGAGCGTAGTTGCTGAACAGAGTGTTTTATTGCTCAAAACTCTGAAATACTCAAATGGAGGTTTGTGGTAGGCTCCATTTAGAATTCCAATAGCCCACAGGAAATTTAAGCATCATCAGGTCAGCTGGGTGTTAAGGCTCAAGTGATGAAGTGTTGGTAATGCAACCTGGGACAGCTGGGGAGCTGTCACAAGGCCATATCAAGAGTTGTACAAGTTACTTGGTAAATGGTTAGAGTTGCAGATCCACATATCATTTCTGCTGCATCCAAAATCAGAGGCCCACTAAATGTTTAACTTTCTCTCTGTGGTTGGTAGGATAAAGTGTAGCAATTGTCATTCCTTTGAAGGCTATAGCATGCCTGAAAAGTGGACATCCAGAAATTTCACTGAACTTCCATGTCCTTGAATTTTCTTGGGGTGGACCTCCCAGCATCTTGTATGCATTTTTCTTCCCAAGATATGGGAAGATATGGGTGTTATGCTCACCTGGTCCAATATGCATGATGCCTTTACTGCAGTGGATGGTGTAACGTTCTGTGGAAATGTGAGGTGATCAAAATCCCTGTGGATTTACTCATAATAGAGAACTAGAAAATTAACAGATGGATTAGGATTGTAAAAAATACTGTTGGCTCTGCCAGATGAAAGAAAATTGATTCCAATAGTCTTGGTTTATGATTTACAAAATATTTATTTTTTATTTATTTTTGAGAGAAAGAGCATGTATGGGGGAGGGCAGAGAATCCAAAGCAGGCTCTGTGCTGACAGCAAAGATCCAGACACGTGGCTTGAACTCAGAACTGAACCATCAGATCATTACCTGAGTCAAAGTCAGATACTTAACCTACTGAGCCACCCAGGCGCCCCAGGATTGATTTATGATTTAAAAATCATTTGCCTTCTCAATAACTTCACACCAGTTACTAGAGGCTTTGTTGATTTGCTCCAGTCAAATGCCCCTATCTGGTAAGTCAGCTCCAACTGAAGTTTCCCCTTGGTCTGTTAAGATAATCCAATGTCCTTCTTGAAGACCCATCTACATTTTCAGTGATGAAACAAGGAAGTAAAATGAAGATGAGGAAGGAAAACCACCTACAATAGTTTCTTAGGGATGCTGTAACAAAGTTACAAACTGGGTGGCTAAAAACAACAGAAATTTATTGCCTCACAGTCTTGGTGGCTAGGAGTCCCAAATCAAGGTTGATGGGGTCATTCTTAGTCTGAAATCTGTAGAGGAAAATCTTTGCTTCTTCCTACACTCTGGTGGTGGCCATCAATCCTTAACATTCCTCAGCTTGTAGATGCATCACTTCAATCTCTGCCTACATTGTAACATGGCATTCTCTCCCTGTCTGTGTCTTAACATGGCCTTCTCTTTCCTGTGTCTCTCACCTCTTTACTTAAAGGGACACCAGTCATATTAGATTAAAGGCCCACTCTACACTAGTAGGATGTCCTCTTAATTTCACTAATTACATCTGCAACAACCCTATTTCCAAATAAGTTCACATGCTAAGGGACTGGAGGTTAGGACATCAATATATCTTTTGGGGGAATACAGTTTAACCCACAACATCACCCCTATATCTTATCAAGACTTTGATGTGGATTTCTGAAGTTTCCCCAAAGATTCAGTATTGTGTTTTGTGTAAAAAGATTATCTCAGGGGCTTCAAATATGTCTTTCTCTTTTAATACCCTTCATTCCTTTGGTCCGAGAGCCAATATGGGATTCTGCTAGTTATAATTTATATATATATATTTATTTGTATATATATACACCAATTTGTGTGTGTGTGTGTGTGTATATATATATATATATATATATATATATATACCAATTGATATATATATAAATTATGCATTTAGAAACAAAGAAAATAACCTCAGAGTGTATTGGCAATCTCACTAGTCCTACCCAATATAGACTTAGGCTGAAATTCCATTTATCTCCTGACCCCATGCCCTAAGCCCTCACTCTGACTTTTCTCACTGTGGTGGTCTGACCCCCAGAACTAGTGCCTGAAGATTGCTCTTTCCTAGTTAGTGATAACTCTAGCAATGAGAGGAGGGATCTTTTGGTGGAAGGTTGTAAAGAAACTTCATATTATATACTTGTGACAATGACAGAAGAACATGTTATCTCTTGATTCAAAGATCTCTAAATAAAACAAGTCTGGGAAGTGGGTGAAAGGCAATGACACTTCATTATAGTGATAGAAATTCAAGTTATATGTACACTGGCCAGATCTATCATTTGATAGTTTTGTTTGTTTTTTTGTTTGTTTTGCTTTATGAAAAATCTGTATGACAACAGCCTTCTGCCCAAATATTTTAACCCACTGCCGATGATTCCCAATTATTAAAGGATTATTAAAGTCCATTAACAGTATGGACTTGATTGCTATTATAGCATTTATGCTTCTTGATTTCTGTGTTGTCATTTGTCTCTATTAGAACCAGTAGGAGAGAAAGTGAGAGATTTCAAGAAATTGGCTTCCTTGATTATGGGGGCTGGAAAGTCTGAAATCTCCAAGGCAGGCCAGCAGGCTGGAAACTCTCAAGCAGGAGCTAACTGTAGTTCATGGGTGGAATTTCTTCTAACTTAGGGACACCTCAGTTTTGCTCCTTTTCCCCCAGTTTTATTGAGAAATAATTTACATACATCCCTGTATAAGCATAAGGTGTACACATAATGGTTTGATTTACATAGATTTTGAGAAGATTGCCACAATTGATTCAGCTAGCATTCATCATCTCATAGATATAATAAAAAGAAAAGAAAACAAATTTTATGGTGAGAACTCTTAAGGTTAACTCTTAACAAGTTACCTACATATCATACTATTATGTCAGCTATAGTCATCACGTTGTACATTGTATCCCAAGTACTTATCTTACAGCTAGATGTTTGTACCTTTTGCCTATCTTCCTCCAGTCTCATTCTCTGCCTCTGCTAACTACACATCTGATTCTTTTTTATGAGTTTGCTTATTGGTGTATTTTGTTTGTTTGGTTGTGTGTGTGTGTGTGTGTGTGTGTTTAGATTCCACTTATAAGTGAAATTTTATAGTATTTGGTTTTCTGTCTTATTTCATCTAACATAATGCCCTCAGGTCCATCCATGTTGCCACAGGTGGTAGAATTTTCTCTTTTTTTTTTTTTTTTTTTTGCTGAATAATATTCTTCCCTATATATATACCACAACTTAAAAAAATGTTAATGCTTATTTACTTTTGAGAGAGAGAGGCAAAGCATGAGCAGGGGAGGGGCAGAGAGAGAGGGAGACACAGAAACTGAAGCAGGCTCCAGGCTCCAAGCTATCAGCACAGAGCCCAATGCGGGGCTTCAACTCACAAACTGTGAGATCATGACCTGAGCCAAAGTAGGACACTTAACTGACTGAGCCACCCAGGTGCTCCAATATACCACAACTTCTATATCCATCCATCCATTGATGGACACATAGGTTGTTTCCACTGTTGGCTATTGTAATAATGTTGCTATGAATGTGTGGGTGCAAATATTTTTTCAAGTTAGTGTTTTTGTTTCCTTTTCATATATTCCCAGATATGGAAATGCTGGATCATATCGTAACTCTTTTTTAAACTATTTGAGGACATTCCATTCTGTTTTCCATATTGACTGCACCATCCCATCAACAGTGCACAGGGACCCCCTTTCTCCACATCCATGCCAACATTGTTAATTGCTTGTCTTTCTGATGATGTTCATTCTCAAGGGGTATGAGGTGATATCTCATTGTGGTTTTAATTTGCATTTCCCTAATGACTAGTGATGTTGAACAACTCTCCATGTGTCTGTTGGCCTTTCGTATATAATTTTTGGAAAAATGTTTAATCAGGTCCTTTTCCCATTTTTAATGGGTTTATTTTGTTGTTTTGCTGTTTAGTTGTATGAGTTCTTTATATATTTTGGATATTAACCCCTCATCAGTTTGCAATTTTTTCCTCATTCTGTGGGCTGTCTTTTCACTTTGTGAGGGTTTCTTTTGCTGTACAGCAGCCTTTTAGTTTGCAGTCCCACTTGTTTTTTATTTTGTTGCTTGTGCTTTAGGTATCCTATCTAAAAAATTATTACCAATACCCATGTAAAGGAGCCTTATTTCTATGTTTTCTTCTAGGAGTTTCATGGTTTTAGGTATTACATTCAAGTTTTTAATCCATTTTAAGTTAATACTTTGTGACTAGTGTAAGATAGGGGTCCAGTTTCATTCTTTTACATGTGAATATCCAATTATTCCAGCACTGTTTGTTGAAAAGATCATCTTTTCTTTATTGAGTATTAGTTGATCATATATGCTTGGGTTTATTTCTGTGATCCCCATTCTGTTCCATTGGCCTATTTGTGTGTGTTTCTGCCAATACTATATTGTTTTGATTACTGTAGCTTAATGATATAGCTTGAAATCAGGAAGTGTGATGTCTCTTGCTTTGTTCTTCTCTCTCAAGGTTTCTTTGGTTATTTGGAGTCCTTTGTCATTCCATGTAAACTTTAGAAGTGTTTTTTCTACTTCTGTAAAAGTATGCCACTGGAATCTTGATAGAGTTCACTGAATCTGTAGATGTCTTTTGGTGGTAGTGACATCTTAACAATATTAATTCTTCCAATCTACAAATTTGTTTCCATTTATTTGGGTCTTCTTCAATTTCTTTAGTCAGTGCCTTATAGTTTTCAGAATAGACCTCTTTCACCTCCTTGGTTATTTTATTCCTAAGTATTTTAGTGGTCTCTTTTTTTTTTAATTGAAGTGTAGCTGACACACAATGTTACATTAATTTCAGGTGTATGGCATAGTGATTCAACAAGTCTATATATTATGCTGTGCTCATCATGAGTGTAGCTACCATCTATCACCATACAGTACTGTTACAATACCATTGACTGTATTTCCTATGCTGTATTTTTTATCCCTGTGACTTATTCAGTACATAACTAGAAGGCTGTATCTCTCCTTCCCGTCACCATTTTGCCCATCTCCATTTCCTCATCCCCACTGGCATCCTTCAGTTTATTCTCGGTATTTATGGATCTGTTTCTGCTTTTTGTTTTTTTTTCACATTCCACATATAAGTGAAATCATACGATATTTATATTTCTGTATCTGACTTATTTCACTTAGCATAATACCCTCTAGATAAATCCATGTTGTTATATATGAAAAGATTTCATCCTTTTTATGGCTGAGCAATATTCTATTGTATAGACGGATGGGTGGATACTATAGCTTTATCCATTTCTTTTTTTTTTTTAACTTTTCCTAATATTTATTTATTTTTGATAGAGATACAGAGTGCAAGTCGGGGAGGGGCAGAGAGAGAGGGAGACACAGAATCTGAAGCAGGCTCCAGTCTCTGAGCTGTCAGCACAGAGCCTGACATGGGGCTCAAACCCACGAACTATGAGATCATGACCTGAGCCAAGATCAAATGCTTAACAGACTGAGCCACCCAGGTACCCCTATTCATTTCTTTATTAACAAAAAGTTGGGTTAGGGGCACCTGAGTGGCTCAGTCATTTAAGCGTCTGACTTCAGCTCAGGTCATGATCTCACAGCTCCTGAGTTTGAGCCGTGCATCGGGCTCTGTGCTGACAGCTTAGAGCCTGGAGCCTGCTTCAGTTTCTGTGTCTCCCTCTCTCTCTTCCCCTCTCTTGCTCATGCTCTTTCTCTTTCTCTTTCTCTCTCAAATATAAATAAATATTTAAAAAATTAAAAAAAACAGTTGGGTTGCTTCCATATCTTGGCTATTGTAAATAACGCTGCAATAAACATAAGGGAGCATATATCTTTTTGAATTAGTGTTTTGATTTTCTTTGAGTAAATACCCAATAATGCAATCACCAGATCATAGGGTATTTCTGTTTTTAATATTTGAGGAACCTCCGTACTTTTTTCCACAGTGGCTGCACCAATTCATAGTCCCACCAACAGTGCATGAAGATTTCTTTCTTTCCACATCCTCGCCACCACTTATTATTTCTTGTCTTTTTGATTCTAGCCATTCTGACAGGTATAAAGTGATATCTCATTGTGGTTTTGATTTGCATTTCCCTGATGATTAGTGTTGTTGACCATCTTTCATGTGTCTGTTGGCCATTGTATGTCTTCTTTGGAAAAATGTCTATTTAGGTCCTCTGACAACTTTTTAATCAGATTATTAGTTTCTCTGGTGTTGAGTTGTATAAATTCTTTATATATTTTGGGTGTTAACATCTTATCAGATATATCGTTTATGAATACCTTCTCTCATTCAGTGCCTTTTTGATTATTGATGTGCCTATTGATTATTGATTATTGATCAAAAGTGCCTTTTTGATTATTGATGGTTTTTTACACTGTGGAAAAGCTTTTTATTTTAATAGTTTATTTCTGCTCTTCTTTCCCTTGCTTGAGAAAAATAACTACAAAAATGTTGCTAAGGCTGATGTCAAGGAAATTACTGCTCACGTTTTCTCCTAGGAGTTTTATGGTTTAAAGTCTTACACTTAGTTCTTCAATCCATTTGGAGTTCATTTCTGTGTGGTATATGAAAGTGGTTCAATTTCTCCACCACCACTTCTTGGACACTCCTTTCTCCCCATTGTTCTTGCCTCCTTTGTCATTGATTAATTGACTTTACAAATGTGGGTTTATTCCTGGGCTCTCTGTTACACTGATCTGTGTGTCTATTTTTGTGCCAGTACCATTCCATTTTGGTTACTACAGCTTTGTAGTTTATCTTTAAATCTCGGATTGTGATACCTCTAGTTCTTCTTTTTCCAGATTGCTTTGGCTTTTCAGGGTCTTTGTGGTTCCATACAAATTTTAGGATTGTTTGTTTTAGTTCTGTGAAAAATGCTGTTGGTATCTTGATAGAGATTGCATTAATCTTGTAGATTGCTTTGGGTAGTATGGACATTTTAACAATATTCTTCCAATCCATAGGCATGGAATCTCTTTCCATTTGTTTGTATCGTCTTCACTTTCTTTCATCAGTTTTTTATGCTTTTCACAGTACAGGTCTTTCGCTTTCTTGGTTAAGTTTATCCCTGGGTATTTTCTTCTTTTTGGTGCAATTGTAAATGGGATTGATTTCTTAATTTCTCTTTCTTTTTTTTTTAATGTTTATTTACTTTTAAGAGAGAGAGAGCACTGTGCTGATAGAGAGCCCAATGCGGGGCTCAAACTCCTAAACCATGAGATCATAACTGGAGCTGGAGTCAGACTCTTAACCCACTGAGCCACCTAGGCACCTCCTTAGTTTCCCTTTCTGCTACATTGTTATTACTGTACAGAAATATAACACATTTCTATGTATCAGTTTTGTATCTTACACTTTTACTGAATTTATTTATTAGTTTTAATGGGTTTTTTTGGTGGCATCTTCAGGATTTTCTATGTATAGTATGTCATCTGCAAATAAAATTTTACTTCTTCCTTGCTGATTTGGATTCCTTTTATTTCTTGTGTGATTGATGTCACCAGGACTTCCAGTACTATGTTGAATAAAAGTGGTGAGAGTGGACATTCTTGTCTTGTTCTTGATCTTAGAGGAAGAGCTCTCAGTTTTTCACCACTAAGTATGTTGATAGCTATGGGTTTGTCATATATGACTTTTATTACGTTTAGGTACATTCCCTCTAAACCCATTTTGTTGAGTTTATATCAGGAGCAGATGTTGAATTTTGTCAAATGCTTTTTCTGCATCTACTGAGATGTTTTGTTGATGTGGTGTATCGTGATTGATTTGCAAATATTGAACCATTTTTGCATCCCAGGAACAAATACCACTTGATTGTAGCAAGTGATCTTTTTAATGTATTGTTGAATGTTGTTTGCTAATAATTTGTTGAGGATTTTTGCATCTTTGTTCCTCAAGGATATTGGCCTGTAGGTGTTTTATTTGTTTGTTTTTACTGTTTTTTTTTTTCTGTTTTTGCTATCAGAGTAATGCTGTCCATGTAGAATGCATTTAGATGCTTGCCTTCCTCTTCTATTTTTTTTTTTTTTTTGGAATAGTTTGAGGAGAGTAGGTATTAACTCTTCTTTAAATATTGGCAGAATTCACCTCTGAAGCCATCTGCTCCTGGACTTTTGTTTGGGAGTCTTTTGGTTACCAATTCACTTTTGTTATTGGTGATTGGTCTGTTCAGATTTTGTGTTTATTATGAATCAGTTTCAGGAGATAGTTTTAGGATTTTATCCATTTATTCTAGGTTGTCAAAATTGTTGGCAGTAATTTTTTGTAGTATTCTCTTATAATCCTTTGTATTATTGTTACTTCTCCTCTTTAATATCTCATTTTATTTATGTCCTCTGTCTTTTTCTTTCTTGATTAATATGGTTAAAGGTTTATCAATTTTATCTTTTCAAAATAGCAAGTTTTTTTCATTGATCTTTTTTATCTATTATGTAGTCTCTTTCATTTATTTCTCCTCTGGTCGTTATTGTTCCCTTCTTTCTACAAACCTTGGGCTCTTCTTTTTCTTCTTTTTCTAGCTACATTAGGTATAAGGTTAGATTATTTATTTGAGCTTTCTTTTGTTTTTTTTTGAGGTAGGTCTATATTGCTATAATTTCCCTCTTAGAACTACTTTTGCTGCATTACAAAAATTTTGGACCCTTGTGTTTTCATCTTCATTTGCCTCCATGCATTTTTTTATTTCCTATTTGATTTTTCTTGATCCATTGGCTGTTTAGTAGCATATTGTTTAGCCTCCACATGTTTGCATTTTTTTTCCAGTTTTTATTTTGTGATTAATTTCTAGCATCATACTGTAGTGGTCAGAAAAGATATATGATATTATTTCAATTTTATTGAATTTATTGAGACTTGTTTTATGTTATAACAGATCTATCCTGGAGACTATTCCATGTGAACTTGAAAAGAATATATATTCTGTCTATTTTGGGGTAACATGTTCTCTCTCTCTCTCTCTCTCTATATATATATATATATATATATATATATGTATATATACGTATGTATATATATATGTATGTGTATATATATATATATATATATATATATATATATATATCTGTGAAGTCCGACTGGTCTAATGTGTCATTCAAAGACACTGTTTCCATATTGATATTCTGCCTGGATGATCTATCCGTTGATGTAAGTGGGATGTTAAAGTCCTCTACTCTTACTGTAGTACTGTCAATTTTTCCTTTATTTCTGTTATCTTTGCTTTATATATTTAGGTGCTCCAATGTTGGGTGCATAAGATATTTAAAACTGTTACATCCTCTTGTTGAATTGGCCACTTTATCATTATGTTAATGCTCTTCCTTATCTGTTGTTACAGTCTTTGTTTCAAAGTCCTAGTTTATTTTGTCTGTTTTAAGTATTGCTACCCCAATTTTTCCACCTATTCTATTTGCATGGTATAACTTTATCCATTCCTTCCCTTTCAATCTATATGTGTCTCTATGTCTGATTTGGGAAACCTCACACATAAAATTAACTATCACAATTATTTTACCCATCAGTAAAATAAGTTGGGCCATTTAAAATAGCATCATTTCCCACCTTAATGTTAGCCCACAAGGGATAATTTATATACCACTTTATAATAATCTGGTGCTTCTCTAACACGAATTTCTTAGTGCTTTGATGAGCAGTACGGGTCTGAGTCTTCCTACAGACGTAATTACAGTTTGGATGAGTAAACTACACATAATAAATCTACCCCTTCATTACTGTGTTCCTAAGTCTTTGTATTCTTCTTTTTAAAATACACACAGAATGTTCTGGAATGCTCAAATCATTCCATATAAGCCAATCTTGGATCAGAAGCACTTTCAGATACTTAAGCTAGCACGTTGACTTAAAAATTTCTGATGAATCTACACACATTGATAAAAAAAATGTAATATAAAAATGACCTTCTTTCCCATTTAGGACCTTAGAAATCCATTCTCACGCATATTTTTTAGATGCAAAATAAATTAGGAAAATCTTGAAAATTTATGCTGTAACTTTACCCCATTTCTTGTTGGAATTTGCTTTTGGTTCCTGGGCATGTGGGATCTGACTCTATTCTGAGAAACATAAGTTTGGGGTAGTATCATGAGGAGAGTTGGTTTTTGCTTGCAAGGTAACTACCTAATGCGAAGACTCATAGGATCTCTAAACAAAGTAAAATCAGCCTTGTAAGACAGAAATGAGGAGCTGCTTCTGCCAACATGGGAGGACTAGTAGGCTTGGAGGGCCTAAGAACTCAGATTCCTTTGAATCCACCTAAGTATATTCATTCCACTAGTGAGAATCCACTTTTATATGAAAAATTGCACTAAATTATATGAATCTTGATGACACTCTACTCTAATTCAGCCTACGTGATCAGATTGTACCTTTGATTTTTAGCTATATCATCATGATAAGAGATCATTTTAGAGTAGGCTCCTGATCCTTGATAATTCCTCAAACTAAGAATTTATACCTTGATTTATTTTCTTTGACACTCCCTCTCTCCTTTCCTCTATTCCTTGTTCTGTCTCTCCTTCCTCTCTTTCCATGCCTCTCTTTTTTTCCCCTCCTTCCTATTTTCCTCTTTCTCCTCCTCCTTTTCCCCATTCTTCATCTATATCTGGTATTAATTATAAACTACCAGTACAATTTACAGTCACAGTACTCATTTTATCAAGACTCATTTTAGAAACCTATTGTTCTAATAAAGCCTAAGCTTTACTCTTGTTGATATTGGATGATAATTTAATCTTTAAAAAAATTTTTTAAGGTTTATTTATTCTTGAGAGAGACAGAGCATGAGCGGGGGAGGGGCAGAGAGAGAGAGAGAGAGAGAGAGAGGCAGAATATAAAGCAGGCTCCAGGCTCTGAACTGCCAGCACAGAGCCTGATGCGGGGCTTGAACCCACAGACCGCAAGATCATGACATGAGCCAAAATCAGTCACTTAACCAACAGAGCCACTCAGGTGCTCCAAATTTAAACTTTTTTTTTTGTCATTTCACGCAATTTTGTGTGTCCCTTTTCTAATGGTATTACACCATCATTGTCTTTAATCCAAACCAGGTAAAATAATCGCAGAAGTCATCCTTCAGTGTTAACTTCCTGCTTCAAATATTGCATTAGTGTTGGAAACAGAAACCACTTATATTCACAAGAAAAAGTTTAATTCAGAAAATTAGGTGGTCAGAGCATTATTTGAAGGGCTTAAGAAGACTATCCTAGAGTTGGTCTATAGGAATGATTCCTAGATATACACAGGATTAATTCACGAGAGCATTTTTTCACTGGAGGCCAATACTAGTGCAATAAGTACAAGAATACTCTGGGACTCTAATTCAGGCTTTGGAAACAAGCTGTCATGGAAAATGTCTCTTAACACAGAAGAAGAAAGATAATAGACATTTAAACATTGCTTCTTAACAATGCCTCTCCTAAATCTTAAACTAGTCCATCCAACAAGTAGAATTTAATTTAGGTAAAGAATCTAAGTTGCAAGGGACTCTGGAAAATAGAGTTTTCACCTTTCCATTCTCACTAATAGGATGGTGGACTGGAGGTTGAGGGATCCTTACTCCATTTTTACCAAAGATAGAAATATGGCAACATAGGAAGAGCCTGAATCTCCTTCCACGGACATACCAAATATGCAACTACACACAGAAGTTCCCTTTTCAAGAAATCCAAAAACTAGATGAGTGACTTCTACACATCAAGCAACTGAGAACAACTCACATCAGAATAGGAAGAAAAGCTTAAGATACGCTCTCACCAAAAGCTCCACCCCTGCCACAGTGCCATAAAATTGAGAGGGAAACCTCAATTATCAGCTTCTCCTTGAGGAGCAAAGGGTTTGAACTGTACATCCAGAGCTCCCAATTTTTAAAACTATTTATTTTATTGACAGACAGCTAACCTACAGTATTAATTTCAGGTATACAATATAGTGATTTGACAATTTTATACATCACTAAGTATAGCACTTCTACTTTTGAGGCCAGTACCTGAGAGATGGGCCCCCAGATACCCTAGCTCTGAAAGCCAGTGGAGCTTGCATTCATGAACACCACAGGACCACAGCAAACAAAGAAGCTATTGTTAATGGGCACATGAGCACTGGCCTAGGCTCTTCCCTCCAGGACTCAGTGTAGAGGAAGCAGGCGAAAACACCCATTTGCCAGACTTTGGAGGGGATTTGACTGCATAGTTTACAAGCTGCTACCTGAAAGTCTGACTTCTAATCAAACTACATGTGGGTGCTGACTATGATCCTGCCAGGGGCCCAAAAGCCAGTATGCATTTGCCCTGATTTTATCTTTTGGCTTGGTCCAACAATAAACCAAGATTCTACCTTCTCCCTGAAAAGAGCTTGTCTACACATCTAGAGCTCCAGCTTTTGAGGCAACGACCTGAGGAACAGATCTTCAAATCACCTAGCTCTAATACCCAACAGGGGTTGGCCTTCACAAACCCTAAAAAAATGCAGTTTTCAAATGGACAAAAACACTTCATGTAACTATCATTCAGAACTAAGCACAGATGGAGCAGGCAAAAATTTCCATCTCCCATTTTCTCCCATACCGGGATATGGCTGTATGCTTTCCCAGGTGCTGCCTGAAGTTCTGGCTTTTCATCTCTACACGTGATGACTGGGATCCTCCCAGGAGCATGGTAGAGCTGGTGGGCACATTCTTTGCTGTTTTCCCCCAGCTTATTCTAAAAATAAAAGTCAAGTATCCAGTTTCTCCCTAGAAGGAGCTTGTCCACATATCTTTTACCCCAAGTCTTATGGCTGTCACCCAACTGTTACTCAAAAATCACCCAGTGCTAGGATCTGTTTTGGCATTAGTGAGTCCCCAGGGATAACACAGAACAAAGAAGCAGTTGTACTTGGGCACATAAGCAAATCCAGAGATTCTTCCCTCTGGCTCAACATGGAGTGAGTAGAAAAATCTATCACCTCGCTCAAGTTTCTCCCTGATGGAGGCTAGACTACCTATCTAATGTCCTGACTTTCCCAGCTGAGCTTCTAGTTAGCCTACTTCAGAAAGCTGAAGGGCGAGACAATTAATTAGTAGTCATCCTGGTACCTGAATAGGTATATGGACATTTCCCACACCTTTGGGAAACTGACAAGTCTTGGAACATCCTAAGCTGCTTCAATCTCAAAGGTTTGAGAACCTCATCCTGGGCTAATTGATGAGGCTTGTCTATGAGAAGCCAGTCTGATGAGATAGAGAGGCCTGTTTTAGCTAATGTGCAGAAACCTACATATAGTGCTAATAAAAACTAAGAAATGAAAATATTTCCAAACAAGATAAATCTCTAAAAACCAACCTTAATGAAAGAGAGAAATCATTGAATTAATAAAGAGTTCAAAATAATGGTCATGAAGATGATCACTGAGGTAAGGAGACTAATGCATGAACAAAGTGAGAATTCCAATACGGAAAAATATTTAAAAGTACCAAACACATTTTAGAACTGAAGAACACAATAATTGAACTGAAAAATTCAACAGAAGGGCTCAACAGCAGACTAGACCAAGCAAAATAAGTGATCAGAGAACTTGGATCATATGTTAGACCACAAAACAAGTCTTAACAAATTTAAGAAGCTTGAAATCCTATCAAGCATCTCCCTCTACAACAATAGTATGAAACTAGAAATCAATTATAGGAAGAAAACTGGAAAATTCACAAATATATGGAGATTAACCAACATACTCGTGGGCCACCAATTGGTCAAAGAATAAATCAAAAGAGAAATTAAATACCTTGACATAAATGAAAAGGGAATGACAATATACCAAACATAAGGGATGCAGCAAAAGCAATTCAGAGAGGGAAGTTGAGTAATAAATGCTTGCCTTAAGAAAAAGGCAAGACCTCAAAAAACCTAACTTTAAACATCAAGGAAGTAGAAAAGAACAAGATAAGGCCAAAGTTAGTAAAGGGAGGAAAATAATAAAGATCAGAGTGGAAATAAATGAAATAGAGACTAGAAGATTATAGAAAAGATCAATTAAACTAAGCTGTTTTTCGAGAAGGTAAACCAAATTGCAAATGTTTATCTAGATGAACAAAGGGGAAAAAATAAAATCAGAACAAAGAAAATAAAATCAGAAATAAAGGAGGAGACATTACAACTGGTAACAAGAAATACTAAGGATCATAATAAACTATTAAGAATAATTTTATGCCAATAAATTAGATGACCTAGAAGTAAGAGATAAATTCATAGAAACATACAAGTTACCAAGTCTGAATCATGAAGAAATAGAAAATCTGAACAGAGTAGGGAGATTGAATCAGTAGTCAGAAACCTCTCAACAAACAGTTCTAGGGCCAGATGGCTTACTAATGGATTATACCACATGTTTCAAGAAAAATTAATATCATCCTCTTAAATACTCCCCCAAAAGAGAACACTTCCTAACCCATTTTATGAGGCCAGCATTACCGCAATAGCAAAGCCAGACAAAGGCACTACAGGAAAAGAAAATTGTAGGCCAATAGCCCTGATGAACATAGATGAAAATTTTTTCAACAAAATACTATCAAACAAAATTCAGCAGTACATTAAAAGGATCATATGCCTTTTAGATCAAGTGAGATTTATTCCTGGAAAGCAAGGATGTTTCAACATAGGCTAATCAATAAATCTGATACACCACATCAACAAAATGAAGTATAAAAATTACATGACCATCTCAATAGATACAGAAAAAGCATTTGGAAAAATTCAACATCTTTCCATGATAAAAATTCAACAAATTAGGTACAGAGGTACTTCAATATAATAAAGACCATATATGACAAGCCCACAATGAACTTCATACTCAAAGGTAAAATCCTGAAACCTTTCCCTCTAAGATCAGGAACAAGACAAGGATTCCCACTCTCACCACTTCTATTCAACATAGTGCTGGAAGTCCTAGCTACCATATTCAGACAAGAAAAAGAAATAAAATGCATGCAAATTGGAAAGGAAGAAGTAAAATTTTCTGTTTGAAGATGACATAAGTATAAAAAGCCCTAAAGACTCCGCCAAAAAACAGAACTAATAAATTCAGTAAAGCTGCAGAATATAAAATCGATATACAAAACCCAGTTATTTCTATATACCAACAAAGAACTACCAGAAAGAGAAATTAAGAAAACCCATTTATGGTAAGCATCAAAAAGAATAAGAACAAATTTAAGCAAGGAGATAAAAGATCTGTACCTAGCAAACAAAACATTGATGAAAATAAAATGAAAACACAAATAAATGGAAAGGTATTCTGTATTCATGGATCGAAAGAATTAATATAGGTTAAATGTCATACTCTCCATGTAATCTACAGATTCAATGCAATCCTATAAAAATTCCAATGACCATTTTCACAGTAGTAAAAAATCCTAAAATTTTAATGGAATCACAAAAGACTTCAACTAGTCAAAGTTATCTTGAAATAGAACAAAGCTGTAGATATCACATGTCCTGATTTCAAACTATATTATAAAACTATAATATAAAGCAGTATTATGGGCATAAAAACTCCATGTAACAGAACAGAGATTCTCAGAGGCAAACCCTCTGAGAATCCAAATAAAATGGATTAAAGAATTGAATGTAAGACCTAAAACTATAAAACTCCTGAAAGAAAACATAGGTGAGTAGGATCCTTATCATCGGTCTTGGCAACGACTTTTTGTATTTGACACCAAAAAGCAAAGGCAAGTAAAACAAAAATCAACCTAAAACGTTTTTGCACAGTAAAGGAAACTATCAACAAAATGAAAACGCAGCTTACCACATGGGAAAAAAAATTTGCAACCCTCAGATCTGATAAGAGGTGAATATCCAAAATAAACAAGGAACTCCTACAATTTAATAGCAAAAACCCACAAATAACTCAATTTTAAAAATTGACTAAGGACCTGAATAGATATTTTTCTGAAGAAGACATACAAATGACCAGCAATTACGTGAAAAGATGCTCAACATCACTAGTCATTAGGGAAATGCAAGTCAAACCACAATGAGATATTACCTCACATATTTTAGAATGGCTGTTATAAAAATGATAAGAGATAACAAATGTTGACAAGGATGTGGATGAAAGGGAACACTTGTGCCCTGGTGGTGGGAATATAAAATGGTACAGCCAATTTGAAAAACAATATGTAAGTTTCTCAAATAATTAAAAGTAGAACCACCGTATATACTTCCGGGTATATATCCAAAGGAAATGAAATTATTACTCAAAGAACTCCTATGTTCATTGCAACATTGTCAACAATATCCAAGGTATGTAAACAAACTAAGTGTTGATCAGTAATTAAATGCTATATAAATATGCACAGCGGAATATTATTCAGTCTTAAAAATATAAGAAAATCATAGTATTTGTGATAATAGGGATGATCTGGTTGGCATGATGCTAAGTGAAACAAGCCAGAGAGAGAAATACAAGTACTGAACAAGGTCACTTATATACAGAATCAAATAAAAACAAAAGCAAAAACAAAAAAAAAACCCAAAACAACAAAAAAATGCAAAATACCACACTCATAGGAATTAAGAGTAGAATGGTGATTGCAGAGCCTGGGGGTGGGGGTTGGGTGGGAGAAATAGGGACATGTTGGTAAAAGGTGCAATTTCCAGTTATAAATTCAGCCTGAGAATCTAATGTGTAACATGGCGACTAAAGTTGATTGGATTGGATTGCATAATTGAAATTTGCTGAGAGACCATAGAAATTAAATGTTCCTATTACAAAAAAATAAAAAATAGAAAAGTTTGTGGGGCAGAGACAGACCACCCAGTGAAGTTGTTTTTCCTAAGGACCTGTCCCGCACCCTTGAGTCACATGTGAAGTCTGGCTTTGTTAAAATCCTAAAATTTTTACTACACATTATAAGATGTCTGACCCTCATTCTGACAGTGATTCTAACTTTGTGTCCAGGAAGTACAAGGTCAGTAGGCTGGAGAAAGGACTGCTCTGAGGCGCATTGAGCTCATTCCCAGAACCCTGTATTGGTACATCATCAAGGATAATGAGCCTAGGCAGGGTTCCCTATTTTATAAGTAGGAACATTGACCATAGACCTTGTACATCAACCATTTTATACCTCATATATGACATTCCTTCTGGCAGGATCTAAGATATTTGCAAATTTGGGAGGACTTTCTACAGTGGTAGGGTGGTAAAAATAGCTCTGAAGGCAAGGGGAGCCCTGACTTGTAGTGTTTGTTTTTGGGGTATAAATTCTTCTGACATAATGCCCAATGTCAAGCTACCAACCTGATGCCATTGAACACAGGAAGAGACGTATATAATCAGCTCTTGAGAACCTTCAGGATGGGCTCCAGTACTTCACTGAACCTCTGGCTTTCTAGCAGAGTAGAGGAAGTTTCACTCAGGTACAGCTTTGACTCATTCTAGAGGTAGGCTGAAGCAAGTTAGTATACCTGCTCACCGTAGTTGAAGTTTTTATTACTACAGTTTAGTTATAGGAGAGGGTTAGAAGTCGAGGCAGTGGTGTTTGAGTCAAGGTGCTTGATCTAATTCCCTGACTGTAGGGCAAATGAAACTACAAATTACACCTAGGATACAGTTCATCCAGAGGAATCCCAGAGCACTTTATAGCCTGATTAGAAAGCACACATCTAGGAATCAGCGCACTTAAAATTGAAATGCTCCTGCCTCTGGGGCCTGTCCTGGCAGTGCTTTAGCAAAAGACAGCCATGCCACACTCAGACCCAAAGAGGCCTCTGTATAACGAAACCATACATCAGCTCCTGATTCAATGTCATGGAGCTGTGTATTACGAAGCACAGTCTTGAAATGAGAATGTCTAGAAAATTCATTAGGACCAGCCACCCAGGAAATTATGGTGTTTTTCTCTTATAGCACAGTGACTAGAACATGGGCTTTGGAGTCAGACTATCATTGGAGCAAAATCCAGTTTGACTATTTTTACTAGCTGTGTGATTTGGGCAAGTTATATAACTGCTTGAAGTCTCAGTCTCCTTAGATGGATTACTTTTTGTAGTAAATGAGATGATGTAAGACCTAGCCCAGTACTTGGGACTTAGCATATGTTTAATAAGTCTGTTAACTTCTCCTTCTTCCTAAAAGTATTTTTCTTTTTATAAAAAATTTTCTTTTTTATTTATATTGTCCTCTTCCTCACCACCATTTTAGATACACATATATCATATACATTATATAGTGTGTATGTGTATCAATATAGTATTATATATATTATATACAATGATGTGTGTGTGTGTATATATATATATACACATCATTGTATATAATATATACATTTATATATATATACATGTATACATGTATATACATATATATGTATATATACATATATACATGCATGTATACATATATGTATACATATATATACATGTATGTATATATGTATACATATATACATATATACATGTATTATATACATGTATATATGCATATAATATATATATGTATATATATGTGTGTGTGTGTGTGTGTGTGTGTGTGTGTGTGTGTGTATATATATAAAGGGTGGGTTTTCATTTGTACTCTTGCTCCACCCTGCACCATTGTCAAGAGGGATGGACTTCACATAGGAGAAAAAGAAGCTCTCTTATGTTGTCAGGTGGGGAGGCAGAGTCTAAAAGTGCAAATGCTCATAGGTGGATAGATCTGGTAATGGGAGTCTTGGGAGTTTTTAATGATTGGTTCAAGTTTCTCATTTTTTCACTGCAGTGGAAGAAAAATGATCAACTAAGAGTAAAGGTCAGACAGGAGGTTTTGCATCTTTGAGGAGAAAGAGAGGTGTGTAAAGTAATTATCTAGACAAAGATGAGAATAAATGGCCAGGGTAGATATGGCAGGATTTCTGGCTAGCGTTAGGGACTCTCTTGAGGTTTGTGGTCGTAATTTTAAAGTGAGACCAGTCAGCATGTTTGTATTTTTCTCTTGGTATGTTTAGCTGCATGATGTAAGCATGGAGTAGACAGAATTTGATTTATCCAAGGTTTAAATTTAATCGGGGTTTAGCATGGCCAAGAAAATAAGAGAAGGGTAAGGGAATGGGCAATGAGTGCAATGAAGGTATTATAGTGATTGGCCTAGTATTTAAGCTGTGATAGGAGAAAGGCCATCAAGGGTATGAGGGATCATGATGGTGGAAGGATCAGTAGATTAGAAGTACTAGTAGGGTTAAGGGATCAGGAGTCAGGTTATAGGAGGGAGATGATGGTTAGAGAACTTGCTGTATAAAATTGAGATTATGGAGGTTTTCAGTTGTGGGCAATGAGAAAGTTTAGGGGGTGACCTAGGAGTGAATGGCTGAGGTAGAATAGAACACAAGATAATTGACACAAAGAAGGTCAGAGTGGAAGGGGGTCACTGAGTTAGAAGGATCATCAACTTAAACATTAAAATCACTAAGATTTACAACAGCAATAGTGTGAGAGAGAATTTGAATTATCGAGGACTTACTAAGAAGTGAAGGGGAACAATCAAGGTGTACGTTTTTGACCACAACAATAGAGAGAAGTCATTGATTAAGTACAATCCTATGAGATCCATAGGTGGTGGGAACTGAGGATCCTTCTTTGTCTGTGGTGATAGAAATAAAGAGATCTGGGGAAAAAATTAAGAATAAAAGATTATCTTACCATCCAGAGCTGATAGTATTTTAGAATGTGTTTTTGCAGATTTTTAAAGATACTTATACTGGATAGAAAGAGTGGTAGAGTCAGTAACAACAACAACAAAAAAGATCTGTGTGTCTGCTGTCCTCTTTACCTCACTGAAGAAATCAGAGGGGAAAAATGTAGGCTACTCTTAACTTAAGGAGTCAAGATTGGGACCTCCAGAAATGTTTAGCTATTTTCTCGCCATAGGCATAAGAGTTATAATCTGAAACCAAGTAGAGAAAATATATTGCGGGAATTTGGGAGTAATGTCCCCAGTTATATACATGGAAGATATCTTTTTCTGTCTGTTATTGTTTATATTATTCTTTGTAATCATATTTACAAATTTCTGTTGGGAAGAACTTTCATTTCCCTTGCTCCAAGTTTCCTCCAAAGGGGCAGGGACTATTCAAGCCAGTATCTCACATGATGGAGAGCAAACTGGCTAAGGAATAGAGTTATATTCCCTAGCAAACTATAGAGTAATAAAAAGTGATCTTTTGATCTTTGTCTCATGAGCTTTATTCCTCAAATAATTCTTAAAGTGGAAAGAGAAAATTAGGGAGTTATGTATTTGTCCCTCCATTACATATACACATGTTTTATGTTTTCTGGTTTTAATGTCTCATTTCAAAAAATCTTACCCCAAACAGATAATATATTTCCCACATTGTATTCTAGAATACTTATGTTTTCATCTTTCATATTTAAGTCTATTACTCAAATTTATTGCATGAAATAGCAATTTATATTTTTAAAATTCTAAGTTAGTTGTCCCAAAGCCACCTACTGAATAGTTTAGATTTCCCCCACTGACTTGAAATTATAATATTTAATGGCCTATCTATCAGAAAATATCATCTTATATTTGGGGCATGAAATGAAATGGTCTTGAACTGGGAACATAGAAATTCTTGTATTCTTTGGATACTCTTACAGAAGCTTATATTCTTCAAGGAGTTAAGATGGCAGAGTAATAAGGGGCCCCTGGGCTTGTCTCATTCCTTGAACACAGCTGGATCAACATCAAACCATTTTGAACACCTAGGAAATCAATCTGAGGATTAACAGAACAATCTGCATAATTTGATGGGGAAAACACTGGCAAGTACATAGTAGGGAGAGATGAATTGGGAAGGAGACTAGTCAAGGTGCTTCAGAGGGGAGGGAGCCATCTTCATGGAGAGGAGACAGGGGGAGAGAGAACAGTGCGTTGGGTTTGCACAATAAAACACTCCTCCTGAAAGCAGCTAGAGAGAAAGAGTGAAGACATGCACAGGGGACTGCACAAGAAAATTGTCCCCCAAACCCACTGATAGGGAAAAAAGGAAAGGGTTTCAAAACTGCCAGTTTTTTATAAACAGCAGAGCACAGAGCCTGAAGTTTCAGAGGTCACCACCTGGTGGTACTCTAGAGAGGAAGCAGGGTGGAGTCCCGGGAGTGGGACTCGCAATCTGAGGTCCCCTAGGTCGCTTGGGGAGAAGCTGTTAACCTGCTTGGATGCATTTGGTAGAGGTGGTATGGCGTCTCCATGGGCAAAACCCCAGGGGGTACCATCAAGCTGCTATGTTCACCCATATACGTGCAGGCTAAGGTCATCAAACCCTGGCACCAGCTGTGTGTTGCAATTTACCATAAGCTCTGAGCCCCAGCCACTGGGTGGTTACATGACCATTTCCTGGAATGAGCTGGCCCTGGCCATAGCATGGTGAGACCTTCCCCCAGAAGATTATTGTAGATCCAAACTGTGGGGGTCTCTGAAGTGTGGGGTTTTGAAACAGCCACACCTGAGACAAAACTCTGGAGAGAGGCACCACCTGGTAGCTGGGACACAGGGGGAAGGCAGGGAGTTGATGGAAGTGGGAGGCACGGGGGTGGGGGGGGGGGTGACTGATTACATGTCCGAGAGGACACAAATTTCCCACCCTGGAGACAAGAGAATGGGGTGAAGTCATTTTCACCCTTAACCCACCAACCCTGATCTACTCCAGTGAGATACACAGTGCCTCCAAGTGGAGAACAAGAGCTGTTACACCAAGTCCTGCCCCCATGCCATCCAGGCACATCTCCATTGGGGCAAGTCAGTCAGAGAATCAGAGCAGCAGGCCCTACCCCCAGAAGACCAGCACAAACCCCTTCCACTAGCTTAGTCTAATGACCACAGACTATTGCAAAGTTTCAGCTCTAAAAGAAACTGGATCTAGCTTCATTTGGGTTTTTCATTTGTTCAGTTTTGTTGTTACTTCTGGTTTTGTTGTTGTTTTTCTTGGACACAGAGCAAAAATTTTTATTTCGTTCTCTTTTTCTATCAAGCTTCTTAAAAAAAGTAGAGAAAGCATGCATGTGAGAGGGGGAGAGCAAGAGAGAGAGACAGAGCGGGAGAGAGAGAATCCCAGATAGCCTCTGCACTGTCAGCTCAGAGCCTGATGTGGGGTTAGAACACATGAACCATGAGATCATGACCTGAGCTGAAGTCAGATGCTTAAACAATTGAGCCACCCAGATGCCCCTTATAAAGTTCCTCTTAACAAACAGACTAAAACATATCTAGGGTCTAGCTTCCTTTATTTTTTAAAAAAAATTTAAAATTTTTATTTCATTCTATTGTTGTTATTGTTTTTCTTCATCAAAAAATGACAAGATGGAGGATTTCACCTCAAAAGAAAGCAAAGGAAGAAATGATGCCCAGGGATTTAGTCAATGCAGATATAAGTAAGATGTCTAATCAAGAATTTAAAATTATTATAAGGATACTAGCTGGACTTGAAAAAAAGCACAGGAAATAGCAGATAGAATACCTTTCTGCAGAGAAAAAAACCTAAAATCTAGTCAGGATGAAATTAAAAATGCTATAACTGAGATGCAAATCCAAATGGAGGCCATATAAATGAGCATGGATGAGGCAGAGGAATGAATTAGTGACCCAGAGGATAAGATTAAGGAAAATAAGCTGAAAAGGAGAGGGGAAACAAAGGTCAGGGATCATAAAGGCAGACTTTGGGAACTCAGCAATTTTTTAAAATGTAATAACATTTGTAAATTTTCTTAACGTTTTATTTTATTTTTTAAGAGACAGAGAGGGACAGAGCATGAGCAGTGGAGGGGCAGAGAGGGAGGGAGACACAGCATTGGAACCAGGGTCCAGGCTCTGAGCTGTCAGCACAGAGCCCGATGCAGGGCTTGAACTCGTGAACTGCGAGATCGTGACCTGAGCTGAAGTCGGACGCTCAACTGATGGAGCCACCCAGGCTCTCTTAAAATGTAATAACATTTGTATAATAGGAGTCTCAGAAGATTAAGAGAGAGGAAAAGAGGCAAAAGTTCTATATGAGCAAATTATAGCTGAAAACCTCCCTATCTGGGGAAGGACACACACATCAAAATCTAAGAAGCCCAGAGAAATCCCATTAAATTCAACAAAAGCTAGCCATTGCCAAAGCATATCATAGTCAAATTCACAAAGTACACAGACAAGGAAAGAATCTTGAGAGTGGCAAGGCAAAAACAAAAAAAGTCCTTAGCCTACAAGGGAAGACAGATCAGGTTCGCAGCAGGACTGTCCACAGAAACTTGGCAGGCCTTTCTGGCAAGTGGCAGGATATATTCAATGTGCTGAATGGAAAAAAATATGCAGCCAAGAATACCCTATCCAGCAAGCTGTCATTCAAAATAAGATGATAAAGAGTTTCCTAGACAAACAAAAAGTTAAGGAGTTTGTGTCCATTAAGCCAGCCCTGCAAGAAATTTTAAGGGGGACTCTTTGAAGAAAAAAAAACAAAGACTAGAAAGGATCAGAGAGTGTCATCAGGTAAACCAACTCTACAGATCACATAATAACACTAAATTAATGTCTTCCAATAATCACTATGAATGTAAATGGATTAAATGCTACAATCAAAAGACATAGGGTATCAGAATGGGTAAAACCAAACAAACAAACAAAAAAACCCAAACAATACCCATCTATATGCTGCCTACAAGAGACTCATTTTAGACCTAAAGACACCTCTGATTAAAAGTGAGGGGGTGGAGAGCCATTTATCATGCTGATGGACATCAAAATAAAGCAGGAGTATCCATACTCCTATCAGACAAACAAGATTTAAAAAAATTTTTTTTAACGTTTATTTATTTTTGAGACAGAGAGACACAGCATGAACGGGGGAGGGTCAGAGAGAGAGGGAGACACAGAATCCGAAACAGGCTCCAGGCTCTGAGCCATCAGCACAGGCCTGACGCGAGGCTTGAACTCACGAACCGCGAGATCATGACCTGAGCTGAAGTCGGACACTTAACTGACTGAGCCACCCAGGTGCCCCCAGACAAACAAGATTTTAAATAAGACTGTTTAAACGTAAACAAGAGATGAAGAAGAGCACTGTATCATAATTAGGGCGTCTATTCACCAACAAGATCTAACAATTGTAAATATTTAATGCCCCCAACGTGGAGACACCCAAATATATAAATCAATTACTAACAAGCATGAAGAAACTCATTGATAATAATAAATAATAGCAGGGGTCTTTAACATCCCACTTGCAGCAATGGACAAATCACCTAAGCAGAAAATAAACAAGGAGACAATGGCTTTGAATGACACACTGGACTGATATATGCAGAACAAATATATTCAGAAAACTTCATCCTAAAGCAGCAGAGTACACATTTTTTTTCAAATGCACGTGGATCATTCTCCAGAATAGATCACTTACTGGGTCACAAATCAGCCCTTAACAAGTACAAAAAGATCAAGATCGTACTATGCAAATTTTCTGATCATGACACTATGAACCCTGAAATCAATCACAAGTAAAATTTAGAAATCCCCCAAATACATGGAGGTTAAAGACCATCCTAATAAAGAACGAATGGGTTAACCTGGAAATTAAAGAAGAAATTTAAAAAAATACATGAAAGCAAATGAAAATGAAAACATGACAGTCTAAAACCTTTGGGATACAGCAAGGAGTCCTGAGAGGAAAGTATATTGCAATTCAAGCCTATTTCAAGAGCAAGAAATGTCCCAAATACACTCTCTACCATTACACCTAAAGGAGCTAGAAAAGACACAGAAAATAAAGCCTAAAGCCAGCAGAAGAAGGGAAATAATAAAGATTACAGCAGAAATAAATGATATAGAAAGAAAGAAAAATAAAAGAGATCAGTGTAACCAAGAGCTGGTTCTTTGAAAGAATAAATAAATCCCTAACCAGACTTATCAAAAAGAAAATAGAAAGGACTCAAACAGATAAAATCAGTAATGAAAGAGGGGAGATCACAACCAAGACCACAGAAACACAATTATAAGACAATACTATGAAAAATTATATGCCAACAAACTGGAGAATCTGGAAGAAATGGACAAATTCCTAGAAACATATAACAAAACTGAAACAGGAAGAAATAGAAAATTTGAACAAACTTATAGCCAGCAAAGAAATTGAATCAGTAATAAAAAATCTCGCAACAAACAAGGATTCTGGGCCAGATGGCTTCCCAGGAGAAATTCTACCAGACATTTAAAGAAGAGTTAATGCCTATTCTTCTTAAACTGTAATAAAAAATAGAAATAGAAAACTTCCAAACTTATTCTACAAAGATAGCATTTCCTTGATTTTAAAACCAGACAAAGACCCAACTAAAAAGGAGAACTACAAGCCAATATCCCTGATGAAACTGGATGCAAAAAATTTCAACAATATATTAGCAAATTGAATTCTACAGTACATTAAAAAAATTATTCAACATGATCAACTGGGATTTATTCTTGGGCTGCAGGGCTGGGACAATATTTGCAAATCAATCAACTTGATATACCACGTTAATAAAAGAAAGAATAAGAACCATATGATCCTATCAATAGATGCAGAAAAGCATTTGACAAAAATATAGCATCCATTCCGGATAAAAATTCTCAACAAATTAGGGATAGACAGAACATAATTCAACATCATTAAAGCCATATATGAAAGACTTACAGCTAATATGCTCAATGGGGAAAAACTGAGAGCCTTTCCCCTACAGTCGGGAACAAGACAAAGATATTCACTCTCACCAATACTATTTAACAATACAGAAAATATTAGCCTCAGCAATCAGACAACAAAAAGAAATAAAAGGCATCCAAATCAGCAAGGAAGAAGTCAAACTTTCACTATTTTCAGATGACATGATACTCTATGTAGAAAACATGAAAGACTCCACCGAAAAATTTCTAGAAATAATACATGAATTCAGCAAAGTAGCAGGATGTGAAATCAATGTGCAGAAATCTGTTGCATTTCTACACACCAGTAATGAAGCAGCAGAAAAAGAAATCACGGAATCAATCACATTTGCAATTGCACCAAAAACAATAAGATACCTAGGAATAAACCTAACTAATCAGCTAAAAGATCTATACTCAGTTGAAGAGCACACAAAGAAATGGAAAAGCATTCCATGCCCATGGATTGGAAGAACAAACATTATTAAAATGTCTATGCTACCTAAAGCAATCTACACATTTAATACAATTCCTATCAAAATACCATCAGCTTTTTTTGCACAGCTAGAATAAACAGTCCTAAAATGTTTATGGAACCACAAACAATCCCAACTAGCCAAAGAAATCCTAAAAAAGAAAAAAAAAAACTGGAGGCATCACAATTACAGATTTCAAGCTATATTACAAAGCTGTAGTCATCAAGACAGTATGGTACTGACACAAAAGCAGACACATGGATTAATGGAACAGAATAGAAAACCCAGAAATGGACCCACAACTATATGAAATAGAATATCCATATTCTATTGATAAGGCAGGAAAGAATATCCAATGGAAAAAAGACCGTGTCTTCAACAAATGGTGTTGGGAGAACTGGATGGACCATGCAGAAGAATGAAACCAGACCATTTACACCATACACAAAAATAAATTCAAAATGGGTGAAAGATCCGACCTAAATGTGAGACAGGAAACCATCAAAACCCTAGAGGAGAACATAGGCAGCAATCCCTTTGGCCTTGACTTGAGCAACTTCTTAGGAGACACATCACTGAAGGCAAGTGAAACAAAAGCAAACATGAACTAATGAGACTTCATAAAGATAAAAAGCTTCTGCATAGAGAAAGAAACAATCAACAGAACTAAAAGACAGCCTATAGAAGGGGAAAAGATATTTGCAAATGAAATACCTGATAAAGAGTTAGTTTTGAAAATCTATAAAGAACTTATCAAACTCAGCACCCAAAAAAACCCCACAAAAATCCAGTGAAGAAATGGGCAGAAGACATGAATAGACACTTTTCCAGAGAAGACATTCAGATGGCTAACAGACACATGAAAAGATGCTCAACATTATTCATCATCAGGGAAATACAAATCAAAACCACAATGAGATACCACCTCACACATGTCAGAATGGCTAAAATTAACAACTCAGGAAGCAACAGATGTTGGCAAGGATGAGGAAAAGGGGAAAACTTTTGCATTGTTGGTGGGAATGCAACTGGTACAGCTACTCTGGAAAACAGTATGGAGGTTCTTCAAGAAACAAAAAATAGAACTACCCATGATCCAGCAATTACACTATTAAGTATTTACCCAAAGGATACAAAAATATAGATTTTAAGGAGTACATGCACTATCAGAATTATCAGCAATAGCCAAACTACAGAGAGAGCCCAAATGTCCATTGACTGATGAATGGATGAAGAAGATGTGGTAAATATATACAATGGAATATGAGCCATCAAAAAGAATGAAATCCTGCCATTTGCATTGACATGGATGGAGCTAGAATGTATTGTGCTAAATGAAATAAATCAATCAGAGAAAGGCAAATACTATGTGATTTCACTCATATGTAGAATTTAAGAAACAGATGAACATATGGGAAGAGCTGGAAAAGAGAAGAGAAGGAAACAAACTATAAGAGACTCTTAATGATAGAGAAGAAATTTTGGGTTTACAGAGGGAGGTGAGAGAGAAATAGGCTAGATGAGTGATAGGTACTAAGGAGGGCTCTTGGGATGAGCACCGGGTGTTGTATATAAGTGGTGAATCACAGAATTCTACTTCTGAAACCAGTGTTGCACTGTATGTTAATTAAAATTTAAATTGAAAAAAGAAAACAATATATATACGTGGTGTAAATAAAATATATGACATTTAAAATAAGTTTTTATTCTACTCATTTTAGGATTACATTGAATGACCTCAGCTTTTGTTTGAAAGAAAATTGCGTTTTTTTTCTTTTTTCTTTTCTTTTCTTTCCTTTCCTTTTCTTTTTTTTTTTTTTGTAGGTAGATTCTAGATTGAGAGTTCATTTATCACTTTTAAAACATCATTTCTTTGCAATAGTTTTTGGATGGAAAGGGAAGTGAAAACTAGGGTTTTCCTAGTGTTTATCTTAGGATTTGTTGAGTCTGTTGAATCAGTGTCTCCAGATTTCATCAAATTTCAAATCTTTCAAACAATATGTCTCTACATAATTTTTCCTATGAACCTCCCTCCTCTTGTCCAGAGTCTCCAGTTATATATACATATGTTGGAGCATTTGGAATTATATCACAGGTCAACTTCTATTTTTTTTTTTTTAGTCTCTCTGTGTTTCATTTGGATATATATGTTGCTGTTCTATCTCCAATTACTATGTTTAATTTTCTGTTAAGCCAGTCTCGGGAAATTTTTACTATAGACATAGTTTCCATCTTTAGAAGTCTCATTTCTTTCACTTATTTTTGTAATGTCTATCATTCCTCTAATTGTATCCATTTTTTTCCTTTAACATATTTAAAATTATAAATATTGTAATGTATTTTTATGCTTGTTCTATCATCCCTGACATTTCTGTATGTGATTCCACTGAGTGAATTTTCTCCTGGTTACATTTTCTTGCTTTTTGACATACCTAGTAATTTCGGTAGGATGCTGGACTTTATGCTACTTTGTTAAAGATCGGGTTTTGTTGTCTAGCTTGGGAGACTGCTGGGATTTCTTTCTTTCTTTCTTTTTTTAATGTTTATTTATTTTTTGAGAGAGAGAGAGAGGAGGGTCAGAGAGAGGGTAGAGAGAGTTCCAAGCAGAACACACTATTAGTGTGGAGCCTGATGTGGGGCTCAAACTCACGGACCATGAGATCATGACCTGACCCGAGATCAAGAATCAGACACTTAACCCACTGAACCACTCAGGTGCTCCATGCGTGTTTGCTGGGATTTCTTTTCCTGTTTAATGATCACTGAGAACTTTCCACTCTGGCTATTTCCACTCAAATAACTCCTAACCCACTGTGAGCTCTGGTAATTGCACTCTTTACAGCTCCCTAGTTATCCTTTATTCCTGTTTGCAGAGTTTTATTCTGTGTGTGTGTGTGTGTGTGTGTGTGTGTGTGTGTGTGACAGAGAGAGAGAGAGCGAGAGAGAGATGGGCCTTAGCAAAGACTCAAAGAAAAGCTGGTGTAGATATCTGGGGCAATTTTTCTGCATAACTCTCTCCATTTCTGGAACTCTGGCCACAAATTTCATCTGCATTGGTCTCCCTAACACTGATCTCCAGCATCTGAACTCCGTAAGATGTCATATACTATTTGGCGTCTGTCTGTATCTATCCATAAGTTTGGAAACTTCCTTTTGCCTAATGTGTGAAAACGGTTGTTTTTTCAAGCAAGCAGGCTTAGTTTTCTGGTTATTTATGTTAGGTTAAGTCATGTTCTTGTTTTTTTCATGGCTGGAAGCAGAAGTCAAAATTTTTTCTATCAGCCTATCCATTTATATGTGATCTGTCTTTCTACTATATTTACTTTCAAGCTCTTTTACAGCCTTTAAGAATTTCACTTCAGGGGTTTCTGGGTGGCTCAGTGGGTTAAGCATCTGACTTCAGCTCAGGCCATGATCTCACGGTTCGTGGGTTCAAGCCCCGCATTGGGCTCTGTGCTGACAGCTCAGAGCCTGGAGCCTGCTTTGGATTCTGTGTCTCCCTCTCTCTCTGCCCCTCTCCCACTTGCACTCTGTTTCTCTCTCTCAGAAATGAATAAACATTTAAAAAAATTAAAAAAAAAGAACTTCAATATTTCAGATCCAACTTTTAGTTATTTGGTCTCTGTTTCCAGATGTTCTAATTGGTCCTTATTAAATTTTTTATTGTTCTTTTTCACCTTGGGGTTTTTATTTTTTCTTTATTTCAACAAATACTCCTATTTTGTGCTGTTTTAGAAAGATTATACTCTATCATTTCAAAGGTATTGTCATTTCAATACCTAAATATGCAGGATTTTCAAAACTTAGCTCTTCAAATTTTTAAGGGATATTGTTTTCTATCTAGAGTCTTGGTTGAGACAGGTAAATTTTTCTTTCAATTCCATGTATTATGAACAGACTTTCATAATCTGCCTTTTGCTGAGTATTTAGCCATTTGAGATTCTAGTTTTATATAGGAGTTCTAGCTCCTACTTTGCAAAGGCCCATGGCCCTGTCAACTCTCCTTGCATGAGCTTAATAAAAGAATACCCTCCATGATTTAGAACAATAACAGCCCCTTGGGCAGTGACAATGTAAGTTCACATGTTTATTACCTTAGTTTTCAGTTCACTGTCTGTTTCTTGTACCTTGAGATTTTCTTTTCTTTCTTGCAAGCTCTGTTATGAATCCCAAATTTTTATTTTATTGTGTTCAGCATCTATACTTACTTTTAAGAAGAAATGTTTCAGTTCCATAAACAGTCATGTTGCCTGACCAGAAATACTGTATTATTTTCTAAAGCGTTAAAAATGAAATTCTTCTTATACGAATCTCTTATAAAAATGAGAGTCATAATGGTCAAGAAAGATTTCCTAACTCTTCTCAATCTTTGCAATTATTGATTTCATTTCATTTGAGAGGGATATACTCACTATATTTCTTTTTATTAATAAATTATCTTACTGAAGTTGAACATGCAGAGTTCGAGGCTTGAACTCACAAACTGTGAGATCATGACCTGAGCCAAAATTGGCCGATTAACTGACTGAGCTACCCAGGTGCAC
Organism: Lynx rufus; assembly: GCF_022079265.1. NCBI lineage: Eukaryota > Metazoa > Chordata > Mammalia > Carnivora > Felidae > Lynx > Lynx rufus. The sequence goes on along the minus strand of NW_025814867.1, from coordinate 106,201,937 downwards.
CTAGAAATCTTATTGCTATTTTAAACTGCTATATAGCACTTGAATTTTTATTTATAATTTCCATTTAATCTTTTTTACTCAAGAATATCTTGGGACCAAATACTTTGAAATAAACAGCCTTCAGTTCTACTGTGCTTAATAATATAGCACTTAATACATAGGTATTCCGTGACTATTTAATTTACTTCATGGTCTTTATTTGACATGCATTTTCCACATAATCATCAGCCCCCTGATCTTTCCAGCTTATTTAGTCATCTTTTTCCTCAGCTGTACACATTCTTAAAATGATATATGATTACTGAGAGGCTATTTCATGTTTCACCTGAACACTCTTCCTGTGGTCCTATCTACCTGTAATATTCCCAGGAGCACCAAGAATTTCCCTGAGGATTGCCACAGTATCAAATTCACACTCATTAACACTATTTTAAGGCAATAAGGTCTACCTACCATTAAACTTCAAATCTAATCTAGAGAGAATCACAGTAGTATATTTAAAGATCATAGCCCAAAAGTAAATACCTGTTCTGTTCATCACAGAGTAACTGATAATAAATCAACCTACAGGTCAATAAAAAGAAATGATGTGTGTGTGTGTGTGTGTGTGTGTGTTTTGGTGGTGATGATGATGATGACGATGACAATGATGACATTGGAGAGCAACTAAGCAGGGGAATAGAGCACAAACAAAAAGCACTGATTTAACCTGGTTGAAAATACAGACACCAGGGCTGCCAAAGGGGTAAAATCCCAGAGAGAATGAAGCCACAGAGCAGGGAGGATAGAAATCTATGTATCATTTCCCTTCAAGTTATTGACTCCTAAACTGCATAAACATACAGAAAGATTTTACAAAACCCAGAAGATAGTGGCCGCTAGAGATTGAAGAGCTGAGTAGAGATTTCAGTTCCTTGTGAGTGGCATGCAGATGGATGTTCAAATTCTGTTCGATTAGACGGGTCTGCTAAATAGTCAGGCATTCCCTTGAGGCCCATCCTGAAAGATCATATCCTAGGATTAAGAGCAAACCCCAAATAGGCCATATGTATGAAAGACTAAAACTAATCTTCAAAAGAGTAAGCAATCCACCTGATTTCTAGATATTTTTAAAAACATTTTAATGGTTTTTGTAGAAAACACCATCAAGAGCCTCTACAATTCTGCATCCACAATGTCAAGCTTCCAATCAGAATTATAAAGCAAGAAAAAAAAAAGACTGGATACCAAGAAAAATAACAGGTAATAATAGGGAGAGACAAATAGATGATTCAGATATTTATATTTTCAGGAAAGAATTTTATTTATTTTTAAATTTATCTATTTAAATGTAAGTTAGTTAACATATTGTGCAGTATTGGTCTCAGGAGTAGAACCCAGTGATTTTTATCATTTACATATACCCCCCAGTGCTCATCCCAACAACTACCCTCTTTAATGACGATTACCCGTTTAGCCCATCCCCCCAGTTCCCCTCCAGCAACCCTCAGTTTGTTCTCTGTATGTAAGAGTCTCTTATGGTCTACCTCCCTACCTGTTATCTAATTTTTCCTTCCCTTCTCCTATTTCATATGTTTTGTTTCTTAAATTCTACATATTAGTGAAATCATATGATATTTGTCTTTCTCTGACTGGCTTATTTCTCTTAGCATGATACACTCTAGTTCCATCCATGTTCTTGCAAATGTCAAGATTTCATTCTTTTTTTTTATTATTTATTTATTTTGAGAGAGAGAGCGCGCGTGCGATGGAGAGGCAGAGAGTGAATCACAAGCAGGCTCTGCACCATCAGCACGGAGCCAGGCGGAGCTCAAACTCACCAACCATGAGATGATGACCTGAGCTAAAACCAAGAGTCAGACACTTAACTGACTGAGCCACCCAGGCATCCTAAAATTTCATTCTTTTTGATCACTGAATAGTATTCCATTATAAATATATACCACGTCTTCTTTATCCATTCATCAGTCAATGGACATTTGGACTCTCTCTGTAGTTTGGCTATTGTTGATAGTGCTGCTATAAACATGGGGGTGCATGTGCCCCTACGAATCAGCATTGTTGTATCCTTTGGATAAATACCTAGTAGTGCAATTGCTGGATCATAGGGTAATTCTATTTTTAATTTTTTGATAAACTTCCATACTGTTTTCCAGAGAGGCTGCACCAGTTTGCATTCCCACCAGCAGTGCAAAAGCGTTCCCCTTTCTCCTCACCCTCACCAACATCTGTTGTTTCCTGAGTTGTTAATTTTAGCCATTCTGACCAGTGTGAGGTGGTATCTCATGGTATCTCATGTTTCTCTTGCTGTGCAGAAGCTTTTTATCTTGAGGAGGTCCCAATAGTTCATTTTTGCTTCTATTTCGCTTGTCTCTGGAGACATGTCTAGTAAGAAGTTACTGCAGCTGAGGTCAAAGAGGTTGTTACCTGTGTTCTCCTCTAGGATTTTGATGGTTTTCTGTATCACATTTAGGTCTTTCATCCATTTTATTTTATTTTATTTTATTTTATTTTATTTTATTTTATTTTAAAAAAATTTTTTTAACGTTTTATTTATTTTTGAGACAGGGAGAGACAGAGCATGAACAGGGGAGGGTCAGAGAGAGGGAGATACAGAATCCGAAGCAGGCTCCAAGCTCTGAGCTGTCAGCACAGAGCCCGACGCGGGGCTCGAACTCACGGACTGTGAGATCATGACCTGAGCCGAAGTCGGCCGCTTAACCGACTGAGCCACCCAGGCTCCCCTCTTTCATCCATTTTAAATTTATTTTTGTGTATGGTGTAAGAAAGTGTTCCAGTTCATTTTTCTGTATGGTGCCATCCAGTTTTCTCAAAACCATTTGTTGAGGAGACTGTCTTTTCCATTGGATACTCTCTCCTGTTTTGTCACAGATTAGTTGGCCATACATTGTTGTGTGTCTCATGGTGGTTTTGATTTCTATTTCCCTGATGATAAGCGGTGTTGAGCATTTTTTCATTTGTCTGTTAGCTGTCTGGATGTTTTCTTTGGAAAAGTCTGTTCATGTCTTCTGCCCATGTCTTCACTGGATTATTTGTTTTGGGGGTGCTGAGTCTGGTAAGTTCTTTATAGATTTTTGATACTAACCTTAATCATATCTCTATTCTGTATCATTGATCTATGTGTCTGTTTTTGTGCCAGTACTATGCTCTCTTGATGACTGAAGTTTTTTAATACGGGAAAGAATTTTAAAATGAGTACAGTTAATATGTTCAAGAAAATAAGAGATTCCTGGAAGTTATAAAAGCAAGTAAAGAGAAATTCAGTTTTAGGACACATAAACATAAGTCTTCCATATTCAGTAGTTGTAAAGGATGTGTATTGTAATCTCTAAATTATTTTTGTTAACTACCAAGGGAATAATGAAACATTGTATTAAAAACTGATGATGGAAGAAAAGTAGAATAATTTTGAAAAGTTTTACTTATGCAAAGGAAGGCAAGAAAACATACACATAAACACAAACATATGAAAACAAATACCAAGACCATAAACTTAAACTTAAGAATCTGAGTAACTGAAATTCATTAGGATTAAACCCTCCAGTGAAAAGATGAAGGTGGCCATACTGGCTAATTATATTAATGTACATATATTTAGATGAACTACACTTTAAATATGTGAAGGAAAAGTTGAAGATAAAGAATTTTTAAAATGTACCATGAACACATTAGCCAAAAGACTGTGTATGTGGCTTTATTAATATCAGGAAAATATTTTTGAGGAAAAATATTATAAGAGGTAGTGAGGGACCTGACATTTCATTATGATAAAAGTCAATTGATTAGGAACCTGTGACAGCTCAAATTTATATACATCTAATACCATAGCTTCGATCTCTATAAGGTTAATTAACAAAAAAGGAAATAGAAAAAAAAACATAATTAGCTAAAGATTTTAGCGATCAAAAAATGAGTAAATACATGACCAAACAACTTGACTTAATTGGCATCAATTACATTTATAGAACATTGTACTATGTAATTGCAGAATATTCTTTTCAAGCACACATGGAATATTTATAAAAATAGTGCCTACACTGGCATCAAAGCAAATATCACCAAATTTCAAAGGATTAAAATTATTCAGGGTATATTTTCTAATTACACTGGAATTAAACAAAAGTAAGAAAAAAACTACCTAGAAAATTTCATTTGTTTGCAAATTAAGCAATATACCTCTTAATAACCAAATTCACTCAAGAGAAATGAATGCATATGTTCACTAAGAGACATATGAGTGTTTGTAACAGCTTTATTCATAATACTCCCAAACAGGAAATAATCCAAATGCCCTTCAATGGGTGAATGAACAAATTATATTCATGCATAGCAATTAAAAAGAAGAAAGTGCTGCCACAAGGAACTATTTGGATGTGTTTTATAGACATATTGTTAAGTAAAAGAAGCCAAACACAATAGAGTACACACTGTATGATTTCATTTATGTGAAGTTCAACAACAGGCAGAATTTATCCTGATAGAAATCAAAATAGTGGTTATTTCTGGAAGAGAAGATAGTTTTGATTGGGATGCCACATGATGGAGCATTTGGGGTGAAGGAAATATTTCTATATTTCCTAGGAGGAAGTCACACAGGTGTTGAGTGTGTTGGTGTATATACATTTACTTTCAGCATGTTATTGTCCCTGTTAGGGACCCTCCCAAAATTCAAATGTTGAAGTCTTAACTGCTGGTACCTTAGAATGTGACTGTATTTGAACATAGGGCCTTTAAAGAGGTAATACGTTTAAATAAAGTCATATGGGTGGGCCATCATCCCATCTGACTGATACCCTCATAAGAGGGGAAGTTTAGACCCCAGAGACCCCAGGGTCACGTGTGCACAGACAGAAGACCCTGTGAAGAGTCATCAAGAGGATGGCCATTTGCAAACCAAGGAGATAAACCTCAAGAGAGGCAAAGCCTGATGGCACCTCAGTCTTGAACTTCTAGTCTCCAGAAATGTGAGAAAACAAATTTCTGTTGTTTAAGCCACCTACTCTGGGGAATTTTGTTATGGCAGTCCTGGAAAACTAATGCAACCCCAAATTCAAAAATAATAGTTAATTTTTAATTGTTTACTATATGCTTATTTAATCCTTTCAACAATGCTATGAAGTAAATCCAATTGCTCTTATTTTACAGGTAATACTTAGGATAAGTGACTTGCCAAAGATCATGAAAGTAGTAACATGCAGTCCAGTGATTTAGTTATATGTTGCCTGACTCCAAGGTCCATACACTTTTATGTAGTTAGCTATTGGAGAGCAACGGTTGTTCAGGAGTTTCCATCAATATTCTTGGACATGAGCACTGACGGAAAGTCCCAGAGCTTGGGAGATTGCCAAAAAACGGTAGTGTTAAAAGGACCTCTAGCTTTGAGGGTGTGGGTGATGAGAGGTACCCTGAGAATACCTATCTTCTGTGTACCCATCAGCAGTAGTGAAGAAGCTGTTCACACTTGTAAGTTGATACTTGATTCATTCTACTCTAGCTAGTTTTGAATGTTTCCCACCTTAGCCCTACACCATGAACTCTTGAAGCAAGGACTGTGTCTCATTTCCATTGTCTTATATAACATGAGACACCAAGTAAACACTCAACAAGTGTAGGCTGAATTAAATGGAAAGGACTGACTGATCTTCCCAAATGACCTTGCCCTACTTTACTTGTTTTCCTCGAAGCTAGTCCTACTCTCATCTCAAATATCTAATGATGAAAAATAAATTGCGGGCTCACATCCTACTTCATGAGTTCTCTTGAGTTTTATTTGTTACTGCTGATCAATTACGCCAAATCTGACAAATGTCCCTGTTGAAAATAAAATGTGATGCAGCAGTGGATTTTTGGTGCCATATTTTCTCTGTTCTTTTAATATCTTTATTCTCCTCTAGAGCTTTATTTTATCTCTGTTTCTTGCATTCCCCAGATCCCTTCCCCTCTCTGCAGTTGTCTCCCTGTCTTTTTCTTCCATTTCCTCTGATTTACTCCCTTTTTTGGTGGATGTCACTGTTTCAGCATCTAGAGATTGATAATAATGTCTTGCTCTTGCACTGTAATTGCTGTGTCAAGACGGCAGGCGCAGCAGGCTGCCACAATTTTAACACTGACTAAAGAGGATATTTGCTACATGCTGATTAATTTTGGGGGAGGGATGATGCCTCACATGAGGATGTGGCTCTCAAAAAAAAAAAACAAAACAAAACCTCCTTGCTTCACTTTAAAGACAGAATCACTAACTATGTACTAGCACCCTCATTCACAGTGGTCAAAGTAATGTATCTTTCAATACGTTATTAACTGGTGTTGAACCATCTTTTCAGAACTTTTTAAAGATAGTGCTTCTTTAATTTTTCCCAAGTTATTTTAAATAAATGAGAGACTGTACTACCATTTTTCTTTGTAGATAAGGAGACTGGGTCACAAATAACGTCATTATCTTTCTCACTGTCATGTGCAGAATCATTACTGATGACACAGCTAGAATTGCAGGGGATTCTTCCATGAAACCATTTTCACCTCCAACACACATACAGACGCACAGAGTTAATTAATGTAAAAACTAATAGAGATAATTCACAGTAATTCGTCTGTAACAATTATATTAAAGATTTTCCAATAAAGATCTGTGGGGTGGAATTTTGTTAAGCTAATGCACACATTCCATCTCACTAGACAGTGAGTCCCTGAGGAAGATGTTTTTGAAGCAATTCTTCGGGGCCCTCGATGGTAAAAGTTGCATTTGCATAAATGAAGCATGGGATTGTAACTGGCACCCTGTGGCACTCCTAGTTCGAGCTGAGGTTTGAGCAACACTGACCATATTTGAATTATAGGTAGCCAAAATATATATTTTAACCTAGGGGAAGCTTCATTTAAAAATACATTAAAAATTTGCACACGGCCTCAGTGTTGGACAGTCTTGTAATACGTCACGATTTCCTTGGTTTCAATTTACACAACTAAAAAATGCTGACTGCTTTGAACTCCCCTTCAAGTTGGAAGGAATATTATGAAATGACCAAGGATGGCAATAGAAATCCAGGCAAGCTCGGGTCTGGATGGCACATGGTGCCATCTCTTAAGATGACAAGGGCAAGGAAGATGAACACAGTGAGTTCTTGAGGGCCCTTCCGGGTCTACCCGTCTATGAAAATAACTCCTCAGTAATACCCCCAATAAGTTCACATTTAGCACATGGCCTGGAAAGGTTTCTTCAAGTGGGTAGATTCTGTAGTGTGTGCCGTGGGTGTCCTCAGATAACAGGCATGAATGTAAAGCTCTCGGCAACTTATCTCTGGGCTTCCAGATTTTAAGACTCGAGGATTTACAGCAAACCCACTGCCCTGATGGAAACCAAGGTCAGTTATCTTGCTCTGAACTAAACCAGGATGTGCTTAAAGTTAATCTCCCTAATAACGTACCAAAGACAGCTGCATCGTGAGCTGAAAGCTGGTGCAGTTTCCCAGAAATTCTGCCTTAAATTCTGTTGGCTTTCAAATTCCTGCATTTACTGGAGTTTGCCTGAAAGTACACCCTCGTCTACAAAAGCTTCACACATATTGCTTCTGAATTCTCATTCATGGTGTACCAAAACCCAGATTGCGGTGTGTATGACGTGTGTATCATGAAGGTAGCCCCACCAGTCCTCTAATGGGAAGGGAATGGAAGTCTTCAACCTCAAAAAATATAAGATTTGATTGTCTTCATAGTTTTCATCAAGAGATGAAGTGGCTTATCTAGAATATTTTCCCCATATAGATTTATATTTTCAGATCTCTATTTTGTCAGCTTTATTGAGGAATAATTGACAAGCAAAATTTTATATTTGAAGTGTACAACGTGCTCATTTGGTATAGACATTGTGAAAGAGTTCCTACAATTATCGCATCCATACCTCACATATTTACCTTTTATTTTTTTTTTTGGTAAGAACACTTAAGTTCTAGAAAATTTTAATTATAAAATACATTATTATCAACTATAATCACATTTTTATACATTAGATCCTCAGACCTTACTTATCTTATAACTCAAAGTTTGTACCTTTTAGCCAACCCCTTTGCTCCTCAGGGAAAAGTTACAGGTTGAGGGTTACCTCTGGACCACCTGGCACTGTGACTGGCATGGGGTTTATGGCAAGAGTGCTTTTCCTTGGTAGGTAGGTAGGTAGCTTTTCCTACCTTAGGAATCCCTTCTCTGGGTTTTGGATTTCTCTCCGAGAAAAATGATCCATGCGTAGCTGCGTATTTGGTGCATCAATGGGAGGAGGGGAATTCAGAAGCCACTTATGTTGGTGTTCTTGGTGTTCTTCTCCCATATAGATTTAGAATCGAAAGAATGTATAGAAAAAAAGTCTAACCTTGATATGTTGTAGATGCAGAAACGTGCCTAGAGAGATGATAGTCACCGATTTGATTAACATTTCTCCTGGGTTTTTATATGACAAGAAAGTTGATACTGAATGATATCATGGACGAATGACTTCTGAAGTTATGGGTGAAGAATTTTAAAAGCCAGAATTTTTTCTGGGGCTTTTCTCACTGAGATGACCAAGACTTTAGAACTGCTAAGAACTTGAATAGCTGAAACTATGTATGGAAACCATAATACATGTATTATGGTTTCCATACATCTGTAAGCAATCAATGAAAGAGTTCTAGTTCCTGATCGTTATAAAAAATCAACATTTTATATATACATATATATATAACTAATATATATATTAATATATATATTAAAAATGTAGAGAGTATCACTGAAGCCACCGAAAGTCTTTTAAACTCACCTGTGGATTTGCACAGTATCCTGTGGCATATATTCTTTCTAGATGAAGAAATTTGGGCATGAAGTAAAATCTGAGGATGGTAGAGTTTAACTTTGCTAAGGAACACAAAATAGAGTCTGAGCACTGCTACATTTATGCTGTGATTTAGCGCTTTGTCAGTGATATTTTATCAAATCCTTGACCATTCTCCTGGGGAAAGTGCAGCTTGAATCTCCTTATTTGTATCAGAACAGATCTTAATCAACAGTAGAGGGTTTGAACACTTTTGCATACTTTCAAATTTCCCAGGTGGAATGGTAGCGTGTGGTCCAAAAGGAAGCAAGTGCTCTTGTTCCAATCTTCAACTCCAAGTGAATTTAACTTAAGGGGTAATACCACAAAGATTTGACAAGTCACGCATCAAAGTGGTAGTGGTCCTTTGAGAAGAGAACAAGAACATTGGTCTTCTCAAGGCGCCGAAGTGCTGATGAGAGACATAAGTGTCCTTACATGCCATTAATGTGAAAGGCAAAGTATATTGAAGCTGAATTTGCAGTGTCCTTAACACGACAAGTTTATAGCCTCTCAGAGATTAATTGCATGATGGCCAAAGGTGCTTTTGTGTTACACGCTGGAGCTTTATAATGAAACAGATGTTTTTGGTTTAACCTGTGAGAATATTTGTTCCCCTTCCCTGCTTATTGGCTTTTCACTGAATCAATTATCTGCCTGTCTTTTGCTAAGAAATGGTAGGCTGTAATGTAATTTTTTTCTTTTCCTTTTTAATATATACAGTGAATTAATAACAAAATAGGTACTTATGCACATTGAAAATGGCTAGTTCGAATGACCCATAGTGTTAAGCCATTTTGCAATGCAGATTTATTAACTCCTGCACATTTTCAAGTTGTTATCACTTTGTGGGATTTGAAGTATATAGTTCAGCTTCAGCTACATGAGAATGTTTACTCATAGTGTTGACCAATTGCCAAATCATTTTTAATACAGAACAACTAGTCAATAAGGAAATATATTTATCTTGCCCACACTGCTGCCATATGCAATAATAGCAGTAGGTGAAGTCACGTGCTCATTTTCAGTTCCCTTGCTTGCCCACAAAACGATTGCTTAGATCTTGCCTGGCTGTTTTGAGATCTATTTTTAATATCTAATCTGTAGAGGGGGACTAATTGATAGGTTATAATTTGAGCTCTTCTTGTGAATTGTTGAAAGTTATTCTTGACTCCGGCTTATGAATTCTCTTTATGTGCAGAGAGAAGATGCCAAGGATAACATACCTATTTCAAAAGAGCTTTGAGAACTAGAAACTTGAAAACAAAATAGAATACTTTCCCAAATCCAAAGTACTATATAAATGTTTAATTATGTTAGCACTGATTTAAAAGCCCAATAGAGATACATTAGTCTTGCTTTCAACCACCTATTCCCCCTTATTTTGCAAGAAATTTCAGATAAATAGCATTGCACATCGCTCTTGATTAAACATTTATACAAATAACTGTCTTGGTACTGCTGTTTTGATTCATGTCTGACAAGCCTCAGGCCTAGGTACTTGTGGTTAAGTTTAATTTTCTGCAAAGATATTTTGCATCTTACACTGGAACATTTCTTCCGGGAAATGTGCAGTTCCTTTTGAGAGTAATTTCAGCACAATCAGTGATATTCTAGGTAAATTGATGCCAGATGTTTATTTCATGCCCCACATATTTACCTCATAAACCAGCAAACTAATGAGGTTTGAATAGTTTCCTGTGGGAAAAGGAATGTCTGCCGTGAAGGGAGGGAGAGTTGGGGATGAGGCTGGACCCCACACTGTTGGGTGATGGAGATAAGAGAGTCTTCACTGCAGTGACTGTGGGGCAGATAACTGGAGTTTTCAGCTAGAGGGCTGGACAGGGCTGAGCTTGCCAGGCAGGAAGTTACTCCAGAGACAGAAATGATGTTGCCCAGCCCACAGCATCTTCCTAGTGAAGGACCTTGCAGTGATTTTGAATGCTTTTCTTTAAGCTAAGGAAACCACCAAAGTCAATTTTAAATAAAATGGTTTTTGTTTGGGGCGCCTGGGTGGCGCAGTCGGTAAAGCGTCTGACTTCAGCCAGGTCACGATCTCGCGGTCCGTGAGTTCGAGCCCCGCGTCGGGCTCTGGGCTGATGGCTCAGAGCCTGGAGCCTGTTTCCGATTCTGTGTCTCCCTCTCTCTCTGCCCCTCCCCCGTTCATGCTCTGTCTCTCTCTGTCCCAAAAATAAATAAACGTTGAAAAAAAAATAAAAAAAATGGTTTTTGTTTTATTTTTAGTAACCAATTCACTGAACACTGTCAACCTGATGGGCTGCCAACACAAGTTATGCTGTAATTCCCCCCCCCCCCAATATCATGACTTTTGACTGTCAGTTCTCTCTTATCTGGTCACCAACTTTCTAATCCAGTCTAGTCTGTTCAGGGTCTCCCAGCCCTGGCCAGGCTCCAGCCTCAGGGGTTAGAAGAAGAGAAGGAGCAAGATCTATTCTGTTCTACCACTCCTCTTCACTTTTAGGTGTCTGCTGCTTCAGGGTTGGGACAGGGGACAGAGAGTTCAAGGGACACATTCTCTTTGCTTCACAAGTACAAGTGCAGCGAATCCTGGATGTTTTTCTTTCATGTGTGTGGCAAGTCCCTCAGTGGAGGCTCTCATTGTGTTCTTATGTGAGTTCTTCAGGAGGTCGCTAACTGGATTATTGTCTGACTCATAAGATACCCATTGGCCGAACTCCCTCATGACTGGTTTGGTAGCATGCACCCCAAAGTCTTTTGCTGCTTGGGTTATTGTGCCTGGTAGGTAGCCTTCATAGTTCCTGTCAGGATGGCTGAAGCTCAGAAGCCTTGACAGGAGTCTGCCTGTCCTGGGGGATATGATGCATCCTTGCCCTCCCCATGGTGGAGCTGCTTGTCAGTGATTCACTGCAGACCATTTTGTTTTCTTTTAACTCACATACTCACAGATGGCAGATCAGGAAGTCCACTGCACAGACATCCAATAGAAAGAAATGACAGTTTTCTAATCTTTGCAGTTGGCTTTCTGGAGCTATCCCTTGGATAGGGAGAGGTGGACTCAATCCTTAACATTCTTATCCATCACTCACTTCTCCCAGGTCAACCCCTGAATCCATCGTATACTTGGGAGGGTGCAGAAGAAAGTTCTGCTGCCAGCATCTTAATGAGTCCTGCAGAGGTTTGCTAGGTGGGTTTTTTAGAATATGGATGTGTTTCATCTGTTGTTTTATCTTTGGAGCTTTAGCCTCCTCATTCTAGGAGAAAAGGAAAAGTCCACGTCAACATCTGGCCACATTTGGTATGAGGGGACTAAAGAACACCACTAGTTTTCTTGCTTTTCTCTCTACCCTAAAGACAAAATTAATTTTTGTGCCTGAACTAGATTTTAAACAAATGAACCAAAAGGCGGCCTCTTGGGTGTAAATAAGGAGCTTCTGAATATTTGGTTTAGGTGGTCGTCAATGGGGAAGAAAACAGCTCTCAAGGAACCACACTGGCTTTGGCATTCCAGCCAGCTCACCACCTGTAATTTCTACCCTCACTGTTCTGGATTTTGAGTAACAAGCACAGGAAGAATGCATGAATGGTAGCAAAGGTTTTATATTCAAAACTCTGCAGTTTTTTGGCAGAATGTGTAGATCATTACTCTTAAAGTTTCAAATTTCCTGTTTAGCCACAACAGTCTTGTTCCACTGTTATCTGCCCTTTGCTTTGGCAGGCATGCTTCTCTCTGTGGTCTACCCTGGGGATTCCAAGAGATAAAATGTGGCTTAAGCGCCCTGGGTAGGGCATGTGGTAATGATAGCTGCCATTTATTGAGCATTCAATGGTACCAGGCATGTTCTGAGTTCTTTAGTGCATTTGCACATTGAGTCCCCCAATTATCCTTTACTGTAGATATGGTTGCCATCTTCCTTGTACATATGAGGCAACTAATGGGCAGAGAGGTTAGGATACTTGCTTAAGGTCACATAGCTTGGGAGTGGCAGAGGTAGAGATTGATCCTAGGTAATCTGGCTTCATAGTCTGTACTCTTAACCACTGTCATGTTGCCATAGGAATTTGTGAGCAGTAATCTCTTAAATAGACATTTGTCATAATCTCTTTATGAAGAAGTGAGTATTCTCTTAGCTTCTCAAGTTACTAAAAGACAGGTTTGAGCTTTACCAAAGTAAATTTTATAATCTCCTAGCTTTTACTTGGTGCATCTGAGTTTTTTGGTTATAAATAATTTTCCCTATCTCAACAGGGAACACAAACTGAGGTATCTACTGTGGTCATGTTAGTAAGTAGTTACATGTATCTTCTGGTCCATGGGTGAAGCAAGCAGGACCAAAGAAAGATACCATTTCACACAGAAGCTACTGGCAAGCTGAAGGCAGAACTTAGGGTTGTTTCTAGCATCGGCTATTCAAGGGTGCAATTTTTATTTATTTGAAACATCTTGTGCACTACGTACCATGTTCTGTATTAGGAACTTGGGACACAGAAGTCAGATGCGCTACCTTTACGAAGGAAGTTCAGTCTAGTTGGGACCATCTGTGGGATAAGGTGACTGCAGAACCACCTAGGTGTTATATTGTGCTGTGTGAGACATAAAAAGATGATATGCTAGACTCAATCTGTGGGATAAGATAGGGGGTGACTCACACAGGCAATGCTTGAGCTGGACTTTGAAAACTAAGAGTAGGCCAGACTGGGAAAAGGGAAAGGGATATTCAGGAGTAGCACAAAGACATAGAGCATATTTGGGCAATTGTAAGCTTAGCAAAAGTGATGAGGGCCTCGGGTGGGAGGGGAGTATAAACAGGAATGCAGACAGGGAATCCCTATCATCGGAAGCCACTAGGGACTAACATTGGATTTGAAGTTCAGAACCTTCATTCTGTCTTGCATTGGAGCCTGGAAGTCAAATTCTAAGAGAGTCATAATTCAGACCTAAAGGAGGGTAGTGGCAGTAGGGGTGACAAGGAAGCAAAAACAGGTAATTACGAATACTGTTCAAGTTTCATCTGAAAATCAAGCAAAAGAGGGACACGAAGAAAAGGCATGGAAATTAAATTTCCCTTAGCCTATTGCCTGCCATTTGATGTGGCAATTCCTGTTAGACACACCCTAATTCTGGTTATTTTCATGGTTACTGCCAACTCTGACCTCCAGCAACAGATTGCTAATTCAGTGGTTCCTAGAATCTTAGATGTCTTGCACAGTCCTTTACTAAGAGGCACCAACATACTCTCTTCAGCCTTTTCTGTGTTCCTCAGACCCATTATTTCTCACCTTTGCCTAAGTAGCCGTGTTTTAGCATGTGTGCTACTCTTAGTTGAAATGTTTTACCTCTGGAGTTTTCCTCTTTTAGGCTGACAAAATGCTATACAGCCTTATCACTAGTCAAAATTTCCAGAAGGAATGTGTCACTCCCTACTTTACTTCTGAGGTCCTAGAAGAGGCCTGATAGTTGTTAAAAGTATTAAATGTTTTACTAAGTTCACATAGTAAGGGCCCATATAGTAGTACATGGTATATACAGAAGGGTCCCATAAATGTTCTTAAGCATTTACTATAAATACATAATTCCAGTACAATGTGACCATTTCTTTGTAGCATTTATTGTATTGGAATTATTTGCTTATATGTATGCCCCCATTTAATTGTATGTGCTTGGAGGGCATAACTATTAAGGGAATAAATACTATTACAAATATGCATGGGATTTTGCAGGTACTACTTTCACATTTTATGGTTCTTGATGTAAAAGTAGTTACTAACATTTTTTTTTTTCATTTCCATTGTTCCCTCCCCATTATATACTGGCCCATTTTATATGCTCTCCATTATATAACAAATGATTAAAACTATCAAAAATTTAGAGAAAATTAGATGTTAGTTGATTAGGAATTATCAATTATATAGCATGTCATCTGAAATGCTTCAGCCTTTCCCAGATAGGATTCTTGTAACCTTACCAGAACTCTGACTTTCACGTCTAAGACACAGAAGGAGCTTATTTATGTAAATATCTTAAAAGGATATGGTTTTGGTATTTAATAACTAATACCCATCTGGGATGGGCATTTGGTACCATTTTGTCCAGTTAACTTTTGAATCCAATGTCTTTTGTTTAACACAAAGAAAACATAGAAATGCTGTGAAAGAAATGTTTGTGTTCATTAGAAAAATATATACCAACTCTGCGTTTTGTTAAGATTCATTTTATAAAATACCTTAAAAGAACAGATAAAGTACTTGAGTTTACATAATAACCAGAATTGAAAAAAGATGAATATAAATTAATTGAACACATAACTATTTTGCCACATTAGACAAGTTTTAAAAAGGCATTAAAAAAAATAGTAACTGGGAAGAAACCCTTCACTCTATTGCTGTCTTTTTCTGGCAACTTTTCCTAGAAGCACTAAAATTCCAGGTCAACAGGCAGTACCTGTATTGTTGAAAACACACTGTAATTTGCTTCCAAATGTGTCAGCTTAAGAGAAGAAAATGAAATTTTTAACCAGGGTAGATAATTCAGTGCAAATTAAAGCTTCAAGTTGAAAATTCAAGAGGAAAAATAAATGTCCCAACTGTAGGAAATGCTTATGGAACTGAAAAAGAAAAAAAATTCACATTATGAAGAAATCTTTGCAAGTGTTCTTGTGTGTGAAATATTGAGTTAACAAATGGACCCTTTGAAGTTGCAATTAGGGCTTTAGTAAGACTATTTGCAATGCGGGCGATGGGAGGTGAACAGGCAAGAGCTAAAGGTCATTTTGTGGAAGGAGGTTCAAGTTAACCATAAGCACTACTCTGATTCAATTGTAGAAAATTTGGCCAGGGTATTGCAGACATCAAGGGGAAAAAAATTATGGAGACTAATTTACTGGGTTATCATTGAGGATAAGTACTTCTATCCCCAGAACATGTTGGGGGATGAAGGAGAGCAATATTGGCCATGATTTAAGTATATGGATTATATGGTGTACTGGCTCAAAAAATAATTGTATTACTAAGTCTTGAGAAATGGGAGGAATGTCTAACTTTCTGGATCACAGTGAAACCAAGTCACCTTCATTTCCAACCCTTAATGGGTAGTCACTTCTATGATTAAAGTATTTAGGTTTATTTCTACAAAAAAAATTTTTTTTTTTTAGTTTGGTAGTCGTTGGTAATAGGTAGCAATGGGCTTTTCATGACTGTTTGAAAGTTTCCCTCTTTCCATTCCACTCAGGTTTTTGATTCATTCTTTTTCATGATAAAACTGATGGCTACTACTGGGTACAAGATGCAGAGATTTTAGTGGGGGCTAGCACATTTTCTTTGCAAAATAGATTTAAAAAGTCTAAATTTACTATATCACCAGTCTTTTTCTAACTCTCACTGGAAAATTTCACATATTTGAAAATTGAATGAAGATGTACTATGTTTCCTAACATTTGTATTTTATCTCATTCCCTATTAAAGTTATAACAATGTTATCACAATGAAGTGGCAACTTTTGGCTTTTAGTTGTACCTATGATCAGCAAGTCATAAAAAAACAAAATATACAGTGCTATTTCAATGTGACATCAGAGACTGGTTAAACAAAAAGTGAATAATCATGATATATGCAGAGTTCATAAATCAATGAAGAATTAGCTGATGCAATTTTTTAAAAGTATAAAAACTGCACTCCTCCACCTGGAGGAAGAACATCTAAGGAAAAGTAAAAATTCCTCTCCAGTGACATTAACCAGTGCAGAATCACTTGAAATTAAAACACCCAAGACCTGTGACTCCTCTCAAGTACCTCCCATCGTGAGAGCCAAATTGACGAATAAGGACATGTGGC
Source organism: Lynx rufus (assembly GCF_022079265.1). Lineage (NCBI taxonomy): Eukaryota > Metazoa > Chordata > Mammalia > Carnivora > Felidae > Lynx > Lynx rufus. The sequence continues at coordinate 106,185,268 of NW_025814867.1, read as the reverse complement.
ACATGCCGCTTTGAAAACAATGCATTAGTTCACCTCCCCAGGTTAACCTGGTGGCTGTTCCAGTCCTGAACATGGACTTCCCTGGGGTCCTGCTAGCTGTTTGGTCCTGTCCTTTCAAAGCCTGAAGCTCTCAATCAGATGCATCCTATTACATCACACTGGGTGTGAAGTTTAGAGAGGGAATGGTAGAAACGTGCACAAACCTGCAATTAGTCCATATTTAGGGAACCTTCTGTGGGTTCAAGCATTTTACACAGGCCTAGTTTTTGTCCCATTTCTCCACTACTCATTAGGCTTTGTCCTTCAGAGAGAGACTTTTACCACCAAAAGCACAAAGAATAACAAAACATTATATTGGAATCAGTTGCGAGTTTGTGCTTTAAAAACATAGTGCCTAATGGCATCAAGCACATCATAGATGCTCAATAAATATTTGCAGATTAAAATAATGTTTCTGAAGAACCAACCTCCATTTTGGGGGAGAAAAAAAAGCAAAACTAGATGAATTTCTTTCCCCTGACTGGATGGAGCAATGAGAATCTACAAATCAAATATGAACTTTAATTTGATTGCAGAGATTTTGCCAAAGGAAAAAAAAAAAAAAAACATTGCCACAGTAGCATTGGCACTTAACAGTGCATCAAAGATTTAACTTTTCCACTGCAATGTGAACTGGTTCCTAAACCTGTTAGGTACCAGAGTATAATCACTCAAACAGGAAATGAACTCTATTCCACTTCGGGAAAGGTATGGTAATTTTATCTGAAAATTATTAATATATTTCAGGGAGACGGCCCTCTTACTCAGCATGCCTCAAAGTAATGCAGGCATAAATGTCAGGGGACCTCATTATATAACTTCAGTACGGCATTGTCATGTGCAAGTGTATTTCTCCCACATCTGCAGTAGTTGCTTTCTAATATTTTATATTTTTACAGAGTAGTGACACCCCTGGGATGGCAAAGATGAGAATATGGGAGGTTAAAGATCAAAAAACTTACACTAAAAAGGGATGTTCCTTTAGATCATATGAAAACCCCTTATCAAAAGGCAGTTAGTTCATTGACAAAAAAATGCTTTATACATTCATAATTTTCCCATCTCACAACAGCAAAGGTTTCCAAAGAAAAGACTCAGTAGTGAAGGCCACACTTTTTTTTTTTTTTTTGCATTAGTTTGACACATTGAAAATCAGAACCTTTAAAGCATCTTGTAAATGGGAGAAATGGAACTGGACCTGGGCAGGAGTGGGGACGGGGCGGGGTGGGAGAGATCAAAATGAACATGTGACTTAGCTGTTGACGTGGACAGTGAGGGAGTTGGTGGGAGATGTTACAGCAGACCTGACCACTCTACCAAGGGTCTGTAAAGAACACAGTACAGGTATCAAAAAAACAAAAACCCTAAAACGAATCTAAAAACAAAAACAAACTGCAACTTGGCCAACTTGTAAACAAGGAAAAGCATTTCACAGACTCAAAGTTCAAGGGAAGTAAACGTCTTTAAATTATTGTCAGTTCAACCCTGATTTAAAAGTATGGCTAGCAGAAATAAGCACAGCTGTTGACATCCTGAGCAAGCAGCTGTCTTCTGAGAAGCAGCACTTCCAAGCCTCTTCTCGAGATGCCACACGAGGAGACACCTTCTCTCACTTGTCTCTTTTCCATGATCCTGGAATATCGAATGCCTGCCATTTTGGTGTTGACAGTCTTGGCTGCTATAGATTTAGACGTGGAGAGACTGGAGGCGGGAAGGCAAATTCTCGGAGGATGCTACGCGCCACTTCGACGTTATTCTGAGCTATCTCTAAAGCTCTCTTCACTTCTTCAAAGGCATAACCCTCTCCCATGAGTTTTGCAATTTTCGCATCAACATTTTCCAACGCTGCCTCGGGCCCATGGGGTTTTCTGTGGTGGACTTCTGGTGCAGTCCTGCGGGGTCGTGGTTTAGGAGGTCTGGCTGGTGCTTGTGAACCATCTGTAGATTTTAAAAGAGAGACAGCATGTAAATAATGGGATAAAAATAAAGACAGCTTATTGGTATGATCTCATTCCATATGAAAATGCTGTTTTTCATTATCTCCATAAAAAAATTTTTTTCTCATTTTTATATACTATTGTAGGGTAGGTTATATTGTCCCCATTTTGAACATTTAAAAAACGGAGTTAGAATGTGTTGGAAGTTTGAGAAATTAATACAGATTTCTTCCCAATTCTACATAGTATTCTTTAAGCCATATAAAATAAGGGATAGAAAAGGGGAAAAAATTAAAAAAGAATGGCTTTCAGTATGGGAACACAGCTTATTTTTTCCTACTATGGTGAAGGAACTTTTTTGGGAAGTTTCTACCAGAGGAAACTGTTACAAGGTTGTCAGCATTCCTGGGAGGACATCCCCATCAGGCCCTCCATTCCACCCAGGCCACAGCACAGTTACTCTGAGCAATATGCACTGTAATGTCCTGGCCTGTCTGATTTTTTAAGTTAATAATGCTGTCAACTGTGCTGGGGAAGGGGGGAAATAGTAGGTGCTTCGGGTCTACTGTTAGTTAACCGGCTGAACAGAAGTAAACCAGTGCTTTGTTCAAATACTGTATCCAGATTTCAACTTAGGAAGTTTTGCTAAAGAAAAAGCAAAGCCAGTGGAAACCTCAGCAGTGAAGGTTTGGGCTCCATATCAGTCCCCTGATAAGTTTCTCCAAGTTAAATCAAATGACACTGGTAACCATGAATGGAGAGTAATCTTACTAAGAGAAAAAGTTATAGACCACCATGGCACACAGATCACCAGGGCAGGGACCAGTAACTTGAAAAGGCACTTCTGTTGTGGAGTTCCATAATATCTATACTTGGTACTATATATCAAAAGCCTAAATTAAAAAAAACAAGATGAAAATAAAAATTGTCAAATTTATGCCATGAAATACATTTATGGATTTAAGACTCTTTAAACATCAATGCTTCTTTAATATCTTCCGCAGACCACTGACAAATGTCCGATGATAAATCAAAGTTAAGCGAATGAGGAAGTGAGAGTACAATCCAAATGCCTTGTGACTCTGGTCTCCATCCTCTCCTTCTTCGTCTCTGCTGCTTTGCCAACTTTCCCAATACCTTCATGGGAAATTGTAAGTAGATATTTTCAATAATAATCAAATTGAAATAAAAAATTATCTAGTCCATTCTATTTTTCTTACAAGTCTATTTTTCCATGAGAAGGTAGCTTGTAAAAACTACCCTGTTTACAACTCTAGCAATATAGCAGCATAGAATACATATGTGAAAGCCTCCAGTATGAAGATACTCAGTTCCACACCACATTGTATGGTAGTCTTAAATTTTCTTATAGGATACTGCCCAGTTTGAAAAAAAGATATAGCTGTAGATACAGCTTATTAAATTACGCTCATATACAAGAACATACATTAATTTCTGGTTCTTGCTCAAGTCTGTACTGTTTCTTGCATCTGTAACTAAACATCTCAAGTTAATTATGGTCTGCTAAATTGCATTTCTTACTGTGTCTTCAGGTTCCATTTATTTTCTACTAAGTATTTCCATTATGTCACACAGAGATGGACAATAAATTTTACTTCGCTTCTAATCATTACCAAAAAAAAAAAAAAAAAGATTAGAAATCCTAGCAAGCTTTCTGAGCTTCAACACAGAATTCATACATTGAAATCTTGTCTGTTCTGATTTACTTTTGGGTGAGAAAAGTACTTAGACTTAAATACAAGTCTAAATTCCTTGTATTGCATAGGTAATTCTTTAAGAGTTTTTTTAATACTGTTATTTTGTTTTTGTCCAAAATACGGAGAAAGGCACATGAATGTCAAGCATCTTTGAAAAGAACAGCTAAATATATCACATAAGTGGGAAGGCTACTGTGGCAGCCAGAGACACATTGAATAGTATAACTGACAATGAAGTCTTAAGATTTAGAACTGTTAAATTTAATAAGCTTATGTATTTTTAATTGAAGTACAGTTGACATAAAATATATTAGTTTCAGGTGTACAACAATGATTTGATATTTATATACATTACTAAATGCTCACCATAGTATAGTTACCATCTGTCACCAAAGTTATTACAATATTATTGACTATATTCCTTATGTTGTACTTACAACTGGAAGTTTGTTCCTCTTTTATTTTTAATGTTTATTTTTGAGAGAGAGAGCGCAAGTGGGGGAGGGACAGAGGATGTGAAGCAGGCTCCATGCTGACAGCAGAGGGCCTGATGCAGGGACTGAACCCACGAACTGTGAGATCATGATCTGAGCTGAAGTTGGATGATGAACCCACTGAGCCTCTCAGGTGCCCCTCGAGGTTTGTACCTCTTAATCTCCTTCAGCTATTCTGCCCATTTCTCAACCCCCATACAACTACTAGTTCTCTGTATTTATGAGTTGGTTTGTTTTTTTTCTTTTTTTTTTTTTTTAGATTGCACATACAAGAGAAATCATACGGTATTTGTCTGACTTATTTCATTTAGCATAATACCCTCTAGGTCAATCCACATTATTGCAAATGTCAAGATCTCATATCTTATGGCTAATATTCCATCCAGTGTGTGACTTTCTGTGTGTATATACATCTTTATCCATTCATCTATGGATGGACACTTACATTGCTTTCATGTCTTGGCTATTGTAAATACTGCTGCAATGAACACAGGGGTGCATCTGTTTCTTTAAGTTAGTGTTTTTGTTTTCTGTAGAAAAATACGAGAAGTGGAATTACCCTCTACCCTTTTAATGTGTTTATGTAATATTGCATATACTTTTATTATGCACCTCCCTTAACTAATTATTGTTGATACAGTTGATTTTACCACTTTATAAGTAATTGACCTACTAGTTTTACTATGTAAGGCCTTTTTTATTTTTCCACTTAAGAAGTCCCTTCAGCATTTCTTGTAATGCTTGTTTAGTGGTGATAAACTCCTTTAACTTTTGTCTGGGAAACTCTCTCCTTCCATTCTAAATGATAATCTTGCCAAGTGCAGTATTCTTGGTAGTAGGTCCCCCCCACCACCTTCAGCACTTTGGATGTATCATGCACTCCCTTCTGGCTTGCAAAGTTTCTGCTGAAAAATCAGCTGGAAGTCTTATAGGTGGTCCCTTATAGAGGTAGTTGCTTTTCTCTTGTTGCTTTTAAGATTCTCTTGTTATCTTTAATTTTTGGTATTTTAATTATTATGTGTCTTTGTGTGGATCTTTTTGGAGTCATCTTGCTTGGGGCTCTCTGTGCTTCCTGAGCCTGACTTTATTTCCTTTATCAAGCTACAGAAGCTTGTAGCTATTACTTCTTCAAATAAATTTTCTGCTCTTCTCTCTTCTGGGACTATTATAATACAAATGTTAGTATGTTTGATGTTGTCCAAGAGGTCCCTTAACCTATCCTCATTTTTTAAAATTATTTTTTCTTTTTTTCTGTTCAGCTTGGATAACTTCTACTGTTTGGCCTTGTAGATCACTAATTCATTCTTCTGCATCCTCTAAGCTGCTGTTGATTCCCTCTAGTGTGTTTTTCAATTCAGTTAGTATATTCTTCAGCACTGACTGGTTCTTTTTTATATTTTCTTTGTTGAAATTCTGAGATCATTCGCTCTTCTCCCAAGTCCAGGAGCATCTTTAAGACCATTTATTTGAACTCTTTATCAGGTAGACTGTTTATTTTATCTGTTTCAATTAGTTTTTCTTTTTTTTTTCCCCCTGAGGTTTTGCCTTGTTCTTTCATTTGGAAATTATTCCTCTGTCTCCTCATTTTGTCTGACTCTGTTTCTACATATTAGGTAGATCAGCACTGTCTCCTGATCTTGAAGGTAGTGGTCTTGTGTAGAAGGTCTCCTATAGGGCCCAGAAGTACAGTCTTCTCCAGTCATCAGAACCAGGTGCTCCAGGGGTATTCCATGTGTGGGTTATATGCGGGTGGGGCTGGCCTCTCCCCACCCCAGGGCAGGAGTTGCTTCGGGGGGCAGCATGCTGGTCCTGACCATGGCTGCCCTCCAGGTGTGTCAGGGCAGGAACCACTTTGGAGGGACATCTGTAGGAAGTGGCAGGGTGGGTCCACAGGGGAATGCCAGGGTGGGATGAGCAGTGCTAGGAAAGTAGATGGAGGGTGTCTGAACTGGTGACCACCAGCATTGGGCTAGCTAGGCTAAAGGAGGGCAAGAAAGATGGTGCCTGCCAACACTTCCATACCTGGAAAAAGTTTTTACAGATCTCTGTCCCTCCTGTGCATGTTCTATGATAATAAATTAACACTAATGGCACCAGTCCTTTTTAAAGTGCTGCTTCAGTGCTAACTCTTGGAGTGAGTTTATGTGTGGGCCCTTTAAGAGTAGAGTGGAGTCTGAATTTCCTATGGCCCTCTGGTTCTTCTGGAGTTAATCCCCACTGATTTTCAAATATATTATGGGGTCTCATATTCCTGATGCAGATGCCTAGGGTTGGTGGGGGGGTACCCAGTGTGGGGCTTGAACTGCCTGCTGCAGCGAGGACCTCTGTCCCCATGATATCCCTCCTGCTTGTGGGCTGCCATTCCAGGGGTTTGGCTCGCAGCCACATTTCCTCTCTGCCCCTTCTACCCTTGTCAATGTGGCTTTTTCTTTTTGTAGCTCTGGAAGAGCTTTTTGCTAGTCTTCTGGTCATCCTCAGAGACAGTTGCTCTATGTGTGGTTGCAGGCTTAGCGTTTCAATGAGAAGAGGTGAGCTCAGGATCGATGATGCTACCATCTTCTCACCCTAAAGGTATGTATTTGTGATCCTAGTAGATAACACTAAAAAAAATGGTACCTTTTACCAGGAAAAACCCCCAGGAAACCCATCTGTTATATAAGGCTGCTATAATTAATACTGGCAATGTAATTTGCAGATGACTCTTCTTTACTTGAAAAAAATTAGTAAACATAATTCAAGAAATCTAAGTTAACAAGGAAACACACACACACACACACACACACACACACACACACACACACAATGATTAAGTCAACCCTAGGGTAGTGAAGGTATCTCTGATCCTGAAACTGGTATTTTTTCGTTTTACACACAAAATATCAACCAGGGAAAGTGATTCAAATGACCTCTAAAAGGAATCAGGACAGATTTTAAACACAGTTAAAAAAAAAAGACTTTCTTAAAGCAAAGATTTATTTTCCCAATAGGTATTTTCCCTTGAAATTCAAAACTCACATATCCCAGCTCATTTAAACCTAGTCCTCATTGCAATGTTAGGGCAATGTTCCTCAAAACAATGCTGGCATCTCTTCAAAATCTTACAAATGCTTGGAATTTTAATTTTATCATGTATTGGAGCCTACAAATAGAAGTAAAATGGACTCTGTTTCAACTTTTGGCCACTTGTTATATATAAATTTCCATTTATTAATGAATATTTATTCAATTTGGCATAGCTTAATATTTGTTCGACTGTTTTAATTGGATAGAATAACTCTGTACCAGGTAATTGACAGCTACAACAGAGACTTGATGTAGATGAGGAACATTACATAGAGATGGGATTGGTCAGATGCATCTCATTCTCACAACTAAGATTTTGAGTGACCTTGAGCTAAGTAATTTACTTGTACAATTCTCACTTTCTAAATCTACTTTCCTATCTCATTTTTAGAGGTATTATTTATCCCTTCTCAGTCAGGTAGTATGCAAATTAATTAATGTAATGGCCTCTTCAGCACATATACTGAGCATTAAAAAGAAAGGACAATGAATTCACTCTCTATGATAACTGCTATACTTAAATGCTATGGAACAGTAATTACTCTAAATTAATAGCAATGTCAGAGAAGTGTGGAAGAGGGGGGGAAAAAGCAGGGGATTTGTTGTGAGTGCCTATTTTTATACAGAAAGCTTTTAAGAAAGATCTGTTATAACCCGAACTAAGAGTGGAAACTATTAAAAAAAAAGTGGGGAGGCATTTTCACGCTCATCATTAGAGCAAATTACTTAAAACCAATCCTTCTTTCTACTACAGACAGCCTTCACTTTCCCACTTGTTATTTTTTTACAATGTCTAAAAGAGACACCGGGTCCTTATTCCCTTTAGAATGTATAGGTAATAGAAAGCAGCAGTGAAACAGAAGATGAAACTATCTCATAGTTCCCGAAATGTTATTATAATTTTGGAGCCCGCTGGAATTACTATGAATTTTTCCAACTCTATGGGAATTTCTGTACCTGAATAAATGCCATCCTGTGTATTCTGGTGCCGCTGCCCATGCTCATCATCGTTTTGAACTATGAGCAATGGCAATGATATCAAAGTGAGTGCAAGAATACTTGGAGCGTGGGTTCTAAACAGTACATCTTTTTGAAGCACCAGTTTTACTCGAGGAAGTGAGAAAGTCAGTGTTTTTTTAAATAGCAAAATGAATACAGATTTACCAAGGAGGAAAATGTAAAATTTGCATAAGTTTTTAAGATAAAACAGACTTTGAAGCAACTTCCTGATTGTCCACTTTTGGTTAAAGCCACAGTCTCTGTGCTGTTCAGAGAAAGTGTATCAACAAATGATATAAAATACATACATATATATATATTTATAACTAATTACATGTTATATATATTATCTCTCTATACATAATCTATGTATATATTTAAAATACTCAGCTTAACATTTGGCCCACAGTAACTGCCTTTTAGAAATGATTATTATGTACAATCTGAGACATAATCTCTGTTAATTACTACTTCATGGCTATTTGATTACAGACACCAAGACTTAGACTACTGATTTTCTCAACTAACGATATCTGAGAATTAATGAAACTAACGATATCTGAGAATTAAAAGAAAAATACAAATTTAACTGATTTTAAACACATCATCATTATGACTTCGTTATTCTTTAAGATAGATCAACTAACTCTGGAACTTATTTATATCATAAGCTTCAATTGCTATCCATAGAGATACTCTGATTTTATAAGCACAGGTTTTAATACAGCTTTCACTAAATTACAAATAAAAAAATCTTCACATACATAGTGGTAGCTAATTATGATAGTTAAGGCTAAAGTTATGTAATTTTTTAATACATCCAAAAAACTGTTATAGGAGAATTACATTATTAAATTTTTAAGAAAAAAGATTCCAGAGGGGCGCCTGGGTGGCGCAGTCGGTTAAGCGTCCGACTTCAGCCAGGTCACGATCTCACGGTCCGGGAGTTCGAGCCCCGCGTCAGGCTCTGGGCTGATGGCTCGGAGCCTGGAGCCTGTTTCCGATTCTGTGTCTCCCTCTCTCTGCCCCTCCCCCGTTCATGCTCTGTCTCTCTCTGTCCCAAAAATAAATAAAAAACGTTGAAAAAAAAAATTAAAAAAAAAAAAAAAGAAAAAAGATTCCAGATATTGTGCTTTGAGAACTAAAACTGTAAGGAAAGACGTTTGAGGCAGTTGAATTGTGGTAAAACCTTAACACTACGTTTTCCTTTGTTGAAACACCAAACAAAATCTTATACATACAATTTATCTTTAAACATCTTATCACTAATAACTCCACAGTTCTAACCCTTGAGTGAAGTGAAGCCATGCTTTTCAACTGAGATCTTAATAGAGATAATTATAGAATATTTGGTCTTAATATAAAACTCACTCAATATTCTATGACTTTCCTTTAACCTAGTTAAAAAAAATAGTAGTATTGGAATTAATTCCTCTTCTGATGAGACTTCCTTTATTTTGTCAGTGTATTTGGTAATGAGAGCTTTTACCAAACACATTTAACATAAGTCATGTGCTGAAATTCTAATTTTTTAGTAGTATCTTCAACTGCCTTCTAAATGTTGAGAAAATGAAAAAGCTTCCCCAGAGCAAATGCCACATTTCAGCAGCGTGAGCACAAACATACCATTATGACGTTGTTACTCTACTGTAACTTGGATTCCCTAGATTTTTAAAGAATGGCATTCAAACCATAGCACATTATATCTTACAACAAGAGAAGAGGAAACTGGAAAATTTATAAAAATGCACACATTGCCAGTATAGTTATGGACCTATGTGACTAATATACCCATGTTAAAAAATAAGATTATTAAAAAAAAATGTCTGCCTCACATACAGGTATATATGCGAATTTTAACAGTCTGGTGAAATCCACTTTTCTTTTTTGGAAATCCACTTATTTCTGATGAACTATTATGACATTCATATCATTAAAAATCAACTGTCACATCTAATATATTTTTGGGAAGCAATAAAATATTTGGAAGACTGTTGGTATATGTAGACATACATGTACCCAGTCTTTTTAGACAAGAAGATAAGGAAATATTTGTAATCAATGAAAAAGTATTTTTAAAACTATAAAATTTTTTTTAATGTTTATTTTTGAAAGAGACACAGAGTGCAAGACAGAGACATAGAATCTGAAGCAGGCTCCAGGCTCTGAGCTGTCAGCACACAGAAAAATATTTGACCCCAAATATTTTTAAATTTTTAAAAAATATTTTTCACATAAAGTTGATATTTAGAACAACATAAAAGACAAGAGAAACTGAATTTGTAGGATGCAGCAATTATACAAGAATCCTTAAAGGTCACCTTAAAAAGGCCTTAATGAAAACATGTCATGCAAAATAAGGGCTATTAGAATCCTAAAGGAACACAGCACCTAGTCTGGAGTTTTCAATGGAGAGACCTAATCCAAAAGACAAAGCCAGCCCCTTTGCTGCTGTGAAATACACTAGTGGACAGCCTGTTAGTCCTGTGAGCTGCATGACAGCAAATTATCTTGATGGAAAAAAAGAAATCTTATTTTTCTGTGGTTTGACTGTGTTTGTAAACACAGTTCAGGGAGAAGGTTGAAATGTTTGATGTTACAGCTAGCTGAGGCCTTCAGAGCAATAATCAAGACAATTTTATCACTCAGGTAAAAGCCAGTTGAGGCTTCTGGTAATTTTCACAAGGTTGTGACTCAAAGTTCCTCCTTGAAATTTCTAGTGTAATGCTAATCAGAATTCCTACCATCTGAAACCGTATGTGAATGATGTTCCTCTGGGCTATACAACACCCACATATTATGAAGCAAAACTATAAAGAAGCTGTGTAAATACAGCATTTTGGCCACAACTTTCAAAAAACTTGAATATATGTTTCTTTTAATCCAGAGTTGGTGGCAGTGAATATGTTATTTTAAATCAGTCATGGTACTTTCCTCAAGGTTATATTTTAATGTTATTCCTTAAGGGATTTGTTTCCTTCTCTTATATAGAGGCTGTCAGATAATGTCACTCCTTGAATTACACATTTTTTTCATCTGTCTGGAAATCCAGCCCTTTTGACTATTGTTTCAATGGCCACCCATGGATATATCTGAAATCTTGGAAGGACTAGAAGTTAATAGGCAAGACACCGTGGACCAAAATTTGAAAAGGTTAATAGAATTTTCTATACTTTTCTGAGATATCTTAAAATGTTAAAACATATAAAACCATAGAGGGACTTCTACTTCTCCCATGCATATCATCAAGTAGACAAGAACTACTGTGTTAATAATTCTTAAAGCAACTCATTAATTATCTTTATTCCGAGGTTACGGAATGTATGGCTGTCACTATTAACAAATCTTCTGTGAACTGAGCTGTGAGTTTAAAAAAAATCTTGAAAAAGGACAAAAATCTACATAGGAAAAACTTATGATGTTTACAATTATAAGACAAAAATATTGTTTACATTGGTCAAAAAATGCGTGTGTTCAATTCTGGTCCAAAATGGTGACATAACAAGACCCTTATCTCACCTTCTCCGTGGGGACACACCAACTCTGCACCTATTTATAAAGCAATTCCTCTTGAAGAACTGAGGGCCAACTGAACAGCTTCTGTACAACGAAAGAAGGACCAGGCAAAACAGCAAGAGACATGGAGACTTGGTAATGAAGGAAACCCAGATTTGTCTGCCTTAGGGCATAGAAAAAAAGCTGTGGTTTAAAAGAGCAACTAGAATATAAAGGGACTAGCCCTAGAACCCTGCCCAACAACGGGAAAGCTGCTGAAACTCCAGGTTGGAGAGGCTGGTGAATGCACAATATATTTCCCCCTCCACCTTGATAGAGAGGATGGGAAGCAGGGTCCAGGCACCTTAACTGGACTACCACCTCACTGAGCCCTCGGCCCCCAGTCCATACCAGCCCTAGAATCCCACAAGGCAGCTCCAACGTGGTGCACCCTGGTCAGCACTCAATACGGTTCCAGCTGTTGCACTGAGGTGGCAAAGGTACAAAGAACCCTGGAACACTTCCTACACCGCTTCAGCTTCAGACAGTTTGCTTGGGCACCCTGGGGTGCAGTGTGCTCTGGGACCTCCTGGCTCACGCCTGCACTGGCTCCGAGTGCCCTGGGCCCCTACAGCCGACGTTGGCTCCAGTCACCCCTCCAGGGCAACTCCGCACTGAGCATCCTGTGACACCCTGGCTTGCACCCACTTCAGCTGTCCTGCCAGGGCGTTCTCTGCTTGGAGATCCCTGGGACCATGCCAGCCCAGGCACACTTCAACTTAGGGACCTCCAGCCAAATGCAACAGGCACACAGTCTATACAAAAGAGGACCATGTTTAGAAGTTGCTGTTCCACCTAATTCATAGACACCAAAATCACCCAAAATGACAAGACAGAGAAACATGCTCCAAATTATAGACAAAACCTCATAAAAATAATTAAATTAACACAGATTATTAGGCATATTGCTTAAGAGTTTAATGAACATAAAAATGAGCACTGGACTGCAGAGAAGAGTAGAACTCAACTTCAACAAAGAGATAAACAATACAAAGAACCAGTCAGAGCTGAAGAACAGAATAAATGAAAAATACACTAGAGGAAATTAACAGTACTTTAGCAGATGTAGAAAAATGGTTCTGTAAGACAGGATAATGGAAAGCACCCAAGATGAGCAGCAAAAAGAAAAAAAGAATTCAAAAAAGAAGGCTAGGTTAAAGGATCTCTTCAACAACATCAAGCAAACATTGAAAACATCTCTAACTTGGGGAAGAAAACAGAAGAATCTGGAAGAATTCAGGAAGCATACAGTTCAAAACAAGTTGAACCCATGAGGTCCACACTATGACACATATTCATTACAATGTTAATATTAAAGGTAAAGAGAATTTTAAACGCAGCAAGAGAGAAGCAAAATGTTATATACCAGGGAAATTGCACAAGGCTGATCTCTCAGCAGAAACTTTGCAGGCCAGATGGGAATGGCAGAGTACATCCAAAGTACTGAAAGGAAAAAACCTACAACCAAGAATACCCAGAAAGGCTGTCATTCAGAATTAAAGGATAGAGTTTCCCAGACACAAAAGTTGAAGTTCGTTGGCACTAAACCAGAGTTAAAAAAAAAATGTCAAAGGAACTCCTTTGAGAGGAAAAGAAAAGGTCATAATTAGAAGAAAATTGTAAATAAAAAGATATAAACTATGAAAACATATACATAAAATGTGGAGGGGGGAGTGAAAATGTTCTTTGAGCATAGGTTCAAACTTAAGTGACCATCAACTTACTATAGACTGCTATATACTTAGGATATTTATATATGAACCTTATGGTAACCACACACCCAAAACCTGTAATAGGTACATAAAAAATAGCTAAGCATAACACTACAGAAAGTCATCAATCACAAGTAAAGAAAGAAGAAAGGAACATAAAAACCATAAAACAACCAAAAATTAATGAAATGGCAAAAAGTACATACCTATCAATAACTACTTTAATGTAAATGGTCTAAATGCTCCAATCAAAGGACACAGGACAGCCAAATGGATAAAAAACAAGACCCATCTGTATGGTGTCTACATGAGACTTGCTTCAGATCTAAAGACACATACAGCCTGAAAGTGAAAAGGTGAAAAAAAAAATTCCATGTGAATGGAGATGGAAAAAAAAAAAAGCTAGGGTAGCAACTTATCAGACAAAATAGACTTTAAAACAATGACTGTAACACGAGACAAAGAAGGGCATTACATAATGATAAATGGTTCACTCCAACAAGAGAATTTAATGGTTTTAAATATCTATGCCTTGAACATTGAAGCACCTAAATATATAAAGCAAGTTATTAACAGACATGAAGAGAGTACTACTGACAGCACTATGATTGGGGACATTAACACTCCACTTACTTCAATGGATAGATTATCCAGACAGAAAATCAATAAGGAAACAATGTCTTTGAACAACACATTAGACCAGATGGACTTCAGATATATGCAGAACATTCCATGCAAAAACATCAAGACACATTCTTTTCTAGTGCACATGGAATATTCTCCAGAATAGATCACATGTTAGGCCACAGAGCAAATCTCAGATTTAATAAGAATGAAATCATATGCTACATCTTTTTCAACCACATGTTATGAAACTAGAAATCAATCACAAGGGAAAAAAAAAAGGAAAAAATTCAAACATGTGGAGGCTAAACAATACACTACTAAACACCCAGTGGGTCAACAAATCAAAGAGGAAATAAAATAATACATGAAAACATGAAAATGAAAACACAACAGTATAAAAAATTTTAAGATACTGAGAAATCAGTTCTAAAGGGAAATTTATAGTGATCCAGATCTACCTCGAGAAACAAGAGAAGTCTCAAATAAACAATCTAGCCTTCCATTTAAAGGAACTAGAAAAAGAAGAACAAACAGAACCCAAGGTTAGTAGAGGGAAGAAATAATAAACACCAGAGCAGAAACAAATGAAATAGAGACAAAAAAGAAAAAAAAATTGCAAAAGATCAATGAAACCAAGAGATGGTTCTTTGATGAAAAAAAAACCAGACAAAATTGATAAACCTTTAGCTGGATCATCAAAAATAAAAACACAAAATTAGAAACAAAATAGAAATAACAACTGAAACCACAGTAATACCAAGGATTATAAGAAACTACTGCTATAAAAAATTCTATGCCAACAAAATGAACAAAGTAGAAGTGGATAAATTCCTAGAAACATCAAATCTTCTGAAACTAAATCAGGATGAAATAGAAACTCTAAACAGACCAATTACTAGTAATGAAATTGAATTGGTAACCAAAACCTCACAATAGTAGTCCAGAAATGAGTTAAAAAATGAGGATTCATAGGTGAATTCTACCAAATATTTAATACCTATTCTCCTCAAACTATTTAAAAAAAATAGAAGCTTCCAAATATATTCTGAAAGGCCAGCATTAGCTTGATAGCAAAACCACCAAGACAAGGACACCACACACACACACAAATATCCTTGATGAACATAGATGCAAAAGTCCTTAAAATATGACTAAACCACATTCAAAAATACATTAGAAGGACCATTCACCATGATCAAGTGGAATTTATCCTAGGGATGCAGGGATGCTTCAATATTTGTAAATCAACATGAATATACCAGATCAACAAAACAGGATAAAAATCTTAATAGATACAGAAAAAGCATTGGACAAGATTCAACATCTGGCTGCTCATGATAAAAACTCTCAACCAAGTGGGGTTAGAGGAAAGAGACCTCAACATAATAAGAGCCATATATGAAAAACACACAGCTAACATCATGCTCAATGGGAAAAACTGCACTTTCCTTCTAAAATCAGCAGGAAGACAAAGATGTCCACTCTTGCCACTTTTACTCAACATAGTACTGGATGTCTTAGCCACAGCAATCAGAGAAAAAAAAAGAAAAGGCATCCAAATTGGTAAGGAAGAAGTAAAGCTGTCACTATTTGCAGACAACATGATACGATTTATAGACAACCCTAGATGCCACTAAAATCTGCTAGAATAAATGAATTCAGTAAAACTGCAGGACACAAAATTAATACACAGAAATCAGTTACATTTCTATACACTAATGATGAAATAGCAGAGATACAAATGAAAAAAATCTCATTTACAATTGCACCAAAAAGAACACAATACCTAGGAATAAACTTAACCAAGGAAGTGAAAGACCTGTACTTTGAAAACTGTTAAGACATTGGTGAAAGAAACTGAAGATGACACAAGCAAATGGAAAAGTATTTCATGTTCATGGATTGGTAGAATTAAAATGTCATACTACTGAAAGCAATCTACAGATTCAATGCAGTCTCTATCAAAATACCAACAGCATTTTTCACAACTCACAGAACTTTTCACAGAAATGGTACTAAAATTTGTATGGAACCACAAAAGACCCCAAATAGCCAAAGCAATCTTGAAAAAGAAAAACCTAACAGGAGGTATCTTAATCCCAGATTTCAAGATATACTACAAAGCTGCAGTAATCAAAAAAGTATTGTACTGGCACAAAAATAGACACATAGGTCAGTGGAACAGAATTGAGAGCCCAGAAATAAGCCCATGATTATATGGTCAATTAATCTACAACAAAGGAAAGAATATACAATGAGAAAAAGACTGTCTCTTTAACAAATGGTACTGGGAAAACTGGACAGCTACATGCAAAAGAATGAAACTGAACCACTTTCTTACACCATACACAAAACCAAAATGGATTAAAAGTGAGTCTTGAAACCTTAAAACTCCTAGAAGAAAACACAGACAGAAATTTCTTTGACATCAGCCTTAGCAACATTTTTCTAGATAGGTCTTCTCAAATAAACAATTGGGACTACACCAAAATAAAAAGTTTTTGCACAATGAAGGAAACCATCTAACATACTGAGTGGGAGAAGATATTTGCAAATGATACATCTGATTAGGGGTTAACATTCCAACTATATAAAGAACTTCTCAAACTCAACACTCGTCCCCCAAAATAATAAAAAAATGGGCAGAGGACCTGAATACATTTTTCCAAAGAATACATACAGATGGCCAACAGACACATGAAAAAATGTTGAACATCACTAACAGGGAAATGCAAATCAAACCACAATGAGATCACCTCACACCAGTCAGAATGGCTAGAATCAAAATGAGAAAAAATAACAAGTGTTGGCGAAGGTGTCCAAAAAAGGAACCATCCAGCGCTGTTGGGGGGAATGTAAATTGGTGCAGACAACAGTCTGGAAGTTCCTCAAAGAATTAAAATGGAAATACCATATGATCCAGTAATTCGACTACTAGTATCTGCCCAAAGAAAACAACAACACTAATTTGAAAAGATACATGTACCCCTATGTTTTTTGCAGCAGCATTATTTATGATAGCCCAGATACGGAAGGAACCTAAGTGTCTACTGATAGATGAATGGATAAAGATTGTGTGTGTGTGTGTGTGCGCGCGCGCGCAGAAACAGACCCATAGAGAACAAACTGATGGTTGCCAAAGGGGAGGAGTATGGGGGGGGATGGGCAAGATCAGTAAAGGTGAATTGGAGATACAGGCTTCCAGTTATTAAATGAATAAGTCATGAGGATAACAGGTACGATACAGGGAATACAGTCAATGAGACAGTAATGGCACTGAATGGTGAGAGATGGTAGCTACACTTGCGGTGAGCATACCATAAGGTATAGATTTTCCAGATCACTATGTTGCATACCTGAAACTAATGTAACATTGTGTCAACCGTCCTTCAATAAAGAAAAATGTGTGTTCAGCATAACCCATACATCAGCCACTCCTCTACTTGGCCATCCACCTATCCAAGAGCCACGTGCTAGGCACTCTTGTGAACGTATGTGGATACAGCAGTGAAGCAAACCATACTCCTATCTTCAAAGCATTAATATTCTAGCAAAGAAGATGAACAAATAAGAATTCAAGCAAATGAATGGAATTTCAGGCGGTGACAGATGCTATGAAGAAAAATAAAGCACAAGAAGAGTGCAGAAAGGGACTGCGTAAGGTATGGGGAACCATTTTAGATATGCTATTGGAGGAAGGCCTCCCAAAGAAGCAAAGCAGCGGCATTTCATTATTAATGGTTAGGAGTATGACTGGTATTTACTGAGACGGCACATTCTTCCCTCATTCTACGTAATAGCTGACAGGGGAGCACTGCAGTATCACCCTTAAGTAAGGTTGGAAAATTAATAGTTTGGTGCTAATATTAATTCTAGAGAGAATTCTCCCTTTAATAGAGAAATAAGAGAATGCAGCATGTTGATGCACGAAGAGATTTTTCCCATTTCTCATCTCTGGTATGGCAAAACAAAGGTTAGAGAAGGAACAGACTCTGAATCAGAATATGTGCTTTACTGAGTGATAAGGTTAATATGAAAGCTGCTTCTTTTTTTCTTTTTTTTTTCTTATTTGTGGGGCAGTTTCGTAGGGATTCCACTTGTAATACAAGTTTTATAAGCACACTGTAAAGTGACAAAAATACTTTGCTGGGAGTGCTCATTAAATTCTGTAACGAATAAAAAAGTGCTCTGAAAACCAGCAAGCACTGTATAAATGCAAGGAAGCATTATTACTATTGTTCGCTAACTCACCTGAAGATGAAGGAAGCGGATCATAGTCCTGTGATGCTCTGTTGGCTTTGACATTTTCGCCTGGTAATCTCCTAGCAGGAGGCAAAGGAACTTGGCCACTTGCTGGATCAAGAAAGGGATCTTAAAAGTAAAGATAATTTTCAAATTAAAATGATTATCTCTACCAAGTGGCTGAAGGAAAAAATCCTAGAAATTCTCTATAAAGATCAAAGGTGTTGGAAATAAATTAGAAAAATAATTTCATGACTGGTATTAACCATTTTCTAATCCATTTGCCTATGTCTAATTTATTCATCACTTGCTCAAATATGCTCCTCCTATTTATTCCTAGATAATACAAAATACTAATTTTATATTTAAAATTTTCAGATCTTAATTATAAAATTCTTGGTCATAAAAGCTGCTTCAAATTATTATTTTCTGTCCCATTCTGTCCTACACAATGAACAGAAGCTGTTGTAAAAAATTTTTTTTGACTTTTGCCTATAAGTGTCATTATAAAATCAGTTAATCTTTAAAATGGACCTGACATTTGGGATTTGTGAGGATTAAATAAACTCATGTACATAAATTTCCTGTACATATAAAGTGTCTTTTAAAATACTACTATATTGGGCATCCTATGCTAAAAGTCTTATTTTTGAGACAGAGAGAGAGAAAGAGACAGGGTGGGGGGAGGGTGGGGGAGGGGCAGGGAGAGATGGGACAGAGGATCTGAAGCAGGCTCTGTGCTGTCAGCACACTTCAGGGCTTGAACTCACCAACTGTGAGATCATGACCTGAGCCTAACCATGTGAGCCACCCAGGTGCCCCTAAAAGTCATTTTTAACTGGCTCACTAAACAGTAAATTCAATTACTAAAAATTGTGCTATTAACATTAAGGTTTGCACATACACTAAAAAGTGACGTTTTCAACCACCTTGGCAGTCAGAGAGGGGGTATCTGAAACAGTGCAAATTGTGAACTGTACACAAATAAAAAATTATTTTGCTACTTCTGATGTTTATTAACTGGAACTGAAGGCAGAAAAATAAATTTTGTCAGTCGGGTACTATGGTAAATTGTTAGGATCATAAACCTAACTGATTTAAAATTAGTAGTTTATGGATTTAAATCCATAGAACTGGTTTCAGTTCTGAGTAGGTCCACATTACCTCTGCCATTTCTGATTCACTGATAATTTACTTAGCCATACCACTTCTATCTCTGGTTCCTCTGTTTTCTTCTCTCATATTACTTTCTTTTATGTCTGTCAGTATCTCCAGAGGTACTCTAAGTTCTTTTGAGGGCAGGGGTCTTACGTTACTCATCATGTTTGAATTATGTCCTCTAACACACAGTACCAAGCACGCTGCTTGGCAAATAGCCTAAACTTCAAAAGTATTTGCTTTTAACTACCAAAAACAAACCCAAATAGATTAATATTTTTCACAAATTCAAAATCAGTGAAATCTGAAATGCTACCATAAGTAAAAATTGTAGATATTAGGGATCCGATTATATTTCATTGTTTGAACATCCCTTCAAGTTTGTCATTAAGAATATGTAAGGATTATTTATAAGAAAATGAACACATTTATACTAGTTTTTGACTAGATAATGTAAGGCAAGAGTTGAAGTCTTTGATTATTATTTTCCTCTCTTGAATACAGTAATTATTCCTGGCTTTGCTGGAGGCTTTTTGACCTAAGCAAGGCTACTAAACTTGCTTTCATTAAATTCGAGATTAAAATTTGTGTTAGATTTAGCACTTTCAGTATTTGAAGAGTCAATGGTTCAGCCTCATTAACTTTGCTGAAATATTTTAGGAAGCAATGAGAAGATAAATCAAATTCCATGCAACAAATGTTAATCATTTGATTTGGAAGAGTAACCAATGGAACCAAGTATGGTGATTTCTGCATAAGTTTAAAAATTTCCTCATGATTTAGATTTAAATATTCATAAAATTTACTTTCAGTTATTGTGCATTTTAAACATCACTGATATAACATTAGGTCAGAGGAAAGAATGCCTTTTACAATACACATACTTTTTAAAAATTTCTTTAGGGTAATTTATAGGTTTGTCAGATATGCTGTTACTAATCATGCATTTAAGACTAAACATTAGATTCTGGATATACTACAGGTCATAAGTAGACTAAAATATACAGCTGTATGATAATGCTCCATGAAACTATTTCACTTAAAAAGTCACTAGGTACACTAAAAATATTGTCATAAACAGCAAAAATACTTAGTTCAATTCTGAATCACTACCATACGTCTTCCTTCATGCTAATTTTGCTACTGGGCAGGTATAGGGCACACTGGGCTTCTATAGCAATTTGTAAAGTTGAAAGTATTCATGCTTCATTGGGAAAAGATAGACAACACAATTACTACGGAGAGTATAATAATTATCAACTGTCTCCTGATAAAAAGAAAATTTGAAAAGCAATAAGGTTTTCAAAAATAAATTCTTCAAAAACTAACTGAAGTAAAATTTTGTATCCACACTTAGAATTAAAACGTACAAATTGAAAATACCATAGCCGGTGTACCATTTATATAGTAATAAAAGTTTGAGAAATGAGTGAATAAACATGATGGGATTAATCTATTCTAAAAAGCAAAGTGCTATTTGCCTGTGATTTACAGTATGGTAATGCTAAATTGAAAATTTAATACTTCATTTAAAGATTATAAAAATCTAAGGAAAGACAGGGAGGAAAGGTTTGCTCACTGTAAAAGAAGTGGGAAAATTTGCATCGACCAAAATTATGCTGTGTAAGAAGGAAACCTATCGAATGGTTATCTCAAGGAAGAGGCGTCATGGAATGTTTTTCTTAATTCTTGTTTTTGTTATCTGAAATACTTCCAAATTTTTACTCAAGTGTAGAAAAAGAGGCAAATAAAACTGGACAGTTAAAACAGTGGCATATTTCCTCTGGGGCTGTCCAAAGACCATCTGCAGTATTTACCAGTTATCCCCCAAATTTTAAAAGAACATCAATGCAGGATCTAATAGCTAGAAGGGTTTGAAGAGCTATGTAGGTGAAATAAAATTCCTCTCTCTCTGTGGCCCTCACTCTTTAACTCACATTTACAAAATCCATACTGTGATTAAATCCTCCAGTATTAGAGAACTCACTACCCCTCTGAGATACAATAATTCTTTAAAAATTTTTTAAGAATTCCTTAAGAATTTAGGAAATTACGATGAAATTTCATTCTTAATTATTCTTCTCTGGTCTGCCTTGGAAGGAGACACTGAGGCTATCTAACCCTTCTTTCCCAAATATTGTAACTAGATACAACTCTTTATATATATATATATATATATATATATATAGATAGATAGATAGATAGATATAGATATAGATATATAGATAGATATAGATATACATATATATAAATATATATGTATATCTATATCTATCTATATATATCTCCAAGGTTGTCTCTCTCATTAAATGTTGCAGTTCTTTTAATCTGCTATAGTTTTTTGCAATCAGGTGTAAATTCCCTTCAGCACCCTGGCTCTCTTCCCCCAGGAATACCCCAGCTCAGTATTTTTCAAAATTGAACATGCCTCATAGTCCCCTAGAAGGCTTATGGAAACACAGATTGCTGGGTGCAAAGTTTCTACCCCAGAGTTTCTGATTTAGTAAGTCTTCTGTGGAGCCCAAGAATTTTAATTTTTAAACAAGTCCCTCTGGCAGGGGACCTGGCTCAGTGGCTCAGTGGGTTAAGCTTGACTTCAGCTCAGGTCAAGATCTCGTGGTTCATGAGTTCAGTTAGTCAGCTGTGCTGACAGTTCAGAGCCTGGAGTCTGCTTTGGATTCTGTGTCTCCTTCTCTTTCTGCCCTCCCCGACCCCCACTCGTGCTGTCTCTCTCTCAAACATAAACAAACTTAAAAAAAAATTGGTTTAAACAATTCCCCTGGTGACACTGATGGTGCCGGTCTGAAGACTACAATTTGAGAACCAACCGCTGCTCTAGCCCATCAGTCCTTCAACATGTCACCACAGTGGTCCCACGCCCGCCGAGCACTGGGGAGGACCTCACCTCACCCCTCCGATCTGATCTCTGTGAGTGAAACCCTCAAATGTCACAAGCTCCCTTGGTAGCCACATCATGATAGTGTTTCATAAAGGTCATAGTTAACAAAACTGCCTAAATTCCCTTCAATAACTCTTGCTAACAATCCAAATATTCTATTTTACTTGTGAAATTGCATTTCTGGATCCAAATGGAAAACTTTCATTTGATTGTAATAAAGTCAAATTTGCTGGCTTTTAGAGTTGAATTGTGACTTTAAGATTAGAGAAGGACTTCAAAAGAGATCCAGGTTAGAAAAATAGTGAAAGGAAGGTTCAATAAGGGCTGCCAGATGTGTTGTGTATTTTGTGCACTGCACAAAGACATGCAGTTATGGGAATGAGCAGAGTTCAAGACAGCCTGGGCTTTGTTCCAGGAGCACCGGCCCTGGCACAAAGTGGAAGGAGGGGTGCCTCTTTCAAGGCACCAGCACAAAAGAAGTGCCTCTGTGAATGGAACAAAAGCACATATATGCTAACAAAGTGTAAGGCTTTTTTTGAGGATTCTTGAGGTTTTGTGAAGATAGGACTATAGCCCGTCCAGAATGGATGCTCATGCACAGCAGTGGGCATTACTATTTGCCAAAAGAAATCTTGCATGAAGGCTGAAGACAGAAAACAGATAAAAGAAGCATCAGAGCTGTGCCCTGCTTTGCTTCCCCTCCAGCTCCTGCAGGAATCCTGAGGCTCCTTTGCAGAAACGCAGGACCTTGCAGTTTGAAAACTGCTGTTATAAGGCTGGAAAGGTGAACCTGACTCTGGTGTGCAGGGCACTGAATACTGGGAACAGAGATGGAGGTTTGATTAGGTATTTAATACAACGTCATGAGGAAATCCAATCTTTTTTTTTTTTTAAGACATCTATCCTTTGTCTTTAATTAGGGATAATGATTTCATCAAGGAAACCAAATCTCAATCATGCCAGTATAGGTTACACTGGACTAAAACTGTAAAGACTGAACAATATGAAAACAATGGCAGTGCAATCAATGCTCATACAGTCTGTTTAATGTAACAATCACCTCTGTTTACCTTTTATGGTTCTAGAATTATTGAGTCAAACTTTCATTTATCATTTACAGAGTATTTCACGAAATTCAATGAAAGAAGAGTGAAGAAAGGTCAAAAGTCTTATACTTTAGATATACAGTGTGTTAAATAATTTGTAAAATGATACTCAAATACTTATTTATGAGTGAAAAGAAACCTACATGTTCTATTGTTATGTAAGAAAAATTACAGTATTTCTTTTGAAAAAGAGGAGAGCTAACACATGTGGCTTAAGAGGGTACAAACTTCCAGTTATAAAATAAATCATAGAAATTAAAAGTACAGCATAAGGAATGTAGTCAATAATACTGATATTACACTAGATGGTGACGGAAGGTGACTACACTTATTGTGGGGAGTACTGACTAGTACATAGAATCACTGAATCGATATGTCGTACACCTGAAACTAATATGACATTGTATGTTAATTATGCTTTGATGAAAAATAAATAAAATTGAATAAAAACAGTTGTCTCAATGGATCTCAGAAAGTATTTGGCAACAGACTAGAAATTTGTCATGTGAATGATATGAAAGGCTAGAAGAGGGAAAAAAAAGTTTTTTTCTTGGAAGTATTTATGATCAAGGGATGCCAACATTATTGAGAGTGGAATTAGAATACCTCCCTGTATAAAAGAAGGTCAAGAATGACAGTCCCAGGTTCCAACAACACCGCCCTGGCCCCATGCTAACCTCATACCACAGGTTAAGGCTGACTACTGCCAAGATGCCTGGCAGCCAAGCAAAATCAAAAACAAGCAAAACTCTATAGGAAATAAAACCGTTTACGTAAGTTTTGTTTTACTGAATAAAAGGGGCATTTTCATTCTGTAATTTTTTAATAATGAGAGCATTTTTGTGAAGTATTTTATATGAAGCACCATGAAAAATTAAATTATGATAAAGAACTCAAACATTTTACAACTAACTCTTTTGATTAAAAACAGGTAGACGTCTGTATTTGTGTAAAATGTTCTCTTCCAACTCCTGGAAGGCTTGACTTAATTTTAAAAGAAGGCACTACATTGGCTTTTACTTAATGGGGCCTAAATCACATATATAAAAGGTAATAGATACACTGCAGGAATCTGACCAGAGACTATCCAGAAATTAGCCTTGGGAAAGGTTAAGATTTAGAGTAATTTTTTTTTTTTTATGTTCGAGTCCACGTGTAAAACAAAGATTTGAAGGAGAGAAAAAGATAGTAAATGTTATCAGTGTTTATAAGAATGAACAGGAGTCTCATAGTTATCTATGCTTTCTGCTTTGATTCAAAGGCATATGAGTTTTCACCCTCTGATTAGCAGAACCCAGTGAATTCACTCCAGGAGATCAGGGAGGCATCCAACACAGCGGGTGACACAGAAGACAATTCAATCAGTATTTACTGATGAAAAAGTGAACTCAAAATTATTTCTTAAACTACTTTTAGGAGCTGAAGCTACCTAAGTTACAGGTGTGTAATTTGTGGGTCTTATCCATAAATGACCTCAAACTTTCTAGGTTATCAAACTAAGTGGAAAAGAAAACCCTAGAAGAAACATGAGTGCTGAAAGTGAATGATAATAGTTAAGATTCACAAGTTTTCACTGAGGCACAGAGGAGGCCAAAGCACAAATTGAGCACTTTTTAAAAAGTGATTTTAAAGTTTGCTTATTTATTTTGAGAGAGAAACAGAGAGTAAGAGAGAGACAGAGAGAGAGAGAGAGAGAGAGAGAGAGAGAGAGAGGGAATCTCAAGCAGGCTCAGTGCTGTCAGCACAGAGCCTGACACTGGGCTCAAGCTCACAAACTGTGAGATCATGACCTGAGCCAAAATCAAAAGTCGGACAGTTAACCAGCTAAGTCTCCCAGGCGCTCCGCTTATTAAAATCTTTTAATGATTTATCTAATATACAAATGTATCCAAAGTAAATTGAGATAAATGTTTCCGAACACAGATCAGTCTCACCAATATGACAGACTGGAACAGTTAATATCAGCAGATTCACTGTAACTGATTATTTTTTCCTGACAGTTCTGGCTAATGGAGCAGATGGCTTATTAAGTCTCTTTATTTTTATTTTTACTCCTCACTTGAAAGGTTTAAAAAAAATCTGTGTATTAATTTTTCCTGGAAAAACAATAATTTAAGTAGATATATTGAGACATTAAAAATAACGATGGTAACAATAAAATGTAGATATTTCAGAAAAACTTCTCTATTAATGCTGTAATAATGCAATTTACCAAAATATTATCTTTTTGAATAAAATTATAGCCATAGCTAGTAAAATTAAAACTTATTAGAAAAACATACGGTACACAGAATCGGGACAGTCTAAATTCTGTCGTCATCACTAATAGGTTAGTCACGGAGCCCTTTTGGTTCTCAGGGAAGCCTTGTGTGACATTAGGGTGTTATGTGGATTGGAGGAGCTCCATAGAATCTATGATTCCTATCGCTTTTGTCATTTGTGGAATCCTTTGCATTAAAATCAACCAACTGACAAGCAAACCTAAGCAATTTCTCATTTTCTCTACCCAGAATGTTCTGCTAGGGAGCTAGAAACCAATAAATTACTGATGCTTATTTGACGGTATGATCTTAGAAATATTCTTGTTTTAAGTGAAAAGTTTTCTTTGGCTTTTTCCTCTCACCTGAAGGAAGAAGGAAAAGGTCCTGTCCTGAGGATGGTCGGCTATTGGAGCCAGGAGGTTTTGAGTGTTCGATGAGGCTGTGCCTTGCAGGCGGTGGGGGAGGTGGCAGGGATGGGGGGAGGGCATCAAAAGCATCTTCACCTGCATTTAAAGAAAGGTGAATATCAACAGCAAAGCCTCATTAATGAAAACACAGCATCAGGCCAAAGCAATGATTGATTTTCTCTTGCTGCTCCTAAAGAACTTCAGCGGCAGGGTTTATCTAGCAGTTTACCAACTTTGATAATGAAAGCTAATTATTTTCTGGGAGTGTTTGGAGAGAAACACAGGCACACAAACACACATGTACAGGTGTAAACTTTTCCTATCACCCAGGCCTTTCTGTTAAAAAAGCAGTACTGCGGGTTATGAAAAGCTGATTATCTACTTATAACCTTTATAATAGTAAGACACGGGAAGTTAGAACTAAAAATTATTATAGGTCATACCATCAAAACCAGAATTTTTTATGTAACAATAAGAGTTCACAGCCTCTTATTAGAAAATCACACTATGCACAAAAATTTTAATGTTACAGAACAGAATAATCTTTTAAAGTTTGTTCTGAATTTTAATTCATTTAAACTAATGTTCCACATATTTCATTGTTAAAATATAGAAAATGAACATACAGTACAGGAATATATTTGTCTACTTATCAGATATTTCTAAAAAGGAACAGCTAAATATAGAACTATGTTCTGTGGTCCCCAAACTACTTATATCTGCATATTTCCCAGCTTTAGTAACTACAGAATATTGCAGAATGCTTTTATGTCTACTTATTTTTCCCCTGCCACATCTTACTATTCTACTCACATTTTCCCATATCTTGATTCTTTAAAACAATAAAATTGCAAAGTATGTATTTTTGTAAGTAATCTCAAATACTTTGTGAATCAAACAGGATATAAACAAACACGTACATGTTCCAGTAATAAAAATGCATGTATTTAAATTTATCGACTTAAGCCAAAGTTACATTTTTTTTTTTATTAAATTTTTTTTTTTTCAACGTTTATTTATTTTTGGGACAGAGAGAGACAGAGCATGAACGGGGGAGGGGCAGAGAGAGAGGGAGACACAGAATCGGAAACAGGCTCCAGGCTCCGAGCCATCAGCCCAGAGCCCGACGCGGGGCTCGAACTCACGGACCGCGAGATCGTGACCTGGCTGAAGTCGGACGCTTAACCGACTGCGCCACCCAGGCGCCCCCAAAGTTACATTTTAAAGAAAAATGGTTTTACCATTCATCTAACTTGCCTTGCAAAAAATATTCAAAACACATTCTCTAATGATCATAAATATTTGTCTAACTTAAAATATTTGAAGGTATGAGGGTGGAGGGAGAGAGCTTTGCTGTCAGCCCAGCCTTCAGCTATTTGCTACATTCATCATCTTATTCATTCAAATCCTTTTTCAGCCCCTAAATGTCAGGTCCCATGCTAGGCACGTGGGTAACTATGAAGATCAAAATCACAAGGACCTGATCCAAGGAGCTTAGAGTCCACAAGGAGATCTAAGAAAAATTCACAAAGAGGTATGATTCACAGGTGAAAGTATCACAGGTCCCACAGAGAAAGCTACACGTTTAAGAGGGAAGGAAAATGTAGAAAGTGGCATTTAGCAAGGTGTTACCAAGAACAGGAAGGCCGGGGATATCAGAGCCTCAAAACCACTTATTCATCAAATGCTAGGATGGTATCTTCTTGACAGACTGAATAGTATAAAATAAATAGTATAAATAAAGCATGAAATGCACATGAAGAGCTAGAGGAAGGTTGAGTTGTAAAGACAGGCAGGAACACTGATCTGCACTGTCCGATGTGGTAGTCAGCATCCACACATGGCTATTTAGCTTAAATTAAAATTCAGTTCCATCCACAGTCACACATGTGAATATATACATTCATCACTACATAAAGTTATATTGGACGATGCTTGATTTAGATCATCAAGACTTGGGTAGCAGGTCAAAAACCAGCATATAGGAAGAAGTGGGAGGGAGAAAAAAACTGGAGGTAAAGAAGTTAGCAGGTGCTTGTAATTCATGTAGTTGAGAATGAAGAACTGAACTACAGAATGAACAGGAGCAAAAGACACTGCTGTTACATAACCAGAAACACTGGTTGATGGGGTTTGTGGAAAAACTCAAGAGTCATTTCACATTTCTGGGAGCCTAATAATTAATTCACATACGTTATGTTACGGTGACTTGTGAAGCCTTAAGGTGTGTGGAGATTCTAATTGTCTTCCTCTAAAAATAGGGGGAGAAGCTTCCAACTTAGAATTAATGAAATCAACACAGATACCAGCACCAGCCAAGTTTAACATATATACACACATGTACCTTCACACATGTACACACACACACAAACTAGTGTACTTCATATTAAAATTTGAACCAGAAAAATTGAGATTCCTTGGATGTGCAGTTGCAATGATTCTATGACAGAATCTATTTCTCAGTTCTCTAGAATAAAATATGTAAGTTTCCAAAATGTAATTAGCTAAGTGAATGGGGTCATTGTATCCTGAAAGAAAAAGTAAGTACACATTCATTAAAGAATTGTACTTAAAGAAAATCTCAGATGAACATTTCAAGTCTAGTGGAACACAAGGCCTCAGGGGAAGGAATGATGCTCTGATAGGTTTTTAAGATTGCATTTAGTACATGAGAAGACAGCTTGATAACACGGAGATTGATGGCCAGCTACGTACACCATTGCTTCAATCATATAAGTGGAATAATGGTTACATGAATTTAAGAGCCACCACTATCCAGAGAATCCATTCTAATTCAGACCAACTCATAACCCTGTAAGTCTGTGTTACACTGAACTCTGAATTCTAATAATTCAGATATTAACTGAAATAAGAGGCAGGGTGGCTTATTTGAAAAATTTTTAAAGGTTTCAACCTAATGGAGGGATGAGAAGATCATAATCAGAGGGCGTCCTGTTGAGTGAAGAACCATGCTTTGGATTGTCCCGAGTTGGAGGCCTGGCAGGTGGTAATGGCACTGGATCAGAGGCTGAATCAAAAACATCTCCTAGAGGATAACACAAAATCTTAATGTATTTTCAGTACAACAATGGCATGGAATTTTGCCTTTAAATTCTGACCATTAAGATGAAGAACACAAAGAGAATAGGTTTTATACATACCCTTTAAATATATGCCTAATTCAGGGATGTTTGGTTTCTTCATCTCTGAAGATGTACCATGTGTTCCATTCAATATACAATGACCATTATCACAGGACCTAACACAGAGATCAAAGAACAAAAATCATAAGGAAGATTACTTTCCATTTAAAAGTAATTTGGAGAGGTGATAGGAACTAGCAACCCTGCTCATATGCTAAAGTTTGAAAATAAATGTGATTTCCTTTTCTGGAAAAAGTGTAAGAAATATTATTCAAATATTCTTTTTAGATTTTTTTTTTTGAAAGAGAGAGAGATGGTGCACACACACCTGTGAGCACACAGGGAGGTGGCGCAGAGGGTGACAGAATCTTAGGCACCATGTCCAGTGCAATGCCGGACCCAGGGCGGGATCTCATGACTGAGATCATGACCTGAGCCAAAATCAAGAGTCAGACACTTAACCAACTGAGCCACCCAGGCGCCCCTATCCAGATATTCTTACTGAACTATTTTTGCAAAGAAATAAAATAAGTAAAAAGATAATCTTTAGGAAAAAAATGAAATAAAGAAATACAAGCACTACAAAAATTGTTGATTTCCTAAACACATCTGTGAAGTTAACACATCATTTTGGACAAGTTCAATAATACCTTGTCAAGTTTTTGAAAATGTAGTAAGGCCTATATATATGTATGTGTGTGTGTGTGTGTGTGTGTGTGTGTGTGTGTGTGTGTGTATACACACATATACACATGTAATAGTCCCAATGACTTTATTATTTGTTAATGATGTTTAACATATTTTTATTTCTGTAATTTAAACTTTCCTTAAGGTAAACTAGAACCCACAAAGAAGGAGAATTATTAAATGTTCTATAATTTCATTAAAATTTTGATAGGCATATTCAAATACCTAGGGTCTGTCACAATTTCACTACTACTATGAACAAAACCCCGCCCTTCTGATAACTGTAGAAAAATGACTTTAGCAAAGGCTTTGGGTACACGACAAGGTGTCTGTAAAGGATAATATTTACTAAAGCAGTATTTTTGTTGTTAGTATTAATACTTTGAACTATGTGTTCATTAATACTATGAACACAATGGACAAAACTGGGGCCTGGGAAGATAGTAGGAAGAGAAAGTACAGAGCATACTTTGTCTTTAGAATATAGCTGTGTAACAACGAACTCTCTGCTCACCAAGCTATTCTGTTCATAAAAAGCTATAGAAAACAGAGTTTACATTTTCCGTTTCTCTGATTTACTCTGAATTCTCGGGGCAAAGTAAAAGTACATACATAATGGAGGAGATAGCGGATATTTAAATAGTTATTGCAAGAGGGCTTCATCTGAAATTCATTTCTATTCTCTCTGGTGGCCACATCTGTTTCAGGGGCCAGAGATGGTTCATTTTAAAATAGTTATCATGTATTGAATTTTCATAATAATGATGGATTTTTACTGAAACTGAATTGAATTATTCATCTACTGTTTAACTTTTTCTGCATATTGATAATTTATCTCTTCTGATGTTCCAAAGGGTGGGGGAAACATATTAGGATAGGAAGTATTTAAGCTTACAGAGTGCTCTGTGGAGGAAAGAAGGTACTTCATCCATTGGCTTTCAAGAACAAAAAGATAAAAAATTCACTCCTATTAAGTTTAGGGATAATCAACATTTATTACTTCTCTATAACAATGGAAAGATAGTAATGGCGGTCATAATTCAAATTTATTTTCAGGACTTGGGAGGTCTGCCCCCAAAAATCTCATCTGATATGATCTAACAATTAAAATTCAAAGTATTTCAAATATAACTCTCACCTCTTCAGCAATGAAAAAAAAAAATGAAATCCCAAGAAGACCAAAAAAGCTCATCTTATTTCAGTCTTTACACATTACTATACATTTGTAGGAGCCAAAGGGACTAAAAATTGTGACCATTTGTATTCGATATGAAGGAGTAACTTTCCTCTAATAAGAGTAGTAGTAGACATTTGGTTCTTCCAAAATAACAAATTGCCTCTCAGTCATTTATCTTCTCAAGGACACTATTTTATCAACAAATGTCTTAAACACCAGTGATTAGCAAGAAATGAAATGGTTCTTGTTTTGAAATATGAAGCCCTAGACTGCAGAATGTTAGTGATCCTGGTTAAGAATTCTGTAGAGTGTTGATAATTTTAACCAGGATCACTCATTTCGACAGATCTCTGGTTAAAATGAAGATTTGCTTCTCTTTTCCAAGTATTGCATTTCACCTTGGTGTGATAGTCTAAGAAAGACACTAAAACATTCTATTTAGATTTTTCATCTGGAAAGGAGGGAACACTCCACTCACAGAATGCTTTCCATTGATGGACTTGACCTTAAAACGGAAACGATGCACGAAGATAAGACAGATGGCTGAAGTGTTCAGTAGTTTTCCTATCCTCAATCAAGAGGTGCTGGAAGGCAGGAAGGCTGAGCCACCAGCTGTAGTGAGTGAAACCCCGTTTTGTATGCCAAGCAAAGCTCCAGGGATTCCGTCATACAAAGGAAATGAGCTCACTAAGTTTTAAAACTGAGATTTGACTTATTGAGTACTTCATGTAAGTCAGATGAGATAAAGAAAAATAGTATTAGATTACAGATTAATAAATCAATTATACAAGTGCAGAATCATCCTACTTAAACACAAACTAATATTTCAGTACGCACCACCCAGTTTTAACAACTGCTCTATACCTCAGTGGGGCTGACACTTCAAGGTTGTCTCCATTACAATGAGAACAAACAACTGGCAAGAAGAAAAAAAAAAGAAAACCCTATTTCTCACATTCTTATTTGATCTAAGGAAAAGTAAAATAGTACCTCATTAAAAAAGGTAAATACTTCTTAGTCTTTTTTTCTTAACTTCTTCAGGATATGATAAATAGAAGTAGGCAGCATATCAAGAAGGGAAATGAATATAAATTATACTAGTCCTTACATCAAAAAAAATTCTAAGAAAGGTAATACTTTAGTTTCTGGGCACTGATTTTTCCTCATGAGGTATGTACTAAGAACTGATAAAATGCATTGGAAAATAGTATATTGAAAATTCATGAATTAATTACCACTATATGTAATATACAGCAAAGTTTTATTAGATTATAATTTGTTTTGGGGGGAGAGGGGCAGCAAAATGTTCCATTAGATTTACTAGTCAATTAGTTTAGTCAACTGACTTCTTGAGTAATGAGAACTCTGCATCTTTTAGTTTTCTATGAAAGGAATGCAGAAAATAGTATATAATAAGAGGAGGCTTTGACCAAGAAATCAAGGATTTTTATTTAAATAGCTGTGATTCAGTTGCCTACAAATACCACACATGATAATGCTTATGCAGATGTGAGATGATAAAAAGCTGCCCATATGCTTACCTAAGAGGAGGTTTTACGTTATGGCAATGAGATGGTTGTGAATTCAGGGAAACAGGGTGGGATGAAGGAACCTTGTATTCATCGTCATCTTCCTCTACTGGGTCTCTGGTTTTCTCTGAAAGGGAATTTGCTAACGGGCCAGTACACCTACCAGAGAGGGAAAAAAAAAATCCAGTCTAGTTTAAGCATAACAATTCAGAACAGGCAAGTTGAATGTGATCTATTCAAATCAAAGGAGCTACTTTGTACTTGTGTTCATTTTTCAATTACAAGGTAACATCAGAAGGGCTGTTCTTATACTAAATACAAATGAAAGGATTTTCAATCTTTTGTTAAGACTCTATTGACGAAATAAAAGAATTTCCATACTTATAATTTTAAATGGCAGAGTAAGAAAAACTAGTAACCTGTCAAATTAAATACAAAGATCTTGAAGTTAAAACAGAATGTATAAAATTATCCAAACCAAAGCTATTAAAATATTAACATTTTGTTCCAATTTAACTTAAATGGGTAAATTAAGATTTTATATATATATATATATATATATATGTATGTATATATATATATATGTATGTGTATATATATATATATGTATGTATATATATATATACGTACATGGTAGTTTTATATATTAATGAAGTCTTTATAAAAAGGTCAACTTTGTCTCTTGTGAATATTACCTGTAGTTGAAAACAAATCCGGTTCAATTAAATGAATTATTTCTCCAGTAAGGTTCAAGTACAATTCAAATTATTAATTTTTTTCCCAACAACTAAGAACTAAAAATGACTGGAACAATTAGAAGTAGATAATAAGAGAACTTATTAAGTCTTTGAGGTAGAGTACATTATTTTCATGGCTTCAATTCTCTAATAAAAAAGAAAGAAAATGAGTGGAACAATCACCCAATATCCAAAGAAGTTTTTCAAGCATTATACTCATCCATGAGAGTAAATAAACAAAAGAAAACAAAGCCAAACAAACAAGGAACCCAGACCTTTTTCACAATTTTTCACAATTGTTATTAATGGAGTGTAACTCTTGCTTATGCAAGTGAAAAATATCAAAGTAGAAACACACAAACATACCCTAACGTTAGGACACCCAACTAGTTTGCAAGACAAAGCTTTTGATAATCATAGTGAATGTGTTTCTTTTCTTTTTTTTTTTTAATCTTTGGGACTGCAATTTTGAAGCACCTTCTGTAGAGGGAGCAAGAGTCCTTTGGTATATGTGCCATGGAACCTGAAATAACTTTTTCATTTAGATTTCTTCTCGCTGGTTAGAATGCGAAAATTTTTAAGGGGTTTTCTTTGTGCCCATTACAAGAAGACATTGTGAAAAACCTCGAAGTTTTCAAGCTTCAACTATGTATTTGAGTCTCTAGAAAGTTCAAAAATTAAAGAAAAATCTCTCCCAAGATTTTTCAAAAGCATATTTCTACCTGTCTTTGAAGACTTTTTCAATACTGATTTTTGAATTTTTGTTTGTTTGAGCAACCTCTGAATTCAAATGACAGTTTACAGTGAGATAAAATCATAGTAACAGAATGACAGAAAGTCCACTGTCACTGACCAGAGCCCAAGCTAATAACCTTATGAGGAACTACCCCTCTTATAGTGTAACCTTAGAAGAGATACATTCTAAATGAAGGCTGGTGAGTACATGCACTGCAAAACTGTGATCTGATGCATATTATGGTAGGGATTTCAAACATGACCTTTCCACAAAATCTTACACACATGGACATCAATTTAGCTAACTCAAGGACGAGAATGGGTTCTATTAGCAAATGAAACAATATACATCCTTTCTGTGCTCTAATATACTTTCATTCACAATGAATCTTTTTTTGCCAATGCAATTCAAGCATATCCGGTATTAAAGAAAAAGGAAAAGACTTCTTGACCAAATGTTCAGCAACAACATCAATGCCAGAAATCTATCTGCCGGTTGGGGGTTACTTCCAAAAATTTAAGAGTTTCCAAAGAAGCACTGCATATTGAGGCAAGAATGGACAGTTTATGAAATCACATCTGTTGTGGATGATTCTATATTTTCTTTTCAATGATGAAGAATTTCGTCTGGGTAATTCCCCCTAGTCTTTTGTCTTGATGCAAATCAACAGATAGAATATTTCTGAAGAAGATGAAAAATAAAGCTCAAATAAGATTTTTGGAATAATAAAGGCTTACCACTAAAATTTACTAATCAGAGATTATTAGCTTAAATGGATTTTACTGGATTACATCTAGAAGGGGAAAATGTCTTCAAGTGGCATTTGTATCTAAATCCCAAAAAAGTGCTTCGATATCCCATTTATCACCTTTTTAATAAGTTCTAAAGTCAGATATTCTTCTTCTTCTTTGTGTTTTTAGTGCAAACTTCTGATATCAGTATAATAGTCTATTTAGAGAAGCTAGTTTATAAGAATATCATTCCAGTGCATTTTATTCAGTATTACATAAATTTTTATATCAAATTAATCTTACCCAGTTCAGAAGGCAAAAATAAATAAAAGCAGTTTCTATAATAAAAAATAGGCTTCGGGTGATTACATATCAAAACAGGTTCATCCATTTTAACAAATGTACCGCTATGGAGGAAGATATTGATGGGAAGGGAGAGGTACGTGTGGGGGCAGGAAGTATATGGGAAATCACTGTACCTTCTCAATTTTGCTGGGAATCTAAAAAAACAAAGTCTTTAATCACTCTAAACTTGTCTAAAAAATAAAGTTTTAATAAAAAAGAAGGTACAAGTGAGATAAAGAAGTTGTATATAAAATATCAAAAAAGAAATCTCGATTCATGTAAATAATTACACTATTTGTAACTATACTTGGGATTTTTTTTCCTTCACAAACTAATTCAAAAAGTACATTCAATTTTACTTGAAATAAGCGGTAAAATAATTAGTGTAGCAATTTTCATAAGCTATCATGTAAGTTTACTTTTGGCACTGAAGAAAATATCTAACTTAAGGGACACAAGAACACTTCATTCATTGATGTGGCTTCTGAGAAATGTTTGGGATATCAGAGGAATAAAACAGAGCAAATTATTATTTGGTTAGTTCCAAGTTAAAGCGGCCAAGTAAACCATCTTACCATTTATACCTATTACTTCATTCCCTTTGTATTATCATCGTACATCCATGGGCTATTCTGCACTGTGGGTGTCATTCTGGAGTTAATACATGGGTAATGAACAAGGCCACATTCTCTCAAAGATGCACAGCCATCCTCTCCCCAACCTGCACCTCCTGTTAAATTCACTGCGTGTTAGTTATCTGAGCCTCCGGTGAGAAATACATCCACTTTCTGCAAGTGCACACTTGGAACCAACCAAGAATACATTTTGCAATGCTTTTCTTAGTGATTTTTACATGTTGAGACAAACTCAGATACACTCCTCTATAATATTTGATATTCTTGGTGTGAAAGGCACATCATCAGAGGGGTTTATTTGTGTAACTTTTCTTTCAACTTTAATTCTTTTGATTAATGTACATTTAGTATATGTGCCTTCATTGACATTGTGATTTCTATATATTCATTTCTGTCTTTCTGTCCTGAATTGCAAAATGCTTAAGGGTAGACCCTGAGTCAACAAAGGCCTGGCATGGTATGCGTCAAGGGGGGCACTCCCAGCTTTTAGACAAAAATGAGTGGTTATCAGAGAAACAGATGACAAAGCTGTTAAAGGAGAGGGAACAATCATTTTTAGGATTCTTTTATAATCTAGAAAAACATTTTTAAATATATTATTTTGCTTGATTTCTACATGTAAGAATCTTTAGTAATTTCTGAAGGCATGGTTTTTTTTAAAATATCTTTTATTAAAACTAAGTCTTCAGAGCTTGCTACATACATTAGTCCATATTTCTTGTATTAACTATCAGAATCCTAACAGGGAAAATAAAATACTTAACTCAGAGAAATCAGTCCTGAGAAGTGGTAACACAAAATAAAGCTGTATTTGAAAGGACTGCACGTATGCCACAAATAAGTAATTTCCCCAGAATATCAGAATGAGTTTTATAATACTGATTTTAAGCGTTCTTTCATGACATTAAGAAAAGTCTGTGGTATATTATTAGGTTTAACACAAGCTTTCCTGTAAGCTTTAATTATAAGCATTTCACCTACTTGTTTTTAAATTGGAGAAACAGATTTTAAGTTACATTTTTAAGTTAACTTAGAACCAATATGCATTTCTAAAATTTTCTGGGGTCTGCTTTAAAAATCAAGAAGACAGATACTGAGGAAACACATACTTTCCTTGCGAATCTAATTTTCCAGTATGTTGGACGTTAAAGACTTCACGATGATATTTACAGTGGCATTATTTGTAATTGCCAAAAACTGGAATCAACCCAAATGTCCCTCAGTGGAGGGATGGATAAAGCATGCCTTATAATGGAATATGTACTCTGCAGCAATAGAAAGGAACCAACCATTGATACACTTGACAACATTGATGAATCTCAAATGCATTATACTAAGTAGAGAGAAGCCAGACTCAACGGGCTACGTACTGCATGATTCTATTTATATGACCTGGAAAAGGCAAAACCGTACTGGACATGAATTAGACTGGTAATTTCCAGGGGTCTGGCGTGAAGGAAGAATCTGACATAGGCACAGGGGGATTTTTTGGAGTGATGGAGCTGTCCTAGAACTTGACTGTGGTGGTGATTACCTGACCATGCTTTAGTCAGAACTCACAAAACTGAATTTTACTGTACATAAGTTATGCTTTAATAACTGAAAATTTTCTTTTTAAGATTAAAAATTCATTTTAACTCATTTCAGGTATTGCAGATATGCATCTTTCACAAATATGCTGAATATTCTTAGTGGCCTTCACATAACTTATTTAATTCTATTTGAGACTACAGAGCAACATTAACAGAAACATGATAAATGCTTGACTGTTGTGGAATATGCAAGGATGCCTTCCCTTAATATGAAAATAAAATCTCATTTTAATCCTATACATTTTCTATCAATGGATCGATATGTTCATGGACAAATGGAGAATATAGGATAGATCATGCCTCTGTGGGACAAAAAAGAAACAGTATAAGGAATATATTTTACATTGTATATTTAAATAGAATCCAGTGGCTCACATTTCAATGGCTAGGTTTTTTGTGATCATAAATCAGCTTTTTTGTAAATGATAACTAACAGGTTTGTCAGACTATTAGGATTAATGTTATGTCAGTTCTCATCAGAGCTTTTAGTTAGAGACAATGAAAGATTAGTGGAATTAGTGGTATTCCCCCTACCAAGATTATAGCCATCCACCAAATTTCATTTTCCCACAAAAGATGAGAAGGGATTATTCTATGTGAATTTAGAAATTACAACACTAGAATAAAAAGGAGAGAAATAATACTCATATTACTGCTTTTTCTGTTGAGACTGGTTTAAAATGATATAGTGGCAACCCTCAATTGTTTTCATCAAGGCATCAACCAGTAGTTTCCAGGGATTCACCACAAAACACCAGAATATCTGAGTTCGGATGGTCAAGTTACTTTGCAGGAGATTTGAACAAAGTTTATTTTGCTGCATAAACTCACCAATTTATAAGTCTGAGTTTCAAATATCAAATCATATCAATAGGTCAGACTCAAATGCACAAACATTCTACATGATACAATGAGAGAAGAACACCACAGTGATCACAGTGAACAAACTGAAAAGAAAGACCCACTCTCCACCATCCCTTATATGTCATGTCAATTGTTACCTACAGGAGACCGCCATCTTTGATAATAATGAACCTTTCCATTTACCCAAGGTAGAACAAACAAAAATAGTGCAATATCTTGGCCAGTCTTAAAAAGATTTTAAGGTACTGGAGGAAAGCTGGTTCAGAGACTAATGAAAGAGCAACCATATTCATTTACTAGGATTAAAAAAATAGGGGCGCCTGGGTGGCTCAGTCGGTTAAGCGTCCGACTTCGGCTCAGGTCATGATCTCACGGTCTGTGAGTTTGAGCACCGCGTCAGGCTCTGTGCTGACAGCTCAGAGCCTGGAGCCTATTTTCGATTCTGTGTCTCCCTCTCTCTCTGACCCTCCCCTGTTCATGCTCTGTCTCTCTCTGTCTCAAAAATAAATAAACGTTAAAAAAAATTAAAAAAAAATAGAGTAGCCTCTTAATTACAGCTTTATCTTCCATTGAAAAGTTTTATACCATATTTGTCTTATACTTAAATCAATAATAATTTCTTATCATTGGGCATAAAAAGGATTCATGTAAAACCAAAGTACATTCAGTCTACAGGAATCCTCAGGTGAATAACAACAGAATATGTTTTCCTGCTCTTTTGACACTGAGCACAAATAATGAGACCTGGTATGCACCATATACAAAATAACACACTTCCATCAAGCTCATTCCCTTTCAGTGGTTTTAAATTACAATGTGATATTTGGATTAATATCTCCCAAGGCTTAGTACTTTTTTCTCTTCTCTGTCTTCAAATCTTAGTCAAAAACAAAGCAAAACAAAACAAAACTCTCCCCTCTCCCATGAGTTTGCCAAATAATTTCATTCATATTCATCTAACTTTATAGTTTTACACTTACATTTACATATAGACCATTCTGGAGACTGTTTAAAGACAACCACAATCACACGTGTGTTCACATGCACAGATGCTGATGTTTGAAGTGTGGACCTTTTTGGTGACTCAGGAGGGTGGCAGTAGTTGAGGTTACATCCACAAAACTACATTTCTAGTTTATTTTCTGAAGCAATTTGATAATAAATGGAGATTTTGATAGGAACCAATAATGTTTTTACAATCAACATTGCAGGGGTAAGTGGTATAGTCTCCTTCAAGGTAATGCTTTAATATGTAAGTTCGTATACTGTTGAAAATCTCAGAGTTACATTCGTATGCCTAAGAGCGTAGCCAATCTACTAAATTTGTGATTTGACATGTAGAAATAAATTTGTTAGCTTTAGATAGTACCTGCTGAAATATTTACCTGAATATAATATTTGGATGTTATGTCTAATTGCTCCCTCAACACTTCAATCTAGGTGTGTGTGTGTGTGTGTGTGTGTGTGTGTGTAACAGGCATCCCAAACTCTTCAGGTCCCTCAGTCTCCATTTTACACCTCTGTCCTGTTCCCACATCTGTTCCTTCTCCAGTCTCCCTCACTTTGGATAATGGCACCAACCATTCACTCGGTTTCTTTAGCCAAAAACTTATGTAAGAAGAGTCGTCACTATCATCCTTCACAGATATCCAATTTATTAACAGGTACCACTGGACCAAAATATACCCCAAAGCTGACCCAGTAACTCCATCACCGTTACTCCAGTCAG
Organism: Lynx rufus; assembly: GCF_022079265.1. NCBI lineage: Eukaryota > Metazoa > Chordata > Mammalia > Carnivora > Felidae > Lynx > Lynx rufus. Next base: position 106,145,146 of record NW_025814867.1, on the reverse strand, counting down.
AGCCCTGACCATCTCTGACTGGTCTACCACATCAGATGACGGCACTCTCCATTGGTCTCCCTGCTTCCCCAAAGACCATTCTTCACACAGCAGCCAGGGAAATTCTTTAAAAATGCGAACCAGCATCATGTCATAATGCTGACCAAAACTTTCTAAAACTCACCAAACCAAAGTTCTTACCTTGGCTTTAAAGACAGTATACTATTTAGCCCCTGAATACCGTATTCAACTCTAGTCACACTGTCCTTGCTGCTCTTCAACATGCTGAAGGGATTCACGTGCCTCCCTTTTCTACACTTGAGTCGTCTAGCTTTCATGCTCTTTACCCAGATAACCTCATGGCTTGCTCCTTTACTGCTTTCAGGCTCTGGTCAAATATTACCTTTCCTGATGACTTTACCTAAAGTATAAACCTCCATATACTGTTTATCCCCTTTCCTGCTTTATTTTTCCTCCTAGCACTTACAACTACCTGACAAAATACAATATCATTATTTGTTTACTTTCTGTTCTCCTAACTAGAGCACAAGTTCCAGTGAGGATGGGATTTTATCTAGTTCATGCTGCATCTCCACTTATTACACACAACTGAGTAAAAAGTAGCTCAGGCAAAAATTAGGATTCTCTATTCACCGAACTGAAAATGTTATTAGCACCTTATCTGTTTGGAAAAGCAGGTAACAGTGATCAACACCACCGTCTCCAACAGCAAACCTTTCTTTTTCTTTTTTTTTTTTAATGTTTATTTATTTCTTTTTTTTTTTTAATTTTTTTTTTCAACGTTTATTTATTTTTGGGACAGAGAGAGACAGAGCATGAACGGGCGAGGGGCAGAGAGAGAGGGAGACACAGAATCTGAAACAGGCTCCAGGCTCTGAGCTGTCAGCATAGAGCCCGACGCGGGGCCTGAACTCAGGGACCACGAGATCATGACCTGAGCTGAAGTCGGACGCTTAACCGACTGCGCCACCTAGGCGCCCAAATGTTTATTTATTTCTTACAGGAAGAGAGCACACACGAGCAAGTATGGGATGGGGCAGAGAGAGAGGGAGACAAAGAATCTGAACAGGCTTCAGGCTCTGAACTGACAGCACAGAGCCCGGCATGGGGCTTGAACTCACAGACCGTGAGATCATGACCTGAGCCGAAGGCAGACACTCAACCCACTAAGCCACTCAGGCGCCCCTAAACCTTGTTTTTTTTTTTTTTTTTTTTACAAAAGTATTAATCAAATAATATTTGTTCAGCATGCATTTGAAGGCTTAAGATTAATATTCCAAAAGTACAAAAGGTGCATTTCTAAAAGACAAGGCACCCAAAATATTCTTCTGAAAAAAGAAAATGACATTCATCTGCATTCTAGAACATCTTACTTGAAAATAATCATTCCATTATTACTGGCAATAATTCTTCTGTTTATTTGTCAATATCTTGTGTCAAGTGAAATAATTTTTTTAACTGTTTCAGATTTCATTTAAATTTTAAAAAATCAAATTATTTCAAGACAAATATAATTTAGTAAAAATTTAGTAAAAATGTAATAAAAACAAACCACATAGGATTTTTTTCATTCTCCCCCTAGAAAATAGTAGGCACTCATGTTTCAAGCTTTTATTTAAAATTTTACATTTGTAGCTAAATGTCAATGATGTTAATTAAATAGAAACATTTAGAAAAACTAAAAAAAAAAAAAAAAAAAAACCAAAAACCGAATCAATGTATACTAGTACAGTTTCAGTTTTCTTCTACAAATAGGATATTTCTTAAAAATAAATTCTGTATTCTTCTAGGCCTCAACATAAGTCATACAATAAAAGTCACATAATTGCAAACAGTTTTACAAGAAAGTAAAATTATCACAGAGTAGCCTCTTATATCAAGTAAATGGTGATCAGAGTAACATCAAATAACTTATTACTCTTTAGTAAATATTTATAACAATACAAAGTACATTTAAAGGTAAATGCTAGCTGTGACTTTCCTGAATTCAACACTGAGGGTCTCAACGTTTGTGAGAACTGCAAAAGTCTGGGTAGTAATTTGTGATTTTGCTTTGGACTTATTTTGAAACATGCAGTAAGAGTCTAACATAGAATTAAGTACTTGAACATCCAACATCCCATTTCGTCCCTATTTGCTGAGACCTCTGTTCTACGCCCCTCCAGTACTAAGGGTCTATTCCTCACTGTACCCTGGTTTACATTCTAATGAGGCCCAGATAGATCAAACATAACAAACAAAATGCAAAACTAGAGCAGTAATCCAACTCACGCTGGCTTCAGCAATGAGACACAACGAGCCGCAAATGAACATTTAAGCTGCCAAATATTTCATGTAAGTCAGCATTATAGATGAGCATCCCTTAAAAAAACATTGCATAGAATCTAAAAAGTTGAAGCTCAAAAGGAATTTGGAGATCATTTAAGATAAACACTCTTTCATTTATCAGATAGAGAAAGCGAGGCCCTGAGAAGTTACTTTGTTCAAAGACAAGACAAATGTTTAATATGCTGGAGTCAGGTCTGAGACCAAGTCGGATTTAATTTTAATGTTCACTTCAGAATTCCATGCTGGTTTCATAATAACACAGTCCATAAATGACTACGGAAAATGCCTACTAAAATATTAAGTAACAAAGAAGGGCATGGAAATTATCTCTATAATATAATCTATGTCATGTAAAAAAAAAGTCTAAAAATGTCAAAATGTTGAAACTCTGGACATGGATATTTGGAGTATGTACATGCTCTAATTTACATATTTGTTAAATTTTTGTCATTTCTAGTTTCCATATTTTATACAATGAACAAATGCCACCCATATAGTCAGAATAAAAAAATTGAAGAGATAAATGTGCAATGAAAAGTCAACCCTTGCATTGTTAACTATGGTTAATTTGCAGCATGCAAAACAAAACTAATTTGCTGTTAAATCTGCATTGTTTAAGTATTTATCTGTTTAAGTAAAGCAACTGCACTGTTTCTGAGGGAAAAATCAAGAATAAATGGAGAGGGGCGCCTGGGTGGCGCAGTCGGTTAAGCGTCCGACTTCAGCCAGGTCACGATCTTGCGGTCTGTGAGTTCGAGCCCCGCGTCAGGCTCTGGGCTGATGGCTCAGAGCCTGGAGCCTGTTTCCGATTCTGTGTGTGTCTCTCTCTCTCTGCCCCTCCCCCGTTCATGCTCTGTCTCTCTCTGTCCCAAAAAAATAAATAAACGTTGAAAAAAAAAAAAAAAAAGAATAAATGGAGAGAAAATATACTTACAAGGACTTACAAACTGAAGTACTAGAAAAATGTCAATACATTACACTATGAATTTATTCTTACTTTATAGGAGAAACACGTAACTAAAATACATATGAAGCAAACTGCAACCTCTGCTTATCTCACTTGCCAACATGAATTTAATAAACAGAATGTGAAAATTTAACCTAATTGGCAAGGTTTTATTTACTTTGTTTCTGACATTCTCTGAATTATCAGAATTAATTGAACTTAAGATATTTTATTACATATATTCAGAGTTCATCTGAGGCTATGATATCATCTGTTCTTACTGATTTAGAGCCTACTATACAGAATATGTGTATTTGCTTCCAACTTTTATGTCAGCTACATTGTCTGGCATTTCCCAGATAAGTTACCACTGGAGAATGCTCCAATGAGCTTAGTTTTCCACTGTCCCCTGAATGATGGCAAACTTCACACTCTTGCTGCTTCTCATCTGCTCCCTTTTTGAACTGTGCTTATTCTCCATGACTCAGGAAATTTCCATCTCTTTATGAAACATCCTTGACTTCCAGGGTCTGTAACAGTCTTTCCTCCAAGTGAAAGTAAAAACTAACAACTAGAATTGTACAAGTCAACATAATGTTCTCCAGAGGTTTCATGTGTGTTAATTTTATTTTCTAGAGTAGAGTGCAAACTTCAGGGGCTGGGTTTAGCTTATCCTTCTTTTGCATCCATATGTATAGGGGATCTCAGTGACCAGCAGAAAAAGGAGTAAATGCTCTAAGACTTTCAGTTGGAAGTGAGGATCTTACCCGATAATCAACCAAGTAACCACATATTTGTGATATATGCACCACACAGCAAAAACAGTAAAGTGTTAGGGAAGAATCAGAAAGGACAAGAAAAATATTTTGCTCTCAAAACCTTATAACCTTTTTTTTAATGTGAAGAAGCACTTTAAAATTAGAAAACAGTGCAGCAGAGTACATAATTAAATGTAGACAATAAACTGTGTAGGAAGAAGACTGAGAATTAGTCTTACCACTTATTATCATTATGAATGAAGAGGTCAGAGAAGTTTTCATAAAGAAACAGAGCCTGAGACATGGACCTATAGAATAAAGATTCTGAAAAGGTGGTGCATAGGAGGAAGCAGCTTAAAAATTCACAAAGCCAAAAAAAAAAAAAAAATCAAGACAAGATTGGAGGGGAAACATTAGGAATTACTGAACAATATTTTAGTTGGGTAAAATTCTGTGGATCTTACTGCTAGCAGAAGAGCATAGATTAACTTAAAAGGAAAGAAAAAAACAATGCTGGGTTTTGAGCAGGAAACTGATCTGGGGAAAGCAGAATTAAAACAATTCAGCTGTGTAAACAAAATATATTGGAGAAAAGGCAGGTAGCCTGATTTAATATAAAGAGTGGAAAAATTGGAATCAGGAGACTTGGTTTTATCTTGGTTTGACTTGGGTACCTATATTAACTAACTGCCTAATGTGCTTCTTGTGTCCCCATTTTTCAAATGAGATAACCCAGGTTAACTTATTTTTCAGTTAATGCATTTTAAAATCCATTGATATTAATTCTAAAATCATAACACATCATCCATCATGTCTGTTCTTCCAGACATCCAGCTATGAGGCAACAGGGAAGATTAGCTGACTATAAAAAACTTCAAAAGAACAAGCAAATAGGACTTACTGGCTGAATGGATTCAGAAATTGTGAAAATTGAAAGAATCAAAGATTATTTTCTGATATCACACTGGATAGTTGGGATAAATGTGACACCACTTGGGAAGAGAGATAAATTGAGGGGAAAGTGCACCGTCCTACTCTGTCCTCTTTATTTTTATTTTTATTTTTGAGAGAGAGAGAGAGAGAGAGAGAGAGAGAGAGAAAGAGAGAATGACCACCGGAGCATGAGTGGGGGAGGAGCAGAGAGAGAGGGAGAGGGAGACACAGAATTGGAAGCAGGCTCCAGGCTCTTGAGCTTTCAGCACAGAGCCTGATGTGGGGCTCGAACTCATGAACCGTGAGATCATGACCTGAGCTGAAGTTGGATGCTTAACTGACTGAGCCACCCAGGCGCCCCTGCTCTGTCTTCTTCTTAGATACAAAGAAGACTCAAGTTCTCTCTCCCTGTTGTTCCATATGCAACCTCAGAGTTTAGGTAAGTATCACATATGCTGTGGTTACCAGCAAAGAATCAGGAAGGACCTTGATTTCTGGTACTTTATAAATCTGGCTGAATCACTTTTACTGATGTGTTTCTATTCACCTTGTACTTTCTGTATTGAGTACCTCATATCGACTATTTACCATATCCGTATGCATGGAGAGATGCTCTGCAAATTCAGTAAAACTCACTTGATGCTAGGGAGAAGGGCAGCAGCTGGAGGAGGAGGAGAAAGCCGGGGAGGAACATCATATTCTTCACTTCCCAGGTGACCATTGGAAAAGACCTGAAAGGAAATCCAAGGGTTCATTTAGAATTTAACTTCTGGAGGACCTTAAAACAGTAGAAGCTCTTAGAAAACCTATAATTTTGAAAAGAATATGTAATTTCTGTTTATTTAAACAAGCGCAATATCATATAATTTACTTAGGAGTCAGTTGCACCATAGTGATTATTCACCACCACCACCCAAAGGAACACCAAGTTATATGTAAAAAGTATAATACAACACGATTCTTAAACACATTGAGAAGGAATGCGTACTATAATTTCTATAAAACAGATACACACAGCTTGATACACAGATGGTGAAATTCCCTAAATAACCATCAGTTTTTATTGAAAAGTTACCATTCTCCATAGGATTCAGGGAAGAAAAAGCAGTACCAGTGCAATTCTTATTTCAATTCTCCCAAATAAAAGTGTTCTAAATTATATCTCTCTGGGGTTAAGAGAACATTTTTAAACTTCTTGATAAAACCTTACAGAAATGCCTTTCATCTTTCAAGGCTGAAGCATCAACACTATTGGGAAGTAGAGCCCGCCTGCTCTTTCAGAGCGCGTGCAGTTTTAACCAGAATTTTCAGTGTGAACACCACCAACTAAAACGGTTACCTTGCTCATAAGGTACCGGCAGAGAACCAGTGTTTTGTTACTCAGATTCAGAAATTCTGATTCCCAGGTTTCTCAGTTACACTACAGGGACTGAGCAACAGCGCTTGTGACTGATCCGAGAACTTGAAATAAAGCAATTAAAAAAAGAGAAAATAACTTCATATAGACATATTCACACACATACAAAAAAGATTAAACCTATTTTAAAATCTTTAAGTAATTATTAGTGTTTTATCATGGGGCGCTCACCTCAACTCTTACGAATTCATATTTAAAGGATAGGCTTAAGTTGGAGCAAAAGGCTATAATGTAACCTGAATAGCCCTAAAGCCCCATCAATGACCTACCAATTTCTTTTCCTCCCCCCGTATTTCTAAAATGCTGCTGAAGCTCTAGAATGCAAAATTGAAAAGCCCATACCTTCTCTATCAACTTAAAATAAAAAACATGGTTTAAAGAATACATTTGAAATACATCAATATTTGCATTTCAAAGTTACACAATCTAAATCTTATGGCATTGAAGTTTCACTCGAAAATCTAGGACCTGTGCTAGAGTTCCAATGTCTCCTTTGCGCGGCTCCCTCATTCGATGCGCTCTTATAGTCACACTATGATAAAACAGATCCTAAACACGGTTTCATTCTGAATTCCATGTTCCCACCTGTACTCACTTCACTAGACTTAATCATTTTAGCTGCCGCTACCTGAGTGCAATAAATTACAAGTTGGGCTAAAAATAAATATTTTATGTTCTCTGGAGATTTGAAAAGCCTGTTTAAAAATAGGAGAAAACAATAATTCCTCAAATGTGTGGATGGATAGCCATCGACTGAAGCAGTTCGCACTGAAACCCCACAGATTCAGTCCTTCTTTATTCAACTGAGGAAACAACTTTTTCCTCTGTCCCAAATCTACCGCAATTCCACTGAAATTACTACCAACTTAAATATTCTGATACTATTACTCCTCTGCCAAAAAAATAGAAAAACAAACAAAAACAACAAAAAAACCTTTAAGACCTCTTTCCTAACAAATTAAAGATAACATAGTATAGAATTCAAGACTCCGTATTATTGGTTAGAATCTACACTGCCATAATTTCACCTATCCTGCCTATTCTCTCTCTCTTTATTCTATCCATGAAAATGGACTTCCTTTGCTATGCATATTTTCTCTAACCTCACTCGGTTCCTTCCTGTCGTGTCTATAAAAACACCTACTAATCTTTTCATGTCTATAGCCAGTGACCTTCTTGTGTGCAGCTTGCTTTATTCCTTCTTTTACACTGCATCTCAATTTGATTTTTTTTTCTTCTTGAGGATCCCATATTGTATTTTCTGAATGCTTCTCTTACGCCTTATCTTTTAGTTAATCATACACCTGTCTCATTCTCACCACACTACACTGTGCTTTATTCATTTTGTATTTCCCATGCTGTCTTGAACATCCTAAGTACTCTTACAGCTAAAGGAGGTTGAAGAATGAGGAGACATTAAGGTAAGTTTGGGCTTATGGAAGAAGTTTAATCTGAGTTATCACACAATTTACTATAAATTCTAGGTTATCCTAGATTAATATTTTTCTATATGCCTCAAGACAGCATTTGTTACTAATCTTGGAAGTTTGAAATGTCTTATGATTCAACTGTTGTCTAAATATTAAGCTTAAGGTGTTTGGGATCCTTGAGATTCAGGGAACACATTTGTGATAATCGTAGCACAATTAAGACAAACCTTTTTATCTGTACAAAACCCCAAACACAACCCCTTTTCCCTATCCCACACATGTAAACCCACACAAAATCTACCCCAAAAATATCACTATAGTTTGTCCTTCTACACCATCAGATTGGCAATGAAGCCAGTGAACATAGAGGACTTATTTCTTGATAGACAGCCCTTGAGATTTAGAGATAAGTTTGAGGTCATTCACATAAACATGTGCCTCTCCACCAAAAGAGCAAAAGCCACAATCTCAAAAAAAGGGGAATCTTTCGATGCATTTATCTAGCAGCATCTTCAAAAGATTATTGTACACAGGGTCATTTTAGAATAATGTCACTTGAAGTAACATAACAAGTCAGAGATAGTTTTTATCACATTAGCAACAGCAGTATTCTTAACCTTTCGAGAGAAACCAATAAAGATAGCTTAACACAACGTTAGCATCTAGATCTAAGTAGATAAATCTCAAGTTTCCAATGATGTTTTAAAGCATTTTAATGCAAATATTTTCACCTCAGCTAATTAAAACAAACCAACAACAGTAAGTATCTAGCCAACAAAATACTTATTAAGGGACAGGTGTCCTATTAAGGGACAGGTTTCTAGAACGCAAGAATTTCAGAGAAAGGAAACAGTACTATAGGAAAGAAATCTCTTACCAATAATACAAGATAAATAAACCTAGTAATTCTTAGCTTGCAGATTCATGTTAAAAGTAAAGGATTACTTTAGCTAATCTGATCACGCAAGGTAGGGGTGGGGGGATAGGGAGTTGATGAAAGTCACAGGGAATTCTTACACTTCATTTTAACGATGAGCTGGACAGCTCTTTCCCTAACAGCTCTGTACAAGTAGGAAATGCAGTAGAATTTACTCTTGCTGTCCTTACCATTTGCCAAGCGAAGATGCAAATCAAAAGGGCAAATGCCTCTAGTGGATGATGGGAAGTGGCACGGGGACAGAGGACACATGATGAAGGAGAGCGAGGTGTCACTTCATGTACAGGGTGTCCATTTTATGAATTCCCTTATGGTAGGTATTCCACAGGTACACTTAATTCTAATGTAAACATTTGGTGCTTATTTGGGTTTCTTATCTTTAAAATGGGAAGATGATGTTTAATTTGAAGTATTACCTCTAATGAAAATAAGTCTAAAGGATAGTTGCTCCTATTTCACACAAGAATGCATTTGCTTACAATTAACTGGGGAGACTGATGGGTTATGTGAAGGTACATCAACTTCCAGATATCTAGATCCCCATGCCCTTTATTCCCATGATAAAATGTTTTAAAAACTACATACTAGGTAATAGGTATGGAGGGTGAGGATACATTGTAACATTTACCATTCTCATTAAAAACAGGAGGAAAAGAAATCCTATTTTAAACAAGGAGATTATATTCTACCTTTGGCTGAAGGCCAGTGCTGGAAAAATACATTAAAAACTGTTTTTCTTAAAAAAAAGAAAAAAAGGTGGAGGGCACCTGGGTGACTCAGTCAGTTAAGTGTCCAACTTTTGGCTCAGGTCATGATCTCGCAGTTCATGGGATCGAGCCCTGCATCAGGCTCTGTGCTGACAGCTCAGAGCCTGGAGCCTGCTTCGGATTCTGGGTCTCCCTCTCTCTCTGACCTTCCCCTGCTTGTACTCTCTCTCTCTCTATCAAAAATAAATTACATGAAAACAAATTTAAAAAAACACCAACAAAACAACTGTTTTTCTTCCTTGTATGTCACGGGTGTTCTCTTCCTCCAAGCCCTCTCCTGCCCTGCCCTCACCCACACAAACCCAGCACACATACACTCTCTTGCGTCTATCATCAGCTTCAGTACTGTACTAACTTAACAATCAAGTGCTTACCAAGTGCTCATTAGGAATTATACTAAATAAAATGAGGGGAGAGAGAGACAGAGATGATAGTTTTGGTTTTAAATTTATAAAAAAGAAAGGAAAACTATTTTGAACGAGGATGTCGAGTGTTACAGAGTGTTACAACTTATACTGCTACTTCGTGTCTAGTTGTTACTTTTGGTTTTATTCCAGACCTGAGGTGTATGAAGATTTAGATATTTGGAGAGTGATTATTTTCCCAAGATACTAGGTACTATTATTCTTCCACTTCATAAAGTAAGAAAAATAAGAGAGACAAAGCAAGAAACAGACTCTTAACTAAAGAGAACAAACTGATGGTTACCAGAGGGGAGGGGGGTGGGGGGATGGGGGAAAGACATGATGGGGACTATGGAGTGCACTTGTGGCGATGAGCACCAGCTGGTGCATGGAAGTGTTGAATCACTATATTGTACACCTGAAACTAATATTACACTGTATTAACACTATACTGGAATTTAAAATTAAAAAAAATAAATACTTCTTATGTTCTAAACAAATCTATTCATTACAAAAAAAGGTAAGAAAAATAAGTGGACTTGGGACAAAGGTGTAGGAAGTTGTTTGCATCCACAAAGCCAGCAAATTCTAGAGCAGGAAGTAAAACTCAGTTCTGATTCCAGAGCCTGGTTGATCTGTATTGATAAGATTTTTAGTAATGTTGAAATGCAGCTATCGGGTTTGCTTTATCCTTATCATTTTCCTTCTGCCTGAGGGGCTGAACAGTTCCTCTGCTACAAAACATTGTTAAATTTGAAAGGGAAGAGAACACTGGGATTCTGGTCATCCTTGAGCATCAGAAGGGTCTCACACAAAGAACACACTTAGAAATGTGAAATTAAGTCAGTTTGGATGGAGGACATGCAAAGATTAACAAGGCGAGAAAAGTCCAAGGCAGGATCAAAGAAACTGAGAAGCACAAGTCCCAGGATGGACTCAGTCTTCTGTTAGATGTTAGTTAGTTGAAGCCAGCCTCTTACTCCTCCGGAGTGAAAAGAGAGGAGTGAGGCTTTTTTCTACTTTATGTAAATTATGATGTACCTTGCAGTCTACTGAAGTTCCTTTGTAAAGACAATAAAAGAGAAAAAGAGGAGACATCTAGTTCATAGCATTTATTACATTAACTACATATAAATCCTTCTTTATAATCCACCTTAGAAGTTGAACAACTAGACTGAAGTCATAAATCTTAAGTTTCATTTTGGTTAAAACTTCATGTCTAGGGGCGCCTGGGTGGCTCAGTCGGTTAAGCGGCCGACTTCGGCTCAGGTCATGATCTCGCGGTCTGTGAGTTCGAGCCCCACGTCGGGCTCTGTGCTGACAGCTCAGAGCCTGAAGCCTGTTTCAGATTCTGTGTCTCCCTCTGTCTGACCCTCCCCTGTTCATGCTCTGTCTCTCCCTGTCTCAAAAATAACTACAACGTTAAAAAAAAAATAAAAAAAACACTTCATGTCTAGTTGTTGTAACATGAAATTAGCTTAGAGAGTATAAGCACTGCATTAGTAATACACACAACATATGAGATTAGACCTTAAAGAATCTTAATGAGTGTTATTTAGCCAGAACTAAACAAGATTAAAATCCAGCTTTCTGTAAGAGATATTTTGCAATTTACTCAATGTTCTCTGGGATAGTAACATGTATCAATGATCAGGACATGAAAGTTCGGATAGAAAACATTTAAAGCAATCTTCATAACTGAAGTCACTATTAACATTTCATACCTATAATTAATAAAGTAAAATTTCATACCTATAGCCTAAGAAATTATAACCTCAATTTAAAAAATGGTAACCTTCCATACAAAATTAACATCCAGTGTTCTAGGGCTTAGAAGGACAGGTTTATATTCGTGCTAAAACTGTATAACATATTATGTAAAATAACCCTGAAATAAGAGATCTTCACTGAATTGGCTAAGATAATTACAAGTATTTCCACAATCCATTCAAGAAATAAATTGTAATATGTTGCTGAGATATAACCATTCAATTCACATCAGAGCCTGTTCTGACACTTCTCAAGACAAGCATGATCATGTATGAATGAAAAGTAATAGAGGTTGAAAGGAAAAAGAAATTATGCAAAAAACTCAAAAAACAAAAAATGGAAAAAACCAGCCGGTCCCTCCAATCCAGATTCCAGGTTGTGGAAATATACATTTGAGCTTGATAAGCATTCCATTTTCAGAGAACATTACTAAAAATGCTTTTGTAAGTACTTTTTCTTCCATTTACACGTTTAGATAACCTTCAATGAAACTTTTAGAGATCTTCATATCTAAGATGAGAGACTGAACCCACCAAGGTGAGTCACTGGCAGAGTCATGGCAAACCCCCCCACTCTTCCCCTTTCTTCTCAATGCCGCACTAGACATTGGAGTCTTCCTATCCTGGAGACCCTAGAATATCACTGAGGTTAAATATTATCATATGAACTTTCCATTATCACCCAACCATGACACACAAACACGTGTGTGCACACACATGCATATACCACACAGAAGCTGAATGTGTGTCATACTTCACACTTTTTGTTCTTGAATATATGGTTAACTCACCAACTGCAGACCGTTATTTTGAAGGAATTGATTACTGTCCTAAAATAACAAAGATCAATAGAGAAGAATCAATTTAATATTAGTCTTCAAAAGAGGCAAAGCCTCCTTCAGCTGAGGGAAGATGGCAAGCATCTGATCTCACAGCCAAAAATATCATGGAGGGAGGCAAACACCAGAAACTATCAAGGGCCTACCAAGAATTCTAAACTCATTGATTTCTGCTGCTGCCTCTTTGGTTCCCTGTACACTTAAATTCTTTCCTGGGTATTTAAATGATAGTGGTGATATCTTTCAAGCTAGAGCTCAATATGTGTGACAGCCTTTCAGTTTTATGGATAAAGAACCTGCTTTGTGAGAGTGATTGGAAGTGGTGTTTTTATGTAAGGGAGAAGTTCATTTTACCTGGATGCATAAGGCGTCTGTCCTTGGCAACCATTCCAATGACTGATTTACGACATGCTATAATTATTCAACTGTTTTTCAGATTAGATAGAACCAGGACAGCTTAAAAAAAACAATAGTGCCGATTCTCCCACCAACAAGTTATTAATAGGAAAAAGTTTTGGCAGATGAAATAAGAGGAGGTGAAATAAATCTTTGGCAAAGTGTCTAGTCTCTTCACATTAAAATTAAATCATTACTCTGAACCTTCTTCCTGACTTCTTTTAAGTTCAAGTTTTAATGAGCTCCTGATTATTTATAACTTGGAGATAATTAAAGACCTTCAGGGAAGTGCCACACCAGGCAAAAATCCGCAAAAAACAAAAAACCATTGCCCCACCTTTCACACTACCTCCTATCAGAAGAGTTGGAGCAGCTTGGTTAGCTTCTGCTTTGCTTATTTCTTACCTTGGCTCCTTCTAAAGGCAAATCATGGCGTCTGTGTTTCCGCATAAGCACGGGGTCAGAGCCCACTCTACTGTGTCTTCCATTCACATTTGAACTTGCGGTGATTCCAGGCTTTGGAGAGCCATCCCCTAAGAGTCGACATCCCACCACCGACTGATTACTCCCAAACACATCCCGAGGGCACCAGGCTTCAAGAGGCATTGGCTGGTCTCTAGAAGGCACACTTTCCACGTGATGGAAGTGACGACTCAGTCTATTGTCAGGTGGGATTGGGGGAGGTCTCTCAGGTGGAGGCGGAGGAGGATCTCGTAAGGGAGGAGGAGGTGCGGGGAGTGGTTTATCTTGCTTTCTCACCATGCAAGGAGAAGACTGAAGAGATACAATAGAAGAATAAATAAGTTAGAAGTTGTACTATTGATGCACTGAAACATGATTTCTGGACTTGTCTACCATTGCCTTTGTTTTCTAAGCCATAATGGAGTTTTATTAGATTTCTGTGTCATCTTTTAATGTTTCTTTTTATCATCAATTAATGACATTTTTAAAAATTAATGAAAATCTTATGTAAATATATCTCATTAGAACTTTTTTTTTGTAGAAGATGAATACATAAACTCAAATGTTAAGGACTATAAACACTACACAGGAAAAAGTAGCAGGGCACAAAATTATATGATGATTTTGACTGGTTGACAGTAAAATAATATTTAGTCGTTTATTTATTTACACTTTTACACAATTTAGGAGACATAAAAAAACTATCAAAGTTGTTGTTGTTTTACTTTTTCAAAGAGCAACTTGATTTGTAATATCTCCGAGGGACTGAAAGTATAGGTTCTGCCATTTTTGTGTTTCCACTGCAACATAAAGCAACTAGTAAGGGGAAAACTTGCTCTGATCTTTTTTTTTTTTTTTTTTTTTTTCTGATCTTGTCTTTTATAGTTATTACCAGAATGGTGGAAAATCACAAGTAATAGAGCAGCATTATTTATAAAACTTACTTGAATTTTTATGGATCCTTAAAATGGAAAAATATTGGTCTAATTCTTATATGGAAATATGAACATATATGCACTTGAATCTATATGCTTTTTATGATTTTATTTTTATTTACATGGTTCATCTCATGAATGATTTTGTGTTTTTATGGTTAGAAAATCATACAGAAAAAGGGAATGTGTTTACATAATTCTATGTTTACACCATTCTGACTAAACACCATCCAAAAAAGTCATAATCTGATCTTAAAACCTAAAAATCTTAACGTGATCTTAACTGTAACTGAGATCAAATACTACTAAAATGTCGTGCTTCTGACTCATTTTAGACTCTAAAGCATATTACCAAGTGGAATTAAGTTTTTAAATCTTATATTTGATAAAGCAAAATATGCCGTAATCAAATTTGGAAAAAAAATTGTGCAAAACTAAAATAAACTGCGGGCTTAGATTTACACAGAATTATATCTTTAATATTAAGGAGTAATGTAATTACTTTACAAATACTGTAATTCTTTGTAATTAATTCCTTCAGGTGAAGGTGAGTCACCCTGAAACACACATCTTAAAGCCCTTATGCAAATATACCCCATCACATTTTTGTCAGGACACTACGAAAATGAGTGTCAAATATCATTCAATAAAAGCATGCGATTTATTTTAATACATATAATGATTTTCAAAATCCATTTTACAGAATAACTAGATTTACTCTCCTCTGCATTTTTACAAATCAGGGAACTATTACAGACATATGCTCTGAGTAATTGTGCAACTTTTATAGTAATAAAGCAAAAAGAGGATAGTGGGCTCACCACAAACAAAATGAGGAACATGTCAGAGTTCTTCATCAACAATTGAGAGCCCAAGAAATACAAGTAATGGAATTCAAAGGAACCTGAGCAATCAATAATTGTCACCTACATTCTGTGTGTTTCTAATAAAATCAGTTTACCTTTGGTGAACCAGTGGGGCTGCCACAGGGAGACCGAACTATGCCTTTCTGAATTAAGTCCAGGCGAGGAGGCACTGGTGGCAGGCTTAGATGTGGGATCTGGAGAGGATCTGGATGCGGCTTTCTTCTCTGTGCAAGGGGAGAGGATCCTGGTGATGTAACTGGTGAATTCTGCCTGTCAGTGCACTAGAATAGAGAAGGACAAAGATCATGTGATATGATGTGTAAAGTGTATGCCTTTCAGTTCTTAACGAAGACCTTTGGTTTCGAGAAGGTGTCTGCCATTGAACATCTGTTAAAATAAACTCCGTTTACTCTGATTAATAGATGGCAAGCGCTCACATTGTCCCTCAAGGGCAATATTACGTAAAGAATAAATGGATAAGTTTCTCCTGCATATTACAGAAAGGGTCTAGGGAAAAAGAAGAGCAAAAGTGTAGTTTAAAACCAATCAAATACAAACATCTCCGGCAAAAGCCCATCCACAGTTAATGAGGAAACCAGAAATACACAATGCAGTGATGCACATTGCTCTTGGTTTCTGTACTATGGAATTTTCTTAAATCTTCAATTTACAGTATATGCTAGAACTTAGAAGTCATTTTGTTCCATATAAAATATGTATCCAGAGCATACTTGCCTACAAACCAATTAAATTAGGCAGAGTTTCAAAAATAAAAATGTGTATTTAAAATAAAAACAGCCTAATTGTTTTTTCCTGTAGGACTTCACATGGAAAAGAAAGCCTCAAGTTTTTATTTGCTACAACAGGTTTCTACTTTGTCTGGTAGATAAAATGGCATCAAAAAGCCAGTAAGAAGTACTTTGATTTGTACCTATGTAACCCTTTTTATTTTGTAATTTTTCTTTTAATGTGACATAACTTGATTGCAATTTGGTATAAAAATCATACTAACTAATCAAATAGCTTTACCAAGGTAAACAATATTGTCATGAAATATCAGGCAGTTTCCTTTTCAAGGCTAAGCTACTAGCTCTTTGGAGATCTAGGCTTGATTTTTACACCTACTATACTTTGATAGTCATCTATTTCCTAATGCTATTATTTTTAGAGTTTTAAGCTGTTGTTAACCCATTTTTCCTCTATCAGTCATTTTTATAGGAGCAGTCAATGTCAACAATTGACGATTTAATTCAAACTGTGGCAATAGTGAGACAGATTCAGCCATTCTGTCTTTATCCGACAGGGGATGATAGATTTTTGTTCACAACCACACTTAGGTACATTGTGTAAGGCTTTTGCTAATTAACTAACATAGGGGTTTGTCTGGTGTTTTTCTCATGATTACACTCAGGTTATGGGGATTTTGAAGGAAGACCACGAAGGTCAACAAATATTTTAATAGCATCATATCAAGGGTCCACGCTATCAATAGGATTCATCACTGTTGATGCTGACCTTGATTACCTGGCTAAGGTATTGTCTGTCAAGGTTTCTTCACTGTAAAGTTACTCCCTTTTTCTCCCCCTGTCCATACTGTACTCTCTGCAAGGAAGTCACTGTGCACAGACCACGCTTAAAGGAGTGGGAAGTTACAGTCCCCATTGTAAAGACTTTTTAGATAAATTTGAGTGGCTACAAAAGCTTCTAGACCATACCTCAGATATGCCTGAATATTGTCATCACATTGCTAAACTGCTAATTCTTTGCTTCTTTCTCTCAAGGGTGCCAAGTAACTAAAATAGGTCAATAAATTTACCCATAATTTTACATGACAATTTTAAGAACCTTTCTTTCTTTTTAGTAATTTCATGATTCTTTTTTATATGTCTTACCCTATGATGAAGCAAAAAAGGAAAAAAATCTTAACTGCCACTAAAATTAGAAGAGAAAAAGTAGAAACTCTGTAGTCACAATAAACTGATTCTAATGCAGCCATTGACTCTTAACAAAATAAAAATTCTATGCAAAAAGCCATGGAAGTCTCAGATGGTCAGGAATTTGAACCTTCTGGATTAAAAACAATCCAGAAATGATCATACACAGAACAGAAAGAATTCCTGATGTAAACTATGCACATCACAACATCATAGTATTTTGAGTTAGGAAATGTCACAGGACCTCTAATTCTCCACAATTCCCATTAGGATAAATTACATTCTCTGAGAATTAGCAAAACCATTACCTGATAAAAATGCTTTGTTGCTCTGGTTATTATCCTTTACAAAAAAGACTCAAGAAGCAAAACTATCAACAGTTCCTATCTCAAACTACATACACAGACACATGCACATACACATATACACACAAACACACACAAGGAGAAAGAATATTAACGCATAGCACTTTATCCATTTAGTTGTTTGCAAGGAAATTTTTCAGTGCTAGGTGCACACATAGCAGACTGCCTATGAATAAAACCTCTGCTCCTCTGAGCACTTTTCTTTCACAACTATCTTCCTGCTTCCCTCAATACCTGAAAAAGAGAATTCTGATACAGCCAACAACCCACCATCACTATTGGACCTTGACTTCTGCTTTAATTACTAAATTTAAGCAGTTACCAAATTCCTAATATGTTTAAATAAAGGGATGGATTTGATGTGTGGTGAGTGAACTGTTAGATATAGAAAGGGTATACTAAAAATCCTCAGGACAGACATTCATACCAAGTGCAGCAATAACCTTGAACCTTAGATATCTCCAGATAAGCACATTCTCAACAGCTTTGTGAATGTAAGTGGAAGCAGACCTTGCCTAAGCACAAGTCATACTGTACTCTCAAGGTGATGATATACTGTCTTCCTGAAAAACTAACCCATTCTGAAGCATTACAGTATCTGTAAGTTGGCTTAGTTAGAAGAATTTTATGGAAGATGTATTTGTATATGAAGAAACAAAAAATATTGCATCTTTGTGATTATGTGGACTAAATTCACCATAACTCATTTATTTTCCTGAGTTCCCCTGAATTATATTAAAATCCCCTTGTAAGAGAAGATAATTAATAATGCCCTTTAGATAATCATGCATTACTCTTTGCTGAACCTTTTGCTATCTCTATGAATAAATCTGTAATTAAGAGATTTGCATCAAAACTAAAACTTTGCATTAACTTTTGTTGCTGGTAAAATTTCACACTAATGATGAACATTTGTAAACATTCTTAGTAGACATTTTTAGTAGATGGTTACATAAATGGCCCCTTTTAATTTGAATAACCGTCATTTTTCTTTTCTTCCTATTTGATAGTCTGAGGAGAAAAGATACCTAACACAATGTTTCACACCTCAGCCCATAATTAAATTCTTAGATGAGACATTAAAAATTCATGACATCAAAAGTGATTAATGCAATGTAAAGAATAGAAAGTGGGTCTTTTTTGCCTGTCTGACAATAAAGAGAAGCACAGATTAGATTGATTTAATGTGGACCCAAAATTATTTCTCCTTTAACTACACCTCTATTTCTATATAATATTTGAATATTTAATGGTCTTTTAAAGGACTTTGATTCTACAGTATCAGAATTTCCCCTTGTATAGGTAGGAACAACAAATGCCTCTAGAGCTGAGCTGTGACAAAGGCATATGGCCAGTCATATTTAGTCTACAGATCAATATTATTTTCCAAATAGATTCTACAATCGGACATTCCCCTCAGCTCTTCCTCCTATCTTCTTCTACAGATCTAATTCCCATCCCAAGATCACTCAGGCCATATATCTTTCTCTTCTGATGTGTGATAAAGGGAGTTATTGGGGAAAACAACAACATACAACAAACCTGGAACTTATTCTCTGGCTAGGATTTAAATTCTAAATCTATGAACTATGCAAACTTAACCACCTCTTACTGATTTGCTCAGCATTCCTCATAATCACTACAATCTCCATTCTGTATAGAAATGCAGACTTAATACATGTACATAAAACCTCAAGTAGAAGAGTAGGAAAACATTTATTTAATCCTGAATAATAACAGTTAAGTATTTTGTTGCTAGGGAATTGGAATATGTGAATTTCAGATGTGGCTACCACTCAAACGAAAGTTCTAAAGTCAACTGATTATTAAAAGAAATAACCACATAATTAAAAAATAACCATATAATTAAACATATAATCCGATTTCCTACACATATATTTTCCATATACATATAATATGTGAATTTCAGCTAGAACTTTAAAATGTCATATAGTCTTGCACAAATCACCCACTTGTTAATATTGTTACCTGTAGATTAAAAAATAAGGTTAAATCTATTTTGTGGAGACTTTATGGGATAATAAAATTAAATGAAATATGAAATAAAAGCTGCTACAAAACATTGAATTTTTATTTGGATGATACAGTTACGAGTATTGACTCTTTGATACAGAGGTGATAGAATGCAATCTATTACATCTTCAAAAGTCCAAAGTTTGCTCATCTTCACTACCAAGAGCTAATTCTACTAGAGATATTTTTAAACCAAAGTTTCCCCATCTTTATTTCTTATTTTGTCCTAGACAGTGCTAGATAGCTCTCACTACCAGGTCTAAACAAATTCAAGTATCTAAACAAATAATTAGACTAAAGTCTTACAATACGTTCAGACGTCAAAACTGTCATTTGTATTATTTATAGTTATTAATTCTGACCATTAGCACAAAATTCTAGAATGTAATAAATTTTTATTTTTTGCCTCTTGATTTAGAGAACATGGTAACTATAGAAATAAATAATAAGAGAAAAAGTAGTAAATTCTAGAATTTAACATAAATTTTTTTCATCTTGATCTGGAGAACATGTCAAATACAGAAATAAATAATAAGAGAAAAAGTAGTACAAAGTAGGTTTAAAAGTTTAGGGTCACACATGTTGTCCGACTGTTCACCATAATAAATAAGTTTTACTGATTTTGGTGCTCATCTCCTTATATCTTTACAATTATGTTTTCACCATTCCACTTTTTTTCTCATTATAAAGAACACAATTTCACCGCATAAAATTTGGAATTATAGGAAAATATATAGAGGTTTTGAAAACATGTACACAGAGCCATTGGTGATGTTTCCTAATCACATACACAATTTTTAATCTACTCTATGCTGGATGACAGTGTTATACCGAAGGAATTTTAGTGGCCACTAAACATTCTTCATGAATGTAATTTTAAAGGGTGAATTGAATGGATATACCAACATTTACATAACTATTTCCTGCCATGAACACTTGGGCTATTCTCAAATTTTTTCTACTATAAAGTAATAACATAAAAAGGTCTTTCATGATATACATTTTAATTTTTTTGTAGATACTTCATTTAGTTAAAAAAAACCTTTTTATTTAGTATAATTGACATACTTTTTTAATTTTTAAGGGAAGAATCACAGAATGTTAAAAAAATTTTTTTAATGTTTATTTTTGAGAGAGAGAGAGAGAGAGAGAGAGAGAGAGTGAGTGAGCAGGGGAGAGGCAGAGAGAAAGGGAGACACAGAATCTGAAGCAGACTCCAGGCTCTGAGCTGTCAGCACACAGCACAGAGCCCCACGCAGGGCTCGAACCCATGGACCACAAGATCATGACCTGAGCCAAAGTCAGATGCTTAACCAACTGAGCCACCCAGGCGCCCCTAGCATGTTTTGAGTGTAAGATAATAGGGTGATAACTAAACTCAGTAAAAGTTTATGAATATGCATAATATCTTTTGCTGCCCAGAGAGTAAAATCAATTTATTTTTCTACCATTTATGTGTGATGGTTACCACTGCACAAACCTCAAAAGCATAAAGTATTTTTAGTTCTGAATTTTTTGTTTACTTTGATAGTTGGCATTTTAGTGGCACATGTTAATGTTTCAATTTGAACTGCTTTAATAATTAGAAAAAAACTGCAATATTTTTGCCATGTGTATTTCTTCTTTGGGTTACAGTCTTTGTATGTTCTTTGTGTCATTATCTATTATATTCTTTTATGTACCCCTCATTGATTAGAATGACTTCTTTATATATTAGGATTGTGATTAGTTCTATGTTACAGTTGTTGTAAATACTTTTTTCCCCAGTTTATTTTCCAATTATTTTATGATAGAGACTTTACCTCTGTTCTTCTGGTTTTAATCTCCTAATGAATAAGTAAAATCTAGTTAGTATAATAAGGGGGCATATTAATCAAGGGATTCTTTAAAGGATCATGTCCATCCTGCCACTGCCTTAAATGGAGTCCTTTCTTTGTCACCCCTTCATTTTTATCTGTCTACTGTATTAAGTTAGAAATGGAAAGCTATGGAAAAATTAACGAGTAAAGTATAGGAAGCAGGATGTGGACATGGAATTAACTGTACAGAATTTATGCACCATATAAAACAACCATTTACATAAATACAACTGCAAGAGATGGGACGATGGAACCATATTTTCACATCACAGAATGGCTGATTCATAGTTTCATTCCTTTATCTTGCTTTTGGGTAATTCTCACCTTTTTCTACTATTACACTTGCTTTTAGAACTTTAGAATAAATTCTCTTTTTTCATTTCAGCTCTTTTCAAAATATAAAAGCCGAACACCTTAATTCCTGCCTGTATTACCATCATACCAGCATATTCGTCTAACTAACAATTTCTCCTCAGTTCTTTAATATTGGTAGGTGATGAGTATGTCTTTAACAAATTGGAATCCTGGTGCTCCACAAATTTGAAGACCACATCTGATTCCTTTATGTCTACATGCTTATCAATTTTTCCTAGCCCTTTGCTTCCTTGAAATGAACAAATGCTATTCTTTATTTTTCTGACAAAATTTACAGAATTCTTTAGTACTTAGAAAAGGATGCTAATGACCACCATAATGATCAGGGGAATCCAAATTTGCAATTTTAACAGAAAATCCTGAGAGAAAAGGCCTGAGAAGTAAAGTAGTCAAAAGCCCATCTCAGCATGCTCAGCAATTACCAATAATAATCGGGGACTCGTTCTATTTTAGTCACTCTTCATTTTATCCACACCTTTTAAAGAGCGATTTTATAAAACCTTTAATAAGATCCATTATTATGGAAATGGCAAAACATTGGTAAGAAACTTCAAACCCAGCCAGGCTATTATTAAAAACAGGACAAGAGAAAACCTCTCCAATTACTATTAAGATGAGAGTACTGACAACCCCAGAGATAATCAAAGTCAATTTTATAATATTTCTAACAAGATTTTACTTAATGAATTTTCATATCTGAACAAGGTAGATACATGTATTATAAAGATGATGAGAAGGACTCTTAGAAGGTCAACATTTTTCTCTAAATGCATGAAAATTAATGAAGGACACTGATAAAACTTTTATCATTAAAATATAATATCATAAGGATATTTTCCTTGCTGCTAACTATCCTCTTGGTTCTTTTCTCATATTAATTTGTGAACATACAATCTCAAGTCTTTTAAATAATAGCCTATGCAGAACATTATTCAGAAGGTATCCATTACAAAACACTTATCACACACACATACACACCCATAAGTAATTATGACCCATGGTGTCTATTTTGGAATACCTGTACCATTGTTTCCTTTTAGATAATAAACAAAACTTGTTTGAGAAATATGATATAAAAGCAATATAATCATGCCCTGCTTATCCACAGTCACACTTCCAGAAGACACTTCCAGAAGCTTTAATCTGTAGGAAACTAGGGAGAAACTGAGAGTAAAAAAGAAAAGTCCTCCCAATTTGATCTACAGATTTAATGCAATTCCAATCAAAATCTCAGCAAGTCATTTTGTTCATATTGAACTATTCTGAAGTTTATACTGAGACAAAAGACCACAAATAAACCCACATGATATTGAAGAAGAACAAAGCTGGAGTGACTTTAAACACTTACTATAAAACTATAGTAATCAAGACTGTGGAACTGTCAAAAGAATAGCCAAATACTTCAGTGGACCATAATCAAGAGCCCAGAAATAGACTCACATAAAAACAGTTAACTAATCTGTGACAAACGAACAAAGATAACACAATGGAGCAAACACAGCCTTTTCAACACATGGTGCTGAATCAAATGGACACCCACGTGAAAAAATTAAAAAAAAATCTGGACACAGATCTTGTACCTTTACAACAATTAAAATGGATCACAAATCTCAACGTAAAATGCAAAATTATAAAACCCGTAGAAGATAAATAGGAGAAATATAGATGAGCTTGGGTTTGGTAACCACTTTCTGGATACAACACTAAAGGCATGATTCAAGAGAGATAATTGATAAGCTGGACATAATTAAAATTAAAATTAAAATCTCTGCTCTGGAAAAGAAACTATCAGGAGAATAAAAAGACAACTAGAAACTAGAGGACAATATTTGGAAAAGACACATCTGTAAAGGACTGTTGCCCGAAATATACAAAAAAAACCCAAACAAACCCTCTTAAAACCCAACAATAAGAAAATAATTGGATTAAGAATGGGCCAAATACCTTCACAGATACCTCACCAAAGATAAACTGATGCCAAATAAGCATAAATGGAAAGATGCTTCACATCATAGGTCATCAGGGAAATGTAAATTAAAACACTGAGATACCACTATATATGTCCTTGTTGCCCAAATCAAGAACATTGACAACACTAAATGCAGGCGAGAATGTGGAGCAATAAAACTCTCATTCACTGCTGGCGTAAATAAAACATGGTACAGCCACTATGGAAGACCGTTCCGTGCTCTTAGAAAACTATACCTATTCTAAATGCGTATTACTAAGTGAAAGAAACCAATCTGAGAAGGCTACATAGTGTATGATTCCAACTCATGACATTCTAGAAAAGGTAGAGCACAGAGGATTTGGGGGGCAGTGAAAATTACTCTGCATGATACTATTATAGTGGATACGTGTCATTAGACATTTGTCCAAATCCACAGAACGTACACCACCACAAGCGAACGCTAATGAAAACCATGGACTCTGGGTGACAGTGATGCATCAAAGTAGGTTCATCAATTGTTAACAAGTGTACCACTCTGATGGGGGATGAAGATAATAGGGGAAGAAGCTACACATGTATTGGGACAGGGGGTACATGAGAAATCTCTATGATCTCCTCAATTGTGCTGTGAATCTAACACCACTCTAAAAGTCTTAAAATCCCTACACGAAACAAAACAAAAAAACAACCAGCCAAAACCAAAAAACCAAAAAACCAAAACCCAACAAAGTCCTCTAAAGAGGGGGAAAACGTCTGCTGCATTTCTTCCTGTAAAACATAGTGTAGGCACCATGTTCCCTCGCTAAGACAGATATTTGATTTGTATATAAAATGATGTTCAATATTTTAAATTATCATTATTGCTTACATTCCACTAGTAACTTCCAGATGTTTTTAGATACTATGAATTAGAAGTAGTGAAGAACAGGAAAACTGCTGAGTGGAGGAGGAGTTGCCTTCCCTAAGGTTTGGCAGGGAGGTGGTTGATAAAATTGAACTTTAAAGAAGTGCAAACAGCCTCACAAGTGGAATAACCCCAAAGACTGCTCCATTGAAATGTTAAACACTGTTAACTACACTGAGCTATGCTGCTTCCCCTGAAGCACCTGTTCTGAGGACATAATCCCCTGGCTTGTGACCAGCCTCCATAACCCTGAAATCTCTTTGAAGTTTACATTTTACTTTAAACATTTATATGAATTTTGCATCCTGATCCAAATATATATGTGATTTTAATTTAAAATTATGTTCCCCTTTCTTCGTGCAACCTTTCCTGAAATCTCATAACAAACGTAAGCTTCAAGAAGTATGTCATGCTGACTGTAGTGGCTTCTCATGCCCTTGGATTCACTCAGCTGCATAACCAATTTTGAAAACTCAGGGAAGGGTGACATATAATTCAGAAATATTTCCATAAAAATGGCTGAGAAACAAGAACATTCTGGGGATTAAAGGAATAAACTTTAGTCGCTGAAAAATGCCCTCATGTGAAACCTATATTGCTTGCAAAATACCAGGTACAGCTGGTTTGAACAATAAGCAATTACTATTTAGTTACTGTACTTCTTCACTGTCCTTTAGAGACTACTTAATTACTTCAATTTACTTATGTGGAAAACAAGACTACTGTAAGCTTATCTAAATTATTCAGTGTTTAAAATAGCATTTCAGCTGACCTGTTGGCAACTTTGCATTTTTTTTGAGTTTTAAAGACTAAATAAAATAATAAATTATTTTAATGTGGCCATGCAATGAAATCATAACTATGTAGATATTAACAAAGAAACAAAACCAACTGTTTGCCAAACCAACACAGTTTTGGTGTCTAGTTCTTCCTAAATAATAGCTAACAGTATCTAAAAGAAAAAAAAAATAAGCCTCCATAGACATCTCAAAAATACTGATATTTAATTCTCAGAATCACAGCAAGATCTCAGGAGTCTTAAATATTAACAGTATATAAAAATAATGTTTAATTACAACTAATACTTAGCATTTACTATGTACCAGCACTGTTCCAATGGCTTTATATGTAGTAACTCATTTAATTTCAACCCTAAGAGGTAGGGTTTCAAAGATAAGGCCACTGAGACACAGAGGGTTAAATAACCAATGCAAAACACAAAAGATATTAAGTAGAACATAAACCAGGTTGGTAGACTCCAGGGACCTCTTCTTCAGTGTCACTACTGAGCATTCAGTTAAAAACAAAACAAAACATGAAATCATGCCA
Organism: Lynx rufus; assembly: GCF_022079265.1. Lineage (NCBI taxonomy): Eukaryota > Metazoa > Chordata > Mammalia > Carnivora > Felidae > Lynx > Lynx rufus. Next base: position 106,119,208 of record NW_025814867.1, on the reverse strand, counting down.
CTTGCAGCAACGTGGATGCAACTGGAGGGTCTTACGCTGAGTGAAATAAGTCAGTCAGAGAAGGACAGATAGTGTATGTTTTCACTCATATGTGGATCTTGAGAAACTGAACAGAAGACCATGGGGAAAGGGAAGGGGGAAAAATAGTTAGAAAGGGAGGGAGGCAAACGATAAGAGACTCTTAAATACAAGAACTAAGGGTGGATGGGGGGGGAGAGAAGGGAAAATGGGTGATGGACATTGAGGAGGGCACTGGTTGGGATGAATACTGGGTGTTATATGTAAGCAATGAACCAAGGGAATCTACCCCAAAAACCAAAAACACACTTTACACACTGTATGTTAGCCAATTTGACAATAAGTTATATTAAAAACAAAACAAAACAAACAAAACAAAACAAACCTTTCTCCATGGTTTCTCCTACCTCCACCTTTGTGGTAGGTACTATGCAAGTCTCTGGGAAGGAAAAGAAGGGCAAGGCACAGCCTCCGGTCTCCAGGAGCCTGCGGTCTACCATAGGAGACTGACTCAAACCAAGTACAAGAGTTCAAGTGCTTGCGTATCCTAAACTACTAATTATTCAAACCATTTTTAAGGAATACATAACAACATCTTTACAGTCACCTGTAACATCATATGGCACTTGGACAAGGCAGTTTTTTCCTTTGTTAATCACACACTAATAAAAAATATGCTACTATTTTGCATGGAGAGCTTTAAGAAAATCAGTGAACAGAATGCAATTAAATGGCAAATGATGAACCTGTGACTTTGGATTGCTTACTGTCACCTATGATCACCTACATTGCGTGGAGGGAGGGGTGAGGACTACTGGCATGTGATCATAGTAATTCTTGGGTAGCACTGTGCCATGGGTTGCAGGATGTCTCGTATCTCTGGCCACTAACTGCCACAGATTTCTCCCACCCTTGGTCATTGTGAAAACCAAAAACATCCTCATATTATTTCTGAATACCTTCAGGAGGCAGAACTGCCTGTAACTGAGAGCGACGTCCTATATTCTGAATGTCTACTGTCATTTTTGTAATTCACTTTTGTTCTAATTTTGGTCTTTTCTACTCTCCAACATGGACCTGAGCTCTGTGGTTGGAATCAAAGTCATATTAAAAAAGCAACATTTTCCTAAAAATACTGAACCCTACACATAACTCTTTCCTTAGGATCAGGAATACTATGGGTCTTCTCACACATTATTATTAGGAAAAGCAAGAATTAGGTAATAATATCAAGTTTTTAATTAGTAATATGTATTTTAACTGATGAGGGCAACATTAGGAGAATGCATAAAAAAGTATAAAAGAAGAATAATTACCTTGATCTCGGGTCACACATGTATTTATTTTTATAAGGCCATTCATTAAAATTTTAAATTTGGTTTCAAGAAAATATAAGATTTAAGACCAAAGGAATAAATCTCAGTTCATATACCAGCTCAGTCTGTCAACATTTTCACTTTGAGTGCAAATCTTCATTTTATTTTACGTATGTGGTGAAAAATATGTCCTATCAACATAATTGCTGAGGAATTGTTAAGACTCTTTACACTCTTGACAAACAAAATTCTGACTGGCAATTGACACCTTTTCTTAGCTCTGATCTGATTGAAGTCAGAGAGAAGGACATGATCTTACCAATCACACCCTAGACTTCCTCTGAGGACTCACTCAGATCCAATTATCCTAGAAATTCTGACAGCTTGAGACCTCAGGCAGTGCTACAATTTCAAGCAAAAGCTAAAACATTTTGTAGTTAAAATTACAAAATAGACTATTTCTAGGGTGGTAACCAATATGCTATACTGTAGAATTATACATTCAGTTTGCTTCTGTAAGATTAGCATTAATATATTTATAAAATAAACAATAAAAACATATTCTATATGTTCAGTATGCTACTATTTATAAACTCCAGCTACAGGATATCACCATGGTAACAGGAATATACAAACAGCTCCATCCTCCATGCTATGATAGAAGCATCACCAATTTAAAGAATGCAATATGCTTAAGATGGGCAAAAATTATTTCCAAATATAGTCAACAACTTGTTCATGAACAGGAGAAAGATAACTACTGAAATAGAAGATAGAAGAAAACAGAATTGGTCCGCTGCACAATGACTTACAGTCACTCTTGGAACTGAGAGAATGAAATGTTTAAAAACGAATGAATGAATGAATGAGCGAGTGAGTGAGTGACTGAGGCAACAGAATGACTGAAAAAACAGAAAGGAAGAAAATTCAGGTAGAAGAGCTACTATGTCAAAATGACAGTGTGATATTTGTTTATAACCTCAGCTGTAAGAACTGAATAGAACCTATAATTTGATATTTTGTACATTTATATTCAGTCTTCAGTTTGGAACAAAGATGTATAACATTGGGTCACTGATTTCAAAGAGCATGTGAACATGCATGTACATTTGTTATTTCACTTAATAAATATATGCTGTGTGTGTTTAGGCACCAGGAAACACAAAATAAAGAAGACATTGACACCAGCCTTAGGAATTAATAGTCTAATGGATAAGGCAGTCCTCTAGATAAAACATAACAATTTAGTGTAACTCCGGAAACAGAAGTACATATAAAGCACTATGAGAACATAATGACATGGCAATGTTTTTCCCAATTAGAAAGAACTGATACTTGTATCTACACTAAAATCTAGGTTTTACTGAAAGTTAAGTGGCAGTGATTTATGAAATATTATAAAACTTACAATCTGTTTAATTGACTAGAGGCAGATAAGTGTACACAAAGACATTTACTTGAAATATGATTGCTCAACTTAAAAACAAATTAATTACAAGTTGTTTAAATTTCTCCAATACCTAACTAGTGTCAAAGGAAAGCAGAGAAATAACACTGTAGTGGAGCTTTATTAAATGACACTGTTGACTGCCAAAAAAACCACCGAAGGGTGACTTCTGGAACAATAAATGTCTGAGACCACCATCTCTTCTTGGGAAACTAAAAAGATCAATGTAAAAGTCTCTGAACTCCCTTGACAGAAAGCTCACCAGTGTGCCCAGGGAAAACAAAACATGCACGGTCTTGAGAGTAGGTGAGAAGATGTAGGGAAACCACGAGAGTCACCTTTGAATATTCTGCTGCTCATTTTACGTCACCAGTGAGTCCTGTGGTTGTCAGGGTTCCTAGTGAAGCAAGGCTCAAGTTTCAACTTAATTCAGTGGGAAATAGACCAAGACTGCAACTTTGCCTAAACTCATAGAGGGAAGCTACTGATTCCCAGCGAGCAAAGTATACAAAGTTCTTGAAAGAATTACCCTTAAGACCCCACATTCTCCCCTGACATCAATGAAAGAAGAAAACCCACTTAGTAAAGAAAAGTGAAATGCCTTTTTCCTAGCTAGAAAACATTATCTTCTAGGTCACTTGAACTACTTGAGCTGTTGTGTGTTTCTTAAATAACTTTCTGTCTTTCCCTATTATCTATGCATTCAATAAACATTCTTTGTGTGCTTACTGCATCCTAGACCCTGGGAATGCAATCTTTTTCTTAAAGGGCCAGATAGTAAATATTTTAGGCTTTGCAGGCCAAGAAGAAAAAAAAAAAAAACAACAGAAAACAAAAAAACGAAACAGAAACAAGCAAATTATGTAGCTACTTATAAACGCATTTAAATATATAGCCATATAAAATGTAAAATCATTCTTAGCTCACAGAAAAACAAACCAACATAAACAGGTCATAGCTTGCTGATTCCAGTGCTATATCACTGTCAAATATCCAGGCCAAGCTAAGACCATTAGGTTATTAAGTTAAAAGGAAAGGTTTTGCATCAAGAGCTAGCTTCTTCCAATAAGAGCTTACAGGGGAGATCTAAGAAAGCTCTGTCCAATACAATTATCTATTGGAGAATAGATATTTCTCTTATTTCAATAGATATCTCAATACCTATAGAAAATGTTCTATATCTATACAGTTCAGTACAGTAGCCACTATACCCAAGTGGCTACTGAGCATTTAAAATATATTCAAGGGGCCCTAGGTGTCTCACTCAGTCAGTTGAGCGTCTGACTCTTGATTTTGGCTCAGGTCATCATCCCAGGATTGTGGGATCAAACCCTGCCTCAGGCTCCATGCTGAGCGTGGACCTGCTTGGAATTCTCTCTCCCTCTCTCTCTCCTTCTCTCTCTCTCTCTCTCAAAAAAAAAAAAAAATATGTATATATATATATGTTCAACGCGACTGAGGAACATTTTATTAAACTTTAATTATTTTAAATTTACACTTAAATAGCCACATATGGCTAGTATACTGGACAACAGATTTAATAGTCATTATATATCAATTAACAGGTCTTAACTGAATTTGCTTGGGTTTTTGGCGACCTATTAAGTTAGCGTGGGTGCAAATATTTTTATAGGGCATAAATATATTTATTTTTATAATTTTACGTTTTTACCAAGAGATCAAATTCAAATTATTTTTAATTTCTAGTTACAACTGTACTGGGAGTCCAAAATTATTCATGATGTACATTATATCATGGAGCTGGAAAGACCTTCAGAGGACAATTAGTTACATTCTATCAAGTTCAATGTGTGTGACATGTTCCAAAGAGGGCAAAAGAGGCACATTACATGATGGCTCCAAACTGGATTTTTGGAATTGGGAAGATCTGGAATAAAGTACTGGTTCTACTATAGAGTAACTAGGATCTTAGGCAAGATATTTCATTTCTTTACTCCTTAGCTTTATCTTTTATGAAACAGGACAGTAACCGTAGCTTCTCTATTGGGTTGGAATGATTGTCGAATGAGATCAAGAACCCAGAAGAGCATCCTGTCACTGAAATCATCAATGTCACTATTTAATTACCACCATTATTTAAAATTAATAATACTGTATGATAAATATTCTAGCAATACACTCTATAATCTGACTTAGTAGGAACCAGTTCATGATTCTGCATGGGAGAGAGTTACACATGTGGTTTGGGATACATCACTGTATTGTTATCCAGAAAACATAAGTTAGAATCTAGTTTCTACAACCTACTAATGTAGCCAAGTCACATGTGTAGTCTGAGCCTCATTTCCTTATCTGAAAAATGAGAAGAATATTTGCCTCTCCAAGTTGTTGAGAGAATAAAATACGTGAAAAATCTTTGTTCCTATAAAAGACACTGAGGAATAACTACTTCCTTTCTTCTATCTCTGGGGTGAAAGGGATTATATCCTTCAAAACTTAGTTGTCAGGATTAAAGGACAGAATCAAGAGTAGTTTCTCTGCAAGTTAAATTATGACATTTATGAAAATTAATGATATGAAGAATAAAAGTCATCTCAGACCAAAAATGTCAAAGTGGCCATGTTGGTGATGGTAACATACCTGCACAGGTGAAAAATCCCATGGGCATATGTCTTTGTTGAGCATGGAACATTGAAATGTAGAAAATACAGGAAGCCAGGAGATAAACTTAAGGAAGTTAAGGAAGGAGTAACCCAAACAAATGCCTCCTCTGTTCTCTGTGCCAAGTGTTTCTCTACCACGGAGACAGATGCAAATGATCTGATGCCATTACACATTATTATCAGTCCAACTACATGGCAAATAAGATTCATGTTACCTGCCAAATCCTAATGAACTGCAGCGGAGGTTCTATAAGGCCAGGTCTGACCTCAGTAGGGATGAGCGCCATGATTGATTAGCCCTGTCTGCCATGAGTCAGGAGGAGGGCCAGGAGGGGACACCTTCACACTCCATTTTCAGCAACTTTTATACCACTCATTGCTAGTTCTCTGATTTTGAGAACGCAAAACTTTGTGAATATGACTTTCACATATCTTTCCGTACAGAGCATGGCCTGATATCTGAGAGGCCAGCTCTCTTAGTCATTATATTTCTGGCTTGTAAATTATTCAGTTGGCATTCTGGTTTATTGACTAGTTTCTTGTGGGGTTAGTTACTCCAACTGGGCATGTAGGATCCATTCTCAATTCACAAAGTCCATTTTCTGAGTCAGCAATTTTGATAAGCAAACCCCACACTATGGTAAATTCACAAAGGTAAATATTATGTGACAGAATTCTCAGTAGCCAAATGGAAGCCTGGCTCTCCTGGTCAGAAAATCACTATCAGACACTTCTTTTAGACTTTAACAAAGACTATTTGTAATCAGTTTCATCATTACCAATTTTTATATTTTCTTAGTTTTCTTAATTTTTCTTAATTTTTTATTCACAGGACTGCTTTTGCCAATCTTAGACGATCTTGGATTCTATATGTAAGCTCTCACCATCTCTCATTTTGAAGTTTAAAAGCAGCGAAAGAACTTTGAGTAGACTCTAGTTCTTTGTCTATGATTTCATCAGCCTATCAACATTACCAAGGTCTTCACCTTTCTTTTGATTCTTCCATGTTTCTTTCCCAAGCCCCCAAACACTCAGACATAGCCCATTAGGGAACAGCATCATTCCTTTTTCATGTCCACACATGACTCCGATTAAACCTGCGTTTTATAATTTTACCTTTCGAACATTTGCCAACCGATTCATCATCAAGGACTCCTCTCGGTCATCATCATCATCCAGGTCCAGCATCGGCACTCCAAAGGGGTCAATGATGCTACAGCACCTGGAACCTTCGTCCCTTGGATCAAAGGGGTCGACGATGATGGGCTCTGTTCCTTTTATTTCACAGCGACAGAAGGGGCAGCCCTGGCCATCTGACTCCTGAACAAACAAAAAATGTAATTGGTTTTTGTTCAAATACAACAGTACTGAGAGGGGCCAATGTTCTCCAGCTATAAAAAGAAGTTGCATACAAGAGGTTTTAGGGTAGGCAGTGAGAGTGAAGGAAGATCTGTCTTGAAGAAGTTAATAGAGTAGAACACCAACAAAATGTGATAAACGTTCAGTATGTCAAATTTTCAAAGAAAGATTTATCTAAAAAAAAAAAAATCTCTGATTTGCCAAAGAAAAGGAGCCTAACTATTTTTCTGAATGTTCTTTTACAATTGTAATGTATCAAAACTTCAGGGTCTTGTAGGAAAATGGAAATTGAATCATATCCCTCTTTACCAAAAGGCACCAGCTAATTAAACATTCTACAAAAAGGACATTTTGATAAAAATTCATTATAAACAAAGTAGCAGTATCAATTAAAACAAGCCATTCTGGAAAAGTTCCTATGCATGTAACTATGGATAAATATTTCCATTTAATTGCCTAGGTTTTTAAAAGTCTTGATTTATAATTGGTGGGAAAAAATAAATTTACATCCAGAAACCATCATCTGTCCTGAGAGCCTGTCACTCTGACCCAGCTCATTTGGGATATAATGCCATGTGAAATATTAAATTCTACCTCTCATCTTGCTTTCAAATTAGATACTGCAAAAAGATCTGTGCTAATACTTTTGGGCCAGAAACTCATTTATTGGTAATTATTGAAGGTTTTGTTCAAAGTCTCCCAATTCCGGAATTCACAATTGGCAGGGAAATAGGAGAAGACTGTGTTCTCACCCTGCATATGATGCTGTCTTCTAGAAATAGATGGTGTCTGATACTCACCATCATTTTTTGTTTCTGCATTTCACCCTGATTTTAGTAGTGTGCTATTTAAAAAATAGTAAAAAGCAGGGGCGTCTGGGTGGCTCAGTTGGTTAAGCATCTGACTCTTGATTTCTGCTCAGGTCACGATCTCACGGTTTGTGAGATGGAGCTCCATGTCGTGATCTGCGCTGACAGAGTGGAGCCTGCTTGGGATTCTCTCCCTCTCTCTCTGCCCGTCTCCCCTCCTCTCAAAAATAAATAAGCTTTAAAAAAATAGAAGAAATCATAAAATCATTTAAAGGCAGAAATGAGATGAATCAGCACCTTTTTAGAGATGAGACAGGGATGCAAAGAGAACTAACATCTTTAAAGAAACCATTTAGTACTTAAGACTGTCCCACCCACTTGTTATGGTGGGAAACTGGTGATCTACATCCCCTCCGGTGACACTCTGATCAGCAGTGGAGTGATACTTTTGCTTCTCCTCTCACTAGACAATTGCTGATCTGTCACTCAGGCAGATCATGTGCTGGATGGGTTATTCTTTTCCAAATATCACTCAGATTAACAAACTGAACATCTCTCTTTGCCACACCAATTGTCAAAAAAGAAAAACAAACATTCTTTGCATAGGTCAATGAAAAGAAAGCAGAGCATTTCCTTATTCATTTACTGTTAGATAATTTGGGAAAGAAACTTGGAATGGTAAAGTAGTTGAACTAAGGTGCTGTGGAGAAATACAGGCACGCCGATACAAAATCCTTTGATGTTTATTGCTGCATATGCTTAAGCTGGTGCGCTTCAAGGCAACTTAAATATTTTGCTCCATCATTCTACAACAGATGATAAATCTACGCCTTAATTATTTTATATTACATTAACATTTCCTAACACAGGAATAAATACTTAAGGAAAGCTAAACCTTTCTCCTGTCTTTTGTTAACAGGAACATTAAACGTAAGTGCATATTCAATATGTTGTCATCTAGATAAAATCCCCTTATCAGAAAAGTCAAAAGGGATCCATATTCTGTGACTGTAATGGAATTTTCTAACAGATCTATGTAAGATAATTTCAAAAAGATAGTCTAATATATAAGGGCAAGATAGGAAAGATGTTCCCTGTGTGTCTTTAGTGCACAAAGGATAGAAAGTAGGACTCTGGGCCCTAAGTAGACACATCTTTTGTTCATATGTTAAATATATATATATATATATATATATATATATATATATATATTTAAGACACATCTTTTGTTCATATGTTAAATATATATATATATATATATATATATATATATATATATATATAAAATCTGAAACATATACAGAAGTAGAGAGAAAAGGGTAATAAGTTTGTATACACCTACCACTCCACTCTAACAACTATCAGTTCATGTCCAATCTTGTTCCATCTGTACCTTCCACTTACTCACTTGGATTATTCTGAAGTATATCCTATACATTACATAAATTCATCTATAATGTTTTAGTGTGTATCTAAAAACAGAAAAATTTATTAAGACTTAACTAAAGTATAATTACCATAACTAAAAATTAGTGCCCTTGATGTAAATATTAAAGTCATTATTTTTTAGTACAGTGCCCACAACGTTTATGCCACAGCACTCAGCTACAAAAGCTTCTCTTAGAAATTTCAATGTCACTTCGCACATTGCTTTGGTAAGGATGACTTGGAGCTCCCGACAGAGGGTAACTGAAAAGAGGGGTTCGGAAAGAGAGCAGGGGGAGGTAATAACAGCATCCTGGTGGTACCAAGAGAAAGATTAGGAATAACTAGCTCTTCAATACCTGAATTTAGATTTCCTCCATCTCTGCTATCTGAAAGTTTAATACTATACAAATTACTGCTGTATGTTAGAGTAGCTGTTTTGTGAGTATACATCACAAAAAATATTTTCTGTTTAGCTTTATCTTTGTAGAGGGTTCACATTACTCACTGAATGAAAAACAAAAAAAAAATCCCCCCCAAAACCCAGCTGCAATGTACATCCACTTTGATTTGCAGACATAGATCACAATGAACGTGTCTCCTTAATGATATTTACTCTAATATGACTTCATCCATCACTCTTTCTCTGTAAACTAAATACTGCTACATGCAAATTAAGTCTAACTATAAATTCTCAAATGCCACTTTGATACTCTGCCCTAGTTTCTGTCATATGGTTGACTGAATACACATGAAGAATGTCTTCGATAGACATATAACTCATCAGGATTGTGCCTCAATAATTAAAATAATGTTTCTGTCAACATATACTTAATGCAAGATCAAGGAACATATGTTAATAAAGAAAACCAATAAATAATTCCTTTTCTAGTCCTCAACATATTCACATTCTGAGAATGTTAAGAGGAAGCATTTGGGACTCCATCCATTCTAATGGACTCAGTAGATTTTACTTCCTCAAATAAGAAATACTTCCAAACCAAAGATATATAAGTTATCAGAGAGTACTACACTCATCTGAAATGTTAACTATGTAATATGCTCATGATAAAGTAATTCAGACTCCCATGCCAACCATGAATATTGTTAATAATATTAAACATAAATATAACTTTAGGTATCTGAGAACAAATTAACATTTTACAGAAAAATAGAAAAAAAAATTCTTTAACTTCCCAAATTGCCCATTCCCATAGTAACACCTTATGTAAAAATCCAAGTAAATATCAGTATCTCATCACCATCATCATCATCATCATCATCATCATCATCATGTATTGGTCAGCTTCCATATGCTTTCTGTTTATATACTGTTCATGTGGATTTTACCTCTTAAATACCTTAATTTTTTAAAGACACACTATATATAGTACAATTTATTTGCTCTCAAGATGATTATTAGAGGTCACACTTTGTTTTAAGGTTAATCACTACATGGCTTTCCACATACACAATATACATAGAGAACCCTAAAAAATAATAGGACTTCTTGAGTCTCATTTTGGAGTGCATTTTATACTTTTTTAGTCTGTGTGTGTGTGTGTGTGTGTGTGTGTACGTGCTTTCTGTAGCAGTAACTTCTAATTTATATTACTTTGGTAATATTTCACATAGATTTGAAGTTACCATAAATCATTTATGCAAACCATGGAACAATTATAAATAAGTGAATAACTGGATAGATACATATATACATATCCTGAGAACAAATTGGGTCCATACTAAGCATTTTTAGAGCACAATATTTCCCACAGAAATTCAATAACTTGTTAAAAGAACATATAAGAGAGTTAATAGTAATCTTACAACAAATCACTCAGAGTGAAAGAGATGGTTGGTTTTGGCGCTCTCTTATGATGAACAAGGAAAAAAGACATTGGTGAATCTAGGCTCTTCTGGTTTTAACTTGTGAGGCCCATGAAAATACCAAGTCAGAAAGAAAGCACAGACATTCTGAATCAGGACACTTGAATTGGAACCCTACACCCACCAATTACAGCTGTGTGATCCTGGGTAAGCTATTCATCTTATTCTGCAGGGTGTAATGAGGGAATGTACAATTTAAGGGATATCTCAAAAATAAATTAATTCAAATCTTTCAAAGTGCTATGAAAATACTGGCAGAATTACTATAAAGATAATTTCAAAAGCAAATTAGTATAGTAAGATAACTGAAGAAACATGTCTTAACATCTGAAAAAATTCACACAACCACAAGAATTCCCACCTTATGAAATGAATGCAATTTTTAAACTACTTTTAAACCACAGAATCACCAATGTTCATAAATTAAGAATAATCAGAAATATGAGACAGTTTCCTAAATGATACTATTAGGTACTACATTAGGAACAATACTAAGATTCCAGGCACTGTTGAAAACACTATACACGTATTAATTCATTTAACCCTATGAAGTAGGTACAATTATCATCCTCATTTTACCAATAAAAAAATGAGAGTTTATATAATTTGATGGAGGTCACACAGCTAAGCATCTGTGTGCAGGAAATTACATTCAGGTGGCCTGTTATATGAATCGAATCATTTCATCACTACACTACCACTATCCTACACTGCAGCACCAGGATGTAGTTCCTTAAGATCAGATTCATAACCTAGGTTAAGATGAAGTTTAAAAGTAGCTGCCTACTATTGATCATTCAAAAATGAAAAAAAAACCCTATTGTTCAAATTACAAAACTACTTTAATCAATAAATATTCTATTCACTCAAATTGAAAGGTTTCAGCTTTTAATGAAGATGAAAAACTTGTCCTAGTAATTATAGGATTCCTTGGGATATATTTTTACATAGTAAGAGCTTTTAAAATAGTTGTTGCTAGAACCCAATTTATTTTTTTTTCAATATACATATTTCTTATGTGTTTCTTTTTTTTTTTGCACTAGAAGTCAACTTTATTTTTTTTTAGTTTTGATTTTTTTTTTATATATATGAAATTTATTGACAAATTGGTTTCCATACAACACCCAGTGCTCATCCCAAAAGGTGCCCTCCTCAATACCCATCTTAAAATGTTAATTCATGAAGTTTATGCGTTTGCATTCTGAGGATGCTTTATTTAAGGGAGTCAACTTTTGAAGCACCTATTAAAGGCCTTTGTTAGATCCAACTGAAAATGTTTCCCAGGTGCCAATACCTGCTATTGTCCAGGCACAGCACGATACAGTCAGACCCCATTTAATACAGTCACTGGACTCAAGCATTTGCTCTACCAAATTTTATTTTCTCCTCCTTTCATTCCTACTGTCATCACTGTAGTTCATGAAATAATTGTAACATCTTTTAATGACTCTAGTAGCCCCTACATCACTCCCACAGTGAAACAGGAGCTCCAACACTTTATCACTTTTATACAAAAAGACACAACATGTAATCAAGGGGAGAAATACCAATTTACAACATTCTTATAGGCAAATATAATTTTATTATTTGTAGTACTAAGGTTACAAAATTACACTGAGGCTAGAAATGTGAAGGTTGGTTGCTTTTGAGGGAAGATACAGAAAAAGATTATTTCTTTGTGCCTTAAATGTGACCATGTGAGCTGGCTTCTCTCCTCTCTTAGATAACTACACATTTTTTGCCCCACAATGCTCTCTAAATATGGGACATTCATAAATCTCTTTAATCATATTCCATATTAAAATCAGGGCTTACTGATTTTCATCTAATGACTCTATGAAATATTATTTTGAACATTCTAATATCTTTCCTTTAAATTATTTGGAAAAAGTACAGAAGTAATAATCACAGGAAAAAGTTAATTTTACTTTTAATTGAATTAAAGTCCTTGGCAGTAATTCAAAACAAGGCTGCATATCCAACTGATATATATGTATCCATTTTTATTTTGAATTTTTAAAAATGTTTATTTCTGAGACAGAGCATGAGTGGGGGAGGGGCAGAGAGAGAGGGAGACACAGAATCCGAAGAGGGGCAGAGAGAGAGGGAGACACAGAATCCAAGGCAGGCTCCAGCCTCTGAGCTGTCAGCACAGAGCCTGACGCGGGGCTCGAACTCACAAAACGCAAGAGCATGACCTGAGCCCAAGTCAGTCGCTCAACCGACTGAGCCACCCAGGTGCCCCTATCCGTTTTTATTTTGAAGATTTGAAGAACATAGTTTGGAATTTGTGCCATTCACAAGCTCAGAAGCCATTTTCTAGATTCCTGGAGCAAAAAACAAAAAAACAAAACAAAACAAAACAAACCAGTATGAAAAGAGCCCCTTACTTTACACCTCATGTAGTAAGCCTGCACCATCACTGCTGCTCAATATGCTGCTACAAAAAGGAAGATATGGAGGAGTTCTGGATGAAGAAGAAAAATGTTTTGTTAATATCTATGGAACAGCAAGGAAGTGAAAGAAAACTCTGCAGGTTTTATTGCCAAAGACAGAACAGAAATGCCGCACCCAGAGAGAGATTGCTTCAAAGATTGCCTCTAGAGAGTTGATTATCCAACTTATTTAGTATTCTGTGCAAACTCTGCCTTGCTTATTCAATTTATTAAATAACACAGATGTTTCAGAAGGAGAAAGAAGTATCTGACACCTCTTCAGAGGCATGACTAATGGGCCATTATGACAAAAATTAAAGGGTAACCACTTGCAGCCTGTAACAACTAAGTGACACCGCTACTGTGCATTTCTTAGGGTTTCCGTTAATTACATAAAATTTAAGTTTGCAGTGAATTCAATTAAACCAAAAGTAGGGCATCAAATGGAAGGAAAAGTTGGTGAAGAATGACTTGCTGAAAATGCATACTGGCTGGACACATAATGTTTTATGGTCAGGGTTTAATATTTCTTTCCTATTGGACTCTGATTTATCAGAGCTTCTTGGCAGACATGCAACCTTTAAAATCCTTTTCCTATCAGCATGCCCAACTAAAAGAGTAGAAAGTAACAAAAGATGTCTCAAATCCATAATTAAATTTGAAAGATAACAGGATGCTCATTTCAAGTAATTATTATTAATACCATGCCTCTGTATAAAACTTTCAGATTTACTTGTAACTTCTTGAGGGTCAGGCCTGAGTCTAAGTATTCTTCCTAGCTCACAGATTCGTACAGAACCAGGACAGAGCAGATGCCCAGGAATGTTTCTAAATAAAAAGATAAGTAAATGGACTCGAGAAGTTGGAGAATGATGGATGAAACAAGCCATGTATGCTTCTCTCAAGTAAAGTAACAAACAAGCCTATGCATAATTGAGTTGGAAAACAACCTTTTCTCTATAGAAAAAAGAAACAAGCATATACGACAAAAACTCTGGCTTTAAAGTCAGGAAATATGGACTATAGCTCTGTACCAGTTTGAATCTGGAAAACACTGAAAAAGAGAGACATAAATACTGTACTCTTATCCAGACTTCATACTCATACATTTCCCACTGCATCTACAAGTTTAGATACAATGCCTGACATTATACTGCAGAACTACAGAAATGTTCAATAACTGTTCAATAACATATTAGTTCTCTATTCACCATCAATTAGGTTAAATCCTGTGAGCGGTGATTGAGGCCATAAGGTGGGCTTTTTAGCAGATCTATAGTTTATCAACTGCATTTTAACTGGAATAACTTTGTAACAATTTGATTTTTATTAAGTAATGGGCATTTTACAGTAACATATTTAAATGATTGTCAAAAATTGCTATTCATATTATATGAAAATAGGCAGATGTGTTGGTTGGCAAGAAGTACTATTTTGTGAAATCTATATGCAGAGGTAGAAATATTCAGGTTATCCCAAAGTGGAAATGTTCAAAAGTTGACATTTCCTTTGACCACTAAGATCCCACTGAGACATAAAGACTATGGTATATCACTTTGGAATTCTTAAAACCTGGCCCAAGAACAATATTCTTCAGTGTAGAGAAAACGTGAATCAGGGATCACCATGTGTGTTTTTTGGTTTAAAAAAGTAATAAAGAGGAACTCAGTTTCACTGCCTCTAGGTTAGTGCCAGCATTATTGCAAGCAATAAACGTAAAATAATGTGGCTCAAAAATAAGCAGACAAAATCAAAATGTGAAAAGTTGAAGGGAATCATCCAGCAGCTACTGAATAGAACAAATCTGAGAATTAAAATTCTTAGAATTCATTCTCAGATCTTGAGCATAATAAAAGGTCTTTGAAAAAAATCAGATAGTTTTCAGAAGAGAAATGAACAGAACTAAGACATCTGATCTACAATATCAACAACTTATCTAATTTATCTATTTAACATGTTTTCAATGTAATCTTAGTCTTCTCTCTACACTATTTACCATATAGTCCATAAATATTTACTGAGTAACAATACTAGAAGAGAGGGATTCTAAACCAGGTTCTAGAAGAGAAATAGGTAAATATATAATGTTTACAATACAAATACAATGAGGTAAGAGTTTACAGGGACATACATAAATTTTTTTTAATTACAAGAATATTTATTAATTACAAAGTATTTTGTGTGGGAAGAATTAAAAATAATGCTGAAATAATGCTTTTGAACATTTTTCATTAACCTATATGCAAATTTCTATGACCAGATTAAAATAACATTATTTGCTAATAACAGTGTGATATAATCTGATTATTATTTCAACTTTCTGAGTACTTTTTCATTTGTCATTTTTTTTTTTGTTTAGTTCACTTACTAAACTACTACTGCACTTTATAATGACCTTCTGCTAAAATTTTACTCAAAGACTGTTTCCAGTGCTTGGCAATTTATTCAGTTCCTCAATTTCTAAAAGTAAAATTGAGAACTACTTCAGAGTAAAAAAAAAAAAAAAAAAGTAAATGTTAACAATTTACAAATATGACTGGGCACATCTTAATTAAGGCCATTAGACCAGTATTAGAAATCATGAAGTGAATCAAGGCACTGAGGAGCTGTACCATTTGGAGAATACACAGTAATATACAGAAACGTGTGGTGATGTAAGGGACAAAGGATTAATAACACAGTCATGGCGACAGGGAAACGTTCCTGTGTCTTTTGCACATAACATACCTGTTGCAAATAGTTCACAAACTTACTAAATAGAATGTACACTATTGTCCCTGAAATTTTAAACATAAATTTCTTTCAAGATGTATACAAAAATTAAAATAAATAAAATCTGTTTGTTTTATATTCAGTCATACTGTTTTACTTACTCTGGGCTTCGAGGTAAACAGCTATTTTGTATTATGCTTTAAACAATCTTTACTAATCAAAGGTTTCTTCCAAACTAATGGGAGCTTCTGACTTTTAAACCACTTAACTTCCAAATACCAGGTAGGTAGCAAGTTAAAGGCACCAAGTCCTGCCATATGTAAATATGTGTATGTTCCCAGACTAAGACCCCAAGAGTAGAGGCCAAAACCAAGCATAGTGCCACAGAGTACTGGGATTTTGTACCAGCCTAAAATTCTGGTTTTCTTTAGGAAGAAATATAAAGTTTTAGTTTCTTTGTACCCGTGAAAACCATACAACCACCCTGAAGGCATAAGTCAATACAAAGTCACAATCCAACTGTGACAAATATAATTGGCCTCTACTTACCCTGAGATACCGAATGGGTTATCAAGTAAAGCAAATCATCATAACAGACACAGTCCTATCTGTCAGGCACTGACTCAATATCTCTGTATTATTTTCTACTGATTGATGTGAAATACACTTGCAAACATAGTTCTCTCTTCTACCAGCATAACTTGTTGAAAGTCATTTATAAAAAGACATTGTTACGTCTCCAGAAAAATTATTAACATAACTTACATAGCAATCAAGTGCCTACACACTGAGAATGAGTTTGCTGATGCCACACTGAGCATCCCTCTTCCTCCACCTTCTCCCTGTACTATACAAAATTCACCAACATCATGAAGGGATAAAGGGAAATTAGGGAGAGTATATCAAGGAAAACCTAAGTAAAATACAAACCTATGCACACTGAAAGAGAGAAGTGTAGGGATGTTGAACAATTTTTACTGAGGTGGCAAAAATGTCTGGGAGTTCAGAAATGGCATTGAAAAAGTAAATCAAATTTAACTCACTTTCTAGTTCTTCCTCTTTTGCTTCTTCCATCTTTCAAACCTCCCCAAAGGAAGAAGGCGTTCCTTTTCATAAGATTGTGAAAACCATTATATGTTATTACCAAGTAATGAGCTCAACAGCACCAGCGCTCCTGGGCCTGCATTCTCCTGGCCTGAGCCTCTAAGGCTACCCCTCTTCCACAGGCAATGCCGAGGCTATGGGTTAGACAGAAGATCAAGCCTGACAGGGCTCAGGAATGGG
The DNA here is from genome assembly GCF_022079265.1 of Lynx rufus. Classification (NCBI taxonomy): domain Eukaryota; kingdom Metazoa; phylum Chordata; class Mammalia; order Carnivora; family Felidae; genus Lynx; species Lynx rufus. Next base: position 106,101,892 of record NW_025814867.1, on the reverse strand, counting down.
GTAGGGATGTCAATTATATACTCAATAGCAAAATTTCTAAGAAGGTTTGAAAATTGAATTACTTGCTTTCTTAACCCCATCAACAATATTGACTTCGATACTGACTATGTTACACAGCAGTGAAAAAATGACTTGATCAAAATCTTCTGTGGATGCTTCAAATATTCAAAACTGGAAATCTGTCCAGACTCATTTTCAACCCACAACCTCTGTTACAGATAAAGAAACAGAAGAAAGCCCACGGGGAAACTAGTTAGTCTCTGGGTCTTATTCTAAAACATCAAACCAATTGGTATTTACTGAATATCTGCATAAGAGGTAACTTGGATTCTGCTTCGGTAAACCGGAAAATGTTATGCCTGCTTCTGTGAGAACTGTAAGTATTCGGGAGACTTTCTCCATCAGATTTTCCCATTCGTAGCCACTGACATACATGACATAGGAGCCACATCTCCTCCTAGGAAAAGGGCCTGCTGAAACATCAACATAAGATTTATCTCCTAGGATTTACTTTGCTTCAGAAAGTGACCTACTATAAATAGAATCTGACCCACCATAAATCACATCAATATGATTAGTTGGAAATACTGATGTGACATTCTGAAATCAGTGGTGTCACAGAGTTACAAACTACTCATGACTAAATCCTAAAATTAAATTGTACATGCAAAAGAAACAATATAAAACACAGCCAGCAAGAAAAATGAAATTATATAAGACAGAAAATCAAACACATAAGATTTTTCAAATTACTCCAAGAAAGCACTTATCAGATCATTTGCTGAATGATTAAGATGAAGAAAACTGAAAAGAGAAATAGCAACAGAGAATATAAGGAAGACATGAGTGTTGCTCATTAAATCTTGATTATACCTGCCATGCTGTAAGGCAAGAGGTGCACATCAAATGCCCACAAGGCTCAATCTTGACATCTTTGTCGTTCTCAGCACAAATTTTACAAAGCTGAAAAGTGGAGCCCATTTCACAATATAATTCATATTGTTCCTGGAATTTGGGGGGGAAAAAAAGGCAAAGTTAATGTATTTCTGACATGAACTGGTACTACTGAATTTTCTCAAATACAATGACTTACAGTAAATGCCTCACACTTGATCCTGGCAGGAATGTTACTACTTAAGACATGTTTTAAATTGGTAATCACAATTTGGTCGACAAAATCATTTTTTAAAACATTTGAGCTTATATCAGCAATTTTATAAGCTTTTGTAATACTTCAGACTACTTAATGTTTTGTACTGTTCCTTTAGGAAGGGATTTGCGTTAATAGTGACTCAAAAGACAAAACTTACGGTTTTAAAAGAAAATATAAATAGCTTTAGTTTCTTTGTAAATGCCACATTCTCACCTAAATTCACTTCAAAATTGCAAATACATATATATATAATATATATATAATGTATATATATAATACGTATATATAATATATATAATGTATATATATATAATGTGTATATATATATATATATATATATATATATATATATTATTCTAACTGAACATTAAGTTCTGGAACAGAAGAAAAGCAGCATTTGCCAAGCCCTTCCTGCATGCTACATACTTTGGTACACATTGATTATGTCATATAATCTCCAAAGCATAATAAGACACATTGAATTAAAAAAAAAATCTGAGGCTCAATAAGTTTAAATTATTTTCCTCAAATTCTATATTAAATTTCTAACTCTAAATTGCATACTGTTTTCCCAATCTAGCACCGTCAGGAAAACTAATCACTTCAGCAACCAAAAATTGTTTTATGAAACATCTATTCTCTTGATTAACTAGTTTTGAACATTTTGGCATAGTAAAATTCTTGGTGTCTAAATATTGAAAAGCTCTAGGTCACAAAGAAGACACAAATGTATCAGTAAGTATAAAGAAAATATGAAAACAAAAGGTGTTAAAAGGGATACAAAGAAAAGTAATTAAAATTCATTTAAAAAAGGCAGTGTTTTAGTCAATAAGTGTCTATTAGGAACCTGGCCCTGGGCAGGATAAATAAATGACAATATTTAGCCTGTAGCATACTAAAAGATCTTATCATCCTGGTGAGAAAAATATATATACACCTACATACAAAGATACACACACATGCATGCATGCACATTCATATATAAGTTGTGTCTACCATGAAGTATGTATGTTTGTATAATTTTTACAGAAATAAAAAAGATGACAATGGATCAAGATAAAAACTAAATAAATATGAAAGCAATTAAAATTAAATTATAAGTTGGGGTGTCTGACTTTTGATCTCGGGTTGTGAATCCAAGCCCTATATTTGACGTAGGTAGAGGTTACTTAAACAAAACTTTTAAAGTATATAAATAAATAAATTTTAAGTCCCTGAAGTCTCTAAAGTAATAGGTAAGTATTTAAATTGTTATGACACCCAAAGGACCACTTTATAATTATTTAAAAAAATTACAATAAGCTAAAATCACAGATGCAGAACTCAATGCAACCTAAGGGGTAACTTATTCAAATATTTATGAATAATTAATGGGATGATACTACTCCTGAATATATATAGTTTTAAACAGTGGCTTTAAAAAGAGGAACTATTTTTGCAAGTGTGCTTTCACATACATGTGTTAGAACATACAGAATCATTTACCTAATCAAAATAATGTCAATTATATATTAAATTTCAAAAACTGCCCATCAACTGTACATATGTCAACAAATGTGTTTCACATAATAATACCAAGACCACTGGGACTAAATCTAGACAATTAGAAAATAAAAAATTATCTCTTGTCTTCCCAAAATCTGTATTTTCTGATTTTTATTATTATACAAAGCACAAAATATCTAAATTATAAAGTATTTTAAAACTAGATTAACATAAAATAAAATACTCATTTTCTCTCTTCAATCTTCTTCCTAATTCCCTAAAACTTCTTACTTCCTCAGTTAAGTAATGTTACCAGTTTGGTAGTTTTTAATTTTTATTTTTAAAAAGTATGTTCATATGTTCATATATGGTAATTTCTTTCTTTCCAGAAACTGAACTTATGTAATGTTACTTTACAAATGAAATGTTATATAATTGAACTTTACAGTAATGGAACTTTTTTTATATAATAAAGATGCCGAAGTTCCCATGTGAGTATATAGAGCTACCTTCCTCTCGGTAATGACCTCAGTATAATGCAGTATGAATATACTATGCTTTACTTAACCTATGATTAAATAGCTTGGTATTTATAATTTTTCATTTTTAGGAAAATTGCTAAAGTGAAAACCCCGATGTACAGATGTTTCTGTGTATATGTGAGTGGTATATACAGAATCCAGAGTCAAAAATGGTTTTGTTTAGATTTTGATTAATTACTGAATATCACCCTCAAGAAAGGCTTTATAACCAAGCTACACTCCCATTCAATTTATGGGGTCGCTAACAATGGATTTATAAGAATATAATTAAGACCTTCAATAAACTTCAATTACACACTTGACTCTAAAAGCTAATGCATATTATTATTCCAATCTTCTTTGGAGTTTTCTCAATCTGTAACTCTCTCCTCATATGTATCTGCCTATCTATGGGTTTATCTATGTCTCTGCATAAATGCCAATATTATATTGGAAGTAAGAATATTAACAGCAGACATTTTTATCCAAAAAATGGAGAAAGTATTTTTTTCAAATACTCTTAGAATTCCTGTAAGTATCTTTTGCATGAAATGCCGGTACAAAATTTTAGCTACAGTAAAAGAGGATGCTTTTTATTTCAAAAATATTAGATACATAATTATAAATGCATTACCAGAAACTGTCCTTACCTGGGTAACTTTTATATGATCATGGGGTGTAGGTTCACATAATCCAGTTAAATCAGGATTATAGCTCCTCCCATCAGGATAAAGATAGCTAGATTATAAACAGAAACTTTATTATAAATACACAATTTTTAATTGCATTTAAGATGATTTAATCAGATTCTTCTATATTCAAACCCACATGTTGAAGTTTCCTTTTTATGTAACTTATATCAAGAAGCTTTGCTATTGTTTGCATAATATTACAAGTTACTTTTAGAACATTTAAAAACTAGAAATCATTTTCATATCAGAAATACAGGATGAACATGGACTCAGCCACTAAGCAACCATTTTCAGTTAAATACTTTTTACTGTATGTCTTTTAGGTAAGTTAAAAATTTATTTTTTCTGGTCACTCATGGTCTATTCCAAAATACTCTGAATGTACACCTATTTGCAACGATTGTGTCTTTTCATGTGAAGCACAGTTAATGTGAACTGCATCGTTTTATACCATGCTTAGTAACTTGAGGGAAAAATGGAATTAAAACCCACAGGTTTCCTACAAGAGTTATGCAAATACCACTTTGATATTCCTGTTTTTCCAGTTTCTCATCCTCTGTGTTTCCATTTAAATTCTCACACACATACAAGTCTACAGCCACACACCAACACACTCACACGTACACACACACATCTAAAGAAATTACAAAATGCTACAATTACGTTTCATTTACTTCAAGCTACAAACACAGAATCACATAAATATGAGGCTCCATTATTAATTTTATTTATTTATTTTTTGAGAAAGAGCATGTGTGCACCCAGGGGAGGGGCAGAGAAACAGGGAGAAAGAGAATCCCAAGCAGGCTCTACACTGTCAGTACAGAGCCCGATCTGGGGCTAGATCCCATGAACCATGAGATCATGACCTGAGCCAAATTCCAGTCAGACACTTAACCCAGTGAGTCACCCAGGGGCCCCGAGGTTCTACTATTACAGAGGATTAAAATTAGAACTAAAAATTGTAGTAATTATGCCATCTTTTTGTGCTATAAGTCTTCATTCATTCATTCATTCATTCATTCAAAAATGAAATTAATTGTGTTGGTAAATATCTATCTTAGATTTTAAAAAATGGTAACATTACTGCTGGATTATGCTGACTGATTAAGGTATAGTTAATTTTGTTTAGGAGCTATTCGAACTAGCTGCAATGAAAAATTAAGAATGTAATACTACCGTGGTCAATATTTTAAGGAGCAAAACTATACTAAATCTTTTCTGTGAAGTAACAAAAAGTATTTATCCTTAGTCTATAAATATGTTCATAAGTGTTAAAATTCACCCAGGAAAACCAGAAAAATAATTGAACTTAGATGACAGATAATTCTCATACAGTAAGGAACAGATCAGTGAGATAATTTTTTTTTTTTTTTTTTTTTACAATTTAGAAAAAGGAGTTGACTACATTTGTAATGACATATTTAGAGTGTTATCACAGGGGTGGATTAAAATTCTACAATTATTAAATGAAGAGCACTAAGCAAAAGTTGGTAAGTAGCTTTCTTTTTATATCCTAAAATGGGGCCAGATTTAACAATTATGACATAACATTTTGCTTATCATCATCACACTTTAAAAACATATAAATTCTATGACGAATTCAAAACTGAAAGATTATAAAAATAACAATAAGGTTGCTAGAGGAAAGGTTAAAAGGTTCTATTTAACGTGTAAGGGGCAATTCAGTGATTACTGTCCTCAGTAAATGAGGGTGTACTGATGAGACCCTCTCAATGGCAAGAAAGGAATAAAGAATCTTGGCTGGTTATCAAAGTGAACTTCTTTATTACCTATGTCACACTATACTGGGTTAACTATAAGGAAAAGACAGCTGACCTTGATAATAGCTGGACCAGATAATATCCTGTGTTTTACTCATCTTAGGGAAAAAAAAAATACCGAACATAATAATATCTATTTTAATGTAATCTAAAAATCTAATCTATTTTTTAAGTAAGATTAAAATGTTAATCTGACCTATTTTAATGTAATCTATCACTAAAGTTCAAATTCAACTAACTAAATGCCTCTGAAGGGGTGTGTGTGTGTGTGTGTGTGTGTGTAAATATTAACAGCTGATTTGCATAGGAGCTCAGAGGCTAAACACTGATTACAATATAACTTGTTATTTTTTATTGGCTTTTAAAAACCAGATAGAAGGTATTGTAAACAATATAAATAAGCTGTATCAAAATTACTCACTTTACAGATTTGCCCACTCGTAACCTCTATTTATATGCCCACTCGTAACCTCTATTTATAAAGTAAAACTTTACAGCACATTTTCTTAAAAACAAAATCCTGTTATCAGTGAATCAAAAGCTATAAAATTTATGATAATTAAAAAAAATAGAAACACACACTTGTACCAGTTTGCCCTACAATTCTCATGTAACTATTTCTTGAAAGTTCATAACTTATAAAAAAAATGCATTTTTTTTCTTCACATATATTCCACCACTTTTTCTCTTTTGCAATTATTTTAGAAAAGGTGTAACTTAAATTATTTGCTCTTTGCTAACTCTGGTGGACTTTCTCCTGCTAGGTTTCTATCACAATCTGTGCTATAGCAAATAAGGGAATATCTGTCTGTAAGTTACTTAGCAAAGGCAAAGGGCAAGAAAAGTGAGCATAATGATGTGACAATAGAACAAAATAGAAAATTAAACAAAAGCATGAAGGGAATGGCATATAGACCACAATGACTAAAATGAAAGAGAGGTATTTACTATGAAGGCACCTATCAGATTATCTACACTTTGTAGAGGAAAAAAGATATTCTTACTCTAAAAAAAAAAAAAAAAAAAAAAAAAAAAAGGAAAACTTATTTTTAAATTAAAAAAAATAATAGCTTAAGATAAACTGAATTCCGCTACCAACATAATTCTGGAGCAAGGATTTAATATCAGAAGACAGCCGCAAAGACAAAAGGAAAGGAAGGAGTGACAAAAGCGTAAGAAGAAGAAACAGAAAATCTGTTACTAATGGTCAAAAAGTAAAACTAGCAATTTGAGGGTTACATGAAGCAACAGAAGTCAGTTATTTTAAAGAATTATCTTCTTATAAGTTTTTTTTCATTTATTCTAAACTACTGTTAAGCGCTTTTTTTTCCCTGTGAGGAATACAAACTCATGTTCTAATTTGATGTAGGAATTTATTGCCTATAAAATATAGTTTAATTCAAATCGGTTACCTTAAAATGGCTATTTTAAGAGATGAACAATAAAAAGTAAGGAGCACCCATTCCTTAATCTTGAAAAAACAAAATAAAACAAAACAGATCATCAGACAATCTTTTCTCTCCATCGCAGAGCAGTGTCTATCTTTCAAATTGGGGAATAATAAGCACCCTGACTCCCATTTCTCATACTCACAATCCTTCCCTGCTGCCGTCAATCAGAGCTTGAAATAAGGGCTTGTTATGCGGTATGGTCTGTAAGATATTGCCATCCCCTGTCACATAGCCAATGGCCCACTGTCCCAATCTAGTGCAGCTTAACCGGAAAATGTAGCTGTAAAACATGAGAAAATGATGTTTAGTCACATTCAGAATGTATGCTAACTACTAAACAATCTCTTAGATTTTTTTTAAAGTCAAAGAATAAACAGAATAATTTAGAAAAGCTGAAATAAGTTTCTATCTTCTTATTTTAAGAAGCTGTCCTTCTCCATTCATTGATCTGTAAAACTCCCTTCATTGAACTGTATAAGAAGCTCTGATAATAATTCCATTTAAATACCTCCAGGGCTATAGGACAAAAGAACTGAAGTTGATGTACTTGAGTATCAAAGGTTCTACTGCCATCCCCATCAGCAGGTTCCCTATATGAAACAGTTGACGGCATGAAACAGTTAGGACCTGAATCATTTTTGGAAAGTAAAAAATAAAGAAGTAACAATTTAATTTGTCACCTCAGACAGAAATTGAGTCAGTTTATACTGTGTAATTCAATATACTACTTTGAAACTTTAAAACTATCCACATTTTGTTGTTAATGACTTGCTTACAAATAATAACTTTTCTTTCAAGCATTTCAGCCATTCACCCTTAAATGAAAGATCAAAAGGGCCCAACTATATTGAGACGGCAAACTAGATTAAGTTCACGGCTGCCATCTAACCCTGTCCAGTTCAATGTCTTGCAACAGGAAGGCAAAATAGTTCAAAAATATAAATCAAATTGATGACAAAGAGACACTGACTTGGTTTTGAATTCATTGTCATTTATTTATTAACATAGCTATCTACTTTTTTCATTTTAGCTCATTTACGTTTAAGTGTACTGCACTCAATCTTGCCACCATGAAAACTATATGTGGATTTTATAACCCCTTAAGTAGCTCAAAAGTAGGTCAACAATCTGCTATATTTGAGTACCGTGATTGTTATACGTATGTGACAAATTTCTCTCTCCTAATAAACATTAGTTACTGATGAACCAAGTGCTATAAAAATAACTGTACAGGATACTTAACATATATAACATCTATTGAATCTAATTAACTTGTATCTTTAGCACTGCAATGTAGTTTCATTTTCAAAGAAAACTGGGTTCTTAAAGAAAGGAAGAAGTTGTGGTTTTTAGATACGAAGAACTTCATACTCGTTTTAGGTCCTTTGGAAAGGACTCTTCAAGAAAGTCCAAAAACATATTCTCCTAGAGAGCCTGAAAATAGAATATCATCCTGCCAATTAATGGAATCCTTAATCAGAATCATAGTCAAAATAATTGCACACAGATTTATGGTTGTCAGCTGGATCCCCAAAAAAGCAAAACGAGAGAGACTCAAATGTCCTTGGAATAGGCCCCACTATTTTCTGTACCATGAAGCCAAGGAGAAGAAATACTTTCCAAGAGGAAGTAACAGTTTAGCAGGTATTCCACAAAACAAGTACTTATCAAAATTATTTGTTCACTGAGTTTTCCTAAGCTTTACATTTTAAATACCACATCCCACTTTACACATAACAATTTACCACAGACTGACCATTTCATCTTTGCCTAAAACCTAGCAGAATAAATTGTTACAGGGCAAGCTGGGAAGGAAAGGAAGACATCCTTTCGGAGGGCGCTGTCCTTTTATTAAGAGAACTATTCCAATAGTGATGAGGCCTGGCTTTTGCTCCCAACAATGTTCTCTCCCAACATTATTTATCTCTGTGATCTTGAACAAGAGAACACAAAAGGGACTCGGTTTCTTAATTTCCCAAATAACTTCTGTGTTAAATTTGTATGATTGTGTAATTCTAAATATAGCCCATCTTTCAAATCATACTCCAAGAACAAGAAGATACTTTGATGCCAATCTATGGAGTAGAAGTTATGGAAAAATCTGGCTATGAGAGATCCTTGACCAAAACAGAATGAGTCATTTAAGCCACCATCAAAATCTCAATGAGAACCAACTCTCCTTAGTCTACACAGAAGACTTGCACAGGAACTAAACTGTTTTCTGTACCCCCTGCCTTCTTTTTATATACATATAAATGTTTGAAAATATAAAAAAGATGGAGATTTTCATTATGGCAGAGAAAAAGGAATCAACAGCACTGGCTTGTACTATAAACTAGTTTGTTAAAGAACAAACACCATTTGCATTACAAATCAAATAAAAATGGTATTAGAAGAAAAATGCAGCCTTAAAAAAAACAAAGAAATTCATTCCTACAATGAAATGACTCCAATATGGAAATCAGTGTACTCATGGATGTTGGAATGGCATCTCCTACTAAAATGTGAGTGTGAGGACAGGTCTCCACTCTCATTGCTGCCACACCCAGCTCACTGCTTGCCATAGTACAAATGCCTACTAGGTACCTAACACATTTCTAAGTGGGACATGGGGAAAATGCACAAACCAGGAGACAGATTTTTTGATCCCAGATTTGACATTAATAAAGTATGATTTCTCAGCCAAAGCCACAGGGACTGACAAAAACAGCCAATCTCTGTGAGTTTTACCCAGTTTCATCATCTGGAAAATAAAACATAAATTCTGAAGCTATAAAGAAGCATAAGGTATTCTGGAAGAAATTCTTATGGACATGAAATTGGTTGGATTGTAACAATGGGCTTATATATGTTTACATGCGTTTATCATGTATGTATAGGTAAATGTATATATATACTTATATTTGTTTATATGTATTTACATATCATTATGTGTTTATCATTGAACCAAATTAAATATCGTGAAAAATACTTTAAAATAATGAACATGAAATTGATTTGCTTTGTGTTTAGCACAATATTTAAGTATTCAAATATACACATACAATTTTATACACAAACACAGGTGTCATGAAAACAGACAATATGCTAATACCCTACTCTAATTTGAAAAATCAGAGCTCTGAGACTTAATGAAATTTTAAGTTTATCAAATTACATGGTATCACATCCTCTTTTACTTTATGAACACAGTTTCAGTACCAGCACAACAAAATCAGTTTAAAGGACACAATTAAGAAGTACCAGGAGCTCTATTAGCATTTCCTTCCCTCCCTCCACTCACCTGGGTGTTACTGATTTACCTAAGAATGACCCAGAGAGAACTCTTCATCATTAGATATACCTCATAATATTACTGTTAAAGAGTCTTACCTTCCAGGTTTGGTGCTGTATTTCTGTAGTCGTGCTTTAACTTCATCATATGTGAGAAATGCCATGTAACCTGGATGTGTTACAGCTAAGAAATTCCAATTCCGTAAAATAGAGCCCCAAGGCTAAAAATATGAATAAATGAAAAGATATTATCTAGATGATATCAATTATCAATTATATGCCAACCCATCATTTAATATAGTTACTGAAATCTCCTGGATGAATTCACGTGGCTTAGGTCAACCTTCAATGCCTAACAGCAAACATGTAATACCTTCTTCTATTTTGGAGAAATATTAGGCAGAAAGTAGGACGGAATACAGAGAGCAAAAAAGAAAAAAAAAAAAACACACACACACAATTTCTTTACAAATTCTATTCCCAATACAGCATTTGTGATCACTTTGGAACCTAACACACATCACTCTCCTGTTTAAAACCCTCTAACTTTGAGTAAAAGCCAAAGTCCTTATAAATGGTCTAGAAGAGCTTCACAGGGTTGATGTCCAGCTCCCTTTCTGTGCCTATCTGTCATGACTCTCCCACTTTCTGGCTCTTCTCCAGGCACCCTGGCTTCTTTGTAGCTGGTGTGAACACAAAGATACTCTTCTTCCTCAGAGGTTTAGTATTTGCTGATTCCTTTACCAGAATTCTTTCTCCAAATACATAAGTGATTCTTCTCCAATGTTACCTCAATGAAGCCTTCTCAGACCACTCTACTTAAAACTGTTAACTCTCGTCACATTCCTTATCTCCCTTTGTGTCTGTTTTGTTCACTACTGTACCTTTAAGGTATCTAATTTTACAGAACAAGAAGCCATACCATGGAATGTAAGTGATTTGGCAAAGGTTACATATTAACCACAAGCTACATAAGAGTAAGGAACATGCAGGTCTTGTTCACCAAGGGGATACTATAATGGACATAGGATCAAAACATAGTGACCAGGAAGGCGTAACTGTTGTTGAAAAGTTCCTCTAGCTAGTGACTTGTCTGAAAGGCCCTGACTCCCAACCTACCATTCTTTCCATGGTAAGAGACTGGTGCTCATGCTCACATTTGCCTAATTCTTGCACAGTTACAAAAGGTTTATGATTTAGCAGTCAGGAAATTAAAAATCTTTCACAGAAACACACAAATGCACACACACAGAATTTGTACCATTCTTTCATGTGATTAGCTATCCCTCCAGTTACCATGGCAAGAGAAAAAAGGCAGTCAGTGATAGACAGTTTTGCTTGAGGGTGTGAGTGAATCATCTCTGCCACATTTTTAAGGCTGAAGCTACATTTATTCCAAGGACTTGGCAGCATACTCTAGCTGATGTGCCAGATTATTAACTCATATCTTCTACATAAAAGAAAAAAAAAAAGGTATTTTGTGTTGCCAAGTGAAAGTGGTTGAAATTGGTAGAGGGCTCCTGGCTTTTGTTTGTTTTGAGAATGCTCCCAATGATTGTTAAGCAAGTTTCAGATTCACAAGGTGGAATTCTTCAAGGATTGTACCTTTGAGATGAGGATAACAAAGGAAAGAATTATTTAGTAATGAAAAATTTTTTAACCTTTTCTGACATAACAAGAAAAATCTTCAGGGTATTTCCCTATCACACTAAAATATCTAATTGGGCAAAAAGGAGCTCTGGAGAACACTATTATCAGAGTTTCTACGTACTTGGAAAAAACCAAAACATGTTTCTAATTTTCTTCCAAAGTCATGACTAAATATTGCACAAATAATATTTGGAAGATTATCACCCTATGTTTTTAAAAACAGAAATAACTGCTAGTATAGGCAGTGGGTTTTGTTTTGTTCTACTTCGCACCTACAAAGGGCAAGGATGGAAAGAATATAAAATATTTGGGACACTTCCATTAAAGTCTACAAAAATTAATGGAAAAGTTGTTAAAAAGATACTGAACTTTACGGAGAGCCAATGCACAGATCAGAATACAGGTGGAAAAAAACTGAAATTGGGAGTTTTCAGTCAACAGCTACAGTATTAAGCAACCATTTCTTAGTACAAATCCACAGGGCCAGCTTCTAACTACAAAAATATTTTTGTAATAGAAAGAGTCTGTGTACTGTTTTTCTTGTGAATGCAATCCACAGTCAGAACACATGGTAGTTACGTTTTTTTGTTTGTATACTTGTTTTGTTTTCTTAAGTATTTTGCCAACTAATGGCTTAATGAAGGCAAGATAAAATGCTTTGGAGACAAAGAATTATTTTTATAATTTGTTTTTAGATTAAAGGAAATGTTTTCACACCCACCAACACAAAATGTACAGATTCTTAAATGATTACAGAAATTAATTAAGTGAATTAAGGAAGCTATTCCCTCCATTCTTCCAAAATGCTACTATTTTCAAGAATAGCTGTCTAATGACTTACAACTTATATTGGAAGAGGGGCCTGGATTGGTCTGTCCAGACTCAATCTCTTCTTGCTATAATGGATGACTTTCCTTCTCTTCTTTTGTTCCCTATTCCATTGCTGCTATATATTCCATAGTCACGAATATATTCCTTCAAATCACACAATCCTTATCCCACCACCCCTCAAATTTATTGCCCCATTTCTCAGCAACCCAATCTCCTCTAGTAGTGGGGAAATGGAAGAAGTGGGGCAGCAGCCCTGGGGAGAGAGTAGAGAGAAGCAAAATCCATCTATTTCTGTTCCAGGACTTTAGTACCTGCCAACCCCAGAATCTCTGAACTTCCTGGAAAGGAGAAAGAGAAGATTAAAGGCAGAAGAAAGAAGAAATGAGGAAGGTCTCCACTGTAAGATCATTCCAATGACTTCCCGGCATTTGTTCATGTGCTGGCAGAATATCAGGATAAGGGAAGAGTGGAAAAGAACGTATCTAGTATCCGGCTTTACATTCTTTTCTTCCCTTCTTCTTCCATTTCCTGGCCACTTCTCCTAGTCCTAGTCCCCGCTGATGACTTCTTCAAACCCTAATGCTAGTTCTCTACATCAAACCCCAATCTGGAGCATGTACCTTTCCTACTTTCAGATCCCATTCTGCTAAATATCCCATTCCCGACAATTCAGATATTAGAATTCACTACTAATTAGCCACCGTCATTGTCACTGCAGAAGAATATATGTTCATGCAGGTACACTACTCACAAAACTTGTATTTTTTCATACAGAATGCATAATTATAACTTAAAAAACTATTACTCAAAGTTGTATAAAAATGAAAGGTAAGTAAAGTTCATATGTCTACTTTCCTATTCATAGAACGAATTTCATAATATTTTAAGGGACATGTATGATTAGTTAAAGCATTTGAGTAATGAAACCAAAAGAAGTGAAAAGTCACAGAAATATATAGGAGTTAACAAGAGCTCTTTAGCTACTTCTATAATTATGTGTTTTAAAGGAGACTAGACATTTTTGGTTCATAGATATTTTTTTGGTTTTGTTTTCTAAAACTTTTCACAGTGATTCTATTTAAAAAGATTCTTTTCCTCTCCCATCCCAGTGAGCATAAATAAGATACACGTAATTTAGAGTATTAAGATTACCTGCACTCTTTTAAATGAAACAGCTTATAAGAAAATATGTGCACATATTAAATAGCAGTTTGGTAAGTGTTTAACCAACATTAAGGTGGCCTCATAACTCTTAATATATAACTGAGGCGTTCTAGCATTTAACTTCCACACTAAAAAGCTGTCCAGGCTCCCTACAAAAAACACATTCTTCCTAGAATGAACAGTTAGGTTTAATGTATGAAAATAATCTTTTTTCTCTTCCTTCAGGAAGAGAGGGGAAGAAACAAAGCTTCTACTACTTCAAATGTCTTTGTTGTATCATGTTAAATAAAAAAAAATTGTAAAATTATCAGAAATCTTTAATGAAAAGAGAGGTTCTGTTATAAAATGATCAGTATCAGGGAGCACAATCTTTTTTATAAAATGTACCTTAAAATCATTTTAAAAAGTAACCTAATAGCCTATACAGGCATACCTCATTTTATTGTGCTTTGCTTTACTGCACTTCGAAGATATTGTGTTGTGTTTCTGTGGGGTTTTTGTTTTCAGATTGAAGGTTTGTGGCAACCCCATACTGAGCAAGTCCATCATGGCACCATTCTTGCAAAAGCATTTGTTCACTTGAAGTCTGTCATATTTTGGTAATTCTTAAAATATTCCAGATATTTAAGTCATTATATTTGTTATGGTGACTCTGTGATCAGTGATTTTTGGTCTTACTGATGTAATTTTGAGGGTTATCATAAACCACATCGATAGAAGACATCAAATGTAGCCCACAAATGCGTGTTCTGACTGCTCAACTGACCAGCCATTCCTCCATCTCTCCCTGTCCTCGGCCTCCCTCTCCCCTGAGACACAGCAACATTGAAATTAGGCCAATTAATAAGCCTGCAATGGCCTTTAAGTGTTCAAATGAAAGAAAAAGAGTCACACATCTCTCCCTTTAAATCAAAAGCTAGACATAATCAAGCTGAATGAGGAAGGCATGTTGAAAGGCAACACAGACTGAAAGGTAGGCCTCCTGCACCAAACGGTTTGCCAAGTTGTGACTGAAAAGGAAAAGTTCTTGAAGGAAATTAAAAGTGTTACTCCAGCAAACACGTGAATAATAAGAAAGTGAAAGAGTCTTATTGCTGATATGATGAAAGTTTTAGTGGTCTACATAGTGGCCCTAACTCTCTTCAATTCTAGGAAGGCTGAGAAAAGTGGGGAAGCTGCAGAAGAAATGCTTGAAACTAGCAGAGGCCGGTTCATCAGGTTTAAGGAAAGAAGCCATCTCCGTAACATAAAAGTGGAAGGTGAAACATCAAGTGCTGATTGATATAAAAACTGCAGCAAGTTCTCCAGAAGATCTAAGACAATTAATGAAGGTGGCTACACTAAACAAGAGATTTTCAGTGGAGATGAAGTGGCCTTCTATTGGAAGAAGATGACATCTAGGATTTTCATAGCTAGAGAGAAGTCAGTGCTTGGCTTCAAAGCTTCAAAGGACAGGCTGACTGACTCTCTTGTTTTGTTAGAGGCTAACGCGGCTGGTGACTTAAGTTGAAGCCAATACTCATATCCTAGTCTGAAAATTCTAGGACCCTTAAAAATTATGCTAAATCTACTCTTCCTGTGCTCTAGAAATGGAACAACAAAGCCTGGATGACAACATATCTGTTTGCAACATGAGTTCCTGAATATTTTCAGCCCACTGTTCAGCCAAAAAGTTCCCTTTCAAAATATTACTTCTCATTGTTAATGCACCTGGTCATCCAAGAACTCTGGTGGAGATGCACAAGTTTAATGTTGTTTTCATTCCTGCTAACACAACATCCATCCTGTAGCCCATGGGTCAAGGAGTAGTTTCAACTTTCAAGTCTTATTTTTTAAAAATACATTTTGTAAGGCAATAGCCGCCATAGATTCCTCTGATGGATCTGGGCAAAGTTAACTAAAAACCTTCTGGAAGGGGTACACCATTCTAGATGCCATTAAGAACATTTGTGACCTATGGGAAGAGGTCAAAATATCACCATGAACAGGAGTTCGGAAGAAGTTAATTCCAACCAACAAGGATGACTTTGAGGGGTTCAAAATTCCAGTGGAGGAAGTACCTGAGATGTGACGGAAACAGAACTAGAATCAGAAGTGGAACCTAAAGAGGGACTGAATTGCTACAATGTCATTATACAACTTTAATGGATGAAGAGCTGCTCCTTAGGAGTGAGAGAAGAAAATGGTTTCTTACATAGAATCTACGCCTGTGAAAATGCTGTGAAGATTGCTGAAATGACAACAACAAAAGATTGAGAATATTAGTTGATAAAGGAGCAGGAAAATTTGTGAGGACCGACTCCAATTTTGAAAGAAGTCCTGTGGGCAAAATGCTTTCAAACAGTATCATATGCTACAGAGAAATTGTTCGTGAAAGGAAGAGTCAATCAATGCAGCGAACTTCATTGTTGCCTTATTGTAAGAAATTGTCACAGCCAGCCCAGCCGTCAGCAACCACCATCCTGACCAGTCGGCAGCCATCAACATTGAGGCCAAGACCCACCACCAACAAAAAGATTACGACTCAGTGAAAGCTCAGATGATGGTTAGCATTTTTTAGCAATCAAGTATTTTGTAATTAAGGTATATACATTGCTTTTTAAAGACATGATGCTATTACACATGCAATAGACTACCATATAGTGTAAACATAACTTATAAGCACTAGGAAACCAAAAAGTGTTTTGAACTGCTTTATTGTGATATTCACTTCATTGCACTGGTCTGGAACCGAACCTGCAGCATCTCCAAGATGTACCTGTATATACCAAGGGAATAATCATGAAACTAATGTAAACTGAAAATATGCAAAAACACAATTTCTGCAATCATTTATCTAATTTCTTATCCTATACACCTAGGTAGAATTATGATCTGAAAGTTGTAATAAAAACAATGTATTCTATAAGTATTGTTGACAAGAGTTAATTTGCCTTCTGTTAACAGGTTCTTTCATAAATTAAAACTTAATCCCACACAATTTTATTTTCTTACATAAATCAGTCACCAGATCCTTGTAAACTAGTGCCAAGCAGAATCATAAATCAAAGAAGCAAAATTTTTATAACATGGAAAACATGAAAACCAATATTATACTCCAACATTTGTTGAAAGCACGTTTCAAACGCATAAATCTTACTGAGACTTAAAATAATAAAAAAATTCCATCAGGATACAAGCAAGCCTGTGTTCTGATCAATTTACCTCACTTACTATATAATTTATATTACTATAATTATAAAGATTTTAAGTGGGATTCTTTCATTCTGTGACTACTTGAATTGAACACCATAGATGATATACCATTTAGTGGCATAGTCAAATTCAAAACACAAATTTCAAGTCTTCATGTTTAATGTAATTCCATGAAGACATATAAAAGAATAAAATGATAGCACACAGCTTACATCATTTAATGGTACCTGCTTCTGAAAAGCTATGTGAAAACAATTATAACGGATTAAAAAAGAAAAACAATAAACAGGACAAGAAGGTTAATGTCACAGTCATACATATTAGAAAACAGGAAAAAAAAAAGAAACCCTAAATTTTCCAAAAGAGGAATTTGTTAAAGTAATGACATACTATTTTGATGAAAACATTACGTAGCAACCGAAAATCAATAATTATATTGATGAAAAAGATTTATTGACATGAAAACACGTTTATAATATGTGGTTGAATGAGCAACGTAAGTTGTAAAACAGTATACACCACAGGGATCTTCTCTACAGAACATGATAAACTTACTATTTATTGCGAAGTTTACTATATCTCTTCTCACCTAATGAACACAGGACGCAAAGCAGAAAAGTTGGGTTCCAACCTCAGCATATACCCACCCATAAAATTTGCATTCTGTCAGTTACTGGGCTAAAAGGACAAAGTAAAGTGAGAAACTAGGAAATTTAAAACAAAGCTCCTTTCCATGAATCTTCTCAAGGCTAACAAGCAATTACCAGCCTCACAGCACCAGATACGCCAAACTTTAAACCTTAAACTTATAGCAATGACCAAAAACTTACACCAGCGACTTCAAAATTATACACTACCAAGAAATGAGACTATTTCTCACATGCTTGTGTGTGTGAGAGAGATGTACTCACACAAGTGCACACGAACAAACGCGTGCACACCACATGCACACATAGGAAGGAAATCAGGAGGGAGGAAAGGATTCAGCAAATAGAAAGCTTACCTGAAAGAGTCTGGTAAAAATATCAAATTCAAAAACTGAAATGTAATCATTACAAGTTAAATCAATTGTTGATTTCAGAGCCATTGCTTCCAGGCCGGAGCTAATTTGATGAACCTCATGAAGGCACTGTCTGAATACTTTCCATGGCACAATAGTCCTGTGTAAGAAAAAAAAAAAATGAGTAATTGAATCAAGTGTCATTTAAGACATACCTTCCACTGAAACAGAAGAGTTCAATCATAATGTTAATAGAATTAATTGCATTTGTACTAAAAGATAAATAGTTGACAAAAAAGACAAAGATATGTTCATAATTCAGAACATATGTAATAGGTTTTGCTAACTGGACTGTTTTCCATTTGCTAAGAATGTGACAAAAATCAAAATCAACTTCTCTCTCAAACAATCCTTGCCTATCAACATATTTCTAAAAATACGTCCAAAAGAAGGGATTAGGTCAAAGTCCTATGTGTCTTACCTCTTGTGTATACAAGATCATTTGACTTTGCATCAAGTTAATTTTTCCCCTCTATTTTCTTAAAATAACGGTAAGACTATGGGTTCATATAATAGTAGGAATTATGTACTCATGGCACAAAAGAGTAATTTACATCCACCATTTTGAGAAAGCTCAGGTGGAAAGTCATGAAGACATGTTAGCCATTACCTCCTTGTATTCTGCAGATAAAAAGCACATGCTATTTAACCTTTCATATTAATACAAAGGAAAATGTTAATATTTTTAACCAACAACACTGGCTAGCATGTGGAAATTTATTTATTCATAACTTACTTTTCTTAAATATTATGCATCAAATTTTTTATTAAGTAATGCATTTACGTACTTCAAAAACTTAGAAGAGCAAAAAATGGTATTCAGGGAAGTCTCCCAGTCTGTCCTCCACCTGACCAGTTTCTGACATTCACCTACTTCCTTCCCACCTTGAAAATAAGTAACACTCATTTTTCATCCCTTAGTTAATTTTCCTCCTTTTGGAATGTTAAATGCCTATTCTTGAATAAGTGGAAGAAAGAAATCATTTGTGTTTCTTTAAAATTTTAAGCTGCAGTTTTCACAGTAGGACATCAGAAGAGCTATATACACCCTCTTTTAAGAATGCACATATTTAGGTATTAGGTTTTTCTTTACCATTATCTCTTAAGAAATAAAAGGCTCAGAATGGACTACATTGGCCCTTTCCTATACTAATTTTCCCAGTGAAGCATCACCATAAATGTACAACTTCATATTCACTCAATAATTATCCATTTCAGTGATTGTCAAACTTGAGCATTCATCAGGATCGTGGAAGGGCTTGTTAAGACAGAAATTGCTGATCCACAACCCATGATATTCTAATTCAGTATGCCTGAGGTGCAGCTGAAGAACTTACAGTTCTGACAAGTTCCCAAGTGATGCTGACACTACTGGTCTGGGGATAACACTTTTTGAGAGTCACTGATCTATTGCTAAGGCAAGACACTGTCGAGAAATACACCTATGAAAATAGAAGATACTATCTGTCCTTGAAGAACACGCATACAGGGTAGAAATAAGATGTGTAATGCTAAAAAACATAGGTGGGGAGGGGAGGCATATTTAAGGCAGTGCTGGAGGAGTTCCAGAGAAGGAGGGGTCTGTGGCAAGCTGAACAAATGAATGGAGGGACAGGCTTATGATACTATGCTGCATTTATAAGAAAGTTTAGGCTTGATAGACCATTAAAAGAAAGAAAAACATGAGGCTGACTACATCAAAAGGCTTTTCTCTATGTATGAAAAAAAAACAGGAAACCACAGAGAACCGAAGAGATACACCACATCAGACACCGTTTAGAAGAAACACACGTCAAGCTCTGATTAAGGTTAACAAAATGCTGCTGTTTTCAGAAAACAAGGATAACTTCTGATAATGTTAGGAGGCCATTGATTTATGGCAACGTGTAAAAATGAAATTGTGTCCAGTTACATTACAGTTACTGCTAAAGTAGTGCCTAAGAAGCACATTTGTCTTTTCCAAATTAAAGTTTCAAATATTCAACACATAAGAGGGACATGAACCCTCATATTCAAAATTTTTAAATATTAAACAAAGAACTACTGACTTAAGAATGGCATGTTTTAGTTTTGTATAGAAATGTTAAGAGAAACTTGTCTTGCATATAAAGTATAAAAAGGAACTCAATGGGCCTGATACCTTTAATACCTGCTACCATAAAAATATATATATCTCCATCCCAATATTTAAGGAGCATGCACACCATAACTCCTTCCAATACTCAATGATTTCCCAGAGAAAATTATATAAAAAAAACGTATGAACTTCTAAAACTGTAGTCTGACATACTACTTTGGGACAGTAATTTACAAAGGAGCAAGCTACATTTCTGTGGCACTTGTGTAAATGACACTTGCTCACAGTTCACTTGTGATAAACCGAAGGTCCAAATATGCTTACATAGGGTAGTGACAGGGATTAAGAAGGGCATTATTTGGTTAACTAATTATATGCAAAATTTGCAAACAGGTACCTTTCCTTTGATTAGCTGAATCAAACACCCACCATCGAAAATATCGGGGAGGAGAAGGGGTTCACAAGTGAAGAGCAGAAACAGCATGCAATGACTTCTTAAAAAAAAAATTGTTCTGAAACCGTGGCACTAAGGATCTAACGTTTCCAAAGAGGACGTCAAGTTGCTACCACCTTCTTTCCTGATGTGTATGGGGGGAGGGAAAAAGAAGAGGATGGCTTTTCACACCTTTAATTAAACTGCAGCAACAACACATAGTGGTTTCTACTCTCTTTCCCTAGAGATGAAGCAAGTCAGAGAAAATATTAATGACAAATTGTTTTACAAATACGTACAAACTTCATTGTGCTAACAGAAATCTGGGAATATGAAAAGAGGAAGAAAAAAAACACATAGAACATAAAAGCTTCATGCTCTCCCTAATCCAGAAATATTTTAATCTGTCCTTTTGCCACTTTCAATTATAAATCACTGTGATTACAAGTTAATTCAAACTTCAAAATCTATTGAAAAGCACAAGTAACTGTTAATCCACAAAGAATGGAATACAAGGCCAGTGGTCAGCCAGAAACTTATAATAATTATGATTTCAGGATTTTTTAGACTTGCAATAGGAGTAAGAATAAGAGCTGCCACTTACTGATGGTCTACTCTCTCTGCCAGTCATCACGCACTTTATGTCTATTACCAGAGTTTGTCATGATAACACTACAAGACAGATTATATATTTATCTTCGTGATACAGTTGGGAAAACTGAGGCTTAAAGAGGTTGAGTAATTTGCCTAGGAAAGACTTTACATGTTCCAGGTACTGTGGCATGTTCAAACCACTTGTGAATAGACTATGTTGTGCCATTTGCAAAAGCTATAGAAAAAGATGAGGGTGCCTAGGAAATCTCATGGGATGAAGTTCCTTGAACCGCATCTTATTCACCTCGGTACAAGACAGACAAGGTGTGCTACTAAAATTTGTGTAATTAAATTAAACTGTGTCTAGGGAAGGCAAGGGAGTGTTACATGGAGGAGGAGACCAGAAATTTGGGCTCCACTCCCTTTCTCCACTACACAGAAATCTTGAAGACAAAAGAGTTATAGTCTGTTCATATAATATCAGGACAGATAAGAACTTAACATAGGCTACATTACAATTTTGTTATTAGATAATAAGTCTTGGTCTATTTACCAAGAAACAAAAGAGTAATTATATTTTCTTAGACTTGACAATAGAGTTAGTGGCCTTTCAGACAAAAACAGATACAGGGAAACAAAACTGCAAAGGTGTCAGTAGGTCAGCAACTGACAAGTCACTCATCTTCCAGGCTTTCTCCTTCTCAGTAGAAGTTGAAAAGTGTATTAGATATTCTAACTTGACAATCTTGCAGTTTAAAATAAAACAGTAAAAGGAATGGAAGACAAAAAATGTTAGGAGATTATAACAAAAAAAAGGCAAAACATTTTCATGACACCACAAGTTCATAACAGGATATATCTTTTGTTTTTAATTCATATGAAAAAAATCCACATAAGGTGTGAATCTCAACAAAGCCTACAGTATTTGAAAAGTCATATACTTCTGGTGTGAATGAGAATTTATACAGCATTTCTAGAAGGCAATTTGGCAGCAAGTGTCAAAAGCCTATATTTTTTGAAAAATCTATTTCTGGGATTTCACCTAACAAGATTATGTAAAAAAAAAAAAAAAGTATACACACACACGTATATATCTATATGTATATATATTTATACACATAAATACACAGCAACACAAATATCTACCCATAAATCTCTTCAATATAGTGTTGTTCATAGTAGCAAAAAATTAACATAATATGTTCAATAGTAATAATAGGAAATGTTAAAATCTTTGGATATAATATGTAACAGTAATTAACAGCTGTAAAAAAGAATATTGTCATGGAAAAGTGTCCATGGCATATTTAAATGGGAATTGCATTTTTGAAATTGTATGTCCTTTATGATCCAATGCTGAAAACTATCTAGAATGTTTGGAGATATCAATACCCATTTTAACTGATGATAACTGGATCGTGGTAGGAGTATGAGTGATTATTTTATTTTTCTCTGTAAGCCACTAGAGCACATTAATAAATATGCTAAGAAATAAAATATATACTAAAACTTTTTAAAAAATTTTTTTTAACATTTATTTATTTTTGAGAGATAGAGCACAAGCAAGGGAGGGGCAGAGAGAGGAGACACAGAATCCGAAGCAGGCTCCAGGCTCTGAGCAAGTGTTCAGCACAGAGCCTGACACGGGGATCGAACCCACAAACCATGAGATCATGACCTGAGCCGAAGTCAGTCACCCAACCAACTGAGCTACCCAGGCGCCCCAATATACTAAAACTTTTAAAGTACATTATATAATCATACAGGAATCATTTAAAAACAAGAATTATAAAAGTATTTGTCTGAGACATGGTTTTTATATGTGTAGTATATGTATACAAAAGAATTTGCAGATTAAAGAAGAAATAAGAGAATTCAACATGGTTGCTGAATATAAAACCAATATACAAAAATCAGTTGTATTTCTATAAATAAGCAATATATTGTTAGAAAATAAAACTTAAAAATACTTGACTTTTACAATAGCATCTGAAAATATTAAATAAGTAGAAATGAAGCTAAGAAAAGCTGAACAACACGCAATCACAGAGGATATAACACTTTAACGGACTAGCAGATTCAATATTGTAAAGATATCAATAATTCTCAAATTGATGCTTAGATTTAATATAACCCTAGTCAAAAATTCTAGGAGACATTTCTGTAATAAGAAATAATAGGCCGATTCTAAACTTTATAGGCAAATGTCAAAAGCCAAGAATAATCAAGCCAATCTTCAATAGGAACAACACTGACAAACTTTTACTCTTTACATAATTAAGACAATGTGATATTAGCACAAGGATAAACAAATAGATGGAACAAAACAAAAATTTTAGAAAGAAATGCAATCATATTTAGACACTGGATATGTAACATCAACTAGATTTAAACAGCAGTGGGGAATGAATGATGTTTTAAGTAAATGCTGCTTGGTCAAATGGATATACATACAGAAGAAACTACCCTTACTTAACACCATATAAAAATTAATTTTAGACTATTGTTTTCTCTTTCATATTTAGGTATAAAATTAAAGTGTTTTTTTTTTATTTTTTTAAGAAGAAATTAGAGAATATCCTCATTATTCTGGAACAGGCCAAAATTTAAAAAGGGCCCAAAATGCTCAACAGATAAAGGAAAAGATAAATTACAACCTGTATTCATGAAAAGATATCACTAGCAAAGTGAAAAAGAAAGCCACATATTGGGAGACACTATTTACATACATATAAACAACAAAAGATTCACATCTAAATATTAATAATAAGTACTAAAAAACTGAGCAAATGATTTTCATATACACAAAGAAATCAAAACGTTCAACAAAGATCTATTCAGCATCAGAGAAATGTACATCAAAAAGACAGTGATATTCCACTGGACCCCACCAGTATGGCTTATGAAGGAAAACAAAAAAGCAAAAAAAAAAAAGACAAAGGATATTGAAGAGTTGGGGAAGATAATATGGAGCAATAGGAACCTTTAGGCACTGCTCATAGGTGATTCAGTTGGTAAGCCACTGTAGAATACTAAAAGCTACTAAAGCTAAAATTGTGCGGGAAGTAGGAGCCAGCAATTCCATTCCTAGATACATATTCAACAGAAAAGCATACATAGGTTTTTAAAAATACAAAAAGAAAAAGTTCATAATAACACCACTACTGATAATAATCCGAAAGAGGAAGCACCTAACGTTCATTACCAACAGAATCAATAGGTAAGTTATAGTGCAGCTGTATAATGGAGCAAGAATGAAGAGTGTGTCACATGCAAAAACAGGGGTGAATTTCATAAACATAAAGAGTAAAAGAAGCCAGGTTTTTTAAAAGAACATAATTGTATGATTTCAACTATGTAGGATTCAATGATGCTGGAAGTCAGAACACCATGAGCAAACAGTGACTATATGGAACTTGCTGAGGGTTTGGGGGTAAGAGGTGTTCTGAATTATAGATAATATGCTATTTATTTGGGTGGCATTTACCTTGGTGTGTTCACTTCTTGAAAATTCTTCACCTTACACTTATGATTTATGTGCTTCCCTGTATGTATTATTAAACTTAATATATACAGCTTTAAACATTTTGACAATAAAAATCTAAGATGAAGAAGAGTGGGAAATGTGGGAACGGATGAAGTACCTGCTGAATAATAAACAAGGAAGTCAATGTTTATTTGTTGTTTGTTGGTTTTGCTGCTGTGGTGGTGGGGGTGGTGATGGTTGTAGTTGTTTAAAATTCATTCTAGCTCAAGGAGGTAAAATGTCATCTTGATTTTAAACAAAATGAAAATCTGTTCTATCCTTATTAACCCATTCCTGTTTTTAATTTCATCTGAATTTTGTCAGAAAATTCACTTCGACCAACAAAGATGTATTTAGTGTCAGTACCTTTAAATTGAGTGCTAGCTTTGTTCTGAAGATAATGAAACATTCATAAGACCGTTTATATGTTTTGATTTTTATTATGGATGCAAAATATTAGGACTGTGGTTCCTCAATCTGTTGATACTTATATCTATAGTTATTTCCTACATCCAATATTTTTCTATAATAACTTCTGTAATTTGTTAAAGAATATGAAAATAGATTGTTATCAGGCTATACTGTTCTTACTCTCCCATCACAATTGTTTCTCAAAACAAATGCTTTTGTTTGTTTTTGAAAAGCACATGTTTTCCAGCAAGCTACACAAAGAACATATTAAAACTCTGGTCAAATAGTTGCCTCACAACTCATCATGGACAGGATGGTAACCATGGTTATCAAGGATATTCATAATTAGATCTAACCATTCCTGTGAAAATTCTTGACTCTCATACAGAAAGACACAGATGCTGGGTATTTGTGATTATTTTTGTCAAAAACGTTTGTAACATTTTGTCTATAGTATGGACATTCATTTATTCTCTGTAAAATGGACAAGTATCATTCTCATTTTCACATTCTGAAACTTACAAACACCTTTTATAAGATTGCAGAAACAAGGAAAATAGCTTCTTCAACATTATTCCTGATTTTCTCACTAACCTCACTCATAGGATAAGTTTGAGGTTTTCTGACTTCTGGTCTCACAGCCTGACTTTTGAACATGATAAATTTCCTAGAGCCATGAAATTACTTTGTACATAATTCCATTTATTTTCTGACTTTGAAATAAAGTTTATTGGTGAAAAGGGATGGGAAGAGGAACTATAAATACAATCCATAAGAATATGTCAAAATTCCATATTTCATTTTCTACTTACTAGCCACTGACCATAGCAAAACAAAGATTCTGGTCTTAAAAGAGGATTTGTTCTTTTCTTTCTCATGCACAACCAACCGTGCTTCGCTATATTTTCTTTGAAAGGTCAGTGATACTTGGTAGGTTTGTAAAACACGTAAGATACAATAGCTCATGGATCACAGCAAAATACCTTTGATCTGCTGAGGTCAGATTAAACAAAATCAGGAAGTTGTAGATCCTAAAATTAGCAAGTCCTGCCACAGAAGGGCTTAAGTAAAGCTTTAAATGATCTTCCTTTTAGCATTAAGAGTCCAGTCTGTCTTATAAACAACAAAGTCAGTAATGAAACAAAACTCTTTATAAGTCTCTCTTTGTAGGTCAAATAAATTAACAATCGATGGGCGAAATCTGATAGATATCTAAGTCAAACTGAGGTAAAAGAAATATAAAACTTCCAAACCTCTAAAATCCTCATTTAATAAACTGCATAAACACGTGGAACCTATTAAAGCTTTGGTTGTAAAGGAGACTTACAGAATTTTTTCTTTAATAGAAAATAAATCAGGTTATAAGCGCCTTGTTACTACACCTAATGGAAACTTTTAAGTCTATCTTGTTTGATCTTTTAGTACTATTATCTGGTTCATCTCCCTTTTTCTTTAAATCTTATCTTCCTTTAGCATCTATAATACCACACACTCTTCATGTTTTTTCCCCCTACTTTTCTGATCATTCCTCCTTAACTTAAATATCCTCTGGATACTTCATTCATCAGAATTCTTTAAGGATCTGTCCTCTTCATTCTCCCTGCACATTCTCCATGGTCTATATCATTTAGTTCAATGGCTTCACACAGCTTTCAGAGAATGTGAACTCAAATATCTAGGGACCAGACAGTTAACAGAAATAAGTAAAGAGATCCAGGTGAGGATTGCAATGAATTGAAGGAGAGCACATCTAACTTGGGCAAGCTGGCACCCAGGTATAGCCAAATGCTGCCTTGTCAGAATTCAGATCTAGTGGTGCCATCACTCCCAATTATTCAGTGAAACTCAATACAATATTTTTGTGGAAAATAAATCTTTAAAAGTTACCAACTAATTTTTTAATTAAACATTTCATAAGGCCAAGAAAAATATTCCACAGGCTGTCACTCTGTATGCTCTCATAAATACACTGTCAATTTTAAAATCTCTACCTCTATTCTATATTCTTCCCGTACCCTCAAGGTTGTATATCCAACCTAATATATATCACATGGAGTTATTTAGGTGCCCCAAACTGAACTTGTCTGTTTGCCAAATCCCCTCTTCTTCCTACTTTTCCTGTCTCAGTGCAGGATACCCAGTTGTTCAAAGCAGAAATTGAGATACCACACTTGACTCATTTCTTTTACCTCATATATCTTAATAGTCAAGTATGGTTAATTTTATCTTTATGTCACTCTCAAAGTCATGTACTTTTTACTTATATATATGTACATTTATTTTGTGTACTGATTATATATTATTTTATATACTGATTTTATGTATATTATAATTTGTACCTGGTTTTCTACAATAGCCTCCTATCCGTCTCCTATTTCTTTTTTTAAAATTTTTTTTTTCAACGTTTATTTATTTTTGGGACAGAGAGAGACAGAGCATGAACAGGGGAGGGGCAGAGAGAGAGAGGGAGACACAGAATCGGAAACAGGCTCCAGGCTCCGAGCCATCAGCCCAGAGCCTGACGCGGGGCTCGAACTCACAGACCGCGAGATCGTGACCTGGCTGAAGTCGGACGCTTAACCGACTGCGCCACCCAGGCGCCCCATCGTCTCCTATTTCTAATTCTTCAGGTTCTAATGGGGGAAGGCAGTCAGACCTTAACATGATTATTTTTTAGATGGGAAGAAAATATTGAAATTCTACTTGCATTTTTATGTAGCTTTTAAATTCACATTATATGTCCTTTATTTGTATTACATATGAGAATACACATTATTTGTGTAAGAATATATGTATATATTCAGATCATAAATCATATGCTTAAAAGTATTTAATAATAAGTTAGTAATAAGGAATATAATCAAATGGGTTTGGAAGCCACTACTCAAATTCATTATACCTACTTCAGCAAGAGTCAGCCACCTAAAATCCAAGTGTGACCACTTTCCTATTTAAAACCCATCAGTGGTTCCCCATTGTTCTCAGGGCTCCAAAGAACAGAGTTTTATTAAATTTTTTTTTTCAACGTTTATTTATTTTTGGGACAGAGAGAGAGACAGAGCATGAACGGGGGAGGGGCAGAGAGAGAGGGAGACACAGAATCAGAAACAGGCTCCAGGCTCTGAGCCATCAGCCCAGAGCCCGACGCGGGGCTCGAACTCACGGACCGCGAGATCGTGACCTGGCTGAAGTCGGACGCTTAACCGACTGCGCCACCCAGGCGCCCCAGAACAGAGTTTTAAAAACGCAACTTTGTATATGGAAAAAGAAATACAAAGGGGAAGAAATGAACAGAGCTTTCAAAACACAGTGCAAGAGAGAGATTAATAGTTACAAGTACTTTGGTCTTTGAGACAGGGTAATTCCCATGGTGGATGATAAACCACTATTTTTTATTTGGATTCCTTGTTCATCAAGGAATTTTCTAGATAGGATATGGCTCCACACATCAATTATCAATGGGGACACACATACCCTCATCTGCCTGACAGTGGCGTTAGTCACTGTAAATTAAAAAATAAAAATGTGGGTTATAGATCAGTTTATGAACTCAACTGAATTGTGTCTACTCTGTAAACACACTCTTGGTTGTATGAAATCAGGTTTCAAGGCTGAACGCCAGAACCTAAATCATGTTGATTTTGCTAGGTAAAGGTAACTTAGTAAAGGATTCAGAGTGGAGAGAAGGAAAAAGTGTGTGTGTGGGGCGGGGGGGGGGGGGGGGGGGAAAGGAGGAAAAAAATGAAGGCATTTATGTAAACTTGAAATTATCTGTACCTTTGTTTTGAACTACAGCAGACTGTAACAACTCAGTCCCAATCACAGCATTTTCTACCCAACAGACTGCTAGACTCCTTAGGAACAAATACCCAAATACCCAGTAACCCATTTGTTACTCCTTAGTAACAAACACCCAAAATACCAGCTCCTCCACGGCGCCTGAGCAGTCCGCTCTAGTAAATAATTCAGTATTTGTGACATTCCTTAGGCACCTTTCTAATGGAACAGAACTGGTTTCAAATATTTATCAATTCTGGATATACTATCGCCCCCAAATTGAATACATACTGCCTAAAGGTAGAAAACTACAATTTGGCATCTTATTTGCTTTTATGTATCTTGTTATAAGGAGTCAAACAAAATAGGCCTGTAATTTCATTTTCCTTATTAATAAAAAGAGCCTTAGTTTTTTTTTTTTTTAAAGGTGACAATAGAAGTTGCCTAAATAATAGAAATATTAAATAGCATTCCTTGAGTTCTAGGTCAGTTTTTTTTCTCTCTGTACAGTTAGTTACCTGGTGAAAGTCCTTAATTTCTCTTGTGTGCCTCCTCCTTTAATTAAATATGACTAAGCTGCCTTTTCTTTGAGTAGAGGAAACGGCTGATCTAGCTATTATGCTAGAAAAACATGTATCTCACTCACTGGAAAGGTAAAGAAACTATCGTCCTTTGTTTCTTATTAAAAGTGAAAGGAAAATACAGGAAACCAAAGAAGGTCCATACCACTTCCCCAGGAAATCAAAGGTAGAGGCAATGAACTGAGCTTTAAATAGACCATTTTCCCCCCATGGTAAGCAGGATAGTTTCTTATATTCTGTCCTATGCCAAATTTTAGAAAATGTATTATTTATTTTTGGCTTTCGCTTTTATGTTTCTAGGGACTGTGGAACACCCATCATACGAAGTTGAATATTAACTATATTATTTGCAGAATAATTAATATAATGGAGTCTTTAGGGAGATTGAAGGTTTAAATTGGTTAACTATTCCACAACACAGAGGGCTTACTATGTGCCAGACACTATTCTACATGCCTTATAGGTAGAATTTAACTCTTTTAACCTTCACAACAACTCTGGATAGGAGGTATTATTGTCATCTTATCAACATTTTATAGATGAAGAAACT
Source organism: Lynx rufus (assembly GCF_022079265.1). Classification (NCBI taxonomy): domain Eukaryota; kingdom Metazoa; phylum Chordata; class Mammalia; order Carnivora; family Felidae; genus Lynx; species Lynx rufus. Next base: position 106,071,684 of record NW_025814867.1, on the reverse strand, counting down.
GATGCATGGAGAAAGCAAGTAGCTTGCCCAAAGTCACAAAGCTAGTAAATGTTAGGGTCACAGCCTGAGCACACCGACCTACACATGCACCCGTAAGCACGCTGCCTCCCAACCAATTAAGTGAGCAAACTCTGTGTCTCTGTCTTTATCTCACGTATGCAGACGCTCACACACATCCCTTTACTCCTCAACTCATTTAAATTAAATAAATGACAGTTCCTACAAGTCTAAATATGAGACATTGTGCTAAGCTACTTCAGGAAATACAAAGATGAGTAATAAGCCTGATTTCATGGAGCTTATACTCTAATGGCAAGTAAAATAACTAGGCAGATGATATTAAAACAACAAAAATAATAAGTACAAAGCATAAGCAAGAGTAGAGGAGTTTAAGGAAGAGATCTAGTAATAACAATAGGGATAGAATTATAAGCGAGGCACACTTTGAGGGATTAATGAGAACATTTATGCCAGAGATTATAAAAACCTTCAAGAGGGAGGAGCAATATGGGCACAGACATAGAAACCTGTAATTGCTGATGTGTCAGGAAAGAGCCAAAATGTCCCAATTGACAGAAGAAAAGGACAGAAGTAAAAAAGAAATGCTAGAAAAATACATCATGAATTAATCCAGCAATTACTGTCTGTTATGTATACAGTACCTAAAGGACACATTCAATACATATAAAGGATAATAGTTAAAGACTATAGTAAAATGAAGTTAGCATATGTGAAAGAACTAGACACAGAGTCTGACATATAATAACTCTACTAACGTATCTGGATGAAATTTTGTGGATAAAATGTCAACAAGGAACGTCATAGTCACACAGAAAAGACCCACACAGTAAACATACATTCAATAACACAAACAGGTCTACAACACAATAGGGACACAAAGCATGGATTATTGAAATTGAACATACGGAGGGATGTATATTAGTGAGAACACCCCAGAAAAGGAGACTTCTGACCTAGACCTGAAAAATTCTGGGATGGTAAAAAAGAAAGAAGAGGCAAAGGAGGCTTCCAGGGAATTGAACTGTAGGAACTGAGGATTAAAAAAAGAAAAAAAATCAGTTTGTAGATAATAAAGTCATTGAATATTTTGAGCAGAGAGTAAACATCATTCATCCATTCACCTATCCATCCAACTATCCATATAGTCTGCTGACATTTATTAGTGCCTGCACATTCCAGGAGGTGTGCCAGGTTCTGAGAAACCAAAACCAGGAAGGCAGGTCCTTGCTTTCAAGAAACCTTTCTAGTCTATTAGGAAGGGTCATCGTGTCAGCAGTTCACTGCAGTCTAATATGACAGATATGAGCAAAGGCGCCTGGAAAAAAGAGTATGGATATCCACCTTAGAGTAGGGGAGCTTCCAAAGTGGCATGGCTGACTGGCTTTCCAAGCAGTGGATGCCGTCTAGGAAAACAAAAACGCATTGGGAAATAAAGTGTTGTGTAGTTAGGTTCTTTCTTTGAGAATGAGCAGAGTACAAAGAGATGAAGCCAGAAAAAAACAGTTCCTAAAGCTGGTCATGTTAATGGGATTTGAGATTTTAAACTAGAAGCAGTAACAATTCATGGAAGCATTTCAGACAAAGAAACAGAGAGAGGGAGTGATTAGTTCTGTTTTTTTGTTTTTGTTTTTTTTTTTTTTTTTTTTTTTTGAAAGAGCTCACTAGTCTAAGAACAACAGGATAGGTTGTTACTGAAGATAGGAAGACCAGTCAGAAAGTTGCTGCCGTAATTTAGGGAAGGGTTTGAACTTGAAATTGAAGAACAGAACTTGAAGTAAGAATGGAGAGAAGATGACGTATAAAAAGATCCAGGTTTAGAATCCATGATTCTTACTGAATTACAATTTTGTTGGAAATGCAAGTCCAGATCTCCCCAGTATGAAGTAGTACTTAGCACCATTAGCCCCAAAATTGCTACCTGACGTGCTTAGAAAAATGCCACCCAGAGTCTAATCACATCAATGGATTTCTGTTGGTCTAAACAGTGGGTAACCCATTTTTTCAGGCTCATGCTTAAAGCTTCTGGACTCTAAACTACTACTCCAGAGTAGTTGCAGAACACTCCAGAGTGCCAAGATTCAGTTTGGTACTGATCTTATTTTGCAGTATTTACCTAGACACATTTCTTCAATAGTGTCACTTCTCTTTTCCCATATATTTCTACTATCCCCTGGTCAGCAGATTAAGAAAGCAAAAGCAGGACTCAACTATCAAAACATTCGATGAATTTGCATAACCACCTAACAAATGCAGACCTTCCAAACTAATTTACCTGACACATGATTATTATTGATCCCCTTGGGACTCCAGTCAGGCACAGTCTCTTGGCAGCTGGGCTTGAGTCCTGAGAAGAGAGGTGGGTCCTGCCATGACTTCAAAAAGGTTGAGAAGCACAGAAAGGAAGTGTTTGGCATGTAACACCTAAAATTTTTGTCTACTGGGATACCAACTCAACATACAGAAATCTGCTCCATTTCTATACACTAATATTGAAGTAGCAGAAGGAGAAATCAAGAGAACAATCCCATTATTACTTGCACTAAAAAGAGTAAAATACCTAGATATAAACTTAACCAAGGAAGTGAAAGACCTTAACTCTGAAAACTGTAAAACACTGATGAAGAAATTGAAGACGACACAAAGAAATGGAAAGACCTCCCATGCTCATGGATTGGGAGGACAAATATTGTTAAAATGTCCATACTACCCAAAGCAATCTATGGATTTAATGTAATCCGTATCAATATACCAACAGCATTTTTCACAGAACTAAACCAAATAATCCTTGAATTTGTATGGAACCACAAAAGACCCTGAAATAGCCAAAACAATCTTGAGAAAGGAGAAGAAAACTGGAGGTATCACCATCTCAGATTTCAAGATACACTACAAAACTGCAGTAATCAAAACACTACTGTATGGGCACAAAAATAAGACACGCAGATCAATGGAACAGAACAGGGAGCCCAGAAATAAACCAATGATTATACGGTCAATTAATCTTCAACAAAGAGGGAAGAATATGGCAATGGGAAAAAGAGTCTCTTCAACAAGTGGTGCTGGGAAAACTAGACAGCTACATGCAAAAGAATGAAACTGGACCACTTACTTACACCATAAACAAAAATAAACTCAAAATGGATTAAAGACATAAATGTGAGACTTGAAACCATAAAAATCCTAGAAGAGAACACAGGAAGCAATTTCTCTGACATTGGTTGTAGCAACATTTTCCTACATATGTTTCTTGAGGCAAGGGAAACAAAATCAAAATAAACTAATTGGACTACATCAAACTTAAAAGCTTTAGGGGCACCTAGCTGGTTCACTCGGTAGAGCACACAACTCTTGATCTTGGGGGCACGAGTTCAAGCCCCATGTTGGGCATAGAGCTTACTTGAAGAAAGAAAACGAAACAAAACAAAAACTTCTGCACAGCAAAGGAAACAAAAGGACAACCTACTGAATGGGAGAATTTATTTGTAAATGACATATCCAATAAGGGGTTAGTATCCAAAATATATAAAGAACTTATACAACTAAACACCAAAGAAAGCAAATAATAAAATTTAAAAAATGGACAGAAAATATGAATAGACATTTGTCTAGAAAAGACAACCAGATCTGGGGCATCTGGGTGGCTCAGTTAGTTGGGCGTCCAACTTCAGCTCAGGTCATGATCTCGCGGTCCATGAGTTTGAGCCCCGTGTGGGGCTCTGTGCTGACAGCTTGGAGCCTGGAGCCTGTTTCAGATTCTGTGTCTCCCCCTCACTCTGCCCCTCCCCTGCTCATGCTCTGTCTCTCTCTGTCTCAAAAATAAATAAAAACATTAAAAAAAAAAAAAGAAAGAAAAGACAACCAGATGGCTAACAGACACATGAAAAGCTGCTCAACATCACTAATCATCAAGGAAATGCAAATCAAAACCACAATGAGCTATCACCTCAAATATGTTAGAATGGCTAAAATCAAAAACACAAGAAAAAAGTATTGGTGAGGATGTGGAGGAAAAAAAAGAACCCTCTTGCACTGTTGGCAGGAATGTCAACTGCTGCAGCCACTGTGGAAACCAGTATGGAAGTTCCTCAAAATTTAAAATTAGTGGGGCACCTGGGTGGCTCAGCTGGTTAAGTGTCTGACTTCAGCTCAGGTCATGATCTCATGGTTTGTGAGTTCAAGCCCCACATTGGGCTCTCTGCTCTCAGCACAGAGTATGCTTCAGATCCTCTGAATCCTTCTCTCTCTGCCCCTCCCCCACTGGCACACTCACGTACATCCTCTCAAAAATAAATAAACATTAAAAAAATTAGAATTACCATATGATTCAGTAATTCCCCTACTGGGTATTGACCCGCAGAATATGAAAACACTAATTTCAAAAGATGCATGCACCCCTATGTCATTGCAGCATTTATTTACAATAGCCCAAATATGGAAGCAGCCCAACGGTCCATAGATAGGTGACTGGATAAAGAAGAGGTGGTATATATGTACAATGGAATATTACTCAGCCATAAAAAAGAACAAAACCTTGCCATTTGCGACAACGTAGATAGATCTAGAGGTTTAATGTAACATGAAATAAGTCAGTTAGAGAAAGACAAATACCATATGATTTTGCTCGTATGTGGAGTTTAAGGAACAAAGAAAAAGAGACAAACAAAAAACTCTTAAACAGAGAAAAAACCGGTAATTACCAAAGAGAAGGTGGGTGGTGGATTAAGTGAAATAGGTGATGGGGATTAAGAGTATGTTTATCATGATGAGAACTGAGTAATGCATGGAAATGTTGAATCACTACATTGTACACTTGAAACTAATATAACACTGTATGTTAATTACACTGGAATTAAAATTAAAAAATAATAATAAAATAAAAAATCTTGTCTGCTTCCTGTTTTTATGAGATCTGAATACCAAAATTGCCTTTGGGAGTTTTACAAAATCTCTTGAAAAATAGCTTTGTCCCAATTTTAGTCCGAGCATAATATCTTTTTCTCTCTGACCATTCCTTTGAAAAAAAAAAAAAAATACAATACTCCTTAAGCTTAAAAACTACTTTATAAAAATCATAAGCTGTTTGGCTGTTTTTAGAACTAACTCCTCAATGCTTCTGCTTTTAGAAACAATACTAGTCTCAAGTTTAAAGGTACTGGTTAGATCAAATGAAAGCATTCTCACATGGCCTCAATGTGTAGTGAGATAAATGACAGAAATGCTTCCGTATGAGAACTAAGTTATGTGAAAATATAAACTAGTATTAGAGCATAAGGAAGATAAAAGAATTCAACCTTTTGAAAGGCTACATCATTCATTCATTTGCTTGCTCATTCAATAAAATACTGTGAAATAAGGTGAAAACCCACAGAGAATATAAAGATGGTTTCTCCAATGATCTAATAAAAGAATCATTAATTTTGATGACTATGGAAATATGTCTGAGTTCCAGAAGGAGCTTTAAATTTGGCTCTCATCCCAAAAGTAAAATATTAAAGAAAAATGGAACAGCTTTCTCAAGGAAGTGAAGACAGAAGAAAAAGGTATAAAGGTTTGGGAGGTAAGGACGGTATTTAATCAGTATTTCAAGAATCCCCCACTTGATTTAATAGTGCTTTCACTCATGTAGCAGTTGGAAGAAATTTCAGCCCCTTGATGTCTATGGTTATAAATAAAGGGAAATAAAGAGGTCTCAAATGCATAATTCTCTGTGGCTCGAAGTGCCAGCAAAACAAAGTCTGCTCTTAAAAAAAAACGTGTGAGCAATCTTTCCATTTTCTACTGACCTTTTGACAAGCAAACAATTTCATAACTCACCAGAATTTTCAGTTTTCAAAAAGAAATACCACAAACATTTTGTCCTGTAAGTTTTCTTAAAATTTTAAGATAAAGTATATTTTGAAGGTTACCAACTGTTTGCATTAGGCTCAAAGTATTAATACATGAGCTGTAACTTCAAGAAATCCTCTTGGTTCTTACGCCCAGAATTGGGCAATGCCTTTCTGCTTTCTACAGTCCACAAATATTTAATTAGCATACTTTTGGCTGTTATTCTAATTTAGATGAGGATGAACCTTTCCTTTTAATTTCTCATTTGTGAATGGATATAGGAGCATTATAAATAGCTAGATTTCTGGAACACAAAATGTCCATGTTAGTGGCAAAAACCGTATTTCCCCCTTTAGTGCCAAAAAATCATTCAGAATATATTTTATTTAAGAAATAGGAAAAGGGCTTTAATACTTCCAAAGTCAAAAGTTAAGAAGCTAAGCACTTAGCACTTAGATAAGCAGAGTACTTCATAGAGAAAAAAAAAAAAAAAAAGGGAAACCCACTGTTACAGTTAATTTACCAGTGTCAAAAGATGAAGACCATCAAAAGTATATACCAACATTTTATAGGTCTCATTTCACCAGTGAATGTATAAATATAGACATTTAAAAAGGGGATAAAAACAATAACCTATGTGTAAGTGATCACTCCTCTCCTTTAATACTCAGCCAGGATTCTGCCTACATTCAAGGACATTCTGAGGGTGCTCACCAAAGTTTGTGTCTGGGGAGGAAGTATCTAAAAGAAATCATCTTTATCTAGCTACTTCGTGATAACACTACTATAGCTTGTTTACACAAGATCCTCATTTCTATATCTTGTTTACGCAACTCAAACTCTGTGCAATGATACAAAGAAAACCTGAAGTGGGGTGCTAAAGTATTCTCTTTCAGCTGAATATCAGTTCTCAACCAAGCTTACTAACCACCTCCTCTAAGAAGCAGTCCCTGATTCATTCAATCATGAAGCAACTGTTACCCTCTCTGAATTGTCAGAAAAACTTATTTATGCCATTTTTAAAGTCTCTATCCCTTTCTGCCTCTTATTTTGTATACGTGTCCTAGGTGTGTACTAAGTTCTAAAAAAGATACGAGCTTCTGAGATTCCATCTTCTATACCTCTGCTTCTTAGAGGTAAACTATTTAACTCAATGAATGCTCATCAAATAAATAATAGTATGACTGCTATTTGCTTTATAGTAACATAAAACTGTTTAGTAACTAAGGCATACTTTTGGTGGCTAAACAGAAAAATTAGCAATCAAAACATTTATCAAATATGCTCAAGTACAGTCTCAAAATATTCAAGTAAAATCTATACCATATGGAACTAGAGGTAAGACAAGGTCATTCTTCAAAAATGGATGCAGATGATAATAATGATTTGTACTTACTTGTCTCCAAAAAACTTTCTCCAGAACTCAGCAGCGTCTGCTTTTGTGATACGAAAGTTATCTCCCTGGAATTGCCCATTAGGAAAGATTGCTTTAATTTCTGCCAGCATGTGACTGAAGATAAGGGACAGTTTGGTGAGATTTCGTCTGTAGACATAGAGGGGGGAAAATGAAAAATATATATATATAGGCACATGTTAAGTTTTAATGGGAATACATATTATGAAAAATAAAATTATGAATAGTATTAACATAGGTCTTAGTGGCTGATCATCAACCTCAACTGAATAATGCATCTAAAATCAACGTTCATATAAACTATACATTTAAATTCCTAAGAGGCTTTCATTTTATATTTATCCATGTATTCATTTAACATAAACAAGAACAAGATAAATTGCATGATTTCAATGAGCTCACAGCTTAATGGGAGAGGTAAAAAAAATCATAATCAAATATAAATGCTGAACACAAAAGTCAGAGTGGCTATTTCTACATGAGGAAGAAAGGAAAGATTAATCATCAGAGGAGGATCTAGGGAAAATTAAGTAGTTTGATGGATGAAAGACTTGGAGTGAAAGGGAGGAAGGGAAGGGAAGGAGAAGGTATCAGGGTATTAGCAACAGCTTCTATACAAAAGTATAGAGGGATGAAATAGAACTATTTATGTCATTTCCAGGTTTAGCATGGCTAGAGAAGAGCAGAAAAAGATGGAAGAAAATGGCATGACACAGGATGAGAAAGTTTGGTGAGGACGTGAAATAAAGAGGCATCTGGAACAATGACCAAACTTTTTGTCAAATACGCTTCTACTCCCACTAAGAAATGAGAGTTTCTGATGATGGGCTCCAGATATGCTCATATTTCAGAAGCTCCTTGAGCAATTCTACTGTACTCCCCTTGTGAGGAGCTACTGCTAGAAGGAACAGGGAACCAAAATGGATTAAAAAGACGGAGCACATGATTAAATCTGTTTTAGGAAGAAATGTTATGGTACACGGCACCCAGGTGGCTTAGTAGGTTAAGTGTCTGACGCCTGATTTTGGTTCGGGTCATGATCTCCTGGTTTGTGAGTTCGAGCCCCACACCAGGTTCTGTGCTTACAGCACGGAGCCTACTTGGGATTCTCTCCCTCTCTCTCTGCCCCCCCCCTCCCCCGCTTGTGCTCTCGCTCTCTCTAAATAAATAAATAAACATTAAAAAAAAGACAGAAAAAGTTATGGTAGTATGAAAAAAGTGGTTTAGAATGTTGGGAAAGGCAGGTGTTATCTTCACTGTAATTACCATGGTAAGTTCTGGGGATTCTGACAGGGTTTAAAACATGATTCATACTTCAGAATACTACTATCACCTGCACTCCTTCCTGCCACTTCGTAAGAACTTTATAACATTATGTTAATCAGCCCAAAACTGCTGGAGTTAACCGGTAAAGAAGCAATTGAAACACAAAACACTAAAGAGCCTTTCAATTTTGAACTGACCATGCTTCTTTATATTCCTGTTTACTCAGAATCACCAGAACTCAGTAGATACATATATATAATATCTTTCCATTTTGAAGCTTCAGCTGCTTTTGTGTGTGTGGTGAGGGGTCAAGGGTGAGGAGAAGGGGGAGGCAATTGCTTTAGGACTAAACATAGAGGATAATTAACAGAAAAAGCCATCACATTTGCAATGCATTTAAAACTATACAATATTTCTAAGAATTTTTTTTTCAACGTTTATTTATTTTTGGGACAGAGAGAGACAGAGCATGAACGGGGGAGGGGCAGAGAGAGAGGGAGACACAGAATCGGAAACAGGCTCCAGGCTCTGAGCCATCAGCCCAGAGCCTGACGTGGGGCTCGAACTCACGGACTGCGAGATCGTGACCTGGCTGAAGTCGGACGCTTAACCGACTGCGCCACCCAGGCGCCCCAACTATACAATATTTCAATAAGCCTATGACACTAAGAGATATGGTTCTTTGCCCCGTTTTCATTCATGTATTTGTGTTTAATGACTCTCAAATAACAAGCAAAAACATGTTAGGTACCAAAGACATCACACAATATGCACCTGTCAATAATGTCAATGAGTACCACTCTTTCTAAAACATTTAGAAAAGGAACCTATAACTTCCCATGTAAGATGAATACAGAATAAAGGAAGGTACTCATGATAAAAAGTGGGAAAAATAGGAATGAAAGGAAAACAATAGTATAAAGTACTCTATACCTCAATGAATTCACCTCTATTGGAAAACCAAAACTGTCCCAATTTCCATAATGTTTATAATCTATGAGAAGACTTATGACAAAGAGGAATCAGAAATTTAGGCCATATTTTAATGCTTAGCAACAGTAAACAATCTGCAAAGTCATTACGGTTATACATAATATTCCATTATTTTCTTTCTTAGATTTAGCCACACTTCCACACAATTCAGCCTAATCCAAATGTGAAAGTTCTTTAGTCAACTTTGATCTTAGCATTTATGTCAATACATCCTCATTTAGTATGTATGGTAGATACAAGAAATTCAGTTGTAGGAAATGAAAACGGAACTATAGAACTAGATCAAAGGGAAGAATTGTGGCCAGTACAAGCTGCAACTGACTTTTGAAATTTGAGTTGAAGGAAGAACATAAAGTCATTTTAGAAAATCTGCAACAAATTTACTTATATAATTAGGCAAAAGGGTTAATTTTCCACCAAACTTCCAATTGATAGATACTGGGGGAAAAAAAAGAAAACATCAATATGGCTATAATTAGGGTAAACCAACTGTTCCTTATGTCTGAATTGGTTGCTCTCCATCCACTTATGCCTTTGTTCTTTAATCATATCCAAATGTTTTTCATTTTTATTTGTTAGATCTAAAGTCTGAAGCACAATGCCAGTGATTACCCATCTCAGCTATGTGATCAACTACACTTTAAAGCAGAACTACTAACATTTTATCTTTATAATTTACAGTCTAGAAGCTGTAGTAATCACTAGTACCTATATAAATTAAATAATCAGTTTTAAATTATCAAATGTAGGTAAGAGTTCAACTTTCTTAATTCCTGCAAGTGGATCACCACATTTTTTTTTTTACATTTTGCATAAACTAAGGCAGTGGAAAAAGATATAGTTTTCCCTTTAGTCTTTAAAGAAACTTAAATTCAAGTTGTTAAAAATATGTGAATGCAACAGTGTTGTATTACCCTAATTTTCACAGATGAGAATATATATTTGTATTTATTTTATATCTAGTTTTTAAATACATGCACATACCATACACATGTAAATGATCACCTTGGAAATGCATTATTTAAAAGATCAGTTTTTAGAAGTTGTAATTCACAACAAGATATGAACTGACATCTAACTGTACTATCCAATGTCATTTAAATTTATTATCACAGCATATGGTTTTTGTCTTTTAAATAACGGTGGGGCTTTGTTGTTGTTTAATATTATTTTGCTATACATTACGTACTTTAATTCCCCTTCTCACTTTTTTTAAATAACTTCCAATTTTGAAAACAAAATCCAAGAATATGATTATCTCTAACCATTTAGCCACAGGAGGAAGAAAGGCAACAACAATACATCTTCTTTCTAGATGAAATGTTTTTTCCTTATTATGAAAATTTTCCATACTTGGCCAATTTTCCCTAGGCCCACTGATTGCTGCTCATCATAACACCAAAATGATGAGTGGTTAATAAAGGATTTGATTATTACTAATTTAGAGTGTATTTCTATCATCAAAACTCCCCTACCCCAAAACATCTAAAAAAGTAAAAAAGCTCATCCACAAAGACTCAATAACCTTGTAAACGTAACTTTAATTTTACAAAGAATTCTGCAACACTTTCACATCAGAGATATTTTGACTAATTACTACATCTCCCATTAATCAGCACAAGCTATGCCATTTTTAACACTGGTTTTGTGCGAAATTTCGTTTATTAAGAAATAAGCTTCAGAAAAGAAATATCTTGAAATACCAAGTGATCAAAAAGTAGCTTCCAGATGGCAATACTGGGTAAACCAGGAAAGATGCTGATATTAGAGGAAACTTGAAGAAGAGGAAGGAAGGGTGGATGAGAAGGAAAGCTAGCTGCATTATTTTAAAAAGGATGCATCAGCAGTGTCAATATTGCCCATGCAGCAAGGTACCTCTTTTTATCCTGGATTCAGCCACCTAATATTGTATTTCTTCAAAACATATGAATCAATTTCTCCAAAAGTCAGATTACATTACTGCACAGAATGTGAGGTTGAACCAGAGGGAATTAGCATGACTTCTGGAATGATGGAGTTTCCCTGTTTAGAAGTAAGTCTCAGTAGCCTAAAGTGGCTACAGCCAACATCCTAAGAGACTGGAGGCACATGATGATGAGGGATAATACAACCCTACCCTTAATAAACACAGCACATCGTATGGGAAAAAGAGACATGAACAGATTATTATGATGCAATACGGCGGGGTCAACACACCAAACACACAGCCGTCTTGACATGATAAATTAAATTTGAAAAATGCATAAAAAATATATCAGGATTCGATTAGTAGCCTCCACTAAATGTGAGAGAGACACAAAGAATGTGATCTAATCAGACTGCATATAGTCCTTGCATTTTTTTCAAGAAACATCTGTGTCATAAATCAAGGAAAAAATAAAAAGCTTTAAATGCTGAATTAGTGAAAAACTCATATGACACTTTATATTAGTGAGGTCCAAAGTTTGTGGGCATGTACTACCTTTGGTAGAAGAAAACAGGGGACCATTTTTTATCTAAAAACTATTAATTCAATTCTCACATTTAAAAAGTAGAACATGCTCTTCTTAATCTTTACAAGGTGAAACAAATTCAACATGAAAAGAAAGGCAGGACATAAAGAATATAAACAGTAGCATTTAAAATGAGACTCAGAATATAAACAGTAGCACTTAAAATGAGACTCACGTCCAGTTAAAGAGCAATTTCCATTCACTGTATTTCTAATGTAGTGCCCTCCAAGATGGGTGTATAGAGTTATTTCACACTCTTTTTGACCTTGGGAACATTTAGATTCCTAAGAAAGTGAAGAGACCAGGCTGATGTAAGCCTTGCCTTTCATTTCTCCCTCGTGGGAACACACTATTATTAAGATGGATCCTGAGAGCCTTAAATTAAACTGGATCTTACCCATTCCCTGCCCAAACGCTTTAAAGTTTCCAATATTTCCAAGGGAGTATGAGGCAGAGCTTCCAAGTCCAAATACCAACAAACACTCAGAGTCCACCCCAAGTCATGAGAGGAGTAAAGAGTGTGAGCAGAAACTAACCTGAGTTGCAGGGGAAAGGATAATTTTTCAAGCTTCCCCATGTTACTTCTTAGAAACTGAAGTGCTCGCTTAAAAAGGAATTTAGCAAACAATGTCAGTCCCAAAACTGCACTAAGTTGGATAACAAAGGAAAGACTTTTTCCTTTGCTAAAGAATGGATCACCTACCACTAACATGGCTGGGAAGGCCAAGCCCTACCTTGTGGCTGGGGAAGATGAACGCCGGGCATCCTTTGATCTCGATGTGGCATATACTCCTGAATGTGTTGCCTGCAAAGGTCTATTAAGAAGAGCAAGATGCCATCTCTCAAATTAAGGATGTTGCTCTCACAGTAAATAGATTTCCTTTCCAAAACAGTTTTAAATGGACAATTTACAAATGCCTTACTTAAGCCTAACTCAAGCATGAAATATGCCTATTATGTTCAAATATAATATCCTTTGACAAATTCCCAGGTGATATTCAAAAGATATTCTGCTTCATCTGTCAACTATTCTATATTAAGGAGTGTGGCCCTGAAATGGACAGTACCAGGTTTATATGTGCACTCTTGAACAAGTCGCTGAAGCAGTCTGCATCAGTTTCCTCACCCCCAAAATTTTAAATAAAAATGCTTGTCCCACTGAGTTGCCACGAGTAAATAAGGCATGTAGGTAAGAGCCTAACACATCAAATTTTTAAAACAATAATTAAGAGTTATTATTAGTTCTACCCACCACCTCTGTTTAAAAGTGTAAGTATCATTAGTCTTTCTTTCTTCTTCCATATATTATTGTTCATTAAATTGGGGGCCAACTTTAAGGCAAAAATCATCATTCTCACTTTATCAAGATCAACAGTTGTCAATGGTAGCCCTTTACACTTCCACGGCAAGCAATAGACAAGAACTGGGTTCATCCATTCAGTCATTTATTCCACAAATCTTGAGTATCTATATATACTAGGTTTGGTTTAGGCACTGATAATGCAAGGATGATGGCACAATCCTACTCTTCATAAATTTAGGGGGCTCAGACATCTCCAATGGCACAGGACAATGCAGTGGGAATAATGCTGTGAAAGAACCAGAACAAAGGTGGTAATCAGTGAGGGAGGCAGAGGAGTTTACAACTTCTGGGGTGACGCAGAACTGACCAGAATGTAGCCCTGCAATGGGTAGGTACAGTAAGGTGAATGGGACTTCACCTAGGAATTAGATAACTCCAAGGTTGAATGGGGTCATTTGTGTGGATTTTGAAATTTCTTATGATTATGACAGTTTACATAAAGATAATAACTACAATAAACCTTATCTCAATATATTCAAAAAGGCTTCCAAAATAATTGCTTTAATGTCAGTTATTTTAACTTTGTGGCAATGCCAAAGTGGGATTAACAACATCTCTTCGAGGATTTCAAGTTTTATGTGGAAAATTTATGATGAGAACATACTTCAGTATGATATCACTAGTACTTTCGACTGGTTTAAAGGCTTAACAATATCCACTTCAATAAAGAAAACTCTTTACTATTGGACGTGTTTTGATTAAACCTAGTCTTTAACAAGTATCCTTTTGTAAAAGAAATCTTAAAATGTAGACCAGTCTATCACTTGAGAGAGAAAAGAAAAAATCTATTCCTACATCCTTTTTTATTTAAGATAAAATACAATGAAAGTTCTGTGAACTAAGTGAAGTCATCATCACTGTGAGATTCATATAGAAGCAACAAGAACACAGAACTCTGTTTTCTTTGTTAGGTTCTTTTTCAAAAGAAACACTAGAAGTTCAAACTATACTTTGATGACCCGGCGTAATGTGATAAAAGACAAGTCTCATCAACAAACAAAGTGAACTCTGAAGCAACACTTTTTCTTTTTTTTTTTTAATCTAGATTTATTTTTTTGTTCTTTGCAATTCCTTGTAAACTACCATAAAAAAATTACAGTGAAGTAGTAATCTGAATTACTCAACTAGAAGTATTGTTTCCAATGGAAAATTCTTAATTATCTTTCACTTGTTAACACTCCCTACCCCACAATTCTTATTTTTCATCACATTTGACACTTCAAAGGTGGTTTTTGTTTTTGTTTTACTTAATAAAATATGGTTTAAATTTTTTCCTAAAATATTTCCTTCAAGGATTTCTGCCATCTGTGGGACAAAGCTACCTTTCCTCCATTTCTTTTTTTGGTTTTTAAGTTTATTTATTTTGAGACAGACAGCATGCACGAGTGGGGGAGGGGCAGAGACAGAGGGAGGGAGAGAATCCCAAGCAGGCTCCACGCTGTCAGCTCAGAGCCTGATGTGGTGCTCGAACTCACGAACTGTGACAGCATGACCTGAGGTGAAACCAGGAGTCGGACCCTTAATGGATGGAACCACCCATGTGCCCCCCCCCCCCTTTGCCATTTCTTTCACCATTTCTGTGTGCTCTCCTCCAGCTATTCAAATTGTCTCCTGCTTTCTCTCTCCACACCTTGGGGTGACCCATCCTTTCCTTCTCTCTGATACAAAGCTTCCATGCCTCAGCCTACTGAGCTTCCACTTGTACCAATTTTATCTCAAAGCACTCCCATGCTGGGGCGCCTGGGTGGCTCAGTTGGTTGGGTGTCCGACTTCAGCTTAGGTCATGATCTCACAGTCTGTGAGTTCGAACTCCGTGTCAGGCTCTGTGCTGACAGCTCAGAGCCTGGAGCCTGCTTCAGATTCTCTGTCTCCCTGCTCTCTGCCCCTCCCCTGTTCATGTTCTGTCTCTCTCTGTCTCAAAAACAAAAATAAAAACATTAAAAAAAAAAAGTACTCCCATGCTATCTTTCCTGTATTCCTTTCTCAGGTGTGATCTATCACACGTCCACCACTTTACATTACCTGCCACAGCCCAATAGTCTCTCTGAAGAGCAGCATGATTATGTATATACACATTGCATTTCACTTCCATCAGAGCAAAACTCTTTTTTTTTGGAGAATGAAAAGTCTTATTATATTTTTAAAAGCTTCTTATGCATAATAGATATTCAATAAGTGTTATATTTAAGGATCATGAAATTTTTTTAAGAACTATAAATAAGAAAGTTTTTCCTGACCCCAAAACAGTGCCAATGAACAGATATAGATAGAAGCAGTATATAAAAACAGTAGAAATGCCACACAGTAAGGCATCAACTTTCCAAACTTTGATGAAAAGAAATTTTACTGAAAGCTGCTTTAAGAATTAAAAATCTGGGGGGCACCTGGGTGGCTCAGTGGAGTTAAGCCTCCAACTGTCAATTTCAGCTCTGGTCATGATCTCACGATTCATGGTTTCAAGCTCCACATTGGGCTCTGTGCTAGGAGCGTGGAGCCTACTAGGGCTTCTCTCTCTCCCTTTTTCTCTGCCCCTCCCCTGCTCACATGCTGTCTCTCTTTCTCAATATAAATAAAGACTTAAAAATAAAGAATTAAAAATCAGGGGGTTGACTCTAAATTAGAAAAACAACATTTGTTCTAGAAGTCCTAAGATCTTTCCTCCCTTATCTTTTTTAATTTTCCTTGTGAATGGAAATATCATACCAGCAAGCTAAAGGAAATTAGTGCTATATCCCCCATGTATAGTTTCCAGAACCTCAATTAAATTGAACATTTGTCGTACTTTCTGAGGAAGCATAACATAGTTTCCCATCACATTACTTGTTCCTGACAGTTACTTCCTCCTTTGGCTCTGGAAATTTTCCTAATTGATACCTCTGTCCCACTTCAACGCTGCTCTCTTGGAGCAAGTAAAGGATAAACGAGAATAAAGTTCTAGTGCTCATGTTGTGCGTGACAGCAGAAGAAAACTAAAATCACAAGATATTTTTTACATCTCTTCTCCTTGGGTTAGAATTATCTTTACTCAAATGGTTGGGGGAAATACAAACATGATTTTTCCAAGAAATTCTCATTTATTTTTGGTATAATCTCATGTGGATACCACATTATAACACACTGAATGTGTATGTGCATGTGTATGACATAAAAGAGAGAAGGGGAAAAAGGATAATAAATAGTATGCCCACTATAGTCTTAGTTCTATTAAAAAGCTGAATATCACATTATAGATAAATAGAAAAAAACTATAGGATATACACAAAAAGATACAAACAGTAGTAATCTCTGGGTAATTTACAAATGGTTTCTCTATAATTTTGCCTTTAAATTTTCCAATTTTCAACAAGAAACAAAAATGTCTTCAGAGAGTCATTATACTGATCTTCTCGAGCAAATCTGTGATGTACGTATCAGACAGTGAGTAGAATTCCACACCCACTGCAATGTCCCCATCCTGTGACAGGCCCCACTGGCATCTAGGCTGCTTTGGCTTTCAAGTCAAGTCAAGCAGCATCTCCGCTACAGTCACCCCAAACCTCTTGACCATTGATTCCCAATTTTCTAAAATGCATTAGCCTTTTGACCACAGTACAGTCACCAATGGCACACTAGTACTTTCCCAAATCCCTCTCTAACAGAAGAACTCAATTTCACATTTTTAGAGCATTAAGCAGGGACTGCAAAGGTCAAATAATCGAATACTGCTAAACAGAATAAGGAGTCATCTCAATCTGTTTCAGTCTCATTATCTTTAAATGTAGTTGGTGATTTTATCTCCTACCTTTAAAATAGTCTGCTTAAAAAACACAATTCAAGTGGAGTTACTTCTCAGGAGTACAGTTTGATAGTTATACAGACAAGTTAGTACGTCACATATATTCTTTGTCATGAAACAGCATGAAGGTAATTTCTAGTTACATATGACCAAAAGATTCAATTACCCACATTTTTTTCTTCAGCTTACCAAATATATGATATGTATACATGGCAATGAGTCAAGAGAAGGGAATTAATTTAGAGCCTCACAGAGAAATGCTAAGGTTTTTAAAGCAATGAATATAGTGAGACATTTTTTTTTTCTTTCAAAATGAAAAACAAAAAGGTAAAGCAATCATACGAAGACATGGCTGTCACATGTCTGTTAGCAGTATGATTTCCCTGGACCACTGTAAACTTTTTAAACTTTCTGAACACAGCAACGAGAGATACATTAAAAAAAATTTTTTTTAAGGTCTAAGATTTTCTTAAACTGGTGAAAGTTCAACTGGATTTAACTTATTCTGTAGCTGAGGGGGTGATGGGATCTTTTGGACAAGTGGTTTCTGCATTTCCAATAACAAGCCTCATGAAGGAAATACTATAATATAGTGGAGGAAAACAGGACACTGGTAGTGTAGGGTTCTAGACGCAGCTCTGTCTGCCTCATTGCTCCATGATATGAAAAAAGAGCTGAAAACTTCTTATTCAAATTTTTTCCCCTCTATAAAATGAGGTGATCGTGGTACATCCTTTCTGAGGTCCCATAACATTCTATAAATCTATCATCACTTTTATTCCAGCCGGTAGGAGGTGACTAGATAGACCGGGCACAAAAAAGCCCATATGATTTAGATAAAAATTGTGAATCCATTTTATAGCCTGCAACCAATATGAAGTATAAGGTGCTATATAATCTCTCCAATTTACAAACTTCCTTTAATATGCCTCCATCTGGGACTGCAGAAACCCTTAAGTCAGGATACAAAAACCAAACATAGAATTGAAGTTACGGTAAATACAAAAAAATCATCAGTATATTTGGAAGCTGTAATTTTTATTGTTCTTTACCATAATAGGCATCTCTGACATTTATCTTTTTTCAACAAAGAAATCCTTGAACAACATTGGCTCTCAACAGAAAGAAAACCACAAAGCAGCAGAAGTAACAACAAAAAAGACAATGTAAAAGCTCTGTGTTTCATGTTAATGAATAGTAAACTCTAGAATATTGAAACCATATGAAAAATGTAGACTTCTAAAATAGAATATGCCCACTGGGAAACTTACGGTTTAAAAAGTCACTTTTATTTATTTGTTCTTGGTAAGGAAATGTGCTAATATGTGTAGTAAGCATAGGATTACAACAGGTCTAAGAATTTTAACTTTAATCTCAATCAAGAGTTTAGAAATATCCAAATTTGGGGAGACTATTATGTTTACCACATGGTGGCTGATCAATAATATGAATCAAATCCCTTTACTATTTCAGTATGATTGCAAACAGAATAACGCCCACATCAATAAAACTCCTTCAGATTTTGGTTTTGGAGTAGAAAGACAAATAGATCGAATCTACCTATACTCTGAAGGCAGTATATTACGTTAGTTAAAAGGGGCAGCTCCAGAGTCAAACTAACCTCAACCTGAGTTTAAACCATTTAGTACCACTGAATGACCTCAAGTACTAAGCTATACCTTTTAAACCATGGTTTCCTCATCTCTTGAGATATGAATTATATGAGGACTAATCTCATTGGATTTGTGGAGGATTACAGATGGCCAAAAATTCTTTACCACTCCTCCCATCATGGAGTGGTTTCTACTTCCCTTCCCCTTGCACCTGGACTAGGCTATGCCTCGCCTTGATCAATAGAATGTGGTAGAAATGACACTATATAAATTCCCAAGCTAGGCCTTAAGAGATCTGCAGTTTCTGCCTTTGCATCTTAGAAAATGTTCTTGGCATTTAGCTGCCATGCTATGAGGATGCCCAAGAAGTCATGCAGAAAGACCCAGTGTGTTCCCAGCTGCAAGGCAGCAACACATGCTAGGTATGTGAGGGCACTGGACCTTCCAGTTGAGCCAGTACTCAAGCCAACATCATATGAAGTCAACCTACCAAATCATAACAAACAATAATTGTTGTTAAATTAATCCACTAAGTTTTGTGGTGGCTTGATATGTAGCAGTAAATAATTGGCTTAGGAAACTGACACATAGCAAGCATTGGATAAATGTTAATCATTATTACTAGTATTATTAAGTACTATCAACTTATTATGATAATCATTATCATCATCAATAGCAGCAGTTGAAAGGACTGGACACTCTTCTGTCAATATGAATAAATGACATGGATTAAAAAACATCAAACTTGTTATTTAAAAGCTGTATTTCTACCTAACAAAGTATTTTTACACATTGGAAATTATAAAGTTTTCAAGCACTATATTTTCTCTGATACTAAAACCAACCAATCAGGAGATATTTTTAGACAAAATCTGGACTAACTGAAAGCAGCCTACTCTAATTTGGATCGGAAGGAATTTACTACAGTTAATTTCCCAAACATATTTATTTATATAACCACACAATGAACTGAACTGTGAAAATACCATTAGGTTAATCCACTGATTTATACTGACAACAGACTTAATTTCTATAAGTAAATGCTCAAAGGTAGAGAATCCCCTTAGTATTATTATATGAATGTAAAATGTACGCAAAGACCTGAAATGTTTACAGCCTGTATAGAAAGGTCTTTTAATTGAGCTGCCACTTAAATCCCATGTTTTCGGAAGACGACTTAACGTAACTAGATTTGACATATGTCTAGATAAGAAATCATCCTGGGTTTTGGCTTATCTACTTCTATTCACTGGGGTCTCTGCTTAAAAGTCAAGCACTATTAATAACCCCTTACTTATCAACACTGAAGTATACACACTGATTTTTTTATTTAAGCATAATTCTTTCAGCTTTCAGCTGTACCTAAATCATCATTATAATGTCACTTGTGAAGACATTTAAGAGGGCTGCTAACAGATCACTGTACCTGTCTACCATGTAAATGCTTTTAGTGAAATTGTTATTCAATAGATGTACTGGTATACCCAAAACTTGCAAAATTTAATGTATACACTAAGCACAAGAATCAATCATTATTCCTCTCCTGGAGAAACCTATCATTTAAAACTCCACATGAATAAGAAAATCCAATTATTTTAAAAAGTAGAAACCATTTTTAATATTTCAGTTAAACATCAGAATGATGTGAGATAGACTGTGTATTAACTTATGAAAGTTTTATTTTCTGCTTAATCAAGTATTTCTTAAGGAATCAAATATTAGGAGAGAAAGAAAAGCTACAAATAAACCAAAAAGATGAGCTCTAAAAGCAGCACCAGTTAATCTTTTCATTTGCTGGAAGATCTTACTCAGAATGCAGCTCCCTACTTCTCTGAAAGTCTAGCTTGTTTGTACAAACCTAAGCTCTCCCTATTTTTTAGAATAATTTCATATTCATAGAGATTCTAATCTATATCTACATAGATATATACAGATACATGGAATTCCGGTGACTTTAAATAAAATTATTCACTCAATAAATATTTTCGAGACACTACTATGACCTGCCACTAACACTAAGCAGTGGGGATAATAAGATGAAAACCAGTTACGTCCCTGCCCTCCAGGAGTTTATAATCTAAATGGGTAATTATATTTAAAAACACACATTTACAGTATGGTGTACCTGTATAACTGAGGTGCATTCAATGTGCATCAGGAACACAGAAGCTAACAGAAGAAATTACTCAACCCTGGGCCTCTTAAAAAGGAGAGAGAAAGACACGGGAAAGGCAGAAGAACAGGTCAGATAAAAGCAGCAAGCCTGGCAGACAAGCCTGTGGGGGTACAGGAGTTTGGCAATGTGACAGACGGTAGGGTCAGAAGTAATCTGTATTCAGGGAAGAGACTGATGTTAGGGTAACAAGACCATGCTATAGATATTCAACTGCCTACCTATCTGGGCCTGCCCATTTTACTAGCACAGGCCCACCATCTACCCAGGCTGCTAAGGATGCAGAGGTCTATCTATATATCTGACCATAATTCCATCAGGGAGGGCTGCATCTGAGGAGAGTTTGGAAAAAACAAAAACAAAAACAAAAATTTAATAGAATGCATCACAAGGTGTAATTTAATAACTAGGGATTTTTTGATCGTTACCCAAATTTAAAAGCTTTTGTTGAAGATTTCTGTCATGATAATTGAATTTTGAGAGTTTCTTACTTGTGTCCTTGATGGAATATAAGCTAGATTTAACAAACTGACAAAACAAGCAAAAGAAAACAATAGCAATGCAGACAGGAATGCACCAGAAGCCTATGTCTTAGAAGCAGATGTTCTACTTTGGCAGGCTCTCAGCCTCTGGTGTATTTCCATTTGAAACAGGCTCAGAGATCACATTGCTGAAGCACATCTGAAAAGATGTGTTTCTATTTCAAAATACCACAGTAATTCCCTCACTTCCAGAAATGATTCACCAGATAAAAATTTAGTGAAGAAATGTGTCCTTTTCCATGATTTAAAATAAGAATATTGAACTGAGTATGGCCAACCCCAAACACAATTATTATCAATAGCCAATCAAATACCATGCCACCAGGTGACATTCTAGTAGATAATTCTCTGGATAGGGGGACTGCCAAAGCTCTCAAGAATAAGACCCAAATGGTTCCACTGAATACACTGTAATCTGTTCTTTAAAAGTGGACTGCAGTTAAGCAATACATTTTTCCATTAAGTTTTATGGAGCCTGATGTATTTCCTGTGTCAAAATCTGTCACAAAAATCTGTTTTGCAGACGTCTGTTAGGTATAACACACATGTGAATATGGTACCACATGGAGATGTCTGCAAATAGCAATGCGTAGCCTGGCATTTGGTTTCTGCTCAGAAGGAATTTCTGTATGTTGGTTGGGGATTTAATTTGGATCCTGTTCCTATTATTTATCACTGTTCTTCCCGTAATACACCTATAATATATATACCACAGGGAAAAATAAAATTATCTTCTTCACTATGAATAGCATCTCCATAGTCAAGTGGTAAGAAAGAAAGACTAAACATGAAGAAGAATGAGTGGTAATAGTTATTTACTGGGCCATAGGTTTCAGCTCAACATTTAAGATCTAGGGCAGGAACAAAAATACATGTCTAACAATTACACTCAAACTTCAGTCCTTGGACTAGCAACAGAAAAGAAACATCACCTCACAGCTTGTTAGAAATGTGAAATTTCAGACTCCACCACAGAACTGCTAAATCAGAATCTATGTTTTAATAAGACCCCCAGGTGATTCATATGCATGCTTAACATCTGTAATATACTGGTTTAGCAGGAACCTCAAAAGATCTCTTATTTTTCATTGTTCTACCTCTAAGTAAAACTGCATCGAAAGCAGCCTCAAGATCTAAGTACCTAATTAGAGATTTGTGAAAGATTCCACTCTGTTTTCCAAATCACGTATCTATCCATCCCTCTCATGACACAGCCAATGTGCTAGGAGTCAGCTAATGTCATCACAGGGCTGGAAAGTCATTGTTTTGGAATGATTTAGCTTCTCTTTTAGCACAGACGCAAGGGCAACTACTGATGGGTTTTCATTTGTCATCACTCTTGCTCAATAGCCCTGAAGAACTCACCCTGAGTCCTGGATGGCCCAGTCCTGGAACAGTCTGTACTTTGCACATTCGTAAATATCAACATCAGGCTGATAATAACCTCATCACCACGCCCCACTTCACCCCCACATCTCAATCCTAAGAGAACTAAATTCTTCTGAGTGGTTAATATATTGCCAGAGGTCAAAGAGACGGCTTGCTTCCTCCTACCACAGGAAATAGAAGATGACCACACACATCACTAGTTCAGCCTAAGTGGTTCACCTAATTTGAAAAAGGAGCAAATTAGAGGGAGATTATTGAAGGCAGAGCTATCACCATTAACCTTTGAGATTCCTAAATGAAAGCAATTATTTGCTATGTTTGGTTCTACCCTTAAGAACAACAAGGGGCGGGGGGCACTGGGTAGCTAAGTCAATTAAGCTTCTGACTCTTGATTTTGGCTCAGGTCATAATCTCAGGGGTTCATGGGATCACATCAGGCGCCCTAATGATAGCATGGAGCCTACTTGGGATTCTCAGTCTCTCTCTCTCTCTCTCTCTCTCTCTCTCTCTCTCTCTCTCTTTGCCCCTCCCTGCTGGCATGTGCACGCTCTCTTTCTCTCTCTCTCTCAAATAAATAAACTTTAAAAAAAAAAAAAGAACAAAAGGGTGGGGGGAGAGTAGAGAAATTTCTCTGCCAGCAGAAAAATTAAAAATATCTTCTCCAAATGCCACTGAAGTGCTTTCTCCACCTAGAACTAATTTTTTCCCACTGCTATAAGTCTCCCTGTAACTTAATAATTAAAGAGCAATCAGGGCCTCCCTGCCTATCCACCAGCATAAATATCCTTGGAAAATGTCAATCAAGCCAAGCTAACTAATTTTATCATGAGAACCTCTAATCAAAGAGAGAAAGATGTTGGCACTGCCTGTGGGGGAGTGATGCTCCCAACACCACAGGCTGGAACAAGGCCAGAGAGCATCCAAGTCTGAAAGGAGCAGCTGTGTTATCCTAAGGGTGATGCTACTCCATTCTGGCACCTGAGAGAAGGAAAGTAAAAAGCAGAAACAGACTCTCTTGGCACTGAGCATATAGCATGCCCAGTGCTCTCTGAGAGGCCAGCTTGGAGTAATAAATCAAGGGTAAAATTAACCAAGGCGCTCAGAAAAATTATGATGCAGAGAAGCTAACCTTTTCAATATAAAAGGGCCAATGGGGGAAGATGTTCTATGACCAACTGTTTTCCAGATGTTTTTATTTAAAAGACCTTGAAATGTTTAACAATAACAAAAACAGGGGAAACTAACATAGGATTTCTACTTATTTCACTAAAGGGCATTAGCACAAAACCTGTCATGTATTTGATATTAAATAATATTTTCACACCACCAAAAAAAAAAATAAGAGGGACATAATTTCAGGAAAAAAAAATGTATTCCTTAAAATGAAATAAATTGAACTCCATGAAAGATTCGCTAAAATGCCTGCCATGACCTCCAGTTCCAGGCCAGGAATGGGTCTGAGGAAACTTTGTGAGGAGGAATTCAGAGACTCCTACAGACTCTAAAAGTTTCATGCTGCAAATCCTCCACATGTCCCTAATCACAGTGAAGAACTGAGCTAGGGACACACTACAGGCTTTGAAAAGAAATGAAACAAAAAGTGACAAGTTCTCACAAAAATGAACTATATCTGGCCTGCAGATAACAAATTATTATTCATCTATTAAATATTTGCTCATTTTTCTCCAACTCTGAAACTGACTCACAAATACCGATTATACATGGGAAAATGCCATAGGAAAAAAGAATGAATTATTGAAATATACCCAGCCAACACTAAAAATAAGACCATACACAATGATCCCCATTTGATTCATTTAGCTCAACTGAAAGTTTAACACAAAATTCAAAGATTTCTTTGGACATGAAATTCTAGGTTATCAAATTATTTGGATTGTAAAACTTAGTACTGTAATTTCAAACATTCTGTTAAACTTCCTGAAAACTGTTACCATGTAAGGAAAAAAATCATTTTAACATGGGTCCTATACGAATTAGCCTATTAAAAGTCACGCCTGTTAACTGAAAAGCCCAAATATATCCCTGCATATCCCTTACTTACTATTTACTTACTTACTTAATTTACTTACTACTTACTCACTACTACGTAGTTTTGTTCCTTGAGTTAGCAGATCGCAAAAGCACACTTCTGTCACATTTTCATGGACATTTCAAAATAACTACACAGAAATGTAGAGATGAAATCATCTTATAAATCATATAATTATTCCTATATTCTCATTTATAGAAGTGGAACCAAAAACCCAAAAGGGTTGAGGCAGGCCCAATATTACAGGCCAATCAGGGGCTAAGAAATGAGTCTTTAAACCCTTAATTATACTGAAACCACAAATACATTTAGTCCCGAATATAAATGGGCAATACTTTTTTGTGGGCTGGCCAATTAATCTAGCCATAACTCACTTTTAAATGACCAAGAAAGTTAGCAACAGATACCAAATAAATATACTGAAATGTCAAAAATGTATACATATATTCTAATAAATTGGAATACATGCAAACTCTATGACCCAGCAATTCCACTCTTAGGGATATATAGCCATCAGAAAGGCATGCATATCTGCACCAAAAGACATGTTCTCGAATCTTTCACAGCAACATTATTCAAACCGAAACTACTCAAATGTCCGTGAATAGCAGAATGGATAGTGAAATATTCCCCAAACAAAATACCAAACAGTAATGAAAATGAACGAACTACAACAGGCAGCAATGACGCTCGCAATCATAATGTTGAGCAACAGAGATTCAAAAGTGTATACTATGTGACTTCAGTTCTCAATATTTATTTAGATCATATATGGATATATTACCTATTAATATAGATGTCCATAAATATGTGGATATGTATATTCTATACACACATGTACGTACACCCACACACACATACACATTTCCCCCCACTCTCTGGGTAAAGGAGGAGGAAGATTTCTGCTCTTTTCTTCACATTCACTTCTTGAAACACAAGCTTATGACCTCAAGAGACTGACCTCCCCACTGGCTACTTTTCAGTCCAAGCTCACCCCATTAAAATAAGACAAGCAGCTCCAAATGGAGCTCCAAATGCTAAATCCCATGTCACCAAACTGAGTCTTAATTACAGTTTTGGCTCTCCCAGAAATGGAATCTTAAACCAGTTAATCAAGAATCAGCTCACTGGTACTAGTTACAAACTCTAATACCATCCCCTAAAGTAAAATAACCCTGGAATAACCAATCTGCTTTTTTTTGCCTCATATGACTTCCTCATCCCCACTCCCTTCTACCTATAAAAATATTTCCTTTTATTTTTTAATTTTTAAAAAATCTTTAAGCTCCACACCCAACCTGGGGCTCGAACCCATGACCCTGAGATCAAGAGTCATATGCCCCACCGACTAAGCCAGACAGCTGCCCCCAAATCCTGCCTTTTCTAAAGCTCCTTGGAGCTCCCTTCTTTCTGCCAGATTGTATTCTGCCAGATTTTAATTGATTTTTGCTCAAACTTTTAAGATTTTTGATATGCCTCAGGTTATCTTTTAACATCCCTAAAGCAAAATGTGAAACTGCCAAAGTCCATGAATTGAGGCTAATATCAGAAAAAAGCTGGCTCATCATCTTTTCAACCTGCAACTGTGGATACCACACTTTTTTTTAAATTAATATTCCTTCCCTTGAAAAATACAACCACTAACTTCACATAATAAACTCAAAATTTCAATAAAAATTCAGTTTTCCAAAAAACAAAATACTTCTGAGTTTCTAAGATAAACATGAAAAACAACATAGGTAAAATTAGGCCCACTTTAAGTTTGTAATTTGTTAATTCAGATTTCAGGACAGCTTGATTTTCTTGGGTATGAATCCCTCTCTCTCAGGTATCTTTTAATTCTGTACATTGAAGCAGAAAGAATAATTTGAGAAAAGGAAGCTCTGTCTTTTTCATTAACCTATTCCATCTTGAGCAAGGTGGTTTTCCCTGGTTGTATCCACCACAATGGTAAAAGTAAGACACAGGCTAATTACTGAGCAGGTGTCAGGTGCCGGGTGAGGAGCAAGTCCCAACCACCTTCTAAGGGGACACCCATTATTAAAAACGCAGATATTGTAAGAGACAAAGTACACATAGAATACTCTAGGGAAATTATGAAACATGTATCTTAGTTAAAAATGCTACTTTAAACTTGTTATATTGAACAAAGAGATGCAAAGCACTAGTTAATTTTTTTTAATGTGTAGTTTTAAAAATACACAGATATCCCATACCACCATGTGAATTCTGCTTATGTGAATTCATTACCTGTTCAAAAGTTAAAATATAAAAACAAATTATATTATAGTAGATGAATTAAAAGTCTGGTTTTTGTTTCTAAAACTAGATTTTTTTAATATGTAGATGAATTAAACAGATCTGGTTTTTATTGTTTCTAAAACAAGACAAAAACACATGGGGCTCAATGGTAACTTCTTTCTTTCAGAGTTTCATCAAAAGGATGATTCAATTTAGCCCTCTCCAGAAGTTTGAAATGCTGGCATGCTGCATTACAACGACTCAGAGAAATATAAGGCATCGGGCACCACCTTTAGATCTCCTGTTACAAGTCATTAACCAAAACATCTGACCCTTCAGACCACAATAAAAATAGAAATGTTATCTGAAATCAAACTGTTTGGGGGGGAAGAGCAGGCTGAATGGGGATTTAAGTCTTTTTTTCCCCCCCATCTGTAGTCAGAACCAGATGTCAGAGATTCAGATTAGGGGTGGGGAAGAAACTTCCTCTTTTAAAACCCAAGAACTACCCTTTGTTCCCCTTTGCTTATTTTGAGTGACATGAGTTTAAGCAAACGTACAAGGTTTCAAATGAAAAGTGGCAGCTTAGATGTCAAAATCTGTTAGTGAATGCATGTATGTGAGGAGGTCAGGAATTTGGGGAGGCATTTATGGTTTTGTTGTGTTTGGGGATGGAAGGGCATCACAGAGAAAGCAAAAGGTTGGTTAAGAGTACCAGAAGAGTACCACACAGTGGGAGGATGAAGCAGCAAGGAAGGACCCAATCCCTTTTAAAAGAAACATTAATACTTCTAAAAAGAAATAGTGAAAAATGAAAAGAGATCCCCAGGGTGATAATTTGTTGCTAATCTCTCAAAATCTAATAACATGTCTAGACTGAAAAATAAAGTGTATAAAAATGACCAGAATAATAAAGATGGAAATGCAGAAGAACAGAATAGCAGTGGAAGAAAAGAACAGGTGATAATTAATACAAAAGAACAAAGAAAGCAAAAGGTCCCTGCAATTGAGAAAATAAAGGAGGGGCACCTGGGTGGCTCAGTCAACTGAATGTCTGGCTCTTGTTTTGGGCTCAGGTCACGAGCTCACGATTCGTGGGTTTGGGCCCTGCATTGGGCTCTGCACTCACAGCACGGAGCCTGCTTGGGAGTCTCTCTCTCCCTCTCTCACTGCTCAAACCCCCCTACACTCTTTCACACTCTCTCTCTTGTGTGCACATGCTCTCTCTCTCTCTCTCTCAAAACAACGTTTAATAAAAGAAAAAAATGAAGGAAAAACATAAAGAGGGAAAACACCAATAAGGAATTAATAAAATAAACAAAGAAACAAAATAAAGGGTAGGGGAAAACAAACAAGAATTTTAATGTAGATGTTCCAAAAAACAGGGTAAGCAGAGAAAACTACAATTTGACAGTCCTTTTCTTTTTATTAACTACATATAATAGGTATAATTGGTACACATTTGTTAAATAAGGCAGTAGTTGCATTCAGAAGCTTTAGTACCTTGTAAGACAGACTAGTCCCATCTACAATTAACATATTTGTATAATAAGCAGAGAAACAAGAGCATTTCAGCATTTGATTCTGAAATAACATTTGTGCAATGTTATCGCTGAGTGGTAAGATTATATACATGTGATTTTTATTTTGTTATTTACACTTATATATTTCCATATTTTCTGTATTTATTCACCCTATAATCCAGACAAGAATAAAACATATTTTGAGGTATGATGTGAACACAGGGTGAAGGAATGTTCTCCTAGGAATTAGGATTTTACTGTGTACCTTGAATTAGTGTCTATACCAATTACCCCTCCCCCACACACATATACACATACCCAACACATACACATACCCAACTAGTCAGGTTTGTATAGTCTTTTGTTTGTTTGCTTGTTTGTTTTTTTAAAGTAGGCTCCATGCCCAGCATGGTGTTTGAACTCAGGACCCTGAGATCAAGAAAGAGTTCCGTGTTCTACTGACTGAACCAGCCAGGCGCCCCCAGGTGTTTACAGTCTTAAGGCTATTGTTGTAACTGATAAACCTACTCCATGACCTGCAACAAAACTCCAAAACAAACATCCACATAATCATATATTTTTTAAAAGGAAAAAAAAAAGGATGCTCTACTGAAATATCTCAA
The DNA here is from genome assembly GCF_022079265.1 of Lynx rufus. Classification (NCBI taxonomy): domain Eukaryota; kingdom Metazoa; phylum Chordata; class Mammalia; order Carnivora; family Felidae; genus Lynx; species Lynx rufus. The sequence continues at coordinate 106,042,380 of NW_025814867.1, read as the reverse complement.
AATTCGAACCTGTCATCTATTGTACCCATTTCTGTTACAGACCCACAATTAAAAAAAAAAAATGTCCCCAGAAAACTTTTTTCCTGCAGAAGCAGTAACCATTCTTCATGAAAAAAAGAGCAAGATGTGAACAAACCATCACAAAGTTACTTCTCTTAAAATGTCCCTTTTGTTTTCAAAGGATATCTATCTTGTACCTTTAGGCCATTAATATTCTATGAAGAATAAACAAGTTGTAATCCATCAACAAATACTTACTGAATAAATTACATAGCAGCTACAAATTCCTTCCATACCTGTATGCACATGCCTTTGCAATGTGACTGCTCCCTCCATCAAGAGGTGGAAACTCATGCTCCACTGCTTTAAGCAAGGCTTAGTCATGTGACTTGCTTTACCAATGTGCCATTATTAAGTGCGGCAGAAGCAGAGGCTTATGCAGAAGCAGAGGCTTATTCAGCCCTTGCGCCGCAGTGGCTCCCTTCTCCTGCTGCTGAGAACCATTATGCAATGTTATGAACATGCCCTGGCTATCCTCTTTAAGGATGAAACACATGAAGAGAAGCTCCAGACACCCACATGAAGCCTCAGACACACAAAAGGGATACCATCCTAGGCAGTCCAGCCATAGCTGAGCAGCCCAGACCAAAGCAACCACTCAGCCAACCCAAAGAATCAAGAGGAATAATAAATAATTGTTCTCTTAAGCCACTAGGTTCACTGTGCAGCAAAACCAAACTGATATGCATACTAAGTGCTAAATATGGTCCTAATATTTGTAAAGTACTAACTACTTAGCATCTATGATCACTTTATAAATGTTAGTATCTTATTCTTTTATTTTAGGTCCTTCAGAGAATACAAAAGGTATGTTAATCCTTACCTTAGGACAAATTCAGTAACTCTGGGGTAGACTGAGAATTTGCCTTACCAACCAGTTTCCCAGAAGCTGTTGCTGCCGCTAATTCTGCACATTTTGCAACACACCTGCCCTAGGAGTTTACAGTCTACTTTGTTCATTCAACAAACATTTCCTAAATACACCCTTACGTTCATGAAGATGCTAAATAAAGACTACAGAAGGACGAGTCTATTACAGTGTTGTGGAGGATAGAGGTATTTGGTCTGGGTCTCAGATTCCTCATCTAAAAAAAAAATTGGTGACCAGTGGTTCTCAATTTTGCCTTTGTGCTACAATCACCTGACTACTCTATAAAATCCCCATGCTCAGGCAATATCCTAGAACAACTAAAACTTCTGGGGGTAGGGCCCAAATGTCAGAGCTGTTTAAGCTTCCCGCATGATTCCAATGTGCAGCCAAGGTTGAAAACCGCTGAGTAAGAAGATCTCCAGGTGCCTTCCAACACTCAACAGTTCCAATGCTGGGTTGCACATCAGAATCACCTAAGGGGCATGTATAGCCAGCCCATCATTGTCAGGGCCCAATCCAGCCCAAGTCAATCACAGCCTCAGAGTATCAAGGCCCTGGTGTTGCTTTTAACACTCTCCAGGTTATTCTGACATACCGCCATGATTGGGAATCACTGTCAAGACTCACATTTAATTTACAGAAAAATTAACTTCAGAATTCTTTAAATGGCAAGCACTTAACTGTTTCAAATGGGTTTACTGACAAAAACCTGGGATTACAAATTTCTAGGAAAACAAAATCTATATAAAACCACTAACCCCAATCCAAAATTGTAAGCCAAGTAATATCCCAAATTATCCTACTCATAATTTTTCAATAAATCCCTAATATGGTCTCATTGAGAAATTACATTTACAGAATTGGTATAGAAAAAAAAGGAAGATATGTAATGACATAATTTGGGTGTCAGCAAACAACTACACAAATCAAACTGAGTAAATAAACATAAAAACAAATTGTGAAAGACCGTCAAATGAATATGTAATTAAAAAAGACTAATGACCCATTTGACTTATTCAACCACATGAAGAGAGAGAAAATGATACCTCAGAATATTTTTTAAAAAAATCCTGCATAAGCCAATTTGGCAATAAATTATATTTTAAAAAAGTCCTGCAAAGGGATTTAAAACATGTTTTATGTTTGAATGTCTGACTTATGAGTTTTCATGAAAAAATTTTTTTAATCATTCATGACTTGAGCAGGTTGAAAGCCAAATTTTACAAAGGATTTACTATATCTCTGTCACTGAAATATTGGTTTAGTAATAAAAATAATCTTTAGAGCACCCAGGAAAATAACATAAAAAGCAGCAGCAGCCATTATTAACACATAAATGGCCTATAACTTTAATAGCTTGCAACCCAGGTACAGGAGACTAAAATGATACTTAATTACTGTGTTAAATACCGTACTTATAAAAGTGGGAAAAGACAGTATTTTTAATGAGCAGGCATATCATTTTTAATATTTCAATTTATTATAGACTATTTAACATATGTTTTGCTACTTAAAGGATAATGAACTCAAAGGTTAGAATGAGTAATCTAACAAATGGCTACTCCAATTAGTCATTTAGTCTTTATTAAGTAAGCATTTAGCATTAAGACAGGTCTGAAAATTTTAATTTTCATTTTATAAAGAACTTTGTTGTGCTTAACCACATCACTGAATTCATTTACATGAAATGGCCTTCTTCCTTCAGTCTGTGTGGTCCTGTCAACAGTGAGGGGACTTCTTAAAACAGGCTGGGCCTGGCCCACTGCCATCTTGAAGACAACTCTGCAAGTTGTTGTCTTTGTTGGCATTATTTGGGCCTGGGCAAGATACTCTAAGCTAACAACAACAACAATAAAGCCTGTTAAAACTCCTAAGAGTAAGAATTAAGAATAACAGGATTTCCCCCAAAAACATGCTTCAGAAATGGGGACAAGCTCAGGACTCCACCTCTGTTAGCAGGTCACTTTGGGCTGTAGCCGAGGGCAGAATCCTGAAGGATTGCAGGGATATCTGGAGGAAAACAGGAGGTTCCCTGGATTGTAAGAGGGAGTCGAAACAGCTCTCTTCAAGCACATAAAGGAAAATACACATAATTAAATCAGAGTTGATAAAGGATATCAATTTGCCAAAAATAATTAGCTGAATCATATTAATAATTTTCAAGCTAATCCTGTAAGCAAGCCACTAATGGGACATAAATCGAACATACCTCCAGAAGAAAGTCACACACTCACAAACACCCACATCATATTGGATGTCAGATTCCTGTCGTTCATGATGTGGTCCCTGCCTCCAGCCTCATTCCTTACTGCAACCTTCACACACACAATTTGCAGTTACCTAAACAGCTGGTTCTGTTTCGGGCATCAGTGTGCCTTCTTACATCCAGTCCTCTCCAGCTGGAACAGTTCCCAGTTTGCATCTGAGCCTCATTAATTCCTCCTTGGTCTTACGCAAAAGTATTTGTGTGCGTAACTACATCTTTATGGGAAAAAGAATCCACAGATCTCTACCACATTCTCAAAGGTGTCCGTGAACCAAAAGAGGTTAGGCACCAGTGCTCTGCAGAGTTGCTAGCTAACAACTTAAGTGGAAATTCTATACTGCATGTGTGCTAAATACCAAATTACAGTCTCAGATGCTCAATACCAATGCAAGTCTCAGTTTCCAAAGAACCCACACCCAGCACCAAAAGATGAAAAAAAAAAGAACCCCCAAGAGAGTCTACCCATCAAAGTCACTCACTTGCCCATACGTTTGGGGAGGGAAAGTCAGAAGAGAAGAGGAGGATGTTCAGCTGTCTCCACCCGGATACACCTTCAAATCTATACTTGAGAATGTAAGTAGCTTAAAGTAGCTCAGATATTTAACAGTATCAATGGATTTTACTCTTAAATTGTTCCCTAAACCATTTACAAGACCCTGTATTTTTATATTTATTATATATTTATATTTATTTTAGAAGACACTGAATTTAATAATGGGGAAAAATGTATATGACATTAGCAAGAGGATGAACATACGAATAAAGAGGTATTTTCCTAGAATTTATAAATATAATTGTGTGTGTATGTGTATATATTTTTTAATTTACATCCAAGTTAGTTAGTATATAGTGCAACAATGATTTCAGGAGTAGATTCCTTAATGCCCCTGACCCATTTAGCCCGTATTTGTATATATTATTATAATACAGTATCTGATTTTGCCAGTTTAACTGCTTTATTCTAAGAACAGGCAGATACTGAGGCAGCTAACACTTAAACCTGTAGTGTTGATGAAAATTAGAGAAATCAGGGAAGTCTTCACACCAGCCAATGCTAACAAGCACTCCATTCATTATAAACAGCTCTCATGCATAGTCATTTTATGTACAAATTTTGGTTACAGAAAGATACTCTCCGAGCAAACAATTCCAGGTAATTTGCTAGTTGTGATTATTCTAATGTGTAATTTTTAGTTGTGATAATGACCCAAGAGATTTAGAATACACAACCTGAGGAATAATTATGGAACTTCTGTTTATTTTTTGGGCTCAGTATTTGAGGAGAGAGCCCGAATTTATGAGGCCTGAGATTAATTTCTCAAGCCCCTACTGAGTTACCTTTGTATGAGAGTGTGTATGTCCCTGATTCCCCACTATAACGGCTATCCGTTATTGAATACAGCTCCTTTCAAAGTGTCAAAGACATCCAGAGTTTATTTTTGTTGAGTGAACCACATCCTCACGTTTCTCAAAGCTCTGTAAAAAGAAGCCCACCTCGAACCGTTCTGTGCACACCTTCCATCTTCCTGGAGTGAAAAGTCAGGGTGGTGCAGTGAAGTTGTAGCTCGACGTCCTTCACAGATCTCAGCTCTTTCCCAGAATTCTTTCAAGTGCTAGTTTTAATTATCTCTTCTATTATTCTAATGGGTAGAGGATGTGGGGGAGCAACTCATTCTTAGTAGAAAATCAAATTAAAGTTGATTAATGTGACAAAGTTAATAAAACTGTGTATACATTCTTTAAGATAATAGAATAACTTTACATTTATTATGTTACACCTCTTGAAGTGGCTACTTATTTTTTCATTATGCTCTTTCTTGTTAAGTTACATTTTCCCTCAAAAACGTATTGCTGGCTTAACAATATTTAAAACAAGGAACAGTTACCAGAACTAGCAAGACATTCCATTACAGGACTGCTTTCTAGGTTAATGCTGATAAGTTACTTCCATTCAGCCAAGAACCTATGTTTTTTCTCCTTTAAGCTACAACTTTATTCCAAGAAATCAGCGGTTTTCACATAGCACTCCACACATTCCAAAACTCTAACATTTTGAATATGTATAAATTGTAGACGATGTAGAAAAAATGACTTCCCAAACCTGCACTGCCCTATACGAGCAGTCATTAGGCACATGTGCTATTCAGTGCGTCAAATGTGCTTACCCTAAACTGAGGTCTGCTGGACGTACAGATACATAGTGAATTTCAAAGACTTAACATGAAAAAAAGTGTAAAATATTAAGAACCTGTAGTATCGATTATATGTTGAAATTATAACATTTTAGATATTTTAGGTTAAACCAAATATTATTAAAACTAATTTCACCTACTACTTTTTACCTTTTTGATATAACCACTGGATAATTTAAAATTATATAATGCTTTGCGTATTTCTGTTGGACAGGATTGCCCTTTGAGGTCATCTGCTCCCACTTTCTATTTTATCTTTTGCTTTGTTTCTATTTTTCTTTAGTTTTTGTCTCCTCTTTACAGATCCTTGAATCCACTTAGATATTCCCCTATAGTAGAATAGCTGTTCCCCTCTCCTCACTCCACAGTGAGAAAACATTCCATCTCTCATACCTGTCACTACCAGCTATCTCAAAAAATAGGCAACACTATATTTATTAATTTCTCTTCCTCACTACACAGTAACTTCCACATCTACCACCAGAGTAACTGTTCTTCAGAGGTCAGACCCTCAGTATCTCTCATCCAAATAACAGCCATGGGCACCGATCAGCTCCCCTGCCTCCGATCTCTCCCCTCTGATACACTTTCATACTTTCCCCCATGATGGTCCTTCTAAAGTAGAAGGTCTATCATTTCATTCCCCTACTAAAACAAATGTCAATGGTACATACCCTCATTTTAATAAGTCCACATTTCTGAGCATCACATTCATTCTCTCTAGACTGAATTGACAATCCCAGCCACACTTATTCATTATACCTCTTCTTAAAACATCTGACTCAGCTTCTTATACTATTACTTGGATTCTCCAGAATGCCAACTGCATTTACAACCTCTCTTTTTACACATGCTATTGCTTCAGACTGCAAGACCCTTCCTTCAAATAGCTGCTATCCAAATAATCCTCCTCCAAATAGTGAGGCGATCTCCAGCTCCTGAATCGCCAAATAACTGCCCTGCTTTTTGAAGCCCTCATACCACTTTGCCCATATTCATAGTGCCCATATTTATATTTTTACTTCCCTTGAATTATATCCACATATCTGTCTCCTCTGCTGGGATTCTTTTCAAAAAAAGAACAAAATAATGAAAGGGAGGGATGGAGAAAGGAAAAGGGAGGAAGCGGGGGGGAAAGCACACAAAAAAAGATTCTTAAGGATAGGAAGCAGGTCATGTTAACCACTATGTTCCCACAGTACCTACTCTCACGATGTGCACATAGCAGGGACTCAGTAGGATAAGTGGCTGCTAAATACAGAACCATATGAATGACGTTTGTTCTGGTTTTAAAAGCTCAGAAATTCAAAGAGATTTTTAATTATCATTTTCATGCGGCATTACATATAACATGTGTGAGTTAATTAATAAATGAATTAGCTTCTTACACTCAGATACCGTGTGCCTGGAAGATCTCAACAAACACAATCATCTCTACCACATAAATGAAATTTCAGGACAATGGAACACAGTCCTCCAACCTGCCCTATTCTCAAATGTTCACTAAACTCCACTTCAAAGCAAAAGCAGAACTTATTATTTGTTCATAGGGTCTAATGAACTGACTCTTAAAACTTCTCAAAAAAGGCAGAGATAGTAAGTATGAGACCCCATCTGTTATCAGCAAGTGGATAGTCTTTTTAAAGGTCACAAAGATATGGTGAGCCTTAACCCCTCGCTAATAAGCTTCGCCAAATACAGGGCTGAAAAGCAACTGAAAGAAAACAGATATGCCACAGGAAGCAGGATGTTATACCAGGTTATTTTTATTTTTAAGTTAAAAATTAATGGGTAGAAATTTCCAAAAAAGAGATACAGAAAAAAAAAACCTGAAAACTGTTAATACAGATCAATAATATATAAATGTTTAGAAACTAAATTTTAACTTACCCGAATTAAACTTAAGTGGGGCCAATTCTAGATATAGATTTGTTGTAAAACACAAATTTTGTTGCTTCCAAAATTAAAAAAAAATGTGTATTTAAAGCAACTCATTTTAATTACACAATTAAAAATGGAACCATATGAATTACTAAGGTATTGTTGCTGAGCTATTCAGAAACACAAATCAAGATTTTCTTAGGTTTATTTACTATGTCAATGAGATAGTTTTAATTAGAACAAATACCAAATTAAATACTTAAGTCAACTAGTACTTAGAATAGTAGACCATACACATATCTAATACAATACCATTATACAAAGGAAAACAAACATTTCTAAGTAAATTTCTACTAATACATCCCAATTTCATCGAAATAAATTTTACAGTTAAAAAAATTTTTTTTTTAATGTTTATTTATTTTTGACAGAGACAGAGCATGAGCAGGGGAGGGGCAGAGAGAGAGGGAGACACAGAATCCAAAGCAGGCTCCAGGCTCTGAGCTGTCAGCACAGAGCCCAATGTGGGGCTTGAACTCACAGACCACAAGATCATGACCTGGGCCGAAGTCGGATGCTCAACCGACTGAGCCACCCAGGCACTCCTAATTTTACCAGTTTTTAAAGAAAGATTAATCACCTACTTTCCTAAAGATTCTACTTTTCATCAAAAAAATCATGATAAAAACATCTTTCATTATCAGCAGTTTAATTACTGTACTCATGAGCAATGTAATCTTGTAAAGAATCCTGAGAATTTACTATGTGTCCAGTAAGCATTTTTAATGGCTCAATAATAATTTTATTTGTGAATCAGCACCACAATATTAACAGAAACACATATAATTAAGGGGAAATATATAAAAATAAAATAAGTATAATATGTAAGTATATAATATATATTGTAAACATACCTACACCAAAAAATAAGAATTTATAACCAAAAAAATCATATTTGTTTTAAAAAAGAAAAAAAAATGGTGATCCTTCTCAAGATCATGCTATTAGTGCAATGATTATTCAGATACTGCTTTTGAAATAGAATCTAATATATCAATATAGGGCTGGAAAGAACTTCAGAGATTATGTGGTATAACTCCACGAAATCACGGATATGTAAGAAGGCCCAAGAAATGTGCCTGACATCACACATCCAGTTGGAAGCAGAACCAGGACTAGAATCAGAATCTCAAGATATTTCCTTTGCTATTGATTACACTATTATTGTGCATGTAATAAATGTGTATTTACTTTATGTAATAAGATCAGAAAACCAGCCACCAAGAAAGAACCTATAATTACAAAACTTTTCCCAGATGATATTGTTGATCCTTTGTCTGTCTAGCCAGCTTGGCTATTTAGGGTTCAGTACTCACATTTTTCTTCTACTGAGCCTTCTAAACCATAGGAAAAGGGTTTTTGCATATAAGTTTGAAAAGAAAAAAAGTTAATTTCTCATCCTTCTATAAAACATCTTTCAATTTTTCATCTGAAATGGTGTTTTGTTAAAACACTTAAGCAGAATCCTATAAAATTTATGTATTTACGTATCTACATATGTATGCATGTATTTTAGAGAGAGGGAGCAGGTGAGCAGGGGACAGGGGCAGAAAGAAAGAGAGACAGAGACAGAGAAACTTAAGCAGGCTCCATGTTCAATGCAGAGACTGAAATGGGGCTTGATCCCATGACCCTGAGATCATGACCTGAGCTGAAAAAAAGAGCAGGACGCTCAACCAATTGAGCCACCCAGGCACCACCCTATAAAATTTATTTTTAAACATCCTTAGCATAACATTAAACCTGTAAGACTTAAATTACTAATGTTATTCTCTCCACTCCAACCTTAAGTCATGCTCAATCCATGTCCCATATTCTATAGTAATACATGTTTCTCTAAGGATCTATTTTAGTGGAAGGCTGTTCAAGCAATTATTCATTCACTAGATATCCAATTAGGACTAACTCTTGTGTTTTCATAATATAAATTTTACATCAGATTCTCTACATAGTTTCATGCTATATCATAGACTTTCTTATGTCATCGTTGGTACTCAGTTGGTTATGTATGTCATCGTACTGTATTTACCCAACTATACTCTTATGGTTCTTGAAGGCAGGAGTCATAATTTCTATTTCTTCTGTTTTGTTCAACCTGCTTTGTACATAGTAAATATATAATAACTTAGTTAAAAATAACAGAATCCATGACACAGATTTCATTCTTTGAGACACCAACAACAGACATTCAAGATAAAGAATTTAAACATGAAAATAGCATTAATAGATATAATTCATTGCCAATATGTTCAAACATTAAGTTGCTCGTAGGGTGCCTGGGTGGCTCAGTCTGTTAAGTGTCTGACTCTTGATTCCGGCTCAGGTCATGATTGTACGGTTCAGGAGATCGACCCCGGGGTCAGGCTCTGTGCTGACAGCGAAGAACCTGCTTGGGATTCTCTCTCCCTTTCTCTGCCCCCCCCCCCCCTGCTCATGCACTCACGTGGTCTCTCTCAAAAATAAATAAACATTTTAATAAAACTAAAAAATATTTAAAAATAAATCACTTGTTTATTTGGTTTGTTTTATTTTGTTTACAGAAACTAGCATCTATTGATGTGAATACTTTCACATGACAATTTTAAAAACCATTTTAGGACAAATTCAAGACAAATTATATCTAAAAACTAGAAGGACTGAAAGTTACTTAAGAAAAAGTCCTAAAACTAAGTAATGTTCTAGCTAACTTAATTGTAACTTTTAGATTTTAAGATCAGAATCAATGCTCTGCCAGCTGCTTTAAATAAAAACACAAAATAACCCTACATTTAAGCAGATTCATTCATTCATTCCCTCTTTCACTCATCAAATATTGAGTCCAACTATCTTACAAGCACAATTCTGGGCAACAGTGATACAGCAATGAATGTATAAAACAATACTTGGATAAACAAATGAATATATATAAAATATATTTATATATTTATTATATATATGAAAATAGACAAATTTATGGATGAAACAAATTTTGAAAAAATAACTTTAGTTTCATCAAAGTCTACTTTGTTATAATAAAATCCGAGGTATTTAAGAGAAAAAGTATACAAGCAATACACTGCATCTAAGAAAAGCTCAGGAAAAAAATACTCAACATTTGAGTTTAATCACAGTGATGATTAATATAGTTCAACTGAATGATACAAGGAGATGATCATTACTTGAAAATTGTATCAATAACCGTTTGACTGCTATGTGAAAGTCTAAGGGCTGCTGGGGGTAGGCAGGATACTGTAAAACCACCTCAGGATGATATATCTGTCACACAGACACTCATCAGCCTACCAAAAGTGCCTTCTGACTTTGTCTTATTTTTAGGCACACACATAGTCTGTCAAGAATAACAAGCAAAAGAATAACCTAAGGCAAAACTGTGCAGACACTAAAAAAGATCAGTAGTTGCTTGGGTGTTGGGGGAGGGGGAAATGAACAGAGAATAGATTTTTGGGGCAGTGAAAATATTCTGGATGATATCATGATGATAAATATATGTCATACGTTTGTCCAAACTCACAGAATAGACAACACCAAGAGTGAACCATAAGGAAAACTATGGTATTCAGGTGCTAGGATGTGTCAGTGAAGGCTCATCAATTATAACAAATGTGCCACCCTAAAGGAGGATCGGTTGATAATGGGGAAGGCTAGGTATGAGTGAGGGAAGGGAGTATATAGGAAATCTCTGAACCTTATCCTCAACTTTGCTATGAACTTAAAACTTCTCTAAAAATGTACAATTAAAAAAATAAAATAACATTATCAATGTCTTGTATTTTTTTAATTCCAACATACCTAATGAAAGGTCTGCTTTATGCTCACTCTTGTTTATGGTTATTAGCATCATAAAATCAAGGACTGGGAGACAGGAATGTGTACAAATCCCAGGCAGACCCAGCAAACTGCCAAACACTGTTCTTATTGTTTTCCTTTGCAAATCCTGGTTGGTTAACTGCTTTCTCAAACAGATGAGGGCTTAGATGGGGCAAAGGTCACAGACAATGTTTAATGGTATGTAGCAAAACAATAAAGCAGTGGTAAACTACACATGTGGCTTTAATGTCCCATTATCATCTTCTGAAATGAAGAAATTTAGTAAGAAATGAAGTTGGGACATTTACAGACAGAACCAGCACTCCCCTAATAGCTTAAGTGTAGCTAGCATAGCAAAAATAACAAGTCTAAAATTCCTAACCAAACATGTTTATAGATATTAAAAGAAAAAAAAAGGAACTTTGAAACTCTCCACTGACTTGAAGAAGAAATATAAGCTAATGATCCACCAAGTACACAAAGCATACACCCAAGACCATGCTTTCAGCCTGGCTAGGAGCTCCACAAATGAAGTGAAACTGGTTTTGCTATGGATTTATGCCCGTTTAAAATCAATGACTGCCTGCAAATGGTGCCAATTCAAAGCATTTGCTACTGGGAAATGTTTTTCCTAATTTTTATTAAATGAAATTAATGATACACTGTACATTTTTAATTATATTTGATCCAGCATTCTCTATTTTATTACTCAAATAAAAGTTTCTTGGCTCAAAATCTTTAAAAAAATTCTTGTAAAAAATTACAACATTCAATTAAGATACTCAAATGTTTTGTGAATCAGATTTATTTGAAATGGTTTCATATTTTTGTTCTAAATTCATAAGAATCACATATTTAAAAAGACAAGTTATATTCCAGAGTCAGTCTATCCTAGTGAATTACAAAAACGAATTAGGTATAACTTGAACTTAAGACAGAAATATCCAATCCTGGGTAACGTTTTATTCCTAAATCTCCTAATTAAAAATCAGAGAAAGCCAAAACACTGTGTTGGTCATGTCAAATGATAGAAAACTTAATGACCCCAATCAAAGACATTCCAAAGCTTGAGAAAATACTCCACAGTTATGAACCATTTTTTTCTATGATCATAAAATGTAAACAAGACTAAAAAGAAAACTTGCAGGATGCCTGGATGGCTCAGTTGGTTATGCCTCCAACCCTTGATTTCAGCTCAGGTCATGACCTCACAGTTCATGGGATTGAGCCCCATGTCATGCTCTGGGCTCACAGTGTGGAGCCTGCTTAGGATTCTCTCTCTACCTCTCTCTCTGCCCCTCCCCAGCTCGCATGCATGCACTCTCTCTCAAAATAAATAGATAAACATTTAAAAAAATAGAATGACTTGTAACACAGGAAAAAATTTGATTATCAGATTCCAACACCAAACCAAACTCTTACGTTAATTTCTTCATACTTGTTGGGCACGAAGAGCTGCTACTTCCAGGAAATACTCAGGTTGCCCACAGATCAATTATAAACCTTAAGTACTTCACAGATATAAGTTTAAAACACTGTGTTTTAAACTTATACATTAAGTGTACATATTCTATAACATGTATAGTTCAGATACCACATTTCTAAAACCCATTAAGTCTCCACTTTTATTACCACTTTTTATTATCAAAGCAATTAGTTACCAGAAGAAAAGCATTAGCAGATATACATGTGATTAAAAACATTTCTTTTTTATTCTAATCCAGGTGATTAAGAATAGTTTCAGGAAACCTTAATTAGGCCTTTCCCTGAATATTAGGGGATTCCTGCTGGGCAAAAACAAGAGTCAGGCTTTAATTCCAATTTCTGACATAGATCCAAGTTGATAAAACTAAATATTTTTATTCTGCATGAACACAGTTGACTAACAGGCATAGTTAATATCTTTCAAGATAGGAAGATTAGGAAAGTTCTGGCACTAATGCTAATGAACAATCCCTGACATTGGTAGAATTCTATATAGAACTCTGTAGCAATATGGAGTTTAAAAATCAACTATTTAGTCCCATGGCTTAGTAGTGACCTTGAGCAAATCACTGAAGCAAGTCTATAAACTTCTATTTTCTCATCTTAAAAATGTTTAGCCTATACACACACACACACACACACAAACACTCAAATGAGTGCACGTTTAACTGGAGAGACCTGAAGGAGTTTTGTGGATGATGCCAATGTCAATTTTCTGCTACTGATATTGTGCTTTAATTATAAAGGACAGGATGAAGGGGAGGCTGGGTGAAGTTCCAAATAAAAAGTTGGAAGAAAAAGAGTTGCCTAGATAAATTCCAATATTGCACCCAGCTCTGAAATTCTGTAACCCTGTGAAAATCACTTCCTCTTTTTTTTCTACTTGGTTTGCCTCCCTTTCTTCCCTTTCCCCTTTGTATACCTGTTTGTTTGTTTGTTGTTTTAATATACCCTCCAATGCCTTGAGCCTACCAGTAATATCCACATCACTGCATTGCTATTAGTGGCACATAGAGTAAAAGAGGATAATGCAGACACTGACAAAGATGATTGGCTGAGTGCACATATTAAGAGACTATGGTGGGAATTTCAGTAAAGGTAGTTTCAGAAACCCATCCACTCATTCAACAAATATTTACGGAGCACCTCTATGTACCAATATGCATGCTAGTCACTGCAGGGTCCAACAGTGAATAAAAACAGACCTAGATGGGGCATAGTCAATCACAGAATTTACAGGTCAGTGTGAGAAAGGCAAGAATCAAACTATCATGCAAATGATAGTGCCCCTGCAGCTGTGCCAAGGGCTATTCAAAGGCATTTGACCTAGCAAGGTCTAGAACATCTTTCCTGAGGAAGATGAGCTCTGAAGAACAAACTGGAATTATTGATAAATGACAGGCAGGAAGAAAAGGACAGCTCCAGACAGGAATGAGCATGGGCAAAGCTCTGTGGTAAAGGGAGCAGAACAATTCCAAGGGATTGGAAAAAAGGGTCAGTGTGGATGCAAAAAAGACATACGGAAATCTGGTCTGAGATAAAGCTAGAGGGCTGATAAGGGAAAGACTCAGGAGGACCTTTTAGGTTATTTTTAATATTCAAGACCTATCAAATATTTGAGAATCTTATTTTTTTTGTTTTCCTATTTCAACAAAAGAAAAAAAACATGTAGGATAACTGCTAAGCTTCTCCTTAACTACTATTGTTTTAAATAAAATCAGTGTCTTAATTTGAGAGCCCTAATTTCTTATTTCAACTTAGTCATCTTAGGTCACTTAAACTGACAGTCTATCAATTTTCTTAAAAATCATCAAGGCCATTTATGTCTCAGAGCTGGTAAGAGATTTAGGTGGCAAATTGCATTTTAAAGGATGAAGCAAAAATGAAAGTGGTATATGAATTCAAAAGTGATATTTCAAATGCTGTTAAAACTAACCTACAAAAACTATTTTTAAACGGTTAAAATTTGGCTACCTCAGTAAACACAAGGGGGGAAACAGTGATAAGTTACTTTCTCTGAAAAGGAAGAAGAGTGATAAATTAAGAAAAACTCTAGAGAATACTTCACTATATCATAACACATTCTAAATGACAGATATAAATATAAAATAGGAAGAGGTCAAATTAACGAGATCAAACAAAATCTCCAAAATGGGTATCTTGGAGCTCATCTCTGTTGGCTTGTTTTTCTTTATTTACTTTTTTTTTTAATGTTTATTTATGTATTTTGAGAGAGACGGAAAGAAAGGGAGCAGGGGAGGAGAGAAAGAGAGGGAGACAGAACCCCAAGCAGGCTCTACACTGTGAGCATAGAGCCCGAAGCAGGGCTCGATCCCACGAATGATGAAATCATAACCTGAGATGAAATCAAGGGTCGACGCTTAACCAACTGAGCCACCCAGGCGCCCGTTGGCAAATTATTTTTAAGAAATCATATTTTTAAGAAATTGGTAATGCCAGATTTCAGAATAAAAGAAAACCCACTTTATATACAATAGTTATTAATTATTCTAAATTATTATTAATATAAAATGGGTACTCCTTAATCACTTTATTATATTTGCAACATAATTTTTATCCAGAGTCTTTTATTTTTGAGTAAAGTTACAAAATCCATCATTTCTCCTCCTCCCAAACAGTAGTAGCATTTTTTTCTACTATGAAAATATTAGTCCAAATTATAAATACAAATTCATCTTTCAAGGTCTGTAAGATCATGGCCCCAAGGGCCAAAAATAATATTGAATTTATAATTTATCACAGAAATATTACAGAATATATAATTTTGTGACAACAGATTCACATCTGAGGCCCAAGTCAGCAGCTGCACATACAGAACCATTATTTGGAGATAACCGGTAAGCCTATACCAAAGAAATTCAGTAACAAGAACTCCAAGATGGTATTACTCAACTACTCTTAGAAAACTGGGACTACTTGTTTGTCTTCCCCACTCCTGGGAAATCTGCTTTTCTCCTCCTCATCATTAATTGCAGCAATTCAGTAAAGAAAATCTGTCTTATATGCTGCCTGCAAAGCCTATTAGATTCTCCCATGAAGAAAAATCCTAGGGCAGAAAAAAATTGATCGAGGATACTGACACTTAAATGCAGTCTGACTTAAAATGCAGTTAAGTAATTTTGATTTTTTTTTAAAATTCTCACTAATGAAAATGAAAAGAAGGATCATCCGGCTTTTATGCTCAAACATTCATATCTCAGAATTTGAGAAAACAAAGAGTAGGACTCAAAATCTGAATAGGAATTTGGACAGGATTAAATTCTCCCAACCAAAGCTTTTACATACTTTATTTGTTCATCAAAGATAATAAGAAAAATAGAATTTGATGAAAATAGAACTTATAAGATACAACACGGGTATCAGGATCTGCCAATACACCTAAGTCAACTAATGAGCATCACTGAGGCTAAGTAAACCTGTTGCTTTCATTTTGTTTTGTTTTAAGCAAAACAGTATATTTAACTTGAATTAAATTCCATAACAAATCTGGTATCATTTTTTTGTCATGAGAACAGACTTTGGTGCTACAACTAAAATCTTTTAATCAAGTATCTTCCACTGTTGACCATATTTGAGATGGATAGTATAAGTATATAATATATGCTGACAAGATCACTAAATAGAGTCGTGGAAGCATAAAGGGATGTGGTACTAAGTTTTGCTGATTCTTCTGAAATCACTCTTATGCCCATTCCTTATTTCCCATTCTCACTGGCACCACCATAAATTTAGACTTCAATTACTTCTTATTTATACACTACCATCACAATCTCTACAGGAGTGTCCCAATCATCAACTTCATCAAACTTCAACTTCTCCTGAACAGTGGTATCAAATCTCATAAACACACCTCTGGTAATGTCACTGCTCTTTAATTATTCCTCATGGCCTACTGAGTATGAGACATATTCCTTGGTCTACGATTCAGGTACATCCAAGATCTGGTATCATCCACCTCTGAAGCCAAAGTGTTTTCCCCTCCCTTCCAATCACCTCTGTATACTTTGCATCTGCCGCCTCCGTGCCTTCGTTGTATAGTGCCTCCATTTCCCACCCTCTGCCCAGTAATATCCCATCTATTTCTGAAGCTGGAATCAAGTGCTTTCCACAAAATTCTTCATGTTCGGGCCAGCCTGGCATGAGAAATCCCTCCCTCTTCAGGAATTTTTTTTTTATTATACTTCTTTCAAAGCACTTCCCATCACCTTTCTATTCAAAATAATAAAGTCTTTTGTATACCTATATATCATTTCCCTAATTTGGTAACTCCTTTGGGGCAGACCAAGCTTTAAATCTGAGATTGCCTTACACACCTGCAGGTACCTATGTCTTTATTGAATAAATGGTAAAAAATATCTTTGTTTCCTTTGAGTTCAGTATTGAAAGAATAGTTAAAAATGAAAGCATCCATCCCATTCAAAGGATGATAAACGAAAACCACAGGAAGAAAGGCTGTTAATGGATTGATATTACAATGAAATATCAATGGTAACTTTTATCAGTTCCACTGAAACATACATAATTTGCATGGTGTCATCTGATTTAATCTTGTTTTCTACTTTAACTAGGAGCAAGCTGAGTGCCACAAAGCCACATGAAGCAAACCTGTCAATTAATTTCATCTAAACCATTTAGATAACTACTGAGCAGGTTTGCTCAACCTTCATATTTAGCACTTGGGCTTTTCTTTGTTGAAAAGTTTAATTTTGCTATGTTAAGCTCTTGGGTACACCAATGGTTCCTAAGAACCTTTATTAATAGAACTCTTACAAATACTAACCATCATTGATTGCCTATACTAAAAAATACCTTCAAAAAATAAGAAATAATAAAAAAAATAAAAGCACTCCATAAAGTAGTCTACAAAAAAAAAAAAAAAAGAAAGAAGAATTTTTTAATAGTAACTACAGGAGTAAATTGTGAATACACTGGATTCTACTCTATGTGTTTGTATACGTGGGCTGTTCATCTAATGTCAAGCTAAGCACTTTCAAAAAACAAAAGTCTTTATTTGGAGATGCATTATCTACCACCTCCTTAATCAACTCCATCAACCATCAAGTTTACTGAGCACCGCTACTCCAATGGATACCTAAAATAAACGATCTCTAACAAAAGAATCTAAATTGTCATTGAAGTGACAGGTCTAACCACAATTGCGAGCAATGTAAAACAAAGTGATCTTTGGAGTACATTAGCATCCAGCTCTTGGAAGCTAAAAACAGGTTCAGAAGGAGACATCAGGAAGCCCCAAAGTCTCACGTTAGAGCTGGGACAAGGACCGGGTGGACAGAATGAAAAGTTTCCAGATGGATGGGAGAGGAAATCATGACCAAAGGTACAGAGACAAGAATTAGCATGACACGTTTCTAGGATTATGAGGGAATGACAAAAAGGTGGAGACAAGACTGGAGCAGTAAGAACTGAGATGGGGTATATAAAGAAAACCAGATTACAAAGAAGACATATAACCTTCTGTAACAAAAGCAGATGCCCACAACAGGGATTAAAGTGTTCCCTAGCTTTAGCAAAACAGAGGAACAAGATACTGAAAGGCCAGCCATTAATAGTAATCTAGCCATGAGGGAGAGAAGTCTGAAATAACACAGTTGTAAGAAAATAGGAAACAGGAAGAAGCAGAAAAGTTTACATTTAGGGGATAGGAGATTTAATGAAACTCAGAAGTAAATGAAGAGGGGAAACAGATGAAAAAGATGAGTGGTCATAGAGTACACTAACAGAAGCAAGGAGGAGTTCAAGTTCATTAATTTGAAATGATGTTATGGGTTCCAAGCATATGTGTTGATAGGCAATATGGAACTAGAGCAAAGTTGAACAGAAAGAATTACAATCAAGAGAGCCATAAGCATGACAGTGATAATTGTGAGTTCAATAAAATCGTCAAAAAGAGAGTAGACTTGTGTCAAAGACTGAGCCTTGGGGAATACTGGCATTAGGAGGGAGAGAACCCAAGGAGAGGAATGCATATGGAATAGTTTAGAGGCAAGAAAGGAATTGAGACAGATGTTACTGAAAATCAGAGAGGCGAATATCTCAAAAAACAGTGGGAGGTGTGGCAGACGCCAAGCCACAGAGTGGAACAATAAGGTCAAAGGAAATCTCAGAGCAAGTTCTGAAAAGTGGAATATGCCAAAGTCCAAATCCAAGACATGACCGAAGGTACTGTTTAGAACAATTAAAGAGCTGTGTATGCCACTAGTTTAGCAATAAAGGCAGGCAGAAAAGTGACTGGTAAAGGTTTCAGGTTGACGTGAGAAAGAAGTTATTTAACAAGCATCGTGAGAGTGAGAGGTAGTACACACACATACATACAGCAACATATACCGTCAGAGCCAGTAAGATCGAAGTTACATTAAGTCTTATGTCTGTTCATTTATCATTTTAGATCATGACACTGAAACTTGTTACCAGGAATGAAAATGCCTTGTGAAAATAAATAATTACTATTTCAAAGGTTTAATTATTTTATCTCTTGTTTAAATATTCTGGTTTCCAGAAATCCTTGTACTTTCATTTAAATATATCACAATACTACTGAGGTGGCTTTAAAAAAAATAAAATACTACAGGGGCACCTAGGTGGCTTAGTCAGTTGAGCACCCAACTTCACCTCAGGTCATGATCCCGCAGTCTGTGAGTTTGAGCTCCACATTGGGCTCTGTGCTGACAGTTCAGAGCCTGGACTCTGCTTCAGATTCTGTGTCTCCCTCTCTCTCTACCCCTCCCCTGTGCCCTCTCCCTCTCTCTCTCTCTCTCTCTCAAAAAAAATAAACATTTAAAAAAATTTTTTAAAAATACTATAAGCTTGGATAGAATTAGTGAAAATTTTCCCTGAAAAAACAAAACAAAACAAAGAACATCAGACGATAGTGATTCCAAAGAATGGATATTAATAAATTGGTAATAATAAAATGTATTTACATTTCATTGTGTTGTAAAATACAATGCATTGTACTGTATTTTATGTATTGTCAAATCAAATTCTGGACTTAAACACAAAGATCTTTCATTTCATAATTCAACTTAGCAAATAAGCCCATTGATTTTAACAGTTCTTCATCAACGATCAACATGTACTAAGATTATACTACTGTACTAATAAAAGGAAGGCTTGAGGCAGAAAATCTCCAGATCCTTACAATGCAGGTAGGAAAACTGGAGAGACATTTAAAAAGTAATGAAATGGGTTCGTGTTAATATTATTCCCTATTGAAAGTATAAGAGTAATTGAAAAATAAGCACAACTGACTATACAGTGTTTGCACATCAGTAAAAATTCTGAGAAATAACACTGACATTTTTGAAATTAAGGCAACAAATTAAAACTCAAAATTAAATTAAAAGCAAAAAGAAAATCATGCATACTTTTGATAATAAATAAGCCAGAAACACAACTGTGTACTACCACTGAATTTACTGCAAAGGGTTTAAATAATTCTAAACACAACAGAAACTGTAAGAATCCTTCAACCAATAAATTAAATTATAAAAAGCCTACAGAAGTTTAGAAAAATGGTAATTGGAAAGGTTAATTTTATTTAAGCAATTTTAAATAAGACAGTATACAGCTATTTTAAGCTACTCTATTACTTCAACAGCTTTAGTAGTTTACTAACTATAAGGTATAGAAAAATTAAAGCCAAAAATTTTGATTGAGAAAAGTGAGGACTTCCCCTGGGTACTGACTTGTAAAAAACAAAAAAATCCTCAGAGCAAGTAGTTATGTCAGTGAGCAAAAGCAAAGCGGAAAAAAAAGTTTCTTTCAACTCAACTCTCTCTGACTTAATTTCACAACTGTACCTGTCAGTCCGCAAAACAGAAATCCTTCCACTGATAATGTAGACAATAACTCCATTATGCTTCAAACATACTTGGCATACTTAGATATAACCTAAGTCTAGACCCATATATCAGCTAAATGCAGTCAACCACTGTGTAAAGTAGTTAAAAGGAATAATTATAAATATTTAAGTTGGGGCATTAGATTTCTCTGAAGGTCAAAATTAATAGATGTATCAAAATATATAATGAGGTAAAAGTAGGTAATGTAACTTAGTGTAGGAAGTTGTCTTCTACACTTGTCTTTCTCAGTCTGAAATAATTCACTTAGCATAATACCCTCTAGGTCTACCCATGTTGCTGAAAATGGCACAATCTCATCCTTTTGGAGTTATCATATTCCTGTGTGTGTGTGTGTGTGTGTGTGTGTATCCATTTGCCTATCAAAGGACATGCAGGTTAATTCCATATCTTGGCTACTGTAAATAATAAAGCAAAATTCTTTAAATGGATGCCATACTTCCTTTCAGTTTTACACACTCTACGTATAAAACATCAAACAATTCCAAAATTCCATTGATATACTATTTTCCTATTATTACATAGAAGGAAAAAATCCTAAAATGAAAAAATTTATTTTACATAATGAAATCCACTCATCTTAACTATACTAAGGTTTAGGAAGAAGAAGCTAGCAGAAAGCACTTAGAGTAGTAGAAGCAAGATTAAAGGAGAGGGCTACATTTAATTTGATTCTAGGAATCAAGGCTAAGATATCAACATCCATGCTCACCAATTAGTAGTTCTCCCCACGTGTTCCAGCTTAGAGAGAGGCCATCAACTCATTTGCTTTAAATTTATCACCATAATTAAGTTGTATGAATTTCACATACACACAAAATTAAAATATGAAACCTCAAAAGAGTACAGAAAGAAATTCTTTGAAATAAGCCTTAAGAATTTTGGGGCGCCTGGGTGGCGCAGTCGGTTAAGCGTCCGACTTCAGCCAGGTCACGATCTCGCGGTCCGTGAGTTCGAGCCCCGCGTCAGGCTCTGGGCGGATGGCTCAGAGCCTGGAGCCTGTTTCCGATTCTGTGTCTCCCTCTCTCTCTGCCCCTCCCCCGTTCATGCTCTGTCTCTCTCTGTCCCAAAAATAAATAAAAACGTTGAAAAAAAAATTAAAAAAGAATTTTATACCACAAGGGCGCCTGGGTGACTCAGTCGGTTAAGCATCTGACTTTGGCTCAGGTCATGATCTCATGGTTCATGAGTTCGAGCCCCACATCGGGCTCTGTGCTGACAGCTCAAAGCCTGGATGGAGCCTTCTTTGGATTCTGTGTCTCTCCTGCCCCCCATCCCCCCATCCACTCATGCTCTGCCTCTCTCTCTCTCTCTCTCTCTCTCAAAAATAAACATTAAATTAAAAAAAAGAATTTTATACCACAAAATCAAGAAAATACATACCGAAAAACCAAACTTGCCCCCTTGTAAGGAAATCAATTGAACTGACAGCCTGGAAATTCATTTGGCTTAAAAAGTCCTAGAAAGTGTTTTTTTTTTCCATCTTTGTAACTCCCCACTCTATTTTGCTCTTTACCAGGAAAAGTAAAATTCTAATTTTAGAAAAACCAGTAATTCAATAATTTTAATGGAGGTTCATAAGATGTGGTTTAAAGAAACCATTTTACCAAATCCTTAAAGGTAAAACATAAAGTGATGGCTGTGAGGTACCATAAGACACCATCATCTCCAACACTTAAAATTTTAAACAAATGCCAAATAAAAACTAAATATTCCATTGTTTCTATTTTGCTTGATTTTATAGGGTTCACAAAATTGAACTAGGTACTCATTCTGTCCCTTATATCCAAACACAAAATAATTTAGGTGCCTAATATTCTTCACCAATCTTTGTCCCTTAAAGATTGGAGGCACATAACTTACTATTCAAATGGTGAACAGCTATCTAAGAGACCCATCAATATTCCAATTCCAAACAGTCCAAAGGTTTACACACTCACCTCCTCACCAACCTCCCAGAAGTCAAGTGCCAGAGCAAATGATCTAAATAGTAAGTCCTTAGAAGTTCTACCAACAGGTAGCATCATCCTACCAAAAAACCAGTGTATAGACAAGATGTTAAAATTTCACAACAAGAATACAGATTCATACAAAATACTAATGCCAAAAGGGGGAGGGTAGAAGGAAAGAAAGACACAAAAAAGAAAGAAAATGTCTAGAAGGCAGGTAGAAAAAGAACCTGATTACAAAGCTCAGTGGCACTTCAGCATGCTAGTACCAAATATGCATTTGTATTCTCTCCTCTGAACATAGGAGAAGGTGCTGTAATCACCCAATAGATGCACCTACTTTCTCAAGATTCCCAAGTACTAAAATGTACATTTAAAAAAGACAGGATTTGTGCTCACTGACTTCCCCTCCTCCCTTCCTCAACTAATTTTTCATCACTTCAATATTTCTCTATATCTTCACCCAACTTCTTCTCCCCTCCTGTCTCAGGAAGAAACAGAGCTGCTCATTTCCAAGGTCATGACTCCATCCCTTCTTATCTCTTCTCATAAACAAGCGTAGATGTAAATGAGTGTGTCTGCATATATCCCTGTTCCCACCATGTTACTGTACTAAACACACCTGTCTGCATCTTGTTTTACTTTCTTTCTGTATAAAACCTTGTAAACTGCCAGCAAGCACATATCGATACAACTCATTACTTTTATAAATGGGAATATTCCATCGTATGGATGTATAATTTCCTTAAGTGATTCCCTGTCGTTTGCTACTATAAATACAATTGCTATCTATAATTATTTTTATTCATATGCATTTATATACAAATATATAAATATAAATGCATATAGTATATGCACATACACAGAGGCAGCATTTAACAACAAATTAAACTTTTGAATGGGATAACATGCTAAGTATCTCTAAACACAAGAGGCCTGGGAAAGCTGCTCAAGGAAAGCTGGAGAATATGAAAGAAAAATGTTTTAACTATTCTCAGACCTGTTAATCCTTTAACAACTCCAATAGCTCCCATCCTATTCTTAGGATGAGCATGCTAACAGGCAAACATTCTAAGTCTTTCCATGGCTGGTCAATTCTGGAGCGAACTGGTACTCCCTATTTTGAGTACTGTGAATGGGCTATCCTCCCCTTGAAAGTGAACTCAAATAATGTTCTCAGTTACATTTGCTGGAGGGTTAGTATCTCTTCAGGCACAGTCAGAGCCAAAGTAAACAAATAAATTAAATCTAAAATAAAGTGAAGGGATAACAGTAGGACTCTTTCAGACATGGATGGGAAAATAAATCTCCCGTGTGAGAGGATTTAAAACTCTTCAAAGTCTCCTCTGCTAGTCTTAGCACCCAAACAATTCTACTCATTTTGTTTTACCTTTCATCTTATGGTTTCTTTAAAAAGCAACATGTGTTTAATCGGCGTATAATATTATTCACATATCAGCCAGGAGCACTGTCCAGGGAACTGAGTAATGGCAGTTAAGTGCATCAGCATTTTCTGATTTATAACTTCAGTGTTCCTTAAATCAAAGACAAGAGCTGCTTCCCTAGATTGGAGCAGAGAAAGCTCTCCAACCTTGCCCCTCTCATCACATCCCCTGTCTTACTGACATGATACCATTGTGAGGCTTGTGTTCCTGTTTATGACTCAGAAAAGTACTTGTTTATAGAACCCATTCAATGCCCTATTCATCCCCAGAAGTGAAGTGTGTTGAAATTAAAAGGCGGTACTTGAATTTGATAAGTTTAATGACAGAGAACAGAAAGTCTAAACAGCTTTAGTTTAGGCCCTTATAAAAGGCCCTAAAATTCAAACATCACCTCTGACATTCTTCCTGCTTCTACCGAAAATAGACAGCAAGGTTAAACTTCACTGAAACAGCTGTTTCTGGTTATGATCAGTGTCACTGACAGACAAAACCACACGGAACGGAAGGCTCCCTGGCCTGATCTCATCCCGGCCTCTCTTGGAGACCTTCCATCCACACGACTACGAAAGGGTGAGAAAACTCTCCCTCCCGGACTGAACCACCAGGATTGGCATGTCTTTTGCTACACCAGACCCCCTCAGGGCCACAGCAATGCAGCACAGACAGTTTCAGACCCACAAACCATTTTTGTTATAAGAAAATCTTGAGTTCAAAATAATCAGTTTAAGAAACACACAGGACGTTTTATGTTTCTTGATAAGCTTATATCCTACTTCTAAATCAAGCGATCAATCAATTCCAAATATCCCCAATTCAGTCACCTACACGCTTTGATACACCAGCTATTGCCTTTCCTACTGGGTTACCGTTACTCTTCCTACTGCAGAACACAGGCTGAGCCACGCACCTCACAGGCTGGACCTTTGAAAAGGAGGATGCTATTCTGTCTTGGTCACAATTACTCTTTGTTTCAAGTTGCAACTTATCTTCCCTTGTCCGGAGCTCCAATTTGCCAAGGTCCCATAAAGCCTGCACTTAGAAATTCTCCCCAGCCCAAAGCCACCCTCTAGGGCTCCCTTGAGCCTCCCTCCTTACTTCTCCATCACTCTCCTTCTTCAACGCCCAAACCAAACTCCGGCCCTACTACTATTTCTAATAGCTGACTCTCCATCTCCCTGCTATGTTCCGAGTTCTTCTTTAAGAAATCCAAATACACTTCTTTCTCTCCATTTCTCTCCACATGGCCACCAATCCTACTTCACCTTTTGAACTCGGGGGCTCTCTAACCCCTGCGCCACTCTTCTCCCCAGCACCAGCCCTCCCTCCCGAGGAGCAGGCAGTTAACTGGGGAGTTTAAACATAAGCCTTCCGGTATGTTCTTCCTACAGAATCACAATTCCCTAAGCTCCAGACTGACAGGCTGTCAAATCCACCCAAGTCCCTCTGCAGCCCTACTCACTCTTCAGGGAGAAATGACAGGGGGCTGCAGTCTTCCTGCTGCAAAGGGCAACATTATGCACAAGGGGCCTCATCAAGGGGTGCTATTTGTGGAAACTGTTACCACAGCCTCAAATTCAAATCAAGTACTCCCCTGCATGTGAAATGGACTATAACGGGCTGGTTTTCTGCCGTCCAAGCAAGTCTGCTTTAGTTAACAAATGTACCTAGAACCTAAACCAAATGCCACATGTTTTTGTCACCTTAAGAAGGTCAAATACCGCAAACCTCGCCTTGGTTCAGGGAAGCTGTGAAGCAGATTCAGGCTGTCTTTAGTGAATTACACCCTCCCCTCTCTGGGTCCCTTTCTTCTCTGTACCATTCCCTGGGGCTGATCACCCAGCCCATTCCCACTCACAACTGACTTACGGTAGTGACAACTTCGAAGAGGATTTCGATACAGACTGTGGAAGACCAGGTGGTAGAAACGGAGAAGGAAGCTGATACAGCAACCACTCCACTTCCCACCAGCCACTGAGACAGAGATTTCACTTCTCCACTTTCTCCCTTTTGGACTTAGACCCAAGCAAGAACTATCCCCACTCCTTGCGAAAGTCTTAATAATGACAACCAGATGTAAGCAGAATAGTACCCAGAGCTTTACTATAAGAGCATCTCCTCTTTTTCTATCCTCTTACCCCAGATGACTCTTCCTCAGAGTACTTACCACTAACTGAAACTACAGCATTTTGCACGTGTTGTTTTCATGGGCCGCCTCCCCTACTGAAACGTACACTCCATGAGGACTGGAGCTGCAGCTGGTTAGCTCACCAGGGACGCCCCTGTGCCTGGACATGGCTGGTGCAGCAAAGGCCCTCAACAGGTAACGATGCGATGAAGCTAATCAATCTGGTCACAGTCATCTCTCTTGTCACAGTTCTGCCGCTAATGTCTTATGAGACACTGTGCCAAGATTTAAACCCAGGGTGGGAAAACCATTCCCTTAAACCAATCTTCCACTCCAAATTCCCACCTCCTCATCTCCTTGAACACTGAGATGGGGGAGGAAAAGAGGAGCAGGGTGGTAACAGGAAGGAGAGGAAGATGACAAAAGAGGAGAAGGAAAAAAAGCACTCAAAGTAAAATGTAGATGATATTCAGTGTTTCTGATATTTTCTGTCTGTTTTCTATACACGTGGAAGAGGATTCAAGCTCAATAATTCATAATTCCCCTGTATGACTAAAACGGGGCCAGGACAGAGTAGGTGCTCAACAAATCATGTTGAAGGAACCAATGAATATAAATACATGAGTTAATAAGAATTTGAAGAGTAAGGTAAATTAACAAGAGCAGATTTTACTGCCATGTGTCTCTTGCCTCAGTTTTCAGATTAAAAACAGCTCCTCGTTAAATTGTTTTAAAGGTACAAAGTGGTTCGGGTGCCTGGGTGGCTCAGTTGGTTGGGCGTCTGCCTTCAGCTCGGGTCATGATCTCGTGGTCCATGAGTTCGAGCCCCACGTCAGACTCTGTGCTGACAGCTCAGAGCCTGGAGCCTGCTTCAGATTCTGTGTCTCCCTCTCTCTCTGCCCCTAACCCATTCGCATTCTGTCTCTCTCTGTCAAAAATAAACAAACATTAAAAAATAAATAAAGGTACAAAGTGGTTTACCAGTACCTGAAATTCTCACCTGACTTTGTCTGACTATTCCTGACGAACAAGTGTGAAGGCAATAATTTAAGAAGCATTATGTCACCATCCTAGGTTGGTATTAAGCATTCACTTTCCAGTATAATAAACACTGCACTATATCACCAAGTGAACCCCAATCTTTTTCACTCATATTTCATTTGAAATCTGAAAGGCATATTTGAGAGTATTCTGATAACATATAAATCCACAGAAATTATGCAAAATCAATGTAATAAGATTAAAAATCTTGAGAAGACTCCCCTAATTAAGCACCTAAACAACAACTACAAATGCTTTTGAAATTTAAGGCCGACAGGGCGCGTGGGTGGCTCAGTTGGTTGAGTGCCTGACTTCAACTCAGGTCATTATCTCACGGTTCATGGGTTCAAGCTCCATGTCGGGCTCTGTGCTGACAGCCCAAAGCCTGGAGCCTGCTTCGGAATCTGTCTCTCTCTCTCTTTCTCTCTCTGTCCCTCCCCTACTTGTGCTCTCTCTCTCTCAAACATAAATAAATAAATAAACTGTAAAAAAAAAAAAAAAGAAAGAAAGAAAAAGAAAGAAATTTAAAGCCAAGCATTTCAGGCTTCTAAATGGTTCCACCAGGACATGTCTCCTATTTTCTTTATGGAGACTCAAGTTCAATGTACAACTCAATTAGAGCAACAAGATAGTAGATACTTCAAAAGAAATCCATTATCTCATTGACCAAAGAAATGAATTCACATTTACTACATACATAAAATTTTCTCTATTAAGTCATTCATAAAGAAGTAATAAAACCATGTGGTGCAAAATGTAACAATATAAAACATGACCTACATTAAGAAGAGACAAAATATGAGATGAGACACACTAACCTGGGAACATTACAGCTTCAGTATTTAATCCAACAAATTTCCTATCCATTTTCTAGCATTTAGCACTATCACATAAACTGTGGAACTGAGTAACCTTTCACATGAATGATTTAATTGGTGCCACTTCACTACTGAAGAACCTGCAATGGTTCTCCACAGCTTCTGTAAGATCAAATCCACACTCCTTAACCCTGCCTTATTTTGTCCCCAACTTCATTCACCTGTTCGTCATCTTTTATTCTCTCAAACAGTATTACAGACAAAAGCAGCCCACATTAATGTAATAACCACTAATTGCCTTGCACCATATTAGACAGTTAACCAATGTTTTTCTATATACTCTCAACCTTGCCACTAGATGGGTATTATAATACTTTTCTTATGAGTAAAGATATTGAGACACAGAGAATTCAGGTAATTTACTACAAGAGCTAGAGTTTGAACCCTGACTAATGATTAATGGGATTCAAACCGGGTATGGAAATGAGTAAAGCCTAAAGAGAATCAAGAGGTCAGAAGAACAGAGTCGGAATAACAGAGAATATCAATGAAGTTTAAGAGCAGACTTCATGGGTATGAGGAAATAAGAGAGCTGGAAGGACTGAGAGTATGTGTGCTGAATGAGATTTTGGACTTAAGGATTCCAAACGACGGCACGAGTTGGCTAGGGATAGACACGACTGAGTGGAATAAAGGTAAGAGCCCCTGATAATGAAGTCAATGAGGTGAGAATTATAGTTGCCTCGAACGAAGGTAACATCTGGGGTGCAAAAAGACTCAAGTTCCCTTCAAATGCTAGTGTGTGCTCTGAAGACTAATATTGACATCTATAAAGATGTGTCTGCTACAGGAGTCAGAAGATTGTGGAAGTACTGACAGGGAAAGTTTTTGAAAGTAAACAGAAGAGTAATGGTCCACAAGTGGGCTCCAGTGAAACAAGAGAATTCCAATAGTGCTCCAAGGATCAGAATACAGTCTGGTCCTAGACGGTTTTCTACATTGATATGGAAGGAAACGTTCCTTCAGATTTTCCATGCACATATAAAATGAAATTTAGGGGCGCCTGGGTGGCGCAGTCGGTTAAGCGTCCGACTTCAGCCAGGTCACCATCTCGCGTTCCGTGAGTTCGAGCCCCGCGTCAGGCTCTGGGCTGACGGCTCGGAGCCTGGAGCCTGTTTCCGATTCTGTGTCTCCCTCTCTCTCTGCCCCTCGCCCGTTCATGCTCTGTCTCTCTCTGTCCCAAAAATAAATAAACGTTGAAAAAAAAATTTAAAAAAAAAAAAAAAAATGAAATTTAAAGTGAGGGTGAATCACAGGCAAGGAAGATTACATGTGGTCATTCCCTAGTTTTCTTTAAATGCAAGATGCCTGGTGTTTGCAAGCAGTTCTATCTATGCATACAGAATGTGATGGAATTTGGCACAGCCACAAATAGAGAGCTTGGAGAAGACATCAATAGACGCATATGCATTGTTCTTGTAATATAATACTGCCCTTCTTTCAACTTTCCCACTTAGAGCTTCACACATAATTTACAATGATTCTGCAGAAGCTGAGTATTTCAATATAATGAAACATAACTAAATAACTCAGGCACAAACCACATCATTCAGTGAAGCTATATCCCATCCCAGTGTGATGATGTAAGTTGCCTTTTGGACTGAAAATGACAAAACTAAACAATGCTTTCTGAAAATTTCTCACTCATCATTATGAAACTTTTCTTTTCCTAGTACTCATCTCCCACACAAAAGTTGGTTCCTATAACATGCACAATTTCTTGTAAGTGTTATTACTTAGTCTAAAAGGTTGCAAAGCACAGGGCATTTTTCCATCCATTATAATATAAGCCCACAAACTCCCTAAAGTCAGTTACTTAACTGAATTTCACCAGTGTGCATGTTCAGGAATAATGTCAGGCACCTGGTCTCTATTAAGGTCCCAGAGCTCTGGAGAACTGGCCAGGCAGAGCTGTACCAGAGTTCCCCCCAGACACCAGCCAAAGGTAAAAGGGGAAGAGAAAGATATGGGGGATAAAGATAAAGGGAAGTATAGGAAAGCAGACACAAAGACTACAAACAAAGGAAATCTGGACTATCAACAAATAATATCTGGTTAAACTCTTGATGCGTCATGATATCCAACAGTCAGGGACAGTCACAGAATAGTATGACATAGAATAACTGTATAAGATAATCCACAACAATATACTATTAAAGAGCCTCATTAGCATGAATTCAGTGCTCCCTTTTAGCTAAACAAGGCACAGTTAATAAAGCTTTATTTCACATGGCTCTCCCTTACTTATGACTATTATCCAAATTGGAAACTTGTATCTCAAAAACTGCAGCAGAAATGGTTAATATTGTCAGCATAGTGGTGGATTCTAGCATCTCGTTTTGGCTGTATGCAACACTGACACAGAATAATAGTGGCTTATGTTCACGTTTATTTCCCTCTCATCTAAACGTATGGCAGCTCTAGCCTACAAGATGGTCAATGATCAAGGCTCCTTCTCCCTTGAAGTTCTGCCACTCCTCTGCTATCGTGCTCCTCTATGTGGCCTAAGATGACTCATAACCATCTTCACATCCTGGCCAGCAGAGAGCATGAAAAGAAGTGGGAGTTTATGTGGTCTCCCTTTAAGGGCATGATCCAGAAGCTGCACACCTCACTTCTACTCACATCCAATGAGTCAGAACTTACTCACAGGGTTACATCAGCTCCATGAGAGCCCCCCAAACACTCTTAACTATAACAATGGATGAATACATTATAATAAGAAAGGAGCCAAATGAATTTGGAGGCAGAAATGACGAGGGAAACTGCAAAATGACTCTCATTAGATATAAGTGAAGCTTCACTGATTGAATTAAGACAAATCAGATGATCTTTCCTTAAAGGAGAAAATATTGAGATACATGCCAAAACACATTAAAGATAGGATTTTGTGGGGTGCCTGGGGGGCTCAGTTGGTGCAGTGCCTGACTCTTATTTTCGGCTCAGGTCATGATTTCACAGTTCACGAGTTCGAGTCCTGCATCAGGTTCTGTGCTGACAGCATGGAGTCTGCTTAGGATTCCCAGTTACCCCTCTCTCTCTGACCCTCCCCCTCATG
This sequence comes from Lynx rufus, assembly GCF_022079265.1. Taxonomy (NCBI): domain Eukaryota; kingdom Metazoa; phylum Chordata; class Mammalia; order Carnivora; family Felidae; genus Lynx; species Lynx rufus. The sequence continues at coordinate 106,011,361 of NW_025814867.1, read as the reverse complement.
CATGAGCATGCACATTATCTCTCTCTCTTTCTCTCTCTCTCAAAAACAAATAAACATTTTAAAAATAAAAATAGGATTTTTGTGAAAAACTAAGTATTTTTTAAAACACCAAAAGGAATATATTTTGCATTTTAGTCTTATTTTTTTAGCATAGAATAATAAATAAACAAACAAATAAATACATAAGCAAGCAGGCATCAATAGGTTTAAACAATATTACCCTTAAGGTTGGGACAAAATATTACCTTTCTCTAAGTGGTAAGTTTACGAGAGAGATGATGATACATGAAATATAAATTGAAGTATTTTCATAAACTAAATTATCTGAACACAACCTACTTGATTTTTTTTAAATAATCAGCAGGTCTAAGATATCTCAGACTTCAGTATAGAAAAGGTCAAAGGAAGTTTTACACAACTTTCTCTTGGCACATCTCAAGGTATCACCTACATCAGCAGTAATGAAGTAGTCTGAAAAGGTGAGAAAACATTTCAACCACAACGGAACAGAAGCTTCTAGGGAAATTCTATGCCACATTTCTAGACCAGAAAATTTAACATGTACAACTTGCTGCAATTATTTTTTAAGTTACAGTCTTTCTGAGGGTAAAAAACAATTTAAATAACATTTTTTAAACCTTCTATCCCTCTGTGTAGTAACTGCTAAAGAGACACTATAATATCCTCTAACATAATGATGAAATACTATCTTAAAAACCATTTTTATAAAGCTCATGAAAATACATACATCAGGAAATCCACATTGCTTTTCCAATCTGGTTTTGTAGTTTATGGCAAAATAAACACTTTAGCATTGAACACACAGGTGAAATCAATGTAACGAATACTGGTTATCTACATAGTTTTTCCACAGTGAAGGCAGAAGATCAACTCCTAAACACAAAACTGCAGCTATCTTTATGATATGGAAGATTTCCTTCTAAAGTCAAATTTTTCTGTCCTTCTCCTCTACTTCTGTTGGAATGAGACCTGATATCAGGAATTCCTAACCCTGTGGCATTTCACAATTCTCCCAGTTGTCTTTACGATGAACCAAACTCTAAAAAGAAAATTCTTTGAAGGTTAATTAGCATTTACTTGAATGTAAAATTCCATATCACTTCATCTAGCATATCACAAACAATTTTTAAAAGACCCATTATTATTATTTTGGAAACATCTCTTCATATCGCTAATTCACTGTCCCTTTGTAGAGGAAATTCTTGCTATCGAAAGCCATTACAAGAAGGGCAAATAATTTATTACTACTGAAAACTGAACTCAGTGCAGTCCTGATAACAATATTTGAAGTGCTGTTTTCAAACACTGACCATATTAATTTCAAGAGATACCTAATTTTATACGTAATTAACACAACTGTAAACCCAAGAACTCCAGCGATTGGGTGCATCTGACTTGACTCCATTTTCACCTGAACACTTGGGAATTCTGCTTTAGATGTTAAGAAAAAAATAAGAGAGCAATAATGCACAGTTAGGATCTGTGCTTTCTACCCCTCCACCATAATGCACTGTTGTCAATATCAGAACAACTTGTCTGTGGTATAACCACTTTATAAATCCTGGAGAACCATGACAGGAAAAGTCTTCTAATAAAGCCACTGAATAGGTGTCCAAAACTGCCTAATAAGGTTGTCCCATGTTTATATGACAGACATTTAGATCCTTGTACTTCATTTCCTAAAGGAAGCAACATTTCCTATTAAAGGCTTTTCCTCTAAATGTCTAATACTTTCCCCTCAGTCAGCAACACAAGAATCTGAATATTTTTCTTCTGCTAGGGGAAGAGTTGGTCACCTTGAGTCAGGATCAATTTTATGAAGCGTCATATAATAATTTGAAAGATTAATCAGATTTTGTTGTGAGACACAGATGAGAACTACATTGTTTTTTCTTTTAAAGAAACACTTCTGTCACGAACAGTTTGTTTAAAAAAAACAACCTACAGTCTTAAGATGAAATGTTAAAGTTGAAGTTATAAGATAGTAAAATATCTGATTATAGAACTTCAGAGACAAAAACATTTTAGAGTATGCAAGTAAGACACACATCTGTTCATCTCATGAGCCTAAGGTGAAACACAATGTCCACTACAACTTCAACCAGGGCACAATGAAGACAAGTGACCAAGATTAAAAGTCAAACTCTTTTCTCAAAAGTTGGTCAATTCCTTCAGTGCCCGTTGTGCGTGTGGTACATGGTCCAGGGCAAACCATTTAAAACAAGTGAGACACCAAACATACAAATCAGTAGCACTAGACTTCACGAAATATCCTAAATGCAAAAGTGTCATTTAAATATGAAATTGTGCGGTATACTATCAGAGTAACTTCCTTTCTTTTTTTCCCCCAAAACATACTCCCCTCCCCACATCAGAAACATAACCATACTCATACTTAAAAAGTCAGAATAGCAAAAGTGAAAATGTCCGAAAAGGAAACCCAAGTCCCCCAATTCCCACCCTTCTGGGTACCCCAAACCATAAAACCCCAACACAATATGCATTTACATACTCCTGAGCTAGGTGGGTATTTCCCACTCCTTTCAAAGGTCTTCCATGCAACACTTGCCCTGCCTGTACCTAACTGCTACTCAGCCCTTGAGAACAGCTCACACGTAATTCCCCACCAGACATCTTCCCTGAACCCCAGGTGGGCTCAGGGGCCCTCCTCTGTGAGTACTGAGGACACTGAGTTTTACCCAACTAGATCTAAGACATTCAAAGGACCAAGACAGAGCTAGGTTTCTACTCAACCAACCACAGTGGTTTGACATATATTAAAAGCTCAAAAAACTCAAGTGCTGACACCTAATTACTGAGAAAATGTACCAAGAATAAGAACTCCCATTACAACTTGAAGGAAAGGTAACATAATTGAGGAAAAGAAGAAAATATCAGCAAACATTCAAAATACTGATTGGCACAACCTATCAGATGGAGTGGTCAAAGAAGACCCATTTAAGGAGGTGATATGTACACAGATCTTTGTCTCTATCCTAAAAATGGGAAGTTAGGGGAAGAGCTTTTTAGGAAGGGAAAAGTATTTGAAAAAGCAACAAGTGGAAAACATCTTGGCACCATCCAGAAATTGAAATTAGACAAGTGAGGCTGAAGTGTAAATTATTCAAGAGTAAGCAAGAGATTAATATGGTAAATTTTTAAATTATTTCCAATTAAAGGAACTAAATAAACAAAATATTATGGAGAGAATTACTGTAGTACGCGATACTGAGTAATGGACAGAGGTAGAGAATACAGTTCAAAAAAGTAGGATGGAGCCCAAAAGCTCGTCAAAGTAGCTTCAGGTTGATGGAACTGGAAATAAGGAATCATTTAAAAACTGTTATAGGGGAGGGGCGCCTGGGTGACGCAGTTGGTTGAACGTCCGACTTCAGCCAGGTCACGATCTCGCGGTCCGTGAGTTCGAGCCCCGCATCAGGCTCTGGGGCTGACGGCTCAGAGCCTGGAGCCTGGTTCCGATTCTGTGTCTCCCTCTCTCTCTGCCCCTCCCCTGTTCATGCTCTGTCTCTCTCTGTCCCAAAAATAAATAAACGTTGAAAAAAAAAATTAAAAAAAAAAAAAACTGTTATAGGGGAGACTGGGTGGTTCAGCAGGTTGAGCGTCCAACGCGATTTTGGCTCAGGTCACAATCTCACGGTTCGTGAGTTCGAGCCCCGCATCAGTCTCACACTGACAGTGCAGAGCCTGCTTAGGATTCTCTCTCTTCGTCTCTCTTTGCTCCTCCTGCTCTCTCTTCTCAAAATAAATAAGCTTTTAAAAAATTCTTATAAAAATATAATCATGCATGATATAATTATTAAAATAAAGGATGGCAATTCGTTTACAAAGGTAGTAAGGAATGCCTGAATACTGTTCACCTGCTCCAGGAAGAGATAATATATATCACAGATTCCTGTATATAATATATTTATAATACTATGTTCATTAACTTAGGAGTCAGAACCGGGAAAGTACCCAATGACACCTCTGCCATAGGGATTTTGAAATTTTCCTTTACTTTGCATGAGGGAAAAATATTACATGGATGCATCAGGTGCCAATTTCGTGTTTCTCAGTAAAACTTTTAAATATGCTAATTTGAAGCAGCAAAATACAACAAACAATTAAATATGTTAAAAGTGGCTTCAGTTGTAATTCTGATGTTTCTGTGCTATTTAGTTCTCTGAAAACACAGATTCTAGACACTGGTTCTAATTATGGATCAATAGGCAGAAGAGGGATGCATGTGGTTTCAAGGCCCTTTTCATCCTCTCTAAAATGTCACATGAAAAGAAAACCCTCAGCTGATTAAAAGAAATATTTCTGGACCACGCAAGATTAGCAAGCCCAACTTAATTAAATTTCTCTGGCTTAATAACTATTAAATTTCTCCTTCCATCCCAAAAAGGAAACAAAACTGAACAAAACAAAAACAAACTGACAACAGCTTCTGTCCATACATAGGTTCAAAACCACCTGCCAAGTTTCATGATGCTCCTTAAATAGCACATGGCTTGAGATTAGTGTACACGCATCCCTCACTCCTTTCATCCATGGTGACTGCATACCTACCGCGTGTAGGATTTGGAGGAGGCACTAGGGAGACAGCAATGAAGAAAAGAAAGATTATATAGATTAAAACAAGATCTGGAGAGAAGAGAACAGAGGACCACAGAGAAAGTAAAGTGTGGAACAATTTAGAGTGATTGGTCAAGGAGAGCTTCTGAGGAAGTGACATTTCAGCTCTGATCTGAAGGATGAGCAAGAGTTAAATAGCTGAAAAAGCTTTCAGGCAGAGGAAGCTGTGGATGTGGAAGTCCCAAAAGCCTGAAAAACTGAAAAATGAGTGGCTGGAACAAAGACCAGAGGGAGATTGTCTTGAGATGAGGTTGGAGAGGCAGATAATGGAGAAATATAAATGATAAACCACTCATATGAATAAACAGTGGTTTTCGTTGTGTTATTACTCAAGCTGCCAGCCATCACAGTTTCCATTCATTCCAACCATATGGTCTTGTATGATGAGAATAGATTTTGAGGCTAGCAAATAAAAACGACTCATTTGGCATGATGGTTCTGGACAGCATTCCAGAGTCCTGCTTCAAGCAGAATAGTGAAAGCAGACCAAATACCTTTCTCTGGGTCAATTAGGCTTATTAATTTCCATGACCAGTTAAAACTAAAGACAAAATTTAGAGCCTAATATAAGATAAAAGTTAGTAATGTTTACTTTTTTATAACTCATGTGGCTTACAAACAATCAGGATATTTTTGTTCTGCTTGTGATCACTTTCGTTTTCTGAACAAGAAATGCTGCTAAGATTTGTTTTCAGTACCCAGAGGTATTATAATCATACATGTCTGATTTTAATTCTGATTTTAAAAAAAAGGGAAAACTCCCTCACATTCCTAGGTATTTTCTTTATAACTCAAATAATTTTATTTTTCATAGAAATTTCAAAAATTGAGTATGCATCTCTTTTAAATCTAGTGACATCAATAATGACTAATTTTGAGATAAGGCTTTTTTGTTTTTCATTTGGAACTGCATAAATTTTAGAATGAAAACTCTGAGCTTTACTTTCCCTGAGACAGTTAATCACTAAAGGCCAGTATTCTAAAGGAATTAGTACTTGATAATTATATAAAACACATGAGTTACTCTTTTTCTAGATCTTAAGATTTCCAGGTCCAGAATAAACGAACTCTCTCAAATTATCCATCAAAGAGCCTGTTTTCTACTGATGTTTTGGGTTTTTGTTTGGTTTTTACTGCAAAAGATAATTAACTCCTTAAACACCGTACCAATCAAAATTTCCCAGTTGTGTATTAAAATGAACTCAGTGGTGTCTGAGTTTCTCCGTTGCTTGACAGTCTGACTCTTGGCTTCGGTTCAGGTTATGATCTCACGGTTCATGGGATTGAGCCCTGCGTCAGGCTCTGCACTGATGGCATGGAGCCTGCTTGGGATTCGTTCTCCCTCTCTCTCTGCCCTCCCCTGCCGACGTTCTCTCTCTCTCTCTCTCTCTCTCTCTCTCTCTCAATACATAAATGAGCTCAGTAATTTGACAACAAATTATTAAGGACTAGGGTAACTCTGATAATAAAAGATTACATAGGGAAGATCTAGCCCAAATAAGAATGTCATAATTGTGCACTGCTTTTATCATATTGACATCATCTGAAGAAATAATTCTATAAATTCTGTAATATACAATGGTATAACACACTTCCTAATGGTAATTTTTTAGGGCTTTCACTCAGAATCCAAGAAACTACTTCTTACACAGTTGTATACAGTGGGTGGTATTGTTCCAACAAAACAATGCTAAGTGCCACCTAAAGAAACAAAAAAGGTAAAGGAAACACAAATATATTTCTAGCAATTGAATAGAACCCCAAAGATTTCTAAAACTAACTAAAGAGGGGACAGGACTACATAACATTGATATCATGTTGTATTTACAACTAATTTTAGCACAAAATTCACTATGTAAACTGATAACAAACCCCAAATGAGAAAGAAACTAAAAGGATTCACTCATGTTAAAACAAAACAAAACAAAACAAAAACAGAACACATATTGTCTATAGGTCTTTCTCAAAATTCTAATGTTATCCTGTCTAAGTTTATAACATTTAAAGAAAGTGGCTTTTCAATTTTAACTTTACTATTACCATATCACGACTCTATTCTTCAGAAATGCTGTCATCTGGAGGGGAAAGAAAAATCAGCCATTAAACCTTTCACTGTTAAATTTTCTTGCTCGCCCAATTAGACCAGGAATACATGCAATCTCTAGAACTGGTAAATTGCACAAACTATGTAACACTTTGCAACTCAAGACCAGTCTGCCCTTTGCCTATCACTTACTAACCTCCATAAACTATAACACCAGTCATATTTCAAGGCTTTATATTTTTATTGTACTGGTAAGAAAGAAGCAACTGTTTTTTCAAGATCTTCATATGATTTGTATAGATGAAAAAAAATACATAATTAATAAAGAATAACCTGAGAAGTCTTCACATGTGAAATTATTTTCCTATACCGTGCTTAGTTCTAAAACCAGCTTCTATCTGAAAAAAAAGCAAAAAACAAAAAACAAACTGTGAAGTCCTATTTCACAGAAATTCTTTTTGAAAACTGAAGAACAGAACTCTGAAATACGTGTAACAACTACTATCTCATGGTGGAGAAAACCTCTGGTAGCGCTGTGGGAAATTAAAAATAATCACCATGAAGAAAAATGAAAATGAGCTTACTAAAAGTGAAAGGTATCAGAAGAAAATTTTCAATCTTTAAAACAAACAAACTTGATCCTGAACTCCAATCAGAAGTTTAAAATAGTATTATTAGAATTAGGAAGAAAAATAGTTTTGCTCTAAGGCACACTGGGACCCAGGAAATTTTTACACTCCTAAAAACATAACCTACTAGTTCCAGATGAACTTTCAACCACATGCAGTAGACTACTGATATGTTAAAACACTTGGTGTACATTCTGCTTCAGTCCAAGCTTCAGTGACCTGCAGTGAATTGGAAACTTCCTAAAATAACATCTAATTAAAATTCTTTACAGTAGTTTGAGATTGTAATACAGCAAATAAAGTCCTGCTCTCACCTTGTTTACTTGCCATCTGTCTCTCTCTTAAATGTCAAGTTCTGAAAATGCTAAAATTATTCTAGTTATTTTAATCCCACAGAAATGACAGTTTACAATGAATGCATACAAGGAAAATTTTAACTTGCTGCTGGAATAATGCCACATATATAGTAGAGAAAATAAAGAGCAGTTACATAATAGAAAGTTACCAGGGACACAAGACATTTACACTGTTCTCTGAATGTAATGGTTAACTAGGGTGACTAAAGGAAAACACTTTGTCTTTTGCTTCTCATCTTAAGGCTTTACTCCCCAACCTTAAAGTCATGCAAAAGATGTACAGGCCCATCATGCTACATTACTCCCTGGAGTGCCACTTCTCTCAGAAAACAGTAAAAGGGCAAAGACATCGATCTCTGCCTAGACCACCTTCTCTTTATATATGGTTCCTGAAATCAGAAGACCCATTCAAATCAGTTTCAGGAGCCTCATCCTCTCTTTTAGACAGGGACTTCCTCATCCCTGATCAAAACAATCTGTTGTGATTATCTGTGTCTAAAACCACCTCCCAGGAAATGAAATGTGGATTTAGGAGTGTTCCCAGTCTCAACATAATGAATAAAATTAAATTCTATCATGTAAGAAGAACTATCAGGATAAATTGAAAAGGACAACTCAAGGAGGTTCCCAAATTAGTCTGGGGAAATACCATGAACATATCACCGAAGCAATGTGACACAAACAAACAGAGTATATATCTTAAGAATCAGGTTCTGTTATAGAAAGGGAAAAACTATTTGGCAAATATTTTTAGGGCAAGTTTCAGGACTAAAATATTGCCTAAGAAATGGATGGATCATAGCCAATCAAAATGGTAAAGTTGAGATTACTGACATCCCACACTAGATAACTTATAAAAACACACAAAACCACCCCCACTTTGGTATAGTGAGTCAAAACAAACCGCTGACAAATCCTAACAGCTATGTGAGGGGGCGCAACAATAACACACAGTGAGAACACACATGCCTCTGTTTTCCTTTAAAGTCTGCTTTTGAGTCTGCATGGTTGATGTAAGAGAACAGCAATTCCTTGCTTTAAAAGCCCTGTCTACATGTTCAGAATGTCTCAGGTGTCCTTCAGAGCCAGTATGCCCATGCAAAAGAAAAAAAAGAAAAAAAAATGTATATACGGCAAGAATACCAGATCCAATCATCCAAACTTACCTTTTAAAAGGAAAGAAAAAGAGATGGCACTTAAATAAATACATAAATACAGGAAAATTTTAGCTAAAATCTGAAAACTAATTTTCAAGTTTGAAAATCCTTCTCTGTATTAGAGAATTCCATCCATAAGAATGATCACCATTAATAAGACTTTTTAAATCCGTGAGCAGGTACTTAGGCACTCTGAAGATGTAACTACCGTCTGCTGCGCAATAAGCTATAAAGAGGATGAAGCACCTCTGGCAAAATATATAACAAACGAAACTGGACTATTCATGTCGAAAGCATGGAGGATTCCCCAGTTGCTAAAAAGTCCTGTGTATTCAGAGTCATATATACAACAGCACAGAAACAAAAACAGTCTTTGAAGAAATGTTAAAATCAGAATAAGAGGAAGTGAAAACACTCATAAGAGCTCAGATGGAGCACGAATAAGCCAATAGGAAAGCCATGAAATATGCTCGTTGCCATGTGTAGGTTGTGGGAACATGCAGAATGGTGAAGCTGTGTTTCAGGGCTTTATCTTACAGGTGCTAAGGGGGGGGCTACAAGGTCACTCCATTAAAGAAGTGCTTCCCAATCTCAGTAACTTCACTAACTTTATCCAAGAATACCATTCCATTAAGGCATTTTGTGTACACACAGAATTAAAAAATTGTTTTAAGATATAAATAATCTATAATAAGTAATAATGGTGTGACTATGCGTATGGACATGTTTGCCTTCTAAAATCAATGGCGCTCATTGCCAAATCTGAAGGTGATATTCAGAGCTCATCTACAAATTCTAAAAGCTAAGCCTCCGGACACTTCACCAGACACTTTCCAGTGTAACATTTTCACTGTCTCCTGTTTCTATGACCTAGTAGCTCATAATCAAGGAATAAAGCAGAATTTTCAAATAATCTTACAGTAGTTCTGGAGAAATTATATATATATACATATATATATATTTTAATATTTATTTATTTTTGAGAGAGAGAGAGAGAGAGAGAGAGAAAGAGAGGTAGGGGCAGAGAGAGAGAAAGACAGAGAATCCCAAGCAGGCTATACACTATCACCACAGAGCCCGATGCAGGGCTCAAACCCACAAACCATGAGATCATGACCTGAGCCAAAATCAAGAGCTGGAAGCTTAAATGACCAGGCCATCCAGGCACCCTAAAATAATACATTTTTTATCAGTATTTACCAACAATGCAATGTCTGGATACTGTGAAAGATAACATAGAAGAAATTAGTTTTGCCTTAAAGAATATCTAATGGGATATTTAAAATGATCTGTCTTGGGGCGCCTAGGTGGCTCAGTTGGTTAAGACATCCAACTCTTGATTTCGGCTCAGGTCACGGTCTCCCGGTTCATGAGTTTGAGCCCCGCACCGGGCTCTGTGCTGATGGTGTGAAGCCTGCTTGGGATTCTCTCTCCCTCTCTCTCTGCCCCCCCCACTTGTTCTGTCTCTCCCTCTCTCAAAAGTAAATAAACATTAATTTTTTTAATAAAATAAAAAATAAATAAAACGATCTGTCTTCTCGCCATTTTCAAAAGAGCAAAATTTGACAATATATAGTTAAGTACCATACGAAAGGCCTTGATAAATGCCACAGTCCATGGGAAAAGAGATACTTCAGCAAGTGTCTTCAGGAAAACCTGATGAGGGTGGGGGCGAAGGGTCTTAGCTATATTAATAATAAGAAAGACTTTGCATAAATGGGGGATGAAAGGAAAATGGCAGGATACAAGGCTAGCATGCCAACGCAAATTCTCAGGGTGGTGATTCAGCCAATCTGAAAAGAATATAAAATGATAATTTCAATCCTTCTTTTCTTTTCGAACAAAATTCTTTCAAAGACCTTACTGATACTTATCTTTCCTGGGGATCCTTTAAAATGACGTACAACTGGGAGTGGAGTCCTGCAGTGGTGATAAAAAAAAGTGTAGTAAAGTGAAAGATCTGTCAGACCCAGGATCCTTGTCCAGCCCTGCCCTCTCAGTAGTCTCTGGTAACTGCACACTGAAGGTGAGATGATTTCACTCAGGGGAACTCTGAGAACAAGCACGACATCAGAAACAGGTAGGGCACTTTTAAAAATGTAGATACTCAGATCCCAGCTGGTAAGGGCAGAGGTAATATACAAAGTCAAGGACCTGCATTTTATCATTCTAGAAGATGAGAACACATCACCTGGTCTGTGGACTCTGTAGGGAAACCACTAGATAAGATGACTGCCAAACACATTAGTGACATATCTTGTGTTAAAAAAAAAAACAAACACAAAAAGTTTAAATTTTATGCACTTTAAAATTATATACATCAGAATACTGACACAAGACAGGAAGTGGGGGTCTCTAAGAACTTTAGCTTTCAGTCACAGATGGCCTGCCATTAATATTTTAATGTCCTTAGAGGATGCCAATGGCCAGCAATTCATATAGCATTAGGCAGAAATAGGGGAGAAAAGAAAAAGCAAAGAAAATGTTTCTGTTTAAAAAATGCCATGTTTCTAAGACTGCCATTGGTGATTATATCAATCCTACAGGGGTTGGTAAACTTTTTCAGTTAAGGCCCAGATAGTACATATTTTTAGCTTTGTGGGCCATAGAGTCTCTGTGGCAGCTACTCACTTGTGCCACTGTAGCCACAGAATGGGTATGTCCATGTGCCACTGAAATCTTATTTACAGAAAGAAAAAGAGGCTGGATTTGGCCCACATGCTGTAATTTTACCAAATACTGATAAAGTGGAAAAATGCACTGTGATAAATTACTAACTTCAAGACTTCAGTCACTTTATAAAAACATAACTGAAGTGTTTGAAGCATCTGTAAAAAGAGCTACCAATTTATTTTCAGAAAAAATTTTCATTAAAAAAATTTAGGTAAACTTTCCAATTTCCTTAAAGGGGAAAAAAACACTTTGCTCATCTAGAAAATTAAAAGCTTAAAAAGTCACAAGCAGAATTTCTGTCTCTGTCTCTGTCTCTGTCTCTCTCTCTCTCTCTCACACACACACACACATACACACAAAGGCATGTGAAATGAACTTTAAATGAAGCTTTAAATAAACAGTCCTGAATTTAACTAGCAAATATAAGCTGTCTTATTTAAAAAAAAAATTTGCACTGACTGACCATTTGACATACAATACATACAATATTCACACTGGTTTAAGGAGGATGAGAAAACACCTCATTTTCACGAGCATAAAATGTGCTAATTGTTCAAATAAGTCCTCCTGAAACAAAGGCGAAAAGGTTCACAATGCTGATACCCTTCAGATGCCAACAGCTGCAGGCTCACACATGCCAACTTGGTAATGAGACATCATTTAGAAATATACCACACGTAAATATATACAATTATTGTCAAGTCCTGTAACCTGCAATCAATTAAGCTTCTCTAGATAGAAAATGGAACTGGAATACTAACTACTTGCCTCTGAGGTATAGTCATTGGTGACAAAAATAACTTTTTTCTTATAAAACATAATTTCAATGGTCTTTACCACTGAAACAAAGTATTTGCTTTTGGCTATTTGTGTCTAAACCTAAGTTTACAGTAGTCAAAGTCTAAAAGAGGTATTACTCAATGAAAAAAGAAAAAATTGTTTTCTTTTAAAAGATAACAAGTTTGAAATGAAGCTATCTTAGTATATTTGTTCCTTGTTTTATTTTTAAATATTTTTTTTCCCATAAAGTTAGTAAGAAGAGAAAAGAGTTTACTCGAAAAAGTTTTCACTATTGTTCTGGATGTCACAATTATTTCATATATATGAGATCCCTAAAATATATATTTGATATTTCACGTATACATAACTTATTACACATGGCAGAACCCAAGGTTTTGGTCTTACTAACAATCTGAAATACTGCCATAATATATTCTTGAGATTCAAATTTCATAACCTAAGACACAATTAGGGTTTCTAGGAAAGAAATGAACATATATATTCTGGGAGAAAATTCTCTGTGGGTCTCTCACATGTCTGTCTGCATGTATTTTGGCCACAAATACTGACACCCTTTGTTTGGAACTATTCTTTCAGAAACATTTTTTTTAAATTTTTTTTAATGTTTATTTATTTTTGAAGGAGAGAGACAGAGTGTGAGTGGGGGAGGGGCAGAGAGAGAGGGAAACACAGAATCCGAAGGAGGCTTCAGGCTCTGAGCTGTCAGCACAGAGCCTGACGTGGGGCTAGAACTCACGAACTGCGAGATCATGACCTGAGCCGAAGTCAGACGCTCAACTGACTGAGCCACCCAGGCGCCCCTCAGGAACATTTATACAGCAAACAGCCTTGGGTGACAGCAATAGTGTCTCCTTCTGGAACAAAAACACTATCCAGTGTCTCCTTCCAGGGCAAAGGTTAGGTCAGTTTACCTCTCGTTATAAAAGGCCCAGGTTTCTTAAGTTCAAGGTTCTTCAGTAATGCAACCCATTGGATGGGCAGGTGTAACCTGTCCTTTATGTCCTTCTATAGGAGTTGGGAGTCAGGGAACTGCACAAATAGTGATACTCTGCCTCTTGCTATTACTATGACTAATAAACAGTCATTTTGGTCCGACAAACATCCGTATGTCTTCTGTCAGCATTTATGAAGTGCAGATTAACTTCAAAATTAGTTCTTGACAACATAGTTTAAAGAAATAAGTCCTACCAAGTTACACCATAAAATATGTCCAAGGTAGTTGTGTCTATGGATGTTGGGTTTATTTATTTGGGCAGATACCGTAGACTGAATACCCCTTCCCAATCCTTTTCTCTCTTGCCTTCCTCTAACATGGAGGCTGAACTTGAAAATTTTCAAAAGACCAGTCAGCTCTGTAGCAAGAGGAGATTTTGTGTCCTAAAAAGACCTCAGAGAAATCTGCTGGAAGGAGCAAATCAAGTAGAAAGCTTCCAGGCAGCTTTTTGATCTGTGATAAAAAGAGGACAGACATACGTGGTGCTGCCCTGCCCTTCTTTCCTGTCTTGTAGCCTTAAAAAAGGCAAAGCCACAGCAGAAATTTTACAACCATGAAGTGACTAGAATGAGGACAAACCCAACTAAGAAAGGAGATTACAAAGCCAGAAAGAGCTTGAGTCTCTGATAGCACTGTTGAGAAATACACATCCCTACACTTGTAAACCACTGTTGGTCACATACTGTTACTTTAAAAAAAAAAAAAATTTTTTTAATATTTATTTATTTCTGAGACAGACAGCATGAGTGGGGGAGGGGCAGAGAGAGGGAGACACAGAATCAGAAGCAGGGTCCAGGCTCTGAGCTGTTCGCACAGAGCCTGACGCGGGGCTCAAACCCACAAACGGTAAAAACCCACAAACCTTAAGTCGGTCGCTCAACCGACTGACCCACCCAGGCACCCCACGTACTGTTACTTTCAGCCAAATTAATTGACGCAACTTACAGACTCAGTCATGTTGATAAAACACTTTCAAAATTTTACTGTCCAAAAATAAGATTAATAATACATTAAGCCAAGCGTTGGCAAACTATAGCCCACAGCCAATTTAGTCTACCACATGCTTTTATACATAAAGTTTTGTCAGAACATAGCCATGCTTTCCTACTATAAAGGCACTGCTGAGTAGTTGCCAGAGACCATGTGGCAAAATCTAAAATATTTACTATCTAGTTCTATATAGTTTGCTGACCCACGGGTTACGCTATTCGACATGCCACTTTTAGAAAAAATTATTTACTATTTTTTAAACTAACATTCTTGAATTGATTACCTAAAATCCTAACTTGAAATCCATACTTATAATACTTTATATCATAATATTAAAGGCACAAAGTGAATGTGAAATGTAGCATTCCCTATGCCACCAACATGGAACACACCTCTCACCTCTCTCTTTTTAATTACAATACAGAAAACTTTGTTAACAGATTTAACAATGATGATGTAAGTCATAATCATATTTAAACTATTTTAATTAATCCTCCAGAGTTTTTGTCACAAAATAAAAGAATAAAACTGGGATTCTTAATCAAGGGATAATCATGATTCTTAATATTATAACCTTTAATTAAATATACATATTTATAGTATAAATAATTTCTAAAGATAGCATTTAATACATTGAAATCAGAAAGAATGTTTGTTGTAACAATGTATTTATAAATTCATTTATGTCAACATATACAAAAATACAGATGAAAATGTCATGCACCATGCTTTTAATATATGCATAAAAATTAGTCAAGAAATTAATTCATATGCTTTTTATGATAAATCTTTAAAAATCTACAAAAATTATTGACCTACAGGTAGGTCCTTCAAAACAAAAATGTTTAAGTAATTTTCTTTGACATTATCTTCAACAGAGCAAAGTTTTTCAGACTTCTCATGTCATGAGAATGAGTTTCCATTTTCTTCTCCTCCTGACTATAAATTTTATACTACCATCATTTGGTTACTATTATGGGTTGAATTGTGTCCCTTAAAAAGATCCACTGAAATCTTAACTTCAACCCTACCCTGAATGTGACCTTATTCGGAAACAGGGTCTTTGTAGATGTAATAATTGAAATAGAGTCACCAGGCTAGGCCCTGATCCATCACTACTGGTGTTCATGTACAAAAGAAGGAAATGGAGACATAGGCAGAGGGAGGAGAACACCACATGACGACAGAGGTAGGGACTAAAATTGTGCTGCTGGAAGCCAAGGAATGCCTGGGGCTACCAAAACTGTAGTCCTGGAGGCATCCTCCCTAGAGGGTTGAAGGGAGCACAGCCCTGCTGACACAGCCTGATTTCAGACTTCTAGGCTCCATCAGTAAGAGTCAACTTAAACAGAAACTGCTGTTTGGGCCCCTTGGTGTATAATATTTTCCTACGGCAACCCTAGGAAATTAATACAGTCACATATATTTGATTAAGAGATCACATGATCACAAGATCAGATGTTCAAAGTAATACAGTCCAATAAATCTAAATTTATCTTTTTTCAACGGTTCTACCAAACCAAGCAGCCTCAATCTCTATTATTTGAATCTATAAATGAGTACTTTTTGTAATAACCTCATCTGTATATCCTGCTATAATCAGCCCATCTATAAACAATTGATTTATAAATGCAAACTCAAACAAAAACTCATGTTCCAAAAACGAGCTTAAAGAGACAAAAGATTAATATTAAAAATGGATTTAGAAAACCAAATATTTCTGAAGCACTTTATTTCAAACAGTCAGACATGAGTACTATTTTATGACTTACCCAATTAGTGCTGGATGTTAAAATGTTTGGATTCCTGGAAACTCTACTTTGTTAAATCACTGAGGGAAAACAGGGGCTGCTTCTTGGGCTAGATTTCCAAGCATTCTTCAGGCTATAGGATTATTACTGCAGCTTGTCAGTTTTATAAACAGACTTCAATTTAGTTTTTTTAAGAAACTGCCAAAGGAGCTGTCTTTAACTAAATAACAAATCTGCCACCTGAAAGACATCATTCATCAACCTTCTTTGTTGGGAGCATTGTTATTACGAAACTAAAAACAGGCATTCTTTCTTGAGTGCTTCTGGATTTTAATTACCAAATTTGAATGTCACCAGATAGTCACTGAAAGGGAAACATCAATTTTAATAAGCTGACTTAAGACTGAAAAACATAAAAGGTATTCAACCATAAAGTCAAGTTCACTTTGAGTCTCGTAAGTTGGTTACCGTCTTATAATACGATGCTTATTGCTCTCAAGAATTTGTAAACATTTAATAAACTCTAAGCTGTAGGGAGGAAAAGTCTCCAATTTTAAAATCAAAATATTATATGTGTATAATACATAATTTGACTTGGAAGGTATTTAAATAAATTGCAGTAAAATTTTTAAAAGCTAATAAATCAGGAGTTAGGGGCTGCATGATATTAACAGAGGGCTGGGGGAAAAGTAAATAAAATAAAATGGATTAAATATAAACATCTTATTTAAAAATTTAAAAAATAGTGAATTTTATTTTAAATTACATCTTAATAACTTCTTTTGTATTTTTAAAATGTACCCCAAAGGGGAAATTGCTGGCAAAACCCCTTTCACTTTTCACTTACATGAAAATCAGTAAGAAAATCACTTTGTGTCTACTTAGCAAAAGCATCATAGATGAAGTTAGTCATAAAGTCCTCAACAGTCAAAGATTCTTCAAGCTCTCACCTGCCCACTCTAACAGACTCCCTTTGTTTAACTTCGAAAACATTTGTCTAAGTAACTTTCTTGTGGCCTCTCCTTTCACAGTGTGTTAATAAGCCCCTTCATTTCCAAACTTTAGAAAAGTATATTCACAACTCTCAGATGCTTAAAATATGAATGAAAGTATTCTTATCAAGACTAAATAAACTTTCTATTCATTTATGATAAGTCAGCCTGAGGAAGATGTTCAAGTTTTCTAAAGAAAATTCCATTTCCTACCTGGCAGACACTGCTACCCAAAGGAGTCGACCACTATTTGTCCTCTGCACCCTACTTGTATATTATCATTTTAAAATATCAAAAATTAATCTTTTGGTTCCTCTAGTCTTCCACCGAAAAGGAAAAAGATATCTAGAATGCAGACAAACTGCAAAAAATTGAATGGCAACTCAACACGTTTATATTAAAGAACTTGTGTTCAAAAAAGATTAGGAATCTATTTTGATTTATTTAGAAATCATATTTTTCTGTTTGCAACCTGTCCCTTGTCCTCATGAAATGTAAAAGCTCTGCAATTTTCACCATTAATAAACAAAGAAAAGAAAGAGACTAGATCATTTTTTTTGTCAGATTATTTCTTAAAAGACTAATAATCCATTCCCTCTCATGCATCATTAAACAAGAGATATTTCTTAAAATATAGGAAATACATTCAACACTGTACAAGTTATTTATATAAGAAAGATATAACTTCCCTAAGATTAATTCTCCTGCAAATGGTTATCATAAAAACAAAGACAGTATTTTTACTAGAAACTACTATTGGATTTGAAAAATTATTTATTTTTTTTAAACTTTACATTTTTTTATGTTTATTTTTTTTTTTTTTTGAGAGAGAGAGAGAGAGACAAGAGTACGAGTGGGGGAGAGGCAGAGAGAAAGGGAGACACAGACTCGAGAAGTGGGCTTCAGGTTCTGAGCTGTCAGCACAAAGCCCGATGTGGGGCTCAAACTTAGGGACAGAGAGATCATGACCTGAGCTGAAGTCGGACACCTAACCGACTGAGCCACCCAGGCCCCCTGAAAAATTATTTAATAGACTAGTACAGCAACAGTAGTAGCCTTTAGTTTGAAACAAACCACATCTTTGTTTTATGATGTTGAAACGTCTGAACCAAAAAATATTGTGACAATCCAGAAAATAAAGACTAAAAACAACACAGATCAGAAACACAGATCACAGGTCAGAAAACCAACCAACACTACAAAGAACACTTGGAGCATAAATGACAACAGACCATTTGAAAGCACTCTTTCCTCATTTCCTTCTCGCAACTTATAGTGCTGCCTATGAGAAAACGTAGAACTTACTGTGGCATTTTAAACAAGGCCATAAACCTCTGAGTTCTAGTAATAATTAAAACTACTATCTAGAGCCCCAATTGTGCATACAGGTCAATCTGTTTTTATGGTTAAACTGAAAACCCAGGGGAACTTCAAGCCTACTTCCATGACCAAGCAATCAACAGCATTTACATTTATACAAATTTAAACACTTAAACTGACACACTATTATCTGGCCAAAGCAATGCTGGCATACGGTGGTATGAAGAAAGCCAAGTAGGTTTATTTGCAGCTTTGTGTTTTGTTGTTCCTGTTATTGTTGTTGCTGATATTTTTTGATTCGATTTTTAACTTAACCATGAATCTTTAATATATCAGTTCCAAAATGTTCTTGGTATACTATCTCATAAATTACAACACAGGTATAAACAGCAAGCATAGTGATTGGTAGTCCTTTAGAGGAAAAGGCACTTTATTATATTAATACAGCCAGTTTAATATAGCATTTTTCTTTGTTCAATCAAATGGTCAGTGGAGAGAAAGATTTTTGCCTGATACTCCTGAAGGATTTTAAATAAAGGCTAGCATCTTCCAGGACGAATTTTTCTATGTTGAAATACTTTTAAAAAAAATCTGGTTTGGAACGAATATTATACAAGCTATGCACACTGTGATTTTCGACAATATATGTGCATGAGGAACAGCCCAGGGGCTCTGAAATGACATTAATAATAAGACAACATCTATGTATTATCCTCTGGTGTGAATTTTTTAAAAGCCTTCATTTTCTTCACTGATGGGTTATCAAACACAACTATTTTTTCCACCTCAGTTGACTTTTGGTTTTGTTTCAGTGGTTGTAAACCAGAGTGTGGGAGGGGAAAATGGTTTGTTGCACTCTGGTTCACTGAAGCAGGTATGAAATACGGAAAATCTGAGTATCCTTAGGCCATCACCTCTGGGTGTTCTAAAACAGTGTCTAACACCAGGCCTTGCTGAGCAGGTAATTAACACACAACTTTTTACATGAAAGAGTAAATTTTACTATCAAAATGGTCAACTGATGAAACTACCAGTCATATCACTGAAGAAAAGCCCCTCCTGGCAATTCTACATTTGTTAGCCTCACATTCATTCGGACTTTTGCCACTAAAAATGTAAGCCATGCGATATAAAGTTTCACCTCTTCTCTGTACTTGAAACTACAAATTCTCCCTTCTCTACATGATTCCCAACCCCCACCCCATATATACACACGAAAACTTTATGGGTGCCTGATATCACTAAATTACTCTTCCCAGAAAGAAACACCAGCTCCGAATGGTTTAGACATTCAGCTGGAGATGCACTAGCTCAGTGTGAGGTTCAACCGTTTGTCAGAAAAAAAAAACAAAGAAACAAACTTGGGAGAAGTAATGCTAGAAAAGAGGTTTGCCATGAAAGTCAAGCAAGGCATGCAGCATGCCTCTAACCAGAAATCGTCATCCCACCCCGTTCTCCAAGTGAGAGGTTTGCCCTACGCCCACAGTATCTATTTCACTAGCAAATAAACTTTCTGCTTCTCACCTAGAGACAAAAAATACACTGCATGCCATTTGCTATACTTATTTTCCTATTTACCATATTTGTCACAATTATATAAAACTGCTTTAAAAATTCAGGCCACTCATATTTCAGCAATTAATTAAAACCGAGCTTAATCAAAGTAGACACCTGAAATTTTCCCATTTGCCCTTACGTTTAAAACAAATCCACAGAGAAGTTTCTTTTTGACACAGCAGGAACATGAAAACAAACTTTTGGATTCGTGAACTCATCCAGCACTCTTTTTCTCAACAAAGTACGTAATTTGCTGGTGGCAATGCTGGTATAGTCAGTGGGCTCCAAATCACTATGTCTCCTATTACTACCTCCTTCAGTTTTAGCTTAATAATACCAATATCCCTACTGACATTATTTGCAGAAGCAAAAACTGTTCAGAGAATTTATAATATACCCAGGAATCACTGTGTCATCCATGTTAGATGAGAGTCATTCCACCAAATAGAATACTTTGTTGCCTAACGACCATAAGAACATTCTAAGAAATTTCTTTTGTTTTCTATAGAGCAAAATGTCTCACAGCTCCATATACAATGGCACACTTTAGCCTCAGCTTGCATTTAAAATACTAAGGCAACCTAAAAATGAATGTGTAAAAATATGTAACTACCAAAAGAAACATAGATCAAAACCTATGTTCTTACTATGGTGTACCAAGAGTGTACATTATTATGAATTTTGATTAAACATGTATCAAATGTAAGTTCTGCATAAAAACAGTGGTCAAAGAACACCATCAGCAAATGGAACACAGATGACAGAAAAATTCATTTAGGAACACGCTATACCAGCATAGAAACTAATAAGCTCTCTCTTAGGGTTGAATTTAGCAGAGTGACAAAATTTACTTGGACACTTAAAACACAGAATTTAGAGTCTCCTCGACCTGATCAATCAGCAATATACAACCTGTCATCATCTGTGGAAATCTACACACAAGCAACCAACATTTTACAGAGATTCTCCCATGATATGCTCCCACATAAAAAGTCCAAAATATCAAAGTTTATAAGTGAAATGGTAATTATAAAGACATCTACTGGGTTAGGAAATGTTTCAAGTTTCTAAAGAAGTTATAAAAGTGGGGTACAAGTTCACCACATCTTATATGACTACATCCAATGAAAACACTGTATCCACTCAAATTCCTAAACTGAGAAATTACATGCCCTCTCACTGGACCAATATCCTAAAAACGTGAAATTAAATGGATTTCTTTGCTGACTCATGAAGAATTTCAGGGCTACTAAATGTGAATAAGAAGTATAAAGACAATTATAAAACAACTTGATTTTATTAGATCACTTGTAGAACTACAAAGTAAAAATACAGTTTTAAACATAAACAGCTGGCTTCCCTATAACTGGTCATTCTTGAAAGGTTTGTTGTTCCCTATAACTGGACATTCTTCGTAAGAAACCATCACTACTATATTTCCCTACTTTATTTATGATACCATGTGGTGATTCACACTCTGCTTGGCAGTCCAGGAGAGAGTCTTAGAGCTTTAAAACTAAAAGGCAACTGAAAGATTCACCATCCTCAAAACGTGTAAACTGTGATCCAAGTATATTACATAATGAGCCTATAGTTACAATTGGTTAACACTTATGATTATGTTAGGTTCATCACCAATTTAGAGAGCAAATTATAAATAAGTAAACATTTATGCCATTTTACATTTTGGCAGATGGTTTTTCTGTGTTTGATTCTGATGGTTTTACTCACTCCGGGTATTTGTTTGGCCAGTATTTACAGACAAGTTCAGAGTCTACACAACTAGATAAGTGAACTTGCTATTATACAACCCTATGTTTTATCAGACTGAATGAGGCTAGTTTTTCTGACCTGAAAGAAACATTAGAGGTTTCTTGGAGGTTTCCCTATACGGAAGGAAACTAAAATACAGAGAAGTGTCTTAAACAAAAATTCAACTTAACCACATTAAAGTCATATATATTTTAATATTTGTTTTCAAATTTGGAAATCTAAATATACTATTACTATCAGTGAATATTCTAGATATATTTAAAATATCCCAGAAATGGAAAACTAACTTTCGTCATTTGATTTAAGATAGACCATAAAATTTAACATTGAAATAGCCAAACAAACTTCAAAGGGGAGCCTCTAAGTCTGGAATCCTGGCTGTAAAGTGAGGATTCAGTTGATGTCCCTTCAGTCTTCGCCACCCCTGTTCAGTTTCTCACTTAACAGTCAAACACTGAGACTCAAGCTATATCTCCCACCCACGTCTATCACATATACATATCCAGTCAAGGCAGTGCCTCCAGTACCAAATACGGTAGATGGGAGCAACAGGAATTCTCATTCATCACTGGTGGGAATGCAAAATGGCACAGCCACTTTGGAAGACAGCATGGGAGGTTCTTACAAAGCTAAACATAGGCTTACCGTAAGACCCAACACTCATGCTCCTAGGTAGTTACTCAAATGAACTGAAAGCTTACGTCCACATAAAAACCTGCATATGAATCCTTACAGCAGCTTTATACATAATTGCCAAAAGCTAGAAGCAACCCTGATATCCTTCAATAGACGAATGGATAAACAAACTGAGGTACATCATTACATGATAATGAAATGGCAGATACATGACATGTATTTGTCAAAACCCACAGAACTGTACAACACAAAGAGTGAATCCGAATATAAACTATGAGCTTTAGTAAATACTACTGTATCATTATTGGTTCATCAGTGTACCACACTATTCAAGACAGTAATAATGGGAGAAAAGCATGTTGGTAGGGAGCGGTAGATGGGAACTATGTACTTGGGAGTAATTTTTCTGTAAACCTAAAACGGTCCTAAAAACTAAGGTCTATTTTAAAAAAGAACGGCATCTCATGAATTAATAATTATCAAGAAATTTAAGTAAAACTACAAGGTTTAAATACTGTAAAAAGCAAAACACAAATGCAGTATTTCTTCCAAAAAACAAAAAAGCTGACATTTATACTATGATGCAAAAAGTAACATAAATATGACCTTATCACTAAAAAAAATAAATAAATCTGAAATATTCTTACCTGTCCTGTGACTGCTCTTCGTACATCCTCTCCTTGCCTTCTTTAAAGAGTCTTATTGCCCGTTTTGACTTTTTCATTAAACTGTCAATGTAGATTTTAAAATACTCATTCTCACTGAGTTGGGCAAGTTTTTGGTTGTCATCATATTTACTCAATATAAGTCGCAAATGTTGATATGTATCAGGTAAAATATCAAGTATGTATGGTGGGCTATTTTTCAACTGAAGTTTGGGATTTTGGCACAGTCTGACCTAAAAAAGAGACAAAAATAAAATACTTTCATATGAATCACAATAACTTGTTTCATAGAAAAGTTATGAAATTCATCAAACTGTACTATTTCTTCATTTTCCATAATATAAATTTTGATCTTAAAATTACTATCTCCAACTTACAAAGAATTGGTAAATATTTGCATCTGTCTTGATATAATTAAATCCAATTTTCTTCTCCTCCCATTCATGCGTACTATGTCACACCTTTACTTTCCACCTCTTAAGTTTTCTTTCTCTCTTCTACAGTATCCCATTGTTCATGGCTTCACAGAACTCCAATGTGCTAATTATTGTATACCACTTATAGTCTTTTTGTTTAAATAAAAATTAGGAAATGAGCGTCTTCTGCTGGCAACCAACGTCGCCTCACATTTAGATATCATTTTACTACACTGAACTCCCAGCTAAAGCTCTTTCATAGATTTTAATTAATGTTTTGGCATATTGTTCCTGAACCCTGAGGAGAATAAAACAAAGAAGTGCTATTTTAATAACTGAGTTATTAAGTAGTAAATGGGTATCAGGTCAGAGCGAGTCTTTTCCACCTCCCCATATTATATCCCGTGCCTGTAGACATGCGTTCCATAAAGATTCAGTCATTACATCGGGTGTCACCCAACCACTGGGGCATTTGGAGCTGCCTGCAGAACCTTCTGCTAAGATGAAAAAGTAGCAGCTCAACTACTATATTCAATTCTACATGTTCATGCAATTTAGTCAAAAGTTAACTCATCTTATTCCTCCTATCCCTCAAACCAGGGCATAAGGAACCACCCAATTAAATAATTTGTAAATGAATTCATTGGATACTGCCCAACAGCACACATAATGTAAAGGTGCACAATCTCACAAAAAGCAAAGTGTACAAAGCAAAGGCAGCTTTACTGAGAAGCCAGTGAAGCATAAACTTGATGGTCCCTCAAATAGCTAGCCCTCTTCTAAGGCTTTCATCACATATTTTTGTAACACTTTCAAGAACAAGATATTTTATTTTTTATTTTTGAGAGAGAGAAAAAGTGGGAGCGGGGGAGGGGCAGAGATAGAGGGAAACACAGAATTCAAAGCAGACTCCAGGCTCTGAGCCCCTCAGCACAGAGCCTGATGCACGGCTTGAACTCACGAACCATGAGATCATGACCTGAGCTGAAGTCAGTCGCTCAACAGACTGAGCAACCCAGGTGCCCCAAGAGCAAGAGATTTTAAACACAAGGTTAAGGGGCACCCGGGTGGCTCAATCAGTTATGTCTCTGACAGCTTGATTTTGGCTCAGGTTGACTGGAACCTGCTTGGGATTCTCTTTTCCCCCTTTCTCTGCTTCTCCCCCCGCCCCCCTCCCCCACCTCGCGCTCTCAATCTCTCCAAATATAATAAATAAATAAATAAATAAATAAATAAATAAATAAAATTAAAAAACACACAATTGGTTATGATTTCTTTTTCCAGTATGACTTCCCTTTCATCACACTTAACCTCCTGTTGGGTGGCACTGAAGTGGCTGTAGGTATTTTTCAAATCTGGCTGATGGGAATTTGAGTTGGAAAATACATTTAGTGTGGCTTTAGTAGAAGGTATGTGAGATGCACAGTTATTTCCAGGACTAGTTAAAATATTGTCAGCCAATGCAACAACAACAACAACAATAAAAAATGGATTCAGGAATACTTCAAGTGCCCATCAAGCAGCACACAGCATAGGAGCAAGAAGATCCAATTCCAGTTTGGTAATTTAAACATGTCCAATGGTACCCAAGGCCATTTGGCATATTAAATAATGCCAAATCATTAGAAAAGTATAGTTAAAGGGGCTGATAAAGCTTTTTACCCTCCTTTTACTTTGTGACACTTTGATATAATCAGAGAAGCTCATTCTGTCCTAATGACTGATGAAATACTAAACAGGTCAATGATTGAATAAATTCTGGTTGAAACAGCCTATAGCTTTTCAATTCTTTAAAAATAAAATAGTATCACAAGTATGCATGAATTTCAAAAATATTGCCAGCAACATCATACAGCAGACACAGTTTAATTTCAGCAACATAAAACTTGCTACAGCACCTCACAGATTGATAAATTATTAACTTGTAGTTAGGGGACTATGCAGTTTCAAATTAATTTCCTCTACCGGTGAACTTTTTAACTGATAAAAAAAAATTTCTCTCAGGTATTTTTTTCAGATATTCCAAATAAATATTCTTTAACAGATTTTTTTTAAGTGTTACAGATTTTTAATTTGCTATTCTCTACCTGACCTTTTTCTCATTTGCTTTATTTAAATTGTAATTCTATCTGGGAATTTATTATTTTATTCAGTACAATTGTTTGCATAACTACTATATACCAGGTACTGAGCTTAGTGCCAGGAAATTATAGATGACTACAACATACTTCCTGCCTCAAGGAGTCTGGCAGAAGAGACCTAGTTCTCTATAATTAACTTAGGAGCAATGTAATTCTTGCTCTGAGGGATCTTAGGAAAGATCCTGTCCAATCCATTCATTTTCAGATAAAGAAACTAAGAACTACAAAGATTAAGGGACTATTAAAAAATCATTAATCCAACACAAGAGCCTGCATCTTCTGAATCTCAGGCTGATCTTCTTTCTAACTATATCACAATTTAATTAGAATTAGGCATATAATTAATGATCTCTGGCTAACCTCATTTACATTTTTATTTTTATGCCATTTGCAAATTTGCATGAATTTCAGGACCCATTTGTTAATTCTACAAACCTTTCTGTTTCAGGCATTGTTACAAGCCCTAGGGAATGCAGAATGAAATAAATCACAGACCTGTCCTCAAGGAGTTTTCTAGTGAAAAAGACTGATGGCTTAAAAAGAATTCCAGGAGACATTAAGTGCTATGATGGAGGAGAGTACAATGTGCTGGAGGAGAAAATCAGCAGCTCACTCATATTTTGACATGAAGATATCAAGAAAGGCATTCCTAAATTTGCAAAAGGAATATTCCAGGCAAAAGGGTATGCAAAGGCTTAGGAGGCACTAGAGAATAGATCAGAAAGAAAGGAGTCGATGCAGTCATTCTAAAAGGTAAAGGCACAGGAAGCCTAGGGTTGAGTGGCACAAGTAGATTTAAAATAGGTGAGATTCAGTTCATCAAGGCCCCTGTAGGCCACACAGTTTTCTAAATTTGCATTTGGGAAAGTGTAACATACAATGCTGATATGCTGCTGAGTACACAGTTGATCAGTTGGATTAGTATTAAACTCTGTGATTTATGACAGCTTCTGCCAAAAATGAATAACCCTACACCAGGACTATGACTTCTAGGCAGGTCAAATTCAATTCGATAAATATTTATTGAGTGCCTGCTATGTGCAAGTAACTGTGAAAGCCAGAGAAAGAAAAATTGCTTTTCTAAAAACAGTATGTTAAGGAGAAAAATCAAGCTCACCACAAGATTCAAGTTCAGATTCAAATGACTTAGCCATCTTCTAGAAATATCTAAGTTGCTCCCTAAGATGAAAGGTGGTCCCAACACAGAAAAGCTTTAAAAAGAACAAATCTACAATCTTATTATACAATGACAAACTTTTTAACACCAGTGCATAAAAGGACTGGTTCATTAGCAATGTTACTCTTTGCTTTTAAACTAAAAGGCAAAACATTTACCACTGAATTAGGCCACAAACTCCATGAGAGTCATTGACTCAAAGAGTTTTAGAGCTAAAGAGGACCTTGGAAATCACTATGACCAATTCCCTCCTTTTTACAGAAAAATACTACAACACAGAAATGGAACATAGCTGAGTTTACTGCTCTCAACCCACTAATGTCTAGACTTGAGAGAGTCAGGCACTCTCTCCATAACAGTATGCAACTACCTACTGTATTTGTTTAAATGTATTTAGAGATTTTTAAGGGGGCCTCTCTGTATATGTCCATACCATTTCACATACATAAAAATATATGTCTAATCTTTACATATGCTGTACACATACAATATGTATTCACATACATTAAATATATCTTCAACAGTATCAAAGCAAAGGCACAAATATAAACACAGGATTTACTAGTGCTATAAGAATTTTCAAAGCCATCAATTATTCTTGGAAAACTCTTGCATTTAAAGAGTTTCTCCACTGAGCCTTAATTAAAACTTCTAATCAAAAGGTAACAAAAAGGTATTAGGTCAGGAACATATTTCTTAGGTTCAGGACCCAGCCCCCGAAATGCATGAAAGAAATTCTCCTGAAACAAATGGCAAACTTCACCGGTAAGGAATTGTGCCTATACTGTAACAGACTTTCATTATAGAGCACACCTCACTTCACAGGGCATTCAGTTATATTAAATCATGTACCCCTGAAGTGAAATATCCCATTTTTAACAACAGTATGGAAAGCCTGAAAGAATCCCTTGTCTGTGCTCCTCATGTAAATGTTTTAAGAGATTCCTTACTGCAATTACACAAAAGTATATCATTATGATAAAAAGCATCTATGAGTTGAGTTCTTCCCATTTTAATTTAGCAAATCATCCTAAGTGTATAAAACTATATAAATGTATCCAGTATAAAATGTAAAAAGTGTAAAGATAATACAAAAACCCTTTCTACATAAAATATTAATTGGGCAAAACAAGTAATTAGCATATCAAACTGGTCAGGAGTCTAGTATATTAATTGTGGTAGGATTTAGGGGCAACTACCCAATCATTTATGGTTTTCAATGAAGTTTCTTTAAAAGATTTACATAAACACATTAAATAATTGACTAGTTGTAATTAAACTATCAATTGTGTATTCATTTGTTCACTTTCCTCCAAATAAGAACAGATCTTCCTTAAGGGTGGAGAACATATCTCTCTCACTGGTCTGTCTCCATCACCTAATGTAGAATCTTGCAGAGAGTAAATGCACAACAAATACTTGATGGAGGAAAGAAAGTGTAGAAGGGAAAGAACAAAGAACTTCTCAGAAGAAGGTAATATTATACATAGGAAAACCATACCTAGAATGACTAAACCTGTCTAAACGAGTACAAAGTTTTGAAAAGAATTTGATCATATCAAAAATTAGGGGGTGAAGATCTTTTTGATTCACTTCTCACGGAAAGGGGAAGAATCATATTATTCCATGGTCTGCTTGAATCTTCATACTATGAACACAGATGCTAGAATCAATCAAACCTAAGATCTGGTGCTGCCATTTATTAGCTTTACAACTTTGGGCCAGTTTCTTCCTTTAGAAAACTCTTTGGATGTTATAATTCTTAGAAAAAGAAATGTAAAGTGCTCTGCACAGTACCTGGCACATAGTTGACGCTCACTACTTTTTAGAACTTCCCCTTCCATATTTTATATTATACCACAACATGGTCAACTCTGCAGATTTTGCCAACATAGATAATTAGACCAAGGGCACTGACTGCTCTGTTGAAGATCATTAAGAGTTTCTTTGAGATCCTGAAGTTCTTCATACTACCTGAAACCCTGTAAAAGTCTGGAGTGTTTTGTTCAAGAAAGCAGCAAACAAGGCTAATAATACATCAGCAGTAAGTACTCAGCTGATGTGGAATCTGAACAGGTAGAACATTTAATAACTTTTTTTGTTATTGCTATTGGAAAATAGCATGAGTCAGCCAGAGTGGCTAAAATGAACAAATAAGGAGACTATAGATGCTATAGAGGATGTGGAGAAACGGGAACCCTCTTGCACTGTTGGTGGGAATGCTAACTGGTGCAGCCACTCTGGAAAACAGTGTGGAGGTTCCTCAAAAAAGTAAAAATATATCTACCTTATGACCCAGCAATAGCACTGCTAGGAATTTACCCAAGGGATACAGGAGTGCTGATGCAGAGGGGCACTTGTACCCCAATGTTTATAGCAGCACTTTCAGCAATAGCCAAATTATGAAAGAGCCTAAATGTCCATCAACTGATGAATGGATAAAGAAATTGTGGTTTCTTATGCAGATCCTGAGAAACTTAACAGTGTTAAGACCATGGGGGAGGGGAAGGGGAAAAAAAAAAAAAGTTAAAGAGGGAGGGAGCCAAACCATAAGAGACTCTTAATAACTGAGAATAAACTAAGGGTTGATGGGGGGTGGGAGGGGTGGGTGATGGGCACTGAGGAGGGCACCTGTTGGGATGAGCACTGGGTGTTGTATGGAAACCAATCTGACAATAAATTTCATATTAAAAAAAAGGGAAGATGACATGAGTATATTTAACAATTATTTAAATATTAATATGTTAAAGAGCTAAAAATTTGGTCACTTATTTTCAAAATGCTTCCTTCATTACCAGGAAAGTATCAGCAACTTACAATTATATATTTAAAAACAAAACAAAAACCTTAACTATATGCCCAAGCAGAGTGGATAAAAATAGTATTGTGGCATGATTTAAGTCACAGCATGTTTCTAAAATGATCTTAATCTATAAGATAAAAACTTATTTCCAATGTTTTACTTATATACACATTTCATTGCTGAAGACTGATTAAAATATACATTGTTCATTCTATAATAAACAGTTTTAAAACATGGATTCAACACTACAAATGTTATTCCTTAAATCACTTCACGACAACCCAATGTAAAATTTACAAAATCTCTCAACACTGTGTATTTCCTAACTTCTCTCTTATCTAAGTAGAAGTTAGTTATCTACCCCAGTTCACTCTTCAACTTGTTCTTACCCTTTTCCTCCCACACTGTAATCTTCTAGGATGCCACTTTATTATTTCTTCTTTCTTTGCATTTTAAATCACTCTCTACCTGTATCCCTTCCCTTCAATCTGTGAAGCTCTCCTATAGCACCCCCACACACACAATGTTATGTTCTACTCAAACCAGCAAGCTATCTATGAGAACTTTCTTCTTTTCACCAGTTGTCACACTTCTAGAACGACTGTTAAATGACCCACACACTCTTTTTAATCTAGTGCCCTCACATAAATGAAACCACTCTTGAAAGGTCAACAATGGCCTCTACTCATGAAATTTAGTAACTTCTTCAATTTTCATCCTGCTTGGTTTTTCTCCACTTGGACTTGAACTTGGTTTTCTCAGAATGTGAAACTATCTCCTTAATTGAAGCTGTCTCTACCCAAGAAATCAATATGCCCTAATTCTTTTCCAACCTCTCTC
This sequence comes from Lynx rufus, assembly GCF_022079265.1. Lineage (NCBI taxonomy): Eukaryota > Metazoa > Chordata > Mammalia > Carnivora > Felidae > Lynx > Lynx rufus. The sequence continues at coordinate 105,980,987 of NW_025814867.1, read as the reverse complement.
ATCAGTGTTTTTTGTAAGATTCTCTCTCCTTCACTGCCATCTAATTATAAGTACAACCCCACAGAGCCAAAACGCCAATCTCTGACTTTTTCTCGGACTCTCATCTTCTGCTCTGCATTGCAAATCTCTTGCTGTTCTACAACTTGAAATGCAAACTCTGTGGGCATATCTACTAAACATATGTCTCTAGTTTCAACTTCTCTCTTTAACTGCACATTCAACTTTTTGACTTCAAAATGGATTTCACTCTGGCATGTCAAACTCAACATGGCCAAAAACAAACACAGGCACCAACTCCCAGACTTCCTCTTTTTCTTACTATGTTCCTGATCTCTTTAAGGGCATCACTGCCTTCAAGTTAAACACCTCGAGTCACTTTCACTTCACCTTCTCTTTGATCCTCTAAAGGGTCACCAGATCTGTAACTTTTATCTCCAAAGTGCCTCCCATGTTTGAACCCATACTCGCTATACAGACTCTCAATTCTCTAGCTCAGCCCTTCATTATTTCTTGCCCAGTCTGTTTTAATTTCCCTGGATCATTACTCCTACTTTTAAGTTTCTTTTCTCTTAATCCATCCTTTTCAGAGTCAAGAGAGTAATCTATCACAGCATAGCCTTGACTGTTTTTCACACTCTGGTCAAAGATTTTAAATCAAGTCCAAACTCCTTGAAAGAGCAGAAAGCCTCTTCATCTTTCTCAAACTTACCTTCTTAACAATCTCCCTTTCCCCACATTCCTTCAGCGTGATGTGTCCTCCACCTCACTGGAATCCAAAACATCCTCAAAAGAGAAGCGGGCTAATACCTCTACCATGCCTCATTCCATGTCAACTCTTCACCTTAGCAAGCGCATTCTCCTCCACCACATCCTAAGTCACAGCACTTTATTTATATCCCATCACAACACTTAACTACACTCTGTAGTATGTAGAATACACTATTCAAAGAAAGGAAAAGTTGATTCAAATGAATGGTAAAGATTTTATAAGAGTTAAAAAGATTACTAACTAGGACACCTAGGTGGCTCAGGCAGGCAAGCGGCCAGCTCTTCTTGATTTAGGCTCAAGTCATGATCTTGGTGTTCATGAGATCAAGCCCATGTTGGGCTCTGGGTTCTATGATGACAACATGGTGACTACTTGGGATCCTCTCTCTCCCTCTTTCTCTGCTCCTGCCCCACTCACACTGTCTCTCTCTCTCTCTCTCTCTCTCTCTCTTTCTCTCTCAAATAAATAAGCATTTTTTTAAAAATTACTGATTAAAGCTTCTGTTAAATGAATGCCCTATACCACAAGGCTAAACCAAGGTAACTTGGTAGGATTCTTTTTAATGTCTTACTTTATAAAAGTTTTTCCTAGAAGTAGAAAAGTAGCAAACTTTGGGATCACTTCATTTATCTAAGCACAAATTCAAAATTTCAGTATTAAAACAAAATTGTCCGGATATTTAATGTGTTATCATCTACCCAAGTCAGGCAGTGCCCATGATTCTGCTAACACGGAACAAGTTCACTGAGGAAAAGAAAATATGTGAAGAATAATTCAAATAAAAGCTATTCCCTATTCCAAGGGCCTAAGGACGGTGGTATCTCAAACCCAACAAACACAAACAATAGGCATCCAAAACCTAAGTTTCATCCCACATATAATTTTTTAGACTTATGGGGAATTCATCTTAGAAAAAAATACCTACTATTAGTTTTTTTTAAATAGCATGTATTCCAAGCATCTTTGATTGACAAACTTTAAAATATATCATGGTTGCAGTAAAATTATAAAGACAGAGAATGAATTGCATTCCAAGCTTGACAAATGTACTGAATGTACTGAGGGTAAAAGGCGGAAAAGGCTATTTGGCATCATCGCTTTTTAAATGCTTTTAAAACTCTTTCGATAATGTAATTTCAAATAAATGACAAGGACAGCAAGACAAAACGTAGGCAGGTATTCAACTTGCTTTGCTCTTTGGCATCAATTAATTAGTTTCTAATTTCCTGAACATCCATGTAAGTCCAGTACATTTAGTATCTATTAGATGGAAAACTGTTTCTTCCCTTTTCCATCACCTGGCTAAGACACTTATGAAAACCATGCTCAGGAACCTCGCATGAATAAATTATCATTCCTACCATACTGATTAGCAATCATTTCCTTACCCTCACCTCAGCACTTCCAACAAGAGTACAATAATGCTGTTCCTAAAGGTAGTGCCCAGCAGAATCCAGACAGACAATTGTCTGAACGGCAGCCAGAAAAACAAGGTGGATACTCTTCACTTTGCCCCCGGTGTACTTCGTACAGGTCTGTATTACAGCCTTGTCCATACTACATGGCAATTACCTAGTAAATATAATAAGTAAATAATAAATTACCATGTATATGTCTGGCTCTGATGTGGGTCTCTGAGTTTTTTGACAGGTCAAAGGCAAAGATATATCTTATGTAGCTTCATCCCTAGCAATAAGCACTTATTGTTGAACACAGTATAGGCCCTCAGTAAATGCTGACTAAGTGTTTAAGAAACCCATCTCTGTAACAGCTTTGGAACAAACTCCACATTCCAGGTATATTTGAACCGAGATATGTATTCACGAGTAATAGTTCTGTCACTGTATCAACCAGGCATCCATGGACCTGAAGAGTTTGGGGTTAGCTACTGACTTAAACTGACACATAGAGCTAAGTCCAAAAAATACATCTAAAATACATCTAAATGTTACTGTTCTTTTTCTCAATAAATGTACCTTGCTAACTCTGTGCCACTGATGTTTTATCACAAAACACTTCACATGTCACAAAAAACACAACTGAGCAATGACTCCCTCCTACTCTCAGTGACCTTGTATAGAAAGTCTGCCCTCTGAAACCATAACAATTAGTTGGAACTGGAATCCCAGTTGACTGTTTTAAATCCTAGAGGCCAGGGAATGGGAAGACTACACACTTATTGGGTATTTCTCCTACGGTCTGAGACCGTTTCCTATCCCCTGCAAAATAAGTGATTTTACTTTGTAGGTAGCTGAAACATACTGAACTTTAATCTGGTTTCATGTTTATACTTCTAAGATCTGCCCTTGTTGAAGAAGCTTCCTAAAGACAAAAATATTAACTAAATATTTAACCCTGCCTTTTACCTAACTACCAGTTAGGCTTGACAGTTACTTTTTCTGTTATTCACAAGCTACACTCATGCTTATTGCAGTTATTTTATGAAACGGTTAGGTAATGTGTCAAGGGATTAACTTTTGGACTAATAATAAAGATCCTGATGTAATCACCAGGACAATGTTGAGGTTATGAGCCACTTCCTTCACCACTGACAAAGAAAATAAAGGTAAACACATGTGGGGGGATGATGCTTCTGCATTACACAATTAAATAAAATATATTTTCAGTTAGTAACTCTCAATGCCTTTTTATTAGTGTGTGATCGAGTAGTAATAAACATCCTGAACTCTTTTATAATGATTTATGTGATTTCCCTCCACAAAACCCATGGATGCATTTATAAATGAACACAATTTTTATTCTTGACAAATAATGAAGACAAATAGGGAAAGCCATACCAATGCACCTTTGCCAGCACCCAAACCCTCATTCCACTAAGTACAGACTGTCAATAATAGTTTCCCTTATGAGTCGAGTTTCTCGATTGGAGAGGCTAAACCCAAACCCACAAAAGGATTAATAAAATAAACAATGGCAGAAGCTTAACTATCAAAAAACCATCTATTTTACTATAACTCATGGTGACATAATTAAAAGTGGCTAAGACTTATGTTAACAGTTACAAACCAAAACTATGAATATATTTCCTCATGTTTGAAAAATAATGACTTTATATTAACTATAGTTCACCACCTCCTTATATAAATCTTTTTTATTTGATGTTCTCCCATTCACTCACAAATGCACAAATTCTGACCACTCACAGAAAGGGGTGGGGAGGGAGGTGCAGCTCGTTGGGAGAATCAGACCCATCTGTTGGCCACTCATATAACAGGTAAGTTAGAGAAAAACCTTGAATTCCTTCTCTTACACCCAACTAATGATTTAGGCAGTTAAGAAAGACCTTAAAGTGCATACTCTTTGGAAAAGCAAAGACAGCTAGCATTGCGCCTGCCAGATACATGCAGCCCTTTCAAGTGCACACTCCTTATTCTTAAGTATCTGATGCTAACATCAAAACCTGACCTCAAGCAGCAAGTTGCAATGTTCTGACACTATGACATCATTCTGTCTGGAGCATTTTAATATCACAATTTGAATAAACTGGCAGAAGCTTAAATAGGTCACACTAAAGCCAAGAACTAAGGATATTTATCTGGCAAAAATTTCTGGCTCTGCATTTAGCACCACCGGCCATAGAATGGCAGGCCTATCGTTCATCTATCCATCTGTACTTCCTGCAAGGATAAATGAAGATAAAACAAATCTCATCACCTTCCTGTACGGCTAACACCACTGGCAGTAGCTTTTTGTGGCAAACATTCATACACAACTACAAGCCACGGTAAAGGCAACTGCTACCATAAGCTTTCAAGGAGGCTCTCGCACATCCCTACAAAAGATATTTTTTTAAAACTCCATTTCTGCAGTCACAAAAATATCAAGAGCCTTGCATCAACTAAATTTATAATTAGCCCCAAATATCTATGAAATGAAACCAGATGGTGCTACAAACGTTTACCAATATATAGCAGACAGTACCACTGCTTCAAAAGCAAGAACTATTAATTCTGCACAGCAGCATGCTACATCTTAATCATATTTATTTCATAATCCTACTTAGTAACAGAGGACAGTGGAAGCTACAGTTTCTCAGTAGACCCCTGTAAAATATTCAAGTTGCCTAGACTTCTCAGGGTATGGACATCCAGCTTGATTTCTTCTTGAAATTAGAATTCATCTGATAGCAACATGCAGAAACCACAGAGGTTTCTGATACTCTCCGCCCCACCACCTCCATCATAAATTTTCCTTTCACAATAAACAATGTGCAATCGAAAAGGTTTCCTGTTTCAAAATGGAATAGATGAAAGAAACTGTAACTCTATCATTGACAACAACAAAAAAGTTCCTTAATGAAGATGAATTCTCAAAGATGAAAATGGAAACTCTCTCAAATACTGCTTCCTCACTTAAGGACTAATCTGGTTCTTTCCCTAGTAGATATTCTCAGCATCAAGTACTGTGGTTATCATGAGGGGTCCATCAGAGGCTTTTCTTAAAATACTTGCCTGCACTCTTTTGTTATTTAACAGTAACACAACGTCATAGAAGACAAACACTTCCAAACTATTCTGTGGCCATGTACCAACAAAGGGCAGCCAAGGGTAAAAACTTTGCATATCTGAGTCATATAGAGGAACTTTGAACCTTAAAGAGCAGGACAAAAGGTGAAAAAACAAGTCTGTGTTCTGATTCCAACTTTTTAAAACATAGAGTGGATGTTAGAAAAATGGTCAAGCCAAATCAATAGACTGTTGCCATAATAATAATTATTAATTAATGGTAACAATACTATTAATTAATGGTTCAAATAAAACCATAGAGGAAGAAACCATATCCAGGGCAAATGAGGCTGCACACAGGCACAAGCATACAGAACTTACCACTTTGTCCATGAGTTTCCAAGTTTTCTCCACAGTCCTGCGATCTGCTGCTGCTTGCTTAGGAGGTCCAACTGCATCTTGAATAGCATCAATAATTCCCAAAATTCTTCCTTTTCGGGGGTTTCCTCCTCGACCACCAGGGTTTCTGCCATTCATAGAATTTGCCATCTGGAACCTTAGTTCTCTGACAGGCAGATTAAAAAAAAAAAAAAAAGTTAGTTGGACATGAAAATGTTTACCCAGGTGAACTGAACAGGTTAATTTGTACCCACTACATTCTCCTTCATCAGTGAGGAGAAAATCCTGGGTCCCCGATTCAACTTTTCAATAGTCTATGAATTTGCATTCTCAATCTGTACACCCAACAAACAGGTTTAGGAGCATTGACCTTACATTTGCTTTTGGAACAGTAAGAGTTAAAGATGCAACCTTCTCACATTTCATGTAGCAGAAGCCTTGATTAATAACCAACTCATAACAACAACAACAAAAAAACTTAACATAGGTTTTCTCCAACTAGATAAGAACACGATGTTCTCCCCATCCCTGCCTTAATCACAATTCAACGTACATACACTAGAACTAAAGCCCCCAGAAAACATTCTGAAAGCCTCACTCAAAAACTGCATTTTCACTCTGTTAGATTTCCTCAAGTTATATAAACGTAAACATTATTTTACAGGACCATAAGAGACATATCTGTTGTCAACAAAGGCTTAGGATTTGGATTTTCCCCGCTAAAACCAACAAGTATGGACACAGGAACATAGACAACCGAACACACAGTTCTTTAAACCAACGCGGTGAGGAGTTAGCCCCAAGTTAAGAGCCAAATAAACCAACAAATAACCCATTTTAAAAAGAGGGTTAAGAAACTGACAAGAGCGAGCACAGAAAGGAGAAGAGAGTTCACTTAGATCGTTCCTTTCCTCTCGTCTCACCCCAGGGGGATGGGGGGGGGGTCCAAAGCTTTGTTTCGGGACGTCTTTGCCCCCTCCTTGTTCAGGCCCCTCTCCGGCCACTCTCGGACCTCAGCTGGGGGAGGAAGGTGGACAGAGAAAGGACAAAGTACCCCCTCGCACCCCCAGAGCCCGCAGCCCCGTCAGTCTTGGGCGCCCGGCATTCGGCTCCCAAGCGGACGCACCCCCCCACCCCGCCCCGGGATGTCTGCAATCCCAGCCGCCTGTCTCCCTCTACTCGTTCTCCTTCCTCCCCTGGCCAAGCCAGGGTTCCGGTCTTTAAATACCCCTCTACAAACTGTGCAGGCGGCGACGACAGCAGCTGGAAGCCAGGGCTGTCCCCTCTCCTTCCGTGGCTCGCGCCTGGCTGCCCCAGGGCCCCCTGGCCGGAAAAAAAGCGGCAAGCCTCCCCGGCGTCCCGTTCCCTCCCGGCCTCCCGGCGCCGCAGCTGTCCAGAGACACGCGTGTGCGAGGGTCCTACTTTACACACACGAGCCCAGGGTGCGTGGATAGCCCGGGCAGGGAGTGTGGGATCGCCGTAAAAGCACGTTCCCGAGGAAGAAGCAACCCAGAGCGCAGGCCACCGAGACAGGGAAACGCAACAATTACCGTCAAGACCAATCCACACCCGCTCTCCCCTCCCGCCCGATTCTCGGGGAGGCCGCGGGACGCCGCAGCAGCACTAGCTGGAGGAGGAGACCACTCGCTGGATACCCCACCCCTGTAGGATACACACACAGAGAAACCCAGGAGCGGGGCGGAGCCGAGGGCGGGGCCTCCTGCGGCTAGACCAATCCTACGCGCCCTTGCACTGCCCGACAGCGGGCAGCGCCAATGGTGGGGAGGCGGCCGTCCTCGCACTACCACCCAGTCCACGTCTCCCACAGTACACAATGGCCCCAAAGGAAGGCCCGCTCGCGGCACGTCCCAAATGGAAAGGGACTTGGAGGGTAATGGGAGGACTGGACTCACCCAAGAACGAAAGTGGAAAAGGGAAAGGAAATGGAAGAAAGGATGCCAGGCACTGGGGAACTGACCAATAAGGAGTGGGCGAGTGGGCGTGAGCTTTGGGAGCCGGAGCCAAAGCCAACTGGGGCTAAAAGGCGGGACTTCCTGCTTCGCTCACCTTCCTAGTCTTTTGTTTCATAGCAACAGAGTAGTGGCTGAGAGGGTGTTGCTTCTCTACTCTGGGCGGGTCCGAAGCTCAAGAATTTCATCTCCCTAGGGCTGCCAAACTCTTCTACCCAGGACAGCAGCCAAACAGGTCTAAGGCATTGCTTCTTGCTGGCTGTCAAAAAAAAGCACGGCAGTCACGCAGCTAGCTTCTAAGATGAAATATAAACCTCGCATAGAGTAGACTAGGGTTAACACCTGAATGCCAACCAAAACTTCCTAAGTTTCTGAGTGTATCCCTTTACTGTTAGTTCTAGAAAGAGTGAAGATCAAGCATCAGGCTCATGAAAAAAGCAAATAGTTGACCCTGCTGACCAAATAGTAGCTACTAATAAGGACAGGGCAGTAAAAGAACCAGACTATGGGAATTGCTAAAAATGCAACCCACCTCTTAATTAGTATAAGTTTCTTCCTAAATGACTGAAGAGGAATCAGCTTTTGTATTTTGTTTGAGTCATTTTATATAGATTTCTCTCCGTCTTAAAACCAACCTCATTGTATCTGCCATTCTCTCCCAGCATTTGTGATCTCTTTTCTGTAGTTCCATCACTATGCCCTTAGAAAGAACCACATCTGGCTAATCTTAAAAGGAAAAATCTGTGCTGGGACCCCTCTTTCAACGAGATCGTAGATTAAATAAATGCCTTCTCTTTCTGTTTAACTTCAATCCTGCCACAGGTGCTACTGACAATTGCTCTGAACTGTCATGCTTTGGAATTTTCTTTCTACCACCGTTGGTAGTGCTGAATACACTTTACACCTTGGACTTCTCAGATGTGGTGATATTTTGTGTCTTTAATATATTTCTAGGGGCACCTGGGTAGCTCAGTCAGTTAAGCATCCGACTTCGGCTCAAGTCATGATCTCAGGGTCCGTGAGTTCGAGCCCTCCCCCCGTCGGGCTCTGTGCTGACAGCTCAGAGCCTGGAGCTTGCTTCAGATTCTGTGTCTCCCTCTCTCTGACCCTCCCCCATTCATGCTCTGTCTGTCTCTGTTTCAAAAATAAATAAATATTAAAAATTTTTTTGAAAAATTATTTCTATTCTTTCTCTAACCAGTTAACCTGATAAAATATTTCTCAATGGTCCTGACTTTCTTTCTAAATAACCATTTTAGTACTGTGATCATTACTGTCAAGGATCCTAAGTTGTTATAATTTACTGTGCAGACCTAAATTCAGTTGGTTAAGATTTTCATTTGATTAAAACAGGAAAAAGGTAGTCAGGTGATAAAATGTGGTTCAGGAAGTAATTTTGTTTCTTTCCCATTATTTCTATGCCAATAATTAAAGAGTAGTTCCTTGTTTTTACATTGCACTTATCTACAAAAGTGTTGACCTCTCCATATCTCCTCCACCCATTCATATCTCCTTTACTCATGTTAACAGTAGCTATATTTACTAAGGGGAGACTGTAAAAGTGAAAAAATTATTGGCTCGCCTTTTAAACAAATTCAAAAACATATAAACTATGTATAGAAATTTTTTCAGCATGTAGAAAAACAGTGGCTTAAGGGAACACTGTACATGCATTACTCACACTCACATCTGGATAAATGTAGAGTAAGTAAAATACATGTTATAGCATGTGGCATTCCTTTTGTATTAGTTTTGAAACTGGAAGAGATGACTTAATTAGAATACGAAATTTCCTATGTTTCAAAACCATATTGATACAGATTATAAGCTTTGTGGGATATGGTAATATATACATGTATATATGTATGCACATATAATACACACAGGCACATTCACACACAATATCAAGAAATTACAGCTTCAGTCTCAACTAGCTATTTTATCAAAATCATCTAGAGTCTATGTTAAGTTCTGACATAGCAGGGTTCCCATCTGAGCCCAAACTAGGATTCATGGTTTGCTTATGAACTAACTGATGGGGCAGTAGCTCTCCCTGCAAGCTGTTAGCATGAGTTGATGTACATAGGAGAATACAGACCTATTGGGATGAACTTCATACCCTAGGAGCCTCTAATGGAAACGTAAGAGATAGAGTATAAGAAAGCACTGCATACTGAAGGGCTATAAATAAGAACACAAAAGAATGCTTTCATGGGAGACTTGGGAGCATAAATGGTAGCATTTCAATGTGGCAGAGTGGACTGGAGACCTAGTTTCCTCATTTCTACAAAGAACACCTCAATTGCCAAAACAGTGAGTTTAATAATGCAGTATCCTTTGGCAGTGTGGGAATTTGTAACCTAGAGCGAACTTGGAAATGGTATCTTCACAGGACAGGAGTGTTGTGGAAGATCCTGACATGAAGCAGAGTGGTAAGGGATTGCTACCTAAGAGTCTTGCAAGCACCATAGCAGCCAGTAGGTGAATAATATGCAGAGGCTCATCATAAGCACGTGGGAGACCTTCCCCCTAAGATTCCCAGAAAAGCCTAGGAGGCTTCATGGCTGGAGTACTGAGAAATTTTGTAATGGTAACTATGAACGCTTATAATTCGAGCATTAATGTCTGACATTAATATCTGTACTTACTGGCTGGTGTCATCTGGGGAAATGTAGATTACAGTCCTATCTTTGAACACTTTTCATCTTTTTTTTTTTAATCTTTTCAGATACTTTCCATTCAGTTCAATTTTTTTTCTCTTCTTTTTTTTTTCTAATTTCTCCTAATTCACAGGTGTCCCATGTGATAAAGACATGAGTTGACTAAATAACAAAGGCTTCCCACAATTTACTTGACCCATAATAACTACTCAAAAACAAAATACTCGTTAAATGAATGAATAGACTGATCAAGGGTATTGCATAGGAAATATAAGATTGTTCCTGTTTCCATGCAATGGAGAATCCATGGTATTCACAATTCCAAGCAAGATGTTACATTTCCGGGGTGCTTGGGTGGCTCAGTAGGTTGAGTGTCTGACTTTGGCTCAGGTCATGATCTTGCAGTCCATGAGTTCGAGCCCCATGTCAGGCTCCATGCTGACCACTCAGAGCCTGGACCCTGCTTCGGATTCTGTGCCTCCCTCTGTCTCTGCCCCTCCCCTGCTCACTCTCTGTCTCTGTCTCTCAAAAATAAACATTAAGAAAAATTATTTTTAAAAATGTTACATTTCCCACAAAGCAGATTTACAATGCCCCTCCTAAAATAAAAATAGAGAATGATACACTACAAAAAAACTAATATGGACACAAATTCACAGGCTAGAGAGAAATAAGAACATTATTATCTAGTCATATTTGGGTTTAACAAGTCATTCCTTGTTAAGAGGAATAGATTTTCATCTGTCTTTAACAACACATACTAATAGCTGGCAGTGAGGAGTAATGGATATATGGTTTCATCAGACATAACCAGACTCCTGAGTACAAGTTTGGGCTCAACTGAAATTCTTTCTTAACAGCAACAGCAACAACAAAAATAACAATGACAAACAAGATAGAACCTTATTTCTCTCACACACTGAAAAAAATCTGAAAATAGGAATTACAGATAGGAATGGTGGGTCCACAAATTTCTTAAGGACCTAAGTTCCTCTTTCTTCTGTATCATCCCAGTACCTGGCCTCCTACTCTCAAAGCCACCTTACATTCCAAGATGGCTGTCGGTGCTCCAGCTATTATTACTGATTTTCAGAGTAAAAGCTAAGAAGAAAGTGGGAGGCTATATTGAACTTCCAGCTGAGTCAATCCCCTTCAAACAATTGTCAGAGAACTCCCACAAATATTTCTCTGTAATAGTTCAAGGCCAAAACTCAGTCCCATGCCCAAACTTAGCTGCAAAGATGTCTGGAAGACAATGTGCTTTTTATTATAGGATCCAATATAACCAGCTAAAAATTAGAGTTTGGGGTCTAAAGAGAAGAGCCTGAATAGGTGTTTGGCAAGAAACTGGCAAATTCCACCACAAAGATCTTGTTTTAAAAATTAAACTTATGATTAATAAATCAGTTCTTGAAACAAAAGCTGTAGTTTCCAATACTGGTGGTATGAGATAATAAAAATTTGGGATACTCAGCTGAAATCCAGAACAATATACATATATATATAAAGACATGTATTATAATAAGTTATCAGTTCCCAAGCAAAACCTAGTGTCTGCTATTACTAGATACATATATGCTTAAGATTTATTATATGAGAAAGTATGCGTTGTAAATTATATCTAATTCTCATTACAGAATGTGGGCTCAGTAATCCTAAACAACTCAAAATCATAGGGTGCAGAATAGGCAAAATCAAGTAATTGCCTCAATACATTTCCACCCTAAAGCATGTATCAGATTAGACAGTTACTGAGGTGAAAGAAAAAAAAAAAAACACCTTAAATGAATTTCTTTGTGATCTTTTTTCCCAGATAATTGATTCCCAGATCAATATTTTCCAGAAAATGATTTGACAGTTGTTATTTGTAATAAAAAGGATTTACGAGCGCCTGAGTGGCTCAGTCAGTTAAGCTCCCGCTCTTGATTTCAGCTCAGGTCATGATCCCACAGTCTTGAGATGGAGCCCCAGCTTGGTCTCTGTGCTGGGGCATGGAGCTTGCTTAAGATTCTCTCACTCCTTCTCCCTCTGTCCTCCCTCTCAAATAAATAAATAAATAAATAAATAAATAAATAAATAAAATGTATACGACAGTGTTAAATATAGTTACTTTAACGCTTGGAACAAACCTACTACTGGGGCACCTGAGTGGCTCAGTTAATTGAGCACCCAACTCTTGATTTGGGGTCAGGTCATGATCCCATAGTCATGGGATCAAGTGCTGAGTCAGGCTCCGGGCTAAGCATGGAGCCTATTTAAGATTTCTCTCTCTCCTGCCGCCTGGGTGACTCGGTTAAGCATCTGACTCTTGATCTCCACTCAGGTCATGATCTCACGGTTCATGAGTTCAAGCCCCATTTTGGGCTCTGTGCTGATAGCTCAGAGCCTTCTTGGAATCTCTCTCCCTTTCTCTCTTTCCCTCTCTCTCTGTTCCTACTCCACTTGTGCTCTTTCTCTCTCTCTCAAAATAAATAAATAAATGTAATTATTTTTAATTCTCTCTCTCCCTCTGCCCCTCTTCCCTCTCAAGCTCTCTCTCTAAAATAAAAAAAAAAATTTAAAAACCTACTACTTTGCCTCAGTTCAGTATTCCTTCATACCTCCGCTGCAGTCTTCATATTTCATAGTACATTTTCCATGTTCACCTAACATACCTTGATTTGTAAAAATGTAGATAATTTTCTTTTCCCTCAAGAGTATGTGTGAGGAATGTAAAATATGATAGACTTTGTCACAATAATTTCTCTATAATCCCTATGCATTTTGATTTATAACACATTAATACAAGATTGAATTTTTATTTTAATTTCTCAATTTAACAAAATATAAATTCAAAATTTCAAGGCTGAAGGGATCTTGGTACTGATCATATCATTCAGTTTGGCAGGTCTGGAAATTAAAAAATTTGTCCATCGTGATTGAACCCTAAAAAATATAGATAACAAACCCAAATTCAGGACATTCATGTGTAGTATACAAACAACATAATTGTGTGAGAAATATGACTGCTAATCAGACCCATATTAATATAGACCAGCTTTATATTCATTTTTCTACTCAAGAAGCCAAATTATAACCAGAAAGTTCTGAAATGAATGTATAAATCAGAAGCACATTACCTCCAGGAGTAGCTCTAATAATGTCAACAGAGATCTAATATATTCCAAGTCTACAGAAAGTCTCTCTACTGGTTCCCAAGTTCACAATTCTCAACAGACAAAAATTATCCTTTTAAAATTTTTTATTGTTTTGAGACAAAACATCTACTAGGTATCCAATTTTATTTTATCAACAATGACTTCTAACTGCTCATTTACTCATTTATTCAACAAACCTTTTTGAGCATCTAAAACATGCCAAGCATTATGCTAGACACCAGGGAATACAAAGATGATTAAGCACTAGTCATTGTTTTCAGAGAGAAAGCAGGCATATTCAGAGATCATTATAAACTCAAGTGGTAAAAGCAGTAATTTCGTGAGGCAGAGATCATTATGAGAAATTGGGGAAAAGCACCTAACCCAGCTTGGAAAAAGTGATTACAAAGCTAAAACATAAACAGGCTTAACAGTTAATCACAAAAGGTCATTTCTAGTCAGAGGGGACCTCGTGAGCAAGGACATGGAAGAAAGAAAACAACTTTTTATGCACAGGGAGTAAGTGGGTCCATTTTGTGGGAAGCAGAGAAAGGTAAATAAAAGGGAAAAAGTGGCAAATGACAAGTAAATTAAAATAAGGCCTCAGGTGCCGAGTTAATGACTTGGATTTGATCCTTTTTGACAAGAAGCTGTGGAAGGGTTTTAAGCCACGGGGGAGTACACAGGATTGGAAGAGCCAGGCAGGTGCCATTGTAACATTCCCATTTCAGAATGTTCATCCTAATGGGCGGGTTGACGATAGACAGCAGAGGGTTAAATCTGAAAGTGGGTGGCCAGAAGAGGAGGACAAAATGCAATAAGTGATAAAGATGACCTAAAACGAAGCAGTGGTACTGTAAGTAAAAGAACAAGTGAGATATTTGAGAAATATTGAGAAAAATGGTTTCCAATCCTCTCTTCCCATTAGAATAGCCAACTTCCAAGTCCCTCTCCCAGAGATTCTGCTTCCGTTGACCTAGGATGGTTTTCAACTTTGCAAGGTGACTCTAGTTATCCTAACTAATCCTGTGAACCAGATCATTTAAGATAGTAGTCACTGATAAACATAGAAATATTAAAAGTGCAGGAAATGGAGGAGTCAAGAATGATGGTCAATATTCTAGTTTTAATGACTTGGCAAAAGAGAACCTCAACAATTATCACAGAGAATATCAAGGGACAGTCTATTTCGGGGAAAGGGAAAATTAATTAATTAGTTTATTCCATAACTAAAAAAACTTAAGGCATCTATCAAGTAAGCAGATGGATATTTTAATTAGACAATTGGAAGTATATGATGATAGGTTTGGCAACATTGACAAATGAGTAATTACCTCAGAGTCGTAATGGCATAAAAGGAGATTATCTGGGATCAGAAGAACATTGAGTTGAGAGATGAACCTTGAAGGTCAACATTCAGAAAAAATCAGGGAAAAAAATGGATTCACAAAAAAGATGGAGGATCACAAACAAAACCAGTTGGGTGTGGTTTATGGAGACCAGGGAGTCTAGTATTTCCATGGAACAAAAAAAGTTTCAATTCTAGGAGAGGGGTCCAATAAAAGAAAGGCAAAATGCAAAACATCCATTGGCATTAATAACTGAGAGATCCTTTGTGACCTTAATGAGAACAATGTCAATTAAAAAATGGGTTTAAAAGAATGGAAGTTGAGGAACTGAAAAGTAGAGTTGAGTCTTTTAAGGAATCCATGTAAGGATGGAGAAGAGAATTTAGACAGTACCTATAGACGAATGTAGAGTTGCATGGAGTTAGGGAGGGCAAAACTTTGCAATCAAAGAAACTTCAGCATGTGTGTACATGCTGAGAAATAAATTACAAAGAAAGAGACTGAAGGGCATAGTATCCTACAAGAATGGGAAAAAAAGGAGACCTGAGAATGAAATGGGAGGAACATGGAAAAATTAAAATAATAAATCTATAAAATAAATCTTAAAAATAAATCCATAAAACTAAACTATGTGTACTTTTGGGGCACCTGGGTGACTCAGTCAGTTAAGCATCCGACTCTTGATTTCAGCTCAGGTCATGATCTCACAATTAGTGAGATCAAGCCCTACTTTGGGCTCTGTACCAACAGTGCAAAGCCTGATTGGGGTTCTCTCTCTCTCTATCTCTCTGCCCCTACCCCCACCTCCCGCACTCTCATGTGCTTTCTCTCTCACACAAATGAAATAAACAAACATTAATAAAAACTATGCATACTTTCATTATAAATACATTTCTAGCTGTGGTAAGAGGTTGAGGGTGACCATGTTTGATCTTCTAACTCTACTAGACAAAGTGGTAGACAAAATTGACTTCTCAAATTGAAGGAAACTTAAGAGGGGTGAAGGTTTTGAGTTGAAGAAAAGAAAAAGGGCAAGGAAAAGAAAGACTGAGAATCTCTTCTAAGAACACAGTGGAGTCTGGAAACTGTGAATTAGACCGTGATGCTAACATGGAAAGATTTGTAAATTTCTCTAGCAGGGTGCCCGGGAAGTAAGAGTGTAGCTTCAAAACAGGTTTGTGTTTTGACTGAATAGTTGTTACAGAAATACAAGACTGAAAGAAATCAAGAAATCAAAAAAATCAAATCTTTTCTTGAGAATATAGTTCAGATGATCAGCGTTAGGGTTCAAGGTGGGTCAGGAAGAAAGAGATAGTACACAGAAAAGAAAAGACAGTTTATCTTTTTAACATAGTGTTAACACGCCTCATCATCAGCAAAGCCATGTTATAGTAATCCAACCACAAAAGAAATTATTCTATTTCCTCATGCCTGTGTGCATGTGCTTGTGTAAAATTTTACATAATTGTATATGGCCCTTTATATCATTAGATGCATTTCTATGTACAGTCTATGTGTTGTTACACATATTTAAGTACTCTATTTTTTATAGCAAGTTTTGTTTTCCAGTAGCCAGAGTGAAATATAAAATAAGATACTTTCTCATATAATTAATAAAATTTTGATTTAAAATGTTCATGGTAATATATTTTTCACAAAATAATGAAACACTAGAAAACAAAACTGTTAAATTCATTTTACTATTTTTAAATGGTTCTCCCAGACTGCAAAGGTAATTTTTAAAAACCAAGAGGGTTATTGGCTTTTTATCCATTTGTATATTTTAACCACTGACTTTGTATGTGCCTGTTCACACTGAGTGAAGCAATAATCATCTGGAAATAAAGTAGCCTTGGCGCACCTGAGCAGCTCAGTCAATTAAGCGTCCGACTTCGTCTCAGGTCATGATCTCACAGTTTGTGAGTTCAAGCCCTGTGTCGGGCTCTGTGCTGACAGCTCAGAGCCTGGAGCCGGCTTCGGATTCTGTGTCTCCTTCTCTCTCTGCTGATCCCCCACTTGTGCTCTGTCTCTCTCTGCCTCTCAAAAATAAAGGTAAAAAAAATTAGAAATAAAGTAGCCTTCTAAGATGACATACAGAAACATGGGACACCCAAAGGGCAACTTTCTGAACTACTAAATGTCCTACTACATGTCATTTTAATTTTTTGATCTATGAGTAAAAGGTATATACAATTATTAGTGGGATTCATTTCCAGTAATAGAGTACTACTTGTCGAAGAATCCAAAGCAGCATCCAAAAAAAATTAACAATATTGAGTCCTTCACCAAAACTCATGTTTATATCAACTGTCAGCATCTCTGAACAGACATTTTACCAGACCATGCCATTTATGAACTAGATTTCCAGTGTTTTTGATAAGGGTTGGACCTGGGTGTGACCAGGATCTTCTGACCATTGTCAATGGTTTCTCTTGTTTGCATCTCTTTCTCACTTCATGGCAATGCCCTCTACACATTGTGTGCATACAGACATACTGACATCTTTATGTGGCCCATGCGACCAAACCTGCTTGACTTAACCAATCTCAAGTTTCTAGGACTCAGCTGTCCGGGCTCTTTAACATCACAGTGTACCCACATTGTGCATATTGTATTCAGATTGTATTCAATTTCTTTCAGGCAAGCTCCTGTTTTCTTTCTCTCCCCTCCCCCTCTCCATCCCTATCCCCCAGTTGCTTGGTTAAAAAATTATGACAAATTTTCCTGCATGATTGGTATATGAGCTCAATGTGTTGTCACTTTCCAAACAGTTACATTTTATTCCAGAGTAACAGGATGTCTTCATCAGGTAGCATTTTGTGAAGTGTCAGGCTTGGGTAGGGCTGATGATTTTGGTTCTGTGCACCCCACCACCCCACCACCACATCAAATACCTCCTCAGCAGGAAGTCACTTGGTCCACTTATATACATTTTTCTTCTCTGTCACGTCTTGTTTTCATTTCGCCTGCTAACCAGAAGAAAGCGTCTCGTTCCAATATTGAAAGAGAAGATCAAGAAGGCTTCATGTTGCTATTTAATTTTTGACATTAATGAAAAAACAGATGTATGTTTAAAATATAATTTTATGACCAGCAAGCCAGGATGAGAGGCAGAAACCTCAGTCAGGAGACATGCGCAGCTTATATTTTCTATACTATTGAAAAGAAATATTCACATGAATAATACTTACCTATGAAATATAGATCAAAGCCCTTTTTACCAGCTACAGTTGCATCTAAATATGAAGGAAAATGGATTTGAGAATAAAAGATAGCATTTTGGAAGACATCTGGGAAGGGAGTAAAGTGATGAATACAATTAATTTCCTACACTTCTTCCCCTTATGCCTGCTCTCTAAATGACCTCTTCTCAATTTTCCATTTTACTCTCACAGGTCACAGAAGATTTCTGAGAAAGCAATCAAAATTGTGAACTTGATTTTTTTAATGTACATAGAAAAATAAATGAGAAGGTATGACTTGAATGTTAACAGCAGAGAGAGAGACCGAACTACCACCTGCTGAAGTTGGTCAATTTCCTAAAGAAGCATTAGAAAAAAAAATGTTTATAAAAATTCTTGGGGTAATTAACCACTTCGATTCTTCTCAGTTGCTAAATCTCTTGACAATCACCCCCTGCCCCCCGCCTGCCCCAGTTACAGTAAGTCTACCCAAAAAAGGAAGAAAGGAAGGAAGGAAGGAATTTAATTCATACCCTAAAATTCTCTTTTTTCCCATATTTGTCCTTACTTGTTTTTTTTTTTAAGCGTTAAATAATTCTACTATTGCATCAATGCATATAAAGAGTAGCCAGAGAGTCTTTGCTCTGGATCAGGTACAAGGTAATTCTTGCATGAAATTAGCTATTTCTTGGCAGAACTAAAACTAAACTGAGATGCTACCGTGGCTCATCCAGTTTTCAAGCAAGTTTCTATTTTAAATTCTGATGTAGATGGCTTATCCTCTGCCTCTTGGCCACAATGCTCCTGATGGAAGTATTTCCTCTGACCTGTGGATATTGACAGAGACACATGGTTTTTTTCAGGGTCTAATGTTGTAGGAAATAAATGCTATTGTGAAATTGAGATTATATAAAGCACAATGAAGCCATGTTATTGGTGGAAATGAACAGGACTATATTGAGTATCTGGAGTTTCTCTCATACACATTGTAATTAGCTGCTATAAGTTTATTCAACAAATATTTTTTGTCAACATATAATTACAGCGCCTCCTATAAAAGTAAGAAAGAAAAGGGTATTTAACTTGAGCAAGAGAGTGAGGGAATGCCCCGTGGAGAAAGTAAACTACACCTTCTAGGATGTTGAAGGAGGGAAATACAAGTTGGGAGATGGGGGTTAAATGGAGTGTATACAGGAAGTATAACAAACAATTAAATCTGTATATCCAAGGGAAGACAAGGTGTCAGCTCCTATGCCAGGAAGTTCATTTTTAAAATGACAAAATGCAACAGATAATAAAAAAAAAAACTATGGGAAGTTTTAAATGATATAATTGGGAGTTTGTACCAATTCTGTAGCCAAAAGGGAACTTTAAGGGTTACTGAAGAGGGTAAAGGCAAAATAAAATCAGTATTTGAGGGAATCATTACTGGTATAGTAGACTATCTAAAAAAATATGGAAATAAGGAGAATAGTGGCAAGGGCTCTTATTAGAAGACTGTTGACCCAGTTTGGATTTCTGCAGTTGAGGGTCTGCAATGATGGATAGCTCTAGCAATAGGAAGAAACTAAAAGGATAAATGTTAGACACACTTTTAAGCAGGAGAAAGATCATGACTTTGGCTCTAATTGAATATGATTTTAAATAATGTAAAAAGTATCTGAACATGTATGTATTTGATAAAAATAGAGAAACAAGAAGGGGAACAGACTTGGAGTTATAGTGAGTCCATTTTCATATGCATGGGTTTGAGGCCCTATATGATGACAAAGAGCTTTTTCACAGAGGTTTACTGCTTTCTTCTATATCGCAATATCTAACAATATCTGGCAAAATAGTTGTTAGTTTGATAAGCGGGAAAAAATCTCAGGGTAGAGGAAATCTCTGGGTTAAGAAGATCTACAGCTTCAGTTCCAAATACAAAACCCCTACATACTGATATAATAACTTTTGGTTAAACATACTAAAAGAGTACTCCATTTCCATCTGGACATTTCTGATTGTGAGAAGAAAGCTCTTCCTTGCAAAGAGCAAAAGTCTTTGTACTAGAAGATAATTCAATGACCTCAGTTCTGCCGCTTGGAACCACAGAGAAAAGTGCAATCTTTTTGGTTGAAAGCTCTTCACAGTATATCCATGTGACAACATATAGTCCCCTGAACCTCCCGTTCTTTTTTGAAGTACATATTTTATTTTATTTTCATTATTCTTTTTTTTTTTATTGAAGTATACCTGACACACAATGTTGCTTTAGTTTCAGGTATACAACATAGTGATTCAACAAGTTGATATGTTATTCTATGCTCACAACCAGTGTAGATACCATCTGTGACCTTGCAACACTATTACATTGACTACATCCCGTATGCTGTTCTTTTGTTCTCACGACATTCATTCCGTAACTGAAAGCCTGTATCTCCCACACCCTTTCATCCATTTTTTTCCATTCCACTGTTTCCCTCACCCCTGGCAACCATCAGTTTGTTCTCTGTATTTCTGGGCCTGTTTCTGCTTTTTATTTACGTATTCATTTGTTTTGTCTTTTAGATTCCACATGTAAGTGAAATCATACAGCATTTCTCTTTCTCCATCTGACTTATTCCAGTCAGTATAACATCCTCTAGATCCATTCATGTTTTTGCAAATGGCAAGATCTCACTCTTTTTTTATGGCTAGTAATATTCCATTTTCTATATATGCCAAATCTTTTTATCCCATTCATCTATCAATGGACCCTAGGTTGCTTCCATATCTTGGTTATTGTAAATAATGCAGCAGGGGTGCCTAATTGGCTTAGTTGGTTAAGTATATGGCTCTTGATCTCAGCTTAGGTCTTGATCTTAGGGTGATAAGTTCAAGTCCCATATCAGACTCTCTGCTGGCATGAAACCAACTTAAAAAGTAAAAAGTAATGCAGCAATAAACATAGGGGTGCATATATCTTTTTAAACTAGTGTTTTTGCTTTCTTTGGGTAAATTCCCAGTAGTGACATTACTGGATCATATGGTATTTCTATTTTTAGTTCTTTGAAAAACCTCTATACCATTTTCCATAGTGGCTATACCAATTTATATTCCCACCAATAGTGCACAAGGGCTGAACCTTCTATTCTTTAAAATAAATCATCTTAGTTTCTTAAACTGGTCATCAAATTATTTGGTTTCTATCCCTTTACCTCTTGGTGTTTCTTCTCTGGTCATACTCCAATTTATTTGTATCTCTTAAAATATGATGCTCACCTAAGGTAAACTATGGACTTTGGGTGATTATGATGTGTCAATGCAGGTTTATCATTTGTAACAAATGTACCACCCTAGTGGAGGATGTTAATAATGGGGGAGCCTATGCATGTGTAGGGGCACAGGGCATATGGGAAATCAGTGTACCTTCTCAGTTTTGCTGTGAACCTAACTCTTCTAAGAAAATAAAGTCTTAAAAAATATGATGCTCAGATATGAATATTATTATACTTGGATTTATAGAGTATATTCAGGCTTAGTCATTTTATAGACTGTAAGTTTATAAGTCAGCCTTCTCCATGATTAGCTGTGGTCTATGGGCTCCTTTGTTTGTTTAAGCTTACCTATCTTGTTAATTGCATAAATACACTTTTTCACCATCCATCAGTTAAAACATGTACACACATGTACAACACACACCAAAACTCTATGGATGGATAGGACAATTTGCCATACAGCAGGCTCAAATCCAAGAAAGTTTTTAAAGTATACCTTAAATGACTTTTATACCAAATCCACTTCAGGTAAATTCTCTTACTGATTAAATTCAACATTTATGTAAGAGAAGACATCAGATGACATGCAGCTAATGCCAGAAATGGGTAAGCCTATTCATTAGGAATGCCTCAACATTCTTCTTGAGGTGTCCTCAAAGGTTACACTTTAATAAGAAACAGAAATTTAAGAGAAGAAAAAAGCGTTACAATAACTTAATACTGATATATGATTAAAGAGTTGTGCTGATTCAGGATTTGAGGAGAATATTCTTGTTTTGCAAATTTTAGGTCTGTGTTTTCTTTTTATACATGGCAACTTCCAATAAGTAAAACTTAACTAGCTAAGAAAGCTTATCATTCTGGAAACAAGAACGTTTACTTAAAGTCTGAAATGGAATAGGTGGGTTTCATTCCAAAGAGGTCTCAATGGTGTACGTATAATAAAACCCATATTAAAAATAGAAAAGGAGGTGAGCATAGTCATTAAAGCACAATGTATGAAAGTATTTAATAAATACTGGCTTATCCAAATAGTAAAAAAAAAAAAAAAAAAAAGTGGAGAAGGGCTCTGAGAGTGAAGGAAAGTGCTTTACATCAGTGTAAATTCAACTACTCACCTGACATGTAAGAGAAAACAAGGCTGGATCAGATTAGGCCAGAAAAAGTGCAAATAGAAATTGAATTAATAACTTTTGAAGGAACAACAACAACAAAAATATATAGCCGTGGAGGGAACGAGCTATGCAGAGACTAAATTTAACTGTTAGAGGTTGGTGGTTCTTGGATATCAGTGAGACCCACCCTGTTCATGGCCAGAAACAAGATTTATTTATAGATTCTTATGTTGAGATATCAGAAGTATAAATACTATAGTAGGTACAATCAAAATATTAATAGGACCTGGAGGTGGGCACTTGCCAATACAGAGTCCATAGGATGCTCTAATTTCACTGCCTTTGTCCTTAAGATAGTCCCAGAAAATAGGAAACGGTGTCTATAATTTCATGAGAAGAAAAAATCACACCAAAATTATGGCCACTATATTCACAGTTGGATGTAGAAGTCAGATTTTTCCATTCAGATCCCAATGAAATGAGGAATAGGAGAAAATCCTATTCTATTGCTCATACAATGGAGAACTAGTACTTCTAATTATCTCACTGAAAATAAATCAATACAGGCTTACAGAAGTAGCATTTTCAGAACAACTGGGTATAATGATAATGGTAACAGTGATTATATCAATAGTCATAGTAATTTTAACTTATTACTTATTTCATAAGTTTAAAAGCTTATTTGCAATTTAAGGATACAAAAAGCATTATATTAAACACTTACAGTGAGGACCAGTTTATGAAGTTAGACCTCAGGGGGCAGCAAGAGTGAGAAAGAAGGTACAATGTAAAGACTAGACAGAAAGGCAAATGAGAACAGCAGGAGAAGATTGCCTGGAAATATTTATTTGTCCATCCATCAACGATGAAAATAGAGGGAAGGGGAAAAAAGAGAGTGGTCTTAAATGAAAATAAACAAAAACAAAACAAATCACACACACACACACACACACACACACACACACACACCAAAAAAATCTAAGTTATTCCTTTCTCAAAGTGTTGAGATTTTGAATAGAGCAACAGTTTGGTTGAAACTGTTTCTCACATAACAAAATGTTTTTGAGTAGCAAGGGGAAGAAAAGCTTTAAAAATGCTTTAGTTTGTCTATGTTAAATAGCTGAACTGCTTAATTTTAAATCAGGATATGTTATCACTAAACACTGACATTTCAACTTTATTTAATGTACAAATGGAGGTGTGCTGGTATACATGCTAAACAATGAAAAAGCATTGTATTAGAACATTTTTAGGTTTAAGTGGTGACAGCCCATCTCAAACCAGTATGTGTAAAAGGGGGAAGGGGGTGTGGGGAACAGTGCTTTTGTCTCAGGCCCACCACAGTCTCCATGGGCTCAAACATTGCATTGCCTCTGCATTGGTTTTATTGGGTAGCAAGTTAGCCATGGCCAGTTTTAACTTTTTCTCATTCACTCCATCTACTATCTTTATAAGGAGCCTCTCCTTCTGATAGTTTGAGGAAACTAATAGGGAAGGCTTTGATTAGCTTGGCTTGTATCATCCATCAGTCCATCTCCCAGTTACTGGAGCCAGGAGATTGAAGTGCTGATTCAAGGGTCTCCCTGCAGCCATGTGGAGTGAGAATGGAACAGGGAGGTCTAGATGCTAACTGGACAAAAAACAAGTGTCCCCTAAGATATCTCATAGTTATGAGAGTTCTACATGTAAGATCTGAGTTAAGTCTTCACTCTACTGATTACTGTCTGGTAACTAGTTACCCAGTCACATTAACTTCAGTTTCCTCTGAGGTAGAAACATAGACAGTTGTTCTCACAAGATGAAAGAGTATTCTGTTCATTGAATGACAATCCCAAGACAAAGACTTTCCTAGTTTTACTTCTACCTTACTAGCTACCCTATCTTGTCTTCTGCTGCAACTTTTCTCATAGCTGGGTCTCTGAATTTGGAGCTGATTAGCACTCTGCCCTGTATCCATCTCCTGCCCTTCTCCATCAACATCTCTTTCTATTTTTTTTACATGTTTATTTGCTTTTGAGAGAGACACAGCACCAACAGGAGAGGGGGAGCGTGAGAGGGAGACACAGAATCCAAAGCAGGCTCCAGTCTCTGAGCTGTCAGCCCAGAGCCCGACATGGGGCTCGAACTCATGAACCACGAGATCATGACCTGAGCTGAAGTCAGACACTTAACCAGCTAAGCCACGCAGGCGCCCCTCAACAATGTCCCTTTAAATGATTTCATCCTCTCTCATGGTTTTAGATGTATGTCCAGTATACATACCTATTTCCAATTCTGACCTCTCCTTGCAACTCCAGACTCCTATATCCAAATATCTACATGAATATTCCATATGAATGTTTAATAGACCCCAAAAGAACTTTTGATATCATAGACTCTCAATCCCACTTCCTCCCCCCGTTGTCTGTTGCATCTGACCATTTCTATCCCTCACCCACACTGGCTCATTCTCGCCTTAGGGGTTTTGTTCCAGCCACTCCTTTTGCCTGCTCCTCCCCTTCATCTCATCAAGACTGATTCTTATAGTCAGCTCTAAGTCTAAATATCACCCACATAAAATGTTGTTATCTAGGAAAAACTCTCTTGTTATTTCTCTACCATTCACTCAACACTTCTGATCTCCAAATGTGTGTGGGTTTTTCTCCACATGAAGCAATTCTCCAATTCTGACCAATACCAACTGCATGTCCTAAATTCATTCAGTTCTGACACTACCCACTTAGAGTTAGCATTAGATCCCACAAATTAGGGGCTCAGTCCTGTAAGAGGCGCCCAACTCAGACTTCAGATGCCAATCACAAGTCTATGTTGTTTACCTGCGCTTCTGACTGAGTGGCTAGAAGTCGGATGCTCCCACATGATGAGAGAAAAACTTTCTAAAAGCCTGAAATATAGGGGAAGCCACTTAGATTTCTTTCTAAGTCAGCATGACTGTAGGTAAACTTTGTTTAAACCAAAAGCCTAATTTATGGTCCACCTAGCATACACTGTATGTCTGCCTTTGAGAAGCCTAAAGAAAACTATCTTGTCCTTAAGATACCCATCAGTGTTCCTACTACTCCCCGTATTCCTTCACGTTAAAACTCGGGATTCCTGTCTATATGTTAACCTATAATCTTCCGAGCTTTTACAGGATGTAGCTAACTCTGTAAAAACTGCTCTATTTTCTAGACACTTTGATCCCTTTGAAGAGCGTGTTTCTTGGGCATCTTCCCTAACTTGGGCTACAATAAGATTTTCTTTCTTTTAGAGATACTAAAAGCTTTCCTCATTTTGTACCATACACACCCCCCTCCTTGGGTTAGATTAATTTGCTAGAACAGCTCACAGGACTCAGGGAAAGTTTACTTACTAGATTATCTATTTATTATTACAAAGGATTTTAAAGGCTACAAATGAAGAGATAAAGGGAAACAGGGCCAGGTCTGGAAATGTTGTGAGCACAGGAACTTCTGTCCCTGTGGAGTTCAGGGGTGCCAAACTTGTTCGCTAACCTGGAAGCTCTCCACACTCCATCCTTTCTGGGTTTTTAGTGGAGGCTTCATTATACTAGCACAATGGATTAAATCATTGTCCATTAGTGACTAAGTCAGTCTCTAGCCCCTCTCCCCATCTTGGAGGTCAGAGGGAGTGGGTAGAAGGATGGGGCTGAAATTTCTCACCCTCTAATCACTTGGTTGGTTCCCCTGGCTACTAGCTCCCTTCTTCAGTGGCTTTCCCAAACTCTCCTCGTTAACATAAATATGGTGTGCTTGAGAAAAGAGCTTGTTATATATAACAAAAAACACCTTTATTGCTCTTACCACTTATTATGTATTGCTCTTATTCACGATGTTTAGGAGTTCTGTGCAAGGACAGGGTAGAGACCAAATATATATTTGTTATAAATCACAACATCACAATAGTTCTCCAATTATTGAATCAAAAATGACCATCAAATCTCACTCTTTTATAGAAGTCTGCGTTTTTTTTTTCCTCTAAAGGACGAGGCAGCAAATACTTTAGGTCTTGCTCACCATATATTGTCTGTTACAACTAATTGGTGTAGCAGTGGGAAAGCAGTCATAGACAATATATAGAGAAATAAAATTTTATTTACAAAAACACTTTGCCAATACCTGCTCGATCACAGCAAGCTGTTTTGATTCCCTGCTTAACAGCATCTTATTTGTGCACTGTGTTTTCAAACATTCAAATTGGGACTCTGCCCAAATATCCTCAAAAGAGTGCCCCCAGGAGAAACAAGCTTGACCATTACACTTGACAGCAACATACTTGTGTTCATTGTGGATGTCAAGGCCAACAAGCACCAGATCAAAAAGGCTGTGAAGAAGCTCTATGACCTTGATGTGGCCAAGGTCAACACCCTGATCAGGCCTGATGTAAAGAAGAAGGTGTATGTTCCACTGGCTCCTGACTAAGATGCTTAGATGTTGCCAATAAAATTGGGGTCATCTAAGTTGACTCCAGCTGGCTAAATCTAAATCTAAATTTTTCACCATAAAAAAATTAAAAAAAAAAATAAAGTCTGTAAGAGCACCAGCAACTTTGATTATCTCATTGTTTATTGCTTGTTTGTTTTCCCTAACACCTAGCTATTGGAGCAAAAACAGAGCTTGGTAACCATGCTTACTGAATGAATGGTTGGATGGATGGATGGATGGATGGAACTGACATATGAAATTCAAAACACTGCAGAAAAAAACAAGACATCTCAGAGTGTATACCTAATTTTTCATTAGGAAAAGAAAGATCAGGAAATTATTACCATAAATAGGTGATTTTACTATTTAAAAGTCTCTATTTCTGCTTTAAATACACATAATGAGAGAAAGACAAAGCAAAAATTAAATTATATCTCCACAGTTTGCATTTTACAAATTCTACTCATTAAAAAATTTTTTTTCAATGTTTATTTATTTTTGAGAGAGAGAGAGAGAGAGAAGCAGAGAGGGAGACAAGGAATCTGAAGCAGGCTCCAGGCTCTGAGCTATCAGCACAGAGCCCGACGTGGGGCTCAAACTCACAAACTGTGAGATCATGACCTGAGCCCAAGTTGGGCTCTCCACCGACTGAGCTACCCAGGTGCCCCTCTACTCAGTTTTACTTTGCATTAAGGCCCTTTTCTTTAGCCAGTCGTTCTCGACCTGATGATATTGCCTCCCAGGGGACATTTATCATTGTTTGGAGAAGTGTTTAATTTCAGAACTTGGGAGGAGGGAGTACCACCTGCATCTAGAGAACAGAAGCCAGGGATACCACTAACTATCCTACAATGCACAGGACAAACCCCTACAAGGAAGAATGATCTAGTCCAAAATCCAACAGTGCTGAGGTTAAGAAATCTTGCCTTAGGCTTATTTCCCATGAAAAAAGGTCTTTGTTTTTAGGGAAATTTTATAGAATTTCAGGATCTGTAGACTACTTTTGAAAATTTGTGAGAAGGCCTATTGTATTTCCTAAAATCTGTAAGTTTTGTATGAGATGCAAAGCCATTCTGAAAGGTACATTTCAGTTGGGAAAAACGAAGGACCTCACTGTCACATTTGTATTCCAAGAACATTCAGACAATCTGAATGTCCTAAGAGGAGTGAGACTTCAGACTGCCTGCTTGTGGATCATACAAGGTTAAGTGCCTACCACGTTTCATGATATTCATTGGCCAAA
The DNA here is from genome assembly GCF_022079265.1 of Lynx rufus. Lineage (NCBI taxonomy): Eukaryota > Metazoa > Chordata > Mammalia > Carnivora > Felidae > Lynx > Lynx rufus. Next base: position 105,953,037 of record NW_025814867.1, on the reverse strand, counting down.
TGACAACAATGACAGTAAAGTTGAGCTGACATCCTATGGCAGCAACAAAACAGGAAAGGAAGGAAGGAGCATTCCAAGGGCAAGAACAATACAGCAAGTATCCTTTTATAGTTTTCATGTAAGCCCGTGGCTTTGTTGTTGTATGCTGATACCGTCCATTGTTGAGTTAAACTGGCCCTATGCCACACTATTTCAACAAGTTAAGCTCAAACAATAGCTATAATTTTTTGATAGTTGATGCTAGAAATAATCTCATACTTATTTAAAAACATTTTAGCTCTCAAAAGAATATAGCAAGAATCTAATCGTTTAAATAAAGACCCAGTGTTGAGGAATACATAGAGAAACTCTCATAAGCATTTACTCATACCTACCTAACATAGGGGAGAAGATGTGTGTGTGTGTGTGTGTGTGTGTGTGTGTGCACCTGCGCACATGTGCATGCCCGTGTGTGTTGCATGGTGGGGAAAGGGCATCTATGAGACAAACAAAGGCAATGTTTGCACATTTTGATGCTCTTCATATCATTAAATAAATAACAGGGATTATACATGAACAATGTATAATTACACCTTCACGAACCTCCACAATGTTTCATTATTCAAATTCTACTCCAGTCTCTGATTATTCCTTTCCTGCCACCTTCCCATAGAGTTCTTCCTTTTGTTTTCTCATGTGAATAGTTTTTAAAGTTCTGCCTTTGGTTTCCTCTTCTAATTCTGTATTTATTTTCAGATTTCATCTACTCTAATGGCTTCAACTATTGCTTCCCTGCCGGTGACTTTCAAGTCTTTACCTCCATTTTTCACCTACTTCAGGAATATCTATCCTTCTATTTTAATGGCTATGGATGTATCTGTTTGGAAATCCCCTTGGTGCCTTAAATTGCAAAAGTCCAAAACTCAGTTTGTAGCTTCCTCCTTTTATGTGGACCTTTTCCGCTGACTCTTATCTCATCCATCCCATTAGATAATACAAAAATATAGAAGTCACCCTGACCATTCTTTCCTCTGAATGTGTAATTTTCAATCCATCATAAAATGCTACTCTTTTTCCCTCTGAAATGTTTCTTAAATGTGTTTGCTACTCCCCTATTTCCTATCAGCACGTTAGTCTGTGTTACCATCTCACCCTCTGATTAAGATACTTTCATGTTTAAACATTTCAATGTCATCCTAATGCTGTTAGGGTGACAGATCCTTGAAATAGACTATAAGGATATGCATGGATTAGCTGTTTTTTGCCCCCTTACCTAGGATCCTACCTTCCCTTCTTTCACTCAACTTCAGTGACATAACTATCTTCCCATTTTTCATACATACCATCCTCTTTTTCTTCACAAGGTGCTGTAGCAGTAATGGCAGTTGTTTCTACATCACACACACATACACACACACACACACACACACACACACACACACACACTCTTCTTTAGAAGGACCTTTGCTGGCCTCTTCTTCTATTTGACTGTCACTATTAACCCTTCAGATGTCAAATTAAGTGTCATTTTATTGGGAGGAATATTTCCCCCAAAGCACCGCAAGTACTTCTTTTATTGTAGCCTCAAGTGTAATTAGGTATCTCCCCTTTATAGTGCTTGTCACATTTGTTACACTGTTTATATTTGTTTGTGTATTATCAAAGAGCCCAGCTGTTTTCCTCAATAGATTATAATCTGTTCTCAGCATTTTATCCCTAGTATTTAGCTCTGTTTCTGGCACATGATTGGATATCAATAAATATTTGCTAGAAGTATGTACAAAAATTAAGCTCAGCATGTCAACACATCAGTTCACCCCCAAAATGCTTATATTTATGAGTTCTCTAATTTTATTGGTGTTACCATTATCTACTAGACCCCAGGCTCAAATTTTAAGATGTTCTTGGCTTCTCTCTCTCTTTTGCCACCTCTATCTGATTATTTGCTAGTATCATGGATTCTACCCCAGAGTACATTTCCATAAGCCTTCTCATTGCCATTACTGCTCTTTCCTGCTTCAGGCCCTCCCCATCTGTCTCTAGGTGTTGTCAAATCACCCAGTTGGGTTCTGCATCTAATCCTTTCTTGTCCCAATCTTTCTTTAGTCTTCAAACAACACTTCTCATGTCGCTCCTATGATCAAAATGATTTTGGGATTCCTGACTGTCTATTCAATACAGAATAGAGCAGGCAGATACTCTATGATCTTGACTCAATGAATATCTTCTTAATTATCTCTAAACATTCTCATTTTCACATCCTATATTCCAAGCAAGCTGAAATATTTTGTGTTCCCTGTACATGTTTTATTTTTAGCACTTCTAGGACATTATCTGTAATACTTTCCTCCTATTACTTTCTGTCCTTCAAGCATACATTCAACTTTCCTTCTCTAGACTACTTTCTTATATGGAGGGATTCTTATTTTTCATTGTATAGACTACAGTGATTACATCAGGGCTTTGGACACAAATGATGTTTAATAGATATATTTAACAAATCACTTCATTTCTTTCTCCTTTCTCTATGTGGCATTAGTTTAGGAAAAGGTACATATTTTCTTATGTATTTTATATCTTCCTTTCAGAGTTTTTCCATGACTTTTTTTGAAAAGACAGCCCCAAAAAGGAGATTTTATAGAGTCTGCCTCCTTTGCCTTTTAAGGGTACTTCATTTGTTTCAAAAGTGACAAAATGATAGGCGCAGGATTTTAAAACTATGACCTAGGAACAACAAGTACAAACACTTGTTTAAAATTTGTGCTTTTCGTACATGAAGATAACATGCAATTCACAAACTGATCAAAGACTAGAGAAAGATGAAGTTTATCTAAATTAATAATATACACCATAAACATGAAAATAGTAGCCCTGGAAAACTTTAAGTTGGCTTTCACTGCAACAGTTACCTTTTACCTCAATGAATATTTCATGTATTTCTTGAGGATGTTAACCACGAGTGTTCTTAAAACTTTAAGCTAAGACAACTTGTCATGGTATTGATTATATTTACTTCTGTGGTAGTCAACCTAGAAACTGTAATTTTGAATTGCTAACACCACAGATGTTTTTTCTTTTTAAAAAATTTTTAATGTTTATTATTTATTTTTGAGAGAGAGAGAAAAAACAGAGCACGAGGTGGGGGAGGGGCAGAGAGAGAGGGAGACACAGAATCAGAAGCAGGCTCCAGGCTCTGAGCTGTCAGCCCAGAGCCCGACGTGGGGCTCAAATCCATGACTGTGAGATCGTGACCTGAGCTGAAGTCGGACGCTTAACTGACTGAGCTGCCCAGCTGCCCCTTTTTCTTTTCTGTAAAAACACTATAATTGAGTTTAAAAAATAAATATTTTTAACAACTATACATATACCTTACCAAGTGCTTTGTACATATTTTCCAGTAAGACTCCATTTTTTTAACATTTTATTTTACTTCATTTTATTTTATTTTGAGAGAGAGAGAGAGAGAGAGAGCACCAGTGGGAGAGAGGGGCAGAGGGAGGGACGGAGAAAGGGAGAGAGAGAAAGAATCTCAAGAAGGTTCCATGCTCAGCACTGAGCCTGATGTGGGGCTCAATCCCAGGACCCAGGGATCATAACCTAAGCTGAAACTGAATGGGATCCTCAATCAACAGAGCCACCTGGGCACCCCTCTACTATATTTACAATACATATATATTATAACATACATATTTAATGTTTATTTACTTAGTTTGAGAGAGAGAGAGAGAGAGTGCACAAGAGAGAGAATCTCAAACGGGCTCTGTGTCAGGGCAGAGCATGACTTGGGGCTTGATCTCACAGACTGTGACATCAGGACCTGGACTGAAATCAAAAATGGGACACTCAACCGACTGAGCCACCCAGGCACCCCAAAAGCAGATTTCATTTTCCATTTTAAATAGTCTCTATACGTAAACTATGTAAGGGCTGAGACTTTTTTACTAAGCAGATATTCACCTATTTTTGTTTTTACCTTAAATACCTTTTGTATAATTCATTGCTCCAAGCCATAGGCATACACACACAAACAAGTATGCTTAATATAGTGCTTACAGAATAAAAGATTTATAGATTAAAATGAGAATATGAAAGTTTATAGCATAAGGTTTAAATACAATCTTTAAAGAATCTTCCCACATGAAAATCGTGGTGGTAAAGCCACAAACCAACCAATGCATGCAAATCTTTCTTTTTAGGTTTTAAGGCTGTTCCAAACAGAATTTAAAGCCCTTGAAGGTTTTTCTGTGGAATAAACTGAATGTGCACGTGTGAAAGCATCTAAAAGTAAAAAATTGTAATCCTTGCACCACTTTAAAATTTAAGTCTTTGTGATCATGAAACCAATAGTGAATGTCATATTTCAAAGTTGAGATACTGTGTGGAAACAGACCACTACCTGTTAAGATGCCTTGGTATATGGCAAGAAGAAAGTTTATTTAGTTAAAACTGAAATTATAAAAAAGGAACCTAAAGAAACTCTATTGAGTTTATTTTAACATTAACTTAACACCTCATTAATTATTAGGTAAAGGTAATTTATGAGATAAAAAGTGTTATTTCAGACACTGACGTCAGGAATATGTTGAGGAAAAGACTTTATCTTAGTAACAGCTGAGTAGGATTAATGTAATATCCCACTCCCTAATAACATCAGCAGTGACAATTATTACTATTAGTGTTACTTATATATTTGGCAGCATCTTATAGTTTCATATTTTGATTTATAGAATTTATGGAACTTACTTTGTAGCATACAAATTTGCCTTGGGTTTGATAGGTAACTATCATTTTGAACACTTCTTAGTTTACATTTGTTAAATATTGACTGGGAACCATATGCACTATGCAAATTATTATACTTGTATTTTTTTTGAGATTAATTCTTTAATTGTTCCAGCACCCTTACGAAGTAGGTGGTATTATCCTGATTTAAAGAAACCATGATTTATAAAACTAAGCAGTCTAATCAAATAATGTGGCTGGTAATTAGTACAACTTAGTGCAGACCCAGGCCATTCTGCTTGCAGAACCCATGCTTACATCCATCTCACATCATTATTGATGCCTTACACTGAGATTTCCTGACCTAAGACTGTTAGAAAGTTAAATCCTAACATTGACACAAAGTACAAAATGTCATGTGTGTATTAAAAATTAAAATTGTGGCTCAGTTAAATCAATTAGCTTGTACTTAAGTGTTATACCTGAAGATAAAAACCATGGTTTGTCTCAAATTAGAGCCCATGCTGTTTTCACTGTACCAGTCCAACTGGACCTTTAGCAAATATGGATGTGATTTCTCTTGGCTCTCTAATAACATAGCTACATGTGGCTACTTGAAAGATGGCTAATGCTACTGAGGAACTCTGTCTTAAATTTTACTTACTTTTAATTAATGAAAATTCAAATTTAAATGCTACATGTGGTTAATGGCTATACCACATAGCACAACCAGGATTGAACTCAATTATCCTGACCTTGTAAGCAGTATATAAAGAGAACTTTATGAAAAGAAATAAATGAACTTAGTTACTAAATGAGCTTAACTTTAAATAAATGTATTATTCCTCATTCGTTAATCCTTTAATTCAATATAAACTGGAATTTCTTAGTAAAGTAAACCAGCCATATGCAATGTAGAACTCAAAAATTTTCCTTCTCAATTTTTGCTCTATTTACTTTTTTTCCTAATTGCTTTATTTCTACTTAACTTTTTTTCAAATTGCTTAAAAATAAACACACATACATATACACACACATTAAATCATGTTGGAAAAATATTTTGCTGTGCATCTTTGACAGTCTTTCCCTTTATTTCTCTACATCTAGAAAATGTGAGCTCTGTCTCCAATCTTTCTGCAGCAAATCTGTTTTGTATTTTACTGGTCGTGTTGTGACATTCACAGATCAGTAAATCCCAATTTAGAGGACTAGGAGTCGGGGATGAGGCAGTTAAGTCAAAGGGGATTGAATCTAATGTCACAGTTCCTAGTCTGGGCAAACAAACCAAGGCACGAAGCTTTTGGTTTTTCACTCTTCCAGTAACATGGGAAAATTACCCAGAGGCTTCCAAAATTAAATGTTTCCCCAGGCTAAGGTCTGTGATGAAAGCTATTGGAAACTGAGCTGCCTTGGTACCAGTCTGAGCTGCCTGCCTGATGGATGATGGTAGCAGATCCTTGTCTCCTTACTACCCTCACTAACACTGTGGAGGTCTGTGTAGGACCAGAAGATACATCAAGATATGATTTAATCTTAGAATTAGTCCTAGAATCTGGTAAGATATCAATCTGGACTTCTGAGAAACAGCAAATAAAACAACTTTTGTTTAGCTTGTTGAATTGCTGTAGGGTCTCCTTATGCTACCCCCTTTTCCTCTTGCCCTACCCACCTCCAGAATCCAGAGAGTACTCCCAAAGTCACTTGATTAGGAAGAGGTATTGATCTATACTAGCACATATTCATACCTGCTGAACAATTTCTATTATGCACATTTCCCTGATTTTTCTTAGAATCCGGGTACCTTAGTGTAAACTTTGATTAAAATCTGAACTCTTTAGAAAAGCATCCCTGGGGCACCTGGCTGGCTCAGTTGGAATAGCTTGTGACTCTTGATCTAAGGGTCATGAGTGAGAGCCCCACATTGGGTGTAAAGATTACTTTAATTAATTAATTAATTAATTAATTAATTAATTAAAAAAATAAAATGTAACATCGTGTTTAAAAAAAGGAAAGAAAGAAACAGCATCTCCCTTGTCTTTGTGATTTAAAAATCAAGCACCATTCTCCTTGTCATAATCGATTCCTCTAGATATTTTTTAAACCTGATTCCAGCTTAAGATTAGGCAAAAATCTCACAATATAACTCGTATATCAGCAGTAAGGAGATGATTTCAAAATCAGTAGCCATATTTCTTGTCACACACTACTCCTGACTCATGTGAACGCTGTTATTGAATTAGGTTGATTAAATGTAAATGTTCCTGGTTTTCTGTTTGCGTTGAAATCCTGATTCTGACTCTTGCAAGCTGTGGTCAAGTCGTTTTAGTCCTCTTAGTCTTGGTTTTTTTATCTGGAAAATGGATGTTACAATGGTACTTACTCTATGGAAGTGCTGTAAGAATCACATAAGATAATTTTTATGTGCATTACTTAAAATATGGCTTGACATATTAAAAACACTTAACAAACGGCATTAGTGTCCTTCTATTGTGTCCATGTAAATACATGCAGGAAAACTAATGACAACTAATAAGTACACTATTTATATGCAGAGCAATGCACGGTAATGAATATTCAGCTACAACCAAGGGAAAAATTTCAGTTGACTAAAATGACCAAATTTGATATATTCTCATAGTTCTAAGATTAAGTTCTTACCCAAGCTAAAAAAGATTATTTAAGTATTAGTTATAAGGAAAAATATTTTAATTTTTACAAAATATTTACTTATTTTTGGGGGAGAGAGACAGAATGTGAGTGGGGGAGGGGCAGAGAGAGAGGGAGACACAGAATCCGAAGCAGGCTCCAGACTCTGAGCTGTCAGCACAGAGCCCGACGTGGAGCTCGAACTCACAAGCTGTGGGATCATGACCTGAGCCGAAGTCGGATGTTCAATCGACTGAGCCACCCAGGTGCTCCTAAGGAAAAATATTATAAAATATCTATGAAGAATTAAACCTGGGGGTACCTGGGTAGCTCAATTGGTTGAGGGCCCAACTCTTGATTTCAGCTCAGGTCATGATCCCACGGTCCTGGGATCAAGCTCCACGATGGGCTCTGCACCAGGCATGGAGCCTGCTTAAGACTCTCTCTCTCTCTTCCTCTGCCCCCTCCCCCACACGTGCACACTCTCTCTTAAAAAAAAAAATTAATTAAGCGTGAAGACAGGCTGCTCATCATTGACAACACATTTTTCCCACTATCTGAAGAATAAATAAAAACATTACCCCTATTATTTGAATCAAACATGAATAAAAAAATAATTACAATAGTTTTTCCTAAGGCTTTACCTAGAGCTACCTAATGACAATTTCTCTATTTTCAAGAAAGAAAGATTTCTCAAGGTATAAGCAGAAATGAAGCACCACTTCTTATTAATAAAATCAATTCATCTTCCTGGTTTTTTGTTTCTTCTGCTTCTTCTTCTTCTTCTTCTTCTTCTTCTTCTTCTTCTTTTTAATTTGTATTTGCTCAAGGAAGACTTCCTAAAGCCCAAACAAGAATTCAGAGTTGAAATGAGATGAAACCCCCATCTCTCCACTACAGGTAAGCAGTAATTAGACCAGGCTTGTAAGTGTAGTTAGGTCTCAATCAACCTTGATGACAAAACGTATTTTGACATACACTCTATAACTCAGAGATTATCTCAAAACTGTATCTTTATAAATTTCAGCATACAGTTTTGTAACACCTTCAACCAGTATTGTTTTTTTATATTTTCACAGGATAATGTACACTTGTGAAACAAGTACACTTGTTTCTATCTTGTGAAAATGTAGTCATGATGTTTCTATGAAATGTAAGATTAACTTGCTCTTATTTTCTAGACTAAAGCAGGAAAAAGGGTTTAAAAAGGCAATGAAAATGGAATTATAATAATGTGTATCTTTCCTCTCTGCATACTAATATACCACACTGTGAACATTTGGTACATACTGAATGTCAGCAACAGAACATAGCAGGTTCCTCAAAACATAGAGCCTAAGATATATAACATTACACATTTTGATAAAACTTGACAATACTATTAAAAGCAATAAAATCCACTTCAAAACTGACATAATAACCTATCCAAAATCAAAGTTAAGTTTTCATGGAGTCTAAGTGTTATCTGAGTTAAATTAGCTTTTTCAGAAGTTTAAAGAATGGCAATGCAATTATTTCTGAAAAACCATATAATATATTAATGGACAACTTTGTAATTCATTTGCAAATATCCAAAAGATGACAAGAGAATCAGTTATTCTCAGTAAGGAATATTTGGTTGCATGCTTTTGTCTTAACTTTCAATGTAAACTTTAATAAATTGTCAAAATGTTACATGTGGGTTTTAGCAAACAAAATCCATCACTATCAATTGGACCCTTTTTCTTAGACAACCCGGATTTTTGTTTCAGTTAATAACATGTCCAGCTAAAAACAGACTCCTTTGCAGCTAGAAGTGGCTCTGTGACCCAGTACCAGAGAGCAGGATGTATGAGAAGACCCTGGGGAAGGTGTTCCTTCCAAGACAGAAAGGCGAAATCTTGGCAGGATGAAGGATTTTGCCGTTTGCGTTTTCCACTGCTTTCTGCCTGGAACAGGGATATGATGACTGGAGGTGTGAGATCAATCTTGCAATCACGAGGATAAAAGACTATGTGTCTAAGTTAATAAGAACAGGAAAGTAGGAGCCTGATAAATTGACAACATCATGCAGCTGCTTCAATTGTCTAGACCGCCACCCTCGGACAACCTGTTCTATGAGAAAAATGAGCATGCTCACTGACTAGGCCCCCATCGGTTGGGTTCTTTGTAGAATGCAGCCAAATGCAACCTAACAGATCCCACACACTATAAAATTACAAACATTATAAGCAGTGATGTTTAATTATTTGGCTAACATCAACTATTGAATGAAAAATGACAATGTGTAGAAATGAAAAGGAGAAATAATGATTTCATACTTTCAATATGTGTGTGTTCTCTTAAGTATTCTGTAACCAGTCTGTTATAAGATACTTCAGCATTTTTGCAAATTTCAGTCATTCCAAAATAATGGTTTTTTTTTAATGATTTAAAGCAGGCTATTCTGTCATCAAATGGATAGTAAGCTCTTTCTTGGTTTTCTCAATTCTAAAGCAGAGTGATAAAAATGATCAAAGTCCTTAGGTTAAAATGCCCAAATCAGAAGTACTGGACTGTAGAGAAAATGGACTGTTCACTCTCTTTGGTAATTATCTCTTTACACAATATAAACAAACGATATAGTGATAGAACTTCTGTTAGGTAAAAGAAGCATTTGAAAATACTTGCTAAGCAAGAAATCATTTCATGTATGAAAATTTAAAAAGTGAGATTGGTTGTAAAAAGAGCAAGGGGTGTTGCTGCATGACGCTGTTGATATTTCAAATTTAAATAAAACCTTTATTCTCTGTATTTATAGATGCATTTAACTTTGTTATTGGATGTAAATGAAGTTTGCCATGTCTTATGAAAAATTAGAGTAAGGTTTAATTTCTATCATAAAATCTTTTGCAAAAAATACTCTGGAGCATCCTCTGTACCTATTTCCTTATGTGTAAAATAGGAGTATATTTCCTACCCCATAGGGTTGTTAAATGATATATATATTAAGCACATCAAACTTGCCTGGCACAAAGGAAGCAAATATTAATAAAATATTGTTGGGGCGCCTGGGTGGCTCATTCAGCTGAGTGTCCGACTTCGGCTCAGGTCATGATCTCATGCTTGTGAGTTTGACCCTGTGTTGGGCTCTGTGCTGACAGCTCAGAGCCTGGAGCCTGCTTCAGATTCTGTGTCTCCCTCTCTCTTTGCCCCTTCCCCGCTCACACTCTGTCTCTCTCTTTCAAAAGTAATTAAACATTAAAAAATAAATAAATACAATATTGTTATTTTCACTGCTAGGGTGGGAGATAGGATGATGTGTTTCCCCAAAATGTGTGCTTTCCTTCTTCAATATTGAGCTTTTACTGGGAAGTGACTCCAGAGCCAGGGACTACATTTCCTAGCTCCTCTTGCAAATCAGTGGACTGTGTGGTTAGTTCTTGCTTGTGGACTGTGAGTGGGTGGAATATATGACTTCTAGGTCAAGGCATTTACCAAGAATGTATGTTTCCCTACACTTTTTCTGCACATCTGCCCAGTGTATACAGATGAACTCCAAGACCCTATGAGGTGAGGAGGCATAAAGTGGAAGAACCCAGCATCCTTGAGTCACCAAGTGGAGGAAAGTCATGTATGTGGGAACAATAAACTCTAGAATGAATCTATTACATGAGTAAGAAAACAAACTTCTATGATGTCAAATGACTAAAATTTGGGAGTTAATTTGTTATTTGTTAGTCAATTGTCACAAGTTTTATGAAAGTAATTTAGTAAAATTCATATTTACCACATAATCTAAAAGTAAAGCTCTAATTTTTACTATGGATTGGTTATGATATACTGATAGTTGTGTATTTTCTAATTAAATCACAAAGATAAATTTTAACATCATTACATTATTTCTTCTATATGTTTTAAAAACATTAACTTCTATGATGTTTCCTTATAAAACCCAATTAATTTTTGTGGGTTTGAAATTTAATTATTGAGGTTGGAGAATGCATTACAGAAGCTATTATAATTCAAGATTTTTTCCTTTTTTGCAAATGAATGGTCATAACAGAAATTTACAATTTAAAAACCAATTAAAAAGAAGGATGTTCTAGTAATTGATGTTCTAGTAATTTTGCTGGTGAGCAAAAATCTGTGAATGTAAGTCAGACCATCTTACACTTGACATTTGCCTGAAATGATACTAGGATTTTAGTTATGATGTTATGACCAGAGCCAATAGCTATTTCTTTTAAATAAATAATCAGATTTCATCTCAAAGCTTCTACAACTCAATTCTTAAAAGTAAAGTGATGATAGTTTAAAAGTTGTGGTAATACCAAAAATCTTGGTGACCTCACTTTTTTTTTTTAATTTTTTTTAACGTTTATTTATTTTTGAGACAGAGAGAGACAGAGCATGAACGGGGGAGGGTCAGAGAGAGGGAGACACAGAATCTGAAACAGGCTCCAGGCTCTGAGCTGTCAGCACAGAGCCCGATGAGGGGCTCGAACTCACGGACCACGAGATCATGACCTGAGCTGAAGTCGGCCGCTTAACCGACTGAGCCACCCAGGTGCCCCAGACCTCACTTTTTTTTAATGAAAGTCAAAAGATATTTATTCTGACATATTCTTTTTAAGGTTTATTCACTTTTAAGAGACAGAGAGAGACAGAGTGAGTGAGGGAGGGAAAGAGAGAGAGGGAGACAGAGAATCCAAAGCAGGCTCTAGGCTCTGAGCCCAATGCGGGGCTCGAACTCATGGATGACGAGATCGTGACCTGAGCTGAAGTTGGACGCTTAACTGACTGAGCCACCCAGACACCCCTATTCTGACATATTTTAAGATAGATATCTTATCTATCTATCTATCTATCGTCTATCTATTATCTATCTATCTATTCATATAAATACATTCACAGGTAAAGTGTTTGGTTTTCCAATTGACCCAAACTCAGAGTATGAATGTGGAGCTGCTATAGCTTATTTGTTCAACTAAATGTTCTTTATATGAGCTCCAGACTTGTATATGACATTAGCAGTATGTCTGTGTTATGCATTTATGTTTGTATATGCATAATTATGATTGTGCATTTGTATATGGAAAAGGATAGATGACAACTCTTATTCAACATGTTTGGGTGGCCCACATCCTTGGAGATAATTGTTATAGAGAAGTAAAGAATTACAGGCCTCTGCTTGCAAGTATCTTAAAGCATTAATTTTTTTTTGGTAATAATAATTAATGCTCTTTTTAAGGGTATAATGATGTGTTTGGTTTTGGCCTTAACAATTCTTTTACTGTAGAGTTTCATTGTCCTGTTATGTTGAAAAAAGTCAATGGTTAAATTATGTTTACTCAGGGAAAGAGTTATACAACCTGTCCAGTTGCTGTGTGAACTACATTTTATTAGTTCACTGAATTGATCCAGGCAAGAAAAAGGACAGAAACTTTGTAAGTGACTAAGGCAATATATACTTAGTAAATAAAATTTTGGGAAAACACTAAATAGTATTAAAAATGTTGGCCATAATTCTTTCACCAAACAAACTCTGGAAATATTTTGAGATGTTTCCTCTTTACCACACATAATTTTTACTGTGGTAATGGTATTTGAATAATTTATACATTTTTTATATCATTGTTTTCCAAATAACATTTCATCAGACTTGCTTCATTAAAATTATGCCTCAAAAAGGAACACACACAAGCATATAGAATTACATAGTCTTTAAATATCACTTGGCCACCTTGCATGTTGATGCGTTTAAAACAATCTGTGATAAAGTGCATTTATATTCCTTCTCCAACTGGTCTTTATAACATATTTTCTCTCAAAAATTACCCCATCCTCTGTTCGGAACCCATTTCACTCCATCACCACGTATACTGCCGTATGTGGGCAGATTTACACAAGGTTTACTCATGGGTATGTGTCAGACTAACTTGTAATGCAAACATACTTTTAAAGAATTAATTATCTGTGGTTGTTATGCCACATCTCTATTCCTGTTTGTTCACATATCCCTCTCTAGGATTGTTCTTTCTTCTTTGGCTCCAGCTTTCACTTATTTACTCAATTGGAGAATATTTATGGAGTGCTTTTACATGCCAGGCAATGTGCTATACACGAGCTATGATAGATAGGCCACACTTTTTGACACTAAGTTACAATATAATGTGATGTGTCAATTGGCACAAATAGAAGTATTATGGCAGAAATAGTAGAAGCAGTCAGTCTCATCTCAGGTCCTCAAGAATAGCTTTCTTGAGAGCACGGCTTTATCAACTGGAATATTGCCGGCCCAGGATATGACTAATGGCCAGAAATGGAAGATTTAGTTGCTATGAAGAATTTTCTCAAACATAAATTTGGTAATTCAGGTAGCTTCAGGAATGAGACATTATTCAACTGGGATAATGTGAGGTGTTGAGGAAAAGGTAATCAAGTTCCATTCAAAGATTAAGGCAGGAAGGAGCTGGGTAATCTCATTTAGTTACAAATACTATCGCTTAAACTGTGTAGGTCATCCAATGCATAGTACTTAATGAGCATAGCGAGCTCTCACAAACATGTGATCATTGATATCAGTTGGCTTAGCCTAATCAGTGGGGTAGTGAAATAGGGAATTTGAAACGAAATACTGGACATTAGGAGAACTTTCTATACATGGGAGAAACGTGGACAGAAAGTATGGAGACATGATCTGGGCTTGGAAAAGGACTCTAGCCCTCGGCTTTGAATTCAGCAGGCTTCACTTCCAGAGACAAAATCCTTGGAGTCTAGAAAAATTAACACCCAATAGAATCTTAAGAGAGGAACCCCAGGCTCAATCTTGTCTAATAGCCTGGGTCAACATGAAATGCAGGACTGTTTCTGTTATTGGGGAGGGCACACATTTTAGGCACCAGCTATACTGAATCCTTGACATAGTTAGGGATATTCTTGCCTCTTGAAATAAAGTATGCTCGTAGACACACTAAGCTGTTTTTTTCTCAGTCTGTAATCCTTCAAAATAGAAACTACCAAGTTTTAGTAATATTTTCAGTAGAATACTTTTCAATGATTAACTCTTTAAGAGTAAAGAGGGGAAACAACCAGAAAAGACTTACTGGGGACACACAGTCTGACAAAGACTTCCAGTTTTATTGAAATCGAGGTGTGGGCTAGGTGCTATTCCAAGCTGTCCTGTGGAAGCTGGGATCTTTGGAAGGCAGCTCGTGGAGTCTCTGGGAAGTAGCAGGGGAAGAACAGGACTCTATGCTCTACTACTTACACTCATTTGTGAGCTCTGACAGTAGGTGTTGTCTTTGTGGATTCATGACATACAAGCTTAGGAACTGAGTAAACTTTTGAGATCAATTCTCTCCCTAACTTCCATGATGATAAACAATTTCTGCTGATGGCCTTCAAAAAAGAATCTGAGAAGGACACAAAAAATTCCCACAGACTATCTCAGGAATTCACTTCCTGACTCAACAATCCCAGTCTATTAAGCAATAGGCAGAAGCTCATGAACAGTGTCTATGACTCCTGTGAGCAGTCATATGCATGAACTTCCTCTGACCACGAAATTTCTCTGACACTGCAATCCTCTTAGAGTTCTTTATTTATTATGAAGTTTCTCAAAACTAATTGTCTAATTTATATTTAATATAAAACATTTTGAAAATTCAGATTAAGTGTAGAGAGGGAGGAAATATCCATCTGTAATTATACCGACTTTTTTCAATTTAACATGTGAAGGATCTAAGTGTTTTGAGAGTCTGTATCCTTAAAAGGGCAGAAAATCTGAGACCCCTGCATTTTTTTGTTTTGGAGGATTCTTCCTTTACCTACAAAATTATTCAGAGAAGAGAAATGAAATTGTGACTGACCTAAGGAGCAAGTGGATTTTCTACGCCTGATCCTTCAAAGGCCAGTATAATTTCTGCCCAAACCTATATAATGTTTAGGAAAAGGCTGTTTCGAAAATTATGGCTGATTCATACAATGGAACATCATGTTTGCACTATGAAAAAGAAACAAAAAACATTATTCATTAATATGAAGCAATATTTGAGACATATTAATTGAAAACAAAATTACATGGTTATGATGTTCTCATATTTGTGTTATGTTCTCATATTTGTGTTAAAAGGGAGATAGGCACATCTTTAGATAGATAATGTATATGCCCGTCTATCTAGAGAATTTTTCCCGTAGAATATGCAAAAATACCCCCTCATAACTGATAACAGTAGCCTCTTATGAGTGGGTTGGGAAACAGGAAGGTTGGAGAGACTGGAAGCTGCAGAAGGTGGGTATTAGGTTGCTGGTGGGGGAGGAAGACTTAATTCTCATTTAATTGCCTTTCTTCTGTTGGATATTTTTACTATATAAATGTATTATAATTTTTATTAAAAATAGTGTAAAATATTACTCCGTAGGCCTTATGGAATGGTATAGATTTTAATCTAAAACTTACTTCTTTAGCTTATGCTTGTATGAGATATCCAAATCATTTCTTAACATTGCACCTGCAAGTTAAGACTGTTGTTTGCCCATTTTCCATTCTATATCTATAGATATAGATATCTATAAATATGGATCTATGGGGGATTACAATGCAATCTTAAGGTATAATAGTAAATTCTATCTATTCTTTCAGGGGAGGAGTTTCTATAATCTTAAAAATTATTATTTAGGAGTTCAAACTTTGATAGAATTTTGTACAATATATTCATCCTCTGTTTACTTTTCATTTCATATTGTCTTGGGCATTTAGATAAACTTCACTTTATCCCTCACTTGTACTGCTAAACAGAGGCCTCCTCAGAATACCATCCATTGGCCAACCTGACAAAAAAATTGTAAGATACAATTTTATTCCTTTTGAAAAAGTAGTATGTACTGGATATGAATAGCTTCCCTATAGCAACTGATGACATTCACTTCGTGAATCAAGAGAGATGTAGAATACATTCATTTGTTTATTTTTAATCCTCTAAGACAAATATAGTATTTTAAGACTTCCTCATTAGTTATACAGATAATTGCAATTTAATATTCTAATTCTCAAATAATTCTTGATGATAGCCCAGGAAAGTAAGGCATTCATAAAATCTTAGGAGATGGGCCATTTTCTGGATTTATATATTTAAGAATATATTTCTCTTCTATTATTTAAAGTCTTCTTATTTTAAAGTCTGCAAAAAGGAGATAGATCTTAACTAAGGAAATTTTATTTCATTGTGGAAGATATGTTGGAGTGTCAAGAAACAACATATTTCATTGGAAACATTACCTAAGACTTGACAGAACAAATATATGACCTGGCACTGAGTAAGCAGATGAGAAGGAAGTACAGGGGATTTGACTGAAATTGTCTATCTTTCCACTAAGAATTTTTTCCTTAGTGTTCTTTTTTTTTTTTTTTGAGAGAAAGAGAGCATGAGCAGGGAAGAGGCAGAGAGACAGAGAGAGAGACAGAGAGAGACAGAAAGAGAGAGAACCCCAAGCAGGTTCCACACTGTCAGTGCAGAGGATGATGCAGGGCTTGAACCCATGAACCGTGAGATCATGACCTGAGCCGAGATTAAGAGTCTGTCGCTTAACCCACTGAGCCACCCAGGCGCCCCCTCCTTAGTTTTTTGACTCTAGACATTTTAAATATTATTTTTGATTGCCTAAGGATACACATCTTTCATAAATCTTTAGTCTATGCCAAGCTGCCTCAACTTGGTCTAAAAACAAAATTGCATTATAGTAAGGCTATTGAAAACTACACACATAGACAATTTATAATCATGCAGACCAAATATATTTTCCATAGCAGCTCCACTTCTAAGGTAGTTCTGTCAGTCTTTGAAAAATCAGATCCACTCCTTAGCACCTTTTATTAGTTTTGAAAATATTCCAAAAGAATTGTGATCTGATTGTCCACAGAGGCCTTCAAGCTAAAAATGTCCAAAATTAAATTCCATATTTTCCTCCAATGACTGTCCCACCAACTCCTTTCCTTGTGTGTTTCTAATCTCAGCAAAGCCTTTACCATTCTCTTCCTTTAATAATTCCATCTCCTCATCTCAGTCTGTCATACTGACCTAAACATCTCTTAGATCTAATCTTTTCTTTTCTCTTATTAACCTCAGCCTAGTTAAAGTTACAATAATATTGCCTGAATAATATAGCAGGTTAATAATTAATCTCCCTTTGTCTTTAGACTTTTCACTTAAAGTCCATTCCCACAAATTCTTTTAAGACATAGATATGACTATGTTACTTCCTTCAAATGCTTTCTTCTTTACGAAGAGTTCAAGGCCCTTTACCAGCTGACATGTGCCCAGTTTTCCATGATCAAGTTTTAGTCTGTTATCTATATGTATTCTGAATTCTCAGGCATAGTACACTCATGACCACTGGTTTCCTCAATGAGACAGTTTCTCTTTTGATTTCATGGAATTGAAAGTGTAGTTTGGAAACAAGAGTCTTAGAAAAGAACTTCTGCAAATATCCCCAGGAAAAGACACAAGAGTAAATAATTTTTTAAAAAGTACATATGGGAAAAACTGGGCTTACTCTCTAAAAAAAATAAAGTATAAATATAAGAAAATGTTTTTTCCTTATAGATGGATATTAAGCAAAAGACTACCAATAAATAAACCCTGGCCTTGCTAGAATGCACTTTGTGTGTGTGTGTGTGTGTGTGTGTGTGTGTGTGTGTGTGTGAAAATAAGGAAAAGATATTAAAGAATAATACGGCTCTACTCTTGCTATTTTCCTGACCTTGAAGAGGAAAGAAGGTCCAATAAGTAATTTGCATAAAAGTGTGAAGTGATGCCCTCAGAAGGAAGTAATGCAATGGTAATTGAGGCAGATGAAGAAATCCACCTTTCCAATGTCCCTTAAATTCAAGGCAAACCACACTCATTGCCTAGGGCTCCCTGAGGTAGCAGAGCTTTCCCTTTGAGCATGAGATTCTACTTTCAAGAAACCTTAAAAAAACAATAGAAATTAGAGCTGGCAAAATTTAGGCACAATTCTTCTCTCTCACCACCAGACCACTGGAAACCCCTTAGACATTCCAGCAATGTTACTTTCTGTGGTTGACACTGAAATTAGGACTTGGCTTTTGCTTATCTAAAGGTTCATGGCTCCTTCATTTTACTGCTAAAGCTCAATTTTGCTGAGCAATTCCTTCCCCAGTCTGCTTTCATGAAGTATCTCCTTCCTCCACATAGACCAGATACCCTCCAAATCACCAGGAGTGTAGAAAAAAGCAGGATAATATCTCTTCATCTAAACATAATCTTTACTTTACTTTTCTGACTTAGGACAAAGATAAGGCCGTGGAGATGGGGTATTTGCTTTTCTCCTCCTCCTAAGGAAGGGTCATTCTGGGCAGTTAGTTGGTTCCTCTCTCTTCATTACACGGTCAAATCCTTTCCCTTCAAGAACCCAGACTATATAACTCAGATATGGGAAAATGCACTGTAGAAGAATGTATCTAGGTACTAGTGCTAAAGTTTCCTGAAAAAAAAAATGAGTGAAGATTAGTCAAGAGAAGTTTTGGAAAAAGAAACACCAGAAGAGATTGCTGTTAACGTTATTATGGGGGAACACGTAAATTAGGAAGTATGGGAGAGGTTCCTAGGAGTGGACTCTCTTGTGAGGCACTCAACTCTGTTTTCACTTTGGAAACTGAAAATATGCCATTTGCCATAAAGCTTTAGTTTTTCTTCTTCTGTTTAGTTATCATCTTAAGTTGCAGCAACAAATTTAAATTGCAGCAACACTTCAGTTAAGAATACCACTTATAGCTGCAAATATAGCATGGGAGTCTTGGGAAGGCTAAAGAAAGAGATTAGGTGGTAAAAAGGTTTATCCTCCTGAGCAAAAGCAGGATCCTATGCAGACAGTGGCCATCATATCAGGAAGGCTGTGACTTTTGTCCTTTTCATTTTGATCCTTAAGCTAGATACACTTTTCTCTGAAGAACAGGGCATGATGCATCCTGTTTGTCTCATGGATAAAAAGATATGCAAGTTAGGGGTGACTGGGTGGCTCAGTCGGCTGAGTGTCCGACTTCGGCTCAGGTCATGATCTCACCGTCTGTGAGTTCAGGCCCCATGTTGGGCTCTGTGCTGACAGCTCAGAACCTGGAGCCTGTTTCGCATTCTATGTCTCCCTCTCTCTCTGCTCCTCCCCCCACTCACGCTCTGTCTCTATGTCTCTGAAAAATGAATAAACCTTAGGGGAAAAAAAGGATATGCAAGTTAGAAGGTCTAATGGTGAATTTTAGAAAACAAGACTGTGGTTAATCCTCAGCTGAGATATTGACTTGAATGAACATAAAAACACAAGAAAAACAGGGTCTTTCTTCACAATTGAGAGAGAGTTAATAATAATAAAACACACAATGACAGAATTTACAGCCAGAAAAAAATGGAGAAATTGTTCAGTCCTCATTCCTTGTTTTGAACCTGAGGTTTAAAGAAGTTAAAATCCTGTCCCCAAATCCTCCAATGTATGACAGGGACTAGGGCTGTGGTGAAGCCTAGAAACCAAGACTCCTGTCTATAATTTGTGTCCCTTAACACACCATCCTGTGCCTATTCTCAAATGGCCCCTATGAGCTGTGGTGAAAACCAATCTGTGCCTCAAATCAGCAGAGTCAAAGAGTGATCAGCTTTCTAGCCAACTGCGCCTGATGAGCTGTATGACCTGGATTTCTCCTGCAATGTCTCAATTTTTTCTTGCCCAGTTATTTTTATGACCTATTTAATAAGTCATAAAATTATATACTAAATTAAAAAGATGATAACTTGTAAGACTATATTATGAGGATAATGTCATCAGTAAGAAATCCTAAGTAGACTATTACTTTTTTAATTGCACAGATATCTATAAGTTCTGCTTGGGGGAGCTGGTTTGGCCAGGATACAAAGAAATTAGCCATGTAACAATTTATCTCTTTGGCAAACCCACTTTCTTAGTTCTTTAAGATGACTCTTACTTCAGAAATGAACGCATGTTCATAGCCAGTGCACAAACCTAACGGTCATTGCAATAATATTGCAAAACACTGTCTGACCTGCCCAATACATATTTTTAGGCAGTTCTATAAATGGCTCCTTCCCACGGGATACATAGTTTTATTCCTTTTTTGTGAATGAATGTGTTCCCCACTCCCGCACCCTTCATTTACAGGAAGAGGAAGAAACATTGGAATTACTAAGTGGAGCATGACTTTTTTTCCAGACAACAGGCCCAACCAGGAGAATTAGAACGTCACTTGGCAACCAGATCCTTTTTCTATCCTCAGAGACGATGACACTTCAGGAAAGAGCTTACCTCCACACACTTCCTGAAGCCTCATAAGGTCAAGAGCATTTGCTGAGAAACGTTTATTTTCCTCTGCCCAATTTAAAGGCATCTCAGTCTTTTTCAGAGAGGTTTGAACTCTACAAAATAATTCAGTAAAAAGACTTTGGATTTAAAATTTGCCATATTAAAACTACTAAAATCAGTTTATTGGAATTGGTTCCAATCTAAAATAATTGTTTTTAAAATATAGCTCTTGTACTTGTGTGTGTGTGTGTTTTTAAAAGTCACCATCTTTTAAATCCTTTTACTATTGTTTTATCTTAATTATATTGAGGTTAATCAAAGACAGGGTTTTTTGCTTTTTTTTTTTTTTTTTAGCTTAACTGGCAAAAATGGAGAAGAAAAGCACAAAGTTTTAAACATAATCAATATTCAAAGTAAACTTATAAAGAAAATGTTAGATTCATCCTGTATGTAAACGGTTATTTACTTAAGTTCGTTTAGAAATCCACCAGGAAACTCTGTTCCTTAATCTGACTTGATGCTACCATTAGGATCTCTCTTAGTAATGCTGCCTGCCTAGTTCCTTTTTCATCATAAAAGCCAAATCCTCACTAAAAACTCTTGCTAGCAGAAGAACGTCACTGTGGAGCAGAAAAGGGAAATATGCATCCCAAAGATATTAGAATCTACTTGGAAAGACAAATATAGAAAGCAAATTAGTGGTTGATAAATATTGAGAGGTCTTTAATGACTGAAGTCTCATGTACTTAAATGTTATAAAACAGAGGCAAGCTGCCAGAAAGCCAATTGCTGGAAGGATTTGCTGAGCTCTTATGATATGATGTCACGAAAGCCTTTGGAAACATTAAAACACAAAAGTCACCACCCCACTTTCTTCTGAGAGAGATTCTAAATGCCACTGAAAGTTCAAGGTACTGAAATGCCCTGATCTCTTAAAGATCTCCACTCCTAGAATAAGGATCCACAGTGTTTTAAATGTTACCTGGTTAGTTGACAAAAATAATCCTTAAGTCTCAGAATGCTCTTGATCTTAAACTTATTTCTTAAATTTTGTCAAGTTACAGAAAATGTTATGGTAAAACTGCATGGAAACTGATTACATCCTGACAAATGGTTAACAGGTGAGCTTAATGACTGAAGCTTTGATAAAATTTAATTCACCCTTACTACTTTTTCTTTTGTTATTTTCTTATATTTGACACACCTTATGGGATTTATGGGCAGTTTTCCATTTTAAAGCAAAAATTAAACAGGAATTTCAGTTACTTTTTGGAAATAATGTTTCTGCAAAAGGGAATTTTTATTTCTTTCGACAAAATAGGATTTTGATAGTTTAAAATAATATGGATCTGTGGTTATTGAATGGTGCTGTTTTGCTGGTGCTTCTAGAGATAGTCTTATAACATGTGGAATCAGAAATGAAAGTATGGATGACCTTACTTGAGCTGCTAAATTCAAGTAATAGAGTTTTGTTGATTTAGCATCTCTTAACTTGACATCAATCAAAACATATAATTTGGGGGCGCCTAGGTGGCTCAGTCGGTTAAGCGTCTGACTTCGGCTCAGGTCATGATTTCGCGGTCTGGGGGTTCGAGCCCCGCGTCGAGCTCTGTGCTGACAGCTCAGAGCCTGGAGCCTGTTTC
This sequence comes from Lynx rufus, assembly GCF_022079265.1. Classification (NCBI taxonomy): domain Eukaryota; kingdom Metazoa; phylum Chordata; class Mammalia; order Carnivora; family Felidae; genus Lynx; species Lynx rufus. The sequence goes on along the minus strand of NW_025814867.1, from coordinate 105,930,760 downwards.
AGATTCTGTGTCTCCCTCTTTCTCTGACCGTCCCCTGTTCATGCTCTCTCTCTGTCTCAAAAATAAATAAATGTTAAAAAAAATTTAAAAAAAAACATATAATTTGTCTTTATTTACTAAAAATATTTTTAATGTTTATTTTTGAGAGAGAGAGAGGGAGGAGTAGAGAGAGTGGGACAGAGGACCTGAAGTGAGCTCTGTGCTAACAACAGAGCCTGATGCAGGCTCCAACTCATGAGCTGTGAGATCATGACCTGAGCCAAAGTCAGATGCTTAACCAACTAGCCACCCAGGCACCCCTATATAATTTGTCTTTAAATTCAGGTCATGTTGCTACCAATCATTATTTGCTTCATAAAGGGGCTTTCTTGGCTAATGCAGCCTTTGATTTACAGGATAAGAGATACATTTTGTCATTGAAATGGACTGCCCAGTTTCTACCCATTATCTCAGTAGGAAGGTATTCCTGTATTGCACATCTAATATATTTATAACCTTGAAGAGATTATTTAGAAATTCTTCTTAGTGTTTCTGGTTTTTATTTTTTCCTTATTCTCTCTATAATAGTCTATATGCTCTCAAACCACAAGTTAGGAAAACTTAAGGAAATTAAAAATAAAAATCATATATTTCATCTTGGGTAAGAAGCTGGGTGCAGAAAGAATCTATAGTAGGTTAATAATAAACTTTTACATGATCTGTGTATGGATTATTTCATGTAAAGCAAAATTTTGTTACTGTCACAATTTTAACATAAAAACTTTAGAATTTTTACAATTTTTAACATCATTTTATATTTCCAGATGTTGTGACAGGTGCTTTCTTGAAAGAAAAGCATAAAGATTCAACATTAATTTATTAAAATTAGCCTTCATGATCATTAGTAAAAAAAAGGTCAAATAATGACTACTCTCTCAAAAATACACAGTGGTAGCTGGGTTTAGAGTAAGGTAATCATAGGGGAGTTTTAGGTTAATTTGGTATATCAATATTGTTCTTGACAGAATACATTTATTCATTCTTTTAAAAAATATGTATGAAGTGTTTATTTTGCATCATACTAGGAATAGAAAACTATGGTCCTCTCTCTCAAATATGGCATGGCCCAATGAATACAGTGATGGAGTTCTTGTGAGAAGAGTCTAACCTGAATTTGGGGTGGTAGAGGATAGAGGAGGGGAATTTTCCTGGAGGGAGTTTAATTGATGAACAGGAATTGGTCAAATAAAGGTGGGTAGGCTTTTGAGGCAAGAAATAGAGTCAGTAAAGATGACTCTAGTCAGAGAGGCTTAAGACAGATGGTATCTAGGGTACTCCACTAATGTTGCTAAAGCATAAAATAGGACATCAAAAGTGGCAATGGATGACTAGAGGCATGGGGTGAAGCCAGATTACGGAGGACTTTCTATGTCATGATTGAGGTCATTGCTTTCTTATAAGCAATGGAGAAATGTAGAAGGGCGATAAGCAGGTGTAGATACATGGAAATTGAATTTCAAGGGGTTAGCTTGGAGCCAATTGAGAGGCTGCTAAAGTAATCAATTTTAAAGATAATGCACTGATAGCAGAAAAGAAAAGAACTAGATACATTTGAACAATATTTTAGTGGTAAAATCAGCAGGATATTTATTAAATGTGAAAACGTAAGGGTGAAGGAATAATTAAGAATAAGTATTTAGGGTGCAGGTGATTAGGTAGATGGTGAAGTCAGTCACCTGTATTAAATAATCCTAGAGAAGTAAGTGTAGAGATAAAGGGGACAGGCTGATGTTGAGACATTTTGATTTTAGAGAGGGTTTTTGGCCATTCAGGTGGTGGTACCTGGCAGACACTGGTATATACACAGTCAAAGCTCGAATATTTTTAACCAGAAATATGAATTCAGAAATAATATAGCTAGAAGTTAAAATAATAACTGAGGTCTCCTCACGAAAGAGTTTAGAATAAGACCAGTGCCCCAACAGCATAGTTTTTGCAAAGGTTTAAGTGATCAGAGAAGGAAAAGTTCAATAAGGAGACAGAATAGAATTGGCTGTAGGTGTTAGAAAGTTTAAACTGGAGAATAAAGTACCAATCAAGCCTAGCATATTAAGTAGAAAGTTTTATGTGTTCTATTTTTTCTAGAAAGATAGATAGAACAGTTATTAATTTTGTTTGCAATAGGAAAGTCCAGAGCAGTAGAAATCATATTTGCCTATAAATACAGTGAATAAAGAAGCCATTAGTATCTTAGTGAGATCTTGTCCAGGGTTGTGATGGGGAAGAATCCTTATCACTATGCATTAGGAATGATTGCACGGATGACCAGGTGGAGACAGAAATATAAACTAATCTTCTGAGAAGGTCAGATGAGAAAAGACTGAGAAAGATTAGAAATATTTCTTAGGCGGAAATATTGCATTAAAGGGACATATGTATCTTAGGTAAGATAATCCTTACCTAACAGAGCAAGGTTTTACAAGAATCATTAGGGCACAGACTTTTTGGCTTAAAATAGGTGGGAAGCCACTGAATTTTTAAGTCCTGGAGAAAAGAAATGAGCTTGGGTTTGTATACAGACATATTTGTAGATTTGGAGCCTGGAAGTAGAGAGATCATATAGGAAGGCTTCAATAGTATCAGTGCAACTGGAGATATGGTCTTCTGCTGAGAAAGAAGATGGTAGGAGTTGATCAGGGGATTTAAGAAGAGAGTTTGGGATCTGGCATAATTGTTGATGGAAATGGAAGAAGGAATTTACCAAGGAGAATCACATGTGAACTATTGGTGCAGAGGAGCAGCTGAGATTTAGAACTCTGAGCTAGAGATGATCACAGCTTGGCTTGGTCATTTTCTGCTCAAGTGTTCTGTGCCTAGGGAACAGGAGCACAGAGGCATATTTTAGCATTAATGCAAGCTTTTGTTTTTGAGTGAAGGCAACAGAGGAAGATGAATGTAAAGAAATTGAAGGTGATCTAAGAGTCATTTAGATAATCAGGTATAGAGTTCTATATAAGTAAAGAAGTCAGAGATTTCAGGAAAGACCTGATAGCTTAAAAGAAAACAGAAAGAAATAAGAAAGTAGGAGAATCAAAATTGATAAGGATAGTAGGAAACAGAGAAGGAGGGGATCTAGAAAGATAGGAAGTTGTGGTCAGGGATTAGAACTAAAGGAAAATTATTGAACATACTATGACCAATATGTAATTCGGCCAAGACTGTATTACAATCTAGCAATGACAATGATCTTTATGTCCCTAGGATGCTTTGTTCACATTAGGTTACTTCTCACTTAATTTCTGTTCTACCTAAAAAAAGAAGAAGAAGGGAAAGGGGAAGAAGAAGAGGAAGAAGAGGAAGAAGAGGAAGAAGAAGAAGAAGAAGAAGAAGAAGAAGAAGAAGAAGAATAGAAGGAGGAGGAGGAGGAAGAGGAGGGGGAAGGAAGAGAAGAAAAAATAGTATTACCTTACGAATAAGAAGACTGAGGTAGGGTGTACTGTTAAGAGGCTTATCAAAGATACTAGAGAATTAATGAAGAGGGAAAAATATGTCAGCATGTTTTTTTTTGGGAAATAGGGTTAAAAATGCCACTCAAACACTTAGATAAAGTTTTAACAATTTTTTCTTCTTTAAGAGATACAGGTTTTTTCACCTAACATTGCTGTAAAACTTCATGCCTAACTAAGGAGATTTGAAAGAGTAGCACAGACAAACATGTGCATGTTTGACCTGGTGAGACATTTGGAAGAAATACCAGCACTAGCCCAGTGTTAGGAAGGAGGAGAGGGAGAGAGAGAGAGAGAGAGAGAGAGAGAGAGAGAGAGAAATAAGAAAGGCAACTTAAATTTATAATGAAATCTATAAAAATATAACAAAACAGTTGAGGTACACTGAGAGCTTTCTTTTATATTACAGACTGAAATACCCTAGAATCCTCTGCTTCTATCTTAGTATTTTACAAATCCTCCTCTGCCTGTCTTCTCCCTCTCTCTCCAAACTTAAAACAAAAATACAAACAACTCTCCCCAAAACTCAGACTCCAGTGGGTAGTACCTTTTTCTCCCTTCTCAGCCTACCTTCCATTCGCTTCTCTACTGACACATCTCTGATGTCCTCATCACTAAGATTCATCCTACTGGATTTCAGAGAAGTGAAGGGGGAGAGTAGGGGAGCTGAAAATCTATTAATAAATGAAATGTATTTTTCCTGTTGCCTACACTGCTGCTAAGATATTACTAGGAACAGCACTGTGATATCCAAGGGTTATTCTATGTCTGCAGATTTACCTAGGGAATAAAATAGCAAATGAAGAGAAGTGTTATTAAAACGCTTAACTGTCACACTTTCTCTTTCATGTCTGTGCTATCTTGTAACAGTGAAAGCATGGGCTCTGGAGTCAGGCTGCTTGGGTTTAAATCCTGGCTCTTCTCCTTACAAGCGATGTGCCTCTAAGCACATTATTTAACCTCTTTATACCTGCATTTCCTCATCTATAACATGAGGGTGGTGATAATAGCACTGAACTCACAGAGCTTTTGTGGAGATTAAAGGAGATAATGTTAATAACATACAGTGAGTCCTCATTTATTGTAACAACTAATATAGGAAGAAGAAGAAAAAGGAGGTCAGAGAGAAGAGAATTTAAATGTGTGTCAGTTTACTCTAGAAATAGTCTGTGAAATAGAAAGCTATTAGAATTTTCCACTACATTGAAGCACTCAAAGCTAAGAGATCAGCAAACCTTCAAGGGTTTTTGATGACAAGTTCTCTGGAAATAAGATGGTTGTTAGCAGTCCTGGGTAAGATTTAATTACACAATTGAAGTCAGGGTGAAGTGAATTTTAAAGATGATTTCAATTAATAGGTGGCTCTTAATAGTTGCATACAGTATTAAAGTTAGAATAAGTTAGAAACTGATATGAAAAAAATAAAAAGATTATTGAGAAAGATATTAACAGGAATCTTAACCATATACTATATTATAAATCTTATTTTATAAAGACTATTTGATTCAGTAAATGTCACTTATGCTTGGTTTGATAGAATTTTCATTAAAAAACCAAAGTAGAAAATGTATGGTCATATAGTGCAGGTCAGGTCTGTTCCATGCTTTGTATTTCAGATTAGGTGACTGGTGTTCCTACTGGCATAGCTATTTTACATTTTTAAGTAGTAAATAAAATTCTTAAAATTTGAATCTCTAACCTAAAGCTGTTAAAACAGCAATAAATTGAACTTACATGACCAAATCTTCTTACAGCTCTATAACAAGTAACAGACAAGAATTTCTACTTCTCTGAATTAATGTATTGATACTCCAGGCCACTCATTACTTACCGTATATTGTCTTATATTATTAGTTAATCTTCTTGGGTTTATTACTTGATTCTTCAGCTGATACATAAGTCTCTTGAAAGCAGTATTATTTGGTCCCTATGTGTGACCTAAAATGCTACCTTACACCTCAGGCAGGTTTGAAAACAAATAAACAAAACTTTTACCTAAAACTTTTATTTGTTTGCTTATTTACTCTCTGACGCTAGGAACTTTATCTCCATGAGCTCAGCGTGTAGTCCTGACATACTGCATACAAAAAATAAACACATGAGGGATGTAGAAATAAATAACTCTTAAAAGGCTGTAGGGTGGCTCAGTCGGTTAAGCTTCCGACTTCAGCTCAGTCATGATCTCACAGTTTGTGAGTTCAAGCCCGGCATCAGGCTCTGTGCTGATAGCTCAGAGCCTGGAGCCTGCTTCCGATTCTGTGCCTCCCTCTCTCTCTGTTTCACCGCTGCTCATGTTCTGTGTCTGTCTCTCTCAAAAATAAATATTAAATTTTTTAAAAAAGTCTGTAAACAGAATAGCCTTGGGCAAAATTGTAAAATGCATAAAATTGGTCTTTGATGTTTCCAGCCTCCATTTTTCATACTGTCTCCCATTTCAGAGACATCTCACCAAGAAAGTGGCTTGAATGTCCAATATTTACTCTTGGCCACTAGGCTATCCCATGTTAAAAAAGGAAAGAGGAAAATCCCAGAGACAGGGCCCCAGCATCCTTGCTTGATCCAGGCAGTGTAGACACTTGCAAAAGAGGAAACCTGTGTATTTTCTCTTTGGGGGTGTGTTTCACTGAGCGGAGGTTGCTCTGGATTTTGATATCCAGAGGGGGTAAAAGGAAGGTCTCGTTTTGTTTTGATTAAGCAGATAGAATGCCACAGAGTTCTAGGCCCTCCAAGATCTGCTAGTTCTGCTACTTGAACTTCATAAGGATGTATGGTTGATGTTGCAGCCAGAATAACCTTTTGAAGACATTGTATTTTTTACTTAATTCATATTTTCCTGACATCTGTGAAGATTGAGCATGTTTCATGTTTATCAGCTACTTGGATTTGCTCTTCCATGAACTGTCTACTCAAATCTTTTTCATTTGTGTCTTTCACGTTGTTAAGTTTTTTGTAAACGTTTTGCAAAATTTCTTTATGCATTATAGCTATTTAGACTTTTATGTGGCATCTGTATTGCAATTTTTTCTAAGGTGGTGTTTTTCTATCATACAATATCAATATATATTATTGAAGAAAAATATTATTTGTTTATTTACTTAAATTTTTTTTAACACTTATTTTTGAGAGGCAGAGCATGAGCAGGGGAGGGGCAGAGAGAGAAGGAGACACAGAAACTAAAGCAGGCTCCAGACTCTGAGCTGTCAGCACAGAGCCCAATGCAGGGCTCAAACCCACGAACCGAGAGATTATGACCTGAGCCGAAGTCAGGTGCTTAACTGACTGAGCCACCCAGGCACCCCAGAAAAATACTTTTTGTAACATCTGTATTTATTTTCTTGCTTTGGGAAGATCTTTTCAATCTTGAGGTTGTGAATGGAATCTCCTAAATTTTCTTTTAAGATTTTTTTTACTGGGTTTATGTTTGCTCGACATTTAAGTAGTTCCCATTTTGTTTGTTTTTATAATAAGCAGTGTGCACTTGAATAAGTCATTGTTCATATATATAATGATCACCCCCCCACCCCAGACATTCAAATAGCTAGTTATTAACCAAACCAAACCAAAACAAAGGAAAAGAAAACAAAACCACCCTCGAAGTTGGAAAATGGCAGCAGAGTAGAAGTCTTCTAGGATCACCTCATCACATGAATACAACTAGATAACTATCAAACAATCCTAAATACCCCAGAAGTTGATTTGAAGACTGACAGAACAAACTCCACAACTAAAGGGAGAGAAGAGGTCACGTCAAAGAAGTTAAGAAGTATGGAGATGTGACTTGGGAGAGAAATGGACCATGGCCACTCTGGTGGGGAGGAATCCATTGTTTCAAAGAAGGGCAAGAGACACACTAGCACACAGGGGAGCACAGTTGGAAAAGGAATCCCCATAGCAATTGGCTTGGAAAGTGAGAGGGGACAAACTTCGTGACTTCTGGCAACCAGTGGGGCTTAAAGCTGGGAATTTCAAAGTTCAACTTAGAATGTGTCCCAGAGAGAAAGGTTCATGGAGAGACCCCTCTGGGAGCAAATGTGTTTCCCTTATTTTGAAATGGCAGGCTCCATATCCCTCCACTGCCCCTCAGCATAAGCACAGGGCCACCTTCAGGAAGCAGCACAGCTTGGACATTCACTACCTAACTTGGTTACACTACCTAACTTGCTTACCCCCATGCTGTGGGGGAACCACTCTTCCCAGTCCTGCTTGCCTCAGTCCCCATGTAATGGAGACCCCCTCCTGCAAAAGACCAGCCCAATTCCCTGCCCACACTGTGTATCTCAACCTGAGAGTTTTGCAGAGCATCAATTCTTGCAGTGGTGGTAACAGGTCTCATTCACCAACAGACCAGAGCATGTCTAATTAAAACCCATCATATTCAGGCAACAAACACTGCCCTTACTAGCAAAGAGAGCCTCTGCAGATGACTAACCTGAAGGATAAAGTAGCCAGGACAAAACAGCAGAGCACACACAGCACACATTAGAGACACTCCCAGAAGTGCCAGGCCCTGAGGAATAGAGGACATTATACATTAGTGCACTACAGGACCTCTTCTTCATAAGGCTATTACCCTCAAGAACAAGAGACATGTAGTTTACTTTCTTAACACACAGAAACAAGCATAGAGACTTACACAAATGCGAATACAGAGAAAATTATTCCAAATGATAAAACAGGACATGGCCATGGACAGAGATCTAATGAAAGTTTTAAGTAACATGTCTTATAGAGAATTCAAAGTAATTATCATAAGGATACTCACTGGACTTGAGAAAAGACTGGAAGACATGAGTGAGACCCTTAATACAGAGACAAAGAATACATAGCAGAGATAAAGACCTCAATAAACAATACGAGAAACACACTTGATTAAAGGAACAGCAGGCTAGAAGAAGCAGAGGAACGAATTAGTGACCTAGAAGATAGAATAATAGAAAATAATCAAACTGAATAAAAGAGAGAAAAAAATTATGCAAAATAGTAATTGACTTGGGGAACTCAGTGGCTCCATCAAATGTAATAACATTCATACTATAAGGAGTCTCGGAAGAAGAGAGAGAAGAAGGGGGCAGAAAATTTATTTGAAGAAATAATAGCTGAAAACTTCCCTAATCTGGGGAAGGAAACAAACATCCAGATCCAGGACTCACAGAGAACTCTCATCAAAATAAACAAATGCAGATCCACACTAAGACATATTGCAATTAAACTGAAAAAATATAATAGATAAAGAAAAAAATTTTAAAGCAGCATGACAAAAGAAGACAGTAACTTACAAGAGAAGATCTATAAGGCTAGCAAAGGATTTTTCAGCAGAAATTTTCTGAGCCAGAAGGGAGTGGCATGATATATTCAAAATGCTGAATGTGAAAAATATGTAGAAAAGAATAGTCTATCCAACAAAGTTATCATTTAGAATATAAGGAGAGATAGTTTCCCAGAAAAGCAAAAACTAACGGAGGTCATGACCAATAAACCGGCTCTGCAAGAAATATTAAAGGGGACCCTTTGAGTGGAAAGGAAAGACTGAAAGTGACAGTATAAAGGTAGGAAACACAAAAGCAGTGAAAATGAATATTTCTGTAAAAAAATCAGTCAAGGCACGCAAAATAAAAGTGTGTGAAATAGAACAACATATACTTAAAATGTAGGGAGGAGAAGAGTAAAGAATGGGTACAAACTTAAACAACCATCAATTTCATTTAGACTGCTATGTGCATAAGAGCTTATATACAAACCTAAAGGTAATCATATATCAAAAACCACTAATAAATATACAAAGAATAAAGAGAACGAAATCTAAATATATCACTAAAGAGAATCAGCAGACCATGAAATAGAGGAAGCTAAGACAGGGTCAGAGAAAATCTTCAGAAACAACCACAAAGAAAATGATAAAATGTAAATAAATACATCTATCAATAATTACTTTGAATGTAAATGGACTAAATACTCCAATCAAAAGACATAGGGTGACAGAATGGGTAAAAAACAAGAATAATCTATATGTTACCTATAAGAGACTCATTTTAGACCTAAAAATACTTGCAGATTGAAAGTGAGGGGATGGATCAACATCTATCATGCAAATGGATGTCAAAATAAAGCTGGAGCAGAAATACTTACATTGGAAAAAATAGACTTTAAAACAAAAACTGTAACAAGGACAAGGAAGGGCACTATATAATAATAAAGGGGACTACCCAACAAGAAGATATAACAGTTGTAAATATTTATGCACCTGACATAGGAGTACCCAAATACATAAAACAGTTAATAACAAACAAAAAGGAACTAATTAATAATAATACAATAATAGTAAGAGACTTCCTCACTCCATTTCCATCAATGGACAGATCATCTAAGGAGAAAATCAACAGGGAAAATGATTTTAAATGACATGGACTTAATAGATATATTCAGAGCATTCCATCCTAAAACAGCAGAATACACTTTCTTTTCAAGTACACATAGAACATTCTCCAGGATAGATCACATATTAGCTCACAAAAAAAAGGCTCAACAAATTAAAGAAGATCAAAGTCATACCATGTATCTTTTCTGACCACAATGCTATGAAACTAGAAGTCAACCTCAAGAAAAAATCTGGAAAGACCACAAATACATGGAGGTTAAATATTATGCTTCTAAAAAACAAATGGGTCAATCAGGAAATAAAAGAAGAAATTTTAAAAATACATGAAAACAAGTGAAAATGAAAACAGAACAATCCAAAATCTTTGGGATGCAGCAAAAGTAGTTCTAAGAGAGAAGTTTATAGCAATACAGGCCTACCTTACAAGCAAGAAAAACCCTAACTAAACAACTAAACTTACACCCAAAAGGGCCAGAAAAATAAAAACAAACCAAACCTAGAACCAAAAGAAGGAAGGAAATAATAAATATTAGAGCAGAAATAAATGATATAGAAACTAAAAAAACAAAAGAACATATCTATGAAACCAGGAGATGGTTCTATGAAAAAAATCAATAAAATTGATAAACCTCTAGCCAGACTTATCAGGAAAAAAAGAGAAAGGACTCAATAAGTAAAATCACAAATGACAGAAGGGAAATAATAACCAATATCATAGAAATACAATTATAAGAGAATATTATGAAAAGCTATTATGCCAAAAAATTGGACAACCTACAAGAAATGGATAAATTCCTAGAAACACATAAACCAAAACTAAAACAGGAAGAAAAAGAAAATTTCAACAGACTGATAACCAGCAGAGAAATTGAATCAATAATCAAAAAATTCCAACAAACAAAAGTCCAGGACCAGATGGCTTCACAGGCAAATTCTACCAAAAGTTTCAAGAAAAATTAATACTTATTCTTCTCAAACTATGCTAAAAAAATGCAAAAGGAAGGAAAACTTCCAAATTCTTTCTATGAGACCAGAATTAACCTGATACCAAAACTGGATAAAGACACCACTGAAAAAGAGTCCAATATTCCCAATGAACATAGATGCAAAAATCCTCAACAAAATACTAGCAAACTGAAATTAAAAATAAATAAATCACTCATCATGATCAAGCAGGATTTACTCTTGGGCTACAAGGTAGTTCAATATTCACAAATCAATCAACATGATACATCACATCAATAGGAGAAAGGATAAAAACCATATGATCATTTCAATAGATGCAGGAAAAGCATTTGACAAAGTACAGCATCCATGCATGATAAAAAACCCTCAACAAAGGAGGGTTAGAGGGAATATACCTCATAATAAAGGCCATATATGAAAAACTCACGGCTAATATCATCCTTAATGGGGGAAAAAACTGAGAGCTTTTTCCAGGATCAGGAATAAGACAAGAATATCTATTCTCACCAATTTTATTCAAAATAGTACTGGGAGTCCTAGCTACAGCAATCAGACAACAGAAAGAAATAGAAGGCATTGAAATCATTAAGGAAGAAGTAAAACTTTCACTATTTGCAGATGACATGATACTATATTATAGAAAACCCAAAAGACTCCACTGAAAACTGCTAGAACTGATAAATGAATTCAGTAATGTTGCAGGATACAAAATCAATGTACAGAAACCTGTTGCATTTTTATACACCAATAATGAAGCAGCAGAAAGAGAAATTACGAAAATATTCTTATTTACAATTGCACCAAAAATAATGATACCTAGGAATAATCCTAACCAAAGAAGCGAAAGGCTTGTACTCTGGAAACTATAAAATGCTCATAAAAGAAATTGAAGAAGACACAAAGAAATGGAAGGACATTCCATGCTTATGGATTGGAAGAACAAATATTGTTAAAATGTCTCTCCTACTGAAAGCAATCTACGCTTTTAATGAAATTCCTATCAAAATACCAACAGCATTTTTCACAGAACTAGAACAAATAATTCAAACATTTTTTGGAACTACAAAAGACTACAAATAGCCAAAACAGTCTTGGAAAAGAAAAGCAAAGCTGGATGCATCATGATTCCCTATTTCAAGCTATATTACAAAGCCATGGTAATCAAAACAGTATAGTACTACACAAAAATAGATACATAGATCAATATAACAGAATAGAAAACCCAGAAAAAAACAAAGCAGGACAGAATATTCAGTGGTGAAAAAGGAAGTCTCTTCAATTGGTGTTGGGAAAACTGGACAACAACATGCAAAAGAAAGAATCTGGACCACTTTCTTACACTATCCACAAAAATAAATGCCAAATAGATGAAATATATAAATTTGAAACCAGAAACCATAAAAATCCTATAAGAGAACACAGATAGTAACCTCTTTGATATCAGCCATAGCAACATTTTTCCAGGTATATCTTCTGAGGCAAGAGAAACAAAAGCAAAAATAAACTACGGGGACTATATCAAAATAAAAGCTTCTGCACAGTGAAGGAACCAGTCAACAAAACTTAAAGACAATCTACTGAATGGGAGAAGATATTTGCAAATGACATATCTCATATCTCATATCTCCAAAACATATAAACAACTTATAAAACTCAACACCCAAAAAACAAATAATCCAATTAAAATGGAAAAAAAATCAGGGACAGACATTTCTCCAGTGAAGATATCCAGATGGCCAATAGACATATGAAAATATGTTTATCATCACTTACCGTCAGGAAAATGCAAATCAAAACTACAAGGAGATATCACCTTACATCTTCAGAATGGCTAAAATCAACAACACAAGAAACAACAGGTGTTGGTGAGGATGTGGAGGAAAAGGAAGCCTCGTGCACTATTGATGGGAATGCGACAGGTGCAACCACTCTGGAAGACAGTATGGAGGTTCCTCAAAAAGTTAAAAATAGATTTAGCCTATGATCCAGCAATGGCACTGCTGGATATTTACCCAGAGGATAAATATGTCTATGGCAACATTATTCACAGTAGGCAAGGTATGGAAGCAGCCCAAGTGTCCATTGATTGATGAATAGATAAAGTAGGGGTGGGGAGAAGCATTAGGCCTCCTCCTGGGGGTTCCAGGCAGTGCTGCTGGGGACAGCTGGCAGCTCACGCTCCTGCGGAGCCAGAAGTTCACAAGTGGACTGAGGTCTTCAGTGTGTCTAAGAGCTCCCCCTCATTGCTCAGCCAAGCTGGTCTCTGGTCAGGAAGCCAGCCCGACATGTGTGCCAGGACAACTTCCTTGTCACACAAAGTTGCCTACAGGCAAACTCCAAGAAGTTCAAGCATGACAAAGGTCAACTTGTGATATCAGAATTACAGAAACTAGTCCCTAAGAACGATAGTGTTACTTTGCCCAAAATACCACCCCAGAGCCCTTGTAACAGTGAGCCTCTGGGGTTGGCTATAGACCACTGCCTTCAGGGAAGGGAACTGCACACACACAGCTGTGCGTGATGCTTGCTCAGCAGGGACTGAAGAGGGACCAGTCCCTGCCAGCACTTGGGGCTCTTGGAGGAGAGGAACCTCCCGGCAGCCATACTGGTGGGGCAGACCAGTGCTGCAGAGGGAAGAGGCCCCAAGGCCTCTGCTGCTGCAGATAGATGGCAGCGTCTTTCTGGATGAGGACAGCAACCAGCCGCTGGTGGGCTGGTTCTTCGGGAACATGGAGTTCATGTAGGAACTTCCAGTCTTGTCTTTGGTCTTGTCCTTCAGTGAGCAGATGAGAATTTAGGAAAATGCATTTCAGAGCCAAAATTGAAGATGACAATGATAGTGCAGAAATGTAGAGAATAAAATATGCACAGTGATTTCTTTGTATATTTAAGGCAGTTAATAGTCTGACAATTTAGCAAATTATGGGATTATATAAATTTATCTCCCAAGAAAATGTGTTCTTTTAAAAACTTTTTTTTATTATTTATTTTTGAGAGAGAGAGAGAGAGAGAGAGAGAGAGAGAGAGAGCACAAGCAGGGGAGGGGCAGAGAGAGGGAGACACAGAATTTGAAGTAGGCTCCAGGCGCTGAGCTGTCAGCACAGAGCCCTGTGTGGGGCTCGAACCCACCAACTGTGAGATCACGACCTGAGTCAAAGTTGGATGCTTAACCGACTGAGCCACCCAGGCACCTCCAAGAAAATGTGTTCTTTTTTAATTTTTTAAAAATGCTTTTATTTAGTTTTGAGACAGAGAGAAAGCACAAGCTGGGGAGGGGCAGAGAGAGAGGGAGACAGGAACCGAAGTGGGGTTCACACTGACAGCGGAGAGCCCAGTGTGGGGCTCGCAACTCACAAGCAATGAGATCATGACCTGAGCTGACGTCAGATGCCTAGCTGACTGAGCCACCCAGGCACCCTAAGAAAATGTGTTCTTAACTAAATGTTGAAACTCACCCATAAAAGTCCTAGTACAGAACATCAAATACCTGGAACATTTACACGTGTGACATAGAACCATCTCTGAGATTGTGCAGATGCTGCTCCCACGTGGATGCATTTTCTTGTATTTGTATGTATATGATGATGCTTTGAGTCCCCTGAGGCAGAATGGGATTCAATGAGGGAGATCCTTCCAAAGAAAACTCCTCATTTAAGCTCTTCAGTGTTGATAATATACAAGTTTATTTTCCATTATCAAAATCTGATCATTTTGATTCAGTAAATGCCAGTTCTTAAAAGGACTCTCCTTTATTTATGCATATGAAGCTAATGTTTACCTTGGAAACTTTGCAAAACACATATGAGAAAGAAATGAAATACATTAAAAAAAGAAGAGATGGTATATATAAATAGATAAAAGAAGATATATATGTATATATACGTATATATACGTATATATATGAGGGAATATTATTCAGCCATAAAAAGAATGAAATCTTGCCTTTTGCAATGACGTGGGTGGAGCTAGAGAGTATAATGCTAAGAGAAATAAGTCAGAGAAAGACAAATACCATATGATTTCACTCATATGAGAACTTTAAGAGACAAAACAGATGAACATTAGGGAAGGGAGAGAAAAATAATATAAAAACAGGGAGGGGTACAAAACATAAGAGACTCATAAATACGGAGAATAAACTGAGGGTTACTACAGGGGTTTTGGGGGGGGGTGGGCTAAATGGGCAAGGGGCACTAAGGAATCTACTCCTGAAATCATTGTTGCACTATATGCTAACTAATTTGGATGTAAATTTTTAAAAATAAAAAATAAAATAAAAAATAGAACAACAAACAACAGCAACAACAAAAATAATTTAAGAAACAAATGAGCAAAGGGAAAGAAAAAGAGAAAGAGACAAATCAAGAAACAGACTATTAGTGATAGAGAACAAACTGATGGTTACCAGAGGGAAGGTGGGTGGGAGGTGGATGAAATAGGTGATGGGGATTAAGGAAGCCACTTGTGATGAGCACCAGGTGTTGTATGGAAGTCTTGAATCACTACATAGTACATCTGAAACTAATATTACACTGTATGTTAACTAACTGGAATTAAAATAAAACTTTTAAAAATAAAAAAAAACAACCTTAAATCATAGCAACTTCTCAAATTAATGTATTTAGACATTTTTGAGAGCCTATCCTGAACAAGTCAATGCTAGGAGACCTTCTGGTCATTATTTTGTAAATGAAATACGATATTTTATGACATAGAAATACTCACGATATTTTATGAGACGGCCTATCTTTTCATACTTATGTAGGTCTTATTCTAAATTAACAACTCAATTCATTACTTAGCATTCTATTTAGAAGTAAAATAATAGAAAAAAAGTAAAATAAATAAGTCTACACTCCTTCAAAAGATGCTAAAGTAGTATTTTAAGAACAAACCTTGAAAATTTAGATAATTGTATTTTTCAAAGAGAATAGAAAATTCAAGCTTCACAGTATATTAGGGTTAGGTGATGATGTTGAAGATGATAATGGTGCTTTTGAAGAAGAGGAAGAGGAAGAAGGAACAAGGCGAAGAGGAAGAGGAAGAAGAAAGGAGCAGGAAGAAAGTGGTGGTCATGATAATTCTCATTACTGCTTGAACCTAGCCCATGGTGAATGGTCATTATTAAATTTTCTGTAATGCACCTTATAGAAAATAATATTTCTTGGAATTTTCTTTTTGTAACATTGACCAACAGAACGTATATAAAACACATGCACATTTATAGGGGAAGGAGCATTGGTTATCATTGAGAGAATTTCCATTTATCTGAGGACATAATAGACTACAGTATTCCTAATACAACAGGTTGAATGATCGGTGTGAAGACAATGCTTTTCTACCCCAAAGTTGCTAGTTATAAATTTAAATGATAATATAAATGATTAACACTTTTTAGCAGATGATGATGAATGTATTTGCAAAGACATATGATAAATATCTTTGGAATACTTGTCAGAAGTGTATGCACATTATCAAATGATAATTTGATTTTTAGATGTCACTAATAACAGTACCTGACATTTACTTTATGGTAGTATTCTAAGTAGTAATTAATTTCATACTACTTTTCTCAAAATTTTATGGGTGAAGAAACTGAGGCAGTGGTGAGTAAAAGTCACATGTGTAGAAGGTAGTGTAGAGAAACCCAATCGACTCTACATTACCTTTCAAAAATGTTAAACATAGTCCACTATCTAGATCTTTTAATAACATATGAATTAAATCTTACTTTAATAAGAACTAGAATAAACTTTTAATAGTTAAACTCAAAACTTAAAAATTTTAAGTTTTTCTATGTACTTAATGTAATTATATTTGCAATCCAGGGTTTCATCATTTGCATTTACCATTTAATAGAAGTTAATTTTCAGCAGCACTTCCAGAGAGAATGGTCATTTAAAAACCTAACTTTAAAAAAAGTTAAAAAAAAAAAGTAAAATGTAATTCATGGACATTTACTGTTCTAAACAGTACTAGCCTTGGGCAGTAATCACCACAACATTCTTAACTTAAAAGGTTAATTTAGGCTTTAAGGGAAAAATAAAATGACCATTGTCCATGATCATTAATTTGATTAAAACTTTTGAAAAATTGGTTTCATCATGAGCCAGAGAACAAATTGATTTATAGAAATATATTGGCTTCATTTAATATATAAAAAATAAAAACCATGTGTATAGTTTTTGTTTTTCCTAGACCACAATCTGTTGGAGGGCTCAAATTTACAGAGGAACTTTGATGAGAAGCATGTGTTGAATTTAGAAAACAGGGCTTGGAAAATTACACTACAAACACAAACTCTTCCATATGAAGAAGGATCTGTGTGTACTTATCTTTGATAGTATTTTCACAAATAGACACAGAAGCACACTTATCTTAATCTCCAGTCCCTAGGGTATTGTGAAGGCTTTTCACTGGGTGAGAATCATTAGAGGCATATCTAGTCTGCTATGTCTGATGCATTTTCTTTGTCTTTCACTCCTCATTCTCTTGCTTGTCCATCGCCCAAAACCCAGCAGAGAAGTACCAGCAGATGACACAGGAGTAGCAATGACCACTGAGTGCTTATAAGTCATGGCCTCTCAACTCTTCCAGGAGCCAATTTTCTCCAAAATTTTCCAATTCTCTGGCCACATTCAGGGCAGCTTTTGGGGGACAATATGTAAATAAGGACTTTGGAACCAGTAGCTCACAGATCGAATTCAAATACTAACATGTTTGATTTGTTTGTTTTTTGGGTCTTTACTGTGTGCTTTATTTATTCATTTACTTTTAGACTTTATATGCAGAAAATTGGATAATAATACTCCTAATCCATAGTACGGTATTATCATGTGCCCATGTAGGACTTCTCTGATTTTTTTCTTACATTGTTATTTCCCTTTCATTTCTCGGTCAGTTTTATCTCCCATAACCAAGGCAGGATACTAATGTGTTTGACTTGTGTCATTTAATGTACATGAAATCTTATAGAATATTTTCTTTTTCTTTGTGAATGTGTTTTTAATTTGTCTCAACGATTCTATGCCATAAATCTCATTCCTTTTCTTTTTTCTCAATGCTATATTTTATAAATCTGCATTGCTATGTGACATAAACTATTTTTTATAAATGTTGAATCAGTTCCTAACATTTACAAATTAGAAGATTTTACATGCAAGTGCAGATTATTGGCTTCTCTTTGGGTTTCAATTTCCGAATGGCAAACAATCATAGGAGCTACAATGACTGCTGGTTTTAGAAGGAGCATATGCTTTCTGTTTTTCCACTGGGCCCCAGTCACTCATTACCTGTCTCCTGTAAGCATTTCAATTTGCAGCCCCTACACACCACGAAACTTGAGCATGTCTCATGGGATATTGCGGCCTGTTAAGCCCTGATACTTCTCTTCTCACCTCTCCTGTACCTATCATAAGTCTCTGGTTTAACTTCTAACTACGAGTAGCTTTTTCTCAGTTATTAACAACTTTTTCTCCAAGGACAAAGAGTATCTCTATGATTCCTTCCCATTGTCACATTTGTATACAATTCATCCTTTTTTTCCCATGAGGCTCTTCTACTATGTTCTATGTGAACATTTGTTTCTTTACCTTTAACTCTAATGTGTACTTTCTGTCCTCACTTATGAGACGTGATGCTGTTAGTATCATTCTGTCACTGCCTCTAAAACCAGAATCCTCTACACCCTAACACATATCTCCTCTATGGAGTATTGTATGTTCTACTTTCACTCTTAATTCCTTCCTCCAGATAGTCAGTCAACAAATATTTATTGAGCTACTAAGCGCTAGAACATTGTTCTAGTTTCTGGGAATACAGAAATGAACAACAAAAATATCCTTCCTGTTTCTATGCCCATGATTCATGGAATATATTAGTAGTTGGGAATAAGTCTTGCCCCAAATACCATCACTCTCCCATAGTCTTAAACGGTAATAACAACTGGTTCAAAAATGTTTAAATACAATTTTTGCCTTCTGTAATTTTCATCTACTGTTTAAAAAATGGATACAGGACTTGAATAGACATTTTATCAAAGAATACATACAAATGGCCAACAGGCCCAAGAAAAGATGCTCGACATCACTAATCATCAGGAAAGTATAAATAAAAACCACAATGAGATATCACCTCATACCTGTCAGATTGGCTATTATCAAAAAGACAAAAAATAACAAGTATTGGTGAGAATGTGGAGAAAAGGGAACTCTCGTACACTATTGATAGAGATAGGGTACTCCCGTACACTATTTCCAGCCAATATGGAAAATAGTATGGGTGTTCCTCAAAACATTAAAAATAGAACTACCATACTATCCAGCAATTCCATGTCTAGGTATTTATCTGAAGAAAACAAAAACACCAATATGAAAAGATACATGCATCCTTACATTTATTGCAGCATTATTTACAACAGACAATATATAGAAGCAACCTGTGTCCATCAATAGACAAATAGATAAAGAAGTTGTGTCATATATATATGTATATATATATCATATATATATCATCATACATATATATGTGTGTATATATATATATATATATATATATATATATATAATCCATAAAACAGAATGAAATCTTGCCATTTGCAAAAACATGGATGGACCTATAGGGTATTATGCTAAGTGAAATAAATCAGACAGGGAAAGACAAATACCGTATAATTTCACTCATATGTGGATTCTAAAAAACAAAACAAATGAACAAATAATACAAAAACAGAAACAGACTCATAAATACAGAAAACATGTTATTGGTTATCAAGGGGCGGGGGGAGTAGTTAGGGGACAGGCTAAATAAGTGAACAAGATTAAGAAATACAAACTTTCAGTTATAAAATAAATAAGTCATGGGGATGTAATGTACAACATAGGAAATATAGTTAATAATATTGTAGTAACTATGTATGGTGACAGATGGTAACCAGACTTATTGTGGGGATCATTTCATAAGGTATAAAAATATTGAATCACTATGATGCACACTTGAAACTAATAGCATGTTGTATGTCAATGACATTTTAATAAAAAAAAAGGTTTAAAAGCCAGTTGTGTCTCAATATTTATTAGAATTCTCAATTAATTTGGAGAATTGTGGTTTAGACTTACTTCCGTGTTATTTGACTCCAGTTTACTACTAAGCCATCAAAAAGCAGTGAAAATAACATACTCAGACTAAATATAAGTGTGGAAACTTCTCCTAATGTCTCTTACTTCTTCATGGAGTTAGACCCTAAGTCTGCTGGCCATTGCAGCCAATGTGGATTGAGAATTCTACCAGGTTAGAGGATCCAAGGACCTGGTTCTGCTATATTTTAAAACATCGGGTTGGGGGAGAAGGTTCCTTGCTGTGCCTCAGTTACCTACATTTCTGTTCTGTTTCCAATGTGTCACCAGACTCACAGCCTGCCTGCCCATGCTGACCATAGTAAACAAGAATTTTCTCATCATCAGAGCCTTCCATTTTCTCTAGACGAGAGGAAATTTGACTTGGAAGTGTATGAGCTGAAACTAAAAGGTTACTGATGAAGAGGTTGTAAAAGAGTGCACTAAATAGTATGGCTCTTTCCTAAAGTGGGTTAGAAAGAACACATACGAGGCTTATCTGTCTGATCATTCGCTTTATGTACGTGACAGTGCAATCCCTGGCCTTTAGTCATGGATGACTGAGAGAAGGGTGTTTCCTTTTAAGGCTTTTTGTCACACAAGAATCTCTTTTCTTCATCTGACTCAATATCTGGCTTGTAAAAGTCCAAGGCAACTTTCAAGGTAAAAATTTGTATATACCTTTAGAAAAATGTTATATACCAATGGGAAATTTTTATATACCCATTTCAGGTTGGATTTTGCTGAATTATTTGGTTACTATTACAGCTTTAATCTATATGTCTTGTATACATAATATATTTCTAATATTTTGGAGTTAATTTCTTTCTTTATATTGTGAGTATTGTTTAAAGTGAGAAAAATCAATAAATTAATTCAACAATACCACTTGTCTACCAAATGTGTTTCTTTGTGATTTGTAATTAAATTGTACTTATTTATTTTATTCATAAAAATAAATATTGGGCGTGCCTGGTTCGTTCAGTCAGGTAAGCATCTGACTTCGGGTCAGGTCACGATTTCACAGTTTGTGAGTTGCAGCCCTGCATCGGGCTCTTGGCTGTCAGTGCGGAGCCTGCTTTGGAATCTCTGTTCCCCTCTCTCTCTGCCCCTCCCTTGCTTGCACTTGCTCTCACTGTATTTCTCAAAATAAATTAAAAAACTTAAAAAAATAAAAATAAAGTTTTGTTCATGCTAGTTTCAAAGAGACAGGGAACATAAATGAAGTTTCTTTTTATTCAGTGAAGACATCTAATATTTATTGACTACCTACTATTGTCAGGCACTGTACATGTTGCTATACATATTCTGTTTAAACTAATCCAAGTTAAATTGAGGATGAGATTATTATTCCTATTTTAGATATGAGAAATAAATCTCATAAAGAATAAATAACCTGGAAGAGATTATACAGATATACATGACAGAACTGTAATTAAATAATCATATTAAATGAACCCCACACCCGAACACACACACTCACTTTGAAGACTAAGCCAACTGTTCAGAACTTGGCAATGAATCTATCTAATTCCAGATCTCATAGTTTCCCCACTTTAATAATGATTGTGTTACAAGAAAGAGACAACCTGCTTTGATTCTCTTCCCCAGGGCTGACATGGCAGGGTAGGCTTAGCTGGGTTGATTTGAGAGGCTCTAGGAAGAAAGCTAACTCAGATTCCAAGAACTACCAGTCCAAATCCCCATTTGAAAGGCTACAATTTAAGATCTATTCCTTCAGGTCTTTCCTGAGGACTTCTAGGCCTTTTCAAGTCCCTTAGTAACATATCAATATTCCTAGAGTATTATGCTTTGAGTCAATGTCAATAAATCTCAGAACATTTGTTGATCTTAAACCGTTTCTAGTGGTGACAGATACCAGAGAGCACAGTCCCTAAGGATTAAGACAAAGAACACGGTATAGATTTTCCTATGGGAAGGTGAGCCCTACGTAATGCTGAGAGAGCCATACAGGTGGCAGCAGTTAATAAATTGCACTTATTCACTGTTTTCTCAAGTTTTATCTGCTTAGTACATAGGCATCACTTCTTGAAGAAAATACCAGGTTTTAATTTGATATTGTCAATTTGCCATAGGCATCATTTAAGAAAGTAAATATAGTACCCTACAATGTCTTGCTTTAAACAGTTTTTTTTTTTTTAAATAAAGCATACCTGCTTTAGGCATGTTAGTTGTGTTCTCTTCTGGTAATGTGTGTTATCTCAAGGTCAAATGAACCCCAGCAGGAAGAGCACAAATACATAGCATTATAAATGACCTCAGGAGAACAGAACAGAGAATATTAATCAATTTTAAGCGCTCTGAGACAGCAGGAGACTATTTTGGCTAGATTGCATGACACTTTTAATGGCATGACTATTTGACAGCTCTTTCATTCCAGGAAAAAAAAGTTGGACAAAGAGTCAGGGAGGTTATAAGTCAAATCAAAATCTCAAAAGAGAAATCAAACTCCAGAAGTACTCTTTAAAAAGATGTCTAATATATACGCATATTACAGTGTCTCGTGTTTGATTTTAAAGTGTTGTGCAACCAGCCATTGAGCATCAATAATTTCACTTGAATGGGGACCATGATGATTGATAAAAAGGAAAGCAAAGCTAGAAACACTGCTCAAAGCATCTAGTTAATAAGAGACAGCAAAACAAAAACATAATTAAATTATGGTTGTTATTTTTATTTCCTCATCACTAGTGATAAAATGATCGGTATTGTCTGCTGATAGCAATCCAAGCTACTCTTTATAATATATGTTCATTCATTTATTCCTTCAACAAGCATAAAAAAATATTAGCTCTAGTCTAAGCTAAGGACTGTGAGAGTCACTAGGGTTGTCTAAGTTTCGGAAGATGAGAGAGATGAGATTGAGAGCTAGACAAGGAAGAGAGACAAACCTTAAAAGACCCTTAGGTACAAGAGAACAAACTGAAGGTTGCTGGAGGGGTGTTGGGCAGGGGGATGGGCTAGATGAGTGATGGGCATTAAGGAGGGCACTTTCTGGGATGAGCACTAGGTGTTTTACCTAAGTGATGAGTCACTAAACTCTACTCCTGAAACCAAGACTACACTATATGTTAACTAGCATGAACTTAAATTAAAAAAAAAAATAAAGAAAATCAGATCTTCACGTAGGTATTTCAGAAAAAATTCCTGTAAGGCATTTAGGATTTCAGTTCTTAGCAGCCTCTAGCTGTATCAAGTTGCTGGCAAGATGTCTGAAAGTTGAAGACCCAGGTTCACTTACTCACTTTTCACCCATGCCTTTCACCTAAAGAGCATATCTGATTTCTCCAAGCAGAGACTAGAAACATGTGTGGGCAAGTACTCAAAAAAAGCAAGCATTTAACTTTCTAAGCACCCTTATCACTCCAGCATCTAGGTTTGGCACAGAATCACAGAACTAACACAACAGCTGCCTTCACCATCATGTGTGCGTACTGAATAAGAGATTTCTGCTTTACAAGAGGCTATTTCAGAAAGTCAAACATACAGCTGCTCTATCTTCATATGTCACTCCTTTCAGGAAGTCATTTTATAGACTATTTTGAACTTATTTCTTTCTTGGGTCTGTACTCACATTCTGTAAGTGGGTAAAATCCCAGGTATACGCTCCCATACTTTCCAAACGTGTTTGTTACTGTTAGCGTTAAGTCTTTTGACTCATTCTGCTAAAGGATGGCACTACCATTTCTCAAACTATCAGTGGTGTAGAGTACCGGCCAAATTGTTTGGCATGGTTATACAACTACTGTTGATAAAGTTCCATTGATAGCCAGAAAATAACAGCCTTCAACTAAGGTTTACCAATGTGAGTGTTATAGTAAACCTATTACTGAGCTCACCTACAATTTAACATAAAGAAACCTTCTAAGTTGAAACACAACTTGCACTGAGAACCACAAGTTCTCATTTTCTAATCTGTGAAAAAGGAATTTTACTTCTAGTTTTTCTTTTCTTGAAAAAGGCGAATGGTAATATTAGACACCTATCTTTGACTCAGAAATATTCATTATATTTGTGAATTGTTGGGGAAAGCCCTGATCTGGCAGATAGATACTTCATAGAGCTGAAAAGACACTGTGTATATGGTAATGGATGTCTTACGATTATATTTGGAATGAGACAGTTTCACAAATTACTGTATTATTTATGAGTTGAATTTGCATAAAATAGCACTGGAGGCACAATTGGACTTCAGTAAGACCCATGGCTTTGGCTTACTGCTTCTCCTTTTGTCTGGAATATCTTTTGCTCTTTCTTTTCGCCATATGAATATCAAACATCAACATGAACATCACCTGCTCTGTAAAGCCTCTCTTGACTTTACTTCCCCCAAGCACGCTAACCACTTTGACAAATAATTTTTCTGTTTCTTCTGTACCCAGAGCATATGCCTGTTATAAACTTCAGCTACTTTGTTTCATTGATTCCTTTTTGGCATTAAGTTTCATGAAAGAAACTACCATCTTACTCATTTTTGTTTACCTTTGATCTATCATACTAGTATATGCTAGGGCTAAAGAAGATGAGTAAAGTGTAGACCCTGTTTGCGAGGAGTATTCAGTGTGATCAGACCCCTAATAAATGTGGTTACTTGGTGCCTGGTATTAATAGCTTGCTGAAGATTAAACATTATTTTCAGTGGCAACTGGCCTTGGGCTCTAGGAAAAAATTAAAAAGTAAAATGGGTTTTGTTTCCCTTCTGCTTCTCATCCTGTATCTTTCTTCTACTCCTCAGATGCTCAGTCTTCATGTTGCCTTTAGGGATTCAAAATCCTCACAGGAGCTCTCTACACTAGATTTGTCCTTCCCAGAAAGGTCTCATGCCCCTCCATTTTCTTTCTCATTTTCTTCTCACTTCAATCCCTGCCCAGGAAGACTCCCATTTTGTAAATGTTTATACTGGGTATTGTTTTGAATATCTGAACAAAGTAGTGTATATTACACAGTAAGGTATAAATTATGGATGCCTTATGGGATATCAATAAGAAGATGTTCTAATTAAAGAGATGGGTGGGTTTACAGGGAGACATTATTGTTCATTCTGACATACCAAACAAAAACTTACCTACTTAACTCTTCTTATTTTGGTTCAATGATAGGGGAATGAATTCCTTAGATGAGACTCTCATCCCTCTTGCATCCAATTTTCTGAAAGGGTAAGAAAATACTATCTGGGATTTGGCTAGACAAGGTAACCAGAGATGACTAATTTAAAAATTAGTGCTGTCTATATTTGGCAATACTATATTCTTTCTTTTTGAAATCCTTGACATTTTTATATATCCTAATGACTCCTATATATTTCTTGAACAAGCATATTTAATATATAAGTTTCATAAGAGTAGCTTATATGGGCTGCAAAGTAGATACTTTGAATTACACTGAGGACTTTTTTTAAGTTTATTTATTTATTTTGAGAGAAAGAGAGCCGCAGGAGGGGCAGAGAGAGGGAGAGAGAATTCCAAATAGGCTCCACATAGCACAGCCCCACTGATGTGGGGCTTGAACTCACAAACCCATGTGATCATGACTTGAGCTGAAACCAAGAGTCAGATGCTTAACCAACTAAACCACCCAGGCGCCCCTGTAGTGAGAATTTTAAGGATTAAGTTACCTCTCTAGTCTACTTGTTTATTTTGGCCAATTCATGAATTATACTCTCTACCAGGAATTTAGCAAAGAAAAAAAAAAGTGATTTATTAAGGTGTTAAGGACAGACAAGCAAATAGATAGACAAACCATTTATCATCCACATTTGAAGTTAGCTCTTAGGTTCCAATGTAAGGATATATCCATAAACTGGCTATCCTCTATACTGCAAAGGTCAGTGACTGGCACTGGGTCAATTACCCCTGTGTAATTGTCAAAATTTACTGCAGCTGGATTCCCAAATACTGTAATTGGTTGCTTGTTTCATGAAGTCATGAAGGCTTAGTTGACTGTGGTACTATTTAACCGAAGTGGTTATGGCTCAAAGCCCTATAGTAGCACCCCACCTCCTCTAGGAGGGCTCTTACATGCAACCTGTGCTTCAGCCATCCTCAAAAACTCGTCCATCAAAAAAAGAGTGTTTTACCCCATTAATCCATTGCCCCCATTTTGCTACTCCTTCCCCTCCTAAGATTCATTTTAAGAGATAGTTACCCCAAATCATTACTGGAATCTACTAATTGCTCTTAAGTCAGGAACACAGGAAAATACCAAAAGTTTATAGTGAATTGATTTGTTGTTCACTTAATATTACAGCATATGCATTTTCCTATATTATTTAATATTCCTATAAAATGATTCCCTTGTCTACCTCATGTCCCATAAAATAAAATAGTATGGTTTAATTTACCAATCCCATAGTGCTAGACATTCAGTTTCTTCTTAAATGTTCAGTTACAACTAATGTTCAGCAAAAATTTTCAATATTTAAAACTCACTATCATCTGACTTTTGTTTCTTATTTTGTTGATGACTTAAATGTAGTTTACTCACAAGGGACTAATTGGAACACTAATTGAAAATGACCTTGGTTAGAAGCTGGGGAACCCCTTGTTCAATTATGAAGCTGCCACCATCTTGGCAACTGAAAAGATACTTTGGAGCCAAAAGAAGATTACCTTTATTTACTTGATTATTTCAATTCACTTTACCAGCATTCTTATTGTCCTTACTTGTTCTTTCAAAGCTTTTCTTAGCAGATCAAAGCAGTGATTAATCTATGAGCAGAACTATCATTTCAATCATCTGTGTAACTCAGAGATTCGTGGGGTATCCATCACATATTAGTAAAAAACAAAGGAAATATTAACGACAAATAGGAAAAAATGATAACCACACATAAGAAAAGAGAGAACCATTTTGTCTCTGTATATCCATTCATCTACATCATCTATTGCCATCTATTACAGTTATTTAGAGAGAACTCTTCTCCCCTTGAAAAAGACCATATGGTTTAACATACAAACTTCCAGAAGGTCAGAAAATGTAGCATTTCGGTGGAATACTGCTTTGCACAGGGCTACTTGTGTTGGAGCCAGGAAGCCTGCTTTTAAGGACCCAAGGGGACTATGGGCCTTTTCTGCTGGATTAAGCTCCTGGTATCACTTTCACTATGTTTCTGGCTTGAGCAGAATCTGGAACAGACTGCAGGCTAGAGTGTGTTGGCATGTGTATACAGCTCTACCATCTGTTTTCCTTCTTCAATTCATCAATTTCCTTTACTTATGATCTTGCCTATCACTTAGCCCAGTTATGAAAAATATGTACTCTTGAGTATTTTGTCTTTAATTACTTTTATAGATCTTTTCAAAGGAAATTGTGCAATATTATGTAATGATAAAGTAAAACATAATTGCCAAAATAAAAACCCCCAGTAAATCATTAAAATTAAATATATAAACCTCAACTGATTAACAAGTCAATGGAAGTTGTGGTCTTGGCAGACTAATGAATAGTTAAGAAAGGAAGCTGGGCATCACTTTTAGACAAGGGCAGACCCTGCTACTGTTCCATTATGAGTTTGGCTTTTTTGTTAATTACTTTAGATTTATGTTAAAAACTTACAAAGCTCTTTGCTCTACACGTATTTTTGAAATATTTAAGTGCTAATATGGACCATACCTATCTCTTATGGAACCTGGAAAAATAATAGATCCCTTGAGAGAAGAACCACTATCATTTATAATATCTAAAATAATTGGTGAAGCCTGAAAACATTCTGATATTTCAGAAGGGATATATTTATGTTAACATAGTAATTATATTTCTGTCATAGATGACATAAATGTAAGTGCCACTCTGCCAGGGAATTTTCCCAAACCTCTTCAATTCATTGCAAATGACTGCCAGATGGGTAGTATTATCATTCATTCATAGGAAAAAAAATCTGGGACAAAGAGTCAGGTAGAAGAACCAGAAAGAGTAAAAGACAACAACTGCAAATATAAAATAAAGGGCATACTAATATATTCTGGATCATGTAAGTGTCCACAGAAGTTCCCCCCGTCATAGTAAAAAAGTATTTTAGAACAATATTAATACGTCACCCACAGAACTGCCTGACAAAGAAATCGTAACTTGCCAAATATACTATAATCTAATTAGTCCCCAGCAGAATTAGAAATACAACCTAAAAATTCCTGACAAAAATGATCAATTACCAGAAGCTGCTCCCTTTCATATCATTTTAGTTTTATTACAACAAATGCCTTGTGGCCACAAAAAGTTAAACTAAATTACAAGGTGATGAAAATTCTGAAGGCAGTTAACTTTGTATTTTTTCCATTGCTCACAGAACTGAGAAAGGAAATGAGAAAAATTGCATTTAAATCCCTTAATTATTCTGACTATTCACTAACAATTCTAAATAAGAGTTCACAGTGTGGCTTTAAACCTGAAGGCAACTACATGCTACAAGTGCAAATATTGCCCACTCTTTCCAACAAACATATTCTCTACCTGTTGACATTAGTTGCAATCATGTAAATAACACATCATTCTTTTGTCTGATGAGGTGAAATTTATTAGATTCAAAACCAGTTTACTCTGCTTCTCCTCAGTCTGTCTACCATTCCCTCCCCCACTTGCCCCACACACCCCTTATTTGGCACCAGTCTGCAGAAGATGAAAGAGTATGGAGGACTGTGCATGAGATGTTTTTAACAGATCAGGTCTGGACGTGGAGCACATGATTTCCATTCATGTTCCATTGACTAGAACCCAGTAAGTTGACTACATGCAACTGCAAAAATAGTTTAGATGCATGCATAGGACAGGAAAGAAAAGGTTAGTCTGTCTTAGGTGGAATTGGTATGTTATTCCAAAATCTGGAGGACACTTAGTCTGAGGTAGAGAGAAAATATCAGTAACCAGAGCTGGTTTGGAAATAGGTGGTGCTAAATCAATACATCGAACTAGAGAAGAGGGTCAACAGAAGACTAAAATGAGGAAGAATAGACCATAGTCTGCAGTGGGGAGATAAAAAGCATGGTTTCAGGATCCATATAATAAAATGCTTGTGATCTGCTAAGGTATATATTATCTGGGGGCCCAAGTATAATGCAGTGTCTTTGGGAACAGATGTTCCCAAGAGTCTGGAAGAGTCACTGAAGGAGGCTCATTGAATTGGAATCCCTTCTTGCCTTGATTAGTTTTATCAGACCAAGTGTGTGTACAGAGATGGCTATTGATCTCTGTATCGGCATTCTGTATTTACAGATCTGTCTCCTCCACTGGACTGAAAATTCCACAAAAGCCAGGAATATATCTTATTAGTCTCTGTATTTTTGGATTCTTACATCTGAAGAAATAAAACTCACCTTTGTAGGCCTTTGTAAACTAAATTGAACTGATTCTGTAGGTATAGCTTACACCTGTCATGTGGCCTCTGACAGGCATGAAACAGGTTATTGCTCGTAATAGCTCCCCATTTTTAACAAAATATTACATAATTTTCAGCTTACAGAATTATTAGCAGAATTGTTTATAGAATTTGATTCCTTAATACTAAGGCCACATTCAGATTTTGTGATAATATGTTACCACACCTAAGAGGGAATATGGTATTACTATTCTGCTCTATTAAGTACCTTAAACAAATTTTTTTTTAATTTTTAATGTTTATTTTTTTTTTGAGAGAGAGACACAACACAAGTGGGGGAGGGGAAGAGAGAGAGGGAGACACAGAATCTGAAGCAGGCTCCAGGTTCCAAGCTGTCAGCACAGAGCCTTATGCGGGGCTCAAACTCATGAACCATGAGATCATGACCTGAGGTGAAGTTGGACACTTAACCAACTGAGCCACCCAGGCGCTCCTCTATTAAGTATCTTATATATGTTAAGTAAAAATAATACACAAATGAATCCTAAAAGTGGGGAAAGGGAAGAAAATAGAATTTCCAGATGGAAAAATAATAACAAAGAGGATACCTCAGAATCTAGAATTATGGTGAAGAAATGCAAAATATTAAAAGTGACAAAGAGGTATACTTGCACTGACCATCTGAATATCTTTTTACTAAAATATTTTAATTCTGAGTTTTTACTTGGAAGCCCAGTTCTAATTTTATTATAGAAGAGATTTTACAGAAGAAATTCCCTTGGAAGCCAATTTTGCTGTAGCCTCTAGCCTGGAAGTGAGTGATAATCTTCTACGAATTCCTCTTGAAGTGTCTTGATTTTTGTTTTTTTTGTTTTTTTTTTTTTATTTTAAATTTTTTTTTTCAACGTTTATTTATTTTTGGGACAGAGAGAGACAGAGCATGAACGGGGGAGGGGCAGAGAGAGAGGGAGACACAGAATCGGAAACAGGCTCCAGGCTCTGAGCCATCAGCCCAGAGCCTGACGCGGGGCTCGAACTCACGGACTGCGAGATCGTGACCTGGCTGAAGTCGGACGCTTAACCGACTGCGGCACCCAGGCGCCCCAAGTGTCTTGATTTTGTAGGTGAGCAGACAATGAATGTTGGTCTAACACCTTAAAGTATATTCTCACAACAATCACACTAGCTATGGATCTGTGTCCCCTTTTTAGATGGGGTCACTTTGTTTTGGTGCAATCTACACTCAATCTGGAGTCATGTTTCATTTTGTTTTAGGGAACTTTCCTCTGAGTCCTAGTGAGTTGATTATACATATTTGAGTTTGCAGATTGAGGGTTTCACCCTCTTCAAAGCATCTCAGTTGGTTTATATCCAGCCAATTATTTCTTCATTTTCTTTTCTCATTCTTTAAAAGTACAAAAATGTGAAGTCTTCTGCCTAAGGTACTAAAAAAGGAATAGGAATCCTTACAAATCCCAACTCGATTTCTCCTCTTTTCTCCAAATTTGACTTCTTGTCTCTGATTTTGTCTTAAATCCACAAAACCCTGAGTTATCTGGAAATATTTTCTAAGAATTCTCAAGAAACTTATGGTAGCTTTTCAAGGTTCCTGGATTATAGTGTGGAGATTGCTTAGTATGTAAGCAAAATGTCTATCAACATACCTTTTGTTTCCTCTTACCCTTCCTTCTCTTTTTTTTCTTATTTTTATTTAGCTTACTATTATTTGGTTTAAATTTTAACAAAATGTATTTGTTCATTTATTTATCCCTTTAAGTAAATACACTGCTAGTGATTTAAACAAATTTTGAAAGAGAAAAAGAAAGGCAGTGAAAGTTTCCCTTATACTCCTGTTCCCCATCAGTTCCCAGCTCTTACTGCCATTCTGCACTTTTTATTATTTTCTCTTTCATTTATTAATATAAATCTGACCTATTAACTTTGACATATAAAAAGACTACTTCTCTGCCCTTCTAACTTTATTTTAGTAAAGTGGCAGTGAGATTTACTTGGATATATTGTAATATTTTCATAAAGAAAAGGAAATTGGATAGATTTATTGTGTGTGTGACAGCAGATACATTAGTAATAAATGTAAGATATACTGAGCCCTTGATAAAAATTTTAATTTAATATAAAAAGTTATTCTTTATATAAGTTATTTCAACATTGGGTCATCATGGAAGGGACTGTTTAAGAGTAAAAATGGAGTTGATATCAAATTCATTCAATCCATATCAAACTAGAGCTGATATCTAATCCATTCTTTTCTTTGGAGAAGAGCCATAATTGGAACATATATGCAAATCAAATGATGGGAAAAGACCCTTATTGTGATATTTAAATACCTTCTGGGTATATGGAAAAGCATAAAGATTGTTAGTGAGCAGTAAAATATGGAAGGACAGAATTTTTTTTTCAAAATTTTTTAATGTTTATTCATTTTTGGGAGAGAGAGAGAGAGAAGGAGCAGGGGAGGGACAGAGAGGGAGGGAGACAGGTAGTCTGAAGAAGACTCCAGGGTCCATGCTGTCAGTACAGAGCCCAATGCAGGTCTCAAACCCAAGAACTGTGAGATCATGACCTGAACTGAAGTTGGATGCTTAACTGACTGAGCCACCCAGGCACCCTGACAGAATTTTGTTCTTAAAGAGCTTTTGGGTTTAAGAAATGTCTTATTATATTTTTATAAAAATATTTTATTATCTCTACCAGAGAAAGATTTGCAAACTCAGCAGCAGAAGAAAAAGTAAGTGGAAGAAGAGAAGGAGGGACAAGATGAATTTCTATTTTCATAGTACTTGTTTGGAATCAGGAAGAACTGGGTTGGAAAACCCAAATCCACCATTTACTAATTGGCAAAACTTAGACTTGGTCCTCAATATCTTTATCTGTAAAATAAGAATAATTATAATAGCTATTTTAAAGATGGAAAGGTGCTTTGCAAACTAGAAAGTGTTAAATTATTTGTTTTTAGTTTGAAACTGCAATTCTATTCTTTCCTACTTATTTTTCGTTAAATAAATTGAATCAGAAAAACCTAGCATTAGAATCACTGTCATGTTAACTAGTACCCATGGCATCTTTGTGCAAATTCTAGGAAGGTGATTCTCCCAGTAGAGGTTACCACTGTGGAGGAACAGCTTGGCAAATATGGCATCTTTGTTTGATCCAGGTGCCTCATTCCCAGAGAAATCTGCATTATTTTGCAGGTTGACAATGGCCCAAACTTTAGTCTCTACCTATCACACACACCCATCTCATTGCCTGTGCTTTGTGTGGGAGAAAACCTGCAGAATTGTGGGCTGGGCTTTGGATAAAAGATTTTATGGAAGCAATCCAGAGGACACATGTAGATAGAGTGTGGAACTTGTTCATTATGCAGCAGGTTCCATTTGTTTCTGGCTTGCTGTATACCCACCTTTAACTTCCAAACATTAATCCTAGATTCATTTCCCTCAATCTGTTGTATATATTTCCATATAGCAACTAAATAATTGAAAATTACCATCAAGTTTTCCCTAGGACATTGGGTAGTGGACCTGGTTGTTGGTTATTGTCCTTTTTATTTCTAACGGAAGTCTCAGTTTTGCTCAAATATCTATTCCCTCCCTCATATATCATTATGTCTTAGAGAAACATGATCTCACCCTAGTTCTGGAGAGTCCTGGATAGTGTAGGACTAATCCCACTCTTTGGCAAATGATGTGTGCCAGAATGGTAAAGACACACAATTCTGACCAATGCAGTCACAAGAGAAATCTTCCGGAAAAAGTTGTCATTCTCTCTTTCTCTCAGTAGTTAGTCATTGGGAGAGATATTGCTGTTGGGTATATCCTCTGAGTTTGATGCCTTCATCTGGCATTACCAAGTGAAGGCTAGTTTAATTCTGGACTTATTATGTAAGAAAATGTACTTTCTTATTTTTTACACCTGTATCAGTTGGAGCTGCTGTTACTTGCACCCAAGGGCATTGTAACTGATGAGCACACATTTCTCTGCAGGTGAAGCAAACTGAGTTTTTTTTCCATTAAGACTTTATTCATATGCTTTTTACTAAGCCTAGATTGTCCAGGTTTCTTTCTTCTGGACACTTTTAACTTGTGGAGGCCTGGAATTGAATGCAATAGTTCCTTATGAGATGTCCAGTTCAGACTGCCGACTCATGTTGAACTTAGGTCAACTCAAAGTCCCAAGACGCTTTTGTGCTTGCTCTTGAAATATCACAACTCTTTTACAGTTATTTGTTTGTAACAGGGAAGGTATTTGTTTAATAAAATGCATAATTAAAAAATTATATTAATAAATTATATCCAGTTGGATTCAGTCCATCATATTATTCTGTTGAGATACTATGGAAAGACTTCCTGGAAAACTATGCATTTGCCATCTCTTCCCCCTTAGCCGTTCTTTTTTTTTTTTTTTCAGTGTATTTACTTATTTTGAGAGAGGCTGAGCAAGGGAGGGGCAGAAAGAGGGAGAGAGAGAATCCCAAGCAGGCTCCATGCCACCAAGTGCAGAGCCCAAGATGGGCTCCAACCCATGAACCATGAGATCATGACCTGAGCTGAAATCAAGAGCCAGATGCTTAACTGAACCACCCAGGTGCCCCCGACTCTAGCCATTCTTAAATATATTAAATATGTCCTCTCTATCTTTCTTGATAACAACTTTGATCCAGAAAGGCTTGAGAGGAAATCTCTGCATTGAGTTATTTACAAAAATTTTCTTCTGATTGATATAGCTCTACTAGTAGCTTTTTTCATAAACTTGCACAGCCACTTAAAAATCCATTGCAGTATACTAGTTAGTTCATGATATTTCCTGTATTCCATTAATGCTATCTATCTATTGCTTTCCTCTGATCAAAAAGATTTTTTAAAGCATTAATATTTTAATACCCTTTAAATTTTAGAATATAAATATTTTCAGCAGTTATGGTTCATTCTCAATGAATACAGGTTAATCTTTGACTGACCAGCTAATTACTTTCTTAACCTCTTTTGATAGACCATCTATAATTTTTCCTAGTATGGTCATAATATAAATAGCCTATTGTTAGTGCAATGTCTAATTTCTCCATTATTCTGGAATCCTGAAAAATCATTTATCTGACCCTAGACTTTAGATACCAGGCGACTGGTAGATTATTTCAAGAACTATAGTGATTTCCTTGGTATATGGTATTAGTTCCCTGAACGGTAATTAATCTTGGCTAGGAAGATAAAACTCATTTAGAGTGTCTAGATGACTCTCAGATATTCTTGGACTTCAATACTTTCACAATCATGCTTATTCTATCATTTCCATTCTGAAGAATAATCTTTGATGCAACAGATAGTTGAGTATAGTGATTAAAAGCATGAGCTCTGGACTTAAGCTACTTGAGTTCAAATCCGGGCTCTGCTAGTTACTAATTGTGTGTCTGTGGACAAATTATATAACCTCTTTAAATTTAGGGGTGCCTGGGTGGCTCAGTCGGTTGAGCGTCCGACTTCGGCTCATGTCATGATCTCACAGTCTGTGAGTTCGAGCCCTGCATCGGGCTCTGTGCTGACAGCTCAGAGCCTGGAGCCTGTTTCCGACTCTGTGTCTCCCTCTCTCTCTGACCTTACCCCATTCATGCTCTGTCTCTCTCTGTCTCAAAAATAAATAAACGTTAAAAAAATTTTTTTAAATAAATTTCAATTCCCCCATTTGTGAGAAATGATAATATACACAGCATGGTGTTGTGTTTAGATTTGAATGAGTTAATCTGCCTAAATTACCTGGTCTAATGCCTGGCACATGGACATAGACTCAACAGAGGGTAGTTTTTACAGAGAAGATAAAGGAAGATGCATGAGCTAATATATTATAGTTGTTATAACTAACATCACTGCTTTTAAGTAATAGATCTGTGTTGCTGGTCTTCTTGCACCATGCAAATATTTTTCACTAGTTGTAGCTTGTTATTTGCACTACCTTTCTTGCATTGTTCTTAGGGGTCTTACTCAGGTGAGTCCCTCTGTCCATCTTTGTATGTTTACAGACACTGAAGTTTATTGTGCTGTCCTTTATGCATGTCTCTCTCTTTTTCTTTCATAAAGGGGCATTTGCAGTTAATCATCATAGTTTATTTGTTAGCATTAACTTTTTCTTCCTGAATCAGGTCATGATATCAGCTTCTAACTTTGTGAAATGTGCTTTCCTAAGTTAGGACTTACCACATGTTCAGCAGCCCTCTTACTTCCAAGTTAACATCTTATTTGTCCCATCT
Source organism: Lynx rufus (assembly GCF_022079265.1). Taxonomy (NCBI): domain Eukaryota; kingdom Metazoa; phylum Chordata; class Mammalia; order Carnivora; family Felidae; genus Lynx; species Lynx rufus. Next base: position 105,895,230 of record NW_025814867.1, on the reverse strand, counting down.
CTTCCAGGATATGAAACAATTTCTCATGGTTGGTCTGCATTAAGTCTAGAGTGCCTTTGTAACTCAAAACATCCATCTTGTAAAGAACAAAATTGCCTACAAGACACTTTAAGAATTTATCAGATGTGAACTTTAGCCAAATTAAAACTGTATTTTTCCACAAGATGAAGTTGCTTACCTCTGTCTGCAGTATCTCTCTTCTTGTTGAGCAAAGAAAATTCTTACATCGCTGTATTCTTGGCATGAGAGTCTTCTCTTTGAGTTCTAAAGAGATGTGGTGTTTGGATACTTACTGTCACACAATTAGAAGCTGGACTTCTATTTGTTTATTACTACTTTCTTTTGCTTCATTATTCAGCTGCATGGGACCACACTATCTGATTGTAATCTTTTTTCTCTTTCTGTTTTCTCCTATCAAATACTAGATAAGTCCTGTTTTATCTTTAATGTCATAAAAAGTCCTCTATTTCTCTTTAATATATTGTCTCCATTCTCCATCCAGGGTTGTACCAGGGACACATTAAACTAATGTAGAGAAAAAAGTAAAATAGTCTTAACATTCTGCATTTCTATGTAATAGAGAGCTCTTAGCTCTCTCCCTGACTTTGCATGAAGGATTATGTTAAATTTTGAGCAGTTCCATGAAAATATAATTGCATCAGAACTTCCATTTTAGTTAATATTTAAAAAAAGATACGCTCTTTTTTGATATATCAGTTTCCGTTCCTAATGTATTTCTTTGAAAGTGTGTCTCCTGTTGACTTTTTTCCCCTATCCTTTTAGGTGAGATCATAAGGCTGATCTATTCTGAGGCAGGAGGGGCTGGAATGTAGAGAAATTCTCTTCTTCTAGCCAGATACATTTTCAAAATTATGCTCTGCTGTTCTAGCATGATTTCCCCTGAAGAGTAGGCTTTTATTATTGACAAGGCTCTGATTGTGTTTCAAGGTGGTTACTTCTTCCTTTCCCTGACCAGTGCAAAGAGAGTCCTTTCTTATATCTTCACCATGAGAGCCAAGGGAGATTCTGGGGAGAAAATCCATGAAAGTGCTGCGACCCCCATAGGACCTAGGCCTCTAGAAGTACCTCCCTTTCATGCTAGTCCATCACAGCCTCCAGCAAGTCCTTAAAATTACAATTTACATGTTCCTACCAGCTTATGGCTTTAGCAGCTTCTGCTTCAGTTAAGCAGATCTTAGCTCTAACTCTGCATTTACCTGTCTCTTTAGATTTCAAAACGGTAGTTTAACCTGTAACTTCAGCTTTCTGACAGGTCCAAGAAAAACTCACTGATCTCAGAGTTTGGACATTTTTCCTTTGTTGTGAAGATATAAGCTCATTACATATTGGAGCTCAAACTGGAAGTCTGCTTAACTATTTCAAAATAATGCCAAACTGCTTTCCAAAGTGGTTATACTATTTTATATTCCCACTGGCAGTATAGAGAGGTCCAGTTGTTACACTTCCCTGCCAACACCTGAGATGCCCACTATTTTTAATGATAGACATTCTAATGAGTGTTATCTCATTTTGATTTTAATTTTTATTTCCTTAACGCTTCATAATGTTGAATATTTTTCCTGTGTTTATTTGCCATCATGTATGTTCTTTAGTAAAAGGCTTATTCAAATAATTTGCCAATTCATTTTATCAGATTGTTTGGTGTTTCATTGCTGAGTTCTGGGTAGAATGTTTATTACCTATGTGATTTCCAAGTATTTTCTCCCAATCTATGGGTTGACTTTTTATTCTGTACAGTAAACGTCAGAAAGAAGGACTAATAAATGTTGATAAACTCTTATTTTTCCCTCTTGTGGATTGTGCTTGTAGTGATATAGCTAATAAACCTCTAACACAAAAAAGATTTTCTTCTATGTTTTGTTCCGGAGCTTTTGTAGTTTTAGATTTTACATTTAGGTCTGTGATACTTTGGAATTATTTTTCAATATGGTGAGAGTTATGGACTGATGATCATTTTGGGGGCATCTGTGTATCAAATTGTTCCAGTGTCATTTGATGAAAAGATCATCCTTTCTCTAAATTGCTTTTGCACCTTTTTCAAAAATCAGTGGTCCATATACATTCGGGTATATTTTTGGAATCTTTAGTCTGTTTCATTAATCTGCTTATGTGTCTTCAGGCCAATATCATCGTGTCTTGATTATTGCAGCTTTTTGGTAACAAGGCTTTGAAGTAAATCTTGTATTCCTCTTGGTTCTTCTATTTCCAAGTTGTTTCGGCTAGTCCAGTTCTTTCCATTTGCCTATGAGTTTTAGAATCAGCTTGCCCATTTCTATAAAAAAGCGACACTGCAATTTTAATTGGGATTTCATGCAATTATAGATCAATTTTGGGAGAACTATTAAGTCTTCTTACTCATCAATATATCTCTTCATTAATCTAGATCTTAATCTCTCAGCAATGTTTTGTAGATTTTAATGTAGAGGATTTGCATGTATTTTGCCAGATTTATCTCCAATTATTTAATATTCTTGGACACTGTTATAAATGGTGGTTTAAATTTTCAGTTTTCAGTTGTTTGCTTGTGTATAGAAATACAATTGATTTTTGTATATTGTTATTATGTCCTACAACTTTTAAAATTTGCTTATGAGTTCTAGTAGCTTTTTATATATTCCATATTATTTTTTACATAATTTTATGTAAACAATGGCTTTATTTCTTCATTTCCAATCTAGATACCTTTTTCTTTCTTTTTTTTTTGCCTATTAAAATGACTAAAATCTCAGTACAATGATGAATATAAGTGACGAAAATGGTCATCCTTGTCTTATTCATGTTCTTAGGAGAGAAATGATTCAATCTTTCACCACAAAGAATTATGTTCATGTTAGCTATAAGTTTTTGTAGATTGCCTTTATCACGATGAGGAAATTCACTTCTATGCCTAGTTTGCTATGAACGTTTTTGTTTGTTTGTTTAAATTCAAGTTAACATACAGCGTAATAGTTTTAGATGTAGAATTTAGTGACTCATCACTTACATACAACACCTAGGGCTCATCATAACAAGTGCCCTCCTTAATACTCATCACCCATTTAGCCCATCGCCCCACCACCCCTCCAGCAACCCTCAGTTTGTTCTCTATTGTTAAAAGTCTTTTTCTTTTAAAGTTTTTGTTGATTTTTGAGAGAGAGAAAGAGAGAGAGAAACAGAGTACAAGTGGGGGAGAGGTAGAGAGAGAGGGAGACACAGAATCTGAAGCCGACTCCAGGCTCTGAGCTGTCACAACAGAGCCTGACATGGGGCTTGAGCTCACAAACCCTAAGCCGAAGTTGGATGCTTAACCGACTGAGCCACCCAGGTGCTCCAAGAGTCTGTTTTATGGTTTGCCTCTCTTTTTTCCCCCTTTATGTTTATCTGTTTTGCTTCTTAAATTCCACACATAAGTGAAATCATATGGTATTGGTCTTTCTCTGACTGACTTATTTCTCTTAGCATAATACTGAATTTTTTTTTCATTTTTAATCCAATAGAGAGTGGATTTTGATAAATGCTTTTTCTGCATGTATTGAGATGGCCACATGTGTTTTCTTTCTTTCTTTTTGTCTGTTAATATTGAGAACTATGCTGATTTATTTTTAATAAAAAACTTTATTAATTTATTTGTTTATTTGGTGTTGTTTTAGGTTCACAGCAAAATTGAGGGAATGTACAGAGTTTTCCCATATAGCCCCTGTTCCCATATAGCCCCTGTCCCATATAGCCTATATGTTCCCATACAGCCCATGTATGCCCTCCCCCAGCATCCACATCTCCTCCCAGAATGGTACATTTGATGAATGCACATTATCATATCATAATCACCCAAAGTCAATATTTCACATTAGGGTTCACTCGGCGTTGTATATTCTATGGATTTGGACAAATGCATTATAACATGTATTCAGCATTATAGTATCACACAGAATATCTTCTATGCCCTAAGTAGCCTGTGCTCAACCTACTCATCACTCCCTCTCCCCAGCCCTTGGAAACCAATGACCTTTTTGATGTCTCCATAATTTTGCCTTTTCTGAATTTCATGTAGTTGGAATCATATAGTATGTAGCCTCCTCAGATGGGCTGCTTTCACTTAGTAACATATATTTAAGGTTTCACCATGTCTTTTCATAGTTTTGCAGCTCATTTCTTTTTAGCACTCAATAATATTCTATTGTCTGTATGTATCACAGTTTGTTTACCTACTCATCTACTGAAAGCATATCTTGTTTGTTTTCATTTTGGGTAATTATGAATAAGTCTGTTATAAATATCTAGGTACAGATTTTTGTGGGGACGTAAAATTTTAACTCCTTTGAGTAAATACCAAGGATCATGATAGCTATATTGTATGGTAAGAGTATGTTTAACTTTGTAAGAAACTGCCAAACTATCTTCCAAAGTAACTGTACCACTTTACTTTCCTGCCAGTAACAAATGTTCCATGTCCTTATCAACATTTGGTATTGTCTATGCTCTGGATTTTGGCCATTCTAATAGGCATACAGTGGTACATCATTGTTTTAATTTGAATTTCCCTGATGAAACATGGTGTGGAGCATCCTTTCATATGAGTATTTGCCATCTATATATCTTATTCATTGAGATGTCTGTGAAGGTCTTTGGTCTTTTTTAATTTGGGTTTTTTTCTTATTGTTGAGTTTTAAGATTTCTTTACATATTTTGTATAACAGTTATTTATTAAATGTGCCTTTTGCAAACATTTTATCCCAATCTGTGGCTTATCTTCTTATTCTCCTGACGTTGTCTTTTACAGAGTAGACCTTTCAAGTTTTAATGAAGTCTCCCATATCAATTATTTCCTTCTGGTGCCTTGCCTTTGGTGTTGTATCCAAAAAGTCAATGCCATACCCAAGATCATCCAGGTTTTCTCCTATGTTTTCTTTTAGGAAAAAACATATTTATGTGTTACACTTGGGTCTATAATCCATTTTCAGTTAATTTTGTGAAGGGTGTAATATTTGTACCTAGAAATTTGTTTTAGTTTTTTTTTTTTTTTTTTGCATATAGATATCCAGTCGTTCCAGAACCATTTGTTGAAAAGACTGTCTTTACTACATTGTACTGTTTGTGCCCCTTTGTCAAAAATCAGTTGACTATATTTATGTGGATCTATTTCTGGATTCTATTCTGTTCCCTTGAACTATTTGTATATTCTTTCACCAATACGGCACTGTCTTGCTTCCTACAATTTTACAGTAAAATTTCTTGAAGTCAGGTTGTGTCAGTCCTCCAATATTTTTTTCTCTTTAAGTAGAATGTTGGATATTCAGGTCTTTTGCCTCTTTTTATAAACTTTAGAATCAGTTGGTTGATATGCACAAAAGAACTTGATGGAATTTTCATTGGGACTTCATTGAAACTATAGGTCAACTTGGGAAGAACTGATGTATTGATAATGCTCATTGATTTTTAAGTGTTAAGCCAAACTTGCATGCCTGATATAAACTTGGTCATGATTTAGTCTTTTTTATAGATAGTTCAATTTGACTAGTTAAAATTTGTCATTGGTGTTATTAGTTTTAAGTTTTCTTTCCTGCTAATGTCTGTTTAGATTTGTTATTATGGAAATAGTGACCTCAATGCATAATTTGGTAACTATCCCCTCCTTTTCAAGTGTCTGAAGACATTCATATAGAATTGGCATTTGTTTTTCCTTAAATGATGGGTAGAATTTCTCTGTGAAACAATATGGGAGTTTTCTTAGTGGGGAATGTTTTGAAATGCAAATTAAATTTCTTCCATAGATACAAGGATATTCAGTTTTTATTTCTTTCTTCTTGATGAATTTGGTAATCAGTATCTTTCAAAGCAATTTTCCATTTAATCTAAATTCTAAAATTAGTCTAAAGTAGTTTGCAATATTTTAAAACTCTCTTTCAATACCTGTAGAATCTATTGTCATGTCAACTTTCTGATTCCTGATATGGTGATTTGTTCTTATTCCTTTTTTTTTATGGATAGCCCTGGCTGGACATTTATTTATTTTACTGATCTCATTTTCTTTATGGTGTTTCTGTGTTCTGTTTTATTGATTTCTATTTTCATCTTGATTATTTCCTTTTCTCTTCTTTCTTTGGGTTTAGTTTGTTCTTTTTCTAGTTTCTTAAGGTGAAAGTTAAGTCCATTGAGTTGTGATCTTTCACTTTTCTAATATGGAAAGTTTCATATATATATTTCTCTTTAATCACTCTTTAAAATGCATCCTATAAACTTTTATTTGTCATGTTTTCATTATTTAGTTAAAAACATGTTCTAATTTCTCTTTTCATTTATTCTTAGACACTTTGTTTATGTAGAAGTGTGTTACTTCATTTTCAAATACTTGGGGATTTTCCAGATATTTTTCTATTGTCAGTTTCTAAATTAATTCTAATATTATCAGAGAAAATGGTTTATATGTCTTGAGTCCTTTTAGATTCACTGAAATTTGTTTTATGGCTAATGTATGGTCATCTTGCTAAATTAATTTTGTAAGGGAATATTGTGAATTACTACAATTAGTATTTTATCTCTGCTTTCTTCTTTTTCTGTTTTCCCACAAAAAGATAAGAAAACTGTTTAGAATATTTTTTTACTATTTTTTCCTCATTTGTTTATTTTGTATTCTTAATATCACTTTGTTATGATATGATATTTTTTCTTTCTAAAAGCTGATTTTGTATTATACAATCCTCATGATTCTTGCTGATATTTTGAGTGGACATATTTTATCTCTCTTAAAATTTACGTATCTGCTTTCTTTTTGAAGTTTGAGTCCACCCTTGTTTTTATGTGATTTTATACTGGGTCCCTAGAGCTACATAATCTTTTTAGAAGTATAATTTAGATGTGGCATTGGCTCAGTTAATAATTCCTTCAACTCTATAGCAAACATTTTTACTTGGAAATTTTAACCTGATGTAATTCTCCTACCGTTATTTTTTAATTTTCCCTTTATGTATCCATTACTTCAATGATATATAACTTTTCCAGGAGTAATAGAATTTTATTTCTTCAAGGAAAAATATATTTCAGGGGGGCCAAGAGAGTGGAACAGCATGGAATTTTCTTTTGCATCTCTCATCCCTAAAATGCAGCCATATCAACACCAAACTATCTTGCACACCTAGAAAACTGATTTGAGCATTAACACTACAATCTGCACAAGTTGAATGACAGAACTCGGCAAGTACATGGCATGGAGAGATGGACTGGGAGAGAGAGAAGCTGTGGAAGACAGGGAGCTGTTTTTGCTTGGGGAGAGAGGACTGAGATCAGGGGAGAGTACAGGAAAAGCAGCCCCCCTCCAAAAAAAGCAGCTGGAGAGAAAGAGAGAGCGTGGAAACAGCCTAAGGGAACTGAACAAAAAATGGGGAAAGGAGAAGGTTTAAATTCCATTAAGACTCTATAAATGGGAGCACACAGTATGAAACTCTGCAGCTAGTTACCTGGTGGAGCTCTGGTGGGAAGGGTGAATCCCCAGGGACAGAGAGCAATGTCTGAGGGGTCCTCAAGCCACATGGAGAGAGACAGTTCCCTGCAGGGAGGACATGTGGTAGAGGCTGTGCAACCTGCCCACAGGCAAAGGTCCCAGCCAACCCTGGAGAACAACCACATTCACTGGTGTTTAAACAAGGGCATTAAGGGGCGCCTGGGTGGCTCAGTCTGTTAAGCGTCTGACTTCGGCTCAGGTCATTATCTCACGGTCCGTGAGTTCAAGCCCCATGTCGGGCTCTGTGCTGACAGCTCAGAGCCTGGAGCCTGCTTTGGATTCTGTGTCTCCCTCTCTCTCCGACCCTTCCCTGTTCATGCTCTGTCTCTCTGTCTCAAAAATAAATAAACATTAAAAAAAATTTTTTTTAAAAAGGGCATTAATGGTGAAGACTAGTGCCAGATGTGTGTTGTTATTTACCGTAATCTCTAAAAGGCTGCTGCTACACAATTGTGCTAACTTTTTCTGGGGTGGGCTGGCACCCTGCCACAGTCTCTGAGCAACTGCAACAGCACGATCAGAGGAACATACCAGGGGCTGGCCAGCACTCAGCCATTGCTTGGTGAGATCCTCTCCTAGAGTGTCTGAATGGTTCAAAGCCACAGTCCCTCAGAAGTGAGGGGGTGGGAAACACAGCCCCAGCTGAGATAAAACTCAGGAGGAAGGTGCCGCCTGGCAGCATGGTGGCTTGGTCATGGACAGTATTGAAGAGGGGAGTGGACAGAAGTCAGAGACAAAAGAGGGGTGCTCATCATGCAGAGTACAGATTTCTGAAGCTAGATACTGGGTAGCTGGGTGATGCCACTTTCACCTCTCCCACGCAAGCACATACACACCAAAACACATCACAACAATCCACCCCAGTAAGCTAAGCAAAGTCATCTAGTGGAGAATGGAGCTGTTACACTAAGCCCCGCCCAACTGGGCCAACTGCGCTCTTGAGGAACACCACAAGTCTCTCTGCTTGTTTAGTTTATGGATTATAAAGTGCTTCATAGTTTGACTTCTAGGGGAAACTTGATGTAATTTCAATCATATATAATTCTGTTCACTGGTCCATCTATTCAATTTTGTTTTTCCTTTTTTTCTTTTCTTATTCTTGAATACAGAACGAGAAAAACATTATTTTTATTTTCCATTAAAAAAAAATTTTTTTCTAACGTTTATTTATTTTTGAGACAGAGAATCACAGAGCATGAACGGGAGAGGGTCAGAGAGAAGGAGACACAGAATCTGAAACAGGCTCCAGGCTCTGAGCTGTCAGCACAGAGCCTGACATGGGGCTTGAACTCACAGACTGTGAGATCATGACCTGAGCCAAAGTCAGACGCTTAAGCGACTGAGCCACCCAGGCGCCCCAATTTTCCGTTTTTATAAAAAAGATTTTTCTTTCACTTTTTCTACTATACTTTTCATTTTTTTGTAATTTTTAAAAATTCTATTTTACTTTCATAATGTCATTTTATTCAACTTAATTTATTCAATTTTTGAAATTTTCAAACGTTTTCCTTTTTGTCTTTCTTTTTTCTTTTCTTTTCTTTCCCTTTTTCTCTATTCCATCAAGCTTCTTTCAACAAACACACCAAAACACACCTAGGATCTAGCATCCTTTATTTAATTTTTTTGTGGTTTTTGATTTTTTAATTTTTATTTTTTTACTTTATTAATTCCCCTTCTTTCTTCAAAATGACTAAATGAAGGAATTTATCCCAAAAGAAAGAACAAGAAGAAATGACAGCCAGGGGCTTAATCAACACAGATACAAGCAAGATGCCCAAACCAGAATTTAGAATTATGATAAGAATACTAGCTGTGGTGGAAAATAGATTAGAGTCCCTTTCTGTGGTGATAAAAGAAGTAAAAGCTAGTCAGGATGGAATTAAAAATGCTATAACTGAGCTGAAGTCTCAAATGGATGCCACGGCAGCAAGGATGGATGAAGCAGAACAGCGAAACAGTGATACAGAGGACAAACTTATGGAGAATAATGAAGCAGAAAAAAAGAGGGAGACTAAGGCAAAAGAGCACAATATAAGAATTAGAGAAATTAGTGACTCGTTAAAAAGGAATAACATCAGGGGCGCCTGGGTGGCTCAGTCAGTTAAGCAACTGACTTCGGCTCAGGTCATGATCTCACACTTTGTGGGTTCAAGCCCCGCATCGGGCTCTGTGCTGACAGCTTGGAGCCTGGAGCCTGCTTCGGATTCTGTGTCTCCCTCTCTCTCGGCCCCTCCCCCACTTGTGCTCTGTCTCTCTCTCTCAAAAATAAATAAAATGTAAAAAAAAAAAAAAAAAAAAAAGGAATAACATCAGAATCATAGGCATCCCAGAAGATGAAGAGAGAGAAAAAGGGGTAGAAGGTCTATGTGAGCAAATCATAGTGGAAAACTTTCCTAAACTTGGGGAAAGATACAGACATCAAAATCCAGGAAGTGCAGAGAACTCCCATTAGATTCAACAAAAACCAACCATCAACAAGGCATATCATGGTCAAATTCACAAAATATCAGGCAAGGAAAGGATTATGAAAACAGCAAGGGAAAAATCCTTAACCCACAAGGGAAGACAGATCAGATTTGCAGCAGACCTATCCAAAGAAACTTGGCAGACCAGAAAGGAGTGGTAAGATATATTCAATGTGCTGAATCAGAAAAATTTGCAGCCAAGAATTCTTTACCCAGCAAGACTGTCATTCAAAATAGAAGGAGAGATAAACAGTTTCCCAGACCAAAAAAAAAACCAAGAAAACAAAAAAACTAACTAAAGGAATTCATGATCACTAAATCAGCCCTGCAAGAAATTTTAATGGGGACTCTCTGAGAGGAGAAAAGACCAAAGAGAGAAAAAGACCAAAAGCAACAAAGACTATAAAGAACCAGAGAACACTACCAGAAACTCCAACTCTACAGGCAACATACTGACAATAAGTGCATATCTTTCAGTACTAACTGTAAATGTCAATGGACTAAATGCTCTAATAAAAACACACAGGGTACAGAATGGATAAGAAAACAAAATCCATCTATATGCTGTTTACAAGACACCCACTTTAGACCTAAAGACACCTTCTAGATTGAAAGTAAGTGATAGAGAACCATCTATCATGCTAATGGTCATCAAAAGAAAGCCAGAGTAGCCATACTTCTATCAGACAGTCTAGATTTTAAAATAAAGAGTGCAACAAGAGATGAAGAGGGACATTATATCATAATTAATCTGTACACCAAGAAGACCTAGCAATTGTAAACATTTATGCCCCCAAAGTGAGAACACCCAAATATAAATCAATTAATCACAAACATAAAGAAACTCATTGATGATAATACCATAATAATCGGGGACTTCAACACCCCACTTACAACAATAGACAGATCATATAATAGAAAATCAACAAGGAAACAATGGCTTTGAATGATACACTGTACTGATATATTCAGAATAGATATATTCAGAACATTTCATCCTAAAGAAGCAGAATACACATTTATTTTGAGTGCACATGGAACATTCTCCAGAGTAGATCACATACTGGGATACAAATCAGCCCTCAGCAAGTACAAAAAGATTGAGATCATACAGTGTATATTTTCAGACCACAACACTCTGAAACTCTAAATCAACCACAAGAAAAAATTTGGAAAGATAACAAATACTTGGAGACTAAAGAACATCCTACTAAAGAATGAATGGGCTAACCAAGAAGTTAAAGAGGAAATTAAAAAGTATATTGAAGCTAATGAAAATGATAACACCACAGCCCAGAACCTCTCAGATGCAGCAAAGGCAGTAATAAGAGGGAAGTATATAGCAATCCAGGCCTTCCTAAGGAAGGAATAAAAGTGTCAGATACACAACCTAATCTTACACCTTAAACAGCTAGAAAAAGAACAGCAAATAAAACCTGAAACCAGCAGAAAACAGTAAATAATAAAGATTAGAGCAGAAATCAATGCTATCAAAACCAAAACCAAAAAACAAAATAGAACAGATCAATGAAACCAGGAGCTGGTTCTTTGAAAGATTGAACAAAACTGATAAGCCCCTAGCCAGTTTGATCAAAAAGAAAAAGGAAAAGACCCAAATAAATAAAATCAACAAAAAAGAGATCACAACCAACACAGCAGAAATAAAAACAATAATAAGAGAATATTATGAGCAATTATATGCCAATAAAATGTGCAATATGGAAGAAATGGACAAATTCTTAGAAACATACAAACTCCCAAAACTGAAACAGGAAGAAATAGAAAATTAGAACAGACCCATAAACAGTAAGGAAATCAAAATAGTAATCAAAAAGCTCCCAAAAAACTAGAGTCCAAGATGTCCAGATGGCTTTCCAGGGGAATTCTTCCAAACATTTAAGGAAGAGTTAACACCTATTCTCTTGAAGCTGTTCCAAAAAATAGAAACAGAAGGAAAACTTCCAAACTCATTCTATGAAGCCAGAATGACCTTCATTCCAAAACCAGACAAAGATCCCACTAAAAAGTACTACAGACCAATTTCCCTGATGAACATGGATGCAAAAATCCTCAACAAGATATTAGCCAACCAGCTCCAACAATACATTAAAAGAATTATTCACCACGACCTAGTGGATTTATACCTGGGATGCAGGGCTGGTTCAATATCTGCAAAACAATCAATGTGACACATCACATCAATAAAAGAAAGAATGGGAACCACACGATCCTCTCAACAGATGCAGAGAAAGCATTCGACAAAGTAAAGCATCCTTTCTTGATAACAACCCTCAAGAAAGTAGGGATAGGAGTATACCTCAAGATCATAAAAGCCATATATGAAAGACCCAACATTAATATCATCCTTAATGGGAAAAAAATGAGAGCTTTCCTCCTAAGGTCAGGAACACGACAGAGATGTCCACTCTTGACACTATTACTCAACATAGTATTGGAAGTCTTAGCTCAGCAATCAGATTACACAAAAGAATAAAAGGCATCCAATTGGCAAGGAGGAAGTCAAACTTTCACTCTTCATACACGACATGATAGTCTATATGGAAAACCCAAAAGATTCCACCAAAAAACTGCTAGAACTGATCCATGAATTCAGCAATGTCACAGGGTATAAAATCAATGCACAGAAATTGGTTGCTATTCCTATACACCAATAATGAAGCAACAGAAAGAGAAATCAAGGAATCGATCCTATTTACAACCACACCAAAAACTGTGAAATACCTAGGAATAAACCTAACCAAAGAGGTGAACAATCTATACACTGAAAACTATAGAAAGCTTAGGAAAGAATTGAAGAAGACACACACAAAAAAATGGAAAAATATTCCATGCTCCTGGAAAGGAAGAACAAGTATTGTTAAAATGTTGATACTACCCAAAGCAATCTACATATTCAATGCAATCCCTATCAAAATAACACCAACATTCTTCACACAGCTAGAACAATCCTAAAATTTGTATGGAACCAGAAAAGACCATGAATAGCCAAAGCAATCCTGAAAAAGAAAACCAAAGCTGGAGGCATCACAATCTCGGACTTCAAGCTGTATTACAAAGCTGTAATCAACAAGACAGTATGGTACTGGCACAAAATCAGACATTCACGTCAATGGAAGAGAACAGAGAACCCAGATATGGATCCACAAATGTATGGCCAACTAATCTTTGACAAAGCAGGAAAGAATATCCAATGGAATAAATACAATCTCTTCAGCAAATGGTGCTGGGAAAATTGGACAGTGACATGCAGAAAAATGAACCTGGACACTTTGTTACACCATACACAAAAATAAACTCAAAATGGATGAAAGACCTAAATGTAAGATAGGAAATCATCAAAATCCTTGAGGAGAAAGCAAGCAAAAACCTCTTTGACCTTGGCTACAGCATCTTCTTACTCAACATGTTTCTGAAGGCAAGGGAAACAAAAGCAAAAATGGACTACTGGGATCCCATCAAAATAAATATCTTCTGCACAGTGAAGGAAACAATCAGCAAAACTAAAAGGCAACCGACAGAATGGGAGAAAATATTTATAAATCACGTATAGATAAAGGGTTAGTATCCAAGATCTATAAAGAACATATCAAACTCAACACCCAAAAAACAAATAATTCAGTGAAGAAATGGGCAAAAGACACAAATAGACACTTCTACAAAGAAGACATCCAGATGGCCAACTGACACATGAAAAAATGTTCAACATCACTCCTCATCAGGGAAATACAAATCAAAACCACAATGAGATACCACCTCACACCTGTCAGAATGGCTAACATTAACAACTCAGGCAACAACAGATGTTGGCGAGGATGTAGAGAAAGAGGATCTCTTTTGCACTGCTGGTGGTAATGCAAAGTGGTGCAGCTATTCTGAAAAACTGTATGGGGGTACCTCAAAAAATTAAAAATAGAACTACCCTATGACCCAGAAATTTCACTACTAGGTATTTATCCAAGGGATACAGGTGTGCTGTTTCGAAGGGGCAATGCACCCCAATGCTTAGAGCAGTGCTATCTACAATAGCCAAATTATGGAAAGAGCCCAAATGTCCATCAACATATGAATGGACAAAGAAGATGTGGTATATATATGTGTGTATATATATATATATGTGTGTGTGTGTGTGTGTGTGTGTGTGTACACACACACAATGGAGTATTACTAGGCAATCAAAAAGAATGAAATCTTGCCATTTGCAACTATGTGGATGGAACTGGAGGGTATTATGCTAAGTGAAATTAGAGAAAGACAAATATCATATGACTTCACTCATATGAGGAATTTAAGATACAAAACATATGAACATAAGGAAGGAAGCAAAAATAATATAAAAACAAGGAGGGACTCTTAAATATAAGAGTCTCTTAAATATAGAGACTCTTAAATATAGAGAACATAAGAGACTCTTAAATATAGAGAACAAACTTAGGGATGCTGGAGCAGTTGTGGGGGGGATGGGCTAAATGGGTAAGGGTCATCAAGGAAGACACTTGTTGGGATGAGCATTGGGTGTTATACATAGGGGATGAATCACTGGAATCTACTCCCGAAATCAGTGTTGCAGTATATATTAACTAACTTGGATGTAAATTAAAAAATTAATTAATTGATTAATCAATTAATTAAAAGAAAAAATATTTACATTGGACCTTTAGATATTAGGACCATTTTAAGGAATATATTTTTATAGGTAACTTTTTTTTGGCCAGAATTATTTTTTAATACTAATAATATAACCTACTCAGAAGTTCTTAAAACAAGAATGGCCCTGCTGTTCAAGAGAATTTTTTTGATTTTCAAACTATATACATAAAGATTTGAAAAAAAATATCTGCAAATATTGCATGGTATTCAAAGTAAAGCCTTTATATGAATCTAAGATAAGTCTATTATTATTTTTCATTGTCTGTTAAGGGTCCCATATCTTTGATATCTGATATTCATAAGTCTTTTCTTCTTCTACATCAATGCTAGTAAAACCACCACAAACCAGGTGTGCATGAATACAAGTACTATAGATGTGTGTGAATATATATTACCTTTAAAAACACAAAGACAAAATTCAAAGTTTAAAGGGTGCTGCATTCACTTTTGAAAGTGAGAGTGAGTCATGCTTTTGATTGTATCTCTAGGATCCAGTGAATTGCCATAGGCAATGCTATTTAAGAAAAGAAGAAAAGCATCTTCAAAAAGGTTTCCAGAGTCTATTTCTATTTTTTCTTTTCTCATGGTTTTATTTCATTGTCCAGACAAAACTTTCTATGGCACTTGAAAACTAATATCACTTAAACATTTGAACATATAGTACTGTTTTAGTGTCTTTTATCTCCAAATTAGAGAAATAAAGGGATAGAATCAATTACTTTAGGTTGCCCCATTTAATCCCGCATATCAGAAATGCAATAGGAATGTTTTCTGGTATCCAATAAAATTCAAAAGGCCAGGGAAATTGTTTTCATATATCTGAAATTTTTAAAAATTAATAAGTGATATATTTTCATTATAAACAAGCAAAATACAGCAAATACATATTTTCTGTAATTACATCATTAGAGATGACCACTGTTAATGTTTTGGTTTGTAAACTGTTACAGACAACAGATAGATGCATCCCTTTATTTAAGTGGCTAATTCTACTAAATTCACCAAATTTCCAAAAGTTTTTTCCTCCTCTTTCTCTGATGTAATACATCCAATCATTAGCAAATATTGTTGCTGCTACCTTTTAAATGTATTTAGTGCCAGTTCAATTCCCTATACTGTCCCACATCCTAGTCTGAATCATTGTCATCTATCAGTAATACAGTAGCCTTCTAGCTGGCCTACTTTTCCATCCTTGAACCTTGCAGACTGTTCTTCACATGATAAGAAATTAATCATTTAAAAATATAAATCAGGGGCGCCTGGGTGGCGCAGTCGGTTAAGCGTCCGACTTCAGCCAGGTCACGATCTCGCGGTCCGTGAGTTCGAGCCCCGCGTCGGGCTCTGGGCTGATGGCTCAGAGCCTGGAGCCTGTTTCCGATTCTGTGTCTCCCTCTCTCTCTGTCCCTCCCCCGTTCATGCTCTGTCTCTCTCTGTCCCAAAAATAAAAAAAAATAAAAATATAAATCAAGTCACGCATTTATTTTTCTCTCTCCAATGGCTTTTAATGTGAATGAGAGTAAAGACAACATTGCAATGGTCTGGAAGAGCTTTTATGATTAACTATTCACCATTTCCATCCAAGACTTCAGACCTATCCAACTCTTCCTTACTCTCTTCCAGCTTCACAGGCCCCTTGTTATTAAAAAAATACCATACATTGTCCTGCTAAAGAAGCTTTTTTTGGCTGCTGTCTCTCTATGAAGAGAGGCATTGCTCGGAGGCACACATGGCTGAATACCTCACTTCCTTTGTGTCTATGTTGCGATGTTTTGTGTTTTAGACTAGAGAAGCTATCTCAGATCACCTTCTATAAATCAGGACCCTTCCCCCATTCTCCTTCCTATGCTTTCTCTTTGAAGCATCATCATTTCTGATTGATATACACCTCCTTGTTTTTGTTTGTCTCTTCACTTTGTCGTGCTCATTTTTGCTGTTCTGTATGTGGAACATTGTTTGGCACATAATGGGCATTCAGCAATTATTTGTTGAGTGAATTGAACAATTATAGATAAAATAACTGTAAGTTCTGTTTTTGGTAAATATAAAGATAGTTACAAGGAAAACACAATGGGATGTTTTAATCAGAGTTATTCCAGAACTCCCAGAAGTTCCTGGGAACTTTTCTGGAACTCCAGGAAAATAATCAATCCAAGGCTTAAAAAGTTAGTTGAAATTCAGTTATCTGGATTATTGAATGTATTTTATTATAGAAACAATGTATTAAAGGCAATGAGATTTGAAGCCAGGACACCAAATTCCTGTTATAACTCATATGGTAGCTGAAAGAATATGGTAGCTCTGAGCACTCTCCTATACCCAGCCCCAAGTTTCATAACATTCTTGAATCATATCCTATGGCTTTTCTGTGACATGAGTTTGCTTACTGAGTAGTGAAATAGTAGTAAGGTTTTAGTGCCTAGAAGCAGGGTCTCTTGACTGAGGAACACCTAAAAGAGCTTTGAAAAAATTACACCAGTCTGCTTGGGCTGCCAACAAAATCCCATGGTAGCATGGACAGAAATTTCTTACGGTTCTGGAGCTGGAAGTCCAAGATGACGGTGCCAGCAGGAGTGGTTTCTGGTGATGCCTCTGTCCTTGGGCTGCAGATGGCCACATTTTCACCGTGTCCTGACACAGCCTTTCCTCCGTGCTCCTGTGCAGAAAGGGAAAGATCTCTGACATCTTTTCCTTTTCTTATAAAGGCACCAATCCTATCAGAATGAAGCACCACTCTAATGGCCTCATTTAATCTTTATTACCTCTTTAGAGACCCTAACTTCATACAACACATCAGGGGTTAGGGCTTCAATATATGAATGGTGGCGGGGGTCAGGGGAGGCACAATTCAGTCTGTAACAAAAGGCTTTTGCACAAGAAGGTGGGGAGTGGTCTGAGAAAGCGGTTTAACTGCTGGGTACAGGGGTGGCCTGCCTGAGTGAGGAGGCCTGCAGCAGATGGCTATCTTGGTACATGGAGCCTTTGGAGAAGTTTAGTAAATCTCCTACCACCTGTGCTGATTTCCCTAGACATTTCAAATCTAAGCAGCTGCTGTTTATCATCCCTCCCTCCTCTCAGCTGGCAAATCTTGACAAGGACAGGCTGTTTACCCTGACAGTGTTTATTAGGGACAATCTAAGCTTGCAAAGCTTTTCAAGTACAGTTACTCCAGGCTACCAACACAAGAAACACCTGGGGGGAATGTTAGACATGTAGTCCTACAGACCCTGGACCAGACCTACTGAATCAGAATTTCTAGGGCTGGGGCTCTACAATTAGCAGAATAACAATTATCCCTAGCATCATTTATGCACACCAAAGTTCAAGAACCATTGAAGAGTTTTGGACAAATTGCTGTTTTGGTATATTGCAGTTTTAATTGTCTTCCTCCCACCTTCCCTCCCTTTGTTCCTGCCTGCCTGCTCTCATTGCTCCTTTGTTCCTTCGTTTTACCCCCCTACTTGAAGTCCTAAGCCAGGTCTTTATATATGTATTTTATAGAAAAATAAGTTAGTATTCTGTTTATTAACATATCCACAGTAATGGTCAGAGTGTAAGAAAGCGAATATATTGCAGCAGTGTGGGGAGTTGCTGAGGATCCAGCAAAGGAAGAACACGCTCTAAAATAGGGGTTGCAGATAATAAGATCTCTCAAGGGGAGAAAGAGGTGATCAAGACTGGGGCAGGAGTTTTGCTCAGAAGATGCTAGTCTCAACATTAATTAAGAGGCGGGCAGTTCCTTTATTGGAAAGAGGGTGAAAAGCTTGGAAGGGAAAGATGGAACAGATGTGTTTGATGTATATTCCATTTGTCTGATTGGTTTTTTAGTTCCTGTTTGTGTTTAGAAGCCATTATGCAGGAGGGACCCTCAGTAGAGGCAAGAGCCTCCAGCTGGCTTATATGCAGAACCTCTGTTTGTTGATAAGAGCTCTTAAGCCTCAGGAGGGTCAGATCAGTTGCTTAGAAGGAGCTTTTTTTTTTCTTGCTTTCTCCTAGGGCTAGTGGTACCAACCATCTTAGATAAAGCAAGTAATAGTTTCCAGCCAGAAAGAGAAAATTGGGTTTGGAAAAGCATTCTAATCAGTTCAAACTGAGTCCTTCTGATTGTTAGAATTCTGAGGGATTGTGTGTGATTCTGGAACAGATCATGTTCGACGGGCCCTTCAAATTCTGCATTATTACACAAAGGCTCTCTGATTCATGGATTTTATTCAAGCCCCTTAAGCGTAATTTGGAAAATGGGATGAAGCAGGAACAGAGGCAATATTTTCTGCTCTTTTTTGTTGACCAAGAAAGAAACACACTTTTAAGTGATTTGGTTATCGAAAGGAGACTCTCCTAGCCCTGTCACCTAGCTCTCATGACCTCAATCCTACTTATTAAGTGCAGCCCAGGGAGCTTGTCTGAATGCTGTCAGCTTATGGTTTATCCCAGGAGATTCTTTACAAAAAACCAAGGATCGTGCATAACTGGCTAAGACTAAACTCCAGGCAAACCATAATTACACAGCTGAGGTCAAGACAGAATTACCTGGAGAGGCACAATGCCCCAGGTCTCATAAGCTTCATTGATGAAGCGGATTCAAGGGGGTTAGTGACTCTTGGCATGACCTTCAATTGGTTTGTTTCTCTGTACTGATTTTTCTCCCTAATCCAATGTGTCCTACAAGTTTCTGTTTGAGTTATCTTCATAAACAATTGTTTGATTAATGACCCTCTTCTTGCCTAGAAATTGAATCCCCAACATGGTTTTTAGGTATATCTATCTAAAAACTAGTTCTTAAAAATATGGTTCACAGACCAGTAGCCTCAGCATCACTTGGGTATTTGTTAGAAGTGCACATTCTCAGGTCTCATTTCAATATTATAAAATCAGAATTTCTGGAAATGGGGCACAGTGATTGTGGTAAAGTTCCAGGTGATTCTAATATGCTAAAATTTTAGAACCCCTACTCTAAACCCTAACAACCCACTTTTCTTAATTTACCATTTTCCACTTCCTTTCTACTATGACTATTTATGGTTCTCTAAATGACCTCCATATTTGTTATCCCCTAGTCCATTTATGGAATTTTCTTGGACAGGAATGAAATTTTTCCATCTATGCCACTTGGATCTCACCAGTCCTTTAAGGTCCAGTTCAAATGACAGTCTTTCCCCAATGTACTATTTACATTTGGAACTGGAGGTAATTCACTGTTGTGAGGCCTACCCTATGTATTCTAGGAAGTTTCACAACACCCCCCCCCCAAGCTCAACCCACTAGATGCCAGTGATACCCCCAGTTTTGACAACCAAAAATGTATCTAGACATTGTCAAATCTTGACCAGGGGGAAAAAAATCCCCCTTGGTTGAGAATCAGTGGTATACTCTTATCATTCTATCATTTATGTCATATCCCAAAGCCAGACTCAATTTCTTCATTTTCTTTGTTTCTAGAGAAATTGGGCTCTTATTATTTTGCTAAGTAAGAACGGGAAAGTTGTATTGTTTTTTTAAGAATAAAAAAATGAAATTTTATATATGAATATATAAAAGTCTTTTATGGATGTACATAAAAGTCTTTAAAAAACTATAAAATGATATGAATATGTAAGACAAACTTCATCTTTTGTGATGTTTCTTTATGCCATTCATTCATTCAAAAAAATGGAGCACTTTACCACATTTCAGTTGCTACCTAGACTGGCATAATTAGGTTCCCCAGAGCAGAATGATAGACTAGGAGTAGTTATGAGCTGTTATTCAACTTTGTTTCGATAAGATACAGATACTGGGAGTGGGAATGAACCCATCATATGTTTAGGGGATGAAATTTAGTCAAGTGGGTGGGGCATGGGGCATTATGAAGGTTAATTTTACATATTAGCTTGAAGGATACTTTTAGAAGGGATTAACATTTAAATTGGTGAGCTTTGAGTAAGCAGATTGCCCTCCATGAAGAGGTGGGTCTCTTCCACTTTAAAGTTTGGAGGTCCAAATAGAATAATAAGACTGGCCTCCATGAGTAAGAGTGAATTTTCTAGCAGAATGCCTTTAGAGGGAAACTGCGCCATCTTCTCTGCTGGGTCTCCAGCCTGCTGGCTCACGCTGAAGAGTTCTTGATTAAAGAAATTAAATTCTTGATTTAAGGAAAGGATCAGATTCTATATGGGAGCCTAAAATATTCTCAATCATTATAAATATCATAAAACCCAATCATAAATAGGCATATTGAACTCAGTTCATAAAGATAGTGATCCTTTGAGAACTTTGAACTATTAACAATATGTTCTAAAGTAGTCCTCTTCTTTGTAACAAAAAGTTGTTTCCAGACTCACAAGGCTTTCTGTTTTCAGAATAACATCAACAAAACACCAATGGATTTACATTCCATTTGTGTCCACTTTTCCTGGGCTCTATCTACTTTGTTGCCTTACTCTTTAAATAGTTAGGAAGTGCAAGCTAGTGTCATCACCTTTTCCCTGCCATCACAGAACGAGTTTCCAGACTGAAAAACACTATGGAAGCATGATGAAGTATACAGATTCCTGAGCCATATCCTCTTCAAGATTCTGTTTCAATGGTTCTGAAATGGGCTGAGGGATTTACATTTTTGCATTGCACTAGTCCCACTAAATAATTCTAATGTGGAAAAATGGTGAAGACTGGACGTAAGCAATACTTTTAGCTCCTCACATACTAATAATGTGCAGCCAACAAAAACATTAAAAACTTTGGTGTAAACATATTGTAGGCAGAGAACTGCAATGGGGGAAAATGACTTTGCTAAATAAGTCTCTTTGCTTCTTTCCTTCTCCTCTAAGACCTGGTCCTTCTCTTTTTCTTTCTTCTTTCAGAACCTCCTCAAAGTTATCGCTGTTTGGGGAGCCTTCAGTTAGTAGTCAAAGAAGATGTCATTGCTTCAACTATTCTCAATTGTCATTTTAAATACTCAGTTTTGGTGCCAATACGTATTTGGCCAAACTTGATACCAAAATATAGCTTTGGGTTATTAATTTTACTTAAGGGAAAGGTAAAATTCCCCTTTTCAAAAAAAGTGGCATCTCCCATATGTCATTTTTTCAACTTGCTTGATACTTTGCAAGGATGATTTGTATATCACTACTGCACAAATGTAACATTCTTAGGTTTAATGGGTTGAGGGAAAACATTTCAGGATGTAAGCCAGAATGATTACTTGTTGGAAAAGAGGAGGAAGATTCCTGAAAACTCTGTGCTCCTAATAGAAGTGTGGTACAAGGCCAAAGAAGGGATAACGCTTCCAAGAAAGACAATTAGGAGCAGACAAAATCAGAAAGGCATTAACAAAGGAAAAATCGTACATACAGAGACATACACAGTAGACTGGGAATTTTAAGGGCAGTTTGTATGCCTACATAAAAAGATATAGAGATGTGATGAATACTCCCAAGCAAAATAATTAATTCACTGGGCTACAGAGAAGATAGTGGGTACTAATAGAAAGAAGGGAGAAAAGTTGGATTGTTAAGAGCAATAAAAATGGTCTGTGTATTAGTTTTCTGGGACTGCTCTAACAACATATCACAGACTGGATGACTTAAACACCACATATGTATTTTCTCCAGTTCTGGAGGCTAGAAGTCCATGATCAAGATTTATTTTGTCTGAGTCCACTTTCCTTGGCTTATAGATGACCATCTTCTCTTGTGTCTTTATATCATCTTCCCTCTGTGTGTGTCTATGTCTGGATTAGGGTTTACCCTAATGACCTCACTTTAATATAATTATCCCTTTAAAGATCCTATATTCAAATATAGTTGCATTCTGTGGTATTGGGGTTAGGATTTCAACATATGAATTTTGGGGGTCGGCCCCAGTCTGTTAAAACAGCATGAATTTTAATATCATCAAAATATGCTCCACCTATGTAAAAATAGCTATGAACCTTGGGTCTTCGGTGAATTTTGACACTTCAGTTTTGGAGTATCAAAATAGCTATCCCAATCACTCCAGCTTTAGCTTTCACCCACCCTCTCCTGCTCCTGTCACTTTGCCCAACAGAAATCTTGGCATAGAGCAGTTTGGCTCCCACAGACAGATTTCAGGGCAGGGATAGCACACAAGAGTTAATTTACTGCAGTCAAGCATTAGACAGCCCAGCAATGCTAGAAGATTAATTTCTTGCTAACAAACTCACGAAAATGCTATCATGATGACTTGTGTTATGGGGCATGATGAAAGTTCATGGTCATGTACACTTGTGCTAGTCACTGTCAGTGGGGGGTAGAAGGAAATAAAATACACACCATCTGGTACTCTGTGCAAAGGACCCTGGAGACTCTCACTGAGGTTTCCCCATGTACCAGGTAATGTGTAATGCTTCTGACACACAAGTATTCCATTTAATCCAAGCAATAGCCTCACAAAATTGACACTTTACGGATGAGTAAAGTCAAGGTTTAACAACTTGTCCAAGGTCATATAGATTTTTAAAACAGCTTCATTAAAGTAAAATGATATATACTCAACTGTATGTATCCAAAGTGTATAATCTAATGTATTTTGATATGTGTTTGTGTCGCTGAAGCCACTAGCATAATCAAGGTAGTGAACTATCAGTGTCCCTGAAAAGTTCCCTCATGCTCCTTTGTCATCCCTCCATCCTTTATTCCCCTGCAACCACCATTCCTCGACACATCCCAGGTAACCACTGATCTGTGCTCCGTCACTGTATATTAGTATGCATGTCCTAGAATTTCTTTCAAGTGGAATCATACAGTATGTGATATTTTTTATATTGTTTGGCTTCTTTCCCTCAAGATAACTATTTTGAAATTGATTACTATTATACCATATATCAATAGTTCGTTTCTTTTTTTATTGCAGTGTAGCATTCCATTGTATAGATACACGGTGATTTGTGTATCCACTCATCTGTTGTTCGATATTTGTGTTTTTTCCAGTTTGGGGTTGTTACAAATAAAGCTGGTATAAACGTTTTTTATTCAAGTCCTTGTATGGACATATAGTTTCACTTCCTTTCAATACCTAGAAGTGAAATGGCTGGATCATGTGGTAAATATTATATAGTTGAGTCTTTTTTTTTTTTTTTGACTGATCTGACACTTTCTGTTCTTAATTGTAGCGTTTAAACAATTTACACTTATAAATATATATATATTTATTCATATTATATATATTCATATATATGTCAACTTACAGTATTATTATTATTATTATTGCCCTACCTTCTGTAAGACAGCCCTGGTTAAATGTTGAATGTGATTAATAAATGATAGATACATTAAAATAAAAAACAAACAGAGACAGCCTTGAAAATCCCCTGAGCAGATAAAACCAGTTTAGTAATACAAACAAAGATTAATTTAGCTTATTTTGTGAGACTAATTTGACCTAGGTCACTTCTTGCTTATGCCTATGGAAATCATAAGCAAAGCTTAAACTGTTTCCCAAGGTTGATATGAAGTAACCATTGACCAATTCCCTATCAATTGAGAAAATTCTAATATAACCAATAACTGTGAAGAATAAACAGTTACTGTCTTCTCACTATATAAGCTGCTTTGTAAAATATATCTCTAAGCTTGATTCCATGCTTTGGTTTGAGTGATCTCAGTTTGCAAACTGTCTTTTTGGTGTGTGCACAATAAACATTTACTGAATACTACTCTGGTGAATCACTGGCTTTACTTCTTTGATTTCTGAACTTTTGACAGGTATTTGTTAGGAATTCATGCTATTTTATGACTCTCTTAAAGGTCTAATTAATACAAACCAGTGCTAGATAGTTTTATAAAATTTCTAATAAAATGGAGTTAAAAAATCATCCAAAAATAACCTCCTAAAGAATACTATGTGAGAAATTGATTAAAAATTATGAATTCAAACACACACTGACTAAAAAAATATCTGTAACAAATGACAATTTATTATGTAAACACTCAGACTAATTCTTAAATTCAGATATAATTTTTATCTGACTTGAGGATTTATTTTTAAAGGGTCATTACCATTATTGCTCTTCATTGAAGGGTTATCAGAACTTCTTTTTTCCAAGGTGAAAAACACACATATTTTAAGAATTTTCTCATCATTTTATTCCACATTTCTACATATAAGTGCATTTTAAAAAATGCTAAGTGGTTTTATTTCCATAGAAATGCCAACAATAGGTACATCTGTGCACAGGCTATCATCTGTAGTCACTCATAGAATTTTACACATTCATAGAGTTGGGAAGCATTTAAAAATAGTGGGGCACCTGGGTGGCTTAGTCAGTTGAGCATCCAGCATCAACTCAGGTCATGATTTCATGGATTGTGAGTTCGAGCCCCCGTCTGGCTTGCTGCTCTCAGCACTGAGCCTGCTTCAGATCTTCTGTCCCCACCGCCCCCTACCCTGTCCCTTCTCTGCATGTGCTCTCTCTCAAAAATAAATAAACTTTAAAAAATAAAAATAGCATTACCTCTCCAAGGATATTACTCTTATTTAAGGCAATAAGGAGACTACAGATAAGTTGGATATTGCTACCATCACTGACTACTTCACACAAGTTTCTAAGAACTTATCTTTGAAAAACATGTATTTTTACCTTCATTCGAGTAATTGAAACATTGGTTTTAGAAAAACAAAGGACAAAAAACAACAAAATGAGCAAATGTTTATTAGACAAACTACATATTCACACTATTTGAAGGACATTCAGGGCCACAATGCAGTTATATTGTGAAAACAGTTTATAGTGAAAGAAAAGCTTAGCTGTTGGTCACTTAGGCAATCACTAAGCATCATTAAACTCGATGTTGACAAGAGGATAAAGTGAAGTAACAGATATGAAGGCATTTTGAAAGCTGTTAATCATGTCAGAAGAGAAAGGGATTTTATTAGAAATCACCTTTTTCTGACTTCAGTTATAGCAATTTTATGGTAAAAATAGGACTCACAACCCAGATATCTTATCCATCCTCCCCCCCTGGTAAATTTTCCATTTTTAACCCTAATTTAGTGTGTATGTGTGTCTGCCTGTATGTCTTTATAAACCAAAAGTTGTATTTATTGATGGATTGGTGATGGACTTCAACTCAAGTTGATTCTGGAAAAAACATCATTTCAAAATAACTTCCTTTCTTTCCTATTGGCCATACATACTTCTTCTTCCATGCCTTTATGCTTGTAGCTATGACTTTTTGTAGCAGTCTCTAATCTCCACACCTTTTAGCTCCCTTTATACAGATTTTACCTACTCTACAAAACTGGCTGAAATCTCACTTCTTTAGTGAAGATGTTTTTCACTTTTCTGGTTGATGATAAGCTTTTCCTTCTTTGAATCCCTTATCGGCTTAGCCTGCATGCAACTCAGTTTTGCACACAGTATTTATTTGCTACTGCTTTTTCTCTGCAACTAGATTACCCAGATAATTCTCTTGAGAACTACTGGACAACACCACTCAGAAGTCCTGTAGATGCTTTAAACTCAGTAAGAGCACTTAAAGTCTCCAAATCTATTTTTCTTCTTTATTCCTTTTTCCAGTGAATAGTACATATGTCCGGCTAGTTTTGCAAGCCAAGAAACCTCAGAGACATGCTTAATGTCTCCATGACTTTTACATTTCCATTTCAAGATAAGAGTCAGTAATTTTTAGCATGTCGTGGAAATCTCTTTATGACTTTTACCTCTGCTTCACTCCAAAAGTCTTTCTTGACTCCATATTCCCTCTACCTACTGCTGTACCACTGTTCTGCTCTTGTGGATCAAACTTCTCAAAATATTTTTCTTTCTCTTCATCTTTACTTTCTCATCTCTCACTCATGCATCTTTGCTCCAAATTGATTTCCATATCTAAGATACAACTGAAACAGCCCTTGGCAAGATACAATTTCCATGTTAGCAAAGCTAACAGATCCTTTTCTGTTCTGATTTTATTTGCATTCTCATCAGATTCAATGGATCACTGCACACTTTCTGATATATTATCTGACTCTGACCTCCATGACAACACTTTACCCTAGATTTCCTTATACCTCATTAGTTGTTCCTTGTCTATTTCTTCTCCCAGCTCATCTTTTCTTGAGTTCTGGAAGATTCTCAAGGCTCTTTTCAAGGACTTCTTCTCTTTTCATCCAGTACATTTCCCCCTAGATGATTTAGTCAAATCCCTTCTATAACCTTAATATCATTTATCTTCTAATGGCTCCCACATTTATTGCTTCGGGATACAATCTTCTTTGGATTCCCCACTCACACATCTACAGGGCCTACTCCATTCCTACCTGAATGTCTTATACACAATTCAACTGAATACATTCAACATCAGATCATTGCACTTCCTTCAAGTCTTCTCTATTCCTAGTATTCTACATTTCAGTAAATAACTTGTTTACTGAAGCCAAACTTGAGAATAATTACCAAATACTTCCCTCTTTCTCACTATTCAGATTCAATCAACCATTGCATATTGTTGATGCAACTTCTTAAATATTAAAATTTTTTTCTACTTATTTCCATCTTTATGGCTACCTTCCTAGCACAAGGCATTGCCTTACTTATTGATGTAGCCTTCTAAATAGTGCCCATATCCACCTTTGTTCAACTGTAGTCTATTCACTACACTGTGACCAAGGGGTCTTTCTGAACTTGCAAATTATATCATGTCACTTCTTTGTTAAAAATCCTCTGTGACTACCAATATGTTCTTAGAATTATGCCAAAACCTTAATATAGTCTATAAGACTTTGCATGGATGTTCAATCCTTCTCCACTTGCTTCCTCTTCTCTTAGCTAACTCCTGCTCATTCTAAATTAATTACCTTCTTTGAATAATTCCATACTGCTTTAGCTACCTCTCTTAATTAGATGTTTTTAAAATATCTTTTACTTTTACTTTGTTGCACTTATCATAATTATAAACAATGATTGATTTATATCATTACTTATCTAAATTTTATTTGACATAATATGTTTTAAATTTCATCAAGTCTGGGATTCTCTGGTTCACCACTGTATCTCCAGCATTAGCAAATGTATTGGTCTATAATCACTTCTCAATATGCTTTTCCTGAATGAATGAATGAATAAATACATGGATGCATAAATCTCAGCTTCTGCCATTCCTACCTCTCACTCTCAAGCCCAGCCACACATATAAATTTGCTAGTTCTGGACTATATCATCTTTCCTCTGGATTGTATCATCTTTCCTCTAACCTTGGCACTTTTGCACTAACTATTCTCTGTGTGTGGATGCTCCTGTGACCTTTGCTGGCTGATTGACTCCATATTTCAACACCCAGCTCAAGTGTCAGTCTCATCAGGAGGCTTTCACTTACTGCCCACCAACCGGACTTATACGTTCCTCACCCCACAGCACCCACATTCTATTGGACTCTGCCACCAGAGCATCACACTGCTAACTTCTGCCCTAGCCACTTTCACTCTTTTGTGTTTGTTTACCTGTGTTTTCTTTTTTTCTCTCCTGAGCTTTAATCTTCTAGAGAGTGGACTAGTGCCTTTTAGACCTGCATGTTTAGAGGCGAATCCTGTGCCTGGCATTTAGACAATGACCAACCCACATCTATAATGATACTTCTTGAATAAATAACTCCTTGACAGCTAGGACAATGTGTTTGACATCTTTAACATCTACCACTAGGTTTTGGGCAATTTTAAATAAGAGATGTTCAGTTAATATTAAATAGCTAAGCACCCAGTATTTCATTTAATGCCTGTGACAGCTTCTCATTATATTCTTTACTCTCTGTACCTTTCTCTTTTGTGTTGTCCCCACCCTCAACTTGTAAAGCTCATTATGCAGTGAAAACATTTTGCAGGGAGAGAAGTTCCAAAAGTAAAAAATGGAGCTACTAAAAATATACAGATTTATGTCCTCAACAATGTATCTATTAAAACAACTAAGTGAACCTAGGAGGAAGATGGCGGCATAGGAGGAAGCTGGGCTCACCGCGTCCTGCTGATCGCATAGATTCCACCCACATCTGCCTAACTTACCCAGAAAATTGCCAGAAGACTAGTAGAATGGACTCTCCAGAGCCAAATGGAGACAAGAGACCCACGGAAGAGGGTAGGAAGGGATGAAAGGTGGTGCACACTACACAGACTGGCGGGAGGGAGCCGGGGCGGTGGAGGGGCAGCCCACCCGGCAAGGCAGAGCCCCCAAGTCTGGCTTGCAAAAGCAGAGGGGCCGGACGGAGTGTGTTCTGACAGCCAGCGGGACTTAACATCTGGAATGTTATAAGTCAACAGCTCTGCTCAGAGAGCGGGAGGGTGAGAGGACACCAGGAGGGAGAGGTGTTGAGCCCTGGAGGACAGAGCTCAGCTTGGCAGGAAACAAAGGCGCTGGGAAGCACCATCTCCCTTGCCCATCCCCCAGCCAAAATCCCAAAGGGAAACAGTTCCTGTCGGGGAACTTGCTTGCACTGTGCAAACACCCAATGCTGTGCTTCTGCGGATCCATCCCTCCAACGGGTCTGCCTCCCTCCCAGTGCCACAGGGCCCCTCCTGAAGCAGACCACTGAAGGCAAAGAGAGCTGAGCCTGCCCCTCCTGCCCCTGTGCACCTTGTGGATCCACCCCGGGTAAGATGCCAGATCCCATCAAAATAGTACCACAAGACTGGCAGTGTGCAAGTAGCCCAGACAGAGGCCACACCACTCCACAGTGAGTCCTGCCCCTGGGAGAGGGGAAGATAAGGTACACACCAGTCTGACTATGGCCCCAGTGGTGGGCTGCTGGCAGACATCAGCTCTGACTGCGGCTCCGCCCACCAATGCAAGTTACTCCAGACAGCACAGAGGAAGGGCCTGCAGTTCCCCGCCACTCCAGGGACTATCCAAAATGATGAAATGGAAGAATTATCCTCAAAAGAAACTCCAGGGAGTAGCGACAGCTAATGAACTGATCAAAAACGATTTAATCAATATAGCAGAAAACGAATTTAAAATAATAGTCATAAAATTAATCACTAGGCTTGAAAACAGTATACAGGGCAGCAGAGAATCTATTACTACAGAGATCAAGGGACTAAGAAACAGTCAGGAGGAGCTAAAAAATGCTATAAATAAACTGCAAAATAAAATGGAGGTGACCACAGCTCAGATTGAAGAGGCAGAGGAGAGAATAGGTGAATTAGAAGATAAATTTTGGAAAAAGAGGAAGCTGTAAAAGAGAGATAAAAAAATCCAGGAGTATGAGGGGAGACTTAGAGAACTAAGTGACATAATTAAACTAAATAATATATGCATAATTGGGATTCCAGAGGAGGAAGAGAGAGGGAAAGGTGCTGAAGGTGTACTTAAAGAAATCATAGCTGAGAACTTCCCTGAACTGGGGAAGGAAAAAGGCATTGAAATCCAAGAGGCACAGAGAACTCCCTTCAGATGTAACTTGAATCGATCTTCTGCACGACATATCATAGTGAAACTGGCAAAATACAAGGATAAAGAGAGAATTCTGAAAGCAGCTAGGGATAAACATGCTCTAACATATAAAGGGAGACCGATAAGACTCGTGACGGATCTGTCTACTGAAACTTGACAGGCCAGAAAGGAATGGCAGGAAATCTTCAATGTGATGAACAGAAAAAAATATGCAGCCGAGAATCCTTTATCCGCAAGTCTGTCATTTAGAATAGAAGGAGAGATAAAGGTCTTCCCAAACAAACAAAAACTGAAGGAATTCATCACCACTAAACCAGCCCTACAAGAGATCCTAAGGGGGATCCTGTGAGACAAAGTACCAGAGACATCACTACAAGCATGAAACCTACAGACATCACAATGACTCTAAACCCGTATCTTTCTATAATAACACTGAATGTAAATGGACTAAATGCACCAACCAAAAGACATAGGGTATCAGAATGGATAAAAAAACAAGACCCATCTATTTGCTGTCTACAAGAGACTCATTTTAAACCTGAGGACACCTTCAGATTGAAAGGGAGGGGATGGAGAACTATCTATCATGCTACTGGAAGTCAAAAGAAAGCTGGAGTAGCCATACTTATATCAGACAAACTAGACTTTAAATTAAAGGCTATAACAAGAGAGGAAGAAAGGCATTATATAATATTACAGAGTCTATCCATCAGGAAGAGCTAACAATTATAAATGTCTATGTGCCAAATACGGGAGCCCCCAAATATATAAAACAATTACTCACAAACATAAGCAACCTTATTTGTAAGAATGTGGCAATTGCAGGGGAATTTAATACTCCACTTACAACATTGGATAGATCATCTAGACACAGGATCAATAAAGAAACAAGGGCCCTGAATGAGACATTGGATCAGATGGACTTGACAGATATATTTAGAACTCTCCATCCCAAAGCAACAGAATATACTTTCTTCTCAAGTGCACATGGAACCGTCTCCAAGATAAATCACATACTGGGTCACAAAACAGCCCTTCATAAGTGTGAAAGAATTGAGATCATACCATGCATACTTTCAGACCACAATGCGATAAGCTTGAAATCAACCACAAGAAAAAGTGTGGAAAACCTCCAAAAGCATGGAGGTTAAAAGAACACCCTACTAAAGAATGAATGGGTCAACCAGGCAATTAGAGAAGAAATTAAAAAATATATGGAAACAAATGAAAATGAAAATACAATCCATACGTTCTGGAATGCAGTGAAGGCAGTCCTGAGAGGAAAATACATTGCAATCCAGGCCTATCTCAAGAAACAAGAAAAATCTCCAATACAAAATCTAACAGCATACCTAAAGGAAATAGAAGCAGAACAGCAAAGACACCCCAAACCCAGCAGAAGAAGAGAAATAATAAAGATCACAGCAGAAATAAACAATATAGAATCTAAAAAACTGTAGAGCAGATCAATGAAACCAAGAGTTGGTTTTTTTTGAAAAAATAAACAAAATTGACAAACCTCTAGCGAGGCTTCTCAAAAAAAAAAAAAAAAGGGAGATGACCCAAACAGATAAAATCATGAATGAAAATGGAATTGTTACAACCAATCCCTCAGAAATACAATCAATTTTCAGGGAATACTATGAAAAATTCTATGCCGACAAACTGGAAAACCTGGAAGAAATGGACAAATTCCTAAACACCCACACTCTTCCAAAACTCAAACAGGAAGAAATAGAAAGTTTGAACAGACCCATAACCAGTGAAGAAATTGAATCAGTCATCAAAAATCTCCCAACAAATAAGAGTCCAGGACCAGATGGCTTCCCAGGGGAATTCTACCAGACATTTAAAGCAGAGATAATACCTATCCTTCTCAAGCTATTCCAAAAATAGAAAGGGAAGGAAAACTTCCAGACTCATTCTATGAAGCCAGCATTACTTTGATTCCTAAACCAGACAGAGACCCAGTAAAAAAAGAGAACTACAGGCCAATATCCCTGATGAATATGGATGCAAAAATTCTCAATAAGATACTAGCAAATCGAATTCAACAGCATATAAAAAGAATTATTCACCATGATCAAGTGGGATTCATTCCTGGGATGCAGGGCTGGTCCAACATTCACAAATCAATCAATGTGATACATCACATTAATAAAAGAAAAGATAAGAACCATAGGATCCTGTCAATCAATGCAGAAAAAGGTTTTGACAAAATTCAGCATCCTTTCTTAATAAAAACCCTCGAGAAAGTCGGGATGGAAGGAACATACTTAAACATCATAAAGGCCATTTATAAAAAGCCCACAGCGAACATCATCCTCAATGGGGAAAAACTGAGAGCTTTCTCCCTGAGATCAGGAACACGACAGGGATGCCCACTCTCACTGCTGTTGTTTAACATAGTGTTGGAAGTTGTAGCATCAGCAATCAGACAACAAAAGGAAATCAAAGGCATCAAAATTGGCAAAGATGAAGTCAAGCTTTCACTTTTTGCAGATGACATGATATTATACATGGAAAACCCGATAAATTCCACCAAAAGTCTGCTAGAACTGATACATGAATTCAGCAAAGTTGCAGGATACAAAATCAATGTACAGAAATCAGTTGCATTCTTATACACTAATAATGAAGCAACAGAAAGACAAATAAAGAAACTGATCCCATTCACAATTGCTCCAAAGCATAAAATACCTAGGAATAAACCTAACCAAAGATGCAAAAGATCTGTATGCTGAAACTATAGAAAGCTTATGAAGGAAATTGAAGAAGATATAAAGAAATGGAAAAACATTCTGTGCTCAAGGATTGGAAGAATAAATATTGTCAAAATGTCAATACTACCCAAAGCTATCTACACATTCAATGCAATCCCAATCAAAATTGCACCAGCATTCTTTTCGAAGCTAGAACAAGCAATCCTAAAATTTGTATGGCACCACAAAAGACCCCAAATAGCCAAAGTAATATTGAAGAAGACAAAAGCAGGAGGCATCACAATCCCAGACTTTAGCCTCTACTACAAAGCTGTCATCATCAAGACAGCATGGTATTGGCACAAAAACAGACACATAGACCAATGGAATAGAATAGAAACCCCAGAACTAGACCCACAAAAGTATGGCCAACTCATCTTTGACAAAGCAGGAAAGAATATCCAATGGAAAAAAGACAGTCTCTTTAACAAATGGTGCTGGGAGAACTGGACAGCAACATGCAGAAGAATGAAACTAGACCACTTTCTTACATCATTCACAAAAATAAACTCAAAATGGATAAAGGACCTGAATTTGAGACAGGAAACCCTAGAGGAGAAAGCAGGGAAAAACCTCTCTGACCTCAGCTGTAGCAATTTCTTACTTGACACATCTCCAAAGGCAAGGGAATTAAAAGCAAAATGAACTCCTGGGACCTTATGAAGATAAAAAGCTTCTTCACGGCAAAGGAAACAATCACCAAAACTAAAAGGCAACCAACGGAATGGGAAAAGATAGTTGCAAATGACATATCGGACAAAGGGCTAGTATCCAAAATCTATAAAGAGCTCAGCAAACTCCACACCCGATAAACAAATAATCCAGTGAAGAAATGGGCAGAAAACATGAATAGACACTTCTCTAAAGAAAATATCCAGATGGCCAACAGGCACATGAAAAGATGCTCAACGTCACTCCTCATCAGGGAAATACAAATCAAAACCACACTGAGATATCACCTCGCGCCAGTCAGAGTGGCTAAAATGAACAAAACAGGAGACTATAGATACTGGAGAGGATGTGGAGAAACAGGAACCCTCTTGCACTGTTGGTGGGAATGCAAACTGGTGCAGCCACTCTGGAAACCAGGGTGGAGTTTCCTCAAAAAGTAAAAATAGACCTACTCTATGACCCAGCAGTAGCACTGCTAGGAATTTACCCAAGGGATATAGGAATACTGATGCACAGGGGCACTTGTACCCCAATGTTTATAGCAGCACTCTCAACAATAGCTAAATTACGGAAAGAGCCTGAATGTCCATCAACTGACGAGTGGATAAACAAATTGTGGTTTATATACACAATGGAATAGTACGTGGCAATGAGAAAGAATGAAATATGGCCTTTTGTAGCAACATGGATGGAACTGGAGAGTGTTATGCTAAGTGAAATAAGTCATACAGAAAAGGACAGATTCCATGTTTTCACTCTTATGTGGATCCTGAGAAACTTAAGAGAAGACAATGGGGAGGGGAAGGAAAAAAATGGTTAGAGAGGGAGGGAGCCAAACCATAAGAGACTCCTAAAAACTGAGAACAAACTGAGGGTTTATGGGGGGTGGGAGGGAGGGGTGGGTGGGTGATGGGTTGAGGAGGACACCTGTTGGGATGAGCATTGGGTGTTGTATGGAAACCAATTTGACAATAAATTTCACATTAAAAACTAACTAACTAACTAACTAAATAAATAAATAAATAAATAAAACAACTAAGTGATATATCAAATCTAGGCAGACATTTGAGGTACACATATACACCTCATTTTATCTGAAAATGTACATTTTTATCTGATAAACTTTTTTTTCTGATAAACAGTAATTTAAATACAAACACTAGAAATGTCTATTCTTTTCCTGTCCACATATATTTTCATGGTAAATCTTAGTTCCCTCCATTGGTCTCCATCTTATCTCCCTTTCCATTTGAAAAAAAAGCAAAAAAAACAGCAATACATCTGAGTTATGTGCCTTTAGGTATAAATTTTCTGGTTTCATTTTAGTTATAGCAATGATATATATGTGAATTATACAGTAATAATATTTTAAAAATCATTTGAAACTCCAGGCACTATGTATTATAGACCCCTTTCAGGAATACTTGAAATCAATAGAAAATAGATTTTGAAAAAACACATTTGTAAAACAGTGTTTCTGTTTTGTATCTTCTCTTAAGATATATTACTACTCTACATTGTTTAGGTTGGTTTTTGAAAACATTCTCAGGCATAGGTTATCTTCTTTAATATTAGTAACAGGGTTTTAAAGAGTTCCAAAAAACTTCTTAAAGAAGGTTCAAAACTAGCTTATGTTCTCACTTCTCATAATTTGTGTAACTTTAGTGACTATTTATGATGGTTAACGAGATCTAGCATTCATTGTTTGAAAATAAAAGTCATTGATCATATAATTTCATGTCCTTAGTTGTTTGATCAGACATGTAATTATATATCAGACCATGAATATTAATTGCTTTTAAAATGGTAGAACCAAACTGAGAGCTTTTCTTCTAAGATCAGGAAAAAGATGAGGATGTCCACTGTTACCACTTTTATTCAACACTATAATGGAAATCCTCACTACTGCAATAAGACAAGAAAAAGAAATTAAAGGTATCAAAATTAGACAGGAAGATGTAAAATTGTGTCTGTTTGCAGATGACTTGATACTATATGTAGAAAACACAAGACTCTACATAAAAGCTACTAGAACTGATAATGAATTGAATAAAGTTGCAGGATACAAAATTAATAGAAATTGGCTGCATTTCTATACACTAATAATGAAGTAGCAAGAAAAAAATTAAGAAAACAATCCCATTTACGATTACACCAAAAGAATAAATATCTTGGAATAAATTTAACCAAGGAGGTAAAAGACCTGTATTCTGAAAAATGTAAAACATTGATGAAAGACATTGAAGATGACACAATGGCAAGATATCCCATGCTCGTGGATTGGAAGAACAGATATTGTTAAAATGTCCATACTACCCAAAGCAATCTACAGATTTAATACAATCCCTATCAAAATACCAACAGCATTTTTATAGAACTAGAACAAATAACACTAAAATTTTATGGAACCACAAAAACCCCAGATAGCCAAAGCAAACTTGAGAAAGAACAAGAAAGTTGGAGGTATCATAATCCCAAATTTAAAGATACCTTATGAAGCTGTCATAATGAAAACAGCATGACCCTGGGACAAAAGTAGATACATAGACCAATAAAACAGAATGAAGACCCCAGAAATAAATCCGTGCTTATATGGTAAATTAATCAATGACAAAGGAGGCAAGAATATGTATTGGGAAAAAGTTTCTTCAACAAATGGTGTTGGTAAAACTGGACAGCTACATTCAAAAGAATGAAACTGGACTACTTTTTTACACCATACACAAAAATAAACTCAAAATGGATCAAGGACCTAAATTTGAGATCTGAAAACATAAAACTCCTAGAAGAAAATATATGCAGTAATTTTCTTTTTTTTACATTAGCCATAGAAACATTTTTCTATATATGTCTCCTTAGACAAGGGAAACAAAACCAAAAATAAACTAATGGGACTACACATACACACAAAAATAAATAAAATAAAAAGCTTTTGCACAGCTAAAAAAATTATCAACAAAATGACAAAGCAACCTACTGAATAGGAGGAGATATTTGCAAATGATGCATCTGATAAGGCATTAATAGTCAAAATATGTAAAGAACTTATACAACTCAACATCAAAAAAACCAAATAATCCAATTAAAATGGTCATAGGACCCGAATAGATATTTTTTCCAAAGAAAACATAAAAATCACTAGCAGACACATGAAAAGATGCTCAACATCACTAATCAGGGAAATGCAAATCAAAACCACAATAAGATATCACCTTACACCTGTGAGAATGGCTAAAATAAAAAAGATAAGAAATAAAAGGATGGTGAGGATGTGGATAAAAACCCTCATGAACTGTTGGTAAGAATGCAAACTGGTGCAGCTGCTGTGGAAAAAAGTATGGAGGCTCCTCAAAAAATTAAAAACATTATTGCCATATGATTCAGTCATTGAACTACTATTTACTCAAAGAAAACAAAAAATGAATTCAAAAATATCTTGGCACTCCTATGTCTTTTGCAGTGTTATTTCCAAAGCTAAATTATGGAAGGAGCCCAAGTGTACATCAAAAGATGAATGGATAAAGAAGATGTGGTATATACATACAATGGAATATTACTCAGTCATAAACAAGAATGAGATTTTGTTACTTAAAACAACATGAATGAACCTAGAGGTTATAATGCCAAGTGAAATAAACCAAAGACCAATACCATATGCTTTCACTCATATGTGGAATTTAAGAAACAAAACAAAGGCACAAACAAAAAAGAGACAAACAAAAGACAGTGTCTTCAATACAGAGAACAAACTGGTGGTTTCCAGAGGGGAGGTAGGTGGGGATTTGGGGAAAATAGATAAAGGGTTTAAAGGTGCACTTATCATGATGAGCACTGAGCAACATATAGAATTCTTGAATCATTATATTGTACACCTGAAGTTTACATAACACTGTGTGTTAATTATACTTCAATAAAAAATAAAAATAAAAATTATAGAATCAATGAAATTGATAGGTATCAATAGGGCTATTATTTTTAAATGCTATTTTATAATTTGATCATCATTCATTCAGCTATGATCACTGTAATTACTGATATCTTTAGTAATCTTTAAAGAAGGACAAATTACTTAAAATATAAAGTATAGACTTCTTATTTTTTAAATAAGTTTTAAATCTATTGAGACTGTTAGTATAATTTAAACATTAGAAAACTCAAATATTAAAATCACTAGAACACTAAATGTTAAAAAACTCTGTCAACACTGTCAACTCTGTCCACAGCTGACAAATGAATTTGATCCCATTTGGTACCAATACAAATTTGTTGGAACCTTTCTATGCATTCCCAGGGATTTTCCACTGAGAGCCCTAACCTTTATCCAAATGAAAAACACAATTCCCCAAATGCAGAGGGTTTTTTCTGTCTTGTTTCCTACTTCATACAAAAATCCAAACTGAATGCTTGCCCCGTATGGCCCATGCCGTTATTTCACATAAGGCTAGATTTTCTGACCCTGTAGATTTGGAATAGCTACAAAATGAACATAATTGTCTTGATTTGTGTGAAATATATTAGTTTATTGCAATATATCCTCCTTTGAGGCATTTTCTTTGCTAGGGGAACTAATATTCAGAGGGTCTATTTGCTATTAGTAATGGCATTTAATGTAGAGTCAACCTCACTGCTAGGTGTCAGATGATATTTAAGAAAGACTCTCACAAGACTGGAAATGTAAATTGGTGGGATGAGAGAAGCATGCTTCTTCTTTCCCATTAGTGGACCTCTCTTTCAACTTTTATTTTTCTTACCTGGTAGGCCCAGAGACAAAGTACCTTATAGAAATCCACCTGCAATATACTGACCATAATGGCTTTAATCAGAACAGCAAAAGATATTTATGTAGACTAGAGCTATTAATTTGGACTGAAAAGATGCATATCAGCATCAGATGTTTTATCTTTTCTTGGTACCAATTTTAAAATCACCTGAAATATTTTTGGAATGATCGCTTTTAAAGAGTTCATTGGGTGAGATACCCTTTATCTTTAAGCACTAAGATTTTACTGAGGGGGTAACAAATATACCAATTTAGCACACAGAATTGTATGACTAAATAAGATTAAAATAATGTATTGAGTAAGTTATATACTAAATATGAAAGTATAAGTATAATTTGGAATGGGTATACACTGAGTTGCCCAGTGAGACCAAAGTGAAGGCTTCTATACCAGAGGTTGTGCATTGTAAAACTGAAGAGACATACTAGGGTCCAAGCCTTTAGCGTAGAGTATGACCTTTTGCCTTTATTTCTTAGGGCAATGGAGAGAACCTTGGGCAAGAGTGGTAATATGACAAAGTCAAGTCATTCTACAGCCCTCAGCAATCTTCAAGTTCAACAATGACTTTCTGTTGTACTGTGAAGCAAGATGCTGTTAATTCAAAGCGCTTGGGAAACCTCATGAAACACTTGATAAGGCTGATCATTTCAAACTGATTTCAAAATTCAGAAGTGCCACCCTGGGATTAATAGCTCTCCTTCAGTTTTAATCTCTAGTAAGATCCCAGTCTCTGCTTGCTGAAATAGATGGACTTTCGAGGTGAAAATGAATGACGGGGGAAGAGTTCACATATTACACAGCAGAAAAGGTGGGGAAGTGAGAGCAAGAAGTCAAGGTTAAGGAATGTGAGCCCTGTCAACCTGCTCACAATGAGAGAGAGAAGATAAAACACAGTATATAATGACATAAAGGGATATTAAATAGAGGCCAGGGAGACATTATTTCTTCCAGACAAGGGGAGAGAAATAGGATATAATGGTCATGTGCTGCATTAGGGAATATTTAGGTCAAGCACAGAGAAAATTTCAACTTAAAGAGCATTTAAACAAGTATCCACTAGAGGATTGAGAAGCCATCCTTATACTACATTTGCAAGACAGAAACTTGGCATTTTTTTTTCCTTAAGAAAGATTAAACAATAATCCACTACATGCTGAACTGACTCTGAGTGCCTTTAAAGAAAAAAATATGTAATTTGACTATATTTTATTATCAGTGAGATGGCTGAGGAAAGGGAGACAAATACCATATAAAGTACAGTCTTATGAACTTTCTCACAATATGATTTAGATTATGTCATCACTAATTAAAACAGAATTCAGAGACAGAGACTGTGACATTGTGGAGCTTCAGTCAGCAAGAACAAAAAAATAGCATTAAAATGTCAAAAACTGAATGAATATAATTTTCATTAACTGCTGATCTAATCTGATAGGTTCCTTTCATTCACTAGTGGTTGGCATGAATCTCAGCATGTAACTTGGGTGTAGAAGACAGATCCCTTTATTTTCTATAACCACTTAATTTCTGACTTTGAGTTTCAATGGGCTACTGGAAAATGTTAACTTCAATTACTCTTGGGGCTCTTTCTCTTCCCCAGGGTTGGGCCACAACCCAGTTTTTGAGGCTTTATGCTTTGCCTCTAGTTCTAGGTCACCAGATCATCCTGGGGGTTACTCGGTGTCCATTCTTCTGGTTTGCATGTGTTTGTTCCTGTTTGCCTGACAGGATGAAAGACTCTTGGCTACTTCTACTTTCAGAGGAGAGAGGAAGTAAGGAGAGAGACTGAGGAACCCAGTCTAACTGAATGACCTGTGTGAAGTCCTTGAGAAAGGAGGCTTCCATCCCTGTTGAGAAACTGAAAGATCAAGATGCCTAGAGCACAGAGAATAAGGGGGAGATGGACAGAATCATAGCTAGATCTGCCACTGGGCCTGGCTTCTTACTCATCTTGCTGATTCTGCCTGCTATTTCTATTGCGAGGACACCAAAGTTGATTCTGAGTTTCAGAGAACCACAGCCCAGAAAAATTTGTTTCTAGGAATGATGGGAAGGGTTAAACTCCCATCCACCCCTTGCTTCTCCAAGACACACTTTCTACTATCAAGAATCTCCCATTTCTTATTTTTTTTCATAATCATTAAAATATTTTTCTAAGGGTTTAGATGTACCATGTACCTTCTCAGAGTCAATCTAATGGAGATCCATTCTAGCTGAATGGCAGGAAGGGAAAGGGATAAACACATTAAGAAAAAACTATATGTCACTATCTCCACATATTGTCCATACTCATTTAACAGCAATAATTTAGTACTAACAATGTGTCAGGTACTACACTGTGAATTCAGAGATAAACAAGGCATTTACCATGACTTGGGCTTTCTCATGGTCTTGTGGGAGAATATAAAGAAAAAAAGGACCATAACAGGGAATGAATTTATATTCAGAGTGTATTTTTTGTAGCCTCATTTTAGATTTGTGAATTTTAGCGACTAAATAGAGTCAAACTATTAGAAACCCCTCAGATCCTAATTTCACAAAATCTGAAATTCCAAATGGGATTGGATTTCAGAGGTCCCTTGGTCTACTCTAAATGCCCTCAATATCACCCCTAAGTGATCATATAATCATTGCTTGAAGATTTTCAGATTTGGATAAGTCCATTCAATTTTTAACAGTTCTATTCCTTAGAAATGTCTTTCTAATGAAATAAAAATTGTACTTCTTATAATTCTACTCACTGGCCCTTACTCTGCCCTCTGGAACCAAACAAAATAAGTTTAATCACTCTGACACTGTAAAAGTCTTATAATTAATTATGGAGCTATGTTTGACACTAACATATTTCTCAAGAATTGGGTGCTTAACAAGATGGCCCCCAAATGCAGAAATTCATCATGATGATTTGCCTAGTAATGCCTCATAATTAATGTTTAGGAAATTGGATGTAATTTATTATTCTTTTTTGCATTTTACTACATCAATATAAAATGCATTATGATGGATGTTCTGAATTAATATCATTAACATAGTCACATGCAATGGAACAGCTTTATTTGTAGCCAGAGATTCACCATCATATTTGTAATATTTATGCTTTTCAAAACCCAACTATATTTTGTTTACCAAATTGGGACGTATAAAGACTCTTATATGTTTTTAAAAATTTTTAAGAGAAAATTCACTGAACTGTTTCATTTTTTAAAGAGCTAAAGAGGGGCGCCTGGGTGGCTCAGTCGGTTGAGCGTCCAACTTCGCTCAGGTCACGATCTCGCGGTCCGTGAGTTCGAGCCCCGCATCGGGCTCTGTGCTGACAGCTCAGAGCCTGGAGCCTGTTTCAGATTCTGTGTCTCCCTCTCTCTCTGGCCCT
Organism: Lynx rufus; assembly: GCF_022079265.1. NCBI lineage: Eukaryota > Metazoa > Chordata > Mammalia > Carnivora > Felidae > Lynx > Lynx rufus. The sequence goes on along the minus strand of NW_025814867.1, from coordinate 105,853,641 downwards.
CCCCCCGTTCATGCTCTGTCTCTCTCTGTCTCAAAAATAAATAAATGTTAAAAAAAAAAATTAAAGAGCTAAAGAAAGGGGTCAACTAAACTGCTAAGTCAGGGACTCTTAAGGTGGTGATAAACCTGGTATGGTCATCAGGGCATAGGACATAGGGTGTAGTCTTAAACTTTGCTGTGCTAGAAATACAAATTTGTTATTTAATGTAAAATTGAATAGCACTTGGAAATGGACTTTCATTAACCAAACTCTCAATACATGCAATGAGGTATGTATGGTTCAGAGACCATAGTTCAGGAAAATTTGTTTCGAGAAATAATGGGATTGCTTAAGCTCCCCCTTAGCCCTTTGCTTCTCTAAGACATATTTTCTATTCCCAAGAAACCCCCTTTTCCTCTACTTCCTCCACAACCTTTAAAATAGATTTGTAAGGGCCTACATGTTTTCACATACCTCCTTGGAGTCGATGTAATAGAAATTCAGTTTCTAGTTAAATGGCAGAAAAGATGGAAATTAGATTTTTGTAATGTTAGAGAAACTTAACGCCTAGAGTTCAGGGTACTGAATTTTATCTCTCAGGGCACTTAGAAGGCCAAAAAGTAACCAGAATGCAGCTTAATTCAAGAAAAGCAGTTATTCATAATCTTACCAGCTATTTGCTAAAAACTAAGGTTAACACTCGGGGCGCCCGGGTGGCTCAGTCGGTTAAGCCTCTGGTTTGGCTCAGGTCATGATCCCATGGTTTACGGGTTCCAGCCCCGTATTGGGCTCTGTGTTTGACAGCTCAGGCACAGAGCCCGGAGCCTGCTTCGGATTCTGTGTCTCCCTCTCTCTCTGCCCCTCCCCCTCACGCTCTGTCTCTCTCTCTCTCTCTCTCCTTCAAAAATAAATATACATCAAAAACAAAAACTAAGGTTAACACTTATGAATTCTACTTGTGATTTATTAAATTATTCCTCTCTAGTGCTTTATGTCTACCAGATCCATTCACCCTATTCTCTGGACAATGCTGGATTATACATCAATACATTATTACCATTCAATTATTAATTTTTGTGTTCTTCATGAGAACTGCCTCCCTACTTTAACTCATCATCATATTAAGCAGGCAACAACACAGCTTCCTCCTTCCTTCCTCCTTGCTGAGTCTCATTAATACCCCTTTCAGATACCATCTTATAGATGACAGAGCCTATTCATTTTATATCGGTTTTATTAGGTTATATATCAAAGATTGAGCTTTCTGACCTGACCTTGTCTCTAAATTAAACATACAATTGCACAGTCTTTCTGGAAATTCTAGTAAGAATCAACAACAAATGTTAAAAACCTAGCTGATCATTGAAAAATTTCTGAAGTCGGTGAAGCTTATATTTAGCCTAATCAGACTTAATTATTCCCATTCTTTCTTTATGTTTTCTCTTGAAATCTCATCAAAGATTAATGTAATTATTTATCTTGAAATTCACATAACAAATGAAGTAGTAATAATCAACATTTTAAAAGTGACATGATTAAGATTATCAAACACTTTAATATACATTATTTCCTTTGATCATCACAGCACTGGTAGATGACAACAGGTAGTGACTTTTAGACTAGAGTAGTGGTTCTTGGAAAGTGGTGCTTATACCAGCAGCATCAATGTCACCTGGGAACTTGATAGAAATGAAAACGCTAACGCTATCCAGAGGTGCTGAATCAGAAAGTCTGTTTCTGTTTGTTTGTTTTGAAATATAAATGCTTTTCCTCAACATGAGGCATTCAAATCTTTGAGGCAGAGTGATGGGAGGTTCCCCATTAAGGTGCCTTCCCATATACACAGGACATTTATTATATTTGCTACTCAGCATTCATTTGCATCTACTTGCCTCTATTTCCTTCTGTGAGATACCCCTATCCTCATTTGTTTTAGTGAGCTACATTCTATAACACTCCTGACCATTGGCTTAGGAGTCAACATCTTTCTTTCTTTCTTTCTTTCTTTCTTTCTTTCTTTCTTTCTTTCTTTCTTTCTTTCTTTCAGAGAGAGTGTATGTGAGTGGGGGAGGGGCAGAGAGCGATTGGGAAAGAGAGAATCCCAAGCAGGTTCCACCCTGTCAGCATAGAGCCCAATGTGGGGCATGAACTGTGAGATCAGGACCTGAGCTGAAATCAAGTCTGAGGCTGAACCAACTGAGCCACCCAGGCGCCCCAGGCGTGAGCATTTATCTAACTTGAATTAATTAGTCCATTATATTCCCCCAATGCAGTCAGTGATTGGTACATGTATGGGGGTATATGGACAAATAAAATCCAATGCATAAGGAATTTTGCTGGATTGTGATCCTAAGTATATACGCCAGGAAAATTTTCTTACAGATCTACAAAAAGCCATGTAAAAGGATATTTTTTGCAGCAATGTCTGTTTTATTCACTGATGTGTCTCATATGGTTAAAACAGTGATTGGTGAATGGTAAGGGTCCTTAATACAAGTAAAACCTTGGTTTGTGAGCATAATTCCTTCCGGAAACATGTTTGTAATCCAAAGCATTTGTTTTTTTTTTTGTTTTTTTGATAATAAAAGCCTTTTATTTATTTATTTATTTATTTATTTATTTATTATACATATGAAATTTATTGACAAATTGGTTTCCATACAACACCCAGTGCTCATCCCAAAAGGTGCCCTCCTCAATACCCATCACCCACCCTCCCCTCCCTCCCACCCCCCATCAACCCTCAGTTTGTTCTCAGTTTTTAACAGTCTCTTATGCTTTGGCTCTCTCCCACTCTAACCTCTTTTTTTAGCATTTGTATATCAAAGCAAATTTCAAGAACCATTGGCTCAGTTGTGATCACGTGACATTCAGCATCATGTACTACACCTATTGTAAGATATCGCTTGTTTATCAAGTTAACATTTGTTAGAACTGTTTGCGCGTCATACAGAACACTCGCAGAACAAGTTACTTGCAATCCAAGGTTCACTGTATTCGTGAATAAATAAGTCATTTGTGGCATAAGTTATTTGGGAGCAACCTGAACATCTGTTACTGAGAGAGATAAGGAAAATATGGTAAACAAAGACACGATTTATTATAAGCAGATAGGCTAAATGGGTACGTGCACAATAGCAACATAACTGGAACTTAAAAACATAGTGATAAGTAAAAAATAGGATACGTAACATCCATTTAGTTCAGTTAAAACAAAATTATACAAAATAGTACATGTTTTGCAAAAACACAATAAAATAAAAAGTATACATTAAACAAATTGAAAAGGTTTTCATAGGGTAACAGAATGGGATTGGCGCATAGTGATACGAATACATTGATAAATACATAAATATATGCTTAAAGCAAATTGCCTTGCAAGGGCCAATGTTGATGTGTCATGAATTCAAAGTCATGAGTCACGAATGAGTCTCAACCCTAGGCACTTGATTTAAAAAAATGTTTACTGAGAATTCTGAGAAAGTGATTCTCCTTTTTCTTCTGCATGGAATCCAGGAAGGATATATCTGCAGGAGCTATGTGGAAAGAAAAAAACCTGGAACCTCATCACCTCTCTAAAAGACCCTGGATCTAGCCTTACCTGAAATGTGTTTGCCAGCCGGGTATATTCACTTACCAATCCTCACCCCTATTTTTTTTTAAAAAAATTAATTTTTTTTGTCATCGTTTAAGATAATTTGAATCATGTTTTTTTCACTTGTTACCAAGAAAATCCTGACCGATAGATATACCATCTCTTTCTTTGCCTCCCCTAGCCACTTTGTGAGAAGATGAATCTACGTTTGCTGCTTTCGTTTTACCACAAACGCACTCCTCATACCACCAAGCCCTCTGATGCCGATCCTCCGGCTTTTATTGAAACTGCTTTTACTGCTACCGAGAATCCCCTAATTGGCACTTTATGCTTGACACCTTCTTAAAATGCTCTTCTTTGGCTACTCTCTTTTTACTAATTGTTCATCCTAAGACCTCCTTCTAAAATATAAGATTTTTAGTCTATGGTAGCTGAAGATAAATATCTAATCAACAGTATGTCCCTGTGAATCAGAGTGGATGCACCAGTGAGAACAGCCACCGGCCTGGAAACAACTGAGTAGTGCTGGCTGGGCGTCAGATTGAGTGTTATTCTTATTATTACCAGCAGTATTACTCTCCAAGTTACTCTATTAGCTTTCTGTGATTCACATCTTCCTCAACTAAAGAATCCAAAGATGGCTCGGAGCCTGGAGCCTGTTTCCGATTCTGTGTCTCCCTCTCTCTCTGCCCCTCCCCCGTTCATGCTCTGTCTCTCTCTGTCCCAAAAATAAAAATAAAAATAAAAATAAAAATAAAAATAAAAATAAAAATAAAAATAAAAAAAACGTTGAAAAAAAAAGAATCCAAAGAAATAAATGACTTTAACATCACTTCAAAGCTAAGAACTTCTAAATCTGTATTTGACTCCCCTGAGCTCCAAACCTGAACTTCCTGCTAACACAAAGGCTGAACACTTTAACTCTTACATCCACTGAAAATCTCTCCTATGCAGGTCTCCTCTCTGGAAATGGCATTATCAAGGATCCAGTTCCAGTAGTTGTATATCCTAATCATTTTTCATTTTTCCATCTTCTTCAACCTTCTATACCTCCTCTCACCTGAGGAAATGTATCAGTAGACTGGTTCTAAAGATTCTATTCTATTCTATGTCTTTACGATTCTGTCCTTTTGTCCACATTCACTACCATTATACTAATTTAAGCTTCACATTTTTTTTTTGGTCTAAATTACTGCATTAGTCGACTAACAATCTCTCCCTGTTTATAATCCCCTAGTTTTCTGATTCATCCTTTGCATTGCTATTGGGATACATTTTTTCCCTAAATCACAGGTTGGATCATATCACATGTCACTTGTAGTCTCAAGTAATACTCAGTGGTTCCCTGCTGTCTACAGAACTCTGTACACACTCATGTAGTATTCCTGCAATTACATTTCCTATATTGGCCCAAAAGGAAACTCACCTTCTACTGCCTCCTTTCATGAACTATGGAATTCAATCATATTAAGTTTATTGTCATCCTAAAAGAGGTAATGAAAGTCTAAGACTACAACTTTTTAAAATACTATTTCCTGAGCCTGGATTGTTGCTCTTTCCTTTATTTATAGAAAGCCCCTTACTCTTCAAGGTCCAAATAAGTTTACTGTTTCCTTTATGGCTTCTCCAAACCATCCAGTCACAAAAAATAACTTCTTCACTTACAATCCTATAGCACCTCCCTTCTGCTTCCCTTAGCACTTACTCAAGTTGACCTTGTAACATGGCTTCTCTTCTTCACATATAACCTTACCCCAGCCTCATGAGAACCAGGTTCTATGATACTTTATGGTAAAGATTCTGTCTTACATATCTTTACATTCCAATTCCAAGAACAGTACTTGGCAAATAGATGTCCTATAAATATTGAATTAAATTTAACATTTATACATGTTGGTTAGGCTTTCCTGGATCATGGGCCCAATTGAGATTATGAAAACAGCTACAAGCCTATATTCTCCAAAACACAAATGCATAGGCATATACACAGAATGTTGCATATAATTTAATAAGATTTGTGGTGAACATTCAGACTAGCATACCCAACATTTATTCCAAATCCATCCCAGTGTACAGAGGCTAGAAAACTTAAAATTATTTTCTGAAGGCTCCTTTGAAGTTTTTCATCTCTGGTTTTAGAATTCCATTTTCCAAAATATACTACGTACTATCCCTCCTTCTTGTAGCCATCCTCCGATGATACTGGCATTACTTCAAGATTTTATCTTCTGGTTATCATGTCATTCCTTCTAACACAACACATTTTATAACTAATAGTGATTTCAATATCTGTGGAGGTTCTTCTTTCATATGTTTGGTTTCTCTATTTCTTAGCCTTCTGTTCTCCAGTGATGTTCTCCTTGGCCTTGCCTCAGTCCCCTATTATTAAGGTCATACCCCAGACTGCTTCACCAGCAAAAAGATATACTAACTCTATGTTCTTAATTTCAAACAACTCACTCTCTCCACTACCTCCTATATTTGCAGCTCACTGCTTCTATTATCCCAGTTGCAAGAATGTTACTATGACAGAGACATAAAATTCAATGATCCTATCAACTTACTATTATTATTACATGGTTCTTCTTTCTGAGCACACCCCTGCTTGTGACTTCAACTGTCTTGCTTCTGTTTCTCTTTCACACTCACTTGGAAAAGTACTAGTGCTGCTTAAGTCCAGCTCTCCTCATACTCTGCCACCACTTGAGCAGTAAAAATGGTTGCAGACAATTAAACAACAATGATGATTAGTCTTACTTAAATTCATGACCATTATCGCCAACTGTGCTCTTCTTGCTGCCTTGCAATTCTACATTTCACCATCTGTTGACTCTTTTCCTAACCTAGATGGGGCATTATATGACTTCTTTTCTCAAACCTCAAAAACAATACCACCTTTGCCCACTCCTGTCCTTACTCTTCATTCACTGAGAAATATAGGCAATGAAAAAAGATTTTCCAAACAGCACCACTATTACTCTTGTTGTCTCCTTTAGTTTGAATAAATTTTACTTGCATTCTATGACTGTTTGACTTCTTAATGATATTCATTTGCTTTTGTTCCCCACCCCTTACCTTTACTTTCACCAGTGTTTTACTCTCTACCGAATCATTACATCAGATTGTAAACATGCTACAATATCTCCTATTTTAAACTCATAACATCTCCTATTTAAAAAAAACCCATATCCCTTTGAGCTACAGCCCCTTGATAGAGTTCTCTATACTTATTGTATCCTATTTCCTTTCCTTTTGTTCTCCCTTGAACTTGCTCTAATCAAGCTCTCATTTTTATAATTCTCCTAACTTGGTTGTCAAGTTACCAGTGATTTCAACATGGCTATATCTAATGGTCAGTTCCATGTTCTTGTTTTATTTGACTTGTCAACAGCATATCATGCATGTCTTCTTGAAACATGTTCTTTACTTAGTGTTCAGAAAATTACTCACTCTTAGAGTCATCTTTTATCTCATTTGCTAAATTCTCCTCCATTCCTATAGCACTAAGCCTTATAGTATCTTGGAGTCCACCTCCTGGATCTCTTCTCTATCTACATGTACTCCTGGGGAATATTATCTAGTTCATATCTTTAAAAACTTTCCATATGGTGATAAATTTCAAATTTATGTCTCACCATCTTTCTTGAACTCCAAAAGTACATCCAACCACCAACTCTACCTTTCCACTGTATGTCTGCTAAGCTTCTCAAATTTAACATGTCAAAATGGAACTCAGTATTTCCTCTATACCAAACATATTCTACCTCCTGTCTTCATTATCTCAATTATTGGCAATTTTATTCTTTTAGTTTTTCAAGTTGAAAATGTTGGTGTCATCCTTGGCTTATCTTTCTCTTACATTTGACAGCAAATCCTATAGACTTTACCTTTAAAACACACCTGAAACTTGACATTTCACTGCTTTCATAACCACTATCCTGGTCCAATGCATCATAACTTTTTGACTGGATTATCCTAGCCTTTTAACTTGTTCCATTCCTTTCTTGACCCTGCTTCTATATTCTCCACAAAGCAGAAAGAATTATTATTCAAAACACTGTCAAATCATGTCACTCCTTTACTTAGAGTCCCCCAATGTCTTTCTATTTCATGCAGAAGGACAGTATAAATTCTTAGAATGGTTTAAAAGGCACTTACTTAATCCAGACCACCCATCCCACTCAAACCTCATGCTCTTTCACTCACTTCAACCCTCATCAACTATTTCTTAAACATTCCAGGATCCTGCCTCAGAGCCTTTGAACACATTCTTCTCTCATCCTAGAATCTTCTTCTCCCACATATCTTTATGACTTATTCCCTTACTTGTTTCAGATGTCTCTGATCAATGTTACCATAATTACCATACATTATTGAAACTTTCCCCAATAGAGGCACATAGAATAATAATCTCTGCTTTTTAAACACTATCCTTTCTCTTTTTACTACTTTACTTTTTTCAAAATCATTTATTACTATATGGCATAGTATATAAAGAAATTTCTCTTTATTAATTTCTTGCCTATATGAGAAAGAGATTTGCTCATATTGTTCACTGCTATATCCCTAGCACCCTGCATAGTGACTAACCATATGGGAGGTGTTTAGGAATAAATGAATGAATGAATAAATGAATGAGATGCAATCTCCAAAAATTTTAATCAGGAACTATGTCATGTTAAGAGAGGAAGAAGATGTGGTATCCTTTGTTTTTTTTGTTTTTGTTTTTTTTTTCTGACCTGTATCATGGCAGAAGTGATGTGGTTTTATACTCATAGCAGCAACAGCATTCAGAGTCTTCAAACTTTTTTAGCAGTGTTGCTGTGTTAGAGGATTCCAGAGTATGAGATGTGCTCTTCAGAACTGGGTCTAGAGCCTGTTTCTACAATTTTGCATTCATCTAATTTCCTCTATTAAACCCCTCCTGCTTGGACTGACTAAAATGAATTCTTTTGTCTGTCTGCTAGTGAAATTTAAGTGGTAGAATAATTGGTCATTGAAGTGGCTGCAGGTAATCCACATTCAAAAAATACAAATCTTTGCTTGGCTATGTGACCAAGGTCCAGTTATCATTAGAAGATGGGGTATATTTCCATGACCAGTGATATATTCCCATAACCAGTGGTAAAGGTTATTTAAATGGTCTTTTAGATTGATCCTAGAATGAAGTCCTATTAAAGACAAAGTTATCCAGATTGAGTGACTGTTTGGATAATCCATTAATGTTGGTTTAAGATTAAAAGGACTGTGTGAATGGAGTGGCTAACTCATACAGCTTTGAATGCCTAAAAATATCACCAGGGAACCAAAGACTTTTTATGGCTGCTTTAAGATAAACTTTTATCTTTCATATCAGCAAAGTTGAAGCAGCAAAACATCAGAAGCTTTCTGGTTTCCCAATGTTATGTAAATGAGCCAAAGATGGCCTCTGTATATTGGCCCTATGCTGTTTACTTGTTTGTTAGCAAGAATAATGAGTCCTGTTAGCTCAAAAGCCTACCATCACCAATCTCAAATTATTACACAACTGATTGTTTTAGTCATAGCCCAAGTGAACATATTTTTAGCTATAGAAAACCTGCCTGCTTTCCATAGTCATGAAACGACATCCAACATCTGTTAGCCATAGATAAGTCTTGTAGGTATAAAAGATGCCAAGCTACTACTGCTCTTCACAGCACTCTGACTGAGACTCCCAGTTGGACTGTAGAGTGAAATTACCTAAACACACAAACCACCTCTTCTGATCTGTCTTTCCCTTGGGAGTTCTCTTACTCTCCCATCTTTCTGAAAAGTGGTCCCTGTGCCATAACCTCTAGACAGTTTCATGTTGTGAGGAACTTTTCCCACATGCAAGTCTGCCAAAGTGTTATTTAGATAAGGCTCATTGTGTGTTACTGTCACTTTATTATTGCTTCTTTTCATCAACCCCCACACCCCTTATGCTCACCACACCAGGATAGCTGAGCTGCACTGTAGATAGAATTCATAGCCAGACCACGTATCTTTAGTGAAAATTAAGGCAATGCTTGGAAATGAGAAGAACTTGGATTGTTGATCAGAGACATTTGGTGAAGTGAATAACCAGGAGTTTCTTGAACCCCTCGACTCTAATTTGCCTACTGGGCCAGCAGAAGCAACCTCTCCTTCTCTGGCTAATGTGTCTGGTTGTTTTATGCATGATAGCCCAGCAAATGCCTAACATGAAATAGTTATCTTGCAAGGAGATGCCAATTCTTCTCATTGCAATATATCTACTTCCACTCTTTGTTTAAGTTCTATAAGTGGAGGTGGGTTTCGATATGCCACAGGAAGCCAATTACAAAGTAAACCAAGAGGAATAAGGCCTCCACCTCAAAATAATTGCAAGATACTTTATATGCAAAGCAAAAATAGGGGGATATTTATGGAAGCAGACTCTGAGATTCTAGACAAGAATGGGAAGAATACCATTTTTTAGATAGGCTTGATATTGTTAATATGGGTTTATATAACTAGAGTTTACTTGATTTAGAATTCTAGTTTGAGCAGCTGGGAATGCTTCTAAATATTTTCTCACTGAATTGATTAAAACCTGGACTCAATATTGGGCTATGATGAAATAAATTGGGATGTCAGAATTTCCTTAATATAACATAGAAAACAAATTCCAGAGTCCTAGAGAAATGGGACTGTGGAAATGGATTATTTTTATAGGCAACCAGTTGTCACCTCTTAATAATGTCTTCTGAGAGGGCCTAGTTTATACTCCCCTCACCACAGAATTGAGAAATATATCAATGCAGATAAATACATTAGCCATAACCCTGTAGTGTCTGTTCTTTGTAGGACACACATGAAGGTGGGTAGTGGTGACATTGAAATAGACTGTCTGATTTCAGTGGGGTTATGGAATCCCTGGGCGACAAAAGCAAGGTAGCAGCACTTAATAAAAAGGGACGAGATTGTAAAGCTACTCTAATAGGCAGTAGAGCCACGGTGGTAATAAAAGTGCTTTGATCTTCAGTTATTTTTGGTGGTAACTAATTGTACATGGCATTTCTAAAACTGAAATAGATGAGCAGTCCATTAATTCCTTACTTGATCTATTTTACCAGAGGGGAGCAAAATTTATCTATGTTAGGAAGGTCAAAGTGGAAGGCTTTGCAAGTGGAGAGATTGTCAGAAATAGATGTCTAGAGTGATTCATAAACAGGGAAGAATTTCTTGGGCCAGACGGACAGGTATTTGTAGAGAAGGTTTTAAGATTGGTGACAAGAAGCTTCAGAGAGGAGATTGTGGATGGAACTTGAAATGGAACCAGATGGAAGACTATTTGTTTTCCATGCAAATCACCAACAATGGACTCCTCTTCTGATTATTCCCACTCACATAAACCATGATTCACACTCTGGATTTCACTGTCTTTCTTTAACTATTCTGGTTCATGCCCATTGGGCTCATGAGCAAAGTAAGCATAGTAGCAGGGACTCAACATTTCCTCTTACTGAATTTTTTATCTGACTGCTTACACTGTAGTGTGCCAAAAATAGCATTAATAGAGAACAATGGTGAGGCCCTAATATAGCAGCATATTTTAGGGGGACCAGCTAGCCATCTGGGGGAAGGTGAACCCACTTAATTATATAAAGGGTAGACATTTTTCACCCTAGAATTGACTCATATTCTATAAATGGAGGGAACCACTGAATGCATCTGTTGAATACCATAAAGCATTCAAAAAATTACCATATGACAATAATTTATATTGCCCCACAAATCTAACAGGCATTATTGTATGGGTCTAAGCTATCACTTTAACATCAAATCAAAGTCTAAGAATGAAAATGAATGGAGGTTGAAAGTTGCATGAAGCATTGGAAAATGCTTGCTGAGGACTATCCTTTAATTCTTCGTAATGAAGTTTGGTATATGTAATAGAATAGTGTGGGTTATGCTGCCATAAAATACAACCCCATATCTTAGTGCCTTAAAATAGAGGTTTACTTCTTGCCCATGCTACTTGACAATTGCACATTGCCAGGTACTCATCATGGGTACATAGGTACACAGGGTAAACTGAACAGTCAACACTTTGAATATTGTCTATTGTCTATTGTCTATTGTCTTTTCCAGAGGGAAAAGACCACTCTGGAGAGTCTCCTGCAGTCCAGAAGTGACATACTTCACATATTATTTGCCAGACTTGTTACAAGGCCCCAGACAACCATAAACAGGAAGTACAATCCTGTAATGAACCTGGGGCAAGGAGGACCAGAACAGTGCTGCTGACTAACAAAGTATCCATACAGGAATTCTATCAAACTATTCTCAAGGCATTAATATTATTCTGGGAAGATATCTAGTGGACAGCTTTCAAATTTTGAGGACTGACATATTCATTTCTTCTATATTCTAAAGATTTTCTTAAAGCTTTACAGCCTTACTTGATTTTCCTTTGTTTTCTTTTTCTTTTTCTTTATTTTCCTTTTCTCCTTTGTCTTCGGCAGGCATTCCAAGAATAACAAATTCAATGCGAAAGCACAGGCTGACTCACTATAGGCAAAGGAAATGTTTCTATTGGGAAAGGTCAAGGGCTTAAAGAAGATGATTCTTCAGTGTATTTATTGGAGAATGAAGAGCATTGCTTAAAATTTAATTCTATTCCAGCTCTCTCAAAGTACTTCAAGAATAATGAATTAGAAGATGTGGTAATAGAGTGACTGTGGGGGAAAATGTGGCCTCCATTATCCACTTAGCAATAGTTCAAACGGAGATGTGGATATTAGAACCTGGTTTTGTATATTGCATTACAAAATGCTAGCCAGGCCACCTCAGTTATTTCAAAGTGCCATGGATCTCTTTGCTTCCATCTGACATCCAGATGGACAGGAAGGACTGTGCAGATGGGGCGGTAAATGAGGATTATTTTATAGTCTGTTTCTTTGGGGGTGAAGAAGGGGACAGTGTCCTAAGGAATACAATCCTGCCATAGATGCTAGAACGCCTAGATACCATAAAGCTAACTAGATTAAGGACATTTTACCTACATATAACTTCATTAATTTTAATGTTCCTAATGATACTATTGTTTAAAAAGCCTCCAACTTAACATTATATCTAATTTATGACTTAACTGGTATTTATTATTTGTTATACATGTAGCATACTGCAATGGTCACATGTTTCAGCTTGAGGTACATGTTCTCCATAAACTTCATCAAATATAAGAACTTCATAGAAGTGCTGCAGAGGTGTAAGATGTACTTATGGAGTTAGTGTAACAAAGAAATAGTCTAGATGTGTTTTCGCTATTAAGCAAAGAACAATGGGAATTAGAAGAGGAATGAAAAGCTATACATGAGGCAGGTTTGAAGTGAATGACATTATTTTCCCAAGAGATCTTAAAAGCACTGGATTCCAAACTGTTAAAATAGGTTATTTTTCACTGAGTATGTATACCACATGGAATCTTAACATTTTTTTAATGTTTATTTATCTTGATGTGGGGAGGGGCAGAGAGAGTGAGGGACAGAGGATCTGAAGCGGGCTCTGACCTGACAGCAGAGAGCCTAATGCAGGCCTCAAACTTCCAAACCATGAGATCATGACCTTAGCTAAAGTTGGATGCTTAACTGACTGAGCCACCCAGGAGTTTCCCAGATGGAATCTTGAAGCCCTGAACCCTGTCATGACTCAATCACATACTTCTAGACCTACACAGCATCTCGCATCTAATGAACTCAAGCTCATCCTTTTTCTTAATGTTTACTCACAATATTCTCAGGAACCACAAAGGGAGACATCTAATCTTCAACTCAAAGACAGAAGCTGAGACCACATAAGAGTTAGTGACATGCCCAAGATCATGAGAGCACCACCTGAATTTGGAATAGAATTAACTTCTGTCTTCCCAACCAGCAATCTTTTCTTAGATCACATTGTCTCTACAGTTCCCAAGTGACTCACTCTGTTGATAAACTGAAATAATGCTGAATTCCATATAATTATGCTAACAAAGCAAGATTTAATGACCGTGTGATACTGTCCCTCCAGGGATGTGACAGACATATCATTAATGTTCTTTAGCAAATTAAGAAGCAACAATTCAAAGAGCATAACTCGAAATGCCATACTTTAGAGTTGATATTATAAATTCTGTAGTACAATTTTCACTTTCTGCTCCTCAGAAGAAAACCAACAATGAGAAAGAAAAGAGTTGCCAAAATAATCTGCAAACTGATTAAAACAACAGTTCTAATGCAAAAAATCTGAAATCAAAATTGACTCTTAAAGTTAAAGCCAAACTAACGCTCAAGCCAGCAAGTAAAAACGCCTTGTAATTAATGCTTTTTGTGGCATGCACTGAATATCATACTCTTAATGAAGGTAGAAAATTTGTTTCCCTTGCTAGACTCTGAATTGTTTCTACATAAACTACCTGTTTGATAGTGAGAAATAGAAGTATTTGAACTTTCACCCACATTAGGTCACAGAAATAGGTTTAGTGAATGGCCTGATCATCAGACAATATAACTGGACACATTTGGATAGATTTTATTTTTTAAATTTTTTTTTTCAACGTTTTTATTTATTTTTGGGACAGAGAGAGACAGAGCATGAACGGGGGAGGGGCAGAGAGAGGGAGACACAGAATCGGAAACAAGCTCCAGGCTCTGAGCCATCAGCCCAGAGCCTGACGCGGGCTCGAACTCACGGACCGCGAGATCGTGACCTGGCTGAAGTCGGACGCTTAACCGACTGCGCCACCCAGGCGCCCCAACATTTGGATAGATTTTAAATTATCAGTAGTTTGTGATTATGCAGTAAGGTTAGAATTATAGTAAAAAGACACGTGAAATTCCACCATTTACTGGTGATCTTAATTCAATGACAAAAGTCATTAAACCTGGAATGGTTTTTAAGGAATCTACACAGAAAACGGGCATTCATTGTCACAAACGTAAAATCCAAGCTTCTGCCAATGTCAAACGTACTATGGTGTACAAATAAATATTTTATAATTATCGTACCACTAAAAGGAAGCTGGTGAGTGCTTCAGAATGTGGGTGACATCTCTAAGCCTGTAAAAGTACATGTAGATTAGTAAACTCTAAGCCTAAACCAAGGAACTTTAAGCCAAAATTAGTAATTTTATGTTTTCACAGAAAGATTAAAAATTACCCATGCCCTTTTAATGGCAGCAAAATGCATGAAAGGTGACATAGTGAAACAGAAAGAATACAGAAATAGAAGACAGGAAACTGGATTTCTACTTGGCTGGACAGGTGACCTTTGATTTTAATTATCATACATATTTCCCCCATGTATAAAATCTTGATAAGGAGGGGTGCCTGTGTGGCTCAGTTGGTTAGACATCCCACTCTTGATTTCAACTCAGGTCATGATCTCACGATTCGCGGGTTCGAGCCCCACATTGGGATCTGCACTGACAGCACAGAGCCTGTTGGTATTCTCTCTCTTCCTCTATCTCTGCTTCCCCCACCCCACATGCATGCTCTCTCTCTCTCTCAAAATAAATAAATAACAACTTTAAAGAATGTTGATAACGAGTATACAATTGTAAGTGAAAATAATGTATAAAATGCTATGCATACCTAAAACATGAATATGTCAGCAAAATTTACATGTGCCAATGAGACATTAGCATGTAGTTTTTCATAATTACCTGGATTAATGTTTATTCTTCTTTTTCTTTGAACTACAATTACAATTATTTTATCTGTTTTCAAAAATATTCTCCAAAAGAAACATACTGTTTTCCAAAAGTTGATGTATTTATATCCATCTACCTCAAAAGACATTGTTTGAATGATATGATTGTTGGATGAGTTAGTTGTACTCATCCACATTTTCCAGATAGAGCACAATGAGGTGTTACTCCTAGCACAAGTACTAGCAAACATATCAATTTGTTGCTTGGTGAAAAACAATGTTTGGTAAGGGCAAACTTTTGCATTTCTTAGGCATATCATCTTACAGTACAATGGGAATTTGGACTGGCGTTGAGTAAATTGTTCCCAATAAGTGTTTTTAAATTTTCAATTATAAATAAAAGTTTCTGATTGATGAAGCACGAGTATGTAGTCATGCGATTTATGGGTCACGTCACTTATTCATATATCTGGAAGTGACTGATTTATTCAGCCAAGGAGTTGTTTCCAAGCCATGCAACTGCTTTGAGAACATGACTGATTTACAATCTCAGGAAATGGTGAATGGTTCATGCACTTGATTTATAAGAGGCATTATTGACTTATAATTCCTCTCGCTGAGGCAGAAGTCAGTGCCTTATACTTGGGATATAAATATCTGTTTTTTAAATAAAACAAGACTGATTTATTTTACTTATTTGTGTACACAGACTTTAAATTCTAGCTATAGTCATGCTTTAAATAGCTTTGATTCTCAAACGGGTCTCTTCTCGAAGGTACAGATTGTGTAATTACAGGTTAGTTTATGGAAACATCTATTGCATGTGACACTACATTCTTTCAGAACAAGCTCTGACCAAGATGAATTCTTTGCTTATTCCTTTTTCTTTTTAGGGCCCAATACCCAAGTCTTTGCCTGTTTTGCCTGTCACTTTATTATGTGTTTTCATCATTTTTCTTTTTCTAACACATACAACCTCAGCTGGCACTTTGGAGCCTTAGATGCCACTTCAGGAATCAAAGGCTCTATGGTGGCCTTGTGAGTGTCACTGCTGCATGTTGGGTTGTCTCATGAAGGAAGCACTTCCAGTCCCTTGGGAGACCCATGGCTGGCAACTGGTACAGACCAAGCTGAAAATGGCTGGGTCAGGGACACAGTAAAGTGACCTGGCTGCAGACACTCACCCTGAAGAGGGAAATGGGAGTCTGGGCCAAGAGTTTATAAGGACACAAGTCTGAATTTTGTTTCCAAAATTTTTGGAACTGAGAGTATCTCAATTTATGATGTAAGCATAGCATATGTAGCAGCTTAGAATGTATATTGTGATCAGATCACTGGAAGCCAGGTGTTGACGATTCTGAGAAGTAACAATAAAGGTTAATATTTGTCAAGTGCTTACTGTATGCCAGACACTGTTTTAAGTGCTATACATATATAAACTCAATTGTCACAACAAGCTTTTGTGGTACATACTAATAAGACCATTTGTAGAGAAGGACAGAGACCTGGGAACCCAAGTTCACACAGAGAGAAAGTGACAGACCCAGGAAACAAATGCAGCCTGTTCTCTGCTGTCTCTCCTACGGACAGAGAAGGTGGGGAGCTGGTCTCAGATCCAGAAAAGAGAAGCTGAAAGAAAGAACAAGAATAAGAGTTTCAGAATATGAGAATTTCAGCAAAATGCACTGCTCTTTAAGGTGGAGGTTAATTCTTTGGTGAGGATGGTGAACAGCTTGAATTGCGCTCCGGATAACTAATTAGAACGAAGGAAAAGAATAGCAGACTGCTACCAAGATGTGGAAAATTGGCAGTGGGCTAGGAGTGAGAGGGCTAGAGAAGAATTTCAGTATCAGAGTTCATTCAGAAGATCACTGTCTCCTGTATTAAACAGCACTGTGCGTGGAGTAGAACTGACTCAGTAAAACTTTATTGAATAAACACTGTTGAAAGAAAAAGGGAGAGAGACTACAATGTATTCCGGGTATTTTGAAGTCCCATGAAATTTGTTGAATGGAAGCTATTTGTATACCTGTGAATTGGCCGAGGAGCTAGGAAAAGTAGAGGAAATGAGTTAGGCCAAATATTTACCATAAAAAATTTGAAAAATATACATGTTATAATGTTCTTGTCATAAACCCATTAGATAAATGTTAGCTTTTTAAATTGATCATTTAAATTATGAAATCAGTTTCTTAGTATGGTGAAATTAAATGTCAGTGTTTAAATACAGAACTTTCCTCTTTCCATCACAGAATAGTTGGGCTTGGACTTAACCTCTCATCATAAATAATTAGAAAATGACCAAATATATGAAACATCTGTTTTCAAACATCGGCCATCAGGGAAAACAGATCTCTGGTCACTGTGAGAAGGGAAACATATGTGAGTTCAACTTTCTGTCTGAAGTCGCTGTCTAGATCTCAAACAAAGTACAGTGTCCCTGTGGAATTGCAGAGACCGAGATTGCAGAGATAACTTGAAATTGAGGACAAATTAAAGGACAGGTGGGAGATAGGCAGAGAAAGAATTCCAGAAATCTGCATACGAATCACTTTGATTCTTTGCCCAAATTCTGTGTGAGCACAGGTAGAGGTTGGATGATGCTTAACATCTGTAACCCAAATCGACACAAAACAAAATAAATCAAAATCAAGAACAGTGGAACATGAGGGTTGCCTCCTCAATAAGCAGCCATGATCCTTTTACTTTGTAAAGAATACCTGAGCCAGTTTTCAGATCCAGAACCCACTGAGGGAAGAGATAGTTTGATCTCTGGGAAGAACGACCGTGCAAAACCAGGGCAAATGTATACCACCACTGTCCCTCCGATCCCTCCTGAAAGGGATCTATGGCCATTTACCTGGATGTGAGTCCACTTTGAAAGGACCATTGGGCAAAATCCAGTTGACATTGATACCCAGAGATTAAAAGCCTCATCACAGTATCCCTTCAGAGTGAGGGCCGATGGGAGCCAGACAATAAATAGAATCATGATTCAAGTCCAGCTGCAGTGGACCCACTACAATTATCTCCCTAGTTCCTGAGCACATATCAGAATTTTTATATTTGGCAGCTGAAGTTATACCAATATCACGTCCCTGGTGACTGGGGTAAATTCTATCATAGTGTGGAAGGCATAGCTGTGATCACGGCTACTTCATGTTCAATTAAGAGATAGTTTACAGTCACTTCCCAGGATCTATCTGTTTTTTGCAGGGGACACACTGGCAAATTAAATAGAGATATGATTGGGGCCACCAGTCCTGCCTCCTTTCATTGTTAGTGGTGATACCAATCTCTGCCACAACTCCACCCTCACCCTGGGATACAATATTATTTTTGAGAGTACATTACATAGGCATGATGCTGACTGGACAGGAAAAGTAAGAGATGGTTAGTATGCTGGTAGCTTTGGTAAGACACTCCAGAGCATGGGAGATAAGTCCTACATAGATTCAGGGAACAGCCACCTCAGCGAAGATTTCAAGGGCTATGTTGGAATATCCCTTCTAAAGTAAAAGACATGCATCTTGTATTCCCTACTACAAAATAGCCTCGTAGGCTTCTTTGGGTTCTGGAAGCAACATATTCCATACCTGGAAATATTAATCCAACTCATATACTGGGTGGCATGGAAAGCTACCAGATTTGTGGGGGCCACAAGTAGGTGCAGGCTACAGTGCAATCCATAGTGTTCATGTTTATAAGACCCTTGTAGACAGAGATACTTGACTAGGGAAAATGAAATTACATATTGTTAAATGAGTCTCCATAGGTCTCTTGCATTTCTGCATATTAAAGCAGATGCGCCAACTATCTTTGCTCTAGATTATCTTTTCAAGGATTTTTTATAGCGAAGAGCCTTGGAAAATAGAGAGTTCTCTTTCTTTCTCTCTTTCTCACATACAAAAGATAGATTTGCTTATTGTCTAGTATAAGGAAGGTAATATTTCCTTTAAAGGCAAATTTCAGGCAGAATCACTACTCATTACAAAATGTTTAGATGGTTCAAGCTCAGAATCCCTCTCCAGGAATGTAATCCACTGTTATATGCAGGTGTGACCTGGCCTTCTTCACATTTCCCTGTGAAAACTGGGGTTCAGGAAGCCAGCACAGATGTTGATACTCTGGCTACTTATATTTCTGTAAAAATAGCCTTGGCCTCTTACCCAGGAATCTCATGTATTTTGCCAGAATCTCATGTTATCTGTGGCAGGATAACTTGTTAGTACACATGTAGAAGAAAATCTCATTTTCTCCCCAGTTTCTGACAACCTTGACATCTAAGTACTCATTTGTTGTTTATTCTGAGTACATTATTTAATGTTGACTCATAATGTATGTTTCAAGTCTTAGGATCTCTGTGGTTTTTATGAAGCACTCATGTTTAACCAGGCCACCTTTTAGGGCACGAGACCTTCAAACTCATGTCATCTTGAGGGTAGAGATTTTTATGTTACCTTTTCACCCATCTCTTACTTACATTCCTTCCTCTCCCTGCCAAGAACTGTAACAAGTAAGGTTTCACACCATATAGGTCATGGAAATGTGTCACCAAGATTCTAGAAAGCTGGGAGAGGTTCCTTTCTCTCACTCTAGGGCAGACCTTTTCTGTTCAGGGCTTGCACAACCCCGAGTTTCATTTTTGTTCTGTGATTCCTGCCAAATGAAGAATTCACGAAAGCTGTAAATTAATGTAATTGGTGTCTCTTAGGTTTGGATTTTGTTGAGAATTTTAGCAAAGCTATTTTGCTGAACACTTACTGGAAAAGAACAGATAATTTGGAAATACTATCTCATGTTTTATGAATCTTAATCATATGCTGTATATGTATTATATCTAATTCTATTTTATCTTAATATGTATTGATGCAAATTGGAACATAGATATTAAGGAAGGAATAGTGAGAGTAGAGAACAGAGTTCTCAGGCAGAAAAAAAGTAGACAAAGCAATAAAAACTTCAGAGGAATACTTAAAACTGAAATACCTTTGTTATTTACCAAAGAGAACTGAAATATATGGTCTCAAAAAGACTTCATATGAGTGTTTGTAGCTGCATTATTCATAATAGCCACAAATTAGAAATGATCAATTATCTGTCAATAGGTGAATGGGTAAACAAATTGCAGTATGTCCATACAAAGGAATAGCATCATCAGTAAAGCAAAATGAAATACTTACACATGCAACAACATGGAAAAATATCAGAAATATTGCACTGCATGAAAGAAGGCAGATAAAAAGATATGTACAGTATTATTTCATTTGTGTGAATTTCTAGAACAGGCAGGACTAATCTGTGATGACTGAAAACAGACCAATAATTGTCTACGGATTTGGAGCGGTAATTGCAAAGGGACAAGAGAGACCTTTCTGAAATGATGTGAGTGTTCTGTAATCTGATTGTGACAGTTGTCACAAGTTTATCCATGCTTTTCAAATCCTCAAACTATATACTCAAAGTAGATGCATTTCATTGTGTGTAAATTATACCTCAATAAAACTCCTCCAGAAGAAAACCCCTAGGATTATAAAAAAAAAAATTGATGTTAACTGTCTTTATTCAAAATGTTATACACTTGGAATTAGAAATACATTTTGTATTATGCAAGAAAAAGTTCTGAGATGGGCGATGGACAGAACTGTGGTAACTGATGAAAATAAGGAGGTAGGTCTACAGCAACTGAATGTCAATGAATTGAACCGGGAGCCTAAGGACCCAGAATATTTAGTGATACAAACAGCATCTATAGATGTGTTGCTTATACTTTGTAAATATATTACATTTTTCCTATTAAAATGTTTGTTTTACATTAAAAGTGTTAGTACCAGTATTTCACGAAAGAATATTGTCACCTAGGTTCACACAGGTTGTGCATTGCACGAGTCCAGGGAGTACCATTCATAAGCACTACAATGTCATTTTGCCACAATTTTACTTGGTCTTAAAAATCCTTTCCAAATACCTTTAAGATAAAGACTATCTCTGTTATTTCCTTAGGGTACCTTGAAGCCAAATGCTTTTATAGGCTTTCCTAAAGTATGGCCCCAGACTTTTTGTAAGAAAGCTCTCAGCTTCTTACCTGAGGAGCATTCCACTTGCTCTTCTAATGTCTGGTGTTTCTTTTTTGTCATTACTAAAATGATAAAAAAGAGAGGTATTACAAGAAAAGCCATGCAGTTGATTTATTTCTTAACTTCTATTGCAATTTTGACAACATGGTGGGAGAGATGTTACTTCATTGTATGTGACTTGTTTATTTTAAAGCCCTTCACTGCTCTCTCATCAATAACTCAATTCTGTATATAATGTTTAAATTCATTAGATACTAAGTAGCTGTAGATTCCCTGAGCCTTTTGTGGCTGGGTCTCTGAGGGAGACCATAGAGTCAATGTTCTTTTCCCAGTAGACATACTAATTCAATCTTATGTTAGTACAAAGGGATAAAGGCAATTTTCCCACATATATATTAAGGTAAAGCAAACCAAAACATATTTCTGGAATTTCAAGATTTCATATGATAATCAGTTCCCCTGGTAGTGTCTCAAACAGTAATGGAAAATGTTAAATACTTTATGTTTTGTTTTTTATAAATAGTTGGTCATGGCTTAGCAAAGTTCTTCTTAAAGGGCCAGTGTTTTAAGCTTGTGGGCCATATGGGTCTCTGTTTCAACTAATCAAATCTGTCACCACAGGTGGAAGTGGAAGTGTCCAAATTCCAATAAAACTTTATTCACAAAAACACATGGTTGACCCATGGGCCATAGTTTGCAGACCACTTAGTTAAATAATATTTAAATTCTCCTAACAGTCTAGCATGTTTGGTCTATACTGTAATGAAATAGTAAATATTATAGAAAAGTGCTATCTGGTATGATAACAAAAGTTTCTTGTCAGAAAACTGAAACTATAAACCTGTAAGCTAAGATTTTTCATGACAGATAATTTAGCAAGTTAAGATTGTTTTAGAAGCAAAAATTTCAATATCTTATCTCTATCACTATGTGCACTTTCAGGAAATGTATTAAACATGTTTCTTTGATAGGAATTAAGAATGGGTATATTCAGATTAAATGAGCTTGAAGTGAAAGGTGTATTTTAAGAAGCCTTTGATCAAGAGCCACGTTATGTTATAAAGGTAAGATGCTATCATGAGTAATTTAGGAAACAAGAATTTAATACTCAAGCATGTCAAATTTAGGGCATAGCCCACTTGACATTGTCACAGCATATAAGTAACCTTTCCGGGGTGGTATTTCCTTGATAAAGTATTATGAAAATATATTCTGTTCCTTATAAAATGCAAATTCATTTCAAAGTACATTAAACTTGAATAAATAAATTTTTAATGAAACAGAGAGTTGTTTTTGAAATTCACTGTTCTCCAACAGACTCTAAATGGCTTCATTTCTCTGTGCTTATCCTCTCTTCATAAGGTCTAGGACTACAATTCTATGATTATTAAATTCTGGGCAGCTTCTTGCATCTCTCACGGAGTTTGAAAAAGGAATTAACGAGCAACAAGCCTGCAAGCTACTTGCTCAACCTCTCCTCCTAAGACAACTCATCAGAGATCACTCACAAACAGCTGTGTTCTCTAAGTCAGAAATGGAAGGTCATGTGTGGTGACTAAAGTATGACTCTCACTCAGTATTCATGAAGAGTTACTCGTCAAGAGTGATATTTTCACTATGTGAAAAGTTATTTTAAATAAAGGGCTCCATCATAGCTGAGTTATCTGAACCCGATGTAGCCACTGCCAATTTTTAAAATGACACATGGACAGGAGCTCATTTACTCCTTCAAGTCACAGGATGATCCGTAAGCCAAACCAGGTCTCCAGGGCATCTGGCCCTTAAGCTCTTTCCTTTTCTTCCTAAAGGTATCGCCTTATAAATTTCATCCAAAGTTCTGATAGTGTCAGCAACCAGAAGCAGAGCACCACCCCCTTTCTCCACCCCAATCTTCATTAATCTTTGATTTAATGTAAGTAGATCCATCCTGCCTGAAACCGTATCTCAGGAGACTTAGAGTTTTCGATGGCAATGATGCTTGGCAAAATAATACTGTAAAACTGGTTTGGAAGGCTCAAGGGGGCACTCATTCACATTTAAGACTCTGCTACTTCCTGGTTCCAGTCAGAACTGAAACACCCACAAACATGAACACTTTTCCAAATTGTGTTTTGGCACATGTTTTTCCAGTTCCAGCTGGATTCTGGAAATGTGCCAGAAGAAAAAAAAAACATAATAATGTATTATGAGCAAGATTTTCTTTCTTTGCTTTTTCTTTTCTCTTAAAGAATCTTCAGGACACCATCAATACTCTCAAACAGAGAGGCACGATTACTTTTCCTTGGCACACATCACATTTTTAGAATTACACTCTCCGTGCCTTCGATGCAATCCAGAGTCAGGATGTCAAGATGATGCATACTGGCAGGATGTGTGTATATGGCAGAAGTGCTGGGACTTAGAGCCACGAGTTGGGGGATGGGTGTTTGTAAATGGTAGCTGGCAGGCAATGTTGTCCCACCTTGATTTCATCCTAACCGTGTCTTCAAAGTACAAAGCGTAAGGCCAGATCAGAAAATAACGGCTATATACGCTTTCACATGTGATCTGTGGTTTTCCTTCCCATCAAATCTGCGCATCCTGTTTTCTCCTTAAACTGTCATATACCATCTGCAGGACCTTTGTCTGGTCAAAGGTTCTCCATGAAGATGGGATGTCAGCACTGTAAGAAAATAAAATTTAGGCAGAATTTCAGAAAAATAGAATGGCAGTTTCTTGTAACCAGAAAACATACACTCATCCTATGACCCATTAATCCCGTTTGTAGGTGTTTTACCCAAGACAAATGAAAACATGGGTCCACTAAAAATCCTGGGCATAAGTGTTTATAGTAGCTTTAACCATTATAGTATGAACTGAACATAAACCAAATGACTGTCATTTAATGAATAGATAAACTGTCATATCTCCAGACAATAAAATAGTACTCAGCAAAATAAATAAGTTATAAAATAAGATAAATTAAAAATGACATAAAATACGGATACATGCAACAACATGGATGAATCTCAAAAGCATTATGCCAAGTGGAGTAAAGCCAGGCTCAGAAGTCTACATATTGTTTGGTTTCATTTATATGACAGTCTAGAAAAGTCAAAACAGCAGTGGCAACAAGCAGATCAGGAGGGACAGTGGAAGGAGATTGAAAAAGGGCAATGAGGGAAATTTTGGAGGCGATGGAAGTGTTTTCCATCACGACTGCAGTGGTTACACCTCTTTGTGCTGGTCAAAAATCATAGCGCTCTATGCTAAAAAGGATGAATTCTTGCACTATGTAAATTATATCTCAATAAACATGACAAAAGAATTAGGGCTCCACTGCAGTACTGAGAAACTCATGTACATTTCCTGTTCTCTTTTGGTTTCCTTTCTTTAAAATCAGCCTTCTTCCTCCCCTCCCCACTCAAACCAGCAATCCTGCTCCCCCACCTGGTATGACAGGCAGGCTAAGTAGAACATTAACTGTTATTGACCAGTGCTTAATTTAATGCTTTCTGACATCTTTTAAGTCTCCACTTAATCTCTCTAATCACCTTGTTTTCTTTTCTTTAGCAACCCTGCTTTCTCTGTAATACCCCACCTTCTGAGAATTAGCAAAGGACTTACTTTGTTTTGGTTCTGTCATTTAAAGGCTCTAGAAAAGGTGGATGGGACCCAAAATAATCCTCTATGGCTTCACAGCAGCTGTGAAATGCAGATATGGCCTATTTATTTATCAGTCACTCAACAAATACATATTGATGACACACTGGGTGCCAGATGCTGCTAAGCACAGGTGGTCCCCATTTTGAAAGGGGGCAGGTCACTGCCTTTGTGCTGTCCCTGCCTAGCATTAAAGAATTGTAGAGACAATGATGAGGCATTCCAGGAAGAGAAAAGGGCAATGCAAGTCGTTAGAGCAGGGTTCACAGTATTTTTTCTGCCAAGGCACAGTATTCAGTGTGATAGTATACGATAGTATATGATTGGCTGAGATCAACAGAGGCTGGAGAAGATTAACACCTCCGCTTATCAGCAGCTCTTGTTAGGCTGTAGCAAGTGGTAGGAAAGCTCTGGTTTCAAGAACTCACCTTGTCTAGGATGAGAGATAAGACTGAGACCTGAAGGACAAGTCTCAGCCATAATGGTGGTGGTGGTCTTGGTGGTAATGATGGTTATAATAGTTATAGTGACAGTAGTAGGAGGTAGCAGGAGGTAGGTAGAGGAGGAGTGGTAGTAGTCACGGAGGGTGGCGATGTAGGGTTAGCATTCAGTCACAAAGTAGTAAGTGGGGGCTGTCCTGAGGTGAGTCAATAGTATTATAATAAAAAAAAAATCATGACAGAGAGGCATGCTATATAAAAATTAATGTATAAATATGTACATCTTTAACAATTAGAAAAGTGTTGGCTAGATTGGATTTTGTACTGACAATTCTTTTCTTTTTACTCAAATCAAGATATTATATATATGACAACTTGCATGTTTTGTATAGACACTTCCTGCCATTAAGGCATTATCCATCTACTGGGAAAAATAGACACACACACACACACACACACACACACACACACACAAAGAAACAAATTACAAAATAGGGTAAGGCAGGTAATGTAAATAGGAAAGCATTAACTAGGTGAGAAGGGCCAAGAATGGCTCTGTGGTGGAAGGCAGGATGAAGGCTGTGAGAGTTGAATCTACCTGGCTAGGTGAGGTGGAATGTGGGCCTTTCTAGTCACAGGGCTCTCCCAGAGCAAACCTGGAGATGCAAGGAAGAGAAATTTATAAGGGAAAGCAGAGACATATTTGTTGAAATCCTTAAGATAAATTACTTGTCTGCTCTTTCAGAGTGGATTTGTCCCAAACACCATGCTCCATTCCCTTTAGAATCAGTATGCTGCTTCTCGTCATTAGCTCTTGCTCCATTGGGGGAAAAATAGCATTATTCTCCCATTATGATTGCTCTTTATCATCTCACCATAAAAAGTGCTGCATGTTCTAATGTAAATAGCAAGATTAACATCAGTAGCAATAAAAGGTACATTAGCATATTTGCACTTGTAACATCTTTCTGCTCAGACCTCTTGTGAGGAACACACATCTGAGAGGTGTTTTGTCCTGGGCTGTTCAGTATTTTTTTCTCATTCTGCACAAAGAAGATTGGAAGCCTCTCTAGGAATCTTGCCTGAATCTTGGGGATGGATGGTTCTATGTCCAAGCTAAGCTCAGTGTCGATGGTCTTTAGAACTTTTAGTCTTCAGGCATGAGACTCAGGAAGTGCAGGGAAAGGGTAAAGCTGGTATTTCAGTGAATCTAGAGTTTGTGGTCAAGGTCAGAAATCGTTTTCAAAGAGTTAACAAAGTCAACATCAGAACTCAAAGCACCAATAATGAGAAAAACACCTCTGTGACTGAATGCTCCCTTGATGAATTCATTGAATAGTAAATTTCTGATTTTTCCAAGTACATGGATTTCTTCTCAAGACTATGACTGGGATCCTAGTCATACTATCCTCTTAGCAAAGTAGCCTTACCTAGTTGGTCACTATGCAGAACTACCACACTGAGTGAACGTTAAAAATACAAAGAATATAAAAATACATAATAACAAGGCCAGTCCAAATTTAGTCTGGTTTGGCAAATGTTAACCTATAACTTACACTCTTGATACCTTATAACCCTCCTTAATTCACGTTTATTTCAACCTCAGCCCTAATGAAGTTCTCATAGGTCTAGTATAAAATCTTTTTCTGGGGTGCCTGGGTGGCTCGGTCAGTTAAGCATCCGACTTCAGCTCAGGTCATGATCTCACGGTCCATGAGTTCGAGCCCCGCGTCGGGCTCTGTGCTGACAGCTCAGAGCCTGGAGCCTGTTTCAGATTCTGTGTCTCCCTCTCTCTCTGCCCCTCCCCTGTTCATGCTCTCTCTGTCTCAAAAATAAATAAACGTTAAAAAAATATTAAAAAAGAACTAATGAAAAAAATAAAATCTTTTTCTAAAAATCATTGACTTCAATTCCTTCTTAAAAAATTTTTTTAATGTTTATTTTAATTTTTTTTGAGAGAGAGAGAGAGACAGAGCGTGAGCAGGGTAGGAGCAGAGGGAGGGAGACCCAGAATGCGAAGCAGGCGCCCGGCTCTAGGCTGTCAACACAGAGCCCAACACGGGGGCTTGAGCCCACAGACCTCGAGATCATAACCTGAGCCAAAGTTGGATGCCCAAACTACTGAGCCACCCAGGCACCCCTTCAATTCCTTCTTAATTGCAGGTTGCATTTTTTCCTTCTCGCAGGCTTCTGAATACTTGATCACATTTAGTATATCTTTCTTTTATTAAGTTTATTTACTTTTTTTTTCTTCTGTAATCTCTGCACCCAGTGTGGGGCTGGAACTCACAAACCCAAGATCAAGAGTCAGGTGCTCTTCTGACTGGGCCAGCTAGCTGTACCCCCCCCCCCACGCCATATATTTCAATTCAGTTCACTTTGCTTGATTTCAGCTCAGCAAAACTGTATTGGATACCTACCATGACCTTGGCACTTGAGGATTACAGAGATGACTGATTCTCTTTGCCTTCTACAAAGTAGGAAAAATCTTTTGCTTTACACTTTTAAGTTTGTGTCTTGAGTGCCTGCAAATTAAATTGACAAAAGATAGATTAGCAAGAGAAAAGACAGATTTTTTTTTTCACCTAAGTACACAGGAGAGTTCACAGAAAAATGTGACTCAGTGAGGTGTTTAGAATTTAGGGCTTATATACCATCTTAATAGCAGAAGAAGAGGGAGAAAAGCTCTTAATGGGAAAACAAATGACTTCTTAATAGGGGAAGGGGGGGAGGAGGGAAAGGGCACTTATGGAAAAATAAATGACTTTTAGAAAAGATAAATGGGCTCTTAGGAGAGTAATGGATGGAAGATGGTTTGGTGACCATGTTTGTTTAGGTGTGGCCTGAGGACTTCTCTGGTAATAAGAATCAATCATTCCTGGTTGCTCTGGGGGTGGGAGGGGTGGCGGGCTGGGGATTTAAGTCAATGGAGATCTTTTGGGGGGCTCTACTTTTAGGCAGATTTCAGAAACTCAAATATCTTCTCAAAACAGGTTTTATGCCCAGGTGCTGTATTCTGGACCCCTTTACTTCAGTCTGGTGGTGGAGAAATACACAGACCACTGTGTCACAAGAAAGCCACAAGTGCGGTGTGAGAAGAGAGGGGGAAAAGATGAATTCTGACTGAGTTTTGGAATACCTTGTGAGGGTCATGGGATTTCTGAGCAGCCTCTAAAATACTGGGTAGAATAGAGGAAGTTGAGGACATGAGTCAAAAGGGAGAACAAGAGGGTAGGGAGTCTGGTGGCTTCCTTGGATTAAGAATTTTGAAATATACTATTTCTCTGGTGCTACTTTGCATCACTATTTGTATTTAATCCCTTTGGTTTTATCTATTTTTTGTTGTTGTTTTATCCTCATTTATAATTCACTCTATCAAATCCAGTTTTCTTCTCAATTCTCCTTTCTTTGTAGTAACAATGGACCTGTCTGCCACTTTCTTTCATGTGAACTTAAGCAATCCTCTCAAACTATGGATCAATTAATAGCATAGTGTCTCCCACAGAGCATGAAGAGTATCAGAAACTAAAAATTCACTGCCACTCACATCCACATTGAAATGTCTGATTCCCTTTGTGAATATCTACATATCTGATAATATTTATTTATACTATGATTTGTCTCAATTCCAACTGATTTCAATATACTTTGTGTTAAAAATATGAGCTTTTGTAGCCAGTCAGATAGGATGAGAAACCAGAAAAACAATTAAGTTGATGGGGTCCAAATTATTAACTGTGAGGAGAATGGGAGACTGGTGAGGGAGTGTGTCGGGTGCTGAGGGTACTTTTGAACATGGCCCTGCAGGCCACCTCCTTTGCTAAGAGGAAGTCGGTCAGCAGTCCCAGCATTTGGATGAGACTGTTCTAAAAGCATAAACCACAGATTCTTCTAACCTAGGCATTGACCTGCAATCAAATACTCAGTACACAGGGATTTAGAGTTTGGAAAACCACTCCAGTCTCATCGTGCTCTAATTTCCCAGTTCATTGACTAACTGACTTTTACCCCAACGTCTAGGTGGAGAGGTTAAAGTCTTAAACTTATCTGGGGAGAAATTTTGAATATGGCTCAGAAAGAATATAATTCTTTGGAACCTAGACAATACTTAGTTATTTCTTGTGTAGAATAGTACAATTGCCTTTACACAGTTTTTTTGTTTGTTTGTTTTTTCTTTTCTTTTTTTTTTTTAACCTAGGAATTCCTTTTCCTAGATGAGAGGAGTTTTTGTTCCAGAATTGCCTTTCACTCCAGAAGCAGGATACCCCTGCCTGCATGGGCATGAATAGAAAGAGGAAATGAGTACAATTGGCATTGTGCTGCTTTTTGGTCACCTTAATATACCCTATGAAAATAACATCCATATACTAGCAGTGTTTGCTCAGGGACCACGTCCTTGAGTTAAAACATAGCTTCATAAGTCAATTCAAATGTTTTAATGTGCCACCTTTCCCTCAGTACATATTCAAAATATTTAAAACTGTATTGTCTACCTACCGTGTATAAGCTCAATTTACCACTTTTCTGCTTAAATATATTTAAATATTCATACGTTGAACCTTCACACAATGACAAATGGTTAAGCTAATAATTTTTCCCCTCTTGAAGTTAATTGATATTGCTAAGAACCCTTTACACATGTTTTCCACTAAGTAAAACAGTGCATATGAGTTAGAACAACAAAACGAAGGAGGATAAGAACAGAAATTTATTCGCTGAGGAAAAGAAGATAAGAAGATAAGGACAGTTGAAGGTGGGGGTGGTGGTGGGGGACTAGGTATAAAGACTATTCATTGTGCTTCTGTTTAATGTAGCTGGGTAGGACCTTAGCCCCATCTGGTCCAAATAGTGCCAATTCAAACCACTAGTTGGTGACAGTTCTTCATCCAACATGCTTAATGCTTTGCCCACTTGCGTTATCTTCTCTTTTCATTTGGCAAGTAATATGCAATCCTTTTCATACACATATTTTTAGCTGAATAGAGGTTGCCTAAAGCTCATAGGATGTAGATACCAGCAGAATTGGGACCTGATTTGACCCTTTAGTCAAAATAATAAAACAAGTTTATTCTTTCATTAAAAAGAAATGTTTTTTATTCATTAAGAAGATTCCTTTTTTTCCCCAACAAGTCTTTCTCATATTTACATTATTTGTGCCTACTCTAGAGTCTACCATTGAACTAAAGACATTTGTTGAACTAAAAGTAAAAGGAAGAAAGACTGAATGTTTTGTGAAGAATCTACACAGTACAAGCCAGGGGAAGAGAGGCAAAAATGCGTGTGTATGTGTATGAGTGGGTGTGCATGGTACACACACAAATGTATGTGTATGTGTGTAGGAAGAAGGATGGATTAAAACAGGCTATGATTAGAGCTCCCTGTTCTTCCTTATGATGTAAAACAGTGAAAGCAGATCTTTCTTCTTCCCATTTTAGCAATGAATATTAAGAGAGGAACTTGTACATTACATTGTAAAAGTAATGCTAATACGTTTTAACCATAAAACTATTATGAAACACCAACCGGGATACACATTGTGGTTAAGGCTCAGCTATCAATTTAGATCCTGCCTCTACCATCTATTTTTTGTGGACACTGTACCAATCACTTTCTTCTTTTGAGTCTTGTATCTGTATGATGGAAGTAATAATAATACCTATTCCTTGGAGTAATAATGAGATTAAGTGTGATGATTCATACACAGCACATCACATAGCCCCAGCACATTGTACGTCCTTGATAAATGTTAGACTAATTTTTGTGTGTGTGAAATAAATCAGGCAAATTAATTACTTTTGGTTTTCATTTCACTTGCATAAGATGCCTACTTCCTGGATACTAAAGAGATTCCAAATACTTTTTAGATACTAGAGTATCAGGAAGAGCATCAATATTATTAGAGTTCTATGAAACCTTTCTTGAATTCTTTATTTTTTTTTATCTGAGAATTTCCTGAGGATAACCTGGCCTTAGAACCGGTGCTGACTCACCCATTAGGTATAGCAAGCCCAGTGTCTGCCCATTGTACCTTTAAAGGATCACAAAAATATTTCAGTCTCTTTTAAAATCATAAGAAATAGGGGCACTTGGGTGGCTCAGTCACTTAAGCATCCAACTTTGGTTCAGGTCATGATCTCATGGTTCATGAGTTCAAATCCCACACTGGCAGCCCAGAGCCCACTTTGGATCCTCAGTTTCCATGTCTCTGCTCCTTCCCCACTTGTATTCTTTATTTCTCTCAAAAATAAATAAACAAAAAAACCATAAGAAATATATAAACTTATAGGTAAAACATGTTTTAATATATAATATCGATATATTCATCTTTATACCAGTGCAGTCATAAAATAACATTTACAATATTTTTAAAATTTTTTTTTAATGTTTATTCATTTTTGAAAGACAGAGAGACAGAGCACAAGCAGGAGTGGGGTGGAGAGAGAGGGAGACACAGAATCTGAAACAGACTCCAGTCTCCGAGCTGTCAGCTCAGAGCCCCACGCGGGGCTCGAATTCACAAACCACGAGATCATGACCTGAGCCAAAGTCAGATGCTCGACCGACTGAGCCACCCTGGCGCCCCTACAATATTTTTTTTTTAATTCATGAAGGGGCCCAAGAAGGCAAAACTACTGAAGGCCTATGAAAATCATAACTCAGCCCTGCTTAAAATGTAATACCAGAATGCAGGTAACAGAATTTTCCTTAGGTGATCTAGTGAGTCAGCTGCAAAAGGGAACAGTGGTTTCCCTTGTTATTTTTCTGCTTAATTGTGGATGGAGAGGGGTGGGATATGGCAGTCGCTAGGTAGGGTGGTGGACTTGTCTTGCTAGAGCGTACCAGGCATGTTTTTCTCAGACCGATATTGACACACATCATCACAGGAACATTGACATCTGGAAGGACAAAGTAGAAAGAAATGTAGGTGAATAAGGCCAGGGTAAGTAATTCAGGAAACAGGGAAAGAGGAATGGAGACAGAAATGAGTCTTACTGTTCTTCAGATATGAGGAACAGCACCTCATTTAAAATCATACAAATAATTTTTAAAACCCACTGGAGAACTGAAATATAAAGTCATAGAAATATGTGCTGCTACAAATATTACAAGAGTCCCTGTGCTCAAGAGGAACTAAGTTATATTTAAAACATGCTGACATGCAAGTACAATGTCTGAACAAAAAGAATCTGAACTTGTTGTTAAGGCAAGCCCGGCGCTTAATCCTTTGGTGTAGTTATTTGAGTTTAGTATGTGATGTCTCATAAGATAATTTTGGACATATCAGGACATGTTATACTTAACTAACAGTCAGGAGGAGTCTTTCTTGTTGCTTGGTTTTGTGGTATTGCACGAAATTAGATTTACAAATTGCTTTCAATACTAGTTTGGAGTTATTTAACAAGTTGTGAAGGGCTAGGATCTCTGAAATAAAAAGGGTAAAACAATAATTTCTCAGGAGACCGAGATTTAAAAATCACTGGTATCTACCATATGCCCCAAACACACATTTTTATTGTAGTCTATAACATGAAGTGTTTAAGCAATCTTGAGGATACTATTTTGAATAAATTGCATAACACTCAGTTTAGAGAATCCTACTCGTAGCCTGCAATGAAAGATTGAACACCCACAGTGTAGGTGACACTGTATTAGGCCCTGCAAATTTTGATCAGTCCTGCCAAGTATAGTACAGCTGAAAGAGCTCCAAATTACTTGAGGAAATAATTTCACTTCTCTTAACCTCAGTTTCCTTATTTGTGCACCAGAGGTGGTAGTTCCTGCTTTATAAATTTATTGTGAGGCTCAAGTCAAACAATGCCTATAAATGTGCTTTGGAAATTGCAAGGAACTATGAAAATATAAGATATGGTTATTACTATCCTTTGGGCTCAGTTTTGATACCATGCCAATTAATTATGATTATTTTATGAGTGGTATGGGATATGGGACTGATTTGTGCGCTTAAAAATAAATGTGCGTGTAATTTAAGATTTAGTCCAATGGTGATTTCTCTCAGGAACAGCAAAAGCAAACACCCTTAACCAGCAGCAGCCTCAGTTGCTCTTTGTTGCCTACTTAGCCATTCTGCAAGATGACCTGGTTTTGCTTTTGGCAAACGTGTTTGCTCTCAGAGTATCTACTGAAAAATTGTCGATGGAAATAATGAATGTGCACTGACAACACATTTATTCAGAATCTCTGACTTCAGTGACAAATCAGTAGCAAATCCATCCCGATTCAATTTGAATGCCTCCCTTTGAAGCCATGATTTAGGACCTTCACATCTAAAATACATTCCTAAAATTGATAACCAGATGTCTAATTTTGTAGTAATAGGACCTAAATTATTTATACACATTAGCTTTGTGATATTTGTAGACGACAAAGGCAAAACTAAGCAGATAGCTTTGGAAATGCCTTGTAGCTCCAACTTTTACCTGTTTTTTTTTATTTCAACTTTTCAACTCACCTTTATTGAGTATCTATTATATTTACAGTGCTACTACGTACATCATTTCATGTAACTTTCATAGAAACTCCACTTTAAAAACTGAGGAAACCAAGCTTCGTAGAACTTAAAAACCTGTCCAAGATGACACAGCCATAAGTGATGACTCCTCCTACTAAGTCCAAGACCAGCATTCTTTCAAAAACAACACAATTTATCATCCAGATCTATATACGAGGCAGAGAATGTTCTCATATTCTCTCTGTCCTTCTAATCAAAACTTGATCTCAGGAAAGAATTTGACAAACGGATTCACAATAAGGTGGTAGTACATAAATGATTCATAAGGCTTAAATTCATATCAACACAAGAAGATATATATTTTACCGGGGGAAAAACTATTTGTCATCATATGTCAAATGCTTGAAACTCTTCCTGAAGTTTCAGACATCAGCGTGCAAGTAGGTTAAAGGAACTAATCTGTACTCTGAAATCGTATCACATAAGTGATTCTTCCCCATTCAGTGAGTGGCACCCAGAGCTGGAACGGTCACAGAGGACTGATGCTTTATTCTTTCATTTTAAGCTTGTGTTTAGGTTTGTAACTGCTTCTGATGGCCTTCGCTCATCAGAAAAAAAGTCACCTGTGCTGAGATTGCTGTTATGTAAAATTGCTCTCCTTGTCCTCCTCCAAAAATCACCATAAAGATAGATGATATATCACTTTTTTTTTAAAACATGGCTACAACCAAAAGCAAGATAAACGTATCTGAAGACCAGAAGCAGAATAAAAACATGTAACAGTAATTGTAGTTTCGTTCACAGCTCTTTTGAATTCTAGGACAAGAAACAATCAGAAGCAGCCATGTATTCAGCTCCTGAAGATCAAAATGGCTGGGAGAATAGGGCCATGTTCAGAAATAGCAAGGTAGGCCAGAGCACCCATGGCCATAGGCAAATACTCAGCTTTGCTTAGAGGGTGGAGAGGAAGCACAAATAGCTATTGCAGCAAAGCTGGGCCAAGCTCCAACCAGCGTAGTAATATACCTATACTCTATCCTTGCGTTATGAAACTCTGGTTGCCAATAAAAGAGCAAGGCAGGTAGAGACAACTGTGAAATGGTCACACACGAAGAGGTGAGGGGAGAGAAATTAAACAGAAACATCGGGAAAGGCACATTGGAGAAAACACACCTAAATTTCAAAGCCTACACAGAGAAAAAATTAACCATGAAAGATAGTCATCAAACAGGTATCGATCTGGTAACATAATTACGTTTTGGTAATTTGAACAATTAAGATCTTAAAATCCATGAAGGAAGGAAAGAAGAAATGATTTTGGAACCAAAAAGATAGTCAAGAATCAAAAATAAGTTATGAAAAGAAATATACTGAAAAGAAATCTTAGAAATGAAAAATGTAGCCCTTGAAATTAAATAACAATAACCCAAAACCCTGAGTAAACTGTGTGAACAGCAGGTTGCCAGAACTGGAGAGAATATTAATGAATTAAAAAGAGTACTGAGAAATTCACCTAGAACACTTAAGAGAAAGAGAAAGAAATGGAAACTGTGACATCAAAATTATAAGAGATTTGGAGAATGGTCTGATTTAAATTACTTTTCCCCATAAAATTTTCAAAAGAAGTGAACGTGTCAATATTTAAAGAGATAGTAACTTAGAAATTGCCAGGCTGAAGGACCAAATAAATCTTCATTTACAAAATACAGATAAACAAGATGAAATTCAACAATTCTCCACCTTGACAAACATAGCAAAACTGTAAAATATCACAGCTAGAAAGAAAATTTTAATATTTCCCTGTGGGAAAAGCAGACTCACACTGATAATTCAAATGAGAAAAGCCATTTCTTGAGAAGTAGACAATAGAGAGGCCAGAAGACAAACTTCAAAGTGCTGTGGGGGAAAGGCACCAAGTCACAATTAGGTACAACCCTAGACTGTCATTCAAGAGTGAGGATGTTAGCAAAACATTTTGAACATCAAAAAAAAAAAAAAAAAAAGAGTAATGTGTTTTTTTACCCATAGACTTTGGCTGAAGAGATTCTGAAGCATTTACGGTAGCAAAAAGAAAAGTTTACCTGGATAGAGGGGTAGGATACAGAGGAAATGGGAGGGGGAAAAGTTACAATAATTGTTTGTACATTTGAATAAAAATAAATAATTTTGTGGAATTTTTTGTTATTGTTTTCTTTTTTAAAAAGTAGAAACTAAAACTCTGGATAGAAATAATACAGATGAGGTCTTGGGCACCTGGGTGACTCAGTCGGTTGAACATCGGGTTCTTGGTTTCAGCTCAGGTCATGACCTCATGGTTCCTGAGTTCAAGCACCGCATCAGGCTCCAGGCTGTCAGTGCAGAGCCTGCTTGGGATTCTCTCCCTGGCCCTCCTCTGCTTGTATTCTCTCTCTCTAAAATAAATAAACTTAAAAATATATATATATATATATATATATATATATATATATATATATATACACATATATATATATACACACATATATATATTTATATATGTGTAGATGAGGTCTTGTGGGAGAGGAGGAAAAGAGATATTCAACTGCTGTATGTTTGTTAGAAAAACTTAAAGTTTAGAATATATAGGCTCAACTTCATTTCAAGTAGTTCATTTGCTGGAAATGGGCTTCACTTGCTGCTTAGTGACACAGGCCAATTCAAGTTCTCTGACTTTCCCTGTTTTCTGCCAAAATCAAATAATTAAAAAAATATAGATGTTGATAATAGTAAAGGAAAAAGAAAGCTCAGAAAAACATTTGAAAAATTGCCACCTGGTAATTATGTATCTACATACATATCTAAAACATGTAACCAGTAAAATAACAGAAATGCAATTAAGTCCATACAAGCAAAACACGGAGTTTAAAACATTTTATCATTCCAGAAAAAGGTAAGAAAAGAAGGAAAAGAACCTAGGAAAATCAAAGAGAAAAGGGAACTCAACATGCCAGATATGGGGTAAAATCAATAATCCATTCATCTATTAGAATACAGAATCTGTCAAAATGTATTTTAAAATATCCATATGAAGTGCTGTTTTTAAGAGATACAAATAAAGCCAGATAATACAGGAAGTTTGAAATAAAAGGACATAAAGTGAAATGTGAATAAAAATGATATGCTTATGTATTATGCTAATCGAAAGAAAGCTGATATACTATCATTAAATAATGAAACTATTAACTAGAAGTTAAAGCAAAAACCTCAACACGGATGAGACTCTCCATAATATTGGCGTGTCAACCAATGCACATAGATATTATAAATTGTGATATTCTAACAATATGCAATTAAAGTACAGAAAGTTATAATTAACAGGATTGTAAGAAGAAATGAACAAATCTACAATCATAGTGGGGAACTTTAAAATATTCTGCAAAGGGCTTGTTAAGCAAAGAAATATTATCAAGGCTCAGAGACAAACTGAAAATCAGACTCTTCTTATGTATAGAGAACAAACTGATGGTTACCAAAGGGGAGGTAGAGAGGAGGACGAGTGGAATAAACGGAGATGAGGTACACACTTGTGTTGATGAGCACAGTAATGAGCACTGGTAGGCCACTGTGTTGGACACCGGAAACTAATATAGTGCTCTATGTTAGCTATACTGGAATTTCTTAATGAAAACATATATATTATCAAGGCTGTATAAAATGTAAGCAATGTAGTAAACAGCATTATTACCTGCCTATCTCTAGTCACCTTCCTACCTGTCAAACTCTACATCCAAGAAAGATATTGTACATCTTTCCAGTACACATAAAACCAATCAAAAATTGATCAGCATAAGCCATAGGGGAAGTCTCAAACAAAACAAAACAAAACAATAGTTTGTATTATCTGACCACAAGTGATACAAAGAAAATAATAAAATAACAAAAAAGATAGTAAACAAACACTCAAACAATCATATACATAGGAAAAATAAACACACACATACACACTATAAATCACTATTAAGTTAAAGAAGAAATCACAATGAAAAGTCCAAAGTATTTAAGAATGAATAGAAGCAAAAATAAATTTAAATCAATAAATCAATAAAAATGAATAACAAGCAAAAAAGTTACATATCAAAAAGTATAGGAATATGGTTAGAGTCATAATTGGCAGAACATTTGTTGGCATACATTCATACATTAGAAAAAAAAGAAAATTTAAGATATATGAACTATGTGGTGATCTTAAGATTAGGTGAAGTAAAAATAAAGGAAATATATTTAATGTTTATTTATTTTTGAGACAGAGAGAGACAGAGCATGAACGGGGGAGGGTCAGAGAGAAAGGGAGACACAGAATCTGAAACAGGCTCCAGGCTCTGAGCTGTCAGCATAGAGCCCGACGCGGGGCCTGAACTCAGGGACCACGAGATCATGACCTGAGCTGAAGTCGGACGCTTAACCAACTGAGCCACCCAGGTGCCCCAAGGAAATATATTTAGTAAATAGAAGGAAAGAAGTTATCCTTTTTAATTTTTAAAAGAATTTTATTTTAGAGAGAGAGACAACATGTGCATGAGGGAGAGGAGCACAGGGAGAGAATCCCAAGCAGGCTCCTCAGCTCAAGGTTCCATCTCATGGTTCGATCTCAATCAAGATATATGAGTTCAAGCCCCACATTGGGCTCTCTGCTCTCAGCACAGAGCCTGCTTTGGACCCTCTGTCCCCTTCTCTCTCCTCCATCCTCCTCTTTCCCCCTTTCTCTCTGCCCCTCCTCTCTCCATTCTCTATGTCTCAAAATAAATAAACTGAGAAAAGACTCAAAAGGAAAAAACTAAACAACTTAATGCCAAAAGGAAAATGTCGTGAAAATATTTATATTACAAACATGAAGAAACAGAAAATGTGCAGACAATAAGCTCATCAAAAAGTTAATTCACCCTCTCCCCTTTCCCTTCTCACCCACAGTAAAAGGAAAAGATGCCAAGCCCGGAAGGTTATATAGGTAAGTTTGTCAACTAATCTCTACCTAACGAAACCTGTTCTAAAACTTAAAAAAGTGAAAACTACATAAATGATTTTATAAGAGCAATATAATCTTAATAGAAAAATCAGACATGAAAGTAGGAGAAAACAAACTCGCCAACCTCATGGATGAAATGGATAAGATACTAACAAATGAACCCAAGCTATGCATTAAATATTGACATGTCCTGATAAATTGGGATCATTTCAGAACAATGTGCTAATATAATCTATTAAAGAATAAAAAAAAATAACAGTGGATAAAATTTACCACAGGCTCAAGATTTTAAAATCTTAGCAGATTTGTGTAGATTCTTATTTCATGGCAGGTAACAACAAATAAATTATTGCAAACATCATACTTTTAAATATTTAGAAATTTCTTTTTCTAAAGTCAGTTTTGTCGGGGCGCCTGGGTGGCGCAGTCGGTTAAGCGTCCGACTTCAGCCAGGTCACGATCTCGCGGTCCGTGAGTTCGAGCCCCGCGTCGGGCTCTGGGCTGATGGCTCGGAGCCTGGAGCCTGTTTCCGATTCTGTGTCTCCCTCTCTCTCTGCCCCTCCCCCGTTCATGCTCTGTCTCTCTCTGTCCCAAAAATAAATAAAAAAACGTTGAAAAAAAAAATTTTTAAAAAAATAAAGTCAGTTTTGTCTTTAAAGTTGTATACAATATGATTGGGTTGATAGAAACTCAAGGAAATCCACAGAAAAACTCTTAAAATGAATTAACATATCTTACTGATTTGGTATTAAAATCAATAGTATTTCTATGTATTAGCCAAAGCAATTAGAAAATGTAATAAAAACAGGGACGCCTGGGTGGCTCAGGTCATGATCTCACCGTTCCTGAGTTCAAGCCCTGCGACGTACTCTGTGCTGACAGCTCAGAGCCTGGAGCCTGTTTCAGATTCTGTGTCTCCCCCTGTCTCTGCCCCTTCCCTGCTCACACTCTGTCTCTGTCTCTGTCTCTCAAAAATAAATAAACATTAAAAAATATATAACAAAAACAAAAATATATGATTCAGAATAAGTCTGAAATAGAATATTTATTTTATAAAGAAAATTAAAAAATAATAAAAAATATAAAAAGTAGTGAATAAAGGAGACTGTATCATGTCACTCAATACGAAACTTACATCTTAATTTCTTCAACCAATTAATCTACATAGTCATTGTAATTGGCAAAGTCTTAGATTCTGACAAAAATTATTTTAAGTTGGGGCGCCTGGGTGGCGCAGCCGGTTAAGTGTCCGACTTCAGCCAGGTCACGATCTCGTGGTCCGTGAGTTCGAGCCCCGCGTCGGGCTCTGGGCTGATGGCTCGGAGCCTGGAGCCTGTTTCCGATTCTGTGTCTCCCTCTCTCTCTGCCCCTCCCCCGTTCATGCTCTGTCTCTCTCTGTCCCAAAAATAAATAAAAAAAAAAAAAAACGTTGAAAAAAAAATTAAAAAAAATTATTTTAAGTCAATTTTTAAAAAAAAATTTTTTTTCAACGTTTATTTATTTTGGGACAGAGAGAGACAGAGCATGAATGGGGGAGGGGCAGAGAGAGAGGGAGACACAGAATCGGAAACAGGCTCCAGGCTCCGAGCCATCAGCCCAGAGCCCGACGCGGGGCTCGAACTCACGGACCGCGAGATCGTGACCTGGCTGAAGTCGGACGCTTAACCGGCTGCGCCACCCAGGCGCCCCAAGTCAATTTTTTTTAAAGTGGGAAAACAAAGACAAGCACTTGATTCACCCCTATCATGTTTTAAAGCCATAATATTAAATAAGATTTAATTGGGAAAAGAGTCAGCAAAAAAGGCCTGGAAACAGACCCAAACCCATATGGAACGCAATGTGTGATACAGGTGGTAATACAAAAAATCATGGAAGGATGAGTTCTGCAGGTTTGGTGCTAGGTCAGCTGACTTTACATACGGTAAGAACATTACATGATTCTCTGTCACAAACCATACCCACCAAAATAATCATGTGGATCCACAGCCTAAACATGAGAAGCAAAGCTAAAAACTTTTAGGAGAATATATGTATGAGATTATTTTTCTTATAATGTGGAAGGGAAGAACTTCTTAAATTAGATGAAAAGTCATGAAGGAAATATAGATAAATTCAACACACAAAGATATGAAAAGAGAATTTTTTACTTATATAACTAAGGTTAGATAACTATAATGTTAAAAAGAATTCATAAAAGTGAACAGTAAAAAAGAACAACCAATCTGGTAGATTAGTAGACAACATGCATGGAAAGTAATTCAGAGAAGAGCAAACTTGAATGTTTAAATTTTTTTTTAAATAATGCTCATTTTCATAACTAATCAAGGGCATATGATTTAGATAAAATAATGTACTTTGACACTAATAAGAATAGAAAAAAAAGTTAAACTTTGACCCTTCTAGGTATAATTTAGAATGTGGGTAAATCAAAACTCACATACCGGGGAAAGTCTACGGCCGAAGGACCAATTTTCAGATTGGCAAAATGTATCATAAAGTTGAAGATGTTTCTACCAGCACCTTAGCATTTCTCTTCAGACCTGTACACACCAGTAGCTTCCTGCACATCTTATGAGGATATCAGTAAGGATGTTTACTCTAAAATAATTTGCATGCAATCCCAATCAAAATTGCACCAGCATTCTTCTCAAAACTAGAACAAGCAATCCTAAAATTCATATGGAATCACAAAAGGCCCCGAATAGCCAAAGGAATTTTGAAGAAGAAGACCAAAGCAGGAGGCATCACAATCCCAGACTTTAGCCTCTACTACAAAGCTGTCATCATCAAGACAGCATGGTATTGGCACAAAAACAGACACACAGACCAATGGAATAGAATAGAAACCCCAGAACTAGACCCACAAAAGTATGGCCAACTCATCTTTGACAAAGCAGGAAAGAACATCCAATGGAAAAAAGACAGCCTCTTTAACAAATGGTGCTGGGAGAACTGGACAGCAACATGCAGAAGGTTGAAACTAGACCACTTTCTCACACCATTTACAAAAATAAACTCAAAATGGATAAAAGACCTAAATGTGAGACAGGAAACCATCAAAACCTTAGAGGAGAAAGCAGGAAAAGACCTCTCTGACCTCAGCCGTAGCAATCTCTTACTCGACACATCCCCAAAGGCAAGGGAATTAAAAGCAAAAGTGAATTACTTGGACCTTATGAAGATAAAAAGCTTCTGCACAGCAAAGGAAACAACCAACAAAACTAAAAGGCAACCAACGGAATGGGAAAAGATATTTGCAAATGACATATCGGACAAAGGGCTATAGCGTATCTAAAATCTATAAAGAGCTCACCAAACTCCACACCCGAAAAACAAATAACCCAGTGAAGAAATGGGCAGAAAACATGAATAGACACTTCTCTAAAGAAGACATCCAGATGGCCAACAGGCACATGAAAAGATGTTCAGCGTCGCTCCTTGTCAGGGAAATACAAATCAAAACCACACTCAGGTATCACCTCACGCCAGTCAGAGTGGCCAAAATGAACAAATCAGGAGACTATAGATGCTGGAGAGGATGTGGAGAAACGGGAACCCTCTTGCACTGTTGGTGGGAATGCAAATTGGTGCAGCCGCTCTGGAAAGCAGTGTGGAGGTTCCTCAGAAAATTAAAAATAGACCTACCCTATGACCCAGCAATAGCACTGCTAGGAATTTACCCAAGGGATACAGGAGTACTGATGCATAGGGGCACTTGTACCCCAATGTTCATAGCAGCACTCTCAACAATAGCCAAATTATGGAAAGAGCCTAAATGTCCATCAACTGATGAATGGATAAAGAAATTGTGGTTTATATACACAATGGAATACTACGTAGCAATGAGAAAAAATGAAATATGGCCTTTTGTAGCAACGTGGATGGAACTGGAGAGTGTAATGCTAAGTGAAATAAGCCATACAGAGAAAGACAGATACCATATGGTTTCACTCTTATGTGGATCCTGAGAAACTCAACAGGAACCCATGGGGGAGGGGAAGAAAAAAAAAATACGTTAGAGTGGGAGAGAGCCAAAGCATAAGAGACTGTTAAAAACTGAGAACAAACTGAGGGTTGATGGGGGGTGGGA
Source organism: Lynx rufus (assembly GCF_022079265.1). Classification (NCBI taxonomy): domain Eukaryota; kingdom Metazoa; phylum Chordata; class Mammalia; order Carnivora; family Felidae; genus Lynx; species Lynx rufus. The sequence goes on along the minus strand of NW_025814867.1, from coordinate 105,810,712 downwards.
GGGAGGGAAGGGTGGGTGATGGGTATTGAGGAGGGCACCTTTTGGGATGAGAACTGGGTGTTGTATGGAAACCAATTTGTCAATAAATTTCATATATATATAAAAAAAATAAAATAAAATAAATAAATAAACAAAAAAAATAAATAAAATAATTTGCAATAGTGAAATATCAGAAACTGAAAAATCAGTATCAAAAGGGAGTGACATGTGTCGACACGACTAGATCTGAAAAGGATAATACTGAATGAAAAAGAAAAATAAGTTGCGAATGTTAGCACACAATGATAACATTTATGGGAGTTTAAAATATACAATGTTTTGAAAGTGACAACATATACAATAGTCCTCCCTTACCTGCAGGAGATACATTTCAATACCCCCAGTGGATGCCTGAAACCATGGATGTACTGGACCATATGTATACTATGTTTTTTCCTATACATACATACCTATGATAAAATTTATTTGTAAATTAGGCATAGCAAGAGATTAACAACAATAATAAAATATAACAATTATAACAATATATTGTAATAAAAGTTATGTGAATGTGCTCCTTCTCCCACTCAAAAAACCTTATTGTACTGTACTCAGCCTTCTTGCGATGAGGTGAAATGACAAACTGCCTATGTGATGAGATCAAGTGAGGTGAATGACATAGGAATTGTGATGTGGTGCTAGGCTACTGTTGACCTTCTGACCATATGTCAGAAGGAGGATCATCTGCTTTTGGACTGTGGTTGACCACGGGGAAACTGAAATGCAGAAGCAAAACCATGGATAAGGGAGGGGGGCGGGGGAACTACAGTATATGAGATAAAAGTGGAAAAGGACCAACTGCCTGAATCACAAGATTACAATGGCTGTGGCTTCTGGAGAGTTCCAAATAAGTAGAATGATGGAGCACAGCCAAGGAGACCAACTTTATTCATAATAATTGCATGAATTTTATGAAAACATGTCTGAAGCTAATGTGAAGAAGAGTAAATATTTGTCATCTTGGGTAGTGGATACATGTATGTGTTATTTGCTTAGCTTTTCTGGATTAAAAATTTTTTTCTTCTTTTATTTTTAATTTTAGAGACAGAAAGAAAGTGTGAGTGAGGGAGAGGGGCAATGGGAGAGGGAGAGAAACAGAGAGAGAGAGACAGAGAGAAGAGAGAGAATCTCAAGCAGTTTCCACACTCAGCCTGGAGCCCGACCTGGGGCTCAATCCACAACCCTGGGATCACTACCTGAGCTGAAATAGAGTCAGGCGCTCAACAGACTGAGCCACCCAGGAATCCCTCAATTTTTTTCAAAAGATGAAATAATAAACTAAACCTACCAGTGTGTGTGCAAATGGTGTGCCAGAGCACTCTTTAGTTGGATCACATGTCTTCCTTGAGAGATATCTTTTATTTTATTAGAGGAAAATATATGTTTTTCTTTATTCCTTTGGTTTTGAAGAAGAGGAATTTTCCCTAAACATTCCTGTTTTTTTGGTCCCAACCTTACTATATCTCATTTGATTGTAACTCAACTCCTGTCTCTCTTTGGAGCCAGTGGCTTGCCTGTGAAAATGCGTTATATGCTCTCCCTACGTTTATTTTCTGTTTTATACATTGTTAAAGCTGCCTTTACATTTTTATCCTACATAAAAATATTTCCTTTCAGGCCTATTATCAGAAATTTTATATTAACAAGGGAAGATGGTAGTACAATGGCTATTTGATTTCATATTTCCTTTAACTCTCAGACAATAGGTGTTTTTTGGCCTGAACAGAATCTGAGTGTTGCACCTAAAATGAAGAAAATAGCCACACATTTATGAAGGCATATAAGGATACTTGTTCTAAACATAATTTGTATTCAGTTATAAAAAGAATCTTTTTTCTAATTTTTTTAAATGTTTATTATTTTTGAAAGAAGAGAGACAGAGACAGAGACAGAGACAGAGAGCAAGCAGGGGAGGGGCAGAGAGAGAGGGAGACACAGAATCAGAAGCAGTCTCCACACTCTGAGCTGCCAGCACAGAGTCTGATGCGGGGCTCAAACTCCCAGACTGTGAGATCATGACCTGAGCTTAAGTTGGACGCTTAACCAACTGAGCCACCCAGGCGCCCCTCAGTTATAAATAGAATCTAAATGCAACTAGGAAGGGAGAAAGGTTACCTGGATCGATCGATCGATCGATCTATCATCTATCTAAATATTATATATTTATAAAAATTATATAAATATATATAATAATATACCTTTTTCTCAGATCTGCAGGGTTTTGAAGATTGTAGCAACTCATGTTTCTATGCATTTTGATTAGCACAAGTTGAGATAGTGAAGATTTATGTAATAATAACACTCCATGCACTATGCACTATATGGAATTACTTTTTCTTTTTTAAAAAAAGGCATTTTACTTTGTAATGTTCTTTTAAAAAGTGAAAAAAGTGGCAATTAGAATATTTTCTAGCAACTAGATTTGATCTAAATATTTCAATACACCAGCTTCTGATATGATATTTTGAGATATTTTGATAAATGCACAAGATTTTTGTCATTTTTTGTCTCTTTATGGTAATGTAAGAAACGTCTAAAGCAATGGAATTGTTTTAAAAACAGAATTCATTCCAGAAAATTAAAGATCTCTTTCTATTTAAAAACTCTACTCCTGGGATAATATCATTTGGGCATTTCCATATTCATTTCCCCCCACCCCATTAACAAAAATAGAGCCTATAGCTTTCACAGTTTCATTCATGCAGAAATAATTAGATAAACTACCAGAATTCTTTGCCACGCAATATGGAGGATCAGCGTATAAGTAGAACTCATAGTTCTTTCTTTTTCCTCAACTATTGCTCTTTTCTGAAAGACAGCAACATGTAATAAGCCCGTGGTATTTTTGAACTGTGACATAAACAAATGTTAATGTTGATGAAAAGAAATACGAACATGTGGTGTATTCTCAACCACCCCCTGTCCCCTCCTCCCAGAGTCTCCTGGCAAGACTGCTTTCCTGTGCTTCAATAATGTCTGAGAAGCACTGTATTGAGTGCTCCCATGGCGTTTTCTACTGTTTATCCACATGGGCCAGGTTATGGACATGACTGAGGAGCAGACACATAGGGCTCTGCTTGGCATGGCAAGAGCCATCCATTCCTTACTCCTGCATCCTCCCTAAGTGGGGTCTAAATCTTCACTCCCATGAAGCTATGTACATGTCCTACTCTAGCACAATCTTATACCCTTCCCAACCCTGTCAACCCTTCAACTTTGTTCCCTGAAACTCGAGTCAGTTATCATCAACTTACCCTTCACATTCAGCCTGTTGTAAAGTCTTCATTCTTTTATTTATCTTAACACAAAAATGCCCACCACTGGAGACACTGCTTTCGCTGCAACTCTCTCAAGTAATGATTGTCTGTTTCTTTTTTTCATCTCCTTCATGACTTTTCCAGAACATTTGCTCTTCATTCTTCCTAAAAATTACCAGCATCTTTGAAGATTATATCAAATAATGCCATTCCTCTTATTATAGCCACCCTCAATCTTTAAGGATTTAACTTAACTACCTGTATTGTGGTCTTAGTTGCTTTTGCTTCAACATTACTCCTGGACCACACTTCTGCCTCCTTTCCTGGTGCCCTTGCCAAGCTTCCAATTTGGCTGGAGTCCAAGTTGACCAGCAGGGCCTGCGTATTTCACCAACTGTATATACTCTGACCTATCGCTACCCTACTGCCTCCCCTTCCAGATGTGGATGGATTGCTGCTGTATTTAATAATACATATTGGGGGGGGGTACCTGGATGGCTCAGTTGGTTAAGCATCCAACTCCTAGTTTTGGCAGTTCATGGGTTCAAGCCCTGCATTGGGCTTCACATTGGCAGTCAGGAAGCTGCTTGGGATTCTTTCTCCCTCCCACTCTCTCTGCCCCTTCCCTGTTCTCTCTCTCTCTTTCTCTCTCTCTCCCAATAAATAAATAAATAAATAAATAAATAAATAAATAAATAAAACTTAAAAAAAAATAATACTGTTGAAATTGTGGGGTCAGCTCCCTATGATATGAACCTTGACCAGTGGGATAAGGGAGATGAAAGAGAACAGGGTCCATTAATAACCCTATATCTCTCCCTTCCACAGACTGCTCGAGTTTATGTTTGCTCTTTGCAAACTTTCCAGGGAAGCCCCACCTACTAAGTGTGGGCTACCTTGTCTCTTTATAAGGTACACTTCTTAGCACTGCTTCTCACTATATAACTTACATTTTTCCTTCCCTCACCTCTCTTATGTTCTTCATCTTCATTGCACTTTTACCTACTAATAAAGTATAAGTGCTCTCATCTTTGTCTCATGTTCTATTTTCTGAAAGCCTAGAGCAAAGACAAACGGTTAATATCTGTGAATATATTCTGTAGAGACCAGAAAGAAACCAATAAGAAATTTCCAAGGTGAAAAGAAGATTTATCCGTGGGTCCTTCATTCTTGATTATGAATTTAAGAAAAATGATGCTCAGTGCTTAATGAGCCACAAGACAATATCTTTTCTCTGGTTCTTTTACCAGTGGGCTTTTTCTGTTTGTCACCTGAGATTACATTTTGTTATTTGTTATTTTCTTAATAAAAATAGAGTAGCAGTCTCACATGAAGTGGATCAATGTAAGGCTGTTTACTGGGGTCCTTTTGTTTCTTGCTGCCCAACCAGCATAGATTTTGATACAGCCATTTAATGATCAAAAGCTTCATTTTCTTTGAGTCATGGAATCTGCTCTACCTTATGTACTCTAGGCCAGCGATGTCCAATAGAAATTTTGTTGGTGTGGGGAGCCTGCATGGCTCAGTCGGTTGAGCGTCCGACTTTGGCTCAGGTCATGATCTCGTGGTTTGTGAGTTCGAGCCCCGCATTGGGCTCTGTGCTGACAGCTCAGAGCCTGGAGCCTGTTTCGGATTCTGTGCCTCCCTCTCTCTCTGCCCCTCTGCTGTTCATGGTTCATGCTCTGTCTCTCTCTGTCTCAAAAATAAATGTTAATATATATATATATATATGTATATATATATATATATATATATATATATATATATAAGAAATTTTGTTGGTGATGGATATGCTATGTTCAACACATAAGCCACTGGCCAAAGGTGGCTATTGAACATTTCAAATGTGGCTAGTAAGACTGAGGAATGAAATGCTTAACTTTTATAAAAATGTAACTCAAATATAAATAGCCATATTTAGCTGGTGGTTATCCTATTGAGCCAAATAGTTCTAAACTGGCAGAAGTGATGCTTTAGTAGCCTGAGAAATGCATCCTAAAGTCACCTATTCCCAGACCAACTCTGAAGAAAGCCTCTTTCTGGTATACAGCATGCACGGAACAACAACTGAATAATGGCAAAGATCTCTAAGAGAGGTGGGGAAAAGTGGTTATGATAAAGCCTTATAAACTTAACCCTCATAATAAAATAAAGCTATTTTGTAGACATTTTCTGCATCAAAAGTTGCTGCCAAATTAGTGTTGAGTACCTGCAATTACTTAATGATCTTGGGAAATACAAGTTTTTAAGGTGTCCTGATTGTTATGCTTTCTACTATACAAATTAAAATAATACAACTAATCAAAATCTCCTAAACAATAGTCAATGTTTGTATTTCCCAACATTAGTGTCAAAGTCGTGTTCTTAGGAAAGGCTTATGTGGAAACTCCTCCCTCTTCTTTTTGAGCCAGGAACCTTTTTTTTTTTTTTTTTTAACATGCTATCACAGTATCATGTTCATTTCATTCAATTCACTTGTATTTTTATAATTGCACATTCTCTACTGTAATTATTTGGTTACAATCTGTCTTTTCTACTAGATTCTAAGTGCCGTATAAGTAGGAGCATGGCTCTTTTACTCACCTGCCCCAGTGTCTGACATGTAATATATGCTCAATAAAGTGTTGAATGTATGATCAAAGCTTAACTTCTCTTCCAGTATGTAAAATTCTCTGAATGCCTCCCAATGATTCTTTTCAATAATATTCATTGCCGGTTAACTATGTTTGCATTTGTACCCCATTTTTCCCTCTTACCTTATATAACAGGTAAACTAACCTTCTTCAAATTCACTGATAATTAATGGGAAACTTAAGAAATACCATGTAGATTAATTAAAAGGTTTAAAGCAGTTCTGTTTAGAAACATTAATGATTATTAAGCATTAGTTTTTATAAAAATTGGTCACTAGCTTCAGAACTTTGAAATTTCATAATAGTTTCTTGGTGTTGTAATTCTTGTGACTTTAATCTACCCACTCATGCTGGAAAGGGACCATGGACTAGATTAATATTTTGTGAACTTCCCCTTTGTCCCTTAATCTACCCACTCATGCTGGGAAGGGACCACTGACTAGATTAATATTTTGTGAACTTTCCCTTTGTCCATTTATACCTCCTTGCTTTATCATATTATATAGTATTTGTCATTGAAATATGTTGAAGTATGAGTACAAGTTCCTCCCAAATGGGAAAGTTTCTAAATTCTGTTAGAATGAGTTACTGACTATATATACTTTCATAGCCAAGATTACTCATTTTTTTTCCTTCCTCATAATATTTTTTTCTAATTCTCTCAGAGGCTGAATAAGCCTAAATATACTTCAGATTAATAATATCAATATCAGCTAAGAATACTCAACATTTCCGGGCTGTAATTGTACAAATCTTCAAAACTGAGGCCAAACTAGACTGCTTAGGTTGAGATCTATTTCCTTTCAAGTGCTGGCTGCTAGTCTTCTGTTGAAATAGGAATATATATTCACTTATCTCTTACTGTATCAAATGCATTCCTCATTTAATTTTTAATGATTGCCAAGTTCTGTGTTGTCCACATGAGATAAAGAGATAAATAGGAAACAATCTATTAGCTTATAGGAAGGGACAATGGCACGGACTGTTAGGGGCAACCCAATATTCATTTTGCCTTTATTTGATCATAATTGAACAATCATTTGTACCATAAACTACCGAGTAAAATATGATATTTTCCAGCCTTACTTGTAGCTAAGCATGGCCATGTGATTATTTTTTGGCCAATGTCACGCATGCAAAAATATCTCCTAAGACTACCTGAAATGTTCTGCACAGAAGCATGGGAGAAATGTCTATTACCATCACCATTTTCTCTCTTTCTATAACCAGAAAAACAGACATAATAAGTAGAGCTCCAGCTAACTTCTTACACCAACAGGTGACATTGATGATGAAAGCCACACTGAAGAAGTCAGAATAGAAAAATGAAAGACCTACTGATTTACTGGAGACTTCTGAAGCCATTATATAGCCTTAAATGCTTATCCTAAGAAACACGTTTTTGTTCAATTCCATGTTTTAAAGTTTTTCTCTTATATGTAAGTTGAGATAATATTAATTGGTGTGTGTTAGAAAATTGTAGATAAGTACTTTTAGAGCCATATAACGAAAATGTTGAGGAGGATGCCTGGATGGCTCAGTCAGTTGAGCATCGACTCTTGATTTCAGCCCAGGTCATTATCCCAGTGTCATGGGATCAAGACCCAGAACAAGCTCTGTGCTGAGTGTGGGGTCTGCTTAAGATTTTTTTCTCTCTCCCTCTGCCCCTCTTCCACTCAGATAGATAGATAGATAGATAGATAGATAGATAGATAGATAAATAAATAATAAAGTTGGGGAGAGAGTAATTACATCTCTTTCATGAGGTCAGGGGTAGCTATTCAGAAGCATAGCTATTTGAATTCAGTCTTAAGGCTGACTAGGAGCTTACCAGGTAGAGAAGAGAAGAAAGGGAATTACAAAAGGGGGAAAGAGCACATGGTAAAACACATAAATTAAAAAAAAAAATTTTATCATTTTAATAGCTATATGTAGTTTAATAATATTTGGCTGAATAATCCATTTGCATAGCTAAGTTAGGTCAATCGATGATGTTGCACACTAAGGAATTTTATATCTGGGTTATGAATAATTTTTAAATCAGAAGAGTGACATGATTAGTTTGGGATTTTATAATGACAGATTAGAGGTATATTAAGCCAGGAACTAGGATAATACTTCGATGACTATTAGGGTGCAAATACTAGGTAAATAAACTAGGAGAAATTATGACATCTGAATTAATGTATCATCCATGGAAATGGAGAGTGAGGTTGAAAGAAATATTTAAATCAATAAACCACTTACTTTAGAGGTTGTCAAGTGTCAGAGATGAAGGAATGGATTTAAATATTCATCCATTTTATTTCTATAAGGCATCAATAAATAATTGGAAAATAAAATGTAAAATGTCAGTATTTTTAATAACCAAAAGTAACATAAAATCTCAAGAAAAAATATAACAAAATATGTGTATAAGACTTTTTCATGAAAAATAACTAAAGTTTATGGATAGTTTGAAGAAGATATTGAAAAGATGTCAATTTTCCCTAGGTTAATTTATGGATTCAATACAATTGCAGTAAAAAATCCCAACTTTTTTTTAATTGATGTTGATTCCAAAATTATTTAATACAATAAAAAAAAATTAGTCTCCATACCCAGTGCAGAGCCCAATGCAGGGCTTGAACTCCTGATCTTGAGATCAAGACCTGAGCTGAGATCAAGAGTCAGTCACTTGGGGTGCCTGGGTGGCTCAGTCAGTTAAGTGCTAATTCTTGATTCCCACTCGGGTCATGATCTCATGATCATGAGATCAAGTCCTGAGTCAGCCTCCAGTCTGAGCATGGAGCCTGCTTGATATTCTCTCTCTCTCTCTCTCTCTCTCTCTCTCTCGTCTCTGCCCCTCCACTGCTCTCTCTCTCTCAAAAAAAAAAAAAAAAAGTCAGACTCTTAACTGACTGAGTCACCCAGGCACCTCTCTAATAGAATGTTTAATAAAATTTTATACTATGAGATATCAAGATGTATTATAAAGTAAGACTAAGTAATATATTATGTTATTGGCAGAAGGGGGAGACAAATAAACCATAATAGAGATAAAACAGGTTGCACATTACAAAAACTGACACAAACACATTGTTACATGATCATCACAAGTGAGATGTTCTGGTACAGTGGAGGAAATAACAGTCTTTTCAAAAATGGTGCTGGGTCAATTAGATATCCATATGAAGAAAAATTATTCTTGATCCCTACCCTTGTACCACACAAAAAGATCAAATATATAAGTAAAATCATCATCATCATCATCAAACCTTCTAGAAGATAATATAGGAAAATACCTTCATAAACTTGAGGTACTTAAAGACTTAAAAAGAGGACAAAGCATTAACTGTAAAGACAAAGACAGATAAACCAGATCACATTAAAAGTGAGAACTTATATTAATCAAAAGAGTAAAAGGACAAGCTATGAGAGGGAAAAGATATTTATGATATAAAATATACATAGTTCACAAAGGGCTTATATCCAAAATATATGAATATCTCCTACAAATAATAAAAAGGAAGAAAATTCAATATTGGCAAAAGATACAAGTAGGCACTTCCCAAAAGTGTCTAATACACCAAAAGTGTCTAATGTGATAATATGGATTGTTGGTATGGACCTGGAACAGTGGAAACTCTGAACCACTGCGGCTGAGAGTATAAAATTATAGAAAATGGCAGTTATCTGCAATTAAACACATACTGATCCCATGATCCAGCAACTCCAGGAATAGGTATATACCCAATCAAAATATGTACAAATGTGCACAGAAAGACATATCCAAGAATTTTCACAACCATAGTTTTGTAAGCTCCCAAACTAGAAACAAACAAGACATTTAATTTTTTAAATTTTTAAAAAATATTTCATTTTTAGGTAATCTCTTCACCCAATGTGGGGCTCAAATTCACAACCCTGAGATCAAGAGTCACGTGCTCTACTGCCAGCTAGCCAGGCTCCCCTAAGCATTTAATTTATATGGAAGAGGTTAAAAAAATTACCAAATAATTAAGTACATCAATGAAAATGAATAGATTGTTGCCATACACAACAATACATATACCATTTACAAATATAATGCTGAGACAAAAGTGAAAAAGTCTGAAATGATTCCATCTATATACACTTCAAAAGCACTCTAAACAGATCTATGCTGTTAGAAATTAGAATAGTGCTTACTTCTGGAGCAAGATGGTGACTGAGGGGACAAAAGGAAGGTCATCTGGGGCTCTAGAAATGTTTTAATTTTTCTCTGTGTTATGGTTAAACATGGATGTTCACATTATTAAAATTCTTTGAGCTTCACATTTGTCTTCACATTTGTCTTTGTCATTTTTTTCATAAAAGAAAACTAACTCTACTTTATTTTAGATATTTAAAATGCATGTTTCCTGGGACACCAGAGTGGCTCAGTCGGTTAAACATACAACTCTTGATTTCGGCTCAGGTCATGATCTCACGGTTCATGAGATGGAACCCCACATAGTATTCTGCGCTGAGCACAGAACCTGCTTGGGATTCTGTCTTCTCTCTCGCTCTCAAAATAAACTTAAAAAAATTAAAATAAAATAAAATAAAATAAAATAAAATGGATATTTCCCCATGGTGGAACTGATTTGGAGTCAAAAGTAAAATGCAACTAAGATAGAAACAATTTAAGAATTAATATGGGAACAAATGCTTAAAATGCTTTGGATTCTTATATATAGTATTTTCTTTTCCCCTTTAGATTTGCTACACCCAAGAGTGCTATATTGTTAAACAATATCGTAGCACTGTTTTATTTTTTTCTCAACATGATAAAAGTCCCACTGCTTAATATAAAGGTATTGAGTATTGCAATGGCTAGTCCAATGTAGCAATGGATTATTTTTTCACTCACACTTTATCACTTCTTTATGTTAAAAATGAGAAAGGAGGAATAATGTAAATGTACATTCTTCTTTTATAATAGGGTCATACTATTGTCTTAACCAAGTATGTGTAGAAGTACAACGTTGAAAGTCTTATGTGAATTCAGTATTTTCCACATTTTATGTTAGATTACTAATTCCTAGGTTGTTAAATGCAAACACTTCTAGAAGGATTAAACAAAAATCTTGTTATGAATTACAGTAGATAACAATTTTCCTATTTGTGGGATTCTTCTTTATGGAATTGCATTGTCACTAACGCTTTCACCTCTCTAGTTCACAAAAACTCTTACTGAACATCAAGTAACCAAAATAAAAATTTCAACTAATACATGAAGGTAGGGTGGAGTGAATGATTAGTTCTATAGCTTTCTTGCACCAAATATATAAAAAGTTGCCTCCCGGCTGTTACAATGACTGAGACTTATTAATCATTGATTAAATTGTACAAATAGGCATAGGGTCTTAGTCAGACCCTACCAGATGACACTCCTGTAGAAAATAACTATGAACCAGACAATACAAAAAGCCACACTCTGAGGTACAACTATCTGAAAGAGGGTGAACAGAATAAAAATATTCTGCTGGGATATACAAGTTCACAGGGAAGAGGGAGGTCTAAAGTAAATTTCTCTCCCTAAGGCTTTCACTTTAAGCCTGGTGCTAAGTGCAGTCCATGTGGTGAGCAGAATTGGGGCTGGGCACACGTGAAAAAAAACAACAACCTATCTGGTTGGGGAACCAGAAATCTGAAGCTTGGAAGTTGTGAATGTTGAAGACAGTAGGGGAATCCCAGAACAGAATGAGTCAAATAGTGAATTCCCAAGTTCTGCTCACCCCATTTCTTTGACCTCTGAACTATGTATGTGTAGGACAGAGGTAAGTGGTTCCACTGAATAAAAAAAAAAATAAAAAATCCAAACAGAAGGGAGTTTCTGCCCAAGAAATCAAGTTGGCAGTTCAAGCTAAGTCAAAAATATTTACAACTAAAACAAAAGAAACAACACATCAATAAAAAATAACAGAATTCAGAATCTCTAAAATTTAACATTGACAATGTCCAGGATATAATGCAAAATTATCCAACATAAGCAAAGCCAAAAAAAATCACAGTCTCAAGAAGAAATGGATCAAGCCAAACCTCAAAATGAAACAGATGTTAGAACTAACAGACAAGGTTTTCAAAATGGCTATTATAACTATCCTCAATAAAGTAAAAGCTAGACATATTTATAATGAATGAAAATGCCTGAAATGGAAATTTTACAACTAAAGAATGTATTTTCTGAAATAAGAAACAAAATTCTCTGGATGGATTTAACAGCCAAATTGACATGCTGGATTAAATTTGAAAAAAAAAAAAAGAAAAAATATTCAAGATTAAACAACAACAATACATAGAGAAAAAGAGTTTTAAAAATGCAAATAAAGTCTCAAAGACCTATGTCAGAAGTCAGCAAGCTATGGCCCATGGGTCAAATCAGCCTGCAAACTAAGAATGGCTGTTACATTTTTAAAATGCCGGGTTTTTTTGAAAAAGAAAAAAACCATTCATGGTCATAGGGCCATTATTCACAATAGCCATAGGTAGAAGCAAACCATGTATCTGTCAATGGATGGATGGATTAAAAAAAAAAATGTGACATGCATATAGTAGAATATTATTCAGCCTTAAAAAGAAAGGAAATTCTGATATGTGCCACAATATGGATGAAAGGTGAGGACATCAAAGGACTTTTAGAGATAGATGGTGGTGATGGTTGCACAACAATTTGAATGTACTTAACACCACTGAACTAGATATTTTAAAATGATTCAGATGGTAATTTTTTTTGTTTATTTATTTATTTTGAGAGAGAGAGAGAGAGAGAGAGAAACTGTGCCCATGAGTACGAATGAGGGGGGGAGGGACAGAGAGAGAGGAGAGAATTCCAAGCAGCCTGTGCATGCTGTCAGTACAAAGCCCAAAGTAAGGCTCGAACTCGTGAACCGTGAGATTGTGACCTGAGCTGAAATCAACAGTAGGACACTTAGTTGACTGAACCACGCAGGTGCCCCCAGATGGCAAATTTTACCACAATTAAAAACTAAAGAAGAAAAAGAAAAACATGTAACAGATAGGTGGCCTGCAAATTCAACATTATTTATTATCTGGCTCTATACAAAAAGAGTTTGCTGGTCTCTGATGGTCAAATACATTAATTTGGTTCCAGAAAGAGAGGAAAAAGACAATGAAGGGGAAAATATTTGAAGAAATAATGTGTAAAAATTTCCCAATTTGAATAAGAAAGCAAAATTTGCAGCTCCAAGATGCTAGAGGAAAACCAAGCAGGATAAACACAAATAAGCCCAGCTAAGACACATCTTAGTCAAACTGTTGAAAGCCAAAACTGAAGACCGACTCTAACAAGTAGCAAGAGAAAAATGGCATGTTACGTAAGGGGCAACAAATGCCTAATTTTTTAATTAGACCATAGAGACCAGAAGAAAGCAGAACATCTTTGAAATGCTGAAAGAAAGAAAACAGTACAGAATTCTATATCAAAATCACTCAAAAATGCAAATGAAATAAAGACATTTTTAGATAAAATCAAACTAGAAGCAGTGGATCTCTACCACAAGGAATCATAAAGGAAGAGGAAGTTCTTCAAGGTGAAGCACAGACATGAGAATGGAAAACTTAGAACTTTGGAAAAGAAAGATGAACATTGGAAATGCTATCTATCTGGATAAATGCAAAAATCTATCTTTTTGTTTCTTTGCCATCTTTGTCCATTTCTTTACAAACTATGTACCTGTTTAAAAACATTATAACATTTTGGGGTTTATAATAGTACATATAATAATTATGACACAGAGGACAAGAAGAATACAGCCCTATATGGTTGTTAGATTTCCATATTTTGCCTGAAATAGCACATTGTAAGGAGTATATTGTAATACCTAGAGCAACCACTACCACAACCAATAACAATGACAACAAACACAAGAAAATGACTTTAGCCAATGGGAAAATTGACATGAAATTTAAAAATTATTCACATAGTTTTAAGAAGTGAAAAAAAACAAACAAAAAACAAAGGTGATAATTGTATTGTCCTTCTCTCCTCTCATCCCTCTCACTGTAGCTGGGAAAGTTTCTCACTTTTAAAAACAAATGTGATCAGGTTGGGTCCACCCAGATAATCCAGGATAATCTGATCCCAAGGTCTTTAAACTTTAATTAATTAATTAATCAATTTATTTATTTAGAGAGAAAAAGGATGAGCAGGGAAGGGGAAGACAGAGGGAGAGAGAGAATCCCAAGCAGGCTCTGCACTGTCAGCACAAAGCCCGAACTCATGAAGAGTGAGATCATGACCTGAGCCTAAGTTGACTCTTAACCAGCTGAGCCACCCAGGCATCTCTGCCCCTTGCAAGGTCCTTAACCTTAATCACATTTGCAAAGTTCTCCTTTGCAATGGAAAATAACAAAATCATGGTTCTGGGAATTCGAAAATGGACATCTTTGTTAGCCATTACTCTGCCCTACCACAGTGTCCTCCAACTTCCAAATATTCATGTCAACCTGATGTGCAAAATAGTCATCTCATCCCAAGATCTCCCAAACTCTGAAACCATTATCAGATCCAACATCAATTCAAAATCTAAATTCTGATCTAAATCTCATCTTAAAAACCTCAAATGTTATCATCTGAAACATCTAAATTACATATGAGTGAGATTTTGGTTATAATCCACCCTAGGACACAATTTCTCTCCTTCCTTGGGACCTTCAGCATTCAGGCTCAGTTTCTGTTCCTTCAGAAATCCTTGACCTAACCCACTGTTTTGGTTAATCTTAAATGTCAGCTTAACTGGGCCATATGGTCCCCAGACATTTTGTTAAACATTTTCCCGGGTGTGTCTGTGAGGGTGTTTCTGGATGACATTAACATTTGAATGGGCAGAGCAGAGTAAAGCAGATTGCCATCCAGAATGTGAGTGCATCTCATCCAATCAAGTGAAGACCTGAATAGAACAAAAAGACTGATTAAGGGGGGGGGGGGGTACCTCTTTGGCCTGATGGATTGAACTGAGACATCGGTCTTCTGCCCTTAGACTGCAGATACTTCATTGGATCTCCTGGGTTCCAGCTTGCCAACTGCAGATTTTAGGATTTCTTAGCCTTCCTAACCATGTGAGCTAATTCCTTATAATAAAGGGATTTTGTTCTCTTTCTTTGTCTTTCTCTCTCTCTCTCTCCCTCTCTCTCTCTGCATCTCTATATACAGATCTATATCTATTTATATCTTTATCTATCATCTCCTATTGGTTCTGTTTCTTTAGAGAACTCTGACTAATACTATTATTATTACTAGGGTAGCTTCATCTGTGAATTTATGCCCTTAGCTCCCTCTCCATCTCTCTATTGAGCATATCATTTTATATTATAACTCTCCCTCAGTTTTAAGTTGAGAAAGAAATAATTGCCTTTCTTCCACACTTTTTATACATAGTCCTCAGGATAGTGCCTGACACCTGGTATATAATGAATATTTGTTGAACAAATGAAAAAATTAGGTCAAGTTTCCAATTAGAGAAATATCTAGATTGCTTTCATCATGTAAGCCATGTCTTTATGTATTTTAACTATAATTGGCCCATAGATGACTTGTACTTGGGTAGACATCACTCAATGTGATTCTTAAGTCATTCAACCCTTCAGTCTATGTAGGCACCAATTTATTGTTTTTGGTTTGCCTCTTAGGTTAAAATCTCTGAAGGAAATCGCTTTTTGATACACAATACTCTTTTTTTTTTAAGTTTATTTATTTTGAGAGAGAGTAGGAGTGGGGGAGGGGTGGAGAGGGAGGGAGAGAGAGAACCCCAAGCAGGCTCTGCACTGTTAGCACAGAGCCCAACATGGGGGTCGAACCCACAAACCGCGAGATCATGACCTAAGGTGAAACAAAGAGTCTGATGCTTAACCCACCGAGCCACCCATGAGTCCCATTACACACTACTCTTAAAAAAAAAAAAAAAAAAAAAAACAAAGAACAAAAAACTAGATATTCTAGTGGATTTCCTCATTTCCACTCCTAGTTTTGTATAAAAACAATCAGGGCCCAAATATGGAAAAGGACCATCACATGGACAGGAAATGTTCCTTCTTCCAATCTCCTCAGCCACTTCAAAGTGAGACAATCATCTTCCCATAATAATTAAAGGCAGGGAAGGCTATAGCTAAATAATTATCATGGTTGAAAATTCCCGATCTTAAAATAATTTCAATTAGAGCTCTTTCATAATTGTATTCATTGCCCTAGAGAAAATAATAAACTTAAGTTAGGAAACGTTTTGGCATGTAGACATACATCAAGATTTTTTTCTTTTGTTGGGGTATGTGTATTAAGAACAGAATGGAATTTTTTTAAAAGTAGGTCAATGATGGTTAAAATTACTGTTTGCTTCTCTATTCCTTCTGTTAAAAAATTTTTTAAACAACACTTAAAACCAAATGTCTAGGTTTGTACACATCAATAGAAAATACAAGCAAGAAATAGAAAGAACACAGAGACCACTATTGATCCCTCTACACACAAAAGGAGTTATTTTCTTTGGTATTGGCTTTAAAAAGCGGTGTTTCCCCCTCCTCCCCACACCCCTTCAATAAAGAAGCCAACAATTCATTCTGTGTGAGCTGGAGCTGCAAGGATTATTGAAAAAGAAAAAAAGAGAAAAAACAACATCATACCATTATACCAAAGAGAGAAACACATTTCGAGGCCGACTTAGCTACTCTCTTGGATTTAGGCGTTTGCATCTTTTACTGTGTACTGAACGGGTGAGGGTGAATACAAGCCTGTTGATGGTGCCTTGCATCCAACCACATTACTCAAATCCCTTTTCTATAGAATTTGCTGTGTTCCTTCTCTTTTATTCCCTGCATTGTTGTACCATAGATACCTAGTTTAAACTAACATGCAATGCCATTTTAGTGAGCCTCTGAAAAGCCATTCATTCAAGTACATGATACAGCAAGGGGAACAGGTGGCACCCATATACTAGCATACTTGTCCATGTAAACAATGACATATTCCTGTCAACAGTGGATAGTCACGATTCTAAGTTTTAAACTAGATTTGTAAGAAATAAGCTGTCCTTTTTCCCCCCAAAGACTAATACAGTGTGTCCCACTTGCATATGAAAATATCATTAATGCATTTTTCTAAGAAAGTTACTTATGGTACATATTTATCACAACGTGATTCGAGTTTTTTTTTTTTAATTGTTTTTAATGTTTACTTATTTTTGAGAGGGGGACAGAGAGAGCACGAGCTGGGGAGAGGCAGAGAGACAGGGAGACACAGAATCTAAAGCAGGCTCTGGGCTCTGAGCTGTTAGCACAGAGCCCAATGAAGGGCTCGAACCCACAAACAGTGAGATGATCACCTGAGCTGAAGTTGGACGCTTAACCGACTGAGCCAAGGCACCCTTCCTTCAAGTTTTTTTTAAAGCTTGGTCCTCCCAACTAGTACTTGTTTCTATTTTCCTACCTTGTCTATTTTAAATAGAGACAGTTTTATAGTCAGTCTTCTTCACTTACCATAGTATCATAAACATTTAACTCTGCTGTTACATGCTTTTCTTAATATCCCACTGCAAAGATGTGCATAATTACCATAATCATTCCAGCTAGTTACATTTTTTTCTGTTATAAATCATACTGTAATAAACCTATTTGTATATGTAAATTTTCATAATTTAAGTAAGATAAATTCTTAGGAATAGAATGCTCTTTTAATGACCTTCTTTCCTGAATGTAAAAAAAATTGAATCAGGATCCCAAATTTAATCACTTCCTTTCCAGAATGGATAAATAAGAATCCAAGCCTCCTTTTACACAATTACAAAACAGGCTAATAATTCAGACTTAGGGTTAGTAGGCCCAGGTCTCAATTCTATCTCTAATACTTGCATGAGCTTTAGGAAGAGACTTCCCTCCTACAGTTCTTAGTTCTCTCATCCTGAAATGGAAACAGTGACTTCTTCTTTCTGGTCCAGCACGGTAAAGAGCTAGAAGTCCTCGTTCCATCCTAAGAACCAGAGAAAGCTGAAGAAAGGGAAAAGTCAACTTTTCTTACATTTGTCAGAAAAGTGATGGCACATGGCAGCTGTTGCCCCCAAACTGGAGAGTCAGAGAGGAGGATACAGAGAATCACAGCTTACCAGAGCAGAAACCCAGAAGCACCGTGGGCACCAGTACTGGGTGGGAAAACGTGAGCTATAAAGTGATGAATTGCTGACAGCTTGGTGTGCACGAGTCTGAGAGTTAAAAACTCCAGGGAGACCCCATCATTGTGGGGGAGGAGCTCACTCTTGTGAGTTTTACCTTCAACAGCTCCACCAGATCCATACGGCAAAAATGTGAGAAAACCCCCCTCCGTCTTCGGCAGGAGGAGAGGAAATGGAACCATTTTGAAATGCACCAGAACATTCTGTCCTTAACAAAGACTGCCTTCAGGAGAAATTATTTTAGCAGAGCCTAATCTGGTTCGACTGTTCTAAAACTCTAAAAATGTGTTGAGAAGATTCTTAGAGCAGCGGAAAATCCTCTGATACTATAATAATGGATACGTGTCCCACAGAGTGAACCCTAATGACAACTGCGGACTCAGGGTGATAATGATGTGTCAATATAGGCTCATCGATTGCCATAAATGTACCTGTCTGGTGGAGGACGTTGATGATATGGAAGGTTGTGTTTGCGCGGAGACTAGGGTACATGGCAACTTTCTGCTCGGCTTTGCTGTGAAGCTGAAACTGCTCTCGGAAATAAAGTTAATATATTAATTATTGAAGAGTTGGGAATAGTAATGCTTATTTGTCCATAGAGGTGATTATGTATATTAGAAAATGTGATCTCAATGTTGCTATGTATTCAAGGAGATTGTACTATTTCACTAGTTAGTCAGCGCTTAAGTAATGTAGAAATAAAAGACAATTCATGACAGGAGAGAATGTTAATGCAACTGGATTTCATCTAAAACTAGCTAAAAACAAGATGATCACGTGCTGGTAATAGTTATACAGTTGTTCTGGATGAAAAACAACTGGAGTTTTCATGAACTATTTCTAAGTTTTGGAAAACTGATGCTTCCAATTTGAAGAAAGTATTAGTAGAAAAAGATGTCAATAAACAAACTGCTCACTGATCTCTAAATTGTGTTTTCAGCCACCCTTGGCAATAGTTTCTGAAACTTTGACATCCCAGGTTTTGCTTTATGGATTTGGAATATCTCTGGAAGAACCAAGAATCAGGAGCATTTTGGAAAGCTGAAGGGCTGTAGCCTTTGCCTTTAAGGCAGATCTCTCTCCTAATTACTTTTCCTTTCTCCCCTAACTTGAAATGTAACCAGTTTCCAACACTTAAAATACATATACAGTTCTCTCTGTTGCAAGACTATGTTAAACACAAATAATCTTTTTTTCAGTGAAAGCTTCTACTGGATCTTTTTTTTTCACATTTAATGGTTCAACTTTATTATTTCAAATGATTTTCATCTTGAGAATTAGCAATTAATGAACAATCATTTAGAATATGTTTTATGATAATTAGACATCCTACAGCTGACACAGTATTTATATCAATGTGCCTTTCCACATAAAGTTTGCATTTCTATTTTATTGTCTGGAATACCTGCTTATTTTAATTAAAATAAATTGACTCACCGATAAGTGGCCAAAGGAGGTATTCTGAGGAGGTTGAGGTGAGTGGGGGATGGGAGGTTTGGATAATAATGACTTAATGGCCTGACTATACTACCTTGGTGGAATAAAGGCCATTTAACTTGGTTTTTACTTTGGCAACGATACTAATTGAGTTCCCACTGTTCAAAGATAAAATGAGCCGTTGTTAAAAAACGGTAAGAGTTTAGTTGAGCAAAATCTATCTGATTGGGCAGCACCAAACCAGAAGTGGTTAGGCGTGCTCCCTGGCAGGAGATAGGGAGAGACTTTGATAGAGAAAAGGTGGAAAAGGAAAGCAAAGGAACTGAGTGGTTGTAGCTTAAAGCCCAGTTGGCTCTTTGTGGTTGGTGGTGCTTAGGTTTTGGTGTCGTAACCTTGAAGCATTTACGGGCTTAGATTTTGGTTTGCTTATGGAGTCCTCCACAACAACGGAGCCACCTCTCTCTAATGGCCTTGATTGTGGGTTATTTTCAGTTTCAGGTTTCAAGTCTGAGACATCAACAGATAATTTTAGAATTAACAGAATCCTTCTGTTTTTCACACATAAGCTGACATAAGAAAGATGAGTGAAAAATGGAAATGCGTTTGAGAAAAAATATGTGAATAAAAAGTGATTGCCGATTTGGTTAGAAGGATAGGTAATATTAGGATTGTTGTTTAAACAAAAGGTAGTGTAGATGACATCAGAAGAGACTGCTGCTGTATGGATTCTTCCTCTATTTATGGGTAATCATCTATACAACTAGCAAAGAGTCCAGAGGACTGAAATGAAGGCTGTAATTGGGCTGTAAGGCTGTAGGATATGGCTACTTAGGAATTCAGAGATGATAGCAGGTGTTTTGGAACCCTATTTTCATCAGTATCTCATTGGCTTCCTGGGAGCATGGAGAAAGATTTGGTGCCAAATAATCAGGTGTCTCAGGACTTTAGAGAGAAGAAATGGCTGTGACAAGGTTATATAGACGCGTGTCCTGAGGTCAGACTGCTGTGGGGATTTTTCAGCCTGTTTTTGGCCTGAGACACTAGCCTGTGATCAATATGAAAAACATGCAACATTGGGTTGTAGCCTTTAATTCTCTTTGACCTTATTTCTAGAGAGAACTCTTTTTATTACTTAATAAGCAAGATTATAAAACTAAAACTTCAGGCAGCAATCTGTAAACCTAAAGAGCTAAAGGGCTGAAAAGAAAAGCAAGTTATCTCCCCACTTTAGGGCAGCAGCTGTAGCCCAAGGAATGAGAAAAGTAAGCTGAATTAGTGGGGTAGTATCTGTGTATCGAAAGCGTTAACTTTAAAGAAATAAAGCTGTCAGTTTTTTCATAACAGGGAGAAATTTAGCATGTCTGACTCCATATTGCTTCTATTTCCCTTGCTGCTATGACCTAGCCCTTAGAAACTTCTGCTTAGCCCTGCACATAGGCACGCTACAGCTAAGATTAGCAAAAAGTGCTTTTTACTGAAAATCTACCTCACCCAAGGAGATAAGGAAGTACAATAGGAATGACTATGCTATGTTTAAGATTCACAGGAATGAACCAACGAGGTTTTTGTATGCAAAGATCAACTGACCGCGGGCAAAGAGGTTGCATGGCCTTCCTTGGATGTCCACAGACATCAGTCATCTTTTGTCTGCAACCCCCTCCCACTTCCACCTTTTGCAAACATAAAACCAGCTCAACTTTTCATGCTGAGATGGTTTTGGTTTACCCCAACAACTTGCCTCTCAACTTATTGGCCTGCTGGGCAGTGTGTAGAACAAGGTTGAGCTCAGTTACAATTCTGCCAGCAAAAAGATGGGTTTAGTTGGAAATAACAGAGAATTGCAATCAGGTACAAGCAAGTTATGGCAAAGCCATAGGCCAGTCCAGAGAACAAAGGAGAGGTGCACTGTTTTACAGAGGAAGGGTAAGTTGGGAAGGCTGTGATAAACCAAAAGTCTATTGGAGTAAACTGGGAATTGGAAGTATAGTGACTTCTCATTGGCTGAGTTGTGACAGTCTCTCATTGGCTGAGCTGTTGCTGAGGGAGGAGGTAAGCCTTTCTTCCTCTTGCCAGGATAGTAAGTAGCATCCACCTGCAGGGTTGGTCTCTTCCTGTTTGCTTTGCAAATGATGATGAGAAGTAGGCCTAAGAACTCCCCTGCCAAACGTCCCAGCTCCCTTTTAGTGAGGTTTCCCTTTATGAATTTTTACAAGAGCAGTAAGAGAACACCACACAGGCTCCTTGGGTAGTCAGCCTAAGAAACAAAGAGCTAGAGGGCTCAGAGGCCCTGCCATAACAGTAAGGGTAAGTCTCATAAAGAAACAGCACAGCTCTAAGCAACAAAAAAAAAACATGTACTGGAAAATTATCAAACATTTGATGAATTGAATTAAAATAAGAAGATAAGGGGAGCCTGGGTGGCTCAGTTGATTAAGCGTCTGACTCTTGATTTCAGCTCTGGTCATGATATCATGGTTCATGAATTTGAGCCTCACGTCAGGCTTCATGCTGATGGTATGGAACCTGCTTGGGATTCTCTCTCTCCCTACCCCCTCCTCTGCCCCTCCGCTGCTCACTCTCTCTCTCAAAATAACTAAACTAAACTAAACTACATAGTGAAAGTGATCATGATGAGGGTTAGAATTTTTCTTTTAACTTTTAATCTGGTATATTTAAAATTTATTGTTACACAGTGCCATGACTTATCCTTCACGTTTAGAAGCGGGATATCTAATATGTCAACAGGCCTACAGCTTGGTAGGGATCATCTGGCTGGCGCCCAGGACCTTCTTTCAGTTGATATTGCCCCAAATCATCTCAGAGGAGCCAATGTACAGTCCCATAGGATAAGGGGAGGGAGCTATTCACTCTACATACCATACTAATAAAGCTCCTCAAACACACCTGAAAGATGAAGAGGCTGAGGGCGTGGGGGGTTGTTTTCATTGTTTTGGAGAGGCCATGGTGACAATGTGAAACCAGCAATAATTTCTCTCCATGATAACCACCCAAATGCACAATGCTGTGATCATTTTCTGGGCTTCATTTTGCGTAGTTCTTTAAAAAGAGGCAAATATCTGAATACCATTATTAGATGATTTCGTGCTAACCTACAGAGGCATTTGGTTTTGAATTTTTACATATCCACCCTGAAATCTTAGCCAGTTTTCCCCCAAGGTCTGTTGGCAAATAAACCCCCCACTATCTCTACTAATATCCTCCACTTCCTACAAAATTAACATTTTTATGGTAAATACTATCAGATGCTATATGCTTGGGGTAGTTTTTAATAAATCAGTTTCCGTTATGATACTTTCTAAACATGGAAAGGCAAAGCATTGCTTGCTGGCAAAGGTCGTCCACCAGATCATTAAAACTCAAAGGGGTCCTAAAAGGGATGTCACTGGTTCATCAACATTTGAAGTTCTGTTTTTTTCCTATAATATTTAATGATTACACAAGAATGAAGGATTGGATGGAAAGAGGAAAGTTTTATCTCAAGTTGCCCATTTGTGCACCCCTTAGAGAGGCTGTATAGATTTGTGTGTATGCGGAGGTGACATGGGGGAAGGTTGTAGTGTGATTCTCTTTAAAACAAACCGAACTGGGTTTTATCTTTATTGCCAGAAAGAGATTAAAGAGTCTGTGTGAGAGGGAAAAGTCCCCAGGAAGAGTTAAGTTGCAGACCTCTCACTTCAAGGAATGTCATCTAATCAGGGTTGCAGCAAACTGGTCATATCAGATCTGAGGCTTGTCTTACAGAGGGACTCTTCAAAGACTTGCCTTCAAACCTCTGGGGCTCTTCAGATCATTTGCTCCCTGAGCAACTCCTTTGGCATCGATATTACTGCCCTCTGTTCCTGCTGGGTGCCATACATAGCCCTGCAGTGGTGCGGAAACAATAGAAAATTACACTCTCTAGAAGAACCACCTCTCCATTCAAAACAGCAGAATCAAAATGCATACAAAAATGCATTTAGCATCCCCGCGCGGTTTTATTGAGATATAACTGACATGGAACACTGTGTAAGTTTCAGCTGCATGATGTGTTGACTTGATACACATACGTTGTGAAATGATGACGACCAAAGCATTAGCTAACACTTCCATCATGCCTCATAATTACCATTTCTTTTTTGCAGTGAGAATGCTTAAGATTTACTCTCAGCAACTTTCAAGTATAGAAAACAGTATACAGATCTTTAACTATAATCAACATGTTGTTTTCTGCTAATAGGACACCTTCTGCTTGATCATCTGTTGATGGGGAGCTCATGGACGTGAAACAAATCTCAATTTTGAATAATTACTGAATGTCAGAATATGCTTCCTGATATTGAAATGAAGTTTCTTTCTAAACTTCCATACATCAAGATATTCTCTAATGTTACCAATTATAAAGCAATTCTGTCATGGCTTTTACAAGAGCTTTCTTCTAATATTTTAGGGCAACCTTCACATCCTCACTACATATTTTCAATTCCAGAATTAATATCTGTGATTTTTCTGATATTTTCTTACATAATATAGCTAGGTCACTTTTTAGTCTACCCACCACTGTGAAATTTGTCTACAGCTTTATCACATTTTAAAACATCATAACCATAGATAAATATAATACACTGCATGTGATCTGACCAAGACAGTACAATATTCTAAATATGGTCTTTCTTCTTTTATCCATAGATTAGGATTTTATGAGCATTTTTGGCCACTTGTTATACAGGTTGGTATTTATATTGAGCTTTAGTTAACTAAAGAGGTTATTTTTTCCAAATGAACTGTTTAATTGACTTACTTGAAATACAATGCAGATTTTTTTGACTCATCCTGACCAGATTTTACCTTGATAGTTTTTTTTTCTCACATTAAAAAGAAACCTATTAATTCTGAGAGGAAAAAGGGGAGAGGGTGAGCGGGATAGGGGCAGAGAGAGAATCCTCAGCAGGCTCCATACTTTCACTGCAGAGCCCC
Organism: Lynx rufus; assembly: GCF_022079265.1. NCBI lineage: Eukaryota > Metazoa > Chordata > Mammalia > Carnivora > Felidae > Lynx > Lynx rufus. The sequence continues at coordinate 105,786,190 of NW_025814867.1, read as the reverse complement.
ATGCAGGGCTCGAACTCACAAACCATGAGATCATGACCTAAGCCTAAATCAAGAGTTGGATGCTTAACCAACTAAAGCCACCCAGGTGCTCCTTTACCTTGATAGTTTTGACCTGAATCTTGATTCTTATGATTTTGATTCTTTATAATGTATGTATCTATATGGGAATAAAACAGGGTGAAGTAGTGAGTCTTTTGCTGTCCCATTAGATTATGACTTATGGGTTGTTGCTAATCATTTTTGCTGAGATTATTCAACTGGCTACAAATTTATGTAACTGTAACTGTTGTTCTAGCTTATCTTCAGGGGAGAATCTTCCCAATGCCTGTTGAAAAGACTTTCGTGAACCATTTGGCTTCCTGGTAAGCACCAGCATTTTTTGTTAAATATTAACATGTCATGTACTTAAAATTCTACCCTAATATTTCCAAGTATGTATGTCAAATTTTTGGAATCTTTATCTAGAATTCAAATTCATCATTGAGAATACAGCAACAAAATACATTTTAAAAAATAACCTTAATCAAACTAATATCAGTGGCTTTTCCACAATGCCGTAGCCAAATTCCTTTCCATATCCAATGTAAGTTGCATAAGGCTTCCAGACTCTGAATTTTAATATAGGAGTTTAAATTTGACTGGGGTCATTCAGAATGTGTGTGACCTTATTCAAGGTATTCTTGAGGCCTTGGTTTGTGAGGATGATGAATATGAAAACACTGGTAACTATAGCCATCGGTCTTGGAGTACAACTCCTGTTAATGACATATAATATACTCATATTCATTCTTTTTCTTAAATTCTCACAGATAATTTTATGAATACTGCTTGTTAGTATTTCTTTTATCCTCCATTCCCCGTACTCTTGGGAATGTCTACTATTAGCCACACGACTGAAATGTTTAATTAAAGGAAAATACTATTTAAATTATCAAAAATTAGCAGCACCATCTGCACATAGACTCAAAATTCCTGGAGAAATTCAATCTGCAAGTCAATAGACTTCACTGACACCAATGGTATATACTTTTTCTCATGCAGTTTAGTGAGGATTGATCATACCTTTATTTCTTCATTCAGTCTCTCAGCACTTCCTAGAATTTTAGTGCATGTGCTAAACTCACGAATTTTCTTTTGAATTCACCTCAGTCGAATCCAGTTCATTTCTCTTTTGGCATTGGTCCCAGATCATTGTTTCTTTAGATTATCATCTCTTCTCTTGCCAACGGTCACCCACTAGTGGGGGCTATCTATACTAATTCTAAACCTGCAGCAGTTTTGTCTGCAAAAGTCCTTTCTAAATCATCAGAGAGAGTGGACCTTAACTCTTTCAATGGCAATTGCCATCATCTTTCTGATATTTCCATAGCTTTTTCTATTGGGAGAGAGGAAATCAGTCCTTCAACATAACATTTTAGAGTTTAGCTACAAATCCTTTTCACCGTCCACCATTTTAGAGTTGTGTACTATGTTTTGGTAGTGTTAAAAAGGAAGGAAGCATGGCTGATGTTAGGATTGGTGAAGGGTTGGACAATATAGTTAAAAGTAATTCTTCTAAGAATGTCATTTATTATTCTCATATTGTCCTCTCCCAAGCCACCAACTCCACAATTTTGCCAATCATCTTTTTCTTCCCTCTTGATATCTCTAGGCGCTCATTTGCAACACATAGAAGGGAATGTTTTGAAGAACAAAAATCCATATTCAGCTCATAATTTTGGCTTGCTTTGCCTATAGTTTTTTTCCTCAGAATTGTGCAGTCTTTGGATTGTTTCAAAAAATATAAAAATGATCATTGTCAGTTTAGGGTCTTGTTCAAGATGCTTCAAGGTTTTGAATCACAATACTGCTCTTGATCAAGTTTTGCATGTAAACTTCACTGGGGTAGAGAAATATATAGGTAAGGAAACATGGCAATGGCCTTCTATCTTACATCAGAAAGAAGAAAGATTGTTTTGTTATTTTCTCCAAAGTGAAAATTTTTTAAGTAAGTTGATCGAACTAGGGATTATTGGTGTTAAGAGGGATACTATGAAGTGTGTGTCTTCAATAAAAGCCTAAATCTTTGTAATAAAATATTATTTCAGCAAATTGAACCAGGGATTATTGGTTATATGAAGGGCACAATAAAGTTTTGTTTCTGTTACAAACCTAAATCTTTCTTAATAAAGTGTTTGGGCCATTATGTTTTCATATTTGCTGTTGAATAGGTGATGACGACCAATCACACTATTTTATAAGTTTTCAGCATGATCCATAAAAGCACTTGTGTTAAAATGTGAGAATGAGTGGGAGTGATCTGTACCTTTAACTATTATTGTCATTAGCAGTAAATGATTCCTCTTAACACTTTTTACTTGAGTGGCTATTATAAAATTATAATTTTTCAAGTGGAGATTTTTAAAAAATCACAGAAAAAAAAGAAATGGGGTGTACAAAGGTGGAAACTACTTATGCAGGAAGTGCTTTTCCTGTCGTTGGAGCTCTCCAATTTTCTGGGAAATATTGCCATAAAACACTTGATATTTTTAGAATACGTTTACCGTCAAAAAATCTGCTACATTTTAACACTTCCTCTCTCTTCTTTAATTGCAAAAAGCAAACTACAAGCTTCATGTGTTTTAAATAAATGATTGCCTTCACCCTCCTCTTCTCCTGACTCCCATTTTTCCAAGCTTGATATTATCTGGCTCTTTCTTTGGCCTCTTTTGGAGCATGAAGTTGTACCTGGCATAAGCGAACTGGAGGGCCATTAAGTCACAGATACTGAATGAGGTCACCTCAGCTGGTGATGTTGATCAAGCAAGCACATATGATTGATCCTGGCTTTTAAATTCTATGAAGACATTCCAAATTTACGTCTTTCCTGTATTTATGAAAAAAAATTTTTCAAAGAAAGGACACTCAACTTTAAAATAGGGGCCTTAAAATCAGCATCATTATGATTATTGCAAATATCATTGTTTAAAAATGCAATATCAAGGTCAAGAGCAAATGGGGATTTTTGGATTCTGAGAATGGAAACCCATATGGCCAGAGACAAGGTCTCTAGGGACAGTGTATGTAGATCAAAACAGTGAGAGTGGAATTTTCCCGAGTTTTACTTCTATAAATAATTAACTGAATGTCCTTATATAAATAAATATTTCCCTCTGGGAATTACGGCATCATTAGGAATTTCTGAGTACTAATTCTAGCTTTGGCATCTATTCTCCATTCTCATTTTTAGCATCTTTCTGTCTGCTTGTCTTTTAAGAAGATATATCCTCTTTTTGAAAGGAAACAAAAGAGGAATCGCAGAATAGTCACAACTAATGTGCATCCTTAAGAGCAAAAAGGGATTATTGTAAGGGGAGGCAGGACAAAGAGCAGGGAAAACTTTTTCACAATTAAAACTCTCTAAACGTATCATGATCTTTCTCATCTCGGTCCTTTATTCCATTTCTCTTTTCTTAGTGAGGGAATGTTACTAAACCCCTAAAGGTGGTTCACATCGGTCATAATCCCTTCATTTTCCTAATTAGTTACTGTTGTTTTTAGCGTGGTATAGAAGTTAACCTACAACCCAACTCTCAAGTACACAAGTGTTCATCTCTCTTATTTTTAAGTCATGACATCCCCCTATTTCTTCTTAATACGATTCAACACATGAAAAAGATAAATCATTGCTAAACACGAAATTCCATAAACAAAGCACTTAACTAAAACAAATAAACAGAAAGACTATACCATTTGGGGAGCAAGGCATCTAAAATAGGTCATAAACTAGAAGATACAGTCATAAACTAGAAGATACTTTGATACACGTGAGATTGTTAAAGGCATGAGCAGTACTTTCTATGTGTCCCAAATCATTTATAGCAATTTTATAGCTTCATTAAGGGGCTACTTTGTAAAGAAGTTCTGTGTGAATTCTTTTACAATGTGAATAGTCACCTCTTCATTCATCCATTATGGATGTCAAAATTTGGCAGGTCATATTTCCTTAAATCATGGAATTATCCACATTATAAAAGAGTGATATTTCCCTGAATATCTTCCTCAGCTACTACTGGGGACCAAGTTGGGAAATGGAGGTAGATTGCTGGAAAGTACTATTTAATGAAATAACTTTTGCACATCTGGAACAAGGAGCTATATGTCCATGCGTTAGTCTGCATAGGGAGGCTGACCCCGTGGACTTATCAAATGCTTCTTTGCTCTCTGGCTTCTTATCAACACTGATAGAAAATCAGTGGGTGGGAAGAGAAAGGGAGTACTGTATTTATTTGGCTGGGTCCTTCCCTCTAAAGTTACTGGATGTTGTCTCACATGTCCCAGATTCTGTCAGGCTCTACACCCTTACAGGTACCCTCATGGGATGACCCTGTACTGTTACTCACCCCTGGGTGCTGCTCCATATCTTGTTGGTTTCCTTAAACCATGGCTTTGCCCATCGTCCTTTATTAACCTCTTAAGAAGTATTCAAGTGGGCATCCTTGGTTCTTGACCACATAAAGATTTGTGCTGTGGTAAAGATTAATTTTCAGTATCAACTCCAGAGATTTTTCCTGCTAAAAATCATTCTGCCTTCAAAATCTCTCTTTAGTACCTCAGTCCTCAAGTATCTTGGACTGTAGGGGAAAATTTACCTGCTAGGCTAAAGAATGCTGATCCCTTTCTACAAACCAAAGTAAATAGGAGTTTCAAGTAGTGTCTTCCCGAAGAATTTCTCAGAGCTTCAAGAATAGGAATGAGATGGGGTGCCTGGGTGGCTCAGTCGGTTGGGCATCCGACTTCGGCTCAGGTCATGATCTCGCGGTCTGTGGGTTCGAGCCCCGCGTCGGGCTCTGTGCTGACAGCTCAGAGCCTGGAGCCTGTTTCAGATTCTGTGTCTCCCTCTCTCTGACCCTCCCCTGTTCATGCTTTGTCTCTCTCTGTCTCAAAAATAAATATACGTTAAAAAAAAAATTAAAAAAAAAAAAGAATAGGAATGAGAGACAGAGCTGGATGGTTACATTGCCATGCTCAGGTTTAAAAGATAGATAAAAATACACTCTGATTGGCAATAAAACCACAGGGAGGAATGGACCTAGCAATACAGACCCTAAATCATGGGACACAAAGAGACCTAGACACCAGAGAGAACTATTCCATGGCTTCATTGTTTACAGATCACTACACATTTTTAATTTCATTCATTTATTCATTTGCTCATATTCAACAAATATTTGAGTCTTTGACTGTGTTCCAGGTACAGTAATAGGTCTGAAGGGTAGAAATGTAAACAAGGTAGTCCTTGCACCCAAGGAACTTTGTGACAAGGAACCACTGACTGAAATCAGGATCTACTACATCCCCTTATAGTTTGTTAAAGATCATTCTCAATCAGCCTTTGGGGATGTGTGGAGTTACACGCTTTTGGGCTCATTCTTTAAGTGTTTTCAGTGTTTTCATCTAGCCAGGAAAGACACCTGATTTAAGTCAGAAACTACTACAGTTATTTATTACTTAAAATGCCCCAAACACGTTGTCCTATTACAAAAGGTAAATGAAACTGGAAATAAATCTAGCCTCCCAAGTTTCCCAGCACAAACACCACGGAAGAACGTGGGAAAGTTTAAGCTGCAGTGATGTGTTTGTATCTCTTTTCTTCATGTGTCTCAGGGCAGCATCAGCACTGACTATCCTGCAGAATTGCCTTGTGTTTCAGAAAGGAGGGTTTGGATCCTGGCTAGATCCAACCGAATAGTGCAGGAAAGCAGATACAAAGTAGTTCTGGGGTTGCAACATTTCTGATGTTGCTTTTTTCAACTCTAGCAATTTGTAGAGCCGCTTTTTACCTCTTCTCTTCCACACCTATTTAATCTCTACTGTGAGGTGGGAGCTGCTGATAGAGGAGGCAAGATTAAAACTGCATATTGGTGCAGAAAGCATACTCTGTCCTTTGAAGCTTTCTTGTTTTGTCCATGGGAGGTAAAATTTCCTTTTTTTTTTCTTTTTCTTAAAGCAAAGTAATCGACCACTCTACAAATATTAGCTGCTGTGTTTTTAAATTTTTTTTTTCAACGTTTATTTATTTTTGGGACAGAGAGAGACAGAGCATGAACGGGGGAGGGGCAGAGAGAGAGGGAGACACAGAGTCGGAAACAGGCTCCAGGCTCTGAGCCATCAGCCCAGAGCCCGACGTGGGGCTCGAACTCACGGAGCGCGAGATCGTGACCTGGCTGAAGTCGGACGCTTAACCGACTGCGCCACCCAGGCGCCCCAGCTGCTGTGTTTTTAAAGTACATATTCTAACAGTGTTTAAAAGGATTTTTGTAGTTTTTTTAATGTTTATTTATTTTTGAGAGAGAGAGAGAGAGTGAGGGAGAGAGAGTGAGTGATGGAGGGGCAGAGAGGGGGAGACTGAGGATCGGAAGCGGGCTCTATGCCAAACAGCAGAGAGCCCAATACGGGGCTCGAACTCACAAACCACAAGATCATGACCTGAGAGGAAACCAAGAATCGGATGCTTAACCTACTGAGCCACCCAGGTGCCCTAGGTAGTTTTTCGATATACCATCAAATGATATTGAATTCTTAACTTGCCAATTTAACGAATCCATGCTTCTCTCATGGTAAAGAAACTGGGTAACAAAATTCAAACAAGGTAAGTACGGGATCAGGTCCAAAGAAGCAACTGGAAATAGCTATGTCCTGCTGCTTGTTTTCACATACTCTGTTTTCCATTTCAACTACTGGCTTTCCTGCCACTATACTTTTGTTATGGTACCAATTAACGCACACAGATCCTATCTAGGCTTCAAGAATGGTTTGATGGTTTCTTAAGTAATACTTTTTTCACTGTGTTGCATATCCTTATATTCTTTTCCCCCACCCCCCTCACAATAAACTATGAGTTCCCTGAGTGTGGGATATCTCTCTGGTTTGCCTTTGCAACCATAGAAACGTATAACCAAATATATAACAGTATGTGACATGGCAGATGTTCAGGTGAGTTTGGCTAGATTAATGAAGATGGATGCAATCTAGATTTTCTGATTTACTTCACAAAGGGTTAAATTATTATTTTAATCAGAAAATTACTTTTAAAATCCCATTAAGTCTTAAAACAAGATAGACACCTAATCATTACTGAGATTGACAGAGATAAGCAAAAAAAATTTCAAAAACAGAACAACCTCAAATTTTATGCATCACCCCGTCTCCTAAAGTATTTGGAGACCATGACAAAGTAAATCTTGATTGAGATGTCATTAATCTATAGTTTCTCTTTCTTTTTTAACTTCTTTTAAGTACTCTTTGACCACTTAATTATTGGTTGAACAAACCAGATATTTCTTTTTCTTGTCATAAGCTGTCATGAAATATTTAATAAACAAAAGAATAAAAGCATCAAATAACATAATGAACAGGATTTTATTTCTATTCCTTCTAGTACAGATCTGTGAATCACAGGGGAAATAATTAGTTGGGTTTGCTTTAGTATTGCAGCTATGTTGTTGTTGTTATTGTGTGTGTGTGTGTGTGTGTGTGTGTGTGTGTGTGTGTGTGTGTGTCTGGTCTGAGCAAAAATTGCAATACTAAAATGACTCTAGATCTGAAAAACATGAGTTCCATAATTGAGTATTTTTACGTTTGTCAAGTCATTTAACTTCTGAGTCTTTCCTCCCCAATGTAAACTCACATTGGATAAGTGATTCCCAAGGTTTTGTCTACTTCTCACATTCTCCTTCCCATTTTTGTACTGAAATGAAGAAATACAATATAAAAATTCCCCACTGTATAAATTTCTCCATACATTATTTTGTATTCACAAAACATCCCTTGAAATGGACAAGGCTTTATAGAGAAGAAAAGTAAGGCTCAAAAAGGGTTATTGAGTCCTTTACCCAAGGTCACGTAATCTAATTAATGAAACTCAAAAGTAGAACACATGCAGAAACACCAGCTCCTCATTCAGTGCTGCTCCTATGTTAGCAATCTGCTTCTCCAAAAGTCACAGATTGCACACACATGTAAGTTCACACAAACACACATACACAGACTCCTTTCTTTCTTTAGATGCACTATGAGCTTGTATTGATACTGACATCCGTAAGCCCATAGCTGTGTGGGTCAATTACTATTTGCCTTGCAGAGAGTTGGAAATATTTCAATTATTGGTTTTATGCCAATGTGTAGTCCAAAACCTCACACATGAGGGTAACTATTTGGAGAGCTATAACATGTCTAATGCAGTGTATCTTCCCTTCTTTAGATTTCCTATATTCTGCACAGGTAACTTCTATTGCAGCAATAAAATGCACTCAAAGTTGACTGTATTCCATTGTTATATATAAGTGAGAATAATTTTTCACATATTGATACATGAAAATAATTTAAAATGAAAGATTTCATAATTGTCTCTAAGATTTTTGCTATTTACAATTTGCTGTATAACTTGGGAATAATAGCCCTTGTGATGTTCCTGGATTATATCTTTTGTCAAAAAATTTTCTTTTACTCCATTGATGTATAAACAAAGTCATATCTGAAACTAAAATACTAATTACAAAGACTATTCTTATAGGAATGATAAAAGTAAAGAAATGAGCAATTATCAAAGCCCATCATCATAAGTGGTCTTTGAACAGATCAATGAGTAGATTATCTTCCTGAATGTTTTATTCAAGTTTTGATCATTAGGAAGGATTGCTTCCAGAATCTAATAAGAACAGTATGGGATCTACAAAAATAGATAGTTAACCTTGACCTATAATGCTAGTATGCATCTCAGGTATACTAGATCTAAATTGCCTCAACTTCAGTTGGTAGGTTCAAACTGAAAGGGCAGGCCTATGCCCGCCGGCTCCATCTTGTTCTGTGTCCTTCACCTAGACCACGCCTCCTCCCTTTGAGTGACCTCCCACTCACCCACTCAAGCTTCCTGATCAAAACACGCCCCTTCCCCAGCCAATCGGCTGCCCCTAGACCCCTATAAAACCTTTGTGCTTTTGAAACTCTCTCTCTCTCCCTGGTATCTCACCGCTGTGTCGGTGCAGGTAGGGGACTGAGCTCGAGCTAGCTCGAATAAAGGCTCTTTTGCTTTTGCATCGGACTCGGCTCCCTGGTGGTCTTTGGGGATCACGAATTCTGGGCACAACACAAACCGTGGATAATTGATCCAGTTTATGCAAATAAACTGCTAATTAAATTACACTCAGCAGATATTTGTTCAGACTTTGCTAAATAAACTCATATTTCCCTTCTTATTTCTTGGGGGTGGATATTCAACATAAAGAAACCCTCCATTGTAGTAGAGTTAACCACCTCAGGGACACAAGAAAAGTAAGACAATGATCCAAGAGGTGCTGCTTCTCAAACCTGGAAACAGCATGTATAAATGCCATCAAGTAGGAAAATCCTTGATGTAGTCATTCAATGCAGTATTTCTTGGATGGCTACCCTCTTTGTTAAGAAACAAATAAAAACAAAATCCAAAACCCTTTTTAAAACAGGCTTCTTGATGTGCACCACCAAATAACCCTGGGAAAAAGCCATATCAAGTTCCATTCCCACCAACATTGTATGAAAGTGCATCTATTTTGAAAATTGTCTCTTATCTCCTGAAAGACTCCATTGGGTGCTTATCTGTCTTCAATGTCTTTCTTTAATGCTTTATAAATGTACTTGTAACAAGAAAGGCAGAATAAACTACAGATGGTAGTAGCTGCCAGGGCAACAGCGAGCAGTAAAACAAAGTTGTGTTATTTGACAGTTCTTGGCACAGCAAATATCTAGAACTGTGAACAACCGAATCCCTGAATCTGGAGGAAGTCTGTACCAAATGAACAGGCAGTGATACTCGGTGAATTAATAGTGTGGTCTGACTTGTGGAAAAAACCGTAAAAGAATTGTTACTAAGATTAATATTCTTAAATATACTCAATGACTTAGGGGTCAAAGCAAATTTAACACTGATAAAAATTTATAGATGAGGCAAAACAGTAGCAAATACAAACATTTAATAAAAACTACATGTAAGTTGGCATAACTTTGAGGCTTCTGTTAGGCCTAAGGGTGGAGGCATAATACTCTGAAGCAATTACCACCCCCCCCACACACACACAAGGAGACTTAATGCTTGTCAATGATACAAATTGGGGAAGAGTATGAAGAAAGTAGTTGTGAAGAAAGATGGGGAAATGATCAAGGAAATGAGTGCTTCTTGCATGCCAATTTTTTAAAGATAACTTTGTATGGTCAGAAATTACAACACAAAATTCACCCTGATAATTTAAAAAAGGATTTGGAGAGACTACTACCTTTTGATAAGTAAGAAGTTGGATCGCACTTTGTATTTTCTCTTTTTTTTTTAATTTTTTTTAATCTTTATTTTTGAGGAAGAGAGAGAGACAGAGCGTGAGCAGGGTAGGAGCAGAGAGAGGAAGACACAGAATCTGAAGCAGGCTCCAGACTCAGCTGTCAGCACAGAGCCTGATGCGGGGCTCGAACCCACAAGCTGTGAGATCATGATCTGAGCCGAAATTGGATGCTTAACCAAGTGAATCACCCAGGCACCCCAGAACTTTGTATTTGCAACAGACCTGTAACGTTGAACGTTTTATTCATATTTGGAGATAGGTCAGTTCTCATTCCACTTTGTAAGAATATTTAGCACTTTTTAAACTATCAGCAGCATTTACTAATAACCTACTATGTGCTGAGTACCATTCTTGGTGCTGTGGTAAAATATTTTGCTGAAAATTAATTATGTGCACAATTAATAGCTTCATATACGCGGGAAGGCCTTAAGTGTGGCACAGATACAAAGAGAAGGCTGGTGTGAGAAAGTTAAGTTGTAAACAAAGAAATAGAATAAATAGCACTTGAAGAGGATATGAGCTCTTTATGGGAAGTCATTTCAAAAAGCAAAAAGGCCAATTTCACTAGGTTAAGTAAACAGAGAGGGATCAATCAGGCAGTATGTACAAGTAGGTGAATCCAAACACCTCATATCAGTAACCGAAGGTGTTAAGATCAGAGAGTTAGCATTGAACTTCATTTCCTCCCAACAGAGAGATGCCAAACTCCACTCTCCCTTCCCCACACGTGCATGTAAATGACTCAGAGTACTCTCTGGAAAGGAGGGCAGGAAGGAAAGAAGGAAGGAAGGAAGGAAGGAAGGAAGGAAGGAAGGAAGGAAGGAAGGAAGGAAAGAAAGAAAGAAAGAAAGAAGGAAGGGAGGAAGGGAGGAAGGGAACGAGAGAGGGAGGATGGGAGGGAGGAAGGATGGGAGGAAGAGAGGGAGGAAGGAAGGAAGGGATGGATTGAGGAAGGGAGGGAAGAATGAAGGTCTAGTTTGACTGAAAGTTATGTCCTTTATTTCCACACATTCTACTACTAACTGCTGAGAAAAATATTGGTGATTTTAGGGATTACCTACCATATCCTAACCTCTTTAAAATAAAGAAATTAAACTGTTGAATTCTAAATTTAGCATCTCCTTTTAATCAGTTTTGCGTGAGCATCACCCTAGGTCAGCACGGCCCAATAGAAATACCTACGATGATGACAATCTGCACAGTTCAGTATGATAGCAGCCCATGACATGTGCCTATTGAGCCTTAGAAATGTGATTCAGTCAACCGAGGAGGTGAATTGTTAATCTCATTACATTTAAACTTAAAAGGTCACTTATGGGTACAGGCTACTGTATTAGCACAGCTCTACATTGCAAATACTTTAAAATCAGGGCCTTTGTAATGACTTAATCTCTCACTGCATCGTGCGCAAGGTGGAGCTCATCATACTCAAAACGTGCGAGTTGACCCTGAAAAAATTCAGCATTCATAAAACCAAAAACAAGTGGGTAGCCCCCAAGAAAAATCAGTGTAAATTTAAATGGTTCTTACCCCAACTGTTTATAAAATAATATATGATAATCATTATATTCATTGACATAGCATGACGTATCTTTAGCTTACTGCAAAGTTGATCAAGAAGGCCGTGAGGTTTTCTCCTTGATAACTGTAGGTTTGGGTTTACTGTTCTATTTTCAGGGCATGAAGTGAGAAGCAGAGCCAGAATCAATGTCTGTAGATTCTCTGTTAATGTACGACCTGGAATTCTGAGTTCTCTTTTGCCACACTGTCACTATACATGCCACAATGGTGAGTTTTCATCTCTCCCAAGGCTCAGATCCTCTGAACTCCTAACAACATTTTAGTACCAAGGTCTACTGCAAGATTCTATTCTACTGCCAGAGACTATTACATGATTTTTTGGCAGCTCAAAAGAAACAAAGGAGCACTGACTTCTATTATGACCATAGATTTGCCTATATTTAAATGGGAAAATGAAGTGTTATTTTGAAAGAAGAAAATAAGCAAAGTGAAACTATATTTTAAATCTTCCTTCTATTTCCTGAGAATTGCACACTGGGCACTATGATCCACTGTAGAAACTGTAGGAAAATAAATTTTACTTTGGTCTTAAAAAGCCCAGATTCTTTACATGCAATCATGATGCACTGTTAACAATATTAAGTATTAAAATGCGCTCTCAATAAAGAAGGTGGCACAGTTAACACTGAATAATGAAGTCTGTGCCTACGTCCTCTATCTTAATCTTCCACTTAGTTTGACTTGCATTGTTTTTCCAATCCCTTTAAAGAATTTCTGTATAGGTGATATTTTCATTTTTCTGCAAAAATAGAGAAGTGCAGGCTTTAGTCCCAGGGAAATTCAGTTTCATGTACATACTCTCAAAGCAATATGCTTGGTGGTGTCAAGTATTAGGAATTAAAGGGAACAAGACTGGCTTCCTCTAACTCTATATGGTTCACTGAAGTAGGGGTCAGTTGGGTCAAATGTGGTGGCTTATTGCATGACTATTGGTAAAATTCAAACTCAGAGGGCACCAGGGTGGTTGAGTCAGTTAAGCGTCCGATTCTTGGGGCCTGCGTAGGATTGTTTCTCTCTCTCTCTCTGCCCCTTCCCCACTCATACACACGCAAGCACTCTCTTTTTCTGAAAATAAATGAACTTAAAACACACACACACACACACACACACACACACAAGCTCAGAATGTATGAAAAAAGTGCATTGGAGGTTCAAAAGTTGGAAATGAAGGATGTTAACATTAGGAGGTAAGATGTTTAGAGGCCCTTAGGAAATGGGTAGTAAGAAGCTGGTGGGGAGAGTATAGAGTCAATCCTCATTAACTGTGGATTCTGTATGTGAGAATTCATGTAGTTTGCAACTTCCAAATCAATGCTCAATGGCATTTTCACAGTCACTTGTATCCATGTGTAGAGCTGGGAAACATTTGTGTGGCCTGCTGTGAATGTTCCCACCTGAGGTAACAAGGCAATGCTCTGCCTTCTTGTTTCAGCTCTCATACTATAACGTGTTCTCTTTATGGCCTATGTGGTATCCACTTTTCACATTTTTCTGATTATTGTTAGCAATTTCACTGCTGACAATGGCCACATTGTGTGGCACAGAGGCTCTGTCTAGTGTTTCTAAGGATAAGAAGTCCGTGGTGTGCCTGATAGATAAAATACATGTGCTACAGAAGTGTTGTTCAGCCATGAGTTAAGAGTGTTGACAGAATTCAATCTCAATAATGAATAAACAATATGTATTAAATAAGTTATCTTTAAATAAAAATACACATGACCTTAGTTATATAATGATTGGTTGATGAAAATGCTGTGACCAGAGGCTCACAGGAACCTAACCCTGTGTTTCCTCTAGAAGCAATGGTTCAATATTGCTAATTCCGTGTTCAAGGTGACTTTATAGAATATGAGAACTATGAATAATAAGAATCAACTGTATTGGAGGAGTGGGAAATATTAGAGATTTTTTTTTCATGGATTATTATTTATGTCCGTAATGGGCTCTATGTCCTGAGGTGAGCATTAGGATAGGGAAGTCCTGGGAGCTTCTAAGACACGTTTTCTTGACTTGGGTCTATGTATTAGCTTCAGTGAGTCCCCAAACAGCATTAAATGAAGGACTATATTGTACATATACACTCTTGTGTGCATTTGGGGTAGGGGGTTATACTCCAGAATTTCTACTAGGTTTTCAGAAGTGTCTATGACTTTAAAAAGATTAAGAATTACTGCTCTGTGGTTTGAGCCTGAGGCCTAGGGCTGTGGTACTTTATACAGAGTGTCAGTTGAGTTGGAGTTTGGATTTTGTTTGACACTGTGTAGCAAGGATATGGCACTTGATATGATAGGAGATGGAGCTTGAATGGTCCACTGAGTTCTCAAAGAAAGGAGATCATGAAATCTTCCACATCTGATGGCCCATACAGACTGCTCGGCCATGAAAGATCACCATATAATGAACTTGGGGAATGTGATACTCCAAGTATATTTTCAGTTTACAAAAATTGGAGTGTCAGAAAGCTCTTGGCATAAAATATTTTATACACAAAACTTTTAGTTAATAGTTAGAAATGTATGTGTTTTAATTTATAGTTAGACCCTACTTCAAAGACAAAACTACCTTGGTTTAGGAATTGGTAGCCGACAGAAATATTTTGTGGGTGATGACTAGTTGCACTGTGCCAACCTTCTGACCCTTGGCCTACCTTCTCTCATCCTTGACCTTCTGGTCAACAATACTTTTCATGATAGATGTATCATTAGAGGTGTGGAGTATGAGAGGGACTATGTTAACAGATGTGGTAAGGATGTTAATAGAAATTTGGATCATATATGGGATGAAACGCTTGTAGGTACCCAGAGAAAATGTGAGTCACATGGATTTCTAGATATCAGAAAGCCTTGATGATTCTAGAGCTGAAGGAAAGGAACTTCTATTCACTAACTGACAGTTCTCTAGCTGTCTCCTTTACTTCTTCCTACCTCACCTCTCTCTACCATTGAATAACTAACAAACAATTCATGATCTTTACCTAGAAACTTCCTTGGATACATCAAATGCATTAAGCCTTTTGGACTAAGTTTCCATTTTGCAGACTACTGCCTTAGTACTGTAAACCATAACTTGCATTTTAGAAATCTTTTTACTCTTAAAGCATGCTCATATGTTAGACTAAATTTACACTGTGCAGGGCAAGTAGTCACATCCTGAAATGACTAGCGTAGTGATTAACAGCACTGACTCTGTGATTACCCAGCCATCTACTACACCAAAACATCAGAATAATACATCCCACCTCATACAGTTGTTGAGTGAATTAAATGAGATAATGCAACAAGAGGACCACTTAGCCTAGTGGCTACAGATACTTAGGGCTTGATATATGTTAACTATCAATATAGCCATTATTATATTACTCATTCAATCCTTTTTTTTACTTTTAAATATACATTTGTGAAAACTGAGATCCAGTAAAGTTAAGATACTTGCTCAAATCACAAAACTAATTAAAGACAAATTTGGAATAAGAACCCAAGACCCTGTCATACAGGATGGTGGGCTTTTGTGTAAATCACTATCAAATACAGAAATTTGTCTCGATTTGACCATTTGCTCCCTGAATTTTGGTAGTCCTGGAATGCTTTAATAAAATGTAGACCTTGACAAAGCCTCAGGGGAGTCAGCATCCTGTTAATTGAAGCTGGGGTTGTTTTGAAATCAATTGGTCTTGTTTTTATTGCCAAATATATCTGTTGATCATTAACTCTATGAAAAAGACCATTGTTAGGGAAAAGTTTAAAAGCTTGTTCCTCCCTCAAGCTAAAAGGGAGGGCTGTGGAACACATATCAGACAATTACATCATTTATTCTTAATTTGTTGACTTGCTCCATAAGCATCACTTGCATGCTTGTAAATCAGAAAAATTCTCATAAGGTGAAAGAGTCCATGATGTTTGATACATAACTGGGCTTATTCATTGTTATGCAACCTTAGTGTTTGCTGAGCATTGGTGCAACTGGGTAGTACACGGGTTGTTTAAATATAAAATTATTCATTGAAACATGGCATTACATTTTCAAGCATTTTCACAAAGTTTGGGATTATAGCCCTAAAGCTAAACCTACTGCTTAGGACGTGGTTTCCCAGAGGCATTAGGCTAAAGGAAATAAAATTAGATGGAAGAGTTGCAGACAGTTGTAGACAAGACTATTCTTGTTCATTGCCTAACATTTGGCCCCATATTAACTGCCAGTATCTTTCCCTAAACATTGTGACAGCCAAGATAAGAGGTCTCTCCATTACCACTTCCCCCTCCCCACCGCAACCCCATATTCTTTAGAGGCCCTTTTGAGAACCATTAATTTAAATGCCCTGGAAGCGTGTAAAAGAACCCAAAGCCACTGATTTTCGGTAGGGATCCTTCTCTAATAGCTCTTGAAATCAAGTACCCTTTCCTACTAGCTTCTGTATATTTTGAGTATTTTATGTGACCAGTCCCTTTACACACAAAATTTTACAAGTTTATTAAGGGAATGATATCAAAGTCAAAAGAAAGTGTTGTTCTGCTTTCCCAAGACCTGGACCTAATGTTTATTTATAATGAAAAATAGCAGCATATGCAAATCCAAGACATGTCATCTTGCATAAGAATTATTTTGAGCTGAAAACAATTGATAAGAAGCTCTCTGCCCTTCCCCTAGTTGTCTGAAAACAGGACATAGATTTGCAAAGGTGTCCCTTCTGCCCTCTTTTACAGGGAAAATAGAAATTAATTGTGGGAGACAACACTGGACCCTTATCAGCCCAGAGAGGGCACCAGAGAAATATACATAACAAACCTTATTAAAACTAGCCTTTATCTTCCATCTCTATCCCTATAGATTTGCCTTCCTACAACTTGTCAGTCACTAGAAGCTCCAAGTTCTTTGTCTTATTGTTTCCCCAAAGTTTTTTGTTCTTTTGAGAAGATGCTACATGAACCCAAGTTCTAACCACCCCTTGAGTTGCTGATCTCTGAGTGTTCCCATGTGTATGAGCAATGCACATGTTAATCAACTGCTGTTTATTATTTGTTAATCTCATTTACAGGGCTCTGGCCAATGAACCTAAGACGAGAAGAGAGAAAATACTTTTTCTTCCCTACCATACTAAAACACTAAATGCCAGTAAATTGGATAAAATGGCTTCGGTTGTGAAGCAGTTTTCCTTCCTCATTTACTTTAATCTGCAGCTGTCTCCCGTGTTCCTTTAGCTTTTTCAGAGCACAAATACCTTACACTTAACATCACGCTCACTAACTAATTATATGCATGCATACAATTCTCAAAGTTTATGAAACTGGACCTCCAATAACACAAAACAAGACAAGAAGCAGAAGAGCTGTTAGAAGGTGGAGGAAGGTCAGAAATGTGTCCTCCAAACTGCAGAGTCACTTTAACACTGAAAAAGTCAAGCTACTCCATAACTTTTACACATTTATATCAAGGTAACTTACTGATGGAGGTTTAGGCAGAAAAATGATCCAGGTACCACGCGGCTACTCACCCTATCCAGACCTCAAGCCGCAGCTTTTCTAAAGCGAGGAGCATGGGGATGAGGTCATGGGGTAGTTATCAAATGTGGGGCCATCTGTGTACCAGTCATCTCTACTAGTTATCTAAAGAGGAGCCTTCTGTGCACCACTTTAGGGAAGATCACAAGACTTCCCGCATTCTAGTTAGGGCCTACATTAACTTTATGGGCCTGGAACACGTAGCCCGGAGGGAGGTCATGGTGTGCGTAAGCACAAGGTGCGGGGCCAAAGATGGAGTCTTTGCTGTCAGCACACCTACAAGAGCAAAAGCTGTAAGGACAAACAAGAGGCTTAACACGATACAAATAATGCGGGAGATGATCAATGCTTAGAGCTAACCCATGAGAATTGACAGAGAATTAAAGCAGCTTGTGCTAATTACACACTATCACGGCCTGGAGCTTCTCCTAAGTACACGAGACATCATCGAGTCCTTGCTTATGTGAAGAAATGCTTTAAAAGCTGAAGTGAAGTCAAATTCCTACAACTGATGACTTGTGCCTCTTCTCACTGTGCCCTAACCCCTTCTCTGGAAGCTAAATTAAAAACATAAAAGATCTTTCTTTGGAAATAATATACATACATTTAATGTTTACTTTTTTCTGAGAAAGCAAGCACAAACAGGGGAGGGACAGAGAGAGGGGGGGAACAAAGGATTCAAAGCAGGCTCTGCACTGACAACAGTGAGCCCAATGCAGGGCTGGAAATAATATTTTTTAACATACCTTTAGTTAGAAGCAATTTATCTTAGTGAAAGAGTTCCAATTATGGAGTAAGTCTGAGGTGTTTTTTTTTTTTAATGTTTACTTTTTTTTGAGAGAGAAACAGAGCGTGCGCAGGTGAGGGTCAGAGAGAGAGGGAGACACAGAATTTGAGAGCCTGCTTTCAATGCAGGAGTCTAACTCATGAACTGTGAGATCCTGACCTGAGCTGAAGTTGGACACTCAACTGACTGAGCCACCCAGGTTTCCCAAGACTGAGTTTTAATTTAGTTTCTTTGGGCCTTAGATTTTTCATGTATAAACTGAGATATTAGGAGTATCCTCATTTTTGTGAAGATATAAGATACACAGATTTAAAAAGATTTAACACAGATCAGATACATACAAAATCAGCAAACCTGATTACACACACACACACACACACACACACTTACATGTACTTAACATACACAAACTATATAGAGTTATTATATGTACTTAATCTCGTGATGGTCCTGAGAAAACCATGCCCTATGGCAAGAACTTCTTCAATAAGTTATCATTCACTTGTATTAATTTTTTTAAGTTTTAATGTTTAGAGGAATAACTACAATAATGGATAGCAGAATCAATATTTTAAATTAGTTCACTAGATTTAAAAGTAGGTTAAAATCAGTGAGCTGTGTTTTGGAAGAAATAAATAGAAAGGCCTATATGTCAATTTAAATGATAAATGGGGCAGGGGCACCTGGATGGCTCAGATGTTTGAGCGTCTCTTTGATTTCAGCTCAGGTCATGATCGCACAGTTGTGAGATCCACACCCGTGTTGGGCTCTGCGCTGGGCGTGCAGCCTGCTTAAGATTCTTTCTCCGTCTCCCCATAGCCCTGTCCCCCACTTGTGTTCTCTCTCTTAAAATAAAAAAAAATTAAAAAATAAAAGATGATGATGAATGGGGCAGTCAAAAAGTACTAAGAGTTTTACTTCCCCAAAACTCAATATTGAGGTGTAATAGTTAGGCAATAAACATAACCTTGAAATGAGTTCATCAGAATTTAGTTTAGAAGAAAGTTACACATTTTGGAAGACGTTCTCTATGCTTATCACATCATGCTGTAGGATTGTATTCTGTTCTGGGCTCTATGATTTAGTAGTTACATTGAAAAATGAAATAAAATAGAGTGACCTTTGCCATATAAGAAACAGCTAGATGAACTTACCATGATTTAGTCTAAAGAAGAGAAAACTTAGGGAGATCATGCTTTGTTGTCTTCAAATATTTGAATGGATACTGTGTAAACAGACATTACTGGTTACCCACTACTTTTATAACAGCTTTTAGTTGTGACAAATATGTTTTTAAAATACTCAGAAATTGGGACACCTGAGTGGCTCAGTCGGTTAAGTTCCTGACTCTTAATTTTGGCTTAG
This sequence comes from Lynx rufus, assembly GCF_022079265.1. NCBI lineage: Eukaryota > Metazoa > Chordata > Mammalia > Carnivora > Felidae > Lynx > Lynx rufus. The sequence continues at coordinate 105,766,613 of NW_025814867.1, read as the reverse complement.
GTCATGATCTCAGTTTCATGAGTTTGAGCCCCGTGTTGGGTTCTGCACATTGATCACATGGAGCTTGCTTGGGATTCTCCCTCTCTCTCTGCCCCTCCCCCACTCACACTCGCTCAGTCTCTTTTATAAATAAATAAATAAAATGCTCAGAAGTTATAATCTTTAAAGGCAAATTAAAGGAAACTCAGAGCGGCTAAATGATTCAGAAACAGAGGTCTACAGATTTCTTCTGTCAAGGGCCAGATATCTAGTATTTTATACTTTTTGAACTTTTTTGGTCTATCTACCTAACTATCATTGTACGAAAGCAACAGCAGACAAATAAATAGGTGTGGCTATGTTCCAATACATTTTATTATAAAAATAAACCCTGGGCTGTGGCTTGTGAACTTCAGTCACATATATATGATATGGTAGAGGTAGAAGTATAAAATTCAGAATCTTCAGTTTTATGGAAATAACAGATCATTTAACAGGAGTTAAAAGTGTAAGCCTCTAAGGGAGCCTGGGTGCCTCAGTTGGTTAAGCATCTGCCCCTTGACTTCGGCTTAGGTCATGATGTCACAATGGTGAAATGGAGCCTTGTGGCAGGCTCTGCCCTGACAGCACAGAGCCTGTTTGGGATTCTCTCTCTTCCTTTTTCTCTGTCCCTCCCCCGTTTGCTTATGTGCTCTCAAAACAAACAAACAAACAAACAAACAAATAAATGTGTGAGCCTCTCAGGATATTTTCAATACAATCTGACCATTTGTTGGGCTTACTTCCTTCTTAATTCACCCATTTATTGCAAAGACATTGAAAGTCTACAGAAACCCTGGCAGATCGCTCATTATATCTCTTTGGCTAGAACGGTACCACACAACCATATCTAGCTACAAGTGACCCTGGCAAAGAAAATATTTTACACACCAACTCCAAGTTTTCTTGGCAAGGAAGAATTAGGAATAATACTGGGTACAAAACTAACAATATGTGACCTATTATCAAGTAATAAGTGGTAAATGCATATGAAATCAAACAGTGAGAAAAATTATCAATATTATACTGGATCTCAGGGAAGATCACCAGAGAAGATGGAAACTGTTTTAAAGGGATTCATGCATTGATAAAAACATTGAAAATATGACAGTAAAAGATTTTTAGAAATCTTATGTTTCATGATTTGGAGGATTAGCAAAATGACTATAACACCTGGAGTTGCTTACATGTTCAACTTATCCTTTCTTAAACTCTTTTTGGAAAGCTTCCAATTAGACTGGCCTACTGACACTGTTTAATCATTTCAAAAGTCATGTTTAGCCAGGAATAAGTAGAATTAAAGTAATACTTTGCATTTAATTGTGAAATTTGGAAACAAAATGTTTTTTCTGGCAAAAAGATTGTACACATATATTTAATTGTCCTTCCTTTAGAAACCATAACAAAATGCAGGTAAAAGGATTTTATTTAATTAATTAATTAATTTTTATTTTTGAGACAGAGTGAGCAGGGGAGGGACAGAGAGAGGGAGATAGAGAATCCCTAAACCGGCTCCGCACTGTCAGTGCAGAGTATGATGTGGGGCTCGAATTCACGAGCAGTGTGATCATGACCCCAGTTGAGATCCAGTCAGATGCTTAACTAACTGAGCCACCCAGGTGCCCCCAAAGGATTTTATTTTAGATGGCATATATCCACAAAAAGTAAAACAAAAAGGGGAAAGCACAGCACTAGCATTCAGCTGTTGGGTACCTGTGTGGCATCTGGCTGGAATCCATTCTGATCAGTCAGGCATCCCTTCTGATTCATTGGCCCCCATCACATACGAGTTATTAAATATTTTTATATCACTCTTGTGGTAGCAACAAAGTTGTGGGACTGAGAAAGATGGAAAAAAAAGTTCTACTTGATTGAGTAGCTCTGAAAAAGCTTAATTCTAAGCTGACAGCAAGGAATAAAAGCATGCTGCGTGATTTATCATAAAATGGCTAGTAAATTCAGGAGCCAACATCACTTGCTATCTCTGGAGGTCAAGGTGAACACAGAATTAAAAAACAGAGGATTTGTAGAACAAGCTTAAGAAATAGTGAGATCCACATATCCCCAGTCTCACTCTGCTCAACTGAACAGTTGCCTCTCCCCAAGTATATGGACTAGATTCCTTCCCTCCCCACTAGGTTGAACTTGAAGTTAGATCTCATGATCATGGCATTTCCAAGGCTTAGAGCACAACCAGTCCAGTTGGAGCAGATCAGAAAACTCTGAAGATTTGTCTCCAAGAACTTGATACAATCCTAATAAATTTGGAACAATTCAGGGAGAGTTAGGACATAGAAAACTAAGTCAATGAAAAACCAGTACCCTTAATACCAACAAGGTATAGAGAAAGTTGTTCAAAAAAGGAAAAAGAATCCTAGTATAAAATATAGCCCAGTCAATATTTACAAAAATATAATAATGTAAACCCTGAATATTGATCTAACAAAAGTAATGTTACAACAGTCAAGTATAGAGAAATTTGTGTATTAGGAAAGGTTAGAGAATGAAAAAAAAATACTAACGCTACATTTCCCATAGTGGAATATAAATAAATAGATATTTTAAAAAACTTTTAAAGCACCAATATAACAATGTTATTTGACAATATGGAAGTAAATAAACATAAACAAGTGAACTCTGGAGTGTGGGAAATACAGGAATCAGGGAGGACTAGTGACTGACTCCCATTTCATAATTCTTATGGAAATGTTTGACTCATTAAATCATGTGAATACATATATTGGTTGAACACAAACACTAAATTACAAACTCAGGAACAGATAATGGTACTTATGTTTTATTACAGTATTTTCACTTAAGTTCACCTGAGTTACATTCTGTCTTATTATTGCAAACACTGAAAGTAAATTAATCTCAGAATCTGTCACATACATTGGGGGAATGTCTTGTTTTACTTATAATCAGATGCTTTATTCTTTATTAAATATATGCTCGAAAGTTATTTATGGTCTAGCTAGCATAGGATTGCATTGCATTTAAAAAAGCCCTTTATTTCACTAAACCCTCATCATACCATGGGCCAGCTAAAATCAATTTGAGGCATCTGTAGCTTTGTTAGATACCTCAGGATATGCCAATGTAGCACGCAGTAGAGAAAAAGTCAGCCTCCTTCATTTCATTTCATTCAGTACAGAGGAGAAATGAGCGGTAAGTGACGATGGGATTATTTTCCCACCTCACTATAAAGTTTGACTTCAAACAATATTTACCGAACTTGACACTTGCTGGCACTTCACTCACTTCTGTAAAATATATAAAATCATCATCCACATGTTTCCTAAATGACTTCCATTGCTCCTTGTTTATTTGAAGATCTAGTTCACATTTTTTTCTCTTGATTTCAAATCTCATTTGAAAATATTTAATTTTCTTCTCACCTCATTATCGGTTTCTTTTTTTTTTCTTCACTTGCTTTATTATTTCTAAACACTTCACTGAGCTTTTTGACGCTTAGTTTGTAGGAGGGATGATTTGCTGTTTCAGTAAGTTCCTTGCTGGAATTTAGAGTACGGGAAAAATTACAGAACTATTAAGAGATAATGTTGTACAAGTTATTGGTGTAGAAAAGTTGATGCGAAAGCCTTGCCTGTTTTCTCCCTTCCTTTGCCTCCTCTAGTATATACTCCCTGGTATTCCCTAGGTATTGCAACTCATTAAATTCTACTAATCATCATTTTTTTTTTCTGATGAAGGAGATGACTTATTGCTCCTGTTATTCTACTATGAGATGAGAAACTATAAAGCAAACACTATCAAAGATAAATGAATTTGAGAGACCAGCAAAAAATGACAGCTTTTTAAAAGAGGTCAAGCTTTGGGGCACCTGGGTGGCTCAGTAGGTTAAGCGTCCGACTTCAGCTCTGGTCATTATCTCTGGTTTGTGAATTTGAGCCCCACGTCAGGCTCTGTGGTGACAGTTCAAAGCCTGGAGCCTGCTTCAGATTCTGTTTCTTTGCCCCTCTCCTGCTCATGCTCTGTCTCTCTCTGTCTCTCACTAATAAATAAACATTCAAAAAAAAAGTTTTTTAAAAGAGGTCAAGCTTATTACTTTGATGTCAGTATACTTAAAGTATTTCCAAGGCATTTTGGCCCTGCCTGTCCCTGTAACACATATATACACAGAGCCATACACAGAACCATATACTTTCGTATCACCACATGGACTACCAGGTAAATACCCTACTTTCCTCTTGGGCAGCCTACATAGATACACTATATTTGATGCAAGCCAGAATTTTTTACCTATGTCATATTTGAATTCCAATACATGAAAAGAAAGCAACTAGGTCTTGTCAAAATCTTTGTCACCTTGAAAATAAAATTTTCACATCAGTTTGCTAGAAAGACACCTCTAAAGAAGTTGCTTTTCAGCAATTAAGAATGCTGTCAGTAACCATTGATGGTTTGAGCATGTTTAACAAGAAGGATATCATAAGTATTGCTACTTTTTGGCATTTCTTTTAGTGCTCTCATTTCCCGCTGGCTTTTCCCCAGTGTGTGACCCAGTGGTAGAGAAGTCAGCCTGCTGGTCCTCTAGCAAATAAGCAGAGGTGCTCGTCCCTTCCTGTCACCACCATAGGCAGCCAAGGGGACAACAAATGACTGAAGCTGAGCCAACTGAACTGAACTGAGATAGACTGACTCTTTAGCAAGCAATGCAAAGAGAGAATGGGTTCACAGACTGTTCCCATGACCACTGAGGCCAGTGGTTGGTTTCCTAGTCATCTGAAGCCTTCTTGGCTCTTCCATTCACTGGATTCAGTTCTATAGCCTCTCTACCTCCACTGTGTCTCCATCTTTGGTATCTTTCCAGAATACTCTTTTGCTTAGGTTAGCTGGCATCAGTTTCTACTGCTTATAGTCAAAAACTCCTCAGTGATACGAAAGACATTTTGCCAGAAGCCTGACTGAGAAATGCAGTTACCATGTACTATTTCTTATCTTACAAACCATCCTATGATATCACATGTGCCTTGCAAAACAAAACAAAACAAAACAAAACAAAACAAAACAAAACAAAACAACAAGTTATCTTATACTGATATGAATCTTCAGTTAGCAGTGAAATCTTTTTAATGAGCAAAAAGAATAGGATTGGAAATAGTAAATCACTTTTTCTCAGGCTGGGCCTGACTTTGCTCTATCTTTTTAATGATGCTACCTCTCAAATTCATTTGTTGGATTTTCATTAGTGGTCATGTACAAGCTGATGCACTTCCATTCAAATTGCACTTGGCTTAGAAAGGAGCCATCAGGAGGCCTCTTGTGATTTCTAGTCCAATGTTGTTCTGTCAGTGTGTATTAGCACTACTGAGGGAATCAGCGGGTTTCTCTTTCTTTTACTTCCCCTAGCTATGAGGGTCTGGACTGGCCATTTTTTCCTTTTGGGAAATGTCCACATTTCCAAATGAATTCTAGCATTTTACAATTCTATAATTCTGTAATTTCAGCAAGGTTATTTCCATAAATACAAACACCTGTATTTCCATAAATATAAACACCTGTAATTACACCTGTAATTACCTGTATTTCCATAAATATAAACACTGAATGACAGTGACATCCTTATACCACTCTCTGCATTCAGATTTTTGCTTAATTTTATACTATTATAATTTTAGTCATTTAAGGAGAAAAAACCAATTGTTTAAGTAGTTGATAGCTACTCACACAGTTTTAGGTGAATGGACATATGAAGTCCTGAATTTGATAATAATAATAATAACAGTGTTTTATTTTTGTAATGTAATTTCATATTGTATAATATTGTAACATATGCTATTTTTATTTATGTACCAAAAAAGCTACAATCTTTTAATTAATGGCCCAGCTATAAGAAGTTACATGATAAGAATAGGTATTTTAAAAGAGGCTGTATTAAAAAAATGAAAATAGATAAAAAAGGGTATATTATGTGATTTTTATAAAAATCAATTACCTTGGCTGTACAAGTCAATGAATCTGTTCCTAATTGTTATAAATGAATACATTTTAGTGTAAGCATTTTCTTTTGTTTGATTTTTGTTTGCCCAAGTTATTTTTGCACATATGTGAAAGAGTCAAGTAGCTCTATAATTGTTAAGAAAAATAGCAATTTCCAACCCCTTTCACCATTTCTATCTTCTCAGAGGCAAGCTTTTCTCAACTTCTGGCTTTTTAGCTCTTACTTTTGATAGTTTTCCTCCACTGCTATATAAAATGACAATATTGCTATTTCCTGCTCTTTTCATTTTAGATAGATAGTATCTACTGACTTCCTACAATGGAAAATGAGCACTTAGCTGTCTTTCACTGACTAGGCCCCTACTGGCTACCTCTCAGCTCCTCTATCTTCTTCCCTCTAAAATTACGGCATAATTTTGATTAAAACTCTTCAGGGTACATTCTCATGACTGTGCAAGCACTATTCACAGAGAAGCTATGTATAATGATGACTACTTTTCCTTCTTTAAGCAACTCTTTGTTTTGTCTGTAGCTAATAATTGTCTTATTTTCTTGCTGGCTCTATTTTCTATGCACTAATCCTTGAAAAATGCCCAGACTCTCCCAGTTACATCAGATATTGTACCATTTTTATTTTCTTAGAGATAATTTTGCTCCATGCTTGCTCTTGCTGTCCAATGTCTTGCTACATTCCTGGTATATTCCATCATCTTCATTCCAAAGTTATTCTTTGCCTCTTTCTTAAAGGAAATAAAATCCCATTTCCTTGATTCCATGTCTTCCTTTTTCTTGGTTACTCCCTCATTTTAACACAGCATTTCTTTAGAAGTTTCCTAAGAAAGAATGTGTGGGAGATAAATATTTGAAGCTCTTGAATGTTCGAAAATGTCTATCATTACTCTTGATTTGTCAGTTTGTCTAAGAATAGAAAACTGGAGTCAAACTTTTTACATCAGAACACCAGTTACGTCTTCATCGTCTTTCAGCTTCCATCACTTCTCTTGAGTAGTCAAAACCCATCCTGTTTTTTGATCCTTTGTATGTAGCCTATTTTATTTTTCAGGAACTTTAGAATCTTTTATTTAAGCTGTAGTTCTGAATTTTTACTCTGAAGTGCTCTGGAATAAATACATTAAATCTACTCAGTGAGCCCTTGACACTTCCAATCTTGGAATTCATGTATTTTAGTTCATAGAAATTTTCTTCATTGTGTATTTCATGATTTCCTGTGCTCAGTTTTTTCTAGTCTTTCTTCATTAAACTCATCATTTAAATGTGTTTTTTGTTTTTTCCTAGTTCCTTAATTTTATTTTTTTCCCCATTAAACTCTTTTTGTCACTTTTCCCTTCTTTCTGGGAGACTAAGTTTATCTTCCAACTGTTACACTGAGGTTTTCTTTTTTGCGATCATATTTTAGTTTTTTAAGTAATTTTCTTATTCTCTGAACCAACACATCACATATGTTTCTATTCTTGCTTCATGAATGCAATTATCTCTTTATTTGGGGGGGGGTTATTAGTAAATATATATTTGAATGTTTCCTCTCCTTACATAATCTGTTTCTTCTTTGTGCTTTCCCCCTGTTTGTATGTTTTTGTCCTATCATTCATGTTAAGGCTTGAATGAGGTGTCTACTGATCCTTTGTTGTCTGTCCATGTGTTAGGTAAGATACGAAAAATTGTTTAAAAGCTACAGGTTTGTTGAATTTAGCCTTCATTGTAAAGATTTCACTGAAAACTTTTGTTGGCCAATGCCCAATGACAATATCTTTCCTTCACGTCTGGTCAGATAACCTAGAGAAGAATAGTTTTGCCTGAAGTTACAAGTTATATAAATCTGTCCACAACCTTCTGGAAACTGAATAGGGAAAGATACATGATCAGTTTTAGTGTTGTCTCTATATGGATATAGACATAGATGCCCCTCTTTGGGGTTTAGTACCCTTTCTACTACTTTGTTTACTGAAACATCAGGGACTTACCATTTTACTCACACCAGAGGATGAGGTTTTAGCCCCAACTTTACCTTCACTTCTCTTGAGTAGTCAAAACCCATCTTTACCTTCACTTTCAGATAAGCTAAGCTTTTAGCCCCAACTTTACCTTCACTTTCAGATATTTATGCTACTGTCATTTCTTGGGTTTTTAGGAATTCCAATGTACAATTAGGAATTATTCCTTGGCTTTCCCCCACTGCTTGATTAGGATTTAGCATACTTGGGCCTTACAAGTCAATTACCATTTATTCTTGTATGTTCCATACTCCAAAAAAAGTCTTCCTAATCTTATTTTTTTATGTTTTTTTTTTTAAATCTTTTTGAGTTTATGTTTTTACTGTTATTTTCTATTTTGGAAAGGAACAAAAGTAAATATATATGGATAATATGTCCATATAAACTGGAAGTGTGAGCATTATATTTTTGTTTCAATAGAACCATCGAGCTATAGAATTTTATATCTATAATATTTGTGAAGGTTTTAAAATTACCACTGTTGAGCCCTCAGCTTCCTTAGAACAGAATATAAACTTAACAAATTAACAGAATTAATTAAAAATGCATTTATTTATTTCTAATTTTTACAACTATTCAGAAGCACAGATATCACCTCCATTTTACCTATGAGGAAATTGGGTCTCTGAAATAATTTTCTCAGCCCTTTCAAAATAGTGTATCTGCATGGAACTAGTATGTTGTAACACTTCTGTATAAGAAATGCATGTATCCATATATCTATAATTGATATATAAGATATTCTGTAATAAAAATTAATAAATAGACCCATCAGTGGTTTTCTAGGTATTGGTAAAAAAAAAAATTGATTTAAGTGAGAACTTGTGAGGATCTTTAAGGAAGAGAGAAATATTTATTTTTATTTCTTTAATACTTAAAAAAAATGTTTATATATTTCTGAGAGAAAGAGACAGAGTGTGAGTGAGGGGAAGGCAGAGAGGGAGAGGGAGACATAGAATTCGAAGCAGGCTTCAGGTTCTGAGCTGTCAGCACAGAGCCTGATGCGGGGCTCAAACTCACAAACCATGAGATCATGGTCTGAGCTGAAGTCGGACACTTAACCATGAGCCACCCAGGTGCCCCAAGAAGAGAGAAATATTTAAAAGAAACATTTAAGAAGTTTTTATGATGTCCTCACACTGGTCAGAATGGTTAAAATCAACAACACAAGAAACAACAGGTGTTGGTGAAATTGTGGAGAAAGGGAAACTCTCTTGCGCTGTTGGCGGGAATGCAAACTGGTGCGGTCACTCAGGAAAATAGTATAGAGGATCCTCAAAAGTTAAAAATAGAATTATCCTATGATCCAGCAATTGCACTACTAGGTATTTACCCAAAGAATATAAAAATACTAATTCAAAGGGATACATGCATCCCAATGTTTATAGCAGCATTATCTGCAATAGCCAAATTATGGAAACAGAAACGGTCCAAGTGTCCACTAGTTGATGAATAGATAAAGAAGAGTTTGTATATACAAACAAATACAATATTTGTATTTGAATATTACTCAGCCACCAGAAAGAATGAAATCTTGCCATTTGCAATGACATGGATGGAGTTAGAGAGTATTATCCTAAGCAAAATAAGTCTGTCAGAGAAAGACAAATACCATATTATTTCACTCATATGTGAAATTTAAGAAACAAAACAAATGAGCAAAGGGAGGAGAAAAAAGAGAGAGAGAGAGAGGCAAGCCAAGAAACAGACTCTTACCTATAGAGAACAAACTGATGGTTACCAGAGGGGAGGTGGGTGGGGGGATGGGTTAAATAGGTGATGGAGATTAAGGAGTGCATTTGTTGTGATGAGCACTGGGTGATGTACATAATTGTTGAACTACTATATTGTACACCTGCAACTAATATTATACTGTATCTTAACTAACTGGAATTTAAATAGAAACATAAAAAAATAGAAATTTGTGTGAGGTAACATACTTCCTCATTTCCAGCAAATTCTAAATTATCCATAGATGCAGGTTGGATTTAATATTTTTAATAAAACAAAGAAAGAGATTATATTCAATGTTAGAACACGTCAACTATATTCACAATGAACACTTTTGAAAAATTTGTCAATTTACTCCCAATATTGGTTTCCTCATATGTAAAATGAGGATGATACCTACTCCATGAATTGTTTAAAGAATTAGACATAAAAACTAAATAAATACTAAAGAAGTACGAGGTATATAATAGAGTGTTCAAAACTTCTACCTGTTGTTTATGAGTACAAATTCCAAATTCAAAACCACATATAAATTTGGGACAGGTTCAATTCACTCCATATACTTCCTCTCATTTTGCCAAGAATCCAATTTTTGCAAGACACGTTGGGTCTTAAGAAGCCTCTTCTCTAACTACAGTCCATTTTCTTGGCATTCTTTTGCCAGGAATAAACAAAGGACTATTTTCAGAGTGCTTCATTAGTAAGAAGTGGACTAATGTTTAAATTTATTGTAACAAATTTCTGTGTCTGTAATATCTTGGATAGTGACTGATGACAGGAGGCTCTCCACAAATATTTATTGAATGAATGGATGAAATAAAACTATTGTTAAAATTAAACCACTATTTTTCTAGTTATGCTTTTAATTTACATTACGATTCTTCCAAAGCTTATGTTTAGATATATAGCTCATGTTAAGGCAGAGGTAGGCAAATGTTTTCTTTAAAGCATTAGATAATTAATATTTTAGACTTTGCAGGCCTTATAGTCTCTGCTGGAGATACTAAACTCTGTAATAAACAAAAGCAGCTATAGAAAGGACATAAACGAATGCACATGGCTGTGTTCCAATAAAACTTTAATTCCAATAAACGCTAAAATGTAACGTTTATATAACCTTCACATTTCACAAAACATTCTTCTTCTTTTTAAGTTTTTTCAATCATTTAAAAATTCAAAAATTCATTTGATTCAAATGATTCAAAAATCATTTTTAGCTTACAGACTTGTTCAAAAGCAGGGGTGGGCAGATTTGTTAAACAGACTATCGTGTGCTACCCCTCTCTTATGGTGTGGATCTTTGTTCAAAAGCATATGGAGAAAATTGGACGAACAATTTCTTCTAGTTGTTGGCATAGCCATACAGCAAATATAAGATATTTTTATTAGAAATTACAGTAAGATCTCTTTTCATGCTGTTTTCAGTAAGACTGGCATGGCAAACTTGGAATCCAGTTTGCTCAGGTATCATGGTTTCCATGTTATGACAAGGATGTTTACCAAAACATTTTACTCATCTTTCAAAATTCTCACTGGTTTCAGAAAACAAGTAAGCAATTTTTTTTTTTCAATATTTTACACATTTCTCAAGACTTTAATCATCTTTAACTCCTCCCTTTCTTTGCATCTTCCTCCCATCCTTCAAAGCCAATCAATTCTTAAATCTTGTCAGCTTTTCTTTTCTTCAAGTCCTAAATATGTTCTTTACTATCTCCATCCATTGCCTAGTTCAGGACCTCATCAACAGTTATATTTTGTGAAATAAACATTTTATATACTCTTTCTCTTCTGTCAATCACCTGTCGCCATAATCCTCTGAACTGTGAAGATGATACAAATAGGGACTCTCATTAGAAAAACTGCCACATGGTCTTTTTTCCTTACAAGGACAGGCATAGGGCATTTGTCAAAATTACAAGACAAGTAGCTTAGAAATAAATACAAAGAAAATAGTTTTCAATGTCATGGGTCATGACAGAAAACAAATTGCATGGCTAGGTTGCATTTAACCCGAACCACTTACTCACTGAATTTGTAACTGAGCAATTGAAAGAGAGGAAGATCAAGATGGCAGGCAAAAAATGACTAGCTTCAGGGATCAGAAGGAATCTCTCAATTATCTCCATTTTTAGACTTAACTCCTTGGGTTTCCCTATATAAAATTCTTCTGAGTGGATTCTGAATATCAGACATTAATATTCAGACATCCAGACATTACTTTTGAAGTTTCTGCTATTGTGATTTCTTGAACCTCACAAAAATTTGCTAAGTATTATTAGATACAGATTAATGGAAAACCAGCAATTGTTTCATGTCCCATTCCAGAAAACCACACTAAGGAATAGAGGACACAGGCGGCTGTCTGAAGACTCTGACACAATGAATTTTTAGAACAGTCCAGACATCGCCTGTGCCTCAGACACATCCTCCCAAGCCTATAAAGTTAAATATTTAAGGCAATTGACCACATTTGGAAGTTTTCTTGCCCTTAAACAATGGTTGGTTTGATCTTTCCTTGGCAGGACTCTAAACTCAAGAATTCTCTACTTCCAGTCTTGATTCTCAACTCTAAACCTTATTGACCTTGTATTCATAGGTTATCTTTTCTGGTTTCATATAGTGGATTGTCATTTGGTTTTCTCCTTTTCTTCTGGAAAAAAAATCTGTCCTAGATCCTGCCCAAATAATTAAATCTTCCCCACCTCTTTGATGCCACTTCAAGCTCACACCTGCAGTTCTTAACCACTCCCCAGAACTCCAGAGAAAAAGACATACCATTATAGATTTTAAATTTTCTAGGAACCAGGTGTTGGATTTCAATCGCTATCCATTTTCTTGATAATTACCATGTGATATGCCAAGAGGAAAAGCGGGAAACCAGGCTGACACTATTAATTTTTTTGATGGTATGAATAACGTTGTAGAAAGCTTATTTGTCAAGTCCCCAATGACTCAATTCTAAGTGATCTAACATGAAAGGTGACAGAATTAATATTCAGAATAAATGGTTGTCTTTGAATGATAGCTACGGTGGTTATTTTTATTTCCCTGTCTGGATTTTCATTATTTTTTTGATGTATCATTTTTTAATAAGAAAAAATATTTTAAAAGATTTAAAGAGTATCAGAACAGATTGAACATTGAGCTAAACACACTAAAAAATGATATCCAAAAAAACATGTAAAAATTGTTGCATTTATATTTGATTTAAAAAAAAATACCAAAACAAAAAACCTGTTATAAAAGTACAAAATAATGGAGAAATATCTTGTCACCTGTAATGGACAGACATCAGATATCAGTAAGTGAAGAAAAATTGATACCTTATAGGCAAATAAGCTGACTTGATAACAGAAAATTAATGATCATAACCTGGTCATAGTGGCCAAATAAAAGAAGCAACTGTTAATGAAAGTAGATATCCAAATCTTTTTATGCTAAGACATATTTTAATATGAATATGAATGTGAATATAATAAAAGTTTATTCATAATAAGAGAAATTCAAATTAAGGTCATCAAAATACATTTCACCTTTGAGATTATGAAGACCAAAGAGTCTGATATCGTAATATATCAGTAAGGGAATGGGGAAAACACTCACATTTTTTATGAGTTTAAATTTGTAATACTTTTAGAGAGAAAAGTTTGGCATCTACCAAATTTATAAATATACCTACCTGTGTTGGTGAACTGTGCTGGTATTCTAAATGTTTGCTTCCCCTCACTATGGAGAGAGAATTATATATCCACACCCAGCTACATCAGGCTTGACACGAGACTTTTGTGGCGAACTCTAAGTAGAAGTGACATGCATTATTCTTAAGCAGTTTTAAGAACCATTATATGGTTAACCATGTCCTCTTTTCCTTCTGTCAAAAGCATAGTATGTTTTGGAAAGGGATTACTCCTTCAGCCTAGGTCCTAGAATGAGGATAATGTAGAATAGAGAGATAAAGCATCATGCAATGAAGATGTAACATGAGAGAGAAACCTTTATTGTTGTAAGCTACTGTGAATTTGACATCGATTTGTTATAAAATTCAACCTAAGCTGACTGATAACAGCATTTTACTCAGTGGTTTGAATTCTTGGAATTTATCCTATAATTACATTCATGAATATATAAAGTAGATAAATAGGTAGATAGATAGATAGATAATCTGCTGTTGTTATTATGTTTAAGAATAAATGACTGGAAACAATCTAAATGTTCATTAGTAGAGAAATGGCTAAATAAAGTATGATGCAATCATACAAAAATACCATGAAGCTGCAGAAAAAAAAAATGAGGAAGCCTTTTTGTATTATGTACTAACATGAATTGATGTCACACATGTAAAGTTATATAAATGAGGAGACAAAAAATAGTTATGTGTTCATGCAGACTATCTCTGAAAAGTGGTATAAACTTGACTGTGTCTAGGAAAACTGGATGTCAGGTGAATAAGTTTGAAAAGGTGATTGTTTTTATTGCATGCTTTATTGTACATTTTTAATTTTGAATGTTTCAGAATGTATATTATACATTCAAAATAAAAATAAAAAATAAAATAATAAAATAAAAAATAAAATAAATAAAAAAATAAGGTACAGTATTTGAAGAGATCATATCTGGATTTTGGAGTTCTGATCTTCCCAGTTATTCTATGTTGTAATCGACCCTGCTTTGCTTAATATATTAACTTTCCGTCCCAGCTACTAAATAACCCTAACCATTTGTTATGTCTGAGTACAATTCCAGAGAATTATGCAGTTTTGTCTTACCAATGAAGTTCTCTTGGATTCTTTCCCCTTCTCTGAATTGTGGTAAGGACAGTTGGTGCTCTGTCTAGAACTACTGAATTGGTGCACCCATTTTGCAGCTACTCTGAGTGTTGGCTGGGAATTTCACCCTTTCCTGGAAGGTTATCTTTGGCCAACAGAAACCATCTAACCCTGGGATGCATGGGAGGTTATGGTACCCTTCTCAGAGGAGGTTTACATCCAGTGGTGACTGATACAAAAGTAAAACAGACAGACACAAATAAAAAATGCTCAGCTCAGCTCTATGGATCAATTTGAAACAACTTTGTTTTCATTTATGGTCCAGAGATCCCCATGGAATCAGGAGCCAAGGTTGCATTTTTATTTAGCTTCTCCCCCTGCCCTATCCTGATTTCTTTACTTCCTCACCAGTTTCTTCTGATAACTTTTGCTGGGAGAGTCTATAGGATACTATTTAACAGCATAATAAGAAATACATTTTGTGAGTGTAGGTGAATGCATGGGTGGTGTGCCTGTGCAGAGGGGAATCAGCATTATTGAGGTCAGTGATGTCTATCCTTTGTAGGTGTACCTTACAGAAGAGCATGATCTAAGTATTTTAGCAGCAATGAAAATGGTAGAATCCTGGAGTAGCAGAGGCTTGGCAACAGCATTTAACTATCAAAAGCTGGGTCATCATGGCAGCCAGGAGGACCTGACTTACAAAGATCTACTAAAAACAGCCAATGTAACATACATTATAGGACTAAGACGGATGCACAGCCAACAGGGCATTATTTAATATATAGTCAAAAGACATTGAGACTGGATGGGTAGTCATAATCCCTTACTCATTTTCCAGATCTGATTCACAACTAACACTCAAATGCATTAATCAAAAGAGGGACCAGTTTCCCATGAGAAAGGGCCTTACAACATTATAGAGTAAATATTTGGTAATAAGTCTCCCAGTCTTATCATAAATAATCTATGCCATTTACTTGAGTCGTATACTGAAAACAAGGTAATGCCCAGCTATTTTGAAGACTTCTTCAGATGATCTGTTTCATACTGAATGAGTTGTAGTAGTTTATCTTTTTTGAGGAATTGATTTATTTCATCTAAGTTGTCAAATTTATGTCTGTAGAGTTTTTTGTAGTATTCTTTATTTTTATTTGATATCTGCAGTGCTTGTAATAATATCCCCTATTTCATTCTCATTTGATAATTTCTGTCTTTTCTCTCTTTGTCCTTTATCAGTCTTCCTAGAGGCTTGTCATTTTCTTTATTGATCCTTTCAAAGAACCAGATCTTTGCTTATTGATTTTTTCTATGCTATTTTCTGCTTCCAATTTCATTTGTTTCTGCTTTTATTTTTATTTTTTTCCTTTTTTACTGATTTTGGGGAGTTTATTTTGCTCTTCTTTTCTATGGCCTTCAGATGAAGCTTAAATTATTCATTTAAAAGCTTTCCTCTTTCTAATGTATGTATTATATATGCTATAAATTTCCTTCTCAGAACTATTTTAGTTGCATCCTATAAATTTTGCATTTGTATTTTCATTTTTACACCATTCAATGTACTATTTTGATTTTTCTCAAGATTTCTTCTTTGACCCATGGATTATTTAAAAGTGTATTTTTTAGGTGGAGCTGGGTGGCTCAGCTCATCTCAGCTCAGGTCTTGATCTCAGGGTCATGAGCTCAAGATCTGTATGGGGCCCGGCGCTAGGCATAAGCCTACTCAAAAATAAAATAATAAAATAAAATAAAATAAAATAAAATAAAATAAAATAAGTGTATTATTTAGTTGCCAGGTGTTTGGAAATATTCCTGTTATCTGTTACTGTTACCTTGATTCCATTGTGATCAGAGAACACATCTGTATGATTTCACTTCTTTTACATTATTTGAGGTTTCTTTTATGGGCCTGGATAAGGTTGGTCTTTGTACATGTTTCATTAGCACTTGAAAATAATATGTGTTGTAATGATATTGGATGGAGTTTTCCATAAATGTCAATTAGGTCCTGTTGATAGATGCCATTGTTGAGTCTACATCTTTTCTGATTTTCTAGCTATTTCATCAGTTGTTGAGAGAGGGGTGTTAGATCTCCAACTATAGTTGTGGATTTGTTTATTTCTTCTTTCAGTTCTATCAGTTTGCTTCATATATTTTGAGCTCTTTTGTTTAGTGGAGACGTATTTAGGATTGTTATGTATTCTTTTTCATTATATAGTATCCTACTCTGCCTGTCATACATTTGATCTGAAGCCTACTTTAGTTGATAATAATGTAGCCTTCTTTTTAATTGGTTTTCCATTTGCTTTTAACCTGCCTATATTGTTATATTTGAATAGAGTTTTTAATAGGAAGCAAGTGGTTGGATCATATTTTTAAATCCACTGTGCCAATCTTTGTTCTTACTTGGTGTATTTAGACCCTTTACAGTCATTGAATTCAATAGCTATAGGACTTAAGTTTACCATTTTATGTTTTCTGTTTGTTCTCTGTTTTTGTTTTTGTTTTGTCCTGTTTCCTTTTTACTATGTTCTTGTGAGTTCCATATATATGGAAAGAGAGTCGGGGGGGGCGGGTAGGGGCAGAGAGAGAGAGAGAGAGAATCCTAAGAAGGCTCCAAGCTCAGCACAGAACCCAACACGAGGCTCCATCCCACAGTCATGAGATCATGACCTGAGCTGAAATCAAGAGTCAGACACTTAACTGACTAAGACACCCAAGCACCCCACTAAATATATTTTAAAATTCAATTTTGATTTTTCAATAACATTTTTTCAGAGTAATTCTTTTTATAGGCTTTTTAATGCTTGCTCTAGCTATTATGTTTTAGATACATAACTTACCATGGTTCACTGGTGTCATTTTTGCCAATTCTACTGAAATATTAGGAAGCTTATCTCCCTTTATGTCCTTCTATTCTCCCTTATTTATAATATCTTGTCTTAAATATTTCTTCTGTATTCATTTAGAAACACATTAGTTTATAATTTTTGCTTCAATCATCAACTATAATTTGGAAAACTCAAGAGCAGAGGACAGCTGATTGTATCCATCCGTATATTTACTTACTGTGTTCTTTTTTCCTAATGCTTAAAAGTTCCTTCTTCTGTTCTTTCCATTTTGTTTAGAAAATTTCCTTAAGTCATTCTGTTAGTGTAGGTCTATTGGTGACAAATTCTCTCTGTTTTCCTTTAGGTAAGAGATTATCCTTTTATCCTAGATGGACATTTTCACTCGATATAGAATTATGGTATTATATTTCTTATGATACTTCTGGCCTCCATGGCATTTGATGAGAAATCTGATGTCACTGGAATTGGTTTCCCCTTTTAGGTATGGTGTTGTTTCTCTGTGGCTGCTTTCATAATTTTTACTTTGTTTTTAATTTTAGGAAAGTTAATATGACATATTCTGGTGTGAATATCTTTGAAATTATTCTACTTGATCAGCTTTCAAATCTGTAGCTTTATATCTCTGGTCAAATTTGATATGTTTCAGCCATTATTTCTCTGAATATTTTTTCAGCTCCATTTTTTTTTTCTCCTCTCTCTTCAGGACTCTAATAGCATAAACGTTAGATTATTCATTATGGTTCCCCAGGTCACTGGGGCTCAGGTTGTTTGTTTATTTGCTTCCCAGCCTATTTTCTCTCTGTTCAAATTAATTTATACTGTTCTCAATTCTGGTTCGCTGATTCTTTCCACTGTCCCTTCATCTTGATATTGAGCCCTTCTACTGAGTATTTTCTGTTTTTTTTTTTTACTCCTAAAATTTTCACTTTATTCTTATTTCATCTATGTATTTATTGAGACTCTCTATTTCTTTGCTGATATTTTCTATTTTTTATTTGTTTCAAGCATATTCACAATTCCCTGTTAAAGCATTTTTATTGTGGCTGATGTGAAATATTTATCACTTAATTCTAACATCTCTGTTATCCTCATGTTGGCATGTCCTGATTATCTTTTTTCAGTCTGAGAACTTTCTGTCTCTTGATATGATTTTTTATTAAAATGTGGAAATTTGATTGAAATTGTTAAATGATAAGACTCCAGTCCTATAATTTATGACTGTGGATCTTGTTAATTTTATGTTATAAGACTCTAGATCTTATTTTACACTTCTATTTCACTGGATTTCTCTGACACTGATCCAGGGTCTTCCTCTTTACAGCCAGGAAGAGGTAAAAGTCCAGGTACCCTAATCAGTCTCCATTGCTACCCAAGATGGGGGGGGGACCTCATTAGTGCTAGATGGTATGGGAGTTCCAGCCCTCCATGTTCTTTTTACTAACGCCACAGTGTAAATGGCCTCATTAACTGTTTGGTTACAGTGAAAGTCCTGACTCTCCACTAGGTTTCCTCTGACTCTATCCCCACCACCACCCAAGGAATAGGAGGAGGAGCATCTCATTACAGTTTGCTTAGGTAGAAGTTTAGGCTCACGGTATAGTCTCCACTGACACTGAGGTGAGGGACTGGCCTCACCCCCACTGGTTTAGGTCATGAAAGTTCCAGATCCCTACTTGACCTTTTCTGATATGACCCTACTGGGGCTCTGGGTATACCTCCTTACAGCTAGAAGAAAATGGACTCTAGTCAACATTTGCTGGCATAGGTAGTGGTGGGGCCATAGTTTTTTCTGTGTTGTTTGGCTACAGTAGAGCAGTTATTGTCAAAGAGTTTTCCATTTTGTTAGTCTGCCTTATTCCTTGTTCTTTGGCTAGAGAGAGTAGTCTGTTGTTCTTGTTGTTGTTGTTGTCTATATCCATTGGTGGTCTGGGTTACCAGCTTTTTCAGCTTCAAGTCTGGAATATATGGGCAAAAAAGAAAACCTGAAGAACTCACTACTACGTTGTTCTTTGTATACTGAGATCAGGTGGTCAGCCTTTTCTTTTTTTATCCTATGTTTCAGAGTCTCTTATATATGTTTTATATATAATGCCCAGAGTTTTTATTTGTACATAGTTGGAAGAATAGCAAAAATTACTTACGTGCCATTTTCCTGGAAGCAGAAGTCTTTAGACTTAAAAAAATAAATCTTCACTGTTTTAGGATTTATGTTTCCCCTATTCAATCAAAACAAAATTTCATATTGTATGTCCCTCCAGAAACAGAAATTTTCTCACTCCTTTCTATTCCCAGAGGTTTAAAAATAAATCCTGTAGCCCTTTCTATTCCTCAAACTGATATTTCCCTATTCTGACTTTAATAAATGCTTTCATCAAGTAGCAGTTGATCAGATGGTTTGTGTGACCTGATAGGGTGACACAGAACCTCTTTTCAAACTGACAGAATATTCAAAGCCTTTACTCTTTCCACCAGTAAAGCTGCTTTGTAAATGCCAGATTCTTTTAAAATTGTATTGCTTGCCAGTGCATGCATTATTCATCTGACTGAGATATCCCACACTGTCAGGGGGGAAATTGCAAGAAATCTATCTCTGAGCTTCTCTTTGATGCTGTGAGAAGATTCAGAATGAGTGGACTGGAAGATGATTGTATTTTTCCTTTACCTTCTGGTTAAACTGACAATATCTGCCTCATGCCTTATATTACCATATGACTTGCCACTGAGGAGGATGACCCTAAGAGCTTGAGTCACCCAAAAAAAGAAAAACCAGCTGTGTGATCCAAGTGTCACTGAGGAGATACTGATGCTGACAAATGGCCACATACATGTCTTTAATTCTGCACATGATGCTTTCTCAGTGGGACAATGCCTTATTTTGTAAGGTAGCAACAGAAGCACAAGCTGAAAGGCATCTAAATATATTCTTCCCAGTACAAAATTTACAAGGCCAGATCTTAAACTAGAGAGACTTATACAAAGGCTAGAAAGGACTTCAGAGGTCACTGAATCTTAACCCCTTCCCTCTCCTGCCACACTATAGGTGAGGAAACTACCTCACTATAGGCTGCCACACTTCCCTCTCCTGCCACACTATAGGCTTCAGTGACTTGGCCAACCTAACTAGTGGCAAAACTAGGACTCCAACTGAGACAACCGATTTTCACCCAATATACTTTTATGCATACCATGTGGCCACCAATAATGACTTTTAATATGCTAGTTAACTATCCTGGACTAAAGCAGAAAATTATCAATGTACCATAGAAGTGCCATCTATGTGAACTCTGGGAACTGACTCCCATAAGAACCAGGATTTCGATGACTAAGTCATTCAAAAACACCAGGATGCTACAGAAAATGGGATGTGATTCATCCAGTGGGTAGACTCTTCCCTGTGATAATCTATTCCCAAGACTTCTTTCTGGTCAGCTGAAAAGTGAGCCAAAACTGGACCCCTGGGAAGTTGCTACAAATCAGTGTAGCACAAGTTTACTTGTCTTCCAAAGTAGGTCCTGGTTGGTCAACAGTTCCAGGACTCCTTTCTGATTCCATTTTGGAGAATGACCTCAAGCTGACCTATACTCTCCTGAAAGCTTAAATTGGATGTGGTTTCCAACTTCCTTTGCTATCCTAAATTACATAGCTCTTCTGCACAACTGTTTCAAAAGTTGTAGATTCTATACAGAGTTACAAGAGTACTAGTAGTTTATAAAATAGCTGTTTATATGTTTAAGTATAACCTACATAGATATGAAGGCTCCAATATGAGTTCATACAGCCTAGATATGTTTTATGAAATATATTTGATATTAAAAGTCACTTCAGATTAATGTTTCTGTTATCATTCATTGTGAGGAAAAAAAAAGAGAGAGGAATTAGGTATTTTTCTAATACCCATATTTTTTGGAACCCCAAATCAGGGCACATATTAAAGAAATATAATAATAAGTAAAACTTGAATTCTCTAAAGATCCAGATATTATGATTTTCAGAGACAATCATAACCAGGATCTCATAACCCCATTCTTTTCTCAAAGTTCCTAATTATGGGAATGACTGGAATTAATCTTTTTAATTTTTACCTTAGTACTTTTTGAATCTTTTATTTCTATTAGATCTTAGTTTTTTATAAATATATGAGAATCAGTCAAATCTAATAGTACATAAAAAGCAATAAATAAATATTGATTAATAAATAGGAAAAGGAGGAGTTCATGTAGTAGATAAAATAAGGAGTGTGTGAGGGGTTTTAATATAAGAGTTTTGCAAGACATTTCTCCCTGGGTCTCTTGCTTCTGTAAATTTTCTGAGCAAAGATGTTAATAGCTTTTGTTCCCAACTACCTTTTTAAGGGTATTTGTATGGCAAACAGCTTTGGAAGATAGAGAAACTATCTTCTTCCTCCAGGGCAAAAGAAAGATTTGTTTGCTGTTCAGGATAATAAAGATAAGGTTTTCTTCTAGGGTAAAGATTGGGCAGGTTTACTAACAGATCTTTTGGAAAACTGGGATTTCTTTAACTGGAGATTCCTTAGATGTGTAGTCACCCTGTGCACAGCATCCACTTGGGCAACGCCACATGAAACTTGGGGTGGTAAGGGAAACCGAGTAGAACAATGTAATAAATGTAAGAAATCTCTTTGTCCCTTACCTTACAGCATCCACTTGGGCAACGCCACATGAAACTTGGGGTGGTAAGGGAAACCGAGTAGAACAATGTAATAAATGTAAGAAATCTCTTTGTCCCTTACCCAGGGACCTTATGTTGTCTACAAAACTATGGGAGGCAACTGAACAGATTCAAACATTAAAATTTCAGACCTTTCATAGTTCTTGGCAAAAGGTAACATTATCGATGTTCAAATGTTACACTTGCACCATTCTTAGCTATGACATCTACCTTAGTGATTGAAACTGGGTGGGCCTAATAAGGAATCCCATGGAAGAGCATGACTAGCCAAAGAAACAGGATTAAACATTATGTGAGTGGCTCATCTCCTAGTCAATTATGGTAATATATTTTAATTGAAGACACTATCACATTTCACATTCTCGTCAAAGCAATATATAAATGTGTGAGTGCCACTGTTGGTGGTCTTGAAAGGTAATGAGAGGGGCATTACCCAGCTAAATGCTGCCATGGGCACAACAATTATATCCTCTGCTTTGCTAAATTCTGGGTGTTCTTGCAGTGGGTTACGGCACCCATTGACATTTCCTGTTCAAGACTATAATTTGATGTTGCCATGACGGCTTTTTTACCCTGACTTTTAAACTCTTCTAAATATGGTTAGTAAGACATTTCAAAGCACGGTGGCTTACAAGTTAAAACATTGAATCTGAATTCTCGAAAACGGAGCCCTACCTTGTTGTGTCTGGCATCAGGCCATTTGGACACATACTTCCCTGTTCCATAAAATATTGAAGATGTGAGTGTAAGGGTGAGTGAAGAAGGAGAACAGCTGAATATAGATACATAACTGAAATGAATAAACTACCTGGCAACTCAGAGGAAATGTTTGAACCGTGCTGTCAATACACCAGCCACTAGTCACGCACGGCTGTTGAGTACTTGAAATATGGCTACTCCAAACTGTGATATGCTATGAACAGAACATACATGCCAGATTTTGAAGACTGAGTGTAAAAGCAAAATGTAAATACTCATCAATACATTTTATATTGATTACATTATTGAGATAATATTGTAG
Organism: Lynx rufus; assembly: GCF_022079265.1. NCBI lineage: Eukaryota > Metazoa > Chordata > Mammalia > Carnivora > Felidae > Lynx > Lynx rufus. Next base: position 105,743,560 of record NW_025814867.1, on the reverse strand, counting down.
ATACATTGGATTAAATAAAAAACTATTAAAATTAATTTTATTTTTAACCTTTTTTTTCCCATGGCTACTAGAAAATTTTTAAGTTCTGTATGTAATTTTTTCTATTCTATTCTATCACTATTGGACAGTGCTATTCCAGACTATTCTTTTTCATCTACCTTAGTAATATGAACTGAGTGGTCTATAAGGAGTCTTAGGGCTGACCCAATAGTTATAAACTAAACGGTGTCAACTGTTACACAATAAATGAAAGAATTAAATCACTTGAAGGCTTTTAAATAGACCACAAGTTTCTTGAGGGCAAAGGTCATATATTGTCATAACCTTTACTTTTCCCTACTGACATGATTAGGCTCTCACTTAGCTCAATAATTTTTGCCAGATGAATGAGTAATAAGGAAATCCAGGGTGTATGTGTCGGCGGCGGGGGGATGGGTACCTGCAAGTGCAGTGGTTCAGTATACAAAGAAATTGTGCATATTAAGTCTGAACAGGATGCCTGTATATCGTTTCTCCTAGCGATCATTTATACTCTTCATTTAAGAAGGCAGCCTTCCTGTATAATTTATCTTCCAATAAGTCTCACTGCCTCTCTAGAGATATGGGCTGGAAATGCTTGTTTTTCTTATGCATTATCTTCTTCTTTCAGAACATACAGAGCAGTCATGGGGGTTAATTAAAGTGGGAATCACTTGTGCACAGATGAGTAAGTTAGTAGATACGTAAGCCATAGAATTTTCAAATTATCTTAAGATCATGGCCTTATAAAAGCACTCAATACGTTGTGTGTATAGAGACATAGAGAGTCCTAATAGAGAGGACAAAGCCAGCAGAATCTCTTTGATGTCCTTGCTCTGTCTCTATATATTACTTCATCTGCTGGTACGGAGTGATACAGTGAAAACAGAGTAATGTCCCTAAAATGTAAGATCCATGACCATTAGCACCCTACATGTTGCAGCAGAAACTAATGGCTGGCATATGAAAGACAGACAGGGATGAAAGGACCATTGGTATGCTAACACATAAAAACAATATTTTGTGTGTTTTTTATTAGGTGCAGTGAATATTGATGCTGGTAGATGAAGGGTGATTGACACATATCACTTTTATTTATTTTTTTTTAATTTTTTTTTTCAACGTTTATTTATTTTTGGGACAGAGAGAGACAGAGCATGAACGGGGGAGGGGCAGAGAGAGGGAGACACAGAATCGGAAACAGGCTCCAGGCTCTGAGCCATCAGCCCAGAGCCTGACGCGGGGCTCGAACTCACGGACCGCGAGATCGTGACCTGGCTGAAGTCGGACGCTTAACCGACTGCGCCACCCAGGCGCCCCCACATATCACTTTTAAATAATAGTTTCATGTATTTATTCTGTGCTAGGAAATGCATATTATAAATTAGGGACATTTGGAAGGGAAATGTTATTCTTGTTTTATAATTAAAAATAAACTAAGTCTGAGAGAGATTAAGCCACTTCTTTAGGGACATTAGAATGCTCAGCAGTGAAAGAGTCAGAATTTGAACCCAAGTCTAGTCTAACTGCAAAACCCCATGCTCTTTCTAGTTAACCAATGCAATATCCTCTCTGATGTAACAATGAAATTATAATGATAATGATAGAGGAAAAACACAAATAGCATTGGGTATTATCCTCATCATCTTCCTATTTCCTGCCTTCCTCCATCTTTCCTTTCTCTTCCTCTCTCCTTCCTGCATTTTCCTGTTTGTCTCCCTCTCTCTTCCCACCCCACCACTCCCTGCACTTTTTTACTCTCCTTCCCCCCTCCTTCTTCTCTCCCTAGCAACTCTTCTTTTCTTAGTTCCTCTCCATTTTTCTTTTCCTCTTTTCCAGTTTTTACTACCTAAGCTTCAGTCCTGCCAATGCCCTCAGAGGACCTTGCTGTGTGATAGTCTGGCTACTGGAAAAATGCAAATGGCAATCGTAATAACTGAAGAGGTAAATATAACCCCAAAGTTCTTCAAAGATGTGAAGGTTTTTCCACTAAATACCATGAATATTTTACCAGCTTAGAGCCCTTGAATATTACAGCTTGGAACTTACCTAGCCTGGTACCCTCATTGCATACCAGATGGAACTCCAGCCAAACACAGGGACTACCCAAAGTGACCAAGGTTACTGGTGAAGAATCTTGGAACTCTTTTTTTTTTTTTTTTTTTTTTTTTTTTTTCTAGGAAGCTGCATAGAAAACTAAATAGGAATGTGAACATGCAAACCTACTGGCTAGCACTGAGACCTGGAAAGGTGAAGTTCATTTCCTCATTGCACAAAGTTGTTGAGAGAAGATAAATGATATAATGCCTGTAAAAGTGCTCAGAGCTCTTACAGAAAGAAGCCTGATTTAAATGTGAGTCAGTACTTATATCCTGAATATTAAAGAACAACCTTTCATAGCCTTAAGCCAAGCCTGGAGAAAGAATTGTTTGGCTATTTACCATTTTATGCCATTGAACTCAGATAATAAGAAGACCTCTCGTTATATATGATAAATGAGCATTGAATGGATGCCAAGGAGATGTCTGTTTTACCATTGTTTCTGTTCAATAAAAAAGCTCTTCTAGGTAAATATATAAGGTAGTGCCCGGACCCCTACAGATACAGTAGATGGATTCTAGTAGTTCCCTTCCTCTCGTTGATTCCCCAGCTGAACCTAAAAGAAAGTTTACTGCTGAAATCTAATCTGACTCACAGCAAGGTTCATCCTTTTATTCCAATGTGTACTTTCATTGAAAGAGGTAGCTTACTGTAGAGGGAAGGTGCTGGACTAAGAGGCAAGCTGGATCCTGTACATGGTTGTCAAGTACATTTAACTAACTGCCCAAGTGATTTGTGCAAACTGTAGAACCATTTGCTTCCCTACTTTCTCATCTGTAAAATGCATCAATCTCCACAAGTAAATATTAACTGAGATAATGTACATGAAGTTGTGTGCTCAGAGTCTGGCACACTGTGAGGCTCCATAAATATTAGCTCTTAATTATTGTTTTTGTTTAGATAAGAGTTTGTCTTAAGGTGTTAGGATTTACACTGTCAATATTTCTGCCTTTTGAAAAGCAGCTTCAGAAAATTGTGTTTATCACTCAACAGATTACAGCTCTGTGAACTGGAATTGTGTTTCAGAAGAACAGATTGATGCCTCACACACAGATGTCTTTCCCCATTCCCAAACCAACAGGGTAGAATGTTTTACAGATTGGATGCTTGGCAGAGAGCAGAATTCTGAAATAAAACTCCTATTGTTTTTTTCTTTTCTTTTCTTTTCTTTTCTTTTCTTTTCTTTTCTTTTCTTTTTTCTTTTCTTTTCTTTTCCTTTCTTTTCTCTTTTCTCTTCTCTTCTCTTCTCTCTTCTCTTCTCTTCTCTTCTCTTCTCTTCTCTTCTCTTCCCTTCTCTTCTCTTCCCTTCCCTTCCCTTCTCCTCCTCCTCCCCCTCCTCTTCCTCCTCCTCCTCCCCTTTTTCTTCTCCTCATTTTTTTTATTTAAAGGGAATTCCAACATTAGTTATTTATTTTATTCCATGGGAGGAAAAAAAAAAAAAGAAGAGCACATCTGTTCGCAATAGTGAATTGAAAGGTCTAAAAATAAATATGCTTTAAAGAAAAGAAACAAAACTTTGTTGGCACTCTAAATCCAATCGACACAGGAAAATGTTTGTGTTAGAGATGTTTGGCTTCTTTTAAAAAAGAAAAAAAAGAGCAAATAATGTAGAATTATACAGTTCTAGTTAAGTGGTTTACCACATAAAAATGTGTTATTTTTACTCATCTGGTAAATAGTTTGAACCGTGACATCATGTCTTAACATTTATATTTCAATTCTGAACCTACCAGGCATCTGTCCTTTGCTTTAAGAAGAGATTGATGAGATATAAAAATTATTTCTTTGGTCTCTTAATCGAAAATTAGAAAGCAAAACACCAAAGTACAGGTAAGATATCTGTAGTTTGTGTTGGCTGTGCTCTTAAGAAATTCCATTGCCGGCTGTGGTGAAAAGTGCTTTATTTTGATATATATTTTGGATTGTGTCTGCACCTTTTTTTTCACATCAAAAATAAAAATCATCCATTGTAAAATAGGCTTAGAAATACTGCTGTGACCATCTCACAGAGAAGGGAACAATCCTGCCAAATGACTTACATGGCAGTTGTCTCTTGGGAAGCCCAGATAAACTAAGATTAGGGAGGGACAGCGGCAGGGGAGTGATTAGGGTTGACAAGTAAAAGGGAGCTTAGAGGAACTGAAATAGAAAACAGATGGAGTAGATAAATATGGAAGGGCTGCTGGGGTATCTTGAAAGACAAACATTGGTTGCTCAGAAGCAACTGAGCCAGAAAATGCTTGAAAATGAGTTACTGACAGGAATTTGTTCAGGCAAAGAGAAGAGCCCAGGAAAGAGAGAGCTGGGTTAAGAAGGATTTCAATAGGTGAGAGCACAGGCTTGCTAGCTACAATCCCTCCTAAAAACAAAAACAAAAACGAAAAAATGAAAAAAACACGACACTCATAGGAACAATAGCCAAGTGTCTGTCTTCCTTGGCAAAGAATCCAAGAAGTAAATAAACTGTTCTATTTGGATCAAAGGTGTATACTTGAATGTAGTTTGAATGTGAGATTTTTATATCTTTAGTTAAGTAAATTGTATTCACACTGGAAACGGTGTTTTAGGAAAGTAATCTGCAGCATGAAATGCTGGCAAGATAATTATGAATACTGAGCCCTTGAGTAGTGGATCAAGCTAAATTGGACTTTATAGTTTCATTTTACCTATCTATAAATGGGTAAATGCATTACATATAACACACATCGCATGTATAAATATGCTTAAGTGGCTGGGAATAGAAAGCCCTTGTTTTGTAATAGGGTACATTAGGCTGTCTCTGAAGAAATCTTATAAATAACTCTTGGCATTGCCTAATATTCCAAGCTTTCTACCTTCTCCCCCAATCAAAATTCACTGGTGTTACACTTATTCGAGCTTGCAATAGGATATACAAGATATTTTAAAATGCTATTTTCAATGGGTTAGTGCACTGAAGGCCATGGGGATGATCACTCATACTTTAATAGTCCTTTGGAAATACGAAAATCCTCTAGAATGGCAGCACAACTGAAATACATCTTCTGTTATTTTTTTAGCTTTTGATACTGTGATTTGGACATCAAAAATATCAGTTCAAATAATCAGAGAGCTATCCCTATTTACTATCTCCATTTTCTCCCCTCTGTGCACTCTATCCCTCTCAAATCAGCTAGCTCACTCCATCGAAATGGCCCTTTGAAGGTCACCTGGTTTTCCAATTTTCATTTCTCATCTTACTGGTCAACTTATCAACATTGCCTCAATTTTGACATTTAAAAAAAAATCTCTTTGATTCTGAAAATCACTCTCCGTGATTTTCTTCTACCCCTTTGGTTCCTTCTTCTATCTTTTGGTGGAGGTGAGGAATCTTTCTTATAACCTAAGTATTTGAATTCTTCAAAACTCTGTATTACCATCTTTTTCATCTGTCTCTACATTTCCTCCCCGGATGAACACCAGCCACTGCCGTGACTTCATTTATGACTACAAATTTGCCTGTTCAACCCAAACGTCTTTCTGAGTCTCTAGCATGTATATCCAACTATCAACATCTATACTTTATTTTATTTTTTTAAATTTTTTTTTCAACGTTTATTTATTTTTGGGACAGAGAGAGACAGAGCATGAACGGGGGAGGGGCAGAGAGAGAGGGAGACACAGAATCGGAAACAGGCTCCAGGCTCTGAGTCATCAGCCCAGAGCCCGACGCGGGGCTCGAACTCACGGAGCGCGAGATCGTGACCTGGCTGAAGTCGGACGCTTAACCGACTGCGCCACCCAGGGGCTCCTCAACATCTATACTTTAATTAAATGGTCTAATGATATTCTTAGGATTCCTATCTCAATAAATGACACCAACATTTATCTGCCTGCTCATTCAGAAACCTGGGTAACAGCTTTGCCACCCTCTTCTTCTCCATATACTCTTTCACCAAGACCTATTAAGAATCTTCCAGTATAATTTTTGAATCTGTCAATTTTATATCTGCTGCTGCCTCCCTAACCCAAATGACCTACATCTCTCACCCTGGTTTCCTTTAAGAGTTTTTAAAATGGTATACCTTCACCTATTATTTGTTGTTCTTGTTATTTCCAACCTATTCTCCAAATAGTCATTTAAGAACTTTTTTTTTAAAAGACAAATCTAATCTTATCACTCGGCCTCTTAAAACTCTTCTCTATCTCCCCCTGGCTGTCGGATTACAGTTCTATTGGACTTAATATAAAACTAATAATCCTTATTAAAGTCCTAGGGCCCTGCATGATCTCTTCCTAGTTTACCTTGAAGGCCTCATATCCTGAAAATCTCTGACTTTCTCACTAGTGCTTCACCCTTGGGGACCAATATTTTGTTGCTTGACTCTCCACATTCTTGCCTTAGGACAGAGACCCACATTTAACCCTCTGCTTCCATCCGTTTGCCCATGACATGATGAATTCCTCCTCATTCTTTAGAGTTAATTTTTAAATATAACTTCCTCAGGGAACCTTCACTGTTTACTCACACCAATTTAAGACTAACTTGCTTTATTCTTTCAGTATATCTAAGTAGTTTGCTTCATTGCTTATATAACAATTATATTGAAACAATTTATTGTGCAATAATGTGTTTACTTTCTGTGTCCCTACTGGAATCTGTACTAAGAGTTTGATCTCAGTCTTCCTTATTCACCACTATATCCCCAGTTCTGTATTTTTCTATATCTCTGCTGTGAAAACTGTATTTTCACTATTATATCTGGCATCATGGCTTTTTGCAGAAGGTCACAATAGATGGCTTTTGAATTAATAAGTGCATGTATAAATGAATGCGTGAATGAGTAAAATTATCTTCATGATGCCTGAAAAATGAGAGGCTAGGAGTTACAAAGCACAAAAGCCTTTACCTTATTCACGAGTCTGAATAAGAATGTGATAGAATCATATTGATTGCATTGTTTGTTTGATTTCCTGTAAGGGAAAAAGAAAAGATTTTGAGTATCAACTAAATGAGAACTCTCCTATGTCACTGTCAAGAAACCTGCATAATCTTTGGAAAGCAGTTCGGAATTGGGTATTAAGAATTGTGCCAATAATCATCCTCACCTTTTCTCAGGAATCCTACTTACAAGCTTCCTTTTAATGATGCAGTTCATAGGATTTTATTTCATAAAATTAAAATTTGGAAACAATCCAAATGTGCAAAAATAGGGAACTGGTTAAAAAGATTGTGAAAAAATAAATAAATAAAGATTATGGCACATTTATTCCATGACATAAAATGAAAAATGAATACTTAAAATACATACATATGTATATACACACAAGTACTGTGACTACAACTTTTGAAAATATGCACATGAAAAAATGTCAGATATATTCACACAAAGGATTATGGCTGGTTGATTAAAATGATCAAGAGGTTAAAGGAGATTATTTCATTCTAGTTGCTAAACTCTGATATATTATTCCTACTACAGGGTTTCTTTTATAATCTGTTTACCTTTCAACCCAGTAGTTCACTATTATCTGTCTTCGGCTTTAATTTCTTCCAACTTCAGGGGCGCCTGGATGTCTGAGTCGGTTAAGTATCTGCCTCTTGGTTTCGGCTCAGGCCATGATCTCGTGGTTTCGTGACTGCAGGTTCTGTGCTGGCAGTGTGGAACCTGCTTGGGATTCTCTCTCCTCTCTCTCCCCTCTCCCACTTGCATTGTCTCTGTCTCTCTCAAAATAAACAAATTTCAAAAAAAAATAATTTCTTTCAACTTCATAAGTCACGTGACAGAAAAAAAAGTTATGTGAATCTGTCTCTATTCTAACATGCATCATCTTCTACACTTCACTGATAATCACCGGGCGTGCCGCCCTAGATCGTAGTAAACGTTCTAATGGAAACATGCAAAGAAAGACCAAAAAGGAACGTTTATGCCCTTGAATAATGAGAACAATACAAACTGATGTCGGACAGGAAACTGTTTTTTAAGAGTCAGGATTTTGCTAAGATGGTATAAGATTTCCTAGGAGATTTTGAGTATCTTCATTTAATTTTTTCTTTTCTCTTAATGTCAGCAGTTTTCAAGATAATTTCTGAAAAAGTTGAGAATCTGATGAACCCATACGCAGCTAAATGGGTGAAGACTGATACATGAGGTAGAACTGCACAGAACTTTTTTGTTTTACTTTGAGTAGGATATTTTTTTCTTCTAAAATCAGAGATATTTGTGTTCTCTTTTAACAGAGAATTGAAGCCACTTCTGAGATTTTAATTCAAACACTAATACTTACATAAGAACCAGGAAAAAAACATTTAAAAATTCGGGGAAGAGGAATGTATTTCATTTGCCTCCTATACTTTGATGACTCAGGCAGAATTTTACCTGGGGGGAAAAAAAAAGTAAAGGTCGTGTTTAACATTCAGATATAATAGGGCAATCCCCCTCTTTAAGGATACTTTTAAACAAACATTTGAACTAAGACTTCTTGCTTAAAATTTTCTTTTAAATTATAATGGCAATTTTTATGTAAGTGAGAGATTGATAACCATTTTGACTGTTTTTTATGATTTTTTGTTTTTAATTGGCAAGATTTCCAGGAAATATCAAGCCTTTGTCCTTCTCATTTGTCAGTCTGCCCTGGGGTAGACTTTTTCTTCTTTAAATATTCAGTGGCTTAAAATGTTAAGAAAATTACTCATAGCTTCTTGGAAATTTTTTTTTTCTCCCCTCCCCTTCATTCTCATCTGATACAGCCAGGAATTCTTAGGAAGTGCCTGCTGAAGCCAGATTGACCCTGATGAGGCACATTTTCTCCTGGATGGGCAACCAGTCTTGCAAAGACATTCCCCATAATTTGTTTAAGACAAGTTTATCCACTTTCAGACCAAGCTAGAATGCATAACGTTTTATGTGTTTAGCGTATGTAAGAGGAGCAGCTGCCTGGTAGGAATGAGACGTCTAAGGAACACATCCATTTAGATTGATAGCAATATATTTTTAAAACTGCTGGTTCAGCAAACTCAGGAGAGTGCTAGGTCTGTGGTGCTATATAACACGGGTTCCATCCTAGGTCCAGGTCCCCAGAGCACAGAGAGCCCTGCTGAGACTCCTAAGACAGCAGCGGGTGGGACGTGGGGGGTTCTAAAACTCAGAAAAAAAAATTCTTTCCTCAAGCAGAGGCAAGTGAGTCTTCACACTGAAATAGTCTTTGATTATTCGCAGCCGTGAAATTCCTGGATTTAGATGAGAAATTGGATTATAAACCGCCTCTGGGCAGGTAGAAGCAGCTTTAAGCAGGCCAGATGCTTCCATCCCAGAGGAATAACCACTAAGCAAATGAGAAAGGGAAGTTCATTGTCCAGGCTGGACTCTTCTGTGTCACAGGAACCTCAGTATATGTATTTTCATTAGCTAGTTGTCTGGGGATCAAGGGCAATACCAAGAGAATTTGCCCAAGCTAAGCCCAAGAACAAAAGCTTATTTGGCAACACTGAGTATTGGGAACACAAATTCATTAAAAAAAAAAATCGTTTAAGAATATTTTCTGTGAGAAAATGTGTGAATTCCAATGATTTTATGATTTCTTCCACATACAGAAAATAAGTATTTAGCATGGCAAAAAAAAAAAAAAATCTGCCTTTAAACAGTGACCTATTTTATATATCTTCTAGAGACATTTTATGAGTTTCCAGAGTCTTTCTGGTGTAATGTCAGAACTCTAATAAAAACACAAATGCTCCAGATGTCCTATGATTTGCTTGAAATTTTTAAATGGGAAAAAAATATAAAGAAGAAAAGAACAATGAAAGCCATTGGTATTTGTATAAAATATTAGTTTCATCTGTCCAAGGCTTCAAAAGATTTCAAAGACTGTTGTGTGTGCATGTATGTGAACATTTTGTAACAAAATTTAAGAATCTTCCTGAATTAAGTAGAAATAATAGTTAAGTCTCTTTAAAAGTTAAATTACATTTTTTTCTGTCAGGAAAACTGGTTATACGTTGTTTTTTTTTTCCACTCAAAAACAAAAATTCCAAACCTGAGTTTTACCTTTTCCGTTGACCTTACACATCGATAAAGAGACAAAATGTTTTGGGCACAACATTTGTAATTTTCGAAGTCATATATAATCTTCACAAAGCCCTCTAACCTGGGAAGAAAAGAATAACCAATTTAGTGTATGCTGTAGCAATTTAGTATATTTTTTTTTCCCTTGCTTATTATGTTTTATTTAGTTTTCTTAATTTTTCCTTTAGAGTACGCATTTGCAGTAGGAAATAAATGAACTCTGAATTACTGTGGTAGTAAATGTTAACTATTCGTTGATTACACAATGAATTAGAAGGAACCGTTGAAAACATTTTTGAAGTTAATCCCTAGAATTCGGAATAATAAAATTTTCACCTCATCTTTCTCAATAGCTAGCACATACTCTTAAATGCACAGACCTCTTTCCCATCCTTTTCTTCTCAAGATTTTCTTGAGACGATGACACCCTGCAAAGGAACAGTGGCTTGTGAGTTTGGCAAGCTGAACCAGTGAGGTTAAAAATCACGTTTAACATAGTTCTAAGTAAAACAGAGTTGCCAATTTTGATCTAATGTTCGTAGTCTGCCACCAATGACACAATGACATGCAATGCCATTTTGGTGTCATTTTCGGCAAACTTCTAAGATTTTCTAGGACTTCGTGACTTTATCACCTGCAAGTAGGGTGTTCAATTATTTGTTTCAAGCCTTCGTATTTTAAGGCATGGAAGCACAGTATATACAACTGATAAAATCAGGAGTTTTATGTGGGAGGATTCCATGGGTTAGAACATGGAATGCTAGTTACTTAATCTTTCACTTCTCCTCACATTTACTTTGACCTCTGAGGGATTTCTTTGGATCACAGTTTGAAAACTTCCGGCTGGATAATCTCCAAGGCCCTTTCTACCCCTCATATTCTGTCATGATAGATGCTGTTCTGGAAGGATTTAAGAATTTAGAATTTAGAGCTCAGATGGATCTTAGAATTTATTTAGTTCAATTACTTCATTTTGAAGTTATTAAAGCTAAGCCAGTTTTACCAAGTCCCCAGCTATATCACTAAAGTGTGCATCTTCAAAACACATTGTAATGAGATGAACCATAATCAGTTCCCTAAAATTTCTGTAGTGAAAGGAAGAAAGGATAGACATTACTTGCACTCCTTACCTGCAAAAACTGTCCAAATTTGTTTTAGCCCTGGGCTTATGGTTTAGGGTCCTGTTAAGGGCCAGAACATGGAAGGTAAATCTGAGAAATTCATGATAAGGCCTGCAGATAGATATCCCTACCTGAAAATTGATTTATTCTGTGTCTCCTCTGAAGTTTTCCATCTGCTTAGGGGTAAAGTGTTAGGCATCCAGACTGAACTGGGACCCAGAATAATCTCTAGGCTTTCACATTCTCTCTGTACACATTTGGATCCTTTGTAACAAAGGTCATTATTGAAGTCATCGTGAGTTATTTCAGAATATACTATGTGTATAAAAGGTATACATTTCCCTTTTAGATTTCCTCAATATGGCACTGCTCTCTTGAGAAGAACAAAGTCTGAGGCTACAGATAGGAAGGGCCTGTGTGAATTTCTACTGCTGAGGAGCTACAGCAAAAAACAAAAATCAGTTACATTGGTGAGCTTTCCTAGAATCTTGCCTCATGTTAGAAATAGCTCTGCAACCTACATAGCACTTGTAAACTATGTATGTGTGAGATCTTCATTCCTGTATACAACGCTTTAAACCGGGAAACTAAAAAAATAAGTTGCTAATCTCAGTCCCAACCATGCCATGTGGTCCTGGGCAAATCAATTAACTTTTATCAGCTTACTTATAAAATCGATATGCTAAAATTTGCTATCTGCTGGACGCAAAGTAATTCTGTGAGAATAAAAAAATAGATTTTTAAAAAAGGTTCAAACAGCCAAAAAAGATATTACTTTGAAGAAATCTCATGTGCAAAGTATTTCATGATTACTGGCAAGGAATGGTGAATTCATCTGTCATGACTGCCAGTAAGCAGTTTCTATTTTTATTTTTTGGAGGACATGATAAGATGTAACAATAAACATGGAACAGAGTGGCCCCAGGGAGAAAATTGCATTTTGAGCAGCTCTTACTGGACTCACTAATGGTAAGCAAATATTATTTCAGTGGAGATTGACTATAAAATTAAAGGTAATTTGAAAAAAAAAGTATTTAACCCTTAAGAAGGATACATTTATTACATTTCCAGGAATGTTTTAGGAAATGTTCTAGTCAGAATAGTGAAACGCTGGTATCATTTTGTTTTCCTTGGCCTGCTATACTAATGTCTTCATGAGGTCTCTTCAAGGAGGACTTAGTCATACTTCACCCTGCAGATTGTTTTTACACATATACCATGCCAAGCAATTAGGTGTTCACTTGATGCCAACTCACTGGAATTTTGGCATATAATATTAATTATGTGACAAGGTAGTGGGGGGAATGAACAGAGGCATTTGATAAGTTTGGTTAGAGCATGGTTTTGACAGGTAGAACATGTGAACATTGCTCTTTGGTCAATAGTAGAATTACCTCGTCCTTGTTCAGAAAGGGAAAAGGGAGGAAGAAAATGGACCGTTGGGCTTTTACACACATCATTTTCTTAGGTAATGTATTATGAAAGAGTCTTTCTCAAGTGCTAATGTATAAAAATTATTCTGTCGCAAATTTACTGAGGGAATAGTGCCCAGTCTAATAGTCCCTATTAGAATCAGCCATAATTCTAACACTGTGGTCACCACCACCTTACATTCTTATAATAAATTCCTTTTTCGTAAGTTAGTTTCTATCATTTACAAAATAAATGATAACTGACTAAAGCACTGGCATTCCATGAAAGATTTCCTTTGAAAATGGAATTAAAATTTTTCACAACTAGCCGATCTAGTTCAATGTTTGCATTCTATACATAAAGAAACTGAGGCCTCAATAATTACAATGATTTGTCCAAGATCTTGCCCAAGTTCTTACTAAGTTCTATTTACCGGTGGAGTCAAAATCAGATCTTGAACTTCTATTTTATTTTATTTTATTTTATTTTATTTTATTTATTTATTTTATATATAGGGAGAGCATGCGAGCAGGAGAGAGGGGCAGAGGGAGAGAGAGAGAAAGAGAAAGAGAGAAAGAGGGAGAAGGAGAGAAAGGGAGAATCTTAAGCAGGTTCCATGCTCAGCACAGAGCCTGAGACAGGACTCAATCCCACGACCCTGCCATCATGACCTGAGCCAAAATTGAGAGTCTGACATTCAACCAACTAAGCCACCAGGCGGCCAAATCTTGAACTTTTAATAACTCTTAAACATATACTTTCCCTTAACAAGTCAAAATTAACAAACTATTCTCTTAACTTGGAAATTTATGAAAGAGTTACACAGAGGAAAAAAAAATGGCCTCAGCAGTAGGAAGTTGAGAAGTGAAACCACATGGAAATCCCAAAGAAATCTACAAGATTGCTTTGGAGAATCTAGTATTTCTTATCCAGTAATGGTGAAGCAGTTCACTCCAGGGGAACGCGAATTTGAATCCTCTCAGAGTTCATTTTTTAGGTCTAAGGATGTGGACACCATCTATGTCTTTTAAACAGAGATGTAGGGGTGGGATGATCAGAAAACTTTTTTAAAAAGTTTCTTTTAAAGAAAGGGTTCAAGGGTGCCTTGACAGAGAGGTACTTATATAAATAAAATTACAACCTAAAATAACAAAAGCACCTAAAATTACATTTTCTGATCTGCTCTTTCTACACTTCCCCTGATTTGACTCATACCTGGGTCCTTTTTACTCCAATAATGCCTTCTTAGGCAGAGGCTTTCCTGTCTATTTAAATACAGCCCCCCTTCTTACTTCTGTCATTTTCTAACAAATTACTACATGAATTCATTAAAAGCAATTACCAAATCTAAAGACTCTAAATTCTTTGCTTACTTGTTTATAATTTGTCAATCTTCACTACACTTTAGTTCTAAAAAAGGGAAAACCTAGCCTATATTATACATGACTGTATCCCCAAGTACATAATACGTGCTTCTTGAATGAATGAGGGAATAAATGAAGACAAGGCAGACCAGAGTGGTTACTGATTTCCTCAATTACCCATAGCAGGCAAGTATAACAGCAAAGCCTAGAACTAAGATTCCTACTATGTAGTCCTCTGCTCTTTCTGCTATATTATACAGTGCTTCTTCTCTGCATATCTATCTACGTATCTCTATCTCTCTATCTCTATCTCTATCTCTATCTCTACCTATGTCCATATCTAAATCTATCTGTATCTATCATCTATCTATATTTATATACTTGTACCTATATCCATCAGTCAAGCAGACAAAACCATTCAAGTTTCCTAATGAAGCGCTAAAAGTACAGCCGGGGCACCTGGGTGGCTCAGTCAGTGGAACATCCTACTTCGGCTCAGGTCATGATCGAGCCCTGCATCGATCTTGCGTCTGTTAGCACTGAACCTGCTTTCGACCCTCGATCCTCCTCTCTCTCTGCCCCTTCCCCACTCACGCTTACTCTCTCACAATAAATTAACATTAAAAAAATTATAAAAGTACAATGAAGGCTTCCCACCTCATGATTTAAAACAAGAAAACATACTAAAAGAGACAAACAAATTTGGAATGAGTTAAGATGAAAAACAAGTCTTTTAAGGGCTGGAGAGAATGATTTATGAGGAGAGAACAAAAGAACCAAAAGAAGCAGCGTAGAGTCTAGTTATTGACTGTTTCAGAACGTTGATGAAACACAGAGGACAGAAAAAAAAAAAAAAGTGTACCATGAAACGGAACAGTACAGTGCTACTAATCCATATACATAAGTACTCTCACAAAAACACTTGCAATATTAGATTTTTAGCACCACTTTTATAGTAAATATGAATATCTATGCTGAAATTGACCATCATCCTTGACACAAAGGAGAATAGCAGAGGCTAAATATAATTTCTGGTATAAAGGCCTTCATTTCCATGTTGAATTTACTCAAATAGTGTTTAATTTGCAAAGCATTCCCATTCCCCGCAGGGTGCCTCACAAAATAAAGGAGAGCTACTGAAAGTCTAGTATAAAGAGAAAAAAAGAAACTAAAGCAGGCCTGACACCAAGACAATTTTCCTGGAAGTGAATCTACTGAATTGTGAAATAATCTTCCAAGTGAAGTAATTACATTTAATTTTCAAAGGAACAAAGTTGTCTCTTAGTGTGTTGAGAACTTTTTCCCTCTCAGAAAATTTTCGAAACTTTCAAGCCAAAGACTTATGTGCACCGATGACTTCTAAGAGAACTTCCACCTTATTCTACTAATTCCAAGGACAAAAGGACTTGAAGAGGAAATAATGAAGCAGAGACTTGGTTTCAAAAATCATTTTCCCTCTTCCGGTGGAGAACCCCATTGATCTTTTGGGAAAGGAGTGGTTAAGGGAAGGAAAATGTGTATCTTTTATTTACAAGTGTTAGTCACATTTAAAAATTTGTTTAATGTTATTTGTTTTTTTATTGTTTCTTTATTTTAAAAGGATGAAATTGGAGAATTTATATAGGTTACAGTGGGATAATCAGGATTGTGAATTTTATGCACATTATTTTCA
This sequence comes from Lynx rufus, assembly GCF_022079265.1. Lineage (NCBI taxonomy): Eukaryota > Metazoa > Chordata > Mammalia > Carnivora > Felidae > Lynx > Lynx rufus. The sequence continues at coordinate 105,727,848 of NW_025814867.1, read as the reverse complement.
CTGAACTCCTTATGGAAAGGTACTAAAACAATGTAGAACCCCATTTGTACATAATTTTTAAAAGAATTATGATAACCATTTGAAAACTGGTTTAAGTTCAGCAGTTCCCTGCTGTAACTTTGTCAAACCCAGATGAGGAAACTACAAAGTTATAATATTTGGGTATCTTAAGAGACTTATTAAATTGTTATACTTTACCTAACTGTTCACTTTAAAAATATTTATTACAAAGCAGAAATAAAAATAAGGTCCTATGTGAATAATTTAGAATGAAGTTTTCTCATTTGTTTACAGAACAGTGTAGACAACAGGGCATGTGGTGCTTATTCAAGCATTGTGGTTCCTTCTGGACATTCCACTTTCTGCTTCTCATTCTCCTACTTTATTAAAAAAGAAAAATCATTCAACTAGTATTTATTGGGTGTCTACTTGGTGCTAGTTATTGTTCAGCTTATAGCTATCTGGCAGCCAATCTCCAGGAGGATTGCCAATGATTCATGCCCTAGTTAGTGTACTCCTTCCCACCTGAGCCGGAGTTTGTGTGTGTGACTGGTAGAGCAAAAGTGTGTGATTTCTAAGCTTGGGTCATCAAGCACATTGTCATTTCTGCCCTCTTCTCTCTTGGACCATTTGTTCTGGGTAAATGCAACAGGTATATGAGGAGGCTACTCAAGATGTCCAATGGAGCCGTCCATACCGTGGAGAGCTAAGTCTTCCTGCAAACAGCCAGCACCAACTTGCCAACTATGTGAGTCAGACATCTTGGATCTAGATCTCCCTTGCCTACTGAAGCCTTCAGATGGCTGTAGCCCCCACAACACCCTGATTGCAACCCTGTAAGAGAGACCCCAAGACAGAGGAGCCCATCAGACTCCTCCCAGATTCCTGATCCACAGAAACCGTGAGACAAGAAATGTTTATTCTTGTTTAAAGGCATTAAATCATGAGGTATTTTTTTATATAGCAACAGATAATACGACCTATTTTGTCATATGAGAAAAAATAAACATGTGGTAACTAATTATGTGATTTGTAAGATAACAAAGTGTATGTACTAGAAGGACTTTAGGATGTCTCTTTTGTTCACGTCTAGAAAAAAAATTTGGATTCTCAAACTGCAACACTCTTATCTGAAGATGATAGATTTTTCATTAATTATTGTAAACAATTACTAAAATTAAGGGACCAACCATTATTTTGCTATTATTAGTAATTTACTTTGAACAGCATGAAGACCTGAAACAATCTGTATTTTTCTAAGTACTGAAATAGGTCTCTTAGGTGGTCTAAGAAATAAATGAAACAAAACTGACAGCAGGATTACTTCCCATAAGAGTTGCAATTGATTGCAGCCAGACTCTATGAGTAGAATATCAAGATCTGATTTCTACTCAGTTATTTTCTGTGGGAGGAGATGTGCTGGCAGTAAAATTGATGTGAAAAAAGAGAGAGACTTTCCTAATCAAAAAGTATACTTGTTACTTGTTCTGCAAGAGTCTATGGAAAAGCCCCCAAAGAGGCCTGAGTCTCCATATTAGTAACAGACTTTGACTAGAGCTTATTAAGTGAAGTTCTACAAAATTTCTGTTTTCTTTCTGAGATAGGCTAGGTGTCTGCAGTAAGAGAGAACATGTAATATCTGTACATCCTCTGCTTTAGGAATTTCTTTGTTTAGAAATCACATTGACCAACTGTTTAATGTTGCCATAAATGAGTAAGAAGACACTCCTCATCAGTGTCCCAAATAAGCAATAAAGTTGCTACAGAATGTCCTGTGGAAAGTGTTAAAGGGTCAGAATACCCCCCTAGAATGGCTACCTGGTTTAGCTGTCAGATTTCAGCTACATGAGATCTAATCTCTTTGGCATGCATATTCATCTCTCTATCTCTATATGTCTGGCCTATTTATAAAGAACCCCACCCTAGGGAAAAAGGGAAGGTCAAAAAAATGACATCTGGTAATGATAGTTATTGCTTAGTTTTTCATGTAATCATAAATTAAGAGAGAGTTAGTTAAGACCTTCCTAACTGGTCTCTGTATCATTCATTGTGATCTTTAATTTTTCCCTCAATAAAATAGAACAGTACTATTTTCCTCAGAGCTAACAAGTTAAACAGCACTTAATCCATTTGTGTTAGGCTCCTCTTTAAAATACAAACATATATTTATTTGGTTAGGCATGTCTGTAACTTATAATCTATGTAAATTCTTATGACCAGGACGGGTGCGTGTTCTTCTCTATACCTTGTGAGGAGAGAAGGGGTAGAAATCTTGCCTCCAGTGGAGAGAGGGTTATTTGAAAGTACCGTGTGGCATCGGGAAGCAAGGGGAGGGTGAGCTGCTTCTGTGGAAGCTTTAGGACAGCTATAGGCCACATGAGCCGGTGAACTTGGGTGTTGGGGGTGAGAGAAGGCCTCAAGCTCGGAGGGGAGTAAGCCCGACAAAGCTGGTTACAGAAAACTGTATCTGAATCTGGATACTGAGAACCACAGGCACAAGCGGTTGTCTTCCCTTTGTTCAGGCATAAATGGAAGCCATTTTAATGAAATTTTAAATAGTCATCTACCTACCTTTGGGAGTGTCCCTAGAAATCAGAAGAATAAGAGAAGAGAAGCCAGAGGACAGTTGGAAATTGTCCAAATCCAGGCCACCCTGTGGTCTAATATGCCTATCAAAGCAAATTTTCTCACTAGTATGGTTTCAAAACTGGTCTTAAAAGCCCTTGTTAATGACCTGGTAATTGTTTTAATAGCTTCTCAGTCAAGTGTGAAGTGCTGTAGTTGACATGTCAGCAATGTATGAAGGATGGCGAAAGTTCACTCCCTGGGTAGCTAGAGTATCATTAAGCATTCCTGCTTACATTTTGGCTTGCTTAGCAATAAAAATTTATTTACTATATCCATAAAACTTGTCTCTAGCTGCCTAAGGAAGTCTCCATTCAGGTTGGCTCTGTAAGAGGAATGTTGAAGGAATTCTTGATGAGCAGTGACTTTCCCTTTTCTGAGCAGCTTCGTCAGTGGGTGATGAAGTCATTTTGTTCAAATTCTCTCTTGCTTCTTTCATATGAAGAGATATCCCCCAATCCCAGGAGGGAAATAACCTTTAAAAAGCATTTTTTCCAGATTTACATTTAACTGATACTCATACATTCACTTATTTAAAAATATTTTACGTACATTTTATGTACCAGCTACCATTCCAGGCAATGGGGATATAATAATGAGTAAAATCTATAGCATTAAGGACAACATATTCTAATGAGAGAAAAAGAGTGTATGTGTGTTATACATATATGTGTACGTGCATATGCACGTACGCATATGGAAAAACACTAATATATGTGAGTAATGGTAACGTTCTATGGAGAAAAACAATGCAAAAACAGAATAAGGAGGGTTGATGGTATAATGGAAAAGGAGTTTTGTTTCATTTTCTTTTATTTAGGGTCATAAAGAAAGGCTGATATTTGAGCTGACAGAAGTGAAGGGAGCAAGGGAGCGAGTTAGGGAGGTATCTGGTAGAATAAAGTTTCAGGTAGAGGAAAAAACAAAGACCCTGAGGTGGAAGCAAACTTGCTATGTTTCAGCAAAAATAAGGAACTCTGTGTGGCTGACAGTGCCTAAGGAAGAAAATAATACAGATAAGGTGAGGGAAGAAAGTAACAGAAGGAGGCAGATCTTGTAGGGCTTTACCTCTGAGTGAAGTGGGAGAGTTCTAGCAGAAGAGTCCCAAGATGGAAATTACATTTGAAAAGAAGTCTCTGGTTGTCCTGAGATAACACTGTGTGTGTGAAAGAGGGCAGGTGCAGTCAAAGCAGGAGACCAAAGCAATTATCCAAAGAGACATGGTGAGTTAGGGTTGTGAGGGTGCACAGGGTAGTAACTGATTGGTTCTAGATATATTTTGGAGGCAAAACTGATAAGATTCATCATCATACTGGCTATGGGGTTGGAAAGAAAGTGAGTAAAAGATGACTCTAGAGCCATTTATCCTGAGCAACAGCACAATTAACTCTTTGTTAATGAGATGGAGAATACTGAGTACTCACTAGGTGTCACACCTACTATGAAGCCAGTAAGTGACAGAAGTAGAATTGAAACCATGTATAGCAGGTGCGTGTGTGTGTGTGTGTGTGTGTGTGTGTGTGTGTATCTAATAAGCATTATATGCTTTCACCTCTCTAATTACATGAGAGCATATATGATGCTTGGAACTGCATGGGCTATTTTGTGACAATGATATATCAGAATTTAAGCAGGAATGAGACAGCACATGCAAGTGTGGTCATTGAGAGTTTCATAAAGTATGAGCAGGATAAAAGAGAACTATGAGGAACAGGTAGCCCTTGGGGATTACAATTGCAGGGTGCCATTACTACGAGTGGGCTTGAAAATGCCAGGAACAGGAGTGTTTATGAGAATATGTAAAGGGCTGTAATCATAGCTTTAGGAGAGAGGTATCCTACAGTAACTGTCACCAGGAACATAGGTAGAGGGACTCAGGCTCTTGTAAACCTTTGCCTGAGGTGGAAAGACCCAAGTGAATAAAAACCCACTCTTTTTGCATGCTGATCTTCTGCAGGCATTGGCTGACCAGAAGCCACAGAGCAGTTGGTAACCCTATAGAAGGCTAGTTGCCCAGGAATAGAGCAGGATGGAGATGTGTCGATCTGAGCTGCGGTGGAGAATATCTGGTATGCAGCTAGACCTAGAGAAAAAAGGGAACAAAGAAAAATGGCAGAATGGGAAAGTAGAAACAAATCTTTAGCTCCTGATGATGTTCCTGCATCACTCTGCTGCATCTGGAATTACCAACTCCAGGCTTTTATATTTATATTTATATTTATAATTTTAGATTTACAGAAAAGTGACAAAAATAGCAGATAATTCCCATATGCCCTTAACCAGCTCCTCCTAATGTTAACATCTTGCATACCCATAATACAATTATCAAAACTAAGAATGAATCCTGGTATAATACTATTAATTATACTATAGACTATATTTGGGTTTTTCTAGTTATTCTGTTAATATCTTCTTTTCTATTTCAGGATGCACTGCAAATTGCCACATTGAATTTAGTTATTATGTCTCTTTAGTCTCCTTCAATCTGTGATGATTTCTCAATCTTTCCTAATTTATTTATTTTTTTAAATAACCTTCACACTTTGGAACAGTACTAGTCAATTATTTAATAGAATGTCCCACAATGTAAGTTTATCTGATGTTTTCTCATGATTAGATTATACATTTTTGGCCATAAAAACAAAGAAACAATAAGCCCTTCTCAGTATATCTTATCAGCTATATGATGTCAGTATGACTTATTACCTAACTACTAATTGATCTTATTGTGTATGATGGCAACATAGATCTCTTGGTTAACATGGTCTCAGTCAGGTGCAAACTTCTTTCGTGTGAAATGATTAAATATCTTTATTTCTATTATTTAAGCCAGTGTTAGTTGGTATTTTCTTACTTGCAGATGGATATATCTTAACAAGTACACCAGTCCTTCATCATATCTTCCTATTCCCCAGGGTACCTTATTTACTGTATGACAAAATGAATAACTTAATCAAAAGTCCCTGAATTGTATATTTAGGACCTGTGTATATCGTCAATTTATAGAAAACCAAAGTCACGGAATTGCTTTTTATCTAACTGACCTTTAAATTTTTGAAACAAAATAATACATGCATGATCAAAGCAAGAAAGCATTTAATGATTAAATTCAAGGACTGAAACAGAATTAGAGGAATTATTAGTCCAACCTCCTGTATAATTATAGAATCGTCTTTAAAAATATTTTAAGGTTTATGTATTTATTTTTGATATAGAGAGAACAGGAGCTGGGGAGGGGACAGAGAGAGTGGGAGAGAGAGAATCTCAAGTAGGCTCCACCCTGTCAGCACAGAGCCCTGCGCAGGGCTCGATATCAGAAACCTTGAGATCATGACCTAAGCCAAAATCAAGTCAGATGCTTAACCGACTGAGCCACCCAGGTGCACCAAAAAATTCTTCTAAAGGCAGGCTTAAAACATTAAAAATTACTAATTTTGTCCTGCAGCATTGGTTCTTAGTGTGGGAGCAAGGATGGAAGAATGCAGGTGTTATACCTCTTCCATCCATGTTGGCATTGATTGATTAACCAACCCTGTTTGAGCACAGATGATCATTACTAAATGCATGTGTTTTCATTCAGACACATTGCCTTATCTTTTTCAGAACATTTTAAGAGTGAATTAGAGAGACACTAATAAACAAACTCCTCAAGTTTCAGTGATAATACAACGGAACTTTATTTTTTACTCAAATAGAAGTCCAAAACAGGTGCTTCAGGTGGGCAGGTTGCCACTTCTGACATGCAGTCCAGGGCCCCTGGCTCTATATGTTTTGTGGCTCAGCCATCCCCTAGAACCTGCTGGGTAGAATGCATAGGAGAAGGAACTCCTGCTTCTTGAAAACTCTCTCTTGGAAATGATACATGTTATTTTCACTCATATTTCATTGGCCAAGCTTTTCACATGGCCACACACCTTGAAGAAGGGAGCCTGGGATATATAATCATAGGGGGCAGGCACCTTCCAGAAATATGTACAGAATATAGAGGAGCAGCACTTGTGTTTGTTCCTCAGTTAGCTGCCTCTGTCACAGGTGGCTGATTTAAACACTTGGTGAAATACAGATATAATGTGTCTGGGGTCTTTCTCTGACCTAATGTTCTACTATGAGGTCTGCAAACTTTTCCTATAAAAAGCTTGGTAGTAAATACTTTAGGCCTCTAGGTCATATGATCTCTGTTGCGGCTAAGTCAGCTCTGTCATTCCAATGGAAAGCTGTCTTAGACCTAATGCCAGTGAATGAGTGTGGCTGTGTTCCAGTAAACTTTATTTATGGACACTGCAATTTAAATTTCATGTAATTTTTGTAGGCAGTGAAATATCTTTTAAGCTGTTTTTCCAATCATTTAAAAATATAAAAACCTTCATGGTTCTCAGGCCATATAATAGGCTGCAGACCAGATCTGACCTCTAGGCTTTACTCTGCTGACCCCTGATCTAGCACCACTCTTTACAAATTAAGATCAATGTATCATGATTTGATTTCAGTGAATACTTGCTAAGTCTTAATACCCACTTATTTCCCCCCAAAGTTCTGATAAATCACTTATTAATTAGAATATATTCTGGAAATCACATGCAATCTAAGTCATCTCACGAAGTTGATTTCATACTGCATTAATTATAGCTAAAATGTATTAAGCACCCAAGAAGCATAATCATTTTACATACATTATTTTAGCTTTTTAAAAATACCCTATGACATAGCTATTACCATGCCTACTTTGTCACTGAAGAATCCAAGGCTCAAAATAGCTAGAAGTATTTTGATTATATTCCACACAGCAAAAAAGGTAAAAGTCAAAATTGAAACTCAACCTGTATATGACAACCTGCACTCTTTTCATCACACCAAAGTTTCTCGGCCTTCGAGGTGTGAGCTCATTAAAAGCTGATAGCTATTCTTTCATTCTCTCTTTATACCTGTGTTTGGACTTGATTGCGCCTTTTCATGTGCATTTTATCCTTTTCAGTGTGAAAATAATGTTCCTTCCATGGAGCCCAAACTGCACAACTAATGCCACATGACACTAAGTGTAGTAAGTAGTTCAGTACGAAGAAAAGTTTCTCAGTGTGGAGAGCGGCTCTGAAATCATAATGTCTGTTATTGACAGTGAACCAGAGAAAAGCCTGACGAGAAAGAGCCCACGTTGTCTCTCAAGAGAGAGGATAAAAGCAAGTAGGACTTCAGTGGTTGTGCCTCTGAGCTCTGCAGAAGTGCAGGTCTTACCCTGTTACTAACCAGTATGACCTTGGGTAACATACTTTACCTCTCAGGTCTGTAATCTCAGAATTGCTTATTGAATTTTAGACTCTGACCTTTTTACAAAGGGACTTGAGGGAACATGGGTGAATCAAATTTAACACCTATTTTGCAAAACTCACAAGATTACTAATTGGCATAAATTGCTTGCCAGTGAGGGCATGTGACAGTGCTTTGCAAATTGATACAAAAAAGAAATTTCACAAATAAAAGCTATGTTATGAATATTCTAGATTGCATCACAGATTATATTCAGTTAAGGTCACACCATACTAGTTCTCATTTTGTCGGATATAGAATCTTTAACAGGAGTAATGTTATTTGCCCCTTCCCTCATCATATAGATTTTCAAACTGATGAATACATTCATCTCTGTTTATATTTGCCCTTTGGATGAAATGTTCCTTTAATGAAAGTATATGCCTTCCCTCAGAGCAAAAATTACATTTCATAATAAATCTATATCCTTGAAATACTGTGTGAATTTTCAAGCATAGATATTAGTGAAATATTATTTTGGAGGATAAAAGTAGCCATTTTCCAGCTCATTGACCCTTCAGTGGTGTTTTCATGGGGATGTCACAGGCAGGACGAGATGGCAGCATCAGCAGAAGAGGTGAAATCAGTATCTGTCTTCCGTACCCCTTCCCTACCTCGTGCAGTGAAATTCAGTACAAAGAAAACTGATATGCGTGGTATTAAATAACTCAACAAGAAAGAGCTAGAGAAAATTCTTTGTAGCAACACCTCCTGCAACACACAAGTCTCTCCCCTGGCAGACTATTTCCTTTTAACCATTTGAGGCTTCTCACATTTCCGCTGCAGCTGGAGCCCATCCCAAGGCACTTCCTGCCTCTTCGGATTTTTGGCACAGGGCCTTGTGCTGTTCCATTTGGCTCTCCTAGAGGCATCTGATTTGTTGCTATGAGGCTCAGTTCTGTCTCTATTGTTGCCTTCATCGTAAGTGAAAGATGTCTACTTTTCAGAGACAGCTGTACCAGCTTTGATGTGTGTGGGGATGAGAAGGGAGAAGCGAATGCCATTTTTCTCTATTTTTTGACACCAAGCAGTTTAAATTTGCACTAAGGGAGAACGCAAGCAAAGCCAATTTTCTTATTAAATAAAAATGCCACATTATACTTTGGCAGCCCTCGCCAAGATCCGACCAGAATCTGTACTTCACCTAAATATCTGAGGAAAGCCATTTAGTAATACTAACCCAGTAATAGTGATTGACTTCTGTCTAGTTATATCAATCAGAATCTAAAATGTACATTTATTTGGACTCAGCGGCACAGCTTCTAGGAATTTATCCTACAGACAGACTGAAAAATGTGCATCAAGAAATATATATAAAGATCACAATGCTGGGTCATAACGGCCCCGTGGCAGCAATAGCCTAAGGCTAAGGAGCAGATCTCCTGTCCACTTCAGCCTCAGCTCAGCATTCTTTACTCACCACTGATAACTTCTTATTCCCCACAGGTACTTATGTATGTGCCACACATACATGCTTTTCAAAGGCTAACCGTGTCTACAACTATGAGAACACATGGGAATGAAGGAAAACACAGCCTGTCAAAGAAGGCAAGAAACACTGCCAAGATTATTTCCTTTTGTGTTGATGACCTGTTTGATTTTAATGAAGCTAGTAGTAAATGAATATATGGCAATATATGAAGAAAGAATACATAGAAGGATAAAATTAGAAATCTTTTCTCTTTGCTCCCGGTATCAGCAGTTTTAGATATACCCTCTGGTATACATTTCGAAGTGTGTATGTATGTAGGTGCATATGTGTGCAAGCATGGTTTTCATAAATGATATCAAAATACACACCTTGTTCCATGGCTTATTTTTTGACCTAACATTTGAGCCCTTTCCATGTAAGTACACATAAATCCACCCTACAATTCTGATAGCACCACAATATTTAGAATGCAAATTTCATTAATTTATTTAACCAATCTATCATTGGTACATATCTAGATTGTTTGATGAATTAAAAAAACTGGAAACAGACCCAATGATTCAAACTGTGTCAATAGGTATATTGAAAAAATTTTCAATTCACACTCATTTCCCTCTCTCTCACTTGCCTTCCAGCTAACATTCAAAATTGTCCTGTGCTTGGTTCTATTGAAAATCCTTTCATTAAAACAAAGAAACAAAGAAACAACAATTTCTAATTGCAGAAAACAATCTCATAGATAAACAAATAAAGGGATTTATTTGTTTCTGCTTTGAGTGTCAGGAATTCCCATCCATGAATTTAGTTAAGATGTGGTCATACTAGAGTGGGGTGGGTCCTTAATCCCATATGACTGGTGTCCTTATGAGAAGAGAAGGAGAGACAGGGAGACAGACATATACAAAGGGGAGACAATGTGAAAACACAGGGAGTTCACCATGTGCCAATTTGCCAGCAAATAGTAGGAGAAAAGCGTGGAACAGATTCTCTCTGTGAGGCCCCCCAAAAGACCCAACGCTGCTAAGCCCTTAATTTTGGACTTCTGTCCTAAACTATGATAGAAAAACATTTTCTTGTCTTAAGCTACCCAGTCTCTGGTACTTCGTGATGGCAGTCCTAGGAAACTAACATGCCCACTAGAACTATGGGAGTTGGACAGGGACCATTTTCCAGATAATTCAGATGTTATTACAAAATTCCTAAGAAGAAATACTGAGCGAACCAAACCAGACCAAAAGCAAGCAGATGACAGCACCACCAAAAAACAAAATTAAAATTATCGGGTGGTAGAACCTTGAAATATAACCCAAACATTTTTCAAACCCCATATAGCTATGTTTATTTATTTGGTATTCTTATGCCATCCTCTTCCACAAAAAAATTTGAGAAAATTTACATAAAATTAACAACATAATGCAATCATAAATGTATAAAGAATAGCAAAAGTCAAACAATAATGGAAGGTAGAAGAGGTAGAATGATTTCAGTAGAACACAACACTTAAAGCTATATTTCCTGGTATTTGTCAAACAGAATATGAGTCCATGCAACTTTTATTACCTGACTGTTTAGAAAGAAGTGACCTTTATTCCAACCCACGAGAAGAAATGTGTATTTAAGGAAGTTCAGAATTAAACTAGCCTTCAGGAACATCAAAACTCAGTCTCAAATTCAATTCCAGAAACAGGAAAAACTGAATCTGGAGGAAAGTAATGTCTTCTAAAGCTTCAAAACATCATTTCAATCTTTCCTACATAGTATTTCACACTCAAAACAAAAAATGATCAACTACACCAGGACTTGGGATCAAATGACCAAAATAAGACAAGCAAACAATAGAAAGACCCATTGGAGAACTAGATATTGGAGTTATCAATCAGAGATTTTAAAACAAATGTGATTAACAGGCTTAAGGATGTAAATGACAAGATGGTGAGTTTCAGGTAAACATAAGAGCCAGGCTTTGAGAAATTTAAAAAATGGACAAGTCAAGATAGTGATGTGCCTTTGCAGAAGGAGGGTGGAGTCTAGTGATACTACAAGGAGACTTTTAGAAGTGTTCATATTGTTTGATTTCCTGAACTGCTTGATGATTTCATGGATGTGTTTCCTCTCTGAAAATTAACAGAGTGGTACATTTTCTGTATTACATGGTATACTTCAACTAGACATTTCCTTAAAAAATGTACATACTACTGAGTGTCTGAAGTAAATGCATATTCTAGTGTTGATTGAAAGGAGGTAAGCTTATAGCTGTCTGTGATTTCTAGACGTGAATGCAATTTAGCGAGAGAGGCCTGATGTCTTACTGAAGGATAATCGCTCAATAGGTAGAAAAGGCAGAGGTTATAGTCTAGAGTAGTAACTCAATAACTATTAAAAGAATGAATGAATTGCCTATTTTTCCTCCTACTGAAAAAGGTGGTACATATACAGGACTAAATAAGTAAACATAAACATTCATGTTTCAGATTTCTTTAGGGTGCCCAGTTCTTTTACATATAGGGACAGAACAAACCATATAATATTGAAATTGGGAGAAAAGAAGTACTCTTTTCATATTAGGCCCTTTCTGTGATTTATTATGTATTATTTGGGAATTTTTAAATTTTTCTTGCTTCTCTGAAAATGTACTATACATACTCCCTGGCTTACGGCTACACAGACATCAGCTAATGGGAATATTCTAGCTAGGATCATGCAGATGATGTACTTGTGGGCTTGCTGGACATAGTTCTCAACATTCCATGTCAATGCCCAGGCCGGTTAACACTAAACATATGATTTAATAGATTTTCAAGAATGAACAAGTTCTATTTCTCTTGTTTTTTAAGGCAAATTGTAACAGTCTCTCATTCTGATTGAGAAAATAAATATTGACAGAAGAAAAGCCTAATGGCTTATTTAAGAACCACAGAGTTGAGGGAAATTTCCCTTTTCACCATTTTAAATGTAGGGCTCCCTTTAGGGTTCAATATATGTTTCCAGTGTGGTTAAAGTGAATGCTTAAATAACATTTTAAAGAAAAAAAATCAACACTCTTTGTCACTCTACTTCATAAATAATTCACAAAGCTTAGAGAAAATAAAGATTAGAAAATGTGGCTGGGTTGTATGCCTGGAAAATGGGTCACTTATGCATACATATGTAATCATTCATTCAACAGATATAGGGAGCCCCTGCTGTTTGTAAATTAAATTGCATGACTCCTTCAACTGTCTATAGTTTACTGGGTTGAGAGGTTATATATAGCACTAAGCTAAGAATAGTACAAAATGATTGCAGACAAAATACTAAAAGAAAATGACAATGGAATGTATGTTTAAAATTACTGATTGTAGGTTCATAGGGGAAGCTATGGAAGAGGAAATCACAAATTAAAGTGTGCCTTGAAAGATGGGAAGGAGTTGGATAGCAAGGGCAAGGACCATTGATTGTTTTTTCCTTTTCTTAGATGAGAAGGCAACGTATGAAAACTTATGTACATGTCAAATTTGGGGGAGAATAATAAGAGAATTCCAACTCATAAAAAGATAGTCATGGAATACAAAGTTAGAAAAAATTTTGGGGAAAAAACATTTATGTAAGGCAAAGTAAAGTGTTTGGATTTGAGACAAGAGAACAAATGAAGGCAACTTGGAGTAAGAGAAAAATTATAAAGTTTGAGGTAAGACAGCCCTCCTAAATATGTATGTCTCCTTTTCCTTCTTATAAAAAGAAGATAATATTATCAGGTAATTGTACTGTGAGTCTTAACTATAATAATATGTATAGAGTGCTGAACCAAATAAACCCTTAATACATATTAAAACATCACCCAACTCTTTTACTTTATGCTATGAGGGTTTATAGTGTATATAGTATAACATTTTTGAGTTGGCTAATGGCTTAATAAAGACTGTATTTAAGGGAGATAAATCTGACAGCAATTTGGAAGTCTTGGAAAGGAAGCTAGATGCTAAAGCCATTTTATTGAGGTAGGGAATTTGAACCCCCTCAAAAATGTATGTATAAAGAAGGTGTGGCATAGCTATATGATGGAATATTACTCCGTCCTCAAAAAGAATGAAATCTTGCCATTGCAACCATGTGGATGGAGCTAGAGTGTATTATGCTAAGCGAAATGAGTCAGTCAGAGATAGACAAATACCATACGGTTTCACTCATACGTGGAATTTAAGAAACAAAACAGATGAACATAGGGGAAGGAAAAAAAAAGATGGAAGCAAATCATAAGAGACTTTTTTTTAAGTTTATTTTTAACGTTTATTTATTTTTGAGAGAGAGACAGACAGATCAGGGGAGGGGCAGAGAGAGAGGAACATGCAGAATCTGGAGCAGCCTCCAGGTTCTGAGCTGTCAGCACAGACCCCGACTTGGGGCTCAAACCCATGAACTGTGAGATCATGACCTGAGCTGAAGTCCCACGCTTAACCAAATGAGCCACCCAGGTGCCCCAACCATGTGAGACTCTTAACTATAGAGAAGAAACTGAGGGTTAATGGAGGGAGGTGGTGGGGGATGGGCTAAATGGCTATTTTTGCTATGAGCATCAGGTATTGTCTGTAAGTGCTGAATCACTAAATTCTAGACCTGAAACCAATTTTACCATATATGTTAATTAACTAGAATTTAAATAAAAACTTGAAATAAAAAAAAGAAAAAAATGTATGTACTACAACATAGATCCTCTGGGGAGAGGTACATGAGCTTCGGTTGACAAAAACAGTCCATGACTCCAAAAAGGTTAAAGATCCTTGCATGTACTCTGGAAGATGCTAGACTATGAGGAAGTAAGAAAGAGAAGTAGAATATAATAATAAGATTTAATTATTTTATATGCAAATTAAAAGAGGAATTGAAAATAATATTGAAATCTTTATCTCGTGTTACTGGGAACATCATAATACTGTTCTGAGAGACAGAGGAGTCAGTTTGGAAGGGAAGGTTATATGTTTGGCTTTAAACATGTTGCATGTCAGATATTTGCCAGAACTGCCAAGTAAAATCCTGACCAGTCAGAGGTGTGCCTGAACTTGACATGCAGGTCAGAGCTGGAGATAAAGATAGTTTAAGACAGAGCCTCTCAGATAGTATTCCTGCTCCAAGGGACCTGACTAGAGTCAGGGGTGCATAAAAGCCATGGATTCAATGAGATAAAACTTGGAAATATACTTCAAAGTATGAGGAAAATGTTTAAAATTTTTCACAATTCTAAAAAAAAATTATTATGTGTGCTTCCAGTGAAGTATTATGAAAAAGAAAATAAATAACATTTTTAAGGTGAAACACAGGATGGAATGAATCTGCATTAATTACTGCTGCTTCCAGGAGCAATTCAGAGAAAAAATTGTGAGAAAGCTGCCATAGAAAGAGCTTAATTTTCTGAGAGTATGGAAATAAAGTCAAATGAGCAGAGGAGCAAGGACTACCCCACAGCTGGAAGATAGAAGCAAGAAGAGCCAATTAAGGAGAACTTGTCAAAAAGGCAAGACGATGTATCAGAAAAAGAAAGTGTCAGAACCTGGACAAAAGAGAATTTGAAGAATTGGTTGTCAACAATGTCAAAGGCAGCAGGGAAGTCACATAAAATGAGAGCCACCAGGCACTAGAGTCCTCTTCCTAAACAAGCCTTTAAAATAGGTTATGTTACCATGTTAAAGTTGTATGTAAAAGATGTTTTGATCGTGTTCTAGAATAAGGTTTAATGCAAAAACTTTTCTACTTATAGAAAACCCTTCAAAAGATCAATAATCAATCATAAATGTGAATCCCTTGGGCAAATCATTTATTTTACATGCTTTTTACTCTCCTCATCACAGCAGCATAGGACTCAAATCTTAGAACCTGACAATCTCATCCAGTTCAGAGCTGAACAGAAGTTGAATACTTTCGAGATTAGAATAATTTATGACCTCAAAACTTGGCACTTTAGGGATAATGATGGGACAAATCAATTTTTGTTGTTATTGCAGAAAATGGCTTAAATACCCAGAGCTCTATTATCTGGCCTCCTGCATTCATCAAAATGAAAACAAACAAACAAAAAAAGTGAGAAATAAACAAACTAGATATTCTGTTATTATCATTGCTGTTGTTAGATTAGGAAAACAACACATACCACTCTTATATTTCTAAGCTGCTAAAACTGCAAATATGCCATAAAAACACTGTTGGAAGCCAATGTACTAGAAGGAAATGCTCATAATATAGCCACTTACTCTTTTATCATTTCTCCAGAAAGGTACAAAAGTATGTGAGTGTTTAGGGGGAAGGAGCCAGCACTAAACTAGGAGTCCGTCCTGCTTTCACTGCATCTCTCTTATGACTTGTATAAGCAATCTTTCTTCTGTGCATCTCAGCTGGTCTGTCAATATATCTGCTACCCAGTTTACCACTCTGTGCCCCAGTAAGATGGTTTATGATAGGCAAGCAATTCTATCTTTTCACAAACTTATTGTGAGGATTATACTTGATAACATCTCAACAAGCGCTTTGCATGCTGCAGGCATTTGGTGGAATCAGTTGGGGTTCTTTCCAACATTCTCTTCTACCTTACAGATCTTTTGGAACAATCAAATGACATAAGCCACCATGTAGCATTTTAGGCATTCACGTGCAATAAAGAAGAGTTTGGGAGGGGGAAGAAAAAGAGAGAGAGAGAGATTAAGAGAGGTTAAAAAAAGATGCCTCTCATTGGGAGGTTATATTGAAAGACTACAGACGAAAAGGCCAGAGCTGGAATAGAGCTTCATGGCAGATACTGAAGAGAGACAAAATCTGGCAATTCTGCAGCTGCAGAAATGGATAAGATATTAGCATTAGGGGGGGATGAATTTCATATTATAAAGGATTTCAAAGTTTTTGAGATTGAGGCAGCCACTGTTGGTATATAAATAGCTGTCTAAAACTATCTTCCATGAAAATGATGAACCAAAGGGTAATAAAAGTGACATTTAATTATTAAAGGTATCAATAACTATGATTTTCTAATAAGTAAGGTTAATGTTTCCCTTTAGATAAGGTTCTAAGGGAACATTTATTTATACAAGAGAACATTTTTTTTTTTTTTTGCCAAGCAAAAAAGTATGTAGGATTTCAAATGTTTTTGACTCAGATCTATGGATTTAAGGAGCATAAAAATAATACTTTGCCACTTTATGTACTATGCATGCTCATCTTTCTCATTCCAAATGGCTTAATCCACTTGCTAATGAGTCGTGATCTGTACTTTTCAAACAACAAAACAAAACAAAATCCCCATAGGTGGCTGGGTGGCTCAGTTGGTTGAGTGTCCGACTCTTGGTTTCCACCTAGGTCATGATCTCACAGTTTATGAGTTCAAGCCCCACATCAGGCTCTGTGCTGACAGCGTGGATCCTGCTTGGGATTCTCTCCCTCTCTCTCTCTGCCCCTCTCCTGCTTCTGTTCTCACTCTCTCCAAATAAATAAAATAAAATAAAAAATCCCCAGATTTGTTAGTATTTTTTTTTGTTATTACAGATCAACACTAAGTACAATGGTCTCAGAAATGAACACTAGTTTTAAAAAATCTATTAGTAAATCAGCCAGAGTCTATTTCAGGTAGTACTTTGGATTCTATTCTATTCAAGTTGTATTATCAGATATAAATCTCTTTCTAGACTAGATTGCATTAATTACAGGGATAACATATCCTGCAGTAATACATATTCAACATCCAACCATTCAGCCAATGTCCAACCTGTATTCAACATCCAATCCAACCCACATATAATATCCAACCAAGGTAAGGCATTTGTTCTGAGCGGTATCAGATGAGAGAGTGGTAGGTGTGTGCAAAAGATTATGTCCACTCAGGAAAAAAACAGATGAATAAACAGAAGCAACTCATATGTACTTTGGGTTTATTATGCAAAAGGAAATGCTATCACATGAGTCTCCAGTTTAGATTTCTCTTTAACTCCAGTGCTCAAGGTCGATTATTTGAATTAGTTTGTGGTAAATGATATAGAAATATATTTGAAATTAATTAAAAACTGGAGGTGTATTATTACTATCAAGAATTCTTATATGTCTTATAAATCTCTCTTTAGAGGTTTTAATGTAATCTAGGGATTCTGATACTGATAGGTGGAAAATGCAAACCACTAAAGACAAATGAGAAATTATATTAATGCCAGGAAGTGGTATTAATGTAAGAAAAAAAAAAGTGTTGTACCACCAAATGAAGGAACATAGTTTATTGTGTGCTCATAAAGGACTTGGAATCATGGGTTAAGTGACTATTTACATCAGATTTTTGTGACCATCATTATTTTTCAATATTTCATTCATTTATCAGATTATTTTCAGAGTGTACATCCTGAATTTTGATTCAAGAAAATTGGCATGCTGTTTATGGATTTATAAGAGTAGAAATATTTTCCCATTCTTTTCCATTTAACCAAATTCATGGAGTAAATAGATCAAACTGAATTTAAGAAAGGAGAAAACCGGGGCTCCTGGGTAGCTCAGTTGGTTAAGTAGTCAACTCTTGATTTTAGCTCAGGACATGATCTCATGGTTGTGGGAATGAACCCCGGGCGAGGCTCCATGCTGAGCATGGAGTCTGCTTGGGATTCTCCCTTTCTTTCTGCCTCTCCTCTCCGAACTCTTTCTCTTTCTCCCTCTCTCCCTCTCTCCCTCTCAAAATAAATAAATAAATTTAAAATGAAAAAAAAAAAAAGGAGAAAACTTCGAGTGCAGAACCAGAGCCCAGACCAAAATGGTGACATTCCTTCCCTTTCTGTATCCCTTGTCTACCTTATAGAGCAGTCTAAACCCCTCATCCCCACCAGCACACACTCTGAAGTGAAATAAGCCAGGGTTTTAATTCAAAGTTGATCATTTATTATCTACTTGAACTGGAAAAAACGGTGAATTCTTCTAACTTTTGCAAATTTGTATAGAGATAGCATAGAGTTGCCAGGAGAAATATAGTGCACCCAATTAAATTTTAATTTCAGATTACTGATGAAATAGAACAAGTAATTTATTTCCTATAAATATATCCCAAGTATTGCATGGGACATAGCTACACTAAACAATCACTTATTGTTATTTAAAATTTGAATTTAACTAGGTACACTGTATTTCATCTGTTAAATCAACTTGACTTCCAGATTAATGATGAAAAATAACAAATAATTCATTTTATATAAATATGTCCTCAATATTGCATGAGATATAATTATGTCCAGCAATTATTCATCATTTATCTGAAATTCAGATTTAACTGGGCATCCTGTATTTTTATTTGCTAAATCTGGCAATTCCTTAGCTAGCATGATTTCTGGCACATAATAGGAACTGTAAAATATGTCAAGAAGCAGAAAGAGCAAAGATTTTTATAGATAAATCTGGATTCAAATTCTGCTTCTACCAGAATTTTAATTTATTTATAAGATCTTAGATTTGACTTTCCCCAAGCATTGTCATGTGCCCTGAATCTCTCCTTTCTCTTCACCATCAAAATGACACTGCTCTCAACTGTTTCCTGCTTTGGAAATAAATCCATTTTCATTATGACAGAAGACTCTAAGATGTCTCTACCTAAACTCTTAGGAAGAATTTTCTATCCTCACCTTTTGAGTAGCTTATTATTGACTCCGTCCGTTGTCCTAGAGGAAGACATCTAAGAGAAGGCTCCTCTTCACAATACCAGTCTTTTCTTAAGTGTATGGGCAGGGAGAAATTCCTAACGGTGGTAGGCAAAAGCTCAATCGACTACCATCAGTATTAACATGCTGGGCTCTCAGAAATCTGAACATGTAAGAAATAACATGATAACATTTGTTTATGATTTGGTCAATAATTTTGCATGGCACATTCCATAGGTTGTCCCTCATTAGCAATGCATAGATCTGTTGAAATTCACACTGTGTGAAATTGCAACAATGTCAATGCTTTTCCATAGCATCTCCACTATGCATATCTGTGATGCATTTTAATGATTTGCTTCTTAGATTTTTTTTTTCTGAAAAAACCTGGCTTTAGCATATGCCAGAAAAAGTAATTGAGAGAGTTCAAATCTAGTGAGTGTGTAACCCATTCACGGGGCCACATCAGCCGATGCAGATTTGGAAATTATCATTCAATTAGTCCTCTACCACTGTAGCATAATGGGGTGGTACATCATCCTAAGGAAACTCCTCTAGGTGACCTTCTAGCTTGTCAGGTGTAGGCATTAATTGATCACTTAATATGTTGGTTTTATACAGTAAACATTAATTTATGTTTCTGGACTTCGTGACCAAATTGTAGCTGACATTGCTTGCTAATATACATATATATGCTTTGTCATTTAAACTTTCAACAATCCTACAAAATATTATTATCTCCAGCTTGCAGATGAGCAAACTGAAGCAGAGTGAGGTTATATAACCTGTCCAGGATCGCAGTTCGTAATTGATGGAGCCAGAGTTTCAATTTAGGCAACCCCAAGTTAGAGTCCACATTCTTAACCCCTAAGCAATGTTTCTGGCTACTATTGGAGTAATATATGGCAATAATGAAACCGTTTCCTTGTGCAAGTATCACTTCCATGGAATAAAGTCATTGTTTACTAAGTGTTGGTGTTTGTTTTTTGTTTTTTTTTTTTTTTTTTTGTAACAGGATCTAAGCCAGAGTATTTCATTTGGAGAGGTGCTATTCATCACCTCAGGCTAAGAGTTAGCTGGATGCTTCTGTCACATGTCAGTAATTCAATAGACATTCTAACAGAGGTTTTATTCAGTCATTACTTTGGATTTGTTCTCAAAGCTGTACTTCTACTTGCAAGCTATCAGAGTCTCTGTTTGTTTTGTTTCGTTTTACAAAGGGACCAACATTATGGATACTTCAATGTCAAAATTATATTTAGGTCTAAACAGAGAAACTTGATTTGGGAGGCTGAGACAAAACATCCAAGACAAGCCTTTATAGATTTAAACCCTCAAATTCTCACCTTCATTTGCAAAAGAAAAGTTTTTGAGCAAGAAGATTTAAGTGATTTTAACTCTGTTTAAAAATACAATGAAACTAAAAGAAAGAGAGAGAGAGAAAACAATTTTTCTTTCTAATGTACATTACATGGCCAAAGGGAAACCTTCCCTAGCTGACTGGAGGAAATTAGCTGTTGGTTTCAAAATCACTCTTTCCAGTGAAGTTGGGTGTGTGCCTCAGATTTCCACACCAAGGTGGTCCTTTGAGAGAAGATTTTAGTTGTAGAAGAGGTTTTGTTAAATTCTTTGGTATCACTTATTATTTCCTTCAGGCAAACCACATGTCAGAGAACCTCAATCTGAAAATGACACAGGTTACATGTACTCCTTCCTCTTCCTTTTCAAAAGGTCCTTTCTGTCTTTCAGTTTCATGTGTGCTCTTGATTGCTATCTTTCTATAAATAAATGTACTTATCAGAATGAAAAAGTCATTCCGATCTTTGGTTGCAAGAACTTTTATATCCATCTCATGGACAGATGAGGTAAAATGTGATTTGAAACTAAACATATACAATATGCCATATAGATCTCAAAGCTTTTCAAATGTCTTGAATAATCAAAATGATGAGACAAATGAGGAAGAAAAATAAGAGGACAAGAACTAGCATAATTTGGGCACCCAGTGTACCCCTCACACCATGGTAGGTCTTTTCCATACAGGATTAGATGTAGTTCTACACCTAAGGCACATGAAGTTTGGAGATATGAAAATAACTTTTTGCAAATTATGCATATGATATAAATACAGGTACCAGGATTCTAAATTAAAATAAAAACTCAGAATCTGTGATATCTCCACTATACCACTTTTAGGAATTTGGGCATCATGTTTAGAGCTAAAGGTTCTCAAGGTGGCTAATGAAATGGAGACCCCTCTAAACCTCTAGAAAATGGGAACTTAAAAAACCTTAATTTCTAAAAATATTTTCAAAGTTAATGTTCTAAGAGTGGTCTGGCATGCCTAAAAGACATTTAATTGGGAAAGCACATAATTAACCTTTGATACATGAGACTCTTGAATTATTTCACACATATTTAGGGTCAAGTGTTAAGGATTTTGTTTCAAATGTAAGATATATGCTTGGAAATTAGTTTGACCAAGCCTGAAACATAGGAATCATCTTACCCCCAGAGCTTTTTGGATTATAACCTATTTGGCATTATGCCGTATTTCATAATTGTGTTTTCTTTCTTCCTAAGAACCACAGTTTCCTATTAGACAGGAAGTGATAGATTATTGTAATCCATGTGGTACTTGCCTCTCTGTTTGACATTTTTTTATTAGCACTTGTTGCAGTACATAAGGCTTCAGTATTTCCTAATTGTGGGATTTCTTTTTAATGTTTCATATATATGGGAATTGAGCTTTTTAATTCATTAATTCATTTGATTAACATTTACTTTATTGGGTGCTTTATTGAGAGATAGACTTGTACAAGGCAGTAAAGATATAATGGTGAATAAACACAGTCTAATGGGGGAGATACTAATCAAATAATTAGCAGTAATTGTAAAATTGCAATTGTGATAAGTGCTAAGATATACAGTGTCCTGAGACAGAGAGGTGTGGAAATTAATCTATGCAGAGAGATTGGGAAAGATTTCCCTAGTGGAGTGACAATTAATCTGAAATCTGAAGGATGAGTAGGGGTAAATTAGGAGTGGCAGGAAGATAAGAGGGTTTTATCTTTTGAATCCCAGTTGGGGGTAGTGATGGTAGTGAGGGAGAAAGCCAAGAAGCACAATGGGCTGGAGATCAGTAAGCAAGATGGGGGAGATCAGGACAATTCTGAAAGCTTAGGTGGGAGATGAAAGGGTTTCAAGGCTGGGTTGGGAAGGGATTCAAGAAGGAGTGACAAAACCAGATTTGTGTTGAAAAGGATTGCATATATATGTCTCTAGATGTAGAGGGAAGATGCAGGAGAGGGAATAAGAAAGGATGTCGGTAGCCCACTCAAGGGGTGTGTTCAGTGGTGCAGTCTAGGAGTGTCGGTAGCCTGAGCAGGGTGGTAGTGGAGATAGAACAGATTGGTGATGAGTTCCATATGGAAAGATGGACGACAAAGTTTGGGTTGACTCAGGTTTCTCACATTATACACCTTATTTATACTTCTCAGATGAAGGCACTGCTCCTTAAATGCTTCCAGAAAAACAATTTAACCTGAGAAAATGAGTAAATTGCATTATTTAAAAAAATACAGATTGCAGATGACAGATATAATGCAACCTGATTAGAGCTCTCAAAGCTATGAAACTTTGGCATGTTAGTTAGGAAGCAAACTACAAATTCCTTAAATTATGTTGTGTCTGTATTGTGATGAGGGGAAGTTTCCTTCAACTCACCAAACTGTTTCCATATATATTTCTCCTCTCTGTACTTTTTGTAGGAAAACAACAAAATCACAATATGATTCTCTAACATTTTTACTTCTATAGGTTTTTCTTCCTTTTCATTAAGTGAGGGCACCTATTCAAAGCAGAATAAGTTTTGTTGTTGTGGACTCTATTAAATGAGTAGTCATTTGCTCACTTGCCACAGAGTATGGTGGAGGCAGAGCCACTTAATTGTCTCTCCTCTCTTTTTTTAGAGAGATAGTATGAATCAGGGAGGGCAGAGGGAGAGAGAGAATCTTAAGCAGGCTCCATACCCAATGTGGAGCCTGATGTGGGGCTTGATCTCATGACCTTGAGATCATGACCTGAGCTGAAATCAAGAGTTGGATGCTTAAACTGAGCCCCTCAGATACCCCACTTCTCTCCTTCTTTTATTCTGAGTAGTTAAGAGAAGTTACATAGTTTTCAAGTCTTAGCACTTTTTTTTATTGGGAAATTCATTTAATTAAGGAATATAGTTTTACATAAGATTTTAGAGACAAGTAAGAGAGTTAGAATATGTAATTTATTACAAGCCTAGCTTAACATAATCTAAACTCCTAAAGATGGTATCAGTAAAGAAAATTATTAGAGGCCATCTCATTCATTAACATAGATGCTTCCCCTGAGTTTAAGACTCATAGATGGTATTTCATCCCCTGTGTCTGGATATGTGTCACTGAATTATTTTGGTCCTTCTACCAATGAACCATAGTACATAAATCCATAGATAAGAATTAATAATGATTTAGCTGGAAAAATATTGGTGGGATCTCTCAAGTAGTCAGAAACCACTATAGAAAACAAAATTAATATATATTTGTTTAGGCTAATCTTGGAGTCTCTAACTGCAAGCTAAAGCTTCCTGGATATAGTGGGATTATACAGATTCTTTGTCTAATGAAAATGGCTACCATGTTTAAAACTGGATATGACAAAAATATTTTTGTTTTTAATTTCTGCTATTATAATAACCTTAAAAAGAAACCTGTGACATTGATATTAGTGTTATCCCTATTTTAGAGATAACTAGTGAAGTATACAGAATAGAGACAAAGCAAAAAAGCTTATCTAATTTTCAGAGGCATACATCTTGAAGGTGGTGGGTTTGGGATTCTCTATGATGCTGATGGCCAGGCCTATGAACTTTCCTATAAAGTTATGCTGCTTTCCCATTGTGGGTGTGTTTTGGAATACTATCCTTGTCTCAAAATGTTGTCAGTCTTTTAGAGAAAAAAAAAAGAAGTAAAGATCAAGAGAAAAATGATGGGATGTCTTGGTGTTTCAGTCAGTTAGGGCATCGAACTCTAGACTTTAGCTCAAGTCATGATCCCAGGGTCATGGGATCAAGCCTCTCTTTGAGCCATATGCTGGGCATGGAGCCTGCTTAAGATTCTCTCTCTCTCTCTCTCTCTCTCTCTCTCTCTCTCTCTCTTTCTCTCTACCTCCCTCCCTCCCTCCCTCCCTCTCTGCTGTCTCCCCTCATCACACACTCTCTCTCTAACAAACAAACAAAAATAATCAAGAGAAAAATGAAAATTGGGAGGATTGTGGAGACCTATGTATTTGTATAGCGTTTTGCATTTTCAGAGCCACATTTCTTTGCAATTGCCAAAGGAGAGAGGGAACTGCAATTTGCTTCTATAAAATTAAGGGATAGTCTTCATAGAAGAAAAGCACGTTTATGAGAAACTTCAAGAAGATCTTGATTTTAAGGCCTTTCCCATGTGGTTTCTCGTATTCATTATCTAAACCCATCAATTTAGATCAAAGGCACATAAAATATTTAATATTCCTGCCCATGAACTAAAATCTGAACTTGGGCTTGGGCGTCTGAAGATTTCAGTTGCCTTTTGGCCTGGGATTTCAGTCTTTTCCAACCAGACCTCAACTCCTATATTCTTGTAAAAAGAGTCAAGAATTGAGACTAATTAGTTTATAACCACATTTGAGACTTTGAAAAAAACTACTTATATATTATATCAACATTAATTGCTATATTATAGCACTCAGTCTGATGTTACACCCATGCAAGCACTTTGTAAATGTTACTTGATGGTTTGATAATTTTGTATGATTAAAAACTTAGCACAAAAAGGTGGCTTTTATTACCTGGGATTTAGGTGAATATAAGATTTTGCAAATACAAGGCACATCGTCTTACTCTCCTTAAGTGGTTTAACTTTCATAGAATATGGTTGACTTTCCTTTTAAACTTTTTTAAAGCATGCAGAATCTAAAGATAGGCTAAAATTACAGTAATATTCCATTCTGAGTGGGATAAGCAATAAGAATACTCATAAAATTGCATTTGCTAAAACTTATTGAGAACACAGTATACCATAATACAGAATCTATCCAATTATACGGATTCACTTAAAGGCCACAACTACTCATGAGGAAGGTAGTGCTATCATTTATACATTTCCAGTGAGAAAACAGAAGTTGGAGGGACATGTCTAGGGTCATCCATCTAGTTAGGTGGCAGGACTGGAATTCAAACTCAAGGCGAATCTGAACCTGTGGCCTCAGAGGGTCTAGATTTAGGGGAGTTAGCTTTAAACACACCAGCCCAGGACAGTTCCAATATTCTCTCTAAGGTTATATAAACTGCCTGTGGCTTCTATGGGCTATTTGGAAACAGATGTAAACACACGTGGTTTCTCATGCCTATTTGTTAGTTCACTAGAGGTTTTGGTAGTTGTTATGCTTATACAGAAGGCAGAGAGATACGATTGTACAATACAAGGATGATTTGAAATAATTCCAGATTTTTCCTACCCACTGACCATGCAGAATCCAAATCCTTGGTGTACACAATGGAGCTGTTACTTCACTCTACTTTATACTTTCTCCTTAAATGCTCACAAATAAACAACCAGCTCATTTAAAATGGCTTGGGATAGAAATAGCAATTGATGTTTAAACCTTATAACCAAGCCAGATCTGTGTAAGAGGCTATTCTGCATTATTACTATCTTATTTTGATTGTATCAGCAAGTGGGAATCAGTAGGTCAAACAAGACCTGTGAATTAGTGTATACTTGTACATATGTTTTCTGGCTGTAAGTGGTAATGTTGTGATTATTAGGAAAGATACTGTCATTAAGTAAGTGATAATAGTACCTAAAACAGTTTGGATGCTCACAAAGTACTGAGCACTAGTTTACGTGCTTCACATGGATTATCTCACAACAACTTTATGGGAAGGGACATTAACTGAGTTCATTTCACAGGTGAGGTGATGTAACTTGTCCAACAGTGCACAGCTAGCAACTGGCAGAGCCACCTAGGCATTCCGACTTCAGGCCTCACTCTGAACCTCTAAATGCTCTTAGCAGGAAGCTCTGTTATTATTAGAAGTCAAATGACTACATTATAAGCAATATAAGTTCATTGTTTTAGAACCAGAAGGTCCCAGGTTCTATTTTTCATGCCACCATTTATTAGTCGATGTTCTTGAGCCTGTTAATGACTTCATTGGTTAACTGAAGATAACAGCAATACCTACCTCATAGGTTAGTGTGATGTTTAAAACGCTAATGCATGAAGGGCACCTGGGTGGATCAGTCAGTTAAGCTTCTGACTCTAGGTTTTGGCTCAAGTCATGATCTCACGGTTTTTGAGTGGGAGCCCCACATTGAGCTCTGCACGGACAGTGCAGAGCCTGCTTGGAATTTCTCTCTCTTTCTCTCTCTGCCCCTTCCTGGCTTGCTCTCTCAATAAATAAACAAACAAACATTAAAAAAAAAACCTAATTCATGTAAAGCAATTTATCAGGGACACTGGGAAATGGTAAGTACTCAGTTGTTATTCTTTTTCTTCTTATTAAATTTATCTGACTTCTGTTTCCCTGAGTTGATTCAAGCTCTGAAAATATGTAACAAATGCATTAGGCAGGTTTGACTGTTTTCTTTAAGTCTTAACCCAGCAGCTTGATATTATTCACCAATTTAGTACCACTTGGCATTTGTGGAGCTCCCTTCCCACAACAATAATTGATCTCACACAGATCATCAGCCTTGTGAACTGGCACAGAATTAGAAAAACCACAAGTTTCACAAGAGGAAACAGGTCGGCGAGTGAAAAGTCTTGCCCTAGGATGTACTTGAATTCAAGAAGGGGTGAGGGTTAGCACCATGCATGCTACCTAAACAGAGGAACCACTTCTCTTTTCTGGAAATCCTGACAACCTGAGGACTCAAGGAGAGAAAGACTCAATAAGTACAAGGAGACAGAAAAGATTATGAGGAAGAAAATATGGCCAGTTTTAGAACCTGACACAGGCTGTTGTTTGGCGCTGGCTGTTTTCCAACCACATTAAAGTTCTCTACACTAGACTTGCTCAGTTGTGTTGGCAAACCCTGCCTCACAGACAAGGCCTCAAGTAATCTGTGCTCAGTGGAGAGGAGATAAAACAGCAAGATCACTGTAACTGGCTGTGTTTCATTAACCCAAAGGCTCTGAGGGAAAAAAAAATAATAATAAAGGTTTTCATGATTTGCACGTGATGATCTAACAAATAAATTTTGGAAGAGGGCATTTTTTATTAAGTTTTTTTGTTTGTTTTGTTTTGTTTTACCAAATACATGTAAATTGACAGCTACATTTGTATAAAAAGAAATTCATATATATATATATATATATATATATATATATATATATATATATATATATTTCTGGTACAGAAGCTTCCTTGCAGTATGTTTTGTCCAGTTACTATAAGCATCATCACATTGGGTCTGGCCTCCCTCCTACCCCACTCATCACGACCTTCCCCCTACACGCACTAAAAACACTTGTTCATATCACTTCAGTTGGGAGCTAAAAGAGAATAATTTCAGTTTCATGAGTTAACTGAGATGAAGTGGGGAATTTCTTTTGTTGTTATTCAAAGGTATATATACACCCAGATAAATTTTCTTTGATTTGTTCTGGAAAAGAGTTTATATCAAATATATAAACTTGGTGGTTTGAGTTCACCTAAAAAGAAAGAAAGGGAAAAAAACAAAAACAAACAAACAAAAAATAAAAACCATTTGCAGTAATCATGACACTCACTGAAGATAGGACCTGGGGATACATAGTATGCTACATGTTTGGATGGGAATTAGATCACATTTTCTAGTTAAACTTTGTACTTTCTTGATCTTTAAGGTAGAGTATTATTTCCAAAGGGCATGGAATAAAGTGAACCTTTAATAAAGATGTTCTAGCAAAATTATAAATCAGAATGCTTTAGACTGAATGTTTGTGTCCCTCCAAAATTTGTATATTGAAACCCTCAGCCCCAAAATATTATTTGGAGATGGAGCCTCTGGGGGATAATTAGGGTTTGATTAAGTCTTGTGGGTGGGGTCCTCACTATAAGATTAATGACATTATAAAAAGAATAAGAGGAAAGCTCTCTTTCTGTCTGTCTCCAACTCCATGTGAGAACATAATGAGAAGATGCCCATCTGCAAACTAAGAAGAGAGCATCACCAGACACCACATCTGCCCGCAGCTTGATCTTGGACTTTCCAGCCTCCAAAGCTGTGAGAAATAAATGTTTGTTATTTAAGTTGCCTGGTCTGTGGTATTTTGCTACAGCAGCTTACGCAGATTAAGACAGGAAGTTGGGCTTATTTTAGGCAACATAATAACCTAGGTCAAGTTCACCTTTGCTAGGTGTACTTCTGCCTCTGTCAGGGCTGCCTTTCCCTTCTGATACTCCTGATTTTCCACATTTCCCAATTCATGTAAGATGGTTAGCTGAGTATTAGAGGGTTAGGGAGGATAGACTGAAGGGTTTTGCCTTTCAAAGATTTCTTCAAATTTAGAAAATGAGAAAAAATTCAGGAGGGGGCCTCTAAACTGTAACTATATAGTTCAATTGTCAGCAAGTTAGGTTTTGAAATAAAATGGTGTTTAACTCCAGTTTTGACACTTCCAAGTTTCCTATCAGCAAATCCCTTTAACCTCTTTTGAGCTTCGTCTTCATCGAAGAGAAAAGGGAGGAGAAGAGCAATAGTAGCTCTTTCATGTTGACAATTAAATGAGAATACTAGCAAGCACTGAGAAAAATGTCTAGCCCATAAAAAAGAAGTTAATGAAGAAGAAGAAGAAGAACAAGAAGAAGAAGAACAAGAAGAACAAGAAGAACAAGAACAAGAACAAGAACAAGAACAAGAACAAGAACAAGAACAAGAAGGAGAAATCCCACTTCAGGCTCTGCACTGACAGAACAGAGCCTGCTTGGAAATTTCTCTCTCTCTCTCTCTCTCTCTCTCTCTCTCTCTCTCCCTGCCCCTCTCCCCCACTTAATAAATAAATAAATAAACTTAAAAAATATATAATATGATTCCTAAACATACACACACCATACTTTTCACTTTTAAAAATGTGTTGTGATGTAGGGAATAAGGTAGGATCATTTTTCCAAGTCAAGCTGGTTTTGAATTTTGGGTACATCACTAGCCTGTGAGGTGTCCTTTAACAAGTTTCTCAATCTCTTATTGATTAAAAAAAAATCTAATGTGAGTTCTTAACTCCTAAGGTTATTATTATTAAATAAGATAATATATATAATATATATAAAATCAAGTTTATCAGGCACTTTCAAAGATGAGAAGAAATTGACCTTTCATATTGTAAAATGCATTATGGTTTTATATAAATTATAATATTTTAAAATAGACACATTGACAAATCAAATATTAAAAATTAGTGGCATCATGATAAAGGACTGCAGCAGTCATTTGCCTAAGAATATCCTAAGTATTAACTTACTTTTCCAGGAAATCTGCTATATAGAAAATGCTGATAAATCCATGAGCCTCTGCTGCAATCAGGCTATTGCTTCCTGAAGGGAAAATTGATGATCTCAGGTGACATGGATTAAGCCTTATGTTAAAAGCAAAAGTCATAAATTAAAATTTGTTCTCACCAATTTTACTATATAATTAATTACACAATATAGCAATACAATTATGAGAGAGAAGAAGAAAATTGTAGCCATCATACTTCAGTTTTTGAGCTATATTACAAAGTGATAGTAATCAAAATAATATGCAGCTGACATAAAAACAGACACATAGATCAATATGACAGAATAGAGAGCTTAGAAATAAAACCTACACACATGGCCAACTAATTAATGACAAAGGAGCAAAGAATATTCGATAGGGAAAGGACACTCTCTTCAGTAAACAGTGTTGAGAAAACTGGACAGTCACAGAAGAATGAAACTGGACCCTGATCTTATACTATAAAGAAAAATCAACTCAGAAGGAATTAAACATGAGTATAAGACCTGAAACCATTAAAGCCCTAGAAGAAAAAAGAGGGAGTAAGCTCTTGGAGATTGGTCTTGGCAATGCTTTTTTTGCATTTGACACCAAAAGCAAAAGCAAAAACAAACAGGGTGGGACTACATCAAATGAAAGAACTTCTGTACACTAAAAAAAAAGACTGTCAATAAAATGAAAAAGCAACCTATGAAGTGAGAGAAAATATATGTACAAATTACAGATCTGGTAAAATGTTAATATCCAAAATATATATAGAACTCATACAATTGAAAGCAAAATAAAATCATCAATCCAATTAAAAAATGGGCAAAGGACTTGAATAAGCATTTTTCCAAAGAATACATACAAATGCCCAACAGGTATGTGAAAAGATGCTCAACATCATTAACCATCAGGGAAATACAAATCAAAACCCACAATGAGATATTGCCTCACATCTGTTAGAATGGTTGTCATCCAAAAGACAAAAGATAACAAGTGATGGCAAGGATGTTGAGAAGAGAGAACACTTGTGCACTGTTTGTGGGAACATATATTGGTGAAGCCACTGTGGAAAACAGTATGTCCTCAAAAAAAAAGGAAAATAGAACTACCATATGACCCAGCAATTCCACTTCTGGATATATATCTGAGTGAAACAAAATCACTGTCTCAAACATATATTTGCACTCTCATGTTCATTGCAGCATTACTTATAGTAGCCAAGACATGGAAACAATGTAGGTGTCCATGGATGGATGAATGGATGAAGAAAATGTGGTATTTATATACATTGGAATGTTATTCAGCCATGAAAGAGAAGGAAATCCTATCCTTTGCAACAACATGGATGAGCCTTGAGGACATCATGCTAAGTGAAATCAGACAGAGAAAGGCAAATACTGTATGATCTTACCTATATGTGAAATCTAAAACAACTAAAGTCATAGAAACAGAGAACAGATTGGTGGTTGCTAAAGACAGGGGAAAGGGTATTGGAGAAATTACTGTAGATGGTCAAAAGATGCAAGTACAAGGTACAGTTCTGGGCATATGCCATACAGCATAGTTATTTATAGTATTGTATGTTTGAAAGTTGGTAGGAGAGTATATCTTAGAAGTTCTCATCATATATGCCAAAAATTGTAACTATGTCAGGTAATAGATATTGTCTAAACTTACTGTGGTAATCATTTCCCATTATATATTTATATCAAATCATTAAGTTGTATACCTTTAACAAATACAACATTATATGTTGATTATATCTCAATAAAACTGAAAATAATATAATTAGTGAAGAAGGGACCACAATTATTCACATGTTCTTTTTTTAACAAACTACCTTTCTTATTTGTTATGTGGATGCTGGTTTAAATGGTAGGAGGAGGTAAGAAAAAAGTAAATATAAGAAAATCCAGGGTGAATTTAAGTATTTTCATCTCACAACTGGGATTGATCTTGCATAATTTGTGTTGCCAAATGGTTATAGTGACCACTTTCTAATATCTCCAGGAGTTTTGTGATGGTGGTGAAAATCATACACACACACACACACACACACACACACACACACATGCGCACACATTCTGAGTATCAACTTTATAAAAGATAAGACTTTCCTTTCTTCCTTTGGACCATTTCTGAACTTAAAAAAAATCCTTACTTTGCTAATTACCAAGCTTCTTTTGATTAATTTAGCAGTTCTTATTTCTTTGTTGTTCTTATTTCAATAAAACAAACAGGGTTCTCTTTCCTCCATGCACTGTTAAAAATTTTCCCTGTTATTTAAATGTTTTCTCTGCAAATTACTGAATTCCCTTATGTGGACTGATCTTTTAAAGAGCCTCATTAAATCTAAAAAGACATCGTTGCCCTAAATTTCTAGCAGTGTTAGCAAGGGTTGATAAATTTTAGGAGAAAGGTTATTCATTTACAACAAATATAGGTACACAAGATTGTATAAGGTATGAGTTTAAAGTTGTGAAGAGCATGGGTAGTGAACAAGAATTAAACATTTTTCAGACTATAAATCTCTATACAAATATATACCAAAGGATTTTTAAAGATAGAACTAGTTTCAAATATATGTACATATACATATATTTTTCTATGTATTTCCTGATTCTCCGAAAATAACTTGAAGTACTTAAGATAATATGAGAGGTATAATAGAGAGGAAAGTTTTCACCCATCTCAATAATGAGACTATGCAGTCGTAAAATATTGGAGCAGGTTTTATCTTGTCCTTTTGCTCATATTGCCCCCTCTCTCCAGAACACTTCATCTAGCTTCTCTTTAAAGACAACACTGCTCAGATAGAGCAAGTGCAAGGCTAATCAGGTGAAATTCTGGAAAACTTTCCCTGGCTTCTATTTGTATCCCCAGCCATCATCTTTGTTTCCGTCCTTCATGACTGTCTTCTTAATTTCTGCAGGTATCAGTGTTAGAGTATAATAATTGCTTCATATGAGCCCATAGAATCAGACATTTCTTTATTCAACAAATACTTAAGTGCCTGCTATGTGTGGGCAGCAGAACTTGGATATTCTATCAAAATTAACTATATGTCTCCAGAGGAACAAAGGCTCCCGTCCTCTCTCAATGGGACCAGTGCTCAGAGTTGTCATCAAATGGTTGGGATTAAATGTGCGGGGGCATCAAACTTTTTCACCGGATCACCTCATGCTTTCGTGCTTATACGATGGTTTGTTGAAGTTAGAGAAATGTTCATGACAAGGTTTTTTTTTTCATGACACAGTTTTTAACTATTCTGCAAAACTTAAGTGACCTATGCAAATATCAAACCAGCAATCTTTGATGCAATTCCATGGGTCTCTAATCAATTGATACAACTAGCACAGATATTTTTATGTATTGATCCGACAATCTGAAGCACTCAGCTTCATTTAGATGGATCTATCTCCATTCTCTTTTCTTCAGCTTATTATCCCCATCAAATATATTTACATGAAAATATGGTTTACATCCTTGGGATCTTGGCTTTGCTCCTGACAGAATTTTTCCCCTGTCAAGCAGTTAATGCTCTCCTAGTGAGTTGATAGGATGTCAAGGATGTTGTCTAAACTAGTTAAAATTCTACAAATCTGAAAATGCTGATTTAAGGCAATACCCTGGAGAATTCAAAAGGCTGGTCTAATAAACAGTAAAGTCATCTTATCATCAACAAAAATTCATTGCATTTTTTCCACCTTGTACTATTTAGACTAAAGTAGCAGCAGCAAAAGTTTAACAATACAATACTAACAGATGGAGGAATGTATGAGTGCAAAGAAGAACGCTTTATAATCACCCAGATTTTAAAAAAAGAAACCATGGATGAGATACCCCCGAAATAAATGCAGAATTGCTTAAGCATGATTTTAAAAATTCCACAGACTTTTTTTGCGCTACGGAGGCTGAGCTTAGCAAAATGATTGTGGTATGAGTTACATTCTGTTATCATAATTTTACTCAGTTCTTTTCATGAGGAAAAATGGGGACTACTAAAAGTCGGCTCCAGTGACTAATGCGCGTGCTTCTGCTGAATTACCACACTTATGCACATTTTATTAGGGCCACTTATTCCCCAACCATTGTAACATGAAAGGTAAAAATTTACCAGAAAGAAAACAGGAAAAGAAATGATGTTTTATTTTACTTATCCCACTGGAACAGGGAGCAATTTAAATGTACAAATGTAAAGCATTGCTTCTGAGCCAGCTATTGGTAATTGTTCCTGTCTTTAAATAACGAACTATTTAAAGTGCAACAGTCATGCACTCACTGGCCTAATTTGTATTGCAAGATATTATAAATACATTAGTCTCCTAGAGAAGAAAATTTACCATCAGTATGCCTTGAGGTTCTAATGGAGAGAGAGAAAGGTTATACCCACAATCACCCAAGGTTGACAGTGCAGGGCCCTCCCACAGTTGCTCTAATGGATTGAGATTCAAGGTAGTAATTATGTAAAAGAGGGTGGCAAACATGTTTGCTAATAGTCTAGTAGAAAGATACATCTACAACCTTTATCACAAGTGCAGGCACAGGAAGGAGTAGACAACAAGCTCAGAAATCAGTCTGAAAAATACTAAAATTCAGTTTGACATAGGGACTTGAGAAGTCCTTGGATGGGGTGAGGGGAAAACATCTCTTAGATACCCCAACATGAAAAAAACAATTGGACAGTTATGGGATGGACAGACTTTAGATGCTGATGAAAATGTACATATTCCAAACCTACCTTCTGCTTTTTTTGTTTTTTCTTTGTTTTCACAAAGTGAAAGAAAAACTGACAATTAAATGAAAAATCAAGCTAGGTAAGAAAAATGGAAATAATTGTTTTGTTGTTAATGGTTCTTTTAGTTTGTAAGGCATAGGCACAGCTTAACTTACCTCGGGAAATGGGGTTTTACAGTGAAAAAAACACAGGGGAGAGAGGAAATACAGCCATCAGAAACTGGGGAGACATGGACATCTGTTCACGCTACCCTAGACACTCTACCATCAGTAACCTGGGAGATCAGCATTTTCTGGTTTCAGACATCTGTGGCCTCTGCTTCCCTTCTGTTCTGCTTATTTTTCAACTTTGCATCTTTCCACTGCGTGGCTTCTGGCTTCAGTAGTGCCGTTGCCTCGTGGCCTCTGTTCGGTCTCTCTCAGGTCTCCTACTCTCTTCGATCTTCTTTTTGTGTGCTAGGGTCAGACTTCCCTGGAGAAGATTGGACTGGGTCAGAGCTCAGGTCAGTCCCATCCTCGCATAGAATATCTCCAATCTGCAGAGTTTTTCTGCAAAGACATTCACTTTACACTTTGGTTCAGGCAATAATTCCTGATCCCACAGTTTTGATGAGATCGCAGTGTCACATGGTAGAAAGCCTCTTTGCCTCCATGTTAAAGAACGCTTTGCACTGTGATTCACTTTGTCTGGAAAGGTCTTTGCTAGATACCCACGTGACTCATTCCCTTACCTCCTTTAGGTCTTTGCTCAAATATTGTCTTCTCAGTGAGATCTTCTCTACACACCCTATTTCAAATGTAGCTCTCTACCCTTCTAACACTTTCCCATTCACATGCAATTCCTATCCCTCTTTTCTTCTTTTACTTCTTTATTTTCCTTCTAAATATCTATTAACATCAAACTACGCTCTCTTCTCATTTACTTTGTATATTGTCTGTCACCCTCTACTACAATATAAGTATCACAAGTGAAGGGTTTTTACTTTTTTTCCGTCACTAGGTACCCAGAACCTAGAACAATGCCTACCACATGGTAGCCATCTGATAAACATGTATTGACTAAACATATCCAGATTGAAGAGGTCTTGCAGTAAAAACTAAAGATGGAACTAACATAAGAAATATGAGAATACAAGGTCCAGTATGTTGTAGCGAACCCAGAGATTAGTAGCCCTAATAGGAGCAGGAGGTAGTGGTCCTCCAGAAGATGATCTGTGGAAAAGAAAACTCAATATAATATCTGCTTAGATGTCAAATTTTGGGGAGAAAAGTGAGTCTATGATAAAGACAGTACAAAGAAAAGGAAAAGAAAAAAAAAAGAGCAATCTGGGTATGCAACCAAAGTGTATCAGTGATTCTGCAAAGAATAATGATTATACAACTTGTGGTGGAAATGCAGTAAGAGGGCCCACAATTATCCTCACCTCCTGCTACTCATGGTGTTGTATCATCCCAATCCCCTTGAAGCGAAAACTGTAACTTGGTTCTAACTAATAAAAGATGGTAAAAGTAATGACATGCCATTTCCATGATTACATTGCATAAAATTGCAGTGTCTGTCTTGCTGACTCTTTTCCCTTCTCAGCTTTGATGGGGTATGCTGCCATGATGTGATCTGCTCTACAGATAGACCCCTATGGTGAGGAACAAAAGACAGTCTCTTGCCAACTCTTAGCAAGAAACTGAGACCATCCACCCTATAACCTGCAAGGTATTCAATGCTACCACAAACCATGTGAGGTTAAAAACTGATTCTTCTCCATCTGAGATTTGATAGAAGACTTCAGCCCTGGCCAATACCTTGATTACAGCCATCTGAGATATTCTGAAGCAGAGAACCCAGCTAATCTGTGCCCAGACTCTTGATGCACATAGACTGTGAGAAAACAATGTGTATTATTTTATACCATTAAGTTTGTGGTAATTTGTTATGAAGCAAGGTAACTGATACGTGCTATAATAATTTAAACATTTTTCATTGATTTCTGTCTTTAAGAATCAGCCTACAGACAAAACACAAGAGAGAATGAATGTGGATATACAACAGTATTTAAATCCTTTCAAATGTGACATTGTGAAAGTAAGAAACTAAGATGCAGAGTAGATGTAGGAAAGAGAAGGAAGGGTAGTGAGAATGTTCATCATTTCATCTAATTATGTGAACAGTTAGGTTTATACAAAAAGGAATAAAGGTATAAATATGTTACTTAAATTTATAGAAGGAAAAAAATAGAGGAACTGAAACTATTATTGGATACTTTGAGTGAATTAAATTCCCAACTATTTTGAGAAATCTATATGGTAAATAAGGAAATCTAGTAGAAACGTATTATTTGGAGATCTAGAGGTAACTAACAGTAGGAACAACTAAAAGAGTTGAAAGCAGTTGCCTTTCACCATGAGAGAGTAAAGCAATGGAACATTGATTTTCATTTTTTCCCCAAACGATTTAATTCAAAACCCTGCATATGTTTTACTCTGTAAAATATTCTAATAAAAAACAAATACATAGAATATGAGCAACAATATTTAATTAACTAGAAATAATGAGTATTTTATTACTAAATTCTAAATATCAACTCAGGCTCACTAAGAACTTGAGGATTTTCCACATCTTTCTAAAATTTTTTTTTGCTTAATAATTCAATTTTTCTGAGGGCATAAATAATATTTGTCCATCTCAAATAATTTGAATAAATATAAAAATATTATGAACTAATAGAGTACCTGAAATTCTGTCACCCTGGTGACATTTTGATGTCACCCTGCCATTTTGATGAATATATATATTTTTTGCTTCTCTCTCTGCACACTTAAGACACACATACTCATACTGTTCCCTTACATAATCTTAATATTTCTTAATAGCAGATCAGCAAATTGCTTTTAATATTGGAAAGCATATTGCTCCACACTCCATACTTTCCATAGCTACCTGCATTTTTATTTTACTTCATTGAGAAAAGTATTCATAGACATATTGTGTATATCCCTATTAAATGTTTCATGTCTTCTTGATTTTGTAACTGAGATAATACATGTAGATAGTTTATCTGAATTTCTCTTAGGATATGAAAAATTAACTAAGGTAGTGAATTAAATCAATATATAACTATATGTATCTACATATAATTCCATGTGAAGAGAGTTAAGTTGTGGTTAAGGAGAATTATTCAATAAATATATACAAATTAATACACATGGCTACAACATATACACCATCTGCCAATCTAAACCATTTAAAAGATAGAAACAATCAGAAAGGAAGCAATTACGATTCCTCATCCATCCCAATAAATATCATAAAATCTGTACCTGTTATTCAGAGTCCATTAAGTGGTACCTTATCTACATTTATTTTTAGTCACAATTCTAATAAACTTGGTTATCTGATTTCAAGCATACTAAAAGCAAAATCTTAGGGGCGGTCATCACTGAGCACTGTAATCAGCAGATACAACATGTCAATCAGTGTGGGAACTTGGTTGTAATTAATGTTAAGGTTTACACTTCAAAATGACCTTTGAAAATGTAAGAGCCCATTAAAAATAACTGATGTTCAAATTATGATCCTGAGTCATCAATGAAAGGTTAAATTATTTTCATTTTCCATTTTTGAAGAAAAAAAAGATGAAATGTCTAAAAATAGTTGAAAAAGATTTTAATTCAAAGGACTAACATTTTAAGCAAAGTTTTGCGACTTTACTGTATAACTATCTGATCAGTAGAGATAGAATCGCTACTACCACCACCAATCATTATCATCAGCATCAACATTTCTACTACTTATTAAAGTTTAAAATTTTTATTTATTTACTTGTAAGGCACACTGGAAGCTACTTGACCTGTTGCGTTAATCTGACAACCGCCCTAGGAAGATGTTGTTATACTCATTTTCAGATTAAGGAAAATAAAGTTCAGAAAAGATAGAACTAAAAAGGAGGGAACAAAGTGACTTGCCCGAGTTCTCACTGTCAGGTTCTTTGCCAAGTTTGAATGTATGTTCACCTTCTAATCCTATGCTTGCTCCTCTTTTCTCTCTTTATTCTCTGAGTGGTTTCTGTCACACCTATTATACTCTTAGCGAACATCTCTATTCAGATAACTTACACATTTATATTTTTATCAAAGACTCCTCTTCTAAACTCTAGATTCATAAAGCTAATGCCTATTAAAATCTTCTCTTGAATGTCTCTGTAAGCCACCTCAAACTGACCTTATCTATTACCCCTGATCCTCTTCCAACGACCCTCAGCTCAGTGACTGGGTTCACCACACATCCTATTACATAAGCCAGGACACCAGGAGTCAGTCTTACAGTCTTAACAGGTGCCTCTCCCCCAGATTGCTCATCCAACCACCATCAGCTTACATCAAATATTACCCTCTTAATATATTCTCTCCATCTCTACCATCACCTCCTACAGTTAAAACTACCATAATGAATTTGTTCAACTGAAATCACCTCTCACCTAGCGATCTCTTTTTTTTTTTTAAGTATATTTAATCATGTCACGTAAACAAAGCTTTCCATTGCACTTAAGGTAAAGACAAAACTTGTCCTCACAGCTTGCAAGGTTCTGCATGGTATTGGCCCTTTCTACCTTCCTAGTCTTACCTCGCACCACACTCTTCCTCAGTTTTGTTCTCCAGGCATGCAGATCTTTCTGTGCCTTTTCTTTATTTTGCTTTCCTTCACAATAGGATATTTTTTTTCTTCAATGCGCAAGAATCATTTTTATCTGTTTAACGTATCATTTTCTTCATGGACGCCTTCCTTGATCTTCCTAAATTAGTCCAACTCCCCTCTTATAGAAATTCATAATACCACATACCCTTTCTTTGTTTCACTTGCTCATTTGAATTTTCACATATATTTGTATTCTTATTTGCTGCTCCTTTTAGGTTGTAAAGTCTATGAAAAAGAGACATTCTCTGTTTTTGCTCATCACTTGTCGTGGTCTGAATGCTTGTGTCCATCTAAAAGTTATGTGTTGAAATCCTAATGCCCAGTGTGATTTATTAGGAGGTGGAAATTTGGGGATGGTATGGAGCCCTCATGAACGAAAGTAATGCTCTAATAAAAGAGGAGCTAGCGAGCTTGCTCACCCCTTCCATAGAGAGGGCACGGGGAGAAGATGGCAGTCTGCAATCAGGAAGAGGGCCTTCACCAGACACTGAACCTGCCAGCATAGTTGTGGACTTTCCAGCCTCCAGAACTGTGAGCAATACATTTCTGTTGTTCATAAGCCACTTAGTCTATGGTATTTTGTTATAGCAGCCTGAAAAAACTAAGACATCATTGTATCCCTAGTGTCTTTTTTTTCATTTGTGTGTGTGTGTGTGTGTGTGTGTGAGAGAGAGAGAGAGAGAGAGAGAGAGAGAGAGAGAGAGAACATGAGCAGGGGAGGGGCAGAGAGAAAGGGAGAGGGAGAATCCCCAGCAGGCTCTGTGCTGTCAGTGCAGAGCACACACAGGGCTCAGTCTCACGAACCATGAGATCATGACTTGAGCTGAAAATCAAAAGTCAGATGCTTAACTGACTGAGTCACCCAGGTGCCCCTCCAGTATCTTTTTGACAATACCTGGTATATAGAAGGTGTTCAAAAATGATTTTAATCTTGTTGGAAGAAGCAACCTTTACAATCTTACATAACTTATTTTAAATGCTTCTCAAGATAACAGTTTTAATGAGTGTGTATGCCTGACTATAGATTTAGGAAATATTGATGAATTGTTAGAAGGATTGTTCATCTCAAAGATACTGGAAAAAAAATAGCCATAGAGAAGGCAGGAAAATGAGAATCTCATCCTCTAAGATTATAGATGTCCTTCTTTGTTCACTTTTGTATAAATTCTCTGTCTTTTCTTAAGGTCAGTTTCTAAGTCACCTACTCAAATGAACTTGTACCTTTCTGGGCTGCTTCTTCAAAATATGGCCCTTTTGTAGCAATGTGGATGGAACTGGAGAGTGTGATGCTAAGTGAAATAAGCCATACAGAGAAAGACAGATACCATATGTTTTCATTCTTATGTGGATCCTGAGAAACTTAACAGAAACCCATGGGGGAGGGGAAGGGAAAAAAAAGAGGTTAGAGTGGGAGAGAGCCAAAGCATAAGAGACTCTTAAAAACTGAGAACAGGGGCGCCTGGGTGGCGCAGTCGGTTAAGTGTCGGACTTCGGCCAGGTCACGATCTCGCGGTCCGTGAGTTCGAGCCCCGCGTCGGGCTCTGGGGTGATGGCTCGGAGCCTGGAGCCTGTTTCCGATTCTGTGTCTCCCTCTCTCTCTGCCCCTCCCCCGTTCATGCTCTGTCTCTCTCTGTCCCAAAAATAAATAAATGTTGAAAAAAAAAAAAAAACTGAGAACAAACTGAGGGTTGATGGGGGGTGGGAGGGAGGGGAGGGTGGGGGATGGGCATTGAGGAGGGCATCTTTTGGGATGAGCACTGAGTGTTGTATGGAAACCAATCTGACAATAAATTTCATATATTAAAAAAAAAGAAAACTCAAAAAAATCATGTTTCAGTTGGAAAGAAGAGGGTAATTGAAGGCATCTGAATCTTCATCTCTAGCTTTTATTTGATTGTTCCTCACTGTTCTATAAACAATTGTTCAAAATAATAAGCAAACAAAACACAAAAACAAATCTTTGAAAATATAGTGTTTGGTTATGTTTGGTTAGCTTTAACCACTAACATCGTTAAAGAAAAATATTGCAAAACTTTGATTCAACTCTACAAATGTCTTGTAAAATCAGGTGGGACTTGTTTTGGTTTGAGGATATAAACAAAAATATCTACTTTGATTTAAAACAAAGTTTATGACAAGTCTATTTTTCTTACATTTGCTGTCAGATGCAATGAGTATTATCAATTCATGGGCTCTGATTTGAGTGAATGGTAAGGAGACCATGTCATGTGGATTGACATATGTATAATAAACTCATCCAAAGATGCTCATAGGTTTAGAATACCTAGCCAATGATTTAAAACACTTTATAGATTGTAGTCAGAGCAGAAAAAAGAATTAAGTTCTATAAATTGCTTTAATTTACAGAAAAAAGAAGAACCCACAAACAAACAGAACCTCTCTTTTCTTTTTGAGATGACTTTTAAATGTACTTCAGATGGTTTTGGCAAACATGAAAAACATTCCAAAGTATGTCTCTTGTGAGTCCCAAACAATGCAATTGCTGAAGCCTCAGTTCTAAATTGTCTTTATATAATTCTAAGTTGGCAGACCAGGCCCGGAGCACTTATCAATTAAAATTCACTCATAGACTCTGTGTTCTGAGTTTTGTAGGAAGGTATTGTATTCTAGTAGAAACTCCTGTGGACAGAGGCCAGGCAGATCTCACAGATAACTTAATCTCTAATTTGTTATTTTGGAGAATTAGACAAATAATACATTTATCATAGCATGGATGGGAATATTAAATAAGAAATAATTTGAGAAAATATTTGGCATGTATTAAGAATTTAAAAAATATTAGCTTCTTTTTCTTTCTCTCTCTCTCTCTTTTTTTTTTTTTTTTTTTTTAAGAGAGATTGAGAGGGAGCAAGATGGGGAGAGGGGCAGAGGGAGAAAGAGACAGAATCTTAAGCAGGCTCCATACTCAGTGAGGAGTCAGACTTGGGACTCTATCCCATGACCCTGGGATCATGACCTGAGCCAAATTCAAGAGTTGGACACTCAATTGACTGAGCCACCCAGGTGCCCTAGTTTCTTTTTTTCTTGGTGTTAGCCTCTGAGAGATGATTGTATCAGAACATGGGTTAGATCACAGGTTCTTTCATGTATGATTAGGAGTCAGAGTTAAAAGCAACACTTCACAGAGGTCAACCAAAAGACATTTTCCAAATTCATATATACAAAGTATTGTTACTACTGTAATCAATTAATTCCTGTTACACAAAGAAAACTATTTTTTATTACAACGTAATAAAGAGCTGCAATTAGAGAATCTTCTCTGTCTGGATTTACTTTTTGAATAGCAAAAGCAGTGGTTCTCTTAGAAATTAAGGAAAATATTATATTAGTAGTCATAAAGGAAGGATGGAAGAAAGGAAGGAAGGAGATATGAGGCATTAGGTGATTTTATTCATAGCTCATCCCGTTGGTTTTCTCAGTGACCTCACAGAACTCAACTGCTAAATTTAAGCCAGTGATATCCTGTCTTTCATAGCATTTGCAAGGAGAAAAGGGGAAAAAATGAAATTATCTTTAAAGTATTAAATGTGTCGTGAAAATAAAAGAGACCATCAGTACATCCTCTTTGTTAGTTATCATATTTCAAAAGCAAAGCAATCATTGTCCCTATGACATTTTCTGTTACTCTTTGTTTTAGGACTTCAGGTTGACTTTATATTTGTGCACCATTCTAGACATGCAAAAGTGAGCTCTAAACTTCTCCCTTAGTATAAGTCAATATCAATACTATTGCTTTTTGCTATGTGGACATCGAAGTTAAGAATGAAACATAGCATTCTGTTTAGTCTCTCTCTCTCTGATTCTTAGTGTTTTATTTGTTTAAAACAAAGCCATCTAAGAAATATAGATAACAAAAGAGAAAAAACAAAAGAATAAGCTAAACTAGAGATTGCAATATATAGTTAGAATTTTATTTGACTGTGATGGGAATTGAGTTGCAGGTATAGAAAGAAATGAAACTTCAAGAGATGTGCCTACAGAAACCAGAACACACACACAAAAAGCGACACAGAAACTGCACCTATATACTGAGAAAAAGAACATACATTCAAAACAAAACAAAACAAAAATTTAGGAACAGATCTTTGTGTCCAACTAGAGACAATTTTGTCTTATAAACTTTAAAATATTTTTTAATGTTTATATTTATTTTTGAGACAGAGAGAGAGCATGAGCAGGGGAGGGGAAGAGAGAGAGGAAGACACAGAATCTGAAGCAGGCTCCAGGCTCTGAGTGGTCAGCACAGAGCCGGATGCGGGGCTTGAACTCACAAAGCAGGAGATCATGACCTGAGCTGAAGTCCGACGCTCAACCGACTGAGCCACCCAGGAGCCCCGGTCTTAAATTTTTAGAATAAAACTCGTATTTTTAAGTTGCAGTTCTGTAAGTAGAGGCATATCTTCCCTTTTATTGTTTTTTCTTATGGCCAAACAGAATTTAATCAAAGATCAGCCCCCCCTCACACACACACCTTATATCTCCAAATTTCCAACTTCAAATGTATACGTAATTGTGGTCTTATGTTTAAAAACCAGTATTAAAATAAACTTTTCTTGAAGTTTAGCCTAAGTATGTATTTATGTTAAATAAAATGAGACATATCTGTGTGTTTCTTCACACATATTATGAAACTTCTGTGGCTAATTTTTTTGTCCCTTTATCATCTCTAATAGTTGTTCAGCTCTATGGTTCAATTAGTTAAGTAGGTTTTTCATTGTAAGGAACAGTGCTCTTTCAGGTTATCTGTGGTGCTCTGGGTTGGTTTATCAGTAACTCAGGAACATATCTCAGCATCTAAGCCATCGGGTCTCAAAGGAGCTGAATCTGACTCTGGACATCACAGCAGCTCTAGTGGCCCAAGAACCCCTGTAGAATTTGCCATGCTGGACACTTCACTTTTCTCGGTCTCTGCTTCTGCCTATTTGTGTGCTTTTTCCTTCCATCTTGCTGCTTCTGTTTAATCATGGCTTTTCCTGCCTCATAGCATCTGCATACTCTCATGTTCTT
This sequence comes from Lynx rufus, assembly GCF_022079265.1. Classification (NCBI taxonomy): domain Eukaryota; kingdom Metazoa; phylum Chordata; class Mammalia; order Carnivora; family Felidae; genus Lynx; species Lynx rufus. Next base: position 105,683,883 of record NW_025814867.1, on the reverse strand, counting down.
GTGTGTGTGTGTTTTTCAGTTTCCTTGCTTTCCAGAAGCCTCCAGCTGTGCTTGTGTCTAATACAAAAATGGTGAAAGAAGAAATGTTTGGATTAATTAATCATCGTCTTGGTGGGACTTGCATTGGCACCTAAAAATGGCTGTGTATAGATCAGAGACTGGTCTCAACTCCACTTAGTTGAGGACTACAGTGATCGTGTCACATGCTATAAAATGTGGAGACCTATGTGTAAAAGAATGGTCTGCACTTGCTTTTACCAGAATGAATCTGCAGGTATGGTGAGTTCTCATAGTCACAGCTTGTGTAATATAGTAGCATTTATGCATTTCATGAGTTCTAAGCATTTTAAAAATTTTTTTTTTCAACGTTTATTTATTTTTGGGACAGAGAGAGACAGAGCATGAACGGGGGAGGGGCAGAGAGAGAGGGAGACACAGAATCGGAAGCAGGCTCCAGGCTCCGAGCCATCAGCCCAGAGCCTGACGCGGGGCTCGAACTCACGGACCGCGAGATCGTGACCTGGCTGAAGTCGGACGCTTAACCGACTGCGCCACCCAGGCGCCCCCTAAGCATTTTACAAGTTGATCTTGCCATGCTTTGTAACTACATAATTCATGGAAAATTCTGCTTTGTCTCCTAAATGTCCTTGAAGTGAGAAGCACTTAGGAAAACACTTGTGTTGAGTGCATTGTACAGCATTACAGTAAGAGGTAAGCTATTAGATATCAACTGATCCCATTCATATGAGTTAATACAGCTTTCACTGGAAACTGAGTTCCTGAATGTCAAGTTCATTACACTTGACATCATAATACACTGCTTTTGACCATTTTATGTAAGTATTGAATTAATAAGTTTAGATGTTTTGTGGTTTGTGGAAAAGATAATAAATCACATTATGGTTAGTTCATTCTTAAACTGAGGGGAGAAAAGTAAACAAATGAACAGTAAAACAGAACAATTATTTTATAAAGCTTCAGTGAGCTCATACTTATAATTCTATATTTACTATGATGATTAATCTGCAAAACAACTTAATAGCTTAAGAAAAAGTCCAATAACAAAGAAAACAAGCTTCTTCAGGAGAAATACTGAACAATACACTTTTTTGTTTTTGTTTTTGTTTTCAGCCTGGAAAAAATAAAGATTAAGTTTATAAGAATAGGGAAGGGCAAACATAATGACTATAGAATGATTTCTCAAATCCAAGCAATAGAGCGTGTTCAAATGATGTTACTCAGGAGATACAGGATAGAAATATGTGTAAATTTAAGGATGATTTTTATAATTTCTGAAAAATTAAAATGGCTAGACATGATGCAAGAAAGTTTGAGATACATAATGTATTACTAACTTTTATCAAAATTTTTTCTAAGTATAAAAAATACATCATCATTGTAAGAAATGCGGACATGTGGGAAATGAACAGAGAAGAAAGGAAAATTAAAAACAACCTACTTTCAAGTACGTTGTAAACACTTCCAAGCCAACTATATATGTGACATTGCATCTACAGTTTTGAACCTGTTTAAAAATTCAACATTAGAACATAAAAAATCCCCTATGTCATAAAAAACGCTTAGCTAATGTATTTTTAATCACTCCATATTTCAATCAGGTGTCAGTTTTCGATAAATTTTATGTTTTTGGTTATTGGTGAAGTTAATCCTTTTTCATGTGTGTCAGCAATTTATATTCCTTTTTGTGAGAATTGTTCATGCAATTTGTCCAATTTGCTACTGGAGTCATGAACAGTTCTTTAGAATTTTTTAGTTTGATATCATAGAATAAAACTTGAACTCTCATGAACTAAATTTTGGCACATGAATGAAGAAATTCTGCACTGAAATGATGTGGTAGGATGAAACCTGACTGAAGAAATGATACACACATCCAGACAAACACACACACATTTCTTTATTCAGAAACACACACACACACACACACACACACACACACACACACAGAATAAACATGTGTATTCCAGTGACCAATATTTGGGCAAGGGGCAAAACTCACCTTCTCTGCCTCACTGTTTACTCTGTGTTGTGCTCAATCATCAAAACACCCTGTAGTGTCAACTCCTTTCCATGTCATTTTAGCAGATGCTGTTGGTACCCTGTCTGATATTCCCTCATCTCTCTGAAGCTTCCCTATCCACTATGATTTTCTGTGTCTTTCTCTATATGAGGGTTTTCTTTCTCCCCTGAGCCTGCTTAGTCCATACAAAGTGGAGTAGACCCAGCAATGCCAAGGCATCAATGCTAATGAGAAACTAACCCTCAGTCAATGGCACACAAGACTTGGTGGGTAACATCCCAGCTTCCTTTTCTTCAGTGAGACACTTCTGTTTTGTTCTTTATACTCTCTCCCAGGGCTTCCCAGTGGGATCCTCATATGACAATGGATAACCCCATTCATAAGTGTACTTTTTATTGGCCTTCCTCCCTTTTCTCACTTCTGTGCTCTTTCCCTTCACTCCCCTCTCAAATAAATCACTTGCACAGAAAACCTTGTCTAGGAGTCTGCTTTTGTAGGAACCAAATTATTATGGTCATAAACAATAAAAGATGGTGGGCTTTTAGAATAAGTCATCTAGAAGAGCATCTGAAGTCTTAGATCACCAAATTTAATGCAAAAAGAAAACTATATGTGGCTTTATTATTGTTGTTGTTTTGTCACCGCTGTTTTTACCAGGCCTTTTTTCACCGTTTGTGCCACCTGTGGTCCTGATGTGTTGTTTAGGCATGGCAGCCTGGTGGCCAAAAAAGAGACTCAGAGTAAACGTTTGTAGACATTCTTCATGTCCTGGCTCCATCACTAGTCTATCACCCAACCTCCTAGAGCCTCAGTTTCTTCAGCTATAAAATAGGTGTGCAATACCTGTTTCCCAACCTCATAAGCTTTTTGCAAGCCTTAAATGAGATTCTTTTGGGAAAGTGTTTTCTATGCAATTGTTTAGGTGATAACAAGAGCTGGTATCAAATTCATGTCAAAACTTTGCTCCCCACCTCACACTGCCTTTGATGTAATGTTTATGCGTATTTGATAACTTTACTTAATGTTCTTCAGCGTTCCATGTGCTACATTTTAGGACTTGAATGTTAACGAATTTATTTATTCAGCTATGGATGCACAAGACTGATAGCTAACAGTCATTTCGGTGCTAAGAGAAAAGCAGAGTTGAGTATTTTCCTTATGGAGGTCTCTGCAGAACAAAAGCAGCAGCTACAGTAGCCCCTTTGCCCATGGTTTTGCTTTCCAAGGTTTCAGTTACTCACAATCAACCATGGTCCGGAACCAGATGATCCTCCTTCTGTCATATGGTGGGTCAGAAGGTCAATAGTAGCCTAATGCCAGGTTACAGTGCCTATGTCATGCACCACACTTCATCTTATTCTGTAGGCATTTTATCACCTCACATCATCACAAGGAGAAGGGTGAGTATAGTACAATAGGACATTTTGAGAGAGAGAGAGAGAACACACATTCACATAACTTTTATCACAGTATATTGTTAAAATTGTCCTATTTTATTATGTTATTGTTGTCTCTCACTGTGACTAATTTATAAATTAAGCTTTATTCTAAGTATGTAAATATAGGAACAAACAGTATATGTAGGACGCAGTACTATCTACAGATTCAGGCATCCATTGGAGCTCTTGGGATGTATTCCCAGCAGATAAGGGGGGCTGCTATGAGATTCTCCCACAAAGGAAACCACCTGACACCAGAAGCCTTCTCATAACACCTGATGGGTCAAGAAGTTCAAAGCATATAGTCCTTTTACTTGACAGCAGTTGAGGGGAGGGCTTTGTTACCATACCATTTTGGAGCCAGAAATCCTTGCTTCCTCTAGAAGCAGCCATTTGCAATCACTATTGCTAAAGCAGAGAGATCCGATTACAAGCCTCCATCTGTAGGGGAAATGCCTGACAACTTTTAAAGGGAATACTCTGCCATGGAGCCAAGACCTGATTTACCTATGGGAAATCAGCTCAGGTACAAAGATGAGCTCTCTACCAGAGAAACGATGAAAAGGAAGGAGAAATGGAAATAAATTAGACTTCTTCATTATTCAAATCACTTCAAAAATAAAATGGAACTTTCATAACTTCTGTTTTTTAAAGATTACAGAATATGTTTTTGTCCCACAGCAGAGGGGGAGCAATCAAGTTCAAGTTAGTTACAAAGCGAGGAAAAAGATGAAAGTTTAGAAAGCTTAGAACTTTGCTGACTTACAGGCAGAAGGCTGGGGAAAGGCTGAAAGACAGGAAATCGTGATTACTATTTGTGCCCTATTTCATACTTTCCACTTTGGTTAAACTAACTGGAAGGAAACAAGTGATTAGGTTACTTGTGTCATCACTTACATCAGTAGTTTTATTTTTGAAAAAAAAAATCATTACTGTTTCTTATTCAAGGAGAACGAGGATGAGAATCATCGCCCAATCTGATCTTATTTTATGTCACAAGCTAAACATGTTTGTTACCAAGATAGGGGCATATTGAAACCTGCACTGGTGTGTACAGGAGTTTGATCATAGAGGTGGTCGTGAATTAAGTAGGAGAGACCAGAGCTTACAGATCACAGCAAACAAAATGCCATCTCAGCAACTATCTCAAAACCTGGTTTGGTTCTCTGTCTTTTCCTACAGGAATTCTCACAGTATCAGTACAAAGTGTTTTCCATTTTACCAGGGCAAGATCTCTTTACAAAATTCTCCTTTCTTTTCTATATGAAGACTATTCATCCTTTCAAGAAGTGCCCTGATTAGGTTCCTTTCTAAAAACAAAATATGGGGTTCCTGGGTGGCTCAGTCAGTTAAGCGTTCGACTTTGGCTCAGGTCATGATCTTGCAGTTCATGGGTTTGAACCTGGCATCAGCCTCTCTGCTGACAGCTCAGAGCCTGGAGCGTGCTTCAGGTTCTGTCTGTCTCTCTCTCTCTCTCTCTCTCTGTCCCTCCCCCGCTCACACTCTGTCTCTCTCTCCCTCAAAAATAAATAAACATTAAAAAAAAAAGCAAAATAAAACAAAGTGCTAGCCATTGGACTGGATGTCATATACATTAACTCAGGCTCATGTGAAGTAGAAGTTATTACCTGGTTACGCGGGTGAAGAAACTGATTTCCTCCACCACTTAGAATCTGCAACATGAAAGTTAGCACTTAACTGTGGCAACTGTATTGTTTAACAATTATTACCAATGGATCTATCTTTGTTCTAAATAGAGTTTTCAAGTCTTTTGTAGACTGAGCATTGTGGAATATTGAGGAGAGGCCCAATAAATGCTTCTAGATGGTTATATATCAGGTTTATCACATTATAATTCAATATGACTTTAGTCAGCTTTTAAGATCAAGGAAGCTTGATTTTCAGGGACTAGGAAATGAAAAAGGCATATACTAATATAAAAAACCTCATTGTCAGCTATATGACGTCAGTATAAAATAGAATCTCACTGCTTTCTGGTCCAATGTTATTGGAAATGGTGTGGCAAGAAAGGTTGTGGCATCCAAAAGAAAGAACTTCAGCTTCGTGGTCATAACTATGTAAAGAAGAAAGATCTGGAACAATTTTTTAAAAATATTTATTTACTTATTTTGGGAGACACAACACGCAAGCAGGGGAGGGGCAAAGAGAGAGGGAAAGAATCCCAAGCAGGCTCCACACTGTCAGCGCAGAGCATGCATGGGGCTCGAACTCATGAACAGTGAGATCATGACCTGAACTAAAGTCAAGATTAGGACACTTAACTGACTGAGCCACCCAGGTGCCGCTGGACTCATTTTAAAGATACCTAAGTAAGTATAAACCACCTGTAGGGAAAGGCCATTTCCCCTCACCCCTACCTTCCAAATCATTCTGGAGTCATATTTTTATAAAATATATTAAAAATGAATTGCTAGAAAAATGAAATGAAAAAAGAGAAAACAAAATATAAATCCCATTTTTTTAACTTTAAGATTCAACAGACAAAATTACCTTGCCAAATTGCCATGAATGCTTATTTCTAACAGACCTCTGTCACTAATAACATTGTGCAGCAAACTCAGTCTACAGACCCACACTTAGAGAAGGAATGAAATAAATCTTAATCTTATCATGAGAACAGTTGCTTATTAAATACAAGTAACAACAACAAAAACCCAAAACAACAAAGAAACAAAAACTACATTATTTTTATTGAAGTCCTGCTTCTTCTGAGCAGAGAAATGGACTTCAGGTAGCATGCCAGTGCAAAGATTTGAGTACCTAATTTTCTTTGCTTTTCTTTTTCTCTGCTTTTGTTTTGTGCACTATAAGCAATTCTCTTCTCCCCTTTTATTCCTTTGTCAATAATATTCAAGCTTTAAATATAAGTCTCATAGAGATGTTTTTCATATTTTCCCTGATTTGGGTATTAATAAGCAATGTCTAATTAGCTCCTGTGTTTTGATTTTATTAAGTATTGTGAGACAGTAGGTAAATCTTATTTTATATCAAGTACTTCATGATGCTTTCAAGAGTTAGTTCAAAAGAAGCTCTCTAATCACCAGTTAACAACAATATTAAGCGATTTTCCTAGTATGACAACCATCACATTCTTTGAAGTTAATGCCGAACTTAATTTAAAAGATGATATAAACATGTGTAAATTCAACAAAGAAGAAGGGAGATTGAAATAAATGTTATTGAAAAATACCTCTGGGCACCTGGGGGGAGGTGGGGGCTGCTTGGTATTCTCTTTCTCCCTCTTTCTCTGCCCCTCCCTGGCTCAGGCACACTTTTTCTTTCTCTCTCTCAAAAATAAATAAACTTAAAAAATGCCTCAGGTTGGTCCAGCAATCATTTCTCCAAATGCATGCATATCTATAATCAATCAAATAGCAACATAAGTCTTAACATTGCCATCTGGTGGGGGTGTCAGTGCAATGATTATACATACAGACTAGAGGTATGAGGAATAAATAGTAGCTGATATCAGAAAGAAGAATATCTTCCACATAATTGTTTTCCACTATATATTTATAGAGTTCCTATATAATTCCTAGTTCAATCAGCTGGTTCTCTTTCAAAAAATCTGAACTAAAGGAGAAGAAAAGTCAGAAAATTTTGCTCAATGACATCTAGGTATTAGAGAAACCTTTATATATATCCTCCCAATCTTGATTTCATCCTTTTGAGATGGACATAGAATTTTTATTCATTCATTACCTCTAAGAAACTAAGTTCAGGTAGGTTACCTTACTTTCTGAGGTGCTACAAGAGAATGTGAACAGTGCAAACAAACAAACAAAAATAGCCAAGAGCTGTGTTTGTATGTGTGTCCACTGAATATTTTATTACTATTCATATACATGAAAAGTTAAGAATTTACCATGATAGAAACTTTAATATTTTCTGGCAAGTGTTAATTGCCTAGGTAGCATGTAGAGCAATAATTTACTGTTTGTAACAATAATTAAAAGTTTAATGGTCATTACTTATTTCACTAGTGTTACATGATAAGAAATATCACACATTTGACTTTTATGGGATTTGTTAACATGCAGTATTTCAATAGTCATAAATCAAACCAAATGTATTGAGATACACATATGATGAATGTGCTATATTAGAACAAGTTATAGAGGTCATTGAAGATAGTCAAAGATTTGTAGAAAGGATAAAGAAATTGGGAATATGGCATATCTGACAACATCAATAATGTTCCTGAGTTCATGTCCTTAGAAGTCAATTGTGAGCATTCGATTCTTCATCTTACTGAACATAAACCTTGCTATACAGAGATCAAAGACTACATGTCACTTAGGTAAAAAGTTAGCAAGTTGAAACCGGTTCTCTGGAAAAAAGCAAGTACCTCTGTTAGGTAGAAAAGACAAGAAGAGTGGCGAATTGCTTTTTGTTTTCTTCTTATGCTGTAAGCAGGCGCAGGAGCAGGAGCAAGGCCTTTCAATGACTGAAAAATGTCAATTGGTCCATAGGGGATGAAGAGAAAACAGGCACATAAAAGCAAATCATAATAACACAAACTTCAGAGAAGTCTCTGGTGAGGCATTTCAACATATTGTAATATGTTGGGAATTTCCATTTTGCTAATATTTTCCCTAGTTTAGCCATTTTCTTCTATAATACCACATCAATAAGCGTTTCAGTGTTGATGAATGAAGGGAGCCAAAAATAATATAATTCAGGGGTGAGTAGAACTGATATTTATCTTCCCATGAGACACATTATGGGAACTCTCCTGTGGTCATATTGAGAATCATCTTCGTGCTCTTTATATTATATCAGAGAGTAGAAATTAGGTATTTTCTTTTCTACTTAGTGTTCTTTGTAGTCTTTTACTGAAACATTTTCGGGGAAAATAGGCCCCTGCTATTGGTATAGACCTTCAGTTTTGAAGACCATCTTGTCACTACTTTGGAGCACAGAGCTGTTCTAGATGACCTATAAGGATATTTCTAACTTTGATTCTAGAAATAAAATCTATAAACAAGTTTTTCATACAAACAAAGGCAAATTACAATCCAAATACCGTATTTAATTCCATGAATGACTCTTGTTACAAACATCTAATTGTTGAAGGTAATTATAAGTGTTTTACTTTTTTATATTTTTAAAGTTTATTTACTTACTTTTGAGAGAGACAGAAACAGCGTGAGTGGGAGAGGGGCAGAGAGAGAGAGAGAGGGAGAGAGAGAGAGAGACAGAATCCCAACCAGGCTCCATGCTGTCAGCACAGAGCCTAATGTGGGGCTCAAACTCACAAATCAAGAGGTTGTTACCTGAGCTGAAACCAAAAGCCGGACAGTTAACTGACTGAGCCACCAGGGGACTCCTATAAATGTTTTTCTTGAAATCTTTGTATCATCAGACATTTTGAAGAATAAAGAAGCTACTTTCACAAAGGAAAATCAACAATAGACATATGCTTTATATATGTAAATAGTTAACAATTGTTTTGCTTTGTGTATAGTGTGCTATTTATAATGAAAAATTTACAATTTCCTATGTGTTTTATTACACTCTGAGTAGTGCTGTTTCAACATATATTTTAAAGCTATGTGGAGGAGTGAAAAAAGAACAATGTTGCATAACTTTGCCCATTAACATTGAGACTGGAGGACAGGTGGTTGTCTTATTAGTGCTATTTAACATACCAAACACAGAACTAGTTGCTTAACATGCATGATCTCATTTAGTTAATCAATCATAGTTTTGGAGACAGACAACATTGTATAACAGAGTGGTAGGAAAAGGTAGTGAGAAAATTTGGATTCCAGTTAGCGTGCAGGCATGAGTGAGGCTGAATGGAGCAGAGGAGTTCAAGACTAGTAAATGTAGCTCATCAGACTGGTCATTAACATGGAAATTAAAAGTATTCAAGATTGTGGAATCCTTAGAAATTGGCTTACTTTTTCTTGACACTCAAGTCCAAGGATACCATATGGAGGAGATACGAGCCAAGATTCATATTTTTCAATGAATATGGAAGGGAGTTCAGGAATCTATAAATGGTAGTGAAAAGGGATATAGGGACGTATGTGTCTTCAGCCAGTGCAATGCAAATACTTGGAAGGGGGTACTAGAGTCAAGAGCATGAAGAGAAGTGTGTGAGAATACTGTGATGGCAGGGCCTGTGTGAGTACTGAGATCATAATCAGACAAAAACTTGTCTGGGTGATAACCTGAAATCATGGAAATATGAAACTGGTTTTCAAAGATGACTGCTGAAAAGTGCCTTTGATGCAGGTGTCTGGAGAGCTGTATGAGGCCAGAGGATAGCAGTTTGCCATGTGGCGCATGGTTGCTGAGGCTGGTGGAAACTTACCCTGTCATCCCTGTGGGGAATGGGCCCTGTGCAGATTGAGATCTGGGTGAGTCTGAGATCCGGTGAAAAAGAGGGCATGTGACTTGGACTGCTCAGTGCCGAAAACTGTGGGGATGGGCCTTGAGAGAACCTGACCACATATGTAGTTGACATCCACCCCTGACTGTATGAGAGCAACGATAGTCTCAGGAAGCTTGCTTTGACCATAATAGCATTTACTGAAAACTCTTCTGTGTCAGGCAGTAGGCTAAGCATTTCACATTTGTTAGTTCATCAATTTCTCTCACCAATCCTATCATGTTTGTATTGTTCTCTGTATTTCCCAGATGAAGAAATTTAGGCTACTAACTGTAAAATGAAAATCTAAACGTAGGCCTTTCTGATTTCAAAGTTTGAGCTTTAACCACCCACATTATACTGTTTCCCTAACTAAAATTCCCTTTGCTTTGAGCTCTTGTTTGGGGTACATATACATTTTCCCTATATTTGTATTTAAAGCACTCAGGACTAATGCCGGATTTCAGTCTTATATTCCCATATATATTGTGGAGGGTAGAACACTTGAGTGAAAGAAACATTTCATATACTTTTCAACAAAATAAAACTGCTTATTGTTGCTTTATAAGTCTCTCAAAAATTAGAATGCATGGGGATAAATCCAATGATCATTTTTCTAAGGTGAAGAAGGAGATAGGAAACAACCAAACCTGGGAATAGAAAAGGAGATGAAGAAATAGAACTGAAGTACAATTTCCTCATTAGCCTGTCCTGGAGAGCCTTCTAGAACTTACAGAAATCTCCCCCTTTGTTGAGATACCAAAAGGGATTTTTTTTTCAATTTATAGGCCAATCAACTTTAAGTACACCTAATAGTACCTTGTAAAATTTAAGCAGTTTAAACATCAGGCCTGTTCTGATGTGATTGGTTTTCTGAGTCATTGCTTCTTTAAAAGACTGAATTGATCTTTTCTATCTTGACTCTGGTAGAAATCTGAAGGGTTTGAAGGTTTGTTTTTTTTTTGGGGGGGGGAGGTAAAATGACAAATACTCTGCCTATTAAACTACTTTCTTTGATTTTTGAGGACAGAGTGGGTTTTCTCTGTCTTTTAGACATAGCTTGAAAAATAAATTGAAATATTTTTTTCAAAAATTAGTCATACCAAAACCTCTAAAAATCGCCATTAAATTTTATTGTACTGGTAGGCTGGCCATGAAATGGACTCAGATTTGATTGTCTTCTATCTTCATGTTAATGCATACTAGTAAGCCCGAAGCATGCAGAGAAAAAGAATTTACAAAGTGAGAGGCCATCAAATTTGACCAGTTTTTAACATTAAATTTTACTTGGTTTTGGTGGATTTTATCTTCTTATCAATGACTGTAAGCATTGGAGAGATTGGGAAGTGTCCCTGCATAAGAAGCATGTAACGCTGGAGACCCAAAGACCAAATATAGCCCTAGATTGTTGTTATAAAAGTAACGATCCCAATAGAGAGTTTCTTAGTAGTATGTGGTATTACTCTCGAACTGTTTCTATGCACAAAATATTTAGTTTCTGATTTTTTTTTCTCGCCCAACCAAGAAAACATGTCATTGCCATGGCTTATATTCCTCCTCTTTCATTGTAGGCTTTTATTTAGCAACTGTCAGAGGGATGGGTGAAAATGGTGATAGTCCTTTTTTCACTGCTATTGAAGTTGCGGATGACAAGTAACTTTCAGGTTTGCTCTGACTAGATATATGAATGCGGATGTCTTCTTTTTCTTTTCATCTGTCTTTGTCATTCTATTTAATGCATTTGCCTCATAGGCACTGCATGTGGAAGAATTCAAAGTAGCAAGCTTTCAGAAAAGGAAGTTGAAAGAGTTTAACTAAAGTAGGGCAAGGAATTATAATGTTACTGTTGCAGGAAGAGGCAGCCTTTCTTTTTGTCCATCCTCATCCCTGGTGAAGAGAAGATCCTTTTGCATAATAACACAACAAAGGTATGCCATCAGAGGCAATTCAATTTAGAAAAATAAAGATTTATTTTATACGCACTCAACACTGAAAAATGGAAACCTCCTAGAATGGAGTGGGAATTTGATTATCACAGGGCTCAAGCAAAGAGATTTAGGAGATTCCACAGCATGAGATATTAGGGGCTGAAACAGGTTGAGAGGCCTGGAAGCTTCAAACAAAGGAGGTACAAAAGGAAGCAGAAAGGGAGACCAGGTAAGAAAGAACTTCCAGTTTGCCATCCAAGACAATACTCAATGGGCTGAAAGTCAATGCAAACAGAGAATAAAGAAGTATGTTTTATCAGTCTCTAGATTCTCAGTGTGTTTATGATCTGCTATCACTGTTCCTGAATGCTTTTCAGGATTTTCATGATGTAACTACTATTTTACATTGGTATGGGGTATTGAGGACCAAAATGCGATCTATTGGGAATCAAATGTACAATAAATTCAATGTAAAGCTCTTTACATTTGTAAGATATGATCTGAATGGGACTGTGTTGATCTCGATATTTTCTTTCATCTCTTTTGAATCTATGTTGAAGCTCTGTTCTGTTTCTCCCATTTCCCATCTGTTCCAGTGTGTCTTCAACCTTTGTACCCAGGAGAGTTCTTTCTTGGCCTCAGAGACCTATGGCTTAATTCTGTGGTTCAGAGTTTGTATCCTCCTTGGTGGTGGAATATTTGCTGCCCTGAGCCAAATATTTGGTTTCAACTTGGGGACCCTGTCTGTGACAGGTGGACCCTGTCTACCCTTGTGGTGATAATGACCCAAGTTGTGCTGTGGCCTTGGAGGATGAAGCCCTGAGAAAGAGGGCCTGTTTGTGGCACTATGACAAGCCCTATGAGGAAGATATTTGAATGAAACAAATGGAAAAGGGGATTCATAGTTCTATCATTCATTTTCTCTTACCTTGACCAATGGAGGGGAATACCTGGTTAATTTAATCCACTGGGTTCTGGTCTCCCAGAAATAACAATGATGGGTTCCACAAGGAAACATAATTTCTAAACTTCTCATTTTACCAACTGAATTTGAGTTCCAAAGTTTTCATGGACAAGTTCTTTCAAATCCTCAAAGACTAAATATCATCTATATTACTAGAACATTGAGAACAAATAAAGGCCTTACCTATTTTTATGACAAAGGAATTGTCCTACATCCTGAACCTGATTAAGAAGTCACAAAAAAGCAAACCACAAAATAAAGATGCTTAAATACTAAACAATAAATTGTCAAATGTAATCTTACAGAATATTGATAGACTGATGGAAAATGGGATTTATTTAGGAATGTAGAAATAGATAACTAAAAAGTAAATTAAAATAATATAACAAATACTTGACCAAAAGAAGAAAATCAAAAGATTTTATAATAAATGTCATAAAGCATTGAATAAAATTTCAATATGTATTTCTGATTTTATAATCTTAGTAAAATAGGGGAAAAAAGAGCATTCCTTAACCTGACAAATATAGATTTTAAACTAGCCAGCATCATATTTCAGAGTTGAATATTGAAAAAATTCTCATCCCAATAAGGAGTAGAATGTAGGAAAACACCACTGTCATTTATCATATTCTTAAAACTTTGAGATAGTAACAATTGACAAGAAAAGGAAGGTAAGAATCATACATTAGGGAAAAGCCAACAAAATTATCATTATTCACCATTAATTTCACAGCCTGTAGGGCAACACAAAAATACATCTAGTAGATAAGAATAGAAATAGTTAGACAATTCAGGAAAATGGTTTACAAAATTATTGTGTTTATATCTAGTAGTTTTTCACAAATGTCAAATATAAATTAGAAAAATATAATGAAGAATATTCTATGAAAATAGCAAAAAAATAAATGATTAGAAATAAACTTAAGAAACTTCAGAACTATAAAAAGAAAACTTTAAAATCCTATTGAGTTACAAACAATAACATTTTTAAAGCATAAACTACTTTAATGAAGTAAAAAAATATGTATGTCAAAAATTAGACAAACTATAAAGGTACGGTTTGAAGACTTTCAACACAACGAACACATCCACATAAACTCTAAAGCAATAAGCAAATTGAATATTGCCATTTAGAGTTATACAGCCAATCCCCAACTTAAAATGGCTCCACTAAATAGTTTTCAATTTTATGATGGTGTGAATGTGATATGCATACCATAGAAACCATACATTAATCTTTTGTTTTTAAATGTCCACTTATTTATTTTTTGAGAAAGAGACAGAGAGAGCACTAGTGGGGAGGGGCAGAGAGAGAGAGAGAGAGAGAGAATTCCAACCAGGGTCCTTGCTGACAGAAAGGAGCCGGACACAGGGCTCAAACTCACAAACTGTGAGCTGAAATCAGAAGTCGGTTGCTTAACTGACTGAGCCACCCAGGTGTCCCCATACTTTGAATATTTAATTTGGATTTTTCCTGGGCTAGTGACATGTGGTATGATGCTCTCTCGTTGCCGGGCAGTGGCAGTGAGCTGCAGCTCTCAGTCAGCCCCGCCATCGCAAGGGTAAACAACAGATACACTTACGATCATTCTGTATTCATACACCCATTCTGTTTTTCACTTGCCGTGCATATTCAACTACTTGAGATAATCAATGCTTTATTATAAAATAGACTTTGTGTCAAAAAAATTTTGCCTAATTGTAGGCTAATGTAATTGTTCTGAGAATGATGCTAAGCTATGATGTTTGGCAGGTTAGGTACATTACATGCATTTTCAACTTACAAAGTTTTCAACTTACAGTGGGTTTATCAGGATGTAACCCCATTGTAAGTTGAAGAAGATTGGTATCTACAATTTGACTAGAGTTGATTTTTATATGTTGTGTGACATTGGGGCCAAAATACTGTATAAATATATAAAATACTTCCATCACTCCAAAAAGCCCCCTCAATCCTCTTTACAAATACCTTTCCTCTATCTCTAGCTCCTGGCTACTAATGATCTATTTTCTGTCAGTAGAATTCATACAAATGGAATCGTACAATATTAATCTTTTACAACTGGCTTATTTTATTTAGTATAATGCCTTTGAGATTTGTTAATTTGTTTCATGTATCAATAATTAATCCCTTTTTACTTATTGGTAATATTGCATTGAATACTACTACCTATTCATTTTTTCATTGTTGGATGGATATTTGAGTTCTTTTTAGTTTGGGGCCATTTTATATACAGCTGCTATGAGCATTCATATAGCTGTTTTCAATTTTCTTGGTTACAATGCAATTTTGGCATGACCCAGACTGAAATCAAATGTTACAGGCTCCCAGGGCTCCAAGGCTACCCACACTTTTAACCAACTGACTACAAATTCAGGGTTCCCACTAACCTCTCATGACAATTCTTTAGAAATGACCACAGAACTCGGGAAAGTTCTGTACTTATAATACAATTATTATTGCAAAAGGACAAGTCAAAACCAGGTAAAAGAAGAGGCACACGGGGCCAGGTACAGAAGGGTCCCAAATATAAAGCTTCCATGTCCTCAGGATGCATCAACAGTCCAGTAGTACATCAATGTATTTGGCCAACCTGGAAAGCTCACCTGAGCCTCAGGTGTCCAGAGTTTCTAGTGGGGGTTCATTACTTAGGAATGGTTGATTGAATCATTGGCTACATGACTGAACTCAATCTTTGGCCTCCCTCTACTCCTGGGAGGTTGCCAGTTTGGACTGATATTACATAGATCTAAAACTCTAATGTTCTAGGGGCTCAGATGGTTAAGCGTCCAACTTCGGCTCCGGTCATGATTTCCCGGTCGGTATGTTCAAACCCGGCATCGGGCTCTGTGCTGACAGCTCAGAGCCTGGAGCCTGCTTCGGATTTTGTGTCTCCCTCTTTCTCTGCCCCTCCCTCACTTGCGTTCTCTCTCTCTCTCTCTCTCTCTCTCTCAAAAAATAATAAACATTTTTAAAAATTATTTAAAAAAACCTCTGATGCTCCAATCACTTGGTTGATCTTTCTGGCACGGTTAGCTTCTATCCTCAAGCCCTCTAGGGACCCAGAATGAGTCACCTCATTACCATAATCTCAAAGGGTGAGATCCATCATGAATAATACAGGCACTTCTATTACCAGGGAATTCTGAGGGTTTAGAGGCTCTTTTCCAGAAGCCTGGGACAAAGACCAGCTAAACTATTACACAACATTGGATTATATCTAGAAATGGCTTTATATGTTCCACTTCATATGAAACTGACAGACTTTTTCCCAAAATGGCTATAAAATTTTGACATCTGTTACACTTCATCTTTGCTATTACTTGGTACAGTCAGTTTTTAAATTTACCACTTTTACTTCGTGTACAGTGGTGTCACATAATGAATTTGATTTGAGTTTCCCTAAGGATTAATGATGCTGAGAACTTTTCATGTGCTCACCTGCAATTATTAGATTTTCTTTGGTGAGATGTCTGTTAATATTTTGGCTTTTTTTTTTAATTAGGTGTCTTTTTGACAGTTTTTTTTAACGTTTATTTATTTTTGAGACAGAGAGAGACAGAGCACGAACGAGGGAGGGTCAGAGAGAGAGAGGGAGACACAGAATACAAAACAGGCTCCAGACTCTGAGCTGTCAGCACAGAGCCCGACGCGGGGCTTGAACTCACCAACCGCATGATCATGACCTGAGCCGAAGTTGGACGCTTAACCAACTGAGCCACCCAGGCGTCCCGACAGTTTTTTTTAAAGGTTTGTTCTATATTGTTTCTTTTTCTTTTTCTGTTTTATATAACATTTATTGAGATATAATTCACCCATTTGAAGTGTAAAATTGAATGTTTTTAAAATATTCAATGTTATGCAACCATCACTACTGTTATGGGTTGAATTGTGTCCCATCTTGCCTCTCCCTATTCATATGTTTGAGTCCTAACACCCAGTATTTCAGAATGTGATCTTTTGGGGGGGTAGCTAATCCAATATGACTTATGTCCTCATAAGAAAGGGATTTTTGGACACAGAGAGATGCAAAAAGAGAAGGTGATGTGAAGAGACTAAAGGAGAAAATGGCCATCTACAAATCAATGATAGGGACCTGGAACAGATTGTCCCGACAGAAGGAAGCAAATCTTCTGACATCTTTTAGATGTCAGACTTTTAGCTTCCAGACCCATGAGACAATAAACTTTGTGTTTAAGTCACCCAGTATGTGGTACTTTGTTACAGCAGCTCTAGAAAACTAATACAGATACAGTCAATTTTATTACCCCCCAAAAAACAATGTACCCCCTTGAGTCACTCAAGACTTCCCACAAAACCCTGTTGGCTCTAGGCATAGGCAACCACTTTCTGTCTACTTTTTGTCTCTACAGATCTGTCAATTCTGAATATTTCCATAGTTAATTTTGGGGGAAACTGCCTGTTTTATACACTGGCTGCATTTGTTACATGAGGGTCCCAATTCTCCATATCTTTGCCAAAACTTGTCTCTTTGATAATAGTTATCCTAATGGGCAGGAAGTAATATGTTATTGTGACTTGTATTTCCCTGATGAATAATAATGTTGGCTTTCTCATCATGGGCTTCTTGGCCCTTAAATATTGTCTTTAAAGAAGTGTCTATTGTACATTAAATTACTTTTCATCTCTGTTGAAAATCAACTGCCCATATATATGTGGGGTTATTTCTGGACTCAGTCTTCTGTTCTCTTAATATATTTGTGTATTTCTTTTTTTCTTTTAAAAAATTTTTAAAATATTTATTCACTGTTGAGAGAGAGAGAGAGAGACAGAGATAGAGAGTGAGCAGTCAACACAGAGCCTGATGAGGGGCTCAAACTCACAAATTGTGAGATCAACTGACTGAGCCATTCAGGTACCTTTATATTTGTGTATTTCAATGCAATGATTTTACTGCCTTTATCTCTTTGTTGATCTTGATGTCAATACCATACTGCCTTAATCAGGGCTGGGACTAAGTGAAACAAGCAAGGTACCTAAATTTAATGCATAAAATAAATAAATTTATTTATTTATTTATTTATTTATTTATTTATTTATTTATTTTTTAATTTACATCCAAGTTAGTATATATGTAATAATGATTTCAGGAGTAGAATCCTGTGACTCACTCCCTACAAATAATACCCAGTGCTCATCCCAACAAGTGTCCTCCTAATGCCCCTTTCCCATTAAGCCCAACCCCCCACCCAAAACCCCTCCAGCACAAACCTCTCAGTTTGTTCTCTGTATTTAAGAGTCTTTTATGTTTTGTCCCCTTCCCTGTTTTTATATTATTTTTGCTTCTCTTCCCTTATGTTCATCTGCTTTGCATCTTAAATTCCACATATGAGTGAAGTCATGTGATATTTGTCTTTCTCTAATTTCGTTTAACATAATATACTCTAGTTCCATCCACATGGAAGATTTCATTCTTTCTGATTGCCAAGTAATACTCTGTTGTATGTATATATACCAAAACTTCTTTGTCCATTCATCAGTGAATGGACATTTGGACTCTTTTCATACTTCACAGTTACATGTTGAGATTTTGATTGGGATTGCCTTATTGAGTTGACTCTATTAATTTGGGAAAAATTGACATCAACAATATCCAACCATCTAAACCATGAATTTAGGTCTTAATTAGGTCTTACATATTTTTCTTTTTCAAATTTCAATTTCCTAATATTTGTTATTACTACATAGAAATGTAATTGATTTTAATGTATTTGATTTTAATGTATAATGATCTTATATTCTATGACCTAGATGAACTCATTTACTAGTTCTAACAGGTTTTTTAAAAAATTCTGTAAATTCAGTAGAATTTCATACATTACAATCATATTGTCAGAAAACAAAAACAGTTTTGCCTCTTCCTTTCCAATCTAGGTATCTTTTACTCCTCCTCCTCCTCCTTTTTCTCTTCCTCCATTTCCTTTTCCTCCTCCTCCTTCCCTATTATACTGCTAGAACCATACCTAGAACCATGCCTACCCTATTAAATAGGAATGGTAAAGCAGAAATTCTTGTCTTTTTCCTGGTCTTCAGGAGATATTTAGTCTTTCACCATTAATTATGAAATTAGCTGTCAATTTTTTTATAGATGCATTTTATTAAGTTGAGGAAGTGTCTTTTAGTTCTAGTTTGCTAAGAACTTTTATCAGGAATGAATGTTGGATAGGGTCAATAGATTTTTTCCTAATCTCTTAAAATGAGCATATAGATTTTCTTCTTTCTTTTTTAAAATTTGTTAGTAGGGTGAATCACATTGATTTATTTTGAATGTTAAACCATACTTTCCTGTGTTAATTTCTTTGATCAAGGTGTGTTACCCTTTTTGGGGTGCCTGGGTGGGGTCAGTCAGTTAAGTGTCTGATACTTGATTTCAACTCAAGTCATGATCTCACAGTTCATGAGATTGAGCCCCACATCGAGCTTGGGATTCTCTTTCTCCTTCTCTGACCCTCCCTCTCACTCTCTCTCTCTCTCACTTGCAAAATAAATAAACTTAAAAAATATTGAAAAAGATGTATTATCTTTTTGAATATTTTTTGGACATGATTTATGAAAAGTTTGCAAGGTCTTTTTGCACCTATGTAAATGGGAGACATTTGTCCATAGTTTTCATTTCTTATTAAGGTGATGTTGGTTTATAAAATAAGTTGGGATATATTAATTTTTCTTTATTTTTTTGTGGGTAATAGAATTATTATAGACTTTGTATTATTTCTTCCTTAAATGTTTGTCAATATTCATGAGCAAAGCCATCTGGGCCTAGAGCTTAATGTGGCCCAGCCCACAGGGTTTTTAACTAAAAATTTAATGTATCTAAGAGCTATCTACTGAGACATTTATTCTGTATATAATGAGCTTCAATTGTTGGTGTCTTTCAAGGAATTTGTCTATTCCATTTAACTTGTAGAACTTATTGGAGTAAGTTTTCTTTCCCTGGCTCAGATAGCTTTCTTATACACAAACACTGATCAGTATTCAGCTGAATATTCTAGAGGGAGTCCCACTGAAGACCACTGGAGTTCTCCCTATGTGCAGCTCTCTTTTGTTTTGTTTTGTTTTGTTTTGTTTTGTTTTGTTTTGTTTTTTCCCCAGACTCTTCTCTAGAATGCTGTCCTCCAAACTCCAGCTGCACTGGCTTCCCAGCACCATAACTTCAACTCAGCTGCCAGCTTCTGCCTTGGTTCTTCTTCCATGCCCTGTGGCTTTGAACTTTGTCTAGCTAGTAAGGTAAGTAATCAGAGGGCTTGCATTGTTTGTTTTCTTTCTCTCATGGGTCATAGTCCCTTCTTGCCTGATGTCAATATCATGAGAGCTGTTGTTTCATGCACATTATCTGGATTTTAGTGTTTTAGAAATTAAGGTTTATTTAGTCAATGTTTCTTTGGCCAAAAGCAGAAGCGTTCTACAATATAATATTAAGTTAAAGAGCAGTATCCAGAGTACATACATAATATAACATGTACTTCGTATGTACACAGGTAGAGAAAAAAAGCTAAAAATATCAGCACCAAAATGTTTATGATATATATTTTCATGTATTAACTTGCAGATATTACCTTTTTTCTATTTTCTAAAATTTTCCATAGAGACCATATATTGACTCTACAATAAAAATAAACCACTGATATTATAACAATAGAAAAACAGACTTAAATTAAGAGCCCAGAAATGAACACAACTTCAAATATGGAACTTTCAATGCAGCATAATGTAGGCAATTATTTTTCCTGTTTATTCATCATATTTCTACGAATGGAAGCCTGAGATTGCATTTGATTTTTTTTATAGCAACAATATCTCATTATTGACTTATTTTGAGTATACACCATCAACAAAAACTCCCAGATCTTTTCTCAAAGACTCCTTTTCAGCACAAATTTTCTGCTTCCATTCCTTTTTATTGAGAAACATTTTAAGCATCTTCTGTACAAGAGCCATATTACAATTATCTGATAAAAATAAAATCCAATTAAAATATAATAACATGTGCATGCACCTAGTTTAAAGAGCTAAATAATTAAAAAATAAATTACCACACCCCATGCACTACTCTATAGTGGCAACTACTTTCATATATTTTAGCTGGTTCTTTAGATTTTGCCTTCACATTGAAACACACACACACACACACACACACACACACACACACACACACACATTACTATTTCTTGATTTTTTAGTTTTAGGGATTACTGCTGTGTAAACTGAAATTCTAATATGGCATCCATGATTCTTGTCTTTTAGTGTCCACATTTTTATGTGACCCCCTTTATTTCGAGTCTGCATTTAGAAGTGATGCACAATTTGCTTGCAAAAGTGCAGGGATTTTTTTTTTTAAATTAAGCCCTCTATTCAGTTTGCTTTAAGTTATTTGAAAGGGAAATTTATCCTGTGTGGGCCTGAATTTAACAGGAAAATATTAAAAGAAGGTCTAGAGGTATGTGAATGGAAGCATCTCTCTCTCTCAATCTCTCTTTTTCTGTCTCTGTATGTGTATGTTGCTAAATTTGAAGAACAAAGCTCCCAAGAATTCTGCATCTGTAGGGAAATGAATTCTGGCAGCAATTCGAGGGAGTTTAGATATGGATCCTTCCACAATCAAGCCTCCAGATAAGAATGCAACATGCAGAGGACCCAGCCAACCTGTGCCTTGACTTCTGACCCACAAAAACTGTGTGATAGGTGAGGGTTGTGGTAACATTTTATACAGAAATTGAGTAAGTTGTGCAGAAATGGTAAATTTGTGTAATTTCTTACACAACAACAGAAATACATACCTTGAATCCTCCTATCTTTTGAATTTAGTTGTGTGAGATAATTTGGAATTAGGTCAGTATTTAGTGTTTATAAAACACTATTTGTAATTGAGCCATGAAATATACTGCATTTCTTTTAATAATTTTCATGTTTTTTTTCTTCTTTGTTTTGAATGTAATAGTAATTAACATAGCCTTGCACTTGCCCCAAGTTGTTAAATATTCTCTCAAAATAGTCACCTATACTAGGCCCACAGAAAAGACCCTAAAAAAATGAAGATATCCAATTCAAGAAATGAGGTGAATTAACCCACAGAAGATAGCACCCAGAAAAGATCACACAGTCTGAATTGAAGCAGGGTCTGTGTCTTAGTTTTGACACAGCACATCTTCTAGTAACTTTCTGAAAAAAAAAAAAAGAAACATGGAAAGTGTTTTTATTTTATTTTACTTTTTTAATATTATTTTTAATTGAGAGAGAGGAAGAGAGAGCGCATGTGAGCAGGGCAGAGGGAGAGAGAGAATCTTAAGCAGACTCAATGCTTAGTGCTGAGCTTGATGTAAGTCTCAATCCCATGACCTCTGAAATCAAGAGTCAGATGCTCAACTGACTGACACACCCAGGTGCCCCAGAAAGTACTTTTTAAAATAACCATATATCAGAAAATATTTTATCTTCATACTTAATTGATGATTTAGCTAAGATTAGAATTCTAAGTTGGAATAATTTTCCCCTCAAAATTTTGAAGGAATCATAGCAAGGTGCACTAGCTTCAGGCATTATTGTTATAAAGTTAACTTTGTTTGGATTCTTAAAATTGTATACAAATTTTATTTTTGTTCCCACTAGCAAAGCTATTTAGATCTTCTTTCTGTCACCAGTGTTCTGAAGGTTTTAAATGATATGCTTAATATTTTCACTGTGTTGGAACTTACTGTGTACTTTCAATCAGAGCATATGTCATTAGTTCTGGGAAATTTTCCTGATTTATTCCTGTGATAATTTTTTCTCCTGTGTCCTCTTCTCATCTTTCTTTTAGAGTTCTGTAAGAAAATGCTTAGCATATTAGACAATAGTCTAGTTAGAAAGTTATGAAAATGAAAAGGAGATGTGCTCAAGTCAATTGGCTGGCTTTCTCTCTGTCTCCCTTTCTTCCTTTCTTTTTCTTGTTAATATTTTAACTGTTTATATTTATTTTGAAATAATTGCAGGTCTACAGAAAAGTTTCAAAAATAAGATAAATGGTGTCTCATCCATTACTCATATTCCTCAAATATTAATATTCTACCACATTAACTTTCATTCTCCCTCTCTCTGAACCACTTAAGAGTAAGTTGCTGATATGATACCCATTTAATCATAAATACTTCAACATGCATTTCTTACCAATAAAGATCTTCTTTTCCATACCATGGTGCAATTATTAATATCATGAACATGGCACTGATAAAATTATTATGATCTATCTAATAGGGACCATATTAAACTTTCACCAATTGTCTTTTATATATATGTAAAATTGTCTTTCACCAATTGTCATATATGTGTGTGTGTGTGTGTGTGTGTGTGTATATGTATGTATACACACACATATAGAGAGTTGTCAAGTTAGCTAACATACAGTGTATGCAGTGTACTCTTGCTTTTGGGGTAGAGTCCCATGATCCATCGCTTACATACAACACCCGTGCTCATCCCAACAAGTACCCTCTTCAATGCTCATCACCCATTCCCCCCCCCTCACCCCCCATCAACCCTCAGTTTGTTCTCTGTATTTCCAAGTCTTTTATGGTTTGCCTCACTCTCTGTTTGAAACTATTTTCCCCTTCCCTTCCCCCATGGTCTTCTGTTAAGTTTCTCAAGTTTCACATGTGAGTAAAAACATATGATATCTGTCTTTTTCTGACTGACTTATTTCACTTAGCATAATACCTCCCAGTTTCATCCACATTCAGTGCAACCCCAATCAAAATTGCACTGGCATTCTTCTCAAAGCCAGAACAAACAATCCTAAAATCTGTATGGAATCACAAAAGACCCTGAATAGCCAAAGTTATGTTGAAAAAGAAAACCAAAGCAGGAGGCATCACAATCCCAGACTTTAGCCTCTACTACAAAGCTGTAATCATCAAGACAGTATGGTACTGGCACAAAAACAGACACATAGACCAATGTAATGGCATAAAGAACCCGGAATTGGACCCACAAATGTATGGCCAACTAATCTTTGACAAAGCAGGAAAGAGCATCCAATGAAAAAAAGACAGTCTCTTTAGCAAATCGTGCTGGGAAAACTGGACATCAACCTGCAGAAGAATGAAACTAGATCACTTTGTTACACCATACACAAAAATAAACTCAAAATGGATGAAAGACCTAAATGTGAGACAGGAAACCATCAAAACTTTAGGGGAGAAAACAGGCAACAAACTCTTTGACCTAAGCCTCAGCAATTTCTAGCTTGACATGTCTTCAAAGACAAGGGAAATAAAAGCAAAAATGAACTATTGGGACATATCAGATAAAGGGTTAGTATCCAAAATCTATGAAGAACTTAACAAACTCAATACCTGAAAAAAAATAATACAGTGAAGAAATGGGCAGAAGACATGAATATACACATTTCTAAAGAAGACATCCACATGGCCCACAGACACATGAAAAGATGCTCAACATCACTCATTATCAGGGAAATACAAATCAAAACCACAATGAGATAACACCTCACACCAAAGTGGCTAAAATTAACAGCTCAGAAAACAACAGTTGTTGGCGAGCGTGTGGACAAATGGGAACCCTCTTGTACTGTTGGGAATGCAAACTGGTGCAGCTGCTCTGGAAAACTGTATGGAGGTTTTCAAAAAATTAAAAATAGAACTACCTTATGATCCAGCAATAGCACTACTAGGAACTTATCCAAAGGATACAGGAGTGCTGATTCGTAGGGACACATGTACCCCAAAGTTTACAGCAGTGATTTTAACAATAGCCAAATTATAGAAAGAGCCCAAATTTCCATGAACTGATGAATGGATAAAGATGATATGGTTTATATATACAATGGAATACTTTTTGGCAATGAGAAAGAATGAAATCCTGCCTTTCACCAATTGTTCTTTATAGCAAAAAAAGAAAAAGAAAAAAAAATCTGGTCCAGCATTACCTTTTACAATTACTTATCACACTCTTTTAATCTACATGAATCCCAGTCTGTCTTTCATGATCTTGCCATTTTTGAAGCGTGCAGGTCAGTTAGTTTGTAGAATGTCCCCATTCCCTCTTCAACACATCCTAATAGTGTTTGCCTCCATCGCTACACCTAACTTGCACTCCTCAAACTCACCAATGATCTGCATGTGGCTATATCCCATGGTCTGTTCTACGTTCTTACCTTGTGTGACCTAACTACAACATTAGACATGGTAGATCATGCACTGTCTCCATGAAACTTTCCTCTCTTTGCTTCTATGATACCACGCTCTCCTAGACTTGCTTCTCTCTCACTGGCCATTCCTTCACCTTCATTTCCTGCATCACCTATGACCCTGATCTCTTAATAACGTTGGACGCTCCTGTACTCAATCATCTGACCTCTTCTTTTCTTTATCTACACCTATTCCTTGGCTTTAAATCCCATCTATACTTCACAGCAACAAAATTTTTGTCTTCAACTTATATTTTTTATCTGAACTCCAGAACTGTATACTTCCACTTGCTGCTTAATTGGTATTTCAGATTTAACATATTAAAAGGCAAATTTGTGATGCTGCCCACCCTCACTCCTAAAACTACTTTTTTCAGTTACCCCAATCTCATTTCTCCACTATATAGACTAAAAAACTTGAGTCTTTTTTTTTCAATTAATCAAACAGAAAACCTGGGCTATAGTTGAATTCTTTCTTTCACACTGTACATAAAAACTGTAAAAATATCTTATTTGCCTGATCATCAAAATATACCCAGACTTGAACATACATCCACATCATAAAGGCCATGTGTGAAAAACCCATAGCTAACATCATCCTAAATGGAGAAAAACTGAGATCCTTTCCTTCTTGTTCAGGAACAAGACAAGAATGTCTGTCACCACTTTTATTCAACACAGTGCTAGAAGTCCTAGTTACAGCAATCAGACAACAAAAAAGAAATTTAAAAAATCCAGATTGTAAGGAAGAAATAAAATTTTCACTATTTGTAGATGACATATTATATAGAGAAAACCTGAAAGATTCCACCAAAAAACTGCAAGAACTGATAAATGAGTTCAGTAAAGTCACAGGATGCAAAATTAATATACAGAAACCTGTTGAATTTCTATACACGAATAATGAAACAGCAGAAAGAGGAATTAAAAACACAATCCCATTTACAATTGTACCAAAAAAAGAATAATAAAAAATAAGATACCTAGGAATAAACCTAACCAAAAAGGTGAAAGACATGGACTCTACTATAACACACTGATAAAAGAAATTGAAAATGACACAAAGAAATGGAAAAACTGTTCCATGATCATGACTGGAAGACCAAATATTGTTAAAATGTCTATACTCCCAAGGCAATCTACACATTTAATACAATCCTTATCAAAATACCAATAGCATTTTTCATAGAGCTAGAACAAACAATCCTTAAAATTGTATGGAACCAGAAGGATCCTGAGTAGCCAAAGCAACTTTGAAAAATAAAAAAAATTAAATTAAATTAAAAAAAGCTGGAGGCATCACAATTTCAGACTTCAAATTATATTACAAAGCTGTAGTAATCAAAACAGTATGGTATTGGCACAAAAAACGACAAATAGATCAATAAAACAGAATAGAAAACCCAGAAATAAATCCACAATTATATGGTCAATTAAACTTTGACAAAGCAGGAAAGAATAACCAATGGGACAAATATGGTATATTTGTCGAAAAATGGTATTGGCAAAACTAGACAGTAACATGCAAAAAAATGAAACTGGACAACTTTCTTACACCATACACAAAAATAAATTCAAAATGGATTAAAGACCTAATTATGAAACCTGAAAGCATAAAAATAATAGTAGAGAGTACAGACAGTAATTTTTCTGACATCAGCCACAGCAACTTTTTTTTTTTTAGGTTCCCTGAGGCAAGTGCAGTTGTGATGAGCAACTTTAAAATATATACAGTAAAACCTTGGTTCGAGAGCATATTCATTCTGGAAATATGCTTGTAATCCTAAGCACTTGTATATCAAAGCAAATTTCCCCATAAGAAATAATGGAAACTCAGATTATTTATTCCATAACCAAAAAATATTCATATAAAATGATTCCAATACCATAGTATAATACAAAATGATAAAGAAAATACAAAATATAAATAAAAAGAAACAAATTAACCTACCCATACCTTTGCAGGCCACTATATATTCTCACACGGATGTTGACTACAGTAAAGTATTAATAAACTCCTATCATATACCATGTTTAACGGGACTGGTAATAAGGCGGTAGAGGAAAGGGTCTATATCTGCAGGCAGCCTGACTAGAATGAAGCAGAGCATTCCTAAGCTTAGTCTTGAATGGAAAAGCAAAGGACTGTCCACAGGTGCTTTGAAGTGACAAAATGCCCAGTTGTGGGCACCTTCGAAGAGTATGAAAAGTCACTGATTTCTGCCAAGCACCATGGCCTGAGACCAAGCATCTGAGAGTGGAGGGAGATCACCCACAATCCCACAGTGAGAGAGAAAGAGAGAGAAACGAATCGGGCTCAGTTGTGATCCTATGACATTCAGCATCATATACCACTCGTGTATTGCAAAACATTGCTCATTTATCAAGTTAAAATTTATTAGAAATGTTGGCTCCTCTTGCAGAACACTCACAGAACAAGTTACTTGCAATCCAAGGTTTTACTGTTTATATACCCAGAATCTCATAACTGTTGTCATCTCGGTTCCAAGTATATAATCTTCTCTTATCATAGTAGCTTCTGAACTGGTCTGCTTCATTCTGCTGTTGTCCCCTATAGTCTATTCTTTTTTTTTTTCAATATATGAAATTTATTGTCAAATTGGTTTCCATACAACACCCAGTGCTCATCCCAAAAGGTGCCCTCCTCAATACCCATCCCCCACCCTCCCCTCCCTCCCACCCTCCATCAACCCTATAGTCTATTCTTAATGTAACAAGAGTGTTCCTTTTTTTTTTTTTAAAGTAGGCTCTACCCCCAAGCATGTAACCCAACATGGGGCTTGAATGCAAGACCCTGAGATCAAGACCTGAGCTGAGATCAAGAGTCAGTCACTTCGTTGACTGGGAGCCACCCAGGGGCCCCGAGAGTGTTCCTTTCTTAAAGTGTACACCAGACCATGCCACTCCTGCTCAAAGCACTCCAGCATCTTCCCTTCTCCTTCAGAGCAAAAGTCAAAAAAGTTATGAGCGCTCCATTAGAACTATTATGATCTCACTTGACCTCCTCCTCCTCACTTTTCATATTTCTCCTTATCCCGTATTCTTTCTCTTTGTCTTCCTGCCACATGGACACTTCTTTGCTGCTCCTCAGCAAACCAGTTCTCTCATCAACAGTGTTAGCAAGCCCTGCATCTGCCCACCGGCCATGCTCCGCCCCGACGTCTACATGCTTTATCACCTCAGGCCTTCATTCGAATGCCAAGGTAGCAATGAGGCTGGCCTTGACATGCAGTTTAAAGTGTCACACCAACCACTTCCTGCTTTATTTTATTCCACGGCATTTATCGTTATCTAATATACCATATGTTATGCTTCTTTGTTTACTGTTGCTCTCTTTCCACTATGATGTAAGCTTGAACTTTTATTTTTTTGTTTATTGCTATAATCCCAGTGTTTCATGAAAATTAGGTAGATAATAAGTCTCTGAAGAAAGACAGGATGGGTAAAACATCTACATGGCCCTCCTGGCCTGGCCACCTTGTTCCCTCCTCCATTAATGACATTTACCCTAACTTTCACTTTACAGCCAGTGTAGTAACTTAAAATTCTTTTCACTTGAAGATCAGATTTTCTTTTTTAAGATTTTTTAAAATGTTTATTTATTTTTGAGAGAGTGCAAGAGGAGGAGGGGAAGACAGAGGGGGACAGAGGATCCAAAGTGGGCCCTGTGCTGTCAGCGCAGAGCCCAATGTGGGGCCCGAAGATCATGAGATCTTGAGATCATGAGATCATGAGATCTTGACCCTGAGATCATGACTTGAGCCAAAGTTGGAACCTCAACCGACTGAGCCACCCAGGCACCCCTGAAGATCAGGTTTTTAAAAAGCAAATCTAACCATTTCAGTTTTCTTCTCAACATTTCCTGTTTGGCTTCAGAGGAAAATTCAAATTTACCAAGACCCTTCAGAATATTTGACTTAGACCAGTAGGGCCACAGTTGTCTCTGTCTCTATATTTTTAAACTTTTCTGTAAGTTTCGTATGTTTCATGGTGGCAGACTTTGCAGAGAAGGAGAGTAGTGTGTCCTTTGTCAGGCTGTTGTGAGAGCAAAACAAACGCATTTTGCCATTTAAATAATTAAGCGGTACGCATGTGTGTGCATCTGTGTGACCTACCTAAGACTGAGGACCACAAAATAAATTTAATACCAAACAGAACTCAGATGACCTTCAGGCTAAGTTATAATTCTTTGGATTCTAAGTTCCTCCACTCTATAATTGAGTGTATCAATAGTTCATAAGCCTGTGAAACATTTAGTTTAAGTATAGCGGTTGCATAAATCTTAGTGGAATGAAGTTAAGTGGAAATGTAAGGGCTTGAATTCACAGGAGAGTTAATATGCAGGTTATTTTTTAAGAAAAATGAAGACAAATTTTTACAGTGAGGATGTGGGCACGGGGTGAATGAAGTGGATGAAAAGGTGCCTTCTATGCCTTTTTCAATTCCTTTTACTCAAATCTTTAAATAAATACCTCTGGAAATGAGTATTGATTCTTGCTTACTGGACAGGGCCAGAGACATTTATCAAAGAGGCAGATAGAAGACTAATTTTTACTGTTATACAAACACAGAGAACTAGGAGGGGGAAGGCTTATTTCCATGTTGTTAGTGTTTCCCCATGTATTTGGGATTAAGAAAATAGAAACATATCTCTATTTTCCTTTGCATATAAATAAGACTTGTACTTAGAAAGCCATTTTTTTTTCATTATTGAGGACTTTTATACATATACATAACACGGAAGCACACACAAATATACATACAGGCATGATAATATGTGGGCAATTATGTGCGTGTATGTATAGATACTGTGTTTGCTATTATGCTATTACTATGCATTTCACTAGGAGAAAAATACAGAAAATGATGACTAGAATATTTTTTTACCTATCTTTCTGGGTCAGACACTGCTCTATGATTCTCTATTAGTGCTTGTTTTTATTTTCATTTTTTTTT
The DNA here is from genome assembly GCF_022079265.1 of Lynx rufus. Lineage (NCBI taxonomy): Eukaryota > Metazoa > Chordata > Mammalia > Carnivora > Felidae > Lynx > Lynx rufus. The sequence continues at coordinate 105,653,928 of NW_025814867.1, read as the reverse complement.
CTCCTTAACAATTTGACTTAAGTTCTTGGAGTTGTAGATAGAATAAGTTAGAATAAATTCTTGCTTCATATCATTACCCAAAAAAGCCAACAACCTCATGAGTTTCCTCCAAGTTACCATTGTCCTAAGAGCTGAGATCTCTCATGTGGCTCCCTGCCTCCTGGGCTGGTGTCAAGTGAAGAGAGAGGAGGAGTAGGAGGAGTTGAAGGAGGAGGAGGGAGAGACAACATATTGAAGTAAGCTGCAGATTGCTAGCTGCGCAGTTATATACCTGAAGATGCCAAAAAGTTACAAGAATTAGCAATAATTCTTCAATAAACACACTAAATACCCAGACGAGATACTTTCGTATTTGGCCATTCATTCTGCAAAGGTATCACGCACTCTTCCAAGACTATCTCATTAAATAAGCGGCAAGAAAGGTCAAAGAAACAAGTCACAGCAGGGAATCACTTAACAAGGAGATTTCACACTAGGAAAAGTGTTTAGATTCACAGCAGTTGCACGCTATTCATACTACACTTAAATCTCCATTTTCCAAACATATCATGATTCCTATTTCTTACCGCCTTCTTTAAGCTATTCAGATGATCTAGGACCTTTTCTTTTTAGGACTTATGGAATCTCCATCCACCTCACCCCTTTCTGAGTTTGTGTGCCCATCTCCACCCCTCCAACCATTTGGATTCTTCCACAAAGTAGTTTGCAGTCATAATAAGTCATAATCATCATACATAATTGCAATCCTGCATAAAGAATATCATAGAAATACGAATTGGGAAAGGGGATTCCCCACAATCTCCATTTCTTCCATATGCTGTGATAACATGACTCTTAAATTACATTACTCTTATATGAAAAACCATTGAGTACAGTTTAATTATGACCCCATAAAAGTCCCTCCCAAATATGTGAGAAGAGGAAGAATTGGTAAAGGCAAAGATTCTTTTCTATAAAAGAAGCTTATCATTTATTCTGTCATAAAAGCATTATATACTTAGTTTAGAAAATGATGCATTATGAAAAAAAGAAAGAAGTCACATAAAGTATTCCACTGATTTTTTAATGCATTTTCTTTTTTTCCCCTATATTACAAATTCAGTAATTTTAGAAGTTATAATGGCAACTTTTTCAGTAACTTTTAACACTTCCTCCTGCTATGATGCGCTCTCTATAAGCATTATTTGAGTCACTGGCATTGAATGAATATACTATACATTTTGGTTAAACATTTAAATTATTTCAGTCTTTAGCTGTGGTAAATATTGCCCGAGATAAGCAGATTAAAGATTTGCAATGCACCCGTTGTTCAGTCTGCCCCACATAACGCTTATCTTCTTTAGAAAATTGTTCTCCTGCTCTGATCTGTAGACTCAAATGGACCAACGGAGTCAGCCATTTTTGAATACAGGACTCCTCACTTCTCTGCTTGCAATGATTATTTTAGGTGTGTAACCTGCACCAAGGTAGGCCCCAGTAGACTGGCCCAGAGATGGGCCCCGTCTCGAATCAAGGTGGGCCACTAAGAACTGTTCTTGAGGACTTTTTTCATGGTTTTTAAAAGCACATCAGAAAGAACAATTCGATTCTCCTCTGGTAGAGGAATTGTGAGTCTCTCAGATTGCCACCACCAGTGCTCCCTGCTTCCTGGAAGGCTCTGGGCTGCAGAGAAAGGAAAAGCAGACATGCCACCAAGCCATTGCTGGCAGCATATCTGTTCTGTTCTTACTTTTATTGCAGCCTAGCCATGGTTACGTGTGTCTTCTAACAAATACTGCCGTTAGCCTGTTTAAGTACAATTTCTGTTACTTGCAATCAAAAACGTATTAATGCATACAATATATACAGCTCCTAATTTATCCAGGAATGCAAAAATATGCTGTTTTAATTATAACTTATTGATATTTGATATTTTCAATCAACTTTCATTTGGTATTTTCAGCATTTGATCATTTACTTGTATCACTGAACATTTTGTATATTGTTTGGTGCATGACTTTACTGTGAGTTGTATCTTCTAGCATAATACAATACTCTTATTATTTTTTTAATTGAATGCCTTCTGCTTATTTAAATTTGTCAGAAATTTAAGTCATAATTTTTGCTTCCTTTTTCGTCTGATACAATTGTGACTTTTAATTTTGGCCAGTGTGATTCAGTTTATTTGGAGGAAACTCTTGAGTTGGTTTTTGCTTTGAGATCAAATATGAAAGTATTTTTCTAATATAACAGTTTAGTTCATCTACTGTTATTGATACAGTGGAGATGTTTGACCTTAGTTCTGTTCTACTATCCTATTATTATTTTTTTTGATGCATTCTCTTTTTAAGTCTATAAAACCCTTACACCTTGTGGTCTATTTGTTTTGTTACGGGATGCATGTGTAAGAACTCATGGGGACACATGCCATGCATTCATGGGCATTTCTAATGAAGAAGATTTCCATTTTTTGTTACAGTGGTTATCTTCTTAAATTAAGCTCCTCTTGTTTGCTACATTAGCTTTTAATTCCCTTTTATGAATACAAACAAAATTAGCATACCTTCTCATCTCTTTCCCCCACCATTTGGTGTTAGTGAAATATTTTTCTTAAAGTTTGCTTACCTTTGTGCATTTAGATATGCTTAAATCTCTATTAATTTATTTTGACCTCTACATAATATATTTGATCACTCTTCCAGTTCTTAAAATTGAGAAAATCAGCATATGTAATTTGCCTCCATTCCCCACCCTAATTTTTCTCCTAAGTTATGCTAGTTATAGCATCAGAGAATTTATTATTGTGTAATATGTTTAGCACTTTAATATCTAAATTGATTTTAATCTTAGTCCCAAGATAAATATAGTCAATGTTCACCACCAGTTATTTTATTATAGTTTATTCAATTTTTCTCTTGGTTGGCTGAAGTTGGTCTTCTGGTAGAATACTGAAGAGGACTTATGGGAAAAATATACTCTGAGCTCAGCACATTCAAAACTCTTTATCTTGCTGCCTGTATACATAACGATAGATGAGCTGAATATAAAATCCTTAGGTCCCTCTTTTTTTCCTAGAAAATTGTATTGGTTTTATTCCATTGCATTTACAAGTTGAAAGTATCTGTGGAGAAATCAGAAGCAAGACTGTTTCTTTCCCCAGATAACTTGCTTTTTTTTGGTCTAGTAGCTGCTACCAAAATGTTTCATTGGTCTTTTGAGTATTGTAATTTTCCTACGATATGTCTTTGTGTTGATAATTCTGGTTAGTTTTCTCAGGACTATAGTGTAACTCTTCTATATGCTGATTAAGTCTTGTTTTGAGAAAGTTTCCTTGATTCATACCTTTACTGTTTTGTTTTGTTTTCTTTTCTTTTTTCCTGTCTCCTTACTTTTGTTTCCTTCTTTAGGGATGTAAATTTTTCATATATTGAATCTTTTTTCTTGATGTCTATTTTATTCATTTTCCTTATACCTTTTAAAAACTCACTTTATCCTTTATTTCTGATATTACCTTTTTCTCCCTACAATGTTTTCCCTCTCTTGTACTGCTTCATATTTTCTTCATTTCAGTGATAATTTTAAAATTATTTCTTCCTCTCTTGCCCAAGATCTGCCTACCTGGGACTAAGGTTAAAAATATTGTAGGGGGCACCTGGGTGGTTCAGTAGGTTAAGCGTCTGACTTCCACTCGGGTCATGATCTCATGGTTCAGGGGTTTGAACCCCATGTCAGGCTCTGTGCTGACAGCTCACAGCCTGGAGCCTGCTTCCCATTCTGTGTCTCCCTCTCTCTCTGTCCCTCTCCCACTAGCGCTCTGTCTCTCCATCTCTCAAAAATAAATAAAAATGTTAAAAAAAATTTAAAAAATATTCTAAAAACTAGAGTGCATAGTACCCAAAGTTCTGTTAAGAGAGAATAATTCCAAATTTAATAGTTTTCTATTTCTATTTCTTTTATTTTTGCTTTACAGATTATATTGTTTCACTATGCTTTAGAAATTCATAGTCAATCATCTGATCATTTTCTTCTGCTCTGACACAACAGATTTCTGCTATTTGTTTGCCCCCCCTTTACTCCTTTTTTCTTGAATTATTTTTGTCTAGATTCCATGTTGACTTCTTTCTTTTTTTATTTTTATGTAGTACTCATCATTGAAGTATTTAGTTTTTTCTCTACCATCTATTTGTACGATACTGAATAAAGAATGAAGACCATAATTATAGCAAAATTATGATAATTTCTTTTTAGAGCCAGCCTATTCTGTATCTTCAGTGGTAAAGAGTGGGAAAGAGCATTTGATAAGTATTGAGTCATCATACTTTGGAACTTTATATAGGTGAATCCCTCCTAAGGACATTAGATTTTCTAAGACCTTTATTCAATACAAGGAGCAGACAGGTTTATAGCATCAATTTCTCCATCACTTAAGTTTAAACTTAATACAATTTGAAGAAATAGGAACAATATAATATATCTGTGGCTTCTGTAGCCTTCTCATGGCCATGGCACAACCAATGCCTGTGCAATTACAAGCTAAGTGACTGAAGCTCAAAATAGCCCCTTGCCCCAAGCTGCTGATGATTGGAAAGAATTTGCATTTTAATATTAACCATACCAGAGAAAGTGGAAATTAAACCTTGACTTAATTTCAATAACTTGGTGGGTCAAGTTATAATTTCAAGTGGGGACATAACACCTTACAGTTACATGGTAGTTCCCTTTTCTCACACTTATTTCATTTTCACAATCACCCGAGAAAACGCTATTATTTATGGCATTGTTATTCGTATAGATATAGGACTCTGTATCCATAGATGTTATGTCTTCATGTTTCATTCTAAACAAAACTCCAGCCTTCTTACCTTTTTCATGATATCACAGACAATTAAAAGTACCAAAGGTGTAATGCAAGAGAATATGGGAGTGTGATAAGGTGAGAGTAATGTTTTAGAGTCAGGTGGTCTCCCACTAAAACTGGGTTATTTTGTGTCTATTTTTTAAAAAATGACCCTATGACATTATAAAGTTATAGACTTTAATGCTGGAAGTAACTTTAATACTTTTTTAAATATGAAATTTATTGTCAAATTGATTTCCATACAACACCCAGTTCTCATCCCAACAGGTGCCCTCCTCAATGCCCATCACCCACTTTCCCCTCCCTCCCAACCCCCATCAACCCTCAGTTTATTCTCAGTTTTTAAGAGTCTCTTATGGTTTGGCTCCCTCCCTCTCTTTTTTTTTTTCCTTCCCCTCCCCCATGGTCTTCTGTTAAGTTTCTCAGGATCCACATTTGAGTGAAAACATATGGTATCTGTCTTTGTCTTTATGACTTATCTCACATAGCATAACACTCTCCAGTTCCATCCATGTTGCCTAAGACATTTTTTAAGTCAGGTCTCATCCGTTCAGGAAAGTAAGGACTATTATCATGGATTACCCAAATTAAAAAAAAATCGCAAAGAATTTAATTGATCTAACCACTAGTAAGTAATTAGATGGAGACTAGAATCTCAGGTACTTTATTTCAAAATGTACAATATAAAACACGTTGTAACAGCTTTTGATCAAACTACAAAAATATTTTCTTGTATTTAGGTAGCTTTTGGTCTATATTTTATTAACACTTTAATTTAGGTTTTGAATGAGACTTGGAAAGAAGAGATGAGAGATTTTGCTAACTTAATATAATTCAAACCCACAAAGTAGGTAAGAGGTTTAAACCTAAAATCAATTTGCTTGTGTTTAAATCTAATTTTATCTTAAGATCTGGTGAAGAACAACAGAAACAAAAATAAACAAACAATAAAAAACATTCCCTTCCTTAAAACTGAGGGTAACAGTTAACACTTCTTTTTTATTTAATTTTTTTAATGTTTATTTATTTTTGAGAGACCAAGACAGAGCATGAGTGGGGGAGGGGCAGAGAGAGTATTCTTTTTTTAAATTTTTTTTAAACATTTATTCGCTTTTGAGAGACAGAGAGAGCCGGACTGCAAGCAGGGGAGGGGCAGAGAGTGAGAGAGACACAGAAACTGAAGCAGGATGCAGGCTCTGAGCTGTCAGCACAGAGCGCGACATGGGGCTTGAACTCACGAAATGTGAGATCATGACCTGAGCTGAAGTCAGTCAGACACTTAACTGACTGAGCCACCCAGGCGCCCCCCCCTCTCTCTCTCTCTCTCTCTCTCTCTCTATATATATATATATATAATAGAAATTAAATAGAAATTAATCAGAAACATATCAACAAAGATCTCCCTATATTAGTTGAAAATATTTAATAGGAAAAGAAATATGAGAAGCAAAATAATTGTCTTAGATCTCTGAGTCATGAAGAATGGATCTAAAACTTTTAAAGACAGTCTAAATTGAATCCTTATTATTTTTGTCTTAATTTTTATCTTCTCCAAAGAAGGGACAATAGCGCTGCCCTTACCACATAGACTGCCATGAGCTCTAAATTCAGGTAAACCACTTGATAAAATTTCAGGCACGTAGTAAGCGCTTGATAAATGTAATTGATGTTTACATTTTTTTCTTATAAAAATGCAGAACTTAATGAGGATTTCATAAACAAAAGAGCAGACCCTGGGGGAAATGGTAATATTTGTGTCTCACCCAGTAAATGCTTCAGACATTCCAGTCTTCAGCCAAAGCCTCAGGTTAGGCAGATGTACCCATATGTGTAGATTTTCAAGTTTTCTACTTTTTATTTTACTTTTCATATCTCTCTGAGTATTCATCAAAGTTTTCTCTTGTGTTCCATTTCTAAGAGGATTCTCAGTATAGCTATCACGCCCGCAGCAGTGCAATAAAGGGTAAGCTTGTTTTGGACCATCACTCTTGCCATCAAATACAAAGATATAATGGCTTGGTCTTATGGAAAGAATGCCCTGATGCAGTTCTTTAAGACTTTGGTTTAGCAGAAATGCCCAGTTGGGGTGAACACTGGCAAACAAGTGTGAGAAAAGATGGGCTTTGGGACTATCTTCTCAGTTTGATTTGTTTTGTGTATTAGAGTTCATGTCATATCACTACCCTATAACCAAAAAATCAAATACTGGAGTTCAAAGTGATAGAATGATTAGATAACTCTTTTTCTGGTGGTGAGCATGTTGAGGCCTCTTAAAACAAAATACCTTGGATATCATATGCTCTGCCCACCATTAGGATAATTTTCTGTAGTCATCAGTGTTTAAAATAGTTACTCTATTTCACCAACACCACATTTATCTTCTGGGTCTCTCATTTTTACATACTTTGTGAGATCTTCTAGTATTTAAATAGTTCTCAGCAAACAATTAATCAATATATGAAACTCTGTTTTTTTAAATTTTTTTACATTTTTTAAATGTTTATTTTTTAGAGGGGGGAGGGGAAGAGAGAGAGGGAGAGAGACTCTCTAGTAGGCTCCATGCTGTCAGCACAGAGCCTGACGTGGGGCTTGATCCCACAGTGAGATCATGACCTGAGCTGAGATCAAGAGTCGGAAACTTATCCAACTAAGCCACCCAGATGCCCCATATGAATTTTTTTGTATTGCGAAGTCTGACTAGAAGACAGCACAAAGGTATCAATAGGTTGACATAACACTTTTAACCTGCTATTTCCCTAGCTCCTGCTTATGTGTTTATACATACAATAGAAAGACAGAGAGATTCTGAAGTCATGCACAAACTTAGCACAATTTAATGGTAGCAAATGTTGTGATGAATAAAAAAGTTACTTCTTATGGGGGACAAACATGTCTTCTACTGCAGATAGAGAAACTGTCGTTCTGAGTCTAAAACTAGATTTTAGTTAAACTTGGAATTAAAAAAGAAATGACTTAGTAAAACATTCTAGCCATGATTGCTACTCATATGGAGTCAGACTATTTTTAATAACAAGTCTGTTATGAATATATGATGACATGAAGTGAAATAGTAAAAGTTTGTGGAGGAAAGTGGCATTTCCATAAAGCTGTTTCAAATGACATCGTCTGTGTGGAGGCTGGAGATAGTTATGAAACACTTCAAGCAGTAAGCACATTCCCCAAATAGAGGTGCCTGTCCAATCATTTCCATCTCAACTTACTTCAGTTCCAGATCAAGGAGAATTTGTGCGCTCATGCTATAAAATGTACTAATGTCATTTTAAACCTCACAACCTAAAAAAGGCAATATCTAAAAATGAAGCATAGAATGATATGGAAAATTTTCAAAGTATATGTACATGTTTTGGCACATCAAAAAAGGAAGAATCAAGACGATAGGTTTTTTTTGATTTTTAAAAATATACATGGTCTTTACAAAAGGATATCTATTAGAGTCTGGTGGATATCCTTACAAATCTGAATGGTGATCTTATTCAGACTCTATACTTCATTCTCATCTTTCTCCATAAATTTTATAACAGAATGAGAATAATATGAAAGTGTATTTATTCAGAAGGACACAAAGAAAAAGAAAGTCAAATAACAGAAGAAAACATTTTTTAAAATAATGGGAAGGAAACTGCATATTTTCATAATTTGCTGCAAATTTGATAAATGTGTAATTCTGCATATATACGAAATTTCTTAAATTATAAAATAACATGTGTATACCCCTGTGTGTGCTGAGGGTACACACACGTGCAGTGAACTCAGCTCGTCTATAGATTGAACTAATCTCCATAATTAAAGCTCTGGGGAAGCTGGAGTCTGTGATTTCCATCAATAGGCATGGATATAATTAACCAATAACTAGTGAGGATGTGGTTCAACATAGCAACAGAATTTTTTAACATCTGCCAGAAGCACATCTGTTGTGTTATATTTTATTGGCATACTATGAGTAACAATCCAATATACTTTAAAATATTTGCATGCAATTTGACTTCTATATGTTTCCATACTTATAAAACCACGATGATTTTTTTCTCCCTTGGTTTGGAAAATATTTCCTTTGCTCCACTCTGTCCAACTGCTTATATCACTTTATCTGCATACTCTAATTTCTCCCGCCACCTTCCCACTTTCTCCCTCTGTCTTTTTTCTTATAATATGTACCAAACAGGCACAAAACAAACTGGTCAAAAAGCATTCATGTGTATCAGATGGGAACTTCTATTTCACGGCACATCATTCATTAATAATAAATATCAAGCTAGATTTCGTAGATTTTGGAATCCCTCAAATTTGCGAGGGCTTACAGGCACATACAAAACTCCTTTGTCAACATCATCAGTCATTTCTCATGTTCAATATATCCGTCTTCTGTATCCTTAGCCCTAAACAAAAATTTTTATTACAAGTTCAGTGTTCTGTATTCTTATCCTATAGAAGTCTGGGTGAGGTGGGAGGTCTGACTCTTCTCTCCTCCAAACCGCCTTCCCAGACCTTAAAAATACTAGTGCTGCTAAAACAACTACTACTTCTACAGTTAAGCTGGAGAAACAGCAGTAGAGAGTTAACTCTGCCCTTGAAGCTACTTTACTCACCCACTAAATACATATTCACTGAGGCCCTGCAGAGTGGAAAGTCCCTGTGCTAGATATTTGCAAAATATAAAGAAACACAGTTTCTTATCCCTGCCTCAAGGAAATTGCTGGGACAGATGAGAAGGACAGATATCACACAAAATGACCTAAATTAAGACAAAGTAAAGTGAGTGGAAGCTCTGATGTACTTGGTTTTATGTGCAGGACAGTAGGTACTTCTAACTTGTTGAAAGACATCAACTCATATGTATATCAACTTGATAAAATACAATGGCTTCTAAGAAGTGTGATTTTTTTTTTCTTGTTTAAACAAATCAGCTTTAAAATAACTGATTTTTCACCTTTTTTTTTAAATGAGAGAGTTTGCTTAATTCCATTTAGAGCTCAAAAATCATTGTGGATCTTTGATAGTAGATGTCATATAAAAGCATGTTAATAGTACATGAATGACCCACAATTTGTTTACACACTGAAGAGTACTTTAAAAAAGTAAAGACATGCTTAAAAAAAAGAGTGATATCGCAAAAATGTATTTGGAAAAATAACAATGACTCTAAGCACTTAATGCTTCTTTTTTATTTTTTTTTTTCCTTTGGTTTATAGTCTATATGGTTTAAGTGTCTGACTTCTGATCTCAGCTTAGGTCTTGATCTCAGAGTTGTGAGTTCAGGCCCTGCATTAGACCCCATGCTGGATGTGAAACCTACTTAAAAACCAAAACAAAACCAAAACAAAACAAAAAACCCTTTAAATTTCTTGATTTTAAAATGCTTAAATAAGATATATTTAAGGTACATAGTTTTTTAATTATCCAGGTAGTGATTTTATTTGTTCATTCACTTTTCAGTAGAGAAAATCAATAATAGAATCAGATTATTTATTTTTGTAACTATAAAAAATCATTATATGAGAATTAAGTTGTAAACAACATATAGATGTATTTTTAGGTTCTTAAATTGTTTAAATAACACACACTCAAAACTCTATTGAGCTGAAGGAACTGAATCAGAATGCTATATTTTTAGGTATAACATTATTGATTACTGTTATTTGTAAATAGGGCTAATTGCCACATACCAAAATATTTCCCGGTAATAAAGTAACTTATTTTAATGTTTATTTAATTTCAGTATTTTACAATTTGCATTTCCTAAATTTTAAATTATTCTGAATATAAGCATAGTGTTATTGAGCCAAATATAGTTATATTTCTCTTCCAGATTAAAATTAAGAATCAGGAAAATAAGAAACAAACAATATAATTTTATGTGTACACAGTTAAATTTTTGCTACGCAAATATGACTGGGGCTAAATTCATGAATTTTGGGTTTGATGGAAAACTGGATTCAAATAATAATCAGTTATATAATCAGCTACATAAGTTATATGTTTTGCAGTAAAAATACTTTTTTCAATAGAGCTGTCAACATGGATGGGTTATTCTTACTGAGTTAGTGAGAAAACCATGATGAGCAGGATATACAGATTCTTAAAGTCTTTATCTGTGGGTTCATGGTCATAGACTATTTCTTAACTAGACAAATTAAAAAATATATAGGTATAAATAAATAAATAAATAAATAAATAGCTAATATTGCCTGTATTCTATATTTTATATTAAGGAAAGAATGTTTAAGAAAAACTCTTAAGAGTATAGGGGCCCATTTTGTAAGGTGAATTTAATTAAGTAGTGAAAAGATTGAAAGAAGGATAATCCTAAGATTACCTGTCTCCCTTACCACAGAAGGAAGCAGGTATGAAAACACTTTTGCAGTAATATCCTAAGAACAGGAGAAATTCAATAATGCTTGTTTGAAAGTATAATACTGTCTGTATTTTTATCTAAAGAGAGTGAATTTATTTTCAGTTTAAATCCAATATAAAAGTTATTATTTCCATGGAGAAAAACATAAATTTGTGACAGGATACTTTTTCAAAATTCTCTTTTTATGTTATTTTCTCTTTATTTTTCTTCTATATGTCATTTGAAGAAGCTAACTAGAACCTCATTGGCTTCTCTCTCTTTCTCCCTCTCTTTTTTTTCAAGTAGGCCCATTATGGAGCCCAATGCAGCGCTTGAACTCACAGACCTGAAATCGAGACCTGAGCTAAGATCAAGAATCAGATGCTTACCTGACTGGGCCACCCAGGCTCCCCAGAGCCTTGTTTAATTCCCCTAACTCAGGGGTTGTATATAGGCAGTAAGGAGAAACTACACAAATGCAGAGATGGGCCTGTTGCCACATTTTGTAAAATAAAAACCTGAGGAAGAAAAAAAGAAGAAATTGGATGCCTAGGGAAGTAGGCATTGGAGGGCAGGAGACTCCTGGACATTGGAAAATAGCTGATTTCCTCAACCTTTGATTGATGGTACTTTGTGGCAGGGTCCCAGAGAACTAACAAGATTTCACAGAAAATTGCTGTACAGTATGTAAAGATAGATGTACTTCATGCACGAGAGATTCCCACATCCACAAAGATCCTTGTACGAAGAGAACGTGGACTGGAAGAAATTCCTGTGTAATTGAACAATGAACAGAATAGTGTTGGTATTGGTAGATGACTAATAAGATGTCTATATTCTGGCTGTGTTTGTTTTTGTTTTCTTGAGGGGAAAAAATAGAGGAGAGAAAGCATATCAAATAAGCCTCCAGGAAGGAAAAGATCCCTTTTAGGATTGAAATTGGAATGTCCTCCTAGTTCAATGGAATGGAAGCTTAGAGTTGAATTCAAGTAGATTTAATGCAAATAAACAAAGTGATATTTTTTACATTTCTTGCATGGCTGAATTTGAGGACTGAAACCAACATTAATTTTAATATCAATTTATTGAAGTAGCTACAGTGGGGGTAGATCACATACTGAAGAAGAAAGTGAGATAGTACAGCCATGCATGAAAAGAGAGATTCTAGAAACCACTGGATAAAAATGAACTTTTAGAATACCATTTCTACAGATCCTGTGCTTCAAGTAAAATGTATTAATCAAATGAAGATTAATAAGCACAGAGTAAGGAATTTCTGTGACCGTGTAAGGACTCAGAAAAATATGTCCGTCACTGTGGTAAAAGTGTAAGATTAATAATAACATGAAACTCACAAAAGATCAGTTGAACCTGACATTTCAAGAATAAAAGTGTTAAAGATTATACCATACATTGCAAAGAATGTCTCTTACCATGTCTCTTTAAACAATTCTTCACTGCCTTCTTAATGAGGTCAGCTGTGAAGTAAATTTCCACTTTATTATATAGAAAGTAATATAAATATGATTAAGTTGCCACCTTGTGGCATCAGTTTGGTGATTCTAATTATTATCACTACTGTTAAACAACTATTTGTGTTTATCTATTTACTTATTTATTTATTTTTATTTGAGAGAGAGAGAAGACACACGTGGTGGGGGAGAGGGAGGGGGAGAGAGCGAGAGAAAGAATGTTAAAAGCAGGCTTCCTGCTCAGCACAGAGCCTAATGTGGGGCTCAATCCACGAAATCAAGAGTAGGACACTCAACCAACTGAGCCACCCAGGCACCCCAAACAACTATTTTTATAAAATTCTGTCATAAACAAGGTCATTTCTTGTCACTTCAGCTACCATATTTTCTATGCTCTTTTCTAAAGCCAATCTCTTTATTTTGGGGCTAGGTCTTAATCTCCTCTCAATCACCCACTCAAAACTATTGCTCTAGCAATTCTCCCTTTCTCTCTTACATCATTCATTTTCTCCCTTCTCCACAGGATTATTCCATGAGGAATTCCATTGTATTCCTCTCAGCTTAAAAAAACCAAACCAAGAAAGAAACAAAACCCAGACAAAATTTTAAAATTCTCTTGTGTTTACTCCCCCCTGACCTCAGTACTACATTAATTCTCAGTTCCCACTTGAAAAATTCTTTGCATTTGTTTTCTCTGCTATTTTAAATTACCTTTCCACACTTTCTCTAAAACACACTCCAATTAAATTTTTGCCCTCGTGACTCTGGTCTTGCAAGATCATCAAGAATTTAAGTATTGCTAAATCTGCAGGTCAATTCCACTCGTAGTTGTCATCTCACTTGGCCAGTCAGTAGGATTTGACACAGCTGATCATTCCAAACCTCTTTCAGATATTTTTTTTTTTTTCTCTTGGCTTCCACAACACCATCTTCTTTGGCTCTCTTCCTATCATTCTTTGCTCTTAACACAGCAGGCATTCTCTCACCTTAGGCCTTTTGCAGTGTCTTTTCCACCTAATTGGAGTGTTCTTGACCCAGATAATTCACATGACCCAGATAATACTAACACCCTCAACTCCTTGGACTTAGTCTAAATCTTACCACAGTGGGACCTAAACTGCTCTTCTTCTGTTTCATAATGCTTGTTACCGCCTAACTTACTACATCACTCATCTAATTGTTATTTTTATTTTCTCATATCTGCCATAAGTTCTACAAGGGCAGAATCCAGTGCCCTCCATACTCCTCTGGTTCCTGCTGGTACATGTATGCTAGCTCATTTAGTGTTATAGTTTCGTTCCTCCCTTATCAGCCTGCACTACTTGGAGTTCTCCAGAGAAACAGAGCCAAGTACACATACATTTGAGATTTACTATAAGAAATTGACTCGACTGCAGAGCCTGAAAAGTTCCATGAGATGCCGCCATCTGTAAGCAGGAAACCCAGTAAAGCTGGTGGTGTAGTCATAGTCCAAGTCAGGCTTGAGAACCAAAAAAACAGATGATATGATTTCTAGTCTAAGGGCAGAAGACTGATGTCCCACCTCAATCAATGGGGTGGGGGGGGGTGGGGAGGTAGAGAGAGAGAGGGAATTCTCCTATCCTCTGCTTTTTCCATTCTATTCAGGCCCTCAACAGATCACATGATGCCCCACACACTGGGAAGGGCAATCTGCTTTTACTCAGTTTACTGATTTATATGCTAATCTCATCCAGAAATGTCCTCACAGACATACCCAGGAATAAAGTCTGGGTTACAACAGCTCTTAAAGTTACTATTTTCTTCATATTTTCATATACCTGAAATATCACACTAACCAGTGAATTTGTGTCCATTGGTCTATCCTAGTTTACCTCTAATGAAAAATTTAATAATCATATGGTTAACTTGGCTACCCATGCCAAGCGCTATCTGAATTCTACTTACTACCAGTGATAGGATCCTCACTACCAGAAGGGTGATAGATGATTTGGCTCCAAAATCTCACCATCATCTCTGTTTTCTTCCTTGCCCAGTGTCAACTGTCATGGGGTAGGGGTTGAGAGGGGTCTTCTGGAAGTGGGTTGAGATAAAAATGAGCATGCAGAAAAAACGAATGCTTTGATAATCATTATCTGTAGAAGGCAAGGGAAGGCAGCAGGTTTGGATTGAGGGAGAAGTTAGGCTGCATGCAGTCTCAAGGAAGGTCTTAGTTAGCCCAACAGGGGTTTTAAAATCTGAAATGGCATTTGTGAGTATCAAGACTGATAAAAAGAAGCCAGGATATTATGCCTCTATGTCAACCAGTCATTGGATGTGGGCAGCCCCAGGAAGGTAACATCAACTTGACAATGACTCTAGCCAAGGCACCAGAGGGGACTGCTGTCTGGGAGCTGTTTGCTCACTGCACTTTGAGCAACTGGAGGAATAGATCCTTTGGTCTTAAGGAGGGATCTGTGTGGTTCATTTCGGTGTCTACTACAAGTGCCTTCTATTTCAGTTGCTACAAGGATTGATAGATATTGTCCAAACAATATTGTGTGGTGTGGCTGGTTTATACAGCAATGACTTGCTATTGAATACGTGAAATCATTGATATATATGTGTTGCCTCAGATTCTGAGGCAAATTCCTGAGGCTTGGGAGACATTACACACCAACTAAAAGCTTGAATTACAGAATTACTATCTATTTTACATCAATAAGGTATAGTATTCTTAGAAAAAAAATTAGCTAAAATCGAATTTGAGTTTTTAATGATACCTAGAAACTATTTAATAATTTTATTAGCACTAAGTTCAACAAACAGCACAGTATGGAGTATAGACTTAATGAATAATATAATTGAATAGCTCTATCAAGAGATAAAGAAGACACAAGCCGAGAAGACAAAGTTGATTATGGCCCATAAAATTAACCCTAAGAGAGAGTTAAATAAATTAGAATGATAAACTTAACATGTTCTACTAGTTACATGATATGACAATTGTTATTCTTTGAGAAAAGAGTTTGGTGGCCAGGAAAATTTAAATGTCACTGATTTAAATAAAAGTAAAGTGATTTTCTTAACTGTAAAGTCTTCCAAGGTTCAAAGATTTTAATGTGCTGTATTAGTTTGAGGATTTGGAGAAGCAGACACCAAGATGGGATTAAATGCACAAAGGAAATAATTTTGGTAAAGGCAAAAATATAAAGACTAAAAGGGGAGTGAGCAGGATAAAAGTGAGAAGAACCTTCATATGACCATATGGCCACAGAGGTCTATCAGAGAAAGGAGGAAGGATAATGGGTAGGAAGAGCTTCAGATTGTAGCACAGTTCAGAGAAAGTCTTGATCAGAAATGGGGAAGTCCTGGAGCAAAGTCTGTCCCTCAGAGGAGCCTTACATTGTGTCCCAATGACCCAGTTTTAGTATTCTTGCCATGCTCAGCTGTTGGCTGGGCACAGTTCTGGGTGAAGTATGACTTGGGATGCTGCATGGATCTGAAGGTGTAATAGCTGGAGGCTGTCAGTCCTTGTCTTTGTTAACCAGGTTTTCTTGAAAGGAGATCTGAATGGCCACACTCCAATGGCCACCACATATGCTAATATGTTAATATGTTATGAATTTAAAAGAGAGAGATAGAGAAAGCTCTCTCCAAAAATTATTTTGGCAACATAACCCATATAAAACCAGTGTTCTGTGACTTGGGCATCTGGTATAGAGAAGAGAAAATTGTGTTATTTCTATTTAGAATAACATATTAAAAAAATTACTAGTTAGATTTTACTGGCAACAGACCAAAATAAAATTACATTATGTCACCAAAGTAAGAATTTATATTATGGATTAGGAATACCCTCTGATATATGTGGTAAGGGTAAAAAGACTTACCATATGCATTTTTTAATTTCCAATCCTGCATTAAATGACTACGTCTTTCTCCTTAAAACTCTTCTCTCCACATTTTCAAATACATCATTTTCTCTTGATTCTCCACTTACCTCTCTGACTTTTTCATAGAATCTTTGGTTCTCTGGTTTGTCATTGTGGCGGGCACAAAAAGTGTACTGCTCAGATCTCCTGGCTGTGGGGTGGATGGTTGGCTGACAGCCCCAGCTGAGTCCCTCTGCACACTCCCTTCCACTCCACCCTCACTTGCCCCGGCCCCCCAAAGCCCACCCCATGCTCCCTGAACACAATGATTACCTCTAGCCGTATGCTTTGCCTTAGAGATTCCCCATAAGCCTGGCCTCGTGTCTCCATTGACTTGTGTCTCCATTCTGAATCCTGTTGCTTTGCACAGGGTGGTTTTTACCTAGATTCAACATCTCTGTTGTATCACTATTTGTTTGCTTATTGAGAGACAGAGTGTGAGTGGGTGTGCACGTGCACACTGTGGGGGTGGGGCAGAAGAAGAGGAAGAGAGAATTTTAAAAGGCTCCACAACCAGCATGGATCCCCAGATGGGGCTCAATCTCACAACTATGAGATCATGACTTGAGCCAAAATGGAGAGTTGGACGCTTAACTAACTGAGGAACCCAGGCGCCCCTGGATCACTTTTGATTAATGTCTTGGTTGGACTCCATGCTTAGATTTTGATATTTTTATTTTATTTTTTCATTCCTAGGCACAATCTCTTTGATAGCCCTGATCTCTATACTCTAGAGTCGGTGGTCCAGTTACTCTCACACACCACCCCCTTCCTGATGCACACTCTGTGTCACAGACTTTGAGTCTGGAGTTCTCTTTTGCCCACCAAAAGAGCAGACACAGAATTAAATATGAAAAAGGCTAATGTCCAGGAGGAGACAAGAGTCCCAAGTAAAGTTCTTGCTCTGTATTTATTAGGATCACAAGGCTTACAAATGTGATGGACGTGCAGAAAGAGACGATGAAACAGTGATCATTAACTCAAGTGTGTGAGAGAAAGGCGGTTTTGAAGATATGCAGGGGTTTGGGTCAATACAAAACAAAATCCCAGGGCCAAGCAGATGGCTGTTTAAGGCAGGCACCAGGCACTGCCTCTGTTTATCTTAACTTGCCTAGGGGATAAGACAGATAGAGCATGCTACCTCAGGGCCAACAAGGCACCTTTCTTTTGCTAATTAGCTCCAGGCAATTTCACCTGCTACAGAGGTCCATTACCCTGTTTACCTGTTTATTCTGGACACTTTCATTCTGTGGAAGGGACATCCAGCCATTGTTCTATGCTGGGGGCACTTTTGCCCTGTTTACTTAATCTTAAAACACCTTCGTCCTAGGCCTTATTAACCCATTGGCACAAGCTCAGGGATTTCCTAAACATATTCCCCACAATTCTGAATCCTAAGACCCCAGCCAAGTTCAAGATATGTTCGGAACAAGGGTGGAGGGGAAGGGTAAAACAAACTCTAAACTCTGTTCCTGAACTAAAGACCTATATATCTAATAACCTACTGGATTGTTCTACCTAAATATCTCATTGGACTATGCTCTCCAGTTCTAAAAATGAACTTGCCATTACCTTTGTTGCAAATATGCTTCACCTCTAAAATCACTATTTTGAGCAACCTTATGGATAGTGATATTAACTAAATCAGAAACTGGGGAGTTTCTATGACTCCTTCTACAAGCTTGTTTCTCTTGCCAATCAGTTACCATTCCTGTGGCTACCTTCACCTTCATTATTTGGTTTTCTCTTCTGTGTCTCTGCAACTAGTGCTTCAGGTCCAGTCTTTAGCATTACTCAACCTGAACCACCATAAGAGCCTCCTTGTTTGTCAAAAGACCTGTGTTTTTCCTCCCACCTATTGTCCATGTTTCTGCAAGTCTGATTTTTATCAAAAATCCAAATGTAAACTGTTTACTCCTGTTTCAAATTTTTTGATGGCCTTTCTTTACCTAATGATATTGCCTAAACTCTTTGTTATGGCATGTAAGTTCTGTATGAGCAAACCATTATGAACTTTTCCTACTTCATTATTTAACCCTCTTCTACACACTTTATGCTTTAGTCTAACTGAACTATATCCAAGTCGTGGAACATGACATGTTCTGCCATGCTGTTGCATTTTTATGTATGAAGTTCCTTAAATTTAGGGTGCCTTTCTTCTTATTTTCCTGGAAAACTATTTGGAATTCAAGCCTCAGTTAAACATTATCATCTTTCGAAGTGCTTTTGTACTCAATCTTTTATCTATCCATAACCCTTGTAACCACCTCCCACTCTCTCTGCTCACTTCATTGTTAGGCAGCTCTATTGTACCCTCTCCTTGCCTCTAGTAAAGCCTCTATGTGGAGCCCTTTATAATGAATATTTATTTACTTGTCTGGCTCTTTTACTAAGCCATGAGTTCCTTGAAAGCCAGATCAAGACATTTGTTTTAGTACCAAAAAATGTCAAGGACTGTGCCTGGCACTTGGCACTTAGACAATGCTTAAAAAGGGTGTTGCATAAACTATTCCTACTTTGTATGATTATGCCAAAGAGGACAATGGTTTTAATTTAACAAAGCTGGGTGTCCAACATGAGAACAAGAGCATGATGCTTACTGATGAGTGTTAATTAAAAAAAAAAAAAAGGAAAAAAATATAACAGAGAATAAATAGTTCTGAAAAAAAGGAAATTGTTGACATTAACTTTTTACTAATGTTTGGATCAAATTATAGAACACCCCTGGGGATTAATGCTTATAAGGTTTTCAACCTCATTTTTCATAAAGTCAAAGTATTCTTGTTTATTCTGAAATAATAAGAAACCTAAAGGATGTGGCTTGTTTTTAAACACATTTGCATGCTTTTGTTGAGAGGTCTAGCTTTGGCAGGCAAACTTGCGTAATAAATTTCCCAGAAGTAGTTGTGGATTTACTCTTAGCAACCCAGTAATAACTACCCAAGAAGGATTAGATTACAATGGATTTTCAAAGGGAAAAATGAGCACATTGATTTTTCCCCAGAATATTCATTGAATAAAACTAGTTAGAACCAAGATGCATTGGAAAAGAAATTTAAGTAGAGGTGTTGCAGAATGTGCAAGTCAAAAGTAAAACTCTATAGTGAATAAGATGAAAGAAGGTAAAGACAAACGCATAACAGCAGTGTTAGCGTTAAAGGATCATATGGGTATAGCCTCTGTATCCCTGGGTGGCGAGGAAGGGGTGCATGGGTGCTCAGAGAGTTAGGATTGAAGCAAACTTTCCCGTCTACTTTTTTTTTTTCTCATGGACAGGAAGAGGTTCCAGATTCGAGAATTCTGTCTTTCTTAGGTTCTTTTTTTTCCCCCAATGGAGATAAAATTCATACAACATAAAACTAACCATCTTAAACAATTCAGTGGCATTTAGTACATTCACAATGTTCCATGACCTTTATCTAGTTCCAAAACATTTTCATCACCCTTAAAGGAAACCCCATACCATTAAGCACTTATCCCATTTTTCTCTTCCCCTAACACTTGGCATCCACCGATTTGGGGTTTACTTCTATGCATTTTCCTATTCTAGAAATTTCTTACAAATGGCATCATATAGTGTGTGACTGTTTGTGTCTAACTTCTTTCACTTAGCATAATGTTTTCAAGAACTATCCATTTTGTAGCATGTATCAATATTCCGTTACTTACCATGGCTGAATACTATTCTATAGTATGTCTATACCAAACTGTGTTTATGCATTCATCTGTTAACAAATATTTGGGCTGTTTTCACCACCTGGCTATTGTGAACTATGATGCTATGAACATGCATGTGCAAGTGTTTCTTTTCTTTTCTTTTTTCCTTTCCAAGATTTCATTTAAATTCAAGGTAACATATAGTATAGTATTGGTTTCAGAAGTAGACTTTAGTGATTCATCGCTTACATATAACACCCAGTTCTCATCGCAACAAGTGCCCTCCTTAATGCCCATCATCCATATAACCCATCTGATCAACCCCACCTCCCCGCCTTCAGCAACTCTTAGTTTGTTCTCTAGAGTTAAGAGTCTCTTACGGTTTGCCTCCCTCTGTTTTAATCTAATTTTATTTTTCTTTCCCTTCCTCATATTTATCTGTTTTGTTTCTTAATTTCCACATGAGTGAAATCATATGGTATTTGTCTTTCTCTGACCGATTTCTCTTAGCATAATACACTCTATCTCCAATCATGTCATTGCAAATGGCAAGATTCCATTCTTTCTTATGGTTGAGTTATATATATATATGTATTTCTATATACATATATATATATTTCTATATACATATATACATATAAATATATGTGTATATATATATATGTATATATATATATATATATAAAACACATCTTCTTTATTTATCAGTCAATGGGCATTTAGGTTCTTTTCATAATTTAGCTATTTTTGATAATGCTGCTATAAACATCAGGGTGCATGTGTTCCTTCAAATCAGTACTTTTGTATCCTTTGGGTAAAAATCTATTAGTCCAATTGCTGGATCATAGGTTAGCTCGATTTTTAACTTTTTGAGGAACTGTCATACTGTTTTCCAGAGTGGTTGCACCATTTGCATTCCCACCAACAGTGCAAGAGGGTTCTCCTTTTTCTGTATCCTTGCCAAAATTTGTCGTTTCCTGTGTTGTTAGTGTTAGCCATCTTAACAGGTGTGACTTAGATATAACCATCATTTCTCATTCACTCATACAACACACACTTTTAAGAGTTCAAATATGTGCTGAGATCTGTTTTAGACCCCAAATATAAAATGATGAATAAGACATCTAGTGGTGAGGATGGTTGTGAAAGTTGGCAAATTTCAACATTTGTTACCTCTCTAAAAAGAAAATGAGTGATATCCTTTGGGGATTTGTAGACTAGAAAGGGATTGTTTTTAGCTAAATCCCTTCATATGCTTTCATTTTGATACCTGCTCGCTTTCATAGCCACTTTTATATAAATCCCATCAGAGTTTTCCTATCACTAAAATATAAATGATCTTTCTCTTTCGTTTTTGAAAGGAAAATTTTTTCAGTACCTTAGTATTTTTTAATGTTTATTTATTTGAGAGAAAAGAGAGACAGAGAGACCATTTGCACACAAGTTGGGGAGGGGCAGAGAGAGAGACAATCCCAAGCATGTTCCAAGATGTCAGCACACAGCCCAGTGCAGAGCTTGAACCCACGAACTGTGAGATCATGATCTGAGCTGACATCCAATCAAGAGTTGGATGCTTAACCGACAGAGCCACCCAAGCTTCCCAGTACCTTAGTATTTGATCTATATATTAACTACTAGAAACTAAGGCACTTCTTTTCCCTCCTTTCCAAGAGGATCATGGCAACAGGGGCTCTATAGAGTAGTTTCAGTCGGGGTGCCAGCAGGGAACAGGAGGCACACTTGAAGATAATTTATTTATTTTTATTTAAAGTTTATTATTTATTTTTTTTTTAATTTTTTTTTTCAACGTTTATTTATTTTTGGGACAGAGAGAGACAGAGCATGAACGGGGGAGGGGCAGAGAGAGAGGGAGACACAGAATCGGAAACAGGCTCCAGGCTCTGAGCCATCAGCCCAGAGCCTGACGCGGGGCTCGAACTCCCGGACCGCGAGATCGTGACCTGGCTGAAGTCGGACGCTTAACCGACTGCGCCACCCAGGCGCCCCTATTATTTATTTTTGAGAAAGAGAGAGAGAGGCAGAGAGAGAGAATCCCCATCAGGTTCTGCGTTGTCAGTGTAGAGCTTGATGTGGGGCTCGAACTCACAAACCATGAAATCATGACCTGAGCTGAAATCAAGAGTCGGAGGCTTAAAAGATTGAGTCACCCAGATGCCCCTACCAGACAATTTAATAAAAGAATTGTTTACATTTGGGCAGCATTAGGGAACCAGAAAGTGATATGAGGTACCCAGGAACTAGCAAGACAAAGGGAAATGATAACCATCTGAAGGGGAAAGAGAAAAGGAAATTGTCAGGACTTAGTGGGATGAATGCCGTGGGAGAATAGCATCCTAAGGAGAGTCCTGTAAAAGGTATGTAGCCTCTGCCAGAACCACAGAGCCAAGGCAGAGGAATCAGGGAATAATAGCCCTCAACCTCTCACTTCTTGAACTCTACCGTCTCTTGCTAGCATCTTCTATTGGTTAACTCTAATCAGAATCCAGAGGGCTAAGGGCACCAGTAGAACAGAGAAGGGAAGAAATGGATGCAGACAGGTGTGGAAGAACAGAAACACACTGGCAGGTAACAGTGTAAGCCAGTCCTGTCACTACCGAAAGCTACCTGTGGCCCTGTTGCCAAAACACACACAGGCTTTAATCACAACACTCGTCAAATCAGTTCCTGAGGAAAAGAGAATGAAGATAGACTTGAGAGGCAAAGAGAGGCATAATCATGCAAGCAACACCAAAAGCAGTATCAGTAAATTCAAGTAAATTTGGAGCAATTGCAAAGGATGTGAGGGTCCAGCAGTTGATGACCTCATCAGAAAATGAAAGTGTGTGCAGCACAGCCTGATGTATGCTGTGGAGTTTGAAGAGACCTTACAGTAAATGCCAGGGAAACTGGATGATCAGGAAATCAAGAAGAGCTCTGTTCAACAAATATTTGTAGCATCATTAGATGAATTCTTTAGCTGGCTAAGGAAGATCTCTCTGTGTGCGGAATTCAACACCTTTCACCCTGCTAGCTATCCTAACTGGGAAGGAACCTGTCAGGCTGCCTGTTTATGTTCCTCATGTAAGGGAGAGGGAATACAAGTAAGGTAACCACTTCCTAGGAAGGGATCACCCACCAGGTGATTAGCTTTCCAGGAAGTCTGTATAACAGGCGAGAGCAAAGCCAGGGTTATCTTTAATATTTCTAGGATGTTTTTTTGTGTGTGCATTATTCCTGTAAAAAGTAAATGTAGTTACCTTGATTTCAATTTGCATTTTTCACATTTCTCAACCCAAATTCCTCTGTAGTCTATAATTATTTCTAAAAACAAATTAACAAAAATATCACAGGACCTACGGTTAAGAAAGCAGAAAAAGCCTTTTTTTTTTCCTGTTTAGGGTAGTTCTCCACTTCTTGTTTTGTTTTGTTTTTAAACATCTAGTAGTTTTACAAAGGGTCCCCTGTTTGGAAAGTGAATACATGAGCCTCAAGTAACAGTGGGCAGGAGGCAAACTCTTCTCTGACCCTCAGCTCATTTGGTTGTTTTGTTTTCACCAACCAATCTGCAGTTCTTGGGACATTTAGAAAGGTATACATCCCCTCATCCAGACAAACCAACTATGATTATAAGAACGACATCAATCTTCACACTGAAAGATTTTGAATCTCTTAAGAAAAGATTATCATCATGGGATAAAGTACACTATCCCAAAAGAATTTACTTTTCTTTCCTTTGAATTCCAGTATAGTTATTTCCAAAAAGAATTTCTAATCACAGTTACTGGTTTAGTTTGAAAATAATATTTGCTAACAATAGCTTAATGCTAACGCTAATGATGCATTTATAAACAGCATGATAACGTTTTCATAATGTTCTCACACTTTGATCTCTCTCTCTTTTTTCTACCCTAATTGAACAAACTTATTCTAAGATCTTTCTATTTAGGAGTTATCCTAGTAGGACATTTCAACTAAGAACAACTGGATATTGATGATATTAGGGCAATATACATGAAATTTCAGTTTTTAAATGTTTCCATAAATACAACAAAAAATCACACATAGGCATACAATTCTGTTGGTTCAGATTTAACTCAGATATTTAATACATTATGGAGATTAATTTACACTACTGAGATAACAGTTTCTCAATAAGCATAGACTTGAATTTGCAGAGAAACTATTACTATACTTTATAGTATTACTCATGTGGTTTAAAAAGTGTGTAGAAGCTGATCACCAACATTTGGAATGCTTGCTTCATAGAGCTGTATATAATTGCCAGACTTGTTCTATCACTGAAATTAAAAGTACCAACTAAAATAAAAAATGAAGCCCTGGCCATTCATTTAGCCCAAGACTTAGGATTGACAAAATAAACAACTTTAAGACCTAGATGAACCCCTAGACCTCCTTCAGCTCTAACATTCTATATTTTATGTTTCACAGTAAACATCAGGTATCCTGAGTATGTTTGCTTCTTCTGAAAACTTGATTCCAATAGTGGTGAAACCAGAGTTCATTGTGTTTTCCTTTCACATCAGTTATCACAGTTAGCAGCTGTATATTTTGAGAATATTTAATTAATGCCCGTCTATTCCACTGCCTTGTAAATCCTTATTCATTCACAAAACATAACTCTGTGCCTAGCACATAGTTCATTCTCTGAAAGAATTTACATAAAATGAATGAACCAACAAATGAAAGAAACAGACCTCCTTCCCCTTGTATAGAGACCTCTGGACTTAGGTATTCTGGGTCCCAAATATCCCACCTGCCCCCATTATCGGGGTACACATAGGTCTCCAGAGCCTTTGTTATCTTGATCCAGATTTGGAGAGCTCATTCCTGGGTCCTGAAAGGATCCCTATGGTTGCCTACATAATCTTGGGCTTGTCACAGCACAGTAATAAAATGGGCAACTACTCACAAAACAGAACCATGTATTAATAGGTGCTTATCAGTAACCAGTGTAACACCAACCACCTTTTCAAATGACTCCTCCCAATCTTTTGAACTATTTTTTCCAACAAGCGTGGAGTCTGTGATAGCCATCTCCCTGAGGTCACTAACCTGGCAGTCAGCTCTTTTGATCTGAGTTTCCTGATTCATCTACCAGGCTCTGGGAGAAAGTTTTTGCTATCCTGGCAATCATCATGAACAAATAATTCTAGCCTTAATCCTCTTAAAATAAAGTTCCTTCTTATCTGTGGCTATAAGCTAAGATCTTCCATGAAAAGCTTTTGTGAGAATAACCCACCCTGTGCCTATGGCTTGGACATTGGCTCTCTGAATACTTGAACTCTCTGTGACCCTCTCAAGTAATAACAGTATTGGTTTGGCTCTTGCTCTGGATGCCAGATGGGCAGGAAGCCCATCTCCTCTATCAGTGGATATTTAATAAATACACATATATTTTACTATTACTTTTCTGCCATGATCTTTTTATATTAACAGAAACATCCTATGTAATACCCTTAGTCAATCCTTTAGGAAAAAAAAATCATAGTGAACTTGAATTAGATCATTTAAATGAAAGGCAAGTGAAAAAAGCAACAAACATATTGAATACCTATTCTGTGTTAGGCACCATGGTAGGCATTTTACAGGCTCTGTAGCAAGAAATATCCTACTATTTAGTTAGGAACATTCTATTGTTCCATGACATTTTTAGTCATAATAATTAGTATTTAAAAATAACTAGGTGATGTTGTTACTGATGGCTTTAACTTTGCCTTAAAGAGAAGAACTAATTAATTGCATAGTGTCATCCCTTATATATAATTATGAGATTACTGATCCACCTCCAGAAGGTTAGTACACCTGAAGCTGTATATCCATTCCTGTCACTGATTTTCAGTGATCCTTGCTAGGGTCTCTCCTTCTTACTTCTTGTGATGTATTTTTAGCACAAACATTACTGTTAGACCATATCCCATTTTGAGATTCAGTTTAATAATCTGACAAATGAATTCATTATCAAAGCTTGGGTCACTGTATTGAGGATTCTGAAGGACAAGTATGGGTTCAACCTGGAAAAGGCTCTGGGATTGATTAATAGTGTCTGCCACCTGGACAAGATAAGGAGTAGTAATATGGATGCAGGGTACCTGCCATTCAGGTGAGAGATGACTGTAGAAAAATCAATATTTGCTTCCTTAAAAAATGTGTCTGGAAATTGGCCTGGTACTCTTCAGTATCCCTAGGAAGTATTCTTCAGTATCTCTGGGAAGGAAGATCTGTTATCATAAATGTGTTATAGAAGCTTCTTTTTGATATACTATGCATGATTGAAGCCAACTTTTGTAGACTAGGTTATAAACCTCACTACCATACACAGCATTGTTTCTACAGAAAAAAGCATTCTTCACTCTACACTACTGACTTAAAAATGCATTATTAAGGACATGATCTTATTGCTTATATTCCCTTTTTAAGAGAATTAATGTGTACTTTTTGTGACCAACAGAAAGGCATGAAATTATCATGGGTTAATGGTATTTACTAATAATATTTTTTTCTCTCCATGTATTGAAAGGGATTCAAGGAGACAGAAAAAACAAAGCAACAACAATAACAAAAACCTAGGATAGAGGGATGATGCACTCTCACTGAAATCCTAAGAGCATCAATTCCCAAAACATACTGTTAAATATGAGTTTAAAACATTGCCTACATTTTCAACATCTAGACATAATCTTTAGTTCTTACATAACTCTTATACACTTCATGATTCAGGACTAAAATCTGAGTTTCAGAGAGAATTCACTTATGTCTGAAGTGCAGAGAGTCTGAACTTTTCCCCTAAAAGCAATCATATACATGGTTTACAGAACATCAAAGCCAAGAGAGTAGCACCATATAATAAGCTTTCCATCCGTGTTCTCTGTAAGTATCTAAGTCAGGCCAAACATCCAAAGTGTCCATTAGTGGTAATAAGAAAGGAACACAGAATAAAATTTACTACCACTTAAAGTTGTATCAGTACATATAGCCTCACAAGGGAGTCAAAACATGAAAAGGATCCAGCTAACCCTCTACACCAATGGCTATTTTTGCCACTTAACACTATGGGAAGGCATACTTTTTATTCTGTGAGTTATCATTTGGAGATAGAGTTTCTAGAGGGTTAGAAAAGCGAGAAAGACAATGGACATTTAGGTAGGTGTATAGGGAAAATAGAGTACATAATTGTTCGAACATTTACACAGCACAGCCTTTAAAGATGAGAGCCACTCTTTCTCCAGCAGATGGTATTAGAAATGATTAGAAATTAGAAAATGATTAAACACAACACATATTTAGTAGCTTGGATCTTCAATATTTCTCATACCTGAGAAAGATGGATCATAAATAAATGAGACATTTCATTTCAGAGAAACAAACTCCCCTTAATATGATCTTCATTTTAGAAATTGTTCTGCTGACCTGAAATGGCCTTTCCAAGAAGATAAAGGGAAGTTATATGTCAATTACCTCTGTCAATTAAGTTTAGGAAGTTTGAATTCAAACATGTGTGTAGTCCCAAGATTGTTATAAAATATTTAATAAATGCTACTGGAAGGAATGTTGTGAAGGATTCAGTGGTGGAAGATAATATATGCCCTTAAGGCACTAGCACATTTGCTGTAGAGAAAAGAAATGCCTGTATAGGAAGATTGTAAACAAGTAATTAAAAAAACGACGTCCAATGCCACATTAAATTCCATGAATTCTAAAACTAAGAATTCAGCACAGAGTATAAGCTCAGGAGTTCTCAGAAATGGCTGAAATTT
Organism: Lynx rufus; assembly: GCF_022079265.1. Lineage (NCBI taxonomy): Eukaryota > Metazoa > Chordata > Mammalia > Carnivora > Felidae > Lynx > Lynx rufus. The sequence continues at coordinate 105,625,942 of NW_025814867.1, read as the reverse complement.
TAATGTCCACCATTAGAAATAAATAAAGTAACTATTAAAATTGTTTTCATTTTAAAATGAACCCACTTGCAAGCCTCCTACTTCATACTGAATGAGCATGTGCCATGGTCATTAAAGATCAGATAGCATGATTATGACTAATTCAGTCAGTGGTTTATCCTTCAGCTGAATACTCTGGTCACTCGGATGATTTTGACCATTGCAGAGTCTAAAATTGCTTTTATTCTTGGTCATAAATATAACATAAATTTATAATGGATCATGAATTAAAGAGCATGTGTAAGGAACACTGTGCTGAAAACCAAGTAAATCTTAATCAGTGAATTCTGAAATGCAAGAAACACCACATTCTCCATTTTCATTTGTGTAGTTAATTTAAATGGATTCTGTGATCCAATCTTGTGGGGTTGGTGGGAAATTTACCCCTCGTCGTGATTAGGCTTTCTTGCTCATCTCTACCACTTGCAGACTTGAGTTTCAGATTTTACACAAAGCACATTTGGAGAGTCCTCTCTAGTCTTCTCTGCTCCTCGGTTCTTGTGAAAAGCTTATGTTTTGAGCCCTCTAACTAGTGCCTTAATATCTGCTAGCTTTGCTTCTGCTGCATACTGGGGACATAGATACTCTGAACTGTCCCAAAACCCTGGGGAATGACCCTAGCCTCCATGGGTGCACAATGAAGACAGCCCCACACCTCAGCATCTCGCAACCTTCCTTGAAAGCTGCCATGCTGTGGGGTGTGGTCTTGCTCTTTTCCTCTGATGTCTTGGCTTCCTCAGGTTGTCAGGGCTACCAAGCAAACCCATGAAACATGTTGCCCTTACATGGCTTTGGCTTTCCTTTACAACCCTTTTTTGAGGTGATAGGAAGGCAGATTCTTTTAAAGAGGGAAAACTCCATTTCTTGGATTTCTAATAAGCACAACTAGCACACACTGATGAGGAGAAGAGTGTAAAGCAGCGAGAGTCAGCAGACGGTGGCATTCCTTAGCTTGGGTTAATTTCTGACAATGCAAACACTAGAAATCAAATACGGTTAAAATTATCCTTGAAAATCCCTTGAATTTTCAATAAAGTTCAGTAGGCATTATTTTATATATTCAACTCTGTACTAAAATGTTTATGTGTAAATGATGCAAAAACTAGTAATGTAAAAATGAGTGTATTTGTGCAGAGCATTTAAGTTATCATGCATTCTCTGCACAAATACTTGCTGTTCTTGTTTTGTTTTCATTACTCTTTCTCTCACTTGCCCTCTACTGCCTGGAGCGTTCAATTTGTGTCGGGTCAATGTATCATCCACCCAACAAACTGTGCTCAGAAGGAAGACCTGTTTACTCTTTGGGGATTTTTAATCTTTTCAGAATTATAACCAGTCCTTTTGATGCTGATGAATAACAGAACAATCTGCTCATTAACAATGTCCAATTCCTACCCCATGAAATTCAAGACTTATGGTTAAGATAAAATGGATTGTCTTCTGATTCAGTTCAGAGGATTTAAATGGTTTGGGACAACCCAACGAGGCCTACCTTATTCTGTGACCCACTTGGTTAGCTCTGTGTTAAAAGTCCTATTGCACATAATCTCAGTATAAGCAAGAGTGACACTGTGCCATTGCTAGCATGGAGTGGAGGGGCATTGAAGTAGACATGACCATATCTGAGGGGAGATATTACAGAAATGGAATCCAATGAAGCATTGATGAATTGCCTTGAATGTTAAGCAGCTTTGTTTTTGTTTTTGTTTTTTGGCCACGCAGTGAAATGTAATATATATATATATATACACACACACACACATATATATACATACATATATACATATACATACATATATACATATATATACATACATATACATATATACATGCATACATATATATGTACATATATACATATATACATATATATACATATATACATATATATACATATATACATACATACATATATACATACATACATATATACATATGTATATACATATATATACATATATATATTTAAGGTTTATTTATTTATTTTGAGAGAGAGTGTGTGTGAGCAGAGGAGGGGCAGAGAGAGAGAGGGAGAGAGAGAATCCCAAGCAGGCTCCACGCTGTAAGCACAGAGCCCAGTGTGGGGCTCAAACTCACAAACTGTGAGATCCTGACCTGAGCTGAAATCAAGAGTAGGATGCTTAACTGACTGAGATGACCTGAGATGTAATATATTTTTATGAGATTATCAGTGATGGAGAGAATAATTTGTTTGGTATTACAACAAAAAAATGAAAAAAGAATTAGCATAAGAGGTGGTAATACTATACCTCTAATAAGCTGTCTTTCAGAAATAGTATTTATATATCTATAAGGTTGGCCAGCACATGCGGCCTATTTTTAAGGCTGAGAAGTGAAGAAAAAGAACATAGTATTTGGTCCACACAAAAGATATAGGGCAATATTCTTCATAGTAAGCACCAAAATCACATGAGAGATTTGGTAAAGGTGGAGAATACTGGGCCTTATGCAATCCTATTAAATGAAGGTGGAGACCAGAAATCTGCACACTTGACATGCTATTCAGATGTTTTCCATGAATGTTAAATGTGAGGATCACTGTAGAAATCTGGTGAGTGTATCGATGATTCTAACATGGTATTATTTTCTGAGTAAATAACTTTTCTGAATTTCGCTCTCCCATTCTGCCAAAAAAGGAGAATTATTTGCAGTAACTATGTCAAAGACTTCAGAGGATGACCAACTGAGTACCAGATATGTATAAACACTTTAAAACTTTGATGTGCCAGGGGCACCTGGTGGCTCAGTGGGTTGAGCATCTGACTTCAGCTCAGGTCATGATCTCACAGTCCATGAGTTCAAGCCCCAGGTCGGGCTCTGTGCTGACAGCTCAGAGCCTGGAACCTGCTTCAGATTCTGTGTCTCCCTCTCTCTCTGCCCTTCTGCTGCTCATGATCTGTCTCTCTGTGTCTCAGAAATAAATAAAAACATTAAAAAATTTTAAAAAAATAAACAACTTCGATGTGCCAGACAAATGCATGCAGTGGTGGTTGTTGTAATCCTAATAACCATCATACTTTGACTCCTTCATCAGATTCTATGTTTCTCCTTCTATTCTGGGCAATGCATACTCTGTGGAAACTCAGGTCTAAGCATCATTAATCTTTATAAGATTTAGAAGAATCTGTGCTCCTGTCAATGAAAGTATTAAAGCTAGAGGGGATTTTAGTATGTCTTTTCAACATGTGAAATTCAATGTCTTACACATGAAGATACTGAGGCCTAGAGATTTGAAGTTACTTTGCCAAGTTCTCTTCATGTTAGAATCTCAAGGATGATAGCTTTGATTTTTTTAAAAAAAGTTTATCGCAAATTAGATAGGATTCACAAGTATATTAGTTCTGAATAGTTTGTTCCTTCTTTCCCACTTGTGAACAAAAGGCCTGAGTCAAAGTTCCAGATGCGTATGATTGCTCCAGAAGCAAGAGGGGGGCCTGCTACCTAGGTGTGTTTTGCAAAGCCCCCGAGAGCTCACATCCATCTAAGATTTCTGTGATCCTTTGTACTTTCCACAAATGTCCTAGGCTTCACCAAAAACAGCCAAATACAAGTCAAGAAAGCTGCTTAACACTACTAGAAAATTTTGGTTGATAAACTGTAATCATAGGTGGCATATATCATTGTATCTAAATATAATCAACCATAGAATCAAAAGAAAGGCCTATCTTAGAATAATGTAGGCTAAATCTTTCATTCTATAGAAATACACACTGAGGCCAAGAAATACTATTTTGTCTGAGATCATGGTAGAATGCCACCCTGATCTACTATCACATAATGCAGTTCAGTTTTTACTTCACAGACTGCTAGTTTTAAAAATAGCAAGCCTCCCTTGCCAAGTATATTCACATATCCAATGTCAGCTTTCAGAGAGAGTAGTTAACAGGCTGCTAGACAGTCCCTCCTCTGATGTGCATTATCAAATGGATCAAATATCTGAAGGGCCTGAGCACACTCTGATGTGTGAGTGTTCGGAGGCAGAGTATTTCATTTTATTTATAATTATCCCTCAACCTTAACCCCATTTCTCAGAAAACTAGCTAAATTATTTTTAAATCTACATCCTCAGGACTATGCTAATTCAGGTGTCTTTTTTTTTTGGTATACCATACATTTTTTATTATCAAAACATAAAAAGAAAGTTCAGATTTTGCCATCTTCTGTATTTCAGAATAACAAGATTATTATATCAAGTGATTTAAATTCCAGGGTACTATTTTATATTATCTTCAGTGGAACTTTCTGTATCACAACCAATGCTGCAAAGACCTGCTCTTAGTAAGGTCACAAATAAAATATACAGTGGATTATTAAACAGTCAAAGAAGGAACAGTGCACAAAGGTAATGCATATGGGAAATCAGCCAACAAAAAAAATGTCAACTCTGTCAGCAGCCGATACCCGGATAAAAACAAGTGATGTTCACTAGAAGGAAAAGTAGTTTTGAATGATGACAATTGTGTAAAAATGCAATAATGCAAGAGCCTTTTTCCAAATAAGAAATAGATGTGATTTGTCATGCTTCTTAGCTTTGTAACTATTTTTAGCACATTGTAGAAAAATAAATATATTTAAAAAATGAGGTTGCTCATCCATCAAATGTATTTTCTGATACAAAAGTGTATACAAGCTTTTTTTTGGTTTGTTTTTTTTTTATTTTTATGTTTTGTAGTGGAGGAAAAGGATTATGGTCTGAACTTTACATTATACCTAAGGAAAACTCATTTTGCTAAGTCAGGAGTGAATGATGCTTGATTTGTTGTATTGTTAATTTTTAAGTGAAATTAAATAATATTTATAATAATATATGCCTCATCTGAAAGACTTTGAGATAGTAGAACTTATTTTGTGTTATTTAAAATATGACCTGCAGAATCAAGGTAGAAATAGCTCTTAGGATTAATAACTATTGAGGTATCATGCTGTATTTTTCTTTTTTTAATTTTGTTTCATTCATTTTGCATCCTTTTATGGATCTATACTAATGACTTCATTTTAAATGGTTTATATGATACATCCATAATATTTTCAACTCATATTATTTTACACCAAGTACAGCTTAATTAACAGGGTAAATATGTGGGATTATTTATGGACCAAAGATAGATTTAATAAAGAATTCCACATCCTCCCAATATAATTATCAAAATAAAATGATATAAATATTATAAAATTTTAAAGATACATGAAGGCATATATAACTGGGAGCATACTTAAATTGCACAAATGACAGAATACAAGCACAGCAGATTTAAGCTACTAGCAACATTAATTTGAGAAAACTAAATTTAGTGCCCAAATATACAACTCAAGAAAAAGGAAGGTAAGAATTAACATTCAAAGATCTGATATAAAATTTGATATGAAATTCCCACTCTTGAAACCAACGAGAGCAGAAAAGACTATTTTGATCTCTCTCAGACCCAGAGAGCTTAGACTTCGTTCATTAAACAACAGTGAATATAGTATTCCAGTAGTTTCCGACACTGAAGAGATTAGATCGAGTTGGGGAGTTGAGATTTACTACTAAATAATATACAGGACTTAAATAATAATAAAATCATTGTAACAAGTACACAACTACTCAACACAGGTTTCTGAGTTTGTAGGAGAGGCTATTCTCTTTGGGTAGCTACCATCAGGAGAGTCTTTGTGGAGGTGCTAGACTTAGCCAGGGGCTGGAAGGATGGAAAGGCTGGAAGAGGAAGAAAGCTTAGGAGAACATAAAGGGAAACAGACTGGGCAAACCATGGAATATAGAGTTGCATTGATTTTAGCCATTTGATGACATTAACTAGAAAACAATTGAGGGAGATATGGTTATAAAGATCATTTGGACAGGAATGAGATGGATTAATTCAGTTCCTGATCACAAATGCTTGATGAATTCAACTGATGTCTATATTTCACACTAAACCCACATTGTGTACTCAAGTGGCAAATGAAGCTAGAAATCTCCTCAACATTTTCATGTTTTTCTTCCTTGGCCTAAATTATTCAACAGCTACAGGATATGGTGACAGTTCTCAGCTATCATAACCACTTTTCCTCCTTGTAAACAGCACATGTTCTCAATTTTCTTTTCCATAATACAAATCCTAGCACCATCTGTATTGTTTACAAAGATATTATATTTTCTTTTTTATCAAGTGACAAGGACAGCTTTGCCATTGCAAATGTCATCCATTTTCCCCTTTCAATACTTGGTCCCCATTGCCCTGAAGTCCTGGCTCCCCAGGCCCGAAGACTTTTTTAAAGTGAAACACAAATGACATGTTAATGATTAGTAAAAACACAAAGCAGGGGGTTAATGGCCGTAGCTGAAATTACAGACTTCATTTCCATCAGCTCAGCAGAGTCTGAAACATCCAAAGAAAGCTCAGGAAAGCGGTCCTGCTAATGCAGCTGCTCCCAAGCATGAGGGCAGCTTACCATTAACTTCCAGTCAATGATCCATAGCTCTTGTGGGGAAACTCACCATTGTTCACTTCATGGGATGTGCTGCTCCCTACAGACTTAAGATAGCTCCATGTTACTCAGATAGCAGCTGGGTGCCTGATAACCAGTTAGGTTTTCATTTATGAGATGACTCGAGGATAAGAGACGCCAGAGCCAAGCAAAGATTTTTATCTGTATGTGTGAGGTGATTACAGCCAGCTTCAAGAGATGAGTAGTGATTCGGAGAGAAAGATGGTGCCTTTGCATCTGCTTCCTCCTCTCAGCCTCCTCAGAGACACTTTCTTTCTAATGGAGTCTTGACCATACTACTCCCCTTCTTAAAACTATTGGATGGCTACTTCAGATTCTGTGTCTCTCTCTCTCTCCGCCTCTCCCCCACTCACATTCTGTTTCTCTGAAAAATAAATAAAATATTCAAAAACAAAATGAAACTATTGGATGGCTTACTACTGCTTTTAAGATAAAGGCTAAGCTTCCTAATTCAGTCTATGGTCTCCTGCCTGGTCTGGCCCCAGGTGACCTCTCCAGGATCAACTCACATTACAGTTCCCTTTTCTGGTCTCTATACTCCGGTGAGAGTGGCCTTCTTTCAACAATTCTAGTGTGCCTTGTGGGTCCTACCATAGGGCCTTTGCACATATTGTTCCAGCTTTCTGAAATGCTTCCCTCCTTTCTTCAACTATCTTAGCTCATATTTATCCTCAGGGAAGCTCTTCTCTGATCTCCAATCAAATCAAATGTTTCCTAAAGATGCAGTTAGAGCATCATATAACCTATTTACATTTATTTGCATAATTATTTTTTAAAGATTGTCTACCTCTATGGACAGTAAACCTTATGATGTCAGGGACAGTTAATATTGCTCGTCTGGATACCTAATATTAACAGGATATTAATAGGCATTAATAGGCATATTAATAGGCTAATAGAAGACACTCATTAAATATTTGTGAAATGAAAGGATATATAGGAGAAACAAATCATAGCAATGAGAAGTGCTATACACACAAAGATTATACATATATACCCATACACACGTATATGGTGGTTTTACAACCATAGAACTTTCAGAACACATTGAAGGATATTAAAATATGAAAATGAAGTATAAGACATACAGATCAGTAAAGGACAGGTAGAAAAACCAAGAGGGGAATATGAATTTTACAAACCCAGTAATTAAACCACAATCATTATAAAAGATAATTTTACATCCACATGGCCTACACTTTACACAAATAACATGATAACCTTCGAAATGATTAAAGTATGCTGTTGTAGCTAAGCCTGTGAAATGGAAATATTATCATGATACAAAGACTCAATGCATCGCATGCTTGAAGATCACATAAAAAAGAACGTGTTAGCTTTCTCTGATAGAAGAAAGTAAAATTATGCTTTCCTGATTCTTGATAAATGTAAGAATTATTTCTCCTAAAACTCATAAGTGTTCTTACAGGTAGATAAGCCACCAATACCACAGGTGATGATAATTCAAGGTTATGATCATAATCTTGGTGGTTTTTTTCCCAGAGAAAGACCCACGACAGCTGTGTGCTAGCATAGAGCAGATATGCGCTGCATCTCAAATACCCCTGCTACACTTTCTTACCAATTGTCAAGGACAAATTTAATTTGTGGACCCTGTCCTCTTTACCACAAACCTGACGGAAATAAAAGAGCCAATTTCAAATGGATTTTAAGCGTTCAAAAGATGAAAGCTTATAGAATATACTCAAAAAATTTGACTTCAGAACATTGCTTCATACTAATAATACTTAATACTTTCCAATGACAAATCATTTGCTGTTTCTCATTTAATATAAATGGAGAGTTAACAGAATAGGAAAATCATCATTAAAATATGTGCTCTGCAGTATCATCTACATTCATGCTTCGTGTGCACGCATACGCAGTTACATAATGTTAGTGATGGAAAGATTATTTGGTTTTCTTAAGGCAAAATTGAGTCAGATTTAACAAATAAAAGCAAGCACGTCCATTGATAAATTTTACGAAGCCTTGATTACTACCTGTATCATTTAGGAAGAGATACATGTATAGTTCTGACTGACATATAGAAAACAAAGTTGTTGCCATACAGAATTTTTGCCAATAAATATAAAGAGGTTATTGATGTATGCCATTTTTAATTCTGAGCATTACTCAGGTTACTAAAATGGCAAATTCAAATTTAGAAACATGAAACCTTCAAATACATGCTTTCTTTATTTTTATTTTTTAAACAGTTATTTATTTTTGAGAGACGGAGAGAGACAGAGTTAAGTGGGGCAGGGGCAGAGAAGGAGGGAGACACAGAATGGGAAGCAGGCTCCAGGCTCTGAGCTGTCAGCACAGAGCCCGACGCGGGGTTCGAACTCACAGACTGCGAGATCATGACCTGACCTGAAGTCAGATGCTTAACCTACTGAGCCACCCAGGCGCCCCTACAGGTTTTCTTTCAAAAAACAACTATATACTTAGACTTTGGGCTGCTCGAGTGTACAGTCTTATATAATTTTTGTGCCACATCTCTGAATAAAATAACTAATGTTAACAGCTATATCAAAAAACACCCAAATCTCAGAGGCTTAATGAAGTAAGTTTGCTTCTTACTCACAAAAAATCTGATACAGATGTTGTTCAGTTGGCAAGTGTTTGGTTGACATTTCAGGGTGGGCCTCCTTTTAGTGGTGACTTAGGGATCCAGTTCTTGATGTCATCACCTTTCGGTGACCTCCAAGATTGCTACAAAAAAGGAGAGAAAGAATGAGTGATGGTGTGTGGGTGCATGGGAAATTTTTACGAACCATATCTGGAAATGGCACATTTCCTTTTCATGGCCAAAACGTAGTCACAGAGCCCCACCCAAATGCAAGAAGCCTTGGAAATGGAGTGTAGCTTAGTGCCCAGACCCTACAAAAGAGAGAAAATTAAAAAGTAGATATTGATGACCAGTCTGAAATTTCAGCCTGGGTGCCCCACAGAGTAGCAGCGCAGTAACTGCTTGACTTATATACACCCATCCTAGAACATGTGGAAGCACAAGAGAAGTTTGCTTCTTTTGTATCTTTCAAAAAAACAATTCACAACGTAGTTAGGGAACAGACTAAATGTCAAGTTGTGGAGTACAAGCCACTAGAGATTAAGTTAGTATTCAATTACGTGTTGTTATGATTATAACTTGGCAACACACAGTTAGTAGGTAAAATGGAGATTTGAACTTGGAAGACTGTAAGTAGATGTTGTCAGGAAAGTTTTCGAAAGAAGCAAGAGCTTAATTAGGACCTTGAAGCCATGGGTGTTAATGGCCAGGGTGTGGTTGATGGGGGTGGAATAGAAAAGATGAGGGAAGTGTGGATGGCAAACACCTTGATGTGTATATCAGGTGATGTGGTTTAGTTGGTTTGTAAGATCGGTGCCAGAAATAATGGACAGTAAGGCTAAACAGACCAGAATGGGTAAGGAGCTGGAGAATTTTCTTTGTTCCTCTCTGCCTCCTCATTTGGATTACACCAGTCACCGAGTCCTAGAGGTTCTTACTCTTCAATAACATCAGATTAATCACCTCCTCTGTGTTTGCGCTGCCCCTGAACTGATTTGGACTGTCACCATTTCTGAGCCTGCTCAATTTGTCATCCCTAGCCCCAGACCCAGGACTCCAGTCAAATCTCCTCTCAGCCCTTAAGGGGCTGTTTCTGAAATGAAGGTATTCTCATGTCACTCATTTGCTTAAAATGCTCAGTTTCCTCACTGGCCTTCAGAGTAAGCCTCAAATTTGTAACCGGCATCTATGGCCCATCATGATACAGTCTCATCCTTTCCTATGCCCTCCCTCAGGAATATTCCTGTCACACTCATAATAGCTTGAGAAAGACATCTTTTCTCACACTTCTTTGCTGTTTCACACAATGCTCTCTTCGAAAGCTGAATTTTGCTCCTTCTTTAAGACCTACAGCATTTGATACAGTTGGTTTCTTCAAATGTTTTCCTTCTTTGCCTTTTGGAACAACACACTGTATTTTTTCTTGGTGCTTACCACTGTGTGACATTATACAACACATTTGTAATTTTATTTGCTTATAGTTTACCTCTCCCCCCAGAATTATTGATCCCTGAGGGCAAGAGTTTTAATTTGTTCACTGTTCTAAGCTCAATGTTTAGAATAGTGCCTGGAACATAGCAGGTACACACAAATATTTGTTGAATAAATTAATACAGATGTCATTCTGCCTCTGTCATTTAATAGCATGTGAGTTTAGGTAAGTTATTTGACCGCCTTGCATTTCATTACTCAAATGTACAATGGTGCTAATAATCTTGGCATTGCTGTAAGCATCACAAGAATTAAGTAAATTAATTCATATAAGTGCATATGTTAGTGTTCATTAAGAGACAGCAATCATGACCCCTGCAGTGCCTTCTGTGACTCTCTCCACATCTCCTTCCCAGACAGGAGTTCAAGGAAAAGGGCGGTGAGCTGGATGAATGTGTCTTAAGTCTGGAAGTCAGCCCACATGGTTCAGCTGAGAAAATGGAGAAGAGTTTCAAAACACTTTACACATTCAGTAGCATCTAAGTTTTCACAAAGCCTGGGAATAGAGATTGAGAAAGAGAAATGACCGTGTTCTCTCTGCCCTATCACTCAGCTCTATTGCTTAGCTTCTGAGTTAGCTCCACACTCTGCCTATGATCTCTCCATACAAAGTGGGTCCTTGTGGAAATCATGAAGTAGATCCTTTTGTTTTGCATCCTTTCCTCACTTTCTCTGCCTATGTTCTATTCCTGTAAGGTAGCCACTGCCCAAGTCCTGCCTTTGTCCAAATACCTACATTAAGTAGCATTCCCTAAGAATTACTCTCAGGCAGCTAATATTGGAAAGAATCTGAAAACTTAATTCCAGACAAGATGTGTATTGATAATGATCTAAGATGTTTCTCTGCCTGCAGGTATTTGTTTTTGAATATAGGACGTTTAAAGACCAGAAATATTTCAAGTATCAAAGGACTCATAATGGAATATCATGCAATCTTTAAAAGGATATTATAGAATGTGTAATGACAATGAAAAAAGCTCATAGTGTATCGCTAAGGGAAAAAATGCATTTCAGAAGAATATACAGAATGACTGCCTTCACCTTTTCTTTAAATACATTTATGTGTAAGTGCTTACCTGAAATATCTAGGAATTGACTAGTTCAGAAAAAAATATGTCTATCATTAAAGTAATTTTAATTCCACAGAACTCAACTAAACAAAGACATTCTAACACCAAAAGAAACATACATATCTTACAGGAAAACATTTTTTAAAGAAATATAAATATCATGAGAATAAATTGAATAATGTATTAAATGCTTGTCATCAGTTTGTAATAGTCAAAGATGTGGTTGTAACTGAGTAGTTTCTTTAGTGATATAAATGCACAGCACTCATTTACTGAAAAGGGGGAAATTACCAAAGTTCAAAAGAAGACATAAAAAAAGACCTTACTAAGTGGAGCAAGCAAATGGAAGAACCAATAAAGGGGGGAAAATGCAATTCTCTCAAAATTAATCCACAATGTCAATATGCTTACAGGTAATATCACAACTAGATTTTTCAAGGAATGTTATAAACTTTGTTGCAATTCATACCAAAGAGTAAAAGTCCAAAAATAGCTAATACAATTCTTAAAAAGTTCAAGGGGAGCTTACCCTATCATATCTCGAAAATATTATTAAGCTAAAGGAATATGCCAATGTAATCATTTCATTTTTGTAAAAGAAATAAACTATTAAAATAATAATTTATTTTCCCCTGGTGGAATTTCAGAATGATTGAAACATGGAAAGCGGCAGGGAACGGATCTCTGCATACCCCTTTTACTACACAATATAACCAAAGAATACTTCATTTCCTTCCAAGTGCCTCAACAATGAAACATATTGTTGACTTTTACATACTTGGTTTCGGGCCTGTCCCTATACTTCCCTGTATCTTCTAATAACCTGGGGGTGATTTGGGTATATGAGAAATGTAAGTCCAAATGTATTAACAATGACAACAGCAAAAGAATCAACTTACCTATTTTTGAAGACACCATAAAAATTAGTGTTCAAGGATACACCGTTTTTTTTACACTCTCTTTATTTCTCAAATTTGATGTACTTTAGAGGATAAGGCCACTGCTTTCTGGGTAAAGACATTGCTTTAATGTAACCACTGCCAAAACCCTGGGGAAGGTCTCCTCCCACCTTCTCCCACCAATGGCTCCAGTTTGCTACTCCTCCCTGAACCCTACACTTTATTATCACTCTAGGTTACATCCATGGTGAGGTCTGGTGGCCAGAGGGAAAGGAGGTGGGAGGAGAGGTCAGCTTCTCAGTTTCTCCTCTCCACATCTTCACCACTTCACTCCCCAGACATAGGACTCATAGGTAGCACCTGAAACTCACCCATTTCCTCCCAGCCTTCACTCCAACTTGCTTTTCTTTAAGTAAATGCCCCAAGGATCTAAATATGGTTTTTCTCTGAGTGGAAGGATTTCAGTTTGGTTCTTTGTGTACTGGAGGTATAAGACCTAGGTGAAAAATATACAAAAAAGAGTCACGCAAGAGGCCTTTACTGCCTGCATACTTTGCATTTTTTTCCCTAGCAGTAAAAGAAACAAAACAAATCAAAGCTAAGAAAACCTCTAAAAAGTATTCTCTTTCTCCCCCCTCCCCCTTTTTTTAGTGTGTTCTTTTTTCGTTAGTGACAGAAGAGTCAGCAAAAGGCTTATGAAGTTGTGTCCTTTCCACAGGTGGAAGCAATAGGTAGAGGCAGGGGCACATTGTCTGGTATGTTTGGAGGTGGAAAAATGAGTCAAAGGAAACATTGGAGCAGTTATATCATAAACAGTAACATGAAAAGAGTCTTTTTCTATTTGAGTTTAGTTTTCTTGGAAATATGACCAGGTAAAAACACTCATATGCAATGATTCGGGCAAAAATGATATAAATAGTACTATTCTTTGATTTTTATTTGAACATTGATTTTTTTCTTATATGTTAACTATGGAAACAGAAAGAAAAGTATTATTGGAAATGCTTCTGTTGCTAATATTGTATTGGAAATGTGTGGTAGAAGCGAGATATTATCCCGCTTAATATCAGGGGAATGGAAAACATTTTATTTTTTGTTTCCAGTTGAATTATCCATAATACTACTTGAACTATTTTGCTTTTTTATTTTTTTACCTGAATAAATTTCTTGCCACACTGTTTATTATGTTTGTCTGTAATTGTTGGTTATTAGTACCTATTCCATACTCTCTACTTTCTTTTTTTTTTTTTTTTTTGCTATGATTACAGTATCACATCTCATATCAAAGGGCAAGGCAACCAGTTGTATGCTAGCCTTCCTTCCCTTTTTCCTTCCAGAACTATCTATCTCTTTTCCTATTATCAACTTACCTTTTACTATGGGGATTATTCCCATGAGCATACACATACATCTACTCCATTAAAACACACACACACACACCCGTGGCTCCATGTCTCCATCCACTTATTGTTCCATCTTTCTACACCCTGTTACAGTAAAACTTATTTCACCTCCTAATTTTACATCTCTCCCCAACTCACTATGTTAAAGCCTCTACTTCCTCCATTTGAGAAAACCCCCGAACATCCATGTTACCAGATCCAATGGTCACATTTTTGTCTTCATTTTAATCAACATTTTATGGAATTGAACTTATTCCTTCCATTTTAGAGTCTTTCAGTATTTGGCTTCAATAACATCCTGTTCCTGCTTTTTCTTCTCAAATCTCTCTAATCACTTCCTCCCATGCTTCTTTGCTGGAGTGTCCACCTCATCTATTTGACCTCTACTTGTGGATTGCCTGAAGGTTCTATGATGAACAACCTTTCCTTCTTAAGGCACATCTATTTCTAGATGATCTGATCCAGTCCTATGACCTTGTACACAATTTATATTCTTGATCATGTCAATGTATTGTTTCTAATACTAACGTCTCCTAAGAATGCCAGATTAAAGTATCCATCTGCCTACTTAAAACTTTTCAATTTGTTGCCAATTCAGTTACTCAAACTTTCTGTTATAAAGAATATATATGTTTGTTTTAATTTCCAATCCATCATAGACTATTGTTTTATAGAAGTCAATAAAAATAAATTATTGGAAAAGTAAAATGGAAAAGAAAGAAAAAGACATAAAACCGTCCCTTTGTATTACATCCAAAGAACATAAAATTACATTTCAATAAATGTAATTAGAACAATAAGAGCATAAGGGAGAAATTGTAAAAACTAATTTTTTTTTTTAATCAAATGTGTGCATGTAGGTGATTAATAGACAGTTGTTTCAACATTCAAATATTTTTTAATTCTGAAATAATCACTAAACAAAAATTAAAAGTGAAATAGTAAGCACTGGGTGTTGTATGGAAACCAATTTGACAATAAATAATATTTAATAAAATAAAAAAATAAAAGTGAGATATTAATTACCCATGTTAAATTTTCTATTAAGTAACTTTGAATAAATACGTATATCAATATTTTGGGTTTTTTTTAATGTTTATTTATTTTGAGAGAGGAAGGGGAGGGGCAGAGAGAGAGGGAGAGAAAGAATCCCAAGCAGGCTCCACATTGTCAGTGCAGAGCCTGATGAGGGCTTCAATCTCACGAACTGAACTGTGAGATCATGACCTGAGCCAAAATCAAGAGCTGGACACGTCACTGACTGAGACACCCAGGTGTCCTAACATTTAAAGTTTTTAACATAATAATTAAGTTTGCTTCTTAAGCAGTCCATATTGGATTTATGACAATTCTATTTCAGGGGATGATGTATATACATATATGTAAAATGTTTCTATTGTTTGCTTTAATACCATCTAATAGAGAAACCAGTCTCACTCACAGATTAAGTTAATGGAAATGGAAAAATTACCATCTTCAAAATTCATATTCAAGCTTTCATCAGTAGCCAGTTTCAAATAATTTATCCTATGCAGTTATAACAGCATTTCAATTCTTTTGGCAAAAAACGGATTTCAGATTTACACATTTCTGGGATACAAGTATTATGTTAAGTTATCACATGTTATAATGTGTTCTTACAGTGCATAACTAGTATGTAGCTCATGGTCCATGCAACTCATCATATGAATTTGACAACAGAAAGTAGTCAACGCACAGTTAAATGTGACAAATTTACTCACCACATGTTTGGATGTCACCTCTCTCAAGTTGCTATAAATATTTCTAAATTCTTACTCATAATTTCTGTACTTTACATTGTTACTAACCAATAAATAATTTATTGACCGACTTTGATCTAATGCACATCTGAAACTAACATAGACAAAGAGGAACTAATTATTTACCAAACCACAATAGTTCTTATCCCCACTTTCCTTATTCATTAAGTAGTATTATCATCCACCCAGTGGGAAATTAACAGCATTAATTATAAGCGTTACTCTTTTTTCTTCTTTTAAAGCAAAAATTACAAGTAGCTTGCCTTTGGAAGAGATATTAAAGAACAGAGGATTGGTAAACCATCTATCACATGCAAATATCTACAGCAATATTCTTTTATCAGACAGTTCTTAAGTCTTATTTTCAGAATAATATACTGTACTAATTTTCTGTTGTTGCTGTAATAAATTGCCACAAACTTATAATCTTAAAGCATCAGAAATTTAGCATCCTACAGTTCTGAGATCAAAAGTCCAAAATGGGTCTTATTGGTCTAAAATCAAGGAATTAACAGGGCCACATTCTTTCTGGAGGCCCTGAGGGAGAATCGGTTTCCTTATGTATTCCAACTTCTTGAGGCTATTTGCATTCCTTGGCTTATGTCCCTTTTTCCACCCTCAAAGCCACCAGTATAACATCTTTTTTTTTTAATGTTTATTTATTTAGTTTGAGAGAAAGAGAGAATGGAGAAGGGGCAGAGACAGAGGGAGAGGGAGAATCCTGAGCAGGCTCTGTGCTATCAGTGCAGAGCCCAGTGTGGGGCTCAGTCTCATGAGCTGTGAGATCATGACCTGAGCTGAAATCAAGGGTCAGATGCGTAACCAACTCAGCCACCTAGGTACCCCAGTTTTATAAAAGTTTTTCTATAATAACCTGTAATGTAACTACTATGTGAATATACAACGATTTGCATCGAAATAAAAATAAAGTCAGCTAGACTCCTAATTCCACAAAACTCTGTAGGGAGAAACTTTAACAAACCCAAAACAAAGTATTCAAGATAAAGTAGATCTCTTCCCATACATCCAAAAAGAGAGTGCAACTACCATACTTTATGAATAAACATTCCCATTTTGGCAGTGTGTGGGCTTGAGAGCACCAACTTCATTTCTGGTAAAATTCATTTCATTGCCACTGAGATTCATGAATTATAATGGATGCTGGAACTATAATCTGTGAAGTGGGAAGAGGTGGGATTATTTATTTTTTGGAGTTTTATAAATAAAGTAGTCCATTTTTACGTCCTCATATCTAAGCTGTTCTTCACTTACAGAGGCAACAGCAGTGTCCATCCTAGTAAGTTCCTGGTGACTGACACAAATCAAAGAACCCCAGGAGTTGGATCTCCACTGCCCCTGAAGTAACCTGCCATAAAGACCAGAAGGAAACCAGCTAGGAGTTATTCTGAGTTTACTTCCCCCTCACCTCCTACAGGTTATCTATCAATATTCTTTTTCCAAATCATATTGAGATTCTGAGTCCATCAACTTCTCTCCAGCTCCACTTTCACTTTCCTTGTGAAATAGTCATCATTCCTTTTTTTGTTTGTTTGTTTGTTTTTTATTCCTGATGTGGATAACTGCAATAACCTTTTACTGGTAACCCTCCTTCCATTTTTTTAAAAAAATCCATTCTTTACATTGCACCCAGGTTAAGCTTTTAAAGAAGCAAATCAAACACAAAACTGTAAAACTCCCAGAAGATAACATAGGAGAAAATCTAGATGACCTTGAGTATGGCAGTGACTTTTTATGTACAACACCAAAGGCATGACACGTGAAAGAAATCACTGATAAACTGGATATCATTAAAATTAAAAACGTCTTCTCTGCAAAAGAAGCTGTCAAGAGAGAAAGAGAAGACAAGACATAAACTGGGAAAACAAACATTTGCAAAAGACGTATCTGATAAATGCTGTTATTGAAAATATACATAAAACTCTTAAGACAACAATAAGAAAATTAAAAACCCGATTTAAAAATAGGTAAAGATCTGAACAGACACCTCACCAAAGAAAAAGATATGAATGTTAAATAAGCATATAAAAAGATGCCAAGTATCATATCTCATGAGGGAATGGCAAATTAAAACGAGGTACCACCAAACACCTATTTGAATGCCCACGTCCCCAAACAGTGGCAACACCAAACACTGGTAAATACTTGAAGCAACACAAACTGTCATTTGTTGCTAGTGGAAATGCAGAGTAGCACAGAAACCTTGTGGCACTGTTGGTCAGTTTCTTACAAAACTAAACAAAATTCTTACAATACAATACAGCAATTACCCTCCTTAGTATTTACTCAAATGAGCCCAAAATCGACCAACAAAAGCCCAGAAAAAGGCACCTGGGTGGCTCAGTCAGTTAAGCCTTCCGCTCTTCATTTCGGCTCAGTTCATGATGTCATGGCTCAGTTTGTGAGTTCCAGCTCTGTGTCATCAGGTTCTGCACTGACTTGGGAGCGTGCTTGGGATTCTCTCACTCTCCCTCTCTCTTTGCAATCCCCGCCTTGCATGTGCACACTCTTTCTCTCTTTCAAATAAATAAACATTAAAATTTTTAAATTAACTTTATAAAAACCTGCACATGAACATTTATAGCAGCTTTATTTATAATTGACAAAACTCAGAAGCAACTGAGATGTCCTTCAATAGGTGAATGGATACATTATAGTGTGTGTGTGTGTGTGTGTGTGTGTGTGTATATATGTATATATATATATATATATATATATATATATATATATATATATAAAATCCTTTTTCTTATTCCCACTGTTAGTTCTAGGATTCTAAGGGTGATTATCTTTACCTCTAGAGTAACATCAATGTCTTATTCATAAGAGTATCTTTAAAAAGGGCCATATCATGGATTCTTACCTTTTTAAAAGTCAGTCTCATTAGTTTATAGCATCACCATTACTTGTTCAGAGGATAGATATACAGCTTTCTGAAATATTGGTCTGTTAGGATTCTCTCTATTAAACAGTAGTTAAATCAAATGAATCAATGTGGTACTTTATTATATTTTTTCAAGGAGAGAGAGAGAGAACAGGGTCGGGGGGAAGGGGCAGAGAGGGAGAGAGAGAGAGAGACGGAGAATCTTAAACAGGTTCCACTCCCAGCACAGAGCCTGATGTGGGGCTCAATCTCATAGCCACAACCATGAGTTCGTGGCCTAAGCTGAAATCAAGAGTCAGACACTTGACCAACTGAGCCATCCTGGCGCCCCTCAATGTGGTTCTTTAAAATTTATTTTCATACAGAATATATTCATATTTGTCAATAGAAAGAGAAACCATTGTTTTTATTTATTTATTCATGTATTTGTGTATATATGTATGTATGTGTGTATCTTTTCCTTCTACATTAGAAACTTTCATGTTTCATTCATGACCAGTGCATTGCATAGTGTAGGCAAAGCACAATTTAGAATGGAAAGTTGGAAAAATACATATGGAAAATTCAAGGCACATGATAGTGTGATAGTTTTTGTTAGGCTCATTGGGTTGCAGGGACTGGGCCTGCACACTACTTCATGTAATGAGGGTTTATTATGGGATATATACATATGTAATCCTGAAAAGCTGAACAACTAGGCCATACCTTTTTAATGGAGATTGGAACCAGAAGGTTCTTTAGAATGCAAGACAGCTCCAGGGACCAGAGCCACAGGAACTAATAGATATTTATTCTAATTGCCTGCCATTCGAGCTACCCGGCTATGCTCTGTGAGTCAGCTTCTGTCTGCTTCTTAAATTCTCTCCCAACTGGCCTTTTACCCTCCACTCCCAGGGTCACAAATTGGCAGACCAGAGAAGAATAAACCCAGGAGACAATTTTTTGTTAAGACAGCACATGCGTGGTTTTGTTTCTCTCTGAAGAAAAACAAAAAACAAAAAACAAAACTGAATTTGAATGTGTTTAAGGCAGTTTTTGCCTTTTCCAGTGTGCCACAAGCTGTCCACAGCTGCCCCTTAGGCTGAGGGGTGAGCAGTCTCCTTTAGTGGGGAGGGTTGAGTAGGGCAAAGACAGGATGATAGATGGTCCACTGAGCCCTGGGGCAGTGGAAAGCACTTCCTGGAGGCACACTGACACATCAGCAGTGCACGCTTGGGTAACTGCTTTGTGCCTGTTTCCTTATATAGAGAGTGGGGATAGCACTAGTACCCCAAATGGATCTTTTGAGGACCGAAAAAAAAAAGCAGGATGCTTAAGAGACCAAGCAATAGACTCGGACAATCTGGGTTCAAAGTGGCCTCCGCCATGTCGTAGTTTCATAATCTTAGTTTCACCTGTCTAGCTTCTTTGTCTTCTTCTAAGAGATAATATCTTCATCATATGCTTATTTTGAGAATTAGACGAGATAACATACATATTATATGCATATATATACAGCATCATTGACTATAATGACTTGATGTGGTGAAGCAATAAATGTTAGCTGCTACTTTTAGCTGATGTGAAGCATCATGAACTAGGCAGTCAGGTCAGTTAGATCTCTCCTCCTCAAAACTGTTCTGAACCATTTGAACAGTAGGAACTCCCTGTTCGTCTTCCACCTTAGGGAAGTATTTAGAACTTGTAAAGGTTTTCTTGGTCAACTAGGATTTCACGGGTTATTCTCATTCCATCCTACCCTATGGTCATTGTCTACCCTCTTCTGAATTCGAAAAAATATCTCAACTTTTTATCTTTTAAAGAGTCTGATATTCCCTCTCAGCACTCACATTTTATTGTGTTTGTTCTTTAATTTTATTTACTTATTTTGAAAGAGAGAGAAAAACACAAGCGGGTTGAGAGGCAGAGAGAGGTAGAGACAGAATCGTAAGCAGCCTCCGCATCGTCAGTGCAGAGCCCCATATGGGGTTGGAACCCAAGAACTGAGAGATCATGACCTGAGCTGAGATCAAGAGTCAGATGCTTAACTGACTGAGCCACCCAGGCGTCCCACAGCACTTGCATTTTAAAAGCATCACAACCAAATTGTGGCAGAAGTCTTCCAAAAACAAGTTCTGTATTTAGTTGTCTTCATAATGAAAATGTTCTGCACATAGTTTGTGCTTTTATCCATGATGCCAAGTCATTGCTATGAGCTTACTTACTGTGCTATATTTTACCAAGGTGCTTCTTTGTTAACTCAGGAGCCTTAGAAAGCCCTAATAGCACTACAGTTATTACATTACATTTTTTAAGTTCAAATCGCTATTCTTTTGTATCTACTTCTTTGCTCTCATATTGCTCATGTAGTTTCTGTTTTTGGTCTAACGTCCATTTTAACATAGGGAAGATCTCATATTTGCCAAGAGATTCTGACTTTCTTAATTTCTTACATGCTAGATTCTATTTGAAGTGAGGTGCCTGGGCTTTGTAACTGACATTTTCTTGGTTGCCCAGGTGTCATTGTTTTGTTGTTGTTGTTTTATTTCCTGTACTTACTTCTTTGAGCTAAAACAGTGACCAGGACCGACCTTATGCTTAGAACTGGGAGGGTTACTCTGTGCATTATGCAATTTGAAGAGCATTGAAAAATCTCCGTTCTTCACCAATATTGGATTCCTCAATAGTTTGCTCACATATCTACCAAGGGGCTAGATTAGAATATAGTTTTAACCCTTCTAAGTTTAACGTGGCAAACATAGTATAGCACACATAGCAATTCTAAAAAATTCAAATGATGAATTTGAATATCTCAGATAAGTATCTCTGAACCAGTATATTATATTTTTGTTTGGTTCATGATGTCAGGTAGAAGAATTTGAAATGGAAAAAATTATTAAGGGGTGCCATTACAATGGGCTATTGAGCATTACCTAAGGGACTCTTTATGAGGGTTATCTGATTCTATAAGGATATGTGCCTTTCATTTTCTTTGACTATTTTGTAATACTCTGGAGAAAATTTGTGAAGAGATGATGGTGATGCAAATGTCTCCTGTTCATAGAAATGCAAATGAATTTCGGGTGGTGGAGATGAAATGGATTTCTAGCTTCTTGAAGATATCAGTTTTGTATCCATTAGCAAATTTATCTGAGCATTCCTTAGTGTCCCATGTATGTACCTATCTTTGAGTCTCTTTTGAAATTATTTTTACATCGTAGGATTTCCGAAATAATGAATAAAACAAAAATTAGTTAAATAAAATCCTTGATATGTTTTATGTTTTACTTTATATTTTATAAGAGTCATGAGTTGAGCTTTTCAAAAGTTATCGTTCAATAATTTCACTTCACCTATCTAGAGTGGTCTCTTCTCTCCTCTTTCTTTCTTCAATTCCCATGTATCCATTAGCACTAAGTGCAGCGATCATTCTCCTAGTCAAATTTTTCCTGACCTAGCAGGGTGCTTAGTACACGGTCCTTACCAATATATAGAGATCACTATGGCCTGTGGGCACTCATACTGAGTAAAGCAGTGCTGTGAGCTACAGAGAGCAAGCCTGGGAATCTGCCTCTGCTCCTCTCTCTCTCTCTCTGCTCTCATGCTTGTCTCACCAGCCTATGGCTGGGCCTCACTGCTGTCCAGGGTCACCACCTACATTTTGGGACTCAGCTATTGGCAACTGCCAGGGGTAGAACCGCAGCTGGGGAACCAGCCATTAGATGAACCACCTTACTTCAGGCCACCTGCCTTAGTTGAGAGGGATGAGCAATCTGAGAAGAGAGAAGAGTGTATTGAGGTCTGAGTGTCATGGTAGCAGAGGATGAATCTGAGGCAGCTGCCTCCTTAAACTCCCACATGGGCTCTTCCACCTCAGGCTGATTTCTCTTGGTCTGGAGAACACATCCTGCCAACTGCAGCTTCTCCAAAAGTGGCCCCCCCCACCATGGATGGTCCACCCTAAGCAAATGGGGTACAGCAGGGCAGGGCAAGAGGATTCTCTCTTCTTCAATAACTGCTTATATAAATATCTTCCACTTTTCTTCTAGGCCTGTGAAGCCTAAATACTTCTCTGAGCTTTTACAGAAAAAAATTGTTGATTCTTGGTACAGATTATTAAATTTTAATTTATGATTTGGCTTCCCCAAAGCATTATAAGTTCCTTGGGGCAGCAAAAATGTATAATTGCCCACCATGTTCAATAATTATTAGATGACTAGGTGTTTGCTTTCACCAATTCATTCTCTTTAGAATCAAAGTCTCCTATTTCTCTCCATTTAATCCCTTGGTAGGTTTATAATTTTAAAGGTTGCATATAAAGGTTTATAATTTTAAAGGTTTCAAAATAAGAGATAATCATACAGTGTTATTACTTACGTGAGATGTTTAAAGAAAGCTTTGAGACTTTAAATTAAAAAAAAATAACATTTCTATTAGACAGCAATGACTAAAAGAAAGACACAAGAGAGGCCCTAGGTTACAACAGCATTTAAAAAAAATAGAATTCTAAAATAGGTCTTATTCAACTATAGAATGTTAAATATTTCATAAGTTTTGAAAAGGAATAATCTTCTCTCTTTTCTAGAAGTTTCCAGACATATGCCTCGGTAAATTGGACTCTGAGCTCTTGTCTTCCTCATCTGCTCTTTGACTTCCACATGGCCTATGACTCAAGTGTGTCATATGTTGGATGTGGTCCCGAGACAGCGACACTACAAACATGTTTTCTTATTTATATTTATAAAGTGTTCTAAGGGTTTTGTCAGACAGGGCTCATGTTTTAGAGATTCTTCTGGTCATGAAGCAGGACCCCACCTTTATTTTAAATAAATGACTCATGCTATAGTCTGAATTCTACTAATCAAGTCATTCTATATTTATGAGTTGTAAGGTCATCATGCTCAGGATAAATTCTATTTATTCTTGGAATGTGCTTATATGTTTGGGAATTTTGGAACCAGGTGAGAAAAATCTCAGATAAAAGGTGTGTTTCAGTGAAAAAGCCTGGAAAGTGGCATATCCTTGAGGAAGACATATGATGAATTTTTGAAATTATACTTCTCTGGCAGATGGGTTGCAGAATAATCTATTGTTTGTTGTCTCCTAAATATCTGTAGGGAGGAGCTCCAGGTAGGCATGCACGGTCATATGAAAAGACACATTCTCAAACAAATGTTAACTATGAATGTTCAGCTACATCTAATATGCTTTGTAGGGAATAATTCTTACTGTCTAAATTATTACTGTTAACACAAATTTTAAGGATTTTCAGAAGAGTTTGCTTAGCTGTTTGGAGCATGATGCCAGGGAAGTTGAGCCAGTGTTGTGTGTGTATATATATGAAAGATAGCTTTACATGGTTAAAAACTCTGTGTCCCCCTAAAATTATACTTTAGTATCCTCCCAGCTCATCAGGAAAAGGCTTGTTGTTTGCAAAGCAAGAAGTAGGATGGTTCAGAGTTCCCATCACTGATGTCATCTTCTTGTACAAAAGACTTACAGCCTTATAGCAAAACTCTAGTTCTACCCACTATGAAAAGCTTCCCCTATTTTACATAAAAGAAACCCTGGAATGTTCCTGTTCAAGTAGAATGGAATGAAACCAATCTATATAAGCCTAGGACACATTTTTTAACTCTCTATACCCACATGAGACTGGCCAAATGAGCACATAGCCCTTTAGCAAATAAAAGTCCTTTAGGAAACAAAAGAACAAGATAGATAAAAAGCAGCCCAGACACAGACATTTAGCAGGGAGCTCTAGAAGGCCATTTCCTAAGACACCATTATTAGACATAGGATTTCATGTAGACTTCACCTCTTCTTTTTTGTGTTAGGTGAAGGAAAATTCAGCAACATTGAAAGAATAAACTTTTACACAGCTATTTTTAAGAATGTGTTTGGAAAGTACAGCAAACAAAAAGTTTCTGAATATTTTTAAGCAAAATTAAATTTGCATAGCCAGCCTGGACTGGACAAGAAGTGAAATATTGACCTGGTAATGTCTCCTGTACTGAAAATTTAAGGAGTGACCACAATCATGTTTCAGTAGCTTCAAAAAAGAAGAATCAGTCTCTTGAGGGGGAAAAAGACTGTATCAAATTTAAAATACCTTCTACCATGTTTATTTGCATGCACCTCAACTATTGAGCTGCAAACAAATGGAGACACACCTGGAAATTTGAAAGTAAATTGAGGTAACTTCAAAGGATGATCCACCAGGAAAGCACAAAGAAGGGAAAGAACATTTGTTGATAACCTGTCATATGCTAGAATCAGTGCTAGCCACTTTATATTCAAATGCCCTTAATAGTTACAATAATTCTACAAGGAATATATTATAATTTCTATTTGAGTTGAAGGAATAGAGTCTCAGATCCTGTAAATAATTTATACCAGGTCACATAGCTAGTCAACTGTGGAGTTGGAATTAAAATCCAGGTCTGCATGACTACACAGCTGATGGCCTTAGTATATCATGACATCACGACAGAGGAACACACAAGTAGATGCCAAAAATATATATGAGTTCCTTAAATGCCAGAGAATCATAGACGGCATACTGTCATTTTAGTAAGATAACCAAATAGGGATTTTTTTTGGTTTAAGTTATCCTGTGTCTCCTGGGAATAGCATTCTTTCTACTCAAGAAACCTCAAAGAACTCTTGCCTGTTCCTTGGAGTATAAGTTTTAGTAGAACACACTTCTTTTGATCTTTCAAGGATTAATACAAATTACTCATCCTGAAAGATCAATAATTATTGGCTTTCTTTGTGTTCCCCAGGTCTGTGTTTTATGATGAGCTGATTTGATGTGTTAGCACAGCACAGTGAAAGTGATGTGAAATGGCATCAGGGATTCATGAGTGATGGCCAGGTAACTAGCCAATTATGGAAAGATTTTTTTTGAAAAGTTTCAGGGAAAGAGATGTCACCTTACATGCCAGAAGAAAGCATCATGCTTATTTGAGAGGACGTCACCTTCACAAAGCATTATTGAGCCATAGATGTCGGCTCAAAGTCTCATCACAGATCTAACACAGTGTTCCTTGTCTTTTTAGTTTTGGGGGAAAGGACCTAAATAAACCCCCAGGATTACAGTACTGAGATAATTAAGTATTCATATAAACTCTCCTGTTCCAAAGTTTTGTTTTGTTTGTTTTCCCCTGTTTTAAAGTTTTAATGAGAATATCAATAATTGTGACTCCTGATTTCTGCAAGAAGCTGCCACTATTTTATAGACAAAGAGCACCTTTCCAATCACTTAGTTTGTTTTGCAAAGGGTACGTTTCTCTTAAAGCAAGTTTTATTCTTTTCTTCTCTTTCTCAAGGCCACACCCAAAACACAGTTTGCTCATTTAAAAATGTCCATAAAGCAGTGTGCCCATTATAGTAACATTTCAAAGAATCAACATTTTTCATAATCTATTAATATCTATTAATATACAATATCTATTAGATCTATTAATATTGCCAATACTTCTCTCATTCGTTCTATTTTAAACAGAAAATAATAAGCTCATTTCATTTTCCACCCTTGACTAGTTTTATGTCTGTCACTTATTCATGCTTTTATTCATCTAAAACATAGGTATCAGGCACCAGATATGTGCCAATCACTGTTTTAGTCCATAGGAGCCCAAACAAGATGGAGTCCTGTGTGTCAGACTCTCAAACTCTCAGACTCTCAAACTCTCAGACTCTCAGACTCTCAAACTCAAACTTAGGGAGACAGATATACAAACAACTACAAAACAGTGTGGAAACACACTAAACACTAATAATGGGCACCACAACCGTTGTTTTTCCAGAGGAGGCAACATACTGAATTTTGTTGAAATTAGCACTTAACTTTTTACCTAGGTGTAAATTCCTATACATGGGAAACTCTAAGACGACTTCTTCCCAAATTATAGGTGATGTGGTGAGGACTAATCTGTTTGTCTGTTTTATTTATCCAGTCCAACTGTATACTGCCACTTTTGTATCCTGCCACAATAAAAATATCACAGCAATATCAAATTGCTATAACATTTTATAATTTATCTCATCATGATCTGTAACCGACAGTTTTCTGACCAGCATTAGCACACAGATCCAAATTTGAGTACCACTGACTTAGCTTACCAGGCTCAAGAATTCTTGGCCTGATTTCCATGGCGTTCAGGTGACAAACCAAAGAATTTCCAGAGCTACTCCATACTGGAAATAATGTTATCCAACAGTCTCATAGGTCTTGCTGTGAAACAGGCATTCTACACAACAAGCTCTTGCAGTAGGACTACTTCTGTCCCCATTTTACAGGTAAAGATACTGAGATCACACACTTAGGGAGTGTCTGCAATGAGGTGCAAACCCAGAAAGTTCAATTCTGATCATGAAGCTGTGCCACAGGCTGTGGACACGGCCCTCATCATTTTGAGGCAGACTTCTTTTCTTCAGAAGAGAAAGCTAATAATCCCCGCCTCATTTCCACAGAAAAAATTCTCATGAAAATGTTGAGTAGTGTGCTTGTTAAGTGAAGAGAAGTGACATTACAATAATGAATAGTTTTCTAAAATGAGAGATTCGCTCTTAAGTCCTATTAAACTGAGGTCTTTAAAATTAGATGCAGGAAGTTTCCTTCCCTGTGCAGGTTCACGTGCTATGGGCATGCAGTGACCATTTGGACACTTGAGAAGAGACAAATCTCTTGCCCTCTGTGACAGTTTTATGTGTCTATCTGGCTAAGCTGTAGCAGCCAGTTACTTAAACTAATTCAGGTGTTGCTGTGAAGGTATTTTGCAGATGTGGTTAACATCTACAATCAATTGATCTTAAGTAAAGGAGATTACTCTCAATAATGTGGGTGTGACTCTTCTAATCAGTTGAGAGCTCCTAAGAGAAAAACAAGTTTCCCTGAAGAAAAAGAAATTCTTCCTCAAGACTGGAACATCAATCAGCTCCTGCATGAAGGTTTCCAGCCTGCCAGCCTGCCCTACAGATTTGGACTTGTCAGCCCTCACAAATGCCTAACCCAATTCCTCAAGAGAAATATTTTTATGTACTTATTTTATATATCTGTGTGTGTGTGTGTGTGTGTGTGTGTGTGTGTGTGTGTGTGTTTATACGTGGTTCTATTTTTCTGGAGAACCCTGATATACCCTTCTACCTGGTTGTAATCCAAATTATTTAATTTTTCTTAAAAAAAATTTTTTTTACATTTATTTATTTTTGAGAGAGAGAGACAAAGTGTGAGCAGGGAAGGGGCAGAGAGAGAGGGAGACACAGAATCTGAAGCAGGCTCCAGGCTCTGCTGTCAGCACAGAGCCCAACGCGGGGCTCAAACCCATGAACCATGAGATCATGACCTGAGCTGAAGTCAGACACTCAGCCAACTAAGCCACAGAAGCGACCCAATTATTTAATTTTTCCTAAATAATCTTAAGGTATATATTAGTAAGGCTTCCATGTGTATGGAAAATTCAACTTGAAAATTCAAGTTAGAAAATTCAACTTGAAACTCTCTATGCAATATATATGTATTTTAAAAAATTTTTAAATTTTATTTACTTTTTTACTTTTTATTTATTTTTAAAATGTTTATCTATTATGAGAGAGAGGGAAAGAATGTGTACACACATGCACATGAGTAGGGACAGAGAGAGAGGGAGACAGAGAATCCCAAGCAGGCTCTTCACTGTCAGTAGAGAGCCGGATTCGGGGTTTGAATTTACGAATCGTGAGACCATGACCTGAGCTAAAATCAAGAGTTGGACGCTTAACCAACTGAGCCACCCAGGGGTCCCTTTACTTTTAATTTTTGATGATGAATCCTCTGGTAAAATCCAGAGCAACAAAAAAAGAATATATCATAGGCTTGACATTCAAGCCTATAAGTAGAATTGACATTCAAGCCTATAAGTAGGATTACCTTCTCTTCTTACTTTGGTACCTCAATTTTCTCCTCTGTGAAATCGGAATAAAACATGTCAACTTTGTGCCTTAGATGAATATATATTTAAAGTATCCAAAATATTTATAGTAAAGCCATACATAGACAAGAAACAGTAATATTCTGGCTCAAATACTAATCTCTTTAAAAAGTCTGGTATGCATAACAATGTGAAAGCAAAAATAGTCAATTATTTTATCATTACTATAACTAATAATTTGCTAAATAATTAAGACTATAAAATTCCATTATTTACAAAATAAATTATTATACTTTAGGTTTCATATTTTACAGAAAACTTCATAAGAAATTAATTATAGAAACCATACTGCTTGTTTATCTAATTTAAAAAGCTAGCTACTGATGACCAGATACCAGTCTTTGTGTGTATATGTTTGAAGTTGTTGCGTTACTTCTGGAAAGATTTATTATGAGACACTTTCCAAGGAAGGGATGAAAAGCTATTACGACTTATTGAAAGTACTTTGTCAACGGGATATTTTTTTAAATCTTTCTTTATTTTGAGAGAGAGAGAGTATGGGGGTGCAGAAGAGAGGTGGGGAGAGAGAGAATCCCAAGCAGTCTCTGCACTGCCAGCGCAGAGCCTGGAGTGAGGCTCAAACCCATGAACCATGAGATCATGACCTGACTCAAAACCAACAGTCGGACACTTAACTGACTGAGCCACCCAGGTGCTCCAAGAGATATTTAATTTTTAGTAAATTACAGATTAATTCTAACAGTTAAAAAGAAGTGACTTTATTACTCCAATGCAATATATTCTCTGTTTCAGAACTCCTGCACTGATTTTCCATGCCCTATCCCCTTTGTTACATCTGCTTGATGTTCCTTTGGAGTCAGTGTAGCTGAATGATGAATCGTTCCCAAAAGGAGCTCCGGAGGTATACGTGGCTGCACCAGACATCTGGTGTGTTAACTATCAGCAGATCGGCCACACAGCAGCTGATGACAGCAGACAGGACCCCACAACAAGAGCATCCGCCTCAGATGCTTATTTATAATGCAAAACTCAAGGCACACATGCTGTCTTGAAAAGGCTGGGCTTTGGGCTGCTGTGAAACGGCCCTAGCTATTATTAAGCAGCTCTCCGCAAACAGCCAACAGCAGCACTTGCGCTGTTTGCCTGACTGAAAGGTACAGGCACACTGAGATAACCCTCTAATGGAAAAGATTCATACCGGGTTCCAAAAAAACCCCATACATCTGCTCATTAATAGCATTAAATAAAAATACATTTATCTGTTAGGGTCATGTGTATATGGACAACTTGGGAGTAGAGTGTTTTAACCTCTTTTAAGAATAGTTTCCTTCTTTTATTCTTATAAATTCACTGAAACGTCTCCCAGGGCTACTGCTCTTACGACTTCATTTTGAAAGTCCCAGTAGCGAGTAGAAGCAAACTGAAAGTCCAGACTCCACATATCTTTTTATTACCGCTGACTCCGGACTTCTTCAGATAGTAGCAGATAAAGTTCAAACCAGTAATTTCCCTCAGCAAATAGGAATTGGAAGTCTAGAGAGTTAATAGGGCTTTTTCGTCTCAACCCAACTCTGTGATCTAATTTCAGATAGCAGGAAATATGCCAACTTTAGCGGCTAATTAGAGTTACTCATTGGAAATTTTTTGTAGCCAACCCTTAATCTCTTACAGCAAAGTGCACTGACAGTGTTGGCTGCGTAAGCACTGGCAACGTGAATGTAAGAAAGGCTCTCAGGAAAGGGTGCAAGAAAAAATGGTTGCATTTAAATTATGCAATTTGCTTGGCTGAAAAATCTCTCAGACTATACGATGCTGATTTTGGCTACATTTAGTGACAGTTCACGTTTTTCCCCCTCACAGGCTGGAAACCCATGTTTGAAGGGGAGGGGAGTTTTAGTGAGAGTGTCTTTCTCTCTCAATATCTCAAAACTGAATTCTGGAGCACACTGATACTTGCATTGCTAACCAGGATGTTATTAGATTTATTAAATTTGAATTGCTTTAGGATTAAACTAAAAACCTCTGCTTTTGTTGCTACAATTATACTCATTTGGGGTTTAATACTGTTTTACCAGAGGAGATCTCAGTCTTATGTAAACTTCATGGAGTCAGGAAGCTTGTCTCTTTGGTTCACTGCTGTATCCTCAGAGCCACTGTAGGGGGTGGCAAATAACTGAGCACTCACTATATCTTAATTAAGTGAATGACTGAAGGAGGCTTAGTCTCAAGTGAAGAGAGGATGCCACTGTATTGAGATCAGCTGGCAAAGCCTAAATATTCGGTTTCAAAGAAGTTCACCCTACCACCGCCAGGAACATTTGGATCCCAACCACACCCTGTGTTCCGTCCCTTCCTCCCCTCTCTCTCACTTCCACTACTTTATTAAAATGGTTCATTTTTGAGCTTTTTACAAGTAGGAAAGTTTGGCAGAGTCGATGAATGACCTTTCATACCATATTGACTCTTGAGCAAGACAACTTACTTTTCTCCACAATATCACTGCCCTGAGGAAGGATTTTTTTTAAAAATAAAGAGCAGCTTTAAGTCACACAGCAAGTCAGTGGCCTCCAAAAGGGGCCCTAAGAAAAAGCCAACAACAGTAACAAGAGCAACAGCCTATATAAGTCAGGAGATTTTGTCTTTAGCACTGTCTGACTCAATTTTTTTTTTTTTTTAATTCTTCCCTGTGTTTCTTGCCCAAAGGCATCCATTTCACTTTACCCTCCTCCCTCAGGAAAGGATTTCATAACTCACTCACTTTGAGTTATAAATGAATCTTTATTACTCCAGAGCTATTGTAATCTTTTTTTTAGTGATAATTTTTTCTTAGTATTTGAAATTTATTGTCAAATTGGTTTCCATACAACACCCAGTTAGAGCTATTATAATCTTTTTTTTATTTTTTATTTTTTTATTTATTATTATTATTATTTTTTCAATATATAAAATTTATTGTCAAATTGGTTTCCATACAACTCCAGTGCAGAGTCACTACTTCTTAGAGCTATTATAATCTTAAAGGAATCGATTTCTGATTGAATAAGAATATTTTGGAGATAAGAGACCAACTCAAAACTTTGAAATCCTGTTATTCATACCCTATAATATTAATGATTATTAACAACAGTTAATATTAACAACAATATTATTAATGAATATTAACAACAGATTGTGGCCTAGTAGTAGAAGGAACGTGTAAAACCAATTATAAATATCTATAATTAGTACTAATAATGTGAGTATTTGCCATGTGACTAAACAGAGGGTGGTCAGTTTGCCTAGGCATTCTGAAAACAAATCATTATCTCATGAATCAGCCTTTTTCATTGTTAGATAGCTTTTTTTTTTAACGTTTTATTTATTTTTGAGACATGGAGAGACAGAGCATGAACAGGGGAGGGTCAGAGAGAGGGAGACATAGAATCCAAAACAGGCTCCAGGCTCTGAGCTGTCAGCACAGAGCCCGACGCGGGGCTCGAACTCACGGAACGCGAGATCATGGCCTGAGCCGAAGTCAGACGCTTAACCGACTGAGCCACCCAGGCGCCCCAGATAGCTTTAATAATTAAAAAAAAAAAAGTTTATGCTCTTGTTGAGCTGAAGACTGCTTCCACGTGTATTACACATTAGGTAAGTACTGGGCCTGGAGTAGAAAAAAAATCACAATTCTTCAGAAATTTTAAGCTGAGTGGGTTTCATTTTTGTTTTGTTTTGAAGGATTATCTATTTCCTCAACACTTAAACAGGCCGGCCTTTGTCTATTTTCAGCTACTGCCCCTTCCTATTAGAAAGCACGCACCACCCGGAATCTGTTCGAACGAAGCAAGGGTCTACATGGCAGCAGCTGGTAAGAGGTAATGAATTTGTCTCTAATAATGAATGGACTATCATTCCCTTGGTAAGACCTCTGCTCCACTTCATTATTGAACATGAAATTGAATATCAGATTAGGGGCCGGAGATGCAAAATTTTAAGCACAAAGCTCCTTTTTAGGATAAAGACCGTAGGTCGTTGTCTGTGGCATTTGGCTCAGCCTTCAGCCCATAGCAATCTATCTCAGCAGTGGGCTGGGATCTCTGAAAGGAAGGGCAGCAAGCACCAAGCAGGCTGCTGAGTTGTTTTTATCCCTAAAATTCTAGCGGAAAGTTCACCATGAATGTCAAACATAGCACAATTTGAAGGACCCTGAAATTCTCCTGAGAAATCAGATAAGAAATATATGAATAGGTAGTCTTAAAAACAATCATGCTGGGGCGCCTGGGTGGCGCAGTCGGTTAAGCGTCCGACTTCAGCCAGGTCACGATGTCGCGGTCCGCGAGTTCGAGCCCCGCGTCAGGCTCTGGGCTGACGGCTCGGAGCCTGGAGCCTGTTTCCGATTCTGTGTCTCCCTCTCTCTCTGCCCCTCCGCCGTTCATGCTCTGTCTCTCTCTGTCCCAAAAATAAATAAACGTTGAAAAAAAAATTAAAAAAAAAAAACAACAATCATGCGTACTGTTGATGGGGAGATGTGTTTACACGCTCCTCGTGGATACAGCCTTCCAGGAGGTGGTTTGGCAAAGTATCAAATGTCTAAAAATGTGTGTGTGCTTTGACCCAGCAGTATTTGGAGCGTGATTGGGGATGCATGCAAAAACACCCCTTATAAACATTTATGTAGAACCATAAATTATAATAGGAAAATATTGGGGCAATTAAATACTTGACCATAGAAGATTGCTTAAATTAAATTAATTTTCTTATTCATATGAAGGAATACCAGGAATCATTGGTTGTAGAAAATCAGGTTGTAGAATACGTAATGACATGGGGAAACACTCATTATTAAATATAAAGGATATAGAGCAGATTGTACAAAATATGCTCTGGGAGTGATTTAAATTATGTAAAGAATTATATATATGTAAGTGGAAAAACTCAACGTATTTATGTATATACATCAATATGTAATATCTGATTCCTTAGGTGTAGGGATTAAACTATATTTATTTTACTTTCTTCCCTGCACTTTTCTAGAGATTCCATATTTTATATGAGGATGAGCCATAAGAAGTCTCCTTTATTTAACTGTGTGTGATCTACAAATGCCCATTTCATAATGTTGACTTTATGTAATTAGTATGAGTTATTTGTGTAATAAAAATGATCTTAGATTGTTTGTTAAAGAAATAACCTTCTGAACATACATGCTGAGACATTACTCTCCTAACATTTGTGTTGGTTGCAATATCTAGAAACCAGGCCCGTATTTTTGTTTTCTAGCATCTTCTCTATTTCCTATACTGTGGATACAGAAAAATAATAATTTTCTAAGTATTCTGTAAGCTAAAAAAAAGCTTGGTAAAGACTGGTTAGATCAAGGAGAGATTTTTTTTTCTTTTTTGTTTTTGGAGGTTATAGGAAAAATAAGAGATTTTTAGTATCATCTCTGGAAAGTGGCTCAAATTTAGGAATTTCCTCTTTTTTTCCAAAGAATCTGTGACACCAAAAAAGGATTGGTTTACCCTGTCCTCAAAATTTTCCTGCTCCTATCATTAAAAGGGAGCGCTAGATTCACAAAATGAGATTGAAATACAAAACTCTCGTTCCACACATTCATCCACCCATCTAACCACACTCTTATTTGCAAAGTCTCTCACTTCACTAGCAATCATTGAAATCCTAACTACAGAGTGTTTGAGCCAAACTGTGGGATTGTGGTATTTAGATTTGCAAGACTAGGATTGGTGTCATAAGGTAATCATAACACTGAGTTGGATCATATGACTCTTTTAAGACTTCAGGGAAGGAGGGAACATACCAAATGGCATGGCTCAAAAAGGGCATAGCTTACTAGGCTAATTTGCTTTCCTTTTATTGGATGACTAGTGCAGCTGGTAGGTTTTGAGCAATCAGCTAAACTTAGAATTGTGGTCAATAGACAGAAAAGTCTTAAAGTCTTGGCTGTGATTCCAGAGTCACATTGGTAAGTTGTCTAAGCTTTGACTACACAGAGAATTGGGCAACTGTCCATAGACATGTAGAAGAACAGAGTTGGAAGAATCCTTGAGGTTTTCTAATTTAACTGCCCACCCAATGAATAAATTTCCACTAAAGAATACTTGATGGATGGTATTAGACAGTCTCTGCTTGAGTGGAAAGAAAGTTTACTACACCATGAGTCAGCATTTTCCATTGTTGGAACTGGAAAAAAAAATTCCATATTATGGAGCTGGTATCTGCCTTGCTGTTGATTTTTACATGGTCCTACTACTGTCATCTAAGGCAGAAAACGTTTACTTCCTCTTTCACACGATAGACCTTCAGATACCTAAAGGCAGTAATACTGTGGTTAAATCTTAATAAATAGCAGGAACAAGAAGTCTCGAGAAACATCCTGGCATGAACATGTTTACATTAAGTGTAGACAAAGACTATATCTGATTTTTTTTAATATTTTTAGAACACTTAGATTTACAGAATGATTGAGAAGATAGTACAACATATCCCTATATGCCCTGATACATTACATACCCAATTTCCTTACTATTAACATCTTATGTTAGTAGAATACATTACAAGTAATAAGCCAATACTAATACATTATTATTAACTAACATCTATACTTTATTCAGATTTCCTTAGTTTTTACCTAATATTTTTTTTCTCTTTCTGGATCCCATCCAGGACATCACATTACATGTAATTGCTGTGTCCCCTTAGGTTCCTCTGAGCTGGAGAGATTTTGGATTTTCTTGATTTTGATGTCCTTGACAGTTTTGGGAACTATTGGTCAGTTGCAGAACGTCCCTCTCTTGAGATTTGTCTGGTATTTTTCTCAATTTTAGAGTGGGATTATGGCTTTGGGGGAGAAAGGTCATGGAAGTAAGCTACCATTTTCATCACTTGATACATACTGTCCACATTAAGTCATCATTGATATTCACCTTGATTATCTGGCTTAGGTAGTGTTTAACAGGTTTTTCCACTGTAAAGTTATTCATGTTCCTCCCTTTCCATACTGCACTCTTTGGAGGAAAGTCACTATCTGCAGTCCATAATAAGGGGTGGGGAGTTATGATTTCCCTCCTTTAGAATGGACTATATGACTTCTCTGGAATTCTTCTGAATGAGAAATTCTCCCCATCGCCACCATTTATTCATTTAATTAACTGTATATTTATATCAGTATAAGTCATAAATATTTATTTTCTATTTTGGGTTATAATTCAACACTACTTTATTAATTTTGTGGCTCCAACTGTTCTGGTTTTGACCACTGTAAACACTTCCATTTGTCCTTATGTCTCTTTTATGTATCCTCATAGATGTAGGTTGGTTTATGGGTTGTTATCGTTGTTTATTTTTGAGTACTTCCTTACTTTTTTGGACTATAAAATGCTCCAGGATTATTGTATATATTTAATCCCCTAGTCCTAAAATTAGACATTTCAGGCACTTCCCCAAAGTGCCCAGTTTTTTTTCTTTTTTTTTTTTTAAATTGAAGAGTAATATTAGAAGTCAAGATCTTGGTGCTGGGTGTGCTTGTTTCTACTGGAATGTCGTTTATTTTAGGCCCTTTCAGCTGACAGAGCAAGGAAATATATGTGTGTATATAATCTCATGCATATACACATATCTATAAACATTTCTATATGTAAACATGTGTCTGTATTAAGCTAAATATGAATTCATACTGATACCTCCAATTCTAATCCACTGTCACATGAATCATTCTAGTCTCCTGACCTGGCCCATCTGTAAACTTCCATTTCAGCAGTGTTAATGCGGCTCCCATCATCTGCATCCACTTACTTAAATGTTCAGTTCTAGTATACAACTAAAGGAGGATCAGAATTGCTTACCTTTAGCCCCATGGGAAACAGCTTTATCAACTAGAATATAGTGCTTATGTGCAGTTTGTCTTTAAATTTGCAGATAGGATTGTTTTTAATAAGCAGGGTTTTTAAAATATAGTTATTATTTTTCAATTGCTCTTATCTTACATTCAGTAGTGACAGACTGCCATGGTTGATAGTACATTGCTTGCTTGCTAGAATTTAAACTTTGAAGAAGCTTTCCTGTCAATTTATTTGTAAAATTAATATTGTTCTTTACAGAGAGGAAGTTATTTCACTAATAAATATATTTCAATCAACTTAAAAGTAGTAGATTAAGGAAATTTACCATGTTTATGGGATCATCAGGCAATGTCCGGAAGATAACAACAAGGAAGCAAAAAGGTAGAAAAGAAAGTTGGAAAATAAGAACCCTATCACCTAACAGAGATGCCCTAATTCTTCAAGGAGATTCCCCTAAACATTGTCTCATTATTTCAGGCACCCATTCTCTAGATAGGAGAGTACAGCACCCTTCCATCTAGCCCTTTGAAACAATTGTCCCAGCAAATAGAGGACATTTGCAGTTTAGAGGCCATTTGTTGGTAAGACCTTCACAAAAGTCTGTAACTAACAAGCCGACATTTACCAGATTAGGTGTGTCTGCCAAATCCTGCCGCCTGATTCCCTCCATGGCCATGCTGCACTGCAAGTGCTTCGGTATTCTCTTCCAATGTCTTGAAATAAGGGAAAGACAAATTGTGGTGGAATAAATTCCTGACTATTGGTCTGGAGACCTGGGCCCTTATTCTGCTTCTGCCAATTAGTATCTGTTGGGCAAATCACTGAATCTGTTAGCTTATCTGAAAAATAGCTGGATCATTAAATAAGGTTCAAGGTGAGTCAAGATTTTAATGATTTTCAGTAGGTGAAGCCTGTCTTTAGTAACATTGGCTTTTGACTCTGAATTTTTTTCTTCATTAAAGGAAGAAAGTAATTTATTCTCAAGGAATAACCGCTTATTCAATTCTAATGAAATTCAGTTCAATACAACAAATCTTGAGATTCTATTAAGTGCCAGATACTGTATTAGGCACTAGGATAAATTTTTGAAGATAAACAAGGTCCCTGCTTTCATGGAGCTTATAGTCTAAGGGGAAAAAAAATAATTAAACACGTACTTTACAATGAAATAGGATAAGGGCTCTGATAGATAAAAAAGGACAATTAAAAAATACTTAAGAGCCCCAAACTTTTAAAAACTTGTTCTCAGGAAAAATCTGAGAAATCTAATAAGGAAATATCCATGAATAATTTAAAGATTGTCCCAATGGGACCTAGAGAATCTATACTCTGCAGGTTAAAGCTTTAATCTGCTGAGAAGAATCCCCCAAATGGACAATGTTAGGCACTGACTAGCCTATGAGTGGACGAGAACAGCTCCTGATGATCCCTTACTCTGCCCACTCGGCCTGTACCTGGATCTATCAACATTCTCCACTGTGTAAAGATCTACTCATCTTGTGGCTACCCAAGACAAGCCTTCTAAGAAAATTCTCTTATTAAAACTGCCATGCACCAATCTGGAGTAGAAATGTTCATGAGGAGAGAATACGCTCCCATTGAGTGTATTCAAGTAGCAGCCAAGTTCCAGCAAAAGACCAGAGAAAGCATCCGGGCATGGTTAGTGTGACCCTGGGGTATGGGGGGAGACGGCATTTCTCTGACCAGGCAGGAGGCAGAGAAAATGAACAACATCACCACACACTCTGCCTTCCAGAAGTGCCCCATGGTAGCAAAAGTTACCAGCCCCTCTCTCCTCAAGGCCAAATGGGCACATTCTGTTTTCCACTGACATGATCGTTTGGCCACAGTCTTTGTCCCCTCCATTGGCAGAGGACTTTTTAGTATACATAGAAACTCTTACTAAATTTACCCCAAAAGTCTTAAATGAAAGCCAGCAAAACTTCTCTTTACTGAAGACTGAAATGTCTCTAGTGAGAAAATCTGTTGTCCAAAATAGAATGGCCTTGGACATGATTACTGCCTCACAAGAAGGCAACTTTGCTATTATCCAAACAGAATGTTGTATGTTCATACCTGATGAATGAGATAATGTATCATATTTATTAACCCACATGAGGACATCAGTAAATACCCTGTGTGAGGGGATGTAAATCAGTGGTTCAGATCACGGGGCTCCTGGTGGAAAGACTTGTTACTTATTTTGGGAATCATTATTTTACTTGTGTTTTCTCTTGCATGTGCCATTCTGTTGCCGTGGCATGTTCCAATACAGCCAGATAACAGCCAAAGGAGCCACCTCTGTGCTAATGAAACCCCTTGCTGACTGCTCAGGGCACACTGAGGGAGACAAGGATCCTGTAAGATTGTATGACCCAGTCACGAGGTGTGAAGTGTTGGAGGAGGTCATTGAGAGCACGTGAGCAGAGGCTAACCCATAAACTAGACGGCCAGGAACAGAGGCTCCTAGGAATGTACATCCTTGGAATGTACGTTCAGCCCTCCAATCTGACCACTGGAGCCATTTTCAAGGATGCAGCCATGAGACAGAAATATGTTGCTGAGACCATCCAGACTGTAATGCAACTTAACCCAGGTAAAGCCTCTATGTCAACTTTAAGTTTCTGGTGGGTGGGTGCAGAGGTTTACTTGTTTCTCCGCCACCCAAGACAAGCCTCGTACGTAAGTTCCCTTGCTTATTAAACCTGCCACCTGCCAGTCTGGAGAGGCTACCTCTTTCTTCGGTCTGTCCTCGCCCTCTGTATGCAGGGCCCAGTTTCAGATTTCACCTGAGAAGTTCTTGAGTTTGCAAACCAGCACATGTCTTATCTTTAAGTTGTCCTTTTTGCCTCAGAAATATAAATATTCAGTATTATTGGAACAAGAAGTCCTCATTCAGCTTGTGACTTTGCCCAGAAGCCTTGCAAAGAGGACAGCCTGCTGTAAGTGATAACAAATTCTTAATTTACTGTAATCTCTCCTTCAATCGGATCTGCTGCTGCAGCCTAGTGCCCACGCTGATAGCTCCCTTATCTGCACTAACTCAGAAAATAAAAGGTGGTAAAGCTGAATTGCTGCCAGTCTTCCTCCAGTCAAGCCCTTCTATTTAAAAGGTCTGGAAGAGCCAGTCAACCTGTCCAGAACATCTCCAGCATGACTATGGAGTAAAAGCTCAACATAAGGACTTAAGGACCAGGCATTAAAGTAGAAAAAAAAAGAGAAACACTGGTTTGACTTTGAGAAAACCCACAAGCCACTCAAGTTTTAAGCTCCGTTCATCATGCCACAGCCAAAAGTGACCATGGTGTTTGGGTAGATAAACAGGGACAGGATAAATACTACCTCTTGCTGAACGGTAGTTACTACTTTCACTCATTAAATTTCTTTTGAGACAATGCATTCTTTTCCTATCTGTCACCAGATTGATGCTGAATTCACTGTTATTTGTAAA
Source organism: Lynx rufus (assembly GCF_022079265.1). Lineage (NCBI taxonomy): Eukaryota > Metazoa > Chordata > Mammalia > Carnivora > Felidae > Lynx > Lynx rufus. The sequence goes on along the minus strand of NW_025814867.1, from coordinate 105,586,069 downwards.
TCAAGAAAAAAGCTAAGTTTCTTCCTCTGTGTACCAAATAATACTAAACAGCAAACTAAAATTTGTATTTTCTCTCTTTTTAGAACTCAAGACTTATCTGTATTTTCTAAAATGCTTCCTCTTGACTGCTGTTTAATTGTTTATTTCAAAATCATTGGCCACTCTTTCGCCTTCCTCATCAAGCACTCATGGTTCTGGCACATGTTTTGCTTTTCTGAACCCAGTCGGTCCACATTTAAGTGTTGGTACTGGGACTCTTGGCTGTAGTGGAGTCCCAGTATTAGCTGTTCCAGGTTGGAATTGTAGACTAATCTGGGCATAGTTGTCATTCCTTCCTCAGCCACTCCTCTCTTCCATTGGCCGAATAACCAGGAAGGCCTCAACCGTGTAAATAGCATCCAGGCTTGGCAACATGGGCTGGAGGCCAGACTTATGTTAAGGAAAACAACTATTCTTTCCAAGAGTTGGTAGTGGGAATGTTGACGACCAAGGGATTAAGGAGTAAAATGAGAATGGGCAGTGCTAAGGAGAGTAAGCCTTTTCCCTACTGACCCAATATTCACCTCCTGTCAGCTAATGACGCAAACTTTGCTCTGAAATATGTCACCAAGAAATGTAATCAGTTTGCCAATGTCACACTAGACTTATTTGTTTCCCTCTGTTCTGGCCTATCTTTTTGCTGTATCTCAATTTCTGAGATATAAATGACTGTATAGTCTTAAACATAGGCCTATGGACACTGCTTTAGGGTAGCCAACAAAAAATGAGAAGTGAAAATCTGTAGAGAAGAGTCCTCTTCAGCAAATGTTACAGGATCAGTCCATCAGCTAATCTATACTTATGAAATACTTACCTACAGTGGTGCCATGGTAAAAAGGCACTTATTCTCAAGAAACTTTCACTGAATCAGAAAAACAGTTGAACAGCTTATGTCCCAGTTGAAAGTTAGTTAGCAAGACTAAAATTTTCCTTTACTCTTTTGTCAGTTGTCATAGTACTGCTATTTACTGTAACATATTTCTTTTCCTCTATTTATGTTTTGGAATAAGTAATATATGCATCAGGTAGAAATTGAAAATGTGCAGAGGAATACGCAATGAAAACAACTCTCCTTTCCACCCAAATCCCTCAGCCAGTTCCCCCAAATTTCACAGGATAATTTATGGATCTAAGTATTGTATTTATACATATAGATATGCATATATGCATGTGTGTGTGTAGGTAAATATATATATATATATATATATATATATATAAATTTAAAGGACATTTAGATTATTGCCAATCTTTGTTATTATGAATTATGCTCTGACTAATTTACCTCTGTATTTGTCATTTTATCAGTAGGATAAATTTCTGAAACTGGAATTATTGGGGCAAAAGTTATATACATAATAAATTTGTATGTATTGTGCTTAAGTTTACTTCCATAGAGATACAAACATTATACTGACACCAGTAATATAAGAGAACTTTCCCCAAGTTCTTAATAAAACAGAGGATTAAGCCCTTTTATCTTTACATATCTCTTAGGTGAACAATTGATATCTCTATATTGCTTCTAATTTGCATTTCTCTTATGATTGGGATTGAGGACGGTTTCCTGTGTTTAGATGCTCTGCCTTTTTCACTGTGGACTTTAGCCGTCTTTTGCTTCTTTTACTGAGTTGTTGATATAGTTTTACTTATTAGTAGGGACTTGTTATATATTAAAGAATTTAGCTATTTTTTTCTATGATATAAGTTGTGAATAGATTTCCTTGTCTTTATTTGTCTCTAAGTTTATTTATGGTTTTTATTTTCAGTAAAAAAGTTTGAATATGTAATGACATCTATTAGTTTTTAAATGAATTCTGGGTTTTATTTTATACTAAGATTGACCTATTTAATCTAAAATCTTCCAATATTTATTCTTACTTTTATGTCTCATTATTTTAATGTTTAAATTTTTGATATATCTGGAATTTATTATATGTATTTTTTTTTCTAGATTGGTACCTAGTGATCCCAACAATATATGTTGCTGAATCTATTTCTATATTGAATTTATATTGAATCTATTTCTATATTTTCTATTTTACTCCACTGATGTGTTTATTTGCATACCAAATACTGCTCTGCTTTAATTCTAACTGCTTTATAGTGTGGTTTAGTTTTCTTTTTTTCATAGTGTAATTGCTTGTGTATCAAGTAAAGTATAATGTATGTGTAGCTTAAAAAACATTTTATTCTTAATTTGATTGGAGGAAGTGGGCCCATCCAGACTTTTAAAATAGAAGGCCTTGACTGAAGGAAGACTGGCCTGACATATATAAATTATCTCAGGAGATATTAACATTTTTATGCTTTTTAAGCTTCCAATCTTAGAACATGGTATGAATTTCTATTTGTTAAAACAGTGCATGTCCTTCAATTGTATTTTAATATTGTCTTCATAGACCTATGCATTTCTTCCTAAGTTTATTCATAGATATTTTATCTTTTTGTTGTTTCTATATATGAATCTTTTCTTTCAACATATAATTTAAGTGGTTGTTTCAGTATTTATGACAACTGTTTGATCACATACATTAATTTTTTTCCCAGCCACTTTACTTAATTTTCTTACCTTTAGTAACAATTAGTTGATTCTTTTTTTCTTCTAAGTAAACAATTATCTAAAATAAGCAGTTTTAGGGGTGCCTGGGTGGCTCAGTCGGTTGAGCTTCTGACTTTGGCTCAGGTCATGATCTCACATTCGTGGGTTCAAGCCCCACACCAGGCTCTGTGCTGACAGCTTAGGGCCTGGAGCCTGCTTCAGATTCTCTGTCTCCCTCTTTCTCTGCTCCTCCCCTCTTCGCTCTGTGTCTCTCTCTGTCTCTCAAAAAAATAAAACATTAAATTTTTTCACATAAATAAAATAAGCAATTTTATCTAAGTAATTTTATCTCCGCATTTTGTATTTTCATAAATTTTCCCCCTTTTGCTTAACTTTATCCATTAGTAACTAGGAAACAAAGTTAAATAGTTTTGGCAAACTCCATGCTATTTTGTTACTGAACCTAGTTGAAAGGTTTCTAATGTTTTAAATAAAGAATGTGTGTCATAGTTCATCAGATAACTTTTCATCATCCGTAGAGGGTCACTGTCCTTATCCTATTAATATTTTAAATAATACCAATACACTTAAGATTGAACCACTCCATATATACTTGACCATTAGTGTATTATTCTCCACTTTGCTTTTTGATTCTGTTTGCTGATTTTCAGTCAAAATGTTTTGCTTGTTATTTATAAATTAGTTTAATTGTTTTCTTTCTTTTCTTCTTCTTCTTCTTCTTCTTCTTCTTCTTCTTCTTCTTCTGGGATCTTGGTCAAGCTTTGGTATTAATATCATAGAACTTTCATTAAAAATCAGTAGATTTCCTTTTTGTATGTGGTCTAGAAGACCTACAACATTTTAAAGTTTATTTTGAAATGAATGCAGTCACTCCTCAATGGGAGACCTCTTGGCTTTAGCAATGTTTCTTTTTCCCAGAAAGGGATCTGAATTGTAAGGACATTGAGTATTCTAGAGACAAAGCGTGATAAAGGGGAATAGGGGAATATGAAAGATGGTGGTGGCAGCCACCACTTAGCTCCTAGTGTTGCCTACTTGTGGCCCTGTAGGGCCTGTTCTTAAGAAGAGAAAACATTCTGCTGTGTACAACATCCATGAAGAAGCAGTGACATATTTGCTTCAATGCTTATTTGATCTTTTCACTTCATAGATATAGATTCCTAGATTCATTGATATAGATTCCTAGATTCATAGATTGTAGATGTGCTATTTTAACAGGTTCATGTTAAATGATTATGTAAATTTCTTCCAGGGCAGAAGTCTATTTGGGAACATTCATATTCTAGAAACCCTGATTAATTTTTGCTCTAAATTATTTATTGCTTTAAAAGAAATACAATATAATATATTTAATATATTATATATAATTATATATTAATATAATATATTAAATAGAATATAATATATATAGAATATAATAAACAGTCTGCTATAACTTCAAGTCAAACCGTTTTCATATAACATGTCATGATATGCTTGAAATTAAGGTCTAGCTATTATGGCTAACCAATCTTTCTGTAATATAATGTTCGCTCTCACTCAGAAATTTCCATTAAGTGTCTGTATCTACAAAGGCTAAGGGTGGATGAAATTCTTTCTGTAGAAAACTTGCCATATAAGAAGCCCTTGAGGGAACTGGGTGACAGGAAGGGAATCTGACACAGCGTTTTTCCTCAGTGAATTTTTAAACAAATACTCCACTTCAAGCCTCTGCACTTGTTTCAGCCACGATTTACAAAGTGAGACTTAAAGAGAAATCTGTCCTTCGAAAGAAGAAAATCATTGTCCTGTCTACCCTACAACTTGGAATTACTGAGATAACATAATAAATTAGAGCTACACATTTTCTTTTGGTTTTCCATCTATTGTTTTTTTTTTTTTCTTCTAACAGCATGTGACAAACTTCAGCAGGAACATGGCACTGTTTGAAATTACAGAAAGTTTAAAAACCGTACTCAGGTTGCTCAGTGCTCCACCCTCTCAGGTACAGCAAGACTATTAAATTGATACCAGAAGCATCCAACTTAAAATAATTTTTATTTTTTGTTGGGAATACGCTCCTCTCGTGATGTGCTAATTCAATATTTCATTAGCTTCTAATGGAGAAATGACAATATAAACTGAGACCTGATGCATTTTCCCAAAAGTAAAAGAACAAAGCTGTGTTTGTGACTGCCTCAAGATGTTGTACAGTGTCTCCTCTGTGATAGACAAGTCTGAATTTATGCCTATTTAAGACTCAGTGGTATCATCCTTATTGACTAAAAGGAACCTGATGTACTAATAAGGAAAGAAGAAACTTTTTTAGAAGAAACTAATAAGGAAAGAAGTAGCTTTTCCCCTTATCTGGACATTTTGTTAAATTGCCAGATAGCAAATGGATGGGGGTGGGTATGCTGTAGGAAGATGGATGCAAAGGCTTCTATGGTGATACATGATATTTTCAAAGAAGAAAACTTGTTAAAAGGACTTAAAAACACAATAGTGTCCCCATTACCTCTCTCTCTCCTATGGTACCTAGCCCAGCACCTTATCTACACAGAGTCATCCTTAATGTTGCTACATATATAAATACATGCTGTGTTATCAAGAGGAAATGGGGTATTCCACATAAAATAATATTACACATAACTGAAATTTAACTCTTTACTAGACACTTTATATTCCAAAATTTTAGGATGTCTTTTTTTAATGATGAAATACTTTATTAATATCTCTCTGTTATTAATCATTCTGGATGACTCAAGATTATATGTTGGTCCTTAAATATAGCCTGGTCTCATGGAGGCTGGGAAACATGAGGATTCTTTCCCCTTCACTAAATGATGTCATATTGCTTGGCTTTCCTTGTTTTAGAATTTGCTTTTTGTTTCTCCTCTCTACTGCCCCTTTTTGTTGTTATGAAATTAAATGTCTATAGACGTCAGAATTGGCTAGGTGATGCTTCGAGGGGGTCAAGCAGAACTTCTTCCAGTGATGCAAGAAGTACAGAGGACTGCATGTCAGTGAGCAGCTGTGATGTCTCTCGCAACGATCCTCTCCTAGACTCATATCCATCTGTGAATGAGCATGTTTTTTTGGCATATAGCTGGTGCTATTTAAACATTTGTAGAATATATATAAAAGATAACCCTTCCATTTTTAAAGATAATATGAGTCTGATGTTATAATGACATATTGTGCACATTATTAAATTTAATTTTCACAATTTCCTGCAAGTTACATGTGATTATTTTCACTTTACAAAGTAGAAACTTGAATCTCGTGGAGAATAAGTGACTTCACTACATTTTCCCAGCTAGTAAGGGGTAATGTTGAAATTTGAACTTGGGTCTGTCTAGATCCACGGTCAATGCCATGTGTTTGCTACTTCTACAAGCCTAACAACCTTGTCCTCCCTTCTATTTGAATTCACCTCATCTGCTGTCTGAGAATCCAGACAGCCTCTGAAAATATGAGTAAATCATTTTTTATATTGCTTATTTTCTAGTTCTCAACTATATGCCAGATAGTAGGAATTTATAAAAACACATTTACCATTCTTCAAGTATAGTAAAACCATTTAAATATAAATGAAAATATTTTGATTATAGTTCACCATTTTCCATTTGTTTTGATTGATGAAGCTTGATATACTTAATATTTTTCAGATACATTTTTGCCCACACAACATATCAACATGTTGCTTATTAGGAATGGTCTTTGAAAACAATATCCCTTATTATAAACATGAAAATATTACATTTTTACTTCTGAAACATGTTTGGTGATAAAGTTGATATGAGAAAATGATAGCCAAATGTGCTGCATTTCTTAAAAGGGCAAAACTCTTTTAATGAAATTTGAAGGGTTTTTTTCTTTATTTCTTTCTTTCTTTTTTAATAAGGACGATCACTGTGGAATTCTGCCTGACACTATTTTTCATCTACCATTATCATGAAAGAAAGGGATGAAAGTTAAGAAGGGCCTTGCTTTCTTCCAAATTAAAAAACAAAATGCCATTAATGCAAAAGACTGTTGGCTGCTATCTACTGAACAAGAAGCTCTTAGAACCTGGAGCTGAGCCATTTACATCACAATGACAGTACCAGCTTCACTTTTCAAGTGTGGGCCAGGGATGGACACATAAGGTGAAGGACTTCAATGGCAGAAACTTAATGAGATTGATTTCACTTAAGAATAATTTATTTGTTTCAATTACATTAGGCTCTGATTAGCCCATATGAAAATATATCCTTCTCTCATTCTTGGTGAAACTCTCATTTTCCTCACCAATCTCTTAACAACTATAAGGACAAATTGGACAAGTCCCCAGACATATTTGAGTTCTTGGGCTGGAGATAACTCTTAGCTGAATTTCAGCAAATAGGCATGGTCTTAGTCGTCATTCATTAGAAGACTAATACAAACAAATAGAAGAATTGAGACCAATTCAGCTAACATGTAAATGAGATAAGTTGACTCTGTTGCCAAAGTACGATGTTATGAACGAATGAAACCTTCTTTTAAAACCCAAAAGAAAGGACTTTCCTTATTCTAGCAAAATGATGTTAAAAAAAAAAAAGGCAGCTTAACTAGACAAGTTGTATAGAAGTTTATTTCAAAGGAGAAAGGATATAGCTGGAATATGAATCTTCAGCTGTAATTATATATTGTTATTCCACCCTCCCCTGTTGCCACCACTTTCCTGAAATTCACCCCCCCTAAAAAAAAGCTCAAAAAACAAAATTACTCATACACACAGCTTGGAGGGTGCATTAGTGAGGTTAGCCTAGGCTATACCAGGGCATGGAACCAAAATCTCAGTTAGTATAACCTAATAAAACATACTACTATGTGATGACTCTTTCAGGCAGCTTCTATCCCAGTAGTGACCCAGACACACATTCTGCTTGAATCTATCAGTGGTATCAACTTTCCGGGTGATGAGCTGGGGGAGAGAACTTCAGGGAACACACTGACTCTTAAATGCCTTGGCAGCAAAGTGATGTACATTGATTCTGCTCATAGTCTATTTACCTAAAACTGTTAAATGGTCCTATTTACCTGTAAGAGGGCTTAAAAACATGGAAAAGCACACGGATACTTGGTGAGGGTAAATAAACATGTCTGCCACAGGGATCCTGTTTTAGAATAATCCAACAAGGAGTAACAATATTTATAACAAGAGAGGTATAATAAGAATATTCCATATCTAAAAGCTACTTAACTTTTAAAATAGGAGAAAAGCATTTTTATCATCACAGAAACATGTTTTTCCACCCATCAATGTTCATATAAAGCATTTAATTTAGAAAACTGTCAGTAAATTGCTAATTTTAAAGAAAAATTGCAGAGCAAGATGTAATCTGTCCCTTTTCACAGCCATTAGAGACCTCTAGGAGCTTTCTTTTTTCTGCCATTTCACTCCATTTTATCCACTTCTTAGAGCTCTCATTTAATTTATCACATATACAAGGAACTGTCTCAACATTCCTGTCCTCCAAACCGTATCCCTCACTTTAAATTGAAGTTCAGAGCCCATTTCAGGGAAGCTTCTCAAGGGAAATTTCCCTCAATTAACTACGGCTCATTCTTTGATCTGCACAATCCTTTCCTTATCAGTTTCTGTCAGAATATTTCTTTGTATGCATTCATATTCATTGAATGCCAACCTATCTGGTCTCTTTTGAAAGATTATAAAATTCTCAGGGCATAAGTCAAGTCTAATCTCAACTATATACTTTAGGTTCCTATTATAGTACTAAGCATCTCTGAGTACTCAGCCGTTGTCATTGACCTATTTACAAGGACTTGAAATTCTGTGTATAGATTTAGAATCCCTTGCTTGACTGCATTAAATTCTTTGAATAATTTCTCCTGTTCATCAAAAAAGTATATTTCAGTGGATGAGAAATAAATCATTTAGCAGCATTTGTTTTATTGTTGGTTTTCAGCTTTGAAATAATGAAGGACAGGTTGGAAGAAGTGTTGATACTCTGAGACACTAATGTATTCACTGGATTCCAAAATGTATTGTGAGTAATTCTGAAGAACAAAAGTAATTAACATTAAACAGCAAATAATAAAAACAGCATTATCTTAAGGAAGCAGCACGTGCAGAATGTCGTTGGGAGTTTGGGAAAAGTATGTTGCCAGGAGAAACCCTCTGTGTTTATTTTCCAGCTGTGGGAGCTGGTTGCAAATTCTTTGGATTTCAAAGTGGATTCTAACCTAAAACCTGTTTCTATTTTGACAATAGCCTACCCAGTTATGAAGCAGAAATCCCTTGCCTCGTTTGCTTGGTCCTACTGAAGTATAACTTGCTTTGCATACTTTTGTTTCATTGTTCCAGGATCATATAAAAATAATATAAACTGCTATTCTCTAAGAGGAGAAAATAACAGAGTAACTGTACCTTCTGAATCAGTAGTTCTTAGGTTTGGCTGCACATTAGAATCATTGTGGAAGTGTGGACAAATACATTGCTTACTCCTGCCCTTCCTCCCCCCTGACCCCTGGTCAAAATTTTTGTTTTAATTGGGCCAAGGTAGAACTGGACATCAGTATTATTTTTAAAGCTCATTTGGGTTTTTCAGATGTGAAGCTGGGAGCCTGAAGCAAGGTTCTAAATACCCAGAAGAAAGCCTGGTTCTTTTTCTTTGTAATTAGCTGCAATAGATAAGAATCCTATCAAATCCTTCCAAGAATCAACCCCATCTGTTTCACTTTGACATTTTAGTTTCTGAGAGTAGAGACAAATAAACGCAACCAGAATGTGTACAGGTAAGTAAAAACAACTGGGATTTCATTAAATCTATTACTCCCCAGATTTGTTTACTTGATTATTTGTGTGTGTGTGGGGGGGGGTGGTGTATGTGTGTATGTGCATGTGGAAGGGTAGCAGTATGTCAGCAAAACACCTAAAAGTTTGCTAAGATTTGTACCAGAAATGTGCAGACAGCTCATTTCTCTGTTTTATTTAGCACTACTTACCCTAGAACATTGTAAACACAATGCTATGTGGTATTCCTTTATAGGGAACTAATTCATAAAAATTTTACTTGATTCTAATTTTTCCCCTTTCTTAATATCAGAAAATATCCAAAAAGTGAAAAGCACTCTCTCTTTGTCTGAAGTTTTAGATTATGTATTGTCATCATGGGTAACTGTCCAAGGTCTTTCAAGTTGGAGAGGTAACAGAAATTATTTCCTTAATATAAAAATGATAAGATCACAGAGAGTTAATACGAAATTTCAAAGGTTTGATTGGATAAGAACTGCAATTTTGGATGAAGGGTTAGTAACTGAGAGTCAAGTGAACTATAATAATAACTTTCTGGAGGAAGCTACTTGAGGCAGCCTATTGAGGACGGTAAGAAACATAGGAGAACCAACCTTTTAAACCCTGAATTCATTATGAAGTTATAGCTGCCTGGGTTCTATTGTCCCGTGGATTGAAGGTTACCTAAGAGGCAGGACAGCAGGAGAGGGAGAACCAAGAATCATCCATCACAAAGAATTCATTACAAGTAGATCTATGAGTTTATCAAGTCAGGATGGCAGATTTGAAATCAGGAAACAGCAATCAGAATGAGAAGTTGGGAGCATTGGAGCAGAAGACAGATGGTGGTCAGAAGACAGAAAAGGGAGGGTCAGTAACAAGAAAGTGAAGTTACAGGAAGGAAACATATATAAGTAAAAGGGCCCAGGGCTCTTCTGGAGTGGTCCTCTTTGGGAAGCTAGTGGGCTATTAGGTAGAGCCAGCAAATAGGCAGAATTGGACAATGAGTATACAAGAATGAACCCTATACTTATTCATTCCTTTATTCTTTTTTTAACAAGTATGTTTTGCATGCCTACAACATGCCAGGCATGATGGATCCTAAGGAAGTACAGGTGAACAAAATGGACCTTCTAAACAGCTTTTCTCCTGTCCTGTCCTGTCATAGAGAATAGAGATCGAGATAGAAAGAGATAGAAAATATCTCCAAGAAGGCTGCAGTAATACTTCCCCTTTTGGTAGCTTTGTGGAGGTCAAGTCCCTTAGGTGGTTTGTGAAAAAAAATTGCAGGCAATGACACATAATGTGTAAACTTTTATGCTTGTTCTGTTTGAGTTTATGTGTAGGCATGACCAATATTAACATTTGACACTTTCAAATTATATTGATTTTAAAAGTTTTCTCTTGAATTGTATAGTTCTCCCTGGTTTCTTTCTTGGTAAGGAACTGAGTGTAACCGATAAAAAGCCTAGACTTTCCTTGAATATTCTATCAAAACAACAACAAACTGACCAAATGAGGCCATGACTTTGAGCTTACATAGAAACAACGAGGGATGGTCTTTGACAAGGATCACCCAAGAGTATTTTTCTCCACAGGAAATGGGAGCTTCTCAATCCCCTGTGAGCTCAGAGACTTCTCAGGTACTGTGAATCCTAGGCACTCTGTCTACCTAATGGACGAGATGTCCCCATCTCTGGGTCCATGCCCCCTCATCCCTCTGGCCTTAATTTTTTGTGCCACAATCTCTTTTGGCTTTTTTCTTAAATGTAAATTCAAATTTTAGATTTTAGATTTCTATGTTGGAGTAAATCAGGCTCTTTTCTGTTTACAAGGTTATTTTTGAATTTCAAAAATTACCCCATCCCATCCCATGTTTTTGTTAATGCCTGATCTGCCTCATTCAATCTTGGCTGCCACAATCAGGCAGACAGAAAGCATGAGGAAGCTTCTTTATCCCTATCTGCAATGGTGGAAGCCTTTGAAGTACATACTATCTGCTCCTGGTCTGTCAAGTAAATGCATTCCCTTGGTTTTTTATTTTCACCGGATAGAGAAAATTTTTGTTATCCTAAGTTGCTTTATAACAAAGACCTTACTAAAATAATATTAACAAAATGAAAACATAAAGCGAACATGGCAATGGTGTGACTAGAGGCACGAAGTGGGTGAAACATGGAAGACAGAAGCAATAGAGAGAAAATGACAAGCAGAGAGACAGACAAAAAGCCGAAAGAAAGAAAGAAAGAAAGAAAGAAAGAAAGAAAGAAAGAAAGAAAGGGAAAGGAGACAAGGAAAGAAAGGAGGGAGAGAGGGAGGGAGGAAGAGAGGGAGGAAGGGAGGGAGTTAGGAAGGAAGGAAGGAAGGAAGGAAGGAAGGAAGGAAGGAAGGAAACAGAGAAACAGAGCATGTTAGTAACGTGAGGAGAAGCATCAGTGAGTGGATAGTGCTAATGGAGAACAAGTATGGATTTCCATCTTCCACTTCATTTTCTTCCTAAGAATCATTACCTCTACCTACTTATACTCAAAACATTTCCCCCAAGTGTCCTGTTTCCACCAAATCTTTATTTTTACCAGAGATCATGACCAGCGCCAGAATCCAGAGTCAGAGACTTAACTGACTGAGCCACCCAGGTGTCCCTAATTCATTATTTTTTAATGGCTGAAAAATAGCCTGTGATATGAATTTACCATATTTGCAGTCATTTCCTTGAAGAGTCATTGCTTCACATTTAATGTTTGGCTACAATGAATACACTATAATAAATATCCTTCCTACTTGTGCTTTGTTTTATGGATGGACTAACAAGGGGGGTTTCTGTGTCACAGGGTAAATGCATTTTTAATTTTAATAGACAATGCATTCCAAAATGTCATTAATACTTTAGATTTCACACTTGCATGTCAAGTTATCACCCTTTCAAATTATTGTCAGCCTCATGAGGGTAATGTGATATCTCTTCATTACTTTATTTTATATCCATCTGAACAGTCAGTTTGAGCACCATTTTCATATACTTGATCATTTGAAGATGATATGGGTGAATTGATTCTTCATACTTTTTTTTTTTCTATTGAGCTTCTAGTCTCATCTCAGCAAATTTTCAGTGCCCTGTGTGTATTATAGAAATAACCCTCTGTCTATATTCTCCAGTGCACATATTTTTTTTCAAAACCTATTATACATCTTTGATTCTGTTATCTTTTGCTACAAATTTATATGCCTTATCTCTTATAGCTTCTGGGTTTTCAGTCTTAGTTAAGAAGGTCACACATGCTGCTAACTATTCTACATGTATTTTCCCACATTTTTGCAAAAATGTTACTATTTTACTTTTAACAAATAAGCCTTTAATCCATCTGAAATTTGGTATAAGAAACAAATGGATAGCTGATTGTGCCAGGGCTAAATCTTAATGATCCATCTCTTCCCTGTGGAATGAAAATTCTACCTTTGTCAACAAACAAACAAACAAACAAACAACATCTGTTACAAACTACAATCAATTTCTATATTCCCTTTTCCTTCTATGGATTTATCTGTCTATGTCATGCTGATAAAAGACTAATTGCGTATCTCTGTTTTATAGAACTCACTGTAGTTATGTTCTCTTACATAAGTCTTGTGTGTGAGAGAGAGAGAGAAAGTAAAAGAAAAGAGAGACAATGAGATCTATAAAATCCATTTTGGCATATAAATTTTTCAGAAATTCCCATTTAGAATTATGATTGGAATATAATTAGGTGCACATACTAGTTTTAGAAGCACAAATGATTTTTATTATATTATTTCTCATCTAAAAAACTTTTTTGAGAAATTTGTTTTATATACTTTAATGAGATATTATATTTTTCTTCATATGGGTCCTAAACCTTTGAAAATATTTACCTAAGTATACTGAAGCATATAGGTACATTTTATGACAGTTACTCAATCCCAGCAAGTCTTATGGGATCTTTTGCAATAAGTCAAACATGTGATTTTGTGTGTATATGTGTGTGTATGTATTATTCTGGAAAGGTATATCCATTTCCTTAACATCATAGCCTAAATAAAAATAATGGGTTCTTTGTCTCTCCTGTCTATAATTACAGTAATAACAATAATTTATAACTCCATATCTATTCAATGTGTTCTATTATAGAGTAAATGTCCCTATATTAACCATATCTACCTACTCCCAATTGCTTTATTGGTAAATAGTCCACTTTCCCAAAGGAGTTAGAAAATCACCAGTTTTTGACATTCAGGACCCGATCATGAGCTTCTGACTGACTCTTAGCAGTGATGTAAATCCCATGCTTTACCCAGCAGACTATCAGTCTGCCTGTCTATCTATCTATTATCTATTTATAAACATGTGGTTGATCTAAAATACACATTATATTTTAATTTCAATTGACATGTAGGCATATATTACTTGATGAATCATCTAAAAGAATACACATTTGGACTTTGCTATAAAATAGGCGGGGGGTGGGGAGGGAGAAGGCTATGAACAATATTCTAAGATCCAACTAAAGAAATATGCAACAAAGCAAATGGATATGCACATACAAATCTCACCCTAGCCAGCTGATAATCAGAGACTGGGGACCCATACAGCCATGTCAGTGAGAACTCTGCTTTGTACTAGTAGCTATTCTGAGTCACAAGCCAAAGGCATTGCTTTCAGAGCAATAGAATGAATCCTTGGCTGCACTCAAAGACTTATGTTTGGCCTAATAAAAACTGAGACAAAATATAAACTCTACAACTTAAAGCCTCAATATGGCAACATTCACTTAGGGAAGGTGGGTTTATGAGGAATTAGTCACAGATGCTTTGTCCTCTTTTGGGCTACAAAAGTTTGTGACTCCCACTGCTAGTCAACTAATCAAGAAGGGACAAATATGAGGGTCTGGACTTAAATTCCTGTTCTGACAGCAATAAGCTGTGCAGTGATGGAGAACTTACATTTCCAACACCACGTCAATGAAATAGAGATTGTAATACTATATACGTTATATCAGTGGTTCTTAACTGGGGCCAATTTTGGTTGTTGTAACTGGTTGGGGGGCGTTACTGGCATGTCGTGGGTAGAGGCCAGGGCTCCTGAGAAACCTCATACAATGCATAGGACAGTCCTCACAGCAAAGAATTATCCAGCCTGAAATCTCAATAGTTTTTATGTTGAGAAACTCTGCTTTATAGGAATTTTGTGAAGATTAAATAGGATACTGCTTATGAGGTACTTTGAACAGGCACCTGGACCATGGTAAACATGTACATAGTTGCTGCCCTCATTATTATTCTTATTAATTATCTGAGCTGTCATCTTTCCTCCACTTGACATTTCCTGGTAATACTCTGTGGTTGTCTGTGGAGAGGGATGAGGTGGTAAAGCACAATATGGTAATCGCTAAATTCTGCATGTAGGTAAAATGCTAAAGGAATAGTGACAGATAAAGGAAAGTTTGCTGATAAGTGTTTTACAGTATCTCCAAACATTTAAATCCAAATACTTACTCTTTTCTGTGAATGTTTTCCCTGCTCTTACTACTCTCCTAAGAGTTTTCAATTCAACGTAAGTCCTTAAAGTGAACTCCACCAATACTAAAACAAATAAAACCCAACAATCCCTATATGAAGATTCTGTCCTGAATTCTTTAAATTTGATCGGACATGCTATAATAATATGGCATCTTATATAAAATGCCCTCTTTTTTTAATGTTTATTTATTTTTGAGAGACAGAGTGGAAGTGGGGTAGGGGCAGAGAGAGAGGGAAACACAGAATCTGAAGCAGGTTCCAGGCTCTGAGCTGTCAGCACAGACCCCGACCCGGGGCCTGAACCCACGAACCGTGAGATCACGACCTGAGATGAGGTCGGATGCTTAACCGACTAAGCCACCCGGGTGCCCCTATAAAATGCCCAGTTAAAGATAATAAAAGGAGGGGTGCCTGAATGGCTCAGTCAGTTGAGCATCTGACTTCAGCTCAGGTCATGATCTCTCAGTTTGTGGGTTCAAGCTCCACATTAGGCTCTGTGCTGACAGCTCAGAGCCTGGAGCCTGCTTCGGATTCTGTGTCTCCCTCTCTCCCTGCTCCTCCCTTGCTCGCACTCCATCTCTCTCTCTCAAAAATGAATAAATGTTATAAATTTTTTAAGATAATAAAAGGAAAAGCATTTACATATTCACGGAATTAATAATCACATAATCTGAAACACCGAAAGGACATAAACGTCACACGTGTTAGACCCTCTGAGACTTGTGAGCTGCTACACAGATAACTTTAATTCTAACTTGGGTAACTCAAGGTCTATTTGGTTTGTACCAGGGCTTTTTGGTTAATGAATAAAACCTGAAGTACTTAACACAGAGAGAAAAAGTGATTTTAGTTAGAGATTAATATCAGATCAGCTAGGCTTTACTAAGTTTGCACATGAACAAATTAAGAACACCGGCTCCCGTTGATTTTAAGACAAACTGTGGTGCCAGCACGAGCAATGTCCTCATCACCAGAGATCTGTTAGAAATACAGGGCCTTGGGCCCCAATTCAGGTTTTCTGAATGGGGGGTTTTGAGGATGGCCCAAAAATGAGTGTTTGCCACAGCCCTCCAGGTGCCCGATGAAGTCCAAAGTTTGTAAGCCATTAGAGGAAAAACAAGCGAAATGAAATAAACGCAGTAGAAAACCACCTGGTAGGGACTATTCAAAGTGAATATTTTTGTATGAATTTATTTTCCATTTGTCAAGCAAGATGCAACCTAGCTCTACTTTTGCTGAGGAGTCTTTATCCTAACCAAAATACAAGGGATTAATTTACCTAGATTCTCATCCTCAACTAGACTTGCAGCCCAAATTATGGTAAAAGAGAAGTTCCGGGGCGCCTGGGTGGCTCAGCCGGTTGAGCGTCCGACTTCGGCTCAGGTCATGATCTCACAGTTTGTGAGTTTGAGCCCTGCATCAGGCTCTGTGCTGACCGCTTGCTCAGAGCCTGGAACCTGCTTCAGATTCTGTGTCTCCTCTCTCTGCCCCTCCCCCGCTCACGCTTTGTCTCACTCTGTTTCTCAAAAATAAATTAATGTAAAAAAAAATTAAAAAAAAAAAGAGAGACATTCCCTCCCTTGTTACCACCACTCAAGACTTCCTTTTGCTACAGCTTAGAAAGGGCCACCTGGTTTATGGCAGAAAAAAAGAATCCTGAGTTTGAAGAAAGTCCATACTGCTTGTAGTTAAATGACCTTGAGCAAATTACATTACCCATGTTATCCTCAGTTTTCTAATCCATTAAAAGGAGTTTTAATCCATAGGATTCTAATAATACATAAAATTAAGTAAATGCTTGGTCCATATTTTTTAAGAGTCAAATAAAAAGTCCTAAGAGGAATGGATGTTTATGACCAGCTAAAATATTTTCTACTTCTATGAATGCTATATCCTCTAGAAAGAACAAGTTATCATAAGATGGCTTAGCGAATACAGATTTAGAAAAGGGGAGTTATTTATATGTTATAAATGTTTAATGGTTCAGGCTCAGATCACCTAATACATCCATCTCTGCCATAATAGCTACCACTTAATTAGTGCTTACTGTCAGGACCGTACAGACACTTCACATATATTCACAGATTTACTCTTTTCAACAGTCTTATGAGGGAAGCACGACTACTTTCTGTACCTTATACACAAGGAAACTGAAGCACACAGAGTGTACAAAACTCGTTCGAATTCACATAACAAGCAAGTGGCAGGCATGAGTAGGAATGAAACGGCGGAGTTCAGAGCCTGCTGGTTTGGTACCTATGCTGGGAAGGCAGTTCCCTGGTTTAAGCCTGACAGATGAGTGGATTTTCTGAGCCTACTGACTTCTCTTGGCTTAGAATTTTCCTGCTCCTCTACTTCTTCCTTAAACAAGCTTAACCAGCTCCCCAGGTCTGGAAGAATTCCCAACCAGGGTTTCCTTTCAGGTGTCTAGATGTGCAGTTTTTCTGACATATAGGGTGGAAGGTTCTCTTTATATCTCAGCCCAGATAGAGATAAATGAAGACCAAACAGGAAAAGAGCTGAAGTCAACATTTGGACTTTGATTTGAAACTAAATCACAAGTGCTAACCCTTCCAACTATTTGTATTCATGTTTTCATCTTCACTTGAAGAAAGAAGGGCTCTATTTTATGGAGCCCTCAGGTAATAGTTACGTGCTAAATCTTGAAATTTGTGGGCCACAGATAATAGTTCTAAAGGCAACAGAAAGAAAGCACAAGAGAAAGGAGGGCTTGAGATTACATTTAAGCTATTGTATTCCTTTATTTTCTTTTTCTTTCTTTGCGATAAAACTTAAATATGCACAACTTCTTAAAATTGTACTTATGTATACCTAATTAGCTTTTGCAAATATGGTACTTTTAACAGATGACCCTAGTCTCTGAATCAGCTATCCTTGAAAAATGATGCTGTGGCCATATCTGTTATAGGACACAATCTGAGTCTGAAGAGGTGGTGATCAGGTAAACACTGGAATCATGAAAGAGGGAAGCCCTCTACCTGGAGTGTTAATTGCCAAATCTGCTAGAGGAGTAGGGAGTATGGTAAACCTCTTCTCTGGCAATAAAACTCTCTGACATAGCTTTTACAATTTGCAAATTCCCACTCTAGTTTTATAACAGAATACACATAAAGCAGCAGCATCTGGTCACTGAGCTATGAGCATCAAGGTAGATTCAAAGGAAGGGACATTTTGTTCAAGAGATCTATTGGTTATATAAAATGTTCCAGGCACTCTTCCAGGTTCTGGGGGATATAGCAGTGAATAGAACTGACCAAAATCCCAGCCCACAAAGAACTTTGATTCTTAATAGTTATCAATGAAACCACAGAGCTCTTGGAAATAAGATGGATATTATTCTTCACCAGTTTCATACAATATAGTATCCAGAATTTGTTTCAGAATGTTTTCCATAGCTGCCGTAGTAATGATGCAGTTATGGACCCTTCATGTTGGGTAGTTTCCTCATCAGCAATATGTGAGAGTTTGCATTGAGATACAACAAACACTGTGATTGGATAAGCTTTGTCATCAGAGATAAAGCAAGACCTTACCAAACAGAACCAATATGAGCATGGGATGCTCCTTGCGGCCATTGTCCACATTGTTCATGAAATCTCACTGCCAAGATGCCCTTTCAGATACCTCTTTATGCATTCAACCAAGTGAAGACATAGCAAGAGAAGGAAACCTCAAAACAGTAGTGTAAGCATCCATATTCAAGAAAATGTGATACTCAAAAAGCTCTGTTTCTTGTCTTAATGCATAAATAAGACTTTGGAAAATGATTCATAAAGATGAAACTTGAGAAGTGTTGATTGAGGATACTAATGGACTTTTTCCTATTTTATTAGGAAGCTTTAATTACACATAGCATAATGGTACCAGGGTAGTATTAACTTAGTCATTTATTCATTCATCTTTCATTTCAATAACTATTAATGGACTTCTGTTTAGCAGGTTATGAGTTATACAAGGTATACTTCACTAAATCAGGCATCACTTGGGGAGCTTACAGTTATGGTGAAGACGAACGAATTAAATGAGTAATTATAATAATTTAAAATGGTTGGAGGGGTTGTATTATTTTTCCTAGGACTGCCATACTACAAATTGGTAGCTTAACACAACAGAATTTAAATTGCTCAGTTTTGGAGGCTAGATGTCTCAACTGAAGGTGTCAGCAAGGCCATTCTCCCTGTGAAGTTTCCAGAGAAAACTCCTTTTTTGCCTCTTCTTAGCTTCTGGTAACTCTCTTTCTGAAAGTTTCTTGGCTTGTGGCTGCATCACTCAATCTCTGCCTTTGTCTTCACATGGCCTTCTTCTCTGTGCATATCTGTGTCCTCTGCTCTTCTTAGAAGGACAGCATTCATTGCATTTAAGGCCCACTCTGATTCAGTATGAACTTATCTTAGTTTAATTGCATCTGCAAAGATCCTATTTCCAAATAAGGTCACATTCTGGGATTCTGGGTGGACATAGTTTTGGGAAGACATTATTCAACCTACTACAGGCGTGTATAAGATTTGTAAGAAGAAAAAATATGTTGCTATAAATGGAAACATACTTATAAAATATGAGAAGCCTCTCACCAGTAATATAAAGCATAAATTTTAGGTAATGAATAAACCCAGAAAATAACCTGAATATTTGTTAGTTGAGGAAACTGAGCACAGGGAAATTATTTGTCCAATATCATTCAGTTCAATATAGAAAGCCCCGATTTTTAGATATAATTGTCTCTTTAGAAACATGAGCTTACAATGGTTCACTATTAGGCACTTTTTACCATGCTTAATGGTTATGACTGGAAATTTTCATCTGTCCAGACACAATCCCCAAATTTCATGTTAGCCAATAGTTACTGTTATTCAAATAATGGTTTAGGGTAAGACACTGAGAAAATCTCTCACTTGCTGGTAGGAATGGTAATGGATTGTGAAATATTAAACATTTAGGCAGAAAGAATGTTAACTAACTTCATCAACAAATTAGATAAACAGCTCTGGATATATCTAAGAAGTTCATATTAAAATATTTTTGAAATAGGGTTAGATGAATAGAGAAGGTAGACTATTGCAAATGTAAAGACCACATAGTAGGAAGGCTTTTATTTGGTGGAAAGTCAGAGAGAGAAAATTGATTTATGTATGTAGGATAGGCTTTTGAATTTAAGATAATAGCTTTGTTTTTCTTACAAAGAGTTCTAATAGAGCAGACAAAGGTTTAATGGTTTGGATAATTTTTCTAATATACAGGGACAATGGAAACAGAACAAAAATTAACAAAAATGTCTTGAGCACCTACTAATATCTCTAATGATTTACATAGATTTTCTCAGGTAAGCCTATTCTAGTTGAGGAAACTGGGGACTAGAGGACTCATACCATTTAGTAGCAAATGGTAAAACTGTGATCTTGCACACTGATATGAAGGTTTTTCTATGGAAAAAGGGATAAAATGAGGTTTCTTACAAAGCTTGGTAATGATGCCAGAATCCAGGGTCATAGTATTACATAAAATAGAAATGTAGCCGGGGGGATATGATGAGGATCAGGAAAGAAAACAACAGATAGAGACAGAAAGAATGGCAAATAGGGTAATAGAGATATAGAAGGAAATTAATAGTTTTATGACATTGAAAGCTATGGTGGAGACTGGCTAAAAGCGCACCAAGCTTGTTCCTCCTTCTTGGGCATATAGAAAGACTACTGCTTCTAATCCTCCCCCACGTCCCCGAAATAAGTTTAAGACCATACAACAGTTCTGACCAATGGAATGTGGAATGTGACCAAATTAAAGTATGCTGTTTAGGAATATGCCTATAAAATATCCCGCAAGACTCCCCACAATCTCTTTTCTTATTGGCCTACTGCATGTGAAAACCACAGCAGAGACCTCAAGGTGGCCTAGAGGATGGCAAAGACATGAGATAGGAGGTCTTGGATCCCTGAGTTGTTGCTTGGAGTATATCCAGCCAGGAGAGCTACCTGATTTGCACTGAACTGTGATGTGAGCAAGAAATAAACTTTCATTGTGTTAAGCTATTAAAATTTGGGAGTTATTTGTTATGACACTTAGTGTTAACTGCCCTGACTAAATACTCTGACTTTGGGGACTTGAAGGGAACTTATGGATTACTTGAGTTACCTATCACCTTCATCTTCAAATGAAAAAGAGAGAGACAGAGAACTTGTTGTACACCATACAACTAATTCATATTTAATTGTGGGGTGCCTGGGTGGTTCAGTCGGTTAAGTGTCAGACACTTGATTTTGGCTCAGGTAATGACCTTGTGGTTCATAAGATCAAGCCCCATGTCAGGCTCTGTGCTGGCTATGTGGGGCCTGCTTGGGATTCTCTCTCTCTCTGCCCCTCTCTCTCCCTCTCTCAAAATAAATATCTTTTAAAACATAGCTAATTAGCATAACTGGGGCTGCACTCCCAAACTCACTCTACAGTTCTTTGCTTGAGAAAGCCAGTAGAAATAGCAAAGACTTCAAATAAAGATGTTCTACAAAGCCTTTCTCCATTTTATTTCAGAATTTGACCCCATAACAACCACCTGATGATATTCGTTTGAATATTTTGAATATTAACATTGAACAATGTTAATTATAGGGCAAGAAAAGAATTAATTGGTATGTAGAAATGTAAACACTGAACTAGAGGTAATTAGATGTGAATATGATGTCAGGTAGAATCTGCAAGGAAATGAAAGTAAGGAGACAGACACTGAATTTTCTTGGAAGGAGACTGTCAATAATC
Organism: Lynx rufus; assembly: GCF_022079265.1. Classification (NCBI taxonomy): domain Eukaryota; kingdom Metazoa; phylum Chordata; class Mammalia; order Carnivora; family Felidae; genus Lynx; species Lynx rufus. Next base: position 105,564,404 of record NW_025814867.1, on the reverse strand, counting down.
AGCAGAAAAGAAGAGGAATGAACTCCACTCACCTGCACATACATGCCTTTGGAAACTGAGGCATAATTGCATAATGTAGCATCCAGAGTAGCTAGTTATAGGTAACTTGAGGATAAATATTAGATAGTGTAGCAGTTCAAAATGAATCATCGAAAAAGTAGAAAGATATAACAGCCATTCAAAGGAGTTATGGATAGATTAGATGAAAAAAAAAATACAAAAGCAAAACAAGAACAAAACCCCATGGATTTGAGAAGGAAGTTGAATGCATTGAAACGGAGACCAGAGTGCATTTCACTTTTCAGCAAAAGCTTTCATATGCATTGGGGAATGGAATGGTAGTTAGAAGGATTAACAAATCTTGATTTTTGAGGATTAAAAAAACCTAAATTGTCGTTAAAAGCAGAGGTGAAGCACATAGAGAAAAGATGAGGAGCTTCATGTTCACTGAGGGAGAACCTCAATTAAGCAAATATTGAATCCATTCAAAAATCATTTCAAACATAATTCCAAACTTTGATACCTGGTCTTCCATTTAGATTTTGTAGAACACTAACCTTTCAGTTTTTATTTTATCTGATTCCCTAGGTGGTCCTACCAAAAAGAATCACTCTAAACCTAGATTCATTATCATGCATAATGTAATGATTCCATTTAGCAAAGAAAAAAAAACACTACTTTTTATTTAAGTGCCTTTAAAAACTCCACAATCGTTTTTTTTAAGGGAGATGTTCTTAGGGAAACTCAATATTTCTTGAAACTTCAAAGTGAAATGAGTTTTTGAAATCAAAGTAGAAACAAGTTTCCTATCACCGCTCATAATAGAAGATTCTCAACCTCAGGGCCCAACACTAGTCACTTTCAGTATTTTTTTTTAAATACATTAACTGTGAAACTAATTTTGCTTAAATAATTTCTCCTTTGTAACTTAAGAACATTAATTTATTTACTAAAAAAGTATAGCCTTTCAGATTATAAACAAGTAATGGAACACCTCCACCTCCTCTCTACCACACTTTCAAATTCTCCTTTCACTCTATATCCATACACATTGAAGTAAATATTTGTTGTTGTTGATGACGATGATGGTCATGATAGTGGTGTGTGTGGTAGATGTTATGTATCTCTTTCCATTTTCTTTGGGAAACAGCAACTCTTTCCTTGGGAATCACATTAGCTCTTCCAATCATAGTATTTCTGCCATTTGCTGTTCAGTGTACATTTAACCGCCAATCACAATACTTTATCTTCCTGGCCACAGAGATTGGCTTGGGAAAAGTCCTGTGACACAAGGTATGCAAGTTAGTCTTTATCTGTTACTTTATACAGATACTACAGGGAAAAATTTCTCTTTCCCTTAAACTGTTAGCTATAAAACATGTGATCCCAGAGCTGCTGGTGACCATGACTCTCTCACATAGAAGAGACCCTGAAAAAATTCTCAAGCAGGTAACTTAATCATGACTGCTCCTCACTTTGTCTTTAAATTTTGATTATACTGAGAGCCTATTTTTTGTAAGATACTTGGATAGAGATAGTAAGAGACTGAAAAATAAATGTGATGTTACCTCTTTGTTAAGTTTTCAAAATAGTCAATAGTCCATGACAACTCAATCATCAGAGTTCATTCAGCAGATCCTAAATGAGAACATATTTTCTGTCAGCTATTTGAAGAGCTCTGGTGATATAGTTGTGATCAAACAGGCCTAATTCCTGGACTCACGGAGCTTACAGTTTATGACAAGAAAAGCATTAATCAAATATCCACAAAAATACTCAGTTATAAACTGTAATTAATATTCTGAGGCAAACCAAGCATATTTCGGTAATTCTGTAAAAGAGGAATCTTTTTGAGATTTGGTGGTGGGGCATAGTGGTGGGGGTAATTTAGTGAGACTCAAAGGCTACAGTTTGAGGTAGACAAGGCCCACACACTTACTGCTGCTACTGGGCCCTAAAGAGATGTATCATATCATGGTATTGAAGGGCACACGCTGCCTTTGGCTAAAATGCTAAAGGTTTCCACTATCATTCTCCATCCTTCACCCTGACACTCCCTGGCAGCCCAAAGAAAAGGAGTAAAAGAGATTGATGCACAGCTGCTATTGGGACAAACTTTGGAAGTCAATGGAATGTGGACTGACACAGCAGTGGTCTCTGTACCTCTGAGATGAGGGACATGGGGGATCGCTAGCAGAGTCATTCCTGGGACATTTGCTTCACTCCAGCCAGGGTAAGGAATTTCTAACATTGAAGTATTCAATGGAGAAAAATGAGGTTGATTTTCACAAATGTAACTAAAAATTGGAATGGCTGTCCTATACAATCAGCATATGAAGTTGTACCATCTCAAAGGGCAGCAGGGAGGATGATGTTTCTCCTTGAAGTATACAGCTCCTGGATTATAATCCTGCAAGATACTGGAAAAACTTTTGAAGGAACAGAGAATATGAGTTCACTCAACATATTCCACCAACTGTTGCAATATTGCTGGTCTGAGTTTTCTGCCATCAAACCATTGGGTCTGGCATAGATTCTAACTTATAATAAGTGCTCCATCAATGTGTTAAACAACTGAAAGATTACAATGAGAAGCAATGCTCAGGTTTATAGTTAGCAACTTTGCCTAAGATTCTTAGTAGAATAAATATATTCTTCCGTTCTCTCTTACAGTCTCTTCAGCAATCCCTATCAGAAGAATATATTTGATTCTCTTGACTTTTTCCTTTACTTATAGAAATATTTTATTACTATAAAATAAATGTCTTAATTAGGTTTCTAGTTACTTAGTTAAGTTTCATTGTTGGATAATCAACATCTTTTAAGAATCTCATTGTTGCTTTAATTTCATTATCCCAATTTTTACCCAAAGAATTAATAGAGACAGTTAATGATGATAAATAACAAGTTCATTTCTAAAAGTGTTTGGTTAATTGCTCTTCACTCACTATTCATCATTGTAGAAGATTTTGGTAGAATTCTGCCTGGGAAGTTGGGAAAGGTATCATAGAGGAGTTTAGGTACTCACAAGGATCCAAAGATGTGAAAAAGGCAACGGTGTGGGAAATGTCATTCTAAAGAGAGGGAGTGAAATTAATATATGTAGAGGAAAACAGGGCTTGATTTGTCAAGGTCCCTACAACTTTAGACAATGTGAGCATTTCAGTATGTTTGTAGTGAATTTCAACATCAACTATTTCCAAGGACTCTACTCTCTAACCATTTATATCAATTCTTATTGACAAACTATAATCTGTAGAAAAACCATATGGTAAATAAACTTTCCTTCTTAGGGCAAATTTCTCTAATTACAAGCTGGTGGAAGTTTTCTATAATTAAAGACAGTATAAAGGGAAAAATAATAACTTCAAGTTGAAATTCTAGCTTTCAAGAAATTTGATTGAGTCAAATTGTGAAATATTTAGTTATTTGTTAAGAGGTTTCTTTTATGATTATATAATACAATCTGTGTTTGTGCTCTTTATAAGCATCTATAGTTTCTTTCATAGTTCCTTCTTTATCTTTTAAAAGCTTCAGGAAAATGCAAACAGATTGCAGAAGCAGAAAAATTAAATTGAAAAGAAAAATAAAATTGTTCAATAATTTAAGGGGTATAAAAAAGAAAATATGGTTTAGAACACAATAGGATGGGCAATTTGGGTCATTAAAAAGTAAAGAAAGAAAGTTTCAAAGGAATAAAGGAAGAACCAATGAATAGATACAGAAGTATTTATTCATCCGTCTACCCATCCATCCATTCATCTATTCATTTGACTCCAAACTCTGTCTAATCCAGACTTGTATTTCTAGATACTCTTCGGACAACTCTATCAAGATCTTGCAACTTTCTGTCTCTTAGTAAATGGAAAACACCAACTTTTATTTAATTCCCCAAGACAACAAACTCAGAGTCATTCTTGATTTGACATTCTCCTCTGCCACTCATATAAAATTGATCATCAAGTCATATTGATTTTACATTTGAAAGGTCTCATTTGTTTTCCCTTTTTGGAGACACTGTCATTGATCATCTCTTGCATGGATTACTACAATAGAATTTTAACAGTTTTCTGATTTTACTTTACAGAGCTCTTCCAATTCATCTTATTTATTGATGTTCACTATATATTTTTCTTTTTAAGAAATAAATCTTTCAAATACACAAGATATTCTAGAGTATAATATAACAAAGAATCATGTTTAAAATTTTTAATATTTTGTCATATTTGCTTTAGAAATTTTACGCTTTTAAGAAATAAAATACTAATGATGACAACTGAAGACTTCTTTGCACCCTTCCTGTTTTCCTTTCCATCCTACCCTTCCCAAATAAATTAAATTCCCTGAAATTGGTCTGTATCCTTCCCACCCATCTTTTTTAAAAAATATTGTGTCATGTATGTATACATTCAGAGCCATAGTTTATCCAGTGTTGTATATTTTTAAAATAAAATACATGGTATAATACCATGCATATTGTTCAGCATCTTGCTTTCTTCACTTAATTTTCTTCATAACACTTCAACATTTTTTCATTCAACGTTATAAGATATATCCCTGTTGATAAAACTCATTTGATATGCTATGTTTTTGGTATTTTCTCTTCCCATCTCCTCTATTATTTTCCTTCCTTGCTATTAATCATTGCCTGTTATTAACCATTGCCAACTAGCTGGTAGTGGTGACAGTAGTAGTAGTAGTAGTAATATTAGTAGTAGAAATACTATCTCATCATTATCTGCAAACACTTTTGATTTTAACTTTATTATTTTTGGAGTTGTTTTATAATTGTTCTTTTTAAGTTATCTTTAAGATTTCTATGACGTTGCTATTTTATATTTATTCAATGCAAGAACACTTGAGCCTTCGTGGTGTTGAAAATTCCCTCACTTTTGCTCTCTATCATGGAATTGTATTAGACACATGGTAGGCATCCTAAGTCTGTCCTCCATGACTCAACACGTCTTTTCATATCACTCATAATTGTATCTCTCTGAGCTACGTTTCATATAATTTTTCCAAATTCACGTCCTTCTGGTTTATTTTCTCAATGGAACCTATCTTCTAGCATTCTATAAAATGTATGCATTTACTTTATTATCGCCTATAACTTCAGGGACTATATATTTCATTTCTTAATGTTGAATTTGCTTCTACCTTATACTTGCCTTCTCTTTTATTTGCACAGTTTTGTATTTTCATTTTGGTTTCTATTCCCTTTTGGGGGAAGAAATCTTCTTCATCATTTACCAGTTGTATATTCATATTACCTCTTAGATTATAATATTATTTGTATTTCTTGGTGTTAGTTCCTCTCTTTGCTGCACTTACCAACTCTACCTTATGGTGGATAATTTCCTCATCTGTTACGTAATTTTTAATAGGATTTTTTTTGTACTTTGAGAAATCTGAAGTGCTCTGACTTACAGCGCTCTGACTTACTCTGTCTCTGTAGAGTAGTTTTGTTTTGATTTGATTGATTTCTTTCTTTCTTTCTTTCTTCTTTCTTTTTTTCTTTTTTTTTTTTTTTTGTGGCTCCAGGATTATAATGGTATGGTAGGCAGAATTCTAAATGGCTCCCATGACCTTTGTCTACTGATGTTATCCTAGGTTGTTATATTACATGGCTGTGATGGTCAATTTTATATGACAACTTATCTGGACCACAATCCCAAGTTATTTGATCAAACAGTTTTCTAGGAGTGACTCTGAAGGTACTTGCAGTACCAGACTTAAAATAGCAGACTTTAAGTAAGGGAGATTATCCCAGATAGTCTGAGTGGGCTTGATTTAACCAATTGCAATGCCTTAAGAACAGAACTGAGATTTCTCAGAAAAAGAAATTCCTCCTGTGGACTACAATTCCAGCCTACTGTTACTAACAGACTGTGGTACGAATTTCGGACTTTCCTAGCCAATCTATACACACACTCATACAAGCCAACTCTTTGTGATAAATCCCTTAGTGAACGTCTCCTCTTCTGTTTCTCTGGTAGAAGACTGACTGACATACTAGCAAAAGGAATTTTCCAGATGTAATTACAGTTAGAAAAGGAAGAAGTAACTCAACCCAACATCTATAAGGAACTCAATTCTGCCAACAACCTGAATGAGTCTTGAAGCAGATTCTAACCTGGGAAACCTCCAGATAAGAGCCCAACCCAGCTAACACCTGGATTTCAGCCTTGTAAAGACAGTAAGCAGAGAACCCAGGTGGGTCTGCCAGGTCTTTTGACCTATAGAGTTAATGAATTGGTATTAAAAAAAATTTTTTTAATGTTTATTTATTTATTTATTTTGAGAGAGAGACAGACAGTGTGCAAGCAGGGGAGGGGCAGAAAGAAAGGGATACACAGAATCCAAAGCAGGGTCCAGGCTCTGAGCTGTCAGCCCAGAGCCCAACGCAGGGCTCGAACTCACTAATCATGAGATCATGACCTAGGCCTAAGTCAGATGCTTAACCAACTGAGCCACCCAGGCACTCCAATAAATTGGTAGTTTTTAAGCCGTGAAGTTTGTGTAACTTGTTACATATTAATAAGAAAAAACAACAGTATAAGTGGTTTGGACCAATATTCATACTGATTTCTTAGGTTGGCATTTCATAACCATGAATAGTATAATAAGATACTCATCTGCTTATGAATGGACCAGGCTTCGGTTTAAATTTCTGGTCTGTGATTATTTCTCCCGGTAGGTCCCCCCTTAGCCTCTGGCAGGAAGCAAGCTTACATGTAGTTTTTTTAAAACCTCATAGATGAAATGTGACTAATCCTGTTTTTATGAAACTGGCTGCTAGCTCTTGGCTTTCTGCAGGATCTCAGGTGCAGGTCTATACTTCACGCAGGTACAACACCACATTTCTTATTGCTGTTTAAGTATTAAAGCCCTATGATCACCACCCAATTCAATATCCTCACAGATTGCCATAGTATCAACTCAACCTAATGACAAGCTTTGAGTTCTTTTGTAGGTTCTGGCACCTGGTATTTCATTGATCTTTTGAGCTTGGAAATATTTTAATAATTTATTCAATTATATTTATACAGGTTTGTAGCCAGAATTAGGGACTATAGGAGTCTTTTAGCATTGACTCAATCCCCATATTTCCATATCAGAACTCCTGAATGAAGTTTTAAAGAAAATTCAAAGCTGTTCTGAGATTAACCACTTAGGAATGCCAATTACTTACAAAGTAAAATATGGACTTTTTCTTTTTAATTCTAATTTAATTTAATTTTCTTTTTAATTAAAATAATTTCTTATTTTTAAAATTTACATCCAAATTAGTTAGCATATAGTGCAACAATGATTTCAGGAGTAGGGGCGCCTGGGTGGCGCAGTCGGTTAAGCGTCCGACTTCAGCCAGGTCACGATCTCGCGGTCCGTGAGTTCGAGCCCCGCGTCAGGCTCTGGGCTGATGGCTCAGAGCCTGGAGCCTGTTTCCGATTCTGTGTCTCCTTCTCTCTCTGCCCCTCCCCCGTTCATGCTCTGTCTCTCTCTGTCCCAAAAATAAAAATAAAACATTGAAAAAAAAATTAAAAAAAAAAATGATTTCAGGAGTAGATTCCTTAGGGTCCCTTACCCATTTAGTCCATCCCCCCCTCCCACAACCCCTCCAGCAACCCTCAGTTTGTTCTCCATATTTACGAGTCTCTTCTGTTTTGTCCTCCTCCCTGTTTTTATATTATTTTTGTTTCCCTTCCCTTATGTTCATCTTTTTTGTCTCTTAAAGTCCTCATATGAGTGAAGTCATATGATTTTTGTCTTTCTCTGACTAATTTCACTTAGCATAATACCCTCCAGTTCCATCCACATAGTTGCAAATGCCAAGATTTCATTCTTTTTGATTGCCGAGTAATACTCCATTGTGTATATATACCACATTTTCTTTATCCATTCATCCATCAAGGGACATTTGGGCTCTTTCCATCCTTTGGCTGTTGTTGATAGTGCTGCTATAAACATGGGGGTGCATGTGTCCCTTCGAAACAGCACACCTGTATCCCGTGGATAAATGCCTTGGAGCAATCATTCCAGGCATCTTCCACTCTGAGTTTGTTAATTATATCTACAGTGACTCTTGTAAACCTCCTTCCATCTTATTCCCTAAACAGACCATATTTTATGACAGTGTTTACTCTACCTGGACTTTCACCATTTTCTTAGAGAACTCATTTTCATCCTTGAACTCTAAGTTCAAATATCTTTTTAAAAATAATTTTTCCTCACAACAATCAACAGGATCATGTTTTTTACCTCTGTTCCTACAGAACTTTGAATATGCTCCAATTACAACATTATATGGACCTATCTGTTTATATGCTTGTCTGTAGTTTACACTCTCCTCCTGTGAACCCCAAACAAACTTATGGCCCTTTCAATAGCAGGATCCATGTGTCACTCACCTTTGCAACTCCTGGCACACAAGACATATTCAACAAACATTTGCTACATGAAAATTTTCTTAATAACACTGATCTGGTCAAAAACTGTCTCACACACACACACACACACACACACACACACACACACACACGGATTGCAGTGCTACATATTTTGGAAGAAATGTACAGAGGTTGTTTTAGTTTGCTAGTGCTGCCATAACACAGTAGCACAGACTGTGTGGCCTAGACAACAGAATCTTATTTTCTCACAGTTGTAGAGGCTAGAAGTCTGAGATCAAGATGTCAATAGGGTTGGTTTCTCTTGAGGTCTTTGTCTTTGGCTTGTGAATGGCAGTCTTTTCCCTATACCTTCCTTCTGTACATGTCTTCCTTCTGTGTACAAGGATCACAGTCATATTGATTTAGGACCCCCTAATGACCTCATTTTGATTTAAATACCTATTTAAAGACCCTATCTGTAAATATAGTGACATTCTGAAGTACTGTGGTTAGGATTTCAATATATGAATTTTAGGGAATACAATTCAGTCCATATCAGAGACATGAGGTGATCACGTGCCAGGATATTATCCAGAGGCTGCTTGTCATAGAAAGGAATCTGTGATTCAATACTCTTCAGAAAACACAATGGAGACTTTGATATAAGAGTATATTCCTTATAATTTTAAAAGTGTCAAAAGCTTTAATTTTCTTAATTGTTATCTACTCTCAATTAATTCCTTCTCTTATTGTAAAGTAAATAGCATATCTTCCAAGCTACTCCATATGTGTCAAATGCTTATAAAAACTTTTGGCACATATGGAGTAGATATAAACATAATGCAATTCACCACTTGTTATTTTAATGACAATTCAAGCATTATGTTTTCTTTTCAACATTATGAGTCAAATCACTCACTAAAATATTTTTATAGAAATACATATCTATGAATAAATATATTTTAAACATTTTAAAGTTTATTGTAACCTCTCTTAGATTTTTTACAATTAATTTTTTAGAAATCTCCTTCACGTAATACTTCCAAGAGCTAGTTTGAGGTTTCTTTAGGTAGGGGCTAGATCTGGAAAGAATTGGAAAGGCAGAAGTGATCTGTCTTTCCTATAGCAAAAATAATAAACAAACAAATTTCTATCTCAAAACTTCTAATCTATATGCATTTATTTATTATAATTATAAGAAAAATCAGGATCCAGTGGTAGAATGAGAATGGAATACAGTTTCACAATCACTTAACTGTATTCCTTGGGGACAAATATTTCAGAATTTAGCACTTTTCCAGTTTGATAAGGTAATGCTGGGCATATTCTGTATATTACAGACTGTCCCATTGGAATGCAGTCTATCAATATTCATACTAAGTGGATAAATCAAGAATATGAATCATTTCGTATAAGTTCAGGTGAAGTTTCACTGTTAAATAAATTCAAGGTAGATCAGAATTTATCACCAAATACAGTAAAATAAGTTCTAAGACTTTGAAGTTCTCGGATTTTGGCATTTTGAATAAGGGCTAGTGACCAGGCGTAAACATTCAGTGGAATGTGTTTTTAAGGGTAAAACAAAAATGATATCTTGAAAATCGGGGTACAAAGTGATATTTTCCCATAAATAAAAAAGAAAAGCTTACAACAGGGCTTTCCAGATAATTATAGATTTATTTCGAGACCTTGACTAGACACACTGCTTTTCTTCAAATACAGCACCCGGTGTTTCAAACCTGCCCTTTTAAATTGTGAATTCCACCTGGGCAGGAATATGCTCTTCCACTATTACCACTAAATAAATATTGTACTGTCAAAAAGTAACCAAACCATCAGATTATTTGGTCATGTGCTGTATCACAGATCCTCAGAATTGTTTTCCCTGGGGATAACAGCAATGTTTGTTAGTAATTGGACACTGTCATTCTAAAGGGAGCCTTAACGCCCACAGATGCCACCATAGCTGAGGGGAATCTGATTTGCAGCTTAAGTAAAAGTCATTTACTTCTTTTGTCGCTCTGCAAAGGCAATTAGACTAGAGCAGCAGCTGCATATAATTCTGGAATAATGCTGAAAGGGGAGGGTGGCACTGCGTGTGTGTGTGTGTGTGTGTGTGTGTGTGTGTGTGTGCGCGCGCGCGCGCGTAGCATTTTAAAGCAGGCGTAAATAAGTAATCTTTTCATTTATTTTAATTCTTTCAAAGAAGCTGACATTAGGAAAATCAGAACAGGAGAGAGCTTTGTAAAAGAGCATACTTGTCATCAATCTCTGCTTTTCATTCTTGCCACCTTTAATTCCGGGATGCATTGTCATGACTTAAGTGATCTTCCACTCAAGCTCTGTGTTTAGAGTATTTGCAATGACAAAGAGCTTAAGTCTACCACATCTTGATCTTCCACTAACACCATTTGTCACAATTCAAACAAACATTTACCTCTTGTGCTAAATGATTTTCTTGACAGTCTCTGGCCTTTGTTCTGACTTTGTTTTCTGCTCTCCTGAGGCTGTTTTCCTTAATCTAACCACACCAACTGAGAGATGAAGGACTGGGTGGTCCTGGTTAAGCCAAAAGAAAACATTTCTATTAAAACAGCTCTAATTTTGCTTAAGTCGTTTCTTCCATCACCTGCATTTTCAGTTAAAGAAAGGTTAGTCGTCATCCTCATAGGTGACAAATCGATGAAACTACTGTTGGCGACAGCAATGGACTATAGTAGTAGTTAATTATGCTCTGGTGCATGTCTTTCATTAAGGTGCTATTTCCCTCACCAGAGCCTTCAATAAAGCATTTCTCAAGGGCCCCTTAGGAGTCTGTGCAGGGAGGAACAGTCTATCAGGCAGCTGCAAGCGGGATGGAGTCCTGCAGCCTGTGAGGGGGCATTAATGAGGCTGAGTAATGCAACCTGACAAAGTCTGATGAATGGGATTCTCTGGGGGGGTGGTCTGACAAATGTAGGCTCCATGACAAGCATAGTTTTCTAAACAATGTGAGGCTTCATTTATCAGTTTATTGGTTATGAAAAAGAGCTAGTCCAAAAGGTGGATTGGGATTTAATGAAGAAATTGCCCCCAGTGGTTAGAAGCAATATGAGTTGATGGTATTGTCAATTATTGGTATTCCTTCTATGGCATCAGAGAAATGGCTAGAGAGCATCACTAAAGAATTGCCTAATGGCAAATCGGGGCAAAAAAATGGTGCCTCCAGACTTGACATTTTTGTGGTTGTCAGATATGCAAAGGTGGGAACCAACAGCCCTAGCTTCTAAAATATGCTCCGTTATCACGATCTTGACTATGATGTTTTTTATCTTTAGTTTAGAAGTCTTTTGGTTGTTTTGCAATGTCCCATATCCAATGAATATAAGCTTTGAAAGACAACTTTAAAGGAGTACTCTTTACTTGTTTTGTTTTTTTTTTCTCCACTGGAAGTGAAAACCTTAACTATAATAGTGACATCGGTTTTACTAGATCAGATTAGTTTACTAACAGAAAGAAGAGGTCTTTAAATTATGACTTGTGGAGATAACAAAATTTTGTTGAGGGAGATTAAGAAATTCTTATACAGAGTGAGTGAAAAGTTTGTATAGAGGATTTGGATTTCAGTCTTGTGTTTCTCTGTTCTAAACAACTGGCAACAACCCTTCGTGCACATAATGGAATAGCTCTTGTCAGAACATTGCCTTGATCTATATCATTTATATTGGGATGTCAGCTTCTTATGCTTCTAGACCCTTGTTATTAAGATTTTTATATGACTGCAGTTTTTCAAACCATAGGTTTTGTTACCTCCCCCCTCAACCCCCCCATCCCAGATACGCTTTACAAAATGCTGGCCTTGTTTCTGTGATGCCACAGCTCTCTATTAACCTCTGTGCTCCATCTATGTCTGCTGGTAGCTTTATTCTCTTCATGGTAGCGACATCATCATTATTATTGTAATTTTTAGAATGATAGAGGAAGAGATATTTGTACAGTCTTTATTTGCCTGAAGAATGAGAAGACATGCACAATTATCAGGGGACATGGAGGCCGTGAAGTTTCCCATGCACCTCTTAAGTATGTCTTAATATACTTTATTATATATATTTTACATATTATAATATGAGCTTTTTAATCCATTTCACCCTCCTTCCTCATAGGGAAAAGTAGGATTGGCATTACTAAATTTTTAAATTCAGTACACTGCCTGCAAGTCAATCCCATGCTTGTGGTAACATGATCTGCTGACAGATACACAGCTGTCTCTCTAAGACAATTCCCTAATTCATTTGAAAATAAAAAAAAATGTTTCGTCTCCACGTTGAAGTTCCATTTTCAGGCCCTATTTGTATCTAAAGAAGCTTTTAAAATATGAAGATGGTCATAATCATAACACCCTTATGGAATTCATATTCTATAAATTCCTTCATTAACATCATGGAATTCATCTCATAACAGCTAAAGAGAGGGAGAGTTTCACATCTATAGAGCGGAGGTAAGTTGTAGAAAATAAGCATGAATTTACAAGAAAATACATAGAGTTCTAAGTTTAAGTATCCTGATTAGTCTACAAATCTGCATTAAGTTTATCCAGGCCTGAATTTAAGCCTCGTGACTTCTAAACGATTATTTTATTATATAAGTTACCCTAAATTTTCTTTAATGACAATGAAGTCTTGAATCTTGAAAAAAAAAGTGTGAATTTAGAATTCAGTGTTCATTGTCATTTGAGCTTTTTCTCTTCACTTTTTTCTGATAGTGTAGAAGGTTTGGCACTCTTCTGGGCTTGTCTCATGACTGCTTCCTTTGGCATTAAGCCCAGCTAGTCTCATCTTATTGACTTCTGCAGAGCATCCCAGATAGAGTAAAGTTATTATGAGAAATTTACAATGAATAAATGAATTTTTTCTTAAGTGACTGTGGTCGTTTCTAAATCAAAACCTTCTTTTTATAGGTCATTGATAAAAGAAACACATTAGGCCAACTTGAAATGCAATGTCCATACAGAAATTGTGTGTGTGTGTGTGTGTGTGTGTGTGTGTGTGTGTGTGATAGGCTAGATAAGATAAAAAGAAAATCTCTAGATGGAAGTTTCCTGAAGGCAAAAGAAGTTGTTTACTTTTATTATAGTGGTTTTTATAAACTTTAATCATTCTCTTTTTCTTCCTGATGGATGAAATAGTTCTCAGAGTTCACATGAAGGACAAAAACAGAACAAAACCTGTATACTTCATACTATCCCCAAGAAAACCATCGTGTGTCTTTTTTGTTAATCTCCCTGAGTTTTATCATATGTCACCATGATGTCCAAATAAAAATCTTTAGAGTTGAAGACTTGAAGTACAGAAATAGAATGTGAAAATCGACATAAATCACCAACTTCATAAGCCACTGTCTACAGTATCCAGTGTTACACACACATCCACTGAAACTTGTCCTTTTCAATTCTAAAACTTTCCCCTTGTACCAACATGATTTTGATAAATGCCTCTATGTTTACATGAGTTATAGTCATGTGGAAATGGAAATTTTGTTTGACAATATGGAAAATGTCTGTATTTTGTCACATCTGAGGTCTGCTAAATGGGTCTATTCACTCTCTTTCTGGCCTTGCATGAAGAAGCAAAACTCAGTAAATGTAGGGGCATATGCAGATTTGTTATATAACTTAGAGATCATAGAAAATAGTTACTTCCCATTTTTTCCTGAAATGTTTAGTTCAAAAACATGCTAATTAACAAAGAAAAATTCAAATGTAAGACATGTAGGTATTTTTTGGTGACTTGTTAATTCTGAGGAAAAATTGGCAGTGAGTTAGATAATTGAATATATATACACATGCACACATGCAGAGAATTACAATATGCTACTTGTTTACTTATTAACTTCTGGGGCAAGTGATTCCAAAAGGTTTTTTTCTTAATATTCTGGGCATCTCAGATTAATTCACAGCAGAAACTATTATAAAGTTGTGAAATCCCACAAGCTCTCAGTGATGTATATATCATGTATATGGCACAACCATGTCATAACAATCCTCAGGATTTCAGTGTGGGAAAAAAGAAATTTTAGTCCTGTGATACATATTTTGCTAGTGCGAACGTGTGTAAATAGGAGCTAGGGGAGTAAGGATGGCCAAAACAGTAAGTAATGCTAAGAGATTGAGAAAATCCAAAATGATGTACAAAATGAAGAAAAATTCACATCTAGACCATTTCAGCAATTTTTACTTTAAGACATCGTCATTGTTTATGTGGGGAAGAAAGATACGCTATTGTAGAGGGTTTCCCCCTTCTTTCAAGTTAATTGCTTCTAGGCACAGATTTTGCTCCTCTGACAGCAGCACAGGGCTCATTATGTACCACAAGTCATCAGGCGGAGGCTAGGAGAGAGGAAGCCTGTTCCCTGAAGCAATTTGTTTCAGCAATGCTGCTAGAGCATAGTTCAGAATTATCTTTAATATGAATGAGAAGCTGGAGCCACTTGAATAGGCAGATGGAGTTTTGTTTTCTTCCCCCCAGACCATGAACTTGTCTGGTTTTTTTTTTTTTTTTTGAAGTACATTCATCATCTTGGTTGTTATTTTGTTTAACCTTGTTCTGCCATTCTTTCCAATTACTCAGTTTAGTTTCTCCATTCCACGTCAGCTAGTTGGCTTTGCTTAGCCCTCTTTTTCACACATTTCCATCCTATTCCACATGTAATTCAAGTCCCATTAGCTCCCACTTCATTTAAACCAACATAGGGCCCATGGGAGTAGTAGGGTTGTCGTAAACAGGTGCAACTGGCCAGATGGCTGCTTTGCCAGGAGGGTGGAGCAGACCCAGCAGCTACCTCGCCAAATTCTGACTGTCAGGCTGAGAGACAGCTTAAAAGGGTCAGCAGAGGGCTAAACCTGGATTTAATTGCTATCATTCTTCTGTTATTGGTTCTCCCTTAGACTCCAAATGCATATTCATTTCAGGCTTAAAGCCAACTTTAAGAAACAATCAAGTTGCTCAATAAACATCGGGCATCCACCGCTACAATGTATGCTGCCAAGATCTTGTTTGGTTCTATTTTGAAAGAAGTTAGACCAGTTCTAGATGTTATTTGCTAACTTGTCGCTGTGATCAGCTGTTTCCATATGATATTCACTATTCCCTGAGGCTGTCTCACTATTTTGCACTCAGAAGGCACCCATTCTGATCCTTGATTACCTCTTGGTCTACTTTCTCTTTTACTGGCCAGACCTGCAAAAACAGAAAATCATGACGATCTTGCTTGCTGCAGATTCGTGATATTCAGTGTCAAGCAAGCTCTGGCCTAGGTTTTTGTTCTGTTTCATTTATTTTTTTCCAGAATACTCCACAAGAAAACTTTTATAAACACGACCATTACATCCAGATTCTGCCTGCTTCACTTTTGTAAAGATGACTGTACTTCTATTTCTTGTTATCCACTGGCCACACATACTTCCATATCTGACTTCAAGTCTCATGCTTTAATGGTATTTTGTATTTAAGGGAAATTATTAGCCTCCCAATTTCCAATCTCAGGGTTTTTTTTTCCACCTTCAATTCCCAGTTACCTGAACTTGAAGCACTGAATACTAAATCAATGTAAATCACCATGGAGGTTTTACTTTTCTACTTGGGCTTTTGAAATAGCATTTTCTTGTTTTCCACTTAATCTTCTGGTCCCATATTTCCTGTTTTTATTAATGTATTTTTTACATTTGGGTTTTATTCAAGGCTTCCTTCCACTTCAAAAGTTATTTCTATTTCATTGTCCACAGCAAACTGGCTATGCTGCATCCCACAATAACTTTTTTGGTGATGACTCCCTGTGTGGCTTAACTTCCAAATCTTATCCCAAGAACAAGTTTTTATTTTAACTGATCAGCTGTTAGCTGATAGATTTTTAGAACCAACCCACAGTTTCTCAGTTCTATGAGCTCAGGGACTATTCTTATTCTTTATCCTTTGCTCCATATTTTCTTGTTAACCCACCCTTTTTTCTTTACCAAAAATATTCTTGTCTCTTAATTTTTTCAGTCCTCCAAAGTATTCTCATCTGAATTTTCATTAATGTATCCTTGAATTGCAATAGATTCTACCTAAAAATAATTGATACTAAAGACAATAGAAGTTAAATATCATGGAACCTGAACCTAGGATTTCTAAGAGGGCACAACTATGCTATAATGCCTCTACTTTCTTTCTTTTTCTCTTCTTGCCAGAATGTTGTGTTTTTAAAACAATCCCTGGCTTTAGAACAATTCCTGGCTTAAGAGCTACAAAAAAAAAAAAAAAAAGAATCCTAAATTAACAAAACGTTCTTCACACAAATTCAAATGTACCTCTTTCACCTGACTACTGGCTCTCTCTGCAGCCCTCTCAACTCTTCACTGGAAGCTTAATATCAGTTATATCTCTGGGATTCTGGGCCTACCCTTACAAATCATTGGTCATAAAGGAGAAAACAGATCAGTCCTTAAAGGAAATACAGTATGAGGGGTGAATTTTCCTCCAAAAAAGGATCTTTATTTGAGAGCATATGGCTACAAAGTGTCATTTTTAATCTTGACTTTCACCAGTTACTGTATTGCCCTGCTTTACTACTATAATTTCAATTTTTTTACTCGGATAATCTTACATCTTCAATTTCATTATGTTATTCTATTTTTAAAAATGTCACCTCCCTCCCTGCATTTTGAAGGATAAAATTCAATGCTGACTTGTCACTCAAAACCATCTGGAAACTATGTATAACTTTTCTTCTGTTATCCCCTCAATACATGCTCACCACCTTTACCAGAATATTCTTGTCATTGACCTACTAATGTGTCTTTGTTCAATGTAGTCCCAATGCTTGGTATGATCCCAACTCTGTATGTTGAAATTCTACTCATTTCCAAGAGCCAGATCAAGGTTTTTATGTTCCTTATTCCACAGGCAGGAATTAGTTTTTTCATTTTTCAATTCTCATTGTACTTTGTACTCTTCTTTTTGCATTTATCATATGGCAGTTTGAATTTTTGCTTTGTAGTTGTGTATTTCTCTTATTTTTCCTGGTGGAATGTTAACTTAATGTAAGATATGTGTATATATACACACATATATATGTGTGTATATATACACATATCTTAATACATATATACATTTGAATACATCAACTTTATTGAAATATAATTTACATACAATAACATGCACCCAATTAAGTGTACAAATAAATAATGAGTTTTGCCAAATATATATAATCATGTAAGCATTACTGTAATTAAGGCATAAACATTTCTATCATCTGCTTCCCAGTCAACACTCAGTCCTGGCCCCAGGCAATCACTGATTTGCTTTTAGTCATAACAGATTAATTTTGCCCTTTCTAAAATTTTATATAAATAGAATCATACAATTGGTACTAGTTTGTGATTGGCTTCTTTAACTCATCATAATGTTTTTGAAATTCATCCATGCTATTGCACTTTTGAGTGGTTTGTTCCTTTTTATTGCTGAGTAGTACTCCATCATATGAATGTACATATCACAATTTACCCATCCATCCATCAATAAACATTTGGATTATTTCTAGTTTTGCTATTATAAATAAATTTGGTATGAATATTCATGTATAAGTCTTTATCCTTTCTTTTCTCATAGTTAAATGCTTAGGAGTACAATTCTTATTTATATTTAACTTTATGTTAAATTTAATTTTATATGTTTTCCTAAGCGGTTGTAACATTTTGCATTTCTACCTGCAATGTATGTGAGTACCAGTTGTTCTGTATTCTTCTCAATAATTGATATTGTCAAAATCACTGTTCTTTTATTATAAGTATAATTGAGATACAATATCTTATTGGTTTCAGGTGCATATCTTAGTTATTCCACATTTTTATATACTATGAAATGATTCCCATGATAAGTCTGGTTACCATCTGTCACCATACAAAGTTATTACTATATGATTGACTATATTCTGTATGCTGTATATTACATTCCCATTATCTATACTATAACTGGAAGTTTGTAGCTCTTAATTCCCCTCACCTACTTTGCACCCCCTAAAATCCCTCCCCACTTTGGTAAGCAACAGTTTCCTGTATCCATGAGTCTGTTTCTGTTTGTTTGCTTTTTAGATTCCACATATAAGTGAAATTATATAGTATTTATCTTTGTCTGTATGACTTACTTTATTAAGCTTAATACCCTATAGATCCATCCACATTGTTGCAAATGGCAAGATTTAATTCTTTTTTATGGCTAAGTAATATTCTACTGTGAATCTATACCATATCTTTATACACTCATCTATCTATGGACATTTAGGTTGTTTCCATATCTTGGCTATTATACATAATGCTGCACTGAACATAGGGATTCATATATCTCTTCAAATTGATGCTTTTGTTTTCTTCAACTAAATATCCAGAAGTTGATTGCTGGGTCATTTAGTAATTCTATTTTCAATGTTTTAAATAAACTCCATACTATTTTCCATAGTGGCTGTACCAATTTACATTCCCAGCAACAGTGTAAACTGTTCTCTTTTCTTCATATTCTTGTCAACACACTTGTTATTTTTGTCTTTTTGATAATAGCCAATCTGACAGGAGTGAGACGATGTCTCATTGTGGTTTTGATTTACATTTCCCTGATCATTAGCAATGTTGAGCATCTTTCCATGTATCTCTTGGCCATCTGTAATTATTCAGTAGAAAAATGTTTATTCAGATCCTCTACCCATTATCTGATCGGTTTTTTTTAATTGTGTTAAGTTGTTTCTATATTTGGATACTAACCCTTATTGGATGAATGATTTGCAAATATCTTCTTCCATTCAGTAGGTTGCCTTTTCATTTTGTTGATAATGTCTTTCGTTGTGTAAAAGGTTTCTAGTTTCATGTAGTCTCATTTGTTTGTTTTAGATTTTATTACCCTTAACTGAGGAGATTGGCCCAAAATATATTGCTAAGATTGATGTCAAAGAGCTTATTGCCTGTGTTTTCTTATAAGAGTTTTATGGTTTGGGGTCTTAACATTCAAGTTTTTAATCCATTTTGAATTTACTTTTGTGTGTGGTGTAAGAAAATAGTCTGGGTTCATTCTTTTGCATGTAGCTGTCCCATTTCCCAACCCCATTTATTGAAAAGACTGTCTTTCCTGTTGCATATTTTTGCCTCCTTTGTCATGGATCAACTGACCATGTAAGTATGGGTTTATTTCTGGGCTCTCTACTCCATTCTATTGATCTATATGTCTGTTTTTGCACCAGTGCCTCACTCTTGATTATTACAGCTTTGGAGTATAGTTTGAAATCAGGGAGCATACCAGTGCCATCTTTGTTCTTTCTCAAGATTGCTCTGGCTATTCAGCGTCTTTTGTAGTTCCATACAAATTTTAGGATTCTTTGCTCTAGTTCTATGAAAAATGCCATTGGTGTTTGATGAGGATTACACTGAATCTCTAGATTGCTTTGAGTGGTATTGACATTTTGACAATATTAATTTTTCTAGTCCATGAGTACAGAATGTCTTTTCATTTATATGTGCCATCTTTGACCTCCTTCATCTATGTCTTACAGTTTTCAGAGTGCATGTATTTTATGTCCTTGGTTAAATTTGTTTCTAGGTATTTTATTCTTTTTGATGCAACTATAAATGGGATTGTTTTCTTAATTTCTCTTTCTGATAGGTTGTTATTAGGGTATAGAAACACAACTGATTTTGGTATGTTAATTTAGTATCACAACTTTACTAAATTCATGCATTAGTTCTAACAGTTTTATGGTGAAGTCTTTAGGGGTTTCTATATATAGTATCATGTTACCTGCAAAGAGTAACAATTTTACTTCTCCTCTTCCAATTTGGATACCTTTTATTTATTTTTCTTGCCTAATTGCTGTGGTTAGGGCTTCCAACACTACACTGAATAAAAGTAGCAACAGTGGACATCCATGTCTTGTTCCTGATCTTAGCTGAGTCTGATGTTAGCTGATGTTACATATTTCTTTGTATTTTCTCATAGCAGCTCATAATGAATGTTTAGGAAATACTTATGGTTAATAGTATACATAATAAATGATATCATTAATATCTCAGCTTATAATATGCTTTGATGAAAATTCCAAAACTGCCATAAGCATGGTGGTAACAGCTGGCAATTAAGAAATTCCAAGGACAGCACTGGAACTGATTTCATCCTTCAAGCAACTGGACATGGTAAGTTGCTTATTTTACAGGTGAGGTAACTAAGGTTCAGGGAAGTTAAGCACATGTTCAAAACCCAGATGGAGAGTGTCAGAGTTGGCTGTAGAATTCAGGCATGCCTGACTCCAAAGTCACATTCTTCCAGTCTTTATTTTTCTATCCATAACCATTTTTCAATAAGACTCATTAAAGTGTCTTTTACGCTAATTCTTTCTTCTGTGTTCCCACCACCACCTTCTAAAGTCTATATTCTTATGGCTCCCTATGTTGACTTCTAAAATATCTCTTCACTGATTTGCTGCCTTGCAGAATTTCCAGCACTATATATTGTTGCCTATACACTGTAGCCAGATTCATTTTTGTCCTTGCATCATATTTTTGCCTAGTCAGCTAGCTACAAAATGAGCTTGAGTAATGTTTTCAGTAGTCTATTTTGCCATCTCTAAAATGGAAATAATAACACAATCTATGTCATAAAATTGTAAGTATGAAATGGCTACTTGAAAGCATGGCTCTGCTCACAGAGTAAGTGCTTATATATTTTGGTTCTTACTATCATTTATTATATTTTAGAGCTAGAACAGCCATTCTAACACCATTTTATAAGAGAGAAAATGAGATGCAGATAAGAGATTTGCCAAAAAATCAACCAGGGAATTAGAACCAGGTCTCAGAGTAAAATCCTGACCTATTGAGCAATACTAATACTTTTTTTTTCCCAATTCAAAAATTACTTGGCTCATCTTACCTACCTCATTTTTTCCTCACTATCTGTCATCATGTCTCTCTTGTTTCACATCATGATATGCTCATTTAATTTTCCTTGTTTCTGTTTTGAAAGCCTGTTGAAAACTTTTTAGTTATCAGTTCTGTCCAACTCTCAGGTCCTGTTCAAATAACACTTGCTCCAAAATATTTTCCATGAAAATTTCAGGTCATACCTACTCTCCCATGCTTGAATTTCTCTCAGGTTTACTTTACATTATGCATTTATCATATAATTACATTGTACATTGTTTGTCTATAAATGTTTCATAGTGCATGATACTGATTTTAATCTTACATAAGGAATTGTTAACCCTAAAAACTGGTTGAAGCTAAAAGGATTATTGCTGCCCTGCATTGCTGAGACCTTCTCACCATCATCATAACAAAACTTGGTTTGTCATTTATTTCACATGTCATTCCAGACTGTTTTGTAGTAGGCACATTTGAGTTTCTGGGCTTTTATGTGAATGTGTGAGAGGTATTTTTTTTTTCAATATTGCTTTTTGCAACTGTTCAAAACTCAGACTTTAAGCTTTGCTAAAGCTCAGTTTATTGCCTTTCCTAATTTGCTACTTTTCTAGAGATTGTATAATACTGAAACATGAAAAAATTTGTCCTCCAAAATCTGTTTCCCAAAGTGCCCAAGATGGCTGCCAGATTTCCCAGGATTTCTTCTTTCTTGTCTCATTGCACTGCACCTATATACTCTCTGTACATTTTACCTTTGCCTGAGATAGTAGAAGAGTTATGTAGACTACTATAGAGTTTGGGGCAACTTCCAGCTCAAGTTCTAAAAGGAATGCCCCCTTTCTGTGAACAATTCATCTCTCTGATGTTGCCAAATAATCTCTTTCACCATATTCCTCAGAGGTTTGTTGATTAACTGTTGTATGCTGACCATGGATGGGTCAGCCCAGGACTGTACTATCAATAGAAACTGGAAGAATGTGTACTCGGAAGTCATGACAATTATTACTTATGGTGAAATATATTCCATTTTCTATTTATAGATCCATTTTCACTTGTAAACTGTAGAAACTTTTAAACTTATTTTCATCTTCTGCCTATACTAGTTTCAGAATAATGAATTTTTCAGGTTTTGAATATGAGCATGAAATACTAGCATTATCTTTGGGTAATGGGATTATGACTAATTTTATAATGTATTATATGATATTTTAAAAAATAAATGTGAAGTGATTTTATAATCAGAACAAAGCTATTTAAATCTTATAAAAACAAGACTTTCCAATGTTATTATATAGTTGAGGTAGTATTTCCTCTTATGCATTTAAATGTATCTCAGTGGTTTTCCATTGTTACAATATTACAATATCTTCCTGTACAATATTCAATATATTAGCACTTGATAACATTGCTCATTTTGATCACTTTTAGTCACAGCAGGATAAGACTTAGAAATGTTAAATAGATACATTTTGACAGACACTCTGTTTTATGGTCCCAAGTTACCCAACTAATTGCTCCAGTGTCATCCATTGCCTAATAAGGAAACTAATTAATACCCAGAAGAAAAAAAGAAAAAACACTGAATTGCCCCGCAGATATTTTTTTTAAATCAATGGCAGGGAAATATGTCTTAAAAGCAGAACTTGCAACTGAAAAGTAGATGCTTCACATTAAAGTTGATTTTTAATTTTTTAAATCTTGACTATGAGACAGAGAATTGAAAAGAATATGGGATGCTTCCTGAGACTTAGATCTATCCTGAAAAGAGATAAGTTTGACTTGCTTATGAAAGAAGGTTTCTCTGAATAGCAAAAGTAAACTGAGATGAGGACCAGATGCCCCAAATTCAAAAGGCCAAGACCCAGAGGAGCAAAGGACTTTGATTGGTTAAGGGGAAGCTGAGAGCATAGAAAACCTCAGAGCAAAGACCAGAAAGACTACAAGCTTCTTAGACATATTCCTCCTCCATCAAGGTAATAAAGTAGTAGAATTGTAAGTGCTGAGAAATGGAGTAGTGAGTGGGCTCACAGGCAGCATGTTATTATCAACACCACCCCACTGTAGTACAGGGAAACACCTGAATTGTTTCTATAACATTTGAGAGAAACTTGCAGATGGCTGAAAGTCAGCCACCAAGTTCAGTGTAGATTCAGAGAGTGGATATAGTGAAACTTAGGCACCATGCAACAATGGGTGCAAATGTATGACAATGAGAACCAAATGGTATCTTATCGTCAGTAGAAGTTAGCGTGAACAGAAGATAGTTCTGGAGCCATATTCCTCTAATGCCAGGGTCATATACAATCACTTCTGGAGAGCTTAACCTAGGAAAATGCTAAGTTAACTGAATAGTTGCCCCAATGATGCTAAGTGTTAAACTTGATATGACTAAATGTACCTTGAATAGATAAGATTAATGCTGTATCTCAGAAAATATCAGCTCTAGAGAAATAAAACAGCTTCACTCAACTGGTTTGTGACCACAGAGACAGATTATGGTAAATTTCATGTAGCTGAAACCCCAGAGCCTCTTACTTGCTCAAACCTTTTCCGAGGCTCCAGGAAGAGCTCTAGCAATGCTCACATGCTTTAGTAAAATGCGCAAACTAAGATTTTAGCCACTATTGCATAAGATGACTGCCTCTTTCTACTCTGACTTTCCTTAGAGCACACATCCCCCCCTGTTGGGGAATCCAGCTAAAAGAAAATCCAGCTCAGTAGAAATTGCACTGAAGATGCATTTAGTTTTGGCTTAATGAGGTAGATATAGATACGTGGTTAACATCCCCTTCCATGAAGACTTAAGTTAGCACTAGTCTCCCATGATGTTAAAGCACAAACGTTCATGAAATATGTGTGGTTAGGACCCCTATTGTGAAACGAAGAAGTCTTAAAGTACCCAGCACTGTAAATATGGGGATTATGGAAGAAAAACAGGTTGGGAATACAGTCCGTGGAAACGTCTTCCAATCCTCAGACAGGTAAACATTTAAGTAGACGACTCAGTTCTCCCTGATACTTATTCAGTGAAAAAGTTCTTTTTGTCTAATTAGGTATATAAGCAATAATACAGTATCTGTTACACAATAAATGCGCAATAAATAGCATTTTTATTTTTCAATTTGCATGAAATAGAAATGATCAGTATTTCTAAATTTTTAGGGCACAAACATATAGGTGTACCACAGAGTATGTCGGTATGCAAAGATTCGTGTTTTTCATTCTTTTATAAAAAATCGTACTGGAACATTACATTTCTCAGTGGGCTGTGAAACTGACAGAAACTTCTAAACTATCAATATTTAAATTTAGCTCAATCATCTCAGAAAAAATCCTGAGATTTTTTTCTATTATTTCTACAGAAAATGATATAAACCCATTAATGTATGAAGAGGCTATAAGAAAGTATACAGCCAAAGTATTATAGAGATGTGTCAGATAGCTTTTAAATAAAAGTAGATGCTATTTTTATGAATCTTATAATGCTTCTGGTATGTATCAGTTTAAATTTTTTTAATTTTGTACATTTTTTCTAGTTCAAAGTAAATGTTTATGTAAAAGTTACATATCCAACTTTGCATTTCTAATTTTGTACTCTTTTTTTTTTCCTCAAGTACCTCTATCCCTAGTTGTATACATTTCAAGCCTCTACACCCGACTGTGACTGGAAATAGCATCATATTTTTTAGTGATGCTTGAGTGCAAGCTCCATGAGAGCAGGGATGGTTTCTGTTTTGTTCATTGCTGTATATTAAAACTCTGTCCAGGATCATGAATACAAAAGATGCTCAATCAATATATGTCAAATGAATTCAGGTCATTGTTTAAACTCTATGTTCCAAACTGAAGAAACCTAATGTTTTATTAGTTCTTATTCAGTAGACTTGCTCATAGAGTTTCCTATAAATTTTCCCACAAATGCCATGATGTTTACATGGAAAAATTATTTAAAAAATTCCTTGAAAAACTCTAGCAATTTGAAAAGTAAAGATTTGTCTTCAGCTGTAGAGAAGTATTATTCAGTTTAGAAAATATGCAAACACAAGACATCCGGAAAAGTGCAAGGTGAGAGAAAAAGAAAGAGAGAAAAACCCAAGACAAAACAGTAAAGATATCAGAAACAACACGAAAGGATAAGAATGAACAAGAGTTGAATATGGAGAATGGCTGAACTCAATTTTCCTGTTCACCATAAGAAAAACTCAAGAAGGATATTTAAAAATTTCCCTTTTATGTTTATCCAAATAGTCAATGTATGTTATATTCTACACAGATGTTTGAACACCATCATCTTTAATAGTATTTATTGAGTGACAAAGGCACCCTAAGAGATAAAAGAGTTAAAATGACAGGAGAGACATTTGATACAGAGGTGAAAAGAAGCAAGAACCACTTGCTGCAAAACTGAAACACTAAAGAAGATGTGATGTGTGAGCAACAGGGCCACAGCTGTTCAGATGTCAATTGTTGAGGCTGGGCTCCACAGACCAGACTCAACAAATCATGGAGAGTTAAAATTGGGCGGCATTAATATTAAAACATTATGATTTAAGAGAGCTTTAAGCATTATAATAATAAGCTTTATAATAATAATATATAATAAATGTATTATGTAATGGTATAATAACTATAATAATAGTTCTCAGGGTGCCTGGGTGGCTCAGTTGGTTAAGCATCCGACTCTTGGTCTCAGCTCAGATCATGATCTCACAGTTTGTGGGTTTGAGCCCTGCATTGGGTTCTGTGCTGATGGCACGGAGCCTGCTTGGGATTTTGTCTCCCTCTCTCTCTACCCCTCCCCTGCTTGCTCTCTCTCTCTCAAAAATAAATAAACATTTAAAAGAATAAGGCTGGGGGCGCCTGGGTGGCACAGTTGGTTAAGCGTCCGACTTCAGCCAGGTCGCGATCTCGCGGTCCGTGAGTTCGAGCCCCGCGTCGGGCTCTGGGCTGATGGCTCAGAGCCTGGAGCCTGTTTCCGATTCTGTGTCTCCCTCTCTCTCTGCCCCTCCCCCGTTCATGCTCTGTCTCTCTCTGTCCCAAAAATAAATAAACGTTGAAAAAAAAATTTTTTTTAAAAATAAAAAAAAAAGAATAAGGCTGTATAACATTTGAGACACCATTTTTGATAATTAAATTATAAATAAGTATTAACTTACTTTACTGAGTGCCTGCTATATTCTTAAGATACATATGCTAAATTCTTTACAGATATCCTTGCATTTAATCCTCAGAACTCTAAAACGTGGGCACTACTATTGACCCTATTTTACTGATAAATAAATTGAAGTGGACGTTGTTTAAATAAATTGTCCAAAGAAGGGCGACTAGGTGGCCCAGTCAGTTAACCAACTTTGACTCAGGTCATGATCTCATTGGTGAGTTCAAGCCCTGCGTTGGGCTCTGTGCTGACAGCTCAGAGCCTGCAGCCTGCTTCCAATTCTGCCCCTCCCTCTTTCTCTGCCCCTACCCACCACCCCATCTCTCTCTCTCTCTCTCTCAAAAATAAAACATTTAAATAAATAATTTATTTAAAGTTATTGCAAGTTAATGTTTGATTCAGTAATGAAACCCTGATCAATCTAATTCGATCCTGATCAATCTAAGTGTTTCCCAACCTAAGATGCCCAGATGAATTCAATTATTTCAGTAGTTTTGTTATTCTCTGAATATGTATTAGGAAGAAGTAGCACATTTAACCCATGATCTCCCAGATATGATTTTAAGACTCAGACCATCATAGGCATATACTTTTGAAGTGAGTTAATTTAAATATAAATATTAAGCAATAGTACCAGGTGACACCCAGACATGATGTAATGGGGAAAGTGGTATGTGGGTAACTGAACTTCAGGAAATTCTATAGTGATCTATGGTGTATCTCTAGTCAGTAGCATTATGAAGCGGGTCCTATTTAAAACTGGCCCTGGGGGAAATTGGTGAGTTTATTTTTAGTACCTTCCACATTCTGAGAACTCCTTTTTAGAGGTATGTCCTCATAGTGCTCTTGGGGTAACAAGGAACCATTTGCAATTCAGTTCCTCTCTTCAACTTTTCTGACCTGTGCTCATTACTTAAATGCCATGCTCCCTGGCAAACTATCAAACAGGTTTGCACTGCAAGTTAGCTTTTTACTGTAATGGCAGCATTTATTACCTAAACCATAGTCGTGAATAATTATGGTTATTTCAGGCATTGTGTCACAGGCAGAATGTTATTTCCAAGTAGGAAGGCTGGGTCTTTTTGAGGCTCCCTAAATCATACCAGGTAATTGTGATGTCAAACTGGTCGTGAAGGTGACTCTCCTTTCATTACCACTAGGAGTCATATCATTTTGAAGTATATGTTTGTTTTATCTCATGACTAAGAAATAGGAAATGAAAGTTTCATGACAACTTTATACAATTATCTAATTTTAAGTCTTGTCAACAGTCTGAAGATTTATTAAGCATTGGTTGTATAACAGCCATTGTTCTAGGCACTGAGGATACCAAGAATGTAGGCATAGTTCCTACTCTCAGATATTTTATTATTGAGTGTGTGTGGGTGCTGGGGTCTGAGACAGGGTAGAATAGCAACCAGGGGTCAGGGAAAGACAAATAAATAGACAACTGTATTGCAACATTGTAAGCCTTATGGTGGCCCCCACGGAGTGTCTCTTAGCATAAAGAGGAGGCATCATCTTATCTAGGCCAGGGATGCTTAGAGAAGGTTTCCCGGAGAAGGCATGGTTTAAGCTGAGTCTTCTAGGAAAAGTAAGGGCTTGCTAAGCAAACAGGGAGAATAGAGCATTCAGGGCAGAAGGAATAACATGGCAAAGACACAGGAGACAAAGAAAGCTGCCAGCTATGGGGAAGAGTTAATGGTCGGTGTGATAAAGGTTATCTTAAACAGGGATTTAAATCCACACTCTTCACTTGATGCTATGTAATGCTATATGCTCCTTTCAGGCTATAGCCTTGGAGTGTGGAGATCTAATCAGCAAATGCACCCCTTGACATTGAAGCTAATGGTCATTAATATAAAGCTGATGAAACAAACTATTGCATTTAATGGCTCACTATTTACAATCCCAAATCCCTCAGAAAGATGCTAATTTAAAATGTAATGAATGTAATATATGGTAAAAATCCACACTAATTTATTTACCTATTCATTTGTTCAACAAATATTTATTAAGTACTTATTATATGCTAGGAAACTGTGCTCATGCAGAGATGCAGTGATAAGCAAGCTACGCCCTGTGCATCCAAACACATGAGGGCATAATAACAAAAATGTTCTGCCTTGAGTCTGGAAACACAAGAGACAAACAGCAAAAGTAGTTGGGTATAATACATCCTTATTACAAGAATGGGTGGCTTGGGCTGCTCTTATGGCTCTTCTGCTCTGCTCAGCAGGCTTATCCCTGTGGTAAAG
The DNA here is from genome assembly GCF_022079265.1 of Lynx rufus. Taxonomy (NCBI): domain Eukaryota; kingdom Metazoa; phylum Chordata; class Mammalia; order Carnivora; family Felidae; genus Lynx; species Lynx rufus. Next base: position 105,535,688 of record NW_025814867.1, on the reverse strand, counting down.
GTGGGCATATATCAATCTTGGTATAACTGCTGCATAAAATCATCCAGTACCTTTATTTTGGCTCCATCCTTATTAAACATTTTTCAATTTGTATTTACTTTTGGACTGACTGAATAAACTCCCTAAGCTTGCCCATTAGTTAAAGACAGAGAATTTATGTTGAAAGAGCACCCTAACACAGGAGGAAGGGGCCAACATGGCGGAGAAATAGGGGGAGCCATACTTTCCTTGTCTTTCAAACAAAGAAGTGCGGGAGCCAAAGGACTTTGAACACCAGAGCCTGGGAGAAAAAGAGACTGAATCTACTTGGAAGAAAATGGGAAAGCTGGAAAAAAGATAGGTGGGTAACTGAGAAGTGGGGGAGATAAAAAAGGCGAAGTGGGCACGGAGGGGAGGGACCCCCTTCTGCAGAGAGACAAGGGAAGAGAAAGAGCGACTAGGGAAGTGTAGGACCGTATCTGGGCAGGAGAAAGATCTCGGACTGAGACTGAGAGGGATCCGATCTCTAACTGCGGGGCTTTCTTCGGACTGGAGCTGGGCTCCCTGTTCACACACCTGGGGAGGAGGGGAGCCTGGGTGCGGTGGTAGGTCAGGGGCTCAGTCCACAGGTGGAGAAAGTGGTTCTCTTCAAGGAGGGCTGCGTGATAGTACAAAGCCTGCCTGCATCTGCCACCCCCAGGGCTCAGTGGCTGGGCCAAGGGTGCAGTCTCCCTGGAGTGCTGTGGGAAAAGACAAAGCCTGTCTGTGTTCGCCATCCGGGGGGCTCATGGCAAGGTCGGCAGCATTGTAGTCTACAGTAGGAGAAAGCGGCCCCCTCTTGGAATGCAGTGGAAAAGACAAGGCCTGTGTCTGCCTGCATCCGCGAGGGCGGCAGCTCAGTCCGAAGTAGGAGAAGGCTGTTCCCCCTGAAGTGCGGGGGCACAGACGAAGCCAGCTGGGACCACATATCGCTGCACTGAGAGGCGCTTCCCCAGTGCCAGAGCACACGGAGCGGGGCTTTGAATCCTAGCCAAGTGCAGGGTCAGGGGAGTTAGCAGAGCGAGAAGGACTGCCCTGTCTGCATCCCGGCACAGTGACTCAAACGGAGTCCACTGGGTCCGGCTCTGTGGAGAAGAGACTGAGCGATCACCATTTCCACCACCGCCCCCCCCCCGCCCCCACTCCCACTACCACCAAGGCGGGGCTCAGGGGTCACTCCCAGGGCCCATAGTGGAGGTGGGTCCAGATGATGCGGAACCATGCCCCCTTGCACTGGGTAACTGCATATCCACCAGAGCGGCACAGACCCTGCGGAAAGCTCCTCCCAACAAGAAATGCGGCATTGCCTGGATTAACTCTAGGTCCATTCTGGATATACAGATATATTCTCCCCCGCCACCATTTCTCCTCCTTATCTCTTCCCTTCCCTAGTCTGGCTACTCTGGTTATTGGTCTGTCTAAACAGACATATTTAATCCACTGTCTTGGTACATGTTCTACACCTCCTTTACACTCTTTTTTCTCTCTCTCTATGGAATAATCAGACCATATAGTTTCTCTGTCTGGGTAACTTTATCTTCGTTTCATTTTCCCTGCCTCCATTGTTATTTTCCTTTCTCTCTCTCTCTGGATTAAGCCTTAGTCTTTGTGCCTAATCAGTGTTTATTTTTTCTCTCCCCCTCCCCCACCCCTGCTCCTGTCATTTCTCTCTTTGTATGTGTTCTTCCATCAGCACTGCCTCTACCCTCTTCTTTACTTGTAGTTGGTGTTTTGGGGTTTTTTGTTTTTGTTTATTTGTTTGTGTTATTTGTTCGTGTGTTTTGTGTTTTTGTCTCCTGTTTATCTATCTGTTTTCCTTTACAGGGCTACTCCAAGGAACAAATCAAAGCATACCTGATGGAAGGTCCAAAATATCACTACGAGTAGGGTAATAAAATTACCAAAGTCACAACAAAAGACAGCAAGTAACAATCTCCTAAAAAACACCTTCTGAAGGGCCAAGCTCTGGACAGTGTATGACCCTCCTTTAATATAGCAGTACTCACAGGTGCAGAGCACACAACAAGCTTTTAAAATGCATAAGGTACAGAAAACTAGCCAAAATGATGAAATGGAAGAATTCTCCCCAAAAGAAATTCCAGGAAGTAACAACAGCTAAAGAATTGACCAAACCGATTTAAGCAATATAACTAAACAAGAATTTAGAATAATTGTCATAAAATTAATTGCTGGGCTTGAAAAAAGCATAGAAGACACCAAAGAATCTATTGCTACAGAGATCAAGGGACTAAAAAATAGTCATGAGGAATTAAAAATGCTATAAATGACGTGCAAAATAAAATGGAGGTGGCCACAGCATGGATTGAAGAGGCAGAGGGGAGAATAGGTGAATTAGAAGTTAAAATTATGGAAAATGAGGAAGCTGAGAAAAAGATAAAAAAAAAATCCAGGGGTATAAGGGGAGAATTAGAGAACTAAGTAATGCAATTAAATGGGACAATATCCATATCATAGGAATTCCAGAAGAAGAAGAGAGAGAGAAAGGGGCTGAAGGTGTACTTGAACAAATCATAGCTTAGAACTTCCCTGATCTGGGGAAGGAAATGCATTGAAATCCAAGAGGTACACAGAACTCCCTTCAGATGTAATTTGAATCGATCTTCTGCACGACATATCATAGTGAAACTGGAAAAATACAAGGATAAAGAGAATTCTGAAAGCAGCTCGGGATAAACGGGCCTTAACATATAAAGGTAGACACACAAGGTTAGTAGCAGACCTATCTACTGAAACTTGGCAGGCCAGAAAGGAATGGCAGGAAATCTTCAGTGTGATGAACAGAAAAAATATACAGCCAAGAATCCTTTATCCAGCAAGTCTGTCATTCAGAATAGAAGGAGAGATAAAGGTTTTCCAAAAAAACAAAAACTGAAGGAATTCATCACCACTAAACCACCCCTACAAGAGATCTTAGGGGGATTCTGTGAGTGAAATGTTGCAAGAACCACAAACTACCAGAGACACCACTACAAGCATGAAACCTACAGATGTCACAATAACTCTAAACTCATATCTTTCAATAATAATACTGAATGTAAATGGACTAAATGCTTGAACCAAAGACATAGGGTATCAGAATGGGTAAAAAAAAAAAAAAAAAAAAACAAGACCTGGGGCGCCTGAGTGGCTCAGTCGGTTAAGCGCCCAACTTCAGCTCTGGTCATGATCTCACAGTCCGTGAGTTTGAGCCCCACATCAGGCTCTGTGCTGACAGCTCAGAGCCTGGAGACTGCTTCGGATTCTGTGTCTCCCTCTCTCTCTGACCCTCCCCCATTCATGCTCTGTCTCTCTCTGTCTCAAAAATAAATGTTTAAAAAAAAATAAAAAAAAACAAGACCCATCTATTTTCTGTCTATGACAGACTCATTTTAGACCTGAGGACACCTTCAGATTGAAAGTGAGGGAATGGAGAACTATCTGTCATGCTACTGGAAGGCAAAAGAAAGCTGGAGTAGCCATACTTATATCAGACAAACTAGACTTTAAATTAAAGACTTTAACAAGAGATGAAAGAAGGCATTATATAATAATTACAGGGTCTATCTACCAGTAAGAGCTAACAATTGTAAACATCTATGCACTGAATTCAAAAGTGCACAAATATATAACACAATCACAAACATAAGCAACCTTATTGATAAGAATGTGGTAATTGCAGGAGACTTTAATACTCCACTTACAACAATGGATAGATTATCTAGACAGAGAATCAATAAATAAACAAGCGCCCCAAATGATACATTGGATCAGATGGACTTGACAGATATATTTAGAACTCTCCATCCCAAAGCAACAGAATATACTTTCTTCTCAAGTGCACATGGAATATTCTCCAAGATAGATTACATACTGGGTCGCAAAACAGCCCTTCATAAGTATAAAAGAATTGAGATCATACCATGCGCTTTCAGATCACAATGCTATGAAACTTGAAATCAACCACAGGAAAAAGTCTGGAAAACCTCCAAAAGCATGGAGGTTAAAGAACATCCTACTAAATAATGAATGGGTCAATCAGGAAGTTAGAGAAGAAATTAAAAGATATATGGAAACAAATGAAAATGAAAATACAACAATTCAAACCCTTTGGGATGCAGCCAAGGCAGTCCTGAGAGGAAATACATTGTAATTTAGGCCTATCTCAAGAAACAAGAAAAATCCCAAATACAAAATCTAACAGCACACCTAAAGGAACTAGAAGCAGAACAGCAAAAACACCCCAAACCCAGCAGAAGAAGAGAAATAATAAAGATCAGAGCAGAAATAAACAATATCGATTCTAAAAACAAAACAAAAAAATGAAAAAAAAAACCAGTAGAGCAGATCAACGAAACCAAGAGTTGGTTTTTTAAAAAATAAACAAAATTGATAAACCTCTAGCCAGGCTTCCCAAAAAGAAAAGGGAGAGGACCCAAATAAATAAACTCACTAATGAAAATGGAATTATTACAACCAATCCCTCAGAAATACAAGCAATTATCAGGGAATACTATGAAAAATTATATGCCAACAAACTGGACAACCTGGAAGAAATGGACAAATTCCTAAGCACCCACCTACTTCCAAAACTCAAACGGGAAGAAATAGAAAATTTGAACAGACCCATAACCAGTGAAGAAATTGAATCAATTATCAAAAATCTCCCAACAAATAAGAGTCCTGGACCAGATGGCTTCCCTGGGCAATTCTACCAGACATTTAAAGCAGAGATAATACCTATCCTTCTCAAGCTATTCCAAAAAATAGAAAGGGAAGGAAAATTTCCAGACTCATTCTATGAAGCCAGAATTATCTTGATTCCCAAGCCAGAGACCCAGCAACAAAAGAGAACTACAGGCCAATATCCCTGATGAATATGGATGCAAAAATTCTCAACAAGATACTAGCAAATCGAATTCAACAGCATATAAAAAGAATTATTCACCATGATCAAGTGGGATTCATTCCTGGGATGCAGGGCTGGTTCAACATTCGCAATTCAAATAATGTGATACATCACATTAACAAAAGAAAAGATAAGAACGATATGATCCTGTCAATTGATGCAGAAAAAGCATTTGACAAAATTCAGCATCCTTTCTTAATTAAAACCCTCGAGAAAGTCGGGATAGAAGGAACATACTTAAACATCATAAAAGCCATTTATGAAAAGCCCACAGCTAATATCATCCTCAATGGGGAAAAACTGACAGCTTTCTCCCTGAGATCAGGAACTCGACAGGATGTCCACTCTCACCGCTGTTGTTTAACATAGTGTTGGAAGTTCTAGCATCAGCAATCAGACAACGAAAGGAAATCAAAGGCATCAAAATTGGCAAAGATGAAGTCAAGCTTTCACTTTTTGCAGATGACATGATACTATACATGGAAAATCTGATAGACTCCACCAAAAGTGTGCTAGAACTGATACATGAATTCAGCAAAGTTGAAGGATACAAAATCAATGTACAGAAATCAGTTCCATTTTTATACACCAATAATGAAGCAACAGAAAGACAAATAAAGAAACTGATCCCATTCACTATTGCACCAACAAGCATAAAATACCTAGGAATAAACCTAACCAAAGATGTAAAAGATCTGTATGCTGGAAACCATAGAAAGCTTATGAAGGAAATTGAAGAAGATACAAAGAAATGGAAAAACATTTCATGCTCATGGTTTGGAAGAATAAATATTGTTAAAACGTCAATACTACCCAAAGCAATCTACATACTCAATGCAATCCCAATCAAAATTGTACCAGCATTCTTCTCGAAGCTAGAACAAGCAATCCTAAAATTTGTATGGCACCACTAAAGACCCCGAATAGCCAAAGTAATATTGAAGAAGACCAAAGCAGGGGCATCACAATCCCAGATATTAGCCTCTACTACAAAGCTGTAATCATCAAGACAGCATGGTATTGGCACAAAAACAGGCATATAAACCAATGGAATATAATAGAGACTCCAGAATTGGACCCACAAAAGTATGGCCAACTAATCTTTGACAAAGCAGGAAAGAATATCCAATGGAAAAAAGACAGTCTCTTTAACAAATGGTTCTGGGAGAACTGGACAGCAACATGCAGAAGAATGAAACTAGACCACTTTCTTACATCATTCACAAAAACAAACTCAAAATGGATAAAGAACCTGAATGTGAGACAGGAAACCATGAAAACCCTACAGGAGAAAGCAGGAGAAAACCTCTCTGACCTCAGCCACAGCAATTTCTTACTTGACACATCTCCAAAGGCAAGGGAATTAAAAGCAAAAATGAACTATTGGGACCTCAACAAGATAAAAAGCTTCTGCACTGCAAAGGAAACAATCAACAAAACTAAAAGGCAACCAACGGAATGGGAAAAGATATTTGCAAATGACATATCGGACAAAGGGCTAGTATCCCAAATCTGTAAAGAACTCACCAAACTCCACACCTGAAAAACAAATAATCCAGTGGAGAAATGGGCGGAAGACATGAAAAGATACTTTTCTAAAGAAGACATCCAGATGTCCAATAGGCATATGAAAAGACGCTCAATGTCACTCCTCATCAGGGAAATACAAATCAAAACCACACTGAGATATCACCTCACACCAGTCAGAGTGGCTAACATGAACAAATCAGGAGACTATAGATGCTGGAGAGGATGTGGAGAAACAGAAACCCTGTTGCACTGTTGGTGGAAATGCAAACTGGTACAGCCACTCTGGAAAACAGTGTGGAGGTTACTCAAAAAATTAAAAATAGATCTGCCCTATGACCCAGCAATAGCACTGCTCGGAATTTACCCAAGGGATGTAGGAGTGCTGATGGATAGGGGCACTTGTACCCAAATGTTTGTAGCAGCACTTTCAACAATAGCCAAATTATGGAAAGAGCCTAAATGTCCATCAACTGATGAATGGATAAAGAAATTGTGGTTTATATACACAATGGAATACTACTTGGCAATGAGAAAGAATGAAATATGGCCTTTTTTAGCAACGTGGTTGGAACTGGAGAGTGTTATGCTAAGTGAAATAAGTCAGTCAGAGAAAGACAAATACCATATGTTTTCACTCTTATGTGGATCCTGAGAAACTTAACAGAAGACCATGGGCGAGGGGAAGGGGAGAAAAAAGTTACAGAGAAGGAAGGAGGAGAACCATAAGAGACTCTTAAATACTGAGAACAAACTAAGGGTTGATGAGGAATGGGGGAGAGGGGAGGGTGGGTGATGAGCATTGAGGAGGGCACCTGTTGGGATGAGCGCTGAGTGTTGTATGGAAACCAATTTGAAGATAAATCATATATATATATATATATATATATATATATATATATATATATATATATCTTGTATATATGATTTATATGTATATATATAATTTATATATATATTACACATACACACACACAAAAGAGCACCCTAAAAAAAAGGCAGCACAGGAAACTTCTGCCTTTTGTCTTTTCCCCAGGCATTTGGAAAACTGAACTCCATCTTTGGCAAATCTAAGTCTTCTTTCCTTAAGTATCTCTCCTGTAGCAAATGGGAGGCAGTATGGTGTAGAGGGTAAAAACAAAGAAAACAAATAAAACAAAAAACAAAACAAATTAATTTTCTGACACTAATTTTACGATTCTTTGTAAGAATGAATTGTATTGACAAAACAAATGAACAGGTGTATCCTAGATCTCTTAGCTAACCCCTATTTTCAGTTAATAACATTATATTATGTCTGATCAGCCAGGCCCTTATGATTTGGTGCTTATGACTATACTCTGAGGCCTCATCACTGCAGTACTGATGCAGTAGTAAACTGATGCAGGACAATTTATGGATCAAATACTGAGTATGAGGGAGTCAGCTAAAAGGGTAGTCAGTCTTTGTTGCTTTTTCAGCGAACCACTGTCTTTCTCTTAAGCTTCTATTAATTACAGTAGGTAGTTTATCAGGAACATTCAAACATGGGAAGAGAATGCATAAAATTCCCCACATAACCAGAATCCATCATTTCTAAATAAATTAGTATGCATCTCTAAATTTTGTCTCTTTAAAAAAAAGAAAACATAACATCAATGCCAGTTATCACTTCGAAGTTTATGTTAGCCCCTTAACATCACTGAATATTTACTTATTGTTCAAATTTCCAATTGTTTCATATATGTGATTTTTCTTAATACTTGTTTAAATAAGGATCAAAATAAAGGCTACCCATTGCAGTTGGCTGATGTATTGTTTGAATCTTTTTTAATCTGTAAGGCTCCCTCTTGATTTTGTTTTTTCACTGGCAATTTAAATGTTGGAAAAAAGAACCTAGGTGCTGACTGAATTCCTGTAGGCACTTGACATGCTCATCAGTCATCTTGTATTTCCATTAAATTAGCATTTTGAACTGAAGTTTATCTCTAAATCAATTTTTCCTTTCATTTAATTATTTTTTGACAAGATTACTTCATAGTTGTATGTTCTATCATGAGATCATTAAAGCCTGGTTATCTTTCTGTAATGTTAACAGCTATAGATGCTTAATGCTTACATGTAAATCACTTCTAGATGAATTAACTTACCTGTTTAACTATGTCTGACAAAAATCTTGTGTTCTTCATACCCCCATCAACAGAATATAGAAAAAAAAAGATGCATATGCTACTTATTTTTCTTCCAGGTACCTATCTATTGATTTATTGATCAATACAGAATTGTAAAGGACATATTTGATAAATCAAAGCCCTAGAGAAGACAGAAGAATGAGGAGAACATTGAGCATAAGGATTAGCCTTGGTTAAAAAAGATTATTTCTTTCTCAGAGACAGTAAAATGGAAAATAGAGGGAGAAGCTAGGAATGATTTTAGAAATGAAAAAAAAAAGTAAGATGAGTATTTGCATGTGGGGAACCTTTAATTTCTCAGTAAATTAGGGAGTAATATCATCACCCCTTTTCTACCATATCAGTAACATAGTTTCCTTAACCAGGTAAATTCCACTGTCAGTCATAATCCATTGATCACAGTTACCATGCTGGTATTCTCAAAATGTCTGGAAGCTTTTCAACTCACTCCTGACAGTATTAATGAAATGATTCCATTAAAGTGAAAATTAGGCTAATATTTTATTGAATTAATTTATTTAGATTGAGTCTGATTACTTAGGTATCATAAAAATCACCCTGGAAGCATTTGAATAAAATAATCTAATTAATTAAAAGATTCTTCATTCACTCCTGCATTCCAGATGTAACAAAAAAGTCTATTTTTCCCATTAATGTGGACTTGGAAGCATGGCTTGTCAAAGGAAGATGTAGCAACAAACAAAACTGTCACTCATAAGAACTTTCTCTAGAAACATGACCAAGTCATTCACATTCACAGGTTTTTGAATAAGTTTGTATAATGTTGGCATTACTGTTTTACATTTAAAGTAATCATTACTCTGAAGTGAAATTCTGATTTTTAACAATTTTGAAATAACTATTCTTTTATCCTACTTATGCATTAGTGAATACTAGTATGCATTAAATCACTTTATTTTCCTCAAAAGTTATATATATTAAGAACTGCTATCAATAAATTAGTACACTGATCTTGGTCCTCCTGGTATATTCTCCCAGGAAAATTCATTTAACAGCGGTGTGGCTGAGACATAATAAGATGAAAATATGTATGCAGACTTTGGTATAACTGTAACCTTTTCAAACCAGAATCATCCATGCCATCTTCATTACAGAGGAGATCCAACTAAGATAAAGTCCAAGTGACAGAAGGAACACATCAGCTATCAGCTTGACGAGATTGCTTTCTGTATCTTGCAGTCATAACTTGCAAAATGATACAGCATATTTTCCTGAACCAAAGAAGTATAGGACTGCTGAATGAGTGCCCTGTGATGGAAAATATCACTACCTACTTCAGAAAACGGGGGCTTCCCTAAACTGCATTTTGAACAGCCATATGTATGTCGGAAGTGTCACTGCTTCGGTGGCTTAGTAACAAACACTAAACCTGAAAGACAGGAGGTATGGAACACAAGCATTTTTTTTTTAATTTTAGGACCTAATGAGAGAAATGATGCCTGATAATCCTCGAATGGTAACTCATTTGCAAGGAATCAGATCTAGAAGCCACGGGGAAAAGTAGGTGCACATACCAGAGGAAGTCGGTGTGGGTGACTTAATTAATGAACTGATTGATTAATTCAATTAAATGTTAGCCTAAATTATGCCTTTTATTTTTGACTAATAATCTCGGCACCGTTGCCAGCTTTGGCTGCCATTACCAGCACTCCTGCAAATCTCTGCCTCTATTCTCAGAAAATCTCCTCTTCATTCTTATGGAAGATGGCTTACAGAAGCCCAAACGAGTAGTCATCTAATTAGAATGGACATCAGATATGCTAGAATGTTGGATTCTGAATCATCCCTCTGCTATGCCCTGAAGCTTCTTGGCAGTGAGAGAGGGAGATGTTTCTTCTCAATTCCTCCTGTTTCTTTGTAGCACCCTCACAAATTCCCACAAGAAAATGAAAATGAGTCAACAGCATAACCTCATGATCAACAGGATCTCTTCAAAGAAAAAAGTGAATCTTTATAAAGGACATTCGGGGCAGCCAGCATATGTGCTCATCTTGTTTGCTACTAACAGATGGTGTCATAGGAACGCTAAACCAATACCTCCGCCCTTCTAAACCTAAAGCCTCAGGAACATCAAAAAATCCGAAGTCAAAGTCTCCTGTATTTGTGATATTATAGGTTCCTTATTTTTTAATTTTTTAAATGTTTATTTATTTTTGAGAGAGAGACAGAGCATGAGCAGGGGAGGGGAAGAGAGAGAGGGAGCTGCCAGCACAGAGCCGGACCGGGGCTCGAACCCATGAACCATGAGATCATAACCCGAGCGGAAGTTGGATGCTCAACCGACTGAGCCACCCAGGTGCCCCATAGGTTCCTTATTTTTTAAAAAGGAAATACTTCTGCAATCATTGGTAATTGATTTTAAAAGAGATGCATATGGTCTGCTTGAAGGACGGCTATTTGGAATACATCTGAGCCAGATTTTGCGCGCGTGCGCGCACGCGCGCACACACGCGCGCACACACACACACACACACACACACACACACACACACACAACTGAAAGTCTTGGCTTAGCCAAGCCCTGTCATTAAGTTTATTTGATCATTTCTGATTTAGTAACTAAGAACCACTTGGTACCATTATGCAATCTTTCTTTATCCACTGCTGCTCTGGAGGATATGGATTTATGAAGTTGTTTTAAATTATATTCATCTTTGTTAGTATATTAAAAAAGAAAAAGCAGAATAAAAACCACACTGAGCTATATACATTCTCACTTTCTTGTCCACACGGTTTGTTGCAAGGAGGCTATAAGACTACCTTGGGCTATTTTTAATTTCTTTTGTTGGTAGCTATGTTTTTGGCCTTCATATGTTTTTATTAAGTGTAATATTATCTGCTTTGCCTGGCTCCTCGAAGCGGCAGCCAGACCATAACAAAGTGAGTGCTGAGAAATACTGTCAACAAGATCAAGATATATACACAAATATGTGCTGCCATCAGCCTTCCTTCGCCACAGGAAATTATTTACGAAAAAGAAGCAGAGTGCCTTGTTCAAAGCCATTATGGCCACAAGCGCCATCATTATTGTTACTTTCAAAGCTGTTGTCTCTATCTGACTTCTTCCATCCTTTCTTTTTCCTATAATGCTTTCTCTTGTTCTAACTTTAACTCAAGCCCACAGAACCCTGACACCAGCTCTCTCATGGATGCTTGCCTGTCGGTTTTTGCTTCTTCTCATACATCCTCAATTGCATTCTTCCTCATTTTCCTCAGATATTCTATTATTTCTTCAATATCTTCCTTTGCTTTCTCATTCTAACCTTCCAATCTATGGAGGTAATTCTTTGAATTTTTTTTTTGGATGGGAGAAAATGAGGTGCTTTGTGTATAGATAGAAAGGAGGGGGGCTCTTCTGAGGTATTTAGCTTTCGGTCCTCAGGAGCTGAGCCAATAATATTTGGATCTTCTATTGTGAGCTCAGCCTTCCTGTATGGGGCGCTCCCTGGTGTACCCACACTTTCTCCCACTTGTTCAACTCTAGGTGCTACTATGAAGGGATTTTGTTCATTAAATTACAATCCCCAATCAACTGACTTCAAGGTACAGAAATTATCAAGTGGGTCTGACATAATCATATGTGCCCTTGGATCTGAGTCCAGAAGTTAGAGACATAGGAAGTCAGAGACTCAAAGTCAGAGAGACATGCTCCTGCTGGCCTGGAAAAAAGCAAACATTAGTAAGGAACGGCAGGTGGCCCCTAGGAGCCAAGAGTGTTGTTCCACGGTCAACAGTTAGTAAGAAAATAGGGGACAAACCTCCAACTACAAGGAATCGATTCTCCCAACAATCTTAATGAGATTGGAAGAGAACACTGAGCCTCAGATGGGAATGACTGTGTGACTGATACTTGGTTGCAGCTTGAATGCAACCCTGTAAAATCCTGAACAGAGAACCCAGCTATACATGCTCAGACTTCTGACCTACAGAAACCATAAAATAATAAATCTGCATTGCTTTAAGCCACTAAGTATAAGGTAACTTATTATAGAGCAATAGAAATGAATATGTTCATAAATAGCTTGCAAAGAACACAAGAGTATGTCGTATATCTGCTGTTGTTTGTTTGGCCTTCATCTGCTTTTTTTCATTTGATCTGCTGAAATTATTTTTAACAAAAATTTTTTCATCATTCCAGAAGGAAAAGAAAAAGTCTCAGAAGACTTGCTTGATTGCTCACTAATATCTATGGGTATAGTTAGTATAGATGTTGACATAAATTATCAGCCACTTAAATAAGGAATTCAGGATATAGGAAGATGTAAGCAACAGATTACAATTATAACATTATAAGTATCCATTGATCTTAACTGTTGGATACTTAACACTGCATTTATGTTTTAGGTTTTAAATTTTCCATTTCTATGCTCTTTAATGGAACATTCCAAAATACGGTAGAAATGAGAAAAGTTGGACTTACCAAACTCCTTCCACTTCTCTTCTATATTGATACTTAATGATGGAAATATGTGTCCACTGTGACAAGGGGCAGAATAATAAAATCTGAGACTTGAATTTGAAATTTTTTTTTTCAGTATAGACTCTCTTGTTAACCGTTGCCCCTCCATTGTATGACATATTTGACACCTAGCACACAATCCCCCACTTTTCTTCTTAAATAAAATCCCTTTTAGGGGCACCTGGGTGGCTCAGTCAGTTAAGTGACCAACACTTGGTTTTGGCTCAGGTCATGATCTCACTGTTCATGGGTTTCCAGCTCTGTGTAAAGCTCTGGGCTGACAGCACACAGCCTGCTTGGGATTCTCTCTCCCCCTCTCTTTCTGCCCCTCCCACACACTTGCTCTCTCTTGCTCTCTCTCTCTCTCTCAAAATAAATAAATAATTTTTTTAAAGCCCCTTTAGTCCAGACAGTCACAATATATCTAGCCCTCAAGGGGAGATTTTGATTTTTTTAAGCAGTTACATAATGCCTCTCCCTAGTCTAAAGATGGACATGTGAATTAAGTATTCTCAATCACATTGTGGAGAAGGAATATTTTCTGTCTCCCCTTCCTTTCCTTTCTTATTAATTAATAAGAATTAATATTGCTCAGATGATCATTAGCAGCCATCTTGAAAACACAAGGCCAAGCAGCCTTAGGAAGTAACTGAGAACAGCAGAGGAGAAAGATAAAAAGGACCTGGATCCTTGATTATATTGAACTTTTCATTACAACACTTGGAGCCCACCCTACCACTGGACTTTCAGTTATATTAGATAATAAATATCCTTGTTGGTTTAGCCGCTTTGAGTTGGAGGTTTTCTGTCATCTGCAGCTCTAATATTCTAACCGATAACATGAGGGATCAATGTTCACTGTCAGTGTGCTGTTTCAACTTCAGCTGAACTTTATTCTCAAATGTAAAGCATCTCAAAGGCCTGTGGAATTTCATCTCTAGTTTCCCAGGCAACTATCACATGTCACTCATGGATGTTCCGAAGCACACAGGTAATATTCCATCTCATCACCTCAATTTTAAATCTGGAGAAAGACAAATGAAATGGGTGCCAATAAATCCTCAAGGCTGCAGAGATAAAAGAAAAGAATGAAAATCCAGGAGGCAAAGGCAAGGAAGCAATCCACTCTGCTATCTAATCTCCCCTCTTCCACTCTGTTTTCATTTCTCCTTTTTAACGCTGCCATGAGCGATTCAAAATTAGATATAAATTTTCTTGGAGGTTAAGTCCTTTTTTCTGCATTGCTTTCCAGGACACACTTGACCTTACGTACAGGAAACACTACCTCCTGCAGAGAAAAGATTCAACAATTTCAAATTCATCATCTAAGATGCTTTGTTCTCTTTGTTCCCACATCCTAAGAATCAAATTCAATCTTAGACCTAAATAGGCATAATAGACTGTAATATAAATCATTTAAATGCTAATATTCTCACAGTCTAAATGTCTCTTCAATAGGGCTGAATTATATACTAAATGATGGAAATAAAATTGAAAGATTAATTTTTGTCAAATTTTGTAATGCTGTTTTTCATCATAGGCAATAAGTTGGAGACAATTTCAAACCATGGCTGGTAGTTTTGTTCATAGTTGCTTTAGACAGTAACCAAATGAGATTTTCATTTATGTCACAGAAGAAATCTTATGAGACAAAAACCGTTCAGAAGAGCTGAGGGCTTGTGCATACCCAAGAACTACTCAGCCAGACATCCAAGGAGTGAGAGCCAGCCTTCTTCCCCTGAAATGTTCACCGTTTCCATACTGGCTTCTTGGCTCCCACTTCATGCCTGCTACCGTCTACTGTCTACATATGGTCAGGGGCTGCTATTAATTAGGAAGGAGAACATCATCTCTGCTCAAAGCTTCCAACAACTTTTCTTTTGCATTATTTTCTTTGCATTATGACCATCAAGGCTCCATGGAATCTGACCTTCCAGCTAACCTGTTTGACTTTATGTTCTGCCTTATTTCCCCCCTCAAAATCCACCCCATCCACTCTGGCCTCCTTGATGCTGCCAATGCCAAGCACGCATGCACTCAGAGCCTCTGCACTTCTATATCCTCCATCTATTGGCTTGGCTCACCCATATCAATCAGGTTTCCACTAGAATGTCTCCTATCTACTCAGATACCTTGTTACCCATGGCCTTGCTTTACAAAATAGTCATGCTCTATCCCCTGTCCATGCTTTCTTTCTTTCTTTCTTTTTTTGTTAATGAACATCAGCTGTTTTTAATCTTTCTTTCTTTCTTTCTTTGAGAGCAAGAGAGACAGAGTGCAAGCAGGGGAGGAGCAGAGAGAGAGAAGGAGACACAGAATCCAAAGCAGGCTCCAGGCTCTGAGATGTCAGCACAGAGCCTGACGCGGGGCTCAAATTCACGAACTATGAGATGGTGACCTGACCTGAAGTCAGACGCTCAACCAACTGAGCCACCCAGGCGCCCCTCTCCATGCTTTCTTATTTGCTTTTTTCTTTCCGCAGTATTTGTCATTACTGGACATACTGCATAATTTATCGTCTATCATCCCCAGTTAGAATACAAGCTCCATGATATCAGGAACTTGCCTTTATTCATTGTTATATCCCAGCACCTAGACCAGTGCCTGGCACTAGGTAAGAGCTAAATAACTATTTCTTAAATACATGAATGAACTTTAATTTCAATACAAGTTGTAAAGAGTATTCACAACATCCATATAGAATAGTGCTTTAATGAAAGTCATTTTATCATTTAATTCTGCATAATGAGATCATTTCTTGCTTATTTAAATTTTTAAAGTAATTTACTTTTAAAAGGGAAGTACATATTCATTATATAGAAATATCTATGTGTACCTGTACGTGTGAAAATGTAAAAGAAGGAAAAACAGAGTAGCTACAGTTTCACCCATAGAAAGACAATCACTATTATAAACTATATAAAAAGCAACTATTGTCATTTCCTGGGAAACAATTGAAATGAATATTTTTACTCCATGAATTGCAACAATTTCAATTTTCATTAAGAAACAGACTGAGCCAAACACCATCACAGAATCACTGACTGTTTAACACAAGGTTAGCTCAATCATTCACAAAGAAGAATACACATTTCAGATTCTCCTGACTGGGAGAAGACTAAAGTCCCTTCATATTAGGAACGTTACCAGTTGTAGAACTCTTCTAGAGAATAGACCTTAAGAAAACAATCAACAGAATATCAAGAAACAAAAACAAAAATGTGAACTTCCACTAGCATTTCATTCAAATACAGTTGTAAGTGGGGCAAAATACCCTCCCAAATGCCTCTATGTTAGAGCCAATTAAAATGTCCCTTTTGTAGAAAGCTCAAGGTTCTACACCCTTTCTTCAAAGTATTGTTATCTCTGAATTAATTACAATTTGATGTAATATATATATATATATATATATATATATATGACATATATGTAAAATAAAATAAAATAAAATTTACATTAGATCACTTCTGGCACAGTGGCCACAGCTTTCAGTTTTCATATAATTGACTATGTCATGATTGTCCGGATGTTCCTTTAAGCTCATATTGTATATAGCTGGCATTTTCATAATGTCAATAATCTAGTTAAATTTTGACCTTTGGGGGCACCTGGGTGGCTTAGTCAGTTAAGCATCTGACTCGACTTCAGCTCAGGTCATGATCTCACTGTTGATGGGTTCAAGCCCCACATTAGGCTCTGTGCTGACAGTGCAGAGCTTGCTTGGGATTGTCTTTCTTTTCTTCTCTCTCCCTGTCTGTCTCTCAAAATAAATAAATAAACTTAAAAAGGAAACTTAAATTTTGACCTTTGAATTCATCTACCTAAATAAGAAAATTAAAACTTTGAAATGAATTAATCCCATTCATGTATTGAGCAAATAAAGTTCAAATTAGGTAATTTCAAGTTACCTAATGTTATAATGCTTTCAGTGATTTGTTTCATTTAAATTTTCAAATAGTTTTAAGGGGCGCCTGGGTGGCTCAGTTGGTTAAGCTTCTGACTTTGGCTCAGGTTATGATCTTGTAGTTTGTGAGTTCAAGCCCTGCACAGGGCTCTGTGCTGACAGCTCAGAGCCTGGAGCCTGCTTCGGATTCTGTGTCTCCCTCTGTCTGACCCTCTCCCGCTCATGCTCTCTCTCTTTCTCTCTTTCTCTGAAAAATAAATAAACATTAAAAAAATAAATTTTCAAATAGTTTTACAACATCTATGTTTTTAAGCCATATATTTTAAGCCATTAATTTAAGGCATTGTTTTTAAGCAATATATATTTTTTTCTTGTTGCTGATATTCCACCGTATATGTATCTACAACTCCCTATTAATAATTCCCTCTATGGGGTTTTACTAATACTGCCTAAAACTCCCTATGGAGGCCACAATAGGACTCCCTAAAATGTTACTGGGAAAAACAACAATAGAAAGACATGACTTACTGACATGCAGAGCCAGTGGCTAGGGATAGTGTGCTCTAACTGAATCAGTCCCAAGTTAAAAAAAAAAATAATAACATTTATTGGTTTTTTAGAGACAGAGATAGAATGGGAGTTGGGGAGGGGCAGAGAGAGAGGGAGACACAGAATCCAAAGCAGGCTCCAGGCTCTGAGCTGTCAGCACAGAACCTGACGTGGGGCTCAAACTCACTGACTGCGAGATCATGACCTGAGCCGAAGTCAGGCTCTTAACTGACTGAGCCACCCAGGTGCCCAAAATCAGTTCCAAGTTTCAAAGTTGAAATACTTGGAATGTTCTTTGAATTTTATCAATTCAGAGACTTTATTTTCCATAATTTAATTGCAACCTCCATCTTTCTAATATTCACTGCTTTTATAGCATAGGAAAACCCAGAAATGCACAGAGCACAGAACTCAAAAATTTAGCCCCAGGTATTGGGGAAGACATACCATCTCAGACCACTGAGAATTTAGATTAAGGCTTGAGCCTCCTTTATGTACTTTATCATGACATTACAAGAATATACTGTGCCTCCAACTCTCAAAATAGATGCCACATGGAGAAACTATTGTCCAAGAGCATCTAAAGATTAGTAGTGATATCACTGACTCAGAGTATGAATACCCTCATGTATTAAATCTATATTTATTGATTGATGTGTACTTCATGTTAAGCAATCTTGTAGGGACAGGGGAACCAAAAAAAGTACTGTCAAAGATCTTATATCCAATCCATCTCACAAAATCCAAAGGTTTAGCCAATATGTACCAGGCTTCTCAGAGCAAAGAGATAGATGTTTTCAGGGGACTGAATCACATAAGAAGCCACCTATAATGTATCCATTTTTGCACCATTAAAATTTTTTCTAAGCATCACCTTGGGGGTTCTTAAAAGATGCATTCTTTGGCCAACTTGTCACTGAATCAATCTATCAGAATACAGCCCAGATATGTACTCTGTTGTCGAGAATTGGAAACCAGCAGCAAAGGGATTAAAATAAATTGTCCAAACTCTCTCCTCTCCTCTTTCCATTCCTTTGTCAGCCTTAATCCAAGCCCCTCTGATGCCTCTCCTCCTTCTACTTCACAGAGCTAAAATTGTTGTTCAGTGTGATGTACTAATGATAACCATAATCACACAAATTGCATATTCCACTCGGCACGGTGCCGCACAGAGAATTGATGGCCTTGCGCACGGCAGTCATGTATCAAAGCCGCAGGACCTGTGTAGAATTCAGGAAATGCCAGTGCTCTCCTTCAGTTTATGTTCCCTGTAACCTTGCGGTCTCTCTCAGTTGCTGTACCAGAGAGCAGGTAATCCATCAAAAGGGAAACATCATAAACTACCCTTCTCCCCTCCAAAGTACCTTTTATTTCCTCCACCATCTGATTTCAAAATTGAAGTGGAAAGAGTTTTGAGGTAGTGTGGAATTCTCGGGGGTCTCAGAATCCTGGCCCCAGAGTTTTGGTCCTCTGCTTGTCCCGACTGAGTTTATCTTTTTGAGGAGATCTCCTCTCAAGACCCTGGATTGCTCTAGAGAGCAATCCCGAATTCCACAGAAATTGCATTGCAGGTAACGATGCTTCTATATCGGGTTGTCAAGCAGTCTGGTCCCACTCACAGTGCCTGACAAGACCTGTGCTCCAGTCTGAATGTGCCAGAACCTTTGCACCGTTTCTTTATATATGTGAGTGTGGGAATGTGTGTATGTGATGTTTTCTTTATGCTTTAGTAAGGGAAACAATAAGGTCCAAAAAAGACATACAGGAAAAAAAGGGGGGGGGCAATCTGGCATGAAAATCAACTTGCATTGTTCTTAGCAGTTTGGAGCAAGAACAAACTTCATTATTTATGCAGTTATTTTTGTCACTTCTCAGTGACCCTCAGAGCAGGACCATCACTGCCCCAGGGAGATAGAGTTTTGTAGTTTTTGAAGGCAACAGAGACCCTTATCATAAGTTTATTAAGATATAAAGCCCAACTATTTACTGGAAGTATTTCCATTTTTATGCATATTGAATCTTCTAATAGACTGTCTCATGTTCTTTGCTCATTTTAATTAAATATTCTATCACTTTCATTTTCTAGATCATTCTCAAAGAAAGTGAAATTATTATGTTATGCTTGATGTATAACAATCAAAATGGACGTTGAACACTCATGTACGAACATACCTTCAGTCTACTATTTGTGGACCCAAGATTGGGGGTTTTTGTTTGTTTGTTTTATGCAGAAATAATTGACATATATATCTGTATAAGGTGGTTAGCATGATGGTCTAATTTATGTATATTGTGAAATGATTACTATGATAGGTTCAGCTAACATCCATCTTCTCATATGGATATGATAAAAAGAAAAGAAGGTTAAAAAAAGAAAAAAAATTATCTTTGTGGGGAGAACTCTGCAGATTTATACTTTTAACAACTTTCCTGTAGATCATACAGTGGGGTTAGCTATAGTCATCATATTGTCCCTTACATCCGTAGTAGTTCTTTACCTTATACCTGGAAGTTTGTACCTTTTGACCACCTTCTTCCAATTCCCCTTCCCCCCACCCCTCTGGTAGCCACAAGTCCTAATCTCTTTTTCTCTAAGGTTTTTTTTTTTGTATTGTTTTTATTTATTTTTAATTTTATTTATTTTTGGGAGAGACAGACAGAGTGCATGCAGGGAAGGGGCAGAGAGAGAGGGAGACATTGAATACAAATCAGGCTCCAGACTCTGAGCTGTCACCACAGAGCCCGACATGGGGCTCAAACCCACAGACCGCGAGAGCATGACCTGAGCCGAAGTCGGATACTTAACCAACCGAGCCACTCAGGTGCCCCATTGGCTTTGTTTTTAGAGTCTCCATATAACTGAAATCATACAGTATTTGTCTTTCTTTGACTTATTTCACTTAACATAATGCCTTTAAGGCCCATCCATGTTGTTGCAAATAGTAAGATATATATGTGTGACAACTTCTTTATCTGTTCATCCATTGATGGACACAGGTTTTTCCATGTGGTGGCTATTATAAATAATGCTCTTGCTGTGAAGATAGGGATGCAGATAACTTTCTAAGTTAGTATTTTTGTTTCCTTTGGGCATTCCCTAGAGTGAAATTGCTGGATCATATGGTAGTTCCGTTTTTACCTTTTTGAGGATCCTCCATACTGTTTACTATAGTGGCTGTACCAATTTACAGTCTAATCAACAGTGCACAAGGGTTCCTTTTGATCCACAGTCACACCAATATTTGTTATCTCTTGTGTTTTTGGTGATGGCCATTCTAATAGGCATGAAATGATATCATATGGTTTTCATTTGCATGTCCTTAATGACTAGTCATGCTGAGAATCCAAACATTGATTAAATAGATGATTTGTCAAAATGGATGAAGTCCTCATGCCAGTGTCCCTCACATAAGAAAGTCAGTGACACCCTTTTATATGAAAGCAATGTGAACTAAGGAAAATTTTAGCTTATTATGGAAACAAATGTACTAATCAACTCAGTGAGAGGACACTAACTTATAGTCAACTGTTGATTCTACACTATATGTAATTTACACAAAAGGTATACAGAATATTTCAAAATGAATGTTGGCACATTTTTCTTCCAGTAGAAATTAATCATCATGCCTTTTGAAGGACACCAGTGACCCTCCAAATAGCAATTCCTTTATTCCCTATCCAGAGGTAACTCATGACATTTTTTAATAGTTTTATCACATATATCTGTATTCCTAAATAACAGTATTATATTTTATGTGTTTATTAACTTTTTTATAAATAAAACCATGCACTCATTTTTCCATTTACTTTGTTTACTTAACATAATTTGTGACATTCATTTAGTTGATACAGTAAGCTGTATTTTCACTGCTGAATACTAATTTGCTGTACAACTATCACATTTTTAATTCAATTTTTAGCGAGTGGATATTTGAAGTGTGTCCAGTTTTATTTTGTTTTGCTATTAAAAAATTGCTTAGTTCTTTTCATTGGACATTGTTCAACGTAAACAAAACCTATATTTTAATGAACTGTTATTCCTCAAAGGAATCAACTACACCATACAACATTCATTGTTTGATTCCACTTAGGAAGTAGGCCATGGATGTCTCATTAGCTTTATTTATGATTGGGGAATTTTCATGGGGTTTTGTGAGGCAGGTCCCATTAGTTTTCTGCCCCCATTTCTGCAATCTGGACCTACTTTCTCATTCTCCACCATCATCCCTGCTTCCCCCAACAATTCCCAACGTGATGAAAAAAAAAAACTTTATTTCATTTCAGAAATGAGAGCATTCCCTGGCAATAGTAAAGAAAACAGTAAGGAATTCTGTATTCTCTGTTTCCTGCTTATTATTTCATATTGAGTATATTAAGATATGTGCTTTTACTTGAAATATTTGTGAAACTTGGCGAATTTCTGCTTAGAAAACTTTTGTCAATGTAAGTTTCTCAGCACCAAGTGTCCGTTTCTGATTTATTAAGCTCCTGCTCTTCTCTTGGGCGTCTGTTGCATCTCCATGTGGCTCATCTGCTTTTTCCCCCTTGGCTACTGAGCTTTACGGACCATTTCAGGAGTTTTATTACTACTGCAAGGATGGAACATATTGCTTTATCAGTCAGGCTCTCAGTCAGACAACACTATTACTTGTCTAGTCCCTGCACTACTGAATCTCACAGATGAGGTGGTAATAGGATGCTCTCCATTCTCCTCCAACCACATTTCACCAGGAAGACATAAAGTCCTTACATCTGAACATTTCATAGATAGTTTTATTTACCCTGATCTTAATGATTCATAAAAGGATGTGGAATTTGCTTACTGGTTATCAATCCTGCCTTCTCTACTATGTATTCTTAATCAAATTAATTAACGTAATGCTGCTTCAATACACTTATCTGGAAAGTGGGCTCTAAAACAATACTACATCAATACTGTTAGTTTTTGCTAAGAGCTACTCAACTATGCCATTGTGTGAGAAAGCAGCCAGAGATTAACTTCACCAAATGGGCACAGCTGTGTTTCAATAAAACTTTATTTACAAAAGCAGGTGATGGATCAGATTTGGCTCACAAGCCACAGTTTGCTGTCTCTTAATCTAACCGACCTAGTATGTGAAACACTGAAGAGCTTATAAAGAACTTCAATTGTTAGTATGATTTATTCCTAGATTCATGAGTCTTCTATTTTCATTTTCTTCTTTGAAGTTTGCAGTATGTTAGTGAAATGAGAATTATTATGAGGCATACACCTCCAAATATCAAGAAATCAACATAAAATGCCTGTCTGTTACACCATAAGTTGTAATATTGGTGGTTGAGAAACTACAAAGTTTTCATTGTATAAGAAAACCAAAATAACAAAATATTTTCAGATTGTTTGCCTTCCAAAAGCTCTTAAATAATATAGCTTATTTAGATGATTGATTTAGATACACTGCTCATACATTCAAAGCATGACATTATAAATCACATCTTTTCATTTGAAAGGAGTAAATGATATTCATATTTTAATGTGATTTATTATTTTGAGGTTGAACACAATGTGACTTTAATCTGTAAAGTGTGAAGGTGTATTAGAATGTGTTATTAAAGTCATGAAAGTTGGCCATAGCTATTATTTGATTCTTTAAAAAACAACAACAGTATTTTTTAGATGCTCTAAATTAATATTGATTTTAAAGCTGTGAAACCATAGGCCATTATAAGACACACTATATTGATGGACCCATCTGGTAACAAGTTTGCCCTTTCATTTTACTAATAAGCATTTTTGGGGAAAAGAACTAGTTTTACTGCTTTGTCCTTCTTCATGACAAGAATTGGGTGTAGATTTAGAGAAAGAAAATCACCTAGGAAATGTTGAAAATCTACAAACATATTTGGAGAAAATAAAAACTGGTCATCTCATTAAAACTATTTTTTTTACATCTTCATGGTAATTACTACCATTTCAGATAAGTTACCTCTTATTAGTTCACTTGTATTTGCATTCAATCTCCAAATATCCCTTCTTCACCTACTTACTTAGTTTTTGTAATCATATTTACCACAGATCATGTGTATTTTTTGTTTTCTTGGTATTTGTAACCTGCGGTATTAGAATTTGATTTATTTTCTAATTTTTTGATGTATAATTGACATTTAATGTTATATTAGTTTCAGGTGTACAACATAATGTTTCAATAATTGTATCTACTCTAAAATGATCACCACAATAAGTCTAGCTTATTCACCTCTAACATTGTTATATTTTTTTTTCCTGTGATGAGAGCTTTTGGGATCTGATCTCTAAGAAACTTTCAAATATGCAATGCAGTATTATTAAATATAGTTACTATGCTGTACATTACATCCCTAGGACTTGTTTATTTTATAACTAGAATTTTGCACATTTCGACCACTTTCACCTAATGTGCCCACCCCCTCCTCTGGCAATCACTAATTTGTTCTCTGTATTTATAAGTTCAAAGGGTTTTTGTTTTTGTTTTGTTCTGTTTTTAGATTCCACATATAAGTGAGATTATATGATATTTATCTTTTTCTGTCTGATTTATTTCACTCAGCCTAATACTCTTGAGGTCTATCCATGTTGTTGCCAACAGTGAAATTTCATTTTTTATAGCTGAGTAATATTTCAACATATATATTTTAAATTATATTTTATAATATATAAAATTATATTAGATATATAATATAAGATACATAAGA
Organism: Lynx rufus; assembly: GCF_022079265.1. NCBI lineage: Eukaryota > Metazoa > Chordata > Mammalia > Carnivora > Felidae > Lynx > Lynx rufus. Next base: position 105,511,422 of record NW_025814867.1, on the reverse strand, counting down.
ATATAACATATATATTAGGTATATATAAAATCACATTTTCTTTATGTATTCATCCATCCATGGACACAGGCTGGTTCCATGTCTTGGCTATTGTAAATAATGCTGCAATAAACATGGGAGTATAGATATCTTTTTGATGGTAGTGCTTTGATTTCTTTTGGAGAAATACCCAAAATTGGAGTTTGTGAATCATAGATTTATCTTTAATTTATTGAGAAACCTCCATACTGTTTCCCATAGGGGCTGCACTAATCCACATTCCCACCAACAGTACATAAGACTTCCCTCCTCTCCATATTCTTGCCAAAAATCATTATTTCTTATATTTTTTAAAGTTTATTTATTAATATGAGATAGGGAGAGCACAAACAGGGAAGGGGCAGAGAGAGAGAAAGAGAGAATCTCAAGCAGGCTCTGCACTGTCAGTGCAGAGCCTGACTTGAGGCCTGAACTCATGAACCATGAGATCATGACCTGAGATGAAATCAAGAGTCAGATGTTCAACTTACTGAGCCACCCAGGCTCCCCTCTTGTTTTTTTTATAATAACCATCTTAGCAGATGTGAGGTAGTATCTCATTGTGGTTTTGATTTGCATTTCCCTGATGACTGGTGATGTTAAGCAGATTCACATTGGCCATCTGTATATCTTCTCTGGGAAACTGTCTATTCAGATCTTTTGCCTATTTTTAAAATGAGATTGTTGTTGTTGTTGTTGTTGTTGTTTGAGTTGTTCAAGTTTTTTATATTTTGGGGATTAACCTTTAACAGATATATCATTTGCAAATATTTTCTCTCATTCAATATATTGCCTTTTCATTTTGTTGATGGTTTTCTTTGTGGGGCAGAAGCTTTTTAGTTCGATGGAGTTCCACTTGTTTATTTTTGTTTTTGTTGCCTTTGCTTTTGGTGTCAAATCCAAAAACATACTGCCAAGATTGACATCAAGGAGATTCCTGCCTATGTTTTCTTCTAGGAATTTTATGGTTTCAGTCTTAACATTCCCCTTTAATTCATTTTGAGTTGATTTTTGTGTATGCTCTCAGATAGTGGTCCAGTTTGTATTCCTATTTATTTATTTGTTTATTCTTAATTTTCACCATGCCTATTATACAAATTATTTTGAGTGACTTACAACTCTGTTTTTTAATTTTTCTATTGAGATATAATATCTAAACTGTGTAAGCTTAAGGTGCACAATGTGTGGTTATATTTATGTTTTGCAATAAGATTACCATCGCAATGTTAGCCAACACTTTCATCACATCACATAATTATCACTTGTTTTTCTACTGTTTTTTAAAACAAACTCTTATTAGATATCATGCCACCCAGGCCATTTGCTTGTAAAATTAAATGTAGGAGAAAGATAGAAAGAGAGATAATCCTTCTAGAAACTTGGCCACAATGATTACTACATTTGAACACTCAAGAAATGCCAAGTTCTACAGAATAGATGCATTCTCTTAGAATTATATACTAAGGGAACTTTGACAGGTGTTTTTCAGAAGACGGTAATGTGTCCATCTTTTAACTCTTTCTTACTAGGTTATTACTAAAAGTCAAGAAAAAGTAGAAGAACATAATTCAGTGCACTGTGAACTCAACTAAGAAAGTCTAGATATATTTTCTGCTTATCTGAAATGAGTCAAGGATAGGACTTAGAAAATAAAACAAGATGGCAGCACCTGGATAGCTCAGTTGGTTGAGTGTTAGACTTCTGCTCAGTTCATGGTCTCATCGTTTATGAGTTCGAGGCCTGCATCAGGTTTTCTGCTATCAGAGCAGAGCCCCATTTGGATCCTATGTCCCTCTCTTCTCTTTCTGCCCCTCTCCAGCTCACGGTCCCTCTCAAAAATAAATAAACATTTTTAAAAAAACAAAAGAGAACAAGATAAATGAATGGATAATAGTCTTTTAGCTTTTACCTAATATACGTAAGTCATAAATTCTTTCCTATATATTAATGATGAATACCTTGCCAAATGTGGTTAATTTATTATCACTGTATGATTATAAGAGTCTTTCCTATGATAAAAATCCAGGATTATCTGCTTGTAACACAGTGACTAAAACTATTAAATTTATACCCACTAAATATGTTTAAAGTTTTTTGTGTGTAATGCCAGGAGCTCTTGAAAATAAAACCAGAGTCTACATTTTCTCAGCTAAAGTATCTTCTGTGTCATAGGAGAATATTTTCTCAATGATTTGGGGAAGATTTTTACCATAAGCCAATCCTCCAGATTTATTTTAGGAGTTCCAATTCATGAGGCTATGCAGTATGTCTATCACGTAAATTTATTTATTTATCTGGGATGATTCTAGATTAAAGTAAAAATTTTTATAGCCAAACAATAACATTTTTTTATTAAAATGGCCTGCTGAAAAAGCACATTTTTTTACCACATTGTGAAGGGTCTGAGATCCAGCTTCTCTTTGTTTGTGTCCTTTAAAATAACAAGCCCTTTGTCTGGTTAACGGCACACAAAGATCTAGTCATCAATGAACTTTACATATCATCCTTGTTGCAACTTTACTCCCAGGGACAGGGTCAACAACTCTTAAATTTAGCAGGTGTCATTGGGCAGTTGAGCTCAACAATGGCAGGAAATGTACTTGAAAGGGAGTTGAACTGGACTTTTCTATTTTATCTCTAAAGAAACAATCATTATGTACCATCTCCCCTTTTCAACAGGGAAATGATACTGTCTTCTGTGGGTGCTGTGTTGGCATCTCTTGTCCCCACAATTTATGGTACAATTTTTAGTAGCTCGTGTCATGTAGCTGGGCATTGTATAAGTACTGTTAATTTAACTTACTTCTATAGAATTATTTTTCTGCTTACCTAGTAGATTCCCTCTATTTTGTATTTTCTTCTTTGTCATCTTTTCGATTTTTTGTGGCATTAAATGAGGCCTGCTCGGCCAAATTATAGTGAAGGACCTATTCCTTCAGTCTTCACTTATCCTTTCCACCCTTTCATTAATGTCAGCAAGCTGGCATTTACTGTACACTTAGTAGGAGTCACCTCTGTGTTCTAAGTGCTTTACAAACACTAACTGCTTTAATTTGAACAATTCTAGATGGTAGTTCTGTTTAGATCACCTTTTCATAGATAGGCAAAAAAAAAAAAAAAAAAGTTAGTTTAAGGTGATGTATCAAGTGTGAGAGCCAGAATTCCAACCCAGCCAGCCTAATTTCAGAGCCTGCTCTAAAACCATTAAACTGTTTTACCTCTCAGTCATTCAGAACCAGGTCAAATACCTGATTCCATTACTCACTAGTTGTTGGATTCCAGTCAGGTCATACGAACTAATTAAGCTTTCCTTTCTTCATTTCTAAAAAGGCGCCCAATATTCTCATCAAAAAGTTGCTTGTTGGCATTTGATAGGGACATACATATAACAACCACTTGCAAAATTAGAGCATAGCTATCGTTCAAGGAAATACATAAGAAAAACAAGAAAGTTTGAAAAATTGTAATGGCTGAGGAATGACTGCCTCATCATTCGTGGACGAGAAGAGTAATGGAATAAAAGGTACACATTTCCTAAGTACCTGTTCTATGTATGAAATAACAGACTCAAAGGTAGCAAAACAGATGATTCCTAAAATAATAAATAAGTGATTTTCTCCTAGTTTTCCTGAAAAGAACAAATAATTGAGATTCAACCAATTATGCACATATGTCAGTATGTAAAAATACTTATATTGGTGTGAAATATAAACATGCAAAATTGAAATATACTATCTTGGGAAAGCTCATAGAGGTGGCACTATTGGGGGCTTGGAGTCAGATGTCATCAAGCTTTGAGAGTTCTACAGAGCAGAGGGGTACCATTAGGTGAGGGGAAGGAAGAAGGGCATGTGGATATAAATGACAGGCAGATTGAATTAGAAGCTTGAATACAGGAGGGATGCCTGAGTGGCTCAGTTGATTAAGCATCTGACTTCAGCTCAGGTCATGATCTCGCGGTTCATGGGTTTGAGCCCTGTATCAGGCTCTGTGCTGACAGATCAGAGCCTGGAGCCTATTTCAGATTCTGTGTCTCCCTCTCTCTCTGCCCCTCCCTCACTCACGATCTCGATCTCTCTCTCTCTCTCTCTCTCTCTGTCTCTTTCTCTGTGTCTCTCTCTCCCTACCTCTCTGTGTCTCAAAAATAGATAAACATTTAAAAAAAGTCTTTTAGGGGCGCCTGGGTGGCGCAGTCGGTTAAGCGTCCGACTTCAGCCAGGTCATGATCTCGCGGTCAGTGAGTTCGAGCCCCGCGTCAGGCTCTGGGCTGATGGCTCAGAGCCTGGAGCCTGTTTCCGATTCTGTGTCTCCCTCTCTCTCTGCCCCTCCCCCGTTCATGCTCTGTCTCTCTCTGTCCCAAAAATAAATAAACGTTGGAAAAAAAAATTTTTTTAAAGTCTTTTAATTAAAAAAAAGAAGCTTGAATACAGGAAACATGTTGAGTAGGGCATCCTGGCTGACATGGACGATAACATAAGTGGGTGGGTGATGAGAGAGTGAAATGTCTACGGTTTTCCAGAGGGTATTTTAAATCTCAGATTTGTTGTAATGGACGGTTAGACAATATTCAAGTATGTTAAAATCCTTTTTACAAGCATAATTTTTATTTTTTAAGTTTTTAAAATTTATTTTTAAAGAGAGAGCATGAGTGGGGTAGGGGTAGAGAGAGAGGGAAAAAGAATTCCAAACAGGCTGTCAGCACAGAGCCCGACGTGGGGCTCGAACTCAGGAACCTCCAGCCAATGACCTGAGCCAAGATCAAGAGTCCAGGGCTCAACAGACTGAGCCACCCAGGTGCCCCAAACATCGTTTTTGAATTGAGGCTATTAAATAGCAGAGAAGTAGTGAACAAAACTTCACCATGTAGATTTATCTTTGATTGAAAAGAGATGAAACTACTCAAGTTAGTTTGTAATTTGGTGATGAAAGTGGGCTTTCAAAACAAAAATAACAAGTTTACACCCTGACTTCATTCAAAGGGAAAAAGAGATGCGTCATGACATATTCTGAGCTATTTCTATTTTTAATCTGCATGTGAAAGTTCCAAAAATAAGTGACATCCTTTAACCTAGTGGTGACATTTTCTTTTAGAAAACTTCTTAATGATTGAAGATCAGAGTCTCCAAGCAGTATCATGTAAAAGAGTTTGCAACAACAAAGTATTATCACCATTATTAAGGATAATTCCCACATGTCTATGGTATTTGTTACTTCAGATCATTTCCTTAAATATCATTCATCAAAACTCACAACATCTTTTCTATGTCTATAATCTATTATCTGTCATTTACATCTATAATCTCTTATCTATATGTAATCTTCTAGATCTTATTTATAATATAGATGTTATTATTCCCATTTTAAAGGAGAAAAAAAAACCAAGGCTTAGCAAAAGCAAGTGATTTATTTCAAGGAAAAGGATATATGGTTGAACATAGTGCTGGTCATATGACTTTAGTATGTAGTACTCTTGAGTTCAGATTTCCGGAACACTACAGCTGTCTTTCAGTCAGTACCTATGTTTGCCGAATTCATAAATTTTCAGTTTTTGGAAGCAAAGTAAGTCATTACATATATATTTACTTTAAGCAGAAAAGATGTTAAATTTAAATTAAGCATTGAATGGCACTGATTGATTTCAAATGAAAACATCTTAACTTGTACTTAGATGCTTCTATTTAAAATAAAAAAAACCTCCCTTTCCTCCTGTTTATTATCATGTTGTTGAGTTGTTTGTAAAATAATAATGCTAGAGATCAAGGGAGAAAAATGAGTTTCCTCTCTCTTACCAATAACTTGTAGTAATGGAAATACAGAAGATTACCCTGTGATAGTTAAATTAGAAAAATCAATGAACCTAATGAATGAGCTGTCTGATTTCAAATGGTTTCTGGCTAATGGCCTTATAAACTTCCATAAAATTATCTATGAGATTCAGAAAAAAGATATAAATTCACAAGACCTACATATGAAGGCTCTCATATAATATGTTACTGGTAGATGGGAAGAATTTCTACTAAATATAAGATAGGAGGACCTAGATGAAGGGTGGGAAGTGGTTTTTCTTTTGTATATTATTCCATGAAACGTAATGACATCCTCCAGCTGAAAGGACATGAGAAAACATAGGATGCTTGGCCTCTTGCTCAGAAAGGCAGGATCTACTTCAATAGAAAACTGCACAGTCACCTACTGCTAAAGGACAGTGATTATAGTTTTTTACATAATGCTCTATACAGCATGTCAGAATAGATAGTAGAATAAGGAAAATAATCCCACAAAGAACATGAGGCTTGCTAGATGAAGTAAGTGGCTGTTAAATATGAAGATTCCATCTGGAAGCATGCATACTAACCTGCTTTCAAGCTGCCTGGGAAGAGGTTTAACCAGCACTCAAATACTCATCTCCAAGTCTGCTTTGCACACACAGGTTTCAACATATTTCCCATTATTAGATAAAAACATCAATATTCAAAGCACCAGCAATGAACAAAATGGGAGATCTGAAGGAAAATTGCACCATAAAAGACAGCGTCCCCCATAAACAAACAAATAGACCAAAAAATGAACAACTTACTGATATGAATTATTTCCTGGAATGGCTCATCTACTCTTAACTTCAAAAACTTGGGCAAACGGCTTACTATTCTAGGCCTCCGTTTTCTCATCTGTAAATTGGAGACAATAATTGTTCTACTTCATACATTTTCTCTTAGGATCAAAGGTGCTGACACACATGGAGTGTGTGGAGCCATCACAAACCCTCAATACAAGCTTCTCTTGCTCCCCTGCTCCCCTCCCCCACATCATTCTCATGAGACAACAAAGTAGAAAACTTTTTATGATATTCCACATGATACTAAAAGATGTAGCCACTCTAAAAAAGCAGGGATCTATAAGAAGCAGCTGTGATAGAAAGATAACAGAGTAACATGCAAAGAGAAGAGGTTAAGTAAATCTAGATAAGTAAAAGTTGAAGGAAGTTTCATATTGTCTTGGCAGAATTACAATAATCCAGCAAGGTAGTAAAGAGAAAAGTTACTAACGTGGAAAGTGATGCAGATATTAATTAAACATCAATTCAATTTATATTGAACTGTATTGAATATGTACTATGAGCCAGGCACGTACCAAACTTGGAATAAAGTGGAAAAAAATGGTCTATTAGAGATAGTTACTGCCTTCAAGGAAATCTCTCTCTCTCTCTCTCTCTCTCTCTCTCTCTCTACCTCTCCCTCTCCCTCTCTCTTTCTGTGTGTGTGTGTGTGTGTGTGTGTGTGTGTCTTTCTCTCCTTCTCTCCTTTAATATACCTACCTAGGTAGAGGTAGAGTGATTGATTCAGTGGTGGCCAAAGACTCAGGCCACCTCTGTTTGTTAGTTCCAAACAGAGGAAATTGCAGAGGCTATAAGGAAAAAAACATATTTCTCACTATTCTTGAACCTGAGAAAATTCAAGGCTGGTTTTTTAACCACAAAGAGAGAAGCTTTCTGAGCATGAAGCCAACAAGGGATGGAGGAAAACAAACTCAAAGAAACAAACAAAAACAAACAAGGTATCCCAGATAACATCATTTGAGTTTCTAGCTCAGTCGTGCCTGAGCTACTCCAGACCTTTTCAGTTACATGAAACCATCCATATATTTGCTTTCTGCTGAAGCCAGTTTGCATTGCTGTTTTTTTTTCTCTTTTTGCCATTGGCAACTAAAAGAGTGATAGTGATGCACCATAGTTCTGTAGACACAAACATCATTAAAGGGACACATGAAAGGTCTGATGTAAAATATAAACAAACCAGTTTTAAAAATCCACATGCAGGGGCACCTGGGTGGCTCAGTTGGTTAAGTGTCTGACTTCAGCTCAGCTCATGAGCTCGTGATCCATGAGTTCGAGCCCCGCTTCTGGCTCTGTGCTGACAGCTGAGCCTGGAGCTTGCTTTAGATTCTGTGTCTCCCTCTCTCTCTGCTCCTCCCCCACTCACACTCCCTCTCTCTCTCAACAGTGAACAATAAAAAATTTTTTTCAATCCACATGCAGAAAAATGCAAACATTTTACAGACTATGAATATGTGGTAAGATTGAATTCAGAATGTTATGATTCTTTAAAGGTAATCCAAAATTGCTATGTATTCCCTATCCACCAAGCATTATTTATTTAAGAGAAATCTTGGAAATTTTCTTCAAACTTTGAGAAGGAAGACTTCAGATTGGGGCCAATTTATCAAGATTTATTTATCTCAAAGTGCATGCATCCTTCTGAGTCTAACCGGTTCATTCTCTAGCAAGCTACATTTCTCCACTCTCTAACATGCTGGCTTTCCCCTTGGGAAATGCTTTAAAATATGTACGTATCCCTGCCTCCAGAACCATTTGAACACTACCGGATTGTGACACTTTAAGACCATGAGTGCAGACCAGGCTGTGTACAATTGGTTGGTACAAACGGTTTCAAGTGTTCAATGGGCTTAAAGTTTAAAGAAAAACAATAAGTTGATGACGTCCATAAGCAGGGGGAGTGAAACTCCATGAAAAGAATTTGAAAGTATAGGATATCTGTCTCCTAAACACTGAATTTTTACATTGGTGTTCCATTATTTTGAACCTTGTAAGTCCTCTAATAAAATGCAAATAATCTGGGGAGACACAGCCATTCAATTGAGTACAAACAAAAGACTGGTACATACACCAGACACTTTGCTGGGCTCTGGGGAAAAGGACTTGGGAGAAAGGGAGCCGGAGGGAGAGGGGCTTGGTTTGGCAGACAGGTTAGTTCAAATCAGCTGTTAGTTAAATTCCACTGGCCAGGGCACCGGATTGAGGTTAGAATGAGACCAACCAGGACATCGGGCCCAAGACAGAGGGGAAAGATCACTTAAAGCAAGGGAAAGTAACCCATCGATAACAGGGTTTTGCTGAGAGCTGGTTTGACATAGTAAAAAATGATTCTTCAAAGCTTTATGAGTCAAAGCATAATGCACTTCTTTCCTGTGATATATTGAGGAAAAATTTCCAACACAAATTTCTCCTCATGTGATTCTGTCTTTGTGTAAGGAGAGCCCTCCATGTCACCTACTTTTCCTTTCATTTATCTTGCAAATATGTATTAGGCACTGCTATATGCAAATCAAAATACGCTGGCTTTACAGACAAAGATACAGGGTCAGGCAACTTTCATTGCCAAATAGCAAAATAGGGTTGAAAAACGTGCTTTGGGTACACATGGCTTGGATAGAATGATTCCTCTGGTCAACTCAGCTTTCATTCACAACACAACTGTTTATATTAAACCAAAACTCTTATTTACTCTATTTATTCATTATTATAGATCCAACCTAGGTTAAACTTCAAAAAGTTTCAGTATATTCTCGATCAGTCTTAAATATTTTTTAAATGTAAAAACTATTTTGTCAGTGATAGTTATCAATTCCATTTTGCAGCCTGTACCAGATCTCCTAATCTTGAGATTTTTATAGATGAAAAAACACTAATGCTTATTAACTGCCTACGGAGGGCCAGGCAGTGTGCTTCTGGGGGCTTTTATAGATTTCTTTCACAATATGCTTTATGTTTTCCTATCTTTGAAAATATTATTCTGATGTTAGCATATACGAAATATGACATATTCCACAAATTTGTCATTAGTTCTCACTTTTCTTGTTCAACATGGAATTAAAAGAGAAAACATCAAGGGTAGCATTCCCGTAAACTTGGTATTAAGTAATACTTTTTAAGAAGCCCTTTTCAATGTGTCAGTCTTTTGAAATGTCCTTAAAGCTGTATTTTTGAACTTTTATTACTTTAATTATAAAATAACCCATGATTATTGTATAAAAGAAAACATAGGTAAAATTATAAATATATATGGATAAAAACAGATACAAAGAGAATTTTATATTATATGTGTGTGTCTACATATATACAAACGTGTATATATATATTTGTCTATCCCTATCGATGTTTCTCTCTCCACTTGAAAGCAAAAAGCCTTATACCCACCCCATGCTTATCATTGTCTTTTTGCCTCCTTAGCCAATTTCTAAAACAACTCTATCTAGAGTTAGAAGATCTGTTGTACTCTTCAGGCTACAATTAGGTCATATTAGCTTCAGTTGCTTTCTTTTTTTAAATTTTTTTAATGTTTATTTATTTTTGAGACAGAGAGAGACAAAGCATGAGGGGGGAGGGGCAGAGAAAGAGGGAGACACAGAATCTGAAGCAGGCTACAGGCCTTGAGCTGTCAGCACAGAGCCCGACGCGGCGCTCGAACTCACGGACCGTGAGATCATGACCTGAGCCAAGGTCAGACACTCAACTGACTGAACCACCCAGGCGCCCCTTCAGTTGCTTTCTAACTAGGTGAGGGATTGGTCCAGTTGCTGAGACCAATTGTCTTAAAACCCAATTCTTCATGTATCCCCCAGGTAAGAGGTTCTTCTTCTTCTGGCATCATAAACTCCTCTCCTAGTACACTTGTCACTACTAGGTCCCTTTTGATAATTCTGTTCAGGTACAGCTAATTGGTAGATGAAATATTCAAGCAAAGTCTGGAAAATTCCACCCTAAGAGACATCCATTCTCCAGACAATCAGAGCTGAGCGGAGTGACCCAAAGTCCAACTGTTGCACTCCAAGCCAGTGTGAACCTGACAGCCCGATTCTCCATCATCTTCGTTCCATTACTGCTCCACCAACTTTAGGACAGGTTGTGCTGTGATACCCTGATGCCATGGTGCGTCCTGGTACTGCTGCCACTGCCATCCATTCAAAGTTTTCTGCAAATGCCACGTATTCTGTCAGGCAGTGGAGATGCATAGATTAAAAATATGTGGCTTCTGTTCTCAAGGAGCTAGATCCCGGAAGCAGATAAATAGGCACTACGGTACCGTAATAGAGCAGTACGATAAGTTTATCCAAGATTTTAAGCATTTATTAGGAGTGTTCTTTGGCGAAAATTGCCACCACCCTAACATACACTGGCCGTTCCAAAGACAGGCCGAAGTGTAGACTTTCCAGCTCATTAAATTGGTTCTGCCTTCTCACTAAGACTGTTATTCTAAAAGGTATTCTAGCCTCACCACGAGCTCAGTATTGGGCAGAATTGATTTCTAGGGTTGTGTTTGGAGTAGGGACCACAGGGAACCTCACAGTACCCCAATTCTCTCGTTTCTAAGGATTTCTGCATCGTGTTTCAGTGTAACATTTCTCAGAATGTGTGTGGGATGTCGAGGTGATGGCAGTTACCACTGATTGTGAGCAAAATGATTTTAGATTGTTTGAGGTCAGGGCATCAAAGTAAATAACTTTCTTTTTCTTTTATCCATCAATACTTTTGATCACTTAAAAAGAAAAATCTCTGGTCTGTGCCTGTATGTATGTGATACCACTCCAATTAACATCAGAAAATGAGAGAAGTTTCAGAGCAATTGACAAGTAAGTATGACTTACTAGTATTAAATCACATTTTCTACTGTGTTCTTTTTGCATGCTTACCTCTTACTATATGGCAGTAATGCTGAGGTTTTTTATCGAAGTGTCAGTGATATGTTACCTTTGCAAAAAATTAATTTTAATTTTAAATGTGTATACATGCATACAATGGAATGCCATCCAGTAATGAAAAAAGAATAAACAACTGGTACATGCAGAATTATTGATGAGCACATTATATTGTGTGAGAGAAACCAGATACAAAAGAAAAATACTGTATGGCTCTATTTATAGAGAACTTTGTAAGTGGCAAAACTCATATAACATGAAAAAAAATCAATAATGTTTACTATGAGAGAGAAAGAATTTACTGTAGAGGGGCATGAGGAGACTCTGTAGGGTGTTAGAAACCTTCTGTATCTTGACTTGGTAGTGCTTAAATAGGTGTATTTAAGTTGGTCAAAACTCATACAACTATATATTTAAAATTCATGTATTTTTTGGAACATTCTAACTCAGAAAGAGTGTGTGTGTGTGTGTGTGTGTGTGTGTGTGTGTGTGTGTGTGTGTGTTGGGTGAAAAAGAATAGATGTGCTGTATTGAGTTATGCCAATTTGAGCAAGACTACAAGTTGCCTCTCCCAGAACCTCCTTCCCTGTGTGGCCGACAGGTCCCTGTGCAATTTCAGGAAGGAGCTGTGAAGCAGAAATCCTCATTCTCCAGAGGCAGCTATGGTTAGATGTCATGTCAATCCACAATACAGGAGCCCAGTGGGTCCCATATGTCTTTGCTCTTCTTTGCTCCGTATCCAGCTCTTCTTCCTGACCCTGTTAACCAATAGTAGCCCCAAGTCCACCACTGGACACTTAGTTGTGTAGCCACAGAACTGGCAGCTGTTTCCATAGACACACCACAAACCTCCCCTCTAAGGTCTTATTTCAGATGCAAATATATGTGGCTTCTCAGATGTTCCCACTATACTGTTGCCAGATAAAATACAGGACACTCAGTTAAATTTATCTTTAAGCAAACAATGGAAGAAATTTTAGTATATCTCATACATGGCATGGGACATACTTATACTAAAAATCATGTGTTATTGATCTGAAATTCAAATTTAACTCTATGATCTGTTTTTAGTTGTGAAATCTGGCAACCTTGTCCTGCAATTCTGGTTGTGTACCTGTACCCGTGTGTCTGCTGGAATAATTGGTGCTCCTCCCTCATTTTAGACCTTTACTTTCCTGGATTGTTGCACGAGTGTAAGGTCTAAGTAATAGAATTAATGATTCTAATTAATGTCATTAAGTCCCTAATTCACATAATTGTGGCTCTGTTTTTCTGGCTGAACTCTAATTGATACAGGGGTCAATTTCAAGGGAAAATTTAATGACATGTATGTGCATAAGAAAGTTAGCTGTGACCAAATTCGATCAATGGCGTAGCTGCTCTAAGATTGCATGTTTCACTTCATTTGCTATTGGAGTGCCCGGGGGACATCTTCTCCATAGAGGACAGCTTGGCATCATGTTTATATAGGTATGTCTCAAATTTGTTTTTTCTCATCTTTTGGCAAGTGATAACTCGCCTTGACTAAGCCCAGAAGAGGCAGCATGTTATAGTTATGGAGAGACCATGCATTTTATCTTTTTTTTCTTTTAAAATGTTGGCATTTTTTTTCAATATTGACATTCGTATCAATACATAGAGAGAGACATGTTTTAACACCATTGAAACTATATCATACACATTCATTTGGATTCCTCTTATTTCATTAAACATTGAACCATGATTAAGTTTCATGTTTTAAAATTAGTCACAAATATGAATTTCTTTTTTTAATGTATTTTTAAAATTTTCTACATTATTTTTTTTAATTTACATCCAAGTTAGTTAACATATAGTGTAATGATGATTTTAGGAGTAGAATCCAGGGATTCATCACTTACATATAACACACAGTGCTCATCCCAACAAGTGTCCTCCTTAGTGTCCCTTGCCCATTTAGCCCAGCCCTCCAACCACAACCCTTCCAGCAACCTTCACTTTGTTTTTAGTATTTAAGAGTCTCTTAAGATGATGCATTTTAAAGTCTAACCTGCATGGGAGTAAATCTACCTACTACTTAGGTAATCTTGAACACATCTGATAAGCTTGCTTTACAAATCCACAATATGAGTTTGACAATCCCTACTTTATACAGTTATCATGAGGATTATTTCACATATGTGAAGTCCTGACAGAGCAATGGCCACCAAGTAGACATTTTTCATAGGCTGTTTTATCTTGGTAGAAGAACAACTACTTCCATTTCTATAATATTCAATTTTCCTAATCTAGAGGCTTGCACAAGTCTTGTGTAGAAACCTTTTCATCCCCCTGGCTCCTGGGGAATATATTCAAATTATTGAAGTCTTTCATTTAGTTATGAACTTGCAATGCCCTTTCTTCCCTTGGAAAGCAGGCACACTCCAGCCTGTATTTTAGATCTCAATATATTTGAGCTACATATATCTGAGCCATATTTGATTTTGCTGACATGTTTACATTTCAGGATCATAGAAACTGGTTGTTTCAGATGATTTTAGTTTGTGGTATTTTGTTTAAATCCCTGCAGGAGTGGGAGAACCTTTATGAAAACCCAACTTTTTATTTGTCTTTTAACTTGGCAAGAGAAAGAAAACCAAGTCTGGAAATAATAAAAATTTAGAGCTGATATATTGCTGAAATAAGGAAGGGATGAGTCACAAAAGCCAAAAAAAAAAAAAGTTTGAACTGGCTACATATTTAATAACATTAAAGAGTTATTATTTTTAAGTGTGATTATGGTACTATGTTTATGTTAAAGGGAATAATCCTTTTAGAGATTAAAAAGAAAACAAAAATGTTGGAAGGCATTGTTTGATTTCATGGAACATGAATATTTTATCCAGAGTTAGGTGACCGTTGTATAACCAAATAGAGACACTAAGGTTCTTGGCTGCCCTTTGAGAGCTGGAGAGAAGCATTCTGGGTAGAATCAGAGATTGAGTCACTCTGAAAACAGAAGTGATGGCAGAATCAGCCTTGAAATAAGGAGAGACATCACTTTTTGAAAATACTCAGAAAATGTTCCTGATCTTTTCTTTTCTCCTGTGAGCAATCTCCCTCTCCCTAGCTACATTATGAGTCCTGATTCACCCTCTCATCCTAACCTCCAACTTGTCTATCTTCTTAACTCATCACTCCAGATAAAGGCACAAATCTTCTGCTCTTACAACTTTCTGCAAATCTTCAAGAACCATTTCACCTTCTCCAACTCCTGCTTGCTCTGAGTTCTTTTGCAAAGGTTTTCTCCAATAGATCTTAGTGAACACATAGTTATCTTAAACCTCTTTCTCCACCTGTTCTTCTTGTGTTTCCCCTGTCAGTTATTGATTGACCCTCCACCCAGTGCTATCTATTCTCATCTAGAAAGGTGTCTCAGATGCATTCGTTTTACTACTGTTATTATCTTTTTCTGATATATTGTGGTAGTTTCTTAATAGATCACCCCATCATCAATATTTTCCTCCAATGAATCTATCTTTATACTGTTGATGAAGCAATGAAAATGTGCTCTTTCAAAGATGCTATTCCCTGGGGCACCTGGGTGTCTCAGTCGGTTAAGCTTCCAATTTATGCTCAGGTCATGATCCCCCAGTTCATGAGTTGGAACCCCGTATTGGGCACTGCACTGACAGTGTGAAGCTTGCCTGGGTTTCTCTTTCTTTCTCCCTCTCTCTGCTCCTCCTCCCCACTTCTCTCTCTCTTACAAAATAAATAAACTTAAAAATAAATAAATAAATAAATAAATAAATAAATAAATAAATAAATACCTGTTAATACTGTCAGTACTTGGGGCACCTGGGTGGCTCAGTCGGTTAAGCGTCCAACTTCAGCTCAGGTCATGATCTCACCACTCCTGAGTTCAAGCCCCGCATCGGGCTCTATACTGACAGCTCAGAGCCTGGAGCCTGCTTCAGATTCTGTGTCACCCTCTCTCTCTGCCCCACCCCTGCTTGTGCTTTATCTCTCTCTGTCTTTCAAAAATGAGTAAGTATTTTAAAAAAATATTTTAAAAAATACTGCCAGGGGCACCTGGGTGGCTCAGTCAGTTAAGCATCTGACTTGGGCTCAGGTCCTGATCTCACAGTTCGTGAGTTCAAGCCCCATGTGGGGCTCTGTGCTGACAGCTCGGAGCCTGAAGCCTGCTTCAGATTCTGTGTCTCCCTTGCTCTCTGCCCCTCCCCCGTTCCCTCTCTCTCTCTCTCTCTCTCTCTCAGAAATAAACATTAAAAGAATTTTTAAAAAAAAGAATACTGCCAGCACTACTACTACAAATGTAAAGAGGTAGAAGATTCAAGTACAGATTCCTCAAATTCCTTTTAAAAAAGAGAGAAAAAAGATGTCATTCTCTGTTTATACTTTGTGTAGTTCTTCAGCATACATAGGAAAAATATCTAATTTCCTTACACTAAAATATTTAGATAGGTATTATCTGCTTATCATATATCACACGTGTTTTACCACTATCTCATGAGCTCAGCAGTCTTGCGAGGATGTTTCACTGCTGTAATCCCAACACCTAACAATGTCTGTCATATAGTCATCCCTCAATACATACATATTAAAGGAATAGTAACTGTAAAAATAATAATAATAAAAGCTATTTTTGAGTGTTTATTATGTGTCAGGTCCTACCCTGAATATGTTGATCTCATGGTTCATGAGCTCGAGACTGGCAATGGGCTCAGTGCTGACAGTGCAGAGCCTGCTTGGGAATCTCTCTCTGTCTCTCAATCTCTCTCTCTCTCTCCCCCTCCTGCTTACATTGTCTCTGTCTCTCTCAAAATAAATAAATAAACTTTAAAAATATAAGTGGACATTTATATTAGGCAGAAAAATAAAAGCAGACCCGAGGCAAGAATTTGGGTGCCATATGTGAAGTGATCCCAGAAAGTGCAAGGAGGGAGGGGGAAAGTAAAGGAAGGGAGGCAGGAGAGGCAGAACGTGTGTTAATGACAGAGTTACCACTATGAGCAACTGAGGGTGAGCCTCACTGACTCTCACATTGAACACACCTCAGAATTTCCAGACCCAAAGGGCCCAGAGCTGGGGATTTTGTCCACAGACCTCAAACTGTTACTGGTTGAGAGGTGCTCCTGGGTCATTACTCCCCAGCACTTTTGTCCTTCCCCACTCACAGGGTTAGATTAATCGCTCGGACACTGAGTCACAAGTGGTCAAGGGAGCAGTAGGTGTAATGGGAACTTTCCACTGAAGCTGCAGGCGGGCTCCAGAGAATGTTTGGGGGATGAGATAGGGCACCAGTTTCATCTGTGACAAACCAGGAAAAGGATCAGTCACCCTTGTTTCTCCAGGAGTCATGCTCATAGACTTATAAACTGACTCTAGGGCCAATTCTATACTTTCTTAAATCTATGGAATCGCTGTAAAGGAAAGTACAGTGGGATTAAGCCTTTTGTCTATATGACACTGGGTTCTCATCACAAATTAAAAATCCAGTAAAAAGATGTTCCTAACACTTCACCTGTTTCTTCATGATGAATCAACATAGAGATACTAGGCCACACATAAACTTCATAAGTTTGGATTGAGCTTTCTCCAAAGAAAACACGAAGTAATCTATGCCTCATTTTTTCCTCTGTATAGTCTGTAATCTAATCCTTCTTCTCAACAGACTGCCTTTAGTCCCTCTATACAGAATTCTTTGTTCAGTGAGAGATAATTCTGTGGCTTAGAAAGTTTTCATGAAGCATAGAAATGAATTTATACATATAAATATATATTCACATTCTGATGACATCTTCCAAAGCTAACTTTCATCATCTTATAAAACTGAAATAGTATTCTAATTTTCTTCTGTTCATGGCATAAGAAAAATTCCAATGACCATACAGTAAGTCAACAAAGTTGAAATTTGGAATGAAAATCTTCATATAGATCAGCAAGAATAAAATGCTATGACAGTAATATTCATTTTCAAGTTATTACTAAAGACTATAAATAATTTTCAGGGTTTCATAAAGAATAAATGTATACTTTCTTCTGAAAAGTGGAAAATTAGCCCATTGAATATATAATTAATAAGTGATTTAGCTCATTTTCACAAATTACCCACATAATGTGCATTTGAAATAATTACCATTGTCTGACTAGAACTGTGCATTTTCCTTCCTGCTCACTAGTAATTCAATACTCCGTGTAATTATAAAGGCATTTTTCTTTCCTTTTGTGTTTTTTACCTTATCCTTGCCAGCTTTGTTATTTGGCTTTCATTCTTGTAAAAGCAATTATTACAGATATAGATTAACAGCTACAGCATAGTTCCTATCACTATTTGCTAGCCAAGGTTATTCTTCTATAGAGGTAATTAACGTCGAGTGATGGCTATTGAAAACTTGATGGGGAGTTTCCCTTGTCCCTGGATGGCCCGTTATCCAAGCTTTATTAAGAAAATACTATTGATGTAACTCATTCCTATGTAGGGAAACTTAGTGGACTCTGATTTCTGTTGCAAAACCAGAATTGGGCTAAGAGACCCTCTTCTGACCCCGCAGGTAGGATGCAGACCTATGACTCAAGTTCAGATAGTCATATATTTTGATACTTGAATTAGTCATCGAAAGATGAAGTTTGGGATTCGCTTCCTGTAACATGGACCATGGCAGCAGTGGTGTCTTATTGCAGGGGTGAGCTACTGACACAGATGGAGTAAGTATACTGGTGGTGCCAATGATACTATGTTCACCAGACTATTTTTAGAATGTGGCCCTGACTGGGTTTCCTACTTCCTAAACTCCCCCATTCCTGACTTCAACTCTCAAGACTTCCTTGTTCCCGTGGCGCATTCAATAACCTTCCAACAGTTTATCTTTATGCTTCAATTTATCCTAATCAAATTTTGTTGCTTATAAACTTGTACCCTAACTGGTACATATATTTTATTATAATGTTAAAATAGTGGTGATTTCTGAAATGTGTACAATTTGTCTCAGTTTTCAAAGTATTTTCACATGCATTATCATATTTTTAGCTTTATTGCAACATACTTATATATATGCAATATATTGCAATATAATCGATATATAAGAATCTGTACATATTTGATGTATACAACTTGATGAACTTGCATTTACTTGGTGATTATGTGATTAGTGATATTAGCACTTTTCATTTACCTGCTGCTGGCCATTTGCATACATGCATAATACCATCACCACAATCAAGGTAATAAATATATCTGACAGTTCCAAAAGTTTCTTTGCTTTTTTTGTATGTGATAAAAATAAGACTCACACTTTTTTTTTAGTTTCTCTTTTTATAAATTAAATTTTAGTTAGTTAACATACAGTGCAATATTGGTTTCAGGAGAATCCAGTGATTCATCACTTACATACCACATCCAGTGCTCATCACAAGTGCCCTCCTTTGTATCCATCACCCATCTAGCCCACCTCCCAGCGACTTCCCTGTGTCAACCCATAGTTTGTTCTCTATCATTAAGAGTCTCTTGTGGTTTGTTTCCCTCTCTTCTCTTTTCCTGCCCTTCCCATATGTTCATCTGTTTTGTTTCTTAAATTCCACATATGAGTGGAATTTGTCTTTCTCTGATTGACTTATTTCGCTTAGCACAATACATTCTAGCTGCATCCAAGACTTAACCTCTTAACAAGTTTTTAAGTGCACAAGGCTATCATTACCTATAGGCAATATACTATAGAGCAGATATCTAGAGCATATTCATCTTATATAACTAGATTATACTCATTGAACAACTTTCCTTTCCCCTTCCCCCAGTTCCTGGCAACCACTAATCTATTTTCTGCTTCTATGAGTTCAACTATTTTAGATAGCTCAT
The DNA here is from genome assembly GCF_022079265.1 of Lynx rufus. Taxonomy (NCBI): domain Eukaryota; kingdom Metazoa; phylum Chordata; class Mammalia; order Carnivora; family Felidae; genus Lynx; species Lynx rufus. The sequence continues at coordinate 105,492,077 of NW_025814867.1, read as the reverse complement.
ACAAATGGAATCATAGCAGTATTTGTCCTTCTTTAGCTATTTTATTTCACTTAGCATAATATCTTTCAGGTCCATCTATGTTGCTACAAATGATATGATTTACTTTTATTTTATGGCTGAATAATATTTCATTGTATGTATAGTCCACATTTTCTTTATCCATTTGTCTGTCAATGAACATGTAGGTTGTTTCCAAATCTTGACTACTGTGAATTGTTGCAAAAATCTTCTGCACAACAAAGGAACTAATCAACAGAGAGAAAATGTATCATATAGAATGGAAGAAAACATTTGCAAACATATATTTAATAAGAAGTTAACTTCCAGAATATACAAGGAATTCTTACAAATTAACTTATTAACCAGATTTAGAATAACTCGATTAAAAAATGGGCGAAGGACTTGAATAGACATTTCTCCAAGGAAGACAAACAAATGGCTGAGAGGTATATAAAAAGGTGCTCAACATTATTAATCATCAGAAAAACGTAAATCAAAACCACAATGAGATATCACTTCACATCCACTCTACAAAAAAAGATAAGTGTTCATGGAGTTGTGGAGAAGTATGAACCGTTGGCAGGAATGCAAAATGTTGCAGCTGCTATGGAAAACAGTATGGAAAACAGGGGGCACCTGGGTGGCTCAGTCCGTTAAGCATCCGACTTGATTTTGGCTCAGGTCATGATCTTACGGTTGGTAATCCGGAGCCTCATGTCGGCGTCAGGCTCTGCACTGACAGCACAGAGCCTGCTTGGGATTTTCTCTCCTCCTCTCTCTCTATGCCCCTCCCCCACTTGCACATGCACACCCATGTGCATACTCTCTCTCTCAAAATAAATAAGGAACATTTAAAAAAGCAAAAACAAAAATGTAACATTCAAGAATTCTGGACTGAAGTCACCTTACCTTTTTAGAGATTCAAGTTACAAGGCAAACAGAGCTTTTGAATGTCAGGAGGACTCTCAGACAATGCTTATAACTTGATTAGAAACTTTTTTTTTAAGTTTATGTATTTTGAGAGAGAGAGAGTGTGTGTGTGCACACAGGGGAGGGGCAGAGACAGAGGGAGAGAGAGAATCCCAAGCAGGCTCCACGCTGTCAGCACAGAGCCTGATGTGGAGCTTGAACTCATGAACCATGGGATCATGACCTGAGCCGAAATCAAGAGTCAGTCACTCAACTGACTGAGCCACCCAGACACCCCTTATCGGAAACTTCTAACATCACAAAGTAATGTTGGAATACAATGTTGGTTCCAGTTTAAGTTATCCTGTTTGGGCTTAGTGGGTTTGCTTTCTGCAAAATATATTGAGGAATGGTAAATTCCACACATATTTTAAATGTGGGTAAATATAAAATATAATTACTTTCACTGGGTATTGTATGTAAGCGATGAATCATGGGAATCTACCCCCAAAACCAAGAGCACACTATATACACTGTATGTTAGCCAACTTGACCTGAAATTATATTAAAAAATTTTTTAAATAAAAAAAATTTTTAAAGTAAATTTAAGTTGAAACGTCATAGCAAAAGCTAAATCAAATATTCTATAAATGTCAAATGTATCTAAAGTTTTATTATATATACATAAGAAGAAAAAGATAAAAAATACAATAAAGGTTAAATAATGGGAGGTATTTTCTTGACTAATTCAAGAAACTATAAGGTTAAACTTCTTTAATATTTAGGTATTCTTTTTTAATAGAAAAAAATATAACTATTTTTGGCAAAGAACTAACTCCTAGAATTAATGGATGTTGGCAAAATGCAATTGCTTACATGTATTTTTTTACCCCCAATATTGTGTAAAAATATGCTTATTGCTTATTTTGCTTATAGCAACTACCTCTGAAAGTCAGCAATGGTTCAAAACTGCAGCTCTAGTAGAACTCTGAAGGTTGTAACACTAAGGGAAGATTAATAAATCTTTTTTAAAAAATAGAAACACACATTCTCTTTGGGATAGAAAGGAGAGAGTTGAATTTCTATTTCATTAGGCTGTCTTCTAGGTGACATATTTTGGTGTGTCAGTTAGACATTAGTGTGAAAAGTATCTATAAAGGGGTGTGCTTTGGATCGGCACCTGTTGGAGGAAAAAGAAAACAGGTTTTGACAGAAGAAGAAGTCAAAATACAATGCAGTTTCTCTGGAGGCTTCTGCTGACCCTGAAAGGAGTACCAAGAATGGGAGGAACCTCAGAGGTGTTGGAAATTCAAGCAAAGAGGACCAAGCCTTTATACTCACACATCTGTGTGTCATTAGATGTGTGCTGCTCCAGGAAATAGGTAAGGTAACTCTCTTTAGGTGAGGTAATCCCTGAAGAGGATGATAGCCAGTATTTGCGAAGCTGGTATAATAAATCCTTATTTCTGAATAGTCTTCCAGGCAATGCATACTAGTGTCCCCCACAGAATATGTCAACTGCTGCTGAGATCTAAGAGCTGAACATCGGATTAAGTCTGGTAGAAATCACTGGTATGTTCTTTTTCTTAATGATGAATGCTCAACCGTAATGTGTAAGTCGCAGGCCACACAAAATGTGTATCTCTTATTACCTAACAGTGAAGAAATTGCTTCCCAGACTTCCTCATTGGTTGACTGGATAAAAACTATTCTCACTGCAGCCTGGGGAATGTCATTCATTGAATTCCTTTTCCTGGCTCATCTGCCACATTTCTGAGTTAGAAGTAGAGTTGGTTTCCCCTGAAACATTTGGAATATGAAGGGGAAGTATGGAAACTTATGAAAACAGGGGTAGTTGCCAAGAGAAAGGAAAGCACATATTGGGGAGGCATCCACAATATCCAGAAATGGACACTACATTGCTTAGGTTCTGTGATGCCACATGCAATATATTTTTTTAAATGTTTAATGCTTATTTATTTATTTATTTATTTATTTTGAGAGAGACAAGAGAGCGAGAGCAGAGGAGGGGCAGAGAGAGAGGGAGAGAGAGGGAGAGGGAGGGAGGGAGGGAGGGAGGGAGGGAGAGAGAGAGAGAGAGAGAGAGAGAGAATCCCACGCAAGTTCTGTGCTGCCAGTGCAGAGCCCTATGTGGGACTCAAACTCACGAACCATGAGATCATTACCTGAGCCAAAACCAAGAGTCAGATGCTTAACCAACTGTGGCAGCCACACAGGAATAATTTATTTCACTAATTATGCAACAGATCTTTATTTGTTGCTATCTTTAGACCAGGCACTAAGGATCCAGTGGTAAACTAGACCCACAATGTATCTATTCTCCTTGATCTGATCTTTCAAGAGGGAAAAGGAAAAAAACAAATAAAGAGGCTTATAGATTGTGGTAAGTGTGGTGAAAGAGTCAAAGAAAGTAATATGTTTGTCATTAAGGGAAGAAGCCACTTCAGAAATGATGACCAGAAAAAACCTCATTTAGAGGTTCTCTGGTGGACCAAAGAGAACGTCACATAGAAGGTGACATTTTTGGCAATCCTATATATATTTTTTCTACATTTCTTGATAGAGAAAATAAGGAGGGAAGGGAGCAAGGGACGAAGGAAAAGAAGGGAAGAAGAAAGATTTATTAAAGATTGCACATTGTGAATTACCTTTTATGCTGCTATTCTTACTTTGAAGGAAATTAGAATGTATTCTATTCTACTGCCATAAAAATTTAAAAATCTTATGCCTGTCTCAGGGACAGTTCAGAGAAAATTGCTAGATATAAAATTACTATATTTAAATGACTATCAGTGCTCTTGAACTTCAATTAGCCTGAGTGGTACTCCAAGCCATGCAGACAGGAAGCAAGATTGTGGGGAGGGGAGAGGGGTGGGTTATGAAGCTGTTTTAAGGATGTGTATACTTTCATAAAAATATCACGCAGAGCCCAGCATAAAATAGGCATTTAGCACATGCTTATTCAAATACACGTGTATTAATACATAATTTTCTATACAAATAGTAACACCAACAAACATATTGACTACCTACTCAGTGTAATGCTTTCCCCTGTATTTTTGTGATTGGAGGAAATTGTATAATTAAAAATGACACCAATTCTTAAAGAATAAATGCAAAAGCTCTGGGACCACAGAGGAATGTACAAGGGGCAGTATATAAAATTCTTAAATGAATAAGCAATGCCCATAAAATTGCTCCTTTGGTGCTTAAAAAAAAAAAACAAACTTATTGGTTTGGGAAAATGAAGATAATATCTACTTTATTGGGTATCATTATGCCTTATGAAACCCATTCCAATTTAGTTACATCTGCAAACCATTGCAATAAACTTTATTTACCCCACTGATGCAGATAAAAATTGTGCTTCAGGAAATGTACTTTGAGTAGAGAATAAAAAGTGTATTCTAGAAGTCAGTGAACACATATATAACCAGTAGGGGACTGTGGCAGCTAGTTTCCAAATTTGGTTCCCAACTGAATCAAGGCTCTTGGTCTTTGCACCCTTGTGTGATCCCCTTACACAGTGATTCGCGGTTGGCCCTGTACTATCAAGAGAATGCAGAGGAAGTGATGCTTAGTGACTTGTGAGGTTAAGTCATATCAATCCTTGAAACTTCTACCTGAGTTTCTTAAGATGATCCTTCTGGAGGTAAGTGCCATAAAAGAATTCTAGCCACTGTGAGACCACCAAGCTCCGCAGAGAGGTCACTTAGAGAAAACGAAATGTCTGACCAGACCCAGTCATTCTAGCCATTCTAACCCAGGCACCAGACATAAGAAAAGAACCTATCTTGTGTTTCTAACGTCAGTAGAGCCCACAGAAAAGAACTGAAAAATGCAACTCACACGCAAAATTATGGCCCAAGACATATTGCCCCCATCAAGCTATAGCAGTCATCTCCAGCCATATCAGGTACTCCAGCTGAGATCCCCACGTCATAGAGGGGAGGAGCCTCCCCACTATGCCCCAACAAAATATCTGATCCACAGGATGTTCACACATAGCAAATAGTTACTATTTTAATCCACTAATAGCTTGAAATGGTTTGTGACTCAGGAAAATATACCTAACCCAAAATTTCGTACTGAAAGTAGACTTTTTGTTATAACAGAAATGCAAAATATGTGCCTTTATATTTGGAACCAAATGTTGGGTAGCAGTGTGAGGGACCTCACAGGTAGACAGTGTGTGGCCGGGAAGGATAATGAGAAAAATGTCATTGGAGACTGAAGAACAGATCCGCTATGTTACATACTGATGGAAAATTCAGCAAAACTGTTGACAGAGTTAACTCAGATGTAGTAGTTTTAGAATATGTCCATAAATTCTTGGATATTTCCCCTCCCCCACCTCCTTTAAGAGGTGGAGCTTAACTTCCTCCTTGATTGTGAGCTAAACTTAGTGATTTGCTTCTAATGGAATAAAATGAAGATGTATGACTTCAGAGATTAGGTCATAAAAGGAACTGTGGCTTCTTTCTTGCTCTTTCTTTTGAATCACTTGGTCGGGAGGAAGATAGCTGCGTTGCTAGAAGGATTCCCAGGCTGCCCTGTGATACTGACAGCTTTGGCAGCAACCAGTGCTGAATGGAGGCATTCTGCCAATAGCTGTGTGAGTGAGCCATCTGGAATGATGATCCCCCAGCTCCAGTCACACCTTCATATAGCTGCAACCCCTGCCGACATCTTGAGCATAGCCTCATGAAAACCACTGAGCCAGAACCACCCATGTGAGGCACTTCCAGGTTCCTGGTTCTCAGAAACTATGTGAGAAAATAAGTTTTGTTTCATTTTGTCTTGAGATGCTAAGTTTTGAGGTCACTTTTTACACAACAATAAATAATATAGAAGGGGATATAAAGTAAAAATGTGTCTATGAATTGGAGAATTGTTTAGCAGATTTTAAGGCAGAATGTTGGAAAGCCCAACTGGTTTCTTTTAGTTGTGTATAATGAAATATGGCTGTAGAGAGACGAAATAAAGAAGGAACTCATCGCTTTTTGATCTGAATTTTGGATTACAAAAGAGCTACAACTAGCTTCAGATGGCAAAAGATTCTCAATTTGAGAAATGGCTTCAAAACAAAGATTGAATCCAGTCAAATATGACCTCTGTACCATAATGTTATAAAATTTGCAGGGACAGGTAAAGTGTATTTTGCATGTAGATAGGATGTAGGTGGTTGTGGCTAGAGAACTGACTGAAAGACTGCATTATCTCAAAGATGGCAGCAATACCATCTCCAAAACCACCAACTTCTCCTGAAATGTGACTTTCCTAATTTTTAATTGAGAGCTGACATTAATTTCCCCACCACCTGGAATTGACTGGGTTGGCTCTAACTACCATCACATACAAATATCATGGAAGTGATGTCACACTGGTTTCGGGTATATCCCTTAGCTGGCTAGACAGCTTCCTTTTCCTGTCTCATGGATACCAGACACCATGTAAGAAATGTAATTATCTGAAACTGACATGCCTTATGTAAGAAATACAGGCTATGTGGACTGGCCCTACAGGATGGCACATTATGTGGAGAGACCAAGAACTACTTAGGTGCTCATCCTGTGAATGAAGAACCTATCTTAGAAGTAGATGCTTCATCCCTAAATAACCCAGCTAAGACGTAGCACCCACCTGAGCTCATCTCTATTTCCTGATCCAAAAATGAGTCAAATAAGATGGTTATTTTAAAATACTGTCAGGGGGGCGCCTGGGTGGCGCAGTCGGTTAAGCGTCCGACTTCAGCCAGGTCACGATCTCGCGCTCCGTGAGTTCAAGCCCCGCGTCGGGCTCTGGGCTGATGGCTCAGAGCCTGGAGCCTGTTTCCGATTCTGTGTCTCCCTCTCTCTCTGCCCCTCCCCCGTTCATGCTCTGTCTCTCTCTGTCCCAAAAATAAATAAACGTTGAAAAAAAAAATTTTAAAAAAAAATACTGTCAGGAATAATTTGTAATTACTGTATAGCAATAGTAATTCCACATGACACTTGGATGATGCTCTATCAGGAAAGCACAAAGCAAACCTAGGGACTTGATTCTAACAACTCAATTACAGTTCAAGTAATGGGATGGATGACACTTTGGACATTCAGCCATGAAAAGACTATGACTTCCACGTTGGTGTGCCCTCTGACTCTCATTCATTCTCTCTCTGAGAAGCCAGCTACCATGTTGAGAGGCTGCCTTGGAAAGAGAAAGGCCAACTGTTATGTCATGATGACACTCAGACAGCCTATGAAGTACTCCAAATGGCACAGGAGGGAGGCCTGAAGCCAACCATGTAGGAAGCTTGGAAGATCTTTTAAGGCCCGCCAATAGTCACCTCAATGAGCTTGGAAACAGATCCCTACCCCTACACCTCGACCCTTGTTGAGTCTTGAGACAACTTGCATTTTGGTGGACAGTTTCAATGCAGTCTCTTGAGAGAACCTGAGCCAGAACCACCCAGTTCTGCTGCTTCTAGACTGCTGAACCACAGACTCTATGCATTAATAAATGTTTGTTGCTTCAAGCCACTAAGTGTGGGGTGATTTGTTATGCACCAACAGATAACTACTACAATTCTCTTCTTCAATTTTTGGTTTTCTGTTGAAAGGTTTGTTCTCTAGTTATTTCTCCTTTTACTTTATCTTTTCCTCAGACTGCTTTTAAGATTTTTACCTTTTCCTATTCTAATTATCTGCAGCTCTACTATGATGTGCCAGGTGCAATTTTCTCTGTATTTATCTTACTTGACATTCATATTTAGTCTTGAATTATTGTTCTAATAACTATCTAATGATTTAGAAAATTGCAGTTATGTTTTTCCACATATTCTCTTTATGAAACTCCAATCACATATGTGGTAGATCTTCTCACTGTATTCCTAGGTTTATCTTGTTGTTATGTGCTTTTTCTATCATTTTTTCCCACTGTTCTTCTATCTCTATACAGTGTTCTGACCTATCTTCCATTTTATTAGTGATACCTTTAGGTATTTGTGATCTATTGTGAAACCTATCTTTTGCATTCTTAATTTTGGTTACTGTGTTTTTCAGGGCATACATTTCCATTTTATTAAATACTATTCCTTTTCAGAAGTGCTCCATTATATCTGTTTCTTTGAAAATATTCAGACTACTTGTATTACAGTCAGTGTGTAACACCATTATCTGAAACGTATTCAAGATATTATTTTCCATTGCCTGACTCTGTTGTGTGTCTGCTCTAATATCTCTATTTTCCTTTTTTTAAAAAAAGTAATCTCACTGTCCAGCTTGGGGCTTGAACTCACAACCCCGAAACCAAGAACTGCATGCTCTACCAACTGAGCCAGCCAGGCACCCCCATATTTTCCTTTTAAAAACGCATTTTATTTTTTTTTAATTTTTAATGTTTATTTATATTTGAGAGACAGAGAGAGAGAAAGAAAGAATGAGCAGGGGAGGAGCAGAGATAAAGGGAGACACAGAATGCAAAGCAGGCTCCAGGCTCTGTGCTGTCTTCACACAGAGCCCGATGTGGGGCTTGAACTCAAGAGCTGTGAGATCGTGACCTGAGCCGAAGTCGGACATCTAACTGACTGAGCCACCCAGGTGCCCCTAAAAACAATATTTTCTTTTTTCCCATATGCCTGTTTCTTTTAGGTTTAGTAATATAAATTGTATGTCATTAAGACTAGTATTATGTCTTCTCTTCTTCCAAAGGGATATATGTCTAGAACTAATAACCTTCCATGAGCTTAATCTAATTAATAAGAAGCAATATTTTTTGAAGTGGGACATCATTGCCCTGGAGAACCAGAACATTTATAATACATTCTTACTGCCAGAGTGTGCCCTTCCTGTTGGTATTTATAAGCATTGCTTCCTTGGCAGCCACTCTGTCACTCCTACCCCCATGGAATTATCAGAAGTTCTGCTCAACTTCTCAACTTCTCACTTGCCTTTTGGCATTTTCCAAATACTAAGTTCCTCTTTCTGTTTTTTCTCTTCTTCAATATCTCAGATTCATAATTTTTCAGTGACTTGTTTGCTTTCTGATACCTTCAAGTAGATTTTTAAAATATATTTTGAATAGTTTTTCTATTTGTTCATGGTGGGAGTATTGGTCCACATTTCCTAGTCACCATGCCAGAAATACATATTCTTTCACACAGACTTTTTTACCTCTCAAGTGACAGAGAATTCATTTACTTTGTAGGGGAGCTGCTCTTTTGTTTTGGGGGGAAAGATTAAAAGTGTGTGTGTGTGTGTGTGTGTGTGTGTGTGTGTGTGTGTGTATGTGGTTCCAGCAAATCTCTTTTGATAAGGAGATATTCTGTGCATGCATTTGTGCATGCATCTCTATATTTATTTTTATCTCTTGTGTTATATCACCATATTTATTGTAATTTTGTTGAACTAGGTAGAGGCTATGCTGGTATGGAGACAGAGGACATATGGGAAATCTCTGTATCTTCTCCTAAATTTTGCTTTGAACCTTAAACTGCTCTAAAAATATGAAGCCTTAATAATAATAATAATAATAATAATAATAATACAAATTTGTTGAACTATATATCTTAACCACATATGGGGAAAAAGAAAGGTGATCCTTCTTTTTAGTATAAAGATAATAGTAGTTAGCTATGATGCAGTAAGAGGTCACCTGTTTTGGGAAAATGGATTTGTGATTATGCTTCTCTGCCCAAATTCAGAACCACAAAAGGTATTAAATCAGAAACACTGGTGGACTGAAGGTAATGGGCTTTTTGAGATGCTGAAAAGCTGAAAGCAGAGGTGTACTATTCACTCAGGGTCACCTTAGCATTATTTTTGTTTGTTTTTCTGGGTGAGGATGTGGTCTTGCTGACACTGAGTATGGTTCAAGCATCAGGAGAGCCTTGAGTTTGAAAATACTCCCTTAAAAAGAATTCCAGCAATTATGTGTAAGCTCTTTCTACGTAATGACTAAATCAATAAAGGAATTTTAGACTAAGAAGAAATAGAAACTCTTTGAACCCCCAAAGGTATTCATTATGCCAAATCCTCTGGCCAGTTCTCAACCTCTTATCTTACCAAAGTCCTGTGATACTGAGTCTGAAAGAAATTGTTTCACATGGCTCTTAATATATCTCATTTTCATGTTTTTCTTATATTGCTCTATTCCTTCTGAGACTCCCTTGCTAGTTTATACTTCTCTGCTACCATGCCTCAAGGTTTGAATTTCAGTTCTCTTTGTTTCTCTATCTGTACTCTCTTTGGGTAATTTCATTCTCATTCTGTCTCATGGCTTGAAATGTCTAATATAGAACTCCCAAATCTAGTCCAAATCTATCCAAACATTTCCCTTGAACCCCAAATTTATATATCTCACTCATTGATCAATCATGTAAAAAGGACATCTCAAGAATAAATTTTCAAACTAGAATCACGTCTTTACATACATCCCTAGTTCTTGTCCAAGTTACTCTTCCCCAAGTATTCTCCATCATCATGAATGTTTCCATTAGTTACTCAGCTGCTTAGGCTTATGAATCATCCTCACTGTATTTCTGTTTTTGAATATGCCACATTCACTTAATCTGTCTGTCCCACTACTTTGCTTTATCTCCTTATATTTTGATTGAATCAAAATTAATGTCATGCATGTGTGTTTCACTAAGTTATAGCTACTCTGACATTAATTTTGTGTCTTAAACAAACAAGGTTTTTCTCGCCTTAAAGTCCTGCTGTTCCCTTTGCATAGAATATTTTACTTGCAGATTTTCACAGGATTGATATATTTTCATTACTCAGGTCTTATTTCAAATCTAAACTGCTCAACATGCAGTTCATAACCAGGTGTTGCTAGGGAAGGAGCCAAAGGGAAAATTCTGAGGTGCTGGACATGGTCCATATCTTGATCTACATGGTAAATATGCAAAAATATGACCAAAAAGTGATAGAGCAATGCCTGTAAGATTAGTGATTTTTACACATACTTCATTAAGAGGTTAAAAAAAAAGGGGGGGAATTAAACTATTCAGAAATCTCTCATGGTCACCTATTTGAATAGTCTGCCAAAGCCCTACCCACTTGAGTCTCATTACTCAGGTTTATTTCCTTTGTAGAACTTAACACTTCCCAAAATAACCTTATCTATTTAAATATTTTTGTGTTTATTAAATGCCTTCCCCAGATAGAATAAAAGATGTTCAGGACATGCATTTGGCTTTGCTTTTTTTTTTTTTTTTCCACTATTATATTTCTAGGACCTTGAACAGTACCTGGGACATGGAAGGAGCAAAATAAGTGTTTGCTTGAATGAACTAAAGCAGGGCATAGCATATTTTGTTCATTTTGTCACTTCACAATATACAAATAACATATGAAAGGACACGGCCACCTTGGTTCAACTCTTAAGAACTGTGGGCACAATCCATTAATTCTCTCTGTTCTTTAAACGAGGAAAAAAAACGTTACATGATACATGATGGGAGATCTGAATAATATCACTTTCTTAGAAATTTCTTCTCCTCTTTCTTAGTATCACTGATTGAAATTCTATTCATTTTCTTCTGATAATTTTTCTTTTGAAGTCTCTCACAAGCCCCTACTGTCTCAGACAGATATTATCTCTCTCTCCCTTCAGTCCCTCTCATGAACTTTCTTCCTCCATCCTGTCTGTATTAAAGATACCTGGGTCCTGAATGCTTTCAACTTAACAAAACAACTTCTTGGGAGGAGAAAATGGCCGTGTTTATCTTTTATGTCTCTAGTTCCTCATAGTGCTGTCCACATATTATCTTTCATAAATATTTTAATCAAATGTCCTTTAAAATACCTCAAGCAGATTGCTAAAAGGTAAGACCATTTAGGATTAGGAGACAGTAAATAGATCAGTATGAAGAAAAGGGCTTAATTAGTTAAAGAGGTCTTTAGTGCAAAGTCCTCCTGATTTATTTCCTTGTTTATTGTCTCAAGTCTTTTAGCCAATTCCTCTTGTCAGAGCTTACTAAAGCCACAAGCCTGATCGTGACTCTACTGCTTAAAATACTTCAGTGGATGAACTCTGCCTTAGAAGCAAGTAGAAGTTTCTTAAAATGTCATACAAGGGTTGGGTTCTGTACCTTACACATCTTCCTCCCACCACTCACCATTCACACGTAGCCGCAGAATATGACATGCTCACTTTATGCTTATAGAATGTTGCTTATGCAAGGAGTACTGTTATTTCCTTCTATCCATTTGGATCATTCATTTTATCCTTCAAGACATAATTTAAGTGTTACCTCCTCAGGAAAACTCTCCCTGATTTTATCCATTCAACCAGGTGCTCTTATGTTGTGTTGAAACAGTCTTGGGCATAATCCCATCATAAGCCTGCCTACTGTAACTGTTCGATTTTTTTTATCTGATTAAACCACAGGATTGGGATTCTTCCCTCTGAAAAGGATTCTGGTTTGCCTCTGTATCCCTGATACCCAGTGCTTAGACATTAATTTGGCATCAAAAACCTTTCTGGCAAATAAGTAGGTGAATGAACAAATGAATGGATGGATGGATGGGTAGATATATTGGTGGGTGAGTAATATGCAGTAATAGTTTGGGAAAATAGGTAGGATTCCTTTCTCTTTAAGGAAAAAATGAATGTATTTTTTTCTTGGGAACTTACTACTACTGTTTCTTATACTGATTTTGACAAATAGGAAGTAATATATCTAGATGATGAAAAAATACTGTGAGGGAGAGTCAAACTAACATGAATGACCTGAAACTAAATAATTAGTTTAGGGGCTCTGGGAGATGAATGTTTAATATACTCAATTGCTTAGTCATTCTTTTTTCATTGTCATTTATCATTGTCATTTTTATATCTGGTAGATATTATGGATGCAAAGAAAAAGAGGAGACAATGTGGCATACTCAATGTCAAAGCATATTTTGAGCTCATGTTACTGTCTCAGCAAAGACATTGTCAAATATTGGGTATTCTGGCTCAGGGATGCTCCCCTAAACAATGAGGTCTCTTCTTTTCTTGGGCAGGATGCCAGTTTGACATAAGCCAAAATGGAAAGGTATAGCACTGAAAGATATTTGGGGCAATGCCCCTGAAAGCCCTACCTTCTATGTGCTGGGCTGGCATGACATTATACTAAGGGCATGCCAGAGAATGGAAATATCATAGCTGGCCTATAGCCTAGATGATGACTTATTCATAATAATACTTCAAGGGGAACTTATTTTTCCAGAAATGAAAAGAAACACATGGTAAACCATTTACTAAGTGACCTCTTCTCTTGGAGCTTTGATACCTAGCAGATTTTAGTCAAGAATTCTATTGATGAAACATCTTGAGCATATGTTTTGGGATATCAGAAACCAAAGGTTACAGTACAAAATATAATTCAGGGTGAAATTAATATTGTCAAAAATGTATAAAATCTAATAACAATCTAAGTGAGCATTTAAGGCAAGAATAGCAGAGAAAGAGTGGCAAGTGTATAAATGTGGTAGAAAATGTAGAGAAAAGAGGAAGATATTTCTAGAAAGAGATATTTGAGAATAATTTAGTCACAGGACACAGGATCACAGAACATTGGCAGCCATCAGGAACTGACCTTCAACAATCATAATAGCATGATTCTAATGGTTATCTGTCCCCAAAGACTTGAGGATGGGGTACCATCTAATGGTACAGTACAGAATGTGTTATGTCATCAATATCTCTATTCTATGAGGAAGACATTTTGAGCTCAGTATCCAAGAAAAAGAAAAAGAGTCTCATTGACAAAAATGCTTGAATGATTCATTTGCTGTTCCCTCTCCCATTTCACAAGGAACACTGGATGTAAAAATTCAGGTCAGAGGAAAAATTTTTATGGTAACTCCTCAGATTAATCAGAAAATTAACCAAAAAGAAATCCAGAATCAAACAGCAGACATCTCATCATGTGACAAGGACAATATAAAACAGAACTGAATGAATGTATATTGGGCTAAAGCCCTTAGCTACACTAAGAGTTACCACAGGCTCCTTGGTGAAAAAGATCTGAGGAAACTCATAGTTTTTGTATCTGTACAGAAGCTGATTATAATCTTTCTTACAAGTGTAGATCTAGACATCAGTATCAACAAAATCTTTGCCAACTTCACTAAATCTTGCCATAAAAAATAACTGAAAATGTCTTGATATTATATATGTTGTATGTAGTTGTTCTGAAAGGGTTGTACATATGTGATAATAGGAATTAAAGTTCTATTTTCCAGTGAAGGCAAAATAGGTGACAGTGCCATGGTAAAGAATAAAAGAGTTAAAATACATGAGAGATACAATGTCTGATTCATATTAAGAGCCATTCTTGCTCCAATGAATATTATATAATTTTGTCTTGAGTCTTCGTTGTATCTCGATGTGACTTATATAACATAGGAATAGCCAAATGCCTTTGTGACTTAATTTATCAAAATATATTTATATGTTGCCTTATTTGAATTATTTCACATATAATGGCTCAAGAAATAATGATCACTTGAGGGAACAGCTGTCACTCTGTTACTCAAAAAAAGAATATTTATTGTGCTGCTAGTGTGTGTATCATGAGACCTACTGCAAGTAGAAAGAGATCAGCCACCCAGTTCTACTTCTAAAGTTTGTGTAGTAAAAAAGAATGAATTATTAATTCTCATTTTATAGAAAAAAAGAAAAACGGAAGCTCAGGGAAATGATAGTGCTCAATCTCAAATATAATAACAAAACAAACAAACAAAAAGCATCGATGATGAAATTCCCCTGGAAAGTAAAAGGATAAGGGTTTTACTTCAAAGGTAGAAGAAAAATGTGCCTCAGTGAGCCAGGAAAGATGGAAGAGAGTAGAAAGAGCATAGCGGAAGGAAATAATGACCTTTAGGAGAAATGCATTAAGGGCTAGAAACTGAAATTGCAACATCACCCTCATGTATGGGTCCTATTCTAGTATTTCTTCTCCTGCCTTCATCCCTTTTTCTTATTAAAAAAATAAATAAAGCATATCCTTTTCTAATTCTATCCCTGTCATTTTCTGAAATACTACAAGGTTCAACGAAACTGAACATTGCATGGAGGCAGAAAATAGATCAATTCGTAAGAGGGAAGCAATAGCCCCAGGATCCCTCTCTTGAAAATCTCTTTTATCATTGGGATGGATTTTCTTTATGTCCTCAAAGCCATTCTATGAGGGAAAGCTCCCAGTAACAGTTACGAAAAGACAATATTATCCCAATACTAACTGTGGGTTCATTACTGTACTTTTAGTCCATAATATTTGAAGCATCAATTATCTCTTTTGTGAGAAAAAGAGTGAATTTATGACCCATGACAGCAAAGACTATCGCTTTCCTTTCACAGCCATCTGCACAAATTTATTTCCCTGACTGGATTCTTTAATTGTGCTTCTTAATCAGATCCGTTCAGACCCTTGAATTCTCTCAAGACCTTGCTCTTTCTCAACCCTGCCCTCCCTTCCCCAACAGGCAATCAATAATCACTACAGTGTGTGCCTTTTCTTCATAAAAACATTAATGCCAAAATCTCCATGCAGGAACTATTGAGTATTATGCTCTGTGGGTGGCCTTTCCTGTTTCTTCTACTCTCCCCAAACATCCTCTTAGCAACTTAGGCTAATTAACTATAGCCTAATGCATAAAACTTCAAAATAAGTTTACAGAAAAGAATCTTCATAACTGTCCAAAGGAAATTTAGAATTTAATCTTTTCAAACAAACATGCTCTTAATGTTAAATTATAAATCACTTAATAATTATAGAACTTATAATACCAATGCTATTAATAGTTAAAAACCTGTTCCTGTAGGTGATTTTTTTCTGAATTAATTATATAAAGAAATGAGCTCTAAGGTGGTATATTGGGATATAGAAGGAAAACAGGAGAAATTGTTTCTACCTGCTCTTTTATTTAAAAAAAATGTGTTTTTGAACTCATTCTTTTTTTATAATGTTTATTTATTTATTTATTTGGGGGGGGTATGGAGAGAGACATGAGTGAGGGTAGGACACAGAGAGAAGGAAAAAGAGAATCCCAAGCAGTCTCCATGCTGTCAGCTCAGAGCCCAATGCGAGGCTTGATCTCGCGAACTGTGAGATCATGAACTGAGCAAAAATCAAGAGTTGGATGCTTAACCGACTGAGCTTCCCTGGCACACCTCGAACTCATTTTTAATAGGCAGATTGGCACTCATTCCTTCACTTGTTCTATTTGTCACAAGTGATATATGTGTAATTCAGTGGCAAGCATGGGGATAACATTAATGTGGTTAATGTTATAAAAACAAGACCTTTAAGTAGTAAAATTGTTATAAAACTTTGTAGTGTTATCAAGTGCGATCATGAAAATATTTTGTAGTACATAAATTTTCATAAACTAATTCATAGCAAAGACCATAGATTTGTCAAACTTAGTAAAGATAAGTTAATTTTTTTTCCTTTACAAAAAAAGATGAAGCTTTTAAAGTATTTGACCTTTACAATAGCAAGTGGCTATGGGTAGGAATCTATTAATAAATGTACTTCATGTGCCCCTTTAAGGTAAAGGAACATAGTGCTAATGGAAAAATGTTAAACCAAAAGTTTCAAAATTCTTGAAAAGTATTTCAATATTATTTAATGAAAACAAAGAGGCCTTTTGTTACTTTATTTAAATATGATTTAAAATTATCTCTCAAGTAGCATTTACTTCTTTTTATCATTCTTTTAAAAAAATTTTGTCTGTATTTCTAATAAACATGAAAATAACTTTTAAATGTATAGGTAAATAGCATGAGAGTAATTTTTTGATTGATAGGGTTATATAATCACAAAAAAATGTAGTGAAGAAATACGAACAGAAGAAGTCTAAGGCAATGAAGAAACTATAAAACTTATCAACTCTGAATCTCCCTTTGTTCATATATTAATACCTGGACAAATTAATTTGCCTGCCCAATTCCACAGTGCTTCTTAAGTGCAGGTTAGTGTAAAACTCAACTGTCTTGACATCTAAGCCTCAATTTCCATTCAGAAAGCAACTCACGAGCATGTATGATGTGGCTCTTCTTCCTTACCTGCCTAATCATGTAATATTCAAGGCATACTGAACTACTTGCAGCATACTCCTGAACTCTCTTTCTACATCTTTGCACCTGCCATTTGGGTTTTTCTTTTCAATTTCATGCCCTTCTCCAGAATTCTTGTTGTTTTTCCAAATTTATCATTCAGAGTCAGCTCAGGCTGAATCCCTTTCAGAACATAAAAAGATCTATGCAACGAAAAAACAAAAAGAAGCTTCAGCAATATTGTCTGAACTCTCATTTTTATAGACAAAGGCCCAAATAAGTGATGTGCCTAACATGACCCAGGAATCTAGTACCATAATCCAGGAATTTTTTCTACTGCTCCTCACAAGTTTCCAACTCTGATAAAATTGGTGACCAATAAAAATTAACTATCTTTTGTCCAGTTACTTATTACCAATGCCTTAGCATTACTTGTATCTAAAATTAATTATAGTAAACAGATTAGACTGTTTTCCAATTAAGTACTGGACATATTTTAATTTAATGATTTATCAAATATTTCTTACAACATCTTTAAAGGGTGATTTATAGCTATATTATTATTTATACAGACACAAATCAAATATATTGAAAGGATATATTTAATAATTCAGGGCAAACCTGAATAAGTACAAGAGATGTTTTATAGGTTAATCAGAGCTTAATTCAATTAAGACAAATCAAGACAAATGTAGAATTGGTTTTCTTCTCTATTGAGCAGGTCAGAAGCATTTTTTACTGGGTAGGTTTTGCAATAGGGGATTTCAAACTGCAACGTATCTTGGAGATTTGCCAAGATAAGAAAACTTCCAGTTTTGAGTTCCAGGTAGGTAAAAGTGTTTTCCCAATTCCACCTTCACTTGTTCCTTCTTTAACTCTTTAACTTCTTTAAATGACTAGTTGGAGTTTGATCTTCAAAAGGTGTTAGCCAGTACTTTGATTGAAATATAACCTTTGTTTAGGTTTTAATTTGGTGTTTCATTTTGTAGGTAAATATGGTTAAATATGTTAAAATTTTTACTTTTAAAATAATAATAGCTAGATAGCAGTCATAAGACTTTAGCCACATATAATAGGCTATTCTTCAGTGACTTTATATAACTAAACTCAACTGAATTTTACATAACTGAATTAAATTCCTCTTTTTGCTCAATACCTCAAATTTAATCTTAATTATTTATGCAATCAGTTCAGTTTTTGTTTAGATACTTATGTAACTATTCAGTCAATTGTGGATCTTCCTAAATAGTCTACGTTCTTTTTTTTTTTTTTTTTCCTTCTCTCTGCAGTGATTAAAATTTGATGAGTGGGGTTAGGGTAATTTATGTATTCCCTGCCATTATGGCAAAATTCTTTTCTACCACTGTTTTTCATCTGCATTGGTCTTTACCAAGAGTAACTCATTCTGTTTCATCTCCATGACTTATGCTCCCCTTTACTGCCAAGGTCCATGATCCTCCCATGACCTCTGGTATTTAGGTCTATGCCTCATTGTACATCCACATATCTTTGCTTCTGCTTACTTATTCTTAGGCAATACCACACTCTATAACTAGAGTTATAGGGAACTCTATTTTCATAGTAACTAGGAAAATTTTCATAGTAACTCCAGATGGTAATGAGATGCAAGTGTCCTTCAAATCTGACCCGAGGCCCATTCCTTTTGCCTCTACCCTATGTGTTGTTAGAATAACCACTCAGGATTCAGTCTGGACATGAGGTCCCTCTAAGACAGTCTAATTTCTCCACACTACAGGCTGGGAAGGGAGGCACAAGTACCATCTGTATCAGATCCCACCAAACACATTCTCATATCCACTTTTTGCAAACTGTCCCCAGAGAAGGTGTTAGTTCCTTTCTAAGGGACCAAAGAAACATGGAGACTCTAACTAAACCTCTTCTAGATCTCTCTCTACATCTGCTAGGTTCCACTGTTTTCTCTATTTAGCGTAGCAGGAAAATGAGTTCTTATATAATTCTTGCATTTTATTTCTGATGTGATTTAAGTATAATTTTTCCATTCTGAGATCACTTGTCTTTTAACACGATGAAGCCCCAAATCCCTTTGTCTACAAAAATTCTAGTATTTACAATGGAGACTCTCAACTATCGCAAGTCAGCTCATGTTTAAAAAAAATATTTTCAGGAATTCAATTGACTTCTTTGCTTTAGTCTGTGTCAACCCTTCCCAGAAGTAATGAATGTCACTGATTGACTGGGAAAATGGCCTCAGGACCACGAGAAAATGTTAGTCTCTACAAGAAAAAAAATAAAACCTCAGTTATTCTCTAAAATATTACTTAATTTATTAAGTTAAGTGAAATCTTAAATTCATTGGCAAATTTAGTATTCTCTTGGCAAGTAAAATATATATTTTTAAGGTAGAGATAGAGTCTACCCAAGTATCTCAATTATTGTCAGAAATAATGATACTGACTTCTATTGACAAACAGTGTTTAGATCTTGTGTTCACACCAAATAAGACAGAATATTTACAATGCTACTAGTGTGAGACCCGGCTAAGCCATTTATAAACCAGCTGAATTCATGGATAAGATCCTTAATATGTCAGGGACATATTCTGATCTGCAGTTTACCAAATTTGGGTAATAATATGCTTGACAGTGTATACAAGTATTCTATTCTTAAAACTTAAATTCTGTTCTATTCTTAAAATAGAACAAATTTTATTACAGCCAAATACTATAACATGAAACTTTCAAAAGTGTACTTATCTTGAGTGATATAAATGCAACTGAATTCTAGTGCAGTCAGTGAAGCCAATAACTTCCCTAATACAATGATTGGATTTGAAATAAAACACAATACTCTAACAGTATAAGTTTCATCTTATGCTTCTGTATTACATCTACATTTTAAGATTTAAACATGAGGTCAGCATGACCAATGCTCTGGGTATGTGGCTTTTCATTTTTAAACAGAGTATAGAATGTTATTGAACAAATATTTCATTTGTAATACACCACCAATTTATCATTCATTACACACATCCTTTTACAAAACAAAAAAATTGAAAATTGATCTGATATGACTACATTTTCCCATGGATTGACAATTTTACTATAGATATCAAGTTTCTCTCACAGACTCTGATGTATATCTTAGTATTGTGTGGCCATCAGTTATGTTGTCTGTCTTGGTGATAAGCAATCTGAATTGGAAATGAGCCAGCATTCTTATCATTAAGAGATTCCTTAATTAGCCTGCAGCTGTGGTCAATACTGGCATTCACATTTTTTAAAAAGAAACTTGTAAAATTTTCCTTTAAATACTTAACAGAATCAAGATGAGCTCTATAACCCATCTACCTTCCCAAAGTAAAAATGTGGAAACAATCATGGAATATAGTTTTATTGTTTAAATTTGGTTCTTTCATCTCTCAATAATAATTCCCTTCCTTACTAAGTAGTTCTATTACATTTACCACTCATTCGAAAGCTGTGCTTTTGTTCTTGTGAATTGTTTTATCCTCATTATAAGAGAGAAGCACAGCCATTTATAAGAGGCTTCATTATATTATTTTCAGTATGTTGGAAGTGTAAGTGGCATCTTTTGTTCTTTTCCATCTGTAACGCATATGCCATCACTTGTTCATGCCTGGAATGCATTTTCCAAAGTATGACTTTATTAGAGTATATGCTAAGCTTTAAAATAATATCCTAAATAAATACCTACATAAAACTGCCAGTTGTGATTTTAATGAGCTTAATTTTTTGAGAATTTATATCTTTCCACACTAAACCAAAGAAAAATCAAATTAAAATATTAATTGTGTCTCTACAGTGTCTAAGGCGCTACTCTAATTACTGGAGGAGACATAAAGACGAATACCACTCAGTTTTTGCCCTCAGAAGAGCTCACATGCATTCTAATGGGAAGGACTAACCCAGCACAAAGCAAACAATCAAAACCTCTGCATTTTTAAGTCAAATGAGATAAGTGACTTAACAGATCTGTTTAGGGAAATTTAGTAAAACTGAGGAGAATTAGGAACGGCTTTGTGAAAAGGGTGTCCTCTGAAATGGACTTTGAAAGTAGGTGTGCCAGAGAATGCCAGCTGCTTACCTAAACCAATGTACTCATCTGCCTGAGTACACATCTATGCTACAATTCCAGCCTCCCTTACAGTTTGGGTATGACTTCTAGCTAGTTGAATGGGAACAGAGGGAGTTCATTTTCTCACTTGGCCTATTAGAACATCAAATCCTTAATGTTCTTTCCTCTTCTGCTTAACTGCAATGAAGAAGATCCCCCTCAGTGTGACTTGCAAGACATCTGTGGAGCCACCTCCAATCTCTTAAATGACTGTGAAAGAGGGCAACAGCTTGCCTACTGAATACTGTCACATAAGCAAACAAGCAATTTGTGCTTGAACTATGATCCATTTGGGGTTGTATTTGTGACAGCAGCTAGCTTATCATAATTACTATAGATTAGTGAGATTCTAGTAAGTGGTGTTAGACCTGGGTCTCGATGGTGTTATTCTGGCAGAGGAAAGAATATGTCTGAAGACATAAAATGAAACAAACGTGACTTCTATTTATGGTGGCCCAGCAGGCCAATTGGACTGGAGTATAGGTCATAAATAGGAAAATTAAAAGATTCAAAAAGAGGGATTAGGCCAATTGAGAACACTCAGATATACCAAATGCATATTTTCTCCCATTCAAATTCCCATTCATCTGTTGCAATCATAAATGTATGTTTCTATTTTCCCTTTGTCTCTGGAGTACTTGTAATCAAGTGCAGATGTCTCCTTTATAGCCTTGACTAATTTTGACAGTTTTCCTTTTGTATTGCTGTACCCTCTCCTTCCTCTTCCATTTTGACTCATAAAGCTGAGTCCAACCAATATGATCTAGAGAAATACTCATACATGATGATCGTATGAATATCCAGAAGGCTCCCAAATAGAAAAATAAGGTGATAAAAGGAACAGAGCCAAATTCCTTCTTATTTTAAGTATCTTCCTTGATTTTCTTTCATTCAATCTCACTCAGAGGTGAGGGTTAAGCTGGATCTATAAGCTGGTTCCAACCCCCTGGTGTCCAGTGGAATTTTATTTTCCCAAAAATATTCTTGGAGGAGCATATAAGTTTCAACAGTATTTGCATAAAATACTTCTAAGTGATGCCAGTTGGAAATTATTACTTCTAGTTTCCTTTTAGCACATTATAAGTTTAAATGGTAGGGGCACGTTGGTGGTTGAGCATTTGACTTCGGCTCAGGCCATGATCTCTTGGTTTGTGAGTTCAAGCTCCACATCGGGCTCACTGCTGTCTGCACAGAGCCTGCTTCAGATCCTCTGTCCCTCTCTCTCTACCCCTTTCCCACTTGCACTCTCAAAAATAAATAAAACATTTTTTAAAAGTATAAATGGTAAAAACACTAATTAAAACTAATATGCCAAGGTTTTGAGATAAATACCTTAATACATTATGTCACTTAACTTTTATTACAATCTTACAGGGTGAATACTATTATCTTCCCCTAGTT
This sequence comes from Lynx rufus, assembly GCF_022079265.1. NCBI lineage: Eukaryota > Metazoa > Chordata > Mammalia > Carnivora > Felidae > Lynx > Lynx rufus. The sequence continues at coordinate 105,469,595 of NW_025814867.1, read as the reverse complement.
TACTGATAAAGAAATGGAGGCATTGAGGTTAAGTCAACTTTCTCTAAGTTTCAGAGCTGATCAACAGTAGTCAGAATCTAAACTTGGGCAGACCTAATTACAGAACCCCAGCTCAGCTCATAAATATAACTCTGGTAGAAAACAGATATATACACAGCAATCGATTTCCTCCTGTTGAACCCATGGGAAGACTACATTCCCTAGTCCCAATTTTAGTTAGGTTGGTGCCAAGCAACTGCTTCTGGGAAGAAATCAAGTTAGTCACAAAATGTCATGCAGATTCTCTTCACTCTGTGTTCTCCTGACTGGCTGAACAAAGAGGAAGGACCCAGTGGAAGACTCGGAGGAAGCAGTAAAAAGTGGTTTGCACCATTTTCGGTGCAAGGAACCGTGATTCTGCAATTATGGGGAAGACCATCTGCCAAACACCTCATTAGCCTGTGAGGAGAGCAAAAAATAACATTTTATTGCATTAAGCATTGACAATCCTGGGTTGTTTGCTATAATAGCTAGCATTAATTACTTGAAAATATGCATTATTTATATTAAATTAGAACAATTTAAAATTTCAGTTCTTTAATTTTCAGCATGTCATGTCTACCTTTCTGACTTTTCTTCCCTTGGGTCATTTTTTCAGTTATTTCCTTGTTCACATCATTCATTGGTATTCTTTTTTTCTCCTGAAAATATCCCCTGGGAAAAAAATTTTCATGTTCTACAACATGTGTGCTTTAATCTGTTTGTTCATTAGCCACTGTCCTATTTGAACTATGCAGACCTTTCATTCCTTAATCATCTCTGTTAACTGCTGAGTTAGAATCCAGGTCCAAAATCTGATTCCATAAATTATAGTGCCTGTGATCCCAGTTTAGTCTTAAAACCTTGTAATAGGAACACCTGGGTGGCTTAGTCAATTGAGCATCTGACTCTTGATTTCAGCTAAGGTCATGATCCCAGGGTCATGGGATCAAGCCCCACATCGGGCTCCAAGCTGAGTATGGAGCTTGCTTAGGATTCTTTCTCTCTCTCCCTCTGCTCCTCTCCCCTGGTCATGCACACTCTCTCTAAAATTAAAATAAATAAATAAATAAATAAAATAAATAAATAAATAAATAACGTAAAACCTTGCAATAATTTTTAGAAATTTGCAAGCTCTGTAATTAGTAGAAGAGTTTTGGTCTTAAAATATGTTTCCACCTTTTCTTTTACTTCTCTTTCTTTTAGTAGCTTTTAATGATACATTACATGAAAATAATGAAACTAGAACTGTTTGTCAGAAAAATGTAAGAGATAAAATGGACCCCACATGCACTCTTCCGTGAGCATACATAAATTCAAGTAATTTTTCTGTTAAGATATTCATTTGGAGGAGTGGTAAAAAAACAAACAGAAAAATAAAATAAAATAAGAAACCTACAAGAACTCTAGGCCACGTATCCCTAATTTCCATTTGCCTTAACTTTCCCCATAAGAATATGAAAACTCACGCAAAGCTGAATTAGAATCCTCTTAGTGTACACATACATTATAAACATTAAGATTTCAAAATGCAGTACTGCTAGCATTCTAATGTTAATTACCCAAGGTACAAGATAATTTAACCTTCCAGAAATAATTCCACCTACTTTGAATAATAGGAAATCTAGAGTTACCAAACACTCAACCTAAAAATCTGAGATGTAGCTATAATATAAATAAAACAATTATTATAATAAAGGCATGTACAGCGTAATGTGATAGCTGAAAGGAAGGCATATTAGCGAATAACCTCATAGATTGCGATAGCAGTCTCCAGGAAGAAAAAGGTCTAGGTCTGAGGTGAAAAATGAATGGTTGTTAAGAAAACAGACAAAGGACTAACTGTGGTCAAAGTTAGGTCCCAAATCTTAGAGTAGATGCTACCAGTGTCCTGCCCAGATCTCTTTTCATTGGATGGCATACTCATTCTCCAGTTATTGTTATTGTGGTCCACCAATAACTCATTGTTGAAATTTCTCAGGAAAATTGACCCTGGTCTACAAGAGTCATTCTGCCCAAAAATGCTTGGGAGGTTACAATGTCCCTCTTGGAGGGTGATTCATTGCCAATGGCTGCTATGCAGTAGGAAAGGAAGCCTGGCCTCCTTGTCTTGTGGGGAGATAGCTGACCTAGTGGGCTGTAGTATTCAGGGTTTGGTCAGAGGGCTGATCACTATGAGTGATGCTGAACAAGTGGCTTTATATAGACATTAGACTTATGCAGTTATGAATAATGGTGAAGACATCTATGGAATACTGTTACCATCGCATCTGATGGCAAATCTGAAGTTGCCAAAAGTCAGAAGACTGACAGTAAAGTAGAAAAGACGGACATAAAGTAGGAGAGAACAAGAGCAAACTGGAACTTGTAAGAGCAGACTAGAACCAATGAGCATAGAAAGCCATGTCTGTGCCTCCAACCATGATGCTATAGCTGACCTGTACATGAAGCTGGAGACCTACAAAATGGAACTGCACCTTCATCTCATCTAGGACTCAAAGAAACTGAAGGACATCACATGGGAGCTAGAGTAGCTCTGGACCCAGCTGCTGCCTCTCGCCAAGGACCAGAGCCAGCAGATAATCAACAGTGGGAGCAGTCTGCAACCGCGCCTAGTGCCCTTCACTGACCTTCACAGTAGAATAGCTGTTGCTTCACTTTTGCCTTACAAATTCCATGCGTATTTCTCTTGTGGCCAACTTTAAAACCACAAGAGGGTTCTAGGAAACGTAGTTTCAACCTAACTATGTTGATATGGTACAGAACTATAACAAGTTCCCATAGTATCAGCTGAACACACATTGTCACCTAGACTTTACATAGACTTCAGCTGAATACACAGTTATACCATGATTTTCCTGCCTATTCTGTTTCCTAGTCACAGGCTTCACCTCCAAGCATCGCATCAGCAAACCACTTGTGCAAGAATTCTGTTTTGGTCTCTGCTTCTAGATAACACAACCTAAATCAGTCCCCATTATGTTAATAGGTTGTGACTGTATTTCATTGGAAACAGGGAAATGTTGATGGCTATATATTTTTTTTAATTGGAGGTAAGCCAGTTAAAAAGGTGTCACTGGGTAATTACTGAAGATGTCAAAGGTTTTAAGGTGTACTTAAAAAAATACTGCTAATTTAAACTATAAAGCAATGCTTCCTGATTACTTAAAGTTATTATTTTACATTGGTTGAAAAGCTATTTTTAGAATTAAACATTGATCTTTACCAGGTATTATTTTTGTGTATACATTTAAAAAGGATATAATGAAAGTAAAATGGTTAAGGTATTTTCAAAACTTTTCATAAAGAGTATCCAAATATTGAGTCATTTCCGAACTCAGAATGGTCAATATCTATTATTTTGCATACTAAATCTTTGTTCATGCTGTCAAGAATGTTGGTAATACATTTCTTTTTTTTTTAATTTTTATTTATTTATTTTCAGAGAGAGAGAGAGAGGGAGGGAGGGGGAGAGAGAGAGAGAGCATGGATACCCCAGCTGAGAAGGGGTAGAGTTAAGAGGGAGAATCCTAAACAGGCTCCACACTGTCAGCATGGAGCCCAGTGCAGGGCTCAATTCCATAAATCATGAGATCATGATCTGAGCTGGCATCAAGAGTCAATTGCTTAACCCACAGAACCATCCAGGTGCCCTGGTAACACATTTCTTAAAGAACTGATAAAAACTAAAAGCTATTAGGGTTAAAAAGCTATATGTGCAGTCATGTAAAGCTAGACTACTTTTGCTCTTCTTTTTATTTTTTTCTTTTTTTTTTTTCTTTAATTTATTTTTGGGACATGGAGAGACAGAGCATGAACAGGGGAGGGGCAGAGAGAGAGCGAGACACAGAATCGGAAACAGGCTCCAGGCTCCGAGCCATCAGCCCAGAGCCTGACGCGGGGCTCGAACTCACGGACCGTGAGATCGTGACCTGGCTGAAGTCAGACGCTTAACCGACTGCGCCACCCAGGCGCCCCTTGCTCTTCTTTTTAGAAATGTTATTTTACCATTATTCTTGGGTTGTTAGTTTTTTCTAAGACACTGACATCCATGCACATTATGATACTGGGGCAAATGAGATTCGGGCAAAGACACTAATAACCTCATCATGACTGCCACCTGGCTGGCAGTGATTGTAAGAAGCATTCTGATTGCAAAGAAGTTAAAATATGAAAACTTGAGTGATTAGAATCAATATACTATGATACCTGAAGAGGAACTGGAAATGGATAGATCGTAATTACGAAAATGGGTTACATGGCATTTGGGTTACTCCAGACAAAAGATGACAAAAACCCGTCCTTGAACATTAATAGTAGATGAGAGAAGGATTTGACTTGCATTCAGCAAGCAAAACTAGTATGGATATTTAAAGTAAAAAATCCTAGGGGCACCTGGGTAGCTCAGTCAGTTAAGCGTCCGACTTTGGCTCAGGTCATGATCTCACAGTTTGTGAGTTGGAGCCCCGCATCAGGCTCTGTGCTGACAGCTCAGATCCTGGAGCCGGCTTCAGATCCTGTGTCTCCCTCTCTCTCTGACCCTCCCCCACTCACATTCTGTCTCTGTCTTTCTCTCAAGAATAAATACACATTAAAAAAATTTTAAGTAAAAAAATCCTAAATGAAGATATTCTTGATAAATATTAAAGGTTCGGAATGTTATATCAAATAACACAGCTTTGCAAATGGGACTGAAGCTCATAATTATAAAATTGAAGAACTTTTTGTGATTTTGAAGTTCTTAATGAATTTGTGGATTTATACAGATTCAGTTGGATCCATTGCCAGTATAAGGGCGTTAGAATAAGTCCCACACAAATGATTTCCATTTATTAATTACACGCTGACATCGGGCCTTATTTTCTGCTCAGACTTCTATCTACAAATAGCATAGGGAGTATTGTTCTAAAACAATATACTCATAAAATATAATAATAATATTTTGCAATTCAGTCCAAAATTGTCCTATTCAGCTATTATTACGGTTTAAATTTATTCTCTTCCACTTTATGATTAGATGAATTGCACCTTGAAACGTCTCCCTTATTTTTTCTTTGTATGCATTTTAGTTATTGAAGGAAACATCTTATTTGCATTAATAATACCTTGAGATGTGTATATATGTCTAACTCAATTATGAAGCAATACTACATTGGTTATTTTAATATTTTTATGATAACTAAATTCAACCTTTAAAACTTCAAAGGCTTTGATTGCCATAGTATATACTTCAAAGCAGATCATTTGACAAAACATTAGAAATATTTTTTCCTAAAATATTTTAAAATTATTTATAATTTGTTCACTTTGCAACCTGTTTAACCATATATTTTAATGTAAAATATGATTCTTTAGAGAAAATGCATGATCAAAATTTGAAACACTAAACTTATTGCTGGTTAATATATTAAGATAGGGTGAAAGATGTAAGTTTCTCATCATCCCCTCACATCATTATAATTACAACCTGTAAGTGAGGCAAGCAGATATTCAAAATATTAAACAAACAATTAAGCTGAATAAACCCTCATGTTTAGGATTTGTGAGTTCTTGCAGATATCGTTCACTTGATTTCAAAAATAAGCTGTAAAGCATCTGTTAAGAATCAAACGATATCCATCTGTCACCACATGTGTCTGTCATGCATATATTTATGTAAAAGTTTTTTAATGATCACAATTTCAAACATACATAAAAGAAAATGGTGTCATATACCTATATACTCATCTTCCAGCCTTAGTAAAATCAACATTTAGTCATTCATAGTTTAATATGACATTTACTATTACAATTATTATTAATTACCACCACAACCATTTGAAGACTAGTATTATGTGCCAGTATATGAGTGAAAGTTCTTAGTTGTAAGCAGTAGAATAAAGACTAGCTAATCTAAGTGGAAAAGCAGGTTACTTGATAAGAAGAAAATCTATAGAAGGATCAAAAAATTTGTGGAGAGGGGAACCTGGGTGGCTCAGTTGGTTAAGAGTCAACTCTGGATTTGGTCTCAAGTCACAATTTCACAGTTCATGGGATTGAGCCCTGTGATGGGCTCTGTGCTGACAGTGCAAAGCCTGCTTGGGATTCTTTCTCTCCCAGTCTCTCTTCCCCTCCCCTGTTCGTTCGTTCTTTCTCTTTCTTTCTTTCTTTCTTTCTTTCTTTCTTTCTCTCTCTCTCTCTCTCTCTCTCTCTCTCTCTTTCTCTCTCTCTCAATAAATAAATAAATAAACTTTAAAAAAAGAAAGAAAAAAATTCTTGGAGAGTAAACATTCAGGGACACTGCCAAAAATCACAGTAAAGCTTCCTTAATCGACACTGAAAATTAAGTGTAGCTTCCTTCTTTACCATAATCTTGCCAAATAAATTTGATCTAGGCATTTATTTTATAAGCCTCTAGCTTCAGTGATGTGATTAGGAACATCTAGAACACATGCTTATGCACTGTTGCAAGAGAGCCTGGAAAAACTGCTAACTGGCTTCTGGGGTGGGAGGTGTTCTAAGAATCACAGGTAGGACAGTTCTCACATCTAGAAAAGGAGCGCCGGTGCTGGAAGATGAAAGAGAAGCACTAATCACTCCATTCAGGCATCAGGCACTGGACTACATATTTTACAGGCATTTTTAGTCAGATTTGCTTATAAGTTAGTCTCTTCTCCTCACGTTAGAGAATAAATGATTAAAGTCAAATAACTTTCCCAAGGTTAGACAGCCACTAAAGTGTATGAAACTCGGGTATCGGCAAAGGTCTATCTGATCCAAAGTCTGTGTTAAACGCTGCAATGATTTTGAATTAAAAGAGACTGCTTACAAAAGCTGTCTGCTGCAAGTTCTTCATCTTACAGTAAGATAGTGAGGGTCAAGAAGAATGTTCAAGTGACTTGTCCAAAGTCCTATCACCAACAACTTCAGACAACCTTTACAGCAGAGCAGACTACCTTAAGGAGTTTCATACATGACAGTGCCTACAATTATGCATGCTGCCTACTGATTGTGGGGAAACTGGTATCCCCAAATCCAGAGTCCATCTTAACTATATACATTTATTCTAGAATTTACTCAGGATACAAGAGTGGTAAGATACAGATAAAAATGTCGAAGACAATCAAAATTCCATACAAATGGAAAGAAAGAAATGGTAATGGCACTTAGCCAGAGATTGACAGGAGAGAGGGATCCATCTCTTCGCAAGGAAGAACACTTGATTTGTTGCTGCATTTGCTTGAAATCAATCTTAGACATTCAGACCTAAAGGAACAACAACTTCATAAAGAATCAATACGATTTAATGAAACTTATATACTTGAAATTATGTTAGGGGTTTTCCACATTCCAGTGTCCACACACCCACAGATTTATATTGACAACAAGTACATATGAGAGCGGAAAGCTAAAGGACTACATAACAAACTGGGAGAAAAATCTATCTGAGATTTGTTGGTTCTAAGAAATTTTCATTATCAAAACTATATGTACAAAGATTTCTTTTTCCCATGTTCTTGAAGGATCTATGGTTGGATGAGGTAAAATAAAACTAAGAAAAAATGTTTGAAATGTATTACAGAATTGTTATTCATGTTGTTATATACTGCCTCTTATGTTACATTTTGTGAACTTAATGAGTTATTTAACTTGGAGAGAACATCCCTAGAAATGGAAATTTTGAAGTATAAAGAAATGAACTAAAGTTTTTGGTTCCATCATGCCCTCTAGAGTTACACAAAACTACAGTGTGATAGTTGTATATAAAAATAGCTATTCTCTCACATATTATTTCATTAATATTTGCTAATATAATAACTTTTAGATGAGTTTTAAATATTTCTTTGATTTCTATTGAGATAACATATTTTATATATGTGTTATGTTATTCATTTTAATTGACTGTTCATGTCCTTCTCCATTTTTCTTAGAATGCTTGTGTTGCATGTGTGTTTTTTTTTTAGTTTTTTTATGTCTTTATTTTATTTTGAGAAAGAGACAGAATGTAAACAGGGTAGGGGCAGAGAGAGAGGGAGACACAAATATGAAGCAGGCTCCAGGCTCTGAGCTGTCAGCACAGAGCCCAACATGGGGCTTGAACTTACAGACTGTGAGATCATGATCTGAGCTGAAGTCGGATGCTTAACTGACTAAGCCACCCAGGTGCCCCTGTTTTGTTTTGTTTTTCATCATTGTGTAAGAACATTCTTTGTATCAAGAAAAATAATATTTTGGTATATTGCAACATTTTTCTATTTGCTTATTTGCCTGTTATATGTTTATTTGTTTGTTTATATATTTTAATTTTGTGTAAAGATGTTTTAAACACATGGCCAATTCTAATATTTTCTCATTAGAGATTGTGGCATTAATCTTAAAATTTAGAAAATTTACCCTGCCTCTTATGTAAATATCCATTCATTTATAGTTTCTTCATATCTTATGATTTCATTTCTTTATTGAAAATTATAATTTTTTAGAAATTTTAATTTATTTTTGAGAGAGAGAGAGAAAGAGAAAGTGCACATGCACAAGTGGGGAAGGGACAGAGTGAGAGAGAGAGAGAGAGAGAGAGAGAGAGAGAGAGAATCCAAAGCAGTCTCCAGGCTCTGAGCTATCAGCAGAGAGCCCAATGTGGGGCTTGAACCCACGAACTGTGAGATCATGATCACAGCCAAAGTTGGACACTTAACCACCTGAAACACCCAGGCACGCTTGAAAATTTTTAATTTTTATAGAAAATTTACTTTTATTGCAATGTTATATTTGCATGAGTGTATACTGTATATAATTTACATTTTCCCAAACAGTTGGCTATTTGCCAATTCATCATCTAAATACGACATTTATTTTCTATTTGGCTTATTATACTATAAGTTCTCTTTTCTTGTTTATCTTTTAGATTCATCACATATCATTATAATCAAAATTTTCCATTATTCTATTTTCTGTCTACTAAATTGTTAAGTATGCATTTGGGGGGTTCCTTAAACACTACAACAAACATTCTTATTATAATCTAATAACTTCTTACAAATAATTATTTCTTCAATAATACTAGTATCTGTTTTAAAAGTATTATGCAACTGGGTGGCTTTAAAGAATTTGTGCAACTTTTTGGCATCCAGCCTGCTGAATGTCTATTTTGTTTTCATCAGTTTCAGGTTTTTTTTTTAAAAAATAATGTAATAATGTCATTAAACTATAGAGCAGATTAGATTTTTTTTTTCTCCATGAAGAAAATATGGCATGCTCACATGACTGATAATTGATGCTGGCTGTTATGTAGGAGCTCAGCTTGGGCTGAATACATACAAATGTCTTTTCCATGTGACTTACCAAACAGTTTCTGCATTTTGAGAGGAAGAATTCTAAGAGGAAGGATTTCAGAAGAACAAGGTAAATCTACAAGACTCCTTATGACTTAGCTTGGAAGTAATGTGGTGTTGCTGTGCTGCACTCTATTAGTTACCAAGGGCAAACTCAAATTCAGTGCGGAAGGAAACTCCAAGTGTGTAAATACCAGGAGGCATGATTCATAGGCAGGACATCTAGATATCACAGTCTGCCCTCTTGCTTCAATGACTTATAGCCTTCTTATCAGCAAAACACACTATTCCACCCAATGACTGCCCCCCACCCCCACCCCAAATCTCACTTGAGACGGTATCAGGCTCAGGTTTGGTATTCTGGTGCGAACAGTCCTTGGAGGAGGTTCCTCAGGTGCATTTCCTAAGGTGCAGGTCTCCAGAATGACAGACACTAGTTTAGGTGAAATGTGAAATGAATTTAACTGATTGACCTTATAACACCAGAATCACATATTGTAAATTGAAAGATAAAGTATGACTAGATACCAGAATTTAATTAGGGATATTTAAGAAACATGAAATAATTTCAAAGCAAAACAAAACTGGAAATAAAAACTTTAGAAGTAGATCAGAATTTGGTAAATTTTTCTGTAAAAGGCTTATAGATGTTTTCAGCTACATACGATCATTGTCACATACTCTTTTCTTTCCTTTTCTTTTTATAACCTCTAAAAACGTGAAAATCGTTGCAAACTTGCCACCTGCATAAAAAGAGGCCAAGAGCCAGATTTGACCTGTAGGCATTGTTTGCCCATTTCTGTGTTAGATCAATAATTAGTGACTACAAAAATCATGAAAGAAATATAGCAAGTTTGGGTTATATGAAGTCTGTTTCAAAAATAAATATGCAGTGTTTATGAGCAAATTTCTATCTTAAATATTTCTTAGTTGTATATGAGATCCATATCTCAAGTATATAGAGGCTGAAAATATATCTGGTTATTATGAAATCCTTAAGTCAAATTATGATTTATAGCAATTATAAAATTAGACACTATAGTTCCTCAGAAAAGTGCTCCTTCAGTTTTTTAGAGACTTGAAGAGGCAAATATAAGGGTGATATATTCTAATATCAATCCCAACCATTACATTCTCTGTGATGTATTTCTCCAGTGTATATAATTTGCTTTCATACTCCTCCCTGTTTAGTTACTAAATATTTCACTCGAACTGCCAAGGGCTGTTCATCTACCCGGCAGTCTGCTGAGGAAGCAGATGCAAATTGTGCTTGGTCATCATGCTCCTGGACTTACTAATGGACAAACTCTGAAAGTTATTCATGCAGGGACTGGCATTTTCCTATTTGTTATTGAACCTGGAGTTAACTGAGTGCTTCCTGAGTTTTAAGAACTAAACCATTGGAAAGAAAAGCTGTTCAGGTTGTCTGTAGCAATGGAAATCAGTTCTAAATACAATTACTCATAGGAGGTTTCCCCAGAGTTTGACTTCATGTCAGAGTAAAATTCTTTCCTCTGAGGGAAAGGGACAAATGAATGGCAGTGAGCACAAAAGACCTTACTTGTTATTATCAAATCAAAAATTGATGTGTTTCTCTGGAGACAGAGTCGCATTGTGGTTAAGAGCACAGGCTCTGGAGGCTGAAACCGTGCATTCCAGACTTGTCCCTACAGCTTTGCTACATGGAGAATTGGGCAAATTATGTCTTCCATTTCCTTCTCTGTAAAATAGGGAAAACAAAAGTGTCTTACACAGGATTCTTGAGAGGATTCCATTAGTTAAAACAGAAAAACCTCATAGAAGAGTGCTTGGACTTTCACAGTTCAAAAAGGAAAAAAAAAATTGTAGGCTAAATGGCACTGGAGGGTTCTCCAGATTGCAGTCATTCATGGGTAGCTTTTATGATTTTTCGTATTCTCATGTTCCAACTTCCTGAAGTTTCCTCTTAACAATTATTGTGTATGTTATTATTACTTGATTTTTTCCTGTATATGCTAGTAAAACATAGCTTAAATGAAGCTTAAAGTCATCACTCTAAAGGAAAAACAGGATTCTTGACATAAATAGAAGGTAACAACAAATTTTTTAAATAATGGCTTTTATTTCCAACTGCTAGATAATATTTAGTGCCAAATGCACTGAGCTCTCTCCTTGCTTTCTCACTGATTAAAAGAAACATTATCTAGTGTTAGAGTGATATTTAAAACAAGCTAGAACCAAATTGTTGTCTTCTGCTTGATAAAATCAGAAAAATTGGAAATAGGCAAGGGAATAACTTTTAAAACTAAATAATTCATGTTATTGTAATGTTTTTCTGTGCACCACTTAAAATTTTAACTTCCACACTTTGGAAACTGTTACTATACGAGAAGATTTAAGTAAACCCTTAGACTTTAATTGGACTCTGATATAAGGATAGAGTTCAGATAAGTACTATTTCAACCCAATAATCTAGAAAAAGGAACAGTGCATGCAAATGCACCAAATCAGGTATGCTGCATTGTTATTAAATCATTCACTTTGTGAAGGGGTAAAATAGCTGGAGACCTCTGTCAATCATATTGTATAGGGCTTTGAATTCCAGGCTAAGCAAGGCAGACTACAAGTAGTAAACGCCATGGGAAGATTCTTAGGGTAGGGTAATATGCACAGCTTATGAGGCTCAATTCAACATAGCATAGAACATGGAACCAAGAAGGCAATACCTGGATGCAGGAAAACCAGTGCCTTGCTGGTTACTGTGGCCATAAAAAGGAATATATGTGGGTTTGGCAAAAAAGGCAAAAGAAGACGAGGAAAGAATAAGGAACAGGATAAAATGATGTGTACCAAGTTTCAAGGTTAGATGACAAGGAGACTGCTGGCACTATGACAGTAAAGGAAAATTCGAAGAGAAAAGGACTGAGGGTAACATGATTTTTGGTTTTAAAAACATTGAATTTGAGAGGATGACATGGTATTCAAGTGCATATCCTTAGTGATGGAAGTTGATTTTACATATACACTTTATCCTGAATATTGATATTAGCCTAGAAAACACTGTAAAGGATATACAGTACAGAAAAAGAAGAGGGGTGCCTGGGTGGCTTAGTTGGTTAAGCTTCCAATTCTTGATTTTGGCTCAGGTCATGATTTCATCATTCCTGGGATGGAGCCCCACATCAGTCTCTACAATGACAGCATGGAATCTGGTTGGGATTCTCTATCTCCCTCTCTCCCTCTCTGTCCCTCCCTCATTTGCACTCATTCTCTCTCTCTCTCTCTCTCTCTCTCTCTCAAAATAGATAAATAAACTTTAAAAAAATTAAAAAGAAATAAGAAAAAGAAGAGAAGACAGACCACCCAATGGGTTGGGTGGGAATATTGAACAATGCTAATGATGGAGGCTGCATGAATAGTACAGTGGTGGAAAGGAGACATTAGCATCCAGTACAGTGTCTTGGGACTAAAAGGGGAAAGAAAAAGAAGTTCAAAGGAGGATTGGATTCTCCAGTGCCTAGTGCTTCATAGAAGTCAAGCTGATTAAGAACATTTAAAACACTGGATTTGACAAATAAGAGATCATTTAGCATTCTTATAAGACACAGTGATGAAGGCAGATAAAGATTAAAATTAGGTAATAAATGAGAGAAAAGAGAGGCAGAGAGTATAATCTATCAAACATGACTAATTACTTTTGTATAAAAGTTTTAGCTGTCAAACTAAAGATCAAGTGCCTTAAAGGCAAAGATCAAAAATAATTATATACATTTTTATCAATTGAAATGACAACTTGCAAGTGAGAAGTATTCAACATTTCATCATGAATTTATTTATTTATTTATTTATTCATTCATTCATTCATTCATTCATTCATTTAACTGGTATTTATTATTTACTGTATGCCTCTTACTCTGTTACGTGCTGGAGTTACAACAGTTTGATAGGACACAGATCTGTCCACTCTCCCAGGGTCTCCCAGAGTAATAGTGGAATCAACATAATAATCAATTAATTGGCCAATTAATTACAAACTGTTGGAGTCCCAACAGGATTATACAATCTTTAAGGTGAAAGCTCAACTCTGTGTCTGGAAAGCTAAGTGAAAACTTCCTGGATAAGATGTTCCAAACATTTCTTAGTAAAGGCAGCAGAAAAACCAATAGTAACTGAAGAATCATCAAGAAAAAAAGAATTGTATTTTTAAAAGCCCACGTCTTCTGCAGGGCAACCCTTTCCTCCAAGAATCCCAGAACTGCCTCTGTATTCCACTTTCCTCCTTGACTGCCCTTCCCAAAGGTAAAAAATTCCCAACATTATCAAAACCAAAGATTGAATATTTGAATCGTATTCACTGACTCCATCACAGCCTGTAATCTTACACAGGCTGTGTTCTTCCTTTTAAAAGTAATGTACCTACCTGTCAAATAGCAAAGCTAAGTCTTAGTGAATTCATGTGGCAGATAAAGATAGGTAGTTAAGTTTCTAAAACTAAAGATGAAAATAGATTGCTGAAATGACTACATAGTTTGTAATTCATTCATACATGCACCAATTTAAAATCAGGGAAGTAGGTTTGTATTAGAAATCTATAAAATTGTATGCAGGTATGAGTATCAAATGCTTTGGTCTTAACCTGCTAAATGTTGAAATGTGAATAAAATGATTAGGAAATCCCTCAGCTTCTCCTGTATTTCCTTCGGCATCAAAATACTCTGGTCTTGGCTTATTAGTCTAGCATAATTAAGGAAATTGAAAGAAGCAGACTTGAACTCACATTCAAAAAAACTCAATTTGGAATATTATTGTGACAATACATCTCGTCTTTAAAAGGCACAAACTTCAGATTATTTGAAAAAACGGCTATAAACAAATCTTGTTTATTCTATAAAGTACTCCTACATTAAGACTATAACAATGCCTTTGATCACTTCAAACTGTCCTAACAAGTCTTGGACAACTCATATGGCCAGTAGGGTCAAGCCCAAACTACTTTAACCTGGAAGCCATAGCCCCACAGTCAAATTTGAACTTATCATTTCAAGGTCACATGCCAGTGCTCCTGTCCTGCCATCTCTTTAACCAATTTTGTTGTGTCTCACTTCCATAATTAATTTAACTTGCCTTTCTATCAGGTCAAATCCCCCCTAATTTCCCCATACATTTTTTTATCAATTTTTTTAGTTTATTTTGAGAGAGACAGAGAGTGCAAGGGAGAGGCAGAGAGAGGGAGAATCTCAATCAAACCCTGTGCTGTCAGCACAGAGTCCAATTCAGGGCTCAAACTCATGAACCGTGAAGTCATCACCTGAGCTGAAATCAAGAGTCAGGAGCTTAACCGACTGAGCCATCCTGGCACTCATCCCTCCCCATACATTTAACTCAAATTTGTCCACAAAATTTTTTCAGTCTACTCCAATTCAAAATGACCTCTCTCTCCTCTGAACTTCTAAATTGCAATTAGCTCTACCATTTGGTGATGGAAATGAAAAAATCATGAGAGTCCTTTATAATCATAAAACAGTGGCTAACTTTTATTGAATGGGATTTCTGATGACCACCTTCTTCCCCAGGCCCTAGCCTCTTGCAATTATGTTCACCCTCCTTTACCCTCCCTTTCACTGCTCTTATCCACAAAATCCTGTTCAATTTGGGGACCAGAATTTTTAAAAAGTCTGCCTTCTATAAAACCATGCCTAAGAACTCTATTTTATCCTCAATTACTTATGAAGATATTATTGTAAACTGCTGTTTAAGACAAACTCTGGTTATAGATGCTTAAAATTATATAAACTATATACTTTTATATAATTATATATAAATAAATTAAATAAATATATGGAACAAATTGTGTTTAATTATAAATAATAAATAATATAATAAATTCATATAATAGCTGGTTTTACACACACACGCACACACACACACACACACACACACACAGACACACACACTTCCTTCTTGGAACTGGTCAAATAATAGCACAAAAGCAAGTACTGATCGCCGCACCAAAAAGACCAGCCTAGATTTTAAGTCTCTAAATACATTCATTGCAATTATAGTGCTCACTCCCCTCCAGTGCATGGCCCTTAGGAACCTTTACAAAGAACACAATTCAGTAATGTAGCTTAGAAACTTTCTAACCATAGGATGACACTTTTTCCCTCAAACCTGTGCTGAGATGAATCTGTCTCTCTATTCGATTTAATTACTGAGCCTTGTTTAGGGTTTTTTCCGGAGGCAGGTAGTTTTCTTTTGGAGCAATGTGCTACAGAGCTGACACAAGTAGATTTATATAAGGGGATAAATCTTGACAAAACAGTATACAGCAGTTCAATTAACCTGTTTCAGGGGAACCTAATGTAATTGCAGAAATGCAATCACTTCAGCTGAGGTTATAAGGTTTGAAGCTAACTTTATTATCTGAGGTTAAATGCATCAGTGCTAGATGTTCCTTCAGCAACTTAACTCAGTACAAAACTAACCAACAAATAGCTGAGTCATAATTGAGAGCAGAAGACTCTACTAGCTGTCTAGACTTCCAATATTAAATGGTAATAATAATATTCAGAAAGCTCAAATCAATAAAATGCTTTCAACCTTTAAAAAAAAATGTTTAGGGGCACCTGGGTGGCTCGGTCAGTTAAGCGTCTGACTTCAGCTCATGGTTCATGGGTTTGAGCCCTGCATCCAGCTCTGTGCTGACAGCTTGGAGCCTGGAGCCTGCTTCAGATTATGTGTCTCCCTCTCTCTCTGCCCCCTCCCTGCTTGTGTTCTGTCTCTCTGTCTCTCAAAAATACATAAACGTTAAAAAAAATTTAATAAAAAAATAAAATAAAAAATTTAAAAAGTTTATTTATTTTGAGAAAGAGCAAGAGAGAGCATGAAGGAGAGGCAGAGAGAAAGAGAATCCCAAGCAGGCTCAGAGCTGTCAGTGCAGAACCCAACTCGGGGTTTGATCTCATGAATCGTAAGATCATGACCTGAGTTGAAATCAAGAGTCTGACGCTTAACTGACTGAGGCACCCAGGTGTCCCAACCTTTGTTTTTTTATTTTAATATGTGAAAGAAAACATTAAGGAACAAGGAGTAGGAGTTAGAATAAAAATCACTAAGTGCCATATTTAGGGGAGACAAGTTCAGGCATATGTAGAATTGATCATGTGACTAGAGAAATGTTTACTTTTCCCCATGAGTAGACACATCTGTTTCTCAAGCAGAAAACCTAAAAAAGGGATAGGGCATTTTACAAAATGAATGATCACTCCCATTGCATGTGGATTTTACCCTTCCAGCCTAGAGGGCTGTCTTAACCTTTCAGTGTTTCCAATAAATAGCTTTCTGTATGCAGAATCATGAAAGAACAGGGAAAACCTGCTGATGCACTAGCCAGCTGAGACTGAGGTTCACCAGAGCTACATCTACACCACAGCTAGTGGTAGAGACCCCATCCTGCCAACTCCATTTTTTCCTAAAGTACTAAGTTCCCATTTAATGGTTTATTTCTTCATAGATAATGAACACTGTCTCCTCCCTCATTAGTTCATCTGTGACTCCTAACAGCACTCTAAACTAAGTTCACTGTCACGTTATTTATCATTAAGGACAATGTAGTGACCTGCCTGAGGTCCCATAGCTAGTGAGTGGGATCTGAACTCAATTCTACATTATTCTTGTTCTTTAGTTGTTGTGTTTTACACAGCCTCACACAATTCCACCAGAATCAATTCTTTTTTGTTGTAGTTCCCAAAAACATCCAGGGAGTAATTTTGTTTTCCTCATTTAAAGTTTATCTAATATCAAATGAGAATTTTAAATGTGGGAAATATTATGGTTATGTGAGACATATAAGGCATATCATTCATATTTCCTTGTGGACGAATGAGATCAATTCACCCAAAGAAAGCAAATGTAAATCAAAATAAATGCAAGAAACAATTTTCCCTTTCTTGATTGGCAATTTAAAAATTTAATGATAGGAGTGCCTGGGTGGCTCAGTTGGTTAACCATCTGACTCTTGATCTTGGCCCAGGTCATGATCTCATGGTTCATGAGATCCAGTCCGTGTGGGGTTCTGCATTGACAGCATGGAGCCTGCTTGGGATTCTCTCTCTCCCTCTCCCTCCCTCTGCCCCTCCCACATTCTCTCTCTCTCTCTCAAAAAAAAAATCAGTGTAAATTTAATAAAATACTCACGGCTACAAAAAAGTAGGCATATGCATATTTTTTCGTAAGTTATGAAATAAAATGAGAATAATGCTTACAATTGGGATGAGGAGTCAGGAGAGTGTGGGGAAGATGCTTATTTCTTGTATGGGACCCGTTCTATACAGTCATGACTGGTAACTATATTCATGTGTTACTCTCTAGCTAGCGTCACTTACTTACAACAATATATTTCATAATGGATCTTTAAGTTTGTCAGATTCTACTATCTGCTATCCAGTGGTGATAGGATAGTTCACACTGTGTTCGACTGTTAATATTTGCTTTTTTTCAAAGTTTATGGACTATGTAATCTGATGGGACTAATCATTTCACTTCTTTGACTGAGAAGTGCATCCTGGCATTGAATAATCCCAAGCATGAAATGGTGAGAAACAGCTGCCAAGTCCTAAAGTAAAAGAGACGTCTGTGGCATTCAAAATATAACTTCAAAAACACCTTCAAACAAATCCTGTAAATATGATTGCTTCCAGTAATACTCCCAATGACACTCAGTGATGTTCAGGCCTACACGTGTCGCAAGATCATTTTTAGAACTACATCTCCACTTGGTTTTGTTTTTGCTTTCATGTCTTGCACAGGAAATGCCACACAGAATTTGCTCCATGAAGCCCTGAAAAGAACGTCACCAGAACTGATGGAAAAGAGTGCTTATTAAGGTCAGTCCTTCAAATCATAATCACTATTTAGTAAACATTTTCTTGCTACTCAGCAGGAAGCCAAGTTTCAATAGGAAGTAATAACCTCAGAAACATTTGGATAACCAATGAGACAGATTAATATACACCGCAGAGGTAGTACTTGGAAACCAGATCTGCCAGAATTCGCTTCACTTTGTAGATACCTGCCTTAGCACGCTCTCTAAGGAGAATCCATCATCTTGATATACTGCAAAAATGATGTAAGGGAGAAAATAAGGGAGAAAATCTGAGAAATGGATTTCTTTCTTATTTCTGCTTTTGGGGAAAAAAAGAGATTACAATCATCAAGTTACTTAGAGAAAAAAAAGAGAGGTTTGTGATAATAATGAAGATCAGGGTGGAGGTCAAAGGGTTGTATGATTGAGAAACATAAGGAAATTAATGCTTTTGATAAAAACGTCTCATTTAAATAATATTAGCTATCTTTATCCATCAGAGGCTTTAACGGAAAGCAATGACAATGAAATACGGGTGCACAAAGTGTGGATGGCAGATCCTAGATAACACTCCTGGGAGGCAGCGATAGCACAGTCACCACCATGCTAGTTAAATTTCTCCAAGTTACACAAGAATATTTAAGAAAAAGAAAAAAAAATTAAATGATTAAAGAACATTCCCAGAGAGTAATTTTAATTGACTGTCAGTGACTTTTTAAAAAAAATCAACAGCTTAATCAGTGGTCAGAATAGAAGCTCTGTGGGTCATTGTCAATCTCTAATGATGTTAAATATCTGAAAGATCAGTCCAATGATACCACATTTAAATACCACAGAATAAAATACCACAGAGTAAAGGACAGTTGTTCTTTTGTTTGTACCTCTTCAAATTAGCAAAATAATGCTGAGATCTCACAGTCCAAATGATTCAAAATACCAGCCTTCAAGGCTTAGATAAAAGCTCACATTCTCTTTAATGCCTTCCCAGTGCTTACAGGCAGAGTAAGTTCCATCCTTCCAAAGTACACACAGAAAAGGTGTCTGTGCTTCCCCCACCTCCCCAGCATGTATACACATATGTCAATTTCCATACATATGTGAGTTTGCCTTGCTCAGTCTTTACCTTGTAAGATTCTTGTGCTGGCTATTTGTCTGTCAGCCTCTGCATCCCTTCTATGCCCTGCAATGTGCACTGCAATTTCCATGAAGCATGCTTTCCAGACTCCCTTTACCTCTTGATTCCTTTTCACCAGGCTTCCACAAACCAGGACACAGGAGAGTGAGAAGATGTAGGCTTAGCCTACTTCCTTGCCCCACCCCCTCCTCGCTTCTCCACAGGCCTGGGAGCAGTCTTATTCTCTAACATCACGTCTCTTGTCACATGGATCCTATTCCGTGGCTTCAGCTCTTCACCCTCTAGTCCTAAGGGAAGGTAATATCTTCCTACAGCTGCTACTCCTTGGTCTTCACAAATGCTGGCTTGTTCTCTTCACCCTGTCCATATTCAATAAATGGTTCTTGCATCAAATGTTCTCAAACTCTTCTGAGTGTGCCAACCATTTGCTACTTCAGCCCTGGCAGTATCCTCCCCAAGAACAGAACTTAAGTGTTCAGTAACTTTATGTTCCTAGGGTTTAATACAATGCCTGGAAGAGAGTGGGTACATATGAAATGCTTTTGGAATGCATGAATAAAGGAGAGCAGTACTAGGGTAGCTACTGTGTAAAAAAGTAAATATAAAAAACACTTACTGAAATGAAGTTTACAATCTAAGAAGGAAAACAGTACTCAGGTGCAGAAATTCAAATCACTGTTAAAGATTGCACATGATAAGTAATGAATCACAGGCCACCATGTTCAGGTTCCAGAAAACGGCGTAATTCCTTACTTATTAGTAGGGAAAAGCTACCTAACACCAGGTAAAAAGTATATATATATAAACATTCAACCATCTCACAAACCTCCCATGAGGTAAACCAAGTAAGATAAAAACAATCCAATACTTCTCTGCCTCGTGGGTGTGCTGGCAGCTTTGATTAGTTAATATTTATAAAGCACTTTGAAGATGAAAAGTGCTAAACATTATCTAACAGCCCTGTAAATGCAAATGTGTCAGGTCTTATGAAATTTAACAGAAATTAGAGAGTGACAAACTACTCACAAATAAAAAATGCTCAACTAAGGCTTTGCATTTAAAGAGGCCAGATGGGGGAGAAAAGACATTTCCCCCAAGGCAGAGAATCAAGCTAATGTATACCCCACCCTCCAACCCCACCAACACACACACACATATACACACTGCTGAAATGTTTAATTTAAAGCCTGAAAGATGATGTACTTTGTAACAGCATGTAAATCAATGTTTTATTAAAGCCTATGAATTACTATGCAGAAAAATGCAAATCACAATAAAACACACCACAAGCAAATTCAACGCTGCTCTGTTCTCAGTGGAGCAATTACCAAGACTTGCTTTGGCAGATGGGGGTAGAATTTAACTAGGGGTGGGCAGTTTTATCTCCTGCTTGCCTATGGAAACTGCAGAATCTCCCAACCATTTTGCTTCACCCCCAGAAGTACAAAGAGTCAAATATTCCCCCACTGCCATATTTTAAGTTACATTTTTAAAATGCTATGCTTTTCCCTCCATTGACTTTAATTACACGTAGCCTAAGAGGCTTGCCTGGCCAGATGACTTTTTTTATACAAAGAAGAGGAGCTTACACACCATAGTATTTTTCTTTAGCTTGTCCATCAGTTAGAAGGCTTGAATTTAATATCTTTAAGCTTGTCTGTCTGCAGACTAATTTTATTTATTCAGAATACACACACACACACGCGCGCACACACACACACACACACACACACGATCTGATTAAACAGCCAGAACTATGTCCTTAATTCCAGAGTGATTTTTCAGTGGGTAGGTCAGGACATGATCTCAGGTTTACTGTTTGTTTTTTTTTTCTTTGCCATAGACAGTAAAAGGCATCTAGGTGATGAATCCTTTTTAAAGAGTACTGGACTGGTGATATACCCACTGAAATTAAATGCGAGCATAAAGGAAAAAGGGTAAAAAAGAGAAGAATGGAGCAAATACAATGCAAAATGAGTTCTAAAAAATATTATGTCAAAAATATATTTAAAAAGAGAATAATAAACTGATTCTGAAAATCCCTTGAAAGTGTAAGTTTTCAGTTACTAAGGGAGAAGGGAGAAGCAGAAGCTATTATTGTCATTATAATCCATAATCTTATTTTATATTTGGGACTTGTGAAACTCACATTTCAAAGCAGACCTTCAAAGACTTCACTGCTATGCATTTTGTTAAATAAATATGGCAGAATAAATAAACCACAGACAATAATATATTGTGCAAGCTCTAAAGAGTTAGGTCTTTAAGGCTTGGTGCATTTTAATATATTAAGTAATCCGGGGGTCTGTGACAAAATAAACTGGAATTGCTGCAATTTCATATAGCTGATACCTTGAACACTTAGTAGCTAAGTGAATTTCCAATGAATACACTGTGTGCTATTTGTGAGTAATAGAATACATATGATAATCAACCTTTCCATTTTTCAAGCATTGGGCTCTGAAGATCGAATGAGACACTGTATGTGAAAGTGACTTAAAAACTGTAACAAATGCAACAAATATTAGGTTTCATTAGCTATTTGAAATAATGTAATACCTTTGAAAACAGAACATAGTGTTGAGCTATTCACATGTGAATTTACAAGCCAGTGATAATAATAATAAAAATAATAATCCCCATGATTTCTCATGAGCTAATCAAAGATCCTTTTCCAATCCATCTTTTCAGATTAAAACAATTTATAAGCAAACCACAGCTAACAAGGTGGAGGATACAAGGGAGGGGAATGTTTCTTGCCTGGCATTTCTAACTTCTGTTGTTTTATTATTCAGTTTAGAACTTTTTGAGAGTAGGTAACTAATAAAGACATTTTATCTCATGCAAATACATATCTCTTTAGAATATGCAGACACTTTATAAATAATTCCCCCAAAGTGGCTATCTCCTGTGGAATGCTCCCCCCACACCACCCAAGAATTGCAGTGGTCCTTAATATTCTAATAGACTTACGGAGAAGGATAAAATCCTAGTATTCTAAGTTTTTCATTGAAGTACATTTTACCATATAAATGGCATTAGGAATGGTGACTACAGTATTTAAATATATATTTTTATTTAATTAGCTTTCTGAGGCCAATACTGAAGATATTATTATTTAAAATAATTATTTAATAAAAATTGTTTTCTAATCTGAAATATAATTCTGTACAAGTTACCTTGTGTGTGTATTTAGCCCATTTAAAAATTAAGAACTATGTACTCAGTAAAAAGACCATTGCAGCAACATAATTCTAGTTATTCTTGGGTCAGGTCATAATTTCAGGAGATGTGGCATGGCATAAACAAAGCTTCATACTCACCAGCATCTGTTCCCAACCAGAGTGCCTTATCTATTGACCTGATGGCACCTTTTTATTTAGTTACTGCCCAGACCCTGCAAAGACTGAATGCCATAGTCAATGGTGACTGTATTCCTCAAATGCAAATTAACACCTGTTCTCCTCACTGAAATATGACCAGGCAATAAGTAGTAGTTACATCTATTCCTGCAATATAAATTTAGGTCTTTTTTTATTTATGCCTCTATGAGTTAAAAATGGTATTAAAAACTGTAAAATCATTATTGTTTTAATAAATTAAAGAAGAGCAAAGATGAAATATTTGATTATGATATTCTTTACATTAGATTACATTGAATATTTTTACAAAAAATAACAAAGACATACAAATTTTATTATTGTAACTGGGTTATTAAATAGAAATATAAGAGAATTAGGTCATGCATTTAGACTCTACACATATTTTAAATGTTATTTTTAATTTTTTCCTGTGATTCCTTTAACATTAATTAATAAAGTTGCTCCAATATTTAATATTTGGTTGTTGATGACCAGTGTTTCTTTACCTGCAGTCTTGTGCTAAAGTTAGCTGTAACTTTTACTACTAGATAGATAGATACATAGATACATAGATACATAGGTACATAGATAGCATTTCTCCAAATACCTATAAAGAAATCTCTTAATACATTCCAATGACATCTTCTCATTTAAGTTAAAATTAAAAAAAAATGATGCTGGAAGTTGTAAAAGGAACAAAAATAGATACAATCGAATTCCACTATAAGATACTGCAATTAAAAAATCAGACATTCCACATGAGAATTTATACTTTGGCCAAGATTGAGTAACCCCTTCACCTGAAACAATAAAAAAATATATATAATATTTATGAAACAATGGTTCTCATAGGACATCAGGCAATATGGGACAGTGATCCCTGAGAGACGACCAACAAATAAGTTAAGCTTTGGGGCACCAGGTGGCTCAGTCAGTTAAGCATCAGACTTTGGCTCAGGTCATGATCTCACAGTTCAGAGGTTTGACCTTCCAGTTGTGCTCTGTGCTGACAGCTCAGAGCCAGGAGCCTGCTTCAGATTCTGTGTCTCCCTTTTTTTCTGTCCCTCCTCCACTCACGCTCTGTCTCTCTCTCTCTCTCAAAAATAAACATTATAAAAAATTAAAAATTAATTAATTAATTAAGCTCTACCATTGTCCCACCTTACTGTATTTAGAGAGTTTCCAAGATGCAGCACAAGGAGGGGAAACTAAGACAGAACCCAGCATATGGTGTGAGCTGAGGAATCAGAGCTAAAAATCTTGGGTGACCAAGGGGCATGAGTTCATATGACATAGTGCTAAGAAAGAAAGAACTACACAGAGAACCCCAGTTTTGAGGGATCGGTACCTAGCACTCACAGAGAGCTGGAAATAATGCCTGCTCCCACTGGCCAGACTGGAAAGCTTTATAATTCACTGGCATTGGATACAATACTCGAAAGAGTCTTGACTCAGAAGTAGAGAATAATCAGGTTTATACTATATATGACTTTGGTCCTGCTTAACAGATCGTATAAGCAGGACAAAAAATAATTAAAGTCTTTGCAAGTAACTTAACTAAAGTCTAGGAAAAAATGAAGTATGCTGATAGAAATACAAAACTACTCAGCACCCAACAAGATAAAATTCATAATAATTGGCATCCAACTAAATAGTTGGCAGTTCTTGTCAGGAAGCAAGAAAATGTGACCCACAAAAAGGAGAAAAACTAAACAATTTAAATAGCCCAGAACTGATGCAGATGCTAGAATTAAAGACAATTGGAAGAGTTATCCATTCTATATTTCACATGTTGAGAAAATTAGATAGATAGAAGATACAAAAAAAAAAAAAAAGACCAAAATTCAAATTTTAGAGACTGAAACTACCAGGAGTGAGATAACAAATACAATGAGTAAAATTAATGGAAGATTAGACATTGCAAAAGAAAAGATTAGTGTAAGAGAAGACATAGCAACTATCTAAAATGAAACACACAGAGAAAAAAATAATTGAAAGAAAGGAACAAAACAAGAGTGAGCTGAGGCAACTACTGGAGTCTATGGGGGGGGGTAGGGAGAAGAAGATCAGAGAAACTAATTAAAGAATAGTTGAATATTTTACAAAATTAAATAAAACTACAAGTCCATAGATCCAAGAAACCCAATAAACTCCCAGTATAAGAAACACCAAGAAAATTACATCAAAGCATATCATAACCAATTTCTCAAAAAAAAAATCTTAAAAGCACTCATAGAAAAAGAAACATTATATAGAGGAAAATACATAAGGATAACTGTACATTTCTCATTAGAAACAAAATAAACAAGAGGACAGTGGAACATTTTTAAGGCATGGAAAGCAAAACTTGTCAACCTAGAATTCCACACTGAGTGAAAAGTATTTTTCAAACTTAAGAACCAAAGACATTCTCATAGATAAACAGTGGAAAGTATTCATCACAAGCAGAAGACTACAACATGAAGTGTCAAAGGAAGTCCCTCAAGCTGAAGGAAAATAATAGGTGAAAACCTGCATCTACATAGAGGAATGAAGAATACTGGGGATAATTAAGTGAGCAAATATAAAGAATTTTTCCTTTTTATTTAAACCACTTTAAAAAGTTAGTTGACAGTTAAAACTGACTTTTTGTTGACAGTTAAAAAAATACAATATATTGTAGGGTTTATAACACATGTAAAAGTGAAAGATATAACAGCAATAGAACAATGGATTCTCTCATTTAATTCTCAGAGCAAACCTATGAAGAGATTGATGCTCTTATCCCATTTTATAGATGTTCAATAAAATTACATAATCCTTCTTTCTGATTTGTTAGAGGTAACCAGCAAACCAACACCCTAAGAATAAGGTAACGTCCTCTTCCCAAGATATAATGCTTTACAAATGTAAATACCATAATAATCAGTTTCAATGATTATGTCAGAATTTCTACCATATCCACAGTATATATTTATTCACGTTGATAAATGTACACCCCATGGGAAACCCAAAGTTTTATTGGTTTATTTATTTTTGATAATTACGAAATTATCAATTTTAATTGATTTCCAAATATCTAAATCTAAATTTGTTATTTACATAGTCCATTATTTTCTAGAATCAAACTTCTCACACTGAATGAGCTTCCCAAATAATTGTGGTCTTACTGATCAGTATGATTACAGAAAATAAATTCAGAACCATCTTCCACTTAATCTAGTAAGAATAATTAATGTCCATATTATCCTCGCCACATCCTACTCATGCATAAATGCATTTATTTATCTTATTTGACTTGACAATTGAATATGAGGTGGCAAATGGAATTGAGTTAAAAATCATGTGGCTTACTGGTTCATGGGTTCAATCCCTGTGTCAGGCTCCAAGCTGGCAGTGTGGAGCCTGCTTGGGATTCTCTCTCTCTCCCCCCCCTCTCTCTGTCCTGACCCTGTTTGCACTGTCTGTCTGTCTGTCTCTCTCTCTCTCAAAAAGTAAATAAATAAACTTATTTTTTTAATCATGTGGCTTAGGCAAGGAACAATAAGCAGATCCTTAAGTGGAAATGCAAAATATGAGGTCAAAGACATTAGGCAGAATGTAGTCAAAAGTCTTGATACCAGCACAGATCCTGCAAAACATCATTTTTTAAAGCAGAAAATTGATGTTACGTTGAGACTTGTTATGTGGTAAGCACTATGCCAAACATTTTACATCCACTGCCTCCTTTAATCCTCATGAGGTAAGATGCTTTTGAAATATTAGTTGATGAGATATCTATCCTCAGTAATTCTTTCTACCTTCTGGCCACTTTCTCATTGAGTCAGTCATTTGATGTTCCCTACTCTAGGCAAGGATGACTTGTGAGATCACAGAAACAAATAACAAAGCATTACTCTTGCCTTTTGGATTTCAAACACCTAGGTCTCAAAGGAATGTGAGGAATTCATACCATATGAATAGATTAGGCAAAATTTTCACATCTAGGTTACTCCCTTCCATGAAGGATTAGTTTCTTTTAGAGGATAGTTGAAAGCCAGGAAGGGGAAGACTTTTACTTTTGTTCTTGGATTTGAAGTAATGAATCTGTTTCATATTTCTCCTGAGCCAAGTTAAAGGTAAAAAAAAAAAAAAAAAGAAGAAGAAAAGAAAAGAAACCCATGTTATAGTTAAAACAGCTCCAGTGGCTAACTTTTGTAATTCTTGTAAGACAGAGAAGAAGTCTAAGGTTCAGAAGTGTTACATTAATGTCTTCAAAATCACATGGCAAATTAAATGGCTTATTAGAAATTCAAGTCCAGGTTTCTGTCTATATATACTTTTTTAAACTTTACCACTTAGCTTTAACCATAGTGACACAAAATATCAAAATAACTAATATTTTATGGGAAGAAATTTGTACTCCTGCCAAGTTTTAGATATTCCCAAAGTTTCTGATGTATATATAAATATATAATATATTAATATATAATATAATATATATTAATACATTAATGTTAATAATAATTAAAGTTTATGATTTACATATATAATATTATAATATATATATAATTCTAAGCAATTTGTGGGTAAAATATGCAAAAATATCATATGAAATATTTAAAATATAAGGGATTACCAGGAAGACACTATAAACATTATAAAAATAATATGAACATTATGCTACTGAATTGGAAAATCTGATCAATTGGACAATTTTACAGAATAAAATAATTTTGAAAATCATTCAAGAATTGATAAGACCAAAGACTAGAAAACTTTTCCTATAAGGGTTAGACAATAAATATTTTAGCCTTGCGGGTCCATACATTTTCTTTCCTAGTTACTCAACTTTGCCATTGTAGTATGCAAGCAGCCATGGACAATATGTAAAATAAATAAACACATAAATACATAAATAAATACAGGACTAAATGACTACATATATACATACATATGGCTTTGCCCAGTAAACTTTACTTACAAAAAGAAGCAGCGGGCTAGATTTGGCTTTCAGACCTTAATTTGCTGATTTCTTGATTAAATAGCTGTTATAAATATTAAACTGGTAGTCAAGAATATACCTACAAAAATAAACTCTGTTTCCAGATAATTTCATAAATGAGTTTACCAAACCCTGAAAGAACAAATATCTTAGATGCAGCTGAGGGTAATATACAAAACTCTTTTAGGTTAGTATAACCTTTATACCAAAACTAGATAAAAAAAATGTGAGATTGGACAATTGTAGGCCAATTTCACATAGAAATGAATGTCATAAATAATTGACAAGCCGTATCCAGCATGTATTTAAAAAACATAACACAACCAAATCAAATTTCATCCCAAGTTTGCAAAGAATATGATAGGAAAGTCATGTTAATGTATTAAAACAGCAGAGAAAGAATCAGATAAAATACAACATTTGATGCTTCATGCTTCATGCTCATACAGAACATGAGCAGGGGAGGGGCAGAGAGAGAGGGAGACACAGAATCCAAAGCAGGCTCCAGGCTCTGAGCTGTCAGCACAGAGCCTGATGTGGGGCTTGAAAGCAAGCCCATGAAAGCAAGATCATGTCTGAGCCAAAGTCAGATGCTCAACCTACTGAGCCACTCAGGCACTCCGGTATAACACTATATTAATATGTTGTCTTCTCATATACATACAGGTCAAATTAATCTGAATATACACATTTGATAGTATTAGGTATTCATATAACAGATTCTTTAGTTAATTTTTCAGTTTATCTATTTTATTAAAATCCTCAAAGCAGTTTCATTCATTTCAGTAAGATCCTGTACCATATGGTCTGTAGTAGAGCATGATCCTCCTAATATAAGTTAGGCTTCTTAATGGTTGATACATTCATAGACTATAAGGGCACATATGTCACACCTACCAACATAAATTTTATAGTCTTTTTCCAGTTGCAAAGCAGTAACTTGTTATTGTAAAATACTTACAATACATATTATTGTAAAATTCAAAAAGTACAAGCAAGTACAGTGTTCTGAAAATACAGAAAATTACAAGCAAGAAGGGGAAAAATCACTTATAATTTTACCATCCCTGTAAGCAGTATTGCCATTTGGTGCATATGTTCCTAGTTTATTTTCCTAGATATATTTATTTTCTTGGCTTTTACACTTTTCAGACAAATATCTGCAGATGTTCTCCTACTTGAACTTAGGTACTTTAGACATGTTAAAACATGTTTCTGTGTATTTCTGCCTCTGAGCAAAAGTCCATTGACCAACTCAGCCTTCTGTTTGTAAAGGGTGAATTAATGAATCCATGGGGCAAAGTCAGTAGTGAGGTTCACTCCGAGGATAATTGTACAGCAAACTCAGAAAAGATAAGCATCTTTATGTATTTTGTTTTAGTTGGGTCCTTATTAGTAGCACTCTACTGGCAAATAGCTTTATTAGAAAGGTTTGAAATAAACGTGTATTATGTGAAAATACTGCTGATTTAAAATTCATTCTTTTTATATTTTTGCAAGTTACACAAATCATTTCCTGTTGTCATCTTATTTAAGCAGAAAAGCCTAATCCTATTCCTTTTTTCTTGGAGACAAGCGACTAAGCCTCCATGTAATGACACACCCCTGAGAAATGGTTTGCAATAAATAACAGCTCAGGGGAACTAAAATCCTCCAAGTAGAATTCAAAAAACAACACTGTTGTCTTGTGCTAAATGACAAAGTTCGCACGTTGGGAAAACACCAGAACTATACATATTCTTGATGCTGATGGCTCTCAGTCCTTATTTTCCTGAATCAATTTATCGTGCATTATGACGTATCCGAAATGTTTTATGTTTATATATTTGACAAATTGTGATAGAGACCACTGGAGTTCACCAGGTATCTATATGTTTCTTACATTTTTCCCGCCAGAAAGCTTCAAGGTGTGGTCATGTGATAAGTTTTTGCAATGAGAACATCGCGACAAGGGATGTGGAGATGGGTCATTTCCACTGTAGCAGCTAAGAGTGACTGTCTCTCCCCCCATCACTTACTCTGTCTCTCCACAATTAGAAACAAAAACTGCACAGGTCCAGGAGTGCTAAGAGAAAGCAGCCTAAGTCCCTGCTGCACACATTGAAAGTCAGCTGTGTCTTTCCTCCTTTCGGCATGAAGTAGGACATAAACTTATTTTTGACAAGCCACTAAAATCGTGGGATTTATTTCTCAGTTCAGTAGGGTCTAGTCGTATCACTTAGCATTGTATTACTGCTTAGCATGAGTTCAAGTGTGCATGGAGGAGTCCACATGAAGGCTGAGTAGCTGCAGGGGTAGACTGGGTGGGTTCTCAGTTCACTGCCTCTCTGCTCCAGAGACACTCTCTAGTACCTGCCCCATTGAGCATTTCTCCCTTATAGTGAGCGTGTTCAGCTTTGTCAACAGAGGGTGCCCAGGGATATTGCAGGAGACAGGGGCCTCCTCCTGGTTCTGGAAGCTGCCTTTTTGCTTCTGCTTACTTCTGCTGCACAGTCTAGCAATGGTACGTGTGTGCGCACACACACCTACTAACAGTCTGCCCCAACTGTGCACCCAGCGTGTAGTCCATCGGCAACCACTCAGCCCAGATTAGGCCCAGTGACCACTGCCAGTGGCAGTCTGGCTCCTGGCAGCCGCAAACCCTGTCTCCCTCTGAGCCCCTGCACATCAGCCTCAGCTCACCTGTGGTAGAAGAATGGTTTTCTGCAGCCCTCCAACACAGCCACCTTGTGCATCAGACATACACACTGCCAGCAACTGAACTCCTAACAGCTGACTCCTTCTCCATTCCTGCCTCCTAGCATCTGCCCACCCACACCCAGAGAGCAATTTCCTGCTTTCTTGGCCACATTGCACCAGCTCTGGTCTGGGCAACCCAGCAAACTTGCCTGCCATCCAGAAATTATAAACAATGAGGTCTGAACCACAGGTATTGGGAAGAAACCCTTCTAAATTGTCCTTCCTTATACAATCGCATCCTGCTCTAGAGCACCTTTTGAGTTCTCTTTACCTCCTTAATATCATTCCCCTATTATAGTTAAATAATTGTTGTATTAAATTTTCTCTCCTCAAATTACAATGTGGTTTCTGTCTGTCTCCTAATTGGCCCTAGACTGACAGGTTAGCCTAGCGTAACTAATGAGTAAATAATGATAGGGAGAGCTCAAATCCGAAGTTTAAACTCTAGATTCAATGTAGGAACAATTTAGATAACATGCGGTAGAGTACCTTGAAATTGATATGTTATTACACTGAAGTTCAAATTATTCTCCTAAATTTCAAATTGAAAAGAATCGTGTATTATAAGAAAACACAGCTGCTAGTCAAAATGGCCACAATTTAATTTGTAGTAAGGTAGAGGGATGACCATGAAGTTGTGAGCTATGTGGAGACTGTCTCAACATGTGGAATGTTTGTAACAAATGATAAAATAGAAATTCTCTTCATTTTGATTGTTAGATTAATGCATTTTTTCAATGTTTGTACACTAAAGGTATAGTTTTCTTAGGATCTCCTAGAGTACTACTTGAAACGCATTTATTCTTTTCACAATTATGGTTTGTCTTCCCATACTTTTTTTTTCTTTTATTTTCAGGTTTCAAAACGCTGCTTATTTATTTTTATTTGTTTGTTGATTTATTTCTTTATTATTTTTAATTTAAATTCAAGTGAGTTAACATACAGTAAGTCTTGTTTCCAGGAGTAGAATCTAGTGATTCATCTCTTACATATGACACCCAGTGCTCATCCCAAAAAGTGTCCTCCTTAATGCCCATCACCCATTTAACCCATCCCCCCACCCACCTCCCCTGTCTTCCCATACTTTTAATGATGTGTTTGGTGGAACTGTATATTTCATTCATGTAGAACATATACTTTGAGTATCTTTTACATTCCAGGAGCTCCACATTTATGACGTTGCAGTTACCACCACAGCCAGTGTTTCTATCTTCATGAGCTTACATCATAGCGAGGAATAAAGAAAAGGAAGATAGTGATTACAATGCAGTGTGCAACTGCTATTAAAGGAAAGTGCAAGGTTCTCTGGGAGTTCAAGGACAGAACACTTGCACAAAAGAGTAAGAGGTGTGTTAGGAAAGGTATCACAGAAGAGGTAACAGCAAGCTGGGACCTGGAGAGTAAGTAGGAGCTAGATGAAAGCCAGGTAGTGACGGGGGCAGGAAAGAAGATGAAGAATGTTCCAGGCATACTGCCTAGCCTGAGCCATGTGCAGTAGAGTATTGCCCAGGGGGCAATAGATTGTATAAGAAATCTGGAGAGTTAAACTTTCTATGACCTACAACATTTTTAAAAATATCATTTACAAGTTTGTAAGAGATATCATTTTTTAGACCAATATTAATGAAAGCTGTGACATACTCCCACCAAAACCAGTGACTTATTGTAGCAATGAGATGTTAAAATATTTTAGAGTATTAGAAGCATGAATTATAAAGGACGTGTCACAGTTTGAAAAGACTTTTGAGTGGTTCTAAGAAGACTTTTAAATATATAGGTGTGTGACAGCATTGAAAATCATTGGTTTTAATCATAATTATAATCAAAATCAGCAATAACTAGTGGCTGTAATAGCCAATAATGCACTACTCTAAGAGTTCATATATATGAATATGTGTATGATTATATTTAATATTCAGAACTTAGGCAGTAGTTATTATTATTATTATTATTATTATTATTTTATTTATTTATTTTCTTGGTAAAACTGAAACCTAGAGAGTTTAATTATAAGCCTGAAGTTACACAGCTTTACTGTCTTCACAGTCAAGGAAACAGAGGCACAGGTATGTTACAACTTTCCCACATTCATACTACTAATAGGGCAGAGCAAGAGATTCTAACTCCAGTGCATTAACTTTTTTAAAAATTTTATATCTTTTATTTTCTTAATCCTTATTTATTTTTGAGAATGAGAGAGATACAGAGCATACGCAGAGGAGAAGCGGACAGAAGAGGGAGACACAAAATCCCTCTGTGGAGGGCCCAACAGAGCCCAACGTGGGGCTCAAACCCACGAACCGTGAGATAATGACCTGAACTGAAGTCAGATTCTTAACAGACTGAGCCACCCAGGTACCCTCAGTGTATTAGCTATTAACCTTTAAGTTATTTTGCCTCCTATAGCAGTCCCAAAAGAACTGTTAATCATTTCGCATAGACTTCTCATGTACAATGTATAGAAAAAATACTTAACAGAAACATTTGGTTTCTTAAAGCATAGAATATAAGCTACTGTGCTGAGGCTTTATTTTACATTAAACCATCACGGAAGACTTGCAAAAGAAGAGATGAGGTTCAGCTTTCTCCTTATGGCTTGAATACTGAAAGTCACTACCATGTAGTCCACTTGACTATAAATGTCAAGGGTCTCTCTCCCATTTTGTCTACAATTTAATTACCCCTTTGGCTTGAGTAAGGAATACTTCTGATTTCAGAACATCTGCTAAAATGCACATCACTATAATGGAAACTGTTACAGCAAACAGTGGTCTTGTCTATTTGATTTCACCAATCAGATTAACTGTTAGAAATATTAGAAAGCAGAAAGTCCCTAAATGAAAGATCTCTGTGATCGTTAATTTTATGTGTCAACTTGGCTGGGCCATAGGTTGCCTAAATATTTGATCAAACATTATTCTTGGTGTTTCTGTGAGGGTGATTTGCATGAGATGTACATTTAAATCGATAGACTGAGTAAAGCAGTTTGCACTCCCTGATGTGTGTGGACCCTATCTAATCAGCTGAAGGCCTGAATAGAACAAAATGCTGGCCATCCCTGTAGTAAGAGAGAATTCTCTGCCTGAAGGCCTGCTAATGGGTATATTGGCTCTTCTGGGATTTTGGAGCAGTTTCTGGCTTTCAGATTCAAACTGGGACATTGGCTTTTCAGATTTTGGACTTGCTAGTCACCTCCATAATTGCATGAGCCAATTCCTTATAATAAATCTCTCTCTCTCTAGATAGGTATAGATAGATATTCCTTTATTACGTATAATTATATGTATTTTTATTGTAGCATAGTACCCAATAC
This sequence comes from Lynx rufus, assembly GCF_022079265.1. NCBI lineage: Eukaryota > Metazoa > Chordata > Mammalia > Carnivora > Felidae > Lynx > Lynx rufus. The sequence goes on along the minus strand of NW_025814867.1, from coordinate 105,435,915 downwards.
ATATTTGAGAAATAATGAAGCCCCAAAAAAGATTGCATAGATGAATGAATGAATGAATGAATGAGGTGACTGGTAAGAAAAAAGCTAAACTGGGTGTAGCTGAGAAGAATTAGTCTAGGTAAAGGGTCACAAGGAAGGATTATAAGCAGCAAGTGCCTAGTGGGAGGAAATGTAAGTCTAACACTTACTTTATGTATTTTTAATGGAGTTTGTTCATGAAAGGTTAAAACAGCAAACCCACTTTCTTACTAAACCTAAGACAGAAACTGTTAGAATCAGAAATACAATCAGTGTATAAGGATTCTTTAGATCTTTGCACTGTCTTAAATATATGTATCAAGTCTAGAGTCGTGAGCAATATTCAATTTTCAGCATTATATTTGATTTATCTATACCAGCAAATATACCAGGAATGTATTCAATAGCTTTGTGAACCCCCTTCCCCAATGAATCTACCCCTATGAATCTCTAAGAAGCATTAATCTCCTATTGGAGTCAGACTTTCTTGTTCATTTAGAAAATGTCAACGTGTCTGGTATCAAAAATAAGCTATTTACAGGGAAACTAGGCTTAGAGATGCAGCTAAATCAACAACAAAGAAAGACACTTCCTTTTGCTAAATTTTAATTTCACTGTCAGGCAATCACTTGGTTGGCTGTGCTGTCAGTTAGAAATTTCCCAATTCCAAATAAGAGATTAAAAATTTTAATTTGAAAACCCTTATCATAATGTCAAATGAGCATTAGTTAACTTTCATGTCTTTGCTATGATGCATTTGTCTAATTACAGGAAATATAAGCTTTATGTAAAAACATTTGGGCTTTCTATATTCTATTAAATTAGGAAGAGATTTTCTCTGTTTGGACATTTTACCCATACATATGCAGATGACTGCATTTCTGCTGAGTCAGGTTAGATAAATCTTTGACTTTGCTCAGTCTTCCATCTTCATAATACACAGAGGAAGTACAGGTTAGATGTAGTCATTTTAATTTCCAATTTTTCATTTATTCTAGATTTTTCTCATATTTTCCAAATACCAAGTCATTATTTTTCTTACCATTGAGGCCACTGAGTTTTTTTTTTTCATTGTTCCACGTGAATCATTTTTATTTTCCTGATGTTATTACTGAAAGTTTAGTGGTTTTAGCAAAATTATATATCTTCACTCTGCTGTATCGATTACAAAAATGATCTCAAAGTGTCTCTGTCCCTGTATGCATATCTTTCACAATGTGATTTTGAAGCATGTCCCATTAACAGGTAGAGTTCATTTCTCTACTCTTGACTCTGGATTAGAACTGTGATTTGCTTTGCATAGTAGTATGTCATTATGCCAGTTCTGAGCCAAAGACTCATGAATCACTTTTATTCATTTTTCAGCTGCCATTTCAACAAGCCCAGTCTCGCCTGCTGTGTGATGGGAGACAAAGGGGAACAAAGATGAGGTGCTGCAGCTGAAGCCATCAGAGACCAGCCAGTCTCCTGCCAACTACAGTCACAACAGTGGGCCCAGCTAAGATCAGAAGAACCATGGGGCTGAGCCTTGCTCAGACTGCTGCACACAGAATGTAAGCTAAATGACTAGTGTTTCTTTTAAGCCACTACGTTTTGGTTTGGTTTGTTATGCAGCAAAAGCTAGCTGATATATGTATCCTATACTTCCATCATTTAATCTGCTAGAATTCAGATGCTTCCTAACAATTATATTCACTCTCATTAGAGCCCACATTCTTATTTGGTTGACTAAGAGAGATTAGTAAAACAAAATACTTCAATATTTAGGAACAAATGTAGGCAACTCTATACATAAATATCCAGAGGCATCATAAATATCTATGCGATTGGCTTGCTTTTTCATGGAGACACATAGATCAAATAGCTTAAGAGGATTTTTTGGACTTAACAGTAATTATAAAATGTAGCTCCTTTTAGAGACTATGCTAAATACTTTATAAACCTTGTCTCAAGTTTACCTTAAAGCAGCCCATAAGGTAAAATTAATATTATCACTTTATTGCAGATAAGATAACTGAGTCTTGAAGAATTTAAGCTATTTTTCCAAAGTCTACCCAACAAGTAGATATGAGATTAAATAATCTCTGACTCTAGAGCCTCAGTGCTTAACCATAAAGTATGCTGCCTACCTTTTTCCAGAAACGTAAGAAAAGGATGGCCTTTATATGATTTCAAAGTGTTTCCCATCCATCCAAATTCAACTGGAAAAATTTAGCACATTAATAAATTTACAAAAATGTAATTTATACAGATAAACTTAATGTCTATACATTTCAACCTAAAGAAATTTACTAGCTTTCAATCAACTCACCAGGCTAACGATCCTCCCAGTTTAACCTACTATAGTTATGTTACGATGATATAAATAAATCAAGCAATGACAAAACATTGGTGGACATGACAATGAATATTGTTCATTGTGTGAGTAACTTGATCTTAAAAAACAAATGGGCCTACAATGGTTTTGTGTGAAAGTGCAAGGTGCAAGAATATGTAAGAGTAAAGCAAGTAGAAGCCAAACTAAATGCAGATTACTTTTACAAACTGATAAACTGCCATGTATATTGTTTACACTCATCGGGTAAGAAAATCTCGACAGAAGTGATGTGGAACTATTGATAGTCTTTGTTATGCCACTCAGTATGATTATTCATACATTTTATTGAAGAAATATTTTTTGTTATATGGTTCTGCCTCAAATCCTGCTGGTAGTGTGGGTAACACAAAATATATGCACTGTATTAACTTTCAAGTTAAAAAACTCTTAGCTTTAGAACAGTCTGATTACAGGAACTCTAGATAAGTGATTAGAACCCTAACGTATGATTTGAGCCTGAAATTCAGTCAATACATCTTTGTTTCTCATGATTATGAGATTTAAGCAGTCACTTCCATTCTAGTCTCAATAAGTAATCAAATACTAGTTAGAAAGCATATTTTGATAAGAAAAAAGGAAAGAAAAAGAAGAATCCGAATCAAGTTTTTTCTTCCATCATAGCTCGTTTTAAAACACAAATATGTTGGGGCGCCTGGGTGGCGCAGTCGGTTAAACGTCCGACTTCAGGCAGGTCACGATCTCGCGGTCTGTGAGTTCGAGCCCCGCGTCAGGCTCTGGGCTGATGGCTCAGAGCCTGGAGCCTGTTTCTGATTCTGTGTCTCCCTCTCTCTCTGCCCCTCCCCCGTTCATGCTCTGTCTCTCTCTGTCCCAAAAATAAATAAACGTTGAAAAAAAAATTAAAAAAAAAAACACAAATAGGTCAATGTAAAAAACTGAAATATGGCCTCAGAATAGAATACTAATGTTTAATTTTTTAATGTTTATTCATTTTTGAGAGAGAGACATACACAGAAACCGAAACAGGCTCCAGGCTCTGAGCTGTCAGTATAGACCCTGACACAGGACTCGAACCTATGAGCTATGTGATCATGACCTGAGTCAAAGTCAGACGCTTGGCTGACTGAGCCACCCAGGCGCCCCTAGAATACCAATGTTTTAAATCCTGGTAACCTGAAAAGTGTTTAGATAACAGAACTTGGGAAGTGGTTTAGTATGTGTGGAGAGAAGGACAGGGATACAATTATCCTCCTTTTTCATGATGGGGACTCGAGAGACATTGTCTGAAGTGAATGGGAGAAAGCATTGAAAAGTTTGAATAGTATTCAAAGTTTAAATGCAAACAGTGAAAGACGCAAATGATAATACAGTGATCTATTTTGTGGGTTAGGTTCTAAGGGAAAATCAAGAGTGATACAGTAAGCTAAAGCCCTATCTTTCAAAGTGGAAAATTAACAGGTCTGACTAAAGTTGATAAAGAAATATTTACTGTTCAAAGTTAAAAAGCTAACTATAGAAAAGAAAGAAAAGCAGAACGATTCCAAGTGTTTGCTTCTAGGGAATAGGATGAGGACAGAAGGGGTAGGCCACAGACTGATTTTAATGATTTTGATCACTATTTTAGAAATAAAAGGTAAATAAGGCAAAACTATGATAGTGTTAGTTGATAAAGTAGTCACTGGCTAGAAAGTGAGTGAGTGGTGGTCACTTTCAATAGGGTCACTTGAAAGTGATCTGACTTCTGAGAGGGGGAAACCAAGAAGAAATCTGGAGTAAATGTGCTCTAGGCAGAGAGCTCCCTATGTAGAGATGCTCAGTGAAGCCAGCCTGGCATGTTGAAGGAAGAGACAGGAGGTCTTAGCAAGCCAATAGAAATACCGTACTTGAGAACAGGGGCCAGATGGTGCAGGCCCTTCTAGGTCATGGCATGAAGTTTGAATCATATTCCAGTTAACGTGAGAAGACATGGAAGCTTTTTAAGTAGTGGAAAGATATGCTCTGCTTTTGATTTAAAAGAGACAGCACTGGCTGCTCTGCAGAGGGCTGACTGCAGGGTAAGAATGGAGGCAGGGAGACTGCTCGGGGTGTTCCTGTCACAGATCAGGAAGAAAAAGCAGTGATTTGGTAAACAGTGTTTAAAGCCTGAGATATATTTTTGGAAGGAAATCAGACAAGTTTTATTCATGGATTAGATGTGGAAGGTGAGTGAGGAAAAGGGGGAAAACACTGGAGACTCCAGTAAAGAAACGGGGTGAATGGTGGTGATTTTAACTGTCCTGGGAAAGACTGGGGAACAGAAACCGAGTCCCTTTTGTGCATGTTCTGTCCAAAATGTCCACTGAAAACTCAAATGGTGATACTACACAGGAAATCTGATCCGTGAGTCCTGAACTATGAAAGGGTTAATCTGCTGATATATATTTGGTAGTCATCAGCACAGAGGTGAAACTTAAAGCGAGGTAGGGCTCACCTTGGGAAAAGAGTGTATAATAAAAATAGTTAGTGTTTACTACACGTTTACTATATGCATAACACTCAGCTAAACGCTCTTTACATGCTATGTGGGGAAGTCCCCCAAGGCCACCCTAGGTTCAATGATTTGTTAGGAGGACTCAACAGAGCTCAGCATATGGTCATAATCACAGCTATGATTTATTGCATTCAAAGGATAGAAAGCAAAATCAGCAAAGAGAAAAGGAATATGGGGTGAAGTCCAAGGGAAACCAGGCACAGAGTCCTCATCCAGTGGAGTAACACAGGATGTGCTTCATTCCCCAACCACGAGCTGTGGTTACACATGTGAAATATTGCCAAGCAGGGAAGGTTATGAGAGACTCGGTGCCCAGGGTGTTTACTGAAGGCTAATCACATAGGCAGCCACTGTCTGGCATGTGCCAAAGTTTCAGATTCCCAGAAGGAATGCAGGTGTTCAGCATAAACCATATGTTGCATAAACAGCTTAGGTACAGTAAGCCGCTCTTATATTAGTAGGGTAGGAACGCTCCCCAAATCCAAGTTCTTAGGTACCAGCTCAGGGCCAATCTTGTCAGCAGGCCTTTCTGAAGATTAGCAGTCAGACCTGCTCATTGACTCTTTTCTGAATACATACCTTAAATTATTTAAGACTCCAACAACCTCTAAGATAGGTCTTATTTCTCTCTTTATTTTACCAATGAGGAAACAGGAAAAATCTCACTTGCCTAGTAAGAGGTTGGAATTGAAACTCGGAAGTTTGACTCTCATGCAAGTGCTCTTGCATACTTCACAAAGGAGCCTCTGGTAATAGAGAACAGAAAACGGCAAGGGAGTAGAGTCAAAGGACTGAGACTTGGGCGCTCCATTTAAAGGTCCAACAGATGACCAGGGAAGACCAACCAGTGACATGGGCAGAAAACCAGGAAGCCATTCAATCTGTCCCAAGACAGAAAGAAATGTTCAGAAAATGGGTTATTTGCAATTGCTGCACCAGAGGGGATACCATGATTGTTGCTGACAACGTCAAGTGCATGAAGTAACTTTAATTTTCCACCTAAGCATCCTACCCCAATGTCAAACACCCTACCTCTGATCACATAGGCTACATGCTTCTATCCCACCACGACATAACCATTGTTATTGAAGCTGATATTCCTTTACACATACTTCCCCTCTTATCTGAAATGCTACTCCCCTATTTTCTAAATAACAATCTCTGGTCATCCTTCAAGAGCTTTACCTAATAGTATCTTTTTTGTAGAATATTGTTACATATATCAAACAACAGCTACCTACTTTATCGTTGGAGTTTTCTCTACATATCTCTATAGCAATCCTCTTCTTTAAAAAAATTAAGTTTGTTTGGTTTTCTGTTTATTTATTTACTTATTTTGGGAGAGATAGAGACAGCATGAGTGGTGGAAGGGCAGAGAGAGAAGGAGAGAGAGAATCCCAAGCAGGCTCTGTGCTGGCAGCACAGAGCCCAACATGGGGCTCGAACTCATGAAGCCATGAGACCATGACCCGAGTCAAAACCACGAGTCAGACTACTCAAACAACTGAACCACCCAGGTGCCCTCCTATTCTTACTAGCTGCCTTTTATTTGTTCACCTTTCTGTAGCCTCCTCCAGGCTGCCAGCTGCTGAACAGTAGGACCTGAACCTTATTCATACCTATAGTCTCAGCATCAGTGCAATGGTTAGAAAATGGCAGACACTCAAGAAATGCTAGAGGAATGAAGGAAGGGAGAAAGGAAGGGAAAAGAAGGAAGAAGGGATGGAGGGCCTAAGGGAGTGGTACTGAGGAGCACAAAAGTGAAACAGAAAAAAGTGTTTTGGGGCAAATGGAAATAAACATGTCCTGTAGCTTCAAGGCACCCAAAGTTTTCTCAGATTGGAAATATTATATTCTAATAATGTGTAGATTAAATTTGCATTTGCCTGGCTTGTGTTGCACAAATCTATCAATTATACTTTCAATGTACACACAGGTATAAATGGAAAGCTATAGATAGAAATCTCCTACTTTGGTTTTATTTTTCCTTCCTTCTGCTGAAAGTTTTCTTGGACTTGCTAAGATGCAAAATCTCATGAGAAGAGAACAAGAGGAACATTTCAAGAGATTGGTACTTTATTCCTGAGTGTTCATGAATTTATCAGGTCTTTTGCCAAGGATACTTTTTCTTTTTTGGAGGAGGAAGGGGAGGAGGAAGGGGAAAACTTATGGGGATACTGGGATTCTAAGAGTAGGTAGCCAAAAAATGAAAGAAAACTATCCAGAACTAGCAGGCTAAGCGATCAGGGAAATCAAATTGTTTACGTCACACAATATCCCATCTTCTGAAATACACCCAGAAAAATCCTCATGTGAAGAATACCAAGGTGACATGGATCCTGTTCCCAAAGGGCTTTAGAAATTGGTAGTGAAATGCCTTTGATACATTTTAGCTAATTACACTGGACACTGGACACTGGACAGGGACTATTGGGCGGAGGCTGAGTATAAGCATGGTGGAGCTGTTAGGCCTGGCTACGGGCCAGGGAGGCAAGGCGCCCTTCTATTCCACCCCTATGCAGTGGTTTGTGTTGCAGAATCTTCCTCACACTGGGGTAAATGAAACAACAGGGAATGTTGGCAGGGCCACCTGACCACAGAGCCACAGTTCTCCTGCCTCACAGATGTTTCCTGCCTTTGCCACCAAGCACAGCCTCCTCTGAGACCTCTGGGATTTCTTGTAAACGCATCTGCGGTAGCCAGATCCTGTTTCAGGGTCGGTGTCAAGCTAACCATCATTAAAGGTAGAGTCATGAAGAATTTATTAGAGGAAACAGTGAACACAGGGAACTGAGTCTGTCTTTGTTTCTTTTTTTTCAAGCCCCTCCATTTTTATTATGGATAAACTGATTTTCACATAACTAAATTTTTATTAAAGAAAAAGGTAAGAAAAAGAACAAAGTTTGTATCCTATACAATTTTTTTCTTAAATGAGTAGAGATTTAATAAATGTAAAAAAAAAAGGTATTCACAGAAATTAATAGCATCTGGAATGCAAGTACTGGGGAGTGTAGTGTGTGTGTGTGTGTGTGTGTGTGTGTGTGTGTGTGTATTTGATGTGAAAGTCAGAATGAAGTCTAAAGCATCTATACAGTGGACTCTGCTACTGTACCCTTGAACTCATCGATAAGAAATTGCTGGTGAGCCTTAACCAATTGGCTAAGGAAGCAGTCTGTCTTTGCCATGTGGGAATTCTCTCCTGTGGACAGCACTTCCTACTGCCCTACAACTACTCATGGGCTCTCAATGCTTTTTTCCCTGCCACGGGCCCTAATAATTCTAAAGTGATATTTTTATCATGATTAGTAAGTCTTTTTTTAAATCTGAGAATGGTAGAAAAGAGTCTTGTTTTCACTCAAACTGAAATTTAACACTTGCACGACCATCTTTTTCCTTTGGAGCAATAGTCTAGGGCGCCACTGGCTAATTAGTTCACTTCCAACATCACAATGGTTACACAAGCATGCGACAAAAAACTTGAATCAGACATCACGAGCCACTAGCTGATGGATTGTCTCTCCCCCAAGACTTGTGTTTGGTCTATCCAGTGTTGACCTGTAAGGTGTTTTAAATTTCAGCTCTTACCCAGCCTTTGAAAACAGAGATCCTGTGGATGAAATTTAACACTATAAACTTATCTCAAAAACCTAAGAATCTGGGGGGAAATAGTCATATGTTCCCACATTTTAATAATCTGCTTATGCTTGTAGCAACTTCCTTCTTTAGGAGGGTCGTGAAGCCTCTAACTGCCCAAGTTTTCAGTCCTTTGTGTTTTTCTTTTCAAAGTGAACCCAGAATTTATTCCTTTTCTTATCAGACATCTGTATTCTTTCAGTTATTTGGACTATTTGAGAATTGAAGCATCTAAATGTCTGTTCAGATCCTAAAAACTTCGGTGAAACTAATATACTTTTATATTTTGCTTAAGAAGAGGGACTCATAACTCAATGTTAAATATTAGTAATATACTCATTGTAGTCTTCATAAACAAGCAATTTAGAAAAAAAAGAAATCAATAGGCCTCTGAAGACTGCCCTTGCAGGGGAAAATATTCTCATACCAAGCACAGGAATAGTTTTGCTGAAGTAACAAAATCAAGGTTTTATTGAATAAAGGCATAACTTCACCCATAGGAGTTAAAGGAATAACATGGTTTCTATAAATAGATTCAAAGCTTGGTCTGTTGAAGGAGACAGAACTTAATCTGAATCCTGACTTTCCCTTTATCCTCTATGATACCTTTGGCAAGTCAATCAACCTCTGTGAATATCAGATATTTTATCTGTGGGACAATAAAACTTGTATGTACCACCAAGAGGGGCAATGAGGAAGAAATGTAATATACATAAAGAACTTAGTCTTATGTCCAGGAGAACTAGTCTGCTCCAATTATTTTAATCTTAACTACATCATCATTTTCTAAACATCATAGTCTTTAGAAGGTATCAAACCTGATGCAAGACAAAGATGAAAGTCAAGAAAGCCAATATTAGGTATTTAACCTTTTATATACCTAAAAATAGAGGCTAATATAAATATAAAAAGATGAATACTCACAGACATTTATACAAAATATGTACCAAATATATACAAAGGTGAATAATCGCCTATGGTTTTCAGATTTCTGTATTCCATGAAGCAAAAAATAACAAATAAAAAAAGAGATCAAACATATAACCTTTTTTTCCCCTGAGTAAAAACATTAACACACAGCAAAGCAAAACAAAAAAGTTACTATTTATTATCCCCAACATTTTATATAAGAAAGAACATTTAATACCCCCCATTAAAGGGCAAGGACACAGTTTCAGAATGGACAGCTCTTTAAATTGAACCAACTTCAGGGGCACCTGGGTGGCTCACTCGGTTAAGCATCCAACTCAGCTTGGGTCATGATCTCATGGTTCTTGAGTTCAAGCCCTGCATTGGGCTCTGTGCTGACAGCTCAGAGCCTGGAGCCTGCTTCAGATTTTGTGTCTCCCTCTCTCTCTGCCCCTCCCCTGCTCACACTCTGTCTCTCTGTCTCTCGGTCTCTCTCTCTCTCTCAAAAATAAACATAAAAAATAAGTTGAACCAACTTAACATAATGAAAAACTCACCAGATTACTCTTATTATTCTTATTTTTCCGTGCCAATAAAATTTTGCCAAACCTAAGACCAAAGAGTGGATCAGAGTTTGAGAACCATTTGTATAGGCTACACTTAAAGTTCTTGTTTCAGCATCTAAGCCATCTTGTCACATATTTTTCTATTTTTTATTTTTAAAGGGAAGAGAGAGTGAGAGAGAGAGTGTGTGTACATGCAAGTGGGGGAAGGGTAGCAGAAGAGAGAGAGAGATTTGATCTCAAGCAGGCTCCACACCCAGCACGGAGCCCCTATGCAGGGGTTCAATTGCACAACTGTGAGATCATGACCTGAGCCGAAATCAAGAATCAGACATTTAACCTACTGAGCTACCCAGGCGCCCCTTCATGTCACATATTTAATTTATATTAGGAAAACAACAACAACAACAACAACAAAGCCCTGGACTAATTAGATGACTCAGTCCTCATATCACATAATCCACAATTAGAATTAACTGTTAGTAAATTTCAGTGTTTGATGGGTTAAGCTGGGGGAAGGAAAGAGACAAGTACCTTCTCCCATCCTCCCAACCCTCCATTAACAATTATGTAGAGGGAGTGATGCCCAAGACAGCTAGTTGCTTATCAATATGTCTTTTTCCAGTCTTCCTTAGGAACAGAATCCTGATTCTGTTGAGGTCTGCAATGTGCACAAAACTCCTTCATTTATCAATTTCTCCTTCAGAAAGTGGTGGCCAGGTGTCACCATTCTGGCCAATGAGCTGCTACAGAAATGATTAGTGATGCTGGAGGAAAACAGGCTTTAAAAGAGGGGCCTCCTCAGCTGCCCACCCCCATGCCTAATTCTTTCATTTGGTCTGAAATATAATTATGGGTATGCAGTGTATATTTTAAGGTGCTGAATCAAAGACCCCTGAAATCACAAACCGTTGGCCCTACATGCTTGAGATTCCCTACATGCTTGAGATGCCTACCTCAGGATTTCTCTTCATGTGAGGAAAATATAGCCTTTTATGTTTATGCCACTACAGCCAGATCTCCTACTGGCAACCAAACTCAATCGTAATTAATACAAATATAATAAATAGAAAAAGGAAGAAATATGCTTTCCTCAGTAGCAAAATAGAAAAAAAAATGGTAATAGGAAAAAATACTACTTTATATCATAAAGACTGCTAAATAGTTACATGTGTGTCATAATATGTCAGTTTTGTTAGAAATTTAAAAGCAGAACCCAGATAACCTCATTATTTGTCATTACATATATGATAGCAGACAAAAAAGTTGCATGTACAACATGCTATGAATTGAATTGTGTTCCCCCGCAAAAGATATGTTGGAGTCCTAACTCCCAGTACCTCAGAATGTGACCTTATCTGGAATCATGATCACTGCAGATATGATTGGTTAAATTAAAATGAGGTCATTCTGGCTTTGCATGAGCCATAACCCCAATGACCTGTGTACTTATACGAAGTGGCAACAGAGACACATGAGGAGGAGAACGTCATGTGACAATGAAGGCAGAGGTTGGGTGAGGCAGCTGCAGAAGCTAGAGTGTCACAAGTCACCACCACCATCAGAGCCAGGGAGTGGCAAGAGAGGACCATCCACAGTCACAGGGAGCATGGCCCTGTAACACCTTGATTTCGGACTTCCAGATTCCAAAACTGTAACAGAATACATTTCTGTTGTTTTATATCAGCCAGTCCGTGGTACTTTGTTACAGCAACTCCAGGGAGCAAATACTACACAAACCAAAATGTTTTTTTACTCAAGGATGCTAATGCACTTTATGAGTTATAATCAAGATCACTGTAAATCTAATGTGAAAAGCTTATTCTAATTACAGATTTTCTTATTTTCTTTTGAATTATATAATATAGAAAGACCTAAAGAAGAAAATAAAAACTACCTAAAATCCCATGAGGAACCACCAATATTTTGCAGCATTTGCTTTCAGTATTTTGTGTATGGAATTTGTGTGTGATATTTGTATGGATGTGTATAAATGTGCCTGTGTATTTATTATGTATGTGTGGGAGAAAAAGAAAGACATTGTGTAGATAGATAGATAGATAGATAGATAGATAGAAGTTATATTCTCCCTTACCCTTCCCTCCTCCCTGACCCTTCCCTTCCTCTTCTGTTTGTTTCTTCCACACATATTTAGAGAGCACTCTGAGTGTCTAGGCACTCTCCTGGTTGCAAGGGTACAGTGGTGTATATTTCAGGAAAAATTCTTCCTTTTGTGTGTTTTACAATTTGGTTCACTGTACAGAATACTTAGCCTGGCACTGTCAAAACAGTGTGTTAAAACAAAGCTGCATATGATGTCGTGGGTGTTCCTCTGCTTGTACCAGACGTATGTTGGAGGGTTTGAGGAAGGCTTCCTGGAGGAGGCCAAGTCTCAGCTGAGGTTAGATGGGTGAAAAGCAGCAGGTAGCCAGAAGAGCAGGGATGTTCCAGGCAGAGGGAGAAGCTCCTGCAAGACCCAAGCCACAGAGAACAGGAGGATGTATTTGAAGAACATAAAGAAGTTGGGTATTTTCAGAGTATTAGGAGCAGGCAAGCACTGGCAAGAGATGAGGTATGCAAGCGCCAGACCAGGAAGGTCTTTCTAAAAGCTACCTAAAAGTTGGACTCTCTTAATATAGAGAACAGTGAAGATTTTTATGTAGATGAAGTGAAAAGATCAGATTTGCAGGAAGATCTGATTAGTAACAACATGGAGGATTTGGGGGAAATCGAAGTGTTCTGTGGAAAATGATGGCCGCCCAAAATGGGGCTTAACATTACAGATTGGAACATTACCAAAAGATAAAAAGAGGAAATAATAGTTGTTAGCACAACAAACTTATCAACTAACTAGACAGCAAGTGAAGAAGAAGGAAGTTGATGTCAAGGTTAATCCCAGAGTTCTGGGTTGGCCTGGTGGGTGGACAGTGGTGCCAGGTAGGAGTTAGCACAGGACATGCTGGAAAAAGAGAAAGTGTGGGGAGAATGACATGAAGAAGATCCTGAATATTTGACATTGTGAATTTAAGGGGATTGTGGTACATCCGTGTACAAAGACACTTGGGGAACAGGTTTAGTGTTTAGTGAAGAATTTTGAGACAGAGACTTGTGTTTTGGAGTTTTCAGGGCATTTTTGATGGTCTTGAAGTTTGGGGAGTAGGCAGAGTGCTAATGGAGAATATGAAGACTGAAAAGAGAGTGGGAGAATGAATTCTGAGGATCATCAGGATGTAAGGGTCCAGAAAAATAAGTGTAACAACACCAGAGACAGCAAAGCAGAAGCCAGAGCCAAGGGAAAATGAGGGGTGTGCAATACCATGGAAGGCAAGCGGAGAAGGCATTTCATGGAGAAAATCATTACTCGGTCGAATGATTTAAACAATTTCGTTCTGGCAAAAGAATTGGTAGATCATTGGAAATTACAGTGAGTCTAGACAAAAGTACCTAAATATATGTGAGACCATATTTTATGATAAAAGCAACATCTGAAATTGGTGGAAGAGAAGACGGATTATTTAGTAAATGGGGTTGGAGTACAACTACAGGGAGTAGTTGTATGGGAAGATATTTCTAGGAAATAATCTTTCCTTCTTTCTTTATACCAGCAAAATTTCTAAGTGCACCAGAATGGTAAGTAATTACCAAATAAAGTCATAAAATACTGTAAAGTGTTATAAGTGACACAGTGATATGGTGTGGGAATGGGGAAAGTCATTCCAAGCATGACATGAAAGCTGGAAACCATAAAGAAAAAGATTGATGCATATAGGTACACATGAACGTAAAACTTTTCTTTAGAAAAAAGCATCATAAAATGTAGGTAAACAAAATATAGGGGAAACTTTATATATAGCTATATATATATATATATATATATATATATATATATATACTGCTATTTCTCCTGTATACAAGGTCAAGGTTCTTAAACCAAAAACAGAAATAGGTAAATGTCTCAGTATAAAAACATGTGGAAATGTGATTATGCTACCCACAAAAGATAAAATATAAAAGGATAATGAATATATAAAAGGTATTAAGAATCCCTGGTAATAAGGAAAACATGAATAAATGCAACAATAAAATGGAATTTGTTGCCTGTCAAGCTGAAAAAGATTCAAGTGGATCATCAAGAGCTAGTTCTGCGGATATAAATGGGTACAAATTACCTACCTTTTCTCAAGGGGCAGTATGGCAAACAGGCCTCAGAGCCAAGCTGCCTGAGTTTCAATGCCAGCTCTATCGCTTTCTTCATGTGCAGCCCCAGTTTCATTAAGCTTTTTTTTCTTCAAATTTTTATTTAAATTCTATTCAGTTAACATATAGTGTAATACTGGTTTCAAGAGTACAATTCAGTGGTTCATCACTTACATACGACACCAGCGCTCATTATAACAAGTGCCTCCTTAGTGCCTATCTCTCATCTAGCCCATCCCCACTCATCTCCTTCCATCAACCCTCAGTTTGTTCTCTATCATTAAGAGTCTCTTCTGGTTTGTTCCCCTCTGTCTTTTTATTTCCTGCTCACATATGTTCATATGTTTTATTTCTTAAATTCTGCATATGAGTGAAATCATATGGTATTTGTCTTTCTCTGACTTATTTTATTTAGCACAATACACTTCAGCTCCATCCACGTCATTGTAAATGGCAAGATTTTATTTGTTTTGATGGCTGAGAAATATTCCATTATACACACACACACACGCGCACACACACACACACACACACACACACACACACACCACATCTTTTTTATCCATTCATCAGTCAGTGGACACTTGGGATCTCTCTATAGTTTGACTATTATTGATAATGCTGCTACAAACATAAGGATGCACGTATCCCTTCGAATGTGTATTTTTGTATCCTTTGGGTAAATACCCAGTAGTGCAATTGCTTGTTGATAGGGTAGTTTTATTTTTAACTTTCTGAGGAACCTCCAAACTGTTTTCCAGAGTGCCTGCACCAGTTTGCATTCCCACCAACAGTGCAAGAATGTTCCCCTTTCTCCACATCCTTGCCAATATCTGTTGTTTCCTGTGTTGTTCATTTTAGCTATTCCGACAGGTGTGAGATGGTATATCATCGTGGTTTTGATATGTATTTCCCTGATTATGAGTGATGTTGAGAATATTTTCATGTGTCTATTAGCCATTTGGATGTCTTCTTTGGAAAATTGTCTACTCATGTCTTCTGCCCATTTCTTCATTGGATTATTTGTTCTTGGGATATTGAGTTTGATAAGTTCTTTATAGATTTGGATACTAAACCTTTATCCAATATATCATTTGCAAACATCTTCTCTCATTCTGTTGGTTGCTTTTTAGTTTTGTTGATTATTTCATTTACTGTGCAGAAGCTTTTTACCTCATGGGATCCCAATAGTTCGTTACTGCTTTTGTTTTCCTTGCCTCTGAGACATGTCTAGTAAGAAGTTGCTGCAGCTGAGGTAAAGAGGTTTCTGTCTGTTTTCTCCTTGAGGATTTTGATGTTTTACTGTCTTACATTTAGATCTTTCATCCATTATGAGTTTATTTTTGTGTATGGTGTAAGAAAGTGGGCCAGGTTCATTCTTCTGCATGTCACTGTCGAGTTTTCCAATACCATTTGCTGAAAAGGCTGTATTTTTTTCCATTGGATATTCTTACCTGCTCTGTCAAAAATTAATTGGCCATACATTTGAGGGTGCATTTTTCTGGGTTCTCTATTCTAGTCCATTGATCTATGTGTCTGTTTTTGTGCCAGTATCATACTGTCTTGATGATTGCAGCTTTGTAATGCAGCTTGAAGTCTGGAATTGTGATGCCTCCAGTTTTGGTTTTCTTTGTCAACATTGTTTTAGCTATTTAGGCTATTTTCTGGTTCCATACAAATTTTAGAATTGTTTGTTCTAGCTCTGTGAAGAATTCTGGTGTTATTTTGATAGGGATTGCATGGAATGTGCAGATTGCTTTGGGTAGTATCAACATTTTAACAATATTTTTTCTTCCAATCCATAAGCATGGAATGTTTTTCCAATTCTTTTTGTCTTCTTCAATATCTTTCATAAGCTTTCTATAGTTTTCAACACACAGAGCTTTTACAACTTTGGTTAGGTTTATTCCTACATATTTTATGATTTTCACCGCAATTGTAAATGGGATGGATTCCTTGATTTCTCTTTCTGCTGCTTCATTATTGGTGTATAGAAATGCAACTGATTTCTATACGTCGATTTTATGTTCTGCAACTTTGCTGAATTTGTGTATCAGTTTTTTGGTGGGATCTTTCAGGTTTTCCATGTAGAGGATCATGTCATCTGTAAAGAGAAAGTCTAACTCCCTTCTTGCCAATTTGCATGCCTTTTATTTCATTTTGTAGTCTGATGGCCAGGGCTAGGACTTCCAACACTGTTTTGAACACTAGTGGTGAGAGTGGACATCCTTGTCATGTTCCTGACCTTAGAGGGAAAGCTCTCAGTTTTTCCTGATTGGGTATGATACTATGTGTGGGTCTTTCATATATATGGCCTTTATGATCTTGAGGTATGTTCCACCTATCCCTACTTTGTAGAGGGTTGCCAGATGTTTCTGCTGCATCTATTAAGAGGATATGGTTCTTATTCTTTCTTTTATTAATGTGGTGTTTCATCTTGATTGATTTATGAATACTGAACCAGCCCTGCAGCACAGGAATAAATCCCACTTGATTGTGGTGAATAATTCTTTTAATGTACTGTTGGATTCAATTTGCTAGTACCTTGTTGAGAATTTTTGCATTCATGTTCATCAGGGATATTGGCTTGTAATTCTCCTTCTTAGTGGGGTCTTTGCCTGGAATCAAGGTAATGTTGGCCTCAAAGAAGGAGTTTGGAAGTGTTCCTTCCATTTTTATTTTTGGAACAATTTGAGAAGAATAGGTATTATCTCTTCTTTAAATGTCTGTAGAAGTCCCCTGGGAAGCCATCTGGCCCTGGACTTTCATTTGTTGGGAGATTTTTTATTACTAATTCAATTTCTTTGCTGGTTATGGGTCTGTCCAAATTTTCAATTTCTTCCTGTTTAAGCTTTGGTAGTTTGTATGTTTCTAGGAATTGTGCATTTCTTCCCGATTGCCCAGTTTGTTGGCATATAATTTTTCATAATATTCTCTTATGATTTTTTTGTATTTCTGTGGTGTTGGGTGTGATCTCTCCTCTTTCATTTGTGATTTTATTTATTTGGGTTCTCTCTCTTTTCCCTTTGATAAGTATGGCTAGAAATTTATCAATTTTATTAATTCTTTGAAGAACCAGCTCTTAGTGTCATTCACCTGTTGTACTGTTTTTGTTTGTTTCTATATCATTTATTTCTGCTCTAATCTTAATTATTTCCCTTCTTCTGCTGGCTTTAGGCTTTATTTGCTGTTCCTTTTCTAGCTCCTTTAAGTGTAAGGTTAGGTTGTGCATTTAAGGCTTTTCTTCCTTCCTAAGGTAGGTGTGTATTATACTTCCCTCTTAAGACTTCTTTTGCTTCATCCAAAAGGTTTTCACTGTTGTGTTTTCATTTTCATTTGCTTCTGTGTAGTTTTTATTTCTTCTTTAATTTCCTATTTAACCTGTTCATTCTTTAGTAGGGTGTTCTTTAACCTCCATGTGTTAGTGGTCTTCACTTACTTAACCTCTTCATGCCTCAGTTTCTTTATCCATAATAGGGGGTAATAATAATATCTACCTCATACGTGTGAGAGGAAAACATGCATTAGTACATGTCAGGCACACAGAGCTTGGCAATATAAACGAAATCTAGTATTAGTAGTGCTTGGTGCTTGTCGATATAAACTAAGAGTTGGTATTAGTGGTGTTTGGTGCTTGAATTTATTTTCATTTTCTTTCCTTCTAATCTTTACTTCTCTTGCCATCATTTTATAAATTTTTTTTCAACGTTTATTTATTTTTGGGACAGAGAAAGACAGAGCATGAACGGGGGAGGGGCAGAGAGAGAGGGAGACACAGAATCGGAAACAGGCTGCAGGCTCTGAGCCATCAGCCCAGAGCCTGACGCCGGGCTCGAACTCACGGACGGCGAGATCGTGACCTGGCTGAAGTTGGACACTTGACCGACTGCGCCACCCAGGCGCCCCTCTTGCCATCATTTTAATGTGTCTCTCACATTCAGGAATATCTTCAGTGTCTCAGCACCATTGTCCTTCCATCCCACATTCTTGGATATTTGATAAATGTAATTGTCTATATTTCAAAAGCATTTTATACAAAAAATTTCAGAGATAAATTTTTAAAGGACTTAGAAACTAAATTTTAATATTCATCCTGTGTAATTCAACCCATGCCTGAGTTTAAGAGTTTTCTTACTTTGCATTCCATAGTAAGATAAATATAGTGTTTTCTAGCATGCTACATTTTATGGACACGAAGTTTTCTTAATTTGAGTTCTTTCTCCATACGAATCATTCCTCAGGAGTAACTTGGGTATGTCCAATGAATACACCTTGTTTCTGAAGTGGTTTCTCAAACATTCCCACCAAAGTTCTCATATACAACAGGAATTAGACATCATTGAAAATATTTATTTGTTTAAAAAATCTCTTACCAAAGGAACTGATGTAATTCATGAACCATTTTAAACCAATATTTATTTAGTGATTTCCAATTTATTAAGCCCTTAAAATATCTCACTGTTTGAATCTCACAACAATCCCATAAATAATCATAACAGAATTACTTCATTTTCCATTTTACAATAAGGATGGTAAGGCTAAGAGAGATAATGTAAATTGCTTAAGGCCATACAGCAAAAAAAGAATCTTGCCTGGCACTGGGGTCTAAATTCCATTATTTTTATTGTATCTATTTCTAGTCGTTGTTAATGTATTTTGTTTTTGTTGTTATTCCCATGGTTGTGATTACCTTTGTCTTACAGGAGAAAGCAGGAGTGTGGGGAGATGAGACAGAGCAAGATGGAGTAGTGCTATAATGAATGGTACTAGACTGTTCCTTTTCTACATTATTCTACTATTGATCACAAGATATTATATCTTGGACAGTATATAGTGGCACTGGAGCATCATTGCTTTCTGGTCATAAAATGCAAATAACATAGAATCTCCAATTTAAAAAACTTATTTATCATATTTATTGAGATCATGTTTGTTTTTAGCATATATTACTAATTCAAAAGTAAGGGCATTGGGAAGAAATAGTTCACAGTCTCAGAGGTAATTATGAAGGATCTGGTTCCTAGCTGAGACAACCATTGATCTCATACACCCCGATTCATAACACACATTAAGAGTAGTTAATGATTCTTCCTCAAATATGGTCATTTTGGCCTTTTTTGGCATAGAAATCAAAAGAAAAATCATTTCACCTTAAGAACCTATTGTATTTTCACATTTATTTAAAAAAGAAACAATAGGCATGGTGCAGGCAGTATTGACAAAAAGGAAAAAAGATCATCCTCACTCTAGAAGGTCACAGTGTAATGTCAGTTATTAGATAGATTAACCATGGAAAATGGTGAATGTATTCATAACAAAGGAACACAGGAATAAAGCAAAAACACCAAGTCATCTATTCCAATTCCTATAACACTTAGTATACAAAATTTAAAAATTACTGAGTATGACATTAATGCTAAATGCTGGGAGAACTGGACAGCAACATCCAGAAGGATGAAACTAGACCACTTTCTTACACCATTCACAAAAATAAACTCAAAATGGATAAAGAACCTGAATGTGAGACAGGAAACTATCAAAACCCTAGAGGAGAAAGCAGGAAAAAACCTCTCGACTTCGGCCGCAGCAATTTCTTACTGGACACATCTCCAAAGGCAAGGGAATTAAAAGCAAAAATGAACTATTGGGACATCATCAAGATAAAAAGCTTCTGCACTGCAAAGGAAACAATCAACAAAACTAAAAGTCAACTGACGGAATAGGAAAAGATATTTGCAAATGATATATTGGACAAAGGGCTAGTATCCAAAATCTATAAAGAACTCACCAAACTCCACACCCGAAAAACAAATAATCCAGGGAAGAAATAGGCAGAAGACATGAATAGACACTTCTCTAAAGAAGATATCCAGATGGCCAACAGGCACATGAAAAGATGCTCAACGTCACTCCTCATCAGGGAAATACAAATCAAAACCACACTGAGATATCCCCTCATGCCAATCAGAGTGGCTAAAAATAAAAATCAGGAGACTCTAGATGCTGGAGAGGATGTGGAGAAATGGGAACCCTCTTGCACTGTTGGTGGGAATGAAAACTGGTGCAGTCACTCTGGAAAACAGTATGGAAGTTCCTCAAAGAATTAAAAATATATCTACCCTATGACCCAGCAACAGCACTGCTAGGAATTTACCCAAGGGACACAGGAGTGCTGATGCATAGGGGCACTTGTACCCAAATGTTTGTAGCAGCACTTTCAACAATAGCCAAATTGTGGAAAGAGCCTAAATGTGCATCAACTGATGAATGGATAAAGAAATTGTGGTTTATATATACAATGGAATACTACTTGGCAATGAGAAAGAATGAAATATGGCCTTTTGTAGCAACGTGGATGGAACTGGAGAGTGTTATGCTAAGAGAAATAAGTCATACAGACAAAGACAGATACCATATGTTTTCATTCTTATGTGGATCCTGAGAAACTTAACAGAAGACCATGGGGCAAGGGGAAAAAAAAGTTAGAGAGGGAGGGAGCCAAACCATAAGAGACTCTTAAAAAAAGAATAAACTGAGGGTTGATGGGGGGTAGGAGGGAGGGGAAAATGGGTGATGGGCATTGAGGAGGGCACCTGTTGGGATGAGCACTTCGTGTTGTATGGAAACCAATTTGACAATAAATTTCATATTAAAAAAATAAAATAAATAAATTTGGAAAGTTAAAAAAAATCAAGATAGAACTTACTGAATTTTCTCCCTTACTCAATTTCATAATTTTCACCCTCTCTTTTAAAGTTTATTCTCGATTCTGGGAAGATGGCGGCGTAGGAGGACGCTGGGCTCACCGCGCGTCCTGCTGATCACTTAGATTCCACCTACACCTGCCTAAATAACCCAGAAAACCGCCAGAGGATTAGCAGAACAGAGTCACCGGACCCAAGTGCAGACGAGAGGCCCACGGAAGAGGGTAGGAAGGGCTGCGAGGTGGTGCGCGCTCCACGGACTGGTGGGAGGGAGCCGGGGCGGAGGGGCGGCTCGTCGGCCAAGCAGAGCCCCCGAGTCCGGCTTGCAAAAGCGGAGGGGCCTGACGGACTGTGTTCTGACAGCAAGCGCGACTTAGCGTCTGGGAGGTCATAAGTTAACAGCTCTGCTCGGAAAGCGGGAAGGCTGGAGGACAAAGGGAGGGTGAGCTGCGGAGCCCCCCGACGACAGAGCTCAGTTTGGCGGGGAACAAAGGTGCGAGCCAGCGCCATCTCCCCCGCCCATCCCCCAGCCAAAATCCCAAAGGGAACCGGCTCCGGCCAGGGAAATTGCTCGCTCCGCGCGAACACCCAACTCTGTGCTTCTGCGGAGCCAAACCTCCGGCAGCGATCTGACTCCCTCCGGCTGCCACAGGGCCCCTCCTGAAGTGGATCACCTAAGGAGAAGCGAGCTAAGCCTGCCCCCCCTGCCGCCGTGCACCTTGCCTTCCCACCCCAGCTAATACGCCAGATCCCCAGCATCACAAGCCTGGCAGTGTGCAAGTAGCCCAGACGGGCCACGCCACCTCACAGTGAATCCTGCCCCTAGGAGAGGGGAAGAGAAGGCACACACCAGTCTGACTGTGGCCCCAGCGGTGGGCTGGGGGCAGACATCAGGTCGGACTGCGGCCCCGCCCACCAACTCCAGTTATACACCACAGCACAGGGGAAGTGCCCTGCAGGCCCTCACCACACCAGGGACTATCCAAAATGACCAAGCGGAAGAATTCCCCTCAGAAGAATCTCCAGGAAATAACAACAGCTAATGAGCTGATCAAAAAGGATTTAAATAATATAACAGAAAGTGAATTTAGAATAATAGTCATAAAATTAATCGCTGGGCTGGAAAACAGTATACAGGACAGCAGAGAATCTCTTGCTACAGACATCAGGGGACTAAGGAACAGTCACGAGGAGCTGAAAAACGCTTTAAAGGAAATGCAAAACAAAATGCAAACCACCACGGCTCGGATGGAAGAGGCAGAGGAGAGAATAGGTGAACTAGAAGATAAAGTTATGGAAAAAGAGGAAGCTGAGAAAAAGAGAGATAAAAAAATCCAGGAGTATGAGGGGAAAATTAGAGAACTAAGTGATACACTAAAAAGAAATAATATACGCATAATTGGTATCCCAGAGGAGGAAGAGAGAGGGAAAGGTGCTGAAGGGGTACTTGAAGAAATCATAGCTGAGAACTTCCCTGAACTGGGGAAGGAAAAAGGCATTGAAATCCAAGAGGCACAGAGAACTCCCTTCAGACGTAACTTGAATCGATCTTCTGCACGACATATCATAGTGAAACTGGCAAAATACAAGGATAAAGAGAAAATTCTGAAAGCAGCAAGGGGTAAACGTGCCCTCACATATAAAGGGAGACCTATAAGACTCGTGACTGATCTCTCTTTTGAAACTTGGCAGGCCAGAAAGAATTGGCACGAGATTTTCAGGGTGCTAGACAGCAAAAATATGCAGCCGAGAATCCTTTATCCAGCAAGTCTGTCATTTAGAATAGAAGGAGAGATAAAGGTCTTCCCAAACAAACAAAAACTGAAGGAATTTGTCACCACTAAACCAGCCCTCCAAGAGATCCTAAGGGGGACCCTGTGAGACAAAGTACCAGAGACATCACTACAAGCATAAAACATACAGACATCACAATGACTCTAAACCCGTATCTTTCTATAATAACACTGAATGTAAATGGATTAAATGCGCCAACCAAAAGACATAGGGTATCAGAATGGATAAAAAAACAAGACCCATCTATTTGCTGTCTACAAGAGACTCATTTTAGACCTGAGGACACCTTTAGATTGAGAGTGAGGGGATGGAGAACTATTTATCATGCTACTGGAAGCCAGAAGAAAGCTGGAGTAGCCATACTTATATCAGACAAACTAGACTTTAAATTAAAGGCTGTAACAAGAGATGAAGAAGGACATTACATAATAGTTACAGGGTCTATCCATCAGGAAGAGCTAACAATTATAAATGTCTATGCGCCGAATACCGGAGCCCCCAAATATATAAAACAATTACTCATAAACAGAAGCAACCTTATTGATAAGAATGTGGTAATTGCTGGGGACTTTAACACCCCACTTACAGAAATGGATAGATCATCTAGACACACGGTCAATAAAGAAACAAGGGCCCTGAATGATACATTGGATCAGATGGACTTGACAGATATATTTAGAACTCTGCATCCCAAAGCAACAGAATATACTTT
Organism: Lynx rufus; assembly: GCF_022079265.1. Classification (NCBI taxonomy): domain Eukaryota; kingdom Metazoa; phylum Chordata; class Mammalia; order Carnivora; family Felidae; genus Lynx; species Lynx rufus. The sequence goes on along the minus strand of NW_025814867.1, from coordinate 105,412,520 downwards.
CTTCTCGAGTGCACATGGAACATTCTCCAAGATAGATCATATACTGGGTCACAAAACAGCCCTTCATAAGTTTACAAGAATTGAAATTATACCATGCATACTTTCAGACCACAATGCTATGAAGCTTGAAATCAACCACAGGAAAAAGTCTGGAAAACCTCCAAAAGCATGGAGGTTAAAGAACACCCTACTAACGAATGAGTGGGTCAACCAGGCAATTAGAGAAGAAATCAAAAAATATATGGAAACAAACGAAAATGAAAATACAACAATCCAAACGCTTTGGGACGCAGCGAAGGCAGTCCTGAGAGGAAAATACATTGCAATCCAGGCCTATCTCAAGAAACAAGAAAAATCCCAAATACAAAATCTAACAGCACACCTAAAGGAAATAGAAGCAGAACAGCAAAGGCAGCCTAAACCCAGCAGAAGAAGAGAAATAATAAAGATCAGAGCAGAAATAAACAATATAGAATCTAAAAAAACTGTAGAGCAGATCAACGAAACCAACAGTTGGTTTTTTGAAAAAATAAACAAAATTGACAAACCTCTAGCCAGGCTTCTCAAAAAGAAAAGGGAGATGACCCAAATAGATAAAATCATGAATGAAAATGGAATGATTACAACCAATCCCTCAGAGATACAAACAATTATCAGGGAATACTATGAAAAATTATATGCCAACAAATTGGACAACCTGGAAGAAATGGACAAATTCCTGAACACCCACACTCTTCCAAAACTCAATCAGGAGGAAATAGAAAGCTTGAACAGACCCATAACCCGCGAAGAAATTGAATCGGTTATCAAAAATCTCCCAACAAATAAGAGTCCAGGACCAGATGGCTTCCCAGGGGAGTTCTACCAGACGTTTAAAGCAGAGATAATACCTATCCTTCTCAAGCTATTCCAAGAAATAGAAAGGGAAGGAAAACTTCCAGACTCATTCTATGAAGCCAGTATTACTTTGATTCCTAAACCAGACAGAGACCCAGTAAAAAAAGAGAACTACAGGCCAATATCCCTGATGAATATGGATGCCAAAATTCTCAATAAGATACTAGCAAACCGAATTCAACAGCATATAAAAAGAATTATTCACCATGATCAAGTGGGATTCATTCCTGGGATGCAGGGCTGGTTCAACATTCGCAAATCAATCAACGTGATACATCACATTAACAAAAAAAAAGAGAAGAACCATATGATCCTGTCAATCGATGCAGAAAAGGCCTTTGACAAAATCCAGCACCCTTTCTTAATAAAAACCCTTGAGAAAGTCGGGATAGAAGGAACATACTTAAAGATCATAAAAGCCATTTATGAAAAGCCCACAGCTAACATCATCCTCAACGGGGAAAAACTGAGAGCTTTTTCCCTGAGATCAGGAACACGACAGGGATGCCCACTCTCACCGTTGTTGTTTAACATAGTGCTGGAAGTGCTAGCATCAGCAATCAGACAACAAAAGGAAATCAAAGGCATCAAAATTGGCAAAGATGAAGTCAAGCTTTCGCTTTTTGCAGATGACATGATATTATACATGGAAAATCCGATAGACTCCACCAAAAGTCTGCTAGAACTGATACATGAATTCAGCAAAGTTGCAGGATACAAAATCAATGTACACAAATCAGTTGCATTCTTATACACTAACAATGAAGCCACAGAAAGACAAATAAAGAAACTGATCCCATTCACAATTGCACCAAGAAGCATAAAATACCTAGGAATAAATCTAACCAAAGATGTAAAGGATCTGTATGCTGAAAACTATAGAAAGCTTATGAAGGCAATTGAAGAAGATTTAAAGAAATGGAAAGACATTCCCTGCTCATGGATTGGAAAAATAAATATTGTCAAAATGTCAATACTACCCAAAGCTATCTACACATTCAATGCAATCCCAATCAAAATTGCACCAGCATTCTTCTCGAAACTAGAACAAGCAATCCTAAAATTCATATGGAACCACAAAAGGCCCCGAATAGCCAAAGGAATTTTGAAGAAGAAGACCAAAGCAGGAGGCATCACAATCCCAGACTTCAGCCTCTACTACAAAGCTGTCATCATCAAGACAGCATGGTATTGGCACAAAAACAGACACACAGACCAATGGAATAGAATAGAAACCCCAGAACTAGACCCACAAACGTATGGCCAACTCATCTTTGACAAAGCAGGAAAGAACATCCAATGGAAAAAAGACAGCCTCTTTAACAAATGGTGCTGGGAGAACTGGACAGCAACATGCAGAAGGTTGAAACTAGACCACTTTCTCACACCATTTACAAAAATAAACTCAAAATGGATAAAGGACCTAAATGTGAGACAGGAAACCATCAGAACCTTAGAGGAGAAAGCAGGAAAAGACCTCTCTGACCTCAGCCGTAGCAATCTCTTACTCGACACATCCCCAAAGGCAAGGGAATTAAAAGCAAAAGTGAATTACTGGGACCTTATGAAGATAAAAAGCTTCTGCACAGCAAAGGAAACAACCAACAAAACTAAAAGGCAACCAACGGAATGGGAAAAGATATTTGCAAATGACATATCGGACAAAGGGCTAGTATCTAAAATCTATAAAGAGCTCACCAAACTCCACACACGAAAAACAAATAACCCAGTGAAGAAATGGGCAGAAAACATGAATAGACACTTCTCTAAAGAAGACATCCAGATGGCCAACAGGCACATGAAAAGATGTTCAGCGTCGCTCCTTATCAGGGAAATACAAATCAAAACCACACTCAGGTATCACCTCACGCCAGTCAGAGTGGCCAAAATGAACAAATCAGGAGACTATAGATGCTGGAGAGGATGTGGAGAAACGGGAACCCTCTTGCACTGTTGGTGGGAATGCAAATTGGTGCAGCCGCTCTGGAAAGCAGTGTGGAGGTTCCTCAGAAAATTAAAAATAGACCTACCCTATGACCCAGCAATAGCACTGCTAGGAATCTACCCAAGGGATACAGGAGTACTGATGCATAGGGGCACTTGTACCCCAATGTTCATAGCAGCACTCTCAACAATAGCCAAATTATGGAAAGAGCCTAAATGTCCATCAACTGATGAATGGATAAAGAAATTGTGGTTTATATACACAATGGAATACTACGTGGCAATGAGAAAAAATGAAATATGGCCTTTCGTAGCAACGTGGATGGAACTGGAGAGTGTGATGCTAAGTGAAATAAGCCATACAGAGAAAGACAGATACCATATGGTTTCACTCTTATGTGGATCCTGAGAAACTTAACAGGAACCCATGGGGGAGGGGAAGGAAAAAAAAAAAAAAAAAAAAAAGGACGTTAGAGTGGGAGAGAGCCAAAGCATAAGAGACTGTTAAAAACTGAGAACAAACTGAGGGTTGATGGGGGGTGGGAGGGAGGGGCGGGTGGGTGATGGGCATTGAGGAGGGCACCTTTTGGGATGAGCACTGGGTGTTGTATGGAAACCAATTTGTCAATAAACTTCATATAAAAAAAAAAGAAATATGGAATAAGAGATTCCAATCTAAAAAAAAAAATAATAAAAAAAATAAAGTTTATTCTCTTTTCCTCCAGCATGCATTTGCATATTAAACTGCTAAGTAGGTAACTAATTAGGTCAAAATGTAGATTTGTTTTTTCAATAGAAGTAGTTTGTGGGCAAATCTAAATAAATGCAATAGAAGGTTAAAAAAAGCCACAATAGACAATTGTATCTACCCACAATAGATGGTCATTCTCTACCTTCCAAAGAATGTATGTTGAAATCAGTGACAAGAAAGACAAAGAAGTTTTCCATGACCGCCAAGCCTAGAGCTGTCAATGGATCTACAAAAACACTGTATTGGTAGCTTTTTGACTGAGAACAATGTTTTCAACACTCTTGGTGACCACTTGGAGTAAGTGCCACCTACTAAGTGATTTGTGGTTTAAATTCCAAAAGCATGGGAGCATAATATTATTCCTTAAGCATTTCTTATGCTCCTTTTTACCACACCATGGTCATCTACCTATTATTGAAAATGTCATTTCTTGCTTCCTAAGATAACCTTTTTAGCTTCACTTGAAATAAAAGCTGAGGGGTGCCTAGTTGGCTCAGTCCATGTGAATTGTGATCTCAGAGTTGTTGAGCCCATGTTGAATGTAGAGATTATTTTTAAAATAATTTTAAAAAATGAAAAGAAGAAATAAATAAATAAAAGTTGAGCCATAATGAATTAATTAGAGCTGTTCACTAACCTTCACAGCTCACCGAAGGATATTGGTAAACAAGGTCTTACTAAATTTAAGTAAGGGAAAGGTGAGTGTGTATCTTTATTTGTTTTCTAACTACTTTTTCACTGGTGCAGAGCAACTGCCACATGTGATAAAGAAAAAAGGAAAGAAAGAAAGAAAGAAAGAAAGAAAGAAAGAAAGAAAGAGAAGGAGGAAGGAAGGAAGGAAGGTGGGAAAGAGGGAAGGAAGGAGGATAAGAGGGAAGGAAGGAGAAGGGAGGGCGGGAGCAAAGAAAGGAAAGGAAAGGAAAGGAAAGGAAAGGAAAGGAAAGGAAAGGAAAGGAAAGGAAAGGAAAGGAAAGGAAGGGAAAGAAAAGGAAGGGCAATCAGGAAAACACAGACAATAATATACTGTGATTAATGAGGCATAAAAATCTGACCTGTCCAGCCAGTGACAACCTATTCTCCTTTCTCCTCTGATGCTTTGCTGTGCAAAATTTCAGGGCAGTGACTCAACTAGTTGCAACTGTTTTTGGTTTTATCTTCCTGAAAATTAACCACTTGTCTTCCAAACTATTTTATCACCCTTTTCTGTCCACTGAATGCCACATACCTATATCCACATTATGCTTGAAAGTCCTTTTCCTTGCCTCGGGCCCAGTTTTGTCTTGATGAAAGGGCTCAATATACCAACAGTGATTATGTAAGAATTTTCCAGATTCAAAAATCAACCAAAAATTTCAGAGTGTTTTACTCAGAAAAATAAAAACAAAGCAAATGTCAAGACACATCCAATTTAAGATGCAATGAGTGAACAATGCAATTCGCTTATTGGATTGTCAAACTATATATATTAATATATATATTATGATCCTGTATTTTACACAAAACAAATATCTCCATTCTGAGAGAACATACATAAAAATGGTTAACAAATATTAGTTCCTCAATGAAGTAGAAGCATAGTGAAAAATTTTTGTTTTGGTAGTATAACTGATTTTATACTACACTTCGTTTTTCATATTATGTATTAACAGTGTTCTTTAAACAAGCATGGATCACTTCAGTAATTTTTTTAAAAAGAAAAGCAACAGAGAAATTCAAAAATACAGAACTAGATAACCAAAGATGAAATTAATCATCACAGAGGAAGGTGCATACAATTTTTTCCCAATTCATCTGATAATTCCTAACCCTCAGGCTTGCTACAGGCAGAATTTCCAAATAGAAACAGTATTTCAATAAGAAGAACAAGGCATGCTTAGAAAAAAAATATTTTTATCAGTTCTGATAACATATAAAGTCACTAACGGAGATTATTTCTCCTAGTTTTACAAAGCAAACCTCTCTATGAAAGAAACAAGACTACCAAATATAAAGAGAGTGGGAGTGAGAAGTACAGGTCCTTTAGAATGCTATGGAATCATGAGTCACTCGGTAGAGATCTGAGGCCTCTGTTCAGAACACATTTTCTCCTTTTACTTCCCACACTGCACCAGCACAGAACTTTGGTGCAGGGCTCCTAGTCTGAAGTCCATGGTCCCCAAAGCATTCTTGAATAAAGAGAATTCAGGAAGTTTATAAACTCGGATGAGCAAAAAGTTACTTTTCTGTTTCATCAAAATCAAATTGAAATTGAACATTCTTTCAATTACAAATGTTAGCAACAACCACTGTCACATCAACAGGACCTGCAGCTTTCCCACCAAGAAATCACAGGTATTTTTATATCATATTAAAGTTGTATGCACCTCAAAACATTATTTATGCACATTACCACTTCAAAATTACAGTGGTTGTTATGTCTGCTACTAGATCTTATTATTTAATGTTTTAATATAGCAGCACAAATGCGTTTTAAACAATATTTTGACAACTGCATTTTATGATTCTTGATTCCCTCAAATTCTCATACATTTTATATATAGATCTAAATATATTCTCCTATGAAGGGGGCTGCCTACAGATTTGTCAATTCACCAGATTGCTGAAAATGCCCATGGCACAAAGTTAAGAACACATCTTGCTGCCCTGTACTCCTAAATGGCCAATTCCCTTTAGATGCCTCTCCTCTTGTTCCCACATTGCCAGTGGAAACCCCTATCCAAGGCCTTACCACAAAATCATCATCATCAGTGCCTTGTTTCTCCCACTACTGCCCAGCACAGTGACTGACACAGAATATACATGCAAGAGAAGATTTTGCAAGTGAAATGAAGGAGCAACACAATGAAGGCACTGGGTTCCCTGAAGTAGAGAGAGTAGCAATAGTGAAATAATTCATAGCCTTTGCTCAACTCAATCCCTATCAACACCATTAACAGAACTAAATTCTGACAGTTTGAGACTGGTTTGGTACCCTAAAATTACACTGAAAGTCTAGAATATTCACATTTTCCCCAGGGATCATTAATCTGTTTTCCTCATATCCATAACACATCCATAACATAGTCTTCTTTGGTCAGAGTTGTAAATATATGTAATACACATACCTACATATAAGCGTATGTATACACACACACACACACACGTACATATACATGTTTGAGTGTATATGTGTGTACCTTTCTTCTAAATGTATGCTTCTAGCCTGTTAGGATTAAGGATTGTAGCAGAATAATGGCTTTTGACTTTTCCTAGAGAAGAAGTGACAACCTGCCAGAAGCTAGTGATTACCTCGGCTCAATTTTATAGGTTCTTTGATACTTGAGGATAAATGAAGATACCTCCATCCCATGCACTCATGGGAATTGCTTTCTTTGTGATCCACAGGAAAAACAAACCTCATTAAATAAACAAACTTAAAAAAAAATAAAGTAACTGAATGTAAAAAAACACTTTTGGAAAAGAAGAGACAAAAGCTAATAATATACATTTGTGGGGAAGCCAAATATACGTTTTCCTTAAAGTTTACAGTCGAATTTACTCTTTGTTCAAGGAGCAAAGGAATCCAAATATTAAAGATTTCTAAAAGAGGCATGAATTTGTTCAAGGAAGCAAAGTTTTGACATTTTCATTTTTGTTAGATGATTTTTAGAATTTAGAACAAGAAGGTCTGTTAATGATGGACAGGCTAGTTACCTCAAAGGATCCTGTAATTTTTTAAATCACTGAATCCACCATAATGTTTGGCAACACATTTTACACATAGTGAGTACTCACAGTGTGTTCAAATGAATTAATGGTTTATTGTCTGAACACACCTGTCATCGCCAGTGGCATAAAACAGGATCACATGAGATAAATCTCAGTTACTCTATTTGAGATTAAACCTCTGAGAGGCATACTTCACTGGTGCAGATTCTTTCTACTATTCTGATAAGACTTCTTGATGAAAAGGCTAATGCATCACCAAAACTGATTTAGGGATGACAAAATCCATATGACTGCATTCTTCAGCCCCACTTGCAGATTATTAGCTGCTTTGCAAGAATTATCACAGCTTTTTGTTTTGGTCTTAGATCCTCCTGTACCTAGAAATCATATTGTTAGCTCCACATTTTCCCAGGCATTTGAATCTAAAATCTGCAATAACACTGCTACTAACGAAGCACATTGTCCTCAAATGCACTGACTGGTTAAAAAATAAAACAAAATCAATAACCTGCATAGTTGGGTTCTAACCCTAATTAATCAGATAATAATATTTCTGTGTGCTACATGGATTCTTAGGTCCCATTGAAGTTTTCAAATTCTATGCCCCTGTGAGGTCAGAAATGGATGATCAACAGACACCTGTCACATCTGACTCTGTGCTGTCAGGGATCACTGCCAGCTCCTGAACAGCACTACTCCCAAGTCCCGCTTGACATCAGATGGCAGGACAGGATCATTAAAGTCCTAGATTATGACCAGTCAGCTATTTCTAGAGCAATGCTCATTACTAAACAATTCAGTTAAACTGAGCAAAGGCTGAAAGACACCATCCTACACACAGGCTCATGTATGTTTGAGTGTGAGAAACATTTTAAAGACGGAAGCATAATCAGTGCAGGCAAAGGATGTGATTCAGGGATGGCATGAAGCAGAGATGCTTTAAAAAATTATACATGTGTTTCTAAAAGAAGCGTGTAGAGACTGAACTGGGGTACTAAAATGAAAATGGTCTGCTTTGGTTAAACTTAGGACTGGGGAGTAAAGAAGCATGAGAACAGTCTGAAAATGTTTTAAATGCTGCTGGAAACCAAAGCAAAGATTGTTCTGTGTGGATCATGTGGGGATGTGAGCCAGTCAAGAGCCTGCACATCACCCTGCCTGCAGGTACTAAAGCAACAATTCTCTAGGGCAACACCTTTTTACCCCTTCAAAGATTACTGCTGCCTAACTTGGTGTTTCTCATAGTTAGCATTGGCTAATTATAGTAAGTAGCACGTTCAGTGATATATCATGAAAAAAATGCACAGTTAAAGGGGCGCCTGGGTGGCTCAGTCAGTTGGGCGTCCAACTTCATCTCAAGTCATGATCTCGTGGCTTGTGGGTTTAAGCCCCACATCAGGCTCTGTGCTGGCAGCTTGAAGCCTGGAGCCTGCTTTGGATTCTGTGTCTCCCTTTCTCTCTCGGCCCCTTCCCTGCTCAGCTCTGTCTCTCTCTTCTTCAAAAATAAATAAACATTAATTTTTTTAATGCATCGTAGCTAAACTAAAATGTAATTGGGAGAAATAATTCCTTAGGCTCCTATGGAGCCAACAAGTCAAATGATGCTGCAAAAATTGCATATCACCAGTTACCCATCAATTACAGATTAATGTGTAGGTTCACACTGGCCTTAGCTGAGCCAGTCACCATAGAAAAACACCTGCTATGAAATGCACAGGGCCAGAGTTTTCACTACAAAGCCAGAAAAACTAACCTACAGACCTTTTGCCCTTTGCTGCTTGAAAAACCTAATAAAGCACAGAGCATATTACTGATATTGCTGCTACACTAAGAAGTATTCTGAGAACACATGTTGAGAAGTTATGAGAAATTTTACAAAAAACTAAAATAGAAGTGGACAGTGAGTTACCTCCAGTAATTTTTACTTGAGATTCTGTGTTTTCCTAATTCAGCATAAGGGACAACTTGTTCATTAATGTGATCTATTGCATGTCCATCTCCAGATTTTGATATCCCCTCCAATATTTAAAAAGGACTAGAAAGTATACAGTGTGGACTAAGGGGGAAAAGTAACCAGAAACTGACACTGTAGCTTGGTTGCTTTTTTCTTCCGTTTTGTTTTAATTGCCACGTTAATTAACCATTTACCAGTAAGGATCACCTGGTGTAGATAGCGGTGAGGACAAGACGGGATGCTTTTGTACAATTTCTGGCCTGCTAGCTAAAGTTCTATCGTTTTCTTTCCTATTCAAAAGAAAAAGCTTATGAGGATGTAAATAATGGGAGTGACATTACAGGAATGACTTTGGATCCACATCCATTTATAAAGCTGTAGACTGCAAACTTTAGTTCTTTAACCAAGACACCACATTCTCTCTGGTTCTCCTTTGTCTCTTTGCCTGATCTTTCTCAGCTTCCTTTGGGATTTCTCTCATCTCCCCTCATCTGTTACTATTGGTGGCATCTCAGGACAGTCCTTGGACAGTTAGTTTCTCTTACCGGTCTACATTACATCCTTCATTGTCTTATCCTTATCTCATTGTCATGTAGTCCCATGGCTTCAAATACCATCTATATGCCAATGACTCTTAAATCTCAATACAGCCCAGACCTCTTCTTTGAAGTGCTGATTTAAATATTCAATTGCCTAACCACGACCTGGATGTTTTCCATCTCAAACTTAACATGTCTAAAATGGGCTTCTGATCTTCCATGTCCCATTCTACACATCCCATGTGCCAAACATGCTTTTCTGGTCTCCCAGCTAGTCAGGCCCAAATTGCTGGAATCATTTTTATTCCTTTCTCAAATCCCATTCTCTTTTACATCCTACATTTGGTTATAAATTCTGTCACCTATATGATCAAAATGCATCCAGAATCTAACTCCATTCAGTGTTACTACCTTAGTCCAAGACATCATCATTTCTTTCCAGGATTATTGCAATGGCCTCCTAATCATTCTCCTGACTTTTTGCCCTTGCTCCCGTCCCATATATTGTCAACATAAAGGCAGAGTGATCCCTTTGAAATGAAAGTCAGATCATGACACTCCTTTGTTCAAAAAGCTCCAAAGACTTCCCATGTGTTCAGAGTAAAAATCAAGGCCTCCCAACAGCTCATGAGGTTCTATATTTCTGGTCCTCGATTACCGCTTTGACCAAGGATACTATTGGATCCAGTTAAACAGTCCTATCCCTTTTTCTCTGACACCCCAAGTCTCTTTTTTCTCAGAGGTTCTGCACTCTTCCTGTCTGGTATGTCCTCTTTCAGATATTTACATGACCAAGTCCCCATCACTTCATTCGGGTCTTTTACTCAAATGTCACCTTCTCAGTTGGTGCCTTCACTAACACCCTATCAAAAAATGCAACATCCCATACAACCTCTCCTCTCTTTTTTTCTTTCATTTTTTTCCCTAATATTTATTACCATCCAACTAATTGTGCATATTATTTGTCTTGTTTATACTGTCTGTCTCTTCACAATAGAAAATGGGCTCCGAGGGGAGGGGGATATTGTATCCTTCTGTTTTGATCACTGTTACCTCAAGCATTTAAAAAGTACCTGGCACATAATAACAGCTCAAGACTTGTCAAATAAAAAAAAGTAGTAACTAATGATTTGGGACCTATCTCATAACTGTTGATAGAAATCATTGTTCTAGAGTGATGGTTCAGACATGAGTAAAACAGATTAACATTGTAAGGACGGGACTTGGTTCAAAATGGTACAGTGTATCCCAATAGCTCCCTCATTGCCAAGACATAGCTAATGAGGCAAACAGTACTAAAGATTGAATTTTTTTGTTTTTATATTTATGTAGTTGGAGCAAGATATAAAGCTATATATGTAAAAAATACCTTATGCCTTTTTGTAGTAAATCCTCTGCTCTTACTCTTAGTTTTTAGAAAGCATTGATACAATTCCAATTCCTAAAGTTTTGCCTTTTCTGGAATGTTGTATAAATGAAATCATGCAGTGTGTACCCCTTTCTTGTATGGCTTCTTTCCCTTAGCACGAGGCCTTTTCATATTTATATTGTTATGTAGAATTTCTACATTGGTTTGGGTTTTGCATATCTCTATTTTTCTCTATTTAGTTACCCTGGTACTGTTGTAAGACCACATATGCACAGTCCATTTATTGGCTTTCTATTCTGTTAGACTAATCTGTATCTCTCCTTATGCCATTACCACGGTTTCTTGATTACTATCACTTTGTATTAAGTCTTATAATCAGGTAGTCTGAATCTCATAAATTTGTTTCACTTTGCATTGTTTGGGTTATTTTAAGTCCTTTCAAATTCTGTAAAAATCTTAGACTCAGCTTGTCAATTTCTACAACATGCGCGCACACGCGCGCGCACACACACACACACACACAGAGCCAAGAATTTGATTTGGATTGTAGTAAATCTCAGATCAATTTGGGAAAAAAAATGCCATCATAACAATACAGAGTCTTTCAACCAATAATAATAGTACATATATAATAAATGCTATTTACTTAACTCCTCTGTAATTTCTATCAGCAATATTTTACAGTTTTTAGTCCTGCACATATTTTGTGACATTGGTTGCCAAATTGATAACATTATAAATGGTATTTTAAAATTTATTTTTTAAATTTTTTCTTAATTTTTTAAAATTTATTTTCTAAGTATTTATTGCCACTATATACATGTAAAATTGATTTTTGCATATTTATTTTGTATCTTGCCACCTTGTTAAACTCATTTATTAGTTCTAGTAGCTGTTTAACAATCAGATCCACTATAAATAAAGCCAGCTTTTTCTTTCAAATATATATACTTATTTTTAATTTTAATTCTTAAAAGAGCAATGGTAAAAAAAAGACATACATGCTTTTCTTGTTCCAAATCTTGAGGGGATGGGAACTCAGTCCTTCACCATTAACAGTGATGTTAGCTATAGATTGACCTTCATCACGTTGAGGACATTTCATACCATTTCTAGTATTCTGGAGTGTTTATCATGAATGAATGTATAATTTTTTCAAATCTTTTTTTGATCTCTATTTATTTAGTCTGTTAATATAAATTCCTCTGATTGATTTTTGAATGTTGATCCAGCCCTACATTCCTGGGATGAATTTCACTTTGTTGTGATTCGATATCCTTTTTATAAATTGCTGGATTTGATTTGCTAATATTTCATTAATGATTTTTACATCAATATTAATGAATGATATTGGTCTGAAGTTTTCTTTTCTTATAATGTCTTAATCTGGTTTTGGTTTTAGGTTAATGCTGACCTCATAAAATGAGTAAATGGATGTTCTCTTCAGTTTTCTGGGGGAATTTGTTAGTATTGGTATAATTTATTCTTTAAATGTTTCATAGTATCCATTTATGAAGCATGGATATATGTGTGGGAGTGGGGGCATGGACAAGGCTTTTAACTACATATTCAATAACTTTAATAGCTATAGTTTTACTAAGGTTATTTCTTGTCAGGTGTACTTTGGTAATTTTTGTCATTTAAGGAAGTATCCTAGTTTAACTAAGTCAGTGAGTTTTTTGTCATAAATTGGTTCAGAATACCCCTTTATTATTATTTTCATATCTGTAGAATTTATTGTGATGTGCTCTTTTTTCAGTACTGATATTAGTTTTCTGAGCTTTCTGGCTATTAATTTCTACAAAGAACCAGGTTTTAGTTTCACTGGTTTTTCTCTATTATTTTTCTGATTTCTATATTATTGATTGCTGGTTTTATCTTTATTATTTCTTTTCCTCTTCTTCCTCAGTGTTTAATTTGCTCTTCTTTTCTTCATTTTATAAGGGGAAGATAGATCACTGGGTTGACACCTCCTTTTCTTTCTTTCTTTTTTTTTAAGTTTATTTATTTATTTTAAGAGAGATAGAGAGAGCACAAGCAGGTGAAGGGCGGGGGGGGGTGTGGGGGAGAGAGAGAGAGAGAGAGAGAGAATCCCAAGCAGGCTCCACACTGTCAGTGCAGAGCCCAACATGGGGCTCAAACCCATGAAATTTGAGATCATAACCTGAGCCAAAGTCAAGAGTTGGATGCTCAACTGACCAAGCCCCAACACCTCCTTTTCTAACATAAGGATTTAACACTATACTACTTTAAATGTATTATACAAATTTTTAAATGTTTTAATTTTAATTCAATTTAAAATATTTTTAAATTTCCATTGTGATTGCTTCATTTACTCACATTATTTAGTATTGTGTTAATTTTAAAATATTTTAGGATTTTCTATAGACATATTTTGCTTTATGTATCATGAAGCTCTAATCATAAGTGCATACTCATTTAGGTTTGCTTTGTCTTCTAGATAAATTGACTCCTTTATTGGTAATATAATAACCATTTTTATCCCTACTAAGTTCCTGTTCTTAAGTCTGCTTTGCCTGACATTAAAACACAGTGTGTGCTTGCTCTTATTATCTTTCTCTCCCCACTCACATCTTTATCTCTTTTGTAAAATTAGTATTGCATGGTAGAAGAAAGTAGCTATGTCTTCTTTAAAATCTTCCTTAGGGCTAACTGTGCCTCTATAAATCACAGCTACTTTCACTTAAGTTTTAATAATATACTTAGTGGAAAAGTTTTATATGCTACAATTGTTGTTTAAAAATGATGAGCTACCTTCTTGGCTGAGGTTCAGTTTTACCTTCATAACTAATAGTAATAACAGTACCTATCACATAACAATAAGTTGCAATATCTAGTAGATCATAACAAGCAAATAATGTGTTCAATTAATGAACACCATCAAATGATATGCATTTTTTTGCTGGAGAAAGTATGAAGACAGACAATAAAAACACAGTGCTGGATCTGGGAGGAGGTGCCAAGATGGTGAAACAGCATGGAAGTTTTTTATGTGTCTGGCATCTATGAAATACAGCCAGACCAACACTAAACCATCCTGCACACATAGAAAACTGATTTGAGGATTAACACAACACTCTACACAACCTGAACCATAGAATTCAGCAGTATGTGGTGTGGAGAGGTGAACTTGGGGAGCGAGAAGCTGTGGGAAGGGAGGTGTTTTTGCGGGCGGAAAGAGGATAGAGATGGGGGTGGGGGAGGAGAATAAAGGAAAACACCCCTCCCCAAAACCAGCTGGAGAGAAAGTAGAAAATTGGAAACAGCCACAGGGACTAAACTAAAAACGGAGAAGGGAGAAAGGAGAGAGGGTTTATATTCCATTAAGAATGTAAACAAGGGGAGTGCAAAGTCTGCAACTCTGCAGCTCAATACCTGGTGGTGCTCTGGTGGGAAGGGCAAATCCCCAGGACTAAAGTGGGGTCTGGGAGGTTCTTGGGCCACATGGGGAAGAGTGGTTCCACTGCTGGAAGGACATTTGGTAGAAACTGTTGAAGCCACCTGGTCCCAGCAGACACCAGAGAATGGCCACATTCACTGGTGCTGGAACAAGGTTGTTAAGGGTGAAGCCTGGTGCCAGATGTGTGTTGTGATTTTCCATAATCCCTGAAACACTGCTGCTACACTATCTCACGAAATTTTTCTGGGGCGGGCTGGCACCCAGCCACAGTATCAGGCACTGGCAGCAGCAGGGTCCAGCAAGCGTTCCTGGGTGCAGCTGACATTTGGCCATTGCTCATTTGGCCATTGCTCGGTGAGACCCTTCTGCAGAGGGAAGGAATGGGTCAAAGCCCCAGTCCTTCAGAAGTAAGGGGCCGGGGAAAACAGCTGCATTGGAGACAAAACTCGTGAGAGAGGTTCTGCCTGGGGCTTGGTCATGAACAGTGAAAAGGCTGGGAGTGGATGAAAGCTGAAGACAGAGGACGGGTGTGTGATTGCTGATCAGAAAGAACAGAGTTCTGATACGAGACTGGGTAGCTGGGTCATGCCATTTTCACCGCTCCAGGGCATGCGCACACGCAACTACAAGCGCCACAACACTCCACCGCAGTAGGCTGGCAGTGCCATCTAGTGGAGAACAGAGCTGTTACACTAAGCCCTGCCCAACTGGCCCAACCTCGCTCTTCAAGAACAAAGCCTCACCTCCTGCTTAGTTTATGGACTATAAAGCGCTTCACAATCTGACTTCTAGGGGAAAATGAAGTAATGTCAGTCCTATTTCAATCTGTTAGCAGGTCCATCTATTCAATTTTCTTTCTTTTTATTTCTCTTTTTCATTTCTGTTCTTTTTCTTGAATACAGAAAAAAAAATTCATTTTTATTTTCAATTTTTATTAGAAATATTTTTCTTTAATTTGTTTACTATATTTTTTACTTTGTGTGTTTACTATTTTTTTTACTTTTGTGTAAAAATTTTCAATTTCTATATTACTTCCATCATTATATTTTAGTCTACTACAGTGTATTCACTTTTTCAAACTTTCAATTTCCTTTTTTGTTTTTCTTTCTTCTCTTTTTCGTTTCTTTTCTTTTTCTTGAATGCAGAAAAACTTCCTTTTT
The DNA here is from genome assembly GCF_022079265.1 of Lynx rufus. Classification (NCBI taxonomy): domain Eukaryota; kingdom Metazoa; phylum Chordata; class Mammalia; order Carnivora; family Felidae; genus Lynx; species Lynx rufus. Next base: position 105,396,777 of record NW_025814867.1, on the reverse strand, counting down.
CCTTTCAATCTCTATTTAATTTTTTTTTAATTCTTTACTGTATTTTTTAGTTTTATGTAATTTTTTTCAAATTCTATTTTACTTCCATAATTTTATTTTAGTCTACTACAGTGTATTCACTTTTTCAATTTTCAAACGATTTCCTTTTTTTTCTTTTTTCTCTTTTTCATTTCTTTTCTTTTTCTTGAATACAGAAAGAGAAAAATTCATTTTTAGTTTTATAAAAAATATGTTTCTCTAATTTTCTTCTACTATATCCTTTACTTTTGTGTAAAGTTTTTCAAATTCTATTTTACTCCCATCATTTCACTTCAGTCTATCTCAGTGTATTCATTTTTTCAAATTCTCAATTTCTTTTTTTTCCTATAATTTTTTTTAATTTCCTTTTTTTTCCACCCCCTTTTTCTCTAATCTGTCAAACTACTTTCAACACACAGACCAAAACACACCTAGGATCTAGCATCATTTATTCTATTTTTTGTGTGTGTGTTTTTAATTTTTTAATTTAAATTTTTCTACCTCATTAATTGCTTTTCTCCCTTCAAAATGACAAAATTAAGGAATTCACCCCAAAAGAAAGAACACAAAGAAACGACAGCCAGGGATTCAACCAACACAGATACAAGCAAGATGTCTGAAGCAGAATTTAGAATCACGATAATGAGAACACTAGCTGGAGTCGAAAATAGAGTAGAATCCCTTTCTGTGGAGATAAAGGAAGTAAAAACTAGTCAGAATTAAATTAAAAATGCTATAACTGAGCTGCAATCACAGATGGATGCCACAGTGGCAAGATTGGATGAGGCAGAACAGAGAATCAGCAATATAGAGGACAAACCTATGGAGAATAATGAAGCAGAAAAAAAGAGGGAGATGAAGGCAAAAGAGCATGATTTAAGAATTAGAGAAATAAGTGACTCATTAAAGAGGAACAACATCAGAATAATAGGGGACACAGAAGAAGAAGAGAGAGAAATAGGGGTAGAAGGGTTATGTGAGCAAATCATAGCAGAAAACTTTCCTAACCTGGGGAAAGACACAGACATCAAAATCCAGGAAGCGCAGAGGACCCCAATAGATTCAACAAAAACTGACCACCAACAAGGCATATCACAGTCAAATTCACAAAATACTCAGGCAAGGAGAGAATCATGAAAGCAGCAAGGGAAAAAAAGACCCTAACCTACAAGGGAAGACAGATCAGGTTTGCAGCAGACCTAACCACAGAAACTTGGCAGGCCAGAAAGGAGTGGCAGGATATATTCAATGTGCTGAATCAGAAAACTATGCAGCCAAGAATTCTTTATCCAGCAAGGCTGTCATTCAAAATAGAAGGAGAGATCAAAAGTTTCCCAGACAAACAAAAACTAAAGGAGTTTGCGACCACTAAACCAGCCCTGCAAGAAATTTTAAGGGGACTCTCTGAGGGGAGAAAAGATGACAAAGAAAGGAAGAAGGAAGGAAAGAAAGAAAGAAAGAAAGAAAGAAAGAAAGAAAGAAAGAAAGACCAAAAGCAACAAAGATTAGAAAGGACCAGAGAACACCACCAGAAACTCCAACTCTACAAGTATCATAATGGCAATAAATTCATATCTTTCAGCACTCACTGAAAGGAAATCATTTGAGAATTTGAAAAAAATGAATACACTGAAGTAGACTCAAATGAAATGATGGGAGTAAATTAGAATTTGAAAAATTTACACAAAAGTAAAGAATATAGTGGGAAAAAATTTTAAAAATATTCTTAATAAAAATTAAAAATAAAAATGAATTTTTATTCATTGGACTCAATGCTCCGATCAAGTGACATAGGGTAACAGAATGGATAAGAAAACAAGATCTATCTATATGCTATTTACAAGACACCCACTTTAGACCCAAAGACATCTTCAGATTGAAATTAATGGGATAGAGAACCATCTATCATGCTAATGGTCAACAAAAGAAAACCGGAGTAGCCATACTTGTATCAGACAATCTAGACTTTAAAGAGTGTATCAAGAGATGCAGAAGGACATATATCATAATCAAGAGATCTCTCCACCAAGAAGACCTAACAATAGTAAACATTTATGTGCCAAATGTGGCAGAACCCAAATATATAAATCAGTTATTCACAAATATAAATAAACTCATCGATAGTGATACCATAATAGTAGATTTCAACACCCCACTCACAGCAATGGACAGATCATCTAATCAAAATATCAACAAGGAAACAATGGTTTTGAAAGACACACTGGACCAGATGGACTTAAAAGATATATTCAGAACATTTCATCCTAAAGGAGCAGAATATACATTCTTCTCCAGGGCACATGGAATGTTCTCCAGAATAAACCGTACACTGGGACACAAATCAGCCCTAATCAAGCACAAAAAGATCGAGATCATACCGTGCATATTTTCAGACCACAACGCTATGAAACTCAAAATCAGCCACAAAAAAAATTTGGAAAGGTAACAAATACTTGGAGACTGAAGACCATCCTACTAAAGAATGAATGGGCTAACCAAGCAGTTAAAGAGGAAATTAAAAAGTATATGGAAGCCAATGAAAATGATAACACCACAACCCAAAAACTCTGGGATCCAGCAAAGGCAGTCATAAGAGGAAAGCATGTAACAATCCAGGCCTTCCTAAAGAAGGAAGAAAGATCTCAGATATACAACCTAACCTTATGCCTTAAGGAGCTGGAAAAAGAACAGCAAATAAAACCCCAAAACCAGAAGAAGACAGGAAATAATAAAGATTAGAGCAGAAATTAATGCTATCCAAACCAAAAAAAAGACAGTAGAAGAGATCAATGAAACTAGAAGCTGGTTCTTTGAAAGAATTAACAAAATTGATAAACCACTAGTCAGTTGGACGAAAAAGAAAAAGGAAAGGATGCAAATAAATAAAATGAAGAATGAAAGAGGACAGATCACAACCAACACAGCAGAAATAAAACCAATAATAAGAGAATATTATGAGCAATTATATGCCAATAAAATGGGCAATCTGGGAGAAATGAACAAATTCCCAGAAACATATACGTTACCAAAACTGAAACAGGAAGAAATAGAAAATTTGAACAGGCCCATAACCAGTAAGAAAATTGAAGTACTAACCAAAAATCTCCCAAAAAACAAGAGTCCAGGACCAGATGGCTTTCCAGGGGAATTCTACCAAAAATGTAAGGAAGAGTTAACACCTATTCTCTTGAAGCTGTTCCAAAAAATACAAATGGAAGGAAAACTCCAAACTCTTTCTATGAAGCTAGCATTATCTTGATTCCAATATCAGACAGAGACCCCACTAAAAAGGAGAACTACAGACCAATTTCCCTGATGAACATGGATGCAAAAATCCTCAACAAGATATTAACCAACTGGATCCAACAATACATTAAAAAAATTATTCACCGTGACCAAGTGGGATTTATACCTGGGATGCAGGGCTGGTTCAATATCCACAAAACAATTAATGTGATTCATCACATCAATAAAAGAAAGGACAAGAACCATATGATCCTCTCAATAGCTGTAGAGAAAGCATTTGACAAAATACAACATCCTTTCTTGATAAAAATCCTCAACAAACTAGGGATAAAAGGATCATACCTCGAGATCATAAAAGCCATATATGAAAGACCCAATGCTAATATCATCCACAATGGGGAAAAATGGAGAGCTTTCCCCCTAAGGTCAAGAACAAGACAGGGATGTCCACTCTCGCCACTGTTATTCAACATAGTATTGGAAGTCGTAGCCTCAGCAATCAGAAAACACAAAGAAATAAAAGGCATCCAAATCAGCCAGGAGGAGGTCAAACTTGCACCCTTTGCAGATGACATGATACTCCATATGGAAAGCGCAGAAGATTCAACCAAAAAACTGCTAGAATTGATTCATGAACTCAGTAAAGTTGCAGGATTAAAATCAATGCACACAAATAGGTTGCATTCCTATACAGCAACAAGGAAGCAACAGAAAGAGAAATCAAGGAATCGATCCCATTTACAGTTGCACCAAAAACCATAAAACACCTAGGAATGCATCTAACCAAAGTGGTGAAAAATCTATAAAAACTGTAAACTATAGAAAGCTTATGAAAGAAATTGAAGAAGACACAAAAAAATGGGAAAAGATTTCATGCTCCTGGGTAGGAAGAAAAAATATTGTTAAAATGTCGATACTACCCAAAACAATCTACATATTCAATGCAATCCCTATCAAAATAACATCAGCATTCTTCACAGAGCTAGAAAAAAATAATCCTAAAATTTCTATTGAACCAGAAAAGACCCCAAATAGCCAAAGCAATCTTGAAAAAGAGAACGGAAGCAGGAGGCATCACACTCCCAGACTTCAAGCTATACTACAAAGCCATAAACATCAAGACAGTATGGTACTGGCACAAAAACAGACACTCAGATCAATGGAGCAGAATAGAGAACCCAGAAATGGACCCACAAACATATGGCCAACTAATCTTTGACAAAGCAGGAAAGAATATCCAATGGAATAAAGACAGTCTCTTCAGCAAGTGGTGCTGGGAAAACTGGACAGTGACATGCAGAAAAATGAACCTCGACCACTTTCTTACACTGTACACAAAAATAAACTCAAAATGGATGAAAGACCTAAATGTAAGACAGGAAGCCATCAAAATCCTCGAGGAGAAAGCAGGAAAAAACCTCTTTGATCTTGGCCGCAGCAATTTCTTACTCAACATGTCTCCAGAGGCAAGGGAAACAAAAGCAAAAATGAACTACTGGGACCTCATCAAAATAAAAACCTTCTGCACAGCAAAGGAAACAATCAGCAAAACTAAAAGGCAACTGACAGAATGGGAGAAGATATTTGCAAACGACATATCAGATAAAGGGTTAGTATCCACAATCTATAAAGAATTTATCAAACTCAACACCAAAAAACAAATAATCCAATTGAAGAAATGGGCAAAAGACATGAATAGACACTTCTCCAAAGAAGACATCCAGATGGCCAGCCGACACACGGAAAAATGCTCAACTTCGCTCATCATCAGGGAAATACAAATAAAAATCACAATGAGATATCACCTTAAACTTGTCAGAACGTCTAACATTAACAACTCAGGCAACAACAGATGTTGGCAAGGATGCGGAGAAAGAGGGTCTCTTTTGCATTGTTGGTGGGAACGCAAGCTGGTGCAGCCACTCTGGAAAATAGTATGGAGCTTCCTCAAAAAACTAAAAATAGAACTACCCTACGACCCAGCAAATGCACTACTAGGTATTTATCCAAGGGATACAGGTGTGCTGTTTCGAAGGGACACATGCACCCCAATGTTTATAGCAGCACTATTAATAGCCAAAGGATGGAAAAATCATAAATGACCATTGATGGGTGAATGGATAAAGAATAAGTGGTATATCGGGGCGCCTGGGTGGCGCAGTCGGTTAAGCGTCCGACTTCAGCCAGGTCACGATCTCGCGGTCCGTGAGTTCGAGCCCCGCGTCGGGCTCTGGGCTGATGGCTCAGAGCCTGGAGCCTGTTTCCGATTCTGTGTCTCCCTCTCTCTCTGCCCCTCCCCCGTTCATGCTCTCTCTCTGTCCCAAAAATAAATAAACGTTGAAAAAAAAATTAAAAAAAAAAAAGAATAAGTGGTATATATACATATACATATACATACACATACATACACATACACATATATATGTATACGTATACACATATATATATACATATATGTGTATGTATATATACATACAATGGAGTATTACTCGGCAATCAAAAAGAATGAAATCTTGCCATTTGCAACTACGTGGATGGAACTGGAGGGTATTATGCTAAGTGAAATTAGTCAGTCAGAGAAAGACAAATATCATATGACTTCACCAATATGAGGACTTTAAGAGACAAAACAGATGAACATAAGGGAAGGGAAACAAAAATAATATAAAAATAGGGAGGGGGACAAAACAGAGGAGACTCATAAATATGGAGAACACACTGAGGGTTACTGGAGGGGTTGGCGGAGAGGGGATGGGCTAAATGGGTAAAGGGCACTAAGGAATCTACTCCTGAAATCATTGTTGCACTATATGCTAACTAATTTGGGTATACATTTTAAAAAATGAAAAATAATACTAATTTGGATATAAATTTTTAAAAATGAAAAATAATACTAAAAATAAACAGCACTACACATAAAAATAATTTACAAAACTTCTGTTATTCAATTCCTCATAAATGGAAAGCTAAAGGGGTTAAGACAGTAGCTAAATATACAAGAAAGAGGAACATGTTTTTTCAGCAGTGCTGAGGTCCTTTGAAGATGTATGTTTGGGCTGCACGGGTTCTAGAAGTCTCAGAACACCTAGTTATCCATGTGAGTGGTCTTGGCAATGACGGACAAACAAGTTGATCTGAAGAACATAATCTATGGCTGATACACTTTATCACCCATGGCACCTACCACAGCACTGTATGTGGTAAGTATTCATTGAGTCTTTGTTGAAGATGGGAATGAACAAATGAGGAAGGGGAGTGTGATATAGGGCAGAATGTGCCCTATACAATTAAAATTATTAAATATCAATTTGTATGAATCATGTATCATAGGCTAAAAATTCCTGTACACAGCAAAGATTAAATTACTACAAGATAACTCAAATTAATCTGAAAAATAAAAATTAATAATTTCACCTAGACTATCCATTGGTCAGGGAGTAAGTAAGAGTTGTTTTTTTTTAAGTGTTTTCCTTGCGACAGAAATTGATTAAAATGCTGGTGGTTCTTTTTTTTTTTTTTTTTTTATTTTTTTTTCAACGTTTATTTATTTTTGGGACAGAGAGAGACAGAGCATGAACAGGGGAGGGGCAGAGAGAGAGGGAGACACAGAATCGGAAACAGGCTCCAGGCTCTGAGCCATCAGCCCAGAGCCTGACGCGGGGCTCGAACTCCCGGACCGCGAGATCGTGACCTGGCTGAAGTCGGACGCTTAACCGACTGCGCCACCCAGGCGCCCCAAAATGCTGGTGGTTCTATGAATAATTGAAATTAAAAATGCTTAACTGGGGCGCCTGGGTGGCTCAGTCGGTTGAGCATCCGACTTTGGCTCAGGTCATCATCTCACAGCTCATGAGTTTGAGCCCCGCATCAGGCTCTGTGCTGACAACTAAGAGTCTGGAGCCTGCTTCGGATTCTGTGCCTCCCCCTCTCTCTGCCCCAACCCACTCGCATTCTGTCTCTGTCTCTCGCAAAATTAAATATACATTAAAAAAATTTTAAACAATGCTTAACCAATGGTAGGCAATATTTTGGAAGATGCAACAAAAGACTGTGAGGACATTTCTGGTAAATATCTACCTGTAGTGAGAAGACAAATCTCAGGGGCCCAAATGGCACTGAATGTTTGCCCATTTTCCCTGACAAAGTTGGAGGCTGCTATAGACAGAGGGCTACCTCTGGTGATTGATGCCATCTCACAGGAGTCATTGTGGAGTCTTTGGCTGCTGGGTACCAGAATAGCTACCCAAAAGTATCCACCTAGATTATCTTAGGGAGGGGCCAGTGGGAGCAGTGACAGTTGGAGGGCTTGAGCAATGGTTATTTACCAACCAAAATAAAAGTATCTCAATATTTTGAACAGTCAGTATAATCGTATAATTGTGAATACCAGTCCTGATTACCTATTTATGTGGTAATATACAGAAAATCTAGTTGCCAGGTTGTGAGAAAGAGGCTTCGTGGATGTGCAATCGCATAAGCCCCACACTTAGAAGGGCTTCACACAGGGGTGCCTAGGTGGCTCAGTTGGATGAGCATTCGACTTTGGCTTAGGTCATGATCTCACAGTTTGTGAGTTCAAGCCCTGAGTCAGGCTCTGTTCTGACAGCTCCGAGCCTGGAGCCTGCTTCACATTCTGTGTCTCCCTCTCTCGCTGCTCCTCCCCTGCACACACGCTGTCACTCTCTCAAAAATAAATAAAGATTAAGATTTGAAAAAAAAAAAAAGAAGGGCTTCACACATGGTTTGTCAGTGGTTGACATATTACATACAATTATTAATAATTTTTTTAACAAAGAGCCCCACATTTTCATGGTACACTGAGCCCCACAAATTATGCAGCCAGCTCTATGTGAGGATATTCAAGCATCTTTATTTTTTTTTATTTTTTTTAACGTTTATTTATTTTTGAGACAGAGTATGAACAGGGGAGGGTCAGAGAGAGAGGGAGACACAGAATCGGAAACAGGCTCCAGGCTCTGAGCGGTCAGCACAGAGCCCGATGCGGGGCTCGAACTCACGGACTGTGAGATCATGACCTGAGCCGAAGTCGGATGCTCAACCGACTGAGCCACCCAGGCGCCCCTCAAGCATCTTTACGGAGAGGGTCATGTGATAATGAACTATGTCTTCCTATCAGTGAGGAACTGAAGGTTCTTTCCAATAGCCACAGTGTGTGTGGGCTATCTTAAAGCTTGATCCTCCAGCTCCAGTCAAGCTTTCAGATAATCACAGTCCTGCTAACATCTTGATTGCAACCTCATGAGAGGCCTTGAGCAAGAACTACTCAGCTAGGCCACTTCCAAATCCTTTACCCAGAAAGAATGTGAGATAATATATGTTCTTTTTAGAAGCACTAAGTCTTGGATGTTTATATAGCAATAGATAACAAAATGGATGGATTTAGAGATTGGTCCTGAAAGCAGCATTCCCTTTAACCCACATTCCATTAACCAAAATCTACTGACATGGATTCAACCATCTGCAAACAAAGGTGAAAAATTTGGGGCCCTGGAGAAGAGGTTGATGATCATAGAATCATCTTCAGATGTAGCCTGCTAGAATTTTCATTCCCATGTGGTAGAATCTTATTAGTCTATACAACTTAAATATAAGGCTGACAAGAGTGTGGACTGAGAAGAGGAAGACAGTACAAAATACCAGAGTCCAAGATCTTAAAGATGACCCAGGATTAAATACAAACACTATGTAGTTAAGTTAGTTCATCATTGCTAGAGATGAAAAAGGGTCCATTTTTATTTAAAAAAAATTTTAAGTTTATTTCTTTAGGGGCATCTGGGTGGCTCTGTTGATTAAGCATCCAACTTCAGATGTCAGCAGAGAGCCCAACACAGTGTTCAATCCCACAAACCGTGAAATCATGACCTGAGTCGAAACCAACAGTTGCACTGCTAGGAATTTACCCAAGGGATACAGGTGTGCTGATGCATAGTGGCACATGTACCCCAATGTTTATAGCAGCACTTTCAACAATAGCCAAATTATGGAAAGAGCCTAAATGTCCATCAACTGATGAATGGATAAAGAAATTGTGGTTTTATATATACAATGGAATACTACTTGGAAATGAGAAAGAATGAAATCTTTCCATTTGAAGCAACGTGAATGGAACTGGAAGGTATTATGCTAAGTAAAATAAGTCAGAGAAAGACAGACACCATAAGTTTTCACTCATATGTGGATCTTGAGAAACTTAACAGAAGACCATGGGGAAGGGGAAGGGAGAAAAAAAGTTACAGAGACGGAGGGAGGCAAACCATAAGAGACTCTTAGATACTGAGAACAAACTGAAGGTTGATGAGGAGATGGGGGAGGGGAAAATGGGTGATGGGCATTGATGAGGGCACTTATTGGAATGAGGACTGGGTGTTGTATGGAAACCAATTTGATAATAAATTTTATTTTTAAAAAAAGACAAAAATAGGGAAAAAAAAGTTGCACACTCAACTCACTGAGACACCCAGACACCTGGAAAAAGTTTCCATTTTTAAAAAACATTCTATCTTTTTAATTTTTAAAAATATTCTTTTCATTGAGGGGCACCTGTGTGGCTCAGTCAGTTAAGCGCCTGACTTCGGCTCAGTTCATGATCTCATGGTGAGTTTGACCCCCACGCCGGGCTCTGTTCTGGAAGCTCAGAGCCTGGAGCCTGCTTCAGATTCTATGTCTCCTTCTCTCTCTGCCCCTCCCCCTCCCTCCCTCACACTCTGCCTCTCTCTCTCTCTCTCTCTCTCTCTCTCTCTCAAATAGATAAGCATTCAAATAAATAAAAATAAATAAAATATTCTTTTCATTGAAACTTAAACACACTTTTGGAGGTCCGTTAATATAGTCAGGCTCGAAGTCTGAACAATTTTGGTTCATGTCCTCAGTTTTCCATGTTAGTCCTTGATCTTGGGCAGGTTACATAATCATCCAGCTTCTTCATCTCTAGGATGGGGAAAAACATGGGCCTATCTTAAGAGATTATTGGGAGGATTAGGTGAAATTACAGCTGTAGCACTTGTCACAACGACACTTATAAGCACTTAATATGCACTGAGCAAATATTAAGTATGATTTCATTAAAACCAGAAAGACAGTAGTATTGGTGAAGATAATAGGTAGCAATAGAGACATGAAGGAGTCAGAAGAATTAAGCTTTTCCTAAGAAATATTAAAATCATTGTATTAGATGCCCAAAGTCATATAGCTTCCAATGAGCATATATTTCTTCAGTAGCTACTATAAACTAGATACACACAGTGGCAGGTGCTGGGATTTTGCAGGTCCACCAGTTGGGGTGTGTAAAGACAACCCTAGAGAAGATAAGACAATGAACATGTGGCTACCAATGTGAGTAGTCAAGGGGAAAGAAAAGGTAATGGAAGACTGAGGAGTTGAAGCTAATAGGCTCCTAGAGTATAGGAGGTTCAGAGACGGCTTCCCTAAAGAAGTAATATCTAAGCCACAGATTGAAGGTGGGGTCTATATTCTCTGCATAAGAATGTGTCAGTGAGGGACTGTGGTCAGGTTCGAAGTCTTTAAGGTAGAGGGAACAACAGAGGTAATGGACTGAAGATGGGATTTCAAAGGACAAAGAAACAAAGGAATGTAGAATATCAACAACAGAAGTCCCTTAACTGATGGCTTACAGAACCCAAATTAATTTTGGATGGAAGTCAAAATAGGAGGTAGTTAGAGAAAAAGTTGAAATTTTCGGGAGGAAGTAAAAGGAAAGACAGAGTGCAAGTATTTGATACAGTGACCAGAAAGATAAGAGGTCATGTTCAAAATGTAGTTGATGCATAAATGTGTAAGTCAACTATTTCAAGGTGATGCCAGCTCCAAGGAACAATGGAGTGAGTGGTCAAAATGCCAGAGTGAAAGAAGTCATTGGACATGAGGCAATGAAGAAACTGAGGCCAAGTGAAAATTTCAATCACTCAGCCTCATGGCAGGATGTGGAATAGAGAGGTGCATTGTGAGTCAGGTGTGAGAATAATAATGTATGATCTTGAAAAAGACAGGGTAGAAAGTAATGATGCTGATGGTAAACATTTGAAGAGAACAGAGTTCTTGTTTTGTTTTGTCTTTTTAAAAGAGATAATCATCTTAAAATAGCTCTTGGGGGCCATGAGTATAAACCACCTTCTGATTCTGAGGTAGTTAGGATATAGCAGCTTGGACAGTCTTCACCAAAGAGATCATATCCTAAATGTATGTTTTACATCTCTGATAGAAAATGAAGAGTGGCACCTGGGCAGCTCAGTGGGTTAAGCATCTGACTCTTGGTTTTGGCTCAGGTCACGATCCCACAACTTGTGAGTTCAAGCCCCACACCGGACTGTGCAGCACCAAGTTGGCTTGGGATTCTGTCTCCCTCTCTCTCTCTCTCTCTGCCCCTCTACCCCCCCCCAAAATAAATAAACATTACAAATAATTTTTAAAGGAAAACAGAATAATTTTAGTCAATATGTCCCCAAATTCTTAACCTAGTTACCACTAGAAAAAAATTGTCTCAGTAAAGAATTTTACCTTTAAATAAATTAGTGACAAGATTTTAAAGAGAAGGCCAAGTACTTTCAATTGTAAATTGAACAAACTTAAAAATATGTGTTGCATGTAATATGTAATACTTATAACACACCCAGTTAAAATAAGGTTGATGTTGTTTGAAAAAGAGAATTTTAAGAAAGAAGTCTGATGTTTAGATGTCCCATTCTACATTTTATTATAACAAAGTAAACTTGGTCATTGTACAAGCAAACGAATAAAAATGGCTCAAAATTGATCAGCTTTTGTCCAGAAAATAAATTAAAAATTGGGTCTGGTAATAAATATATGTGTGTGTGTGTGTGTGTGCCTTTGAGAATTAAAATGTACAAGAATATGCAGAACTTATAAAAGTTATGAGAATTTTCATTTTATAAAAGAAATATATAAACACATTATAAAATAAACATAAAACATTGCAAGTTGAAACTCTTAACCTACATACCTCCATACCTACATTGATCTTTGCATCCTCAATAACATTCTCTCCAAGGTTTAATGATTTGTATGTGTATGCACATTTCAAAACCTAAGCCTACCAAAAAAGCGTTCTATAAAGAAAGCAATTATACATTTCAGATTTAATTACCTGTGTGTTTTAATAATATTGAAATCTTTATTAAACCACTCTTCAGAGGATAAACTGTTTGCAACAAGAAGGAAGGCAAATTCTTTCACTAATAACATCATGTGGAGTAATTTAGTCCATCATCCTCTACAAACTATGAGATCTTCTGGGTGTTTAAACTATTTTAAACATCACAGTCAGTAAACAACCATTACCTCCTCAAGCTGACACCAAAGGACTCTTGAAGTCAGCAAACAATGCAGTCATCTGGATGGAAAGTAGAAACCAGTCAGCAAAGTAAAGAAGTCTTTAGGTCAAAGGAAGTTTACCGGGATTAGAAGAAACTAATTTATTGGAGACTGAGAAGGTGACAGCTGAGCTGGGAGAAGACAAACTCAGATGTGGAGCTGAGCTGTCTGTTATTAACCTGGACAGACAGACGCTAAGAGATGTGGCTGCCCAATAAACTTCACCTTTATGCACCAACACAGCACACGGCATATCGCATCCAAGAAGATGGGTTATGTTGCGGATGACTTACCCTTAGGGATACATGCCAGAAATGTATCAAGATGGGAATCAGGCAGCCTCAAGGCTGGAGTGACCTCAGTGCTTTGGGGGCTCGCTCAGAAGGAGGAAGGGGGCTGAACCTGGCTGCTATCAGGCTCTGCTTCCCAAAGCATGTTAAGAACATGCAGTGCCTTGGGGCACCTGGGTGGCTCAGTTGGTTGAGCAACCGACTTCCTTCCGCTTAGGTCATGATCTCACAGTTTGTGGGTTCAAGCCCCCTGTCAGGCTCTGCTGACAGCCCAGAGCCTGGAGCCTGCTTTGGATTCTGTATCTCCCTCTCTCTCTGTCCCTACCCCACTTGCACTCTGTCTCTATGACTCTCAAAAATGAATAAGCATGTAAAAATTTTAAAAAAGAACATGCAATGCCTTCCCTGTCACTCTTCTCTTCATGCCTATGGTCAAACCGACATATTTGGGCAAGAGGAGATTCTGAGAGGAAAATAGGCTTCCCTTCCCCCAAATTCTCTATAAGCTTTAGGGAAATATAAAATGAGCTTTTAAAAAAATCTGTAATGAAAAAATAATTATGAAGCAAGCAGATAATACAGTGGCCCCTGCCTGTTGTTGCTTTGATTACCCTGGTCACACCTAATTGATTAACTGTCACTGCTTTTAATTGGTAGCTTCCTTTCCTTCAAGGCCTCACTTCAAATATTGGTGCCTCTTTAAATTTTTTTTCCAGTTGTTTTTTCTGCTGCTGTTTATTTTTCCCCTGTGCTTCAAAGCATCAGGAGCATGGATCATATAGATAACTAGGGTTTCTGCTCTTTTGTTTTAAACTCCACTTGTGAAGGTGTCCTATACTCTTACTGCCCTCGTTTTATTTGAATCCTTTTTGTCTCGCCTCATTATGTCCAAATGAACACACTCCATTTAATCAGTGCTTGTGGCCCAGAATATCTTTTTTTTTTTGACATAGTTACACACATAATTACAAACCTGTTTCCTCATATGACAGCAAAAGCCAGAGTCAAAAGGAAAATAGTGTGTTCGAACATAGGATTGGAGCCAGCCATCTCCTATTTTACAAGCTTCATTGCTGGCATTAACAACTGATGAAGTTTGAGCCCAGGACAACTTCTGGACAAGGACTGTTAAACGGCATGGGACAGAGATTAGCCACTTTTCCTTTCTCTACTGGTAGATTCTGAAGAGAATATTTTTAACCTCTCTCTTTCTCAAAACACAGACTTTTGAACAGTTATTTTCCACTCCATTCCTGCCCATTGAAAGTTGAAAAGTTGCTGGCAACACACTGAATTTTTAAAAAGCCCTGGAACCAAGAAGAGTTGGGTAAATCACCAGTGCCCTCTAGTGTTCAGAAGAAGCAACACCTTGGAAGCCACAGTCCGCTGCAGGGGCTTTGCTAATGCAGCTGCTGGGCTTTTTTGTTAGAAGAAATGTGGTTTGTTTCTATTATATTTGGTAACCAAAGAGTTCCAGCTTTTCCCATAAATTCTCTGTAAACAGAAATGCTGCATTTTTCAAGTCAGGCGATATTTATTTCATAGTTATCTCTAAAAGCACAATGAAATCTAATTATATCATTCTCGACGGGGCTAAGAATAGAAGTCCTTTAAAAAAAAGAAGAAGAAACAATTTCAGCAAGGCTTTCCTATATTTAAGGAAGGCCAATACCAATAAATTGATACAGATCCATTATTTAATGTCTGGAATTTAGTGTGTGTGTATTTGCGTATGTGTGTGTATATTTTAATGTGTTTCTAAGTAAATGTGAATGTGATAGGATAATTAATTCAGTCTCTAAAAATCCACAGAAGACACGAAGAGTTATCCTTCTTGTCCCGGGGAGCAAATAAATAAGACATTTTCAACAGATTCCACAGGCAAAAACCATCTGTTTGAAATCACTCTGATTATAGAAGCTGGTAATTCTTGGTCCCAAGGGAGGTAGCCAAAGGGTGGAGTTTTTTTTAAAGGTGATACATCCCTGAGAGAGCCCTAAAGACTGGAAGCAGGGAGTGTCCCTCCTCCCTACCAACCAGCCAAGACCTGTCTCCCATGCCCACTACAGGTCTGAGCCTGGGGGTGCTGTGCAGAGTGTGAGCCTAAACCACACCTGGACCACTGTGGAGAGAGCAGTGGTCCATGGGGTGTAGTGTACCACGGACAGCAACAAGAATGACTAAATATCAGGGGGAGGATGACTCATAAACTCATGAAAACACTGAAATTTGTTTAGCTTGGCCAGAGAGAGAATGATAATAGTCAGCAAATATGTGACTCACAGAGAGGTTGTTTAAAATGGGATAAATAAAGGATGAAAAGGAAATTAAACTGATAAGGGTAGAGTGCCTTTCTGGAAATATTCACCAACCTGAAACTTAGGCAAGTATGAATGTGTTTCTGAAGGAAAAAGAGGAGTTTTAATTTCAGGATCTAAATTCCAAGTCAGAAGCAAGAACGATCATATTTAAAGATGGTTTGGAGATTCTGGGGCATTGAACATGATTGTCTGGAATGGCCTGACCTTTCCTAACAGCTAAATTAAGCAAGCAATTGTCATTTCTTTTTTTTTTCCTTTTTCTTTCTTTCTTTCTTTTTTTTTTACATAAATCATTCCCTCTGCACTGAAATTTCTCCCTACTATTTTTTTTCATTTCCATCACCTCTTTCATGTTTACCTATGCCTGGAATACCCTGTCCCAGACCATATGATTCATTCACTGTATTCATTTCTTCCACAGATATTTTCCTTCCTGCCCTTTGCCAATGGTGACCCAGAGCAATGTTTTCAGCAAACAGTATATATAGGTTACAGGTTATTACAGTCTCCTGTTGCAATGGACCGATATTTTTGTCCCCTCCAAAATCATATGTCAAAAACTTAATCCCAGTGTGATGGTATTTGCAGGTGGAGCCTTGGGAAGTAATTAGGTCATGAGGATGGAGCCTCCATGTGCCCTTATAGGATTAGTGCCCTTCTAGGAAGAGGCTGGAGAGCAGCTCTTTTCCTACCATGTGAGGACACAGGAAGACGACCTCTCTAAGTGAAAGAGGATGTTTCACCAAGAACACAACTATGCTGCCATCCTGGTCTCAGACTTCCCAGCCTCCATAACTGTGAGAAATAAACATTTGTTTTTTAAACCACCCCATCTATGGTAATTTGTTATGGCAGCCCAAGCTGACTAGGATGTGGAGCAAACTGCTTAAGTTTAAACAGTTCTATAAAGTCAGGCAAATCACTCAACCTCCCTGTGCTTCAGTTTGTAAAATGGGAAAAGTTATAAGACCAGGTGTGAGGATTAAATGAGTTAACATACAGCCCTTTAGAATAAAGTCTGGCATATAAAAATCACTGTTAAAATGTAAATGATTTCTTGGGGGGCACCTGGATGGCTCAGTTGGTTAACCATCCAACTTCAGCTTGGGTCATGATCTCAAGGTTTGTGAGTTCAAGCCCTGCATTGGGCACTGTACTAGTGCAGAGCCTGCTTGGGATACTCTCTCTCTCTTTCTGCCCCTGTCCTTCTCATGCTCTCTCTCTCTCAAAATAAATATATAAACTGTTTTAAAAATGTAAATGATTTTTTAAAAACAATTTTAAACTATTTTTACTATAATAGTAAGAACGCATTTTACAATGTGACCAAGTATACACACACACACACACACACACACACACACACACACACTTAGCCTGCACTGATGGGTCAACAAGGCACCTTTAAAAACAACAAGGGGGAACTGTGGGGAATAAGTTTAGGAATTCCCTGAGCCTGCACTGATGGGTTAACAAGGCATAAAGAATTACAAAGCCATAGGATGCTCACTCTCAAATTTGAGTAAACAAGATTAGGTAAATAGGTATAGAGAGGGCGGGGCAAAGTCCCCAATACAAAACATGGGTATGTGAAATAAACAAGATTAGGTATTCAGGGTGGAAGCACCCCCCAACTTAGTACTATAGCAGAAAGCAGTTTTCACAGGAAGGAAGGACCAAATTAGGTAAGCAGGTAAATAGGGCTATAAACAGCTGCAGGGAGAAGTTGCCCAGAGTGGAGCTAATTAACAAAAGAAAGGTGCCTTGTTGACCCTGAGGTAGCTTGCTCTTTCTTGTCCCCTAGACCAGTTTAGGTAAACAGAGGTGGTGCCTTACATCTGCTGGAAACAATTTTCTGCCAGGCGCCAGGATTTTGTTTCGTACTGATGCAAACCCCTAACTCTGTATATCTTCAAAGCCCCCTTTCTGTCATGTCCATGAGTTAATATTCAGTTTCATTGTCTCTTTGTGCACGTCCATCACCATGTTTGTAAGCCTTCTGATCTTAATAAAAACGGAG
Organism: Lynx rufus; assembly: GCF_022079265.1. Lineage (NCBI taxonomy): Eukaryota > Metazoa > Chordata > Mammalia > Carnivora > Felidae > Lynx > Lynx rufus. The sequence goes on along the minus strand of NW_025814867.1, from coordinate 105,379,513 downwards.
CAAGGGCCCTTAATCGGGGTTCTTGTCTTCTCCCAGACATTAGCCATCTCTCGCATTTTAATCCTGCATCCTGCTTTCTTGCTAGACAAGAACTCTAGACGCAGAGTCTACATGTGTATATATATATATGTATATATATATATATATATACATATATATATACACCGTTTATAGCCCTATGTATACACATATGTCATTAAACAGAAGTCTTATTACATAATAATTACCTAATTATGTGCAATGCATTCTATTTTATTCTTCCATAGTTGGCTGAAAAAAATTTGGTCATTACCCATTAAATAACTTTTTATGTCTCATTATTGTTTCTTGACATACAGTTTGAAAAATATTTCTTAGGATACAAAGTTTAGGCTACAAAGCTTTCTGGGATGTAAGAGGGAAATAGAGCATGCAGATATCATATCTAGAATTTCTGACAAGTTCTACACCTCCAGGATTTCTTTTTAACATTCCAAGTCCATGATGTAGCACTATCTCTTCTTGTGGGCACAGGTTTTTTTTTTAACTAAACAAGGTACCAACAACAAGAACTACAATAGCAGCAACAATAAAACTGTCACCTTGCTAGAGCTTCCATGTCCTAAGCTAATCAAATGACAGGTGTTTCTAGTATTCTGTAAAAGATTATGTTAGAAGGAGAAGTAAGCATGTAGCTCTAGGACTTCAGCAGTGCTGAGCAGATTAATATAACTTAAGAGCACTGAGTGGATGCTGGGTAGGTAGGTAGTAGCTGATCATCTTCTTCCCTCCAAAAAAGTACAATAACCAACCAAACAAGACCCCCATGACTATGTGTGTGTGTGTGTGTGTGTGTGTGTGTGTGTGTGTATGATATTAGAGTGTATAACAGATAGTAAGGATAAGTATTGCTTAATAAAACTTCTATTTAATTTTAAAGATATGTTTAGATTTGTGTAAGTGATATAAAACTGACTTCTTATACGGAACATTATCAAATAAACTTTTGAAATTATACTTTTGAAAAACACCATTTCAGATGATCTGACAACTTTACAGGTAGATCCCAAGAGGGCCACTTAAGGATTAACTTCAATCAGGAACTAAACTGTCTTGCTTTTCCCATGGATTTCTCTTGTTCTTTCCAAATTCATAAAAAGACAAAGATTAAGCAAGAATATTCTAAAACAGTGGAAGTATACCTGCAACCACATAAGGAAGAGTCACTGTAATAATAATAATAATAATAATAATAATAATAATAATAAAGAACAAAAATTTGTCATGGCGAATATAGCCAGCTGGTGCCCTGCAGAAGCTTGTGGGACAGATGTTGGATTTCCTGGAGTTCAGACAGAGGTCTGATTCTCTTAAACGGCCAACATACTGTCTGCAACTCTGGAAACGTGTTCTGCTTTCATAGATTCAGCCAGGTCCACAAAGTTCCAGGCAAGAAGGGAGCAACCTGAATAAGAGACAACTTGTGTATGAACAGGAATCAACTACGACAGCATGCTCTTCCACAGCTCTCTGTAAATTCATTGTCCCTACGCTGTAGACACAAAAGATAATTTAATTCTATAGATGCAGCTCTGTGCTGACTGTACATACCTCAATGACTATCATTTTCCAATCAGCATGGAACACTTTTGCCCTTTCCTGCAAAGTGTTACATATCTCCTTTGTCCAGTATTGCAGACTCACAGACTTGTGATTTTAAGATGTGAATCCAGATGCCTTCAAAGGTCTGTCTGGCATACTGATTACTATTGTGTTCTTCAAATGTTTTCTTGCTGGTGACTGTCACTGCTATATTCTGTTTTAAAATTGCAAAAAATGGGCCCTTCGTCTTCTAACAAGGTCATCTCACAATGACCCTTAATAAGCAGCTAAACTGCAAGGCTTGATGTGTAGAATTTGTTCAAAATCTAAATCTAGGCATGCAATCAGGTCTCAATAATGAATTTATGAGCTCGCTTGTGTCAGACAAGTGCTGGTGAATTAATAGTATATTCTGGAATGCTGGACAGTATGTTTTTTTGGTCAGAGTACGTTGCGCCAATAACAAATAGCAGGTGCCAAATCTCAGTGGCTCCACACACCAGAAGTTTATTTCTTGCTCACACATGTTCACCATGAGTTGACAGGGGGTTCTGTTCATCATAGTTGTTTGGAGATCTGAACTAACAGGATCCAACTCAACACACATTTCCATGATTACCACAGCCAAGGGAAGAGAGCATGTCAAATTGTTTAACAAGCACGCACCTAGAAGCAGCACACATCACTTCTGCTCACATGCATTGGCCAAAGCAAGTCACAATGCCACACCTCACGTCAGGGGGATGAGAAAGCACAAAACTAACAGTGTTTAGAAGGAAAGTTGGAAATATTTGGTAAACAACCCTACTGACTACCATTTTCCTCATTGTTCACATTTATTTCATGACCAAGACCAGTTCCTTGACAACTCATTTCAGTTTCGACTTTCCGTTTATTGACTTAGTCTATAATCTCATCGTCCTTCAACTGGATTACAGAAAGGCCTTTAAACTTTGCCCAATAACCCACATTTTATATTGCAGTCATATTGGATTATTTACAGACCAGCATATTTTTTTTCCACACCCTCATGCTTCTCCTCACATTTCTTCCTGTTATCTTCCCCTCATCCTTGCATCTCAAATTCTACATCCTTGAGAAAGGCTTCCTAGAAAGCCCCACATACTCTCCAGTCCACATCACAGTAACACTGTGCTGCTTTTTCTCTATTTGTGTTTTTTTGGCAAGATTTGTGTTTCTGTTATTGTAATTAACAATATATAATCTTTTAATGTTTACAAAGATGTAGGCTCCCTGAGAGTAATATCCATTCTTCCAGAAGAGCCAAGGCAAACTCAACCCACGTTTCTGTGTCTCTACTTTCATCTATTTTTGGTCTTTGTGTCCCTGGTGTCTGGAATACTACCAGAATTCAGTAAAAGTCAAATTAACCTATTAATCTGTACCAGGAAATATAACTCACAGGCATTCCTGATATTTAGTCCATACTAGAAGGAAAAGCTATTTTAAAAACATTCCAAAATAAAAATTATTACTAAAAATAGACTCAGAGAAAAAGACACCTGAAGAATGTTCTGGAACATTATCATTAAGCCATAGTGGTTGTTCATTACCTTTTTGTCTGAGCTCCCTAGAATATATGTAGTAATCTATGATTTTTTGGATAGTGTAGGATGGAGTCTGAGGGTTTTTCTCATTTCTAAAGCTCTTCTGAAATGTGATACTCTTCATACCTGTCATCATTACTTCCTATCACTCAACAGCCTGATACATTTCCCAAGGTTGCAGCTCTTATTTTTATTCTATTTAGTGAGGCCACTTGCTTCCTGATGGTTCCCAGGACAGCATCTCAGTCTTGCCCCCACCTCTAGAGTACTCACAGTAGAAATATACACAGTAGAGTACTCACAGTGAGAGATCAGAACTAGAAACCTTGCTCTCATTGGTTATGAATAGATTCATTTCAGGCAGGCAGGGCTGATAACTTGATAGCCAGATCAAAGAATTCCCAAGGGTATGTCTATTTGCCTTCTATATTCTGTGCTTTTAACTGCTTATTATTTGCTTTAGCAGTATTAGGCCACTCACACAGTCTGTGTTTTGTACAGTATGCACTTGTCTGGGAGTCCTGAACCCCTTTAATAAGGAATTTCAATGTTAAGCTAAAGCCATGAAGAAAAGCACAGTAGTTCCTTCATATGTCAAACCAATTTCAGTTTCTTTCTTTATTCCAAATCCCAATAATTATTCACCCAGTTCAACTAAATTAGGAATTTCCACTGTATAAGAATAGAATTCTCCCAATCTATGTTCTGAAATTTCAATTTACATTCTTATTTATGATTAAAAACAACTTAATGATATAATAATAATTAAGAGAAGAAGGAGGAAATAAAGGAGAGGGGAGGAGGAGAACACGATCTTATTGTTTTTGGTTATTTTTTTAATCTCAAAATCGATTCTCAGCAAATACCAACTAAAATCTCACTAGAAGTGACTCATTGTTTTCATGCTGCCATTGAGATCAGTTGAGTTCACGGTAGCTCTGTGTGGGTGTCTCTGAAATAAGATCTTAAATGATAAATTCAACTCAACTCTAGAGGAACGTGAAAATGTCTTGAAGACTTTTAGTGGGAGGAAAGTTTTGGTCTCTTTTTCCCACCATCACTAAGCCATATCCTTTCTGTACAATTGTTGTTCAGTGATAAGCTCAGCAATCTATTATAGCTCCCTCCCTCTTCAGAATGGGAAATACTCCAATGAAATTGAAAACATTTGAAGTTTCCTTATACAACTGGCTATTCTACGTGTTATCACATTTAATTTTGTAGGAACCCTGCAGGTTCCCCTTATCAATGAGATTGATACTAGAAGAACTAACAGAACATACAGGCTAGTTTCTGGGGGTTTTGTTTGTTTACCATCTTCTTCCTCCCTTATAGAACCTAATTGTTTCATGTCTCCTTTTCTTCCATGTGTCTCATTGGAAATCGACCTCTTGCCTGCCTTTGCAGGTGTATCAAGACTGGATTAAAACTCATGATTTCATTATCCTGGTCTAGTTTGCAGGAGAGGGAAGCATGTGTTCTTAAAGCCAGGGCTTCACAGGGTTTCTGGGAAGGGCTTTCTTGCCGTTAAGAAAACAACACAGAAATAAAGAGCTTATTTTCTGCCTCTGGACATTGCCATTTCCTGATGTGATCCAAAAACTGCTTTAGCAACCTGCACACAGGAAGGGAGGCCTGAGGGCTGCCCAGCAGAGACATGGAAGGAATCAGTGAATCAGGTCCTTGAGGACATCATTGAATTGTTGATCATATTGCACCTGGGGCCTCCTTTCTTCTTACTCTGACATTCAGCTATGTGGGAAAAAATAATCCCTCACTCATTAAGGTAATTTGAATCCAATTCAGGGATAATTTATTCCTGTCTCAGTGACTCTTCCCTTACTTCTGGCTGTTACTCCTCACACATGGAACCAATGACAAAACTATTTTGATTTCCCATTGGTTCTATTTAGAATTGCCAGATAAAATACAGGAAGCCCAGTTAAATTTGAATTTCAGATGAACAATGAATATTTTAGGATAATTATGTCCCATGCAATGTTAAGGACATACTAACACAAAAAATTATTCATCATTTATGTGAAATTTCAAATCTAACTGGTACCCCATATTTTTGTTTGTTCAATCTGGCAACCCTAATTCTATTAGAACAATATTAGGAAGAAAAATTTGAAAAAGTACTTCTCAACAAGCAGCGGGAGGTAGCATCAAATAGAGTATGTGTGATTTGATTAAGAGGCATTTGGGTATGAGGAAAATACCTAACTCAAATTTTCATTCATAAATTTAGATAATAAAAAAAGTCATAAATGCATATGTACAGTAAAGCAAATACATTACCAGATATATTATCATGGAAAGAAGCTAAAAGAAAGGAAATTTCTTTTAACACCAATTTTGCATTTTTCCCACCCTTAAAAGCATATTTATGAAAGGTATTATTATTATTTTTTGAAAGATTACTTTTAAACGAACTCCTACTTTTTGTTTTCAACCTAGGCTCATGTTTGTTAAGATAGATCCTTGGATTCAAGACCTGTAAATATGGCATTTAGTTCTTGCATTCATTGGGAGAGATTTGTAAATTCCTAACAAAGAGAGATTGGGGGAGGAGTTAACTAGTTTATGGTAAAATGCAGTGGAATGTGATCTGGAAGTTCTGGGTTTAAGGCCCAGGAAATAAGAATAAGAAAGTAAGAATGGGCATGAATTCTCTTACCTTTCCAAAAGTTCTGTAAGATTTTAAGCAATGCCCTTAACCTCTAATTCTTAATATCTAAAATGGAGAAATGACTTATCATATAGATCATATATAGAATTTTCTGTGAGTTTAAAAAAGCCCTTTGCCAAGGACAGGCCCTAGTAAAATTATACAATAGCGTTATGAGTACTATAATTAAAATAGCTTTCATAAAAATTATCAACTAGAGATGTCTAATCTGGAAATATTCTCACCACTGCAATCCACAAGTATTATATTTCAATGTCTTTTATATGTCTTATTAAGAATCCATTTTACATCATGACTTCTCTCTAAAAGTATCTATTTCTTTTTGCAGAATCTCATTATCAAACTGTCCTGTGATAAAGATGTTTTGAATGGCAGGCAACTGTAGTCATTACCTCTGCTGTGTCTTTCCAAAGAGCAAATATAGATCTGTTTCCTCTGTATTAATGATATGATTTGAAAACTTCTCAAGTTTGGCAGGTGTGGATTATTCCATTTATGTTACTTTTCAAACTTTGGTCTTCTAATTTGATTATTCTGACTTTTGGCATTTTGCTGTAGAACTATAGATAGGCTGAATTCTTGATTTAAAGGAGTTCTCCTGCCATGGGGGAAATAAATGGAATGAGATGGAAAGTTCATTGTAAGCCTTTGATTATTTTAGAATTAAAAATACATATCACCTAATGGCCCATATGGAAGCTAAAATGTTTTTGAGATTTTCTCAGAGAAGGTTTATAGAAAGAAATGTTGGTAAATTGTTAATCAGGATAAACACATTCCAATCAAACACATAGAAATTTTAATTGTTCTTTAAAAATCATACTTTCAAGACGTTGCCAGAGTAAATGATTGTCTTCTAATTATACAATTGTTCTTGCTGCACACTTCATCTTCCAATCAAGACTGTTATAGAATGAAGATATAGAACAGAATGAAGTAACTTGATGAACATAAAGTCTTCGGTACTATAACTATGCCTGTGTTGTTTCTAGGACTTTTGCCTCTCTTTGCACAAAGAAGACAAGTTGATCAATTTAAAATTTTTTTAAGTATTTTAAAAGTATTTTAAAAATCTTTAAAGTATTGAAACTTGATTGTTCTAATGGTACAATGGCACATGTCCTTTGATGAGAAGAGCTAATGCAAAACTGTGTCTTAAAATACATTGTGAACACAGAAAAACTCAATAGAAATTTATTTTATTGACATTAAATTACCGAATTTAATCTCCAAACATATTTTGAACTTCAACTATGTGTCAGAAACATTAGCAGTTGGAGCTAGGGGAAAAAAAATGAAAAACAAACAAACAAACACACCACATTGGATATTGTTTGGATATTGTCTGTTCCTTTCAGGGCCTTCAATTAGGGGACAATAATAAATCCTCTATAATATAGATATCTTGTCACCCCTATTGTTTATTTTTATTTAATTTTATTTTGTTTGATGAAAAGATCTGCAATCAACTCAATTCTGATTTTATGGCTATATTTATGGATATAGGAATAGTTTTGAATTTTATGTAAGGTAATTTCTTATGTCCCAGTCAGCCACTGGCATCTAGACCAATTCTATACATTATATACATTTGATACAACTACACCAAGGTTTAGAAATAATTTAAATGCCTAGCACATTGTATGTCACATGAAAGGTGCCTCACACATGGATGAGATTGTGGATTTATTTCACAAATATGTATATACTTTCATTTTGGGGCGGGGGGTGGGCAGAGGGAAAGGGAGAGAGAGAATTTCAGGCAGACTCCATGCCAGCTCAGAGCCCAAAGCAGGGCTCGATCTCATACCTGTGAGATGATCATGACTTGAGCCAGAATCAAAAGTCAGACTCTAAACCAACTGAGCTATCCAGGTTGCCCCACAAATACATTTTTAAAAAGCTTAATTATAGCTGAAGAAGAAAAGTTGAGTTCAAAGGTGATATTTTCTGACATTGATACAAACAAAAAAAATTAAAATTTCCTCATTCATGTTAAAACAAGTTGTGAGAATGAAAATAAAGAATTAAAAGATGGTGTCAGTGTCAGCTTAGACATCTTTAGTCAAAGGTATGGCAAAAAGTTAAAAAGCTTTTTTTATATTTGGAGATTCTTTTTAAAAGAGAAATAGAGAAAAAGTCCATAGGAAATAAAATTGTTTTAGGTTTTGTGAGTACAGAATTCTAAATAGATTACTAAAAAAATGTCCTTCCTGTTAAAAAGAATTTTTTACTTAGAGAGAGAGAGAGAGAGAGAGAGAGAGATTCCTCCACAATGTGCTGACAGAAGGAGAGAGAGAGACAGACCCATGTAGCTGTTCAGACAAGGTGCAGAATAAGCAATTCAATCACTGACCAGAGTGATGACATTCCAAGAACCCAATCAAGGAATCCTATTATATCATTTCTTACTCATATTATTTCTCTCTATTAACCAACCACTATACAGAAAATGATGACAGAGAAGGAAAAGAAAACATAGGGCAACCCACAGACCCTTTTCCTTTAAGTCTTTCATTACTCAGCAAGCCGAAGGTAGAATGTGTCAGTAGAGACTATGTATATCGAGAAGTAAATAGAAACAGCTGAGTAGGCTTGAGCAGCATTTCCATTGTTCTTGTAAAAACAAAATGTATTGCACGTTTGAGCTACCTAATATGAGTTGCATCATTTTGGTGACTCTGGATGCACTTTTTGCATCTAGAACGAGCACTACGCAATATAAATATAAACAGAAAAAGTTAGGCTAAAATTAAAAATACTAACCTTTCTTAACTCTGATCATTATGTAGCAAACACAACACTGACAAATCAAGAGAAAAACTGCAAGAGAAAGGAAAAAGCCTTACATTTTAAGACCATTTCCAGCAATTTATCCTTGCTTTAAAAAAAAAAAACAAAACATATTTTCATTTTGCACCAGCCCTGGAAGTTTGCATCATCAACCCTCCACAGTAAAAATGGTATCTGTTGCATTACATTAGAATCTCATTCTTGCCTCTCTATCACAAATCACATCTTCTTTATATTTTTCTATATCAACCTACATGGCTCTCACTGCTGATGGCAGGATTGATCTTACTCTCCTAGTTTAGCTTCAAACATGGCACAAAAATGTCTGTCTTGGTGTAAGCAGAGAATATATGAGCACTCATGGAATACGCTCATTTTTAGAGTTCAGAGTTTATGGAGCCACATGTAACACCTGGATCAAACCTAACAGAGAAAACCCAGAGAAGTAGAAATCTTAGCCATTCACTGCATGAGAAACCACTGAACAACACAGAAGAACCAAAGCTCTCTGAAAGCTGCCAGGAAATAGAACACAATGCCTCTCAAGGTTATGGGCTCCTGCCACTAATAATATTAGAAACAGGCTTAATTACACTTAGCAAGAGTGGCTGTTAGTAATATGGTTTATAGGTTAAAATCAAGGGTAATTGTGGACAAGGAACTTGAGATTGATCTCTATTTCAGCAATAAATAATTATGAGACTTTAGGAAATTACTTATTTTTTCCGTGAACAGGTTTCCTCATCTGTAAAGCTGGAATCATAGTAATACCACATGGGGTCTTTGTAAAGATTGAATGAGACCATGTATGAGGCCACTAACTCAGTGCTCTATGTACAGAGTAAATGCTCAATGAAGTTGACAATCACTATTTGGGGGGTATATGTGTGACAAAGGTAGAGGAGAGAAGGGATTTCTACTTTGATTAGGAGATTAGACTAAGTGATGTTAGAACTTTTTACAATTATAAACTTGTATAGGAAATGACACAACAGCTAAAGCTGCAAATTTGGCAGGAAGCCAGAGGCAGATGTAAACATTAAAGACAGTAACCAAATTTAAATGGAAATCCCAGGCACAGGTGGAAACTAAAGGTAGACTATAAGCCCCATACAGAATATTTCAGCATGTGGAAGATGATTCTGTAACTCAGGAATATGAAGATGGTGACATATTGCTGTCAAGCAGTTCGGTACATCATGGTAGCCACTTGAGGCATCTGGCTATTTAAATTTAAATGTAAATTATTTAAAAATCAATACAATTTAAAATCCAGTATTTATTAGCCACATTTCAAATTCTGAATGACTACAGACACCTAATGGTTACTGTACTGGACACAGAAGATACAGAACATTTGCACTATTGCAGAAAGTTCCATTACACTGTCTCTAGGGAAAGGTAGAGTGCTACATGTATTTGGGTCTGTGGTTTCATTTCACTCCCAGAGGAAATCTCTACTTTCTTTTCTTATTGCAGCTATTCATTTATTTTCCCCTTACATATTTTTACTCTCTCACTGAATATTTAGAAGAAAACCAAGGAAAGATCTGTGGTAAGAAAAATTCTAAGAAACTCTCTAAAATTGTCACCTCTGGTATGGGCATCCTGTATAGTCCCCTCCTCCTGAGTGTGGGTGGGCCTGACCTAATCAGATGAGTCCTTTCAAAAGAGGGCTTACAGGGGAGCCTGGCTGGCTCAGTCAGTTAAGCGTCCGACTTTGGCTCAGATCATGATCTCACGGTTCATGAGTTCGAGCCCCGCATCAGGGTCTGTGCTGACAGCTCGGAGCCGGCTTCGGATTCTGTGTCTCCCTCTCTCTCTGTTCCTCCCCTGAGAGCACTCTGTCTCTCTCTCTCTCTCTCTCTCTCTCTCTCTCCTCTCTCTCTCTCTCAAAAATAGATAAAGATTTAAAAAAATGTAAAAGAGAGCTTACAAATAAGAGAAACAAGTCAAAGCAACATTCTCCTGCTGGCCTTGAAGGAGCAAATGGCAATGTTGTAGAGAAAGCCATGTGGAAGGGAATGTCCAGATAAATCCTAAGAACTGAGAGTAACCCTGGTCAATAGCCAGCAAGAAAACAGGACCTACGATCAAAAAGAACTGGTTTCCACTAACAACCTGAATGGCCTTGGAAGAGGACCCTGGCCCTCAGATAAGAACCCAGCCATGGCCTACACCTTCATATCAGCTTAATAGTACCCTAAGCAGAGAACCCAGATGAGCCATGCCTGGACTTGTGATCTACAGAAATGTGAGATAATCACATAGGTGCTGTTTTCAGCTACAAAGTGCATAATACTTTGTATCATTTATTTACTTTGTATTATATTATTTACTAGTTGTTATGCAATAGAACACTAACACAAGCCCCTATTAAACACAACCTCCTCTCCCACACACAAGCATGTGCACACATAGAGAGACAAACTTGCCCACACACACACTCACTTTTTCTTTTTTAAATCAAAGAAGTGTAAGTTTTTAAAATGCAATGTGTTTTTCTTGTTTTGTTTTCATTTGTTTGCTTTACTAGCATAAAAGTTTAAAAAAAGGTATGTTCAAAATTTTGCTGCTGGATTTGGCCAAGGAATAGAAAGGAGGTGAAGCAATTAGCTGGGATTCCAGCATTTTTACATTTTCTTCATATAGAATCAAATGTACTCGACTCTCAACAACTCCAAGAAAGGAAAGAATAAATTTTCACTGTGACAAAAAGGCGGCTCTGCAAGTATTTGATGACTGCTTAAAGGTACCAAATTATCACATATTGTGGCTGAAATTGTTCTCTCAGGTTAGATCACTGGACCCCAAGGCCTCTATTAAAATGTAATGTGTTATATGGTGGTTGGGTAAAGAGTGAAGAGTTCTCATTAAAACCTACAGCTTCAAGCCAGATTATCACTTTCTAATAGAAAACAGACCTGAAGCAAATGGGCCGAATGTTAGATTAACTTGGATAGGGAGGAGGCAGGGGGAAGGAAAGGTCAAGAACTATTCCCCAGCAGGTAGACCCAAACCGTCATGGGTGAGAAGCTACCACTGACAGAGGGTCTCTGGAACTCCTGCTGGGGAACCCCAGTGCAGTGATGAGGCTTCAGAAAGGGGAGGTGAGGAAGGCTAAGGCAAACTTCACCTGCTTTATAATTTTGCTCACTGCCCCCTGATGTGTAAACACCACCTTTCAAGTCACATATGAATTCTCATCCCTGAGGAAGGAAATGTCTGAAGGCTTGCTGCCCTAAGTGGCTCTTGACAGGAACCTGAGGAATCCTGAGGAGAGAAGACATTTGTAAGAGATCAATGGAACCCAATTAACTTTGCCACTGATGACTTTTGTCACAGTTCTTTATCAGAGGGGGGGATGAAACAGTGGGATACAGAATCTAGACATGAAAGAAAGTTGCTGAGTGAATAGGTTTCTAATGGTTTCCTGCCTTCTCTTCCCTTTTTTAAAAATAAAATACCTTTGAAGGGGAATAATTTCTCAAGAATATTATGGCCATATAAGAATTACACCAGATATGATAGGTCAGATATGAAATATGACCAGTTAGTTGAAATAAGCTTTTGAAAATTCCAGAATGTGCACACTAGGTAATGCTGTGTTCAAACGGAGCATTAAAAGTGGGTTGTCTGATTTTCTTCAGGTAGGTTCACCTGCATATCCAGTGTATTAGCATCTTAAAGTCAGGGACTCTACCTTATTTTTCTTTTGACTCTATCTCAAAATCAGTATCATGCTGAGCAGGGGATAGATGGTTAGTAAATACCTGGTGATAATTTAACCATAACCACTGATCAAGATAAATGACTATTGCAGGTACACGTGGCATAACATATCTAAATATACATACACATATGCCAGGACACACATGAACTTCTCAAACACAGAACTAACCCATGGGGAAATGTGACAACCATCTTGTGGTCCTCCCTATTTGTGGGGGTAAAAAAGAGATGAGAGGCAGAATTTGTCTTCCTCCCCAAGCCTCATCTTGATCCTACCATCAAGCAACACCACATTCAATCATTCTAGTTTTGACTTAGCAGAAAAGCATTGCCACAGTCTTATGTTAGGCTGGCATAATATTTGCTTTGTAAATCAGGGGTTTCTTGTTCAAACTTGTATACCCATGGCTTGTTGATGACTGTGCCACATGCTTCAATCAAAAGTAGCTACAGGGGCACCTGGGTGGCTCAGTTGGTTAAGTGTCCAACTTTGGCTCAGGTTAGGATCTCACAGTTGGTGAGTTCAAGCCCTGCATCGGGCTCTCTGCTGTTAGCACATAGCCTGCTTCAGATTCTCTGTCCCCTTCTCTCTCTGCCCCTCTCCCCCTTCTCTCTCAAAAGTAAACATTTTTAAAATTTATTTATTTTTAAATGTTTATTTATTTTTGAAAGAGAGGCAGACTGCGAGTGGGGGAGGGGCAGGGACAGAGTGAGAGAGGGGGGTGCAGAATCTGAAGCAGGCTCTAGGCTCTGAGCTGACTCCAGGCTCTGAGCTGTCAGCACAGAGCACGACGCGAGGCTGGAACTCAGGAAGGCGAGATCATGACCTGAGCCGAAGTCAGACGCTTAACCTACTGAGATGCCCAGACACCCCAAAATTAAACAGTTTTTAAAAAGTAGCTGCAGCATGCCCTTTAAAGGGCATATATCATCATCATACATCAGCCTATAACAGTTAGCTTCTCTATGACAACTTACAATTGTCAGATTAAATATAAGGTTATTAGGAACATGCCAATCAGGATAAAGAAGCAGGATATGTTGGCAAAAATAAGGTAGAGAAAAGAATTCTGGGCAGTGATACTATCCATAAATTATGAGAGACTTCAAAATACCATTTCAAATGGACTATCTTGCTTTCCCCCAAATACACTTTCCTGAGCATCTTTATATGGGATAATATTAAATCTCTCTGCCACAGTTGAACCCAACTCGGGGATTAGATTTGTACAAAGCTATTTGTTTCAACCATTAGGCATAACTTAAATATGGTTATTTCTTCCAGGCATCCATAAATAAGTGATCAAAGATGTGCTTGCAAGATACCTTTAGAGTTCTCTAAAACTACCAATATGGGAAAAAATCATCAAAGCCTGATATTTGGGAACTATTAGTTCTTATCACCTTCAGTGTAGAGCCCAAAAGACAGCATAATCTTGCCCTGCTCTTGTGTTCAGCCTCATTGTTTTACTGTGTGAATTTGCTTTTGCTACATTTATATCATCTATATAGCTCAGTTTGGTGATGAGGACTGGGTTTAGCCGGGCAGTTCTATTGGTCTCTTCTGAGTGCACTCCTGCATCTGTGTGAGCTGCCAAGTTGGCTTATACTAGGTGGTTTTAGGATGGCCTTAGCTGGAATGGTTGACTTTGCCTTGCATGGTCTGTAAGCCTCTAGCAGCTCAGCTCATGCCTGTTCACACAGTGGCTTGAATAAGCTTCCAGGAGAGTGAGGAGAAGTGTCAAGGCCTCTTGAATCTGTGCTCAGAACTGGCAGATTTCTTCTGTTGCATTCTACTGGCCAAAGTAAGTCACAAAACCAATCCTGATTCAAGGGGTGAGTCAATTTCCCCATAGAAAAAGCTAAAATGTTATACTGTTAATGTTATGGATCCGGAGAGGGTAACAATTACAGCCATTTTTACAATCTGCTGTACACCCGAGACTCTAGACCTAATACTTGGTCATCCTCTGTCCCCCCTCAGACCTCCTGCCTTTACATAGGCAGCGCCCTCCTCTGCATCTTCACTACACCTTCCGTCTACTGACTTTCGCTATTAAGATTAGGTCAACATTCCTTCTATGAGGTGGACTGCCCTGAACCCTAGATGAGGTAGATTCCCCTCTTCTGTGCTCTCACCATCCTCAGCCTATGCATCCTTACCAAAATTTACTATCATTTTTCCAGCATTCAACTACCTCCCATGCTTGAGGAAAATGAAAGTGTTTTCATCTATTTATTATGACAATACAGGGCATCTCCTATGCATAGAAAATATTCAACAAATATTTATTAACCAATATTTCCAATCATTGGAAATTCATACATAGTCACCAACAGTGAAGGGGCGTATATTTTCTAGGTAGGAACTTGAAATTCTTTCTCTCTGCCAAGCCTAAGAAATGTGAGAGTTCATAAAATTAGTCTAAATAGTCATAGCTTTAAAAAAATTTCAAAGCAACTGAAGTGTTCAATCCAATAACTTCTCCAAAAAATAAAATTGGATCCTTAATGTTATCAACTAATTCAGACACCATAACTTATCCAGTGTGTTAAAAAGTAATGGGCCTGGCAATCAGTCCTGAAGGACCCCATTTGTCACTTCTCCATGAGGATTTGCTACAATTCACTGCTATCCTATATTATTTTAGGCTACAATCAGTCTTTTAGCTAGGTTCACACTTAGACCGAAGTCTAGCATTTTGCTTATTAACTTTTCCTATGATAGACTGTCAGAAGTCCCATCTGAAATCCTGTTAAATTACATCTACTTCTCAACCTAATATAATCACTTGGCCACTGCCACAGCAAGCTACAAATTATCTGGTGAGACCCAATTTTCCCTTTAGTGACCTAAGATACAATTCCCTGTTTTGTTCCCTAAAGGAGCCAAATTGTCTGTTTTTGATAAAAGACTTCAAAATTCTAGTGTTTTAATTCAAGTGCTTAACTTCTTACCTTTTGTATATAACACATACAGATAGTACTCTGGCATGATTATTTCACCTCTTTACCAGCTGCCTGCTATCCATTTACTAGTGAGTTAATAGCTCTAATTAGAGACCAATGAAAAGTTTAATAAAGCCATTTTTCCTCTAAGTCTCAAAACAAGCAAAATATATTACATTATCACATCAGATCTGATATATGGAATCTAGACCAACTTTTACGATGATTTGATAAGCTTTCTCACTTTGAATTTCTCATAAAAGAATACTCAGTTTGAATGCACAATGGAAGATCTGACATCCCACATGCAAATTTTTTCATTGTTTCTGTTTTTGCTAAATGAAATATCTCTATCTTGAAAGTGTTTCTAGGTCAAAGTCTTATGTTAGGCTGATTTTAAGATTTACTATCTTTTTGACGTAGTCTCATATTGTCTATTTACTTTGGGTTAAGACGATTTATTAATATGTTATCTGTGGAAGCTTGATAACTACAAAACAGATAAAAATCATCTAGCTACCCTGTCTACTTCATAGGTTTGTTCTGAGATTTTTAACAACACAATACAGGTAATGCACTGGACTAGTACCTGGGGCACTGTAGGAACTCAATAAACATTTATTATTATTAAAATCAGTTCCTGCTTTATAGGAAGTTTATAACTTCTCACAATATCTTTTCACTATCCTCCCTCTTATTTAATTTGAAATGACATGATCATCTTCACAAAAGCCTTGTAAGAAACTAGTTTTTCTACAATAATTCTTTGTGACTTTAAAGTCAAGACAAATTTTTCTTTGGATAAAATATTCTTCATTTCTAAATCTTTTCTGTTGTACAGTGAAACCTTGGATTGCAAGTAACTTGTTCTGTGAGTATTCCACAAGATGAGCAAACATTTCTAACAAATTTTAACTTGATAAATGAGCAATGATCTTGCAATGCTAGTAGTATATGACGCCAAACATCACATGATCACAACTGAGCTAACGGTGCTTGAAATTCGCTTTGATATGTAAGTGCTTTGGATTATAAGCATGTTTCTGGAACGAATGGTGCTCACAAACCAAGATTTTACTGTATATTCCAATACCCTTGCATTCCTTTTTCAACACTAATATGGATGGCAAGTTAGCTAAAACAGACATTCTACAGATGGTATCAAATGCCCTCTGCATTCACACAATCAAGACTTCCCACGTATTCACAAGGAAGACAGGCCAGGGATTCAATTGCCTCCTGCTTTTCAGCACTGCACTAATCCTATGTCTACATCATGATGACTGCTCCTGCTGCAGTCGGCTGTGAGCTGAAGGCGGCTGTGAGCTGAAGCATCCTCGAAGCATGAGCTTCATCATGCATTAAAATGACTTTTTAATGATAGCTTTAAAAGCTTTGGGGTTAGTTGAGGTTCAAAACCTGGCATGGTTATTTCTAGCTGTGTGACCCTGGGCAAGTTATGCAACTTTTCAAAGTCTCCCTTTCCTCATTGGTAAAATTATGGATGGCTAGTTATCTTGGAAGGGGCAATGGCAGGGATGTGGTAGGGAAAGCATAATCCAGACTTAGGTTGAAAATCGAATGGAATATTATGAAGGAGATATAAAAAGTGCAACCTAATATTTCCATAAGTTGATGGAAGTACCAAAACAGACATGATAGAGGGAAATGTGGAGCCAAATATGTTTGTCGTTGTGGTAGTGGTTCTTTGAGTTTCTCTCAGATGGCAGGGACTATGAGTGTATGCATAACCTGAGTGCACATATTAATATTTATCTTTACACACCAACGTATATATAGTTAGAAGGGGGAATCAATAGAAAACATAAATCAGAAAATACAAAAGAGAAAGATGATACCTGGAGAAAGGAGCGAATGGGATCAAGAGCACTAGCGTGGGGATTAGTTCAGAGAGAAGAAGAAATTCCTCTGGCGTACGTATTGGTCTGCTAGCGCTGCCATAAGAAACACCACAGACTGTGCAGCTTACACAACAGAAATTTCTTTTATCAGCAGGTACGCGGCACGGAGGGGTGAACCTGGGGAGCAAAAAGCCATGGGAAGGGAAGTACTTTGGTGGGCAGAGAGAGGGGGGTGGGAGGGTGCAGGGAGAATACGGGAAAAGCACCCCTCCCCAAAAGCAGCTGGAGAGAAAGTGGAAAATTGGAAACAGCCGCGGGGACTAAACTAAAAAGGTAGAAAGGAGAAAGGAGAGGGTTTAAATTCCATTAAGACTGTGAACAAGGGGAGAGCAAAGGCTGCAACTCTGCAGCTCCATACCTGGCGGTGCTCTGGTGGGAAGGGAGAATCCCCAGGAACAGAGTGGGGTCCGGGAGGTTCTCAGGCCACACGGGAAAAGCGGTTCCACTGCTGGAAGGACATTTGGTAGAGACTGTTGAAGCCACCTGGTCCCAGCAGACCCCAGAAAATGGCCACATTCACTGGTGCTGAACAAGGTCATTAAGGGTGAAGACTGGTGCCAGATGTGTGTTGTGATTTTCCATAATCCCTGAAACACTGCTGCCACACTATCTCGCGAACTTTTTCTGGGGCGAGCTGGCACTCAGCTGCAGTCTCAGACACCGGCAGCAGCAGGGTCCAGCAAGCGTTCCTGGGTGCAGCTGGCATTCGGCTATTGCTCAGTGGCGAAGAGGGGCGGGACGGGTCAAAGCTGCAGTCCTTCAGAAGTAAGGGGCCGGGGAAAAGAGCCGCATCTGAGACAAAACTCAGGAGAGAGGTATTGCCTGGGGCGTGGTCGCAGACAGTGAAAAAGCGGGGAGTAGACGAAAGCTGAAGACAGAAGACGGGTGCCCGTTTACTGATCGATAAAAACAGAATTCTGATACGAGAGACGGAGTAGCTGAGTGACGCCATTTCCACAGCTCCTGTGCATGCGCGTACGCACCTACAAAGGCCACAAGGCTCCACCCCAGTAGGCTAGCAGCGCCATCTAGTGGAGAGCAGAGCCACTACACTGAGCCCCGCAGGACTGGGCCAACCTGGCTCTTCAAGAACACAAGTCTCACTGGCTACTTACTTTATGGACTACAAAGTGCTTCATAGCCTGACTTCTATGGGAAAAAGAAGTAATTTCAGTTCTATTTCAATCTGTTAGCAGGTCCATCTATTCAATTATTTTTTTTTCTTTTTCACTTTTTCTTGAATAAAGAAAAAAAATCATTTTTATTTTCAATTGTTGTTAAAAATATTTTTCTTTAATTTTTTTACTATATTTTTTGCTTTTGTGTAAAATTTTTCAATTTCTATTTTACTTCCATAATTTTATTTTAGTCTAATTCAGTGTGTTCACTTTTTCAAATCTTCAAATGATTTCCTTTTCCTTTCTATTTTTTCTTTTTCTTTTCTTGCATATGGAAAGAGAAAAACTTCATTTTTACTTTCAATTTCTATTAAAAATTTTTTCTTTTTTTTTAAATTATTTTTAACGTTTATTTATTTTTGAGACAGAGAGAGACAGAGCATGAGTGGGGGAGGGTCAGAGAGAGAGAGGGAGACACAGAATGTGAAACAGGCTCCAGGCTCTGCACTGTCAGCACAAAGCCCACCACGGGGCTCGAACTCACGGACCGTGAGACCATGACCTGAGCTGAAGTTGGACGCTTAACTGACTGAGCCACCCAGGCGCCCCTAAAAACTTTTTTCTTTAATTTTATTACTATATTTTTTGTTTCTCTGAAAATTTTTCAGATTCTATTTTTACTTCCATCATTTTATTTTAGTCTACTAGAGTGTATTCACTTTTTCAAATTTTCAAATGATTTCCCTTTTTTTCTTTTTCATTTCTTTTCTTTTTCTTGAATACAGAAAGAGAAAAAATTCATTTTCATTTTTAATTTCACTAAAAATGTTTTTCTTTAAGTTTTTTTCAACTATACCTTTACTTTTGTGTAATTTTTTTTCAAATTCTATTTTACTCCCATCATCTCATTTTAGTCTACTTCAGTGTATTCATTTTTTCAAATTCTCAAACGATTTCCTTTTCTTTTCCCCTTTTTTTCCTCTAATCCGTCAAACCACTTTGAATACCCAGACCAAAACACACCTAGGATTTAGCATCATTTATTCAATATTTGTGTGTGTGTGTGTTTTTAATTTTATAATTTTAATTTTTTTAATTTTAATTTTTTTAATTTTAATTTTTTAATTTTTAATTTCTATACCTCATTAATTCTTTTTCTCCCTTCAAAATGACAAAATGGAGGAATTCACCCCCAAAAGAAAAAGCATGAAGAAACGACAGCCAGGGATTTAACCAACACAGATACAAGCAAGATGTCTGAAGCAGAATTTAGAATCACGATAATAAGAATACTAGCTGGAGTTGAAAATAGGTTAGAATCCCCCTCTGCAGAGATAAAAGAGGTAAAAACTAGTCAGAATTAAATTAAAAATGCTATAACTGAGCTGCAAGCACGGATGGATGCTCCGGCAACAAGGATGGATGAGGCAGAACAGAGAATCAGTGATACAGACAACAAACTTATGGAGAATAATGAAGCAGAAAAAAAGAGGGAGATGAAGGCAAAAGAGCACAATTTAAGATTTAGAGAAATCAGTGACTCATTAAAAAGGAACAACATCAGAATCACAGGGGTCCCAGAAGAGGAAGAGAGAGAAATAGGAGTAGAAGGATTATGTGAGCAAATCACAGCAGAAAACTTTCCTAACCTGGGGAAAGACACAGACATCAAAATCCAGGAAGCGCAGAGGACCCCAATAGATTCAACAAAAACTGACCACCAACAAAGCATATATCACAGTCAAATTCACAAAATACTCAGGCAAGGAGAGAATCATGAAAGCAGCAAGGGAAAAAAGTCCCTAACCTACAAGGAAAGACAGATCAGGTTTGCAACAGACCTATCCACAGAAACTTGGCAGGCCAGAAAGGAGTGGCAGGATATATTCAATGTGCTGAATCAGAAAACTATGCAGCCAAGAATTCTTTATCCAGCAAGGCTGTCATTCAAAATAAAAGGAGAGGTCAAAAGTTTCCCAAACAAAAATTAAAGGAGTTTGTGACCACTAAACCAGCCCTGCAAGAAATTTTAAGGGGAACTCTCTGAGGGGAGAAAAGATGAATATATATATATATATATATATATATATATACCACAAGCAACAAATATTAGAAAGGACCAGAGAACACCACCAAAAACCCCAACTCTACAAACATCATAATGGCAATAAATTCATATCTTTCGGTACACACTCTAAACGTCAATGGACTCAATGCTCCAATCAAAAGACATAGGGTAACAGAATGGATCAGAAAACAAGATCCAGCAATATGCTGTTTACAAGAGACCCACTTCAGACCTAAAGACACCTTCAGATTGAAAATAAGGGGATGGAGAAACATCTATCATGCTAATGGTCAACAAAAGAAAACCGGAGTAGCCACACTTACAACAGACAATCTAGACTTTAAAAAAAGACTGTATTAAGAGATGCAGAAGGGCATTATATCATAATCAAGGGGTCTATCCACCAAGAAGACCTAACAATTGTAAACATTTGTGCGCCAAATCAATTAATCGCAAACATAAAGAACTCATGGATAGTAATACCATAATAATAGTAGGAGACTTCAACACCCCACTCACAACAATGGACAGATCATTTAATCAAAAAATCAACAAGGAAACAATGGTTTTGAAAGACACACTGGACCAGATGGACTTAACGGATATATTCAGAACATTTCACCTTAAAGCAGCAGAGTATACACTCTTCTCCAGTGCACATGGAACGTTCTCCAGAATAGACCACATACTGGGACACAAATCAGCCCTAATCAAGCACAAAAAGATCGAGATCCTACCGTGCATATTTTCAGACCACAACGCTCGAAACTCAAAATCAACCACAGGAAAAAAAATTTGGAGAGGTAACAAATACTTGGAGACTAAAGAACATCCTCCTAAAGAATGAATGGGCTAACCAAGAAGTTAAAGAGGAAATTAAAAAGTCTACAGAAGCCAATCAAAATGATAACATCACAACCCAAAAACTCTGGGACGCAGCAAAGGCGGTCATAAGAGGAAAGTATATAGCAATCCAGGCCTTGCTAAAGAAGGAAGAAAGATCTCAGATATACAACCTAACCTTACGCCTTAAGGAGCTGAAAAAGAACAGCAAATAAAACTCCAAAACCAGCAGAAGACAGGAAATAATAAAGATTAGAGCAGAAATTAATGCTATCAAAACAAACAAAAAAAAGACAGTAGAAGAGATCAATGAAACTAGAAGCTGGTTCTTTGAAAGAATTAACAAAATTGATAAACCACTAGCCAGTTGGATGAAAAAGAAAAAGGAAAGGATGCAAATAAAAAATGAAGAATGAAAGAGGAGAGATCACAACCAACACAGCAGAAATAAAAACAATAATGAGAATATTATGAGCAATTATATGCCAATAAAATGGGAAATCTGGGAGAAATGGACAAATTCCCAAAAACATATACACTACCAAAACTGAAACAGGAAGAAATAGAAAATTTGAACAGACCCATAACCAGTAAGGAAATCGAAGTAGTAATAAAAACTCTCCCAAAAAACAAGAGACCAGAACCAGATGCCTTTCCAAGGGAGTTCTATCAAACATTTAAAGAAGCGTTAACACCTATTCTCTTGAAGCTGTTCCAAAAAATACAAATGGAAGGAAAACTTCCAAACTCTTTCTATGAAGCCAGCATCACCTTGATTACAAAACCAGATAAAGACTCTGCTAAAAGGAGAACTATAGACCAATTTCCCTGATGAACATGGATGCAAAAATCCTCAACAAGATATTAACCAACTGGATCCAACAATACATTAAAAAAAATTATTCACCACGACCAAGTGGGATTTATACCTGGGATGCAGGGCTGGTTCAATATCTGCAAAACAATTAATGTGATTCATCACATCAATAAAAGAAAGGACAAGAACCATATGGTCCTCTCAACAGCTGTAGAGAAAGCATTTGAAAAATACAACAGACTTTCTTGATAAAAACCCTCAAGAAAGTAGGGTAGGGATAGAAGAATCATACCTCGAGATCGTAAAAGCCATATATGAAAGACCCAATGCTGATATCATCCTCCATGGGGAAAAACTGAAAGTTTTCCCCCTAAGGTCAGGAACAAGACAGGGATGTCCACTCTCGCCAGTTATTCAACATAGTATTGGAAGTCGTAGCCTCAGCAATCAGACAACAGAAAGAAATTAAAGACAGACAAATCAACCAGGAGGAGGTCAAATTTTCACTCTTCACAGATGACATGTTACTCTATATGGAAAACCCAAACGATTCAACCAAAAAACTGCTAGAATTGATTCATGAATTCAGCAAAGTTGCAGGATATAAAATCAACGCACAGAAATCGGTTGCATTCCTATACACCAACAAGGAAGTGACAGAAAGAGAAATCAAGGAATCGATCCCATTTACAGTTGCACCAAAAACCATAAAATACCTAGGAATACATCTAGCCAAAGAGGTGACAAATCTATAAAAACTGAAAACTACAGAAAGCTTATGAAAGAAATTGAAGAAGACACAAAAAATTGAAAAATATTCTAATCCTCTGGGTAGGAAGAACAAATACTGTTAAAATATTACTACCCAAAGCAATCTACATATTCAATGCAATCCCTATCAAAATAACACCAGCATTCTTCACAGAGTTAGAACAAACAATCCTAACATTTTTATGGAATCAGAAAAGACCCCAAATTGACAAAACAATCTTGAAAAAGAAAACCAAAGCAAGAGGCATCACAATCCCGGACTTCAAGCTGTATTACAAAGCTGTAATCATCAAGACAGTATGGTACTGGCACAAAAACAGACACTCAGATCAATGGAGCAGAATAGAGAACCTAGAAATGGACCCACAAATGTATGGCCAAGTAATCTTTGACAAAGCAGGGAAGAATATCCAATGGAATAAAGACAGTCTCTTCAGCAAGTCGTGTTGGGAAAACAGTGACATGCAGAAAAATGAACCTGGACCGCTTTCTTACACCGTACACAAAAATAAACTCAAAATGGATGAAAGACATAAATGTAAGACAGGAAGCCATTAAAATCATCGAGGAGAAAGCAGGCAAAGACCTCTTTGATCTTGCCCGCAGTAGCTTCTTACTCAACACATCTCCAGAACAAGGGAAACAAGAGCAAAAATGAACTACTGGGACCTCATCAAAATAAAAACCTCCAGAATAACAAAGGAAACAATCAGCAAAACTAAAAGGCAACCGATGGAATGGGAGAAGATATTTGCAAACGACATATCAGATGAAGGGTTAGTATCCAAAATCTATAAAGAACTTATCAAACTCAACACCCAAAAAACAAATAATCCAATTGAAGAAATAGGCCAAAGACATGAATAGACACTTCTCCAAAGAAGACATCCAGATGGCCAACTGACACATGGAAAAATGCTCAACTTCACTCATCAACAGGGAAATACAAATCAAAACCACAATGAGATACCACCTTACACCTGTCAGAATGGCTAACATTAACAACTAAGGCAACAACAGATGTTGGCGAGGATGCAGAGAAAGAGGATCTCTTTTGCACTGCTGGTGGGAATGCAAGCTGGTGTAGCCACTCTGGAAAACAGTATGGTGGTTCCTCAAAGAACTAAAAATAGAACTACCCTACAATCCAGCAATTGCACTACTAGGTATTTATCCAAGGAATACAGGTGTGCTGTTTCGAAGGGACACGTGCACCCCCATGTTTATAGCAACACTATCAACAATAGCCAAAGTATGGAACGAGCCCAAATGTCCATCGATAGATGAATGGATAAAGAAGATGTGGTATACACACACACACACACACACACACACACACACGCACACTGGAGTGTTACTCAATAATCAAGAAGAATGAAATCTTGCCTTTTGCAACAATGTGGGTGGAACTGGAGGGTATTATGCTAAGTGAAATTAGATAAAGACAAATATCATATGACTTAACTCATATGAGGACTTTAAGACCTAGAACAGATTAATATAAGGGAAGGGAAACAAAAACAATATGAAAACAGGGATGGGATAAAACATAAGAGACTCTTAAATATGGAGAATAAACAGAGGGTTACTGGAGGGGTTTGGGAGGAGGGATGGGCTAAGTGGGTTAGGGGCATTAATGAATCTATTCCTGAAATCATTGTTGCACTATATGCTAACTAACTTGGATGTAAATTAAAAAAAAAAAAAGAATATGTCACTCTTCGTTCATTACTTGTGATAAATGTACCATAAGAATATAATATGTTAATGATAGGGCAAGCTGGCTATGGAGTAAATGAGAACTCTCCATATGTGTTTACAACTCTGCTGTAAATCAAAAATTTTCTAAAATATAAAGTTTATTTATAAGAAAAAATAAAAATAAACTGGGGTTATTTGCAAGAATATGTTCTTTGCAACCAAGTAAATTGTTTCCATACCCAAACTTTGAAAAGCATTCTTCTACTCTTGTTTGAACACTTAGCAGTCTTAATTTTTTTGTTATAAAAATTTTTGGTAAACATGAATACTCCTAATTAAACACACACAACTATAAATTAACATGATTCTATGTAAGTGTGGGTCTCTGGTCTCCTCACTATACAGATTTATAAATAAATGTATATCAATATGGTTAAATTTCTTAATAAATATTGCCAAAATTCTCATCAAAGAGCAATATGACCCATTTACTCAATAAATTATTATTATTTTTTGTTGTTATGTCTCTTTTAACAAGTATGAGTCATGATTCTTGAGTCTGATTTCTGGATCACCAACAAGATCAAGTTTTTACACCTGGAAGATTAAGTTGCATCTGAGTTTCTGTAAATCGCCAACATAAAAGTCTCCTTGTATGTCTTCCTGACAGCCAGCCAGTCTCCACACATTTCTGGGAACTTAAAACTGTCACAAATCACCATCAGCCTGGATTGAAAAAGAACATACATAAATGTTTGTACCAACTTGGCAAAAGACTTGTTGCAAGGCCTTAAGATTGTCCAAATATGATTACTCCAATCATGACTCAGTCTCCCATTTATGAATGGAAAACAAAACAAATTTCAGTAGCAGTCAATTGTCTTAAGCACAGCATCTGGATTAGACTTACCTTTTTACAATAAGAAAGATCACCATAAATAACTAGTATGTGATTGAATCTGTGGTCTGAGTAAACTTGTGAAAAATTAACATATTTGTGTGTGTATATATCTGTGTGTGTGTGTGTGTGTGTGAGAGAGAGAGAGAGAGAGAGAGAGACAGAGAGAGAGAGAGAAAAGAGAGAGATGGAGAGAGAGTTTTGCTACATTCCTTATCTATCACAATCAGATATTGGTAAGATTAATGAGAAGTCATCCATAAACTATTCCAAGTTGCATGGGGGGAGTTAAGGTGAAAAATATCAATTAAAAATGTCTTTTGCATTTCACTAGTCATTTTGTTTTGTTTTGTTTTGTTTTGTTCCTGATCAGACTGGCCACGACTTGAACAGCCAAGTACAGGAAAGAGAAGTTCATAATACTGAAAACTCCTATATCAGGTCCCATTTATACAATTCCTCAAGTTTATTCTAACAGCAAGTTAAAATAACCTGGGAAGTTAGCATTACCACGTTCTTTTTACGGATGAGGAAGCTGGGACACAAATAGGTTAATTTACTTTTCCGGGATCACACAGCTTAACAGTGATGATATGACATTCAAATCCAAGTCTGCTGAACTGTAAAGTCCACATTCTTTTCATTAAACAAGTTTGCAAACTAATATAAGAGAATCCAAAATGCAGTATAAAATATACAGAACTGTTTCTCTTATACAAGCTCCTAGGATAAGATCAAGAATTAGGTTGAAATAAATGTTATTTCTAAACTCTGTTTGAATATTTTTTATTTTGATTCCTGAGTGGAAAACATTACCCATTCCATTGTATAATTTCCAGTCTAGATAATTTAGGGTTATATTAAATGCTCTATTGAGTAAAAGACTATTTCATACATAAAGTTTATTTTCTCTACAACTCAGTTGTAATTGGTCACAATAATTTATATTTAATTCATGTATTTTTCTTTAGTGTTTAGTCAATTATTATGCTGCCTTCGGATTAATCATATTTTTAGGAAAATTTCTCCAATCTAGCATTTGGCAGTGCAATGGATTAAATAGCATGCCCCAAAAGATATGTCCAAGCCCTCACCCCAATACCTGTGAATATGACTTTATTTGGAAATAATGTGTTTGCAAATGTTATTAAATTAGGCATCTTGAACTGAGATCATCCTAGATTTACAGTCAGCCCTAAATCTAATGACTGGTATCCTTATTAAAGAAAGAAGAGGTAGATTGGTTACAGAAAGAAGATGATAGGAAGATTGAGACAAGGAGTGGAGTGAGCCTCTATAAGCCAAGAAAAGCTGTGGCTTGCTAACTCTTACCAGCGGCAAGAAGAGAAGCATGGAACAGATTCGAAGAGCCTCTGGAAGAAATCAACTCTGGTGATGTCTTGCTTTCAGTCTTCTGGCCTCCCAAACTGTGAGAAAATACATTTCTGACGTAAGTCACCGAGTTTGTGGTTATTTGGCACAGCAGCCCTAGGGAATGAATACAGGCAGTTTAGCATTTTCCTTTTAAAACAGAAAAATACATTTATCTGAGCTATCTGCCCCAGTTTATTTCCAAGATGGATCTACAATGGCTTCTTTCTATTCAGATTGGTATTTCAAATCAGTATAAGTTTCATAAGTGACTCTCCTGTTGAAAAAAGTAAATTTCAGCCAAACATAATAAATCTTATGACATAATTATAGGATCTTATGGATCTGAAACCAGAAACTTTCAACAACAAGATCAGTGAAAATGCAAGACAATTATAAATACATTTATAATAAATTCAGGATCTGTAAGTAAATTTCAGAGAAAATTCCAAACATTTGTAATGGTAACATTGGAATATTTATAATGCTTGAAGTTCTTTGCATTTACTGTCTCATTCAGTCCTTACAAGGACCTCGTACAATAGCACTCTTATTATCTCTGACATTTTGATGAATAAATTGAAGAAGACAGGTTAATAAATTAGTGCAAAGCTATACAACTGAGATATGATTAATCAAAAAATTCAAACCTAGGTAGTCTGTTCTTAACCTTAGTTATTTTATTCATTTCACACATCTGCAATACCTGATTTTTCAAAAAGCGGAAGTGCAAACACCAGTTACTCAGAAAAATTTCTTACAACTTTTTTTTCAGTGTCTATTTATTTTTGAGAGAGATTGCAAGTGGGGGAGGGGCAGAGAGAAAGGGAGACAGAGAATCCAAAGCAGGCTCCACACTGTCAGCACAAAGCCTGATGTGGGGCTCGAACCCATGAACTGTGAGATCATGACCTGAGCCAAAGTTGGACGCTCAACTGATTGAGCCACCCAGAGGCCCCATTTACCCAGAAAAATTTCTAAAAAGAATAATTCAAAGATGGAACTTATTAAATAAAATAATGCCCAAAACATAAAATGCCACATGCATTTTACAGCTATTTGAACTGAAATAGGGACTCGATGGATCTTCTGAGTAGACTCGAACTAGGTATACGACTTAAGACATTATTTCTTGAGGCGCCTAGGTAGCTCAGTCATTTGAGCAACCAACTCTTAATTTCGATTTAGGTCATGGTCTCATGATTCATGGGATTGAATTCTGAATTGGGCTCTGCCCTGACTGTGCAAAGCCTGCTTGGGATTCTTTCTCCCTCTCTCTCTGCCCCTCCCCCATTCTCTCTCTCTCTGTCTCTCAAAATAAACAAACATTAAACAAATTTAAAAAAAGATTTCTTAAATGTTTTATTTAGCTTTTTAATGCCATGTTAAATTCTACTCCTACTGTGTAAAAGGCTGGCATTCCATGGCAATCATGAAGTCTTTATACCAACCCCCTGAATTGGTGGTGACTGGCATTGAGCCTACCTCTAAATGTATCCTTGATATATGATCACTAAAGATGATGGAGGTATCAGAACAAACTTTAATCTGAAACTGGCTACGGATGCTGAAACTATCACTGGTCACTGAGGTTAATCAGAATGTTCCCTAATATATATTAGGTAGTATTTTACAAAATAGTATGTGGGAGAGAGGGAGGGATAATGGCAATCAGAGTTATGAGACTCTAAATTATTGCATGACGGTGTTAAATTTAAGAGCATATGAATTATCTGGCCTGATCTTCTGCCACCTTCTTAACTCCTTTGTCTCTTTATAAATAATAAACCCATGAAAAGTTTGAACTCATGAAATAATGGCGAAGTGTTGGGTAACTTGAATGCCTTTATAAAGTGTAGGCATTACATATAGATTTTAGCAACTTTTTTTAATTTGAGTATAGTTGACACATGATGTTAGTTTCAGATATTCAACAACTCTATATGTATGCTAGGCTCACCACGAATTAGCTACCATCTGTCACCATGCAATGCTATTGACCATACTCCCTATGCTGTGCCTTTCATCCCCATGACTTACTCATTCCATAACTGGAAGTCTATATCTCCTACTCTCCTTCACTCATTTTTGCCCATCCACACCAACCCCTCCCCTCCAGCAACCATCAGTTTGTTCTTTGTATTTATGGGTCTGTTTCTGCTTTTTGTTTGTTTATTCATTTGCTTTATTTTTTAAATTCTACAGATAAGTGCAATCATATAGTATTTGTCTTTCTCTATCTGATTTATTTCACTTAGCATAATACCGTGTAGGTCCATCCATGTTACTGTAACTGATCTTGTAATCTCCTTTCTCTGTAATCTACCATATTTCTATAAAGCTAAATTTTCTAAAATTCAGATCTAATAAAAACACTGACATTTTAAAATCATTCAGATTTTCCTATTTATGAATATCACTTTGAAACTCTTTAGAGTAGTTAAGTGTGTAAAGTATGAAATCAAAGACCGTGAGTGGGAATCACAACTCTGCATTTACCAATTGAGCAGCCTTGTACAAATTATTCAATCTCTCTAAACCTCAGTATCTTCATCGGAAAAATGGGGGATCCTAATAGTACCTACTACAGAGGGCTGTAGTTATAATCAATAGAGAAAACATATGCTAACTGCTTATCCTAAGTGCTTGCATAATCAGTTCTCAGTTAGTAGTAGTAGTTTTTAGTGGTTGTTATTACTATTATACATCATTCACAATCTGGGCTTATCATACCTTTACTAAACTTACTACTCACATTCATCTGTCTTTTTCAAAATAAACCATCTAGTTTCACATTTCTTTGTAGTGTTACCTTTGTCTAAAATTTCCTTCCTCATGACTTTCACAGCATTCCTGATGTGTTAAACTTCTGGTGCATTTTTCAAGATCCAATCCAAACATTGCTTCCTCGGGGAAAACTTGACTAGGTTAGAATTCCTGGCTCCCTGAATTGTGCTAGCATAGCACTTAGAAATATTTCTCTCTTAGCACTTCTCATGCTGGATCACAGATAATTGAGGGAGTCTGTCCTTCCTAATGTCAGAGAATCTAGCCTTCCTACTAGACTAAAGCTAGGGCTTGGTCATATTCATCCTTTCCAATACCTGAAACATTTGCTAGCACATTGGGTAGTAAGTAAACATTTAGTCAATGAAAGTAAATTAACCTGTTTGCACTATTCCAAAGCCCATTTTGGTACTAGTTTTTGCTCCAGTAATGGAGAAGTGGTTTATATCAGACTAATCCCCCCACTAAGAACAACTATAAACCCTGAAGGAAACATTTGAAAAACCCCAACTATTGAAGGCATGAGGGAATGTCCAAAGGCAAGCTAGAAGTGGAAGTGATACAATCTAGAAAGAAGAGAATTACATTGAAGGAAAATCTATGTTTATATGTTTTTCCCCCGTGGGGCATTTTGCTTCTGTGTGACTGGAGCAGTCTGAACTCAAACACAGAACCAAAGTCTCATTTGTTTGAAATCTCAGGAGATAGCTTTTAGGACTGCTGGTAGAGCTAGAAATGGAAAGGAAAAGTCCAGAAATGAGGTAGGCACAGAGGGGAAATCCCTGAAATTTTAAACACTGACTCAACCTTTAAATTGAACATCCATAGAACAGACTCCAAAAACACAGCATCAGGGAATATGGGTAAAACTGAAAAAAATTAGCAGGTATTTTAGCTGCTAGCCACAACAAAGGAGACAGAGCTTGAAGTTTTAATCTTGTTCTGTTAGAAGAGCTTCATAAGCAGTTTGGGCATTCCATTAAAGCCTCAGGATAGGTAAGCCTTAAGAGAAAAGTTACCAGCCCAGGACTAAGAATACCCTTAAGACTAAGAGCAAAATCAAAACAAGCCATCTTCCACATAAAACCATCCAGATGAAACTAATCTTTACTCATATAAAGCCAATCTTTCATATGTGCAGGATGATCTACTTTTAATTGCCTGCTAGAGCAAAATCAACACTCTTCAAAGGAAGATAATAGAACATACAGTATCTACAGCATATTATCCACAATGCCCAATATACAATTAACTATCACTAAACATACAAGGAAATGGGAAAATGTGGCCCATAAGTCCCGAGAAAAATAAATCAATAAAATAGACCAACAAATGAAAGCAAGCTGCTATGGATTACCTATAGGTAAATTTTTATTTTGTTTATTTTTAAGGAATATTACCAGAAATAAAGAGGGGCATTTTCTAATAATAAAATGGTCAATCTTATCAGGATGACATAACAATCTGAAATTGATATGCACCTAATCAAAGAGCTTTGAAATACCTGTAACAAAATCTGGTAGAACTAAAGGGATAAATAAACATACCTACAATCTAGGTATGAGGTATTTTAACACTGTTTCTTATTAACTGAATAAAATTACTATTCAAAAATATTAGTAAAAATACAGACTTAAATAATATCATCAACTATCTTAATCTAATTGACATTTAAAGAATATTGTACCCAATGTCTGTGGAACATATATTCTTTTCATGTGTAGATGGAACATTTATCAAAATAGAATACATGCTAAACTATATGTCCTAATACAGCTCAAAAGAATAAACTTTTCAGCACATGTGATCTGATAGTAAGGAAATTCTATCAGAAGTCAATAATCATAAGTTACCTGAAAGGGCTCCAAATATTTAGAAATTAAACAAATACTTCTGAATAACCATAGGTTAAAAAAGAAATCCTAAGATAAATTGGAAAGTATTTTGAATAACATAAAATAGAACATATGAAATATGCAGGAGGTAATTAAATCAGTAGAGAGATACAAAATTATAGTTTTAAATGCTAATATTATAAAGGAAGAAAAGTTTAATTTTTTTAGTGTTTACTTATTTTTGAGAGAGAGAGAGAGAGTACCAATGTGTGCAGAAGTGTGAGCAGGGGAGAAGCAGAGAGAAAGGGAGACACTATCTGAAGCAGGCCCCATGCTGTCAGCACAAAACCTTACATGGGGCTTGAACCCATGAACCATGAGATGATGACCTGTGCTGAGGCTGAAGTCAGATGCACAACTGACTGAGCCATCCAGGCACCCCTAGAAAGGAAGAAAGCTTAAATCAAAGTATTTTACTAAAACCACTATCTTATAACCATGTTCAACAAACTTTTCTTTGTTTTAATAATACCTCCAGGATAAATCCTATCTCTAACTGAATCCAGAGTCCTAAGATTCCTAGTTTCTTCATGGAGAAATCTGTTCTAAGCATAACACTCAGTAGCAGCCATAGTCAAACAATCCTAGATAAGTGAAGCCACACAGCAACTTTATTTTTTTATTACTTATACTTTAGAGCACAGAAATGAATTAAAAAGGTTATGGAACACTTATCTGCACCCACCTTCCATCATAACACCTGTAAATAATCTTACATATGTGCATATACACACACAAATATGTCTTACAAAGTAACAGAATAAAGCCATCTTTCCCGTTGTGGTTAATAATCAAAATCCTTATCATGGTTGATATTTCTTACATTAGAATGTTTCTGTATCACTTGAAATTTGAAAGTTCTGCTTTCTTCTACTTCTTGTACCAATTGGTACAGGGAAATAAATTTTACTATGTGGATCTCCTTTTAGTTAGGCATTCTGTTATTACTTTCTTATAAAAAATGTACCAGCTAATAAAAATATAATCACATATTTAGTCTCGGTTTTTAGGCATATCTTAGACTTTCATGTATTCACAAATGCAGACTGAATTCACTAAATTCACAAAAACATAGCAAAGAGTTTATAACTCAATTACCTATTTGCCTGGAATCTCAGAGAGAGTAAATGAAAATACTCACTTATTACAGACGTTTCCTTTCATGAGTAGAATCAATATTTTTATTATTTTTATATTTTAAAAAATGGATTGGTTATCTATAAAAACAATTATATCCTTAAAACAAAGACTTCTAATTCATCCACATCTAGGAAGTCATGCTATGTTCTCTAAATTTATAAAAAAAAAAAAAGCTTTCAAGTGCTTAAGGACAAAATATTCCTAAGAATTTAGAGCTTTATAAACGTATTTTTCCTTTGTCACTCTAAAGTTGTGCTATAAGATAATCTGTAAAATCATGTTTCAGAATTATTTACTTTATCATCACAGAATGATAAAAATCTAGTCTGTAAACCTACCAGGTTTGTTTGTTTCGTTAAGGATATGTGTTTTCTTGATCTGTTAGCGTCTTAGCTGGAGATAGTATTGAAATGTATACAGGACTGCATATTGTTTTATTGTCTTCTATATGCATCTTTGGGCTTGGGGTTCAGATAGACACCACTGATCTTGTGTAATGAATTAACTAATTTGTTGTTGTTGTTGTTTCATTATAATTTCCATTCTCTAAGTACTACTATCTATTTTTCCAGGTCCTTAGTACTTGTCAGCCAACTTCAATTTCATCAATATCTGCAAACTATTGGCCCAACTGTTCCTGCTTTCTTACCCCCTCAATGCCCTCACTCCCTTACTCAGGTGCAGCTCAGTGATCCATCATGATCATCATACTTTTAGATTTCTCTCTCTCTCTCTCTCTCTCTCTCACACACACACACACACACACACACACCCTCCAGTTTTTTTTCTATCTCCTCGGAATATACGCAAAAAAGCACTACTCAAGTTAAACCCAAAATTTAATAAGTCTTATGTCTGGACCCCAACACATGAGTACAGATGGAAGAAACAGAATCTTCTTGCTTGGACCCACTTTAAATTCTTGAGCCCAGATTTCAAGTGGGCACTTAACATTACATAGCCATGATTGTACATTTCACTAGTAAATTTGTTTTCCCATCTTCAATATAATAATTTAATGTCAAACTTCCTAAATTTTTTCCTTTCTTTTTCAGTCTATGATCTCAATTTTTATTCATTGAGGAAACACAATAAGTATTACCTCATTTTTCCTCTACCAAATATACAAATCTTTTTCTATATTCAGATGCTATTTTCTCTTTTATTTTAATTAAGAGTTGTCCCTGATCCTATATAATATTAACATCTCTACTTGGATACTAGATCCTATAGCTTCTCATTTGCTTAAGGACTTCATCTATTTTCTCTTCTGTCTCATCAGTGTACTCTTTCTTAAACTTATATCCTCCTTCATCTATCATTCCAACATGTTTATCTTTGTATCAAAGCCCTTTTTTGAAAATAGTTTCTGTGCACTAAGTAGTAAATCTATTTCTACCATTTCAAACTATTCTGATGTGTCTTTCTTCCTCCTTCTTCACTGAAATTACCTTAATGATTACTACTTCCTTATTGTCCTTATTGTCCATTGTTTCCAATGGAAACATATCTGTTCTCATTCAAATTTCTGTCCCAGGCAACACGGTTGCCTTCTCTTTAAGCTTTAAGACTTCATATCCTTATAACTTTTCTTTGTGACCCTTAGCTTTTTATTGCACAAAATACCTTTACGCAAAATATTGTAGTGCCCCGGGATTGGTTTTGAACCCTGTTCTTTTTGTCTATTTTCTTCCGGAATAATTATATATCCATGGATTTAAATAGCACTATATACTTTGACTCCAAAATTTCTATCTCTGTTTTGTTCCCCTCAGCATTACACTCATACATTCATTTGTCTACTTGACCTTTCCACTGTGATTTATAATAGGCATTGTTGGCTTTTGCTTATCTTCAAGATTCACTGTAAATGTTAACTTCTAAGAAAAGTCATTCTATCTAAAATTCTTTCTATCCCATTACACTACTTTATTTA
This sequence comes from Lynx rufus, assembly GCF_022079265.1. NCBI lineage: Eukaryota > Metazoa > Chordata > Mammalia > Carnivora > Felidae > Lynx > Lynx rufus. Next base: position 105,344,931 of record NW_025814867.1, on the reverse strand, counting down.
CTAAAAGATGCTTATCATGTTTTGAAATAAGCTTATTTATTTATTCTGTCCTTTATTTGCTTACTTTCCTGTTCCATTAAAATACAGTCTCTTTGATGGCAAGGTTTTTCTCAATCATGTTTTTCTCTGTATCCTTAGCACCTAGAAGAGTACTTAACACACAGAAGGAACTCAAAATATTTGTTCAAGGACACTTAGAAAACACATTTGTGAGTTGAATTCTAATATTCATCAATACTAGTATTCATCAATTCTAGTGAGAGTTCTATTGATTCATTAAACTGGAAATGTTATAGTAGATTTTAAATAACTTAAGGTTACAACTTACCTGTAAGCGTAACACTGCAGCATTTATTAGCATGTGCCATTGGCTTCAAACTCCCGTCTCTCTGCATCTGATGTGGTAGCACAGGTTACTTTTAGGCATAAGTATAAATTGCCTTCACACTGTTTCTTGATATTTTTAAATTTAGGCTACATTGTTTTGATAAGTAATTATATTTTATAAGTTTTTAGACCCTATTATCACAGTAAAGTAATTCTTTTTCATTTATATGCTTCAAACCAAGAGTTTGGATGGGACTGGATTTGATATCCACCAGTCAAGGTGGCTGAAGTGAAAATCAGCTTCTGCGAAGACTTTTAAAAAGACCATGTATGAAAACTGCATAACTAATAAATTAATCAGAATTTGATGGCAACTTCATATTCTTCATTGAATACATATGATGGCAGAGATTATGAACTACACAAGTGTTACCAAACATATACTCATGAAAAAATATGACTTGCAGTATGCAGAAGTATAGTTTTCTGTTTAAGGTACCTGGCTTTATGTCACAAATTTAAGATAATACAATGCCATCAAAGATCCTAAAACACAGTTTACTGTTAAAATGTTAGGTACTTTGTTGTTCTATTTAACTTTATAAACTATATGTTCTGGTTACAATTGATGACTTTGGTATTATTGAAGATTCTGAACAAAATTAAGCACAATCTAAGCAAATGTACTAAATAATAAATAACAATTAATCCTTCTGTGTGGACCAGAGAGTAGAATTTGAGTTTTGGGTTTTTTTAGGGTTTTCCTTTTGTTTTGTTTTGTTTTTTGTTTTTCTTTTTGATTTTTCATTTGTTAGCAGTCTGTTTAGCATCTTACCTACAAACTATCTGGTGAATAATTACAACCTAAAATTTGTGGGGTTAATACTTCCCAGAAGAAGACGAAGGAATATCTGAAAATACGAGATTCAGAAACTATCAGTTTTTTGTTGTTTATTTCAAATTCCATATTTTTCATCTCTTTCAATTCTGATTGCATGAATAGAGCCTTTAACATTCTTTAAAATTAACCCCACATTTCCAAATTTGTATTAGCCCATGGAAATCTTTGTAGGCAGTTAACCTTGAAACATTCAAAAATCACTGAACACTTATACTAAGGAGATGGTCTTGAGACCTGAAAGAAGAAAGTTCAAGACATAAATGGAATAGAATATAATCCAGCTTCATTTTTTTTATTTGTATCTATATAGAAACAATAAAATCTTTCTTTAGTTCTTTGATGTCGAAGTGAGCAGAAAATGCAATACCTTGTACCAAATTCCATCCTATGATTTCCATTACTCATATGGATAATGAGGAATTAAGTGTGGTTTCTGTGTATAATAGAATGGTTTCTAAAATGGATCCCTCAAGTAAAATATTGAGAAAATACAGATTTACCACAGATCTTACCTTGTAATCAACCTCTGCTCATCTTTTTAGTATTATTTTTGCCTTTCTCTGCTCTTCCACTCAATGCCTTGCCTTTACTGAAATAATTTTTATACCTCAACAATATTCTCTATACATTTTCTTCCATTTTATAGCCTATTACCTCTGCCTGACCCACCCCACTCTCAACACACCCCAAATGTTCCCCATGACCCACCTCTTTTCCTGGCTTAGCTACTACTGCTTTTCAGCTCAGGTGTTGCTTCCCTCTCTGTCTCATTCCCTGCCCAGTCGGGGACAGATGTCCCTTAAGATAACACCTGGACATATCTCTTTCATGGCACAAATCACATATTATTTTAATCTTATAGTTCTTGTTTCTCTGGATCTGAAGGCAGAGACTGTGTCTCATACATTTTTATTCTGATCTCCAAACTGTTATGTAACTGTGCAGTGCATGATGATAATTAACTAACAAGTGATTACTTAATGAATGAGCTCAAATGCATAGGTGATAACACAAGCAGTGACTAGACAAAGGACAGAAGCAGTCAATTCACCCAAGAGGAAATAAAATTAATTAAACATACCTTGTTTACCATGCAAACTAAAGAAGTGAAAATTAAAACAAATTTTGTGTTCAGGCACTTAGTCAAAGATAAGCTATATTGATGACATTATTCAATGATAGTAATTATGAGATAAAATGAGATCGTCAAATATTACTAGTAGAAATATAAATGAGAAAAAAAAATTCAAAATTATAGTAATGAATGCTGAGAACCATAAAAATGTTAAAGACCATTTGACCCACTTTGGGAATTTATCTTTGACAAAGGAACCAAAGGAAGGAAAATCTCCAACTCACGTCCATAAATTCCAGACACGTCTACTCAGCTGTCAATTAAACATCTCTACTAGGGCATTTGGCAGGCATTCAAACTCAACATGTTTGAATTAAACCCATTCCTGCCTGGAAACTTGGCTCCCAGTTATAAGCTAGGGAATATTCTTTTTTAGTTAACAGAACCACCACTCACCAAATTGCTGACATGAGAAATTTGGGAAATATCTTTTAATCCCTCCTCTCTACTTCACTTGGCTCATCCAATAAAACACAAAGCCTTGTCCACTTTGCCAACTCCATTTCTTCTTTCCATCATCTCATCTATACCTTACTCCAGGGGTCTAGGCTCTCTAACTTTAATTGCTTCTCTTGCACCCACTCTTAACCAATCAGTTTTGCATAGTACAGATTCTTCTTCTTTTTAAAAAAATTTTTAACATTTATTTATTTATTGAGTTATTGAGTTATTGAGTTATTGATCTATTTCTGTGTATGCGGGGGAGGGACAGAGTGTATGCAGGGGAGGGACACAGAAAGAAGGAGACACAGAATATGAAGCAGGTTCCAGGCTATGAGCTGTCAGCACAGAGCCTGACACAAGGCTTGAACCCATAAACCATGAGATCATGACCTGAGCTGATGTTGGAGGTATAACCACTGAGCCACCCAGGCACTCCAAGATTCTTCTAAAATACAAATCTTGTAATATCACTGTCCTGCATAAATCTTTCCAGTGCTTTTATGCTAAGTGAAGTAAGTCAGGCAGAGAAAGACAGATACCATACGTTTTCACTCATATGTGGATCCTGAGAAACTCAACAGAAGACCGGGAGGGAAGAGAAGGGGCGGGGAGGTTACAGAGAGGGAAGGAGGCAAACCACAAGAGACTCTTAAATACTGAGAATAAACTGAGGATTGATGGGGGGGAGGGGAAAGTGGGTGATGGGCATTGAGGAGGGCACCTGTTGGGATGAGCATTGGGTGTTGTATGGAAACCAATTTGACAATAAATTTCATATTTAAAAAAAAGAAGAAAAGAAAAAATCTTTCCAGTGTTTTCTAGTGTTTAATGTTCATTGCCCCTTAACTTGGCTTAAGAGGCCAGCTGTTATATAATACAGGGCTCTCCTTCACTTCTCTTGCTATGCACCACCCAGGTTCTCTAGTTCCTCTGAGACCTTGTGCTCAATTTACCTCATCTGTTTGGAAGGGTCTTCTCATCCCATTTCTCCTTCACCTACTCATCCGTTAGGTTTGAACTTAGTTGTTATTTCCTTCAGGAAACCTTAGCAGACAATATTGATTATCGCCATATATTTTTCTTCTGACATGTGTGGCAATAAATAAATTTGTTAATTAATAATAAACTAACTTCCTGGCCTATTGGAATTCAGGAAGGCTGACATTATTTCTTTCTTGCCGGCCACCATATCCTTAACACCTAGTACACTAAGACACATGAAATATTTATATATTAAATTAATAATGCAATCACCAAAAAATTAGTTTAAAAAGAGATATCAGACAAACAACAATAAAAGCAATCACACTCAATGCTGTAAATGATACAGATAAATGGGTAATCATATATTTTTGGTAGAAACGTGAACTGCTACAAACTTTTAGATTAACTAAACTAGCAACATGTACTAAATTTAAAAAAAACAACAACATTTGTTTTTCCAAGTTTTTATTTAAATTCCAGGTAGTTAACATATACTGTAATACTGGTTTTGGGTACAGAATTTAGTGACTCAACACTCACATTCAATACCTGGTGTTTATCACAACTAGCGCTCTCCTTAATCCCAACATATTTAACCCATAGCTCCTCCTCCCACCCACCACCCCTCTGGTAACCATTAGTTTATTCTCTACAGTTAAAAATCTGTTTTTTGGTTTTCCTCTCTCTCACTCTCTCTCTCTCTCTTTTTGGAATCTTGCCATTTGCAATGATGTGGATGGAGCTAGAGTATTATGCTAAGTAAAATATGTTAGTCAGAGAAAGACAAATACCATATGATTTCACTCATCTGTGAAATTTAAGAAATAAAAGAAATAAACATAGGGTGTACTAATTTTTTTTTAAAAACTCTTCCTGGGGCGCCTGGGTGGCTTGGTCGGTTAAGCGTCCAACTTCGGCTCGGGTCATGATCTCAGGGTCCGTGAGTTCGAGCCCCACGTCGGGCTCTGTGCTGACAGCTCAGAGCCTGGAGCCTGTTTCAGATTCTGTGTCTCCCTCTCTCTCTGCTCCTCCCCTGTTCATGCTCTGTCTCTCTGTGTCTCAAAAATAAATAAACATTAAAAAAAATTAAAAAAAAACTCTTCCTGTTCCTTGGAGTAGTACTCTCAGTTTTGGAAATCTATCTGCAAATATAAAAGCTTCAGTATAAAAGGACCTATATACAAAGGATTTTTTAAAACATTGTATAGCCACCAAAACTAAAACTAAAACTAATAACAGATGAAAATATTAACTTTTGAAACGTATGTATGTTTATCATTAAGAGAAACATATAATTGATATTATACAAATAAAGTATTATTATACAGTTATCACAAACAAGAAGATAGATGTACATTATTGACTTGTAAGGATATTCCAAGATATACTGTCAAGTGAATAAAGCAAGTTTACTTGAAAAAAATCAACAACATAAAAAATATGGATAAGTATACATACATATATGCATAAAAATGTATAGAAAAATACACAAACAGCATTAGTTAACATAAAGGGTAGGATTTGAGAGTACTAGGGAAAGAACATTAAATTTACCCTTATAAATTTCTATCATTTGATCTAATACAATAATATAATGGAAGAGGGAAATGCCCAATTTGAGTAAGATGAAAGGTACTAAGAAAATAAATGGTGATTATTCAATTTTTTACAAGTATCTTGAAATGTTTTACATTTTTACAATATGTATTTTGAAAGTTGGAAACAAAAGAATGATGTCTTTTCTCTATCAGTCAAAACTGGATCTCTATATCTCTTTGGTCATTTGTTTATAAAAAAATTCATTTCTGTATTATTCCATACCTCTTTTTATCTAACCCAAATCTCAGTCTTCCTAAATCCTTCTCCTGACTCTCTAAAATTCCCCTACTTTGGCTTGACTACTTGGTTCTTGAGCACACTTCCCTCCCTGAAGTCTCTCTTCATTATAGGCATTTATTCTTCCACATGCTCCATACTTCATACCAGACAGGGTGGGCCCCTGGTTTTCCCCACTCCTGCTTGTACAGTTTACTTCTTAATGTTGTAAAAGAAGTAACCAAAAGAGGAAAGAAAAGAAAGAAAGAAAGAAAGAAAGAAAGAGAAGAAAGGAAGGAAAGAAAAAATAGAGAAAAGAAATAAAGAAAAGAAAACGCTTGATATTCCAATAACTCAGTCCCAACCACACTTTCACTCCAAACATGAATATTCAGTTACTTACCATTGTATCACTCATCTAAATCTTTGATATATTCCAAACTACAATATTGGTCTCTCACCTCAACTTCCTTTTACTCCAGTCTCCTTCTATGAGTAAATGGCACTTCCATCTACCCAGTTGTTTATACCAAAAATGTGGGAATCATCATTTATAACTCCCTCTCTCATCCTTCGTATCTAATTAGAAACTACTTCCAAAATATATCACACATTCAATTCATGATAATAATCTCTTAGATTATATTCTTCACTCAATATCTGTTACAGAATTATACATATATACTTTCTTTGCAACATGATTCTGTACCTCTCACTAGAGTAGCTAGACTACATTTCCCCACCCAATGTTTTGGTTGGCCATGTGATTTGCTTTGGCTAAAGGAATGCAAGCAGATATAATATATGCCCCATCTGACAGGGGCTTTTGGCTTAGACTTTTGCACTTCTTCCTGTCAGCCATGAAAAGAACATTTCCAGGGAAGCTGGTGGTCCCAGGAAAGAGATTAGAGACACATGGAACAAGTCAATATCCAATGCTCAGGGAAAACCATTGAGTCCTCAGTCTACCTGCAGACTCATGAGTGATAAAAAATGTTGATGATCTCTGAGGTTGTTGTTGCACATAACTGCAGCAAGATATTCATCTAATACTCTATTTTAGTCCAATACTCTGTCTCTTATCTGGACTGATAAAAATGCAATAGTCATTTATCTGGTATTCAAATAGTCCTCTGCAGTGATTCCCCACAGAATAGCCAGAGTAGGTGTTTTAGAAATACAAATTCAATCATAGCACAATCCTTAGAATCACTTAGTGTTGTTTTTTTTTTTTTTTATCGCACTAGAATATAATCTAACTCTATAAAGTCCTGATGATCAATTAATAGAAATACACTTCAGATTGCATGTGGAATTGCTAGTTAATTTTAGGGGAAAAAACATTTTTTTTTCACGCACTAAATTTCAACCATAGGAAAAATGTTCATGTTTGTTTAGTTCCTTAATTATGTGGAGCTTTTTCCATGTTAGGTCTCCAGTGAAATCTGAAACTCTGCCTGGATCTCTGTCTCCTGTCCTGCATGGTCTGGCTTATGCTTAATTATTTACCAGAATTTAGCTCCAATTCTATCTCAGATATTAAATTTACCCCATCAGTTTCATATCACTTCATATCACTTGCCAATATTTGCAATTACATATGTATATTTATTCATAAAATGTCTGATTTGTTTTTCTTCGAAAAGATTGGAAGCTTCACTAGGATAGAACTTTTCTTTTGTTCATCCATGTACCTGGCAAATTAATTTGTGTCCAAGTTCTTGAAAGTATATTGTTTTTGTCACATTCTTGATAATGTTTTGTTCTTGCTGAGTTTCTGTAATTGTATCCAATACTGATTAAGGATGGTATTCATTTAAATAATACCAGAAAGATAAACTTGAATGACTTTTTATTTCTCTGGTGGTTAGACCAAGGAATGGGAATGGCTGACTAAATATCTAAAGGGGAGAAAAAAACCATCAAGTGATTTTAACACATATCTTGAAAATACAAAGGTAATAATGATCATTTACTATATTCAAGAAAAGGAGCAAGCCTTGAGTATAAGAATCTGCATTATGTAATTCTATGATTGCCCCTTCTTGAAGTGATGATCTTCAGTCACACACACCTTGGGGAAGTTAGCAATGTAAATGCACCCATAATGATTTATTTGAAAGTTTATCTGGAAATCCTTCCTGATTGAAGAACATCAACAGAGGAAATATTCAGACTTTATTAGGTGCTTGATAGTTCTTATGGTTGGTAAACATTATTAATCTACTCATGTACATGTTGGTTCAAACCTAGCCCATCTTATCTAAAAACTATTACTCTCCCACTGTTATCTGTTCACAGCACACATGGACACTACTCAATTTATTTCTAGACCGCAGGTAACTACATTGCAATCTTCTCTCTCAAGAAAAGAAAGTATTGCAGAATTTATGACCATTAGGATATTACCAACGTTCTATACTTTCACATAGATTCCAAAATATAATGGAAAACACTGAATTAGGACTAGAAGAAATTTGATTCTCTTATCTCCTCTTTCCTCTGCCATTTCCATATTAGGAAGAAAGTTCTTTTATTTTTCTAAGACTCAGATTTCTTTGAAAAAAGAAAAAAAAAGGAAAGGAAAGAAAAAATAAAAGAGAAAAGGAAAGGAAATATTAAGAAAAGGAAAAGGAAAAGAAGAGAGGAAAGGAAAGAAAAAAAAGAAAAAAGGAAAGGAAAGGAAAAGGAAAAGAAAAAGAAAAAAGGAAAGGAAAGGGAAAAAGAAAAGGAAAAGGAAAGGAAAGGGAAAAGGAAAGGAAAAGGAAAAGAAAAAAAAGAAAGAAAAGAAAAGGAAGGAAAGAAAAGAAAAGGCGGGAAGGAAATCTACTTTCTTTACTTATTCTTTTTTATTTATTCAAAAAGCCAAATAAATAAATCAGATAACACATGTAAAAGTACTTTGCAAAATTTTAAGACTAGTGTTATAATAGAGTGCATTATTATATGCTTAATTACTCATTACTCTATCTGTCTTGGCCAGGTTTCTGGTCAGACATTTTAACCGAATTGAAATAATTAAAAATATATGTACTTTAGGAATCGATATTTTCTGAAGTTGCATGACTCTAACATGGTAGACTGAAATTTGGCCCATTTTATTAAGAGATTTCTATGTCAATTAGTACTGTTGTGTGTACACTTTTAAAATTAATACATTCACATTAAAAAAAAAACTATATAAAAGGGTTCATTTTTAAGAAGCTTGTTTGTGCCTCAGGGGAGCATCTGTCCTGTTTCCCTTTACCATCTTCCCCTGTAGGTAACCTCTTTAATTAGTTTCTGTTATAAATACCCAGGCTTTCTTTATGTAAACACAAATAGGAATATATATATTCCTGTGTGTTCTACAAAAGTTAGCAATATTCACTAAACTTACTATGTTTTTTTTTAAAGGTTTAATTACACTTTATTTTTAGAAAAGTTTTAGATTTCTGGAAAAATTGTGAAAATAATAGAGAGTCTCATATACTCCTGTTATTAACATCTTATATTAGTACATTTGTTACAGTTAATGAGCCAATAATGATACATTATGACTAACTGAAGTCCATATATTTTTAAGATTGCCTTAGTTTTTTGAAGGAATTCCCTCATTTTGAGTTTGTCTAAAATGTTTCTAATGGTTAGACTGGAGTTGCCAGTCTTGGGAAAGAAATCCACAAAGGGCAGCTGCCATTTTTATCACATCATACCAAGGATATGTGCCATCAGTATGACTTACCACTGGTGATGGTAAGCTTTCTCCCATGGCTATGGTTTGCTTGCTGGGTTTCTACATTGTGAAGTTACTCTTTTTTCTCCCCCTTCCATATCATATGTAATTTTTGCTACATGAAATATACTGCGAAGGTATTTGTACACACATATTCTGAAGTATTACATCCTGGATCTAATTAGATTTTTGGATCTTGTACCTTTGCATTACAATACTTTTGGCCTACATTCTACACTGTCTGAGAGCAAGAGCACTACCTGTGATTTTCTTAATTTGCATTTGCCTGAATTACCTAATCCATTTTTTATATTTAACCATTCTGAATCTATTTATTTTAGATGTATCATTTTTCTATAGTAACGCATTGTAACTTACCCTAAAAATATTTTTTTTGAGTTTATTTATTTGTTTTTTAGAGAAAGTGAGAGAGAGCATGTAAGGGAGGGGCAGAAAGACAGGGAGAGAGAGAATCCCAAGCAGGCTCAACACTGTCAGTGTGGAGCCTGGTGTGGGGCTTGAACTCATGAACCTGTGAAATCAAGACCTGAGCCAAAATCAAGTCGGACGCTTACCCGACTGAGCCACCTAGATGCCATACATGCTAAAAATCTTTTGCTTCTAATACTTAGGCCCATTTATGTTTACTAAAAAACACATATGGCAGTATTTCAGATTTTGTCTCATACTATATAACAGGTACTATTCAAAACAACATATAATGCATTAGATATGAACATTATATAATTTAGGTACATGTGAATACATATATAAACATGTCTAAATTACACATGTATATATGTGTGTGTTTGTATGATTTTTTTGCCTTTTTTCATAGTTCTGAAATTTTGGAAGTCTTGTATTTTTGTTCTAGTAGTAAACTTTACACTTATACTTTAATATAACACCCTTAGACCCTGCTCTTTAAGATTATTATCTACTTGCTATCTCTTATGAATTGTTAATAATTATGTTACTGAATTAATACTTTTTCTCTTATGTGTGCTAAAGTCTCACTACTTGAATAGTAACTCAAATGATATTCTTTGACCCCCATCCTCACAGATGAAGACTCACTGAGCTTATTCTGGTTCCAATATTGTTCCCCCTTTCTCTCAATTTTTATTATTCTTTATATCATTTCTATGCTTGAGAGCATTTAAAATTTACACTCCTTTTTTTATTCTTATCATCACTATTTTTTTTTTTGCATTAGATCTGAAATTAAATATATTCAATGCTTACTGCCAGTTCTTTTGCTAAAATATCCTCGGTTGGCTGGACCGCTAGTATTTTTTTCAAGGAGAGCTTAGGAAAACAATATTCCCAGCATTCTTGCATAAAAATTCTGCATTTGTAGCCTTTATGTTTGAAGAGCGACTTGCTTAGATAGAAAATCCCTAGCTCACATGTTCTGAGAATCCTACGGTGTACCCTCTTTATGGGAAAAGAGATGATGGAGTTGAATACTTACTAAAAATAAATTTCACAAGCATGATTTTAGTTCCTATTATATGTCAGGTGGTTAGTTAGGTACAAAGGTTATTTAAACTAAAAAGCAAAAAGCAAAACCATAACTGCCTTTACAGACCATATAGTCTAAGAGAGGAGTATGTCAAAAAATAATTACAATATAATCCAAGAGAAACTAATAATAGCCAAAAACATGAAATGTTGAGTTAGCACATTTAAAGCATCTAAAGAACACATAAAGCATCTAAAGCACAGATAAAAGTACAAATATTTGTACAAATAAAGATAATATGTATTCTATTTAATAGTGAAAGTGAATAAATGAATTTTAAACATCAAATTAATATCAATGTGCAGTGTTCTCATTATAAATAGTTATTTAATATATATGTATCCATTAAGTTAAAAGTGTTATTTAAAAGATGTAGCAATAGGGGTGCATGTCTGGATGGGAAGAGCAAATGACTCTTGATTTCAGGGTTGTGAGTTCAAGCCCCATGTTGGGTGTGGAGCCTACTTAAAAAAAATAAAAATAGGAGCACCTGGGTGGCTCAGTTGGTTAAGCATCCGACTTCAGCTTAGGTCATGATCTCACCATTGGTGGGTTTGAGTCCCACATCAGGGTCTGTGCTGACAGCTCAGAGCCTGGAGCCTGCTTCGGATTCTGTATCTCCCTCTCTCTCTCTCTCTCTCTCTCTCTGCTCCTCCCCTGCTGGTGCTTTGTTTCTGTCTCTCTCAAAAATAAATAAACATTTAAAATTTTTTTAAGTAAATAAAAATAAATAAATAAATAAATAAATAAATAAATAAAAGATGTAGCAATAAACAGCTTTATCCCCCACCCCCACTCCACTCCTCACTTAGTGCCCTTTCAGACCACCTCTGGGGCATGTGTCCTTCCTTTCCTCTCCATGAGCTCTCTGACAGGTCCCATGATTGTTCCAATCACTCTCATTAATTTATTTATTTAAATATCTCCTGAGCATCTCTCACTTGCCAGGTGTGGGTGATACAGCAAGAAACAAAACATAAAGCATAAACAATGTTTAAAGCTTTGTAATATGGTGGTAACAAGTGATCTAGAGAAATGAGAATAAAGATTGGCTTGAATGTGGGGGTGATTTTATGTGGGCTGTCTGGGAAGGTACCTCTGAAAGGCGAGATCTGAGACTGGAAGAAGTCAGTAAGCCAGGAGAATATGCGTGTGGATGAAAAGTATTCCAGATGGAACTTCAAATGCAAATCTCTGTGGAAGGAGCAGACTCTGTGTGTTCTTGGAGCCTGTAACTGACAAAGTAGAGGAAAATGACATCAAAGAGGTATCAGGGCCAGATCATGTAGGGCCTTACATGTCAGGTTAAAAAGTTTGGATCTTTCTATGAGAGAAAAGGGAAGTAGTTGAACAGTTCTGAGTAGAGGATGACAAGATCTGACTTTTATTTTGACAGGATCACCCTCAGCTATTATATTGAAAAATGGACAGTAGGGGGCAAGAATTGAAACAAGAGGACTATCATTAAGAGGCTTTTAAATGAGTGCAGGTGAGAAATGATGGCAACTTGGGGGAGTGTGCCAATGATGAGTTCACTGGGAAGTAGTCAGATTCCCGATATCATTTGCAGATGGAGCCAACGTGATTTCCTAATGAATTGGATAAAAGATGTCTGGGAGCAACTCAAGAATGACTTTAGAATTTTCTGACCTGAACACCCTGTAGATGCTATATACTGAGAAAGAAGAAGACCAATATAGAAATGGGTCTAGTGGACAGACTGAGACCAAGAGTTAAGTTTTGGCCATGAGTGGGAGAGAGCCAAAGCATAAGAGACTCTTAAAAATCTGAGAGCAAACTAAGGGTTGATGAGGGGTGGGAGGGAGGGGAGGGTGGGTGATGGGTATTGAGGAGGGCACCTTTTGGGATGAGCACTGGGTGTTATATGGAAACCAATTTGACAATAAATTTCATATATTGAAAAAAAATAAGTTTTGGCCATGAGAAGACAGTGAACATTCAAGGGAACAAGTTGAATCTATAATAAAGTATATGTGGGGCTCAGGTGATTGATTTAGGATAGTATAGGAGTCAGTTGCAGTTATAAATGTTATTTAAAGTCTTGGGACTAGATAAATTCTCCTAAGAAGTGAGTATAGTTGGGAAGGTAAGTGCAAGGATCAAACCCCAGAGCACTTCAGAATTTAGAGGTAATCTGGGAAAGCTACATAGACTAAAAAGAAATTTGCCAATGTTTGGAAGTCATCTGTGATCTTGATAAGAGCAGTTTGTGTGGAATAATGTGGATGAAAGTTTGGCTGATGTGAGATTCAAAAGAGAATGAGCTGGCAGATAGTGACAGCCCTTCTGTGTTTTGCTGTCAAAAGAAGTAGACAAAAAGTTCTCCAATTGGTGTAGTTGTAAAAAGAGAACGTTTCAGTATTTAGACTTTCATTCTATGTATGATGAAAAACTCCCAGTTCTGACCCATGTTAGCCTTGGAAAGGCTTTGCTGGAACAAGAGGGTATGGTTGATGTCACTCTTCTGTCTATCTCTACTACTCCACTCCATTAAATAAGCTACTTCTAGGACCAGGGGGTGAAAAAAGAAGTAAGGAGAAGGAAGGAATTGTAAGGGAAAGAAGAGATGATACTTGACCAGCAATAATGGACTCTGACTTTGGTCTTTATAGAGCATGGAAGGTACTTATATTTGAACTGCAGGCTTGAAAAACGTTCAAACTTAGTCCCCATCCCTTCACCCCCCCACCCCTGCTCTGGGATAGGTCTGGTTTCCTAAATTCAGATAATGTCTCTTCCAGCTTGTCTTTTACAAATATTCTCTCTGTACCTTGGTTTTGAGCAGTTTACTACAGACAAATTCTTTTGAGCCAACTTCCCACCAAGTGATTTTCTTTGAACTAAGTTCCTTTAAGACCACAGGATGACCAAGATCTGTGCAGCTTTGCTCTTAAATATCTTGAGGAAATCAGACTTTTCCTAACTCCAGCTTTCTCCTTGTTCAATCATCAGAACAGCTAAGCAGCCAGGCAGTCTTAACCTTCTAGACTTTTCCAGGCTAAGGTGTAAAGCCAAGGTTACCTTCTGATAACCTGGCCATTTTCTTTGCTATATAATGTTCCAAGGGTAAATTGAAAAGTTCTACTTTGGAGGATGAACTAAATATTGATAACTTATTTATAGTGCATACTATGACAAATACTGTTCTAGAATTTCTATTCATATTAAAAAATATATTGCTCAGAGCAACCCTTTGAGGTAGGAACCCATTTTATGCACAGGGAGACAAAAGGAATAGATAGATAGATAGATAGATAGATAGATAGATAGAATCTCCACTTTTAAAGTCAGAAGAAATTCTCAATGTTTGGTTGATTTTCTAGACTTTTACTTATATTTCAGGCAAATTCCTATCTAATATTGAAATGCAAGTGTAAGCAAGATGTACATTACTTAAATGAATTTTACTTTGTAATTCTATTAAGTAAATATATTTTACAAATTTAAGAAAAAAGCATATATTAGATAATGGAAAAGTATAATGAAATATAGCACTTTTATTTGCAGTCTAAATTCAAGGTATCAAAATATCATGTGAGTCATCTCAGAGGCTAGTATTATGCTAATACCCTATACACTTTAGCAAGTAGATGTTCTGGCTTCAAACTGTTTATCTTTTTAGGCTTATCTCCTGAGGAACACTGAGAAACTTCCATAGTAAATGCTGTCAACACTACTAATGGCCTATCATAAAAAATAAGCAAGGAGAAATAAATAAAGTCAATTCAGCCATCTTCCTCCAAACCTTCAAAGCTTATATCAAAAATTCACAACCAGATATAATTTTTAAAGCAGAAAAACATGGAAGTGTCCAGGAGCAGACAACAAGCATAGCGTAACACTTTACCTTTTCCTGTAGAAAATCCCTCTAGATCAATGTCAGTGTCAGAGTCACCTCAACAGATTATTTTAAATGTGGAAGGTCATTACCCATTTCTGGAGAGTTGGAGTCTTGAGGTCCAGGGTGGGGTCAAGCTGGTCCCTAGGTGATTCTAATTTTGACATGTACTGAAGCTGTCTAGCAACTAGAATAATTGTTCTCAAGTCTTCAATGTTCTCTGTACCATCTACATGAATACCATTTGGAGGTTTAATAACATTATTACTTTATATTAAAAATAATCTTTTCATTATTATATATATTTTTTCATTATATATATATATATATATATTAGATAAATTGATAATAGATAAGATAGATAGACTTTTACATACCCAGCCTACAACTGATGGAACATTTCATTAGCCATTTCATGGTTTTGTATGCACACAGTCACAGTTTTGGACTGCAAACTAAAACACCATTAAAATTCAGCATATGCTTCTCCCATAAAGTACTGCAGTATAAATGATTTACATTTAACAATTCAAAAAATAATGTTTCAGAGTATCTATATTTCCAATGAGGTGTTATAAAAGAGCATGCTGTTAACTACAAGAATACTGAATAGTAAAGAAGTATTAGTATCACTGTACAAAATAAAGAAGAAATGGTTTTCCTTATATAAAACCATAAGAAGACATGGAGAACATGAAAAATAAGATACCAACCTGGTATTTGAAATCTATACTGAGTCTTGAACAATGAAAGTTGATTTGGAAATTTGGAGATCTGATCAGGATGTTGAAGAGGGAAAGAGAAAAATAAAACAACTTAGCAGAAGACAAGTGTAAAGTTGAAACGTTATTTTAGCACGTGAACTTCTGCAGAAACTCACATTAGCTAAAACTCAATTATGTAATCTAATTGTTTCTTGTGACACTTAGCTTTAAAATATTGATCAGTCATTAACAACTTAATTTGTAAGTACTTGGAACGCAGTAGGTAAAGACCCACACTGCAGGGGTACAAACTATAAAATATGTGTGGCTGATCCATTTAGCCATCATCCTTCATGATTATCAAGAAAATGTGCTCAAGTTCATTTGTGACTAATTGGCAAACCCTCATTACAAAACAAAAACTATCCTTCCATTTTGAAAAATTTCCTTAACTGGTTTTTCACTGGAACCAATTGCTTCTCTATCCTAAAATCTTTTTTTTTTTTTTTTTTTTTGGTCAAAGGAAAGCTTGCTTCGCTGCCTTTTTTTTTTTTTTTTTTTCCTTTCTGTGCTTAGGAACAAAAGCAACAAAAAATGATCAATATGGCAATCAAGATAATTCAATAAAACACTTTTTCATTTGTCTGCCACCAGTGAATGCCACAGTGCCCACCAAAACAGGAAAGAAAAAGGGGGAAACTCTAAGGCAGTGTTTGAGTTAATTTGCCAGTTTTAACATTTCTTTAGAAAAATTTGGTCCTTTGGTTCAGATACACAGTTCATAGTTCCATCAACTGAAGCTGTGCACAGATATACAGGGAGAAAATGTCTCGTTTCAGGTTAACTTGGTTTTAAACTCACAATGTGAATTCTCTATTTGAAATGTAGCTAGTTTTGTCTAGTCTAAATTGGGGATATGTATCATTGTCTCTTTTTGCCTCAGGCCAGGACTGGAAATGAGATGTTTCATTTCAGTGCATTTTTTTTCCAGCTGAAATTGTGTAAATAAATAGATTGGGAAAGATTTAATGAAATCATCAATAGCCTGGAGCCATCTATTGGCCCCATGCTAAGCATTTGGCATAATCAACTGTCTAAGAGATTGAAAGTCTTATGTACTGGGATTTAAGGTTATCATGAGCTCAGAGAAGGGGGAATCTAGGAAAGGTTTGGCACTAGTATCTTCATATACATGAGTTAGGTCAGATGAAGTGATAAGTGATCCAGGGCACTTTAACCAATAAAAAGAAATCATATGGATAATTCAAATATTAAAATTCAAATTTTAACAGTAAAGAAAAGCTACATAAGAATTCAAGAGAACTTACTTTTCTTCTGATTTTGTTAACAACTGGTTACCTTTAGATAAGCCACATGATTTCTCTACGCTTCAGTTTCCTAGCAGGAAAAAATGTTGTTAAAAAAGGACTTTTACCCTGAACATTAAGGATTGCAGACACAACAAAGAAAGTAATAAAAAATGGATCTGAGCAGTTCATCCTTGCATCAGCTGGAACAGTATTGCATTTTTCTACTGCATCTTACATTTGCATTGGAAGGAGTCCAGTTGCTATAAAATGTTTGAAAAATTAGTAGTCTGGAAAAGGATTTCTTTTTTTTTTAATTTTTTTACACTTATTTACTTTTGAGAGACACAGTGAGACAACGTGAGAGTGGGGGAGGGGCAGAGAGAGGGAGACACAGAATCTGAAGCAGGCTCCAGGCTCTGAACTGTCAGCACAGAGCCCGATGCAGGGCTCGAACCCACAAACCACAAGATCATGACCTGAGCCGAAGTCGGACACTTAACCGACTGAGCCACCCAGGCTCCCCTGGAAGGGGATTTCTTTCTTTTTTTTTTTTTTTCCTTAAGTTTTTTTTTTTTTTATATATATGAAGTTTATTGACAAATTGGTTTCCATACAACACCCAGTGCTCATCCCAAAAGGTGCCCTCCTCAATACCCATCACCCACCCGCCCCTCCCTCCCACCCCTCATCAACCCTCAGTTTGTTCTCAGTTTTTAACAGTCTCTTATGCTTTGGCTCTCTCCCACTCTAACGTCCTTTTTTTTTTTTTTTTCCCTTCCCCTCCCCCATGGGTTCCTGTTAAGTTTCTCAGGATCCACATAAGAGTGAAACCATATGGTATCTGTCTTTATCTGTATGGCTTATTTCACTTAGCATCACACTCTCCAGTTCCATCCACGTTGCTACAAAAGGCCACATTTCATTTTTTCTCATTGCCACGTAGTATTCCATTGTGTATATAAACCACAATTTCTTTATCCATTCATCAGTTGATGGACATTTAGGCTCTTTCCATAATTTGGCTATTGTTGAGAGTGCTGCTATGAACATTGGGGTACAAGTGCCCCTATGCATCAGTAGTCCTGTATCCCTTGGATAAATTCCTAGCAGTGCTATTGCTGGGTCATAGGGTAGGTCTATTTTTAATTTTCTGAGGAACCTCCACACTGCTTTCCAGAGTGGCTGCACCAATTTGCATTCCCACCAACAGTGCAAGAGGGTTCCCTTTTCTCCACATCCTCGCCAGCATCTATAGTCTCCTGATTTGTTCATTTTGGCCACTCTGACTGGCGTGAGGTGATACCTGAGTGTGGTTTTGATTTGTATTTCCCTGATAAGGAGCGACGCTGAACATCTTTTCATGTGCCTGTTGGCCATCTGGATGTCTTCTTTAGAGAAGTGTCTATTCATGTTTTCTGCCCATTTCTTCACTGGGTTATTTGTTTTTCGGGTGTGGAGTTTGGTGAGCTCTTTATAGATTTTGGATACTAGCCCTTTGTCCGATATGTCATTTGCAAATATCTTTTCCCATTCCATTGGTTGCCTTTTAGTTTTGTTGGTTGTTTCCTTTGCTGTGCAGAAGCTTTTTATCTTCATAAGGTCCCAGTAATTCACTTTTGCTTTTAATTCCCTTGCCTTTGGGGATGTGTCGAGTAAGAGATTGCTACGGCTGAGGTCAGAGAGGTCTTTTCCTGCTTTCTCCTCTAAGGTTCTGATGGTTTCCTGTCTCACATTTAGGTCCTTTATCCATTTTGAGTTTATTTTTGTAAATGGTGTGAGAAAGTGGTCTAGTTTCAACCTTCTGCATGTTGCTGTCCAGTTCTCCCAGCACCATTTGTTAAAGAGGCTGTCTTTTTTCCATTGGATGTTCTTTCCTGCTTTGTCAAAGATGAGTTGGCCATACGTTTGTGGGTCTAGTTCTGGGGTTTCTATTCTATTCCATTGGTCTGTGTGTCTGTTTTTGTGCCAATACCATGCTGTCTTGATGATGACAGCTTTGTAGTAGAGGCTAAAGTCTGGGATTGTGATGCCTCCTGCTTTGGTCTTCTTCTTCAAAATTACTTTGGCTATTCGGGGCCTTTTGTGGTTCCATATGAATTTTAGGATTGCTTGTTCTAGTTTCGAGAAGAATGCTGGTGCAATTTTGATTGGGATTGCATTGAATGTGTAGATAGCTTTGGGTAGTATTGACATTTTGACAATATTTATTTTTCCAATCCATGAGCAGGGAATGTCTTTCCATTTCTTTAAATCTTCTTCAATTGCCTTCATAAGCTTTCTATAGTTTTCAGCATACAGATCCTTTACATCTTTGGTTAGATTTATTCCTAGGTATTTTATGCTTCTTGGTGCAATTGTGAATGGGATCAGTTTCTTTATTTGTCTTTCTGTGGCTTCATTGTTAGTGTATAAGAATGCAACTGATTTGTGTACATTGATTTTGTATCCTGCAACTTTGCTGAATTCATGTATCAGTTCTAGCAGACTTTTGGTGGAGTCTATCGGATTTTCCATGTATAATATCATGTCATCTGCAAAAAGCGAAAGCTTGACTTCATCTTTGCCAATTTTGATGCCTTTGATTTCCTTTTGTTGTCTGATTGCTGATGCTAGCACTTCCAGCACTATGTTAAACAACAACGGTGAGAGTGGGCATCCCTGTCGTGTTCCTGATCTCAGGGAAAAAGCTCTCAGTTTTTCCCCGTTGAGGATGATGTTAGCTGTGGGCTTTTCATAAATGGCTTTTATGATCTTTAAGTATGTTCCTTCTATCCCGACTTTCTCAAGGGTTTTTATTAAGAAAGGGTGCTGGATTTTGTCAAAGGCCTTTTCTGCATCGATTGACAGGATCATATGGTTCTTCTCTTTTTTTTTGTTAATGTGATGTATCACGTTGATTGATTTGCGAATGTTGAACCAGCCCTGCATCCCAGGAATGAATCCCACTTGATCATGGTGAATAATTCTTTTTATATGCTGTTGAATTCGGTTTGCTAGTATCTTATTGAGAATTTTGGCATCCATATTCATCAGGGATATTGGCCTGTAGTTCTCTTTTTTTACTGGGTCTCTGTCTGGTTTAGGAATCAAAGTAATACTGGCTTCATAGAATGAGTCTGGAAGTTTTCCTTCCCTTTCTATTTCTTGGAATAGCTTGAGAAGGATAGGTATTATCTCTGCTTTAAACGTCTGGTAGAACTCCCCTGGGAAGCCATCTGGTCCTGGACTCTTATTTGTTGGGAGATTTTTGATAACCGATTCAATTTCTTCGCGGGTTATGGGTCTGTTCAAGCTTTCTATTTCCTCCTGATTGAGTTTTGGAAGAGTGTGGGTGTTCAGGAATTTGTCCATTTCTTCCAGGTTGTCCAATTTGTTGGCATATAATTTTTCATAGTATTCCCTGATAATTGTTTGTATCTCTGAGGGATTGGTTGTAATAATTCCATTTTCATTCATGATTTTATCTATTTGGGTCATCTCCCTTTTCTTTTTGAGAAGCCTGGCTAGAGGTTTGTCAATTTTGTTTATTTTTTCAAAAAACCAACTCTTGGTTTCGTTAATCTGCTCTACAGTTTTTTTAGATTCTATATTGTTTATTTCTGCTCTGATCTTTATTATTTCTCTTCTTCTGCTGGGTTTAGGCTGCCTTTGCTGTTCTGCTTCTAGTTCCTTTAGGTGTGCTGTTAGATTTTGTATTTGGGATTTTTCTTGTTTCTTGAGATAGGCCTGGATTGCAATGTATTTTCCTCTCAGGACTGCCTTCGCTGCGTCCCAAAGCGTTTGGATTGTTGTATTTTCATTTTCGTTTGTTTCCATATATTTTTTGATTTCTTCTCTAATTGCCTGGTTGACCCACTCATTCGTTAGTAGGGTGTTCTTTAACCTCCATGCTTTCGGAGGTTTTCCAGACTTTTTCCTGTGGTTGATTTCAAGCTTCATAGCATTGTGGTCTGAAAGTATGCATGGTATAATTTCAATTCTTGTAAACTTATGAAGGGCTGTTTTTTGACCCAGTATATGATCTATCTTGGAGAATGTTCCTTGTGCACTCGAGAAGAAAGTATATTCTGTTGCTTTGGGATGCAGAGTTCTAAATATATCTGTCAAGTCCATCTGATCCAGTGTCTCATTCAGGGCCCTTGTTTCTTTATTGACCGTGTGTCTAGATGATCTATCCATTTCTGTAAGTGGGGTGTTAAAGTCCCCAGCAATTACCACATTCTTATCAATAAGGTTGCTTCTGTTTATGAGTAATTGTTTTATATATTTGGGGGCTCCGGTATTCGGCGCATAGACATTTATAATTGTTAGCTCTTTCTGATGGATAGACCCTGTAACTATTATATAATGTTCTTCTTCATCTCTTGTTACAGCCTTTAATTTAAAGTCTAGTTTGTCTGATATAAGTATGGCTACTCCAGCTTTCTTCTGGCTTCCAGTAGCATGATAAATAGTTCTCCATCCCCTCACTCTCAATCTAAAGGTGTCCTCAGGTCTAAAATGAGTCTCTTGTAGACAGCAAATAGATGGGTCTTGTTTTTTTATCCATTCTGATACCCTATGTCTTTTGGTTGGCGCATTTAATCCATTTACATTCAGTGTTATTATAGAAAGATACGGGTTTAGAGTCATTGTGATGTCTGTATGTTTTATGCTTGTAGTGATGTCTCTGGTACTTTGTCTCACAGGGTCCCCCTTAGGATCTCTTGGAGGGCTGGTTTAGTGGTGACAAATTCCTTCAGTTTTTGTTTGTTTGGGAAGACCTTTATCTCTCCTTCTATTCTAAATGACAGACTTGCTGGATAAAGGATTCTCGGCTGCATATTTTTGCTGTCTAGCACCCTGAAAATCTCGTGCCAATTCTTTCTGGCCTGCCAAGTTTCAAAAGAGAGATCAGTCACGAGTCTTATAGGTCTCCCTTTATATGTGAGGGCACGTTTACCCCTTGCTGCTTTCAGAATTTTCTCTTTATCCTTGTATTTTGCCAGTTTCACTATGATATGTCGTGCAGAAGATCGATTCAAGTTACGTCTGAAGGGAGTTCTCTGTGCCTCTTGGATTTCAATGCCTTTTTCCTTCCCCAGTTCAGGGAAGTTCTCAGCTATAATTTCTTCAAGTACCCCTTCAGCACCTTTCCCTCTCTCTTCCTCCTCTGGGATACCAATTATGCGTATATTATTTCTTTTTAGTGTATCACTTAGTTCTCTAATTTTCCCCTCATACTCCTGGATTTTTTTATCTCTCTTTTTCTCAGCTTCCTCTTTTTCCATAACTTTATCTTCTAGTTCACCTATTCTCTCCTCTGCCTCTTCCATCCGAGCCGTGGTGGTTTGCATTTTGTTTTGCATTTCCTTTAAAGCGTTTTTCAGCTCCTCGTGACTGTTCCTTAGTCCCTTGATCTCTGTAGCAAGAGATTCTCTGCTGTCCTGTATGCTGTTTTCCAGCCCAGCGATTAATTTTATGACTATTATTCTAAATTCACTTTCTGTTATATTATTTAAATCCTTTTTGATCAGCTCATTAGCTGTTGTTATTTCCTGGAGATTCTTCTGAGGGGAATTCTTCCGCTTGGTCATTTTGGATAGTCCCTGGTGTGGTGAGGGCCTGCAGGGCACTTCCCCTGTGCTGTGTGTATAACTGGAGTTGGTGGGCGGGGCCGCAGTCAGTCCTGATGTCTGCCCCCAGCCCACCGCTGGGGCCACAGTCAGACTGGTGTGTGCCTTCTCTTCCCCTCTCCTAGGGGCGGGATTCACTGTGGGGTGGTGTGGCCCGTCTGGGCTACTTGCACACTGCCAGGCTTGTGATGCTGGGGATCTGGCGTATTAGCTGGGGTGGGAAGGCAAGGTGCACGGCGGCGGCAGGGGGGGCAGGCTTAGCTCGCTTCTCCTTAGGTGATCCACTTCAGGAGGGGCCCTGTGGCAGCCGGAGGGAGTCAGATCCGCTGCCGGAGGTTTGGCTCCGCAGAAGCACAGAGTTGGGTGTTCGCGCTGAGCGAGCAATTTCCCTGGCCGGAACCGGTTCCCTTTGGGATTTTGGCTGGGGGATGGGGGGGTGGGGAGATGGTGCTGGCGAGCGCCTTTGTTCCCCGCCAAACTGAGCTCTGTCGTCCGGGGGCTCCGCAGCTCTCCCTCCCTTTGTCCTCCAGCCTTCCCGCTTTCCGAGCAGAGCTGTTAACTTATGACCTCCCAGACGCTAAGTCGCGCTTGCTGTCAGAACACAGTCCGTCAGGCCCCTCCACTTTTGCAAGCCGGACTCGGGGGCTCTGCTTGGCCGGCGAGCCGCCCCTCCGCCCCGGCTCCCTCCCGCCAGTCCGTGGAGCGCGCACCGCCTCGCCGCCCTTCCTACCCTCTTCCGTGGGCCTCTCGTCTGCACTTGGGTCCGGTGACTCAGTTCTGCTAATCCTCTGGCGGTTTTCTGGGTTATTTAGGCAGGTGTAGGTGGAATCTAAGTGATCAGCAGGACGCGCGGTGAGCCCAGCGTCCTCCTACGCCGCCATCTTCCTTCCTCTGGAAGGGGATTTCTAAAGTGACCTCCAGCTCTGATGATAGTATAGGTATTTTAGGTAAGATACATAATTCTCAATTCTGCCATTAGTAACCACTTTAAACAGCTTCTGTGACACAAGGATTTTCTTTGACACCAATTTAAATTGGAGAAGGACATCACTAAAAGGGAATGAAGGGAGGGAATAAAGTGGAGCTATACCACAAGGTATATCACTGTGTTAGAAGAGAAAGAGAAAATCAACATGAGCATTTGTATGCATTCAGAAACAAGCAAAAAAGAATGCCATTTGATATCATTTGACAACTACTTGGTAATTTTTTCATTTAATGGGATAGAAAAGAAACTATATATATAAGAGTGAGAAAGCATTACTTCTATAGTGCTCTTAACTCAAAATTTCTGGAGCAATCTAATAGAATTACATAAACCATATATGTTTATAATTATCTTAAGAAACTCCGACTAAAGTTTTGCATCAGATGGAATGTTGCTTTATTGAATAATATTTGAAAGGTGTGAACTTTTGTCAGAAATATTTCATTGTTGTACAAAGATTTCACTGGAATAAAATTGTATATATGTATATTCAAAGAGAACGGCACGTGGGTGGCTCAGTCATTTAAGCATCTGACTTCAGCTCAGGTCATGATCTCATGATTTGTGAGTTCAAGCCCCACATTGAGCTCTGTGCTGACAGCTTGGAGCCTGGAGCCTACTTCAGATCCTGTGTCTCCCTCTCTCTGTCCCTCCCCCTGCTCATGCTCTCTCTCTCTCTCTCAAAAATAAATAAACATTAAAAAATAAAAAAAAGAGAGAATGTAAATTTCATGAATTTATTTTTCTAAATGAATAAAGGAAAGTAAAATGTCATTCTATTGAAAAATATTGCATTTTATGACATTTTGACAAGGTAAGGAAAACTGGAATTACATGGTGCCTCATATATTCAATTTCCAACACATTTGATGGTAAATATTTTTGAAACAACCTAACCCTTAACTGGAATCTTGAAAATAGTATTCTCCCCAAATATTCTGTTTGTGTTAGGAAATATTTTATAAAAGAAATGAGAAATTTTTTGGAAAACAATAAATCATGCCTAAAATTCCCATTCATTCTCACATATTCTTAGTAACTAAAATGATACAGAAGAGTCCTCCCTACTTGGCTACTTTGCTCTTCTCACTGATGGCAAAAGGTCATATGGTTTTATAAGGGCACCCATGTAAGCACAAATGATTGTGTTTTGCTGAAAATAATTAAAGATGGTGAAAGTATTAATTTATTTAACCAAGTCAATCAAACATTAAGATATATTACAAGACCAATCGGAAGTGAAACTTTGTTTCTAGGTGCTTGCACCCAGAAAGATTCCACATCATTTTGTGAGAAAAAGCTGATTTCCATTTAATCAATTCCCCAAGATTAATGTGGGTGGGCAGAAAAGAGGCTTTTAGAAAAATCCCTAATTAGAACAGACTCCAGTACTCTGAGAATCTTGTTTCTAATTGAGGAAACATATTAAGCCAAATTAAACTCTTAAACATTTAAGGCTATTAAAAAGCAGATATAGTAAACTAAACATATAAAACATGATTTCGGTTAGGTATAGGAAGAAAAATAAAGTATTTACCTGACAGCAAAGAGGTACAGTCAGACCACATTACCTAATAGTATTTCCTACCTAGTTACTCAGTGCACATGGCCATTTCATAGGAAGGGCTTCATTTTGTCTTCTTAGAGTCAGAAGATTGTGACCATCCTTGGTTGTTGTTGAACATTTAGAAATGTCTCACCATAGGTGAGCGATTAGAAAGTCACCTGATGAAATAAAAGATTTAAAGTATTGTGACACACCCGTAGATTAATATAATAAACTTTTTGAATGTTTCAAAAGTTAGATTTGAACCAAGAGAGAACAGCTAGAAGTTGAAAACCAAAAACAAGTTCATATTAAATGCACGGGTGTAAATCCACCTATGGGCTTACTATTCTCTCTTCTGAATATATTTTAAATATTTTATACTTTGAGATGGCTGGAGGTTTATTTCAAAAGAGAATTCGATTACTTATTAAAACATTAAGAAATCAGTCTCACATATGATGCTGTAATATTCTTCTGACTAACCACTAAACTTGCTTTCTTTTCCTCCCACTCACCTCACCCCGCATAGGATCCACAAATTTCGAGTTAGAATCACATCTCACTGATGTACTCCCAAAGTGACAGAAAAGGATTTTCCTTCCCCTAGTTGAGTCAGTCTCTAAGGCAGATGGTTAATTCATTGCACCTGTAACCAATTAGCCATTCAAAACAACCGATTCTTCACAGCAAATTGTTGCCTTGCCAATCTGAGAAGCAGGTGCATATTCAATGGCGAAATAATCCAAATACAAAATTCTTTTAGATTAATGTGCAGAAAAATA
Organism: Lynx rufus; assembly: GCF_022079265.1. Lineage (NCBI taxonomy): Eukaryota > Metazoa > Chordata > Mammalia > Carnivora > Felidae > Lynx > Lynx rufus. The sequence continues at coordinate 105,319,278 of NW_025814867.1, read as the reverse complement.
TGACCAGTTATAATAATTCCATTCTAAATTAAGAATTTAATTATTTCAGGTTTTGAATTACAGCTTTGAGGTTTTTCTTTTTCTTTTTTTTCATTCTGATATTTGGCTACCAAATTAACCAGATGTTTTTTCAATGAAAATTAACTTTCTTTTTCCAATAAGACTTTGAATTTTATTTTTCTTCTTTCTTAAAACAATGAGTTTTGATTACAATAAGTGTATTGAAACATATTACAGTATATACTAATCCATCTAAATCATCTGCTTCAAAAGAGTTACCTTTATATGGAAGATTTAACTCCCAGCCAGGTACCATAACTAACTCCATGGAACTGGGTACAGCATAGCCACTCTGGTGTGCTATACACTGAGAATGTCTGGAGATTGTTCTATCACTACAGTGCCAACATTACACTTCCATAGACTTGAACCATTTTATTTTAAAAAATTATCTAAAAATTTTTCACCTTTCTCAGATATATTATTTGAATATGGGAAAGGGGTACACTGACAATTTTTCTAGGCTGCAGATGCCTAAAGTATCAAATCTAAACATCTCAACTTCTGGCTTCTCTCTTTATCAGAATCATGGTATGATAAGGAATCACTCCCAAGTGGAGTATCAGACCCCATTTAGTTAGCACCAGGATCTCACATCTTCCCATCTGGGGAATCAGCCTGCAGGGGATATATAGGAGGAGACCATGAACACGTTTCTAAAATTAGTAAGAGATCTCCAAACACCTCAACCAGAAGTTTCATACAAGGAATAGATTTGGGGGCGCCTGGGTGGCTCACTCAGTTAAGCATCAGGTCATGATCTCACGGTTCATGGGTTCGAACCCCACGTCTGGCTATGTGCTGACAGCCCAGAGCCTGAAGCCTGCTTCGGATTCTGTGTCTCCCTCTCTCTCTGCCCCTCCCCTGCTCCACCCTGTCTCTCTCATTCTCTCAAAAATAAATAAATTTAAAAAATAAAAAAAAAATTAAAAAAAATTTTTAAAAAAGGAGTAGATTCTATTTGATAGGATACAGAACTCTGACTGCATAATTGTAGGACAGCATCACTATCCTACCAGACACTCAGGCTGGACATAGCTCCCTTTGCACATCCCATGAGTCTCCAGTCCTTTGGATAGTAATTTCCATGTTTCCCATGATTTTCCTTCTTATTGCCACTATTCTGATTCCCTTGTTTTCCAACTTATTCATTCAAAGTATTCACACCTTTTTTCACTTAATTATCCAATAAATATCCATTAAGTATCTACTAGGGGCCAGGTACAAAAAAAAAAGGAAATGGTAAATGGAGAATAAGGCAGATAAGATAACCTGTTTTAATGGCCTTGATGGTCTAAGGCAGATACTGACAAATCAATATTTACAATTTAGTCCTAATCCAGACCTGAGGATCATTAAAGCTTCCTGGAATAAATGAATGTCTAAGTCAAAGCCTAGTGGTAAGCCCCTTCTCTAATTTAGCAAAGAGGGGCAAGGGGAATAATCTGTTTCTTGTCTCTTGAATCTCAATGTCAACCTGTTTAACAATGCTTGCTTACAGATTTATGTCCTTAAAAATACTTCAGCTCTAGGGCACCTGGGTGGCTCAGTTGGTTAAGCAACTGACTTCAGCTCAGGTCATGATCTCACAGTTGGTGAGTTCGAGCCCCATGTTGGGCTCTGTGCCGACTGCTCAGAGCCTGGAATCTGCTTTGGATTCTGTGTCTCCCCCTCTCTCTACCCCTCCCCTGCTCACCCTCTGTGTCTGTCTCTCAATAATAAATAAAAGTTTAAAAATTTTTAAAAATACTTTAGCTCATGGCCACCCTCTGTAGTTTCCCTGTAGTCTGAAGAAATTACAAACCTAAGATTAAGTTTCCAGTTTCATCTCCAACAAAGAGCATGATAGTGCAATTTCACTATATTAGTATTAGTCCTTTGCTGAAAACTAGGAACAGTTAACCTATTTTGTTGTTTGCACTATGTCCTTATACTGGAATGCCTCACACCATAATGCCTCCTCCATCACTTGAAATCCTACTTACCTTTAAATGTCTGTTAAAACATCATCTTCTCTGTTAAGTTTTCTGTAGCCCCTTCATTCACAATTAGTGGTTTATTTTTTCTGAAATTCCACTGCCTGTTCTTTGCTCTTCTATCATATAATGCCTATTTTATTGTGTTTCATATGGCAGTCCTTTGTTTATAACTGAAGCTTAGGCTATCCTTCCCACATGGAAGGCCCAACCCCAACCGTTTAAAATTCCTACTTCCCATTCAAGTCTAGAAAACTTCTTCCCTGCTAGCTGCTTTACTGCCACTGTGAAAACAGAATTGCCCACAATTTCCTGTCTCTCTGCAGGTAGCAGAGGTAACTAGATACCAGACATGGTAATAGTATTTCTATCCCCCTTAGCATCTAGAATTCGACTTTGCTTATGCTTTATTTCTTCTCTCCTCCCTAGTGCTCTAAGCTTCCTGGTGTCACTTTTCCTTTCCACTCTCCAGCATTCTGGATGGACTCCCATTTAGAATTAGGGCCCTTACTGCCATAGGAGAAAGAAAACCATCCTACAAATATGACAGAGCTTTCAAAGGGATGGATTTGCCTCGAAGAAATTCTGGATTTTTAAAAATCTCCTAAAGAGATTTGCTTTTTGAAATTTAAAGCTCCTTAGATAAGAAAATCATACTAGGCTAACGCAAATATTTTCTTCTACTATTCTTCCCCTCTCCAGTCTTGTCTCTTAGATATACCCTAATATTTAGGGTTGTCACAGGCAACACTTTCTAAGGTTGGGTGGACATCCTTCATCTCAGACTTGGGTGAGGATTTTAATATTTGAAAGGAACCAACTCCTGGTCATAATATCCCCTTGAAAGTTGCCCCCCAAAACACCAGGTGCCTTTTGTAATGTGAATTCCTGGGAATCCTATGATTCTTGATGCCCTGGAGTCACTGATGTGGGCCCTGGTTGCACACATCTCCCTCTGCAACTAGATTATGCCTAATTCTATTTTGCAAGTTTCTCAACCCTATGGAAATCTTGCCTAGGATGGTGCTTTGTTCACAGTGGGTACCTAATAAATGCATGCTGAATTTAATTTTCCCAGGAACAAACATATGGCATAGATGACTAAAAAGTGAAAATCCTCTATAACATATTGCATTGCCATTTAAGGGGGGAAAATCTTGTTAATGTTCATGGTGACAAGTTTATGTCCTGAAACATGAGATCTGATTAGCTTTTTTATTTTAGCTCTCATAACTACTAGTTTTATTGCTGGTCATAAAATTATCCAGCTCATTTTGGAATTCAGCTGCAAAATAGAACACTTTGACCTCCTGTGATTATACCAGTTTCTGTGAACATATGACTTCATGGCAGGGGTTTTACTCAAACTAGGGTTTGGGAACCTCAGGAGGTTATGTTGAAGAAGTCTCACAGGGGCCTTGGGGATGAGAACACATTGGGTGCAGTTAACAGTGTAGAGGTTTTTTTTTGTTTTTGTTTTTGTTTTTGTCAAGATTTTATCTTGTTAACTGGGATCTTATAGTCCTAATGGCAAGATCATGGATTCAGTTTTTGTATATCACTTCCTCAGCCTTGGACTTCACCCTTAAACTATAGTTCACAGACACCCATCATTTACTAAGAACATCACTAAAGCATGTAACACAGGATCGCCAACTTGAAAGTCCATCAATAATTTATTTCATGTATATGTTTTGAGCACCTGATAAGTGTTCTGAGTTTATCCTATAGATAAGAAACTAGCAGCAACATTCTATGATTTAAAAAAAAAAAAGTAAACACACGAGAACTTTTAAGGGTAGGGTTTGACACTCCTAAGATATTTTTAGGGTCTAGCTTGCTGCCTATCAGATCTATGGCCATTTAAAAAAATGATTGAAGTATAATTAACATATAGTGTTAGATTAGTTTTAAGTGTACATTATAATGATTCAATGATTATTAGTGTTCATCAAAATCAGTGCATTCTTAATCCCCTTTTTGTTCACCTATCCCCCAAATATATGACCATTTTGGAGAAAATCAAGCACTAGGAAGGATCTATACCCTAGGTTGAGGTCATCCAGCTTCATCAAGAGAAATAAAGGGCAATTGGAGCCTGAAGGCTTATTTTAGGTCAATTCACTTTACTAGGCACCAGGACTCTAGGCTCTGGTGACCATAAGGTGGAGTTTACCCTATAGTATAAAACAGATTGTGTTGGGGGCACCCAATAGCTCAGTTGGTTGACCATCTGACTCTTGATTTTGGCTCAGGTCATGATTTCCCGTTTATGAAATTGATCCCCACCCCACCCTCCGTCAGACTATGCGCTGGGCATGGAACTTACTTTAGGTTCTCTCTTTCTCTCTCTCTGTCTCTCCCTCTGCTCCCCTCCCTGCTCTCTCTTAAATACATACATACATACATACATACATAAATACATAAATAAATACAGATTGTGTCAAGATACTTTATGAAATGCGAAGGGAATTGGCTTCCCATCCATGACTCCTGGCACAAATATTGGGAAGTGGTGGCAAACTATCCCAACAAGTAGTGAGAGCAAGCTGCCACCATCCCATACTAAGAACTGCAGAGAGGTTGCCTACAAAATCAGGAAGCTTTGATTTTATAAAAGGATATATTCACAAGGCTGGGAAAATGGGTTTGGGAGGGTAAGGACAGCCAGTGCTAAAGGAATCAGCCAAAGTTCCACATTATCAAAGCTTTTTCACTGGTGAGGGAAGCTAGTAAAGAAAAACATGATTCTATTCGGTTTCTTTCTTAATACAAATAGGGACAATGGGGGATGTGTCACTGTCCTTCCTTAGAATCTGCTCAGACCTGCCCCAGAATTGCCAGCCAAGCTTACTACAGGCTCCAATGAATAAAGTAAAGGTATTCTTGACAGAAAGATGTAAGTGTGGCAAGATTACTGGGTTTTACACCAGAGGCCACTTTTTGTGAAAGCTTCTCTCTTTCAGCTATGTGAAAAATGATATGGACACTAAACATTTTTTCCATCTTTAAAGGTAACTACTTTCATTTTGTTTTGTTTTTGTATATCTTAATTTAGGCATCCTTCATTCCTGCACTGTGTTCTTAAGAACACAAGCCATCTCAGGGATAAATCGCCAACTCAGGATTACAGAGCAGACACGCATGCACACATGCGCACACTCACACTCATAAACACACAAAGATCTGGTGCTTTATTATTGTATATAGCTCTTTGTCATGCATACCTGTCTTCTACCACATTTTGCCCGTTAGGATTGATTCTCTGCCACACTTAGAAATAGAAGGGTTTAAAATTGACAAACCTCTAGCCAGGCTTCTCAAAAAGAAAAGGGAGATGACCCAAATAGATAAAATCATGAATGAAAATGGAATTATTACAACCAATCCCTCAGAGATACAAACAATTATCAGGGAATACTATGAAAAATTATATGCCAACAAACTGGACAACCTGGAAGAAATGGACAAATTCCTAAACACCCACACCTTCCAAAACTCAATCAGGAGGAAATAGAAAGCTTGAACAGACCCATAACCAGCGAAGAAATTGAATCGGTTATCAAAAATCTCCCAACAAATAAGAGTCTAGGACCAGATGGCTTCCCAGGGGAGTTCTACCAGACGTTTAAAGCAGAGATAATACCTATCCTTCTCAAGCTATTCCAAGAAATAGAAAGGGAAGGAAAACTTCCAGACTCATTCTATGAAGCCAGTATTACTTTGGTTCCCAAACCAGACAGAGACCCAGTAAAAAAAGAGAACTACAGGCCAATATCCCTGATGAATATGGATGCAAAAATTCTCAATAAGATAATAGCAAATCAAATTCAACAGCATATAAAAAGAATTATTCACCATGATCAAGTGGGATTCATTCCTGGGATGCAGGGCTGGTTCAACATTCGCAAATCAATCAACGTGATACATCACATTAACAACAAAAAAGAGAAGAACCATATGATCCTGTCAATCGATGCAGAAAAGGCCTTTGACAAAATCCAGCACCGTTTCTTAACAAAAACCCTTGAGAAAGTCGGGATAGAAGGAACATACTTAAAGATCATAAAAGCCATTTATGAAAAGCCCACAGTTAACATCATCCTCAATGGGGAAAAACTGAGAGCTTTTTCCCTGAGATCAGGAACACGACAGGGATGCCCACTCTCACCGTTGTTGTTTAACATAGTGCTGGAAGTGCTAGCATCAGCAATCAGACAACAAAAGGAAATCAAAGGCATCAAAATTGGCAAAGATGAAGTCAAGCTTTCGCTTTTTGCAGATGACATGATATTATACATGGAAAATCCGATAGACTCCACCAAAAGTCTGCTAGAACTGATACATGAATTCAGCAAAGTTGCAGGATACAAAATCAATGTACACAAATCAGTTGCATTCTTATACACTAACAATGAAGCCACAGAAAGACAAATAAAGAAACTGATCCCATTCACAATTGCACCAAGAAGCATAAAATACCTAGGAATAAATCTAACCAAAGATGTAAAAGATCTGTATGCTGAAAACTATAGAAAGCTTATGAAGGAAATTGAAGAAGATATAAAGAAATGGAAAAACATTCCCTGCTCATGGATTGAAAGAATAAATATTGTCAAAATGTCAATACTACCCAAAGCTATCTACACATTCAATGCAATCCCAATCAAAATTGCACCAGCATTCTTCTCGAAACTAGAACAAGCAATCCTAAAATTCATATGGAACCACAAAAGGCCCCGAATAGCCAAAGTAATTTTGAAGAAGAAGACCAAAGCAGGAGGCATCACAATCCCAGACTTTAGCCTCTACTACAAAGCTGTCATCATCAAGACAGCATGGTATTGGCACAAAAACAGACACATAGACCAATGGAATAGAATAGAAACCCCAGAACTAGACCCACAAACGTATGGCCAACTCATCTTTGACAAAGCAGGAAAGAACATCCAATGGAAAAAAGACAGCCTCTTTAACAAATGGTGCTGGGAGAACTGGACAGCAACATGCAGAAGAATGAAACTAGACCACTTTCTCACACCATTCACAAAAATAAACTCAAAATGGATAAAGGACCTAAATGTGAGACAGGAAACCATCAAAACCCTAGAGGAGAAAGCAGGAAAAGACCTCTCTGACCTCAGCCATAGCAATCTCTTACTCGACACATCCCCAAAGGCAAGGGAATTAAAAGCAAAAATGAATTACTGGGACCTTATGAAGATAAAAAGCTTCTGCACAGCAAAGGAAACAACCAACAAAACTAAAAGGCAACCAATGGAATGGGAAAAGATATTTGCAAATGACATATCGGACAAAGGGCTAGTATCCAAAATCTATAAAGAGCTCACCAAACTCCACACCCGAAAAACAAATAACCCAGTGAAGAAATGGGCAGAAAACATGAATAGACACTTCCCTAAAGAAGACATCCAGATGGCCAACAGGCACATGAAAAGATGCTCAACGTCGCTCCTCATCAGGGAAATACAAATCAAAACCACACTCAGATATCACCTCACGCCAGTCAGAGTGGCCAAAATGAACAAATCAGGAGACTATAGATGCTGGAGAGGATGTGGAGAAACGGGAACCCTCCTGCACTGTTGGTGGGAATGCAAATTGGTGCAGCCACTCTGGAAAGCAGTGTGGAGGTTCCTCAGAAAATTAAAAATAGACCTACCCTATGACCCAGCAATAGCACTGCTAGGAATTTACCCAAGGGATACAGGAGTACTGATGCATAGGGGCACTTGTACCCCAATGTTCATAGCAGCACTCTCAACAATAGCCAAATTATGGAAAGAGCCTAAATGTCCATCAACTGATGAATGGATAAAGAAATTGTGGTTTATATACACAATGGAGTACTACGTGGCAATGAGAAAGAACGAAATATGGCCCTTTGTAGCAACGTGGATGGAACTGGAGAGTGTGATGCTAAGTGAAATAAGCCATACAGAGAAAGACAAATACCATATGTTTTCACTCTTATGTGGATCCTGAGAAACTGAACAGAAACCCATGGAGGAGGGGAAGGAAAAAAAAAAAAGAGGTTAGGGTGGGAGAGAGCCAAAGCATAAGAGACTCTTAAAAACTGAGAACAAACTGAGGGTTGATGAGGGGTGGGAGGGAGGGGAGGGCGGGTGATGGGTATTGAGGAGGGCACCTTTTTGGATGAGCACTGGGTGTTGTATGGAAACCAATTTGACAATAAATTTCATATATTGAAAAAAAAAAGAAATAGAAGGGTTTAACTAATTTTTTTCCTATGACATTACCCCTCTCACTGAAAAGATCCAGAATGCAGAGATTGTCAGGGAGTCCAGGGTCATGGAGGAGTCTGGGGGCTAAAGAACACTGTGAGTTCCTGGACCTCTAGGCATTGATCCCAAGGACACAGTCTTCATTGGATTGATCTACACCAGTTACACATAAAGTCATGTGGTAAGTTTTTCAGATTAGCTTACATTTTAAAAGAAAACATCCATATTCTTCTTAAAGATATAATATAAATCTCCAAAAAATAACTCTTCAGAATTCTGCACATTCCAGTTACTTTTCTGATGAATTTATTAGATAAGACTGAATGGGATAAGGGCCCAATTTCTTGCCTTCCTCTAGTTGCAGTAAAGTGGTAGCTAATGGGGAAAAAAATGATGTTTAGTTGACATCGGTGAAATCTATGCACACTGGCCAAACTGCCATTATGGTGGCACAAATGCAAGGTCATGTACTTGTCACATATCGCTGATTCTGGTTTCCTGTCTCTCCTAAATTATTTCATGTTATACCGTTATAACTTTCTAAATTTACAAGAATTTCACAAATTTTTATAATTGGTAGGTTTTGGATAGGTTGGGTAAGGTTTTTCTAAATATACCATATTGGTTTTTTTCCCCCAGATTTCCTTAGGGATTTAATTTTTTTAGACCTCTTAGATATAGAACAAAAAGTGATGGGAAGCTTGAACAGTAGGTTGTGTATCACACAAAAGATTTCTGAACTATGAACCAGGTCACAATTCCGTTCAACTTGGGAAATGGCTTTAATCTTCCTCTTCTTTTATTTGCCTATTTCCTAATTTGCAGTATGTGGGAGACCTCCTTGTTTTTTAAGTCCTTAAGGACTTCTTCTGCTAGTTGAAAAAACCCATGTCAAAATGAACATTTGTCTAATAGAAGAACTCTAGGTTGTCTATAGCAGATAAAAGATTGTAATTCTATATTTACGAATATAAAAGTATACTTTATGGAGAACCATTATTTACGTGGAGGGAGGAGAACACAGGGTAAACCAATCTATATGTTCCATAAAGCTTATTTTTTCCTGTTCGTTTTTTCCCCATTAGCTACCACTTTACTGCAACTAGAAGAAGGCAAGAAACTGGGTCCTTAGCCCACTCAGTCTTATCTAATAAATTCAGCAAAAAAAAAAAAAAGTTTATTATCTCCCTTCATTTTTGTAAAGTAGAAAACTGAGCTCCTTTTATAACAATTGGGTATTTCCTTTAAACTTCCTTTTTTCTCTCCACAGGATATACTCAGAATAATAATTGAGACAGAGAGAGAGAGAGAACTGAAATCACTTCTACTCACCTATATTCAATCAGGATAAGCTAGGTGAGAAAACAAAAAATCATCTTATGGCTTAACACAACAAAGACCAATTTCTTCTTCACAGGAAAATCTCCAAAATAACAAGTCTACCTGAAGTAACGGGGTCTGCCATCCTCATCTGGAACACTTAGCCTCCTTGATCACAGAACAAGGAAGACAGTATGAGAGGTCTCACCCTCACAATTCAATGCTATGGCCTGCAAATGACACAGGCCACTTCTGCTAATAGTCCTTGGCAAAAATTGGCCTCATGAACCAGATTAAATGCAGGGACAGATAAGTTTATTCTTCCTACGTGCCCGGAAAGAGGTGTAAAAGATGTATAGGTGAGCACTCCACACCCACACTACCCAACAATGTTTTCCCAAACCCCCTTTACCTGACCATACCCAAACTTACCTTAGCTAGGAAGGAGATCAGGGAAGAGGATATGGAGATATTATTGTCAGGAGAAGATGTTTGGGGTGATGTCAAGCAATTTTTACTAGCTCAGATGTGGTATAGAATTAACAGAATCAAAAGTACTAAAACTATATTCCTGCTGCCTTTCCATTTCACTTCCCTATGCACATGAGCTTCAGACCCTTAACCTATAAGGCACCCTATTAAATATGTTTTATAGGACCACAAGATTAACAGCACTTGCATGTGGGAAATACTGTTTAATATTTGCATTTTAATTTGTAATATATAGTCTTCAATTATTTCTTGAATAATTACTATAGTCACTACTACTCTTATTATTACTACTAAAACTATTACTATTAGTTATTATTTCTTGATAACCTACTGAGCTAAGCAATTTACATATGTATAATTTTCAAAATAAGTCTATGATATAAGTATAATTATCTCCATTTTATGGTAAATAAATTGAACAAAGAAATTATATAACTAGTTAAAAAATGAACCCGGATCTATCTGACTCCAAAGTCCATGCTATTACCCACTATGGGGAATGGAGAGAATTGGAGAATTTATCCTCATGCTGTCATGTGTAATGACCTATCTTAATACCCAAGATCCTAGTGATGGGGTTTTGGTAGGGAGTCCAGAGCCAAGAAAGAATTCCTGAGACGTCTTTGGTGCAAAAAAAGTGATTTTATTAAAGCACAGGGACAGGACCAGTGGGCAGAAACAGCTGCACTGGGGTTGTGAAGAGGGACTGGTTATATACTATGGAGTTGGGGAAGGTAAAGACCAAAGGGAGGGCTCCAAGACTTTCATATGCTAAAGAGGAGTCATAAGACACTATTGTCAAGTTAAGGTTGTCTTCCCTCTAGTAAGGCATTATCATTAGGATGGTAGGGGGTTCCTAGAAAAATGTGATACTCTGTATTTGCCTCAAGTATTTGTCAATGGGGTGCAGGTTATAAAGAAATTTAATTTTACCTGCCATTTCTTTTTTGCCTTTATTCCCTACATCACTGTGGAGGGGCGGGTGATGTTGGGGATCCAGGAAACTGTCAATAGGTCTCTGGAGACAAGGCTATTGATAAGATTGCCTTTTTCTTGTAATTTACTAAGATATTTTTAAACTGATGGAGACTCATGTCTTGCATGACTGTTATCTCTATCAGTTAACCATTTGTTCTTCCCTTTTCTTTGTTCTTGGGCAGCAAGAAGTGCCTGAGAAATATTACACATATCCCACCTGCAGGCTGGGGAAGGTGTTTGCTAGCTTGTGCATGGCCTTCAGCTTGCCTTATGGTCCCTCATCACTAGGGTAGCTGTGTCAACTGATGAAAATGTCTTGCACAAATTTAGCCTGTTATGAGGATTGAAATGTTTAATACTACCAACATCTAACATCTTCTTATATAGGATGAAGATAGATCTTAAATATTGGTTTGAATTTGAATCTATTTTCTGAATCTCAAAGCAACTTACTGGAAAGATATTATCTTTCCAGTACAAATACTGTATTATCATCGTAAATTGCCATAGACAACAAGCCACTTTACTAATTCAGGTATAAACTCTAATAATTCATAGAAGTTCAATGAGACCAAGCCTTATTTGTTTATGCCATATATATATATATTTTTTTCATTTTGAAGACAGATCTTTTAAATTTTTTTAGTGTTTATTTATTTTTGACAGACAGAGACAGAGCATGAGCAGTGGAGGGGCAGAGAGAGAGGGAGACACAGAATCTGAAACAGGCTCCAGGCTCTGAGCTGTCAGCACAGAGCCTCATGTGGGCGTCAAACCCACGAACGAACCATGAGATCATGACCTGAGCCGAAGCTGGATGCTTAAGTGGCTGAGTCTGACCCAGGGCTGTGCCTCTTGAAGATAGATCTTTTAAATCACATCTTACTTACAAAGTGTATGAAATTCTGCCTATGACTTCCAGGATATGCTCATGTTGCTTGTTCATTATTTCTAGAATTTAGCAAACCAATTTGTTGTTATTATTTAATATTATGCTAGATTTTTAGCAAATCTGTTATAAAATCAAATAGAATTGTAGTCATTTACTATTAAGCTAGACTTGATGGAATGCATAACTTCTTTTCCCTTTCCACTGACCTTTCTCTGAACAATCTTCTAATTGTGCTCATTTTCTTATGTTATTTGCTCAAAAGAAACACGTATAAGTATCAATAAATGATTATGAGATGTATCTCTAATGAAAAAACATCGAAGTGAGGAAGAATATAGATATTTATACCCAACTTTCTTTTTCAGAGAGATTTGAAATAATTTCAGAAACTTAACTTACTGTAATACCATAGAAATAGATCATAAGAATGAACAAGGGGAAAAATGGAAAGTTAGATTGAGGTTAAGTTTATCCAAAAATGCATACTTAATTTCTTCAAATGTTATTAATTTGGCTGTGAGCCTCCTAATAGCCAGAACAAAGTGAAAAATATTACCATTTTTAAATTAGTGAGTCCATTAGAAGATTAAATATAGTTGGTGAGCAAAAGTACAGTTGCTATATGCATAAAATTGCCAATTTCACATGTACTTATTTAAGCCACATTATCAATTAGAAAAATATTTTTATTTGTTTTTGTAAGAGGGACTGATTTCTAAGACATAAAAAATCATTTAACATCTCACTACTTTTGAATCATATATTAGTTTTATAATAAAACTATACTAAAAGATCACCCATAATACACATCAGACTTGTCTTTCAGTGGCATTCAGGCATGGGTGTTTCCAACACCCAAATCCAACTTCAAAGACTGCAAATATGCCATGATATAGGATACTCAAAAGCTGAGTGACAGACTTTGAAGGCAATTTACAAAGAAGTGTTCAGAAATATTTTGAGAGATGTTGATTTCATAGGAAGAGTCATATAAGCTCTTAAGGTGAATATTTGAGGGAGATAAATGCTTGTTAAGATAGTTTTCATTTTTTATGTGGTTCAAATAATTTTATTAGGTTGTGATTATACAATATATGGCAGTCCAGGATAAGCATGATATTTGTGTAGCCTCTTACTTAGTTTGGGGGTGCAAATAGTCCTTGCCCTCAATAAATATATTCTTAGGTTTTTATATGCTTCTTTTAAAAAAAATAAATGTTTATTTTTGAGAGAGAGAGATAGAGCCTAAGTGGGGGAGGAGCAGAGTGAGAGGGAGACACAGAATCCAAAGCAGGGTCCAGTCTCTGAGCTGTCAGCACAGAGCCCAATGCAGGGCTGGAACCCCCAAACCGTGAGATTATGACCTGAGCCAAAGTCGGACACTTAACCGACTGAGCTACCCAGGCACCCCGAGGTTTTCATATGCTTCTTGTACACATGCCCTTTTTTCCCCTTTAACTGGAGAAAGAGATCCTTTAGCAAAGGAAGAATAATTGCTTTTTGCTTTTACCCTTGGCCACTAGCAAAGCTCCTGTTAGGTGCCAACACATATTGTTGGATAAATAAACTACTCTCTGATACCCTGAAACACTAGCAAACTGCCCAGCTTTCTCGTCACATGCCATGTATTAAGTGTGGCCTTGGAACATGTTCCCAGATATCTTTTATTGAAAATTCAGAAAGTTAATAATAAGGAGATGTGACATATATCAAATGCCTTTATAATCTCTTTCTTCTATGCCCTGGGTAAATGCTAATCTGAGATCCTGCAATCTGAGTGACTGGTACAGATGAAGGCATGCGTAATTTGCTGATAGTACTTTCTCAGGCTATTAAGCTCTGCCCAACCTTTTAAGAATATTGAATTGGAAGATCATGTTCCCACAATTTCAGGAAATTGGTAGCATCACAGCCCAACAACTTGAGAAAATAACATTGTTTTAGAGGGGAGGTAAAAAGAAGAAAAGGCAACAAAGAAACTATCCTAAGTGCCCAGACTGGAAATACCTGTCCAATGGACCCAAAATTTTGTCATTGTAAAAAAAGGAGCCAAAAAACAAAAACAAAAAAAACAAAAAAAAAAACTACTGTTATTTATTTAAATAATTAGCTCTCCCCTAAAGGACTCTGGCATGCCAAGTGCTAACAGTAAATGTTAACCCTTTAGTTGTTCTCCTAAATGAACAATTTCCCCTGCATGGGGCGGGGGAGGTTGGGGGAACTGCTTTGTTCATAATGGAAAACTGCATAAGGAGAATTTAGGAAATGCTAAGTGCAGTGGCAAAGGATGAGGTCTCTTTAATGAAGACAATTTAATCAAGATCACAAAGGAATGTATTACACAAATGGTTTTTGAATATAAAGAAGTGGAAAATGCTGGAAGTGTGGTCTTTAGTCTCAGTGACCTTTCAGAGTGGGAAATATGGGAGTTAAAACTGTGCAATCTGATGGCTCTTCCTAATTAAGGGTGTGACTACAAAAGAGATGGTGAAGCGGCTTCCAAATAATACTGGTTTCCTAGCAACCATAGCTCCAGTGGTTTAACTAGATTTTAAATGCAAACAATAAACCTCAAGTATTGAGCTTGAAAGGGATGTTAAAAACCTTGGGGCAAGCAATGTAATTCTTCAAAGGAAATGCTCTTCTGTGGTGGTAGGCAGTGTTACCAGTCTGTTTCAAAGCCTTCCCATGCACTCAGGTACCTACAATGCTGTACATGAGCACTGAGTTACATTGTGCTTAGACTACTCCCTGATGCACTGTGGGCCCTATTTGTTTCCTGGTAGGAAACAGACTTTAATAATTGGACGGCTTAATAATTGGATTGGATGTGCACCAATACAGTTTCTTTCCAACTTTGTATTTTGCAGTTTAATTTATTAGCTTGTGAATATATTCTTCATAAGTTTGTTTTTCCTCCATTTTCCAATTTCATTTAGTATTATCTTTTCCATTTTCTAAAACACAGCCTCAAGAGAGTCAATCTAAGAAGATCCTATAGAATACCTTTAAATAGCACAGCTCTCAAAAGCAGCATGTACTTTAAAAGTAGGTCTCATTCATATAAACTGATCCATATGAGCAAATATTAAAAATGTGTGAATATGAACTCCTTCAGAACTTCTCAGTTAATTGCATAATATCCTCCAATACCTTATGGACATATATGGAGGCTCTCGAAGCATGACTGGAAAGCAACTGACTTATCTACAGTTAAGTCTCTGGCAGAAGAGGACCCTGACTCTCCTCAAGGGGAAACTGAAACAACAAACAAAGCCATGTAAAAGGCCCCAGAGTCTTCAGTCTGAATCCAACTATGATGAATCATGGATGGATAGCCATTTAATACAGAAGACACTTCCCAGTAAAAGAATAAACTTATTCTGTTGGGGGAGGAGAGCTAGAAATCCTATTTTAGGGGACTTTTTAAAATTAAATGTTTTATTTCAAGACAATTACAGATTGACATGCGGTTGTAAAAAAAATAAATATGGAGAGATCCTATGTATCCCTTATCCAGTTTCCTTATGTGGAAGTACTTTTAAGCTTTGATGCAGTCAGTTTATCCAGGAACATCACTGGAGCTGTAATCAAGCAAGCCAGCCTCCACAAGAACTCTTCATTTTGACAGTTCCACATATGAACAAAGACGGTGCTCATTAAATCATCACTAGCACTCCCAGGTGCAGTACTGTTAATTGGGAGTCCACCAGGGAGCACTACATTAAAAACAGACCAGCAGATTCAAGAGAGGAGGCCTCTGGCATCAGGAGGGAACTCTTGTCATTTCTTTGTCAGATTTGAAGCAAATTATTTTGGGGGTTTGGTAGACATTTATATCTCCCTGCTGCAGGTAGGATTCCCTGTCAATAAGATTTTGCGATTGAATATTAGGCAGGAAATTTATTAGGGAGAGCTCCTGGGATCAACAGTTGGGGAAAGGAAGGGATGCGATGGAAAGGAAGGATAAGAAGCAGTACTGGATAAGGAAGAATATTAGGCTGCATAGGATTTCACCAAGGGACTTTTTTTTTTTTTATATGAAGTTTATTGACAAATTGGTTTCCATACAACACCCAGTGCTCATCCCAAAAGGTGCCCTCCTCAATACCCATCACCCACCCGCCCCTCCCTCCCACCCCTCATCAACCCTCAGTTTGTTCTCAGTTTTTAACAGTCTCTTATGCTTTGGCTCTCTCCCACTCTAACGTCCTTTTTTTTTTTTTTTTCCTTCCCCTCCCCCATGGGTTCCTGTTAAGTTTCTCAGGATCCACATAAGAGTGAAACCATATGGTATCTGTCTTTCTCTGTATGGCTTATTTCACTTAGCATCACACTCTCCAGTTCCATCCACGTTGCTACGAAAGGCCATATTTCATTTTTTCTCATTGCCACGTAGTATTCCATTGTGTATATAAACCACAATTTCTTTATCCATTCATCAGTTGATGGACATTTAGGCTCTTTCCATAATTTGGCTATTGTTGAGAGTGCTGCTATGAACATTGGGGTACAAGTGCCCCTATGCATCAGTACTCCTGTATCCCTTGGGTAGATTCCTAGCAGTGCTATTGCTGGGTCATAGGGTAGGTCTATTTTTAATTTTCTGAGGAACCTCCACACTGCTTTCCAAGGGACCTTTTGAAGTTGTTTTGCATTGTGATGAGGGTGCCAGTCCCTTTACACTCTTGCATTGACCAATTATTGGATGCTTGGATGCAAGCTGCTCATTACAGGGAGATGTGATTTTGGACTAGGAAGCCCAGGGCAATCTACAGACAGGACCAAGAGCTGAGGTTTGTTAGCTGGTCATATCTCCAGAAAGTTATAGCAATGAATACCTCCATTTTAAAGCAAGATCCGGGTCTTACAGAACAGCACCCACTACAGTATATCCCTTGTACTGGTCATATTTACTCCTTCATAAGTATTTTGACTAGAGCAGTTAGATTTGTGGTTATGATGGGTCTCTTTCACTGCATCAGACTTGTAAGAAAAAGGTTGGTGGCATGAATAAAACCCATGATATTACAGCGGTGATCTTAGGGCTAAATGATGCTTACCATCTCCCTCCTGCATAATCTACTCTAGATTCCCCTCTCTTCAGTTAGCATTTCTGCTGGTCTTGGATCTGTGGGTACTATGCCCTTCCCAGACTGCCACTGTTGCACTTGTCCATTTATTGTTAAAATAAGGTAAGGGAAACTAAGAAGTATACAGGTAGGTCACCTGGCAGCCAAATATAGACTTCCTTGTTCTAATTGAGTAACAGCAACTTTACATCCTCCTGATTATGTGAATCAGTTCATTGCCAGGATGCTGACTGATCCTCCTGTGTACTTGTCTTTTACCCCAGGTGAAAGCCCAGGTGACACCCAAGGTGATAGCTTATATGCAAAGGGTTTTTTATGTGTCCCCTCATAAATGTAATCCCCCTTGGGTATTAGGACTTTTAAATCTATAAAGCACAGAGCCGTGCAAACAGAAAACACAAATTCCCAAGATGATCACCAGGAGTGGTCGTAATGGGGCCACACTTACTTCCCTCCCTTGATCTTGAACTCATATACTCTAACTATTAAGGCCACTGATTGAGTGTAGAGGTTGGCAAACTATGGCCCTTGCGTCAAATCCATCCTGTTGCTTATTTATGTAAATAAAGTTTTATTGGAACTCAGCCACACCCACTCATTTACAAAGTATTTAAGGCTACTTTCACAACAGAGTGGCAAGAGAGACCACATGGCCTGCAAAACCTAAAATATTTATTATCTGTTTCTTTCCAGAAAAAGTTGGCCAATTCATGATTTCATCTGTACACTGCATCCTGGAGGATGGTGCCCCAGCCTTCAAGGAATCTTCTAGCTGGCACTTTAGTTTGTCTTCATAAGTCCTTTTTTTGCTGTCAGAATGACAGCTTCTGGGTAGTATACTGTATAATGTGGGCAGTGGATCTCATGGGAATGTGTCCACTCCCCCACCTCTTTTATTATAAAATGAGGGTCTCGATATGACATGATATTAAGTAAGATCCTGACCTGGTACATCACTCTGTAAGCCCTTGGATAGTGGTGCTATATTGACATCCTGCAGTCAGGAAAGGCAGGCTCATACTCAGAAAATATTTCTGTTCTTGCTAAAATGAGTCACTGCCATTGCAGAATAAAATGGGTCCAATATGGTCAACACACCACCAAGTGTCTTTGTTTTCTTGAGGGGTGGTGCTATATTAAGGACTCGTCTCCATTGCTGACAGGTTGAGGTTCAGTAGTGGTAGTAGCAGGATCAGATTTGATGAGTATGAGTCCATGATCCTGCATAGCTTCCATGCATAGCTTCCATCCCTGAGATCATGGTTTCTACATCCATGCACCCATTGTGTAAGCACTGGAGTGGACAATGACAGAGGTTGGCTGACATCAATTGGCTAAGTCATTTTATCTACTTGACTGTTTAGTCCCTCTTCCATGACGGGTGTTGTCTGTCTGGTGGTAATAGCATGCAATGAAAAAATTTTCAGTCTGTGCCCACTCCCCTAAGTTCACCTAGTAAGCCTTTGCCCTAGAACTCCTTGTTCCCTATCTTCCATTCTTTCTCCTTCCAGACCCCTGGCCATCTAGTCAAGCCATCCACTATTGCTCATGAATCTCTATATATTCTAATTCGAAGCCACTTCTCTTTCCTCATAGAGTGGATGAATAGGTATACCAGCTTCAGCTTGCTAATCAGGTTTTCCCTAACCACTGTCTCCATTGGCTCTCACTTATTCCAATCCCCAGAGAGGGATTGTAGCAAAGCTATGGCCATTTTTTTGCTCAACCAACACATTAAGCCAACATATTTATGAACCAAGCTCTGCTTTTTCCTGTTCCAAATTCCACGTGTCCACAACTGTAAGCTGACTCAGAGATTCTGCTGCTAAAGAGAATGACATGGCTCATGAGGGTTTGGGGTGGTGTGGATGGTGGTGATGGTGTAGTAGAAGGTTTAGTAGTAGTGGAGTCAGAGAAGGTCTCAGACATCTGCTCAAGACACAGGCTGAACTTGTGTCTTTGGGCATTGCTTATACCAGATTTCAGATGTTCTACTTCCATTTTATAATGAATTCCTGATGAACCTACTTATCTTTCTTTTTTAATTTTATTTTGTATTTTTTAAAATTTACATCCAAATTAGCATATAGTGCAAGAATGATTTCAGGAGTAGATTCCTTAATGCCCCTTACCCATTTAGCCCATCT
Organism: Lynx rufus; assembly: GCF_022079265.1. Classification (NCBI taxonomy): domain Eukaryota; kingdom Metazoa; phylum Chordata; class Mammalia; order Carnivora; family Felidae; genus Lynx; species Lynx rufus. Next base: position 105,300,054 of record NW_025814867.1, on the reverse strand, counting down.
CCCCTCCCACAGCCCCTCCAGTAACCCTCAGTTTGTTCTCCATATTTATGAGTCTCTTCTGTTTTGTCCCCCTCCCTGTTTTTATATTATTTTTGTTTCCCTTCCCTTATGTTCATCCTTTTTGTCTCTTAAAATCCTCATATGAGTGAAGTCATATGATTTTTGTCTTTCTTTGACTAATTTCACTTAGCATAATACCCTCCAGTTCCAGACATGTAGTTGCAAATGGCAAGATTTCATTCTTTTTGATTGCCAAGTAATACTCCATTGTATATATATACCACACTTTCTTTATCCATTCATCCATCAATGGACATTTGGGCTCTATCCATACCTTGGCTATTGTTGATAGTGCTGCTATAAACATGGGAGTGCATGTGTCCCTTCGAAACAGCACACCTGTATCCCTTGGATAAATGCCTAGTAGTGTAATTGCTGGGTCATAGGGTAGTTCTATTTTTAGTTTTTTGAGGAACCTCCATACTGTTTTCCAGAGTGGCTGCACCAGCTTGCATTCCCACCAACAATGCAAAAGAGATCCTCTTTCTCTGCATCCTCGCCAACATCTGTTGTTGCCTGAGTTATTAATGTTAGCCATTCTGACAGGTGTAAGGTGGTATCTCATTGTGGTTTTGATTTGTATTTCCCTGATGATGAGTGATGTTGAGCATTTTTTCATGGGTCGGTTGGCCATCTGGATGTCTTCTTTGGAGAAGTGTCTATTCAGGTCTTTGGCTCATTTCTTCACTGGATTATTTGTTTTTGGGGTGTTGAGTTTGATAAGTTCTTTATAGATTTTGGATCCTTTTATCTGATATGTCGTTTGCAAATATCTTCTCCCATTCTGTTGGTTGCCTTTTAGTTTTGCTGATTGCTTCCTTTGCTGTGCAGAAGGTTTTTATTTTGATGAGGTCCCAGTAATTCATTTTTGCTTTTGTTTCCCTTGCCTCTGGAGACGTGTTGAGTAAGAAGTTGCTGCGGGCAAGATCAAAGAGGTCTTTGCCTGCTTTCTCCTCAAGGATTTTGATGGCTTCCTGTCTTACATTTAGGTCTTTCATCCATTTTGAGTTTGTTTTTGTGTATGGTGTAAGAAAGTGGTCCAGGTTCATTCTTCTGCATGTCGCTGTCCAGTTTTCCCAGCACCACTTGCTGAACAGACTGCCTTTATTCCATGGGATATTCTTTCATGCTTTGTCAAAGATCAGTTGGCTATACGTTTGTGGGTCCATTTCTAGGTTCTCTATTTTGTTCCATTGAGTAACACCAGCATTCTTCACAGAGCTAGAACAAATAATCCTAAAATTTGTATGGAAACAGAAAAGACCCCAAATAGCCAAAGCAATCTTGAAAAAGAAAACCAAAGGTGGAGGCATCACAATCTCAGACTTCAAGCTATACTACAAAGCTGTAATCATCAAGACAGTATGGTACTGGCACAAGAATAGAACCTACTTATCTTAACCATAGATCTACTCATGAGGGAATCTCTGACCACACGGTCATTTGATGACCACATGGTGAGGCATTCTATCTCTACCAGTGTCCAGTGACTTAAAAGAAGAAATATTTCCCAAAAGGCATAAAATATTGTGCAGAGCCTTGCTCCAGAATAAACGATATTGTGTTTCTCCTACTAGGACTTACCAAACACTCCATGTGACATCTTTTTTTTTTCCCATCTGACATTTTCCTCCCCACAGGTAACTCCAAATGCATCATAAGGCCCAAGACGCAGAGCTGTTGGTCCTACAGCCTAAACTGACTACAGAAACCTTTTTTTATATCGACTCAAAGCTAGCAGCTTTTCATATCATACTTTATATGGGGAGAACAGTTTTTCAAGATGTGGAATATGCTGTTTCTAGAACCTGAATAGGCCTACCCAATGTTGTGTTTTCTTCTTCATGGGGAGAGATATCAGAGACAATAATTTGTCCTTTACTTTATATATATTAACATATCTCTGGCCATTGAACCCCTCAATACTGATATGACAAACCCCTGAATCTTCCCATCCTCTGGAATAGAAACACATCTAACATACTTGTTACTCTTGCTTTTCCAATCTGATTAACATGATGTCACCAATATAGGGTAGTAGTGAAAGGTTTATTGTGATGTCCAGATGATTCAGGTCTCATCACACTTTATTATAACAGAAGGTGGGGACTTTCACATAGCTCTGGGGAAAGACATTAGTGTATATCCTTTTCGATTTGAAGGAAATAAATTTTCTGATAATGTTTTTTTGAGAGGAATGAAAAAGAACATATTTGCCAGACCAATGGCCACATATCATGTACCTTGGGCCAAGTTAACCTATTTTAGCAAAGGTACCACATCTGACACAGCATCTGCAAGTGAGTCTATTATTTGGTTGCATTAGTGATAGTCTATGCTATCCTTCAGGATCTAGATGGCTTTCCTAGGGGCTAGGCTGGTGAATTAAAAGGAACTAAGAAAGGGCCTAATACTCTGCTAGGTGTTTTAAGTTTGCACCAGTGTCTACCATTCCTTTCATGTTGCAAAAGTGAATTTCATTTAGCATTTTGTCTGGGAGGAAGAGACAATTTGAGAGACTTCCATTTTCCCTTCCCCACTAGAAGCCCTCTTTCCCTGCAGGCCAAGAAACCAATGTGGACATTGTGTCCACTAGCAAAACTATCCCTGTCAATTATATATCAGGGACTAGGAAAATTACAGTTAGGTAGTTCCATGGACGAGTGAACACAATGTGAGCCAGACCTGCACCAGAGACTCTATTATTTTGCTTCCATATCCTTACACTCTAACAGAAAGGGTATGGAAATGCTTTGGTATCAATGTCAACTTAGACACTATGAACACAAGTCCAAATGGTTGGGTATTCCCCTTTCCTGAGTAAATAGTTACCCCCAAAACAAATTATATACAAAGACCTACAAGCAGGAAGTTTACTGGGGATTGCTCTCAATATCAATGTCTATGGAAAAGTAAAGGATATAGGATTGAAAAGAAGGAAAGCTTGGACTGTGATGCTGTCTCGCAAAAGATCTCAGCTGGTCTCACAGGGAGCTCTGAAGCTTTGATAACCCTTCAGAGTCATAAGTTTTAACAAGAACCACGACTTTCTATCTCTGTGTTGACTAGTCATTGTATACAATCTCCTTAGAGTAGGAGATGAGATATTGGGTGAGGTAGGTGGGTAAGGAGGAGTCACAATGTCTACCATACCCTCGCAGTTGGTACATTATACCATAAAAAGGACACTAATAAACTGAAAAAGAAGTTCAGTGTCTCTCCATAGAAGCTGAATTTAATTAGGATCATGTTTTCCCATACTCTAGTGCACACCAAACACTAGGCATACTTCAAACTCTAAGTATATCAATAAAGGATAGATGCATATGTTATTTTCAAACTCATGTAGAGTAATATATCAATAAACTGTATAGCACAAATTACAGAAATTTGAAACCAAATACTCTCAATTCTTAAAAACTTCCATGGGAGTGCCAAAGTAATCAACACTAGGGATGTTTTTTCTTTCCCAGTATTCATGAGAAGCAACTAAAATATATTTTGAAAAGATCACTGGTCTGGGAGTGAGAATTCTAGTTTGTCTAGGGTGTCTTCTAATTATATGATGTAGGGCATGATCTGTATGTCAGTTTCTTACATGTGCATATGGATGTGTGCGTGTGTCTGTGTTATGACTTCCTCATAACATTGTGAAAATGGAAAAATTTTAATATGTAAAAGTGTTTTCATAAGCTACAAATTAGTATATGAACATAATATAATTTACTGATCTGTGGTAATTCAAAATTATTATACTTGAGTTATTACTATATATCTTTCTGACTTTAAATGGCATATGAAGTTTTATCCTTCACCATTTTTGTGAGATGATAAGATAGTAGATGAACATGCATACATACATAGCTCAGAGACTAAACCTCAGTAGGTACTCAATAAATAGTCAATGAATGAATGAAACTCCCACATATCATAATGAGCATTAGTGATCAATCCACAGGCATTAAAACCTTACTATCTAAATAGAACCTACATGAGAATATACTAATCATATCGACTCCCAAAGACACTTGGCATTATAGAGATGTGATATCTTAGGGCTGTAAGGATACTCAACAATCAGCCAATTTAGTTATCTTACAGGTGAGTAAATAAAGGTGCAGATATGGATAAAGACATGTTTGAAATCAGGTCCAGCTTGTTGCATCAGAATCCAAACCTCTCAGCAAGCAGGTAAGCCTTTTTTTTTTTTTCTTTTGCATCCTTCTTTATGTCATTATTCTATCATTCTGGTTCTCTAAAGAAGTAAACCTTTTTTGAAACAAAATGTTTTCTTTCTTTTCATTACATTTTTATTTATTTATTTTTGAGAGAGAGAGAGAGAGCTCATGCAAGGAGCAGAGGGGAGAGAATGGGAGAAAGAGAACCAAGCAGACTCTGAGCTCTGTCAGCACACAGCCCAATGCAGGGCTCAATCTCATGAACCTTGAGGTCATGACCTGAACCAAGATCAAGAGTTGGGCTTAACTAACTGAGCCACCCAAGCACCCCAGTAAAATGTTTTCTAGCATAGTACATCATCTTAAAGTGATTTTTCAATGAAAGCTCAAATTAAGCATATAATATTTGGAATATGGCAGAAGGAGAAAACTCAACAGTCATTTTAATATAAGAGAGTGAAGAAAACAAAAGTTTTAAAAACTAACATGACCTTTTTACAGCACTTAATTGAATTTCATGTTATTTCTACCTTCAGATACCATTCTGAGTTTCCAACCAGTACCCAAAAAACATTAATTCATTTTTCTCTTTTCTCCCCTAATTTGTCCAACCTTAGCTTTCTCATATGAAATACAATTTATCTTTTTCAATTTCCAAATAAATGATTAACAAAAAAATATGTTTATGGTCCAATTTGAACCTATCAGAACACAATCACTACAATCAATTTTACATACCATAAATAAAAGTTTTCAAAATGCTACTAGACTTATATGATTTTTAAATACTTAAGCAATTTCTAAAAATTATTTTCCTAGTGATTATTTTTTTTTAATTTTTTTTAACATTTATTTATTTTTGAGACAGAGAGAGACAGAGCATGACGGGGGAGGGTCAGAGAGAGGGAGACACAGAATCTGAAACAGGCTCCAGGCTCTGAGCTGTCAGCACAGAGCCCGACGCGGGGCTGGAACTCACGGACCATGAGATCATGACCTGAGCCGAAGTCGGCCGCTCAACTGACTGAGCCACCCAGGCACCCGTCCTAGTGATTATTTAGACAGAATGTCAAGAAACATAGGAGATGATTTCATCAACAGATGAAAATAGTAATATATGGGCATGTCTTCCTAACGTAGTGATAAAGAAAAGAAAGTGAGAAACCATAAAACTTGAAATATATGTTTGTCACAACAGCACAAACATTATAATGAAAGTATTTCCTGTGGCTTTTGAAAGCCAACACAAACGGCAAAGTATTGAAAATGAGAGAAAAGATGATTTTATGGAAGTTCTTTTGTCAAAGAAAAATTAAGTTGATAAGGATCTTAAAATAATAAGATGGGAAAACGAGTAGAGATAGTTCTTCCCCATCAAGATTTTTTATTTAAAATTTTTTTAAGTTTATTTATCTTTGAGAGAGAGAGAGAAAGAGTGAGCACGCAAGCGGGTAGGGGCTGGCCAAAGTCAGACACTTAATCGACTGAGCCACCCAGGCGACACCCCCAAAAATTTTTGCCAGCATTTCAAATGGTAAATATATTATTTTACTTTAGACACAAAAAAATGGAATTCATTAGAATTATCCACATAATCACATCACACATCTGTCCAAAAACATATATAATATGTTTTGGCTTCTGTTCTAGAATTTTAGGGATCATTAACTTAACGTGCTTAAGTATAAGTCTTAAAAAGGAATTGGTTATTTCCTGCACTCACATTAGAGGTTGTAGAGTGATTTCTTTCTTTTTTTATTCATAAAGTAATAGAAACCCTATTTCCTATGTAATATGGATACTGTTTGACATTGATAAGTAATATATTCAGCATTAATAAGGTATTTGTGCAAGTAGAATAGGTTCATATGAATAGTCTGATTAAAATGGAGAAATTTTGCTTCTAAATGCTATTAGGAGAGCAGATCAATATTTTGGTCAGAGTGACTTTTAATTTATACTCAAAGAGATTTGGTGTTCTTACTTTTTAATAAGTTGCCTTTGTAACATAGAGACCACTTCTTTGAATCAAAGAAAGTGGAAAAAGATAGTTTATGATCATGATGTTCTATTCAGGCATTCTGAGAGGAGATTTGAAAATTTCCACCTGTGCCAAGCTACTTAAAAAAACCCACCATCCTTTATGTCCCCACACCTAATTATTAAGTGTCGATCGAACCTGACAGTAGCACAACAAAACCACACAATTATACAGAAGGATATGCTTTCACATGTCATTCTAAATTTACAAAATTGCATAGTTTTACAGTCCTCTTATGAAAATGTCAAAAAGTGCCAACCATATTCTTTTCTGTGAATGGTGAACACAACAAATTCACACTGTTAGAGCCTTCACCTTTTATTCTTACTATGATAAAAATCCTGGAATGTAATTCCTGCCTTTTTATTTCATGAAGTAAGAATTTTTATTTCATATCTATTAGAATTCCCTTACCCCTAGGAAAAAAAGACAAAAGTTTTGATTCGGTGATAATAATGTTGTTTAATTATGAAAATAATTTATTCTCATAGTATTTACATTTCTATTTATTTATTTATTTTTTAAGGAGAGAGAGAGCACAAGCTGGGGAGGGGAAAAGAAGAGAGATAAAATCCCAAACAGGCTTTGTGCCACCACTGCAGAGCCCGATATGGGGCTCGAACTCATGAACCATGAGATCATGACCTGAGCTGAGATCAAGAGTAAGCCACTTAACCGACTGCGCACCCAGGCACCCCTAAAATATTTAAATAATATAGGAGAAATAATGTAAAAAAATAATATAGGAGAAGTTACAATAATATAGGAAATGATAGGAGAAAGATTAAAGTCTACTCCATTTCTAAGCTGATGCAGCCAAATTCCTATCTTCAAAAGTCATTTGGGGGGCACCTGGGTGTCTCAGTTGGTTGAGCATCCTACTCGATCTGGGCTCAGGTCATGATCTCACGGTTAGTGAGTTCAAGCCCCACTTTGAGTTCTGTGCTGATGGCACAGAAGCTACTTGAGATTCTGTCTGTCCTCTCTGCCCCTCACCTGCTTGTGCTGCTTGTGCTGTCAACATAAATCAATAAACTTTATAAAAAAAAAAAGTCATTTGGATAGTCCAATTAAAATGGAGAAATAAATTAATTTTTTGACTGATACTTTCAGATATACTCATATGAATTTATATTTAGATATTTATGGATATGTTTATTTGTAATTATTATATATTATAACTTGTTATGTAATATAGTTGTCACATAATTGTAACTATTTATATTATTGCCTGTCTCTGTGAATGCATCTATAAGATAGATTATTAGGGAACAGGATAAATTCATAAGAAAATCTCTATATTGAAGCATGTATTTAAAACTTAAATTATTGAATATGAAATTATATCAGCTAAATGTAACATATTTCAATATATAGTCCAGGTTTAATCCATTTTAAGAGTTTAAAATTAATCAACAATGACCACAAGATAAATGATTATTTGTGAAAACAAATAAAAACAAAACTTAAACAGAACAAATGCTTTGGGAAAAGTAGTTGATGCCTACCATTAGAATTGAATTTTGAAAAGCATAACCCAGGGACAATAGCAATCACTAGTGTTTAAGATTTAAAATGAAAATAAAGCTATACCTTGAATTATATTAGGTTAAAAAGTTACAGGCATACCTGGTTTTATTGCACTTCATTGCACTTTACAGATATTCTGTTTTTTGAAGGTTTATGGCAACACCGCATCAAGCAAGTCTATCCCCACCATTTCTCCAAGAGCATCTTCTCAGTGGTGTCTCTGTGTGGCATTCTGGTAATTCTCACAATATTTTAAACGTTTGCATTATTATTATATTTTTGTGATGATCTGTGATCAGTGACTATGACTCACTGAAAGCTCAGATGATGGTTAGCATTTTTTAACAATAAAGTATTTTTAAATTATGTACATATTTTTTTAGATGTAATGCCATTACACACTTAATTGACTATAGTAGAGTGAACATAACTTTTATATGCACTGGGAAACCAAAAATTCATCTGCCTTATTGCAATATTTGCTTTATTTTGGTGGTCTGGAACCAAACATGGAATATCTCCCAAGGTATGCTTGTATTAGGAAAATGTTAATAATGGATATGGTTATTTCTTCAATTTGCAGCATCATAAAAGTAACCAAAATTATTTAATGTCAAATGAGATAACCTATATCATCAATGCAGACATAAGTAATTAGTCAAACATTTGAATGGTTTCCTGGTTAAAGCCATTAAAATCATATAATTCCCTGAAAATGTTAAATGACTATGGAACAAAGTGGTATATATATCCTAATTCCCAACTGTTTTGTTCCTACATGTTCAGTACATTTTATTTTTTCCTCTGCTTTTTTACTGGGAGGGAGGGAGACACAGATGCTTGAAAATTTATCCTCACTGTAATTATTGTTATATTTGGATAGAGAAATTAAAAATAGTCTTTTAGTACGGACAAAGGAACATCATTCCTCACAGGTTAAACTGACTTTCCAAAGTTAAGCTGCTAGTTACAGCTAAAGCTGAGACAGAAACAGGTTTCCTGAGTCCAGTACTTTGTCTATTATACCCAGTATTATAATGCTAGTCAACTGGAAAGAAGTATTCACACTAATTAAGCCCACTTTACAACTTTAGATTGTATTCCATTATAATAAAGTATGCCTTACTTCATCACAAAAGAAAAGTCTTTTCAATTAGAAGAATTTAACATATAGAGTAAACATTACTAGGCTCGTCACTGTGTAGTAGTCTGAGTTTTTATAACCAGGGTCAACAGACTTATTAGATCTCTAATTTCTAGCAAGCAATTTGATAAATGAGAAAATATCCCAAATTGGGAAACTTTGGGCATTTGGTAGATGCAGGAAGTGCAAGTGTGTTCAACTCTTCTGAAAATGAAAAATATATATAATACATAATCTTCTAGTACTTTTTTCAACATTTTATTCTCAAACTATGTATTTTTAAAATATATTACTTGAGGCTTTCTTATTAACCTTCTTTGAGAATGTGGGTTTCATGTCAAAATGTCCTTTCATTAATCAAGTTTTAAATTTAATGTATGTTATTTTGTATATAGTATTTATTACACAGGCACATAATGAGGGAAGAAATGTTTACAGCGTTCTCTCTCTGTATCTCTTTCTCTTTCTGTCTCTCTTACATACACACACATTCGGCAAGCTTCTAACTTAATGACAGTAGTTATCCTAGAGATCACAATCGGCTTAGACTACTAGAATCTGCCTGGTGCCAAATAAAGCTATAGCAATAATACCTAAAATATTATTCATAAAAAAAGATTACCATCTCTTTAATAAAACAGCTTTTCCAGGACTTCTATCATCAATGCCCGAATGATACAGTGCCCTTGCTTTTTATTATGACACATATCTGCACCGCCTTCCAAAAAATTCACTCATCACTTCCCCAAGATTAAATTTAATGTACACACTATGTAGATCATCGTATTAAGAATAATACATTGATCAAAATTTGGGTTTGATTCAGTAGCTCATATTGTGCCAAGTTCTATAGTTTATATAGAGAAATATAGTCCTGCATTTCTAGGAGCTTCCAAAGTATCTGGGGATTAATGATCAACAACAAAAAAGTCAAATGACAACAACACAGGATGCATGACAAATGAACAGAAAGGCAATAAAATACTGTGGATTTTTAAGGCAGAAGGGTAGTCATTAATTCATAGAAGAAATTTATTTAGACCCATCCCTTGAAGATAAATGAGATTTAGACTTGCAGAGGAAAAAGAAAACTCCAATTTAGGTGTGGGTAATTGTGTGAGTATCGAAAAGGAGGTGTACTTATGTAAGGCACATTGCAGGGGATTGGCTGAAGAAGAGAGTGCAGAGGTGCCTGGGTAGCTCAGCTGGTTAAGTGTCTGGCTCTCGACTTTGGCTCAGGTCATGAGTTCAAGCCCTGCATTCGGCTCTGTGCTGACAGTGTGGAGCCTGCTTGGGATTCTCTATCTCTCCTTCTCTCTCTTCCCCTCCCCTACTCATGCTCGCTTTCTCTCTCAAATAAACTTAAAAAAAAAGAAGAAGAGGGTACATATCCATCTTGTCAGGATAGATTTTGAGAAAGTCTATAGGATATATTCATTGAAAACTAGTTGGGAGTCTAGGTTATTCTAGACCATAGGATGTGCTGGTCATAAGAGACTTACAATACAGGTCTAAGACAAAAGCATTTTATCCTATAAGAAGAGGGAAGTTCTTGAAAAACGTCTTCTCTGAGATGGTAATGTTTTATAAAGATTAATCTAGGGGCGCCTGGGGGGGGTCAGTCGGTTCAGCGTCCGACTTTGGCTCAGGTCATGATCTTGCAGTCTGAGTTCCAGCCCCGCGTCAGGCTCTGTGCTGACAGCTAGGAGCCTGGAGCCTGTTTCAGATTCTGTGTCTCCCTCTCTCTCTGCTCCTGCCCTGCTCCCACTCTGTCTCTCTCTCTCAAAAATAAATAAACATTAAAAATGAAAAAAAAATTAATCTAAGTCTGTGAAGTAACATGAATTGCTAGATGGATGGTCATACTAATACCTAAAATCTACTCAGCAATTATTGAGGAATAGGCATTGTGCTAGGTAACCAACAAAGACTGTCTCATATGAAATATGCTTAGAGACTCATGTTATAATAATCGCTTTTTATAAGGGAGAAAATAAGGTTAAGAAAGGTTCAAAAATTTCCCCAACATCTCCAAACTAGTCCATGGAGGAACCAGGAGGCAACTAATTACAACTAACTAGTCTTTTTCAGTAAGTTGCTCTGTTGTGTAGCAACAGTAAAATTTTAAAAAAGGAATGAAAAGGTGTTTGAAAAACAATGTTAAGGAAGTCAGATCAGAGCAAACAGTGCTATGAAAGTGCAATATATTTAAGGAATAAAGATTTTTGAGTAAGAACGTGTTAATATTATACGCATTTTCTTTGCAGAAACTTGCTTCCTCCGTTCCCTGAATTATGTGGTCATGTTAATGATAGCGAGTTATCCTAAATTGGCTTGACAGAAAAATTCAAGATGAAAACAATCGGCAGATGTCTCAGAATACATTCATTTTGTCAGATTGCTCTGTGGGTGATGGTTCAGTTTGGTTTAAATAATTTTTCCCCAATATGTGTTTGGTAGAAATGATATAAACCAGATATGCAGATAGATCCTTTAAGAAAAAAAATTAGAGTAGTCTTTACCCATTTCCTAAAGGCATTCTTCCACCTAATTATTTTCCTTTAGTTTCTTTTGGAGTAGACATAAAGGTGGCATTGAAAATCTGCTCACAGTAAATTCTTGCTAAGTTTCATCTAAAACAGGTTCTTCTAGAAAATACAAATAACAGTGGGCTCATTGAATGCATTGATTGATTTTTGTCAGATTTTACCTATCTTCTTTAGAGACATACTTACTGAATAGCTTCACACAGATAATATCTAATTAGAAATATGACTGTCTAACAAAACAGATGAACATAAGGGAAGGGAAGCAAATATAAAAACAAGGAGGGGAACAAAAACATAAGAGAGTCTCAAATGTGGAGAACAAACAGAAGGTTGCTAGAGAGGTTGTGGGAGGGGGGATGGGCTAAATGGGTAAGGGGCATTAAGGAATCTACTCCTGAAATCATTGTTGCACTATATGCTAACCAACTTGGATGTAAATTAAGAAAAATAAATTAAGTAAAAAATAAGGAAGAAAGAAAGAAAGAAAGAAAGAAAGAAAGAAAGAAAGAAAGGAGTATCTAAACTTTAAGTAAATGTTTGAAATAGCATTAAATATGACATAAAAATTTTTTGCTATGAAGTTCCTACTAAGGCATATACAGTATGTTTGATAAACATTTATTATTGAATGAACAATATAACTTTAATTTGAATGGAAGTTCCACCTCTTCTTCATACCTATTTTAAAATGCAATTTACGTAAGATTATTTTGGATGCTCACATAAACATAATTTTCTCCAACAACATTTAAGTGAAAATGTGACTCATGACCATGCCACTTCTGTGCTTAAAGTCCTGAAACAGCTCCACATTTCACTCTGAGTAAGATCAAAGTCCTCACAATGATCTTGTATGACCTGGAAACTGCTTGTTCTCCCTCTCACTCACTCTATGCCAGTCCCCTTGGTCTCTTGGCTACTCTTTAAACAAACTGGGTACCTTCCTCCATTAGGGCTAATACTGGTTGTTTCTTCTGTCCAGAACCTCCTTCAACATTTCAACATAATTTATTTCCTCTTATTCAAGCATTTGTTAGAAGATATTAGTAAGGCCAACTCTGATCTATTTAAATATGATCCCTCCACTGACCCACCATTCTTGTTATTCTTCCTCTTCTTCAACTTACATACTTTGCCAATAATCATCTTCTAACACAATAGAAAACTATATGTAATGTATTTTTAAAATTTTATAACTCATTCTGATAAAGTGTTAGCTTCTGGAGAGCAGGAATGTTTGTTTTGTTCACTGTTGAATCCCAAGCATCTAGTTCAGTGTCTAAATACTTAATTAGGGGCGCCTGGGTGGCGCAGTCGGTTAAGCGTCCGACTTCAGCCAGGTCACGATCTCGCGGTCCGTGAGTTCGAGCCCGGCGTCAGGCTCTGGGCTGATGGCTCAGAGCCTGGAGCCTGTTTCCGATTCTGTGTCTCCCTCTCTCTCTGCCCCTCCCTCGTTCATGCTCTGTCTCTCTCTGTCCCAAAAATAAATAAACGTTGAAAAAAAAATTAAAAAAAAATAAATAAATACTTAATTAATTGTCTAAATACTTAATTATCTAATGATTAATATTTGTTGAATGAATGAATGAAAGTATCTTCACATTCTCCAGCCAAAATTGGTCTCTAAATACCCATCTTGTGTTTCAGAGCTGCAGTGTAAAAAGTCAGTAACTTCTCTAGTTGACCAGTCTTTCACCAGGGAAACATAATGAATATAATTCTGCCAGGGCATATTTCTGCTAAATGTTTAGAGCAATTACTAGTTTAATACTGTGTTTTATTGTTGAAGTCTGATGAGGGTGATTTTATAAAATGTCAATTAAACAGGATGAAGTAGACATTCTTAAAGTCATATACAATCCTATTATCTTTGATAAGAGTAGATGGTAAAGAGCACGTCTCTGAAACAGGAAAAATTAACACAATTATGTGTTCTTTGAAATTATATCTGTCTCATCTTTGAATAAAACCCCTCATAAGCTTGACACTTATAAACTCTGAATAAATATTTGTTGATACAAAATGCATTTCAAAAGTGTTTCTCTAGTATCCATGTAAGTGTCAAGGATTCTGGACTTTTGCTGCTGAGATATAGATCTCTGGTGGTTCCATATCCTCTTCTATCCAATGAAGAATTTTCACTAAATGACTTCAGGGCTCCCGTTCTATCAATTTTTTTCTTATTTAACATTTCTGCTTGATTAGAGAATTTCTTAGATAAAAGGACATTAGGAGAAAGATTAATGAACATTTTCCTTCAAATTGCCATGCTTCAATTATACCTCTCCTCAATCTGTGGCTTAAAGAGATATTCTCCTCACTTCAGTTGAAACTACAAGCACCATGCTGAAAGAATCTCATCTCCTTGTTTTAATATTATATCCCAAAAGGAAAAAAGGTTTATACCACGAACAGATATTAATGCTTGGCTGGATTTCATCAATGACAAGAAAATAATAAATTCCACACTTCCCAGGTTTGTGGCTAGTGCACAATATTGTATATTACAGAGTGGTATTGTATCTAAAGAAAACAGTGTGAACCAAAAATGGAGTGACAGCCCTTAAATTGGATCTAGCTTTTGAGAATTTAATGGAAAAATTCTAGAATCAGAGAAAGTTAAAGAAAAATATTTAATCAAAAACATCTTCCTTGTACAATTATTTTTCCATTGTCCCTTTGTCGTGATGTTAAACTTACATATTTGATTCAAAGCTATTCCCTCAATCTCACTTAGGTAGCCATAAGGTTGTCATAAGGCAATTGAAAGTTTAAATTCTTTTAGTGCTGACTTCTCTCAAAACATTTCAATCAAAAGTATGATTTTTAAAAGGTCCTTCTATGGTCTGAATGTGTCTCCCCAAAATTCATATGTTGAAACCTAACCCCTAAGGTGACTGGCATTAGGTGGTAAGGTCATTGTAATGTAAGTAGGTGATGAGGGTGGCATACTCATGAATGGGACTAATGCCTTGTAAAAGAAGCCCTACAGACCTTCCTAGCCCCTTATGCCATGTGAGGATACAATGAGAAATTTGCAACCCAGAAGAGGACCCTCAGACAACCATACTCTCACCCTGATACTGGGCTTGTAGCCTCTGCGACTGTAAGAACTAAATTTCTGTTGCTTAACAACCACCCAGTCTGTGGTATTTCATTATGGCAACCCGGACAGACTAAGACAGGCCCCCACTACTATCACCATTTCATGAATGCCTATCAATATTCACTAGGACTCATGAGATTTCTTTCTTAGAATACGATAATTCTTGGCTGCCTGTGTGGTCTAGAAAGTAGATTATAGGGGATAGCAATTGCATTAAGGCTTCTTCCACATATTCCTACATTGGCAGCCAAAATCCATCTCCCAATCATGAGGACAAAATAAATGGTATTTCTGCTTCCTAAAGACTGAGGAATAAATTAATTCAGTTAATATTTATTTCTTTTTCCAGTGTTAGGCCCCAAATCAATGCAGTCTGGTAGAACTTTCTGCAATGAATAAACTGTTCTAAATCTTCATTATCCATTATGGTAGTCACTGACCACATGTGGCTGTTGAGGAGTTGGTGTGTGATCAGTGTGACTAAGAAACTAAATTTTAATATAACTTTAATTAATTTTAATATAACTTTACTTAGCTACATGTATGTGGCTAGTGGTTACCATATAGGACAGTGCAATTCTAGAGATATATGTCTGAGCAGGACCAACAGGAGTTGTGCCAGCAAAAGTTCATAGTCTAATGGACAATTAAAATAGCAAAGGAGAATAATTAGAGCAAATGCTTGATACAGCATCATTCTCAACTGTTGCTATTTGAAATGAAGTAGAAGTCACTGGCAGCAAGAAGTATCCAAATCTTGGTGACAGGGAACAATGTCTTCATTTGAATACTTCTAACAAATATGATACATATACATAAAACTCTAAGAAATATTGAAATATATCAGAAAGTGCTCCCCATAAAAAATCTGCTCCTGACCACCTTGCTATGGTCATCATCTAGTTTTTGGCAACATAACTGGCATCACCAGGGATAGGAAACAAGTCAATTTTAGGTCAATATAAAGAAGACATTTCTTTTTTTTAAGTTTCTTTGTTTATTTTGGGAGGAGGGATGTGCTGCGAGCCGGGGATGTGTAGAGACAAAGGAAGAGAGAGAATCCCAAGGAGGCTCTGTGCCTCTCACAAACCATGAGATCATGGCAGGAGCCAAAATCAAAGGTATAATGCTTAACCAACTCAGCTACCCAGGTGCTCCTAAGGAAGACATTTCTAACTAAGTTATTTAAAACAGGATGGTGATTTTCTTACCACTACAATTGGTCAAGCAGAGATTAGATGATAAATTTGAATAATAGTTTAGGATGATTCATGTATCACGAAGGAATTTGGATTAGAGATTGGATAATTTTTTCCCCAAATCTGGTGCTTAGTTGCTTTGTATAAACGGTCCTAGGGACACTGTCCAAAGGCAGTGGACTAGATATTTCAGTCTTAAGAACCATGATTATCTAACCTCCTCTGGTCAATGAATTAATATGGATTAAAGTAAAATTACTTTTTTCACTAGTGTTAATGACAGTAATATAACATAGTTGTTATAGATTAAATGAGATACTAAAACTTCATCAAAAAATGAAAATTATTTTTTTTTCTTTTTTTTTCTTTCTTTCTTTCCTTTTCTTTTTTTTTTATATATGAAATTTATTGACAAATTGGTTTCCATACAACACCCAGTGCTCATCCCAAAAGGTGCCCTCCTCAATACCCATCACCCACCCTCCCCTCCCTCCCACCCCCCATCAACCCTCAGTTTGTTCTCAGTTTTTAACAGTCTCTTATGCTTTGGCTCTCTCCCACTCTAACCTCTTTTTTTTTTTTTTTTCCTTACCCTCCCCCATGGGTTCCTGTTAAGTTTCTCAGGATCCACATAAGAGTGAAACCATATGGATTCTGTATTTCTCTGTATGGCTTATTTCACTTAGCATCACACTCTCCAGTTCCATCCATGTTGCTACAAAAGGCCATATTTCATTTTTTCTCATTGCCACATAGTATTCCATTGTGTATATATACCACAATTTCTTTATCCATTCATCAGTTGATGGACATTTAGGCTCTTTCCATAATTTGGCTATTGTTGAGAGTGCTGCTATGAACATTGGGGTACAAGTGCCCCTATGCATCAGTACTCCTGTATCCCTTGGGTAGATTCCTAGCAGTGCTATTGCTGGGTCATAGGGTAGGTCTATTTTTAATTTTCTGAGGAACCTCCACACTGCTTTCCAGAGCGGCTGCACCAATTTGCATTCCCACCAACAGTGCAAGAGGGTTCCCGTTTCTCCACATCCTCTCCAGCATCTATAGTCTCCTGATTTGTTCATTTTGGCCACTCTGACTGGCGTGAGGTGATACCTGAGTGTGGTTTTGATTTGTATTTCCCTGATAAGGAGCGATGCTGAACATCTTTTCATGTGCCTGTTGGCCATCTGGATGTCTTCTTTAGAGAAGTGTCTATTCATGTTTTCTGCCCATTTCTTCACTGGGTTATTTGTTTTTCGGGTGTGGAAAAAAATGAAAATTAAAACTAAAGACTAAAGCTAAGTAGAAAACACTTAGCCATTCAATGTAATTGTTTTTTTCCTATCCTTTAATAACATGAACACACTAAATAAATTTGTGAAGATAATAAAAGTGATAAATATGTAAATTTGACTTCTAAATCCCTTCCACACTTTCCCTCTTTGTAGTCTCCAGATATACATATTTATGGCTGCTTGTATTGTTGCTGTTGTTCAGGAGAGGTTTTATTTGAAACAGAGGGAGGGGAGAAAAAAGGGGGAAGGAGATTGTAAAGCTAATCAGAAAGAAAGGAAGGAAGGAATTTGCCCATGCTGAAGTAATGATGTTTAGAGAAGATAAATGTCAAACCTGCTTTTAAGGATTATGAGAGGAAATTATTACTTTTTTTTTTCAGTTTTTAAATTTAATTTTGAAAGAGAGAGCACAAGCCAGGGAGGGGCAGAGACAGGCGGAGGCGGAGGATCCAAAGAAGCAGCTCAGTGCTGACAGCAGTGAGGTGCTAGCTCAACTCACTAGCCAGCCGTGAGACCGTGACCTGAGATGAACTCGGAAGCTCAACCCACTGAGCCACCCAGATGCCCAGATGAAGAAATTATTTAACCAAAGAAACTAACCATATTTCAAGGTATTGTTCCCTATGAAAACTCCTCTAAAAATGGAATGCTTTCAGGGGTGCCTGGGTGTCTCAGTTGGTTAAGTGTCCTACTGTGGCTCAGGTCATACTCTCCCTCAGGTCATGATCTGGAGGTTCCTGAGTTGGAGCTGTGCATGGGGCTGTCTGCTATCAGCACAGAGCCCGCTTCAGCTTCCATTCCTCTGTCCCTACCCTATGTCTGCCCCTCCCCCCCACCCATGCCTGTTCTTGCTCGCTCTCGTGCTCTCTCTCTCTGTCTCTCAAAAATAAACTTTAAAAAAAAGAGGTTAGAGTGGGAGAGAGCCAAAGCATAAGAGACTCTTAAAAACTGAGAACAAACGGAGGGTTGATGGGGGTGGGAGGGAGGGGAGGGTAGGTGATGGGCATTGAAGAGGGCATATTTTGGGATGAGCACTGGGTGTTGTATGGAAACCAATTTGACAATAAATTTCATATATTAAAAAAATAAAAATAAAAAAATAAACTTTTAAAACAAATATAAAGCTTTCGACAGACCAAAGCCAGATTTTGTGAGTAGATCAAAACACTGTGCTTGTGTGAGTGACCTCATTTTACCTTACATTCTTTTCTTCAGCTATTTGCAGTGCACTGCATTTCAAAATGGAAGATCCGCTTTGTCATGTGGAAAAGGTAACTGAGCTTATGCAAGATGCCTATTTGGCTGCAATGTGTTTCATTTCTGAGCTAACTGATGGAGAAGATGGTATAATTGTGTAGGGATGGGCTGTTCTCCAGGGAATGAAGAAAGAGAGACAGGGAGAGACGGAGGGAGAGGAAGAGGGACACTTGATAATCTAATTAGAAAAACCAAGGAGCGGAATGAGAAGGAAAATCAAAACCTGGGTGGTAATAAATAAGGAATTACCTATGTAGAATGATCTAATGGGATATGTAGTTCAAATACATTAGGGCAAAGACAGCATTAGAGGAGACAGTAAATTTGGCTTATTTGAATGATACGGGAACTCAGCAGCACACAGGGACAGTGACAAGTCAGGAGCTGAAGAATGATGTCTTAACCCTTGGGAAAATTTACCCTTTTTTTCTTAAATCACACATAAATGCCTTCTTACCTCTGCATAAGTTTCTTTGAGAGATCAGAAATAACTTCTTAACTGAATTGATCTGAATTTGGTCAATATTACTTCTCCTTCCAGTAAAAAAAGAAAAAGCAGTTCTGGGTGTTCTTCAAGGAATTTAAAGAAAATATTTGGTTTCTTTAAAACCTTTGGGGGTAGTTTGCGAACAAACTGAAATACTGTTAATATATTTACAGACATCTTTTCTTTGATACTCTCA
Source organism: Lynx rufus (assembly GCF_022079265.1). NCBI lineage: Eukaryota > Metazoa > Chordata > Mammalia > Carnivora > Felidae > Lynx > Lynx rufus. Next base: position 105,281,009 of record NW_025814867.1, on the reverse strand, counting down.
CTATCCCATGAAGTAAACAGAGTAAATTCCATTGTCCACATTCATTGTAAAGAGAATTAAGGAAAAACTAAAATAAATGGCTAATATAATGATTTATGTTCATGATTATTTACCAAATCAGTGAGAAAAATGTCACTTTAATACTTTTATAAAGGGGAAAAATGAATAGAAAGTTGCTTTTTTTACCATTCCCTTCAAACTTTCAAAGCTACCTCCTAACATGCTTTAAGAAATGGGTGTATTTTGGCCACTCTGACTGGTGTGAGGTGATACCTGAGTGTGGTTTTGATTTGTATTTCCCTGATAAGGAGCGACGCTGAACATCTTTTCATGTGCCTGTTGGCCATCTGGATGTCTTCTTTGGAGAAGTGTCTATTCATGTTTTCTGCCCATTTCTTCACTGGGTTATTTGTTTTTCGGGTGTGGAGTTTGGTGAGCTCTTTATAGATTTTAGATACTAGCCCTTCAGCCACTCTGGAAAGCAGTGTGGAGGTTCCTCAGAAAATTAAAAATAGACCTACCCTATGACCCAGCAATAGCACTGCTAGGAATTTACCCAAGGGATACAGGAGTACTGATGCATAGGGGCACTTGTACCCCAATGTTCATAGCAGCACTCTCAACAATAGCCAAATTATGGAAAGAGCCTAAATGTCCATCAACTGATGAATGGATAAAGAAATTGTGGTTTATATACACAATGGAATACTACGTGGCAATGAGAAAAAATGAAATATGGCCTTTTGTAGCAACGTGGATGGAACTGGAGAGTGTGATGCTAAGTGAAATAAGCCATACAGAGAAATACAGATACCATATGGTTTCACTCTTATGTGGATCCTGAGAAACTTAACAGGAACCCATGGGGGAGGGGAAGGAAAAAAAAAAAAAAAAAAAAAAGGACGTTAGAGTGGGAGAGAGCCAAAGCATAAGAGACTGTTGAAAACTGAGAACAAACTGAGGGTTGATGGGGGGTGGGAGGGAGGGGAGGGTGGGTGATGGGTATTGAGGAGGGCACCTTTTGGGATGAGCACTGGGTGTTGTATGGAAACCAATTTGTCAATAAATTTCATATATAAAAAAAAAAAAAAAGAAATGGGTGTATGCTTTTTGCCAAAGAAGTCAGATATAATTTGATACAAATATCTATCCCTATTTAAGAAATACAGAAGCAGAGAGACTAGTTGATTTCTTCCCCTGCAAGTTTTTTCTGCTTTCTTTAAATCTTTGGTTGGTTGTTTGGTTTTGTTTGTTCATTTTTTTCTCCTTAGGGTAGTTTGATGTGTGTGTGTTTTCTGTCTTTCTTTGGTTAATAAAATGAAATCCAATATTAGATTTGTATTATTCATAGTACTGCTATGTAAAAATTTACATTTTCATCAGCATATAGGAAGCTTAATAGACCATGACCCTTAATAAAATAATAAAATAAAATGATGGGGCTTTAATAATTACGTGTTCACTTTTAGAGTGGCAGCCAAGACTGTTTTCATGGTGAGGCATTACTAATGTCACTATTCATCTTTCTGTCCTAATTTTCTGTAAATTCGTATTTGAAAAGCCTCAATTATCTAATGAAATCATTTGGAAGTTATTTATTAAAATGCGTAGTTTTCTACAAAACACTCTGGTTTTCCCTTTCATACTGTCAATAGAAATCTGTTCTCCACCAAGGTTTAATGTACATCAATGAATAGCCCTGGAGATAATTCTTTGCCCTTTGGACAATTTTTCATAGCAGAGGGCAGTGCTGTTTGAATTTAAATGACGCTGCACTTGAGGCCAACAGTAATAAGCAAGTTCTCCTAGACTTTCATTACTTTTTTTTATCATCTGAATATAATCATAAGCATTTGATGCTAGCTCCCACAGCCTTCATGTGAATTATAAATATCACATTTAAGTTTCCCTTTAGAAGAGAAACAAGACTTCTGTTGCGGATGAAGCAGTGAATACAGTGAAATAACATGATCTGTTTACCAAAAGTGCTTGCCATCGGAAGAAAGCAAATGCCTCGAAAATGGGAATTGGCTTGACAACTCATTATTAAAAAGAAAAAAAAAGAAAAAGAAAAAAAAATCTTGTCTACACCATGGGATGCATTTCTGAATACAGAATTAACCTATTAGCCCACTGTCAAAATAAAGCTTCCAACTGAATGCCCAATTACCTACTCAAAAGACCCCCACAAATCATTTGGTCAAAGGCCTTTATGAACAGACCTACCTGAAGGTCAACAGTGGAAGTCTATGATGCAATATGGGGAGGCAAACACACAGAGAATTCAAAACACCTTCCTTTTTATTTCCTCAGTTCCAAACAAAAGGACCGTTTTTATCTACAATTAATGCCACATCTATCCCAGCACAGGCACACCTCAGAGATGTTGAGGGTTTGGTTCCAGACAACCACAGTAAAGCAATACCACAATTAAAAGAGTCAAATGAATTTTTTGGTTTCCCAACACATATAAAAGTTACATTTTATACTGTACTGTGGTCTAGTAAGTGTGCAAGAGCATTATTTCTAAAAAACAAGCAAAAAATGCAGATACCTTAATTAATAAATACTTTGACGCTAAAAAATGCTAACCATCATCTAAGCTTTCAGTGAGTCGTTATCGCCACTCACAGATTACCATAACAAATATAATAATAATGAAAAAGTTTGAAATACTGCCAGAATTTCCAAAAGATGACAGAGACACGAAGTGAGCAAATTCTGTTGAAAAAAAAATGATACTGACAGACTTGTTCAACACAGAGTTGCCACAAACCTTCAATTTGTACAAAATGCAGTATCTGCAAAGCACAGTGAAATGAAGCACAATAAAACAAGGTATGCCTGTGGACTTTTTTAGTGCATTATTTTATTTTATTTTATTTTATTTTATTTTATTTTATTTTATTTTGAGAAAGAGAGAGAGCAGGGAAGGAGCAGAGAGAGAATCTCAAGCAGGCTCCTCACTGTCAGCACAGTCTGACACAGGGCTCAAACCCACAACCTGTGAGATCATGATATGAGCCAAAATCAGGAGTCAGATGCTTAACTGACTGAGCCACCCGGGTGCCCCAGTATGCCTATTAGATTTTAATTACAACAGTGGAATTGCATAAAGACTATGTCTACCACCAGCAGAATTTATTCTCTCTAAGCCCTAAGAAATCCTACCAGACAAGTAAAATAAGTCAAGGATAAATAAATAATCCACTCTAAAGTACACTGCCCTTGATTTAGGTGATTGTCCAAGCCTTGATATCACTACTTGCTGTACGCACATGGCCTATCGTTCTCTGTTCTAGCTAGATTTTTGGTGATGCATCTAATTTCAGTAATGAAAGCCCTGATTATGCCCCCTGCTCATCTGATTTTATGTATGCCTATGCATAAACAGGGCATTGTAAAAAAAAATGTATCTAAGTAAAGGTTATCAGCCTTTAAAAATTGTAATGAGGCTACCAGGTGAAAAAACAAATAAAAAGGGTCATAACTTGAATTTTATGCAAAAATAATGCAAAATTTATCTGGAGGTACCACCTTAAATCACTTCTGCTCTGTGAAGACTTTAATTCAGTGTAGCAAAAATACTCTTCAGTTTCCCCCAAAGCTTCCATTTTACCTGGATTAAACTTCAACCTGCCTGCTTTCATTTTATTTCACAGTCACTCAAACACTGAGGGAAATGTGAGAACCAATTTTAAAAGTGTACACCTCAGTGACATTAATAATGATCTACAGGAGTTCCATTTCATCTTAAATTGACCAAGACAATATTCAGGCCAGAAGATCATGAGATCATGAGATCATGAGCAAACGGGTAATTCCCCACATATATCTGACTGAATGATCAATACTTGTGTAAGAAAATTGGTACTATCTTTGTAAAATGTTGATATAGTTAAAATATTGAGCCCAAGAATCAAATTGTCTCTGCTCAGATCTTGAGTTTGCCATTTGTTTGTTCAGTGACACTGGGAATCTAAATCTCAACTCCTCATCCGCAAAATGAGGATCACAACAGTGCCTATTTCAAATGGTAATTGAAGTTTGTGAAATAATTTCAGTTGACTAATTGTGATAGAAACCATAAGGGTCTCAGGTTCTTAGCATACTGCCTGGCAAAACAGTGAGCGTGTGTTAAGTGTTAGTTAACTTCTTGTTGTTTTTTTTTGTTTTTTGTTTTTTTGTTTTTATGAAACTGTTATCTTGGTAACTAGACACGACCCAAATATTTTAACCAATTTCTTTGTTCCATTCTTCCAGATACCACCTCCATTGTGCTCAACCTTCTAAGCTGCTTTAACTAATTAATTGATATTAGGAATAATCAAGTTTCAGTGAAGGACACAGGTACAAGTCTTAGGGCATTTTATGTTCTGATCTAACTCAGAAGTTAACAAATGGTTTTCTATAAATGGACAGACAGAAAATATTTCAGGCTTTGAGAGCCACAGAGTCTCTGTTTCAATCAAGTCTGCCATTATAGGGCAAGTAGCTTTAGATAATATATATAGGTGATACACACACATATAGGTGTGGCTCTGTTCCATAAAACTTAATCAGTGCAAACTGAATTTGAATTTCATGATTTTCATGTGTCACAAAATATTACTCATCTTTTGAGTTTCTTTTCAACCTTTAGAAAAACAAAGCAAATATAGTCTTAGTCTACACACAGATTGGAGGGGAGCAGTATTTAGCCTTCAGGCTATAGTGTATCTAACTGTTAAAGCCACTATTTCTGCTAAGATTGTTTAAATGCTCTATCTTGCATTCAAAGAGCAATTATATATAAATTCTTTCAAAATTCTTGACTATTCAGTAGTCAAATTAATGAAAATATCATATTAATGGTCTAGTATTATATTGTAATATTAACAGTCCTAAGAGTGAACAATGTTAGTTAGATATTATGAACACAATTTGGCACATTCCTTAATTTTATTTCCCCTGAAATGTAGAAATAAAGGGAAATTTAGACATTACTACTGAGGTTGTTCACTCTGAGACAGACAGAGAGAATGTAAACCAGCTTATTGATCAATTTAATGAAATGTCAATTCTGGAGTTGTCCAATGACATAGCCATTGGAAGAACTAAGGGAGGCAAGATATTTGGAAAGAAAAAAGGGTCTGTCTAGAGGAAAACTCTGATCTTGATTGAGATAGGGAAAAGGATTGGATGTGGATAATCAAATTGGACATTTCAACTTTGGTATCCAACACTGTCTAGTCAATTAATTGTGTGGCTTTGTTTGAGAATTTGGATTGTTCCAGATGGAAAAATAAATGGGACACATCAGCCAATGAATAAAGGAACTCTATTAACTATACATCTATGCTCTATGAAAAATCTCTTGAAGATTCTAGAGTATATTAAGTACCACCCGATATTTATGTTGTCTTGGGGTTCCCCAACACAGAGAATGAGAAAAGAAGAGGAAGATACTAAGAGGGGAAGAAAATGGAAGACAGATCAATGTAAATGGGACCTATACAAGTTTATATCTGGAACTTCTAGAGCCTGATTATCATTAAGATCATTCAAGAATTTCATCTTTGTTGTGTTAACTTGGAAGAGGTTCAAGTTTAGAATACAGATGAATTGCTTAGGAGAACATTCATAGTTCCCTAAAATACACACAGGCAAACTACAATCCAGGAGTTAAAACAACTCACCTCTTGTTGTTGTAAATGAGGTTTACTGGAAGACAGCCATGACTATCCATTTATGTACTAATTATGACTATTTTTGTGCTTTGATAGCAGAGTTGACCAATTTTGACAGAGATTCTATGGTCTAAAATATTTCCTACCTGGTTCTTTACAGAGAATGTTTATATCCCGCCCTAAAATCTTACTATTCCAAGTGCATTCTGTAGACCAATAGCATCTGCATCACAAGAAAAATGGCTAGAAATGCAAACTCTTAGGCCCCCCCTTCAAATCTACTGAATCAGAATCTACATTTTAACATGATCCCCAAATGACATAATATCAATGACTGAAAAGAACTGCCCTAAAATAATTTCTTTTTGCTGACATATACATGAAACGAGATGTAGGGGGACATGATGTTTACCATTTGTGAAGAGTCCCATTTCTGGCATGCATTTGTGAAGATGAGGCTTTCATTGCTCTCCCAACTGGATGAAACTTTGGTATTCATAAAAGTTACATTTCATAATCCTCAATCCAAACTTCTGATATGAAGATTATTATATCAAGAGGTCAAAACAAAGGCTGAAATATATGTAGCAATAGAATATTCTAATAACTCATAAATTACCATCTATGAGTCTTGAAAAGAAGGTCTCCTTTAAATTACCAACAGGCAATGAATGTACTACAACTAGCATGTGAGTTCACGTTCAGAAACTGTCTCATTTAAATGCTGTTCAGCTAAATAATAATATTTTTAAAACTGTTTACAGTTTTGTAGTTTAATCAATCTGAAGAGTTTTATTTTTATACTTCAGTCTCTTAATCAGATGTAAAGACAGAACTTGCATCTCATTAGTACAAGTACATGTTAAAAAGGAAAACACAGAAATGCGCTTTCTTGGCTGATGGACATGTAGCTCTATTTAATAGATACTTTATATTTAAGTATTTTATTATTAAGCTTAGTTCAGTATAAAAGCACATTTTCAATGTCATGAATACATAGCATGAATGATGTGACAAGCAATTTGCATTTATATAGCACCTTTCAAAGGTTTAGGAATGCAAAGCAAAGCATAAATGCTTGTGTAACTTTGCAATTAAGAATTCACTTCTAATTACTCCTACTTAAATGTGCAGTCTCTTTTTAATCACAACATTTTTACACCTGTGGGTAAGTGCTCTGACAGAGCCTTAGCCTTATCTCCAAAGCATGCAAACTGCATGACTGGGTTTTGTAATGAAAGCTATGTTTGCCAGGGGGGAAATGATCACAGTCATGTAGTGCCAGTAACAATATTAAAAACATAGCTATATTTAAAGGCATTATTCTTTTAGGTTATGTACTCATTCATATCAACACCCCCCACCCCCCAAAACACACAAACGCATGTCCAGCTCTGGAGCAGGCACGAGTTTTAGGCCCGGATACACTTCTGCTACCACCAGGAAGTCAAGAGATGAGATCTGAAAACCAGCTTGTAAACGTATGCTTGCCTGTAGTAAATCTTCAGCTACTGGAGCTACAATTGCTAGCATGTGTGAGATTCCTAGTTTTCTTGTATAACCAAGGGACCAGTAAATAATACGATGTTTTTAAAAAATGATATCCTGCTACTAGGGGAAAGCACAATTCAGCTGCAACATATGGTTCTGGAGGGCTACAGACTCGTAAATGGGGTTGAGGAAAGAAAAGCAATTCTGGGAAGGTGGTTGTAACTAAAGAGAAGGCCCTGGTGACAACCATCTACATAACCGACTGCAGTAAAGCATGAAGCTCCATTTTCAAAAGCTGATTAGAAAGAAGATTTATTAAGAACCTATGATGATCTGGGGACCAGTGTAACACAAATAGACAAGGCATGGATCCTGCACCTTGAAAGGCTGCCAATAAGCAGCAGAACCGGGTGAGCCAAGAAGCAAATACATTTCAAAATTCATAGTCAGTCACGAAAAATTAGAAGAAATCAGAAGTTCCTGGATTTTCAATAAAGTATTAATTGTGTGACAAGGAACTCTAAAATTGACTGTCCACTTTAAAAATAAATATCGAGTCCTTCCAAGATACCAGATATTGTGTTCATCTCCGATGATTAAAATGAAAACAATCACAGCAATAATAACAACAACAATAATAATAAAGATGATGATTGTAAAGGGGTCTTGGGGAAATCACATAACACTTCCTACATTCAGGAGAGTCACGGGATAGAGGGCATGGAAGAAATAACTAAACACTATCGTGTATTCTTTTATAAGCTTGTGTGGAGTGCTCTGAGAGCAGAGAACAGGGAATATTTAATTCTGCTGGTCTTTGGGAAAGGCTTCAGAGACACAAGGACATTTCAGGACAAATGTGAAATACTAGTAGGATTCTGCCGGCCACAATGTTGGTGAGAGAGAGAGTAATATCAGGGAGTAGGAACATTCCAATATGAATATTCACACAAATTCTTTGTATGACCCTTGACTTTATACCTAAGCATTGTCATAACAGCACGTTAATTGGGAGTACAGGTTCAAAAGTCAAATTGTCTCTATTCAAGTCTAAATGTGTGACTTTGGACAAGTTACTTAACCTGCCTGAGTCTCAGTTTCCTCACCTGTGTAATGGGGAACAGATAGAATATACCTCTGAGGATCACTGTAAGAACTTAACAGCACTTTTTTTGACATATGACTAACATTTAGTAAATACTAGCTGTTGGTTTTGTTTTGTTTTGTTTTGTTTTGTTTTGTTTTGTTTTATTTCTGTATCTTTTTAGGTAAAGCTAGAGCCATTACCAGTATATGGTGAATGAAGCATGAAAATAAGCCCTCCCTCCCCCCCACCTAGTACTTTAGGAAGCCCATCTGTTGCTAATTTCTGATGGGAAAGATGATGGTGCTGCCATTTGAAAAGTAAAACACAATACCCTTTAAGTCTGCTTCTTTTCCCACTCCCATTTCCAGTACACATATTTAGTCTGTACAATTATCATTATGAGGAAGATAGTATTATTATTATATCCACTTTACGAATGGGGACTGAGCCTAAGAAATAAAATGATTCTGCAACTTCAAGAGCCAGGAACTCGTGAAGCCATGATTAACATTTAGGGGTTCTAACTAGGGAAACCCAGTATTAACCACTTTACTGAAATGTCCTAAGATAGTTTGGTCCAAAATAATCACCCCTCAGGAACTGAAGCATCAAAGGAGCTCAGATTCCATTTCCATCAGGGGTGGGGATGAGGGGTGGATCTAGAAATTCTGAAAGACTCCTCTAACTAAAATCCTTAAAAATACTGGATTGAAAAACGTTTGGTGAGTTTGTCACAAATGGAAGGAATCTGCAGAGAGCAAGAATTATGTGAAAACAGGGATACTAGGAGATAAATGATCCATGAAAAGTTTTCAACAAGAAAATTTCTATTGACTCTGGGAGATTTTAAGCTACAATTTTGACGGCCACATAGTGTAGGAGACAGAGGTAAAGACTAAAGTTCACCAAACACGAGTAGCCTAATAGATAATTTCCTCACATAACTAAGGTCCTCAGAGGAAATCAGGAAAGAAGTAAGAAGAGCCCCTTTGCCAGGGCTATATGACTCCATAATACACAGCACAAAGAACTGGAATAGATGAGACAATGATTAAGATAGTTAGGAGCCATTTTGCTAGTTTCTTCCATGCTGACAAACCAACAGAATTGTTCATGCAGTAGCGTTCTTTTATTTGTCTTCATCCAAAATCTTACTACATGAATACCAGACTGCTATTGTATGGAAAGTTACTTGAACTTTCACTGTAGACTTATTGGCTAACCAATACTAATTTCTGACAATAACAACTACAACAAACATACCAGAAAGAAGAATCAGTCTCCAGCCTTATACATTTTTTTATCTATTATCTAGAAATGCTCGCCAGACTTAATAATTTTGTTTCAGAACTAACATTCTTAATTTAAATGAATTTTAGAAGTTAAAATTAATTCTCAATGAACTTTTGGCTTTATATTTTCTCAAATAGACAGCACCCCAAATCTCACTCCAATGATATCTCTCCATGTCATTTTTTGTTAATTACAGGTATACCTCAGACATATTGTGGGTCAAATTCCAGACCACTGCAATAAAGTGAGTATCACAATAAAGCCAATCAAATATTTTGGTTTCCAGTGCATATATGAGTTATGTTCACCTCACACTGTTGTCTGTTCAGTGTACAACAGCATTAATTCTAGAAAAACAATGTAGATACCTTAATTAAAAATTACTTTGTTGCTAAAAAAAATGACTTTTTCTTAACCATTATGTGAGCTTTCAGTGAGTCATAATCTTGTGATGGTGGAGGGTCTTACCTCAATGGTGACGGTCACTGACTGATCAGGGTGGCAGTTGCCGAGGGCTGGAGTGTCTGTGGCAATTTCTGAGAAGACAACAATAAAGTTTGCTGCATTAACTGACTTTTCCTTTCACAAACAATCTCTCCATAGCATGTGGTACAGTTTGACAGCATTTTGCCCTCAGTAGAACTTCTTTCAAAATTGGAATCAATCCTCTCAAATGCTGCCACTGCTTTATCAATTAAGTTTATGAAATATTCTAAATCCTTTATTGTCATTGCAACAATCTTCATAGCAGCTTCATAGTTTCTATCTCAAGAAACCACTTTCTTTGCTCATCTATAGGAAGCAACTCTTCAATCACTGAAGATTTATCAAGATGTTGAGGCAGTTCAGTACATCTTCAGTCTCCACTTCTAATTCTAGATCTTTTGCTCTTTCCTCCACATCTGTGTTACTTCATCCACTGAAATCTTGAACTCCTCAAAGTCATCCATGAGGGTTGGGATCAACTTCTTCTAAACTCCTGTTGATGTTGATATTTTGACCTTATTCCGTAAATCATGAATGTTCTTAATTGTATATAAAATGTTGAATCCTTTCCAGAGATTTTAATTGACTTTGTCCAGATCCACCATGTGAATCACTACCTATGGCAGCTATAGCCTTATGAAATGTGTTTCTTAAATAATAAGATTTGAAAGGTGAGAGTACTCCTTGATCCATGGGCTGCAGCTTGGGTACTGGGTTAGCAGGCATGAAAACAACACTAATCTCATTGTACATCTCTATCAGAGTTCTTGTGTGACCAGGTGCATTAACAATAAGCAGTAATATTTTGAAAAGAATTTTTTTTTCTTAGCAGTAGATCTCAACAGTGGGCTGAAAGTATTCAGTAAACCATGTTGTAAACAGACACTCTGTTATCTAGGCTTTGTTGTTCCACTTATAGAGCATAGGCAGAGTAGAATTAGCATAATTCTGAAGAGCCCTAGGATTTTCATAATGGTAAGTGAGCACGGGCTTCAATTTAAAGTCACCAGCTCCATTGGCCCCTCATAAAAAAGTCAGCCTGTCCTATAAAGCTTTAAGCCAGGCATTGACTTCTCCTCTCCAGCTACAAAAGTCCTAGCTGGCATCTTCTTCCAATAGAAGGCTGTTTCATCTCCATTGAAAATCTGTTGTTTAGTGTAGCCACCTTCATGATTGGTCTTAGCTAGATCTTCTGCATAACTTGCCTCAGTTTCTACATCAGCACTTGCTTCTTCACCTTACACTTTTATGTTATGGAGATGGCCTCTTTCCTTAAGCTTCATGAACCAACTTCTGTTTGCTTCAAACTTTTCTTCTGCAGCTTCATCAGAAAAGAGTTAGGGCCTTGCTCTGGAATAGGCTTTGGCTTAAGGGAATTCTGTAGCTGGTTTAATCTTTTTTTAAAAATTATTTATTTTTTAAATTTACATCCAAGTTAGTTAGCATATAGTGCAACAGTGATTTCAAGAATAGATTCCTTAATGCCCCTTAGTAATTCAGCCCATTCCCCCTCCCAAAACCCCTCTAGAAACCCTTTGTTTGTTCTCTATATTTAAAAGTCTCTTATGTTTTGTCCCCCTCCCTGTTTTTATATTATTTTTGCTTCCCTTCCCTTATGTTCATCTGTTTTGTCTCTTAAATTTCTCATATGAGTAAAGTCATATGATATTTGTCTTTCTCTGACTAATTTCATTTAGCATAATACCCTCTAGTTCCATCCACATAGTTGCAAATGGCAATATTTCATTATTTTTGATTGCCGAGTAATACTCCATTGTGTGTGTGTGTGTGTGTGTGTGTGTGTGTGTGTGTGTGTGTGTATCACATCTTATTCATCCATTCATCTATAGACGGACATTTGGGCTCTTTCCATACTTTGGCTATTGTTGATAGTGCTGCTGTAAACATGGGGGTGCATGTGTCCCTTCGAAACAGCACACCTGTATCCCTTGGATAAATACCTAGTAGTGTAATTGCTGGGTGGTAGGGTAGTTCTATTTTTAACTTTTTGAGGAACCTCCATACTGTTTTCCAGAGTGGCTGCACCAGCTTGCATTCCCACCAGCAGTGAAAAAGAGATCCTCTTTCTCTGCATCCTTGCCAACATCTGTTGTTGCCTGAGTTGTTAATGTTAGCCATTCTGGCAGGTGTGAGGTGGTATCTCATTGTGGTTTTGATTTGTATTTCCCTGATGATGAGTGATGTTGAGCATTTTTCATGGGTCGGTTGGCCATCTGGATGTCTTCTTTGGAAAAGTGTTTATTCATGTCTTTTGCCCATTTCTTCACTGGATTATTTGTTTTTTGGGTGTTGAGTTTGATAAATTTGTTATAGATTTTGGATACTAACCCTTTATCTTATATGTCATTTGCAGACATCTTCTCCCATTCTGTTGGTTGCCTTTTAGTTTTGCTGATTTCTTCCTTGGCTGTGCAGAAGTCTTTTATTTTGATGGGTCCCATTTTTGCTTTTGTTTCCCTTGCCTCTGGAGACGTGTTGAATAAGAAGTTGCTGCAGCTGAGATCAAAGAGTTTTTTGTCTGCTTTCTCCTCAAGGATTTTGATGGCTTCCTGTCTTACATTTAGATCTTTCATCCATTTTGAGTTTATTTTTGTGTATGGTGTGAAAAGTGATCCAGGTTCATTTTTCTGCATGTTGCTGTCCAGTTTTCCCAGCGCCACTGGGATCTTTGTCAAAGATTAGTTGGCCATATGTTTGTAGGTCCATTTCTGGGTTCTCTATTCTGTTCCATTGATCTGGGTTTCTGTTTTTTTGCCAGTGCCATACTGTCTTGATGATTACAGCTTTGGAATACTGCTTGAAGTCCAGGATTGGGTTGTCTCCTGCTTTGGTTTTCTTTTTCAAGATTGCTTTGGCTATTTCGGTTCTTTTCTGGTTCCATACATATTTTAAGATTGTTTGTTCTAGCTGTGTGAAGAATGCTGGTGTTATTTGATAGGGATTGCTGTATGTAGTTGGTTTGATATTGTGTGTAGACCACTAAAACTTTCTCCATATCAGCAATAAGGCAGCTGCACTTTCTTATCATTAGTGTGTTCACTGGAGGAGCACTTTTAATTTCTTCAAGAATTTTTCCTTTACTTTCACACTTGGCTCACTGATGCAAGAGGCCTAGCTTTTGGTCTATCTCAGCTTTTGACATGCCTTCCTCACTGAGCTTTATTATTTAGCTTTTGATTTAAAGTGAGAGGAATGCTATTCTTCCTTTCTGTTCAATACTTAGAAGGCAGTATAAGCTTATTAATTGGCCTAATTTCAATATTGTTGTGTGTCAGGGAATAGGGAGGCCGGAGAACAGGGAGAGAGTCAGGGGAATAGTCAGAACACACACAACATTTATTGACTAATTTTGTCATCTTATATGGGTACTGTTCATGGCCCCCTAAAACAATTATAATAGTAACATCCAATAACAGATCATAGATCATAACAAATATAATGATAATCAAAACGTTTGAAAATTATCAACATTACCAAAATGTGACCCAGACATGCACTGGGCAAATGCTGTCGGAAAAATGCACTGGTAGACTTTCTTACCACAGGGTTATCACAAATCTTCAATTTGTACAAAATGTAGTATCTTCAAAGTGCAATAAAGCAAAGGGCAATAAAATGCAGTATGCCTGATATGCCAGTTATATCTGAATAAATCTGAAAAAAAATTCTTGCAAAACATAAATTAAAAACTTATACAATATGCTAGATGGCAATTATCAGATGTGCCCCAGACATGATTTGAGGACCTGCCAAGACCGTGTCAATGGTGAAGATATGCTCTTCCTCCTTGTCTTGTACAGTGGAGATCTAGTGGAAATCTAATGGCAGTCAGAATCACATGACAAAATATATCTATTCAATTGATTATAAAGGAAGAGTAAGGTCTATCTGAGCCCCATGCCCACAGATGCACAAACAAACCTATAAATAGCATATGATTCCTAGAGGCATTTAAATATCATGTCTACCTCAGGCGGTCACCAGAAAGATATAATACATATACTAATGAATAAACAACTGGTAGCTTTTATTCACAGCAAACTTCTATTGCTCTATGACTATAAAGAAAGTAATTCTGAAACAAACACTGTCTTACAGCACTTTCATAGGACAAAAGAAAACAAATTGTATGTCTGAAACTAAATCCATAGAAAATCTTCCTTTCAACTATGATTTCTTTCTTTCATACATTCATGAAACATGTCATAACTGCCCAGAAATGAATGAGTTATACAGGTCTTTTCTCCAAAGATATAATTGACCTTCATATAAGACTTCACTTATTCATTTAAAAAATTTTGTTTAAATTTAAAACTACTAAAATTATTGATGCTGGCTCTCTCAAAAGGAAGATTTCAGGGGAAAAAAAACAGAAAAAAAATTAAAACCCAGTGTCTCTGAGGCTCCTACCTGATGCATAATTGAGTTGGAAACCCTTTAGGTATGCTGTTATCATTCCAGTGAATTCAGTCTACATTTGTGAGTAGAGAAGAGCCTTTGCCAGATATGGTTTCAAAAACCTCAGACCAAATATATGTAATTATTTTTTATGCACTGAACATTTTTTTTCTTGGAAGTAATAACCAAATGCCTGACTAAAAAAAAAAAAAAAAAAAGGAAAAAAGACCCAAGCAAAAAAATCCATTTCACGTTCCAATTATCCAAGTTGTAGAAGAAAGTATAACTTTTAAATTATAAGCGATACAGAAATACTTCTATTATTAAAGAGAAACATCAAGTATAAGAAGGGCTTTCATTAACCAAAATTGCAAAGATGGTTTTATTCCTTGTTACTTTGAAACCATATATATAAATGAATATATATGAATACATATTGAACATATGTTAACACATAAATGCATATATGTAAACATGCATATAAGAAAGAGTTTTGGTAGCATAAGGGGTTGGAAACAAGTGCTCCTAAAAACTCCTACATATATATGTCTATGTGGATTCAACCTTCTAGAATATATTGTAATATAATAGTAGCTACCCATTGTCAGGTCTGCATTTTGCATAGCATTCCATGGCTTGAATTCTTTCTCCACTTACTGGGTGTAAGTTGTGAGTCACCATCTCTGTTTACAAAGTGGTGTTAAGCAAGTGTCTCATTTACACGCACACTCTACTCATAAGCAAGCATCAGCTTTCCTCTCCGCAGTTGTAAAAAAAAGTACTTATCTGAAGATGAATTTCCATTCAGCTTGAAATGCTTTGCTGTTTCTCACTTCCCTCGTTAGTGCCAAGTGATTGGCAAGTTACCCTCCAGACAGGGCACCATCTTCTATGTGTCGATTTAGAAGTAAGTGCCCAATAAAGCATAGCCAAAAGGAAATATATAAATCTGTTTTGAAATTCAATAAATTTATAAGCCATGCTACTCACCAAGGCCTGTGGGAGCATATACATCATAAAACACCGCTGTAAAGCTATAAATATTTCAAGCAGTTAGTAACGGCTGAGAGCACATCGCTGAAAGCCTGGTTAAAGCTGGGCAGTGCATGATGCCCTAGTCCGAGGTGGTACAAGGTCTTTGGAGTAGTTTGTTTTTCTAGGCAAATGAAAAGGCACAGTCCCAGCTGTTATCTAGCATTCCTTTATTTTAGGTTGCAGAGGGTGCTGGAATTGCCTCAAACTCAACTCTGGTTCTGTTTGTTCTCTCTCATAATCTTCTTTCCTTCTGTCACCCATTCTGTGGGGCCTGTTTCCCACCAGCTCAGATACAGGGAAGAAATGAGCTGTGCAGGAGATGTTGTAGGAAAACTAAGGTTGGCACATGGCAGGATTGGTCTCAGCACTTTCTTGGGTTATTGTGTCTCTGCCTCAGCTTTCAATCTGGAGCGACCCCATTCTACCCACTATTTTCTTCTTGGATGCAACTGTGTTTTATTTCACTACTACTTCCTCTTTGTTTTTCTTCCTGCTGCTATATTTGGATATAGACTATATCCTAATATGGGCATTTTAGGATTTAGCTGCTTTCTATGAGCATAGGATATTTAACAGATCAATATATTATGATCAAAAAGACCAAAGCTTACGTTATGGTCAATTCTGTAAATTTTGTCCATTTACCATCACTAATTTGGAAGTTTTATACTTTCCTGTAGTGTATTATTCTAGTATCATTTAGTTTATCAATACCTTTTTGGTGGTTATTCTAAAAATTTTGGTATACATTTAACAAAATCTAAAGTAAATATCTTTACATTCTTCCTGAATAAAAATAAATCTGAGAGTATTTTAACTTCATTTAATTCCTCCCAATGTATATGCTATTTTGGTCAAATACTTCTTTGTCCCACAAATTATACATTATTGTTTTATATTATTGTTTGTTAAGATTGAATCAAATAAATATTGTGATATTTGCTCATTATTATTCATTCTTGAGTCTTATACCTTCCTTCAGAGATCTTTTTGCTAAAGTGCCGCCTTTAGAAATGTCTTTCTAGTGAAGGTGTTCTGGTGATCAACTCTAACTTTGTCAAAAATGCTATAAAAATAATATAGCCTCTCTTCTTTCAGCCCTTTAAAGATACTATTTCTCATTTTTGCTGCTAATGTTGATATTAAAAAGTTAAGTGACTGTCAAACTGAAATTTCCTCTGACTCTAAATCTTGGCTTTGCTTTTGGTCATCTGCCTTTACCACATTGTCTGGTGATGGTCTTCTCTTTATTTTTTCTCCAGAGGACACAATATCTTGAATCTGACCATTGGTTTTTTTCACCAGTTTTGAACTATTCTCAGTCATTATTTTTTCTGAGATGGCTTTTCTTTCATTAGATATGTGTTAGATCTTAATCTTTTCCTCTGTTTCTTCATCTCAACTTCATACATTTCATTTTTTCTTTTTGCCTTTCTGTGTTATTTTCATCTTTAGATATTTCTTCCAGTGTTCTGGTGTCACATTCCCCTATGTTTTCATATGTCTTGAGACATATTTTTGTTAATACATTAGTATTTCTATTTGACAAATACAAGGGGTGGAATTGTGGGGTCAGAGGGAAGGTAACCATTTAGCTGTGTGAGAAAGTGCCTAATTATTAGTGCAAGTATTTGTACTATTTTATATTCCCACAAGAGATTACTTCCACCTCTTAAGACTTAGTAGTATCAGTACTTTTTACTTTAGCCATTCTAGTGATCTAACATTGTATTTCACTATGATTTGAATTTATGGCTCTCCAATATCTCATAATATTAACATGTCTTGTGCACACTGCCATTGTCTTCATCTTATTTTGATAAGTGCCTGTTGAAATCATTTGCTTATTGTTATTGCTTTATTTGTCTTTTCATCACCATATTACTTTGCTTTTATATATATATTTTTTCACCCAATAATGGCACGTCTTTTCATTTCTTTAACATTGTCTTTTGAATAGCAGAGTATTTTTTATTTTTACTTAGGCCAATTTGTCATTTTTAAAAATAGTGCATTTTGTACACTGAGAAATATTTCAGTTTTATTCTTCTTTTACAATTCTATTATGGCTAGTTGAGGTCTTTGTATTTCTTAACAACTTTGTCATTTTATGCCAAAAAAAGCCTGCTTTAATTTTGACTTGGATGAGCATTAAATCTATAAATCAATTTACTGATGGTTAACATATTAATATTAAATCTTCTAACTCATGAACATTGCATATTTCTTCATTTATTTAAGTATTCTCAGTAGTGTGCTGGTAAATATTTAATCATCAGCTCTCCAGAATACATAGCTCTCATGTGTAGCATTTGTTGATTTCTATGGTATAAATACTCCTAGCATAACTCATCTCTGGTTACCACTGCGATGTAACTCGAACAGGAAGTCAGGAAAGTGGGCTCGAGTATACCACCAGGGTTTCATTAGTGTGGTGTAGTGATTTTGCGAATTGTTAAATTCATTTTTCTAAAACTTTTATGTCTTTTGAGGCTAACCCAAATGGGATATAATTTCATTTTCCAAATGTTTGTTTCTAGAATAATTGGAATACTATTTATGTTTACATTGTCCTATATTCTGTTACTTTGCCTTATTCATTTGTTAATTCTAATAGGTTTTCCTGTAAGTTCCTAAGGATTATTTAGGTATAAAATGATGACATCATCTATGAGTAGAGATATTTTTAAGTTATGTCATGTTCAGCTTTATGCTTTTGATTTTTCTTGCCACAATTAATACACACAATTTGTAATTTTCATCTGTCCAAGAGTAAACCCAATAAAAGCTGCCCCATTATTTAAATTAAAATTTTATCCTTTTTTTGAGTGGAAAAGAGGTAGTATAAATTCTGCCCCAAATATCTGAATTAAATTTTACTATTAGGAATTCCCAAAGAAGATATGTATTTTTTTAATGTTTTAGTGATTTTTAGTATATTCATTATGCTGTTCACTCATTATTACTATCTAATTTAAGAACATTTTCATCATTCCAAAAAGAAACTCTATCCATATTAGCAGTTAGTTTCAATTCCCCTTCTCCCACCATCCCCTGCAACCACTAATCAACTTTCTTTCTTGGTTGATTTGCCTATTCTGGATATTTCATATAAATGGAATCACACAATATATGGTTTCTTATGTCTGGCTTCTTTAATTTAGCATACTGTTTTCAAGGTTCATCTATGTTTTATCATGCAATAGTACTTCATTCTTTATGAGTGAATAATAACCTATTGTATAGATTATTACCACATATTGCTTATCCATTCATCAGCTGAACTTTTAGGTTATTTCCACTTTTGGGGTATTATGAATAATGTTCCTACAAACATACATATGCAAGTTTTTGTGGACATATGTTTTCAATTCTCTTAGGTATACAACTAGGAGTGAAATTTCTGGGTCATATGCTAACTTCCTCAACTTTTTGAGGAACTGCCAAATTGTCTTCCAAAATGGCTACACCATTTTGCATTCCCACCAGCAATATAAGAGTTCAAATTTCTCCACATTATTGCTAACATTTGTTATTTTCTGCTTTGTTTTTTTCTTAGTAGCCATCCTAGTGGGTGTAAAGTAGTATCTCATTGTGATTTTGATGGAAATATTCTAAAATTAGATAGTAATAATGAGTGAACAGCATAATGAATATACTAAAAATCACTAAAACATTAAAAAAATACATATCTATAGAAATGCAACAGATATCTGTAGATTGATTTTGTATCCTAAGAATTTACTGAATTTGTTAACCAGTTCTACCATTTCTTTTGTAGTCTTTCAGGTTTTTTATATAGAAGATTATGTCATCTGCAAATGATTAAAGGTTTACCTCTTCCTTACTGATTTGGTATTTGGTATTTGGCTATTTCCTTTTGTTGTCTGATTGCTGTGGCTAGCACTTCCAGTACAATGTTGAATAAAAATTGTGAGAGTGAACATCCTTGTCTTGTTCCTGACCATAGGGGAAAGGCTGTCAGTTGTTTCCCCACTGAGTCTGATGTTAGTTGTGGATTTTTCATATATGACCTTTATTTTGTTGAGGTATGTTCCCTCTATCCATACTTTGTTGACAGTTTTTATCATGAATGGATGCTGTATTTTATCAAATGCTTTTTCTGCATCTATTGCAATGATTGTGTTTCTTATTCTTTCTCTTATTGATTTGGTGTGTCACATTGATTTGCAGATATTAAACCACCTTAACAACACAGGAATAAACCCCACTTGATTGTGGTAAATGATTTTTTTAATGTATTGTTGGATTTGGTCTTCTGGTATACATTGAGGATTTTTGCATCTTTGTTTATCAGAGATATTGGCCTAGAGTTCTCTTTTTTTGTGATGTCTTTTATCTTATTTTGGTATTAGGGTAATTGTGGCCTCATTGAATGAATTTGGAAGTTTTCCTTCCTTTTCTAATTTTTGGAATAGTTTGAGAAGAATAGATATTAACTCTACTTCAAATATTTGGTACAATTTGCCTGTGAAGCCATCTGGTCCTGGGCTTTTGTTTGTTGAGAGTGTTTTGATTACTGATCCAATTTCTTTGTTGGTTATAAGTCTATTCAAATTTTCTATTTCTCCCTGTTTCAGTTTTGGTAATTTATGTTTCTAGGAATTTATCCATTTTATGTAGATAGTCCAATTTTGGCATATAGTTTTTCATAATATTCTTTTATCATTGTTTGTATTTTCTGTGGTGTTGAGTGTTATTTTGCCTCTCTCATTTGCGTCTTTGTTTACTTGAGTCTTTTCTCTTTTTTTCTTGATGAGTCTGACTAGAGGCTTATCAATTTTATTGAGTTTTTTAAAAGAACTAACTCTGGTTTCATTGATCCATTCTACTGGTTTTGTTGTTGTTGTGTTGTTTTGTTTTAATTTCTACATCATTTACTTCTGCTCCAGTCTTTATTATTTCCTTCCTTCTTCCATTCTTACCTTTTGTTTGTTGTTCTTTTTCTAGCTCCTGCAGGTGAAAGGTTAGGTTGTTTATTTGAGATTTTTCTTGCTTCTTGAGTAAGCCTGTATTGCTATAAATTTCCCTCTTAGAACCATTTTTGCTGCATTACAAAGGTTTTGGATCATTGTGTTTTCATTTTTATTTGTTTCTGTGTACTTTTTTATTTCTTGTTTTATTTCCTGATTGACTCATTCACGCTTTAGTAGCATATTATTTAACCTCCATGTATTTAGAGTCTTTCCAGATTTGTTCTTTGGTTGACATCTAGTTTCATCGTGTTGTGGTCAGAAAAGATGCATGGTATGACTTTAATCTTCTTGAATTTATTGAGCCTTGTTTTGTGGCCCAATATGTAATATATTCTAGAGAATGTTCTGTGTGAACTTGAAAAGAATGTGTATTCTGCTGTTTTAGGGTGGACTATTCTGCATATATCTGTTACATCCATCTATTTCAGTGTATCATTCAAAGCCAATATTTCTTTGTTGATTTTCTGTTTAGATGATCTGTCCATGATGTAAGAAGGGTATTAAAATCCCCTATTCATAGTGTATTATTATCAATTAGTTCCTTTATGTTTGTTACTAACTATATTATATATTTGGGTGCTCTATGTTGGGTGCATATTTAGAATTGTTATGTCTTCCTATTGGATCATCCCCTTTATTATTATATAGTGTCCTTCTTTGTCTCTTGTTAGAGTCTTTGTTTCAAAGTCTATTTTGTCCAATGTAAGTATTGATGCTCCAGCTTTATTTTGACATCCATTTGCATGATAGATGTTTCTTCATCCCCTCACTTTCAATCTTCAGGTGTCTTTCAGTCTGAAATGAAAAATCCCCTGCTAGCTTTATAAGGTTTCCCTATGCTACTGTCTTCTTTTGTCTTGCTGCTTTAAAATTTTGTTCTTTATCACTATATTTTGCCAGCTTAATTACAATATGTCTTGGATCTGTTTTTTTTTTATTTTGTTGGGGGTTCTGTGTGTCTCCTGGATATCTGTTTCTTTCCCCAGATTAGGCAAGTTTTCAACTATTATTTCTTCAAATAAATGTACTGCCCCCTTTTATCTCTCTTCTTGTGGGACTCCTATGGTACAAATGTTACTATGTTTGATGCAGTCCCTGAGTTCCCTAAATCTATTCTCATTTTGCATAATTCTTTTTTCTCTTTTGTTCAGCTTGATTACTTTCCATTACTCTGTCTTCTGGGTCATTAATTCATTCCTCTGCTTCTTCCAGCCTGCTGTTCATTCCGTCAAGTGCATTTCTCATTTTGTTTATTGAGCCCTTTATCTCTGCTATATTATTCCTTATCTCTATATTAAAAGTCTTACTCATGTCTTTTACTCTTTTCTCAAGTCTAATGAGTATCTTTATGATCACTGTTTTAAATACACCATTGGGAATGTTACTTATACCTGTTTCACTTACATTTGATTCCTGTAGGTGGTTCTGTGTTATACTGAGGGGCTGAGGAGAGAAGTGGTTGCCAGCCAGTTCCTTTGTTCCCAGAAAGGTCTCTCCATGTATGCTGCCTCTCTGGGATACACTTGGACATGAGCAAATAACTTCCCCACTGTGTACCCCAAGTGCTCCCCAGAACAGTTTCCAGGCTGTACATCTGCCTTCTCCACAAAAGCACAATGCCCTCCCAGCTCTATTCCAGCCAAGCCCAGTGACCTTTAAAACTCCAGGCTTTAAGCCCTGCTGGTTGCCAGAAGTCACGAAATTTGGCCCTTCTCACTTTCCAAGCCAATTGCTATGGGGATTCATTTTCCTCGTGTGCTTCCCTGTGTGTTAGTCTGTCTCCTCCTCTTCTCTATGACCATGACTCTCTCCCCACCACAGTGGCAATCATCTGTTTCTCTCCCAAACCACATCTCCACACTTCCTACCTTCTTCGATGCAGCCTCTTCTCTACCTGTAGTTGTGGAGTTTGCTCTGTCAATCTTCTTGTCGATTTCTGGGGTATTTAGGATGATGTGATAGTTATCTAGTTGTATTTGTGGGACCAGGCAGCGTAGGGCCCTCCTAACTCCACCCTCATCTTCTAACTCTTGTACTCTCTGTTCTAATTGCTTGCTCTATATGCCAGTCCTTGTGCCAGCCCACGCTGTCTTGATTACTAAAGCTTTGTAGTAAGTTTGGAAATCAAGAATGTGAGTCTTCCAACTGTGTTCCTTTTCAAGCTTGTTTCAGCTATTTTGTGTTGGAAGATACATATGCTTTTAAAAATTCTTTGTTCTTCTGGATCTAAGACTAATACTGGAAAATATCACCACTAACTTTCTGCAAGTCATGATTTGTCCCAGCTAACTCAGTTGAGAGTGCCTTCTGTGGATTATCTCTGACCCCAATTGGGCCCAAGACATCTTGCCTCTTCCCTGGAATATTGTCTTTTAAAACCCAGGCCATATATTTATGAAAAATCAATAGCATACATCATACTTAATGATGAAAGAAAAAATGGTTCCACCCTCCAGTTTCTCAAGGCTGCTGTAATATATTGCTATGAACTTGGTGGCTTAAAACAACAGAGATGTATTTTCTCATAGTTCTGAAAGTCAGAAGTCTGTAATCAACATGTCACAAGGCCATGCTCTCTCTGAAGGTTCTAGGAAGAAACCTTTTTTGCCTCTTTCAGTTTCTCATAACTCTGTACATTTCTTGAGTTGTAGCAGTTTAATTCTAGTCTCTTCCTCCATTGTTACATGCGGGCTCTCTTGTGTGTATCTCCATGAGTGTTTTTATCCTTTCTATTAGAATACAATCATTGGATGTAGGGCCCACCTTAACCCAGTATATCTCATTGAAATCCTGACTTCATTACATATGCAAAGACTTTGCTTCCAAAAAATTATAATCTGAGATCCCAGGTAGATACAAATTATAGAGGGACACTATTTAACTCGATAAACACCCTAAAATTAAGAACAAGGCAAGACAGATGTTCAACAAGGTAATGCAATTAGGCAAGAATAGAGGCAAATTAATTGAAAAGAAACAAAAAAATTGCATTTAGTCACATGACCTGATTGTAAATGTGAAAAATCACAAGAAATTTATAAAAAGCTTACAGTATTAATATATGAATTTAGGAAGGTCACACAATACAAGTCACTATTTTAAAAAATATACTTCTATAGTATGCAATGAAAATTTGGAAATTGAACTTAAAGTTAACATTCATAATACTGTAAAAAACGTGAAATAATTAGCACTAATTTTATAAAAATATGTATAAGGCCTATATACTGAAAACTGTGTGTCTCATATTTAGAACAAACATTGAGTTAATGCTAATTATTCAGCATTTAGGGATTAATAAATCTTGTTGATACCATTCTCAACACATTTACTAATATATTGATTTGTTTGCTTTAATTGTTTTATTTTTTTCCCTCAATCTCTTAATTTTCAGCAGCTACTAATGCACTAGAGAAGTGGGTGGTATTTATTATTTTTCACCAAAATAATATCTTGCCTTATTTTAAACTGTTTTAATGTGAATGAGGTACAAGTAAATATATTAAACAAAATACTGTATTAAAAAAGAAACATTATAATTTTAACTAAAAACATGTCACATTTAAAATTTCTTCCAGCTTTATCAAATTATAACTAACAAATAAAATTGTAAGATATCTGAAGTGTAAAACGTGATTTGATATACATATACATCGTAGAAGAACTCTTCCCATTGAGTTAATTAACACATCCGTCATCACACATATTCACATTTGTTTTGGAGTGAGAACATTTAAATTATACTCTCCTAGCAAATTTCAATTATATAATACAGTGCTACCCACTACAGTCACCATGTTATACATTAGATCCTCAGGCCTTATTCATCTTATAACTGAAAGTCTGTACCCTGTACCAGTCTCTCTCTATTTTCTTCACTCCCCAACCCATGGCAATGTGTCACATGTTTATACCAAGAAATTGTATTCTTTATAGTATTTTACCAAAGAAAGAATGTAACTCTCAGAAAATCATGAATATAATATGGAGTTATTGTTTCCTATATCTGAAGCACTGAGTTAGATACTGAGCAATCAAAGGTAAACTAAAGGAGATTATGCCTGAAATATACAGAATATGAAAATAATGAACTCAAGTTCTCTTTTTGTATACTTAAGGGGCACCTGGGTGGCTCAGTCAGTTGAGTGTCCAACTCTTGATTTAGGTTCAGATCATGATCCCAGAGTAGTGAGATTGAGCCCTGTCTGAGCCCATGCTGAGCATGGAGCCTGCATAAGATTCATTCTCTCTCTCTCTCTCTCTCTCTCTCCCTCCCCCTCTGTCACACTCACTTGTTTTCTCTCTCTCTCTCTCTCTCTCTCTCTCTAAAATAAAAAAAAGTAAAAGTAAAATAAATTTTAAAAAGAATACACTTAAAACAGGAGAGTGATGGGGAAGCCACGACAGACGTAAAATATGTAATTCTTCCTAAGCAAGCTTACAAACAAAAGTGCTAACTTTAGTCATCTGTTTTCCCATCAGTTTGTCTGGTAAGAAGTAAGTTAAAATGCAATTCTTTTTACAAATAAATAGCTAGCATCTTACCTTGAAGTGAAATGGTTCCAGGAGAAAAGAAAACAAACAGATCCAAAAAAAAAACCTATTAAAATACCAAGAGAAATGGAAAAACAAATTTCAGAATGATGCTTCCTGTGAACTGAGAATTTTCATGTTACTGGACTTTCCTCGAAGGGTGTGTATAAATTGTCCATTTCATTGTTATCCCATCTCAGCAACGTCAATCTGGCCTCCAAAGCTTAGTGTGAGAACAGAAAAGACATTTCCTGAGGCTGCGCTCTAACTTCCTACAATTCCTCCAGAATTCACCTGGCTCATAAAATATTCTTAAGATGACAAGTTTTTGTTATGTCACTTTTATGAGCTTTAGAGCATCAAGTTACAGGTACATCGGTCATTTGGATGCCCCGGCCTGTCAGTCATAGATTTTAATTGCTCCTTGTGCTTAAACCATGAACTTCTCTTTGAACCAGTTAAGAAAAATCTCTTTCTTCTGCTTTTTCAGAGTCTAGTGATGAATGGCTCACTAGTGAGTCTTTGACTAAACTGGTTTTGAGTTTCATTGTAGTGTCTTGAAATATGATGCCAAGGAACACTTGTATTACCTAAAATACTGCAGAAATATTTTTCTAAATGTGTTTTTAATTTAGTTGGAATCTAGATATTAGACATAATTTGATCAAATAATCAAGATGTGCAGTTATGATACCATTTTTTGTTAGTCACTTAATGCTATCCCCAAATGTTTCTAGTCTTCACTTATACCTTTTTTCATTAGCTACTTGTGTGTGAGCAGAAGCTTATAAATAACATAATTTGGATGGTTCTTGATCCTTGACTTCTTGTGTCAATTTTCAGTTTTGATAAATCTTTCCCACTTCCCCTTTTCAACCAGATTGTTAACGGCATTTTAGGATTCCTATATTTCATTTTGTACATCTGTAAATTGCTCTGTACTTTGCATTAAGTCAGATGTATAAACGTGTGAAGCACGTAAATCATTCTTAAAATTATTTTCAGGAGAGAATTCAAGCTGACTTATATTTCCACTGAGGTTGATGGGTTAAGGCTGAAATATACATTTTAAATTTGCATCCTTGTTAACTGAGGCATATATTTACTGCAAGTTGAAGTTAGAGCAGCCTTCCATACCAAAAGGTCAAAGAGAAGGGAGGCCTTATCAGCTGCTTGTCCTGACAAACCTGAATCTAAGGAAATGCAGCTATTCACTAGCACAACTGCAAGCAGGGAGCTGAATATATCTAAAAATGGGAAATCTGTCATAATCACCAGACTCCTTGATTTCAGCAAATGCACAATTTCTGCCCTGAAACAATTCTACGGCAAGCTCACATGGGTTAACAAGTTATGTCAGTGACTGTCATGGACCCTTATTTCTAATACTCATTTCTGCGTGCTTCATGGAACAGAATATTAGGAAGCACACAGTAGAAGTAATGGATGCATAAGAAGACATTCTTTTTAGTCAGCACTTGCTTAGCCTTTTTCTCTTCTCCAAATGGTATTGGGCAGGATTAATATTTAAGTTTTGCAGAAAGGACTGCTTAGATTAACTGTCCGGGACATCACTGTTTTTTTTCTGAGGCGTATCTACACTAAGCAGTTTCTAAATAAGCTTCTCTGGAAAATCTTTACCAGCAGGAATTCTCCCCCACCCCAGTGAATTAGACAGAAATGTGAATATTGGATTGTTGGCATAGGAAACATTAATTACAGACAGTCATTTAACTCTAGAAACGATATATAACATTATTGAAGGGAATTGCAGACACCTTTCTGTCTCCCAACAATAATACGAAAAAACAAAAACAAGAAGAGAAAAATAAAGCTACAGAAAAATAATTTCATCAGAATAACTTGAAGACAGAAAACACCAAAACTTAAAAAAATAACTGTGAATAGAGGAAGAAAGATCACCACATCCTGGTGCATGGTCTTTCACACTTCAGACCCCACCTTTGTTCTGTTTCCAGGCTTTTTGGAGAGCACAGAGAAACCACGAAAAACTGCAGGGAAGACAGAAAAAGGAAACGAGAGAAGGGAACTAATGTTGATCTAAAATTATTGCATGGAAGGGGCGCCTGGGTGGCTCTGTCGGTTAAGCGGCCAACTTCGGCTCAAGTCATGATCTCACGGTCCGTGAGTTCAAGCCCTGTGTCGGGCTCTGTGCTGACCGCTCAGAGCCTGGAGCCTGTTTCAGATTCTGTGTCTCCCTCTCTCTGACCCTCCCCCGTTCATGCTCTGTCTCTGTCTGTCTCAAAAAAATAAATAAACGTTAAAAAATTTTTTAAATAAAAATAAAAAATAAAATTATTGCGTGGAAGACTAGCCACACTAAGTCTGAAAATATTGAAAAATCTTCTGATAGTTAAGAGCATGAACCACAGGGAAGGGATCACCAAATCTGCATGAACTAAAAATTCTTTGAAAGGTATTCCAGAGGAGAAACAGGAAGCCAAAAAGGAAGAGAGAAGCACTCTTTAGCGTAGTGAAGGGTAGTGAAGGGAAAAAATACAAAAACGGGAAAGTAGGGCCTTATGAGAGAAAGAGGACTCACCAGCCCCTTTCCCCACTACCAAGCAAAGAAGCATAAAGTGTCCTAAGGTATCTGAATGTAGCTGAAATAGGAACCTTTTAAAGACAACCCAATACCATAAAAATCAGGAAAAGTAAAACTAACCAATTCCCACAGAGTCCCCTGGTTCCCTTAGGAGGATATGATTGGCTTGTTGGAGTAATTCTGTGGCCTGGAGAGCAACTGAAACCAGTTCCTTAGGGAGGGACAAGCAGGAACGGCACCCGCTCTTTTGACAAGGTTGTCCTGCCAGGGCACCTTATCCACGAGAACAAAGTGAGGAGGGGAACTTACAGTTAGGTTATTCGAGTCTTCCAATTTTACCAGATGTCAAAGCAGCACAAAATATTGGGCTTTAATTTTAGCCAGAGCAAAGAGAGTTTGGGAAGAAATGAATTACCCTAAAAAACTTTGGAAAATGTTTTGACTCTATACTGTAAGGCAAAAGAAAAAAAAAAACCCTGTATTTCAGTCCTGTAAACTAGCTATTATTTTTTTTCTTTCAAGGGTATAGGTTATCAATTCTGAAAATACTTTGTATATAGTAGGTTCGAACAAATGAGCACATTCACTGTAGATAATGAGACCCAGGTATCTCATTGGTAAAGAAACATGATATAAACAAAGAAGAGAGAAGTCTCGAAAGAACTCTGATGGACTGGGATATGAGGTAGGAGTGTTAACTCAGGATAGGCAGATTGATAGATACATAGATGCATAGGTAGAGTATTAAATGTTGTTGGGCATGGACATATGGGTTAGTGTATATACAGAGATTTACTAGCTTTCTGTGGGGAGTGTCCACTAGGAAACCTCTGTAGTGAGGAGTGCACGTAGTGCTGATTTGATGGCTTCTAATGTTCATCCTCCAGTAACGGAGCCCAGTGCTCCTTGGAGAAATTCTAGGACTACGGCCAAAAAATTGGAGAAGCTTGGAATGTGTTGTGCAATATTCTGTGGTGCCAGAAAATAAGGGAGTGTTGAAAAAGATAAAAGATGGGGCATGCTGAAAGAAACCCTTAATTGACAAAGCTGGAATTATTTGAACAACAACAACAACAACAAACTAGTAATGATATTATTTATAACAAAATGATAATATACAATGTAACTTTACGGTGGGGCCATGTGGGAGAAATTACCTTAACCAAGTGATGAAGGTGAACATGACCAGTAATACAACCTCCTGATAAGATGCACTGAGAAGGGCTCATCATTTGTCTGATATTTTTGCCAATATGCATTACCTCAAACTAATCATGAAAAAGCAAATAAACACAAATTAAAAAGATAAATAACTGGCCAGTACTCTTTAAAAGTGTCAAGGTCATGAAAGTCAGGAATGACTGAGGAGTTGTCACAATGGAAAAGACTAAGGAGACAGAAGTAAATAAAATGTGGAATCCTGGATGGGATAATGGACCAGAAAAAAGAAAAAAGACATTAATGAAAATTTTGTGAAATTTGAATAAGGTCTTTATTTAATTACTAGCACTTCAACAAATGTTAACTTCCTGATTTTTATCATTGTACTATAGTCATATAAAATGTTAGCATTAGGGAAAGCTAAATTAAAGTATACAGTGACTCCCTGTACCATGCTTGAAACTTTTCTCTAAGCTAAAAGTATTTCAAAATAAAAAGTAAAAAAAAAAAAGTTTTATTTTCAACTCTGTAATAATTTTTGCATAATATCTCATCATGTAGTCAATATTTTCACACATAAAAATTGGGCTTAGCTACAGCTAAATAACTATTGTCATTAAGCTTGTCACAAATATGGGAAGATTTTGCATAGGGTTCTACAGGTGTTATTTTTGTAAGTTACAACTGTGCAAGTAACAATCTTTCATCAAAACTATAATTCTCCTTCAAGCTAAGACAAAAGTCAATATGGAATGGTAAAAAAAGAACCAGCTTCAGGTCTAAAAATGGGCCCTTGAGCTGTGATAAATCCAAATACATGTTAGAATTATAGAAAGAGACTTATCACTTGCACAGAATGGTATAATAATTCTATGTCTATGGCATTGCCTCTTAGGTTATATTCTTTCCAAAATAGCATGATAGAGTTCTGTCATCTGTCTTCATGATACTCAAAAGTTGCAATTTATCAGCCTCATAAAGATACTGAATTGAGGCTAAATTTAGGAAATATACAATGTTGTCACTTTCTATATAGGGCCAGGTTACAAGGTAGTATCGGTTTTAAATTACCCATACATTCTATCTCTCTATAGAGAGAGACAGATAGATGATAGATAGATGATACATAGATAATAAAAGAAATAAAAGAGACAAGGAGACTTTGAGGGTAAAGGAGAAGGAGAGAGACATATATAGAATGTATGGGATGACAGATATAACTATATATGGAAGTAGACAGGATGCATGGAAGAGAGGATAAATATATAGATATACACATACACATAGATATGGATGTATACAGATATGTATCTATATAAATAGTGTTGTATGTACAGTAGAATCCTTTAACTGTTCATTAGTAAATATCTATATGAATTTCCATTAATTGTTCAATTTTCTTCCAGGTTTTCAAGAAAGCCATTATCACCTTGCCTGCTCTCCCTAACAATGCAGTTAGCTCTTTATCATTGGTCAGGGAATCCTTAAAACTGTTGTCTCAATCTCTTAATGGGTTTCACCAGCCAGTATTGAATATTTCAGACGTATCTATAACCACTTCTTGGGACACACTTGTGCTGATAATGAGTGAAACAGCAGGTGCAATTTCAAGAAAATTCAAATGAGTCTCCTTCTTCCTTATCCTTCTCCTTTATGTTTTTTTTTTTTTTTCATTTTTGATTTCATGATGCCCAAGCTATACAACCTTGATGGCACTAAGGAAGAATGCTAAGAATTACTCTTATCTTTATTAAAATGCAAAAAACAAAAAACAATCATCACCTCTGCAAAGTACCAGTCATCACAAGTTTCTGGAGCACAATTCATCAGAGATTACAGCATCAGTCATCACACCAATTCAAAGTGTACATGCCATCCTCCTATGAACCTGAGGTGGTGTTAGAATGTGAAAATCTGTCAATTCTGCTAGTCCCCTCCTTCCTAGAAAATGAACTGAGCCAGAATTCAGTGACCTTGGTAGAAAAAAAAAAGTTGGAAAGTCTCATATATTCATTATATGCTAGGCACATAGTAAATGCTCAATGTCAACAATAATGATAAGCATCATTGCATTAAAGAGGATCACAACCCTTGTCTAAATGTCTGCAAAATTTTACAAGTAATCTCAAATTCTTTTAGGTATGTCAGGTGGCAAATATGGCAATGCAAAATTGCCCAATTTACTTTCTCAATATAGATTTCATTTGATCATTTTGTCATCTTTGCTGTGATAGTCAATAATATAGGGGATCAACTTTTTCTAGATTCATGCCCATAGTTTAATTGAGATATCATTCTATTTCTTTTTGTCTACCACATTAAGTGTCTTGTTCTATGATAATGACATCTTTAGGCCCATTCTGCTATAATGATAAATACTTAAGAATCTTATGGAACGGTCTCTGAAAAATCTCTCCTTTTTTGAATAATAATAAATATTGTTCCTCCATCAAGGTCATAAAAATGAAGAAGTATCCAATATTTCATAATTTAACTTCTGGTAAGTTAAAAATAATGAGAATCCAAAAGAAAATAAATTTTGTGGAATAAAATTTTGAAAAATTCATGTTTTTAAAGGAGGTCCTTGAATTCTTTTTAAATGTTTCTTCATTAGATTGATATGATCTAGACTTCTTTGCAAACAGACTTTATCACAGGCACATGTAATTCATCATGGTTGCTGCTCTCATTAATCTTACTTCTTTTCTCTGAAATAATACCTCCTGCTTCAACTCATACATTTTGAAAACAATGAAATGAAGCCTCATCGAGTTGATCTATGTGTCTCAAATGTGTTTAAGACACTTTATAGTCTTTGTCACTTATCTATCTTTTAAACACCCTTTTTTTTCTACATGGATAGGATAATATATATTCTTAGCTACTCTTTTCAAAGAATGTTGATTATATGAATCACAAAATTAAATCAGAAAAAAATGAAGGACAGAAAAAAACTGAAATTTAGCCTATTTAAATAGAATAACAATGTTAAAGAAAGAAAGAAGAAAGTGAGGGAAGGAAAGATGGAAGAAAGGAAGAATGGAACAGGGAAGGATGAAACTTGAATTAAAATAAAGCATGGGGGACCTGGGTGGCTCAGTTATTTAAGCATCCAACTTTGGCTCAGGTCATTATCTTGCAGTTTGCAGGTTCAAGTCCGTGTTGGGCTCTGTGCTGACAGCTCAGAGCCTGGAGCCTGCTTCAGATTCTGTGTCTCCCTTGCTCTCTGCCCCTCATCTGCTCATGCTCTGTCTCTGTCTCTCTCTGTCTCTCTCTCTCTCAAAAACAAATAAACATTAAAAAAATTTTTTAAATAAAGCATTAAAATAGAACAATAATGGAAATGGAAAGTGACCTTTGTTGAATATCCTTCTGATTAAATAGTTATGATACCACTCACTAATTTTTTTCTTGGATATAATGTTAGTATTTTCAAACTATTTTCAATATGTTACATGTGATGTTAAGAAGAAAAAAATCAAATTTTTGTTCAAACCTGTGTTATAAACTTGCACAAGCATGTAATGGATAACAGGGTCCTCATATTTATAGGTAGCCAGATTGTGAATGGTCAAACTTATGTCAATGCTCACTGCATATGAAGATGATCTTCAATATAATTGAGGAAAAATATCAGGACTATGAATTACAAGCAGACATATGGAAAGCTTTATTATTTGAAGTCTAAAAAATTCAGTTCTCATATATTTATAGATAATTTAGACAAATGAGAAATATGGTCAACATACAAAAATTTCTCACAATTAAAATGGACAGAATGAGCTACTTATAAAAATGGGTGCAAATAGGTGGTTCAGAGAAAATTAATTGCAAGTGACTAAAGATCACAAGCCAGGAATTGTAGTTGCTACTTCACTCTTAAGGTAAGCAAAAACTTACCTTTTAAAGAGGTAAGAAGAAGAGAAAAGAAAAATATAGAAAAAAGAGAAGAGAAAAGAAAAATATATAAGGACACAGGATATGTAAAAGGATACTTATTTGAGTGATTTTTTAATGTCAAAAAATGTGGAAAAGTCTGAATCTTAATAAATAGGGAATGGTTCGCCGAATAGTATGTTCCATAATCTCTGTTTTTCTCATGTCTCTTGGGCTCTCTTTCTCTGGCTCCATCTCTATCTCAGTCTCTGTCTAACTATGTATTAACCTGAAAAGAAAGCCATGACATTTTTTATCATTTTTTAATATTTTATTTTAATTCCAGTATAGTTAACATACAGTGTTATATTAGTTTAAGGTGTACAATAGAGTGATTCAACAATTTCCTGTATCACCCAGTGCTCATCATGCATGCACTCTTTAATCCCCTTCACTTATTTACCCATCCCCCAACCACCTCCCTTTGTTTGTATCAGTTTGTTCTCTATAATTAAGTCTATTTCTTGGTTTGTCTCTCATTTTTTTCCTTTGCTCATTTGTTTTGTTTTTTAAATTTCACATGTGAGTGAAATCGTGTGGTATTTGTCTTTCTTTGACTGACTTATTTCACTTAGCATTATACTTTCTAGCTCCAACCATGTCATTGAAAATGGCAAGATTTCATTCTTTTTTATGGCTGAATAATATTCCTCTGTGTATACATACCACATCTTTATCCATTCATCTATTGATGGACACATGGGCTGTTTTCATAATTTGATGGTTGTAAACAATGCTGCTATAAACCTATAAACCTTTGAATTAGTGTTTTTGTGTTTTTTGGGTAAATATCCAGTATCGCAATTACTAGATCATAGGGTAGTTTTATTTTTAACTTTTTGAGGAAACTCCATACTGTTCTCCACAGTGGCTGCACCAATTTGCATCCGTACCAACAGTGCATGAGAGTTCCTTTTTCTCTACATCTTCACCAACGCTTGCTGTTTCTTGGATTTTTGATTTTACCCATTGTTACAGGTGTGAGGTGATATCTCATTGCAGTTTTGATTTCCATTTCCCTGATGATGAGTGATGCTGAGCATCTTTTCATATGTCTGTTGGCCATCTTGATGTCTCCTTTGGAGAAATGTCCATCCATGTATTCCACCTATTTTTTAAACTTTGATTAAATTTCTTTTTTGGGGTTATTGAGTTTTATAAGTTCTTTATGTGTTTTGAATACTAACCCTTTATTGCAAATATTTTCTGCCATTTTTAGGTTGCCTTTTATTTTGTTGATTATTTCCTTCACTGTACAGAAACATTTTATTTTGATATAGTCCCAATAGTTTATTTTTGCTTTTGTTTCTCTTGCCTCAGGAGATATATGTAAAAAAAAAAAAAAAAAAAAGTTGTTACCATTGATGTCAGAGACATTACTTCTGTGCTCTCTACTAGGATTTTTATGGTTTAGGTCTCATATTTAGGCCTTTAATCCATTTTGAGCTTATCTTTGGGCATGGTGCAAGAAAGTGGTCCAGTTTCATTCTTTTGCATGTAGCTGACCAGTTTGTTGAATAGCAATTTGTTGAAGAGACTATCTTTTTCCCATTGGAAATTGTTTCCTGCTTTGTTGAAGATTAATTGACCACACAGCTGTGGGTTTATTTCTGGGCCTTCTATTCCATTTTATTGATTCATGTGTCTATTTTTGTGCCAGTATCATACTGTTTTGATAACTACAGCTTTATAATAGATCTTGAAATCTGGAATTGTGATACCTCCAGCTTTGCTTTGCTTTTCAAGCTACTTTGGTGATTCTTTTGTGGTTCCAAACAAATTTTAGGATTGTTTGTTCTACCTCTGTGAAAAACGCTGTTGGTATTTTCATAGGGATTGCATTAAATGTGTAGACTGTTTCGGGTAGTATAGATATTTTCACAATATTTGCTCTTCCAATCCATGAGCTTAGGCCATCTTTTAATTTATTTATATGATCTTCAATTTCTTTCATCAGTGTTTTGTAGTTTTCAGACTACACGTCTTTCACTTTTTTGGTTAGGTTTATTCCTAGGTATCTTATTATTTTTGGTTCAATTGTAAATGGGATTATTTTCTTAATTTCTCTTTCTGCTACTTCATTATTAGTGTATAGAAATGCAACAGATTTCTGCATGTTGATTTTGTATCCTGCAACATTACTGAATTCATTTATCAGTTCTAGTAGTTTTTTCATGGCATCTTTCTGTGTGTGTGTGTGTGTGTGTGTGTGTGTGTGTGTGTGAAATTAACTTCAAAGATAAAGAATAATTTAATTCTTACTGATACTTTAAGGCTGAGTATCATCACATACTTTTGGATCGAAACAGAACACTTCATTTTATAAAAGAGCAAACTTAAAGTCAAGAGGGTGACATTTGATCAATATCTTACAAGTTAATGGTTAACTGGGATGCAATTCAATTCTGGAAGTCCTGGGCCTTCTCTGAAGGAGTTGTGAGAAAGATTCTATTTGTCTGAACAGGAGGCTCAATCCAAGCCTGAAAAGGAAGAAGGGCCCTCAGGCACCCAGAGTTGTCTTCCTTAACTCTATCTTTAACCCCTCCTTCATTTGTAACAGAAACTTCAGTGAACTTTTGGCAGGGAAAATTTTACTGAGCTGAGAAGCCTCTGCTACCTTCCCTCCTGGTACTGTTGGAATTTAAGAGCCACAGGCAGTTTGACACAGACAGTGTCAAGGTGACTCAGGCATCCCGTCATCAGGATGCCTGTACCATTTCTAGTATGTGAGCTACTACTCAAGAACCAGTGATCCACCTGGAAGCTGTTCCCTCCACTTCCACCTATGCTTTTATGCATATGTCCTATGGTCAGGATTTGAGTCCCATGAGAAATATATTCCCAGTGCTATTCTCTGTGCAGTTCAGAGCCATAGGACCTGGAATGATTCCAACTGTTGTAGGCAAGAGAGATAAACCTTCTGGCCAACTGGTTAGAAAGAGTACAGTATTATTTCAGGCATATATTCAGTTCAAACACCTCTTCAGTGTGGATACCAAAACACTGCAATTGATTCTTGGCAACCAGCATGCCCCTATTTAACCCCATGGGCAGAGAGAGAGCAATTTTCAGTTTATTTTCCATAGCCCTTCCCTGGCCAAGGAGGTTGGGTTGAATTAATAATCGTTAGTAGGTGGCCAGAGTCCTGTCCCAAAGCTGGAATCAACAGAGTGAACTTGTGCATGGAACAAAAAGTCAGACTTTGAACACAGTCTCTTAAGAGGGCTGGGTCTGAGGCTGGCGGTGGACCATGTGAGGTCTACTATTGAAGGAGACAGAGGTACAGCAAAAGACAGAAGTTAGAGCATAGAGTCAAGAAAGAGTATATATAAAGGTAGATACTGAGAAAAGGTTAAAAATGGAAGGATGGAGGGGCCCCTGGGTGGCTCAGTTGTTGAGTGTCTGACTCCTGATTTTGGTCAGGCCATGATCTCATGGTTCATCGGTTTGAGCTCCATGTCAGGCTCTCTGCTGA
Organism: Lynx rufus; assembly: GCF_022079265.1. NCBI lineage: Eukaryota > Metazoa > Chordata > Mammalia > Carnivora > Felidae > Lynx > Lynx rufus. The sequence goes on along the minus strand of NW_025814867.1, from coordinate 105,244,861 downwards.
CAGTGTGGAGCCTGCTTGGGATTCTCTTTTACTCCCTTTCTCTCTGCTCCTTCTGTGCTTGTGCCCTCCCTCAAAATAAATATAAATAAACTTCAATAAAGTTAAAAAAATAGAAGGATAGAAAGAAAGCCTAGAATAAGGCAAAAGCCAATTTATAAATGTATGTAGGAACTGGATAATGGGTAAATGTGTTCATTTCATGTAGAGAAACATTGATGTTGGGGTCCTCTCACCCTTTGCTTCTCACAGTGACCCTCCAAGACAGTAAAGGAACTCACTCAGAGAGGCTGGGTGATTTATCCAAGATCATCCACTTAACAAACAGAAAAGAGAAAATGTAAAGGGCTAGATTTGCTGATTTCAGACAAACCTCTCAAGCTGTAATTTCCATTTTATTAAACTGCCTCTTTCTGTATTTTCTTTAATGTTTTTTAGAAATGTTTACTGTTATTTACTTTTGAGAGAGACACAGAGCATGAGTTCAGGGAGGGGGAGAGTGAGACAAACAGACAGACAGAATCCTAAGCAGGCTCCAGGCTCCAAGCTGTCAGCACAGAGCCCAACGTGGGGCTCAAACCTACGTACTGCAAGATCATGACCTGAGCTGAAGTCCAACACTTAACCAACTGAGCCACCCAGGTGCCCCCCTGTATTTTCTAAATGCTATTTTTAATTTTTGATTAAGAACTTTTTTTTGCCTTTTCTTCTGGATTTTTAGGTGAAAAGAGTAAGGAACAGACACTGAATATGCTCCAGGCCTATCACCTTCCTGAGAATGGCTGGCTGTGCACTAAACTGGACAGTGTTATTATGAGTATCTGTGAGTGTGTTGAAGAAGTAATCACTACTGGACTACTTCCAGTCTCCTTAGAATAACACATTTTTGAGAATATATGAAGCAAATCTATGAAGCATTTTCTTCCACTGAAGACTATGTTTGCACATCCCTTTCCTTTAAACTGTCTTGACCAGGATTTTTCTATATCTGTATCCTCATGTCTCCAGTGTTTTGATTTTAGGTCCAAACATCCATGTTCAGCCTCCTGCAATGGGACCCTGACTAGATTTGAGCCTGGAGAGTCTTACAATTCTATCAGCACAACTCTTTAAAGAACTGCAGGGAGCTCAATCCTGTGGGAACTTCCATAGGCATTGCTACATGTGTTTCCCCTAACTGACAATAATAGCTATGAATGGTCACTAATATTTATTGAACATTTTATTGATGCCAGACACCGTGAAAGAAATGTTCATATTTTTCCTCATTTAATCCTCACAACTGTGCTATGATGTGTTATTTTCTTTCTTTTTTTTTTTAAATTTTTTTTTCAACGTTTGTTTATTTTTGGGACAGAGAGAGACAGAGTATGAACGGGGGAGGGGCAGAGAGAGAGGGAGACACAGAATCAGAAACAGGCTCCGAGCCATCAGCCCAGAGCCCAACGCGGGGCTCGAACTCACGGACTGCGAGATCGTGACCTGGCTGAAGTCGGAGGCTTAACCGACTGCGCCACCCAGGCGCCCCTGATGTGTTATTTTCTATTTACATATAAGGAAACTGAGGCTCAGAGAGGGGAGGTAGCCTTCCCAAGATAAGACAGCAATTGGCCAGACAGGATTTGAATCAGGCCTGCTTAACTCTGTAGCCCACCCTCTATCATGCATAGAGAAAAGAAAGGAAAACGAAGGAGAAAGGACATTTACTATTGAAAAACCTACATTAATAATACAGAAAGATACTTAAAAATTTTGAAAATATTTTTTGAAAAGCAAGACTCATTCTGTTTTTAAGAACAGAATAAAACAAAAGAACATATGCATTGCTTCCTTGGAAGGTAGTGAGGTCTAATGATTTCCTCCTACATTATGTAGAGAATTAGTCTGGTCTTAGATGCAATTATATGTTTTTTAATTTGAAGTAATTTTTTTCCTCCAGGTGAACTGATCTGTAAAATAATAAAGGTCTGTGCAACATTCCAAACAGCCAGAGAATTCCCCACAGGTGTGGGAAGCTAGTGGCTATGATTGAAAATAAAATAGTGTCTGTATCAGCTGTTGATGTGTGAAATTGTAAGGAAGATCATTGGATCTGGAAATTCCAATTCATGCTTTCAGTTTTTCTTTGAATATTGAAGAAAGAAGTAAATTAATATTGACTAAAAGTTTCCTGGGCCTGGCACTTTGCTAGGTAATTTTCACAAAAGTTTCTAACTTTTTGTTAGAAAATCAGAAAACCTTTTGTGAAATGCCTTACTGTTCCTATTTTACCAAAGAGAAATGCAAGATCTTGAAGCTAGAATATGACAGATCCAGGAATCAAATATATGTCTTTCTGACTTCATCTGAATATGAATTAATTAGCCACATATAAATTCTGTAGATGCATAATATGATGCTCCCTCAAGTTATTGTATCTTCAAACATGAAGTTACCATTCTGAGAATCTGAGTAACCCCAGCACAAAGAAGTTATGACACATTTCTCCACTTTCTCTAGTTACTTGGCTAAAATATTGCACATAGAAAATTACACATATGGCTATTGATTATTTTGTTTTTACATTAATAAAACCCAAAGCATACACTGATAAAATCCAATTTTAATGGTGGCTTTCCATATATTTTTGACTGCCAGTAGGATACCCAACCACACAGTAAATATGATAGAAGTGTTGGTTAAACTGAACTATACACAAAATATCTGTGTCTCCTAAGAGCCAGTAGTCTCTCTGTTTGATAAGAGAGATTTAAGAATCCATAGGTGATCTAGATTACAACTTTGACTTCCATTCTAAATTCCAGACCATCTAACAGTTTTCTGCCCCTCTGCAGTTCCTTCAGTTCCACATTCTTTTTTTTTTTTTTAATTTTTTTTTTCAACGTTTATTTATTTTTGGGACAGAGAGAGACAGAGCATGAACGGGGGAGGGGCAGAGAGAGAGGGAGACACAGAATCGGAAACAGGCTCCAGTCTCTGAGCCGTCAGCACAGAGCCCGACGCGGGGCTCGAACTCACGGACCGCGAGATCGTGACCTGGCTGAAGTCGGACGCTTAACCGACTGCGCCACCCAGGCGCCCCTCAGTTCCACATTCTTCATGCTACCTCTTTATTTGGTAACCTAAAAGACTATCTTTTGGGGCACCTGGGTGGCTCAGTCAGTTAAGCATTGGACTCTTGATTTCAGCTCAGGTCATGATCTCATGGTTGATGGGATGAAGCACTTCATGGGGCTCCATGCTGAGCGTGAAGTCTGCTTGGGATTCTCTCTCTCTGCCTCTCTCTGCCCCCTGCCTGCTTGTGTGCACTCTCTCTCTCTCTCTCTCTCTCCAAATAAATAAAATAAACATTCAAAAGACTGTCTTTTGCCTAACATCTTATATTTAAATACTTTTTCTTAAATTTCAAAGTATTCAGTAATTGTTCCTACCACAACCAGAAAACTTGAGGAAGAAGGAGAGAAATAAACATTTGAGTGTAAATAGAAAAAAAGAGAGAGAGAAGCAGAACATTACTATTATGAGTTTTGTGGCTTTAAAACTCATGGTGTGGATCATGTGTGATGGTTTTTAACTGAATGATATGTCTGTGCCTTGTTAGTCTATAAGAAAAATGTATTGCTTTTCTCACTTACTCTTCCCCCAATTTCTCGATATCCATTCACTTACTTGGTCACTTTTGGTGGACATCCTGCCTGATCTCCTGTTCACTAGTGGAAATATCCCTGTCTACCACCAAATTTATCCTTAGATTCTTCCCCTGACCACTTTTCCAGTGTCCTTTAGTGAACACACTTGGTCTTTCTGGATCTTAAATACAGGATATAAAGAATGGAATTTTTTTTTTTAATTTTTTTTGTCAACATTTTTTATTTATTTTTGGGACAGAGAGAGACAGAGCATGAACGGGGGAGGGGCAGAGAGAGAGGGAGACACAGAATCGGAAACAGGCTCCAGGCTCTGAGCCATCAGCCCAGAGCCCGACGCAGGGCTCGAACTCCCGGACCGCGAGATCGTGACCTGGCTGAAGTCGGACGCTTAACCGACTGCGCCACCCAGGCGCCCCAAGAATGGAATTTTTATAAACTCAAGTACAATATACAGACATATCTTGTTTTAATGTGCTTTGCTTTATTTGGCTTAGCAAATATTATGTTTTTACAAATTGAAGGTTTGTGGCCTCCATGCATTGAGCAAGTCTATGAGCACCATTTTTCCAACAGCATTTGCTCACTTCGTGTCTCTGTGTCATATTTTGATAATTCTCACAATATTTCAAACTCTTTCATTATTATTATATTTGCTACAGTGATCTGTGACCAGTAATCACTGATGTTACTATTGTAATTATTTGGGGGCACCATGAACCAGACCCATGTAAGATGGCAAACTTCGTCCATAAATGTTGTGTGTTCTGACTGCTCCACCAAATCGTTGCTCTCCTCTCTCTCCCTCTCCTCGGGCCTCCCTATTCACTGAGACACAATAATATTGAAGTTAGGCCAATTAATAATTCTACAATGAGCTTTAAGTGTTCAAGCAAAAGGAAGAGTCACACATCTTTTACTTTAAGTCAGGAGCTAGAGATGATTAAGCTTAGTGAGGAAGGCATGCCAAAATCCAAGATAAGCCAAAAGCTAAGCCTCTACACCAAACAGTTAGCCAAGTTGTGAATGCAAAGGAAAAGTTCTTGAAAGAAATTAAAAGTGCTACTTCAGTGAACACACAAATGCTGAAAGAGTGAAACAGTCTTATTGCTGATACAGATAAAGTTTTAGTGGTCTGGAGAGATCAAACCACCTACAACACTTCCTTAAGCCTAAGACTAATCCATAGTAATACACTCTCTCTTCAATTCTAGGAAGGCTGAGAGAGGTTGGTTCATGAAGTTTAAGGAAAGAAGCCATCTCCATAACATAGAAATACAAGGTACAGCAGCAGGTGCTGATGTAGAAGTTACAGCAAGTTATCCAGAAGATCTAGCTAAGATCAGTAATCAAGGTGGCTACACTAAATAAATTTCAAAAGACAAAATAGCCTTCTATTGGAAGAGAATGCCATCTAGGAATTTCATAGCTAGAAAGGAAAAATCAGTACCTGACTTCAAAGCTTCAAAGGACAAGCCGACTCTCTTATTAAGGACTAATGCAGCTGGTGACTTTAAGTTGAAGCCATTGCTCATTTACCATTCTAAAAATCCTAGGACCCTTAAGTATTATGCTAAATCAGGGCACCTGGGTGGCTCAGTCAGTTAAGCTTCTGATTCTTAGTTTCGGCTCACGTCATGGTAGTGAGTTCAAGCCCCTCATCGGGCTCCACGCTGGCCTGCTTGGGATTCTCTCTCTCCCCTCTCTCTGCCCCTCACTCACTCACAGGCAGGTGCTCCCTCCCTCTCTCCATCCCTCCCTCTCTCTCTCTCACAAATAAATAAACTGTAAAAAAAAGAACTGTGCTACATCTACTCTGCCTGTGTTCTATAAATGGAACAACAAAATTTGGATGACAGCATATCTGTTTAAAACATGGTTTACTGAATAATTTCAGCCCACTGTTGAGACCTAATACTAAGAAAAAGAATAGGTCTTTTCAAAAATAAACAACTGCTCATTTACAATGAGCACCTGGTCATGCAAAAGCTTTGATGGACAGGTACAATGAAATTAATGTTGTTCTCATGCCTGCTAACACAACATCTATCCCATGGATCCCACGGGGATAGCCCATGGATTAAGGACTAATTTTGACTTTCAAGTTTTATTACTTAAGAAACACATTTGTAAGGCTATAGTTGTCATAGATAGTAATTCCTCTGATTGATCTGGGCAAAGTCAATTGAAAACCTTTTGGAAAGTATTAATCATTCTGGATGTCATTAAGAACATTCATGATTCATGGGAAAAGGTAAAAACACCAACATGAACAGAAGTTTGGAAGAAATTGATTCCATCCCTCATGTATGACTTCAAGGGGTTCAAGACTTCAGTGGAGGAAATAACTGCAGATGGGGCAAAAATAGCAAGAGAACCAGAGCTAGAAGTGGAGCCTGAAGATGTGACTGAATTACTGCAATCTCATGAGAAAACTTTGACAGATGAAGAGTTGCTTCTTATGAATGAGCAAAGAAAGTAATGTCTTAAGAAGGAATCTATTGCTGGTGAAGATGCTGTGAAGATTGCTGAAATGACAACAAAGGATTTAGAGTATTACATAAACTTGGCTGATAAAGCAGCAGCAGGGTTTGAGAAGACTGACTCTACTTTTGAAGGAAGCTCTACTCTGGGTAAAATGCCATCAAACAGCATCACATACTGCAGAGAAATGTTCATGAAAGGAAGTCAACTGATGTGTCAAAATGCATTGTTGTCTTAAGAAAATGCCACAGCCACCCCAACCTTCAGCAACCACTACTCTGATCAGTCAGCAGCCATAAATATTAAGGCAAGACTCTTCACCAGCAATATATATCTATAGATATCTATAGATCTATATATCTATAGATTTCTGTCTTTTTAAAGGCTATAGATATCTATAGATATATACCTATAGATCTATAGATATCTATAGATATATACCTATAGATCTATAGATATCTATAGATATATACCTATAGATCTATAGATATCTATAGATATATACCTATAGATCTATAGATCTATAGATAGATATAGATATAAATATAGATGATATAGATATAGATGTAGATATAGATATAGACATAGATATAGATATATACGGCTCACTGAAAGTTCAGGTGATGGTTAGCATTTTTTTAGCAATAAAGTATTTTTAATTAAAGTTTGTACATTATTTTTTAGACATATTGTCATTGTACACTTCATAGACTGGTGTATAATATAAACATAAGTCATATGCACTGGGAAAACAAAAATTTTATTTGACTTACTTTACTGTGATATTTGCTGTATTGGGATGGTGTGGAACCAAATCCACAATGTCTGCCTATATAACATTGTGTAAGATTAAGATGTATAATACGATGATTGATATATGTACATATTGCAAAAATAATTACCACAATAAGTTTAGTTAATGCATCTGTCACCCCACATAGTTACAATTTATGTGTGTGTGTGTGTGTGTGTGTGTGTGTGTGTGTTGAGAACTTTTGAGATCTTCTCTCTTAGTAACTTTCAAATATAAAATACCATTATGTCAACTATAGCTACCATGGTATAGTTTACCTCTCTAGAACTTTCCCATCTTATAATTGTAAGTTTGTACCCTTTGACCACACTCACACATTTCCCCCACCCACTATCCCTACCCTTGGCAACCACCAATCTACTCTTTGTCTACAAGTTTGGTGTTTTTAGATTACACATATAAATGAGGTCACACAGTACTTATCTTTCTCTGACTTTTTTTGCTTAGCAAAATGACCTCAAGTTTCACCCATGTTGTTGCAAATCGCAGGATTTCTGTCTTTTTAAAGGCTGAATAATATTCCATTGTCTGCATATGTTTGTGTGTGCCATATTTTCCTTATCCATTAATCTAGTGATGGACACATAGGTTTCCATGTATTCATTATGATAAATGATGCAGTGAACATTGGGGTGCAGATATCTCTTTGGGACAGTGATTTCTTTTTTTTGGGATTTATACCCAGAAGTGGGATTCCTGGATCACATCATAGTTTTAATTTTTTGAGGAACCTCCCTGCTTTTCATAGTGGCTTCACCAATTTACATTTCCACAAATGGGGCACGAGGGACCCTTTTCTCCATATCTACCCTCCAGAGTTCTGCAAGTCAGATATCCAGCATGACACAACTGAGTTCTGAGCTCAAGGAAAATGAGATTGAAATCATGGTATCAGCCAGTCTGAATCCTCATTTGGAAGCTCTGGGGGAAAGTCTGCTTCCAAGTGCATTCTTCTTGGTGGTAGAATTCAGTCCCTTGCAGTTGGGAGGACTGGGCTCCCCATTTCCTTGCTGTGTGTCAGCAGGGGCTGCTTTTAGCTCCTAGAGTCAGCTACATTCCTTGCCATATGCTTCTCTCATGTTCAGCAATTGTGTTAAATCCTCCTAATGCTTTGAATCTCTCCCTCCTGGAGAAGCCCAGTCCCTTGTAAGAACTTATCTGATTATGTCAGGCTCACCAAAGATAGATTTCCTTTTACAGAGTCAACCAGTTGGGTCCTTAATGGCATCTGCAAAATACATTCATAATAGCTCCTAAATCAGTGTTTGATTACCTACTTGGCATAAAAGAGGCCATCTTAGAATTAATAATCAGAGACAGTGAAGGCCATTTTAGAATTCTGCCTGCCACACATATATATTTGAACATTTTCTTAACAGCCACTTTATTACTTCCAGAAATCAGCTCATGATGTATTTTGAGAAACCCAAGACTACTTCTTCTCTTGACTATGAAAGCCTTGAAGGTGTTGCTTAGTTTGGCATATGAGGAACTCATACCAATACCAGCACAATAAATGATAGTTTGACAGGTACATGAAAACTCCTATTTTCTACAAACATGTTACTTATTTACATACAATGTCCATTTTTGCAGCTCAAACCCATCCGCCATTTGGATTCACAAAGAACAAGGCTAATTTCTGTCTGAAATATTTGAAATCCCTTGGGGCACCTGGGTGGCTCAATCCATTAAGCATCCAACTTTGGCTCAGTTCATGATCTTCAGGAGTCTGAGCCTTGCATCAGGCTCTGAGCTGACAGTCCAGAGCCTGGAGCCTGCTTCAGATTCTGTCTCCCTGTCTCTTTGCCCCTCCCCCGCTCATGCTCGCTCCTCTCTCTCTCTCTCTCTCTCTCTCAAATAAATAAATAAATAAACACAAATATTTGAAATACCTAGGTGAATTTTCATTGTGACAAAAAATTGGCAATTAAGTTTTTTCCCTTCTCATGTATGTGTCTCTTTTTATAATCCTAAAAAATCAAATAATTGTAATGAACTTTGAATTCTTATTTCAAAATATATTAATTATTGAAGCACCATGTTTTCTTTAATTCCTATAAATTTCCAGCCAAAATATTTCATCTTCCCCTTTGCTCTAATGTTGAAATATTTAATTTATATTCCAAATGGGATAATATTTTAATTGGAGAAAATATAAATGTACTCACTTACTCTGAAAATAAGAGAAAAAAGTTATAGCACTGCAACACAGAAATCACATAAAAATGCAAATACCTCTATTCAAGAATATTCACTAACTCTCAGGTTAGTAAAACATAGAAAAGACTCTTTAAGAATCATTTACATCTTTCTAATGTAGATTCACAATTACTCTGTGACCCTGTGTCATAATGAACCAAAATATTTTATAGGTAAACACAATCAGTATCTTGGTCTTTTATAGGACAAATAGGTTATTGGTAAGTTGGTACATTTCCCAGTTAATGGCATAGGATTAAATTAAAATACATTACATAAATGGTATTAACATACTCAGTGATTGAATCACTTAAGAAAAATGATAATGCTAATTAAAGTTATGCACTACTAGGTTCATCAGCAAGTACCCAGACTGACATAGAGAGCTTAGAAGATAATTTTTCCCTCTTTAGAAATTAGATTGGAAGTTAGTGGTAATACTCAAAAGAAAAAAAAAAGTCTACAAGATGAGTATCTCAATAGTTTGCAAAACCACTACATCAGATAACAAGGAACATGTTTATGATAAAGGGCAAGTCTGAATACCCATAGGGCCCTAGTTTTTGCCTTCTTTTCAATGCTTAACATCTCAAAGGAGTGCTCTAAATTTCAGTCTAAGTTCTGTTTCTTCACTTAATTCATTTCTTATTCCACTCTTGTCCAGATTTTCTCTTCTGTGTATGAAAGACGTCTTGCTAAAGTCATAGATGATTTCCTACTATGAAATCAAAGAACTTTCCAGCAGCACACTGTTGAGCACACTTCTCTCCTGAGCTTCTGAAACACTCTATTCCCCAAGTTGCCTCTTTTAACTTCAGGTACTTCATTTGAGTCGCTTCTGCAGGTTTATTCTCTACTGCCTAGACACTAACGTTAGAATTTTTTAACACTTGGTCACAGGATGGTTTCTGTTCTCTCTCTGCTCTTTGCCTAAGCAATCTCAACTATGATTACAGCTCTATTAACACCCGGTCCTCTTTCAGTGTCTCTTATCTCATGAATGGCAACACCAATCATCCTCTCAATTTTAGCTACTCAGTATCTCCAAGAACTACCCATTCCTTTCCATTTCAGCTGTCATCACCAAAGTATAAGTCACTGAAAGATCTTACCTTTACCAATATGATTCCCATCCTAATTGGTCTCTCTGCCACCTTTTTTCCTCCAGATGAGTTCTCCACTGCTGTCAGAGCGATCTTTTTGATGAATGAATACCACTACAACCACCACCCCCTCAAAATTTAGAAATGCCTTCCCATTGCTCTTATGATTAGAATAAAATTTTAACTTGCCCTTCAAGACTGTATCTTGCTCTTACTCACTTCTCTAATCTCATCACACACCAGGACCTCACCTCAGTCTGTGTGCTTCAGCCACACTGTTTTATATCAGGTCCTTAAACACATGCTTCAACTTGCCCAAGATCTTTGCAGGGCTTCTATCCCCCCACATCACTCTTTAGGCCCAGTTAACTCCTCCTCATCCTTTAGATCTCAGCTCACAGGTAACTTAACAGGAAACTACCTTCCATAACTCCTCAGATGCCCTTGTGGCAAGTTGCAAACTTATTCAAAGGAATTGTAGGAAATGAAACATTTATTTTTAAGTTTATTTCTTTATTTTGAGAGAGAGAGAGAGAGAGAGAGAACGAGCAGGGAACGGGCAGAGAAAGTGTGTGTGTGTGTGTGTGTGTGTGTGTGTGTGTGTGTGTGTGAGAGAGAGAGAGAGAGAGAGAGAGAGAGGGAGAGAGAGAGGGAGAGAGAAAGAGAATCCCAAGCAGATTCCATACTATTAGCACAGAGCCTCACATGGAGCTAGATGCAACTGACTGAGCCACCTAAGCACCCTGAAATGAACCATCTAAAATAAATTCATATGCCAACTTGCCAAGTCAGCTTTATTCTACCACATCACTCATGAACTTTTTTTTTTATTTTCATCTTCAATATTTAGCTTCTTGGAAATGCTAGGCTTGGAGAGTCACTTAACTTCCTGAAGTATCAATTTAATTATCTCTTCAACATCAACTAAAATAGATAATGTTGAAAAGCCATCTATCTTGTGTCAAACAATGAATTTAGAAAGAAATTCTCATGGTAACCATATTTATACAAGCAGCATTTGCTGCCAGCCAAGTTTACTCTAGCCTTCTTCCTCCTATTTGTTAAGTCCATTGAGGTAGACCAAGCTGGTAACTGACCAAGCCCTAGGCAAGAATATACTTTCAGTGGGTTTTCTCATTTTTATCATAATCATGCATTGCAAACTTTAATCCCCACGATCTTGCATTATGCTTCCCAGGGCTAATATGTATTTGAGAAAAAAATGTTAAAAAAAATAAAATCTTACAGGGTGCCTAGTTGGCTCAGTTGGATACAGCATGTGACTCTTGATCTCAGAGTCATGAGTTCAAGCCCCATGTTGGGTGTACAGATTACTAAGAAACAAACAAACAAGCAAACAAATAATCTTTTAGTCCTATTGCCTGAACAATACCCAGAAATTATAATCTAAGAATTTTTTATTTTATCCAAACAGAAAGGCCCTCTTTTTTTTTTAACCTTATATCTCTAATGCTTCGCTCAATGCTAAGATTAGTATTAAATTTTTAAAATACTTTTTCCTTGTAATAGGTGTAGAATATTTCATGAGAATGGTGTTCTGTGGAATATACTCTAGGAAGATTGATTCAGAACATGTTAGAAAAATACAAAACATCTTGGGGCACCTGGGTGGCTCAGTTGGTTGAGCATCCAGCTTCAGCTCAGGTCATGATCTTACAGTTCATGGGTTCGAGCCCCGCGTCAGGCTCTGTGCTGACGGCTCAGAGCCTGTAGCCTGCTTTGGATTCTGTGTCTCCCTCTCTTTCTGCCCCTCCGCCACTTGTATTCTGTCTCTCTCTGTCTTTCAAAAATAAATAAATGTAAAAAAAAAAAGAAAAATACAAAACATCTTTAGCATACTATATTGTTCAGATTTAGTACCTACTTGATTATATTTGACAAGCATCTAAAATATAAATATGTCCATGAAAAATATAAATAGGTCCATGAAAACTAACAAAAAAATTTAATCTAAACAAACAAAAATCTCAGAATAAAATCAGAAGGAACGCTATACTATGGAATATAATGAAAGTATGAGCAGAACCTGAATAATGCAGGGTATAGAAAGGTCCATAATAGTTTAAAGGTATTCATCAATTTCTTAGCTAGGAAGAAATTGGAAATTATCATAAGAGCTGTATGTATATTTGCATTAGCTTTTCTGTAATAACTTTACAGAACTGTATTGAGAATCACAGTGTTCAATGTTCATATTCCAAAGTGTAATTTCACTTACCATCAACTAATCATTTCATTGTCTTCCTTATGAAGTTCTAAGTTATAAAAGCTCATCCAGACATTGTTACATAAGAAATTTAGCTTAAATGGACCCTCTTTGACCGTTGCAGGAAAAATTCCAGTGCCAACTGCAGACAAAATCGGGCACCATCATTCCATATGCTTATGCATTTCTTATGCTTATCCTTTATATTCCCTTAACCTGCTCTATTTTTGTCGGGGTAGATGATTTAAGGACATTTTGGATAATTCTGTGAAGCGTTTTTAATTAAAATAGCTACACTACAGAACATGTTATGAACCAATTCTCTATTACTGAAAATTAATAATAATTTTTATCATTTTCTTCCTAGCCATATATTAATAATTCACATATGATAATTTCCCTATTTTCAAGAGATATTTTAGAAGTGATTCAAGCTATTAGAAGCTTACTGTATAACCCTATAAAGTCATATTCAGCAACAGACTCGCTGTAAGCACATGCGTGCGCACACACACATACACATGCACACACATACATACACCCTGATTCACCCAGAGACATATATTTAAAAATTCACACATGACTGTTTTGATCTGTTGCAAGAGGACTACAAGAGCTCTGCTTCTACAAAATAGAAGAAAAAAGACTTCTCAATTGATTTTATGAAGTTGTTATTACCCTCATACCAAAAGCAGACAAAGACAATATAAACAAAGGAAATGAGAGCAAAATATCCCTCATGAATATAAATGTAAGTATCTTAATAAAATATTAGCATATAGAATTCAGCAATAATAAAGGAATTATACATCAGTAACAAGTAAAAATATAAACAATCCAATTAGAAAATGAGCTAAAGAAAAAAAAATCACCAAAGATGATATGTAGATGGAAAATAAGCACATGAAGCAATGTTAAATGATTTAGAAATTAGGAAAATATGATTAAAATTACAATGAGCTATTATGAATGCCTGGGTGGCTCAGTCAGTTAAGTGTCTGCCTCTTGGTTTCAGCTCAGGTCATGATCTTATGGTTTGTGGGTTTGAGCCCCGCATCAGGCTCTGCACTGACAATGTGGAGCCTGCTTGGGATTCTCTCTCTCCCTTTGTCTCTCTGCCCCCCTCCCTATTTCTGTCTCAAAATAAATAAATAAATATTAAAAAATTACAATGAACTATTAATATACACCTATCAAAATGGCTAAAATAAAATATTGTGGTAAAATTAAATGCTGGCAAAAATGTGGAGAAACTGGATTCCTCACACATTGCTTGTGGGAATGCAAACCCACTCTAGAAAATAGTTTTCCAGTTTCTTAAAAACTAAACATGTAACTACTCATGACTAGTAATTGCCCTCTGTCTTATATCTCAGAGAAATGAAGACTTAATTTCATGCAAAAATCTGTACATGAATTTTATAGTAGTTTTATGCATATTTGCCAAAATCCAGAAACAACTCAGTTGATCTTTCATAGGGAAATGGTTAAAGAAACCATGGTACATTCATACCATGGGATAATACTAAGCAATAAAAATGAACTATAGATACACACAAAACTAAGATGAATTTCCAGGGAATTATGCTGAGTGAAAAAACAAACACTCCCTAAAAGTTTACATACTATATGATTCCATCTAAATAATATTCTTGGAATGACAAATTACAGACAAAAACAGATTAGCAGTTACCAGGGGTCAAGGAGGAAGTGGGGACATATATAGAAACAGATTCATTACACACACACACATACATGCACACACACACACACACACACACACACACACACACATTCTGATTCATTCAGAACATTCTCAAATGGATGTTTTCAATTTATTGCAAGAGGACCAGGAGAAAAGTGTGTGTGGAATTCTACAAAGACAATGTGCCTTTAATGGTTTCAGATTTATTCTCTTCAATTTTTCTTCCCATAACAAATGGCTGGCTTCTCTCATGGGGGTCTACCTTTTAGGGACCGAAAGGACCTTTCCATATAATACTATCACACAGTCTCTTTTAAATTATTATTTGTATAGTTGAAGATGTTATGCCTCCCAGAGATTCATTTTATTTAGTTAGTTATTTAGTTTATTTTTTACTAAAGTATAATTGGCAGATAATATTACAGAAACAGCATTATTTTAAACAGGGGCTTTAAATCTGGATAACACCAAAAACCCAAAAGAATGTGTACTGGTGGAATTGCTAGCACCAGCTGGATAAGATTATGTGGGGCATTTAGTCCAATAAGACATCTTTACAAGAATCACACTGTGGAGAGCATGCCACTCTGAAAAATGTGTGGATGCATCATCTACTGGCAAAAATGTGCGGAGGGATCAGAAAAATCCGTTCCCATTGCAGATGGTCCCTGACTTAAAAACGATTGTTTATCTTACAGTTTTTCAACTTTACGATAGTGTGAAAGCGATACACATTAAGTAGACACTGTACTTTTAATTTGAATTTTGATCTTTCCCAGGCTAGTGATATATTGTATAATACCCTCTGCTGATGCTGGCAGTGGCAGCCAGTCATAGCTCCCAGTCAGCCACACGATCATGAGGGTTAAGCAACTATACATTTACAACCATTCTGTACCCATACAAGCATTCTGTTTTTCACTTTCAGTATACTATTCAGGAAATAAGATGGGATTTTCGACATTTTCTTAATAAAATAGGCTTTGTGTGTGATCTTTGGCCAACTGTAGGCTAATGTGGATGTTCTGAGCACATTTAAGGTAGGGTAGGCTAAGCTATGATGTTTAGTAGATTCGATGTATTGAGTGCATTTTTGACTTATGATATTTTCAATTTAAGATGAGTTCATCAAGATGTAACCCTATTATAAGTCAAGGAAGATCGGTACTGGGAAAATGATTCAAAGTGTTTTTTTTAATGTTTATTTATTTTGAGAGAGAGACAGAGACAGAGACAGAGCACGAGCAGGGGAGGGGCAGAGAGAGAGAAGACACAGAATCCGAAGCAGGCTCCAGGCTCTGAGCTGTCCGCACAGAGCCCCACGTGGGGCTCAAACTCACGAGCCGTGAGATCATGACCTGAGCTGAAGTCGGCACTCAACCTACTGAGCCACCCAGGTGCCCCTTGGGAAAATAATTCAAATTTGTCTCAATTTGATGATGAATCAGAAGTATTATTAATGTATACAAAAGGACATACAAAAAGTAGCATTCATAATGCAAATATAATGTTTTGTAAGGTGACCTGCTAATAAGGGGATTATAAAGCAATCAATTCACCTGGAAAAGACTTTTTATAGAAAATGTATTTAAGAGAAAAGTAAGGCTGAGTTCATCAGTCAAGCCGATCTTACTGCCAACGAAAGACTAAAATAAGGTCCCTAGGGAATCCTAGTTAAACTCAGAACATTTTGAAAAAATCATTTATTTAAGCAGAGTCCATTTTAATTCCTACACCTGTACTGGTCCATGGTAGAGCTTTCGTTTATCAAACAAAATTAAAACTTTGTTTGATCAGCATTATGAAACCGGGCAAACTCCGTATTTGAGACCATTCTAATCCACCTGGGTGAAGAAGGGATTTTACCAGGGAACACTGAGAGCTCTCTTCATTTCCTTAACTCCAATTCCAAATGGTAGCTCTGTTCTTTGTTAACTTGAGAAAATTATGAAATCAGAGGGAAAACAGCATCAGAAGAATCCTGGACATTTCCCCAGCTCCCCAGTTCCTGCACTATTCATGACACTTTTCATTGTCTGTTATAGAGACTCAGGAAGGAATTTTGTGAGTGCTTGTCCTCAGAGACTGGACATTATCTAGTATACAGGTTATTGAACTTGACCCCTGCTGAGCAGGAGGAGACAGGCCCTGAAACTGGGTAGTGGGTGATATTTATACCGTTTAAAATTCTTCAAGCCTTGGGTCTCTGGAAAAACAGAGGGAGGAAGATCATTCAACATTTTCTTAACTCAGTGACTTAGAGATGGGCAAGCACAAATAATGCTTTCTCAGCCTTCTTAAAATGCTAACCAAAGAAAACAATGTTATGCAGTGGTGCTTAAAATTTAATGCCATTTTTAAAACAAAAATCATGAATTACTAAGTAAAAATAATTATACTGCATGATAATACTATAAATGCTATACTGATAAAAGGAAGACATTGAAATGCAAGTAATCCATCCCCTAATGGACCCCCTTCATTGGTCCATTTTGTTCTATACAAAGATGTGTTTAAGATGCTTATATTGCTTTCTTTCTGGAATATTCTTTAGGTAGAGTGCTTGAGCAAGAATATGCATAAGGATAAGCTATAAATTGGAATGAAGGTTAGAAAGAGGATAACACAAGGTAAATAGCATGCAGAAGAGATATTAACTTTAAGGAAAAGAAAATGAAAACATTTTCTAAATTACTTTAACACATTCTGAAACCTATAAACTATCATTCATCCATAAAATAGTAAGGCAATATACCTAGAAATTTCTGGTAAATATATATTGTATGCCCCATTTGTGATATTGGTTTAAATGTTATTTTGAATATTAAATTTAAAAATAAAACTGAAAAATCCACAACCCTACAAAAATAACCTTCCCTCTGGATACACATTATCTTTGGAAAGGCACACACAACCTTCCGTTACTATGTTACCTCCATTTTGAATTGAAAAGGCCAAATTTGTGATATGCAGCTCTTTAGCCTCTCCACTTGACCTGCCTACTTTACCTTCCAAAGGAGAAACCAAAGGTAGGCACTTATTAGCACAATTTGAAAACCCTGGATAGCCATACTTGAAGAATTGGTCTGAACCATTAAATCCACCTCTCTCTCCTAGTTCCACCATACACACACACACACACACACACACACACACACACACTCTCTCTCTCTCTCTTAGAAGAAAAGATAATGTGATGGTAAACAATTTCCTACCAACTTTATTGGGGAAAAAAATAACAAAATGTTTTTTATTCACCAATACAAGGTACCGACTCTTTCTCATGAAAAAGTATTCATAATGCTGTTATTAGGATTAACATTTTTCACTGCTAAAGGAGCCTACTGTCTCTAGCTTTCTTTCAGTTCTAAGAAGAGGAGTCTCAAGCCAATAAATGACCACATTTTGATGATTTCATAAACATTATTATAATTTTATTTGTTTCTTGTTCTTATAAATGACAACCATTTCCATTGGTATTAATTGCAAACGAACTTGGAAACTGACAAAGACAGGGATTAGGGCTCCTTTAAATCAAGTAACAGTGTGTAAAAAAAATACTGTAAAAATTTGGTGTATTTTTTATAGATTTTTAAAAATAATTTACAACGTGGAGACTATTTTCACCTAAAGTAAGTCCCGTTTGTTGAAATTCTGAATCACAAATATCAGTTCCAAAAAAGGAAAGAATTAAGATACAAATAATTATTTTTTCAGAGTATAATTTATTGAGTTGGCATCTGAGCTCAAATAATAATTTCAAACAATTTGGAAGCAGTTTTCATATAATTTCATGCTCTATGAAAAATCCATTTGGAAACTGTGTGTGACATTTGTTGTAAATAGTACATTTATACATACATCCCTGTTTTTCCATTTTCCATCAACTGCCACCTACCATATTTCTAAGAGGGGCAAAGCCTGCCAGCAGTCTGAAGTCACTAGGATATGCGAGCTGAAATCATCATTCAGGCTTCCATACTCTTATGTTCTGCATGGGAATTTAAATAATTATTTTTAAAGAACCTATTGGAGGTTAGAAGTTGTGCTCCCCAACTGCTAAGACCTTATATAGAGCTGGGCTTCTCTGTACTCCTTTCAAAGGATATCTGTGCATGAATTAAGTGGGAAATATGCTAAATGCAAGGACTGTTACCTTCAGCTTTGATAAGGCTAATATGCGTTTTAATTGCTCTTTCATTGAGATATGATAAAGTTTGAGGGGATAAACATATATAGAGACCAACATGGAGGTTAGTTTTCCTTTAAGTAAGACCAAAGGAAAATGAGAATGTTTTTTTTTCCATTTCTTATTAATTGTTTAATTCTAAATATTTATTACTGCCACAACACAACTCTGTAAGATTGCCCTATACCACCTGTAGTGTCAAAAATTAGCATAAATATAGGAATTTATTAACACAAATATAGGCAAAAATTCCATAAATATAGTAATTAGTAAGCCAATTCATCAGTTTTTCTGGGAGGATAGCTATGACCACAGTATGAATTATTTAGTTAGTTTCCCTGATTAGTGAGTTCTGCTAACTAAGCTCCATCCAGATTATAACCTTTATAGCCCATGAGTTACACATACAGCTTTGTTCTAGGGTTTCATAACCTACATGGGAAGCCACTATGTATGTTGTATGTGTTAATGCACTGATGATCAAAATAGCTGAGAGTGTAGAGCTAGATGAATAAAAATCCATCACTAAGAATAGAAAAGCCAATTATAACTACTGACTGGGTCAGCAGCTTCATTTTTTGCATACAGACAAAAATTATTGAAATTGACAGAAAAGAGAAAAAATATGATATGCCTTTCTCTAAGAATTTAAAATCTGACATAGGATAGGAAGTGTGGGGAGGCTGATTAATCACAAAACTATATAGAAACAAAAATATCAGAAATAGAAAATGCACAGACAACACTGATTCTCTTGTACAGAGACTCTGTGAGTGGGGCAATAAAAGCCTTTATTCTCCAGACCGCTCTGACTCTCCTCTACATTCACTAGTGACTACATTTTAAAACTTTATCCATCACAAATATATGTATTACTATTACATTCATAATTTATCATGTATGAGAAGGAAATAACTTCATATATTACCACAGGACAGAAATCGCTTTTAACACATACAGATTATCCCAAGAATGTTTTATTTGTATGTTTTTCACAACATGATTGTATTTTTGCCTTTAGCTTTACAGGCTCAAGTGTGGTTTTTAGAGATTAGTATATAACAATAGGGTTAGGGAGGCGTGAGATTAATAATTACACTGATTATTACCCATTAATCCATTCACTTATCAAAGGAGGGGTTTAGAATTATTGACACTTTTTTCTCTGATATGGTATGCAAAGCACCTGGCTTCTTGCCTAGCCCACAGCAGTGTGGTATCAGTGATTTTTGCTTCCTTTTATTCTTTTTTTTTTTTAATTTTTTTTTTCCACGTTTATTTATTTTTGGGACAGAGAGAGACAGAGCATGAACGGGGGAGGGGCAGAGAGAAAGGGAGACACAGAATCGGAAACAGGCTCCAGGCTCTGAGCCATCAGCCCAGAGCCCGACGCGGGGCTCGAACTCACGGACCGTGAGATCGTGACCTGGCTGAAGTCGGACGCTTAACCGACTGCGCCACCCAGGCGCCCCGCTTCCTTTTATTCTTATCATCATATGTATTTATAGGGTTGAAAAGTTTCAGCAGGCTTTGTAAAAAAAATGAAGAAGTTCAGCAACATTATGAAGCCCTCATTTTTAACTCTCATTCATTCTACAAATATTTCTGGTGTTATTAAGTGCTAGCTCTTATTACATTGGTGGAGTCCCTATATCTCAGCCTAGAGGTAAAACAGAAAACTAAATAAGGCATTACAATGTGGTGCTGTGGACATTAAGAGAGGTGAGAACGGTATACTACGGCCACTTTGGAACAACTTCAGAAAAGAAGACAGTCAGGCTGGGGAGAGCAGACAATACAAATCCCCACAGGAAGGAACAGAAAGCATGGATCATTCAGGGAACTGAAAGTACTCAAAGAATTTCAGGAACTAAATGAATTATGTGAAAGTAACATTTCAGAGGTACAAACTGCTAAATCATGGAAAATCTGGATTAGCCATATAAATATAATTTTCTACATGAAAAAGAGGCTATGTGGTATAAACTATGTGGTTTAAACTATGTCCTCATTAAACATTCAGCTGTGATATAGCTAAATAAGTGGCTTTTCACTGAAATAAATCTAAAACTTCACAATAGCTTTTTAAAAACTCTTCTTATGTTGTTATAGAGGTGACAGAAACATTATTTATTATATTTATACTGTATTTTTTTCTTAATGGAAATAAACAAATTTAATAAAATATTTCAAAGTGATATTTTATGTTCATAATTATTATTTTATAGTATTTCTTTACTAGTACAGTTTATTCTTCACTGAAGTAGTAATGCCCTTCATATTAAATTATTGTTGGTATAATTTAGTTTGAGTCAGTCTACTGCTAAATGATGCTTGTTAGTAGCTGAAGCTGCAGACTGGATACTGAATAAGCACGGAGGGATGCTTTCATTTTCTATAATGTCTATAAACAGTGAATATAGGCTAAAAACACTTGTTTGTACACAGAAACAAAATAATCACTGTGAAAGTGTATCTGTTTACATATAAATTTAACTTGCTGATTGTTTGACCTTTATTGAAAACACTGCCATGCAGAATATCAAAAAGATATTTTTAGCATAATTTCTTTGAAATCAAAAATTTCTTTGAGCTTCTAATAATTTTTTGAAGAAGATAAAGGGAACACTAATTATCTTTCTAAAAAGAAAGAAAATACCAAGTAAAGGAATCTGTTTTCAGATTCCTTTGAAGCTTATACTTCATCCACCAAACAACACTTGAGTCATGAGAGTTTCTGAGCATGGCCAAAACAATACTCTTTCTTATCCTTTAACTTTTAGATCCTGATGGAAAATTATTAGACTTAAAATTATTTTTCTTACTGGAATTTCTCCTTAATATTATTATTTGACTTCCAGGAAATTCTAACTTCTTGCTACTGTCTGTTGTAACAAAATCGGACAAGCAGAACAAAACAAAATCACTGTGATTTGAGAATGACTTTTCATTCAGTAAATGGATTTCACCTCCAACAAATCACAATGAAGAATGATGATTTTCTGGAACATTTAAAAGACTAAGTACCCAAAGAACAAAGTTAAAACCAGCAAAGTGGAGAAAGGCTAATATAATTTATGACACATATCCTAAAACACAGAAGACTTGTGATATTAAAAGAGAGTTAACAAATCTAAGGGAAAAAATTCTCTAACCAATAACTGACTTGACTTGCAAAGATACAAAATATGCCACAGAACAACAGAAAGCAGCTTTTTTAAGATTTTTCAAGTTACTGAACTTTTAAAATCAATTTGCTCTTTAAGAATGAAATATTAATTATGTTAACCAGTAAAATTAAATGTAGCAATATAGGAGTTGCTTCAGGTTTAAAAAAAAAAAATCAGGCCACTAGTGGCTGATGGAATTAGATGATGGAAAAATAATAAAATCTGTACTAAGCTCAAAAAACGTTTTTTCTTTCTTTTTAATTTAAGCCATGAATACATGCTGCCAAAATACCAGATTCTGCACTCCAATCTGCCAAACGTTCATCTAAAAGGAGGGTGTGCAGTGATATCCAAAGCCACCATTGGATCAGACCAACTTTATAGTTATCCAATGTATTTGTGAGTCGGAAAGGAGGGGCAGAACACAGCTAGCTCTCCCTCCATTTAAAATGTGCACACACCCAGGATTTTTATTGCCTAATGTGCTAGGCTCAAAAAACCAGTCTGTGTTCTGGAGAAGTCTACAAGTAATACGCATATAAAGGGAGAAAGTAACTATAAATGGTTTACAACCTATGTGTTTCCCTTTTTCTATAGATGTGCAAAAGAAAAAACATGATCATTGTGAGTATGCCTTCCATACAAATTTCCACGAAAACAATTATTAATGTCAGAGCAAAAATAACTGTGACTCTTTTATGTGGACAAATATGAAAATTTTAAACTCAGACCCTGATTTGGAAGTTGAGATAACTGAAACAATTTGAGTTAGTTTAGTTTTGAAACAGTGTAAAGAGAAGTTCTGATGAACAGTGCAGTATACTAAAAATAATAGTAGAATGAATAGAAGCCCTAACTTTTAATCCTAACTCTTTATACTTTATAGACGTGTGAATTTAAAGGAGTTATTCAAACTTTGTGCAAGAAATCAATTATCTTCACCAACTCTAGAAAACAGCATATATTAAGCCATCAGTAAATATTGGAATGAAAACTCTTTCTAAACAATACTGTTTGGCAAATGCAAACAAATTCATATTTTAAAGGTAACTATCAGCAAACTTAAAGAGATTTTTGAACACTGGTCCAGAATCAGTTTGCATTCAAATAATGGATAGCCCAAAGGATAATTATGTAAATATATAAATAGAATTTCATATGACATTTCATATAAATTGCTCCCATAAGCATCTGCATGTGAGGAATAAAATTGAAATTATTTTTAAATGTTTTCTTATATACTAAGTCACTATGATTATTGAAAGCAGGTCTAGTTTGGGGAGTAACTGCAGTGACACATTTTCTTAAAACCAACATCAATATTGATGTAAATCAAAATAACTTAGAAATACTATTATGTATTTCTGATGGTAACCACTGGCAAGTTCAAAACAATCTGTTTAACCTGGAAGGATATATATGTAGATACTATAAAGAAATTATGTGCTAAATGAATTACAAATATTTCATTTAGTTGAATAATATTAAAATCTTGTTTATCTGAAATTGGCCTTCATTCTCTTCTAGAAGAGCTCTAGATCCAGAAACACACACATAAAAAAAATTTAAGGGGTAGAGGTAGGGGAAGACTCTTCAATAGCAGAAAACCACCTCCTAATTATGTAGCAATAGGATAGCTTGCTTTAAGCATGCTAGCCAGTGTAGTTCAACAATTTGAGAGACCAGAGTATTTATTTTATATAAAACTGTGTAAGAACACCTGACTAAGCCATAAATAAAATACAGTGTTCCTATGGTGGTATCAAAGGGTTAGGTGAATCCTAAAGGATCTGTGTACAATATGGATTCCAAACTACACGTAGAGAAAAACAAAAGGCAGAATTTTTGAAATGCAGACTGTTAAAAACTAACATATGTCTTCATTACTTGAAAAGGTTGAGTACAAATAGTCATGCCTTACTACAATACTAGTTTACCAACACTGTCTGAGATCAGAATACTAAATAAGCAGAGGTTCAACAATTTTTGCAGTCTAAAAGTTAAACAGAACACTAAATTGGTGCACCCAGAGCTATAATGATAGCTAAAATGCATGGAGAAATTTCTACATGCCAGGTACAGTATTAAGTAGAAAACTTTTAGAGGAAGTTCTAGATAGGATTCTGTTTTCATTGATTAGAAAACTGAAGTAACTTGGCAAAACGTAGAACAGTTAGTAACTGGAACAGTTAGTAACCTGGACTCAACTCCTGGCCTTAAGTGTGATGATAGGTAACACTTGAATAACGATATGCTTTTTAACGCATATTTACAATAATAAGACAACAATGCCCCTATTTCTAATCCAATGTTAAGAAAGAAGATGTTAGTTAGCACAGGCAGTTGATAGCACTTGAGCAAATTTTTTGAGAACTCTGGAAATTCAAAATGAGATGACATTAACACTATGTATAATTTATTTTAATCAGCTGGTTACATTATTTATCATTGCCAATTTTTGCCAAATTTCACTTGATAGGTTTTCACAAATTGGCTGAATTTTTAAAAATAGGTATACATCGAGTTATTACATTTAAAATGTGATAAAAACATTTTAAGCTGCTTGACAATTTCATTGATGTAACATTTCAAAAATTTTAAGAATTTACCTGGGACTTACAAAAAGCAAGTCAATCAATAGCAGGATGGAGAAAATTTGTTTTTGTTTATAGTTCCTCCCTCTCATACATATAATGAAATACTATTTATTAATAGCTACAGGTCAAGGAGAAAGAAATACACCTATTGCTGGAGGATTTTAGGTCCTTTCCTGAGGAAGAAGATTTAGTGCTTCTGAATTATTTTTTAGTTCACATAATCATTCATTAATTACAGATCCATATGCAGTTTTAAGAAATTAAAGATAGAGTGTTCCTATGTACATTTTGCTCACTTTCCTCATTTGGTAGCATTGTGAAAAAGCTTAGTGTAATATCAGAACCAGAATGTTGACATTCATACAAGACACCAATCTTCTTCAGGTTTCCCCAGGTGAATTGTACTCCTCTGTAGTGTGTATGTATCAAGTTCTGTACAATTTTATCATCAGCGTAGGTTCATATATCTATCATTACAGTTAAGATACTGAAGAGTACCCCAACCACCAGAAGAATCCCTTGTGTTGCCATTTTATAACCATTCCTATCTCCTTCCTGCCACCCCCATCACCAATCCCTAACATTCACTAAACTATACGCCATTTTTAAAACTTTGTCATTTCAAACATGTTATATAAATGGAATTACAACTGTAACTTTGAGACTGGCTTTATTTTTCACTCAGCAAAATTCCTTGGAGAATCATTCAGTCTGTTGCATGTATATATTAATTTTTTAATTGCTCATTAGTATACCATAGTTTGACCATTCACCCAGTGAAAGACATCTGGGCCATTTCCAGGTTTTGGTTATTACTAATAAAGCTGTTATGAACAATTACGCACAGGCTTTTATGTAAACATAAATATTAATTTCTGTGGAATAAATGCCCAGGAATGCACATGCTAAGTCACGTGGTTGTTGCATGTTTAGTTTTTAAGAAAGTATCAAACTCTTTTCTGGAGTGAATGTACCATTTTACATTCCTCCTAATAATATATGAGTGACCCAATTTCTCCATATCCTCACTAGCATTTGGTGTTGTGTTATTTCATTCTAGCCCTTTTGATAGGTGTGCAGTGATACCGCTCACTCTGTGGTTTGCATTTCCCTCATGGCCAATGTCAAACGTCTCTTCATGTGGTTGTCATCTCTTTATTTGTTCCAGCGCGGTGTTTGTTCGTATCTTTTGTCCATGTTCTAATTTGGTTATTCATACTTTTTATAATGAAACTGAGATTTCTTTATAAAGTAACACACTAGTCTTTCATCAGACATATGGTTTGCAAATATTATCTATCATTCTGAAACGTGTCTTTAATCCTCTTCACATATAAGCTTTCCAGAGCAGTTTTTAATTTTGACAAGATATAACTTATTAATTTTCTCTTTAATGGATTGTGCTTTTATAGCATGTCTAAGCACGTTTCTCTAGTCCAAGATTTTGGAGACATAATTTATAAAACCCAGGAG
The DNA here is from genome assembly GCF_022079265.1 of Lynx rufus. Lineage (NCBI taxonomy): Eukaryota > Metazoa > Chordata > Mammalia > Carnivora > Felidae > Lynx > Lynx rufus. The sequence goes on along the minus strand of NW_025814867.1, from coordinate 105,219,253 downwards.
GAAAAATACAGTCTTATGTATGTACCTGTGTTTCTGAACTTTCCATTGTTCCTTCTTCCATCCTTATGCACTAAGCTTCCTCTTTCTTATCATTTCCGTTCCGTAAAATAACTTCCTTTAGCCACTCTTTAAGGAAAGAGCTTCTATTGATAAACTTTTCGTTTTCTTTTATCTAAAATATTTTTGTTTCCCCTTTATTCATGAAGTACAGACTTGAGAGATATAAAATTTGGGCTTGACAGTTCTTTCCTTAAAAAATATTGTGCCACTTCCTTCTGGCGTACATGGTTTCAGATGAGAGATCTGCTGCCCTTTCATTTAATGTCCTGTAGGTATCATGTCTTTTCTCCCAGCTTCCTTATAAGGCTTTTAATTTATCTTCAGTTTTTATAATTTAATTCTGATATTCTTGGCAGGCACTTCCCTGGGTCTACCTCTTTGGGGTTCCCTCAGCTTCTCATACCTATAGGTCTAGATCTTTCACCAAGTTTGAAGCGTTTTAGCCATTATTTATTTAAAAAAACTCTTCTTTTTTTAATGTTTATTTATTTTTGATAGAGAGAGAGACAGAGCATGAGCGGGGAGGGGCAGAGAGAGAGGGAGACACAGAATCTGAAGCAGGCTCCAGGCTGTGAGTTGTCAGCACAGAGCCTGACATGGGGCTCGAACTCACAGACCATGAGACCATGACCTGAGCTGAAGTTGTACACTCAACTGACTGAGCCATCCAGGTGCCCCCCAAAACTCTTCTAGCTCCACTTTTTCTCCTTTCCTTCTGGGACTCTTACATATGAATGTTGGGTCATTTGCCATCATGCCATAGGACCTTGCCTCTGTTTGTTTTCTCAAGTCTATTTTCTTTCTGTTTTTAGATGTGATAAATTCTATTATTCTGTCTTCAAATTCACTAACTTACCCTCTGTTATCTACACTGTACTACTGAAATCCCAGTGACTTTTCAATTTCCTATCCTAATTTTCGTACAGGTTCCATTTCAGTCTTTTTTATAATTTCAACTTCTTTGATAATATCTTCTATTTTTTTGTTGCAAGATAATTTGTAATTGCCTGGTGAAACATTTTCATAATGTTACTTTACAATTCTTGTCAAATAATGCCAACATCTCATTCATTTGGTATTGGCCACAGTTGATTGTTCATTCAAGTTGTGATATTCTTTGCTCTTGGTATGAATAAGTATTTGTTGCACCTTGGTCATTTGTCTATCATCTAGAAGACTGCATCTTATTTAGATATTTTATTTTAGCAGGCAGTCACTGTTTAGTTTAGATGTGTATCTTGGCTTAATTTTATAGTCTGTGACTCTAAGGGCAGTTTAATTTTCAAGACTTTTGTGATATTATTTTGGTTTGTTCTTTTTATTTGGTTTTGGGGCTCACACTGGTCCCTGCTGGTGGTGTCTGAGGGCTTCTGAGTGTCTCCCTATGGAAGAGACATATGGGGGATCCCCCTAACCTGAAGCTGACTGCTCTAACATCTTTGCTTGTGAAGAAAAAGAGGTTTCTCATACCATATCACTTGCTGTGATTGAATCTCTTTTTATGGTGCCATCTACCCACCATGATGTTTCTGGGTCAGGGAGGAAAGTATCATCCCATGGAGAGAGGCATTCCAGATCAGACCATTTGCTATAGCTGGGTCTCTCTTGCTAGTTCTGCCCACCAGCTTCAATATTTTTTTGGTGGAAAAGGTAAGTCTTGGGCCTGGCAGGGAAGGGAAATGTCTCCCCTGTTTTATCTGGCAGAAGCCCTTATTGATTCTCCTTGCTGGTGGCACTGGGCTCCCTTGGTGTCATCAGAAATACTCCCCTTGGATCTGGGGACAAATGAGCCTACCCAGATTGTCTTCACTTGCTATATTGAGGGAAGGGGTCTAGAAATAGCAGGCTTGAGTAGGCTTCCTCTGTTGGGTGGGAGGATGCAAGATGCTCTGCTGCTCTGTCATTCCTCTGGTCCTGGGGTCTCAAACCAACTCAGCTTCTTACCATCTTTCAGAGCTATCCTTTGGTCATCTCTTGTGCCTTATAGTTGTGCTTAAGAGGAAAGAACAGGGAAGAATGGGACTGCACAATTTGTCCCGACTGGAGTCTCAACACAACTATATTTTGAAAAATTCATCCACAGTGTGATATAAACAAAGGCTGGACATAGCTCTGAATGCTAGTAACTGTTTTCTTAGAGAGGAATGAGGACTAGCCAGTTAGCAGAATACTTCCAATTAATTTGCTCTCTCCCCAATAGAAGGCTGTCTCAGAGCCCAACTTCCCCAGAGGAGTAGAGCATCAAGAACATCACTCATAGCATTTTCTCTCTACTTCCACCCCCTTTTAGAACACATGGACCATTCTAAAACCTCTGAAAAATGGAAATCTAGGTGGGTGGAAATTATTTTTAAACCATTTTTTGCTTTCCTTAATATGACATCATTGACTCAATATATGGATCAAAATACAAGTCATTATAATAAATGTTCATACAGATTGATTTATTATTTAGCCCCTTATCATAGTTTTTAACCTTATCCCCCTCCCAGAGACACACATTTCCTATTGTTTGTGACTGAACTTCTCCTCAAACAGGGGATAATGCAATGGATCTAATATTACCTCTGATGAACGGTCAACCTTTATTTTAACTGAGGCCAATGTGTAGAATTTGCAGTAAGCTACTTCCAAGTTGTACATGTATATGTTCTTGAAATAGTGAGGGATACTTCCTTACCCTCCATCAACTATGCAAGCAAGTAAGTAAATGTGATCAGGTGAATACGCATGTCTGTGGACTTTTGGGTCACTGATTCATAAATCAGAGTCAGTGTCTAGTTGGAGGATGATGACAATACCAGAGAAAATGGTTTTCTGGGGTCCAGGAAGATAAGTTCTATATGCATAAGGTCTCTAATTAATTGTACAGAAAGGCAGCTATGTTATTGTGTCTTAGTATGTGGTTGTATACACTTCCTTTTAGAGTCCAAGGGGAAAAAAAGATTTCTAAGGCTTTTTCAGAAAAAAACAAGTGTCAGGGACAGACCGAACAGGGCTGAGCATCTATTTATCTCTATGCCTCATATCATCAACATTAAGTCTGTACCTGTGTCTTAGCTCTGCCCACCATAACAAAATATCATGGACTGGGTGGCTTAAACAACAGGCATTTATTTTCTCAGTTTTGGAGGTCAGAAATCTGAAATCAGGGTGCCAGCATGATTGGTTTCTGGTGAGAACTCCCTTCCTGTCTTACAGACAGCACCTCCTCACTGCATCTTGAGAGAGAGACAGAGACAGAGAGCGAGCAAGCTATGTCTCTGTTTTCTATTCTTATGAGTATTAATCCCATCATGAAGAACTCACCCTCACAACTTTACCCAAACCTGATTATCTCCCAAAGGCCTCATTTCCAAATATCATCATATTGGAGGTTAATGTTTCAATATATGAGTTTTAGATGCATACATTTCAATCCTGAGTAATCTGTAAATCTGTAGGTGTCTCTATGGGACATTATAGCAACCATCATGCCTACCAACTATCCTGAGTCATCAAAACTAGGTGAATCAGTACTACCAGTCCCATATTTAAGGAGTTAGTAAATTATATATATGTCTAATAATACATTATAGGAAAACTATATACACTAACAAAAGTGTACATATAATATTTTCAACATAAAAAGTAACTTATATTGTTCAATAAATTTAAAGGATATGTTTTATTGTTAGTATATAATAAAGAATTTTTTCTCTCCCTTTCTACTAGTTCATTTCTCTTTGCCTGTAAGCATGTTCCAACATCTCCCTTCCAAATCAAATCCTCTCTCAACTATGCTGTCACTTTTAACTGCCAATTTCTCCATTACTAACACTTCTATCTGCAGGGATGGTCCTCTTTCCATCTTCCTCCCACATCCTCCTGTAACAGGACCACCTGATTCCAAAGTTGTAAACTCATCTTTTCAGATTTTCATGTATGTGTCATTGATCTTTTATATGTATATTTGCTGACAGATGGGAGCAAATCTAGGTTTAATCTGCCAAAGCCCTAGAAATATAAGCAGAGAACTGATGCAATTTCCTTCCTTCTTGCCCTCTAATAACCTACAGATACTCAGTCACACATCTCTAGCCCAATTCTTATTATGAATAAACATGGTCAGGTTGCTCCTAACCTGACCTGGTTGTATACACTTCCTTTTAGAGTCCAAGGGGAAAAAAAAAAGATTTTTTTGGACCTGGGTTGCTTATATCCATGGGAACACAAATGTTTCTAAATGGGAAGATGGATACAGAGAAGACATTCATGCAGGCATTGGATCAGAGTTGATGAATTCTGGAGTTGCAGGAACATGATTTAGAATGAATGGCCCCAGGTTCTAGGTGGAAACATATCCTTAGACCAAGAGACTAAGAGAAGGGGTACAGTCAGAGAGGGGGGGAAGCATGGGGACAAGTCCAGGGGCCCTATTTATCTGAGTTAGTGGTAGGACTGGCCATGGTTGACACTTTGTTATTCTACCTTCTCAAATTAATCCATTAAATGTCTCTGTACAGAATATTAACTTTGTTCTTTTTTTAATGTTTATTTATTTACTTTTGAGAGAGAGAGAGAAAGTGCACAAGCAGGGGAGGGACAGAGACAGACAGACAGACAGACAGACAGAATCTGAAGCAAGCTCTAGGCTCTAAGCTGTCAGTGCAGAGCCTGACCTTGGGGTCGAACTCACAAACCATGAGATCATGACCTGAGCCAAAGTCGGACACTTAACCAACTGAGATACCCAGGTGCCTCTTAACTTTTTTCTTTGCTATCACTATCCTGCTTGTAATTTAGGGGCCATTTGTGTTCTTAATCTCTCTTCACTGTACTTTTCATCTCCTTTCAGCAATAGCATCCTCATTCCCTGCATGAAGTAGCAAAGAGTTTGATGTAGAAACTAAAGTGCTTCATACAATACTGGACAATGAAGTGTGAAATAAGACCTGTGATACATAATAATACACAGATATCAAGGACAATAAGAATAGGCCATATCTATTAAATAAAGTGAATTAATAATTAATAATCTTCCAAAATAGAAAAGAATAGGCCCAGATAGATTCACTGGTAAAATCCACCAACTATTTAAGGAAGAAGTTACACTCATTCTCTACACTCTCTCTTAGAATATAGAAGCAGAGGGAATACTTCCTAACTCATCATATGAATTTAATAAAACTAAGGCCAACATCACCCTAATACCAAAGCCAGACCACATCTCTCTCATGAAAATAGAAGCAAAAATCCTCAACAAAATATTAGCAAATTGAATTCAACAAGTATAAAAAGAACTATACACTACAGCTAAGTGGGATTTATCCCAGGCAACCAAGGCTGGTTCAACATGTGAAAATTAATTAATGTAATCTATCACTTCAACAGACCAAAGAAGAAAAAAATTGATCATTATCAATAGACGCATAAAAAAACATTAACAAAATCTAACACCAATTCATGATTTAAAAAACAAAAATAAAAACAAAAACCCTCTCAGTCAACTAGGAAAAGAGCAAAGCTTTGTTGAATTAATATATATTATCTACAAATAACCTAAAGCTAACACCATACTTAATGATGAGAAACTTAAAACTTTATCACTGAAGTTCAGATACAAGATAAGGTTGTCCCTTCTCACAATTCCTTTCTAACATCACAGTGGAAGTTCTAGTTAATGCAGTGAGACAAGAAAATAAAATGAAAACGATACAGACTGGAAAGACCTAAAACTGTCTTTATTTACAGATGACAAAATCATCTATAAAGAAAATACCAACAAACTGATGAAAAAAAAAAACACCTCCTCTAAGTAATAAGCAATTCTAGAAAGGTTGCAGGACACAAGGTTAATATATAAATATCAGCAATAAACACATGGAATTTCAAGTTAAAAATACATTACCATTTATATTAACATCCCAAAATTAAATTATCAGGTATCAATCTAATAAAATATATACAAAATCTATATGAAGAAAATGACAAAACTGATGAATGAAATCAAAGAAGAACTAAATAAATTAAGAGACATTGCATGTTCATAGACAGGAATACTCAATATTGTCAAGATGTCAGTTCTTCTCAAGTTTATTTAATGCAATCCAAGACAATATCCAGCAAGTTTGTTTGCTTGTTTGTTTGTTTGATAAATACTGGCAAGCTGATTCTAAAGTTTATACGGAGAAACAAAAGACCCAGAATAGGTAACACAATATTGAAGGAGAAGAACAAAGCTGGAGGATTGACTCTATCTGACTTCAGTCTTATTATCAAGCTACAGTAATCAAGACAGCATGCCACTGGCAAAAGAATAGACACATAGATTAATGGAAGAAAATAGAGGGCATAGAAATATAACCACATAAGTATAGTTAACTAGTCTTTGACAAAGGACCAAAGGCAATACACTGGAGTGACAAATCATGTTAGAACATCCACATGCCAAAAAACAAAAAACAACAACAACAACAAAAATGAACCTAGACAGACACCTCACACCTTTCACAAAAATTAATTCAAAATCATTCAGAGATCTAAATGTAAAACACAAAATTATAAAATTCCTAGTGATGTTGGATATGTCAATGCCTTCTTAGAAACAGTATCGAATGCATGATCTGTGAAAGAAATAACTGGTAAGTGACTTCATTAAAATTAAAAATCTCTGCTCTATTAAAGAGAATGCCAAGAGAATTAGAAGGCAAGACAGACTAGGAGAAAATGTTTGCAAAATACACTTTTGATAAATTATTATTTTCCAAAATATATAAACTCTTAAAGCTCAAAAATAAGAAAACAAAGAACCCAAAGTAAACATGGGCCAAAGACCTTAACAGACACCTGACCAAAGAAGATATACAGATGCCAGATATGCATATGAAAAGATGCTCTCCATCATATATATGCCATCAGAGAAATGCCAATCAGATAACAGGATACCAGACACATCTATTGAAATAGCCAAAATCTGGAACGCTGACAACCCCAAATGCTGACAAGATTGTGGAGCAACAGGGACTCTCATACATTGCTGGTGGGAATGCAAAATGTACAGCCGCTTTGGAAGACAGCTTGGTGGTCTCTTATAAAACTAAACATAGTCTTACCATATCATTCAGCAATCACACTCCTTGGTATTTTACCCAAGAGCTGAGAATTTATGTCCACACAACACCCTGCACACAGATTATTTATCACAGCTCTATTCCTAATTGCCAAAACTTGGAAGCAACTAAGATATCCTTCAGTAGATGAATGGCTAAATAACTGTGGTACATTCAGAACACAAAATATTATTCAGCACTTAAAAAATTAGTTATCAATCCATAAAAAAAGACATAGAGGAACCTTAAATTCATTTTGCTAGCTGAAACAAGCCAATCTGAAAAAGGTACATACTATAGGACTCCAATTATATGGCATTCTGGAAAAGCCAAAACTATGGAGACAGTAAAAATACCAGTGGTTTCCAGGAGTTTGGGGTGGTAGTAAAGGATAAATCAGCAGAATACAAAGAATTTTTAGGGCAATAAAAATATTCTGTATGATACCATAATAGTGGATGAATCTTATTACACATTAGCCCCAACCCATGGAATGTACAATGCCAAGAGTGATTGTAATGTAAATTGTGGTCTTTGGGTGATTATAAGGTGTCAGTTTAGGTTCATCAGTTATAACAAATGTATCACTCTGGTGAAGAATGTTGACAATGGAGGAAGCTATTCATAGGTGAGGGTATGGGATATATGACAAATCTCTGTATCCTCACTTTTGCTTTTAAACTCACTTTAAAAAAATAAAGTCTTAAAAATATTAAGTCTTAAAAATATTAAGTCTTAAAAAATAGATGTCAAAGAATCCTGGAGATCACACCCTCTCACCACACACCTCTCACCTCTCAGGAATGAGGTTGCTGTCTCCACTTTTGCAGCATTCTTTTCTTAACTCCCCTCAAAAAATGGACCTCTAGAAGAAGAAAATTCCAGAAGTTCTCACTGATGAGTGGGAAGCTGTTATTTTGTAGAAGATCCTGGTTCCTACCCCTCAAATCACAGACACCAAATAATTTTGTATTTTTACCTTCTGTTTTATCACAAAAACATCTCTTTTTTTAATGTTTTTATTTATTTTTGAGACAGAGAGAGACAGAGCATGAGCGGGGAAGAGGCAGAGAGAGAGGGAGACACAGAATCTGAAGCAGGCTCCAGGCTCTGAGCTGTCAGCACAGAGCCCGACGCTGTGCTCAAAATCACAGACTGTGAGATCGTGACCTGAGCTGAAGTCGGATGCTTAACCGACTGAGCCACCCAGGCGCCCCCACAAAAACATCTTTAAAGCAGAAAATTAAAGCAGAAAATTGTATTCATAAAATTGTTGGAAAGGAAAAAAGTAGTCATTAGCCATGACTATTTTCTGTTTTGTTCCTAATGTAATATTATAGCTCATCCTACCAATATTTTTAAAATCAATGCTGCATCAGTATTCAAATAAATAATATGTTTTACATTATCTAAGAAGCATGTAACTCAGATATCTAGAAAAATAAATGTTTTAAGAGAGGTTTGCATGGTGTAGTCAACTCAACAAAGGGAAAGGTAAGTTCACTGCTCCCCCTGACTACCTGTATTTCATGTGGAAGTTTCTCATCACTGATGTGATAGGAAGAAATGATTTGTGGTTCATAGGTTAGCTTACACATCTATCAATTTCCAATGCTATATGTTAATATGTCAATTCTCAATACTAATCTTACTTTTAAAGAGCACACTTCCATCCACCCAGGTGGAGAAACAGCTGAAAACTTAACTTGAGCCTGAGGTTGGCACAGTAATAGAAGAAAGTGAAAAACTGAAACTAATAGCCTCATTTTTACCCCCTCTCATGAAAGGAACACTACCTTCTCAAATAAATGAGACAGGAAAGTGAGAAATCATGACTTGTTGCTTAATGCTTCTCAGGGGTGTTATTCTAAATTCTGCAGACCTGTCTCTGCAGAAGGAATGCAGAGACTCTTTTGTTTTCAATCAAATCCTTTGTAGCAATTCTAATGAAGTCCCACTGAGTCCTTAGTCCAAGCCATGATTCTAAAATTGGATCTGAAAGTAACTCTAAAATATTTTCTTTATGTTACTTTTTCCTTTGCAGAAAAAAACAATGTTGGGGCTCCTAGTACAACAGATGGTTGCTTGAGGATATTGATATGAATAAACCAATTTGTTTTATTATAGACACTGAAATTAAGGTGTGTTTTTCCTATATTCTAAAGAGTATTCTGTACTATAAATATATAAAGTATATTCTATAAGGAGTATTAATCAATGGGCTTCATCTTACTAAAAAAATTTATTTTATGCAGAAATTCTATTTGTATTTTTAACTATGAAGTGATTAAAATTATGGGAAATAAAAGGAAACTATAAGTTGTATATCATAGGAGGCTACAAATAAGGGTCAAGTTGGTGAGACTAAATGCTAATGTTTGTTCTTGCCTGAGCTCTACGTGAGCTCATATCTTGAGTACTGAAAACGGGTTGTGACTAAAAACGGACTCCTAAAAAATTGTGAGACATTTGGAATCTTCAAAAGCATAATACACAGAAGGAGAAAAAGCAGTTTTCCAGCTGTTCCAGAGAGCTCTGTCCAGCTCTGGCTCCCTGAGGGCACCAGCGCTCCAGCAGTGAGGCCAGTAAAAGTGGCAGCAATGACATTGTTGGTGACATAACAGATGAAGTACCTTCCCAGAAGAAACCCTACCAGAGCCTAGAAAATCAGGTAGCTGCAGACTAGTCCATGAACACACACAAGACATCATCCCCCTGCCTGGCATTCCAGAAATTCTTAATGGGACTTGTATGGTGTTGGAGTCTATATCAGCTTGTAAGACAAGAACCAGAAAAACAAGATTTACAGATTTCCTCACGAGACAGAGGAGGTACCTCCTGCTCTTCCTAACCTAAAATATTCTTATGAGGATAACATGAGGTATTACATATGAAAGTGATTTCCAATAGAAAACCTCAACAACTACTATATTATACACAGAAACTATGCAGCAAATAGGAAGAAAGAAAGGAAGAAAAGGAGGGAGAAGGCAAGAAAGAAAGAAGTAAAATGAAGATACTTATTCATATGGTTGTTACTACACATTGAAGAATTTAGTCAAATTCCCAATGAAGTTTTCCTAATGATGCTCATCTACTTTGGCCATTCTTTTTCCAACCTTTTCCTTTTTGATATTGTATCCTTCAATTAGCATCTTAACTATAACAGTCCTCAACCTTAATCATCTAGACAAAATTTATTATATCTGGGCAAGTAGCATCTATCTCTCTCTGATTGCTTTTTAGAACTCTGAGAATTGGAAATGCCTAGTAAAGAGGTATAATCAATTCTCAGTCCCTTACCCACACGATCATTGGATGAAGGCTATGGGATACAGAGTAAAAAGACTACTAAAGTTGGAATAAGAAAAATCAATTTTCATATCTCAGCACCAACACTTAACAAGTATGTAACTTTGGCCACCAAACTTAATGTATCTGAGCCATTTCTTATCTGACAATAAGGAACATGTACTGGGCTGAAATTCTTTGCAAATTAAACAAGATGATATAGAAAAAGAATGCTTGCACATAATAGATTGTATATGTTAGGCACATTTGAATTTAATAAATTTTAAACAAATGTTCTTTAACTAGTATGCAAGCCAAATATGCCCCCAAAACAAAGACAACAGTGTCAGAACACAGCACATTCCCAATTTGAAAATTTACCCTGCACTAATATATTTTAAAATTATGTCTCTGCAAACACAGTGAAAGCAGGGCCTGCCTCCATGTGATACATGAATATGTCTTGTTCATGAGTTGTTTTATGTGTATGAGTTTTGTGTCCTCAAATAAATTATGAGCTTATTGTGGGCACCAGGAATATCTTATGTTTTCATAGATTCTTTGATAAATGGCATAGTGCTGGAAGCAGATTTTCAATATGGTGAATTGATTTCTTGATGGATACAAAGCAACTGTCTAGGAACAGGAAAATTGGAGCCCTTCTATAATTAGAAAAACCCAGCAATTTGGAGCATCTGGATGCCTCAGTTGGTTGAGTGTCCAACTTTTGATTTAGGTTCAGGCCATGATCCCAGGGTCGTGAGCATGATCCTGTGCTGAGCTTGGAGTCAGCTTGAAATCCTCTCTCTCCCTCTGCCCCTCCCTGCCCCTGCTTGAATACAAGCACATGCACACACTCTTTCTCTCTCTCTCTCTGTCAGAAGAAGAAGAAGAAGAAGAAGAAGAAGAAGAAGAAGAAGAAGAAGAAATTTTGTATTTAATGTTTTTGATTAAATTGTCATCTGTCCTTTTTCTCCTTTAATATGAACATAGACCAAAATGTTAAACCAAGGTCACCATGTAATAAAATAATCACAAGTGACATATGTCTTTCTAAATGGAGGGGGAAAATCATATAGTTTCTTATCTATGTCAACAGAAAAAAAGTACAAGACAGCCACAAGATGTATATGTGGGTGTATATATATAAAATTTTTAAATTTAATTCTAACTAGCATTGTCTCTTTAAAGAATTAAACTTAGGATAGTTTGGCTGTTCCTTCTCTCCAGGATAAAGGGTCATTTCAAAGATGATTTCTTTTAGGGTTAGGATTAGGGTTAGTGTTTAGGTTGGCATTGAGATCAGGCTGAAATCTGAACCTCCTCTTGTCTATACTTCAAATGGTACTGTCTCCACTTCCCAGCTTACCACCTTCTGGCTCCTTGAGTGCTACATAGTTCTCTATGCAAAACGAATGCAGTTGATCCTGTATGAAACATTCCCAAGTTTCTCTCTAAAATATTCCCTTGCTGATCAAAATAAATAAAGAAGAGAATAAGTATCAAAATAAAGAAAATAAAAGGGGGAGATGTCTTTATTGATTTTAGAGCTCCTATTCAATTATTTCATTGGCACATGGGACAACTACTTTCCTTTAACTATTGTTTGTTAAATTTCTGGGCTCAAGAATAATCGGTCTAAGATATCATCCCGCTTCAGAGAGCTCTGCTTCCAGTCCTCACACTACCTAACCAGGTCTTTATTTACACTATTCCTCTGAGGACGCTTTCTCCCCAGGAGAGCAGGGCTGCTCTCTGAGCCCTAGAATCATTGTGTTCATCTGCATATCTTGATCCTCCCCAGACATTCCTTCAAACTTGATCTTTTTCTTTCCAACTTTCCAAATTTCATATTCTTTTCAAAATTTAAATGCAAATTATGATAGCAGCTATGTACTTGTCTCATCCCCAGGGAAACTACCACAGCCCAGTGCCTGCTGTAAATGACAATCCTAGAGAGAAAGTGTGTGTGATGCACCATAGCTCCTGACCCAGGGGTTGGCTTGTGACCTGCGACATGATCTGGTGTGCAAATGAGCAGGATAATCACAAGTTCCTTCTCTAAAATTTGAATTAAGAAATATAAGAAAGTGGCTCACAGAAGCAGGATATTTAAGAATGTAAGTATCACAGAAGCAGGGGATTGAACAGGCAAAAAGTTGTGAAGAAAATATGAGTACAGACAAACTCAGATCTAAAGAAAAACAAACAAAAGAAACAAAAAAAAAAACAAAAAAAGAAAGAATAGTCTAGTGGAAATATATTTGGCATGGGGGCACTAAAAGGAACTGGCTATGTGAATGAGGGGCACTGGAGTCAGCAGTCAACAAGTGCTATTTAGACTCCTACCTCTGTGTGTTCTGGCTGTCCCAGGATTTGTGATTCACTGGAGGCATCGCACATGTATGTGATTAGGTACTGCTCACTGGCCTTCACTTCATTAAATTATCTTTACCACCAGATTAAAGCATCTTGAGCTCTAAGGCCCTGTCTCTCTCTTATTCTCTCTTTCTCTCTCTCAAATACCTAGTACTAAACAGTATTTGACACTTAGTAAATGCTAACTGATGGACTCAAAACAACTCTGAGACCCTATAAATTAATCTCTATCCAGAAATACACAAGGTAATGGTTCCAATCTTGTTATAAAGACCTTATAAAGTGACAAGGAATGTGATTTAACTCCTAACATGTTCATTTCCTCCTTTTTGTCATTATTATTAAGGCTTGGCAAAAATAAAGCACAGCATAGTTGAAACCAAGTAACAGAAGAATTTAACCCATTGGTATTTGAGGATGATAAATGGCAGGAACTTGTCACAACTTGTTTATATGAAGAGAGGGGGAAAAAAAAAAACTATTCCTCAGATGTAAGAAACAGCAGAACAGAATAATACTCCTTATTTGATTATCTCTTCCTACCACTTACTCTTTCAAATGGAAGGATGCCAAATACAAATTCAAATTTTTTAATGAAAAAAACATAATACTTAATATAAAATGAATCATATCTGCCGGTTACAGGAAAATTTCAGAATAATTCCTTGGTAATACGAAATCTGTATGAAATAGGTAAAACAGAAGTAATAATCTTCTTGAAATTTGAAGATAGTTATTAAGTTACCATTCAGCCTCTTCTTTTTTCAACTAAATAGCACTAGCTTCTTTAGTTTTCAGACATGTCATATTTTTTTTATCCTTTTAATCACTGTGGTGGGTCTTTTCTGAACCAACCAATTTCTCTACATCCTTCTCAGGTAATTTTCATGACTTTACAATAGCTTGTGTTTAATGGCAGAGTGAGCCAAAAGAATCAAAGATTTATTTGGCTCCTATTGGCTTGTATTACAACAGTGACAGAATGTTCTGGCTTACAGACAAGGAGGAAACAATAAATTTAGCATGTCTGACCTTCAGGAAAGTTTTTGATGCTATTACGAATACCATTTTATTTAGCAAGCCACAAAGCTAATCATCTTCATTACATAATGGACCGGAGCTCATGGGGCCTCACCCTTTCACTTCTAATCTTTGTAATCCTGAGCCAAATAGAGTGGCCTCTCTTACCTATTTCTAAATCTTTGAGGACAGTCTGACTGATGTCCTTTTTGGTGCTCTCATAAAGTATAACCTCTTAGATCCTGGGTTTTTTGTGCTTATCACATGGATGAACCAGAACACGCTTCTGAATCTTCCTGCTACCTTATAAAGAATAACATCTTGACAAGTTTCACATAAAGTTTATCCAGAGGAATGCAGGAGAGCAAAGCAGAGTATAAAACAAATGGGAAAATTTCAAAACCACAAAGATAAGTTCTTAGTATCCCTCAACTTAGTATCCTGAAATCAACTCAATGAGTTGACATCTTAATTTGCTTATCATAAATGTTAGTCATTACCTTGATCTGTACCCAAAATAGTCCCTCTGGTATTTTTCACATTCCTAAGAAGCAACATAGATGAGGTATTCAATAGGGAGTTTAGTACACCAAGGTTACTGTTGATTTTGGATTTGTGAATGTTAGGCAAGATAGTCAATCTTCTAGACTTCATTTTTTCATTCAAATGACATATACTGAGTACCCAATGTACCACATAGCCTCCTAAGATCTCAACTTTACAAATAAAGAAGTTGACTTTGATGACTCCAAAATGCTCCTACTGAGGCCAAAGAAATTATGCTTGGTTACACTTTGGCAATCTCATTTTCTTCTGAGTATTTCTTTCTCTGTTCCTATTCTAAGGTGCTTCACTTTGCAATAATCACAAATTCTCAACTGAACCTGGTACTTCTAAATGCTTAGCTAATTAAGTGGTCCTCTTCAATTTAAAAAGAGATTATATGTCCTATTGTATAAGCCATTCCAACTTGCATATGTAATATTTTGAGAAGAGTAGAAAAGTTTGTATTCTCACACCCTCAGTATCTATTGATGAAAGGTCTTGCCTGAAAGCTTCCTGAGGGCAACAGTTAGGTCTCACACAGCTCCCTCAGCAGTTATCAGTGCCCATTGTACCTTGGCCTGACTCATTAATTAGTAGATGGACAGGATTTGAACTTGGGCTTCTGGGCCCAGAGCTCATGCCTGGACCACTGCCTGCAGGGGGGCCTGGGCCAGGTTTTCACCAGCTGGTGCGGTCAACAAATGTATCACTTATAGTTATAGTGATATGCAGAAATAGGATTCCTGACTCAAAGGCCCCAATTGAAAACTCAAACCCAAACATGTCCATGTATATGTTTTGGGGGACAGACAGAGTACAGGAACAGGAAGGTATGGAGACAAGGGGGGCAAGAAATATAGTATAGATCCACATTATTTGCAAATTCTGTATTTTTCAGTTGGCCTACTTGCTAAAATGTATTTGTAATGCCAAAATCGATACACCACTTGTGTACTCATTCCTAGACAGATGCAAAGGAGTGACAAGTTTGAGCCACCTGACATACACATTCCCAGCTGAAGGCAACCTCAGCCTTTTTATCTCAGGTCTCACAGGTGAAGTGGTTGAGTATCTTTCAACAATGAGATTTGGTCTGGAGGCTAATTTGTGAAAGTACAATTAGAGGGAAGAGACAATGACTGCAATTATAAACCTCATTGTTATCTTTCACATCAAGCAATTGTTCAAAGACACAAAAAGTATTTTATGCTTTGTGTGCTAGAAAAACATGCAAATGTTATTAAATTTAGAATTTTTGCATATGTAGAATACAGACATATATTAACAACTTACATTTCAGAAAAATATAGAGCAGATACAGATTCTATAGCTTATGAGAATATAATGAAGAATAGATATAGAAACCAGTGATTGAATACTATTACTTTATAAGCCAACCAGAACTCTCACTCTCTCTAATATGTATGTATATATTTAATCAGTGGTATCATCACCACTAATGTATGCTAGTATCATAGTAGATAATTTCAGCTGTTATTTTCAACAAAGGTGCAATACAATTTAATTTATTCTAGCCAAGGAAATAAATGATACTTATTAGAGGTGTGAACTTGAATATAGGACTTCACCACTTTGAGCCTCCATAAAGGGAGAATGTATGTCTATGTGACGTTTTCAACAGAATGCTTAGCACAAATTTAGGGCTCAACAAATTTTAGTTATATTTACTTGGAACGTGGCCTAATAGTTGTGTGTGTGTGTGTGTGTGTGTGTGTGTGTGTGTGTGTGTTTATGTAATAGTTCATATATTCAAACTTGCATCACCTAATCCTGACTTATCAATCACAGGTTTATTTTGAAGACTTTCCTACCCATAAAATGGGTAGACTCACTTCATTAATTCAATACGTATCTCCATGTAAAGATCATATTAAAAACTAAGGAAAGTTCTTGAACATCCAAAACATAGAATAATTGATCCACATTATTTGAAAATTCTGTATTTTTCAGTTAGCCTACTTGCTAAAATGTATTTGTAACCCGAAAGTCAATACACCACTTGTGTACTCATTTCTGGACAGATGCAAAGGATGAGAAGTTTGAGCCACTGGACATGCACATTTCCAGCTGAGGGCAACCTCTGTCTTTTTGTCTCAGGTCTCACAGTGTAATCACGTATCCTTTTGGAGGTCTATTTGGTGCCATGTTTTCCACATTTTGTGCTTTTTGTTGATGATTTGCCCTTTATAATGGCCCCCAATTGTACTACTGAAGTGCTTTCTAGTGTTCTTCTGTGCAAGATGGCTACAGTATGCTTTATGGAAAAAGCACCTGTGTTGGATAAGTTTCGTTCAGGCATGAGTTATAGTGCTATTGGTTTTGAAATAAATCTTAATGAATCAACAATGTATATTACATTATGTGTCTTTAAACAGAAAAACACCTAAGACAAATGTATATATTGATCGGCTGATGAAAATGTGAACAAATGTTCCCAGGAACTTCTTAATCCTGCACTTCCCCTAGAGCGTCCCATAGTACAGTGTTGGGGGATAAAGTGGTTACTTTACAGAAGGTAACTACTGTGAATAATGAGAACTGACTCTATTTGATTTTTACAGAGTTTATCTGTGGTGATAGACACGTAAGGCAATATGAGCAAGAGCAGCAGAAAGACTGATTGATACAGTTGCAAAATAATATCCATGAAGCCAATTATCCAAAGCTCAGTTTCTGAGCCTTAAGACTGAAAATAAGAAAAGGCCTCTAAACAGCAGAGCTTTGCTGACTGCGTGCTTCTCCCAACCTATGGCCACTTACCACCCTGGGTTCTTTCTCCCACATAATCATGGTGAGTAGGATATGAGAATATGGCTACTGAAGTGAAGGGCAGGGGGTGGTGATTCGAGAGGCACAGAACAAGAACTGGCTAAATATCACGGTTGGCTCTGAGGAGGCTGGAAGTCAGCGGGAACTAAGCTGTGATGTCTAAACCTGGGAAACTTGATGGTTAGTGATACAGTTAAACCATTTTATCATAAAGTCTTTGCAAAAACAGTTACTCACCTATTATAGTCAATATGTGCATCAACAGGGAACAAGGTAAAAATCAGAATTGCAGTCATTAACATAATAAAACTAGTCTTACTTCTCTTTTTTGAAATGTGTACCTCCTCTAATCTGACAGTATTATCTATTCAATTTATCTATTCAATATTAATTCAATTAATGAAACCAATTAATTCAATTAATCTATTCAATTAATTCAAGTAAGTACTCTGTGTAAGCATTCGATGTTGGAGCTGTACGATGAAACGAGATACAGCTGTTGCAGACTTGGAACCCACAGTCTAGTGCAAAAGACAATTACAGCACAATCTCATATGCTCATGGGAGCAGCTGAAAAGTAGGTGATTTTTTTTCCCCAGTTACAGCAGGTCATAGAGTGGGAGTATGTCCTGATAGTAGAAACTGATGAATGGATCCTTAGGCCTGAGACTCAATTCATAATTTAATATGGTAGTAGAAGTTCTGGAACGTCAACCAAGGGATTCCCAAATTCTAAAGTGCATTCAGATCCTCCGGGGGTGGGGGTGGGGGTGGGGGTGGGGGTGGGGGTAGGGTGGGGAATGCTGTTAAAATGCAGTTTCTGATGCCACAGCCCTGGGGCAGGGCTAGAGACCAGCTCCTGGGTTTCATGCAACAAGCTCCTGGGTGTTGTACCTGATGCTTATCTGCACACTACACCTGGGGTTACAAGGCCTCAGGGTACCAAAATTTGACCTGATGTTCTCGAAAAACCATTGGTTCTTGAGCCCAACCCCTGGATATTCAGACTCAACAGTCCCAGAGGGGGCCAACAGTGCCCAGTGATTCCAGTACAGATGGTGTTCAGGCAACATTTTTATATAGCACTGATTTAGGAGCGGGTAAATTGTTTTCATTAGCAGTTTCCTTCTAAGATTAGCACCTTTTCTAATTCCTGCCACCTGGACTGTATTTTTTTAAACACACCTTGTAATATTAGGAAGACTCAAAATAAGGCTGAAAAATGACACAGTGTGCTCAAAATTAAAATGGAATTCAGAAGACAGCCAAATGTATTTATTTGAAAACAAATATTCAGTCAGCATGTATTATGAATCAATGTCTTAGGTATTGTACTAGGTGCTAGGGTTACAAAGATTGGGGAAAAAAGGGATGCCTGCTCTTGAAGTCCATTTCCGCTGAATAAATATGTAATGAATTCTGTGTGGGACATTGTTCTGGGCACAGGGGCATCTCACAGGCTACTAGGAATAGTCTCATTTGTTCAGAAACTATTATGTAAACAAGTGAAATTATCTCTGGGTCTCCTATGATTGGTTCCAAACTTGTATTCTTAAACTTTTATTTTTTTCAACTTTTTAAAAGTTTTATTTATTTATTTTGAGAGAGATAAAGAGAGCATGAACAGGGGAGGGGCACAGAAAGGGAAAAGGAGAATCCCAAGCAGGCTCCATGGTGACACCCACAAACCAGGAGATCATGACCTGAGCCAAAATCAAGAGTGGAATGCTTAACTGACTGAGCCACCCAGGCACGCCCTGAAACTTTTAAATATGTGTGTCATACAGAACGTATTTTGCCCATTTTAACTATAATCACCTAGTTCACAAAGTGACAAAGCATTCAAGAAATCTTAATTTTATTTAAAAGACCTGAATTTATAAATTCCAAATGGTTGTTATAATGAATTGCTTATCAAAGATAACAAGTTGGTGACTCAAGCTTTACACTGTGTTGCAAGTCTTGTTTTTAACTATGTGGTCTGTTTTACTCTCGATATTCAAATTTCTACAATAGCTCTGATACTTTCTTATCTTCTATATTAATAGAAGAATCAAGAGGTTATTAGCAGAAGAATGTGAAATCCACAAAGGCATTCTACCCTTCCCCTGCCTGATTTTATTTCTAAATCATCTCTTTTAAATTAAAGCAAAAGACACAATATTTAAGACTGCTTTATCTTTAGTAATGCTGCAATGCCCAAACAATAAGTTTTTGTCAGATGCCCATGTCAAGTAATGGAAACGAAGCAAATTATTCCAATAAAAATCATTTTAGTTGCAAATAAAGAACCTGGTTTCTCTTAGGCAAAGTCTATGATCTGTAACACTGCTAGCTCAAGAAAGATGAAGACTGTTCTGTTTTCATTTATGTGTCAAACATGATCGGTTAACCTTAAAAATACCAAATAAATGCCACAGGAAAGAGCACAATTTAAAATTCTTGGAGAAAAAATAATTTCAGGTATACTTCTGTAAGTAAAAGAGAAAAAGGGAATGCGGTAGGTTTGGGGTGATAAGTCACTAGTGATGCTGTACCGATGAAAATGTGAAGGCACAGGAAGCGTAGGAGGCACGCTGCAGCCACATGGGGAGGAATAATTTACAAATGCTACTAGGGCAGCACATCACCCTTTGTTTTACCCTGATGTCTGCTCTGCAGGTCTGAAAATTCTCTCTGTTCCAGGAGTTCTGACCTCCAAAGAGTTTTCGAGATAGCACTAGAGAATAAAGTTTTCTCTTCAAAGCAAGGGTGGATATAGTGCAATTGCTGACTTTTATTCAAGCTGATAGATGAGCAGACTCGATGTTCCCTGGGGCATAGCACTTCTATGATAGGGTTGGAGGAGCGTGATGCTTACTTGTCCTCATCCTTCCCTATCTGAGTGGCAGCCAATAATTATTTCCATTTTAGTGCCAATTACTTAGGTAATATAGGACCTGCATACCCACTTCCATTCTATCAAAAAGAATAAAGTTATATTTACATCAGTTACTTTTTAGTGGTCACAACAGGGAGGGGAGATAATCTTGTCCAAAAAGCAAACAAAATAGTGGCATTCTCAATGCATAAATAAAACCCTAATAAAATGAATGAAAAATCATGTTTTAGGGGTGCCTGGGTGGCTCAGTTGGTTGAGCGTCCGACTTCGGCTCAGGTCATGATCTTGTGGTCTGTGAGTTCAAGCCCCGTGTCGGGCTCTGTGCTGGCAGCTCAGGGCCCGGAGCCTGCTTCAGATTCTGTGTCTCCCTCTCTCTCTGCCCCTCCCCTGCTCATGCTCTGCCTCTCACTGTCTCAAAAATAAATAAAAATATTAATTTTTTTTTAAAAATCATGTTTTAAATGATGGCCATAGTTACCATATAGATCTGCCAAATGATCTACTGAATTTTCAAAATTCTATTCCCTATTCTAGTCAGAATAATTCTGTGTGCTTCACTACACTAACCAACCACCGCCCCCCCCCCAACAATTTGTAGTAGCAATCAATTAGTACCTCTGGTATTTTTACTATTGTGTTCAATGCATATTATGATGAATACTAGCTATTAAAATTCCCAAGCCTTATTAAACCTTGTGTCCTTTGTTTTTAATATAAAAAACATGCATCATTACTTTCCCATGTTTAAAAAAGACGAAAAACTTACATTTTAACACTGAAATATGTTGCAAAGTAAAATTTGAAATACAGTAATATAATTATACTGCTGCCTTTTGTATCTGATCATACATGATAACACATAATTGAATGACTCCTGTACCAGAAGAATCACAACTATGGAAAAAAAGACAAAGAGCCTAATTTATTCTGACTAATCAGGATTGATGTTAATTAAAAAAGAGTGCAAGATAATGACTTCTCATTACTACCTGATAGATGGAAATAGATTGTTCTTCTTCTAGGTAAAATAGCAATTAAGCAACTTTTTAAAAAAGATTTATTTTCAGAAGACTTTCTTCAAAAATTGGTGAAGTATTCATATAAAGGCCTTTTTTATGACATCAACCAAAAAAAAAATGGATTTCACCAAAGGCTGTTTATTCTTTGGTATTTGTCACTTGTTGGACACGCATGACATAAGGACAGTATTTGAACAGGTGGTAATCAGAACAAAACTGAGTTGCATTATTTTGTAGAATGTTTCACATTAAAGAACATAATCTAGTGAAGTGATCTGGAGCTCAAATTCAAATCCCAGTTCCTTCATCAACCAGCTCTGTGACCTGCACCAAGTGTTTTGACCTCTTTAGGGCTTAATTTTCTCATCTGTAAAATTTTTAAATAACAGGTGCTGCTTCTTAGAGCTGTTGTGAGTATTAAGTAAAATCATCTATGTAGTAATCATTGCACACAGCATGGCACAGGAAAAAAGCTAAATAAATGTTAGCTATTGTATTAGTTTTTTATTGCTGTATAATAAGTCACCCCACACTTAGTGGTTTTAAACAATACCAACTTGTTATCTCACAGGTTCCATGTGGCAGTAGTCTGGACACAGGTGAGCTGGGTCCTCTGCCCAGAGTCCCCCCAGAGAAAGGGAAGGTATTAGCTGGGGCTGCAATATGGGGCTCAGGATCTTCTTCCAAGCTTACCTGTTGTTGGCAGAATTCATTTACATACAGTTGGGAGACTGAGGCCCTCAGCAATTAGAGGCTGCCCCTACTCCCTCCCACGTGACCCTTCCATGACATTGTGGTTTGTTTCTTCAAAGCCAACAGGAGTGCACCTGCTGCTACTCCTCTCCCTGACTTCTCCCATCTCAACTGCTAAATCCTTTTAAAAAGAGCTCAACTCATTATGTCAAGTCCTCCCATGATAATCTTCTTTTGATTAACTTAAAGCCAGCCAATTAGGACCTTAATTACCCCTGCTAAATACTTTCCTCTTTGTCAGATGCGGTAACTTAATCATGGAAGTGATATCCCATTATATTTACAGTTCTCACCCACATTCAAGGGAAGGTGATCCCTACCAGGGGCATGAATGTGAAGCCAATCTTAGAACTCTGCTTACCACAGCTATCTTGTTGTTGTTGTTGTTGTTGTTGTTGGTATATTAAATGCTAACTAGAGTGTCTCCCCTTTAAAATGAGTCTGAGGCACATGATTCAGTTATACCTGAATTTTTCAAACACCTCCATTGTAAATATCATTTGCATGTATACATTTGAGACAATGATATTTGAATTTTTTAGAATTCTACACGTCATCTCAGTGATTTGTCCAAGCTAACTTTTCCAGACATTTACATTAAGATGAAAAAAATAATAGCAGCAGTGCAAAGGAAGATAACCACAAAATTATAAAATACCCTCATACAGGCTCAGAAACAATGCTTACAATATAAAAAGGATTTAAACTATAGAAACATCAAAAAAGCTATAACTGAATAGTTATGGAAAAAATTAAAGAAAATAATGATTATTTACACTCCCAGAGATTGGTTGCCAAAGGAAATTACTACCTACAAAATATGTATGTATATACACACACAAAACTGCACAAATAATAATAACAACACTATTTGCAAAACCAAAAGAAAACAATTGAAAAAAAGTTTGTAATGGATAGTTTTGATTTTGAAAGAAAGAAAAGACCTTTTCACTATTACCAGGATTACCATAATCAAAATTAGGCAAATTAGTAAATAAAATAATTATTAATTTAGGAACTGAATTAAAGCATATTTGGGGAACTAAGTTTATAGTTTGTTTAACAAAATATAAACAATTACTAAAGTAATGTTTTGAAAAACTATAATCTTTAAAAATGTTATCAAAGGGGCGCCTGGGTGGCGCAGTCGGTTAAGCGTCCGACTTCAGCCAGGTCACGATCTCGCGGTCCGGGAGTTCGAGCCCCGCGTCGGGCTCTGGGCTGATGGCTCAGAGCCTGGAGCCTGTTTCCGATTCTGTGTCTCCCTCTCTCTCTGCTCCTCCCCCGTTCATGCTCTGTCTCTCTCTGTCCCAAAAATAAATAAACGTTGAAAAAAAATTAAAAAAAAAATGTTATCAAATAGTTTAACAATGGAACCTCTATATGTGTATGGCAATTCATGTCTTTTATGGAAAAAAGAAATAGGCCAAGATGAAAACAGTATCTCAGAAATTCCTGGCCGGGGGTGGGGGGGGGGTGCGGTAAATCGCAGAATTAACTGTGAAAGAATCTATTGAGCTGGACGAGGAAAACAATCAAATTGCTGGAGTTAAATGAGTTAAGGTAAGAAATTTAGGGAGCTATATTCAGATCAAAGAGTTCTTGTAGAAAAATAGAGCAAACAAGAAGACAGTAGAGCTGTAAAATAATATACATTTTTGCTTCCACAAAATCAAGAGAAATCAGACCAAGAAGTCCAAATAACAGTGAACTGCACATGGACCTCTCCCAGTGAACTTGGTAACACGGTCTTCATGTCATGGCAATGATTTATAATGAGGGAAATTTTCTTTTTTTTTTTTTTCAACGTTTTTTATTTATTTTTGCGACAGAGAGAGACAGAGCATGAACGGGGGAGGGGCAGAGAGAGAGGGAGACACAGAATCGGAAACAGGCTCCAGGCTCTGAGCCATCAGCCCAGAGCCCGACGCGGGGCTCGAACTCACGGACCGCGAGATCGTGACCTGGCTGAAGTCGGACGCTTAACCGACTGCGCCACCCAGGCGCCCCAATGAGGGAAATTTTCATACAAACAAACTAACCCTTAGTGATAGAATCTAATCAAAGCAGGCTCACCTGAGAGGAAAAATTTGAGGTCTTCAGGGGTTTTGTGAAGAAGATAAAGAATGAGATCATATAAATATGAGACCCAAATATGATTTATGTATAAAACAGCTCAATTAAGTTAATATACCTTTGATTCCAGATATTGAATATATTTATAGTTTCTGCCATTGATTTAGTCATGGTCAATACTATTGAATCAAATAGGCTAATCACACACTGTTTCACTGGTTCTTTCCTTGGGCTTTGCTTCCTCAAGGAAATTTGTCCTGGGAAAGACAACAGAATGTTCTATTCATTGCCATTGTAAACAGGCTTGGGACAGTCTTAATTGCTGTTTCCAATATCTGTCAGGGAAAGGTAGGGGTAAAATAGAAAACACTAGAAAAAAATTAGATAAGAAAAAAGATCCTTCTAAAAATTAAATATCCTCATTATTTTGAAAAATATATACCAATGAAAATTACTAATGCATGTCTATAGCTGTGCAGAATACTGCCCACCCCCCGCAAAGATAACCGTACCCTGATGCCTGGAACCTGTGACCATGTTACCTTACATGGCAAATCGAACTTTGGAGATGCGATTAAGGTTAACGAACTTCAGATGCGGAGATTATTCTGCATTATCTGAGTGGTTATCAAGCTAGTCACACAAGTCCTTGAAAACAGTATTGTTTTTTGATGTGGTCAGAGAAAGAGGTGTAATGAAGAAGTAAGAGTCAGAGGGATATGACATTGTTGGCTTTGAACCCGAAGGAAGGGAGCCACCAGCCAAAGAGTGTGTATGGCTTATAGAAGATGGAAAAGGCAAGGGAACAAATTTTCTCCTAGAACCTCCAGCACTTCTAACTTGATTTTAGCACAATAAGACCTGTGTGTGACTTTTTTTTTTTTTTTTTTTTTTTTGAGAGAGAGAGGGCACAAGTAAGCAAGGGGCAAAGAGAGAGAATCCCACAAGGGGTTGGGGCGGGGGGTGGAGAGAGAGAGAAAGAAGCCAGGCTCACCTGGGCCTCATGTTTTTACCTGAAGTGGCGCTGGAGCTTACCTGAATTAGGAGACGAGCTCACCCAAAGCAGGGCTCGAACTCACCAACTGTGAGAACATGACCTGAGCCTAAGTTAGATACTTAATGACTGAGCCACCCAAGTGCCCAAGACCTGTGTGGGACTTCTAACCCACAAAACTGTAAGATAGTAAATCTGTGTTGTTTTAGGAACTAACTTTGTGGTAATTTGTTACAAGAACAATGAAAGACAACTATAATTACTAATGAAAATTTTGCAAACGTTACTCAGCTCAGGTGAAAAATAGTTCTCTCAGCAGAGAAGCAAAAGTTAAGTGTGAAAAAGAATCATGAAAGCAAGCCAATTATTGCTCCTATCTGTCCTCCTGCCCAACCAATGCCTATTACAACACCTCCAATAGGTTAATTGCCTTCTCAGAACACCAGAAACTTATAGAGAGATAAGGTGTTACAGAAGGGAATGCCTGGGCCAAGGAATTCAATAAGTCTAAGCTTGAATTCGTACTCCACACATAGAAGATTTGTGAAAAGAAGAAACTATTTATAGAGCCTGAGTCTCAGTTTCTTTATCTCTATGATAAAGATAATTATGTCCAAAAGGTTGTCAAAATAATTAAATGAGTGAATAAATAATAGCCAATACATAGTATATCCTAAGTGAATTTTAGCTATTTATTATCATTGTCACTTTTTCTGGTGTCTTATATAAACCCTAGAAGTTAGATGCCTAGTCTAAAGCTCACATCAAGAAGTCACAGGATGGGAACAAATGTAAAGGCACCTAGTCTCTAATTACTATTTTTTTTCACTACTGTCAGCAGCCTCCATTGGTCAAAAGATGACTTACTATATAAGAGTTCTCTAAATCACCATTTTAAATGTAAGGTACATATAACATTTGGACAAATTTTCATGCTCTTATCAAGGAAAGATTTTAATAGCATTCATAAAATCTGGGTTTCCAGAAATCTATGGACAATGATGTCTAAACTACTCTATTACTATTGTCAAAGTCATAAATCACCATTATTTATGGATCATCGTGAATTCCATCTGAATGTAACACTTAAATTGTGTATCTTACCTGAAATGTCACAAGATTGGGTTCTCTACATGCACATCATAAATGGGGATTCTTGTGAAAGTGATTTATTGGAGATGTGCTCTCAGGAGGAGGCGAGGGAGGCAAGCACAAAATGGCAGGGGAAGAAGGCTAAACATAGATTTAGTCTGTCCTGGAAATAAGTTTCAGCCTTATTCCACAGGGAGCTATAGAGCATGAATTATACCACAGACTTGAGCTCACCTTGGAGCACAGGGACCATTTGTGTACCCCTGTGTGACTTTTAAAAGTCAACAGATGCAGGAGCTAGAGGTGAGTGTACTGGGATGAGGGAGTGGGAGCAGTCACAACAGCATCCACTATAAAAGATCATCCCAAGGGCACCTGGGTGGCTCAGTTGGTTAAGCATCCGACTTTAGCTCAGGTCATGATCTCATGGTTTGTGAGTTCGAGCCCCACATTGCATTGAAAGCAAAGCCCACTTCAGATCCTATGTCCCCCTCTCTCCCTCCTGTGGGGGAAGCGGGGGGAGAGGGGGGGAGAGAGGGGCAAAGAAAGAGGGAGACACAGAATCCAAAGCAGGCTCCAGGCTCTGAGCTGTCAGTACAGAGCCCAACATGGGGCTCGAACTCAGGAACCGTGAGATCAAGACCTGAGCAGAAGTCAGACGCTTAACTGACTGAGCCACCCAAGCGCCCCCAAATAAAAACATTTAATAAATAAACATTTAATAAATAAATAAAATTTAAAAAAAAGAAACTTAAGACAGTCTCCTCAACCTTTATACTTAGAGGAATAAGATGAACTTGTCTTTCTCTAGGGACATAAATAATATTGTACCAAATACTCTTTTGCTTTCTGTTGGCTCAAAGAGTGAAATTTTCTACATGAATTTTCATAAATGTTATTTAACCTCATTTACAGAGAATTACAGAAATGTAATTGAAATTGGTGATCTTCACTTTATTTTTAAACTTCTTGTATTTTTAAATAGAAGAGAACTGATAAACGTAGACTTAGAAATAAATCAATTATAAAATAAATAATAATTGGCTCATTATCACTGATCTTTGAAAGTAATTGCATTTTTGTTTATGAATTCATAAGTCACTATTATTGATTTGCTGATATACAGATTAATGCAAATCTCAACATGCTGGATAATCTGTTTCCAGATAGGAACATGTGGCAAATAAGCACTACATTTTCTACTACACAACTAGATTCTAAAATCAACCTGTGAAGCAACAGAGGGAGTTGTTTAATAACATCCAGAGTGCAAGACCTGTCCTGGGAGTCTCCCTAATGAATCATCTCATCCCATATTCTTTGTCAAAACCTTAAATGAATTAAGTGTTTGGCTCACTCATAAGTGGGATGCACCAAAAGTAATTGAATGTGGTAATCGAAAATTTGTTAAACCTGTCACTGCACATCATTATCACCTTCAAATCCAACACAGCACAATTAGCTTACAATAGTTATAGTTGAATCAAGTCCACATTAAGGTTGAGTGAGTAATGCACACTCTTCAGTAAATTAAATTAGACTCCAAGTAGATGAACAGAATAAAGGCTGAACGTGTGAGTGGTATAAATAAGGTAAAATACAGGATTTATGGAGTGCTAAACCTGTTTCCTAAAGCAATGTGGGCTAAATAGCCTTCATTACTGCCTTTTAACTAGCCGACACGCCATACATCAGGCCAGAGCCTAAAAATAAAAATCTACTTAACTCTGGCGCCTAGCTTGTGATTGATATGTAAAAGAAAACAATGAAATATGTAATCATTAATATAAAATAAACATCATATTCTTCCCATTGCCACATAAGAGTACTGAAAATTACAAAAGAAGAAAACTAACAAACCCTATACTACCTTAAATTATAGAGAAGGCTTTGGCGGAAAAATACTCCATCATGCTCTCTCAGCTGATAGGTATTTTTAGTTAAAAATTATGGTTATACTCAAGGCAAAAAATTTACTACAGGATTTATACAATGGTGGAAATTATTTGAAATAATCGGTAAGGATATATTCACTTGCAAGGCAATTAAAAATTATATTAGTCTATATTGGTACATATACATACACACAAAGGTTTTAGGTGAAGATATGTGCTGGGGGGGATGATTTATAATTTCCATAAATCTGATTAAATGCAACATAATAGGTATTTGTGTTTGGGATGCTCATAAATAAACACAAGACAATTGTGTAAATGTCACCTATAGCTCAGTTACAATACTCTATGAGGTCTGAAAATTTAGTATCTTTGATCCAGAAGTTATCTCAATTTCATATTATAGACGTGGAATGTACAAACTTAGACTGTTTGGGACTAGAAATTTAAGTAATTTGAAACTAAAAGTAAACCTTGTAAGTAGACTAGAATGCCCGTATTTCCTACCAAGGTTATCTTCTCAGGATTATGGTAACTGAAAAATCAAATTAGTAATGATAGTGTCTTCTGGTCAATATGTCATGACAGCAAAAGATACTTACAGTCTTAGTAAATATGTTATTTCATTCAGGCTAAGTTAAAAATTAATGGGTCTCTTTGAGTTTCTTAAAACTGGCCTGTGGATCTCTTTTAGATAGTATATTTGGAAAAGTAATAAATATTGACAGGCTTTTATTTCCCCTAGCAGCCTCCACCACCACTTGTTGGATTTCGTATATCTCTGTTATTTTAGCACATTCTCCTCACATGTCACACATCATAGGACCATTGCCTTCTGCATTGGTCATTTCCCGTTTTCTAACCGCCAGCCTCCTTAATCTCAATAGTGATGTCTGCAAATCTCAGTATAGAACTGCCTGCTTCTGGGACAGCTCCCCAGAGATAGTTAAACTCACCCTTCTGGATTCCTGTTGCTTGCAATAATAACATAACTCTTGGTGAGCCACTGATATTTTTCTGATATGTACTTTAGGCATGTTTTGGGGTCTTTGAGTTAGAATTGAACTGATAAATCCATGGCCTATTGACATTCAAAGAACTGTATGATCTCTCATTTTTGTCTTTACCTAATGGTAAAACTGTTTCTTTTTATTTATTTGGAAAGCTGATTTGAAACTATCATATGTACATATAATAGTGCCTGTATTTTTTATTTTAAGCATTTCCCCTGGCAATTTGAAGGATAAGCGTATGTTTGAGGGAATACCATTACTTTGGGGTTATGAGCCGGCATGTATTTTTCTTTCCTAATCTGATCACTAGTTGTCCAGGGCCTACTGGTATTTAAGACATCTGTTTCCCTGGGGGTTGTTGTCCTTCACTGGCATCTTCACTGATACATATGTTAGGAGTATAGGGGGACCTTAAGTCCAAAGTGGACATAAGTAGTTGTTGGATCTTTTTCTCCTGTATAAAAATAAAATCAGTGCCTAATATAAAAGCTATTGGAACTTTCCCCATACCATTTTCTTTTTTTGAAAATCAAAGATTGTGTATTTGAGTAAACTACATAACCTTAGCTGTACTACTGACTCTGAGTGAACTAAATATTACTTGGTAAGGGTCCTGGCCTTAAAATCTTTCAGAAAAGATTTTAAACATCTAAGTAATTGACAGCATCATCATTTAAACATCCCCTGTGTCTACAGCACTGTACAACATTCTCTGGGTAGAGGTGCAAAATAAACAGAAGATGGATCCTACATTGGGGAATTTACAGCTTAATCAAGAAGTACATGTATGAAATAAAAGCCAATAGATGAAAACCATTTATAGATTAGTTCTTTGTGGTATGGCTTAAAGTCAGGCTAAGTCTTTAATGATTACAGAATACAAATATATACATTCGTAAAAGCACACATGCCTTCATCACATAAAACAAAAACACTCAGGCCGTCACACAGACCAGGATAAACCGTAAGAAAGGAGAGGTGCTATAACAGTAAATTTAAGCCAGTCAGTTTTCTTCAGTCTTAACACTGGAAAAATACCTATATTATGAATGAGGCTGCATGTGCTCAAAATATAGCCTCAGCTCTCAAGACTTACACAAAACTGGCACTTTGATACCATAGCAAGCCAGGGAATGACTCCAATGGTTTTAAGAAACAAAAATCTAAGATGGTTTTGATCACCTCTAGGTCTTTTCCAATTATTTCTTATAAACATTTTTTAAAATACAGTAACATTTTTTAAAAGTTTTAAAGTGAACACCTGCATCCTAACCACTGTGTTAAAGATTCCACAATTAACACTTTTCTAAATGTGCTTTATCATGTATCTATTTATCCATCCATCCCTCTATGCATCCATAAATCTACCTATATTTTGAAATGTATTTAGAAAAACATGGATGTATCGATTCGAATGCATTTCAAAATAAGTTGCAGGTACCTGTATACTTCTCACCTAAACACTGCAGCATATGTATCATTATTTTTTAAACACTTTTAGGT
Source organism: Lynx rufus (assembly GCF_022079265.1). Lineage (NCBI taxonomy): Eukaryota > Metazoa > Chordata > Mammalia > Carnivora > Felidae > Lynx > Lynx rufus. Next base: position 105,188,850 of record NW_025814867.1, on the reverse strand, counting down.
TAGGGGTGCCTGGGTGGCTCAGTTGGTTAAGTGTTTGACTTGGCTCAGGTCACGATATCACGATTCGTGAGTTCAAGCCTTGACTTGGGCTCTCTGCTGTCAGTGCACAGCCTGCTTTGGATCCTCTGTCTCCCTCTCTCTTTGTCTCTCCCCTGCTATTCTCTCTCTCTCTCTCTCTCTCTCTCTCTCTCTCTCTCTCTCTCTTTCTCTCTCTTCCTCCCTCTCTCTCTTCAAAAATAAATAAACATTTTTTAAAAATTTAGGTTAAATGTACTGCTATGAAATGCACAAATCTTAACAATACAATTCAATAAGTTTTGGCAAATGCATAATCTATATAACCTAAACTCTCATTTTTAAAGATCTACCCTTAGTACTTTGATATATCAAGGGGTAGATATCTTCCAGAATGTTCCTGCAAGCCCCTTCCCAATTAATGTCTACTCCTCTCAGAGACTGCCACTGTTTTATTTTCTTCCCACCAAACATTAGTTTACTTGGTCCAGAATCTTATAAAGATAAAATTGTATAATATGAAAATGTTGTTTAATGCTTCTTTCACTCAGTATATTTTTTGAGATTCATCAATGTTGCACATAAGTACTGTTTTATGTCTTTTTATCACTAAGTAGTACTCCATCGTGACTACACCATAGTCTGTTTATCCGTGTGCCTCTTGATTGTTTTCAGCTTTGGGCTATTATGGGTGCAGTTTCTCAGACTACACAAGGCTTTCTGTGGGTATATTTTTTATTTATCTTTGAGTAGAACTGATGAATCCTAGAATAGGTATATGTTCATTTTCTACAAATCCTTGAGGCTTTTTTCCAAAGTGCTAGTAATATTTAATATTCCCACCAACAGTGAATTAGAGTTCCAGGTGCCCTACATCCTTACCAACATTTGGTATCATCCATACTTTTTTTTTTTTTTTGGCCATTCAAGTATACATATAATTGTATCTCTTTGGGGCTTTAATTTGCACTGACAATGATTGTACTAGTGTAGGTCGAAACAGAAAATAGAAGCCGCACTGTGGGTTAAACAACCAAAGTACAATATGAAGAATTATCAACCCATAATAAAAGAATAACTATAACAGATATAAAAATGTTGTGTGGTACTCTAGGACTGAAAGAGAATGTCCAAGGAAGGACAAAGTCAGAAAGAAACTCCCTCCTCAAGGCTGAGGTTCATACCTTGTTGAAGAAAGTATAGTTTAGCCCACCAGATAGTAAAACATTCCCTGGTTTGTCCAGGCTAAATCTGTCCTGTAAAATTGGCCAGCACAAAGCAGTGTCCCACAGTGCAGGTGGGAGCAGGCTATCTGTTTCCAGGCCAGGGGCCTGCAGATGGTGTGGCGATCCCCCAGCCCAGGACATGTTGGGCCTGTAGAGAGAGCAGCATCAGGGTGGGAATCCTCTGGGTCTCAGGGGACCACACAGGTGTCTGCGGTGGGAATCAGAATGCTTAGGCCGGCAGGAGGTTTTTGGGGTACTGGTTTCCCTATTGAGGGTTTGGGGGAGGTAATCATCAATCCTGGCCGAGACTGCAAGGCTTCCTTGGATCCAGGGCTCTGGGCCTGCACTGTAGCAGAGGTACACTGGATGTCCTTCCAGCCACATCAGCCACCCACCCTGCAGCACCAGGAAACTACAAGGGAGCCCTTCCTTCCTGTGATGCTCCTCCAGTGCCCTCTATTGAGAAAGGTTAACATTGTGCTCATTTTAAGGAAAAATGCTTAAAGGAACCCTATTATTATCACAGAGCATATACTGATGGGGAAATTTGGAGCTGAGTGGCAATAAATTGTTAACTGGCACAGTGACCATTGACAACTGTAAACTTTTTCATGTGATTTTGTATATCTTCCTTTGTTAAGTGTGTCTGTTTAAACCTTTTTTTCCCCTAAGAATCTCACTTTTAGCACACTGATCTTGCTTCAGCTTTATCCGGATGCATGAATAGCTACAACACCCCACACTTTCTTCTGCATTCTGTTACATGGTTTTGATTTGTACAAAGAATTGCTTCAATAGACTCTGATATCTAATCTCTATCAGAAAACATTGCTTACTATAAAAAACATTGTTGGAGAAGGTTCTTAATATTATGGATGAAAAATAGCATAGAAAACTGTTAAAAAAAGCACAGCATGGGTAGGAGAACTGACTTTGAAACCAGATCACATATGTTGAAATACAGCTTCTCCACTGACTAGCTATGTAGCTTTGGGTAATTTGCTTAGGATCACTGTGCCTCAGTTTCCTCACCTGTCAAATAGGGATAACAGGTTGTTGTAAGGAATATCTGAGTTAATATTTATAAAATTCTTCAAATCGTTTCTAGCGCATAGTAAGTCCCAAAAGTGTTTAAATATGTTTTTGTACATACTTCATATTTACATACTTATTTTTATTAATTATTATGCTGTTAATAATATATTGGTATACAATAATGTTAGTATAAAAGTATGTTTAATATACTCATATTAATACATTATATTTATATATAAAAATTTAAATGTAGGTTAGCTAGTGACAGCACTAGCTAATACTTTACTGGGCACTTTCCATGCACCAGGCACTGTGCTAAAAGCTTTGCAGGTATTATCTCACTGAATAATCGAAAAACAAATCCTTTCAATGCAGATATCATGAGGAAGTGGAGTCTTAGATAAGTTCAGTGGGTTTTCCATCAAAATAGTGGATTCAGTTTTAGTGTAAAGTCCACTCCACACCCCACTTCGCCTTCACCCCAGCCAACTCCAACAAGCAAACACCAATCCTCCATAAAGTATAACCATATAAAATAAAGGAAAATTACCATAAGAAACAAACAGATAAGTCAAAGTTACACAGGTGAATGGAACTGACTCTGAAAAGAACATAGGGTTTTGAAGCTTACATACCCTTGTAGGACTGGATGTTAATGCCTCTGTTAAGTCAGTAGATGAAGCCTCAGACCGGTACACAGTGGAGTGTCGTGTGTAAGCTCTGCATGAACCACAGTGGGCTGACCATCCATGAAATAGGAATGAGGCGACTCACTCATTGGCTACAGAAAGTGGCAAAGAAACTAAGCTGTTCATCAGGAGCCACTGTCTGAAGAAAGAGTTTTGTATAAGAAATCAAGCCCCAAGCCCCACACCATCAACTAATACTGGATCTGAAGTTATACTACTCAGATGGAGACCCCATGATATAAAACTGGCAACATGCACATTTCCCAGCAGCGGAAAGCAAAACTCCGTAGGAGTGTCCCCACAACCCAGAGCAGGTTAAACAACCATGGGAGAGCACGTGCTACATCCATATTCACAAGAAAAGTTACAAACTGCACAAGAAAACAAATCACTGTGACAATCAACAGAAACAACCACTTGGAGAACCCAAACTTTTAAAAAATGCAATAATGGAATAAAATTAAAGAGACATGTAAGTATGTTAAGTAAGTACGTTCTCTTAATCCTGACCTGTACATAATGTTCTACAGTCACAGAAATTTGCCCAAGAATATAATCTTACACTCTTTACAACCCAATCGACATGAAAACTTTTACTTAGGTAAACTCAAAATTTTAAGAATTTGTATTTCTTTTTCTAGGAAGGCTAAATTACAGATTGGACAAGACTCTCAGAGAATCAGGTACTAGATATCTTGTTCCTTATATGATCACTTTTACAGATATGAAACTTTGGATTTTTTTTTATCTACTATGTATCAAGAGACTAAGAAAATAATCTTAAAAAATAGATTTCTGCATTTAGTCCAGGGTTCAGTTAATACATTTAAGATTTGCCTGTCTATGAGATTATTTATTGTGTTGTCACACATGCATGTGCAGGTGTATGTGTGTTAAAATTTCTTCCAGATTTAAATAACTTGTGTTTTTTTCAAAGCAAAATTTCTTATTTGTTTTCTTTTCTTTTTTTTTTCTTTTGGGAATCTTGTAACTGAACATTTTTTCCTTTTGAGTTAGTTCCTTGGAAACTCAAGGCCAAATTGGGATGGATGTCCTTTTAGTAACGTTGTAGGCTTTATGGCATGGTTTCATGTACCACCAGTTTCATAGTATTTTCTTATTCTTATTTTTCTTTCATTCCCAATTTCTTAATTTTATATGCCTATTGTACAATATTCCTATAGCTTATATAAAATTCCTTTAGGAAAAAAAAATCAAGGTGTGTGTGTGTGTGTGTGTGTGTGTGTGTGTGTGTAGTATTAAACTTCACCTAATGATGTTTTCCTTGATTACATTTTTCTTAAAATATATATTATAGCTATCTAAAATAGCGCTTCTTTGACCAGTGAATGAACACTTCCATTTTACCACATCTGAAGTTAAATTTCAAAGGTCATAAGATTTACTGATCTCAAAGATCACCTCAACCATCCTTTATCTTTAGAGAGTATTATACCTGTATTATTACAGTTCTAGGGCCGTTTATTTTATTAAAGTTTATGTTTTGATAGATGAAGAATACTGTGTACCTACTCTTACAAATAGACACTCACCCAGGGTTAGTAATGTCAAAGAAAAACTGCACCTGATGGAGTTAAATTGGTAAGAAGACTTATTCAAGTCTATTTGCAAGAGAGGTGAAGACTACTGCAATAAGGGAAAGAGACTGAACTCAACTCCTCTAAAAGAGAAGGCAGGAAGCTTTTTAAGGGAGTGAGCTAGTGGAAAAGTACCAGACAATGTTAGGAGAGAAGTTGGTCAATATGATTAGACAGTCTGTGTTTGCCAATTGGCACTTCCTGAAGCTAGGCTCCTATCCTCCCACAGAGACTGGAAGATATGGCTGCTACCTTCCTAGTTTTGACATTTCAAAGGGATGGCTCCCAGGTACTTGAGAAAGACATTCCTGGGTTGCAAAGCTAGCAAGAGATTGGGAGGAGATTTTATCTCACAGGAACAGAGAAATAATTTATAATTACAATTTTTATAAAGTAAATGCTCTAAGAAAAGGAGCCTATAGTTGAGAAGAAATCTGTCTAAAGTTTAGTCAATGAAGAACATTAGGCTATCTTGGTTTAGTAGCCAGTCTATAAGTGGAGAAAGCTATATAGTTTCACTATATATTTAGATCCATAGGAGGTAGCTTGGTATTTTTATTTTATTTTATTTTATTTTATTTTTTATTTTTATTTTATGTTATTCTATAAAATCTGTTTTTATTTTTAAATTAAACTCTACACCCAATATGGGGCTCAAAATCATGATCTTGAGATCAGAGTCACATGCCCTACCAAAATAAGCCACATAGGCACCCCAGGCAGCTTGGTCTTTTTAAAGATATATTATGTAAATATATTCAAAACATTTATTTTAATGATAGTGCAGAATTTTCCGCATGTGGCATTACTCTGCCTTTCTCTGTATCTGACCTGTCCTCTTCCCTCTTCCTCTCCTCCTGCCACTCCTGAGATTTCATGTGACCGTCCTCAATCATCACTGCTCACATTTAGTCTCAGGTAGCCACTGAGTTTTGGAGCTTCATTGTTAATTTTTTTTTAACATTTATTTATTAATGAGAGACAGAGAGAGACAGAGCATGAGCATGGGAGGGGCAGAGAGAGGCGGAGACACAGAAGCCCAAGCAGGCTCTAGGCTCTGAGCTGTCAGCACAGAGCTCGACGCGGGGCTGGAAGCCACAAACCGAGAGATCATGACCGGAGCCACAGTCTGAAGCTTAACAGACTGAACCACCCCGGCGCCCCCAGAGAGCTTCACTGTTAAAGCTACCTAACTCGACAATTCCATACCCAAGACACTCAGCGTACACTTTATGGGGTGTTGTAAGAAAAGAATGAGATAATGTATGTGAAGGCACATTACACAGTCCCTGTCTCAGTGATTCGATATCTTATGCATTTATTTCACCTTTTCTTGCTAGTCCTGCCACTCTGCTCTTTCCTCCTTGTTCCAGGCATCAGCTTCCTTGACTCTCAGCTTTATTTGTGGAGATGTACCATGCCTGCTGACAATAGCATGCGCATCTCTGGGCCCATGATCTCAACAGTACTAATTGCTTTACTCTCCACATCTGCCCTTTGTCTCGCCCCAACATCTGCATATCCCAGTTCTGGTTCTCTCCTATACTACTTAGCACTGAGGGAGGCAAGGCAGACCAGTCCCATCTATAATAGTAGAATCACCCATGGCATCTGTAGATTGTTGGAGTACAGCCAGATCCCTGGCACATCCTACACCTGAACACTCACAGAAATGAGAAACACTCACCGCCCTCCTTTATGTTCTGGATATTACGATTCTGACAAAGTGAAGAGAAGAAAAGTCACTGGAAGGACAGGAAAAAAGGATAATATGACAAGCTCAGAAAAGTATCACAAGAAAACAGAGAAATAGAATGAGAATTATTTTAAAAGGTAGACATCAAATTAAAAGTAGCAGAAGGCTTTGTCTTTTGGTTTGAAGAACTTGAGGATTGGAAAGTCGCAGCCTGAAACAAGAGCAGATAATACAGGACTAGGTGCCAGCTGCCCCAGGAGAACCGATGTGCCTATGAGAAAAGGCCATGAAGCTCTTCACAACGAGATGTTGATTCCTTTTCATTTTCTTCAGGCCCCTATTCCTACACACACCCTAATAGCAAAGTAACTTAATCCCTGGTTTATTGATCAGAGTGAAGCCACTGAGGATATTTTTATCTTGTCTAAATTCCTTCTTACTGTCTTCTGTTCTTCTATCTATTCTCTTCAACTCAACTCCCATTTCAGATGAATATGTGACCCATTTATCTTGGAGTGTATTCCTGCAAACTTTCATCCTTCATTCTTTTTTTCTTCTCAGTTTTTTTTTGTCTCCATAACTAGCATCCTGCATGCACCCAGTATGTGTTCATCATAGTAAAATATGTTTGTAAAGCTATTATAAATATTTGAGAGATGATTACTATTATCTTGAATAATATGTACCATGAAAATTTTAATATATGTAAAAGAAGAATGATGGAATAAAAGGAATAAATGCTAAGTACCAAAGAACATTGTCACATATCTTGTGCTCACTCTTCCATGACAATAACTCCACAAACCTTTATAATGAAGGATAGACTGAATAATGACACAAATAAAATTTTAATTTTCTTTCACTTTAAGTCTATTGAGGACTTATTATGCCTAGTCCTTAAAACAGGTAAAACAGTGATTTGCATTATTCAAAAAAGATACATTTGTGTGGATACTATTGTGTAATTATTCCATAGCTCTCTTCTGTGACACTCAGGAGTTTCAAAATAGTCAATATAAAATGGGACTGAATGTTGACGAAGTCACAATACAATAAGCAGTGATGGTTCAGGAAAAATATTCATTACTGAGAGACATTAGAAATGTGTTTATGGAAGAATTGATCACGGAGTCAAAACTGGCATTTTTCAGTAGAATTGGTGCATTTCTTCCATTAAACTTGTAATGACTCAGATCCAAAGCATATTTAATTCATGGATCACTGCTGCAATATTGTGTCAACATGTACTTAGGGAGTCTTCAATGTATGGATCACTGCAGTGATAGACTGTAATGGTCCCTCATCTATCAAGTTAATGCATATTATCATAGAACACTAATACAAGGGTTATTGATAAGACATTCCACAACCCATACTTTATAGGAAATTGCTGACAAGCCCTTAACATTATCAGTAGTAGAATTAACAACAACAACAACAAACAACTAACAGAACTGTTGCTAAGACATTTTGGGAAAAATACTTATAAAACATAAACTTTCTCCAATTTCACTCTATGCTTAGATGACCATTTTATTTTAACACTGAGTTTTTCCTAAACTGTCTTGTTATAAGATATATACAGCTCTTCTGTTTTTTCTAGCCATGTATTTGGATAATTTTCTTTGACTTTTTCAATAAAAAAAAAAGTTACTGACTTGAGTTTGAATACTGAGGAAGTGAAAGATCTGACAAATTAGACAACTCCTAGATGACTATAGGTAAACTGAGATTGATGTTCACCTCCCTTTCCTGGGCAATGGCAGGATATATTACTACACATTTATTCAAGAGTCTCAGCTGGCATATTGTAATTATTAACAGACATTATTGAGCACCTTCCTTTTCTTAAGGAAATCAAAGACTCTATCTGATAATTCACGTGGAGTATTTTAATTCTCCAGAGAACTAAGTTCAGATTGTCTTCAATTGATACTTATTCCAAGAAAAAAAATTACAGTATTTAAAATGCTTAAGAGCTCTTACCCTTTATCTCTGAGCACTCTGTTCCTTTCTAACAAATGGAAAGTTGTATCTGAGAAAGAAATATTTTGTTCCTCCACAATCCCGGTTTATGAAATCTTATCTTCTTTATACTTGAGCACTCCTCTGCCAACCAATATTTTAATGGCAACTACTAATCTTGGAATTTCCATGTTTCCTGAGGCCTGTTAGTAATAGTGTAAAAGAGGGGCGCCTGGGTGGCTCAGTCGGTTGAGCGTCCGACTTCAGCTCAGGCCACGATCTCGCGGTCCGTGAGTTCGAGCCCCGCGTCAGGCTCTGGGCTGATGGCTCAGAACCTGGAGACTGCTTCCGATTCTGTGCCTCCCTCTCTCTCTGCCCCTCCCTCGTTCATGCTCTGTCTCTCTCTGTCTCAAAAAAAAATAAAACGTTAAAAAAAAAATAGTGTAAAAGAGAAGGCAGCCCCTCAGAGCCAGGTCTTGGCATAGCAGTATTAGCTGGGCTTCAGTGTTACCGAGAGTTGGACTAGCACTCATGGCTAGATCATGTTGTTGTCTTGTTGAACATAAACAGCTTCATCGAACATCAATATGAGATAAGGTCACTGTGTATAAGCCATTAATCCAGACAAAAATAAGACCACTGAACAATCATGTCTGATTACAGACAATATCACACACATTTCCAGCCATAAAAATGATGAAGCATCTGCCTATCCGGCTAATATGAGTGAATCCTGCTTATTTACCAAATATAACATTCTTTTTGTTTCCTAGATAAGAATTGTTAAGAAACAAACATAGAGTTACTACTGCTTTCTAATGGCGTCCAAACCACAGAAAAGCCCTACATCCTTGAATCTTTTCTCAAAGCACCTAACAGAAGCCAAAATTCTACAAGGGGTCCTCTTTAACCCTCTTACTGAGATACTCCATGCATCCCCATGGTACACATTCTTCCTTACTGCAACTAGTCAGTAAACCCAACTTTGTTTAACTATAGTTGTGTTCCCGATGGTCTTTGGTTGAAGGCATTGACAAGAGTGTAAAAAGAAGCATTTTATAACACACTTGGGGGGCCATTTTGAATTTCAGCCCTTCTTTTCCCAAGATCTTCCCTATTTCCACATGAGAAACAAACAAAAAACAAAAACAAGTGAACAAAACAACAAACAAAACCACAACACAGCTAACAAGAAGAAACTGGTGTCTCAAGAGTCAGGGTCTATAGATTCTACATCGCACAAGCAAGCACTGGTCTCAGTTCTTTTCCTGACCATTCTGGAGGCTGAATGCTGGCCCCACTGTGCAAGATCATGTTAAAGAAGGTTAAGATATTTGATTGAGCTGCTAATGAAGGGTTTATTTTTTCTCAAATGTATAATAGTATGACTGTTTTAACAAGGTCTATTCTCAGGAAAAAAGTTCATATGGTTTAAACATGAATTAATTACTTAGTTATTTTCACTTTTGGCAAAATTATAATCAATACTGATAGACTGTAGTGGAGAAAATAGATAAAAACCAAAGTAAGCTTTCCTCATATCTGGACAAAACTTAGAGTAGCAAGTCCTTGTGATGGGATAAAAACAGCTTTATGGACAAATGACTTAAAGCAGCAAACAAACTACTGTATTTTAATATACAATATTCAGAAATATTTTAGGAGAAAGAATTTGGGTTCATAAAAATAGATTCTTGTTTAGCATGGATAGACTACTTGTCTATGCAATCTCAGACTTAGCTTGAAATCTCAATTTACTCACAGGCTGTTATTGTTTATTGTGACCTTGAGAAACTTACTTAACTCCACCTAAGCTTGAGTTTTTCTTCCTAAAATATAAGCTCCATTAGGGCAGAGATTTTGTCTCTTTTGTTCACTGCTTATTTTCCTGGTGCCTAGAGAAGCTTCTGGCTCATAGTAGACAGAATAGAAACCAGGATTTATAAAATGGCAGCACAGTCTCTGGTAAATAGTAGATGTTTAAATACATGTTTGTTGTTAACTGAGATGATGTGGTGATGCCAGTGTCATGATTTCAGGCATAATTTTAAAACAAAACATTAAAACACTGCCATCAATGTCATTGATATAGCAAGTCACTCAAATAAGGAGAGTTTGAATCATCTGTGTTAGTCGCTGCTAGGTAAAGAGTAGTGTCTTTTAATTAATATATAGGCAAAAATGTCATCCCCATTTGGACACGGAAGGCAACATGAAAAAAAAACTGCAAATGTTTTAGTCTCATCTACCCATTTCAAAAGTATTATCAAAATAATTTTTTGCCATTCTATGATTTGTATAAATGAAGAAGGGGAAAAGGGAGGATTTAGAGAAATGTAACAAGATATATGGGAATTTAAAACCTTCTCCTACAAACTTAAAATCTTATATTATTGATCACTGTCTAGATATTCTTTTCCAGACTTGGTGAAATAGTTAATGTTCCCCCAATTTTTTGCCAGCCACTTGATTTTGGGGTGGCTTTCCATCTCTGCCAGCTCAGGTTTTATTCTAAGCAGTTTGGGAGTTTTTCAGTTTTAGAGACAGAAATGAGAACTGAACTGTGTAGGGGAGCAGATTATGCCACCCTAAAATATGTCACTTTGGCATAAAGATTATTTTGAGCTGAAGGCAACTGAGAAGCAATAGGTATGAGGAAGAAAGCTTTCTGCTCTCTGTCTGCTGAAAAGCAGGACATGAATTTGCAAAGGTATCCCCTCCCCTCCTCTCTACCAGGAAGGATGAAAGTTAATCACCAACTTTCAACAATTAGCCCAGAGTTGAATCTACATAACAAACTTTATTAATTTATCTTCCATTAATTTCCCCATATATTTGCTACAATTTCTTGCCCCTAGAAATTCAGAGTCCTTTTCCTTTGTCTCATCAGTGCTCTAAAAATGTATTGTTCCTCAGCTAAAATGCTATATAAGCCCAAGTTCTAATCACCCCTCTAGGCTACTCATCTCTGGATGCTCCCTTGTGTAAGCACAATGCACATGCTAATAAACTTCAGTTTGTTTCTCTCTTATTAATCTGCCTTTTATCAGTCTAATTTACCAGGACTTTGCTGGAGAACCTAGAAAGGTGGTAGGAAAATAATTTTTCCAACCTGAGCACTACTTTAGGAATGAAAAGTCTCCAAACTGCTTGTGTGTCCATCTGAGCCAGGGAGGGATCTATTCACTTGGGGCTTGTCCACGCCTCCTGTGTACCTACACGACCGCTTCAGGGGACCCTCTTCTCTTGCTACACTCTCTGGTAGGTCCTTGAAACCCCCCAAATAGTCTACTCAGGCCTAGGTTTGTTCTTCCTGTAATTAGGAAATAATGACCTACTGTTGGACCTCACATTTTCAAACCAAGAAGGGACAAACAACAGAGAGTGAGTCCCCAAGATAAATTGCTGGATAAACAAACATCTAACATTGCCTGCGGTTATCACTACTTCAATAACAGTCTGAGGTTTGGTCTCCCAGAACAGACGAAAGTGTCCTCTGTTTTAATAACTTAGTCTTTTCTAACAATCTCTATTTATAGCTGGGAACATTTATTCACTTACTAACAGCCTATACAGGGGAACATTGGCAAATTCAGTCTGCTGAGAAAGCTATGCTATACTACTGCCCTCTCCCTGTAACTCTTATTCCAAAATGTTCTTATCCATCCTTTCTATTGAGTACTCTGAAGTATACAGTGCTCTGTAGAGGCCACCACTTTCTCAATCTCTGGTGATTTATTATTATATATTAGGCATCAAGCAGGTTATAAAAAATATGCCACCGTCAAAACATTTTTTTTCTTTTCCATGTACATCTGCATTTAGAATAATGAGAAATTCCTTTTTACATCTGTCTTTAACTATTTGTTTATTTGTTTTGGTGCCCAACATTTAGGAGAGGTGGGAAAATTAATTGAGAGAAAGAGATTTCAACATGAATGGGTCTAAGATCTGTAAAGGTAGCAGCAAGTCATAGTAAGTTGTTTAGACATTCATTAATTTATTCTTTGAATGTTTGGATTAATCACATGAAAATTAGTGTTTGCCTCTGGAACAACTAGGTAGTGATAAATTTATTAAATGTCTTTTATCCTGACAAATTCTAACTTGCCAAATGTTGTTTTGTTTATGTGTGTAAATATATGCAAAGCAATTCAAACTTTACTTTGAAAGTCTTCAACTTTATCACTAAAATTGCCTGTCAGCCCCAGAAGAGACAATGAGGTAATTTGTTAATGGTTAGAAGTGGAGCCCGGGGAGACATGATTAAACCTGGCTAAAGACAGTAGGGATTTCCTACAGGTAGACCCACAGGTTAATGTTCATCTTTCATGATCCTCTAAATTATATCTTGCTTCCTAATCAGCTGGGTTTAAAATACTCTGTCTCTTAATACTAACAAGGGCCAATTTATTAATTCTTCCACTCTAAATTTACAAGACCAACTGTATCTTGGTAGAGATGGAGGACATGGGCTATTAAATCAATTATGTTATTGAACAGAATCTCAAAACAGTTGTCCTTGATTAACTTAAAGAGGCTGTACTATAAACAAGCCTCACAGGTTCAATAAACAATATGCCTCACATATAGTAATGACATCTAACATTAAGTACTTACATTGTTCTAAGCATTTTACATGTATTCGTTCATTTAATGCATACAGCAGCCTTACAGGATAGGTACTACTATTATGCCAGTTTTGCAGCTAAGGACACTGAGGCATAGAAATCTTGAGTAGCTTGTCCAAGGTCACACAACTAATAAAGTGACAGAGCCATGCCCATATTTAAACCCTGGCAGAACAGTTCTACAATCTGCATGAATGTTAAACTGCCTTTCTTACAGTAACACACTTTTTTTCCCAGTGTATGTAGATGATGCTATAGCTAATAAAGTACTACTAGAAAAGCAGAGACTGATTCTTAGTCTTACACATACTAGAAAAGCAGAGACTGATTCTTAGAAGCCAATGAATACTAGCAGTATTCAAGGTCTATGTTGCAGTTTCTTGAAATTACTTTGGTTTTCAAAATGAGGTTTTTATCCTCAAAAGTCTGGGAAACGTAGGCTTGGTACAATTCATCATACTGAATAAGCCTCTCCTTCACCTCACAAGAATAACCAGAGACTGAATTCTCCAGGAATAGCCCACAGGCTCTGATTATTGCTGGAGAATGGGCTGGGAGCCAGAAAGACAACATAGAAGAAAGAGCTCCTAGGAGAGGGAGCCACTACAGATACCTGACAGGACCATAAAGAGAGATGCAGAGTCAGGATAGATTCATCATCAGGCAGGGATCCATGTGGAAACCGGGCCAATGTCTGCACACCATAGGTCACCTTTGAGGTCAGAATTGTGCATCACCCACTCTAGGGACCTGTCCAACAGATGTGGAGTGAAGGCCTTTTGTCCACAGCTGCTTGCTAAAACCTCAAATCACCCAGAAGGGAGATACCCCATTTGAACTGTAAAGTTAGAGGATATTGACATGGGGGATAGAGCAGTGATGAAACCCACTCCCTCTAATAACTACACATCTATAATGCCAAACTCTTAGTTTCAATATACGTAATAGTTTAGAAGAAAAACCTTTTCCAGGGAAAATAATAGCTGGAAGAATTTTCTCATTTCCTTGAGTTTTTTTAAATTTTTATTTGCTATATCTTTCTATTTCTCAGAAATGTAAAGATTATTTACTAGAATTAATGGAAAAATAATTGCGCATGTGAAAACAAGACCAAAAATTCTTATGTGATAAATGTAAAAATATGGTGGCTTTGAATTTTGACTTAGAGTATTCCAGATATGATTTTATCAGGCTGATAGACACTTACACAATATTTCCATATTGTATGTTTAACACTGTGGGAAGAAGCATTTGCTGCCAAGTCAGCTAGAGAAGTTTTCTAACCAGGTACAGGCACTATGACTACACTGTTCATGTTCCATTTTAACTTTATAATGTGGACCAGGAAAATGGAATTGATGTTCATGCTCTTTCTGTTCGCATCATTTCTTTCACTGATCCAAATACAGATTATTAAGGTCTCATCGTGTAGTCCAATCTCTATCCACTAACTAGTCCAGGATCTGAAAATGATATGAATGATTGACTAATCAACCTAAAATGATCTGAGTAAGCCCATTTGTTCCATTCCTATTTGGCTTTCTTGCTGACTGAGCTTTCATGACCTTGTGAAAAATGGCTGTTTTATCTAAAAATGTGTTTTATTTCTAGGTAATGGACTATGTCAACTTCCATTTCTTATGGAATTCACAGAATACAGTCCAGCATAAGCAAGACATTTCTTACATTCCTATTTGCTTGTTCTTTCCCACCACACACTTTAACACAACTGACTTCCCAATCTTATATCTCTTGACTTTAGCAATTGGGTTTTCAATTTCTACGGCTTTCTCTTTATGGAGCACAGACATTTGCTGAAGAACACAGTACATTTAGTTTTCCACTCATGTAGCTAGGAAGAAAGAAAGTGCTCCTATTTCGTGAGGTCTTCTCAGCTAAGTGAGTTTGGCTCCATCTGGCCCAGCTTTTAGTTCTTCCATTAGTGTTAGAAGAGGCTTCAGTGAAATTTATTTTATTTCCATATAGTGGAGGTACCCATATTCCCACTTTGACGTTGAGAGTGTTAAAACTTGGTTTTCAGGATTGTAATTGTAAATTTTCCCAGGAAAGTCATAGGCAGACTCATATTGTTATACTGATTTAGCAATACATAATTTTAAAAGAAATATGTACATTATTGCTAATTAATCTGGCAAGAGCTATAATTTCTTAGCCCTGATAGAATCATTTGGTTAGAAGTAACCCACTGAGATGACTCGAAATGATGGTACTTGCTGTGTCAAAATTCTTAGTTTTCAAATGCATGTTAGATGCAATAAAATTTCCCTTTTTTAAATGCCAAAATAAAAGTATGTTCTGTGGAGTCTGTACAGCTACAACAGCATGAAGGCATGGATCTAACTCAAAGGAGATACAAGAAAATTTTCTCATTTTCCACCCTCATTCATTTTGAAAAACAAAAATTGAATTTTTAAATTTTAGTTTAGCAGTCTTTCTGTGTCAAAGATGTGGTAGCCATTAGCTATTCCCCACACTATTTGCCTTTAAAAATGTTGAATTTCGCTCAGCTACATGATAAATTAATGTAAAATGTTTCAGATGTTTGTTTCCTATATATACTCCTTGTCATGGACTTTCAAAGATGAAATAATAAAGTACATCTTTTATTAGTAAGAGTTCTCCAGCAACACAACCAGTCTCTCATAACAAAGATTTATTATGAGGAACTGGCTCACATGATTATGGAGACTGAGCAGTGTAACAGGCTGCCATTTGCAACCTAGAACCCATGAAAGCTGGTGATGTCATTCAGAGTCGAAAATCCTGAGAACCAGGGAAGCCCACAGTGTAAATCCCAGTCTAACTGAGGGTAGAAGATTGAGATATCCCAGATCAACAAAATGAGTGAACTCCTCCTTCCTCTACCTTTTGTTCCCTTCAGGCCCTCAATGGAATGGGTGATGCCCACCCACATTGGGGAGGGCAATCTACTTTCTGGCTCCACCATTCAAATGCTAATACCAGTTGCAAATGCCCTCACAGACACACTCAGAAATATGCTTTATCAGAGCACCCTGTGGCCTGTCCTTTTGACGCATATAATTAACTACCACACATCTTATGTTATAAATGAGGAAGCTGAACCCAAATAACTTGCCTTAATCTCTGATCATGTAAGTGACAGCATTAGACCTAAATACTGGACTCCTGATTGCTGATCCACAGATCTTTAATATGTCACTGTGTTTCTAAAATCTCCTGTGGAGTGGATGCTTGTCAACTTAGACATTTACTTAAATAACAATCTTAGTTCTAAAAACATGGACATATTTCACATATTTCATCTAGGAGCAAAGAGTCACATTCAACCTCCAAGTCCAAATGTGTCATGGGATTGTAATAGAAAAAATACTGTTTTTAGAGATGGGGAGATAAGGCATAAAGAAAATAAACTATCTTCCCCAAACTCGTATGTTAGCAAATATCTGATTCCAAAAATATATGCTTATGTTCATCATAATTTAATATTCACAATATATTGGAACACCAAGTTCTTGCTTAGTTCACAACTTGCTTCAAATGTCTACCATTAGCTGCTTTCTCATTTTCTCTACCATATGCATGTACGGATCTATGGTATAGCATCCATGACTTAAGGATTTACCTCAAAAGATAAGAGGAAGTAACAATTTCTTTCTAACATTTAATATAGAATATTTCATTTACTCCTCACCACAATCTATGAGATAGGTATCATTTCCCTTCCCCTTTTTAAATTAATAGAATATAACTGACATATGGTGTTTATTAGTTTCAGGTATACAACATATTGACTTTATGGTATCATTCCTTTTGAAAGACAAGAAAAATGAACCCCAGGGTTATATAAATGTCGTAATATATAATGGTAAAAATTTGGAAAATGTTTTCATGTTTACTAAAACTAGTCAACTGCAGTAAGCTCACCTTTGGGGAAGTCATTAAAATGACGGCTTCACTGAAAAAAAAGTAGAGCAATAAGAAAAAATGTTTGTAAATATTATATTAAAATAATACATGATAGCATATGCTAACTCATTTCAAATATTTAGAAATGTGAATATAAACAAGGAAAGAAATTCAATGAAAATATAACAAATAATTTAATAGAATTAAGACAATTAAATCTAATCAGAGTTGTATTAGGGTGGCCAAATAGGGCATTTTTTTCTTTTATATATTTTATGATTGATTTTTGTAATGTACATATGTCACTTGTACACTGATAAAAATTAAAACGAAGAACTAAAATGCACTATAACTCAGGTAATACTAAAAATAAAGCTACCTAAAGATGAATTGTATTTGGTCATAGGTATTTTTAAATTCTGAAGTTTAATGTCATTTTTGTTTCATAATTATTCACAATAATAGTTTCCATATTGTATTAATATTGAATTTAAAATTTTTCCAAATTCTATCTGGTACTTCTTTGTTTTATTTTTCCCCCTGGTAATATTCCATATTGGATAGATAGAATGATTTGTCATATCTAAAATATTACCCTACAACCAAGGTCAAACTTGCCACCTGAAGGTTTTTTAGATGCTTAAATTAGCTCTCACTTTTCACTGTGATATGGGTGAAAACATCCTTTTTGGGGAGCTGTTTCTGTCTTTATCCTTTGCTTTTATATGCAGCTGCATGTTAAA
This sequence comes from Lynx rufus, assembly GCF_022079265.1. Taxonomy (NCBI): domain Eukaryota; kingdom Metazoa; phylum Chordata; class Mammalia; order Carnivora; family Felidae; genus Lynx; species Lynx rufus. Next base: position 105,171,343 of record NW_025814867.1, on the reverse strand, counting down.
TAAGTTTTAAAAACAATTTCAACCAAAACCAGACTTCTCTGTAATGACTAGGAATGAAAAATAAATAGAAAGATTGAAAGATTTTGTCGGGATTGCTTTTTTTTTTTCCTATTGGCACAGAAATAATTTGGATGCAACCCATCACTTCTCCGTAGCATGCATGCTTGGCTGTATTGTCCATTACTGTTCAACTGAAAAAGGAAGACTGTTTAAAAATAGAAACAGGAAGGTGACTTTTGTTTTTAGATGGAGAGTCTCCTTTGTGACACTTGGGCTTAAAATCAGTGTTGAAAAATAGCTCAGTAATCTCAGGGGGTTTGAGAAAGAAATAAGGAAGAGGAACCTCAGAGTGATGTTCAAGACCAGAATCATGCATGGGTGGTCAGTGTTTTCTCTGGCCCTTTATACACTGTGAGGAGCAAGACCTAGAAAGCAGTGCTGGGAGAGATAAAGTCATTTTCCCTATGGTATTTAATGATAGGGTTCCTTAGCAGAACAGTAGTCCTGAGGATTAAGTTTCAGGGTAGGTGACCAAAGAGAAAGATAACAAAGAGATGGTATACTAGCATAAACTATTAAATGCTATAAATCTTAAGATACTTAGTCTAAATGGATTAACATGGCTTCCTGTTAACACGTTAGCCCTCCAATAATAATATCTAAACAAAATTTTAGAAGTATATAATGCACTGAAGAGTGACCGAAAGAGGCAAAAACTAGAAGGAGTTTGATCTTTGAAGAAAAAGGAAGTACACAGATTTTGGGGTGGAACTCCTACTTACATGCTTTTTTTCTTGAGAACATTGCCAAGTCTATATAGGACCGGCAAATAGAACTCAAGCAAAAAGTTACAGTTTTTATTTCACTTTATTTTACTTTACTTTGTTTTGTTTTATTGCTTGAGGTGTCAAATTAAATAGTCTGGGGCTACCTGAAGAGGCAAAAATCAAAGGAAGAAATCCTATAAAGAAAGGATCCACAATGGAGGAAGACCTGAAATTATCCTATAATTTTCCCTTATATTCCCAGCTGATCCCTGAATGGCAAAAACATAGGGAAGACTTGAAGAACCCTAAAGGAAAAGAACAGCTGGAAGAATTAAGAAGAGATTTCAAGGACTTCCACTGCACAAGAGTTTGGGGTATGAATCCTTCCATGTTAGAGAGATATAATAAATACCTCAGGTTTGACACAGACTCACTCTAACAAAATAAAAACAAGCTTTCACAAGTTCAAAGTGATCAGTAAATAATTTAAATGTCTGATATAACAATAAAGTAAGTAACACTCTTCAGAAGAAGATAACAGAATCAACTGTCTCTATAAGAAATCAGGATTTCTAGGGGAAAAAATAGGTAATTAATTAAACAGAAAAATATGACCAGTTATCTGCTTCTTTCCCCCTTTCTCAATCTCATTTCCTCTCTCTCTCGTCCTCGCTCTCTCTCACACACACACACACATACACACACACACACACACACACACACACACACAGAGTCAACAGAAACAGACATATTAATGGATATAAATATGACTAAGATACTGGAATTAGCAGACAAAGAATCTAAAGTAGCTATCAGGGGAAATAAATGTATGAATGAGAACTTGCTCTTGCCAGAAACAATGAAGGCCAGAAGACAAGAAAACAGTATCTTTGAATTCCTATAAATGTCAACTCAGAATTTTTTCCATATAAAATATGCTTCAAAAATTAAGGAGAAATAAAGTCATTTTCAGGTAAGTAAAAGTTGAGAGAACATATAACCATCAAACATTAGAACTGTATTTAAAAATGGAAAAGGGAGAATATAGGCTAAAGGCAAATGTACAAAATGAAATTTAAATCTACAGAAAGAATCAGAGCTGGAAATCATAAATATGTGAGTAAATATAAATACAGAACTCTCTTTTCATTTCTTTAAAAGGCCTGTGCTTGTTTAGGGGTGCCTGGGTGGCTCAGTCAGCTAAGGGTCCTACTTCGGTTCATGTCATGATCTCGTGGCTCACAAGTTCAAGCCCCGCCTCAGACTCTGTGCTGACAGCTCAGAGCCTGGAGCTTGTCTCAGATTATGTGTCTCCCTCTCTCTCTGCCCCTCTCCCACTCTACTCTGTCTGTCTCTCTCTCAAAAATAGATAAAGCATTAAAAAATGTTTTTAAAGTCCTATACTTATTTAAAGCAAAAAAAAAAATTACAACATTATATTGTTGGAAATTTGATGTATATAAATATAGAATATATTAAAACAATAGCACAAAAGACGGGAGGATAAAAAAGGTACAATACTAACTTTAAGTAGACTGTGGTAAGTTAAGGACACATATGTAATCCCTAGAGCAACCAGTAAAAATAATGCAAAGGTATATAATTAAAAAGTCAATGGAGAAATAAAACTAGAATATTAAATTGGAAATATTAAACTCATTTTTTAAAAGGGCAGGAAAGAAGGAGCAGAGAAAAAACAAACACAAGGGATGAGACAAATATAAAACAAATGGCATAATGATAGGCTTAATTCAAACTGAATCAATAATTAGACTTAATGTAAATTACTAAACACTCCAATCAAAAGGAAGAAATTGTCTATGACAAAGGAGATAAGGATATACAATGGGGAAAAAAAGTAATTTCAATAAATGTTGTTGGGAAACCTGACAGCTACATGAAAAAAAAAAAAATGAAACTGGACCCCTTTCTTAATGCTATATACAAAAATGAACTCAAAATGGATTAAATACCTAAATGTGAGACCTGAAGCCATAAAGCTCCTTAAAGAAAACATAGGGAGCAATCTCTTGGACATCAGCTCAGCAACATATTTATGGCCGAGACATGGATGTCTCCTCATGAAAGAAAACAAAAGCAAAAATAAACTATTAGGATTACATGAAAATAAAAAGCTTTTGCATGGCAAAAGAAATCATCAACAAAACAAAAAGTCAACCTACTGAATGGGAGAAGATATTTGCAAATGATATATCTAATCAGGGACTAATATTCAAAATATACAAATAACTAACATAACTGAAAATACAAAAAAAATCCGTTAAAAAATGAGAAGACCTGAATAGATATTTTTCCAAGGAAAATATACAGATGGCCAACAGACACATAAAAAGCTCAAAATCACTATTTATCAGGGAAATGTAAATCAAAACCACAATGAAATATTAACTCAGACCACTCATAATGGTTAGTATCCAAAAGATAAGAAACAACAAGTGTTGGTGAGGATGTGGAGAAAAGGCCCTTATGCGCTGTTAGTGGAATGTAAACTGGTCCAACCACTGTGGAAAACAGTATGAAGGTTCCTCAAAAAAAAAAAAAAATCATATGATCCAGTAATTCCACTTTAGGATATTTATACAAAATGGAAACAGTAATTCAAAAACATATATGCACCCTTATATTTATTGCAGCATTATTTACAATAGCCAAGTTATGGTAGCAAGATATGGAATATTAGTCATAAAAAAGAATGAAATTTTGTCATTTACTATGGATAAACCTAAAGGGTATTATTCTAAGTGAAATCTAAGAAAAAGCAAAACAAATGAACAAACAAACAACAAACAGACTTTTAAATTACAGAAAACAAACCAGTGGTTGCCAGAGGGGAGGTAGGTGGAGGGAGGGGAAAAATAGGTAAAAAATATTAAGAGGTACAAACTTGCAAAAAAAGAGGAGAGAGAGAGAGAAAGAGAGAGAGAGAGAGATTCTTAGATTTGATAGGGAAAGCAAAACCCAACGATATGCTGCCCATAAGAAAGGCAGTATAAATATGAAGAAATAGGGAGGCTCCTGGGTGGCTCAGTCAGTTAAGCGTCCCACCCTTGGTTTCAGCTCAGGTCATGATCTCACAGTTCGTGAGTTCCAGCCCTGCATTGGGCTTTGAGCTGATGGTGTGGAGCCTGCTTCAGATCCTCTGTCTCCCTCTCTCTCTCTCTCTCTCAAAAATAAATAAACACTTAAAAATATGAAGACATACATTAAAAGAAAAATATATACCTTTCAAATATTTTTCATCATAAGAAAATTGGAGTAGTTCTATTAAGACAAATGGTGAATTCAAAACAAGAAATATTGCCAAAAATTAAGAGAAATATTTTATATTAATGAAATAGCAAATTCATCAATAATATATGACAGTCCTAAACGTGTATACACATAATAACAAGGCTTCAAAATACAAGAAGCAAAAAATAACAGAAATTAAAGGACAAACAGATCCATCCATAGTCATAACTAGAAGTTTAATGCTTCTCTCTTAATAATTAATAGAAAAGCTGGACAAAAAATTTTATAAATTTCAACAACAATATCAAACTGCTTGTCCTAATTGACATTCACTGAATATCTCACTCAAGAGACGCAGAGAATCATCTTTAAAAATGCACAAGATGGGGGCGCCTGGGTGGCGCAGTCGGTTAAGCGTCCGACTTCAGCCAGGTCACGATCTCGCGGTCCGTGAGTTCGAGCCCCGCATCAGGCTCTGGGCTGATGGCTCAGAGCCTGGAGCCTGTTTCCGATTCTGTGTCTCCCTCTCTCTCTGCCCCTCCCCCCGTTCATGCTCTGTCTCTCTCTGTCCCAAAAATAAATAAACGTTGGAAAAATTAAAAAAAAATGCACAAGATGTTCAGCAAGTTAGCCCATATCTGTGCAATAAACCTTAAACTGCAAAATGTTCAAAATTAACTCACATAAAAATTCAATCAGTAGAAATTAAAAACAAAAAGTTTAAAAAGTAATAACTGAAATACCTAAAATCTTTGAATATAAGAAAATTAACAATCTACACTGAATTCCAAATTACACGGACCTAAGAAGAAAACACAAGGGCATTAGACGATATTTCTGATTTAATTGATGATTAATAATAAAAATCCAGTACAAAATTCCTAAAATAAAATACTAGAAGGAAATTCATAGCTTTAAAAACTTATACTAGAAAAGAATAAAGGTCTAAATCAATGACTTAAATTATTACTTTCAGAAATTTGAAATAAAGTAGGTTATACATAAAATAAGTAGTAAAGAGAAAATAATAAAAAATAGGAACAGAAATTTAAGAAACAGAAAGCAAAAATAGCTAGACTAGTCTAGAAATTAAGAGACAAAACACAACTTTACAAGTAAGGGATTAAAAGGAAATGACACTACAGGTACTAAAGACATTAAAATGATAAAGAATACACTGAACAATTGTATGACAATAAATTCAATGTCACAGATTAAGTGGAAAAATATTTCAAGAAAAATTATGATAGTATTACTGAAAATCCTTCAGAAAACAGAAAGAATACTTCCCAACTCATTTTCTGAGACCAGCATAACACTTACGACAAAACTTGCCCAAAAATATTGCCACAAAAGAAAATCAAAGACCAAAATTCCTCATGAATATGAAAACAAAAATCTTTAACAAAGTATTAACAAATAAAGTTTAGCAACACATAAAAAGTAATACTTCAAGGTTTATCCCAGGAATACAAGATTGGATGAATACTTAAAAATTAATATAATTCACCATATTAACAAAATACAGAGAAGAAAGTCACAGAGTCATTCTAATTTCAAATGGAGCACTTGAAAAATTTCAACACCAATTTTTGATTTAAAAACCAAAACAAAAACTCAGAACTATCTAGGAATAGAAAGAGACATCCATTATTAATAAATGGCATCAAAGAAAACCCTATACCTAGCATCACATATAATTTTAACATGAAATATCGAATACTTTCACCCTAAGATTGGGAATAAGGAATATATAGTTCTTTTCTATTTATTTTCATTATTATTATGATGCACATAGCTAATATAAATGCAATAAAAAGAATACGTGAAGATTATAAATGAAAAAATAAAAGTTTTTATGCTTGCTAAGTATTTATATACAAAGTCCTAAGAAATCTACAAAACAACAACAACAACTACTACAACTACAAAAGAACTGCATTAGATTTTTAGGGCTGCCCTAACAAAATATCACAGACTGAGTAGCTCACTCAACAGAAATTTATCTTTTCACAGTTCTGGAGGCTAGAAGTCTACGATCAAGGTGTGGGCCAGTTTGGTTTCTCCTGAGGTGTCTCTCCTTGGCTTGCAGATGGCCATCTTCTCCTTTTCCTGGTCCTTTCTCTGTGTGTGTGCATCTCTGGTGTCTCTTTGTGTGTCCAAATTTCTCTTTCTTACAAGGATAACAGTAAGATTGGATTAGCACCACTCTACTTACCACATTTTAATTTAATTATTCCTTTGAAGGTCTAAGTCCAAATACTGTCACATTCTGAGGTTATTGGGAGTTACGCTTCAACATATGAATTTTGAGAGATCAAAATTCAGCCCATAACAAGAATAGGTGAATTTACCAATTTTCATGGATACATGATCAACATAAAAACTTCAATGGTATTTCAATATAATATTATAGCAGTGAAAGAAAGAAAGAATTTAGAGGAAACAATCCATTTATAATAGCACTAAAACCAAAAAAATCCTTATGTAAAAATTAACAAAAGACGTGCAATATGATATTAAAAAGTAATGAAATGCACCACATGGGTGAATCATTTCAATTTTACTATGTGCTGCCAAAGCAGCACCGCAACATGAATAAATCTTAAAAACAAAATGGTGAGTGAAAGAAGCCAGACATAAAGAGTATGTACTATACTCTTCTATTTATATGAAGTTCAAGGGAAGGAAAAAATACTCCATGGTAATAAATATCAGAACAACATTTACCTATTTGGTTGCAAATTTCCTTGAAGGAAGACGAGGGAGTTTTCTGAAGTGATTCATATGTTCTATATCTTGACTGTGTGGTGATTGCACAATATATATATACATTCATCAAAACTCATTGAACTGTACACGTAGTATCTGTGCATTCACTATATATACATTTTACTTCAATGGGTACGTGTGTGTGTGTGTGTGTGTGTGTGTGTATGCGTGAAAATTAGAGTAACACAATTTCGAGGAAGGTAGAATACTATAAAAAGAGAACAAGCTTTGAAGTCATACAAAAAGAAATGTAACCCCAGATCTGCCACCAACTATTTTGTAGCACTGGATGATATACGTAACTTGTCTGACCCTATGCTCTCCATTCAGGAAACTAAGGGTGATCATAATATCTATCACACAGAATTATCACGAAACTTATATAACATATGGAAATGATTTAGGGCAGTGACTAGCATACAGGATGTGCTGACAAGTAGTAAAAATTGTCCTGATTCAGGTACAACAATTTTTTTTAAAAAAAACTGAAGTAATGGTTTCATGCCTGGACTGAATTGTCTTCTTTGAGGTACATTACAACGCATGATATCCACGTGCGAAGAGAGATGGATGAAGAATAAAAGAGTAACAGAAGATCCACTACTCCAGTTAAGGCATAATGTTGACATGAGAATAATTGAGAGAGACTGACAAACTCAGTGTCATTTCATAGAGATACCTTGTGGATTAAATAAGGTACAACATGCAAACTTACTTGGCTGGTGTCTGGTATTAAGTAAACCCTCAATAAGTGGTCAAAATGAGTCTACTTGTATTCACATCCAACTTTTTCTAAAACTCAAATACCAATACATTTAAAAAAGCTTTTTAAAACTATTTTAGGGATGCCTAGGTGGCTTAGTTAAGCATCTGGCTCTTGATTTCAGCTCAGATCATGATCTCACAGTTTGTGAGTTTGAGCCCCATGTTGGTCTCTGTGCTGACAGTGTAGAGCCAGCTTGGGATTCTCTGTCTCCCTCTCTCTCTCTCTGCCCCAACCCTGCTCTGTCCCTCTCTCTTTCTCTCAAAAATAAACAAACATTAAAATAAATAACTTTATCTTATTAAGAAAAGACACCATATAATAATTTATTCCAATTAGTTGCTATTCATATTTTCACAAGATATATTTGGAGCAGATTATTAAATCTTACTTATGTGGTGACTTTAAAAATGTTACTCTATCATATAAATCCATATATCTGAATGAAAGATATTTTTCTTCAGTATTTACTCAGTTATAGTTATTACACTTTATATATGTGTGTATATATATTTTTGATTGTTTGTTTGTTTGTTTTTAGACGGAGAGCATGTGAGCAGGGGAGAGGGGCAGAGGGAGAGAGAGACAGAGAGAGAGAGACAGAGAGAAAGAGAGAAAGAGAGAATCCTAAGCAGGTTCCATGCTCAGCACAGAATCTGATGCAGGACTCAATCTCATCACTCTGGGATCATGACCTGAGCTGAAATCAAGAGCCAGACTCTCAATCAACTGAGCCACCCAGATGCCCCTAGTTATTACATTTTAATTTCACCCCCAAATCACAGCATTTTTATCATCCCTACTGCTCTTCTAATTTATTATCCTTTGTTTACCTAGTTCTAAATTTACATGAAAATGTTCCAATCTCAGCTAATTTTAATTAGGTTTTGAATTTTTAAACCACTGAAAACTTTGTCAAAGTTATAATGAAGACTTACTGAAGGCCTTTATATAATTATAATTCTATCTATTCAGAAATTCCCTTAATCATCTGCTTATGGTAAGTTATTTTAAGTGTGTGATTTCAACAAAATTCCTTTTATTTCTCTCTCAATAAAATAACTAAACATAGTTCTCTATCCTATTTCTGTCAACTTCTAATCATTTACAAAATAAATTTATAGGCTCTAGATTATTAATATTTTCACTTTTTAAGTATTTTTAATCTTTTTTTTAACCTCTTCAATACTCATCTATTTTAATAATTAACAGAATCTTTTCAGGATGAGAGTCAGGGAAAAATCAAGTGGAGATGAAATATTAAAAATCAGTTATACCTTCTACTGCTCACCCAGAGGTCTCTTAAGTAGCAATGAAAAAATGAAAACTATCTTAAATTTTCTCTGTCATAGAATAATTTGAGGAAGGTAGGTAGAAAATAAAGAAATTTTGGCTGTATCTGCCAAAAGCTACATATAATTTTTCAATACTAATTTCTATTAAAATTAAACCAATTACATGTCATGGCTTTGGAAACATATTTCATGAACAGATAAGAATGATGTATGATACAATTAATGGGCTTTTTACGTTCAAACATAATAAACTGAGATTTCTGAGGATACCAATCGTCATCTAATTCCTAATAGTGTGGGCATAGACACTGAAATCATTTTTAAATTAATATACTTAAAATTTTTCTTTAAAAATCAATGTTTGAAATATGTTAGTTTTTGTACACAGAAGTAAAATTTAGCCCAAACCTGGAATGAAATTCTACATATTCTATTTTAATATAATTCAAATTAATTATAGATTTTTTGAAGTTTTATTGAACACTGCTATTTTTTTCTCCCATATGTTGATCAATTTTAAACTTTTTTTAGTATGTGACAAAGTATCAGTAAGACAAAGATGTTCTTTCCTTATAAATATCATGTATCTCTGTAACATACTTCAAATCAACTGTTTTATGATCACTACCAAAGCTCAAAATTCTGACATAAAAAGACTATATAATGGCGAGTTGAAAATTTTGGTTTATGTCCTCTTTGCTGTTAATGTTTATTTTGTCTGTTTTGCTTTAGGCTACTTTGGATGCACTAAGAAAAAAATATATATGCATTCCTTTCCATGGCCTCTTCATAAGAAGAGGTCAGTCACCAATATGCTGCTAACATAAAAGGACAATTTTTAAAAGGTAAAATCATGACTCATATACAAAACTAATGCATGTCAAATACTAGATCTAAGTCATCAGTAAATAAGAAAAACAGTAAAATGGTACAACTCTCTCAAAAAAGAACTTAAAGTACTCCCATATATAGGCTATCAGGAATTCTGAAATGAGTTTACAAATAGATGTAAAACTAGTCAGTATCTACATAGGACAATAATCAATTACATTCAACTTGACACATTTATTTGAATTTCTGTGGACAGAAATTACTTGCATTCTTATCAGTTTTCTGAAAATAGTTTTGTAACATAGCTCAGAGGAAACAAAAGGTAGAGATAGTTGAAAAGGGTACTCTAGACAGAATAATTAGTATTCTTGTTTGCCCATTTCAAAGTCTTTCACAATGTTTCCTGACACTAAAATATCTCCTTAAAAGTCTTAACCTCCTTAAACTTGTGTCCTAATTAGAGCTGAAATAAATACCTTTAGTTTTCAAGACTCTAGATAGTGACAACATAGCACTTTACAGCTCACACAGAGATTATAGCGTATATTGGAAAAAATAAGTCGCTCCCTGCAGATAAGAAAGAGGACAAGATTTTCAATGTTCTTGTTATGGGCAGAAACAAAGGTTCCTGGGGGGAAAGGTGATGGGTGCTGATGGAGTAGGAAATTTAACACCAGGATTTGACAGCAGAGGATTTGACGTGGACACTGGGTCCGTGTCAGCAGAGAGCATGGCTGTGAGGGACAGCACCATCACATGCAGAGCCCAAGACGGAGTAGAAAACTAGCAATGGAGCTGACCATGTATCCAACGATGGTGGCGATATGGATTGCAATGCCTGCAGGCTAGGAATGAGCCCTATTTCTGATTTTCCAGATATACGCAAGCCCAAAATTTTTGAATGGAGGAAGCGATCTTGAAAATGTTTGATACTGGATTTCTAGTCTAACCTCAGGCTGGATTTAATTTGACTTATAAAAATAGAGTAAGGTAATAGTTCTGAAACTGAAATATAGTATTCTTGCTATAATGTTAAGCCGTTGGTTAGTGGCATTACAAGAAAGGATTATTTGTTCTTATTTGTTCTGCATTCGTTTTCATTTTCACAGCCAATTTAGCATAGAATTCTTACTTTTGGAAAGTGAAGATAGGAAATATAATACTAAAATGTAATTATATTGCAGAATGCATGTGATAAACTGTTTCCTAAAATCCTTGAAATTTTAGGATTTTTATCCAATAATTTCAAGACCAGAAATTAGTAATCTGTTAAGGAAATTCAATAATGTGTGTGAATGGATGAGCTTTTCCTACCAGTCTATGAAATTTTCATCAGTCATAGCTTCACTGAGATTTTACCTCTAGAAGAGCCAACATATTCCTTTCATGGATATTTCAGAAAACAACATGAGTTATCAGAATAATATTATCCCTTAAACAGATCACAACATCATTTATATCTATCCAAACACTTAATGGTTGATTCATACATCTCATAACATGCATTCATCCAGTGATTTCTAGGTGCCAAACAGTGTGTTGGGGACACAGCAATGGATTAAACAGGGAAAGTCCTTGCTTTCATAGAGCTAGTATTATAGTAAGGAGGGGGAAAAAAGGAAATAAATTATGTGGAGAAAGATTAAGTGTACAAAGGGGATGGAGGTACCAAGGCAATGGAGAATAGAATGTATTGAAGTGGTCAAGGAAGGATTAAATGGAAAGGTACAATGGGCAAAATTCTAAGCTTTTGAAAACAGAGACATATGTAGATTTCTAGGCAAAAAGATTTGCAGAAGAGGGATAAAACTCAAGAACTAACAGCAGCAACAAAACAACATATACCCCAAGGAATGAGCATGGAGCATGTCTATACCTGGAGCCAACTGAGAGGAGAGCAGTAGGAAATGCTAAAGACACATCAGATTTCACACTGTGCATGTTATTTTAAGGACTGTTGCAACAGAAGAATTGATAATAGCAATTTAATTCCAAGACTCCCAGTCATTTACACAAGTATTAATGTTCATATATTGTGTTTAAATTTGGTGGTTATAAAATATTAACTTGGGACATTAAATTTGCAAATGATTAAATTGTACTACATTTTAGTTGCTGTAACTGAGATCTAAATTATCAGTGATTAAAACAAGGTAAGCATTTCTCGCTCTTGCATAAAAGTCTAGTCATAGGCAAACTGGGGCTGGCAGGATGGTTCCATAGTATTGGGGATCCAAGTTCCTACTAACTTCACTGTATTTAGGGTTTTGCCCTTTTCAATGGCATCCACATCACTACTCTTGTGAGTGGGAGCAGGAAAAGGGAAATGTAAGGTTAAGGCTGTTCCTTTTTGGTGTGACCAAGCAGTTGTACACATCATTTCTTTCCCACTGAAGAATATTTAGTCACAAAGCTACCTACAACTGAAAGGGAGGCTAGGACACAGTCCTGATGCCAAGTGGCCATGTGCCAAGTTAAAGTTAGGGGTTCTACCATTAGATAAGAGGATAATGGATATTAGAGAATAAGTAGTTTCTTTAAGCAGATTCAAATGATAGTTTAATTTTGAAATGCATTAAACATCCTTAAAAAAGTGTGATATAAAGGAAAGAGTACCTAACAAAAGGCAAAAGGACATTAGTTCTATTGCAAATCTACCAAGAATTAGCTAGCAACCTTGAATCAAAAATTTAACTTCTCTTATATTCGGTGTATCATCTGTAGTATTGAGCTGAAAAATAACTCTGCTGTACCTAAACAAAAGACTCTCCCCCAAACTTTAGAAAAGTCATTTTTATCAAATGCATAGTAATTATAAAACACTGAAACCTACGAAATGATACAAAAACTCAAGTGGGGAAATATCTGGCCTCCAGCCAAGCACCAGATGTGTCTCTTAAAAGCCAATACAACTTCTCTTTATCCTTGAAAGTTTTTTTTTTAATACAAAAGTCAAGGTGAAAATAGCTTCTATCTTTATCCAGATGGAACTCTATGATTGCCTCACTGACAGGGGACAATGACCAGGCTGAACATACCACAGGATAACTCACTGGCATCCCTAAGGTCATAGGTGATACACAAGTTAGAGAACCTTCCAGCACAGAGATCAGCAATGAGTACAATCAATGAATTCATTGCCACTATATTCATTCAAAGAAAGCCATTGGTTCAAGATGTGCCAGAGAACTCAAAGTGCCTGTTGGGGGTTTAAAAAAATCACAGCAGAAACAGATTATAGGTCATGTGTTAGCTCTTTTCAGGAATGTGTGGTTCTGGTAATGGTAGCATTACCTTTCAGATAATGGCTGGAGAAACATGCGTTCACAGGGCCAAAGCCAGTTCTGCCCAAGTCAGGTCATTTGCTCCTCTCCCCAAGGGTGCACTACAGTCCTCTCTGGAAAGGGAGAAAGAAAAGTTGTTGTTCTTCATGCTATGGCCAGAGTCAAAGTTTCTAGGAAAGCCAGTTAGTCTGGGAAAACAGTATCCAGACAAAACAAAGAAGAAATATTCTAGTATCAATTGATGTTATAACCTAACAAATTTGTAATAGAAAAAAAAATGAAAGGAGGTGGCCTCACAAAACAAATAGAAACCCAAAAATATACAAACATCTCTCTCACCACTCACAACTGTAATCTATCTGAAACAATTACAGTGATTTGATGCTACATTTTCAGAGTTCAGTAACTTTCATTTTAACCTGTTAGAAACATGATTAAAATAAATGATTAAAACACATACTGCAGTACATAATTCAAATGTTCTACAACAAACAGGGATGTCACTTTAATGTGCTAATTTGATGATCTGTGTAAAAAGCAAAAACCAGTTACGATGACAGAGCACAAATAGATAAGCGTTCATACCTCCACAGCAAATTTGACAGAGTGTCTCTGTGGATATGTTTAATAATTGAGGTGCTGACTGTACAAAGTTCAACTTATCCATTTTGGTCTACTTCATACAATGGGGATTCAGTCACTGGAATAAAAATTCTGATGCTTTCACCAGTCTGTCTTTTTTTTTTTAAGTCAGGCCATTTAGTACTATGGACAAAAAAAAAAAAAAAAGAGAGACAAAATTCCAGTGCACTAGAAAACCTTTCAAAGCCTAAAATTATTCATCCTTATAATAGTCACCTTTGTTATGGATACTTCCACAAAGGGGGGAATAGTTACCACTCCTTTAAAAACAGGAGCACCTGGGTGGCTCAGTCAGTTAAGTGTCTGACTTTGGCTCAGGTCATGATCTCATGGTCTGTGAGTTCAAGTCCCATATCCAGCTTTGTGCTGACAGCTCAGCGCCTGGAGCCTGCTTCAGATTCTGCGTCTCCCTTGCTCTCTGCCCCTCCCCCACTCACGCTCGCTCTCCCTCTCTCAAAAATAAATAAACATTAAAAGTTTTTTTTAATAACACTTAATAAAAAATAAAAATAAATCTTCAGGGGCGCCTGGGTGGTTCAGTTGGTTAAGCATGGGCTCAGGTCATGATCTCCCACTTCTGACTTTGAGCTGACTTCGAGCTAACAGCTCAGAGCCTGAACCCTGCTTCAGATTCTGCGTCTCCCTCTCTCTCTGGCCCTCCCCTGTACTCTGTCTCTCTTTCCCTCAAAAATAAATAAAACATTAAAAATCTTTTCTTTAAAATAAAAATAAATCTTCAAAAGCTAATTTTTAACATCCAGACTACAAAAGAAGTGAAAAGTTCATTTGCTTTAGAATGATAAAACCAGGATTTAAATCACCTTCCCACTGTTTTTCACATTTGGTGGGAGGATTCAACAATTCAATGACTATAAATATATATTTCATATATATATACATATTTCATATGTATCCTATATATATAAATTAACTGTCATGTTGTAGGCTGTAATCAAATACTGCAAACAAATTATCTCCCAATTTAAGCATGAAGTTTAATGTAAAAGACTCTATAATACACTGGTTAAGAGCATGGACTCAAGTGCCAGATGGCTTGGGTTTGAATGGTGGCTTTTTTGAGCTCTCTGTGCTCCAGTTTCCTCTTCTGTAAAATTGGGATAATAACAGTGAATACTGCATAGGATTGTTATGAGGGCAAACTGAATTTATTTATTCATACTGAGGAGAAAGGCCTGGGAGATCAACCCAGGAGATAGGAGGCCAGGAAGCGGCATGGTGTCCCAGGTCTTCAGAGTAAGGCCACACAACTAAGCCATCCAGGGAAGGGAAGCTGGGACTTCCAAGCTGGTCATGGAGCACCTGCTGCAGGGCAGAGCTCAACCCCAGAGGAAAGGTGCATGCACAAGATAGCACCAGTAGGTGAGGTGAACTCTCTCAGGAGCAGGCAATACCTGAGGGAGATACTTAGTCTGAATGCCTCAGCAGTGGAGCCTGTGGAGGACACTACACAGGCACACTGGGCCCTCAGGCAACAATTCAGACCTGTTGTGAGGACAAACAGAAAGAGAAAGCACTGTTTTTGTGGGCCTTTGTGGAAGAAGACAAACATCTGTTTTCCTCTCCCTCCTCCCACTCCAATACAAGGGCATGAGTCCTGGGAACAAACTTGAGGAATAAAGTACTATCTCTCCCCCACCCTTTCAAGATCTCACAACTAGTTAGTCAGACAAACATGCAAACAAAGAAGCGTCATACAATTAACTTGAGGGCTTCATAATGAGATATCCTCTGTGCTGGGTCCTGAAGGATAGGTATGAATTCTCCAAGCAGACAAAGGAGAGAAAGCAACCCAGAGGTAATATCTGATGCAAATATCATGAGGAAATTCTCAGAGGCATGGAAATGCATGCTATGTTCCAAAAAGAGCATTTAATTAGAATTCTGGCTACCAGGGGAGGAATGGATGAGAAAGAACTAGGGAGGAGGCAAGAAAGAGAAGCTCTAGAATAGAAGGCTAGAAAGTTTTACCTTAGATATTGAAGGCCCTTCCTTTTATGCTAGGATGAAGAGTAGAGTTATTCTGTAATAAATTAGGAATGAGCAAGTTTGAATACAGGTGAGTATGGCATGGCCAGATCTACATTTTGATCTCTATCACAAATTGTAATATGGAAAGGGCACTGAAGGGAGAAAATGCTGCAAGGAAAGGAGGTTCTAGTAACCCAGACCGCCAGAACAATGTCCACAGCAATTACAGTTACCAAAAAATAAAGGGCAGGAAAAAAGAATGAACATTTTTGAGCCCCAATCATCATAAATTCTCTACCTTATGCTTTTAATAACACATACTAATCAACTGGTGGGAAATAATTTAAGGACAGCTAATATAAGACATTTTAGGAAAGGAAATAAACACCATTGCAAAGTTACAAAGGATCTTACATTATACTAGACCAGAAATCTCCCCAGGAATTACTGAACGAACACAAACCATTAATTTCATGCTTGTCTTCTCTGTTAAAACCTATGGCTGATTAGCTATATAAATACATATATGCATACATAATATATATACACATACATAAACAAAACTGGCCACATGAGCACCCCAAAAACATCTGATTCTGATAAGTAAATAGTGTCATTTGCTAAGAGTTCAACTCCATATTGACCCCATTTTAGCTCTCTATTTGACCCTTTCTTCTTTTCCAATTGGGAGAAAGGAAAATAAGCAAATGAGCCATAATTTTTGGCAATGCATATTTAAATTGAGGTCTGCCAAGTTCAAAACTGAAAATGCAGCAGCTGTTTACCCAAAACATCGGCCAAGAAATTCCTGCACGACTGACAATATGCTTTTGCTTCCGGCTGCACAATCTCTGACCAGGGTATTCATTTCAGCAGCTGTCATCTAAGCCTTGAGAGAAGGAGGGTTTTTCTCACTCTAGAGAAGAAGATCCCAAAAAGGGAGGGATTAAATGTTCATACTTAGTAATTTCCTCAAAGGAGGAAATCTGTATATTCAACCAGGGGAAAATCTATATGGGACTGGAATAGTAATCATATTTGCAGTATAGGTAGATTAGAAACAGCATATATCCTGCTTCTTGAGTAGCATGGCCTATGCCTTCTTGATGCTGGTCACACCAGGCACCTAGATCTCCATGACTGACAAAGTGTCTAAGGCAGCACCATCTCCCACAACAACCTGCAGCTGTGATGGGACCGGGGCCAAAGGCATTTGTGGAAGGAGTCCAACAGGGGCCATAGCTATTGCCTGGCAAGGAGGCAGCTAGCAAATGGAGAAGCAATGCCTGAGACTCTAACTGTAGAAATTCCACAGTGATAACTGCAGTTAACAGCACCAAAGGACACAGCAATAATTTGGAAAACAAAACCTTGGAGGAGTTAGAGGGCAAATAAATAACCCTTTCACTTTTCAGGTTCAAAGCCAAAGCAAATGGAGAGAGGAAAGTCAGACAGATGGAGATAACATTATCACACATACTACTGACAAAGCTGATTGCAAAATGTGGTTCAAGATCTGCAGTTAAATGAGCTCCTCTAGACTTCATTCTAAATTAGATATGGGCATAGCTGGATGAGAGCAAGCAAGAAGCAGGTGTGATGGAGAGAATCCATGATTTTCTGCCCGGGGCAAACTGGCTCAGAAAAGTAAGAAGGGGATAGGCTGGTCACATTAGAAATTGAGTATTCCTAATTTAAAATTTGCCAGCCTTCATCTGTAGGTAGGAGCAGAGATAAGATAGAGGCTCTCCCCTAACCCACCATAAGTTTTCCTCTATGAGTGAAGTATTGATTAGCTATCCTTTATGGAAATATGAGGAGGGGGGAAATATTGCTCAACCGTAACACTAATATCAAGTATTATTTATTAAATGCTTGTTTACCAGCATTGCACATACTGTACATTATCTAATTTCACCCTCATACAATGACTTTGTAGAAATGTTTCCTGTGTGTGTGTGTGTGTGTGTGTGTGTGTGTGTGTGTGTGTGTGTGTGTTAAGAACACTTAATTTCAGGGGCGCCTGGGTGGCGCAGTCGGTTAAGCGTCCGACTTCAGCCAGGTCACGATCTCGCGGTCCGTGAGTTCGAGCCCGGCGTCAGGCTCTGGGCTGATGGCTCACAGCCTGGAGCCTGTTTCCGATTCTGTGTCTCCCTCTCTCTCTGCCCCTCTCCCGTTCATGCTCTGTCTCTTTCTGTCCCAAAAAATAAATAAACGTTGGAAAAAAAATTAAAAAAAAAAAGAACACTTAATTTCAGATCTACCCTCTTAAAAATTTTTTTAAGTGCACTTACCACATTTTCTTTAATCACGTAGATATAATGGGTTGTTTCCATATCTTAGCTATAGTGAGTAATGCAATGAACACGGGAGTGCAGGTATCTTTTCTAGATCCTAATTTCAATTATTTTCATAAATACTCAGAAAAGGAATTGCTAGAGCATATGGTAGCCCTAGTTTTAATTTTTGGAGAACTCTTCATACTAATTTCCATACTGGCTGCATCATTTTACATTCCTACCAACAAAGCATAAGGGTTCCAATTTCTTCACAACCTCAGTAATACTTGCTATCTTTTTTAAAAAATATAATAGCCATCCTAACAGGTGTGAAGTGACATTCCATTATGTAAATAAACTCTCCAGTGCAAAAATACAGATTTTTTCACATAAGCTAACTATTACTACCCCGTGTTGGGCTCTGCACTGACAGCGTGGAGCCTGCTTGGGATTCTCTCTCCCTCCCTCTCTGCCCCTCCCCACTCACAGGCAAATGCATGCTTGCATGTGCTTTCTCTCTCTCTCTCTCTCTCTCAAAATAAATAAACATTAAAAAAGAAGCCAAGGCTGATTCCAAGAGTATCAGTTATGAAAAAAGATTTTAAAGTATAAAAATTCAGGAATAGACAGAATAATGGTGTCTAATGG
The DNA here is from genome assembly GCF_022079265.1 of Lynx rufus. Classification (NCBI taxonomy): domain Eukaryota; kingdom Metazoa; phylum Chordata; class Mammalia; order Carnivora; family Felidae; genus Lynx; species Lynx rufus. The sequence goes on along the minus strand of NW_025814867.1, from coordinate 105,152,821 downwards.
TTCTGGGAAGATCTTGTCTTCTCCCATAGCTTCTATACACAGCCAACTGCTCACCAAAATTCCAAAATTAGTTTCATTTTGTTAATGTCTTTTAAAAATGGACATGCTCTTAAGATAGATAACATTCTAAGGTTACTAAACCATCCAACCAACATTTTCTAAGATATTTCCATGTGCCTGACCATGTGCCAGGTACTAAGGATACAAAAATATTTATTAAAAAAATTAAATAAAATAAAAATGCCTTGGCAATCAGGTACGAACCCAAACATGTAAGCAATTAACTAAAGAGAATATAATAGGGGCTATTACAGAAGAAACCACACAGAGCTGTGGGAACATGAGATAACAGGAACTGAATCACTGGCAAAAATGTCTCAGAAGACTTTCTATAAAAGGTAACTTTTCAACTGAATCCAAAATTAATGTAGCTCTTGATAAAAGTAAGACTTTTGATAAAGTAAGAAGGCAGCAAGCATGAAGCTGCAGAGAGTTGAAAGACCTCTACGAGGAGAGGAAGAAACAGGATGTGTGCATAAAATAATCTCCAATTATTTATACCTACTTTTAGGTCATAGAGAAAAAGTAACTGTTTCCAAACTCACAGAACATTTACACATCTTCTCCTAATTAGAACTAAAGACATACATGTGTATTAATATATCCATGAGCTAAAACTATGAACTATTATGAAATTATGAACGATTTTTACTGTAAACATATATACCAATGGAGATATAAATAGAATAGAAACTACCAGATATATGTCATTAAGCATCTAGATATAAATTTTTTAAATTGTGGCTTTATTATTTTTCATCTAAATGAATCCAGCTGCCTATTTATTCAATAAATAGCTTACCAGTTGCTATGTGCTTCTCAAGGCACTGGGGTCAGTGGCGAATAAGCCAAAGTAACCTGATTTCACAGTTTATATTCCTAAAGAAGATGGAAAGTAAACAAGAAACTAATATGTGATATAATTCCAAGTGTGGCTAAATTGAAAAATCTTGCAAGCAGCTAAGGTGGAATTACTTCCAGAAACCAATAGTTCTCTCAAGAAAAAGTAGAAGAACTGCTGATAAAAGGAAAGAAAGAACCTTCTGATTTAAGGAATTACAGATTGACTGAAGCTACTAGAACTTGAGGATCCAAGATCACAGACATACTGGAACCATAGAGAGGTGAACAGACACTCTGCCCCCCCTTTCTTTTTTTTCTCCTCAGCGCAATTTTTGAAGTGAGGCTAAATGCTAAGAATTAAGCCAGAGAATTACACACCCCTCTGTGTGTACAGGTGGCAGTAGACCTCTTTGTGTTGACTTCTGGGTGACAGGGTCTGAAAAACTGCAACTAGAAAAATATGCTATGATACACTGCCTACTGCTATTGTTATTAAAAACAAACAAACAAAAAACATCCTTTGTTTCTGATCCAGAAGCCTCATGACTTCTGTTAAGGGACAGAGAAGCCAACAGAGCTTTGGAAAATCTTATGGGACAAAAGACACACAAAAAAATTGAGACTGCTAATGTATCTAGGACTTAAGGATCCCAATTCCTGGAAAGAAGGGAGGCCCAGAAAATTCTGCCAGATGCTGCAGGTTTTCACTTTAATATATTTGATTAAGCTACATAAAGGCAAGGGATTAAAAGCTAAATAGAAAACAGCTGAAAAGTAGAATGCATTTTTTTTTTTCTGCAGTCTTCTGCTAAAGACTTAGAAATTGTTGTTAAAGACCATCCAACAAAGAGAGGGCCTAAAAAATTCCCAGGCTCTCAGTTTTTCATTTGGAACTTCTGGAGAGCTACACCAAAGATATAAAGAGAACCAGAGTCTGCAAAACTTCAAACATCCCTGAGTCATCTCAATCTGATAATTCTCCATGGGACTCTTGCAGAAATTTCTGCACATCTTCTAAACAGAGGAACTTGCTGTCTTTGTTCCATACTATTTATTACAAATACTTTTATGGTAAATCGCTGTGGAAAAGAAAAACAGTGTTTTCCTTTGGAGCAAAGGCAGGTTGTTTGAACGATATACATAGATATATCTATGCTCTACATAGAGAACTATAGAGATCTATAGATCTATTTAGGTTATTTTTCTTGAGTGATCTCTGGAAGTTTATATCATTTAAAGAATGTGTGCATTTTATGTATGTTGTTGAATTCATCAGCACTGAATTCTTTACAGTAGTCTCTGCTTATCCTTTAGTGTCTATAGGGTCTGTGGTGATGTACCTTCTCTCATTCTAATATTTATAATTTTATTTATAATTTGTGTCTTCTCTATTTTTATGTGATTAGACAGACTAAAGGCTCATTAACTTTACTGATATTTTCAAAGAACTAGCTTTTGCTTATGTTGATTTTCTCATATGTTTCTGTTTTAGTTGCATTGATTTCTTCTCTAATTGTTATTATTTCCTCCATTATACTTGCTTTGGGTTTAATTTCCTCTTTTTATTTCTAGTCTTCTAAGGTGAGCTCTTTAATCATTAATTTAAAATTTGTTTTTTTAAATAAAAGCATTAAAAGCTATGAGTTTACCTCTAAACAGTGTTTTAGCTACCCTCCACAAATTTTGTATATTAAATTTTACTTTTAATTTCAATTCAATTCAAAATGTTTGAATTCCCCTTGTGACATTCTTTTTGAAGTGTGGGCTATTTAAAGTGTTCATGTCCAAATATTTAGAGATTTTTTCAGATATCCTACTGTTACTGGTTTCTAGTTTAAATCCCATTTGATCTGAGAGTATACCTTAAATAATTTCTATTCTTTTATACTGGTATATCTAGGATATAAGATCTGTATTGGTGAAGGTCCCACATGCACGTGAGGAAAATGTATTCTATTAGTGCAATGAGGAGTGTTCTATAGGTATCTAAGAGATACATTTGCTTAATAGTGTTGTTAAGAACTTCTATTTCCTTTCTTTCTGTTTGCTTAATCCATTACTGAAAGTTAAAGTCTCTAACTCTACTTGTGGGTGTATTTCTCATATCAGTTCTATCAGTTTTATTTTGTATATTTTAAATTATATTGTCAGGTTCATACATATTTAAAATTATTTTTTATTTGTTGAATTGTACCCTTTATCATTATCATTATTCCTGGTAATATCCCTTGTTCTGAAGTCTACTTTGTCTGATATTAACATAGACAATCTAGCTTCCTGTTGATTAGTGTTTTCATGTTGTATCTTTTTCTTATTTTTGCTTTATCCTATCCATTTCTTCATATTTAAAGTGGGTCTTGTTAACAGGATATAGTTGGATGTTACTTTTTTTTTTCCAATCTAAAAAGCTCTCATTTTTATTTTGTATGTTTCATAGTTTAACTTTCATGTAATTATTTAATTGGTTAGTTTAAAGTCTTTCTAATCTCCAATTTGGGGTTTTTTTTATACATGTCTTAAATGTCATAATGATTGCCCTTGAAGTACATGCCTTTAAACATGTACTATATGGAATTTATAACAGTGTAATTCCAATTCCTTCCTTACCCTTTGTGCTATTGTTACCACGCATTTTACATATACCATAAACATGCAATACTTTCATACAATGTTAGTTTTTGATAGTTATCTTTTGGATAAATTAAAAATAAGAAAAATAAATTTTGTATTTTCCTTCATCAATGTCATTTCTAGCATTATTTCTTTCTTTTTATAGATTCTAGTTATTGTCTGGTATCTTAGTCCTTATTTCTAAAGAACTTCTTTTAATATCTTTTTTTTTTTTTGAGAAGGGTGAAAGGGAGGGCCAGAGGGAGAGGGAGAGAAAGAATCTTAAGCAGACTCCATGCTTAGTACAGATCCCAACATGGGGTTGGATCTCATGACTGTGAAATCATAACCTGAACTGAAATCAAGAGTCAGACACTTAAATGACTGAACAATCCAGGCACCTCTTTTAATATCTTTAAAAGACGGCTAGTAATGAATTCTCTTTGTTCTTGATTTTGCAAAAATGTTTTTTTCTCCTTTAATTTTATAAAATATTTTTTAATAAATTTAATAATTTTTTTTTCTTACATTACTTTAAAATGTTATTCCCTTGTCTCTAGATTTCACAGTTCATAATGACAAGTCTGTTCCAATTCTTATTTTTGTTTCTTTGTATGTAATGTGTGCTTTTTATCTGGAAGCCTTCGTGATTTTCTCTTCGTCTTTGGGTTATAGCAGTTTGAAAACAGGTATCCCTTGCTTTCCAAGTATGTGTTACACCACTTCACTATTACAAAAGATGTACATTTGTACCTATTTTCATAAACCAGAATAAATCTCAAGGCAAAAGGCAAAAAGCTAAAATAGCAATCAGTCTTGTCTTGCAGCAAGCCAAAATGTACCCTGAACAGGGAGAACTGGCACTTCCAAGCTCCTTCCCCAGTATTAGGTTAATTATAAACATTAATTATAAGCAATGAGATACACTCGGCATCTCAGCATTAAGCCACCACAGCTTTGAACTGTGTCTGAAAGCATCAGTGCTTTATCTCAATTTATTTTGTACATCCACTAGCAAGACGTGTGTCCTAAGGTATCAGAAAAGCCTGAGAAGTTATTTTTGGGTTCTGAGAATGCTAAAAATATTTTCCATATAAATTAATGGTAATTGCTTCTTCCCTTTCTACCATTTCAGCTTACAAAATGTTTCATAGGAATGTTCTACTTTTAGAAAGCAGGAAAACCCGTAATTGCCAGGGAAAATAGAATCTTATAAAGTTTATGAAAAATAGAATCTTATAAAGTCTTTTATCATATGGTGGTACAATTTATATCAGGAAAAAGTAAATGTATTTCATTAACTTGCTCATCACTCCATGAATTTATGATGAGAAAACTGGTACTTACATGTCATCTGTTTGTTTATGATGTAATAGAAGCCATATATGTCAATGGACCAAAGACTTTTGACAGAATAAATCCACAGGTATGGGCTCAACATTTCAATAAGTGTTAGGTTATTTCCCACAAATAACTTTGTCATTGTTAGATTAATTCTTAAAGTAAAGTATAAATTTCAAGAAAAGCTAATGCTATAAAAGGGGGTAAACTATTTCTTTCCCTAAAATACAAAGAAACTGTGCGTTCCAGTGGTTAAAATAAGACAGAGAGAGTGACTTTCTGATTTCTACTCAGTATTTAGAAAGCTAGAAAGAGTATCATTCCTACCCTTACAGTAAAAGAGAGAGAGAGAGAGAGAGAGAGAGATCTGCAAATTTATAGTTGCCCTTGAATTTATCAGAGAGCTGAAGTTGTAGGGCAATCAACTAACCCAAAATTTAAAAAAAGAAAAAAAGATATTCTTAGGGCACCTTGGTGGTCAGTTGGATAAGCATCTGACTCTTGATTTTGGCTCAGGTCATCATCTAACAGTTCGTGGGATCGAGCCCTCACTGGCAGTGAGGAACCTGTTTGGGATTGTCTCTCTCCCTCTCTCTATGCCCCTCCTCCACTTGAGTTCTGCCTCTCTCTCTCTCTCTCTCTCTCAAAATAAATATATAAATATTTTAAAAATTAAAATAAATAAATAAATAAATAAATGAATAAATGAATAATTTAAAAAAGACATTCTTCTGAGCGGAGAAACAGAATATGAGCATTTTCCTGGGGATAAATGTTGGACCCTGTACAAGATGTTCAAAAGAATTAAACAAAAATTTCTGACAAATTGTTGAAAGCCTACTCAGGGCTAGTATGAGTATATAGAATCCTGGGAGCTGTAGTCACAAGGAGAAATTGCACATATGCACATCATCTCCACAGACCTTACCATTTACTTATAAGAGAGATTAGAAGAACAGGAGAAACTTTCTGTCTTGGTGTAGGTATGGGAGAGGGGGACAATAGGTGTTGTGGAAAAGGCATAAGGCTTCACATAGAACCTTCTCCCTTCCTTATCTTCTCTATGGAGCAAAAGCTTAAGCTGTTGTGAAAAGAGCAACAAACTTTGTCACTCTCAGGCCAGAGGTGAACATTCATTGCAAGTAAGTGAAGGAAACAATAAAATACCCTCTGCCCTTGGGGGAGGGACAGGAAAATACCCTGAGCCCAGATCACTTAGAATCTCTTACCTTTGAGGGAAATGCATATCCATGAAAATAGGCTCTCTTCCCATGATCATAGGCATAGTGCCTCAGATGGAGGTTGAACCAGAATAACAGAGAATGACTCCCCTGTTCCCATTCTTCCACCTTTCTCTATCAGGCTAGCTAGTGACCGACAGCAATTATCAGCTGTATAATGCTGGAAGAAGGGCAAAGTGAAAACAGAGATCTTTTCTCAGGCACAAAGGAAAGACCTAAAACTGAGAGGTGAGCAGACACTGAGAAAAAATCCTCTGAAAAAGTATTCCTCACTTTAAGTACAAATTAAGACGAGGAATTTGGGGAGCCTGGGTGGTTCAGTTGATTAAGCATCCAACTTCGGCTCAGGTCATGATCTCAAAGTTCATGGATTCAAGCCCCATGTCGGGCTCTGTGCTGACAGCTCAGAACCTGGAGCCTGCTTCAGATTCTATGTCTCCCTCTCTCTCTGCCTCTCCCCTGCTCATGTTCTGTCTCAAAAATAAATAAAAAATTAAAAAATGTAAAAAAAAAAAAGAGAGACAAGAGGAATTTGAAGCCTGTGGTGCCCTGAGAGTAACCATAGAAACTAAAATAACAAAAAATAAACTCAGCTCAATTGTCAGCTAGACTGACACAAACTCTTACAACAAGAAGAGAAAAGGCATGCCTATTTCCAGGCATAAATACTATTTACATCTTCCTCTACTGTTGTATACAAGATATTCAGTTTTCAACTAAAATGCAGCATACACAAATTGAAGGAAGTACAACACAGCCACACACACAGACACACACAGACACGTGCAAGTAATGATACACTGTCAAGAGACAAAACAATCAACAGAACCAGATTCAAATATAAAACACAAGTTCAACTATCAGAAAGAGAATATAAAATAACTTCAGATAACATGACAACGGTTCTGAAGGAAAAGATGGACAATATGCATGGATAGGGAAGTTCAAGTGAGATTTAAACTATGAGAAATAACCAAACAGAAATGAAAGAAATGGAAAGCATGACTACAGAAGAGAAGAATCACATTGTGAAATCATTAGCACAATCAACACAGTAAGGAAAAAAAAAGACAGTAAACTTGGAGATAGGTCAAGAAAAATTTTCCAACTGACAATCATAAAACAAACAAAATAACAGTTCCAGTCCATCCAAGACCTGAGGGACAATATTGAATGGTCTAAAATGAATGCAATTGGAATCATAGAGAGAGGAGAGGGGCTGAGCAGAAGAAATATTTGAATACCTAATGACCAAGATTTTTTCAAAATCAATACATTACAAAAAACCACAGATCTGAGCGCAGAGAACACCAAACAGTAAACACCCAAACACACCTACAAACATAATATAGGTTTCACCCATTATCAAAAAATAGAGTGTTTTTGAAACTGTTCATAAGCCAAAATGGTATAAAGTGAAGAAGCAATTACCACTAATTTATATGGAAAAATTTTTTTAACATTCACAGATCAAAAAAACAAAGCCTCTCTTAGGCTTTTTTGATATCTTAGGACACATCTTGTTAATGGATGTGCAAAATAAACAAAATACAAATGCTTACAGACACAGTTCACAGATATGGTAGCTTGATGCTGAGATGCTGAGTACAGTTCCTGGGGAAAAAGTACCAGTTCCTGGGTGTGCGATGCCTCTACATGGTTTGACTTGATGCAAAACAAATATTGAATGCAATTTTCACTTTTGCCTTTTTTTGTTGTTGTAAAAATAAAAATCCTCTTGAAATTTCATCTTATTAGTAAGAACAGGTACAAATGTAGGTCTTTAGTAAAAGCAAAGTGGCAGAATGCTAACTTTCAAAAATTGAGGGATTATTTGAAAGAGTCATCTTTCAATAAATATCATTGCATTAACTAAAGGTATTGGAATTAAATTAGCAGAGCACCTGTGTGGCCCAGTCAGTTCTGAGTCTGACTTCAGCTCAGGTCATGATCTCACGGTCTGTAGGTTCGAGCCCCACGTGAGGCTCTGCGCTGACAGCTCGGAGCCTGGAACCTACTTCAGATTCTGTGTCTCCCTCTGTCTCTCAGCTCCTCCCCTGTCTATCCCTCTCTCTCAAAAATAAATTAATTTTATTTATTTTTTAAAAAAACATTTTTTAAATTTATTTGTGAGATAGAGACAGACAAAGCATGAACGGGGGAGGGTCAGAGAGAGAGGGAGACAGAATCCGAAGCAGGCTCCAGGCTCTGAGCTGTCAGCACAGAGCCTGACACGGGGCTTGAACTCACGGAACGTGAGATCATGACCTGAGCTGAAGTCGGACGCGTAACTGACTGAGCCACCCAGGTGCCCCCAAAATAAATTAATTTTAAAAAGGGAATTAGATTAGCAAGCACTCTTAATTTAATAGCAGTTTCTGTTCTTTTTTTCTTAATATTTTTTAATGTTTATTTATTTTGAGAGAGAGAGAGAGAGAGAGAGAGAGAAAGAGAGAGAGAGAATGAGTAGGGGAGGGGCAGAGAGAAAGGAAGAGAGAGAATCCCAAGCAGGCTCCAGCTGTCAGCACAGAGCCCAACATGGGGCCCGAACTCACAAACTGTGAGATTATGACCTGAGCTGAAATTGAGAGTCAGATGTTTAACCAACTGAGCCACCCAGGTGCCTGACAGTTTATGTTCTAAACAGTAAATAAATGATTCATATTTGGCCTAAGTCATAGCTCATGGGATTTAAGATATAAAGATTAGATGTGTCTAGTTGCAATATATCAACTTGGAAAAAATTCCTCTTGAAAATTTTGAAAAACAGAGCACTTGGGGTAAAGCTTGTTAAACACAGGTCAGTTTCCTACCAGATAAAAAGACTTGTTTATAATTAATCTGATGGTGATAAAAAGGCATTTAATTAGATTTCCATCACAAAATGGGAAAGATAGGTCTGGGGTCTGAAACACAGTAGAGTTCAGCCATCTGCTGCCAACTACCTCTTGCCAACATGTGATTTGCAAGTTAAATTATGCCAGCTGATGACATATGGCACTTCCTTCTTCTTTAAATATCTTACTCAAAATGAGTTTGCTCTCAAATGCTGAGGTTGGATTTTCAGAAATCACAGCAGTTGCCATAATTTTCCTTCATAAACAAATTTAAGCAACATAGATTTAAACTGCTAGCTCATGTGTTCTTGTCCTGTGACATGGTTGTGAGTCTGAAAGTTTGACCTCTGAGATGTTCCTATTTGCAACTTACAAGCTTAAATTTTTTTTTCACGGTTTTGGGGTAATGAGGTAGAGGAGACAAGAGCAACCTCTCTAGGTTTTGATACACATCTGAAAACAGAAAAGATGGTCTAAAATAGAAAAATGAAGTCAAGAACCTATTTGAATCCACTGCTTCATCTTCAGCACGATGTGTCTATTAGCTGACAAAAAAGTTGAGACTCATACTGCAGAAGTTCTCAAAAGTTTTACTTTTATTTTTATTTTTTTAAAGAGGGAGAGAGAGTGAGAGAGAGCCCAAGCAGGGGAGGAGTAGAGGGAGAAGGAGAGAGAGAATCTCAAGCAGGCTCCACACCCAGCACAGAGTCTGACAAGGGCCTCGATCTCAGGACCGTGAGATCATGACCTGAGTTAAAATCAACAGTTGCACGCTCAACTGACTGAGCCACCCAGGTGCCTCAAAAATTTAAACCAAAACCAAAATCAAAACACTGCAAAACAATGTATTCATATTACTAGTGCTCTAAAGCTGAAAAATTCTCTGGTTCCCTCAAGGGTTTAGGCTTAGTAACAGCTACAGTTGTCTTCAGAATTACTAACCCAGCGGGAGTATAGCTCAGTGGTAGAGTATTTGACTGCACAATTGCTAATCCAATCTGTCTTAAGGCCACGTGTCTTAAGGCCACGAGGTTTTCAAATGTTTGCATCACTCAGCTGCCACAAAAATCTGCCACAGTTTAACCGTGACCTAACTAAACAAAACTACATATTCCAATAACTGTAACTGTGTGTATTCACGTGTGTATGTGTGCATGTGCATGCATGTGTGTGTGCGTATGTATATATTTGGCAAGACACTTTATACCATCAAGATAACAATGTGAATAGACATATGTGTTCTAAACAGAGAATATGAGCATCTTCAGCCAATCACACCATGAATTTCTCTACCTGTGACCCCATGGTTAACTGCAAGGCAAAGATTTCAGGCTCATACAACCAGAAATGATAAATCCTATTGATCACAGTTTTTGTCTCAGGTGATTGTATCTCCTATCCATGCATAAAGTTTTAATCATGACTGTAACTTACAGCTACCAATGGCAGTTCTTTTTAGATAAGATGGCCTCCTTTCATACTTGAATATTTTCTCAAATTTTCACTGTGGACTGCATCAGCACACAATAAAATCTTAATTCCTTTTGTTGTTGTTGTTGTTTTATTATAGTCATCTTAGATAAAGCAGGCTTTGTGTTTTCCCAAAATAAGGAAGTTAGTGTCTTAAATATTCCTTTACTGTTTGTTTCTGTGATCACAAGAGAAAATCAGTAACAGTTTAGGTGGATGCGTAGACACAAGCGGAATACAATGCTGGAAGAGCATAAACTGGTCATCTTGGGTCTCCTTGGGAAGGTGTGTAACAATTCAGATTTTAGAGAAAATGATCATCAAGAGCAATGATCAATCTGAATCAGGCTGGTTTAGAATAGTATCTTGGAGTATCCTGGGGACCCTGCCTGTGTTGAAAATTAACTCTTCAATTGCTGGATTGTGGTAAGAGGCAAGAGTGGCTGAAGCAATAAGGAGAAAAGAAAAGCTGAGGGACTAAAGGAAGCATATAAACTAGTCCAAAATCATTTTTACATTTTCACGCTGATATGGCTAATACTGTTGTACAAAGCTGAATGTTAGTCCTGGTCTATAGATTTACTTCCAACATTCTCAACAATGAATTTTTCTAACTCGTAGGGTTTCAGAAAATGAGATGCCATAGTTATAAAGGATAAGCTAAATCCTGAAGTTAACTCTAACATGCCTCTTTATACCTCCAATACCAATAAGGCACAGAAAACTCTTACTTAAAAAAAATTTTTTTTACATTTATTTATTTTTGAGACAGGGAGAGACAGAGAGAGCATGAACAGGGGAGGGTCAGAGAGAGGGAGACACAGATTCTGAAACAGGCTCCAGGCTCTGAGCTGTCAGCACAGAGCCTAACGCGGGGCTCAAACCCACGGACCGCAAGATCATGACCTGAGCTGAAGTCGGCTGCTTAACCGACTGAGCCACCCAGGTGCCCCTAGAAAACTCTTATTCAAAGAGGAATGAAGGCAGTGTGTGTGTGTGTGTGTGTGTGTGTGTGTGTGTGTGCATGCGTGTGTGTGCGTGTGCACGCGGGCATATATGCTGGTAATGGCAGGTAAAATTCAAGCACTTAATAATTTCAAATTACTTAGTGTGTAATCCAAATGTCACAGCTTTACCAGCCCTTGAACATGGCTATTGTCACATTAATAGTAAAGCCTTATTTTCTGTATCATCTCCAATTTACCAAACCCTCCCCAGTACCCTGAAAGTTCCTGCAAACTGTTTATCATGTGCTCATGAAGTAGAATACCAGCTAGAGAAGCCATATGGCAGCCACCATGTTTTCATTGTCTTTCACTCTCCTGCCCTTTTTAATGCTCTGTGCACATGAGGTTTCTTGAAATGTGCCTTAGATGCTACTGCTACTGTAGTTTTGAGGACATTGCTCTATAGACTGTGTAGTTTCTACTGCTGCCTGCCCAGGACTTTAGATGTCAAATCCTCTTTGTGGTGATGCTACAGACCTTAACCATGTGTGGCACTTTGTCACCAAGCTCACGGGGCATTACTACTTTTGTCCTGTCTCATGAAGTGCTTTAACCACCACTTGATAACTGTCCCTCCTGAAATCAAAGCAATCCTGGAAGGGCAGTGAATGTAATGGCCACAGCAGGTTGTAACTCAGGTTGGACCATGAAAGTGTCCATCCTCTTGCACATCATGACTTATCTAAGCAACCTCCTTCTCAGGAGTTGATGAGGCTGCTGAATACAAGATGGGTTCTATCTTTCTGCAACATCATAATTTTAAGGATCAGCTAAGTGTGGAGTTTCCAGGGGCCATCTTGACACCATATGAAGACAGTCTGAGAATAAAACCAAGGAGAGGGAAGCACAGCATGACTTAGAGTTGTGCCATCTAATAGATTAGCCACCAGCCACATGTGGCTTTTTACACTTGAATTCATTAAAATTAAATTGAAACATTCATTTCCTTAGTTGCTATTAGCCACACTTCAAGTCCTCAATAATTGCATGGACTATTGTATTGAACAAAGCATTTTATTGGACAGCATGATCTTGAGGGAGAAACAGAGTCCTAATTTCATCCTTTAAATCTCTGCATCTAGCCTTGCCTAAAGCTTGATCCACGTTAAATTCTATTTTGGTTTAAGCTAAAATAATGAAAGCTTGTTTAAGTTGTATTTCTGACCTCTGAAAAATTTATGTGTACAAACTAGCCCCCAGGCCTACTGCCCAGAATCAGAGTCAGGAAACAGACAACAACCTTCTCACATTTTCCCAATTTCTTCCCGTGATCTTTCCTGACAAGACTCAGCCTTACCCTGTCCTTGAGAACACACACACACACACACACACACACACACACACACACACACCACAAAAAGAGATCAGAGGGCAGGGGGGTTGATAGATGTCACCACAAAGCCAGCCTCTACTGTCAAAGATAAACAAAACCAGACATCAGTTAAAGCAGTGAAAACAGATTTTATTCAGTAAATACTGACAGTAGGGGAAAGAGCCGAGCTCTAGTTTAATTTGCACAGAGGTGACTGGGCATTTTTCTTAATTGAAGTAGAGTTGATATATAATATATATGTTTCATGTGTACAATAGTGATTTGACATTTATATATATTATAAAATGCTCACAACAATAAGTGCAATCACCAAAGTTATTACAATATTATTGACTGTATTCCCTATGCTGTACTTTTTATCCTTGTGACTTATTTATTTTATTACTGAAATTTTGTACCTCTTAATCCCCTCCACCTATTTTGTTCATTCCCCACCCACTCCTCTCTGACACTAACAGCTTATTCTCTGTGTTTATGAGGTTGTTACTGGGTTTTTTGTTTTTTTGTTTTGTGTGTGTGTGTGTGTGTGTGTGTGTGTGTGAAGGGTTGTGTTTATGTTGTTTATCTACATTCCACATGTAAGTGAAATCATACAGTATTTGTCTTTTTCCACCTGACTTATTTCACTTAGCATAATGCCCTCTAGGTCTATTCATGTTGTGACAAATGGCACAATTTTGTTCTTTATTATGGCTGAAATGTATTCTATTGTGTATATATACTTCATAGTCTTTATCCATTCATGTATCAATGGACACTTTGGTTGTTTCCATATCTGGCTATTGTAAATAATGCTGTAATCAACATAAGGGTGCATACATCTTTTCAAAATAGTGTTTTTATTTTTGTTTTCTTTGGGTAAATACTCATAAGTGGGATTCTAGATTGTGCAATATTTCAATTTTTAATTTTTTGTGGAACCTCCATAGTGTCTTCCATACTTGCTGCACCGATGTACCTTTGCACCAACAATGCACAAGGGTTCCCTTTTCTCCACATCCTCACCAATATTTGTTTTTTTCTTGTCTTTTGGACACTAGCCATTCTGACTAGTATGAGGCAATATCTCATTGTAGTTTTGATTTACATTTCCCTGATGATTAGTGATGTTGAGCATCTTTTCATTTGTCAGTTCCTTTGCCCACTTTTTAATTTTTGTACTTTGTACTTTTGATGTTGAGTTGTACAAATTTTGGATATTAACCTCTTATTGGATATATTATTTGCAAATGGCTTCTCCCATTTAGTAGGATTGGGCATTAAGGGGAGAATGAGGGTGTAGAGAAGGGAACCAAGTGGGGACTCAAAATTACAAAGGGCTGGCAGTGCAAATGTGATTAGGCCAGCCAATTGTCTCTGCTACCTGACAATTATGAAGTTAGGATTTTTTCCTTCCAAAGAGACTGGGGGAAAAAAAAAGTGCTCTTTTTCCTGATGATTGCATTTCAAAGGAATGACTTTTAGGTCCTTGAGAAAGATACTCCTAAATTGTAGAAAATAACATTCACATCACAAAGGGTCAGAGAAGGATTTACAATTATAAGGCTTTTTTAGTAAATGCTGTAAGAAAGCAAGATCAGGTGTTGCCTATAACAAACAGTATATTCTAAGCCCTGAGTTTTTCCAGATAGAAGGTCTGAAAGAAGCAGGATTGTCCCAGGGACATAAGACCTTAGGTACTAGAAGCCATGTTAAAGTTTGGCCAAGTCTTTCGGTCAATGGAATGTTCAATGGAGTGTTCACGTCAAGAGTTTTTTTTTTCAGTTCTCACTACCTAGATTTTTCCAGAATGCACTGCAAAACATAACCTATGTAATTTGGGGTGACTGAGTGGATCGGTCAGTTAAGCATCCAAGTCTCAATTTTGGCTCAGGTCGTAGTCTCACCGTTCATAGGTTTTGAGCCCCGTGTTGGGCTCTGTAATGACAGCAAGAAGCTTGCTTGGAATTCTCTCTCTCTCTCACTCTCTGCCTCTCCCATGCACATGCGCATTCTCTCTCTCTCAAAAGTAAATAAATAAACATTAAGAAACAAAAACAGGGGCGCCTGGGTGGCTCAGTCGGCTAAGGGTCTGACTTGGTTTCAGCACAGGTCATGATCTCAGTTTTATAGGTTTGAGCCCCACATCGCCTGCTTGGGATTCTCTCTCTTCCTCTCTCTCTGCCCCTCCTCCACTCTCACTGTCTCTGCTCTCTCAAAATAAATAAATAAACTTTAAAAGTCAAAACCCAAAAAACATAACTTATGTAATTTAATGCACAAGGCAATCCTCTCACATCCACAACATTATCCCCATTTTACAGGTAAGAAAACAAAGTTCAAAGGACTTAAATCATTTGTCCAGGTCACATACTAATAAGTTAAAAAGCATATTAGAACCTAGATTTCTGTGACTGAAGATTGTGTTTTTCCTCACATTACCCATAACTTTGTCTCCCTGGTGACCTCCCTAATTTTTCATGCATGTTTCTGTAACTAGTTTTTACAGAAGTGCCCTTGCCTTTAAATGACAAAGCCCGTAAGATGTGAATGGGGGTGGGGGGAAGCACAATGTCAGAAACTTGTGATTAACAGGCAGCAGGTGTACAAACTGAAAGTGTTCGACTCACATCCATTGTCATCTCAGCAAATGGCTTGGCCCCAAAGTTGCTGAAAGGGGAAATTTGATTATCTTTACTTCCCCAGAAGACCGATAAATCGAATTCAGACTGCTATTGTTCCGGATACAGCCTGAATCTTCCATAGGATTTTAATCAGCAGCAGCATTATGTAGCATATGGGAGCTATTTGGCTGAAAGGAAACTCCAACTGTCACTGGTACATCCGCCCAACATGAAAGGAAAATAATAATATGGAATAATGGGACCTTCTTATCTACAGCACAGCCTCCCTCCGAGGAACTCTGTGGTTTACTCCACTACATCTTCACAACATCCTATTAGATAGGTCGGAGAACTACTTGACTATAATCCTGAATGCTTACTGGCTGATTCCACCAACATTTTAATCTCTTTCAAAGCCTTTTCTCTATCTGCATCTATAAATCCTATCTCCTCTCGCCTTTGGATCTCTTCTGTTCTCTTTAGTGTAATGAAAAAACCTTCAACTATCCCTCCCCATTTACACTGTTCTATCCTTCACTCCTTTTTCTTGCTACTTTTTTTTTCCTTTCCTACCCTCCTTTTATCAAGGCCTAAGTGGGAAATCAGTGCTCTTGGAGTGACTAAGTCTATAACTCAATTATATCATCCTATTAGACTACAGTGATGATCAAATGTAAAGGTCACTTCACTTATTCACTCCCAAAGCTTTACTGAATATGTTTGTTTCAAAATTCAAAGTTAATACAGGGTCCTTTTCTTGAAGCATGAAAAAGAAACAACTAATAACAATGCATAGGATAAGTGCCATCGTCTTACTGAGCCCATTAAAGTACAGAAGAAACACAGAAGGCTACCAACGCAGTGTCTATGGTAGCTTGTCCCTAGAGCCTTCAAGTCTGGTTCCAGAGCCAAGCTCACAAACCAAACTTCAGGCTTCTTTTTATATCCCTCTCCCCTCTCTTAACCTTTCTTGACATGCTTCAATTCCTATATATTCAGATAGGCTGTGAAAGACACAAGGGATTGCTTAACAATCTTATAAACACCCAAGAATGGCATTGACAAAACTGACCCATTAAATGATGAGTCAGCATTTTATTTTTAGTAACCTAGGAGTCAAGCCTAAAGCTCTTGGCATACATATTTTCCAAGCAGGAAATGTGAAGAATGAACCACTGGTGCTATTAGGAAGCAAAACAGGATTTTGAAATAGTGTCAAGACCCTCTTGACACCTTTGTATTTTGTCCAAAACGTGGAATCCAATGTGGTGAGCTAGTAAATGTCAGTTTTAAACCCTTGGGTAAGAGAGACAGACTTTATCATATGACAGAGAGAAGGACAGTTGAAAGTAGAAATGGCCAAGAAACAACTCCAGTGCAGGCCCATGTCAGATGTGATTTCCTTCCCCTGTCCCTAGGCCTACTTACCTAACTTCAAAAGTTCAACTTCCAGAAGTGACAGGAGCTGGTTTCTTTATCACGGTAGTACCATCAAAATGCTGAAGTCATGAAAGGGATGCCTAAAAACAAAACACAAAACAAACTAAATAAAAACTAAACAAACAACAAAACAAAACAACAACAACAAAAAAAACCTCTTTCATTAGCATCAAACCCTGAGAAGGATCAGGCAGCAGAACAATTCTGGCTGTCTCAGATAAGTCTTAGATAAGACTCTAAGCACTTGGGATTCTCAAAGGAGTGATAATGTTGTTGAGGTTTTACAGTAAGCATAAAAATTAAGTAGTAAATGGGCTCAAGGTAAAACTGTAATATAATCCATTAAGTTAAACTGTAATATAACCCATTAAGTTTTTTTTTTAATTTAAAATATAACTTTATCCCCTTTTTTGTTTGTATAAATACAAATACCTGGGACAAAGTAGATGTTAAATAAATGTTTGTTGCGTGCATGAATGAATAAACAAATGAATGGGCATTTTTGAATGCTCCAAAACAAGACTGAAAATCATTTGCTTGAAGAATTATAAAAATAAGGGGCTCCTGGGTGGCGCAGTCGGTTAAGCGTCCGACTTCAGCCAGGTCACGATCTCGCGGTCCGTGAGTTCGAGCCCCGCATCAGGCTCTGGGCTGATGGCTCAGAGCCTGGAGCCTGTTTCCGATTCTGTGTCTCCCTCTCTCTCTGCCCCTCCCCCGTTCATGCTCTGTCTCTCTCTGTCCCAAAAATAAATAAACGTTGAAAAAAAAATAAAAAAAAAAAAGAATTACAAAAATAAAAGACTATTATATTCAAAAGCCATACACAGGGAACTAATGAAAGTACTATATAAAAAAGTCCCAAACCCACATATTAACCTGCCAACAAGTTTGTTAATCTTGATTTGCACTGACAACACTGTTATTGCATAATCGATATTTATTAGGCTAACTGGCTGACTGCTTCAACAAATACTCCCAAAAGTGTCACTGTCTTCATAAAATAGAATTTTCTTTCTTGCTTATGTAACGTGTGGAATTTGGGGCAAAGAGCTCCACATGATGAAGTCATTCAAGGACCCTCATCTTTTTAATTTATTGGTTCTTCTACCCTCATCACCTCAAAGTTGTGGGCTGAATTCCCTACATTCAGCCAACAGATGATGGAAGGGAAAAAGAATATGACCAGTGGTGTGGAGAGTTTTGTGGTCCAGGCATGGAGATGAGCACATCATCTCTGCCCACATTACACTGGCCAGACTCAGTACTTGACTTTAAGTCTGAAGAGCTAAAAAGTTTCATTTTGATAAAATAGATTATTTATACACATTATTTATATATTATTTAATAGGCACTACCAATTTTTTAAATGTTTATTTTTTTGAGAGAGAAAGAAACGACAAACAGGGGAGGGGCAGAGAGAGAGGGAGAGACAGAATCTCAAACACGGGGCTCAATCTTAGAAACCCTGAGATCATGACCTGAGCTGAAATCAAGAGAACGATACTTAACCGACTGAGCTACCCAGGCACCCCCAGCCACTACCAATTTTTAAGCAAAGAAATGACCAAGATGCAAATGGGAAGTTACACTGGCCCTGATAAATAGAAGAAATTAGAAACAGGAAAAACTAGAGACAGGAGACCAGCTAAGAAGCTACTGCAGTCATATGAGCAGATGATAATAAGGCCCAGAGTGAAACAGTAGAGAAAGAATGATAAGAAAATGATAAATATGAGGATATATTGACTGATCTGTTGAGTGAGCAGAAAAGAACCAGGTGACAGTCTTGGGTTTTATATATTTACAAGAGCACATATATGTAAATGTGGGTGGTCTTTTAGTTAACTGACAAATGTTTTGTTTTATTCATTTTTATGCACAGGGATTAGAAAAATAAAGATTTAAATGTGAAGAAAAGTGAATAGAGTACAGTGTCTGTGGGAAGTCAAAGGAAAGCTAATGTGGAAATAAGGAAAACAAATAGATGAAGGGAATGTTTTGGGATTCTGTATATCACAGTGAGGGTTTTGAAGTGAATGTGTGACAGCAAAATTAAGTGTCAAAAGAGGAAAAATCACATCCAAAACATTTCCCTATATTTGTTATGCTATTTGCCACAGCTGTCAAACATTCAGATGCCAATAAAATGCTTGAATAAATAATCCCATTTTGGCTGCGGCAACTGGTTTACAGTATGCATTCTGGAGGATCCTGTAAAGACGTTATTTTTAGTGCTTGGAAGAGAAAAACTGTACCTGGGGAGGCTAACTGGTAACCAATTAATCAGACAATTGATGTAATGGAAATGAGCTTTAATCACATTGTTAGATGCATTATAGCAATTAACTAATGCCCAAGTTTAAAAGATGCGATGTCAAATTCATTACTTAGACAAAGAAGAATGTCATTAATCCCTGGAAAAACAAATATGTACTTTTTAAAGACTTCCTGCAGCCTTTTGCAGTTTGTGAGAGACATGGCCACAGCAGCAGGACTGAGTACACAGAGATCCTGTTAGAGGTGATAACAACCAGAGCAAGGAACTGAATGTGAAAGGACAATTCTGTCTCTTCACACAGTTCAGCCCTCCTCTTGAGTCACACCTGGGATGAACTTCCAGAGAATTCCAGAATGTTCTCCCTGTAGTGAACCAATCAAGGTAAAATGAAAGAGACTTTTCTTTGAGCCTTTTACACATCCTTTTTTTTTTTTTTTTACAGGAAGAAACAAATTCACATGTATCTCTCAGTTGTTCAGTATAAAATTCGCAGAGATACTTTCAGGCATCGATGTTATCTGTAGGCAACTGGAACATTTTTAATATAATTGTTATTAATTTTTCAACAGCTATGCAGTAATCAACATGTGCAAGTACTCTATCAAAATGAATTCCTGTTATCATACATATTCATAAAGCAGAATTGAAATGTTTAAGCACACACATTAAATATAGTTCCAAAAAGAGTAACAGATTTGGAGTGCAAAATGGAGCAGAAGAGTCCCTGAGTAGGAATATGTCGTTGCTACCAAAGGATAGAGCACCAAAGAAATTCTGAGCTACCACGAATGAAGCATTCACCACTTAATCCTTTCACAACCAAATGAGGTACTAACATTGTTCTAAGTTTACAAATGAGGAAATTGAAGCACAGGGTGATAGAGTAATTTACCATAGTCACACAGTTTGGAATTGGCAGAGTAAATGCAGTGCTAGATTAGATGCATTCTGACAACCTCACTGTGTCTTCGTGCAAGAACACAGAGTATTCCACCAACAGAAGCTACATGTGTGCTTTTGGTGGTGGGTGGCAGGGTGTGGGTAGGAAAACGAGCATAAGAGATGAAGCAGACGTGATAAGTAGAGGTCAGGCCTGAGGGAATTTGAATTAACAGAAATTACAAAACTTGCTAATGATTCCTATAAAAACAGTGATAGTCATAAGGCTCTGACTCTGTATGATACATGCAAAACAGTAACGGATAAATCTGAGTTAGGGCCTCACCAACTGCATCAGTTTTCTGTCCTTTGAAAAATAAACACACTCAATAGCCCTCCTTTGACAGATACTGCGAAATAAGAAAGATAGTGGTAATTAACATCAGTCATCCTTCCTAAATTGATGCTGAGGTATGCGAGAATTCTATCTAAACTTTGTTTTCAGCAGTTTCTGCCAAGTATTATCCTCACATTTCTGATTTCAGTTTCCTCAGTAAAATTCTCTGTTACATTCTCAAGACCTATGAGGATACAGACTGTTCTGTGTTTCTACATGACCCATTAGATCATATTTTCCTTTGATAAACAAAACACATCTCATACCCATATATAGTCATATTTCTATTTTTTTTAACGTTTATTTATTTTTGAGACAGAGAGAGACAGAGCGTGAACGGGGGAGTGTCAGAGAGAGAGGGAGACACAGAATCTGAAACAGGCTCCAGGCTCTGAGCGGTCAGCACAGAGCCCAACAGGGGGCTTGAACTCACGGACCGCGAGATCATGACCTGAGCCGAAGTTGGCTGCTTAACCGACTGAGCCACCCAGGCGCCCCAATATATAGTCATATTTCTTTAGCACTGTTGTTCATGATAAAGTGGCTCAGGCGCATTATAAGTTTTAACAAAGTAATTTTTACTTCAGAGAGTAGGTAATTGAGAGCTGTAATATACATGCATTTAGTATTCCAAAATTTTATAAATGCACATGATGCACACACTTTCTTACAGTGGATAGGTAGATGATGGTGATGGTGATGATGATGATGATGATGATGATAGGTAGGTAGGTAGGTAGGTAGATAGATGACCGAAAGTGCCCTAGCCTGGATTCCCCAGGATGCAGATCCTGATATGGATATGATCATGAAGGATGATTATCAGGAAATACATTTATGATCAAGACCTATGGAAGGGATTGGAAGGAAACAGTACCAGGCAGGGGGAGAAGGAAGACCTGGGAAGCAGATCCACTGAAAGCTCCAGGTGGCCACATACCCCAGGACCGGGATGGCTATTGAGAGCTGTCCCAAGATGACCTAAAAGACCTCCATCAATCCACGTTTGAGTAGTTATCAAATACAAGCTGCACAAGCTGCCTCTGGAAGGAGGTAAGACCATGGGCAAGTCAGGTTTCTAAAGCTGAGGCACTCCAACTAATGGGCTAAGGGCCTTCTTTTAGTAGCACTCTCAGCTCCTGCATGAATATAAATATTTTATCCTAAAGGGAGATCTGTGTGGCATATCACAGTATTCACCAGAGAAAGGTATAGCAAATGTATAAAATATAAATAAGAAAAAACAGATATAAGTAACATATATTAAATAGGTACATATTATATATTAAATATGTACACATATATATTAAATATATGTATGTGTATACTAAAACCATGCATGATGACCAAAGTTTCAGTATTTTATCTTCCTTAGAAATTATCCAAAATCCAAACATTATCAATTGAAAACAAGATTCAGTATAAACTGAAAATTTTAAAATTAACTAAAAGTCAGAGTTCTGTGATACGGTAGCATAGGAAGAGTTTGAACTCAACTTCTCCCACACACTACTTATATAGCTACAAATGGATCATTTCTCTCTGAAAAAAAATTTGAGAACTGGTTGAACTGCTCTCTACAAAAAAAGGATATAAAGATCACATCAGGCAGGATGGGAGAGGCAGATACACAGTCTCATCAAAAACCCCATCCTGGGGTCTCTGTGTGGCACATTCAGTTAAGCGTATGACTTCAGCCCAAGTCATGATCTCGCAGTCTGTGGGTTGGAGCCTTGCGTTGGGCTCTGAGCTGGCAGCCTGGAGCCTAGAGGCTGCTTTGGATTCTGTGTCTCCCTCCCTCTCTCTCTACCCCTCTCCTGCTTGCACTCTGCCTCTCTCTCTTAAAAATAAATAAACATTTAAAAAAATCTTTAGGGCTGTAACCCCACAACAGAGAGGGATCTCACCAGCCTGGCACTTTTCCCACAGGAAGGGGTAGTGTCCTGCCCAACCTTTGGGATCTGGCCAGAGAGATAAGCCTTCAAAACATCTGGCTTAGAAAACCAATGGGGCTGACATCCAAGGGAACCAAAGTGCTACAGGAAATGGAGTTTCCCTTTTTAAAGGGCTCATGGGTGGTCTCACTTGCTCCAAGACCCAGTGAAAAAATAGCAATTTGAAAAGTGCCTAGACAGTATGGAAAGGAGATTAATTTGCTAATCTAACAGCATCTGCTAGAGGGACAGGGGACAGATGAAACTCTCCCCAAAGATGGAGGTACAGGTGGTTGCCATTTTTGCACTTTCTACCTACCCTGACTACCTTGCTAAGACAGTAGGGGTTAGTAGTCATAACACTATCCTGCTGCCTTGCTGAAGTCAGAGAGCATGAATGCCCGAAGCACTATCCTACTCCCTGGATGGGGCTGGCAAGTGTGAGTGGTCAGGGCATTCTCCCACTCCCAGGCTAAAGCCAGTGCACGCCCATGGACAAGACACTCTCTCACTGCATTCCAGAAGCCCACCAGCATGTATAATTAAGAAACAGTAAAACCTTGGATTGCGAGTAAGTAACTGGTTCTGCGAGTGTTCCTCAAGATGAACAAACATCTCTAATAAATTTTAACTTGATAAACGATCGATGTCTTGCAATACAAGTAGTACGTGATGCTAAAGGTCACATAATCACAACTGAGCCAAAGGTTCCTCTCTCTCTCTCTCTCTCTCTCTCTCTCTCTGGGATTGTGGGTGACTGTCTCCCATGCTCGGATGCTCAGTCTCAGGTCGTGGTGTTGGGCAGAAGTAAGTGATTTTTCAGAACATTGGAAGGTGCCCGCAACAGGCACTAGTGTATTTTTTGTCATTTCAAAGCACCTATGGACAGTCCTTTGCTTTTCCATACAAGAGTGTGCTTAGGAATGCTTTGCCTCCTTCTAGGTCAGAATGCCTGCAGATATAGACCCTTTCCTCTGCTGCCTTATTGCCAGTTACATTAAATACAGTGTATGTCAAGAGTTTATTAATACTGTTCTGTAGTCAGCATCTGTGTGAGCATATACAATGTCCCTTGATGTGGAAAAAGATTCCTTTGAGCCAACAGATAGCAGTGATTCAGCTAATGAAAGTGAAAGTCCTTCTACATAATAACCCCCCTCTCTCTTATCTCCCTCACACAAGACACAAAGGTTTTCAAAGGTAAGTACAAATTAATTTGTTTATTTTTCTTTATATTTTGTATTTTCTTTATTATTTTGTGTTATATTACAGTATTGTAACCATTTTTATATGAACATTTTGGGGTTGTAGAATAAATCATCTGAGTTTCATTATTTCTTAAGGGAAATTCACTTGATCTACAAGTGCTTTGGATTACAAGCATATTTCCAGAAGGAATTATGCTCACAAACCAAGGTTTTACTGTCTTTCCCACTGCCTTTCTGGAGTTGGTGAATGTGCCCCATCCCCTACACCCTCCAGTTGCCTAACTAAAGCCAGTCTGTGTGCACAATCCACACAGGGGTGCCCTTTGATCATCTGACACTAGATGCCAAGGAGTCTGGCGTTCTGATCTCCATGGGAATGTAACAATAGGTAAGACAGTTCTTGGTAGGCCAGCACCCCACCCCCTCCCGGGGGCACTGCAGGAAGGGCAGACTGAAACACAGCTTCTGTCTTTCTATGAAAAAGGCCTGTTTACTTAGCCTGGAGCATCAGCCTCGGGTCAGACTTCAGAGTTCTCACACATTTTAGCAGCTAATGACATTCTTCCAAGGAATGTAAACAGGGAGACATCATCCTTGTGTAACACCTTGGCCTCACTCTGACTCAACAAAACTTCCCAGAAAGTTTACAAACTCACCCAGAGCCCCTATTTTTTGCAACTATCATCTAGGGGACACCTCCAAAACTGCTGTAAGTTTTGCTGGTCCAGAGGCCAGCGAGGATTATGACTATAGATGTATATATTTGCATACTTTAAAAGCTGCTGCCTGAGGGTCTGACTTCCAATCAGCCTTAAATGAGGTACTAAATGAGATTCCTCCCCTTGGAACACTGACAGGCCTTGGTACCCCCCTCAACCATGGGGAATTATCAAGAATAAATCAGACTGTTTAGACAATCACAAAAACTCAAGAGACTACAAGGAGCCCTAGCTCCTTTCCATCTCAAGATTGAAAATTCATCACCTACACAAAGCCACTCCTTTAAGACTCAGAGAGATGACTGCTTGGCCTAAAGCATAGAAACAAAGAGTCAAGTAAAAGGAGGAAACAGAGAAACAGGCTCTAAATGAAAGAACAAGATAAAACCTCAGAAAAAGACCTTCATGATAGAGAGATAAGTAATCTACCTGATAAAGAATTCAAGGTACTTGTCATAAAGATGCTTACTGAACTTGAGAGAAGAATGAATGAACATAAGGAGAACTTCAACAAAGAGACAGTGTAAGAAACTACCAAAGAGAAGTAACAGAGCTGAAGAATATAATAACTGAATTGAAACATACACTGCCTGGGGCCTCAATAAAATTTCACTTTCACTGACTGGAGCAGTTTAAAAAAAATCTAACCTTATACCTAAAGGAACTAGAAAAAGAAAAACTAAGCCCAAAGTTATTAGAAGGAAGAAAATAATAAAGACAAGAGTAGAAATAAATGAAATAGTACTAAAAAACAATATAAAGTATCAATGAAACTAAGAGCTGGTTCTTTGAAAAGATCAACAAAATTGACAGTCTTTAGCCAGACTTACCAAAAAAGAGAACAGCTCAAATAAATGAAATAAAAAATGAAAGACAAGTTATAACTGATACCACAGAAATACAAAAATACAAAGAATCCTAAGAGACAACTATGAATAATTATAAACCAACAACCAAGAAGAAGTGGATAATTCCCAGAAATTTACAATCTTCCAAGACTGACTTATGAAGAAATAGAAAATCTGAAAAGACCAATTACTAGTAAGGAGATTTAATGCATCATCAAAAACCTCTCAATAACAAAATTTCACTGGTCAATTCTACCAAACATTCAAATATTTAATACTTATCCTTCTCAAAGTCTTCTAAAATACTAAAGACCTTTTTTTGAGACCTGCAATACCCTGGTATCAACACCAGACAAGGACACCACACACATACACACACACACACACACACACACACACACACACACACAGGCCAGTATCCCTAATGGACTAGGTGCAAAAATCTTCAACAAAATATTAGCACACTAAATTCAACAATACATTAAAGAAATCGTACACCATGATTAAGTGCTATTTATTTCAGGGATATAATAATAAGTCAACGTTCTCAAAAGTCCTAGTTGGAGCAATTAGGCAAGAAAAAATAAAGTAAAAGGCATCCAAACTGAAAAGGAAGAAGTAAAACTGTCACTGTTGGCAGACAATGTGGTTTTATATACAGAAAACCCTAAAGATGCCACCAAAAAATTGTTTTAATAATCAAAACTATATACTAACAATGAACTCTCAGAAAGAGAAATTAACAATCCCATTTACGATTGTATCAAAAAGAATAAAATACCTAGAAATAAATTTAACCAAGGGGGGTGAAATACCTGTACACTAAAAACTATAAGACACTGATGAAATAAATTGAATAAGATAAATAAATGAAAAGATATTCTGTGCTCATGGAATGGAGGAATTAATATTGTTAACATGTCCATAAGATCCAAAGCAATCTACAGATTCAATGCAGTCCCTATCAATATTCCAATGGAATTTTTCACAGAACTAGAACAAATAATTCTAAAATTTTTTGGAACCATAAAAGATCTCAAATAGCCAAAACAATCTTGAAAACAAAGAATAAAGTCACAGGTATCACACTCCCTGATTTCGTACTATACTACAAAGCTATGGAATCTGAAAAGTATAATACTGGCATAAACACACACACACACATAATTGGAACAAAATGAAGAGCCCAGAAATAAACGCACACATATATGGTCAATTAAGTTACAACAAAGGAAGCAAGAACATACAATGAGGGAAAGGACAGTCTTTTCAATAAACAGTAGTGGGCAACCTGGACAGCTACATCCAAGAATGGAACTGGACCACTGTCTCACACCATATAGAAAAATTATCTCAAAATGGGTTAAAGACATGAAAGACCTGAAACCATAAAACTCCTAGAAGACAATACAGGTGGTAAGCATCTTGACATCAGTGTTGGTGATTTTATTTGTTTTTGGATCATACTGCAAAGGCAAGGGAAACAAAAGCAAAAATAAACGAGTGTGGTACTACATCAAACTAAAAAGCTTCTCCACACTCAAGAAAACCATCAACAAAACAAAAAGGCAAGAAGAAACAGGTGTCGGCAAGGATATGAAGAAAAAGGAACCCCCACACTCTGCTGGTGGGAATGTAAATTGGTGAAACTATGATGCAAAACAGTATAGAGGATCTTCAAAAATTATGAAATATAACTGTCTTATGACTCAGCAAGTACACTACAGAGTATCTATCTGAAGAAAATAAAAATCATCATTTTGCACCCCGATGTTCATTGCAGCATTATGTACAATAGCCAAGATATGGAAACAACCTAAGTGTCCACCCATAAATGAATGGATAAAGAAAATGTAGTACACATATATAAAGGAATACAACTGAGCCATATAAATGATTGAAATCTTGCCACCTTGACAACATGGAGGGACTTTGAGGATATTATGCTATGTGAAATAAGCCAGAGAAAGACAAATACCACATGATCTCACTTAAACATCTAAAAAACAAAATCTAAAAAACAAAAGGGACCTAGACTCAGACACAGAGAACAGATTGGTGGTTGCCAGAGAGAGGGGGTTGAAAGAAGTGGCAAAAGGGGTTTAAAAAGAAGAACAAGTACAAACTGCCAGTAATAAAATCAATAACTCATGGGAATGTAATGTATAGCATGGGGAATATAGACAGTATTACATTGACTTTGTATGGTGACAGATGGTAACTAGACTTACTGTGGTGATCATTTCACAATGTATATAAATGTCAAATCACTATGTTGTACAACTGAAACTGATATAATATTGTACGGCAATTATTCATCAATTACAATAAATAAATAAATTTAAGCATCCTAAAAATTATATTTCAGCTGTCTCATGAAGATAATTACTGACATAAAAATTATCAAAATTATTATTTAATAGAACACATTTAAAATTTTTTTTAATTTTCTGAGAATGATGTTATTTATCTGAAATGTGAACCAGAAGATTAGAAAGCATGTAAGAAGTATATTAAAAGTTAGGAATTTTAAATAAAATTCATACCAATAAGATCCAAGAAAAGACATATAGCCGTGTTTAATTTTTTTTTTTTCAACGTTTATTTATTTTTGGGACAGAGAGAGACAGAGCATGAATGGGCGAGGGGCAGAGAGAGAGGGAGACACAGAATCGGAAACAGGCTCCAGGCTCTGAGCCATCAGCCCAGAGCCTGACGCGGGGCTCGAACTCCCGGACCGCGAGATCGTGACCTGGCTGAAGTCGGACGCTTAACCGACTGCGCCATCCAGGCGCCCCATATAGCCGTGTTTAAATCTAAATTGTCAAACTAGTTTGAATTGTCCAAGAATTAGCTTTAATTACAGAGGCTGGGATTCTGATGTTTTTCAAGTGCATTTAAGTTGGCGTGTTCTGCGAAAAGTGGATTTGTTTTTTGGTGTTTTTTTTTTTTGTTTTTTTTTTTTTGTTTTTTTTTTTAGGATGCCATATCTGAAGTATTAGATATTTAGTCTCTTTATTTTCTAGGAATTTTTACATTCCCTTATGTTAGACTTATGCAAACCTAATTAGCTTCCCAAAGCCAATCAAAACGCAACTTATTTTAAGAGATTTTATATCTAATTTATTTATTTCTCCAGAGGTAAGAAAATATTTCAAACACAAAATTAGGGTAATAGGTTTTTGTAATTATGAACACGTAGACGCACAGCTTATAGCTTTAGTCATGGACTAAAACACAGAGAACAAAAACTCACAAATCTTAAGAGATCTTAACCTTTGCAGTAGAAAGTTGTACTCTTGAATAAACAAGGAAGCCAGCAAATAAAATGTTATCTCTTACCCAAAAGAATAGGTGTCTACCTGAAGGATCATCAAATATGCCATAAAAGAAACTCATAAACATTGCTGAAAAATTAAGAATAACTTCTGAGTCATATGGGAACCAGAGCCAGACACAAAAACAAATGCACAGAATCAGGGGAAAAGAAAAACAAAGAGTAAGTGAAGGTCAAGTTTTGTTGTCACTTGGGATTTGTTTCAGAGCAAAGAAAAGATGTTTATTCTCAGGTCACACAGTTTGGGCTCTGAAAAGTGCATTTATTTCAATACCTTCGTGAAAACCCCAAAGCAGTCAAAATACAATTTTCAAAATTAAAAAAAAAAAACAAACTAAAGTGAGAAAGAATTTATGGGGCACTTGAGTGACTCAGTCAATTGACCATCCAACTTCAGTTCAGGTCACAATCTCACAGCTCCTGAGTTCGAGCTCCACATCGGGATTGCTGCTGTCAGACTGTAGGGCAGAACTCGCTTCAGATCCTTTGTCCTCCTCTCTCTACCCCTCCTCCGCTCTCTCAAAAATAAATAAACATTAAAAAAATAAAATAAAAACTGAAAAAAAGAACTTGTGAAAAGATTTAACTTATTGATGAAGGAACCGAGAGGATTGTAAGTCTGACTTACTATAGGCATACTCCGACATATTGTGGATTCCTTTCCAGACCACCACAATAAAGCAAATACCATAATAAAATGACTCAAATGAATTTTTTGGTTCCCTAGTGTATATAAACGTTATGTTTACACTATACTGTAGTGCATTAAGTGTGCCATAGCATTATGTCTAAACAAAAATCAATGTATATACCTTAATTAAAAAACACTTCATTGCTAAAAAATGCTAATCATCATCTGAGCTTTGAATGAACCATAATCACTGATCACAGGTAACCATAACAAATAGTCATAAGAAAAAGAGTCTGAAATGTGAAAACTACCAAAATGTGACATGGAGACTTCTGAAGTGAGTAAATGCTGCTAGAAAAAATAGTGCAGACAGACCTGCTTGACTCATGGTTGCCACAAACCTTCAATCTATAAAAACACAGTATCTGCGAAGTACAATAAAGCACAACAAAACAAGGTATGCCTGTATTGCTATTTGTAAAATATTTTAAATGATGCCTAAACCCAGATATCGTCCCAAAAGGGAGCATTCTGGCTTTGCAAGTTTCAACCTCACAGCAGCTTGTTCTCCTGTGGCCATCTCAGCAAAAGCTCTACTGGCTCAGAGATTCATCGCATTCTACTGTCTGGATGCTACTCTATCTCCTGAGGTAGCCTCTATCCACACTGGGCTGTCCTTCTGGCTTATGCAAACTATCTCCTGGCATACCTACCACCATTTTTGTTAGTATTTTAATTACAAATTTTTATTTTAATTAACTCTATTTTTCTCAAAATGCACATTCTTCTATTTTGCAGAATATGTAAACTTCCAGGAATGTATAAAAATACGTTATGGCAGAAACACTTAATTAGAAACAAAATGGCTAAACTCAGCCTCTGATGGGCTAAGATAAAAATTTATTCAAATCTTATTCAAAAGTTGCTCTTGGAAGAACCAAGATGCCATGTGTCTCTTTTACCTGGTTGGTGACTATGTTGATGAAAAACCACCCATGCATAATGACTTCTCTTCCCTCCATCAGTCTTATTCTGACAAATCAGAGCAACACTTTGGTAACTACAAAGAACAAATATTGAAGCAAGGAGTATTTTCAGACTTTTCCTCTGTTTGTTGCTTCAGAAATTATACCCCGGTAAATAATAAAACACTCTACAACTTATTCTAAAAAATTTTTCTGACTTAAAGTTTCTGATACGGCATGATATGGCTGTCTGTACCAATGAATTTTCACCCTTAAATCAAGAAAAACTGCACAACAATAATTACCTAATTAAGATTTGCATAATTATGATTACTAAATTCTACGAAAACTGTTGTAGTAACAGTATAAAAACTTATCGAAGGCGAATTAAGTTCTGTTTCCGTTCTGCTTTAATTTATTTTAATCCAAAAGAGCAATAAACAGGATATGTCTAGTTGATGATTTAATTAACTGCAGTATATTAAGAAGTTAGAAATTGTTATGATGCAGAAAACCTCAATGCCCTTCAGGCCTGGAAGCTTCATTTCTTATTCCCTAAATGGGTTAGGATTTCCACCATTTTCAAAAGTAAGTATATATCCCAAATTGAGATCAACACATAACAAAACAATGATTCAGAAGTGTTTGTTGAATAATCGAGAAAGGGAAGAACAGGGAAAGATCACTTTTAGTAAAAGAAGATCACTTTTAGTAAAAGGAGAAAGCATTATTTTAATGTCTTTGAAAGTCATACTGGAAAAGCAGCAATGCAAAGTTGAAACTCCATTTACTTCTGAAATGGACAGAAGCACTTGAGGGCATAAGAAATAGGATCAGAGAAGGTATGAGATAGATTTTATTCAAGGTCTTTGATTTATGTGGTTTGAAAACATTGCCAAGACTATTCTTGAAGAGAAGGATAAGAGAAAAAGGATGTTCAAATTTTCCACGTGTTTCACAGAGCAAAATCAAGGTATCCAACACAACTGGAAAAGGGGGAAAACCCCAGAGAAATATGAAGCTAGAGTGGCCCAATTATAATGATAAAAATCTGAAACCATTTTCTTGTTCCTTTTCTATGATCTTAGGTTAAAGAATGCGTTAGTGTCATAGGTGCCAAATATGTGATCACATAATCACTCATGTTTGACAACAGCAATAGACAGTCTGAGAAACTGTCAGCATCCACATCTACCCTCTCTTGGTGGAATCCTCAATCCTTCTCAATTATTTCTGGTCACAATTAAATATCTAACTCTTCAATCATCCATCTTTTACATCTCTTAATTTACTAGTTAATTCTCTTTTAAGAGACAAAGAGGCATAACTCTTCATTTCCTTTCATTTTACGAATCTTTGACCTCTATCTGCTGATGCATTCAGTTAAAAAAACACCACCAACATTTCCTATTAAATTCAAAAGAAATGCATTTACTTTCTTTAGAACCATCAATGTTTAACATTTCGTGAGGATGATGGGTTCACACAATTTTACAAAGCTGTCATCCGTGACATTTTAAAGGAGATTTGTCCTGAGCATTCCAATCTATGAAAAAACCTTGATATTTAACTAAAATATCATCAAATGGGGCCTGCTTTCATGTTTTTAATGTCCAAGATATCTCTAAACATTTGTTTTCGATTTACGATCCCTCCAGACAAGTAATTCTTTTTTTTCTCCCTTCCAACACTCATTTACATGTACGATAATCACAGACCCAGGTATTCTAGATTATGAAGTTGAGCTGTAGGTGGACTCAGGGTTATATGCACTTGCTAACATGGACTGACATTAACTTCATTGTTTTCTCACAGCTGTTAAAAACAAGCATGTGAGAACTAATATCCTAGATTAATATCACTGGAATCTAGCAAATGCTTACTGCCTCTCACAGAGAAACCCCATCCCCGTTTCTTCTCCCCGTGATATTCTGAATCAGAATATGTCAGAAAATGTAATACCCACTGAAATAGGCAATTGTCATCTTCACTGATTCCCCAAGCAGAAACCTCTTTTGCAGATGAGTAAACTGATTTTTAGAAATTTAAATTACTTGCGGGGTGCCTGGGTGGCTCAGTCAGTTGAGTGTCTGACTTTGGCTCAGATCATGATCTCACAGTTCGTGAATTCGAGCCCCATGTCGGGCTCTGTGCTGACAGCTCAGAGCCTGGAGTCTGCTTCAGATTCTGTGTCACCTTCTCTCTCTCCGCCCCACCTGTGCCCATACTCTGTCTCTCTCTCCCTCAAAAATAAAAGTAAACATTAAAAAAAATTTTTAAAAGATATGTAGATTACTTGCCCAAGATTGGTAATATAAGTTATTTTCCTCTATACCACTCAGTTAGCTTTTAATCTTTCTTTTATTTTACAGACCCTGGATATCCTGGATTTCTTTGTATAGCTCCTTCTTACTTTTACCTACAGTTACTTCATATTATACTTGACTTTCTCAAATCCAAATTCTGGCTTGAGTATTTATAAATCAAATTTTAAAACTGAATAATTTTCATCTACTGTGAAGTAGTATTACTAAGAACACTTACTTAACATATATGAAGTTTTTTTTAAATGACTACATAATACAAGATTTAGTATTTTTTAATATTAAATTTATTGTCAAATTGGCTTCCATACAGCACCCAGTGCTCATCCCAACAGGTGCCCTCCTCAATGCCCATCACCCATCCTTCCCTCCCTCCCAACCCCCATCAACCCTCAGTTTATTCTCAGTTTTTAAGAGTCTCTTATGGTTTGGCTCCCTCCCTCTCTAACTTTTTTTTTTTTCCTTCCCCTCCCCCATGGTCTTCTGTTAAGTTTCTCAGGATCCACATAAGAGTGAAAACATGGTATATGTCTTTCTCTGTATGACTGACTTCACTTAGCATAACACCCACATTGCTACAAAAGGCCATATTTCATTCTTTCTCATTGCCAAGTAGTATTCCATTGTGTATATAAACCACAATTTCTTGATCCATTCATCAGCTGATGGACATTTAGGCTCTTTCCATAATTTGGCTATTGTTGAAAGTGCTGCTATAAACATTGGGGTACAAGTGCCCCTATGCATCAGCACTCCTGTATCCCTTGGGTAAATTCCTAACAGTGCTCTTCCTGGGTCATAGGCTAGATCTATTTTTAATTTTTTCAGGAACCTCCACACTGTTTTCCAGAGTGGCTGCACCAGTTTGCATTCCCACCAACAGTGCAAGAGGGTTCCCGTTAAATTATGTGACAAAAGGCAGTAACTCACACCATTTTTTTGTCTTCTGTTTACTTTCGATGGTTTTCTTGTTCAGGGATGAAGTTCTGAGTGTTTACTTTGGCTCCCTTCCCTAAGACTACCTCTTGTTTGTCAGGACTTCCGCCTTTCTTTCTTGCCTCAAGGAAACAATCTTACTCTGTGACAAAGTAGAAAAATAAATCTGTAATTAGAGAAAACACGTGAATAAATCATCTGCAAAATAGTTAGAGTTTTAGAAATGATTACTGTTTTTGAACAGTTTTTCTATTGGAGCATATTTCTTATAGTTTCTTGTTTTGAGTTAGGAAGGATTTAATATCTTCTCATCCAATTCAAAGGAAATGGGGCACCAAAAAACACAGATGTTCAGATCTTAGCAGTTTAACATACAGACTATTTTCAGAGAATTTAAAACTCTTGTATTTAGCTCATAAAACTTAAAGTCCAATTTAAGATGTGATTAAGACTTATAGAAGGATACTTTTGAAGTGAAGAATCAAAATTTCAGTGTAAACCTTTGCAATTGCTGTCATTAAAAACTCTATGGTATTTTGTTTTAATTGGCCTAATTTTATGGTCCTTGGTCAAGATTAAGTTCAGCAAGTGTTTCATCCCCAGTTTACAGGTAGTCACAATGACAGAGTCAGCAATTCAAATTGATGCTTGTCAATTCTGAAAACAATGTGAGATTTTGTTTACTTAACCAATTTTATTATAGGAAAGATTCTTGATAAAGGCAGTAATCATTTAAAACGATCAATGTTAAATAATATCAAAAATATCCATCAATGATATGTTTCAATTAATACTTTATCTAAGAGATATACAATATATACTTTATCTAAGAGATTCAAACATGTCATTGATGGATATTAAAGATTATCCTGATTCTTTTTCTCTCTTCCTCTCTTGTTAAGGAAACATGAGATCTTCCACCTGTAGGGTATTTCTATTTTTCAAATGAAATAAAATTTACAATCCATCACATCCAGTTAATATTCATAAAATATTATAATTTATTTCTTCTTTCATCAGGTAATTAATTAATACTCATTAATAAATTCGATGCCTGTCCTCACAGGTTTACAGCCTAGGGCTGATGGGCAATTACAAAAGGGCATGAGGGTAATTTGAAACACAGTGCATAGAGTGGTATAGGAGTTTTTAAGAAGGTACATTTACACATTTAACCTGAACTGTTGACCAGAAAAGGCTTCCTGGAGTTGGAAATCTGAAAAACAAATAGCAGTTAGCCAGGTGACAAGAGAAACAAAAATTTTCTAGCTAGAAGAAATAGCATAAACAGCATATATGAGGGTCAGGAGGAGAGATAGACAATAGAGACGGAGAGACAGAGAGAAAGATTAGAGCATCTCAGAATGTAAAAAAAAAGAAAAATGAGAGATAAGACTAGAGAGGAAGCCAGTGGCCTCAATACACAGGAGATTTCACACAAAGTTGAGTCAATGATTTTGTCTTTATTCTAATAGCAATGAAGTCATTGGAGGATTTTATATAGGAATGTGATGGGCTAGATCTGTGGTTTACAAATGAGGGCTAGAGCTGCTTGGGTGACTATCAGCCTGGGAGAATTACTTAAAAAGGAAACAAGCCTGTATGTAAGACCATTTAGGAGCCGGTTGCCAAAATCTAAGAAAAAGACAAAGTTGGTTAGACTGGGGAGGGGTTGTGCATACGGAGAGATATTTATAGAGGTTTAATGTGATTTGTAGATTCAGTGATTTGGGGAAGTGAGGAAGGTTGGAAGAATCAAGGAAAACTCCTCTTGACTTCAGCAAAGGGTACATGGAGGTGGCATTAACTGAATGGTGCAAAATTGTGTATCTTTGATGGTTTAAAAATGATTTCAGTTTGGGATATTCTATATTTGAGATGTGTTTGGGTCATTTGTGTGAAAATTCAGTAGCAGAGTCAGAAGTATGAGTGAGATCTTTAAGATTCACATTGAGAATGAGTTCAGTTGCCCAGGAGGAGAAAAGGGGTGAGAAAAGAACCTGAGAAGCCCCAGTAATTAAGGAAAGAGTAGAAAATAAAAAACTGAAAAGGAAATTGAGAAGAAAAGGCCATATACTTAAGAAATATAAAGTGGAGTGGTATACTATTGTGGAATTCAAGGAAAGTTGATGCCATATTTGTTAGGCAAAATAATGGCCCTGGAAAATGTCCAGGTACTAATCCTCAGAAATAGTTAATATGTCTTACAAGGCCAAGTGACTTTGCAAGTGTGATTAAGGATCTTGAGATGGGGGAATTTTCCTTTATTGTTTATCTGGGTAAAGTCAAGGCAATTACATGTCCTTACAAGACGGAAGCAGAAAGGTCAGCATCAGAGGAAGAGATGTGAAGATAGAGACAGAGGTGATAGAAAAAGATTAGCCAAGGAATACCAATGACCTCTAGAAGCTGGAAAATGCCAGGAAATGGATTCTCCTCTAGAGAAAAGAACTTAGCTTTATCAATCTATTTCAGACTTTTAACCTCAAGGACTGTAGCACAATAAGTTTATGTTGTTTTAAGCCACTAATTCTGTGGTATTTTGTTGTATTACAGCAGCAAAGAGAAAACAATAAATGAACTATGTAAGAACCGATTTAGCTGGTTTAGAATTCATTGATGAATTTTATTTTAGTTTTAAATTTTTGCTGTTGTTATTTAGTCATTTTTGAAGAGAGAGAGAGAGCAACCAGGGGAGGGGCAGAGAGAGAGAGAGAGTCCCAAGCAGGCTCCACACTGTCAACGCAGAGCCGGGTGCGGGGCTCCAACCCACAAACTGTGACATCATGACATGAGCCAAAACCAACAGTCAGGTGCTTAACCAACTAAGCCACCCAGGTGCCCCCACTGATGAATTTGAAAGAGAGGTGTTCTTTAGAGAAAGAGTTGTGAGAGCACAGTGTTTTGAGTGATTAAAAAGAATAAATGACTTTTTTGGATCTTCTTTCATTATGACTCTGCCCTTTGTGTTGCTGGCTTCATCAAGCCCCAATCTGGGATATATGAGGTAAAAACAAAATACAAGGAAGTCACCACTGTGTTGTCTCTTGGGTCTTAAGATTTCTAGTTGGTCTGCCTTCCTTTTTCCACTTTTTGAGTCTTCTTATGCTTATTTTATATGTAATATCCAGGAGTTTTTACTGTATTTAGCAGAAGGAATGGGGAAATACCCGAGATTGATTTTTTATATGTATATTTTTTCTTTCTTGTTTATCTGTTTTCCCAAATTTTGCAGTGGACAGGAATTAGTTGTGTTTCAAATGAACCTTTTGGTTTTTTTTTTTATAAATATAAGGCCTAGACTGGCACTTTACATGTCAAATAGCAATCAACATACTAAGTAAAATTTATTTTGCATAACATTTAAAAATCTGAAGCAAAAATAGATAAATATAATAAATGTCCTCAATCTCATATAATATTTACCTTACCAATGGTACAACCTTTTAAATGACATTTTCTAAAATGTATTCTATACAAAATGATTTTCAAAATACTTAACATCCAGTATGGAACAGGCAGAAATCATTAACAGTGACGTCCCAGCAGTCAGAAAGGAATCTGGCTGGCACAACATAGGGCAAATTAGCCTGACTTCTATCAGGAAGCTGATAAAAACCCTACAAAAAAGTGTCCATGGACAACCACCTTTGGTAAAGAACGCTTATTATTTAGGAATTCTTGTCAGAAAAAAAAATAATCCTTAACTTCACTAAGGTCTAGTGAAGTTTTTATTTTATCATGAAATTATTTCCTTGTGAAAACGTTTTTTTCTTCTTTGGTACCACACATTCATAGCCTGTAGAATACATTTTGCAAATGCTCTCACACGTGCTTTTATGCTAAACTATTATTCTGCCAAGCCATTTCTTATCCATATCCTTTCCTACCAGTTGATAGTTATTGCCACTCAAATAGAATTTATTCTGTAAAATGACTAGTTCTGTATCCTAGTGTGTTTAAGAAAAGTGACACATCTAAAATTAAATCATATGAGATATTAACACTTCCCTGGACCTACGGATACATTCATTTGCTAGATGCATATCAGCAATAAATAAAAGCAACATATTAGAAAAAGGTGAAAGGGAGAGCTAAAATCACAAATCGATTTCTGCAGTCATCTTTCATCAATTGACAGGAAATCATTGTTGAGAATTCTTCAGCTGGACCTTGACTCAGACGGAAACTTCAAAATGTAACCGGTGATAACAGCCCCATATCACAACTGAATAATTGAAGATCTGTCAGGTTCTTTGTATTTTTATGGAATGAGGTTGAATAAAAATTAGATAGCACGTTGATCTAATTCTTCCTTCATATTTGAAGTAATGTTTTGTCTTTAGAAAGAAGATATATTTGGGGCGCCTGGGTGGCTCAGTATCGGTTAAGCGTCAGACTTCAGCTCAGGTCATGATCTCATGGTTCCTGACTTCGAGTCCCGTGTCAGGCTCTGTGCTGACAGCTCAGAGCCTGCAGCCTACTTCAGATTCTGTGTGTGTGTCTCTCTCTGCCCCTCCTCTGCTCCTGTTCTGTCTCTGTCTCTCCCTCAAAAATAAATAAACATTAAAAAGAAATCTGTTAGAAAGAAAGAAAGAGAAAGAAAGAAAGAAAGAAAGAAAGAAAGAAAGAAAGAAAGAAAGAAAGAAAGAAAGAACAGTTCAGAAATTTCTCACTCCCTTGGCTACTGGAGCTGAGACAGGATCCTACTTTGGCCTGACACTAAAATCTGTGCTGTTTTCACTACAGCATATTGCAACATTTAGAGAGCTCATGAAAGAAAGTTATCCAAATATGTATAATAAGATAACTCAAGGGGTAATTACATTGAAAAAGTTAAATATCTGCAAGTTAAAAAAAAAGTAATATGCAATTTAATCTTATTACTGAACACAGCGAGTACAGCCAATTGATTCTCATTTTCAAAGCAGTTTTATTTTATATCATAAAAATAAGCATTAAAATATTGTTATAAAATGGGTTATTTATATATGTCCCAGAATATATATGTTTAACTCAATTTTAAGTGAATCCAAGTGTTTTCATAGAAATTAAGAAAATATTTCAGTGAACAGAGAAGGGAAGAGAAACATCAAATGGGGAGAAGTCCTAAAGCTGCAGACCTTCTTGCTGTGAGTCCAGAAGCAGACAGAAGTGACCAGGGAATGAAAGTGACCAACTAAGACGGGAAACCTGAGCTAGGTTTATTGCTTAGAACCTGAAAGGTGGCTAAAAACTGCTACAGACAACTGAATGCAGGCATAGCTTCCATAAAGCTACCAAGTTCAGAAGGCAGGCTACAGCTTTGAAATCTCATTCTAAGCCAAGCAACTCTTTGGACAACCTACATGGTCTGTGAAACTCTAAAAGCCCTGAAAGAAAAAAAAAAAAAAAGAACAAACAAACAAACAAAAAAAACTCTTCTTAATTGCTAATATAAGACCCCTTTCCGGAAGAGGACCCAAGAGTCATGTGGTAGCAGCCA
Source organism: Lynx rufus (assembly GCF_022079265.1). Classification (NCBI taxonomy): domain Eukaryota; kingdom Metazoa; phylum Chordata; class Mammalia; order Carnivora; family Felidae; genus Lynx; species Lynx rufus. Next base: position 105,114,095 of record NW_025814867.1, on the reverse strand, counting down.
TAATACTTCTAACCAATAAAGAAAAGAGCAAAGAGAGAAAAACAATATCTCATTGAAGACAGGGTGCAAAATAAAGCTCTAAAGTATATGAAGATAAATAATACTACAAACAGCCTAACAACAACAAAAAACATTCATGATGCAATATGAGCAGGTAAAAATAAAAATAAATAAATCAACATTTTAAATACAGTCATTGAAATTAAAACTTAATAAGTCATATATAATATTCTTGAATTATGAAGTTATTAAATTTGAAGAGAGTTATAGAACATTCACTATGAACATGGGGCAGGGGGTTAAAGATATTAGGAAGGAAGGAAAGAAAGGATGGAGGGAGGTAGGGAAGGAGGAAAAAAGAGACTTCAAGTCAAAATGACATCCAGTTACCCAGCTGGAATTTTTAAAGTTATTATAGCAATGGCATAATAAAATAAAAATTTTACCAGAAATAAAAGATTATCACTTACCAAGGAATAATAATTGCATTAGCAGAATTCTCATCAACAAAAAATAAATACTAGACAATACTGACATAACATCTTCAAAGAGCTGCAGGCATTCTATACTAGTTCAACCATCACATAAGAGTGTGAGGGTTCTACACCTGGCAGTGTAGGAGGCTGAATTCTCCGAGAGATGCTGGTACAAAAATTCAACTATGTAATGGATAACATAGTTCTCAGTGCATTCAGTGCTTCCAGGAAGTGGGAGAAATCTGTTATTCCTTCCACAGAAGGAACAAACTATGAGTTGAATGTGAGAGAAGTGAGAGGTAAGTAAGCAAGTGGAAAAACGTTATTGTTCTGAGGACAATACTACTGAATTATGCCTTAACCTTTGGGCCAGCAACAAAGTAAAGAAACTGAAGATGAGGCTTCTAATTTAAGCCAGGACATCTTAAGAGTCTAATATAGTCCTACATCTATGGTACTCCTGGATCTCAACAGAAGCAGAAGCTGAAGAAATGCATTCCCAAGTTAAGCCCACAGTATTTCCAGATTAAAGTAAAGCAAGTATAAGTTTCTAAATATTGTTAAGCAAATAAGGAGGGAAGGCATCATGAGTGAAGCAGCAACAAGAAAAAAAAAGGATTTAACTCACCAAACTCTTTTTTTTTTTAATTTTTTTAAATGTTTTATTTATTTTTGAGACAGGGAGAGACAGAGCATGAACAGGGGAGGGTCAGAGAGAGGGAGACACAGAATCTGAAGCAGGCTCCAGGCTCTGAGCTGTCAGCACAGAGCCCGACGCGGGGCTCGAACTCATGGACCATGAGATCATGACCTGAGCCGAAGTCGGCCGCTTAACTGACTGAGCCACCCAAGCACCCCTCACCAAACTCTTAAGATAGTGGAATCACCAGGTGCAAAGTGTGGAGTATAAAATGTATAAAGAAATAAAAGATGAATTCACAGATAGAACAAGCCACAAGAGACTTTCTGAAATCATCAGTCAATTCTAGAAAAGCAAATAAATGGAATTTCTACATATGAAAAAATGTAATTGTAGAAATAAAAAAAAACCTAATTAAACAGATTAAATAGCAAAATAAGGATATCCAAAGAGGTATTAGTAAAGGTATATCTGAAAAATCATCCACAACAAGGAGCAGAGAGAGCCAGGGGGATAAAAAATATGAAAAGGAAATATATAAATGGCAGATAGAATGAAAAGATCCAATATATTCAATTGGAGTCCTAGAAAAGGAGAGAAGAAAATAGTAGAAAGGTTTGTCAATATTTTTATAAACTTACCTATATCAACAAATTCATAAAAAATATAACTATAAACTCTTAATCAAGAAGAAGTAGAAAGACTAAACAGATCTAAAATTATAATAAACTTGATCAATACCTAAAAAGAGAAAAATTCCAGGCCTGAGTGATTTACTAGGAAGTTCTAATATACTTTTGGTGATAAAATCTTTCCATTTTTATATAAAGTCTTCCAGATAATAGGGGGAAAAAAAGGAGAGGAGTATAATGCCCAAATCATTCAGTAAAAGCAGTATACTGGTTTCAAACGCTGATACATAGATTTGATAAAGACAGTTCAAAAAAATAAAAATAACAAGCCAGTCTCATTCATAAAGCATAGAGACAAGAATTCTGAACAAAATAATGCCAATCCAAATCAAACCATGAATAAAATATATAATATACTAAGAACAATTTAGAATTATCCCCAAAATCCAAGAATGACTTTATATTATCAATAAAATTATTAAGAAGCTAAGGAAAAGCATATGATCATTTCAATCAATGAAGAAAAAAAAACACTTGAAAAAAATAGATATTCAGGATAAAAATTCTTAGCAAGATAATAGGAGAAATTAACTTACTTAATTTCTAACCTGATAAGCCTGATAAAAGCCTGATGAAATATAAGAAACATCTCTTTTGAAGTCATAAATTTGACAAAGATTCAATTAATTCAATTCAACATTTAGTTACAATGTCTAAATAGTGGCATCAGGCTAGGGAAAAAAAAAAAAAAATGAAAGACCAGGAACTTGAAATGAAGAGACAAAACGCATTCATAGGTGATATAATTGAGATCATTCAAAATAATCAACCTTAAATTTATCAGAATTGATAAGAACAGAGCCCAGGGGGGTGGTTATAAGATTAATATACAAAACAATTCTGTTTTTATATCCCATTAATAAACAATTAGGGGAAAAGCCTTGTAAAAATAACATTTATGTTAGCAACACATACTATAAGGTTCCTAGAAATATGTCAAGCAAATACTGTTTCAAGGCCTATATAGATAAAATTGTACAAGCATTAAAAGACACTCCACATGATAAACTAATAATGGAAACGTATGCCCTATTTGTGAATGAAGAGGCATTTTTTTAAAATGTCAACTCTCTTCTAAAGGATCAAAAGATTCAATGCAAACCCCAATCAAAATTACCATAGAATCTGTTGTAAAATTTGATAAGCTGATTCTAAAATGTTTCTAGAAAAGCAAAGAGCCAAGTATATCCAAAATACTCCTAAAGAAAAAGAATAATGAGGGCAGACATGCCCTCAGTGAAAACAGCGCTTATTACAACACTATATGATTAAAACAAAGTGATATACATTAAGGGAAATTCAAATTGCTCAATGGAAGGAACTAGAGAGCCCAGAAACGGGTCCATGTATAAATGGAAAAAAAAAAAAAAAAAGAGAGACAGGTGGCATTTCAAACCTCATTTCAGATGAGGTTCTCTTTAATACGGTGATAATATACAATTTATGGTAATGATACACAAATCAATGCACATGAATTCATTACTTAAATATGAAAAGCAAGACTTTAGGGTTTTTGTAAAGAGACAGAGGAAATATTTTTAGATATTATAATTCAAAGATAATTTTTAATGCATTATGATGTTAACTGTAAAAAAATTTAAATTCCACATTACTATCCTAATGAGTCATACAACTCAGTATACAACTTAGTATATACACTAAAACTTTATTTAACCAATATGGTTGCTTTTTACATTGTAAGGCAGATGGTTCATAGACCATAATGAGCTGATTTCAAAACATTTTCAATAATAAATAATCTTGCAGGGCAAATAAACCCAACTAATAAAGGTAATCTATGAATATTCAATAATTACTCTCTAGAGAAAAAAGAAATTAACCTGAGTGACATGTACATGCTAATTATAGAAAAAGGACTATTGTGCACTAGAACTGATTTATAGAACTGATAGATTTATTTTGTGTCCTAGCATCAAATATGTATTTTTTTTCCAGACCAATTTTTTCATCCTAAAAATTTCCAATTCTAAATGAAATACACCCCATCCCCAAAATCACTCTTCTAAACATTTTAAGCAAAGATATAATAGGAGCATATGATGACTTCTCCCTTCTTCTATTATATTCTAAGCATTTTTCTACATTATCGAATATTATTATTACAGGATTTGGATCTTCTCCTTTATTACAGGTCCTGGAAATGTTGCCTTTAGCTATAACATTGGTTACAAGCAACTGGATACTTTTAGTTTATTAAAAACTCTCCTGGGTTGTTCAAATCTCCCTGACGATGATCATTACTGCTGGACAACTTGACATCTAGTCCCTAGAAATAAACCTAGTAGTTTACGTATACATAAGCTGCTGCTGTCCTCAATGCTATGCTGACTATTCCCTACAAGTCACCAGAGAGAATATGTTGGAAATAGATTATTTCATTGAAAATTCATGAATCATTAACATTAGGTACCTCATTAGTTTTGTAAGCATAGTCACTTCTAAGATATATACATACCTAGTTGTATTCTATCTTACTTGTTCTGCTTTTTTAAAGGTCTGTCAGTAACAGTAGATGGTCACATAAATGCTCAAGTAAATGGTCATTTACTTGATGGATATTAGTCTTCAACTATTATTTCTTTAAAAAAGGAATACGAGGGGTGCCTGGGTGGCGCAGTCGGTTAAGCGTCCGACTTCAGCCAGGTCACGATCTCGCGGTCCGTGAGTTCGAGCCCCGCGTCGGGCTCTGGGCTGATGGCTCAGAGCCTGGAGCCTGTTTCCGATTCTGTGTGTCTCCCTCTCTCTCTGCCCCTCGCCCGTTCATGCTCTGTCTCTCTCTGTCCCAAAAATAAATAAACGTTGAAAAAAAAATTAAAAAAAAAAAAAAGGAACACGTACCAATAAATGTACTCAATTCAAAAATTAGTTTTTACAAATAATATTCTCAACTTCAATGTCTTTTTGTAACATACCCCACTCCTGTTTCTTTGAAATTTTGCCATCTTATTATTTACTCCAAAAATCAATCTAAAAAGAGAGAGAGAAACAGCACTGATCTTTCTTCCACCAGCGTTGACAAATACTTTAAAAGTAATGAAGAGTAGATTCAGAATCATCAACAAATATTTCAAAATGCTGATTATAATATAAATTTCATGTGCAGTTTGCCTAATGATTTTCCAAACACTGAAAACCAAATGGGGTTGGTCAATTGGTGGTCATTGCAACACCTTTCAGCGCTCCTATAAACCATTTGCTCAGCTTTGTGGTGTTTTATACACCAAGCAAAAAAGTCAATTCTGCATGACTCCTCTTCCCAAGTAGACTGCAAACTCCTCAAAGGTAGAACTGTTTTCTTCTTGTTTTGTTTCCCTGTAGCTTCAAGCCTAGTTGGCTCTGTGTTATTAATTGGGACAAGAAAACTAAAATTCAAAATAAAGGTTATATTGTGACTTAAAACAGCAGATTGAATTGGCATTTGTGTGGAACTCTCTTTACTCCCACCGCTCTTCAATTAATCTACATGCAATATGCTATTTGAACTCATGTATTTAAAGAAGCCCCTTAAATGCAATAGCTATTCTTTCAGGCTCCATATGGCCAAAATATAAAATATACTTCTAAGGCTTTGTTTAAAACATCCCCAAATAATATATTGGAAAGAATTTTTAGTTTCTGTTCCTAAGATAAGTGAACAAAAACATTTTGATCAAATCATCTGAGTTATTGGCCCTTTACAAAACAGTCACAGAGACATGGTTTCACACTGAACAAGCACTTTCGACTAAGGCTTTCAGGGCTTTGAGTCCTTTATGAGTCAAGTTGCTTTGTATTTCAGGTTTTGTTCTTTGTGGTTGTATGAACACCCTCCCCCCTTAACAATGTAAGTTTTGTTTCATATCCGGCAGCAGTGCATTCAGAGTAAAAACTGCTACAGCATCTTTTTACTGAGTAAGGAGTCACTTGGGCTTTACCAGTGGATTTGTGCTTAAGCAAACACCTCTAACTATAATCTCGCACTAGTATTAGCTTACCTAGAAAACAGCCCTTCTTTATAATTTTTAACATCTTCAAAAGAAACACAGATACAGAAACTAGAGTCTGTAGTGCTCAAAGAGATAGACTTTGCCTGCCAGTCTTAATCAAACATTGTGAATTCTATAGACTTTTCTGTATCAATAGCTTTAAAAAAAAAAAAAAAAAACCTCCATAAACAGGATGGTGGAAAGTATGCTGCTTCTATGATTGCTTGGCATAAAATTCATTAGATTCTGGTCTGCATTCTTTCAGCATCATTTATAGCTGCAAGAAAAACCAACAGCACCTCCAACAGCAAAGAAATGAGCAGTGAACTCTGCAATTCATCTCATGTGCATTTTGATAAGAGACTTATATTCATTTCAATAAAATTTTGACAAGAAGCAGAAGCAGCAATGAGTTCATTTCTTTGAATTTTTTTTTTACCCAAACAGCCTGAGAACTCATCTTTTCACAAAAAAACATTTCTGTGACCATTTTATTAAATTTTAGCTAAGAAGAAATGTTTCCTATTTTTCATACATGTGGAGGGACAGCTTACAACAAAACAGTTACCTCGAGGATCAATTTTTGTAAGTCCTCTTACCATTGCTTTCAAGAGCTAATGTTAGTGTTTATATTTTGAAGTCATTTACACATTGTTAATTAACATTTATGGTATTAATGCAAAATTTACCAACTAATCCTCTATTAGATATTCAAATATTTCTTTTATGCAAATGATGATGTAAGAAGTGCAGACACTTCCCATTTTAAATTTGATTAGAAGCTAATATTTCAGCAGAACTGCCTATTTAATTTTTTTAAGAATTGTTTAGAAAATTTCCCTTTAATGAAATCATATTTAGTATTGAATCTGGAAGAGAATTTAAAAAGGAAAAAAGAAAACAAGATCTAGAGATACAAGAGCAGATATTTCGATCGAAAGTACAAAAAAATCTCAACCTGAACTTAGAGTCATCCAATTTGATATCAGCTGCCCTCAAGAAGAAAACAGTAAACAACAAAAAACTGTTTCACTTATTTCACAATAAGTGAAAACTCCATGATATAAAGTTAGAAATTTCTACACTACTGAATAGAGTTTCAGTGTCCTCAATACATCAATCATTGCAAGAAAATGTTTCAAGTCGGTTTTTACAAGAGAAGAATGCATGCAGTTCATTTTGCTATTATATGTCCCACCATCTAAAAAGTTCCAAAGCTACAATTTGGAATAATTATTTATATTGCAATAGTTTTTTTTTTTCAAGTTCACAAAAGGATTCATAGCAGGACTATTTTAAATATAGCAAACCTCACAGTGTGCTATGTATTTGCTTAAAGATTAATTTTGATTTTGTCACCAGTCAGATAAAAATCTGGTAAGAATGACTGACAATTTATCAAAAGTAGAGTTCTAGAAATTTGAAAGATATGGAGTTATAGTTCAGTTTTCAACTTCATTTATACTTTTTTCTCCAGAGCAAAGAAATGTGAAATGTGTGAGAGTGCAGAATACAATTAACTATTTAATTAAACTCTTTCACTTAGTAGTATAGGCAAGTTTAAATAAATTTATCATTTCTTTCATCTAACAAAAAATATTCATACAGTTCCTACTTTGTAGTAGGTACTGAATGGAAAAAGTAGATATACCAAAGTGGAAAAGGTAAATAAGACATGGTGGTATTAGTGTGGTGATATTCACAGACAAATGACCAGTAAGTAATATACAATGTAAAAATGTTCATTGTATCGTGTTATGGGAGTACAGAATGGAAGAGGAGTCAAGGCAAGTTTCACAAGAGAATACTACTTTAGCTGGATCTTAAAAAATAAATAGAACTTCACTAAGTAGAAAAGTATCTCCATCAAAGAGGTAGCAAATGTAAAGGCACAGTCATACCTGAAAGCATGAGAGATGTAGAGAACAGTGACTACTTATGGTATAAGGTCATCAACAATATGGAAGTGCAGCAAAAACAAAATGGGAAGAGGTATGGAGCCATATTATGAATGGTCTTTTAAGCTAGTCTGAAGAGCTTGTCCTTTATCCTTTACAGACTGGGATCCAGGAAAGGATGAGAACACAGAAAGACAGTACATGGAGTACAGCTTATTATAACAATGTACAAAATTTTGAGGATTCACTAAAAGAGAAAGAGTTTGGAGGCAAAGGACTATGATGTGTTGATTAAATAGTCTGGGTGAGAGATAGTAAGGATGTTGGCAGTGGAAAAGAAGATAGAAGTGATTTTAAAGACACCTAAGAAGTAAAACCAAATATCATTGGTACTTGGTACCATCTGGATGTAGTAGATTAAGACCATTTGGAGGTGGTAGATTATTAAAAGGAAAGAGTTAATGATGACTTAACTCCATTTGGACATGGTAGCCTTTTGAAGGTATTGCATATCATTTGCATGTGGTAGATTGTGGACAGAGAAGAGTCCATGTACAAATCTGAGCAATTTAAAGAGGCCAAGACCTTGTGTAAACTACAGAACAAAATAAGTCTGTGCTACCCTGTGTCCCTTTCTTCCAATGTATGATACTGACACTCTCTAGTTCCAAAATTAGCTCATATTTTAAAAGCAAACCTGATAGCTACTCAATGGAATATCCCTCTTCATCCTTGTGTGAATGTGGGTTAGAGACGCCTGTATCCACATCAAACCAGCCTTCTCATCACAGATCTACTGTCAGACTCCTGGTTGTAAATTCTCCCCATCTCATATTCCTTCCTATCCTCTAAGTTCAGCAGTGCCAAAATGCAGCAATAACACCAGGAGTAATGGTGAAAATTGGAAAATTCCAGAAAAATAGAAACCCGTCCTAGTCCTTTCTAGCTGCTATAACAAAAATTACCATAGACTGAGTGACTTAACAACAAACATATTTTGCATGGTTCTGGAGATTGGAAAGTCTAACATGAAGGTGCCAACAGGTAGGCTGTCCACTGAGGGTCTTCTTCCTGGTTCATAGCTACTTGTTTCATCTCTAAAACTTCACATGGAAGAAGAGATAAGGAATTTCTATAGTATCTCTTTTATAAGAGCATTAATCTCATTCATGAGTTATCTGCTCTTATGACCTAATTACCTCCCCAAATCTCCATCACACTGGAGGTTAAAATTTCAACATATGAATTGAGGGAGGGGATGCAAAAACATTTAGTCTATAGCAAAAGCCCAGCTCCAAAGTGTTTAACATAGACTATCTCTAAAGGGAGATGCATTATCAGAGATAGTCTATGTTAAACTATCATAGACTATGGCTGCCATAACAAATGACCTCATACTTGGTAACTTTTCTTTTTTTTTAACGTTTGTTTATTTTTGAGACAGAGAGAGACAAAGCATGAGTGGGGGAGGGTCAGAGAGAGAGGGAGACACAGAATCCGAAACAGGCTCCAGGCTCTGCACTGTCAGCACAGAGCCTGACACGGGGCTCGAACCCACAGACCATGAGATCATGACCTGAGCCAAAGTCGGACGCTTAACCAACTGAGCCACCCAGGTGCCCCTATACTTGGTAACTTTAAACAGCAGAAGTGAATTCTCTCACAGTTCTGAAGTCCAGAAGTCTAAAATCAAGGTGTTTGTAGGGCCATTCTCCCGTGGAAGGCTCCGTGGGAGAATCCATTCCTTGCTTCTTTCAGCTTCTGGTGGCTTTTGGCTTATGGCCACATCACTGCATCATACTGCTTCATCATCTGTCTCAAAACTCCCTCTGCCTGTTATAAGAATACACGTGGGGTACCTGAGTGGCCTAGTTGGTTAAGCGACCGACTCTGGATTTTGGTTCAGGTCATGATCTCACATTTCATGAGATCAAGCCCTGGGTCAGGCTCTGTGCTGACAATATGAAGCCTTCTTTGGATTCCCTCTCTCTCTCTCTCTCTCTGTCTCTCTCTGTCTCTCTCTCTCTCTCTCTGCCCCTCCCCCACTTGCACGCATTCACCTGTGCACTCCCTCTCTCTCAAAATAAACTAACTTAAAAAAAAATACACGTGATTGCATTTTGGGCCCAGCTAGATCATCTATGATAAACTCTTCCTCTCAAGATCTTTAACTTAATCACATCTTTTGCCACATAAGGTAATATTGACAAGTCCTGTCATTAGAATGTGAACATTCTACTGCAGAGAATGACCATTTGAATGCCCAAAGTAGAATCATTAATGAACATCGACGAAACTCTAGGTCAAATCTCCATACACATAAACTTAAAAAAAAACCTGAGGAATTCCTTCCTGGAACCTTTCAAAAGCTCTCCAGTCTGCCACTTGAACCAACACCCACCCAATGGTAACCCCAGCATACAAGTACTGGAAGTAGGAAAATATCTTACAACATTCAACAGACTGTTTTTTTGTTTTTGTTTTTTGTTTTTTCTGGATAATCTCATTTTTCAAATATCTTTTCTTTCTGGCTTGACACTTTATAACATAAAGATGAATCATGGACCTTTTTTGCTCAAAAAAGGAGTTAGTTTTTTGATAATAATTATCATTATTACTAAGATATTTATCCATTGGTTTGTTGTACACATTTAACTTTTTAAAATTAATTTTGATGTTAGAAGAAGCACTTAACCTCTAGGTTTCAGTTTCCTCAGCTATTAAAACAGAATTCTATCCTTTGATATGTTACAGAAAAAATATGATAGAGTTGGAGAAAAAAGCATAATGGCTGACAATTATCCAAAATTAATGCATGTATTGTATTTAAGAATATACATAAGCCATAATATTTTGACATAGTTGGATACTAAAACAAAGAAAACATCTCAGAAGTACCCAAAGAAAGAAGACAGGTCAATTTCAAACAAACAAAATCTGTTAGAACACTGCTCATTAGGAAGAGTAGAGGAGGAAAACAATGTGTCTCCCCACTGCTGAGTTAACATATGCAAACTAAAATTCTATGCTTAGCTAAACCACAATTCAGAAGTGAAGCACAAGAAAGAATATTTAAGAAATGATTGCAAGAGAATTCAGGAAGGTTAGAAATTTATGTTAATAAAGGAAGAGGTAGGATGCAAGATGCAATGGTAAGCAAAGAAATTAGCAAGCATGAATAAATCCAATCAAGCATAAATTGTTCAAAAAACTGACAATAATTACTAATATAGTGATAAAAAATTAGGAACAAATAAAATATGAACAAGTGATGGCTAATGTACCTCCATGTGCTGGAAATTGTTTAAAGTACTTTATAGTTGTTAATTAGTTAAATTCTCATAACAAATCTATGGGATAGTTACTAATAATATGCTCACTTACAGATGATAATAATATCCTCACAGGCCAAAATAGACTAAGCAACTTGTTTAAGAATCACAGCTGACAAATAGTAGACCCAGGATTTGAATCTAGGGCGTCTATACTTTTCATCAGTATCTTGTACTATGATTATGAGTTGGTAGTGAGAATATTAGAAAAATGTAAACAATAAAAATATGTAACATATAGAAGAATGATTGGAGTTGAAATGATACAATTTTCTTCTACCATTTTGGGAGAGACTAGAGACTCTGATTAAAGTTAGACTGTACAGGGGCGCCTGGGTGGCGCAGTCGGTTAAGCGTCCGACTTCAGCCAGGTCACGATCTCGCGGTCCGTGAGTTCGAGCCCCGCGTCAGGCTCTGGGCTGATGGCTCGGAGCCTGGAGCCTGTTTCCGATTCTGTGTCTCCCTCTCTCTCTGCCCCTCCCCTGTTCATGCTCTGTCTCTCTCTGTCCCAAAAATAAATAAAAAACGTTGAAAAAAAATTAAAAAAAAAAAAGTTAGACTGTACTAAGGTAAATAGGCAAAATAAACTAGGTCTTTTATGTGTTACTGGCAGAAAGTGGTGTGGTACTATTTAGTAAATTTGAAGATATGCATACCCTGTGACCCAACACTGCTGTTCCTAAGTATGCATGAGAAACTTTTGCATATATGCTCCAGGAGTTATATATGCCTATATACATGGAATTAGTGCATGTAATAGAACAAAACTATAAACATTAAAAATATCTATTGAATGAAGAATAGGACCGAAATTTTAGTATATTCAAATAATGCAATGTAATACTGCAATGACAACAAATTAACTATGGCTACCCACAATAAAAAGAATAAAATTCAGTATATTAATAATAAGTAAATAAGAAATACTGTGATCCTATTACCATTTTGTTGAATTTTAAAACAATTAAAATTAAGTTATTTCTTATTAGGTATACACACTTAGGACAAAACTATCAAAAAAATTAAGAGAAAGAGAAAATTGAGACAAGGAAATACAGTAAAAAGAAGAGCACATAAGTAAATGAAAGCTATTGTCACTGCTCTAGCTCTTCAGTTGTTTGGTAGATTCATCCATCTGAATGAATAAATCAATTGGGTTTATGCAAGTGCCAATGACAAGAGAATGGCAAGGACCAATGATTATGATTTCTGGAAGCCATGAAACTATACTTCTTCTTTGTTGGAAGTGTAAAAAGAGAAGACATGAGTAGTTGATCATTTCTGTGAGGAAGGACCATCCGAATAAGAGAAAAATCAATCAAAAATGTTGGGGCTGGGTATTAAATATTACATTTTCTTTTTATTCACGCAAGTTACTCTAGTAAGCATTGGTGGAAAAAAAACTGTTTCCTCAAATCTGCTACCATATCACTCTGTGATCATAGAAATAAGATAATTGTACTTTACAGCTGTGCATGTCTTTCACGCATGTATATTAATTCATAATCCTCATAATGTAACTGTGAAATTACAGTATTTTAATAGATCTTACCACTATTACTAAGCACTTAATAAGTACTCAATAAAGCTTAGTCATTGTTGTTATTATCATTAATATTGATGTCATTTGATGTATTTAAGTATAAGAAAATTACTCTCCAAAATACATTGGTTCCTAAATATTATTCAGCGTAAGAATTTCCTGAGGGTCTTGGTAAAATGCAGAATTACTCACCTGTGATTATTCTGATTCCTCTGTTCTGAAATAAGGTAGAGAAATCTGCAACTGTAAAACCTACCCAGCTCTCATACAGATAGTCTTCCATCAATACGTTAAAAAAATTAATCATTAATCATCAAGGAAATGCAAATCAAAATCATAATCAGATATCACCTGACACCAGTCAGAACGGCTATCAATAGACAAGACTGTAAGTATTGGTGAGGATATGGAAAAAAAGGAACCCTTGTGCACTGTTTGTGGGAATGTAAATTGGCGCGGCCATTGTGGCAAGCAGTATGCACATACCTCAAAAAATTAATAATAGATACCAAAGATTCAGTAATTGACTACTGGGTTTTTACCCAAAGAAAACAAAAACACTTTTTGAAAAAAATATATATGCACCCCTATGTTTATAGCAGCATTATTTACAATAAGATAGGGAAGTTACCTAAATGCCCATCAATAGATAAACAGATAAAAGAAGATGCGGTGTGTGTGTGTGTGTGCGCGCGCACACGTGCACGCGTGTTTGTAATAGAATTATTACTCATCCACAAAAAAGAATGCAATCTTGCCCTCCTGCCATTTGCAACAACATGGATGGACCTAGAGAATATTATGCTAAGTGAAATAAAACAAAGACATACCATATGATTTCACTTATATGTAGAATCTAAAAAAACAAAACAACAACAAAACAGAACAGACTCATAAATACAGATAACACACTGGTAGTTGCCTGAGGGGAATGGGGTGGAGGAAGGATGGGAAAAATAGGTGAAGAGGCCGAAGAGGTACAAACTTCCACTTATAAAGAAGTCACGAGAATGGAAAGTACAGCATAGGGAATATGGTCATTAATACATAATAACTTTGTATGGTGACATAAAAACTTCACTTACTGTGGTGACCTTTTTTAAAAAAAGATTTAACGTTTATTTGAGGGAGAAAGAGAGACAGAGACAGAGACAGAGTGCGAGTGGGGGTGGAGCAGAGAGAGAGGAAGACACATAATCCAAAGCAGGGTCCAGGCTCTGAGTAGTCAGCACAGAGCCTAAGGCAGGGCTTGAACTCATAAACCGCGAGATCATGACCTGAACTGAAGTCAGACGCTTAATGGACTGAGCCACCCAGGCTTTTTGTAATGCATATTATAGTTGAATCACTATGCCATACACTTGAAATTAATATGTCAACTATGAATGTCAACTATATGAACATCAACTATTCTTCATTAAAAATAAAAATTTTTGAAAAGAGAAAAAAAAAAAAAGAGAAAGAAAACGCAATGCTTAACTAAGCCCACCACCCTGTTAGGGTGGAATTTGGGAATGCCTCTGGACAGGTGCCACTCCCCTAGTGTTTAGCAGGATTGAAGATAATTTTCTAATTTACTCAAAGTATGTACAAAATAAATCAAAACTAATTTTTGTTTTGAACTCAAAAAAGAGCTGTCTGTTAATTGTGCTACTTTGTTCTCCTCTCTTCTGAAATTATATATATGAGTATTTTAACGTGGTTTTGGGGAACATTCATCTCTTATTACCTCTAAGTTAATATAATTTTTTTTTATTTTTTTTTTCAACGTTTATTTATTTTTGGGACAGAGAGAGACAGAGCACGAATGGGGGAGGGGCAGAGAGAGAGGGAGACACAGAACTGGAAACAGGCTCCAGGCTCTGAGCCATCAGCCCAGAGCCCGACGCGGGGCTCGAACTCACGGACCGCGAGATCGTGACCTGGCTGAAGTCGGACGCTTAACCGACTGCGCCACCCAGGCGCCCCGTAAGTTAATATAATTTTTGACACTGCCAAAATCCAGGAAAGGATAAAATAAGCCTCCAGATGCACCATCAAATTAATTCTGCCAGATTTTTTCCTAATGTGTAAGAACCATACCCCCCACTGATTCTTACATCCTTAAAGTCATGAAATAGTCTAACAGAGCTCCGAGAAAGCTGCCCATGGAGCCTGTGCCCACATGCTGTCTTCTCCTTCTCCTTACATCTCCCACTTGTCCACTGGTGACCCATCTGAGGAAGTCATGCACACACTGTAGTGGACATGGCAGATCTGGGGGGACACCACAAACACAAGTTGTATTATTTTGCCCTTTCTTCCTTTTCCCTTGAAAGCTGTTTTTGATGGGAGAAGAAAAATATGCAAGAATAAACTGATTTAGGATTTGGCTGTAAGTGTTTGCTCTAAGTTCACTGGTTTTGTTTCGTCTTCTTTTGTTTTTCTTTTTTTCATCATGATAAGTGTGCTATTTAATCCCCATCACCTAATTCACCCATCCCTCCACCCACCCCTCCTCTGGTAATGATCAGTTTGTTCTCTCTAAGGTTTCGTTTCTTATAAACAGAATGTAGAACACACAGTCAGTTATTGAAGCCACATAGGGGAGAAGGCCATAGGCAGAAATAGACATCAAGGGGCTGGAAGGTGAGGAAGTTGAAAGAATCCTAAATCCATCTCAGATGGCCACTTACTTCTTAGTGAGCCAAAGACCCGGAGAAAGGCAAACAGGATAGATACACTTGGTACTTGGAAATAGTCTAAGAATGCCAAGGTGATGCCAGACCAGGGCTCCTTTCTCTCAGACTGAGAGAAAAGGGTGGCCTTAAATTCTGTTTGCCATTGGACAGTCCATGATCATTTCTACTGTTCATGTGTAATTATTCACATGGAGACATCAGCGGACCATTCTTTTTCACACTATGACAAGTATTAAAACATCACAATAGAAACCTCACCCTTCTATAAAAGAGTACACAGTCTTACATTTTTCACAGTTCTGTTTCTTGACGGTTCAGTGAAAAGGCTTTGATGTTCAGTGTTATAAGATGTTATGTTTGGACCATAGGCAAGGTCCTTCTGTCCTTCCTTCCTTCCTCCCTCCCTTCCTCCCTCCCTTCTTTCCTTCTTCCTTCTTTCCTTTCCTTCCTTCAGTACTTTTGTCTTTTCATATGCGAAAAGAGAAGCACAGCTAGGGCAATGACAGTCAAATTGGACAGCCTCAAAGTCTGAATATTCTGTGGGTTTTGCCTGTAAAAATCTTAGGTTTGTCAATTAATTTATTAGTACCTCAACCCAGGAACCTGGGAGCAACAGCAAAAAAGGTTAATACCTTCTCTCAGCCTTAAGTGGCCTCTAATCAGCACACCCTCCTACAGTCACACCTGGAAGCTGCTGTATGCAGAACACAGCAGTGGCCATCAACCATAATACGTGACCCATTGAATTTACAAACTAAAATGCAAAATATTCACACATTCCTCCACACATTTCTTCACCCACCAACATCTCATCTTCTGCATGTTGTGAGACTAGTCATATTCTGCCAATTAGGCTAAGGAAGTTTAACCCAAACAGCTGTTTAACGTCTTATCTGTAATGCTCACTCATTCCCTGCAGGGAAGAACAACAAACCAACTGCAGTGTGTATAAATAAGGAGGCAGGCTGCAGGAATGTGTAGAAACACACACACGCACATACACACACTATACATTGTTAACACTGTGAGACATCTGAAATATACTGATGTACCATTTTCTATTTAATTTGAAGAACATTAAATGAATAATTTAATTTGTGTTACATGGGGTTATTTATGTGAAAGCCCAAATCACAAAATTCATTTTATTTAATGCTGACATTGGCGCGCGCGCGCGCACACACACACACACACACACACACACACACACAAGGTCAGCTATGGTCCTTTCTCACATCTGCTGAGTGACTACAAGTGTCAGAGTAGGGAGGCCTTGCTCACCCACCTCCACAGCCTCTCCCCAAAACAACTTTGTAAGGCAGATTCCCTTTCTTTAAATTAGCACTTTGCTTTTGATTTTAAAACCATCTTCTTGTCACTTGTAACCCTCTCCAGAAATGAGAGTATCAGTTTAATTTTACAAGAAACAACTTACTTATGACTAGGAAAGCAAACCAATCAAGAAAAAGCGGTATGGACCAAAAAACAGAGAAGAAAAATGCAGAGGAAGGTTTCTCTCTGCTTTAGATGTTTCCCATTATATTTTAACCATTATCCTTATTTTTTTAATTTGTCATATAAAAATCACCAGATTAAAAGTAGTACATTTTCTTATCTCAAAAGAAAGAGAAAGAAAGAAACAAAGAGAAAAGAAAAAAAACACGATTTATGTAAGCTCCTAAGTGTTCAAACATTTGAATGAATCCAACTTTCTAATACATACAATCCTAAATTTTTACTTCCTCCTTTATCCCTTCTTCTTCCATTGCTGGTTTAGGAATTCTTGTTTCTTCCTCCTAAAACCTACAACAGGAATTAACCTTCACACTGATGCACAAACATATAGCCCAGAAATATTTTGCCAGTGATCGCAATGGTACAATCTATGTCTCTAGTTCCTATAATGCACTCCTGAAACCCCAAGCTCCTTAGCATGTAACACCTTTGTGAGGAAGGAACCATAATGAGGAGGTCCAATGTCAAGTTTTCTCAGAGTATGGGTATTTCACAAAAGGAAAGCTAAAAATTTTTAAAGAGGGAAGGGAGGAGGAATCGGGCTTGGAGGAGGGTAACTATATGTGTGTGTTACAACTCTTTTTTGCAATATGAACTATTTTTGGTATTCAATGAAAGCAGACATATTAAAAATTAAACACTCCAAATTATACCTTGGCAGTGATTTAGTACAAAAGACTTGAAAAATATAATTGGATCCAATTTTACCACTTGCTGGTTATGTGAACATGGAAAAATACTTAACCTCTGTGAGTCTTAGTGTATAATCAGTAAAAGGAATAATAATACAATCTATGTCACTGAGATGTTATTTAACCACTGAAAGTTGAATGGGCTGATGTGTATGAAAAGGCTCTGTAAATTGTGATATTCTAAAAATACTTGTTTGTGGCTATTGCTATGCTTTGTTGAGAAAATAAATGCACGTTTTAAAAGGGAATCAGATCAATTAATTTATCAGTAAACATTTCTTTAACTCACTTATTGAGTTTATTCTTGGATTGCTTGATAAAATGTAAATGAATGATCCAAATTATCGATGTCACTATTCCCCTCGCTTTTTTTTTCTTTCAGAACATTAACAAGGACAAACATGCTGATTCAAGTACTATCATTCCCAACCTGGATATTAGTTTAATGATGACTGTGAATGTAGGTGTCACTTGGAATTGGGCACAATGCCTTCCTAGATTTTGTGAGTAAGCTATATAATTTTTAAAATGGAGTATTTCTTTAGAAGTAATATACATGTGTTGCTTAGGAGAGTAACAGGTATGTATGTTCTTGAAACATACACAATAGAGTTCTGACACTATTAATAAGCTGCCTTCACTGAAACAACAAATTCCTCCTCACCAAAGCATTATTAGCACCTCACTAGTTTTCTGCGGATTCCTCCAGATGACCTGCTTTCAGTCTCTCAATTTCACTTTGTTTTTCTTTCACTCACAGTGCAAGGAGCTAAGTATGTCCTTTAGGAATCTAGCCATTTTGATGGACAGGGCTGGCTTCCTGCTAGTGTCACCAGAAAGACAGAAAGATTTCACCAGAAAGATAGCCTCAGGAAATAAAATTTCCATCTCTAGTACACTCAGGTTAATGCAAATGGAAGCCAAGAAGCCTCTGCCCTTTTACACCCAGCAGGAGGATCCCAGCAGTCCTTCCCAAACACACCTTTGCTGCCCAAAGCAATAGTTTTGCTTACCTACTCCACTAAGAAATAGAACATCCCATGCTTTTCTTTTTTGTGGTACTTAGCTATTTACAATGGGCATTTCCTTTTCTCAAAAATATTAACTTCCTTTCAATAAGTCAAATACATAAAAGTGTGAGGAATACATTTAAAAAATATAATTCCTTTTTAAAACACAGAGTCTTCAAGCTGCTGTGTCTAAGCAGAAAAAAAAATACGGAAAATCATTGCTACAAAACGGAGTGATAGATACATGCACAAGTTAGAATGATAGCTCTGTGCTGTTGCTGCTGTTTTATTTTATTTTTGACATAGTGAAGGTAGTCAGAAATCTCGGTTAAAATACTTGATATGTGAATAGAGATTCTCTGTGCAGAGAAAGGAATTCCAAGAAAATGTTTCTCATGCTTCCAATCAATTCTCCAAATTGAAGAACATGAGAGTTTGGGTGAAAAGCACCCACTTAGAACTCCCACATCATAGATGAAAAGAGTTCACATCAAGACACATCATCACAATGTCTCAGGAAATCAGAAACAATGAGAAGACACTGATGTATCCAGGGAGAAAGAAACAGGTCACATACAAAGGAATAGAAATAAAAATGACATCCAACTTTTAAAATGTTTTAGCAATCTAGAACACTATTTGAGGGAAAATGATTTCCAACTTAGGATTCTATACCTAGTCATAATATCAATAAAATGTGATGAAAGAATTAAGATATTTCAAATATATTAGATGTGAAAAAGCTTAGCCATCTGCACCATTTCCTCGAAAACAACTGCAAAACCACTTCACTGCCTAAAGAAAACTAAGTCAATAGAGATGAAAGTGTATGATCAGGAAGCAGGCAGGATTCAAGACAGAAGAGAGGGAAAGGAATCCCAATGATTATGGATAAGGTACACGGCAGAGAAACAGTGTAGGCCCAGAGAACAATCAGCACATGTTGGAATCGGGAGTGAGAAAGTTCCAAAGGTGATGTTTCTAAGGAAAAAGAAATGCAATGGAAAGATATACTGAGATGGTTGAACATACTGAAAAGAAACTGAGACTTCTAACAAAGTGTTTGTGGATGAACTTGTGATGAGTATTCAAAATATGAAGCATGTGTCAGGAAACAACAGATGTTGGAGAGAATACAAGGATGCAGAGAAATGTACCAAAGGTACAAACATTTTGTTACAAAATGAATAAGTACTGGGGATGGAATATATAGCATTGTGACTAGAGTTAACAATACCATACTGTATATTTAAAAGTTGCTATGAGACTAGACCTTAAAAGTTCTCAGTAAAAGAAAAACACATTGTAACTGTGTAAGGTGATAGATGTTAACTTATTATGGCAAACATTTCACAATCCATATATATATATATATATATATATATATATATTGAATCATCATGTTGTACACCTTTAACTAATACTGTGTTATGTGTTAATTATATCTCAGTACAACTGGGAAAAATAAAGAACAAACCAATAAAAATTTTGGCAGAAGATGTAAACAGAAAACTCACAAAATAAGAATGCAAGTAATTGAGAAAATGTAAAAATATAAAAAAATGATACTCATCATTAATCAATACCATTTGATTAATACCAAACACAATACCATTTTTTATCATACAATTAACATAAGAAACAACAAAAAAAAAGGACAACCTGGAATTCACGAAGGTAAAGTCAACGAGCATTCTCAGACAGTTGCAAGAAGTATAAGTTGCTACAATCTTTATGGAAGATGAACAAAAATATTTAAGTCAAGAGAGTACTTGCAGTGCAGAGTGGATCCCTCTGTGTACCCTGTTTCTGCCCTTCCATATGCATTTTGAACCTGGCTTTGGCACAGCAATGCAGGAAACCTACCTCTGCTTCCTAGGATCCTTCACTGCAGCTCCTTTTGGCTAGCTGACCCATCTTCTATTGTTCTAATTCCAGATTTTTCAGGATAGGAGTTATCAGTAGTATTTGCAAGATATACATTCCTGAGATGAACCCCATATGTGCAAAGGAAGGAGGATACCTGATACAAACCTGACACCCACTCCTTTAGCCTGGCCTGTGGGTTGGGAGAATTTACCATCAAGGACACCTGATTGCCTCAAACACCCCGTGGAGATTGTATACTGCACAATGTGTAGTGGTTATAAGAACAGACTCAGAAGACACAGGTTTCTACCACTTACTAGTTGGGTGATCTAGGGTAGTACTTAACTTCTCTGGCCTGTTTCTTCATCTGTAAAGTGAGGATAATACTAGTCGATTACATGACAATGTTGTTGAGAAACTGTCATATTAGATAGGTGCTTCCTGTCATTTTTACTATAAATAATCTGAAAGAAAAAGTATAGTGTTCTGAAATATGGCCTAGGAAATGAAGAAGAGAGAGCTTGAAGAAAAGAAAGTTTAGACAGGGCTTTGGCCCTCCTTATTTTCAAGTGTAGTTTTAAAGCATTCAGACAAAAAAAGGAGTCATTTAAGTTGTTCTCTAATATTTATATGTATACTTAAACAATTTGCAAAGGAGCATGCATTTCTGAGAACTCAAACACATAGCAATTCCTTCAAGAATTGAAATTTTGCATGTCTATATTCTCAGTAACCTAATATGATGTCTCTTGAAATATTTTAGAATATTCAAAACATTCAGCAGAACTTTCATCATGTTGTTTTGTGATATTCAGGCTACGTGTTAATGTTGTTTCTTAAATTCATAATAAGCCCTAAATCTTGGTCAGCCTTCAGAAAGTGGTTAGCCACACTGACACTTTTAACAGTTTCCCCTACTTCAGAGACCAGAAGGCAGAGTTTGATCCTAAATGAGGAACAATATAATACAAACTTTAGGGACTCCGTGGATTCTCCCACTCCTAATTCCTTCTAATATTCCATTCATTTTCAGAGTTAGAACTGTCTCCAATTCAGTTACTGGCACTCTTGATTGGTTTCTTTGCACTCCACTGTCTCCTAACTTTCTAGTCAAACAGTAAGACTTTTATCAAGCTATGCTCAAAGTTTATTCCCCAAAGCCTGTCAAATGCCTCTTTCTCAAGGCCTCAGGCATCAAGGTGTTTCCCTTTTGTGGGAGTATCAACTTAAAGGATAAAAGGCATCTATGAGAATTATCATAGAGTAATCATTTTTAAACTATTGTGGGCAGTTTAAAATTGTGTTAAGATTGTGGAACCCTTTTAACATTTGACTTCAAGACTAAAAGTACCAACTCTAATTGAAAGAAATCTGGAATAGCATTAATTAAAAACAACTGATCACGCAATAGTTTTTACAGTTCACTGGAAGGGTGGTATATTAGTTCAAACAATTGATTGCTTGCTTCAAGTTGTAGAAACCTATTCCAGCCAATATGAGAAAGCCAGGCCATGAGGATGTTACATACAAGGGTAGACAACCTAGCAGGACTCTAGAATGAACAGGATTCCTTTAATCTCCCCTTCTTTCTGTCAGTTTATTTTATTCTTTTTCTCATACTTGCTAACTTTCATTTTCCCAGCCACCCTACCCTCCTCATTAGTTGTCACTTTTGTAGATATACCGGTATACGTGGCCACCAATACCAAATACCAAGAGAAAGGGTTACTAATACACCCACCCCCCAGCTTGTGTCAAAAAGAAAAGAACACCTGGATAAGCAACCGTGACCCAAAAGAAGGTTTATATGGTCTAAGCATTGCTGCTTGGGGCAACACCTTCAGCTAAGTGAATGGGCCAGCAGTGAAAGGGGAACTCAGGAAAGAGGAGCTGAAAAGGGCAACCAACAGGAATGCCACACTACTTTCTTTACAAGAGCTAATAAGCACTGGGGAAAACGTTTCCCATCTGCAGTGTACAGCTATTGGATTGACTGTCCTCCCCTACTGATAAACAGAGGGGGAAAAATCAGTCAACTGCTACACAAAAGAAAACCTTTTTGTTTTTAGGAAGAAAAAAATCCCCAAATATAAAATACTTTCTATACTGACTTTTAAATTGTTACTACAGGAAATAAACCTTTATCAAATAAATAAAAAGAAAAAAAGAAAGATACGTTAATGCCAGGCTAAAATGGCAGACTGAAAACATGTATTGGAAAATATGTTCTCAAAATTTCATTTAACTGATGGTAAAGACATACTAGAAGATGATTCCAAAAGCACTATAAGGCTTGGAGTGGAGAGGCTATCCATGGGCCAAATATTTTCATGGCTTTTTTCATAATAAAAAACAGAAGATTATATAGGCAGATAAACTATGCAAGGCAGATGAAGCACTACATTAGAAAGTGAAGAGGAACAGGTGTCAGCAATTGTAGGAACTGTTCTTTCTAGAGAAACTGAGAAAAGCCTGCAGCTAAGAATTGGCAGGTCTAGAGAGTAAGAAAGAATTATAGAGAAGAAATCAAAGGAAATCATTTTTAAAAATGTCCCCATCACTGCAACTTGGCTCCTCCAAAGAGACCCCCATTCCTATGTGAATAGTGAATGGCAGGTCTTGTATGTTCAGTAAGCATACAACAAAGAGCTGCTTTCCAAAGATATTGAATCAATAGCTTTGGAATAGCAAATGTTGCACGTGTGGAATTTTGTGCCCAGATTAAAGTTGTCCCTCTCTGAGGGATCTGGTCAACTATACAACTTAAAACAAAATCTGCTCATTGCCAATAACACACACACACACACACACACACACACACACACACACACACACTGTACCCTCCTAGATAAGGAAAATATTTAATGGTTGATAAAAAAACAATTCTACACAGCAGCAGAACAAAATTTATTCCAGCAATTCAGGTCAATCGACATTGTGTTTTATTCATAAGATGAATGTAAACCCAATTATTATGAGACAATTGGGGGAAAACCATCCACACAAAAAAATTTATCAAGAAGAAGCAGCCAAATAACTGATCCTGGAGAAAACACAGAAAATAAAACAGATGTTGGAGAAGGTTCTGAGGTGAAATATAAAAGGATCCACACTGAATGTGAGAGGCTGTCAGTATTAGCTAAGTTTGAGCCCACATGGGACTGTCTATTGCACCTGAAAGTGTAATCACATGTGAGTTGACGAAAGGTGACTCAGTGCACCACAGATGTCTGCTCCACTGTTTGCACTACGTAGAGTTCCTTAATTGATTTGATAACACATCCATGTAATGAGAACAGAATACCATGAAAAAGTAATAGAAAATATCTAAGAACGAGTTCTTAGAAATTAAAAATATTATTAGTGAACTTGAAAGTTCAGCAGAAAGGCTGGCTGACAAAGTTAAAGAAACCCAAAGATATAGAAAATAGAAGAGATCCAACCCCTAGCCAAGAGAAGTTTCAAAAAGAAGAGAGAAAATGGAGGAACTAAAATTATATAAGAATTCAAAATTCCCAGAGTTAAAAGATAAGAGACTTCCTATTTAAAGGGGTCACCAAGTGTCAATCAGGATGAATTTTAAGAGATCTATACCTAGACATGTAATAATGAAATTCTAAAATACCTGAGATGAAGATAAAATGCTAAAGGCTTCCAGAAATCAAAATAAGAGAGCCAACCAAATAATGAGTTTTAGTGTAGCAGATGTTTCTTGTGCCCCTTCCCATCCCATCCCCTTCACCTGGGTCTGATTTCAGCTGCATCTGCAGAAGATATTTCATGTGAACTGGGACTCAATTCACAGAGACATCATCCCAACTCATGCACACACTATGTATCTTTTCTCTTTCTGTCTCCAAGCCTTCTCTAAGCCTGTAAGAGCCCACTGTTTTCATGCACAAACATACTCCAGAGTGCAAGATAGTTAACCTGTCCAGAACTTTACCAGCAGAGGAGCTAGTAAATAAATGATCAGATCCCTTTCTATCCAGTGGATAAATTCTGGGTGGTGTTACACATGCTTCTTAAAAGATACCAGCAGATTCAGGCTCCTCTAAACCACAGCAGTGACCTTACTAATGCACATTATCTTGTTGTCCTTCCTCATCTCACTATTCTCCTCTCTCAACTCTGTTTCCTATATCTATCTCCTTTACTCAAACTTTAATTTGGGGAAACACAAACTAAAATCTAAACATTTATGGCACTGACTTTAGGACTAGGCAATAGGAAGAAGCTAGAGAGGCCTTCAGGAGATTGTCAGTGTAACTCGAAAGAACCTCAAGGAAGCTATTGATGAAGGCTTGAAGACAGTGAGGAAAAGGTTATTAGAGGCCAAAGAAAAGTGGCAGAAAACTTGGCAACACTGTCACCTATGGTAATGAGGAAAATAGAAAGAGTACCTACTGGAATTGTGGGTGCCTGGAGATAGGTGAAGGTAAAATTTCAAGCCTCCACTGGCTTCTTTTAGCTACCTATGATAAAACATAAGAAAAAAGAAATCAAGATATAAATTCTGTATTTTTTTAACAGAATTTAAACAAAACATAAAATTCAAGCCTTCTGGGATCAAAAAGGACTATTTTTTTCATCTCTGGTCTCCATCTCTGGATTCTTAGAGTATAGATTTCTTCAAAACAAAGATAAAATCATAAGGGATGTAAGTTCCTTGATAAACCTCAGAGACAACAAAGACTCAGACAATTTCAGGTAGACAAAAGGCCTTGTAGACTCTGTTTGTTAGACATACAGTTTCAATAAGCTTAAGAACATTGTCCCACAGAGGACCAGAGGTAGAGAAAGACTTGCCCCTAAAAGATTAATGGGCGTGGCTACTGTCTAAAGCAAGGTTTCTCAACTTTGGGACTATTGATATTTGGGGCCAAAAAACTCTTCGTTGTGAGGTGGATGTGGGAAGACTGTCATGTTGTCCTGTGCATTGTAGGATATTTAGAAGCATCCTTGGACTCTATCAGTCAGATGCCAACAGTGTGACCCCTTGCATTCTTGGCAATCAAAATGTTTTCCAGACCTTCCAAACATCACCAGAGGGGATATCATCTCCATTTAAGAACCACTGGTCTAAAGCAGTAGATTTATAATTTGATACATAGGAAGTCCACAAAGATTTTTAAAGTATAGTATCAGTTTGGACTGAAAGGGAGAGAAACAGGACAGAATAAAATGAAAATCTGTCCTTGGACAGTTATCTTTTTTTTTTTTTATTGTCCATTATGCACGAGGCATTTTATTATAAACCGAAAATTTTATTTTATTTTATTTTATTTTAAACCATTTTATTTTATTTTATTTTATTTATTTTTTTTATATATATGAAATTTATTGACAAATTGGTTTCCATACAACACCCAGTGCTCATCCTAAAAGGTGCCCTCCTCAATACCTATCACCCACCCTCCCCTCCCTCCCACCCCCCATCAACCCTCAGTTTGTTCTCAGTTTTTAACAGTCTCTTATGCTTTGGCCTTCTCCCACTCTAACGTCTTTTTTTTTTTTTCCTTCCCCTCCCCCATGGGTTCCTGTTAAGTTTCTCAGGATCCACATAAGAGTGAAACCATATGGTATCTGTCTTTCTCTGTATGGCTTATTTCACTTAGCATCACACTCTCCAGTTCCATCCACGTTGCTACAAAAGGCCATATTTCATTTTTTCTCATTGCCATGTAGTATTCCATTGTGTATGGATAAAGAAATTGGACAGTTATCTTAACAAGAAGCAGCCTAAGAAAACTACTTAGTTGCAAACACAGGCTACTTCTATAAGGACAATCCTCCTGTTAAAAGTGGGGTCTATCCTCATCCCCCATATTAAATCTGGGCAGGCTCTGTGATTGCTTTGGCTAATAAAAGCTAGTACAAGTTATACTATGCCAGATTCTAGGTCATAGTCTTAAGAAACTGGCAGCTTCAACCTCTGTTCTCTTAGAATACTTATTTTTGGAACTCAGTTGCCATACATGAGATTCCTAAGATATTTGTAAAGGCAATATGTAGGTGCTCCAGTCAACAGCCTCAACTTAACACCTAGACAACGGTCAGCAACCACTAGCCCTATGTGTGAGCCATCTTGGACACTCAGGTCAGTTGAGCCTTTTGATGACTCCAGAGGCAGCCTCTATTTGACTGAAACCATAGGAGAAATCCCAAGCAAGAAACATGCAGTTTAACTTGGTCAACACACAGAACTGTACAAGATAATGCATTGTTATTTTAAGTTACTGAATTTTGCAGCGGCTTGTATCCAGCAGTAGATAATCTGTAATCAGGGAAGAACTTCTGGGTAATCCCACTGATTTATCAGAGATTAAGCTTTTGGTTATATCATTAGGCAAGCAACTTAGACCAGCTGAAACGCTGGCCAAAGAGGAGAAAAATCTAGAATAAGTGCTAGAGGAGAGAGATGATAAATACACCTCACGGTCTTAGAAGCTGTGGTAGCACTGGAAACTAAAGTTTGTTTCACTGTGACTCCTGTACTAAATCTTACAAAGATTACAGCTAGGCATCACTTTGAAGTATCAGAAACAGAGTGGTCTTAAATGTGGGACGTAAGGAGATCTATGTAGCGCAAGGAGTAGACCAGATACCTATGGTGCACTGAGTCACATCCCATCAAGCCACATGTGATTTCACTCTTAGGTGCAGTAGATGGTTCCATGTGGATTCAAGTTATCTAAGGCAAACAGCCTCTTACATCAAGTGTGTATCCTTTTGTATTTCACCTCAGAACTTTTTCCAACATTGTAAGAACCTGGAAGTGCTGACACAACAAATGGCAGTGGTAAGGGGAGACTTAATGCACATAGAGAGAAATCAACAACCAATGAGGAGTGGTAGCTTGCACATTAATACTCCAGTGTTCTGTCCTTCAGGCAGGAAAATCTAGGCAGTATTATGGAATTTCAGAAGATGCTGGAGGGATTTAGCTCTGTTGCCCATAGCAGCTACTTTGAGAAAGTACCCTTACACTGAATTTTCTTCTTTACCCATTTCACTCTCCCCATTTTCTCACTTCTGATTCTTTAGATTTATATCAAAATAAATTACCTCTACCCAAGTCTTTGTCTTAGGCTCTGCTTTCATGATGAACCTGAATTAAGACCATCAGACTGATAACAGATTTGTTATCAGCATCGGCATATGCAAGAAACCTAGACTTCTATACGCAGCCCAATTATGATCAAGCATGAAAGGAAAATATATTTTCAAACATGTAAAGATACATAATTCAATACATGTTTTCTGGGGAAAAATTAAAGATGTAATCTAGGAATCTGAAATAAAAGATTCTGAGAAAGAAGGCTTGAAATCCAGCAAATAACAGAACTTATGTAAGTAAGAAATCCCAGATGGTAATAGTGCAGCATACTTAGAAATTATTCAGTCAAAATTAGAAACTTAGAAGGGCAGAGTATCCCAAGAATGCTTCTGAGAAGAAAATTAATTTCACATATCACAAAATATTATTAAGAAGCTGGAAGACATTTGTAACATTATGAAAAGTATGTAATTTCTTCTGTTGAAAAGGTAAAAAAGCAAATTCTTGGGAAAATACTGTTAAAGAAAGTTATACTCCAGATCTGAAGCAACTAGTATATGATATTTATTTTACTTTTTAAACAGTCCTAATTTTTAAGCTAACATGAGTAAAATTGGCTTTTTCCCATGTATAGCTCTATCAGTATCAACACATTAATACCACCACAATCAGGATACAAAACAGCATCCTCAACTCACAAATCTCCATCATGCTGCCCCTCTGCAGTTGCACTATTTCCCCACCCTAATTTCTGACAACCACTAATCTTTTCATCATCACTGTAGTTTTGTCTATCCCAGGCTGGCATGTTAATGTGATCATATGGTGTGTAACTTTTTGAAATAGGCTTCTTTAACATAGTATAACGCCTTCAAGATCCATCTGTGATTATTTGTATGTTAATATTTTATTTCTTTCCATTGCTGAGGAGTATTCCACTGTATGGATGTACCACAACTTGTTTTGTCCATTCACCCACTGAAGGACTTTGGGTTATTTCTAGGTTTGGACAATTAGGAAAAGAGCTGGTATAAAAATCTGTAGACAGGTTTCTGTGTGAAAATTTGTTTTCATTTCTCTAGGGAAATACCTAAGAGTGGGATTGCTGGGTCACATGATAAATGTATATGTAACTTATAAGAAATTGCTAGCCTATTTTCAAAGCAGCTGTGTCATTTTGAGCTTTGAGTGATCTTTATACATTCCAGATTTAAGTCCTTTGTCAAGTATATTCTTTCAGTTTGGAGCTTATCCTTCATTATTGCTTAATTTTAAACAAGCATTAGAATGTAAGAATATGGGGGCGCCTAGGTAACTCAGTTGGTTAAGGACCCAACCCTTGATTTTGGTTCAGGTCATGATCTCACAGTTCATGAGATCAAATCCTGCATCAGGCTCTGCAATGACAGCACAGAGCCTGCTTGGGATTCTCTCTGTCTCCCTCGCTGTCTCTCTCTCTCTCTGTCCCTCCCCCACTCACACTAGCTCTCTCTCTTTCTCTCCCTCTCAAAATAAATAAACTTTAACAAAAAAAGAACGTAAGAATATGAATCCATTTGGCCTGTCTCACGTAACATTTCCATTATCTTTAAAATTACATAAGACTGGGGTGCCTGGGTGGCTCAGTTGGTTAAGCATCCGACTCTTGATTTTGGTTCAGGTCACAATCTCACAGGTCATGAGATTGAATCCTGCATCAGGCTCTGCATTGACAGCACGGAGCCTGCTTGGGATTCTCTCTCTCTCTCTCTCTCTCTCTCTCTCTCTCTCTCTCTCTGTCCCTCCCCCACTCACACTAGCTCTCTTTCTCTCCCTCTCAAAATAAACTTTAACAAAATGAATGTAAGAATATGAATCCATTTGGCCTGTCTCACATAACATTTCCATTCTCTTTAAAATGGCATAAGACTGGGGCACCTGGGTTGCTCAGTTGGTTAAGCATCCGACTTCAGCTCAGATCATGATCTCTCATGTTTGTGAGTTCAAGTCCTGTGTCAGGCTCTGTTCTGACAGCTCAGAGCCTGGAGCCTGCTTTGGACTCTGTATGTCCCTCTCTCTCTCTCTCTGCCCCTCACCTGCTTGTATTCTCTCTCTCTCTCTCTCTTTCTCTCTCTCAAAAACAAGTAAACATAAGAAAAATTTAAATGACATAGGACTACATGCTATCTCTGAGTATCTATTCACAACATTTAGTCCTGTAGTAGATTGTATGTATATAATCACAAAATTATAGTAACCCTTTATTCATTTGCTATTTTTAAAATCCAGTCTATAAAGAAATCATGTTCAATTTATTTTTAATGAATTCTATTAATTACCTGATGGAATATAACTATTACAAACTGAACAATATATAAGGAATGATATGGTATACAAAGTGAATACTGGGGGCCATGAGGAGTAGATGGACACTGGTAAGGGAGCTCTAATTTTATCCTATTTCATAATGATCTATTTTGAAATAGCTCAAAACTGATGAAATAAGAAATAAGGTTTTGCATATTTTAGTAAACCAAATAATTAAAAACAATAATATAAGTAGCAAAACTCAGGAGGCAAAGAGATAAATGCTGTTACACATGAGTTAATTCCTCATCCAAATGAAAATATGAACACACTATGTTGTCACAAGATTGTCTCAACAGAAAAAAGAGAATAATGACTTTTTTTTACATGTCATTCAGTGCTATTTTAAGTTGTTCAAACTTCTGCGTGCATGTGTCAAATAAATAAGCATATACATATATATTTATATTAAAACATAGTTTCATATTATGGATAGAAGAAAAGAGAGAAAGAAATATGGACTGATAAAAAGAGAATCATGAAAGGGGCACTGGTGGCAGAAACTGACCTTTTGGAATGATATTTCAGCTGTGGCCACTGAGGACACGGCAACTAGACAAGGTTCTTAATGTTTTGAAACATTGCAAAACTCTCATAAAATGTTTTGCGTCTAAAGAGTGAGGAGTCCACTTTCTTCCAAAGTGAGGTATCACTAACTATGAGTGAATATTTTCTGTTCAATGAAAAAAAAACTGGAATATGTCTAGATGTCCAAACTTGAAGTATTACATACTGGCTAGTTTACATATTCAGCCAGGGCATTTAAGTTACTTACAGAAGGATCGCATAATCAAATAATTAGAAAATTCCTCTGAATACTCAAGACACCTGGATAGATTTGTTCTGCTTAATAATTGTTCAAATGGGAATATTTCTATTTTTTATTATAAATGCTGTCAATGAATTCCATGGGTACATTTCTAAGTTCATGAACACTTCCCATGAAGCCTCCCCCAACTACTTGCCTCCCAATCTTCAATAGTCCTCATCAATGAGCTCTAGGGAAAA
The DNA here is from genome assembly GCF_022079265.1 of Lynx rufus. NCBI lineage: Eukaryota > Metazoa > Chordata > Mammalia > Carnivora > Felidae > Lynx > Lynx rufus. Next base: position 105,083,347 of record NW_025814867.1, on the reverse strand, counting down.
ACAGAGATAATGATAACTTTACCATTTAAACTAAATATTTGATACCTGCTTTAGAATCTATAATTGAAGAATGGATTTATAGCAATGGTTGGGCAAGGTGGAAGAGAGAGGGGCGACAGGGGAAGAAAATGGAAGTGCTGTTTAAGAGCAGGTGATACTAATTGACACTAATGCTGTAAAACCCAATTATATAGATTTGTGTCTAAAATTAAGTATCTTAGAACTACTGTGAAACTTCTGCCAGCAGGCAGTCACCGTGTTGTCTTTAGTGACAACTTGTCATCAAATGAAAAGCTTCACGAGAGGGCTACTTTATTTACTTCTATGTCCAGTACAGAAATGTCAGCAGTTGTGAAAGTATAACTGAACAATGATAGAAAGAAACTCAAGCTTCCCAAGTCCACTAAGGGAAAACAAAAACAAAAACAAAAAACAAAAACAAAAACAAAACAAACCAAAAAAAAAAAGAAATTGCCTATGTGGTGGCCATCTATTCACTAACGCTTATGATCTCATGACAAAAAGTGAAACACTGGCCTAAACATCAGTAGCAGTAAGTACATTGCGTGAATTCAAAGAAATGGAGAATAAATAAAAGAACTAACTTTTGGTAACTCATAATGAAATAAAAGTTTTAGAGTTCAAAGCTGACTGTTCGTAGTTTTCCTATTATTGCTTCAGAGATCAGTACAACAAGCTTTTGTCAACTATTTTTGAAAATGAATTGCTCTAAATTCTAAAACTGGGAAACCTGTTTCAACATTTCAAGAACAGGCCATAGTTAAGTTTTTAGAATGTGTGTTTGTTTGTTGCTTTTACTTTTTCTTTTCTTTTTTTTTTTTTTTTTTTTTTTGCTTAAAACTCCTATGTGAATGATTATGGCAAAAGTGAACGATTCCCAGGTAGAGAACAAGAGAGACCCACACAGAGATGTATTATGGACTAGCAGTGTTGACTTAAATTATTTTTAACTGGCTTAAATACATACAAATATATAACAGTATAAATCTTTCATGTGCCTAATTCTTTTCCAACCATAAAACTAAGCATTTATAGCAAATACTAAAAAATTTAAGAAAATAAAATTCAGAGTAATAGCATTCAGTAACACATCAAATTAATGTGATGGATATTATTTTGCTGAAACTAAATTAAAACTCACAATATAAACATGATAGGGACTGCTGTAGTAGTGAATTTCAGCAATCTGGTGGTGCTGTGATGGTACAATCCCACTGCCACTCTTCTCTAAACTACCATGTTGCCTCGGGTTCCTTTGTTGTATCATTCGACCTTCATTCTGTACAAATATTGCATTTTAGGTCTGATTCCATCTTCCTTTTCTCAGTAAACTACAAGAAGTGCGTGACTCGAACCTCAAAGCTCTTTCATCATATCACATTGAGTTTTTTATGTAGCTTAATAAATTGAAGTCTTAATCTATAAAAATATTTTAATAGTAATTTATCACTATAATTTTAACTTAAAATTCAAATATGAAAATAATGTTACATAAGGAGTGATTTTATCACTTTGATATTGGAATTCAATGGTAGATACACTTAAAACTGAAATTCAATCAGTGACAGTAACCACTTTAACAGCAGGAAATGCTAAGATAATTGCAGATAGGCCCAATACAGTAAAAGCTAAATGCTACCAATTGTGATAACCACTTATTTTGAATCACAAAATTAATACTAAATTAACATCTAAAATCACTTGGAAATATTTGGTTTTAATTTGATCATTGGAAAATTAAGAATATTCTTAAAGTGACTAAAAAACTAACATTAAAATAAAAAGACAAATTTTAATGTTTCCAGTATTATAGGATGTGTGAATCATCTAACATTTCCTGCCAATACATATATGGAATTTGGTTTGAGAAACACTAGATTAAACAAAGCAAATTTTAGAAGCCACCGGTGGGGAAAAAGTCTTAGACTCTGAAGTCAATGTATTACTTGGAGTCACAAAGCAACATTTGGAAAAAATGCTTCCACAGATTTGACAATCTCACTTTTCCTGACTTATTTTTCATCCATTTATTTTCAATTGTATTAAAACAGATAAATACTAATTCACTGATAAAAATTCTGCAAAATTAATTAAAATCATCCAGCGATAACAATTTTAAATATCCATATGGATATAACACTTGATACTTAGGATATTATCTTTAGAAATAAGAAAGACCAGAGTTTCCCTGATAGTTGTAATTTTATGTAGTACAAAAACATATAATTTATGTGCTGTATTTAACACAGCATATCAGCTCCAATTGAGTGTTGAATATAATTTTGAGCTCTCGTTCTAACTCTATAACTTCATCTACATCTGAAAAGAACTTTCCCACAAATGCAAAGAGAACATGAGGGAGTTTAGTGTAGCTATATTTAAATTTACCCTGGAAAGGAGTTGAACACTGTCTATGACTTTTGGTTAGGAGATGGTCTCAGAGAGAAAATTGAAAACGATACAAGTATAACACAGTGAAATAAGCATGTGTAAAGTACACAGGACTTGGATTTAGAAGTTTTTTATTTCTAAATTCTGTTCCCCCCACTCACTTGCTCTGTAATCCTAGGCCAACACAGAAAGTAATGAGAATTAAGTGTGTAAAATAACATGCAATATAAGGCATCTTTTTCATATTTAGCTGCAAAACTTAATTTTGATTATTGCCCTTTGTGAGATAAAATGGTGCTATCACAATGTTATTCATAAGTTTTCAGTTTAGTAATCTAGAGTAGATGTTTTTCAGTAAAGGCATTATCCCATCATCATGTGGACAGCAGAAGACCTCATCCACCTTTTCTGATTTCTATCTGATTACTTATCATATAGAATAATAGCACTTGTCAAAAGAAAGATTAGTTTGCATTCATAATAATTACATATCTCTAGACATCAACTTTATAAGTAATTTATGAACATCTTAAAATATATCTTAACCATTATGATAAGTAACAATAATGGTATAAAGATGTTGAAAAAAACTTATTATGTTGAAAAAAAATATTATCATGGACCTTTTTCATTTAATAGGGAAAAATATATACACATATGTCTATTTAATCAGGAAGCATCTGATAAACATAATAGAATAGGTACAAAGTGCTAAGGAAGAGAAGAATCATCTCTCTAGATGATTTCCAAGCTGGAAAATATTGGTCAAGTCCTTGCAAAATGTCGCATTTAGACTATACTGTGACAAAAACCACTTTCAACTTGTGGAGATACATGCATATTGTAAAAAATGATCTAGGTAAAAGAAATCATAAGCCCAAAGAAATTGAAAAGGAGATTTCATGTTTACAGAACAGTAAACAGTTTTGTATGGAATGATTTTGAGGTTCTTCAAATGCGTTTTGTAGGAGGTAGAGTTGAAAATAGGCTACTATAAAATCACTGAAGGATTTGAAAGTTAATTTAAGGAATTTACATCTCAGATATAGATAACATTACATATTTTTGAAAAGAGGAAAACAATGATTAGTCACAGAAGTGAGGAATGGAACGACCAACAAGAAACACTGTAGGGTCTGAGTTGTCACTAGGCTAATAATGGTATAAAGGGGAGAAAAGAAAAAAAAAAACATAATACATAGCCAGAATCTACAGAATTCCCTGACTAAATGTGGGATACAGAGGGAGAAATGTATTATATAATTTTGAAGTTAGAATCTCGGGCAACTTAGGAATTGGTGGTACTGTTACAAAGAGGGCATAAGAAAAGACAGAAATGTAAAATAGAAGGTAGGGTGAAATGATAAGCAGGTAAGCACTGAGAAGGGGCATTAAATTTAGTATTTATGAGATTATTGAGAAAAGTTACAAGAACTTTTGATATGAGGGCAAGTTTTCAGAATGCAGAGTTTAGAATGAAAAGAGACTCTCATTTCCAGGGAGATGTCCCCATAAATAGAGGAAATGTAATTAATAAACTTTAATAATCATTTTCAATGCATACTTGATGTTGCCAAAAAATAAAGGAAATTCCAAAAGCAAAAAAAAAAAAAAAAAGAAAAAGAAAAAATGTTAAAGACCAGTGTTAAAAATGGGTACTTAACCTGCAGCTACTATGGGTCATATCCCATTCTGCGTTACTTACTGTCCTGCATTCTATAGCCACTCAGAGAACGAGACATTGTGTCTTAAACCCACAAAGTGAATAATCCTAATTTAGACTGTAGTATAAAGCATAAAGAATTACATTCTCAGTAGATGAGTTGACTTAAAATAAAAGTATGATATCAAGGGAATATATTTGTGTTGCTCTTTAAATGTGAAGTGAAAGAAAAACGACTTCTTTGAAATTATAACCAAGTGCCAGATTTTATGTGAGTTTGGGTTTGAATGTATACTTTCTGTATGATCCAGGAAAACCAAGCTGAGCAATTCAGTTAAATTGGACATGGTTTTTAGCACCCCAGGAGTGCAGAGGAAAAAAAATGCAATCCACTTTAAAGAATTTAGGTGGTACAGAATTGTCATAGATAATGGCAAGCACTTGAAACATTTGCTTACAATCTACAATTTCAAAACACAGGAAGAAACTCACCACCATAAGTAAGCAAAAACAACCACAATAAGTTTAAAAATCAAGAACCTCAAATATTTAAATTATCAGAAAAAAACCTTAAAATGTTAATAGAAATAAAAATAATTGACAACATGAATAATAATATTCTATTAAAAAGAGTCATATTTGGAATAAGAACAAAGAGTACTTAGGAAATTAAATATAATGTATTTCATTGCAATTGAAACACAAAATATGGGATTAAGAGCAGATTAGACACAGGAAAAGAATTAGTTAACTAAACTAAAGAAGGCTCCAATAAACTTCCTAAAATACAGAAAGACAAAATTATGGAAAATATTAAAGACAGTACAAAAGCACTGAATGACCAACTCTAAAAAGCACCAAATTACAACATTAGAAAAAGGAAGAGTACATGAAGGAGAAGCAATGTTTAAAGCTAAGAGTCTTCCAGGAACAGACAACTGGATTATCAGTTTAAAGCACAATTTGTTCAGACTGAACTGAATCAAAGCAACTCAACTTATCAAGTTGAAACTACAGACAATCCATACTGAGAAAAAATCTTAAAAGCACTTAGAGAAAAAAGACTAAATACTTGAAAAAACAGCAGTTAGCATAAGCATAAGATGTTCAATATCATAACAAAAGCCAAAAGACAGTGGGCTGATATTTTTAAAGCTTGGAGAAGTAACACCTAAAAAAAATCAGGTAATTGTATATTTTCCACATTACTGACTATATAAATGCAATCAAGACAAATGGCAAAATCAAGGTATTTAGGCAAACAGGGTAGAACATCTGCCACCAACAAATGTCATTAAGGAACTTCTAAAAATATACCGTAGGTTGAAGGAAAATGAAATCAGAAGGAAAGTCACAAAGACACATCAGAAATATGAGTAAATATAAATATAAATTGACTAAAGAACAGTAATATATAATTTAAGGGTTAAAAAGGATAAAACAGAAATACTAGATAACTATGATGTCGAAAATGAGAACGTGACAATTGAGGCTAAAGTATTCTTAAACCCTTGGATGCCTGGAAATTGCACATGTATATTACAATTTTAAGAGTAACTTGAAGAATCTATAGATCCAAAACCAGAGAATAAAGAATATTTGAAAATCTAGTGGAAAGGAGAAAAAGTAAAATCAAAATAAATGCATTTGGTTAGAAAGCACTAAAACTGATAGAAAAATTACAAATATGAACTATTATAAGTAAATTCAAATATATTTTCTTTTAAAAGTGGAGATTTCGGGGACACCTGGGTGCGTTTGGTTAAGCGACTAACTTCAGCTCAGGTCATGATCTCATGGTCCGTGAGTTCAAGCCCCGCGTCGGGCTCTGTGCTGACAGCTCAGAGCCTGGAGCCTGTTTCAGATTCTGTGCCTCCCTCTCTCTCTGCCCCTCCCCTGTTCATGCTCTGTCTCTCTGTCTCAAAAATAAATAAACGTTAATAAATAAATAAATAAATAAATAAATAAATAAAAGTGGAGATTTCAGAAGGAATTTTAGAAATGTTACAAGAGGGGCGCCTTAGTGGCTTAGTCAGTTAGGCATCTGGCTCTTAATCTCAGCTCAGGTCTTGATCTCACAGCTGGTGAGATTGAGCCCTGCATAAGGCTCTTTCTGGCAGCATGGAGCCTGCTTGGTATTCTCTCTCCTCTCTCTGCCCCTCTCCTGCTCATGCTCTCTCTCTCTCTCTCTCTCTCTCTCTCAATAAATAAATAAATAAATAAATAAATAAAGTGGAAAAAAAATGTTACAAGCAATACTCCTAAAGCATGAGAATTCAGAGGTTGAGAGTGGAAGTGTGAAAAAGATGCATCAAGCACACATTAACAGTGAATCAATAATCATGCAGTGCAGTAAAGACAAAAATCAATTACCAAAAAATAACTAAAAGTACCTACAACAGATGTGAAAATGTAAACTGTAAAAAAACCCAGAAGAAATTATTTTAAACTTGAAAAATACAAAAAAATTAATTACAGTGAAAATGACAAAAATGAGATGCAACTAAGGTACACTTACGAGGAATTTATACCCTTAAATGTTAGATATCAAATTCAGAAGGTTTAAGAAAAAAAAAAAAAAACAGAGAAGCAAACACACAGAAAGAAGAAAGCAATAAATATAAGAGTAGAATTAATGAAATGAAAGAAATAATATGCAATAAAAATTCAAAGATGTTCAACAAACTAAGAGTTTGTTCTGTGAAAAGACTAATAAAATAGATAAAGCACTAATAAAACTAATCATAAGAAGGCACAAAAAATTATGACATTTTAAAGGACAGTATATGTAAAAAGGCAGCAGATATTTAAAAATAAGTAGAATATTCTATAAACCTTTTGGAAAAGAATTTAAACCAAATGGAGAATTTGTAAGATAATTATAACTTATTTAATTTACAAAAGGTTATTCAGAAATAAATATTTTAAACCCACATCTAAAAATCTCATTTTAAAAGACCAAAATAATTTTATAATTGATTTCTACCAGACATATAAGAAATATATATGTTAAATTACTATACTGTATATCTGAAACTAATATAACACTGTATGTTAATATAACAGTGTTACACTAAAGGAATCAAAATTAAAACTTAATATATATATATTTTATATATGTATATATATGTGTGTATATATATGTGTATATATATATATGTATAATTGTAATTTTAGATGATGTGTCAATTAGCTAGTTTATAGTATAGTTGCAAACAATACCAACATCTCAATGACCTGCAACAACAAAGACTGATTTATTTCTCATATAAATCATATATGTCCAATCATCACATGAATACACAAGGAATATTCCAATAAGGAGAGAGTGCAAATCAAATGATAACAAGGAAGGATGTAATCAACATTCTCATACAAAGGACCAGGTGGTTCAATCTACCAAAGTGAACTTTTCCATGGAAGAGAAATAACTGGACAGCTCTACAATAAATTTTATGTGGTGAGAAAATTTAGGTTAAAAATTAGACATCAACACAAGTTAAAATTTTAGTGCAGTATTTTTCCTGAAGATAGATACAAACATTCTAAAAAAATTTTTTTTCAACGTTTATTTATTATTGAGAAACAGAGAGAGAGCACGAGCATGGGAGGGGCAGAGATAAGGAGAGACACAGAATCTGAAGCAGGCTCCAGGCTCTGAGCTGTCAGCACAGAGCCCGATGCCGAGCTCAAACCCACAAACCATGAGATCATGACCTGAGATGAAGTCAGACACGTAACAGACTGAGCCACCCAGGTGCCCCTAGATACAAACATTCTAAATAAAACATTATTAAGCCAACTCCTTAAGACCAGAAAGGCGGGATTTTTAACATTAGAAGATATAGGAATGTAACAAAATAATAGATGAAAGGAAAAATGTATCTCAATAAATGCAGAAGATGACTTTGATAAAAATCCATCATTCATTCATAATTAATGAAATCTATTAAACAAATTGAATCAATAATCAATAACCTTCCAAAATAGAAAGTACCAGACCCAGATGAAGTGAATAAACCAAACATTTAAGAAAGAAAATACAATTCTCTAGAAGGGGATAGAAGCAAAAGGAATACATTCTAACTTATTCCAAGAGGCCAGCATTATCCTGACACCAAAACCAGACAAAAACATTACAAAAAAAAAAAAGATAAACTACAGACAAATACCTCTCACAAACAGAGATGCAAAAATCCTCAACAAAATATTAGCAAATTCAATCCAAAAAGGATAAAAAGAATTATATACCATGACCAAGTGGGCTTTATCTCATGTATGTAAGGCTGGTTCAACATTAAAAAAGCAATTAATGGAGTGCTTGGGTGGCTCAGTCAGTTAAGAGTCTGACTTTTCATTTCAGCTCAGGTCATGATCTCACGAATTCATGAGATTGAGCCCCACATCTGGCTCTGTGCTGACAGCATGGAGCCTGCCTGGCATTCTCTCTCTCTCTCTCTCTCTCTCTCTCTCTCTCTCTCTCTCTCCCCCCCCCCCACCCTTACCCTGTTTGTGCACTTTCTCTCTTTCTTTCAAAATAAATAAATAAACTTAAAAAAAGTGTAAAGCAATTAATATAATTTGTCACATGAACAGACTAAAATAGAAATCACACAGTCCTATCAATAGATGCAGAAAAAGCATTTGACAAAATTCAACACCTATTCATGATAAACTCTCAGTAAACAAGAAATAAAGGAAAACTTTTTCAATGTGATAAAGAATTCCAAAAAGCCTACAATACTAAAGTTTAAAACATTGTTAAGAAACATAAAGGTCCAAAGATAATTCACAAGAGAGAAAATACTTGCAAAACATATGGTAAATTAAAACAGAAAACAAAGCCAAAATGCAACATTACACCAGTTGTTTAAACACATTAGTCTCATGCAATGAGAAGTTTGAAGGTAGGAGGGTTTGCAATGGACTCCAAGATATCATCAGGAATCTAGGCTCTTTCTATATCTCTTCTCACTATTATTAGTAAATATATCCTCACACTGTTGTCTCAGGGCTTCAACACAGCTCATAGTCCTCATATCAGTTTGGAAGAAAAAGATAGGAGAAATGCAGAGAGAAGACTGCTTTCAACTTTAGAGACTTTGCTTTTTTTTTTTGTTTGAACAGGATGCCCTTCTCTTGGATTTTCACTGACATCTCATTTATGATAACTGTATCAAATGGCTACCTGTCACTACAAAGATGTTTGAGAAATAAAGTAGTTTCAGCCAGGCTCACTGATGCCACAGACAATATCAGATTCGTGAGTAACAAAAGAGTATATGGATACTGAGTAAGCATATAATTATGCCCACCACATTTATTTGCCAGAACATATAAAAGGTTCATACAAATCAATAGAGAAAAATTATGAGACAATCTCATTTGTAATTGCCATCAAAAATAATAGAGTACTTAGAAATAAATTTAACCAAGGAGATGAAAAGATCTGTACACTGAAAACTGTAAGACACTGATAAAAGAAACTAAAGAATAAATGAAAAGATATTCCATGATGATGGTTTGGAAAAATTAATATTATTAAAATGTCCATACTTCCTGAAGCAGTCTATAGATTCAATGCAATCTCTATCAAAATTCTAATGGTATTTTTTTTACAGAAATAGAACAAACACTTTTAAAGTTTGTATGGAACCACAAAAGACCCACAATAGCCAAAGCAATCTTGAGAAAGTAGAGCAAAGTTGAAGGCAATACTCTGAGTTCAAACTATATTACAAAGCTACAGTAATCAAAACAGTACGGTATTGGCATAAAAACAGACATATAGATCATTGGAACAGAATAGAAAGCCCTGAAATAAACCGACAAATACATGGTCAATTAATTATGACAAAGGAGCCAAAATTTGCAGTGTAGAAATCAGAGTCTCTTCAATAAACGTGTTGGAAAAATTGCACAGCAGCAGGCAAAAAAAAAAAAAAAAAAAGGAACTGGACCTCATACCACACACAAAAATCAATTCAAAATGGATTAGACTTGAAGGTAAGACCTGAAACCATAAAACTCCTAGGAGAAAACATAGGCAGTAAACTTCTTGACATGGTCTTGGCAAAGAGTTTTTTGATTTGGCACCAAAAACAAAGGCAACAAAAGCAAAAAATAAATGAATAAGACTACATCAAACTAAAAAGTTTCTACAAAGCAAACTATCAACAAAATAAAAAGGCAACCTGCCAAATGGGAGAAAATATTTGTAAACCATGTATCTGATAAGGGGTTAATATCCAAAATATATAAAGAATTCATACAAGTCAATAGCAAAAAAACAAAAAGCAAAAAACAAACAAAAACAATCCAATTAAAATATGGGCAGAGGATCTGAATAGACATTTTTCCAAAGATATACAAATGGCCAACAAGCACATGATAGATGCTCAACATCATTAATCAACAGGGAAATGCAAATCAAAACCATGTTATTTCTATTAGAAATAACAAGTGTTGGCAAGGATGTAGAGTAAAAGAAATTCTTGTGCACTGTTGGTGGGAATGTAAATTGGTGCAGCCACTATGGAAAGCAGTATGGAAGTTTTTCATAAAATTAAAAATAAAACTATAATATGATCCAGCAATTCCACTTCTGGGTATTTATCTCAGGAAAACTAAAACACTAAGACAAAAAGATATATATACACCTTCCCCCACTCATTGCAGCATTATTTGCAATAGCCAAGATATGGAAACAATTTAAGTGTTCGTCAGTGGACGAATGGATAAACACACACTGGAATATTATTCAGCCTTAAAAAATAAAATCTTGCTATTTGCAGGAACATAGATGGACCTTGAGGATATTATCCAAATTATCCTAAGTCAGACAGAGAAAGACAAATACTGTACGATCTCGCTTACACACAAATCTTAAAACAAAACAAAAAAACAAAAAAAAAAAAAACAAGCTCATAAACACAGACAACTGATTGGCAGTTGCCAGGGGTAGGGAAAGAGGGAAGTACAAAATGGGTGAAGGGAGTCAAAGATACAAATTTCCAGTTATAAAATAAATAAATCATGGGGATATAACGGAGAGCATGGCAACTATAGTTAATAATACTACACTGTATATTTGAAAGTTACTAAGAGAATTAATCTTGAAAGTTCTCATCACAAGAAAATATTGTAACTATGTGTGGTGATATTATCTAGGCTTACTGTGCTGATCATTTTGTGATATATACAAATGTTGAATCATTATACTGTATATCTGAAATTAATATAATGTTTGTCAATTTTATACCTCAATTTAAAAAATAAAATAAAAAAGACTATAAATCCAATGTAAAAAGTAAAAAAAAATATGGATAGTTGACAGAAAAGTAATATCAACTAGTAAACATTAAATATGAATAGATATTCAACCTCAGTAGAAAAGAAGGAAGTAAAAATTAAAACCAACTCTAAATATAACTTCACATCTCTGAAAATACTGTTTGGGCAAGAAAAATAACTGATCATTTTTATATTCCATTGATAAAGGCAACTACTTTTTAGAGCAATTAGCAGTATCTAGTAATTCTGAGAAGTTTATACCTACTATTTAGAAAGAATACTTATAGATATATACACCAGATAAATAACCACACACATTTATAAGGGGATAATTCCAGGGGCACCTGGGTGACTCAGTTGGTTACACGTCCGACTTCAGCTCAGGTCATGATCTCATGGGTTTGTGAGATTCAGCTCCCGTCAGGCTCTGTGCTGACAGCTCAGAGCCTAGAACTTGCTTCAGATTCTGTGTCTCCCTCTCTCTCTGCCCCTCCCTCACTCATGCTCTCACTCTCTCAAAAATAAATAAATTTTAAAGGGGATAATTAAAAAAATATATTACAATAGCAAAATTAACAACTTAAATGTCTAACAAAAGAACAAGTAAATGAATTTCAACATAATCATACATTGAAATGTTAACAGTGGAAATGAATTCATTGTAAATAGATATTTAATATAGATAAATTGCAAATATGTTGGACAAAGACCTACATACCCAATGATCCAACATCTACAAAGATGAAAATAAAAACTACATACCATATAGGATTGCATATATGTTTAGCAAAAACATAAAAAATAGATGAGATTGAGAAACAGGGGAACTGAATTAATGGTTCCTCTGCCATAAAGTAAAAGTGATTCAATTATTTTACAATTAAATAGATAGTGGTACCTTTATATTATCCTACATTCCTACAATATTTCATAATTTATTTCTACTTTAGAGAGAAAGCAGGAGTGCAGGAGAAAGGTCTGAGAGAGAGAGAGAGAGAGAGAGAGAGAGATTGGATCTTAAACAGGCTCACAGCTCAGCATGGAGCCCAATGTGGGGCTCAATCCCACAACCCTGGGATGATGATGACCTGAGCCAACATCAAGAGTCGGACTCAACTGACTGAGTCACCCAGACGCCCCGGTATCCTACTTTTTTAACATGAAATTTAGGTGAAATGGAAAATAAGAATAAAAGCTGGGGAATAATGGAAACAATGGTTGACTTGGCCTCAGAACAGTTTCAATCTCACTTCTGAAATCTTTTTAAACCTTAGTAACATTTTTTGCCTCTTTAGGTCTATTTAGGAAGGCCTGTAAGGGGACAAGATCAATGCGAAGGCAAAGACTTTAGCTTCTGATGAAATAAGATATTCTTCCAAAGAAAAAACGGAATTGTGTTGCATCCAGTTTTGAACTGCTTAGTCTACAATTTTTCATTCTCTGACTCGAAAACACAGTGAGAACATGTCTTAAATGCATGGTTTGCATTATTTATTTGTTACTTTCATTTTGCTATGGTGAACTTCATGTGTGATTATAATTTCTCATTCTCTAGGTCTGGACTGTGTACTACTAAGTCAAGTTTTGGATTTAGGTAGCAGGTCAACTACATCAAACACTGCTGGACCATTGAATAAATTGAGAACAGAAAAATGTCCTTTTGGCTTGGCAACATGAAAGCTACTTCTGACCTTGAAAAGCAGTTTTGATGCACTGCTTGGATGGGTTAAGAAGCTGAACTAGAGATAGGGGGCCTGGGTGGCTCAGTCGGTTGAGCGTCCGCATTCAGTTCAGGTCATGATCTCACGGTCTGTGAGTTCAAGCCCCATGTTGGACTCTGTGCTGACAGCTCAGAGCCTGGAACCTGTCTGAGAGTCTCTGTCCCTCCCCAGCTCACACTCTGTGGTCTCTCTGTCTCTCAAAAATAAATAAACATAAAAAAAATTTTAGAAGCTGAACTGGAGAAGCACTAAAAAGTAAAAGGAAAGTGACTGCAAGGAGATGATACATGGAGGAAGTTTAGCTACAAAGAAGCAGGAGGGAATACAAACTGGTAGCAAGAGAGTTTTCAGGAAGGTTTTTCTTATTTTATTTTTAGTATATGTGCTGCCGAAGTGAGCACATTCTTATTTTATTTTTAATATGCATTAGAAGAGTAAGTTTTTGCACCGATGCAATGGAGAGAGAAAATTTGGTGTTATGGATGTTCCACAATTATTTCAGATTCAACAGCTCCAATACTGACTTTTGTCTCCTCCCTCCAATCTGCCTTTCCTACTCTCATCGTTTCATCAATTTAGAGAAGTTCCACCTACTGTTGCCTAAATAAAAAGTCACCCTACCCTGCTTCTCCTCTGGCACTTTCCATACATGTCAACGTTAAGAGATACAAAATTTACCCCCTAAGTTTTAAAAGTTCCCTTTTCTTCCGCATCCTGCTACCAAGGTCCTGATTCAGTCACTTTCAGATAATTTTCACAGCTTCTATTTGATCGCTGTCTGGTGTCACTCTATAATAACCACCATCTATATTTCTGTCAAATCACTCTCTAATACACATGCCAATCACCTGCTTAAAAGCCTCTGATGGTTTCCCAACAACCAAGCTTAATTCCTAAGCTTAGTTTCTTAGAATATCACATCAGTGTTCCAAGCAATGATCCTACTTATGTATATAGCCTGGCACATACTATAAGACTTCAGATCTTCAACTCTTGCCTAATACTGCCCCCATTTGACCCTACTGTTACTCATCTTTAAAAATTCAGTTCTGCTATAATGGAAATTTTTTTGCGATGGAGATTTTTGCCTCTTCAACTTCACCATCTTGAACTCTGCCTCTATGTTCTGTGGCAGGCAGAATCCTAAAATAGTCCCCTAAGATTTTCTGCCTAATTCCCAGGACTATGAATGCAATGAGAATTCATGCAAGCCCTGATTATGTTAATTAATATAAGGGATTTTACAGATGTAATTAAGATTACTAATTAGTTGACTATGAGTTAATCAAAGGGGAGTCTATCCAGGTGGGGCCTAATATAATCACATGAGCCTTTTAAAGGCAGAGTTTCCTTGGGCTGGCATCAGAAGAGGAAGTCAGGAAGATTCAAAGCATGAGAAGGATTCAACACACCATTGTTCACTTGAAGATGGGCGGGGGTGGGGAAGGCACATGATGAAGAATCTCTAGAAGCTGAGAAAGGCCCTGAATGACAGCCAACAAAGAAACAGGAACCTGAGTACCACAACCAGTAGAACTAGATTCTACCAGAAATGTGAATGAGCTTGGAAGTACATTATTCCTTAGACTCTCCATATACGAGCCCAGAGTGGCTAATATCACCAATTTTGGCTTTGTGAGGCACTAAGCAGAGAATCCAATTGAGCCTGCTCAGACATCTAACTTACAGAACTCTGAGATAACGAATGAGTGCTGTTTTGAGAAGTTTGTGGTGATTTGTTACACAGTGATTGAAAACTAATAAAATTCCATAGCTCTTTACTTAGGCTCCCTTGCATTTCAAGTTTATGGTGCTCTCTCCTCAATTAGTTTGTGAGCTGCTTAGGATAGAAATCATGTTTAAGTGATGTCTGTATTCCTAGCATCTAACAGTACTTGACACATGGAGGGAGGAGGAATGTTCAACAAGTATAAACTGAACATCTCAGGGGGATGTTACTGGCAGTTGAATCCTGTAAGAAGCAACACTAGATGGAGGTAGGAGTGCAAAGGGTTTATTGAGGCGGGGATTAACACTTGTGAAAGCAAAAAGACAGGAGAGGATGAATACAGAAATATTTCAGACTTTAGTGCCAATGAGTGGAACTTCTGAACACAGTACCTTTAAGTTGAGTCACACTTTGGGCAGATGACCAGGCCCAGTACCTCCACACTGCTCAGTTATGGATCAGAGGCTGCCTAGGAAGTGTGTTACCTTGGCTGGAGAGCTGAGGTGGACCCTGAAGGTGCCAGAACTAGAAGCTATCCACTAACTGTACTTCTTGCAGGAGAAGAAAACTTCTTTCCATGATGAAGATCTAAACAGTGCACCCTCATAGCTACTGCACTATGTGAAAGATCACTTTCTCTTAATGAAAACATTGCATAAACTCTACTCATCGAAGTGCAACTATAAAGTTGTCTTCCAGAAGAGAGCACTAAAAAAGAACTCCAAAATGATCACATCCATGCCTCTAAAATTTAGTTAAGAATCAATCTACCATTTTACAACAAAAGTTACAATAACTATACCTCCTCTTAATATTGATAGTTATGTTTTTAAGCAGTAAAATCATCAGACAATTATGATTACATTAAGTTAAAACATCCTCAAGGTTTTAGCAAAGAAAAATATTGTCATGTCAAGTGCATTATGTCCAACTCAGAGAAAAATTTGTTTTAATAAGTGCCAATGATAATTTTTAAAGGAGCTTGGTTTTCTTAGCATTATTAAAATGCAACTTTAAAAAGAAAACTATTTTCTTAGATTGCTCTGTCTGAATTGATGTATCTTTGTTTTAAGGCCATCTTTCTTATTTGTTTCAACAACTTTATTTGGAATTAAATAGGTGTGAATTCTAAGCAAAAATATTCAAAGCTTCCATTATCATTTCACAAGTGTCAAAAAGAATCAGAAGTTGTTATTTTGGTGTTTTTTTGTTTTGTTTTTTAAGGCCTGAATGTCTTTAGAGGAAAGGAAGTTTGGCAACATACTAAAGGAAGAGTAATCTAAAGGAAGAGTCATCTTCAAAAGCGGCTGCCAAATCATGTTCTTTGATGAGTCTCATTTTTGACAATATCAACATCATATCAGTGATAATATGATAATTAACAACACATATTTTCTTCAAACCTTCCATATTATTTATATGAGTGTAAAAATTCCCAATGCAAGCTGTTCTCAGAAATATAATTTTAGGCTTAATTTTATCAAATGGCATTGTCACAACCATAGCTTGGATAAGACTTAATGTCTTCTGACACCTTTGGTAATATTGGTTCTCTGACACCAACATCTCCCCATCACCCAATTTCTTGCCTGGAAATTGGAACATATTTTTTTTTATTTATTTAATTCTTTTATTTGAGAGACAGAGAATGTGAGCAAGTGGGGGAGAGAGGCAGAGGAAGGGAGAGAGAAAGAGAGAGAATCTTAAGCAGGCTCCATCGAGGAGCCCAACAGGGGGCTCACATCCCACAACCCTGGGATCATGACCTGAGCCAAAAATCAAGTCAGTCACTCAACCAACTGAGCACCCTGAATTCTAATAGAATTTCTGGAAGCATAGTAGTTCTACCTTATCTGCACAGGATACATTCTAAGACCTCCAGTGGATGACTGCAATCATGGACAGTACTGAGGCATATATATATATATATTATATATATTATGTTTTTTCCTATATATATGTACCTATGATAAAGTTTAATTTTTAAATAAGCGGAGTAAGAGGTTAACAACAATCACACAATAAAATAGAACAATTACAATTAATAAAATAACTTATAAAAGTTATTTGAATGTGGTCTCTCTCAAAATATATTATACTGTACTCGCCTTCTTCTTGTGATGATGTGACATGATAAAATGCCTACTCAATGAGGTGAAGTGGGGTGAGTGACATAGGCATTGTGATGCAACATTAGGCTACTACTGACCTTCTGACAAGTCAGAAAGAAGATTATCTGCTTCCGGACCGTGGTTGACTGCAGGTAACTCAAACCACAGGAAGCAAAACCACAAATAAGGGGTGGGGGGGGGGGGGGGACTAGTACATAACAAATCTCATAAGAATTCACCTTTAAACTCATTTACCAGAATTCATTCTTTTTCTGGCTTCAATTTCTACTTCTTTACCAATCAGCATGGAAAAAATGTCAATTTAAGGGAAAACCTAGTAACACTTCCCAACCTTTATCATTAATAGTAAAGACAGAAGCCCAGAGCTCCATGTGTCCCTGACAAGAACCTATACTGCCCACATTTTCTTAATTCTTTTTACTCTCCACCCCAGATGACCACGTCAGTCTTCTTTCCTTCAAATCTTAACCTCTCCTCAGGTGTGCTCACTCTCAGCTGATGGTCTTATTTCCTATCATTTAGAAGAGCAAGGCCATCAGAAGAGGTTTTCCACACACTCCCATTTCCATATCTACTAACCCACCTGAATGTGAGCCCTTGTATGTCCACTGTCTCCTCTCCCAGTGCTATGGATGAATGTTAGCTCCTTTATGAACCAAACCTTCCACTGGCTCACTAGATCCCTTCTCATCTTGTTTCCTCAGGTACAACTCTCCCCTTTTTCC